>NC_046319.1:72671119-75071119 GCF_009819535.1 Lacerta agilis | reverse complement strand
ACAGGAGCCTTCTCCTTCCTGCGCTCTCCAGCAACGGGTATTCAGAAGCGTTCCTGCTTCCGGCCATGCACGCAGAGCATCGCCTTCGTGGCTCGTAGCCATTGTTTGCGTCTCCCCACCGCCTTGCAGTCACACATTTTAATCTTTGTGTAGCTGGCTTTTAGACTTTTGTAAATCGCTTATTAGCCTATTTTGGCATTAAGCGTTACATAGGAGCCAACTCCTTGGGGCCGAGGGGGGTCTTCGGCTTCCCCAATAAAATACCCCCCCCCGTTGATGGCCATTGCCATTCAAATGGGGTCCGTGCACCACGTCATGTGTTCGATTATGCAGGGCAGGGCTTACTTGTGCCCCCACAATATGTTATTATTGGGCGTAGGGGGGCATAACTGTACATAACTAACTCAGGTTCTGCCCGCCCCCAACAAAATCTGGCAGATTTAACAGCGTGATCATGCGGCAAGCTGCACCTGTTAAAATTCTGCCTGTAAGTTGTACCTCGATTAAAATAATATTTTTTTTCCACAAAGCGTAAAAACGACTTTACACGAGCATTGGCTTTTTAGCTTCAGTGTCATAACGTTGCTCTCTTGATAAGTCCGATGCGAGGTTGGCCCCATCTTTATCACAGTCCGTGGGCTGGATTTCTGCCTGGCATGGAGAAATCTACCAGATCGAGCGTCTTTCTCCATGCGAGGAAAAGCTTCGCCTGCCAGATCTCTGCGCTGCAGGCTGCTGTTAAGCGCAGAGGAGCAGGAGCAAGGAGAAAAGGTGGCAGCCTGCAGCCCTGCTTCTCCTCTTCCTTTAATATCAGCCTGCCACGCGGAGATCTCGCAAGCGCGCCGCTTCCTTTGGCGTGGCGTGGCGTGGCGCGGTGAGAGAAAAGCCAGGGGGAACAAAGGTGGCAACCTGGCCTTTTCCTGCAGGCTGAAGCAGGAGAGACACCGCGTCGCGTGGGTTGGCAGGAAGAAGCAAGAAGTTAGCTGGAAAGGAGGATGCAGGGCGATCCGGTTGTTCCCCCAGAGGACGCAGAAAGCGCAGCGGCGCTCCGTCCGGAGCTGCACGGAACGGCTGCGCAAATGACGCGTCATTCGCGGTTGGGGAAGGGAGGGGAAAACTGAATGGGATTCCCCCAGAATTGGTCCAAAGGGCAGGCGAGGTCGCTCGCGGCTAGGGAACGGAGCCCCCTGCTGGCCGAGGGAGGAGAGGGCAGCCACCTTGGAGGCGAAGGGGTTAACCGCCAGCTCCAGAGCCAAGTACATCTAAAGATCTGCCAAGGAGGTGAACTGGAGGAGGAAGGGCAAGCGAGGGCTCTCCCCGTCACGTGGGTGGGGACCGTGCTTCTTACCGTACATGAAGCATTCTTCGCCCATGCCAATGAGGAAGGGAGGCCTTCTCTGATAAGCTTTTTTCTTTTTCTTTTTTAGGGTGAGGAAATCAGATTGCCTCGCCCTCGCCCGTCTGCGCTTCCCTGTGAATTGCTTTTCCAAGCATGGCTCTGGCTTGGAAGCAGAGCACAGCGACTCACACCGGTCTGCAGCTGATTGGGAGGAAACAAGGCCAGAACAGTGAATCGTGCAGAGACACAGCGGGCAGCCTCCTCACTGAATTGGTGCTAGTGGACTGACGGGAGCAATGACAAGGCTGCTTCCTCCTCTTCGTCCTCCTCTGATATCTGTGTGCCCTGAACCTGGGACAATCTGCATGCAATGCAGGTGTCCTACTGCTCAGTCACTGGGGATACAGTACATGTTCTCAACTCATGAGACACGACTGGATGGGTGACAGCCATCCTGAGATTACATGCTTACAGTCTCTGGTGCCACTAGTTAAAAGGATCAGAGGGCTGGGCTGGGAAAGATCCCCTCTCTGCCCAGAGCCATGTATTATTATAACCATCATTTCAATTTATTATTTGCCCTTCACCCCAGGACACCTGGATGACTTGCAAACTCTTTTGTGGTTGTTATTTTTCAAAAATAAATAGCAGGTGTCTGAACCAGATCAGGTCTGTAACAGAGGAGGGAACATTCAATGACAACCCCCCCCCCTTTGCAGGCCCAGTCAGAATCCCACCCCCATGTCTGCTGTTTGCAATGGGAAGATACCTTTGCAAATAGCAGAGGGGTGTGTGTGTGTGTGTGTGCATGTGTGAGAGAGGCCACTGGGATCAGAACCACAGCAAGGTGGCAAAAGGCTAAAGTCCCCCCACCTGTGCTGTTGCCCCAGTTCAGTTCGCTCTCCACCACATGCCCGATATTTATTTTCAAACAACTCAGCCATGCAAGAATTAAAGAAGTGGTGAATAGTGTCAGAAATAGTTCGATCCTCGGGTTTTGGAAAAGCATAAGAAGAGGAGTTTGCTGGATCATGACGATGGCCCATCTAGTCCAGCATTCTGTTCTCACAGTGGCCAAGCAGATGTTTGTGGAGAAGCCAAGCACAAGGGCCCTCTCCCCTCTTGTGGTTTCCATCAGCTGCGATTCAGAAGCATTTCTGCCTCCATAGCCAGCCTGGCGTGTAGCCATTGATAGCTCTCCGTGAATCTGTCCAACCTTCTTTTAAAGCCATCTGGGTTGTTGGCCATCAATGCAACTAATCCAGAATGCGGCCGCCGAGACCATAGAACACCTGTCCTGAAAGACCTACATTGGCTCCCAGTACGTTTCTGAGCACAATTCAAAGTGTTGGTGCTGACCTTTAAAACCCAAAACGGCCTCGGCCCAGTATACCTGAAGGAGCGTCTCCACCCCCCATCGTTCTGCCCGGACACTGAGATCCAGCTCCAAGGGCCTTCTGGCAGTTCCCTCACTGTGAGATGTGAGGTTACAGGGAACCAGACAGAGGGCCTTCTCGGTAGTGGCACCCGCCCTGTGGAACGCCCTCCCACCAGATGTCGAAGAGATAAACAACTATCTGACTTTTAGAAGACATCTGAAGGCAGCCCTGTTTAGGGAAGTTTTTAATGTTTGATGTTTTATCGCTTATTATTATTATTATTATTATTATTATTATTATTATTATTGGAGCCGCCTAGAGTGGCTGGGGAAACCCAGCCAGATAGGTGGGCTGTAAACAAACAAACAAACAAACAAACAAATATTCCACAGCTTAACCATGTGCTCCTTGAAGAAGAACTTTCTTTAATCTGTCCTGAGTCTTCCAGAAACAAACCCAGGGGGTCTGAAATGCCAAGAAGGAAGGGGTGTGCCTGTATCTTTAATCTACTTTTGCATGGCATTTCCCTCCTCCTGGCCTTCCCTCTTCCACACAACTATGAAAGGTCTAGGAGCCTCGGGTGTTCAGCTAGGCCAGGGGTAGGCAACCTAAGGCCCGTGGGCTGGATGCGGCCAATCACCTTCTAAATCCGGCCCGCAGACGGTCCGGGAATCAGCGTGTTTTTACATGAGTAGAATGTGTCCTTTTATTTAAAATGCATCTCTGGGTTATTTGTGGGGCATAGGAATTCGTTCGTATTTTTTTTCAAAATATAGTCCGGCCCACCACATGGTCTGAGGGACGGTGGACCGGCCCATGGCTGAAAAAGGTTGCTGACCCCTGAGCTAGGCATCCCCATGATTTGGATCCATGCAAATACAGTGGTACCTCGGGTTAAGAACTTAATTTGTTCTGGAGGTCCGTCCTTAACCTGAAACTGTTCTTAACCTGAGGTACCACTTTAGCTAATGGGGCCTCCTGCTGCCACCAGCGCACGATTTCTGTTCTCATCCTGAGGTAAAGTTCTTAACCCAAGGTACTATTTCTGGGTTAGCAGAGTCTGTAACCTGAAGTGTCTGTAATCTGAAGCGTTTGTAACCCGAGGTACCACTATACTAAAATAGTGAACTTCCCCCCACCCTCCCCACAGACAGTGTGAGGGTGAGTGAAGTCACACATGAAAGGGGAGGAGAGCTTAGATGGCTCTTTGCATTGAGCAAAACTGGCAAAGTGAAGAGTTTTCCCTTCTGCCAGCAGCCCAAATAAAGTGTGTGTGTGTGTGTGGGGGGGTGCAGTTCCTGCAATTGTTCCCCCGCCTCTGGACTGCCTAAACCCAAAGGCAGGTTTTCCCAGAAGCCAGACTTTTGGAAAGTCCCGTTCCACAATTTCAAGGCCCTGCCAGGAAGCAACGTGTTGGAGAAGAGTCTCCCTTAAGAAATATTAAAGCGGGAAGTTCATTTTCATAAGGAATTGGTTCCAGTTCAGCTGCTCCAAAGGGAATTAGTTGCAGATACAGCTCTTTCAAAAAAAGAAAAGAAAAGAAAAGCAGGAGATAATTCTTTTATGGTTCAATTACTTAATTAATTCTTGTTAAGCCTTTAGAATTTTACAGACACAGCAATTATTTTATTTAAACAGAATATATACTGTGTGTGTGTGTGTGTGTGTGTGTGTGTGTATTCTATCAATGTTTAATTGTTTTTTAATGATTTGTTTTTCTATGTTTTCAGTGATACTTGTCTTTATCTGAAAGCTGCCTTGAGAAGCATCAGGGGGAAAATTGGGTGTAAACACATTTATTAGTATTATTATCAGTACTATTAGTACTGTACTACTACTACTACTAGTATCATCCCCCCCCCCCCCCCCGCAATTATGATATTTAAGATAAACAGTAGCACAAATTAATCCAGTGAATTAGTCAATCTGAATTAGTTTATAAACAAAGATGCAGTCCAGGCTAGATGCTAGCATTGGGATGCCACCTGATGGGTTAAAAACAGCTCTTGGTTGCTCCTGTGCAGCTTGATGTTCGAAAGCATCAGGTGAAGAAGCTGTACATGTCATGGAGATAATCCAAATAACCCAGAGATCAATAAAAGCACACATTCTGCTCATGTAAACACACCAGGCAGGCCCCACAAATAACCCAGAGATGCATTTTAAATAAAAGCACACATTCTACTCATGTAAAAACACACTGATTCCCGGATCGTCTGTGGGCTGGATTTAGAAGGCGATTGGGCCACATCCGGCCCCCAGGCCTTAGGTTGCCTACCCCTGGTCTAGACCAATTTAGGGCTGCCACTTATTAAAACCGGGCCTGCTCTCCGGCCTTTAACAACAGTTTCGCCTGAATAAACCCAAGTTTTCCTCGCCATTCCATCCCTTTGTGTCACACACTAAATTGCTGTGTGTCAGGCTGCTGCTTAAGGCACACAGGAGCAAAGACTAGGAAACAAAGTTGGCAACCCCTTTCTTCAGCCAGGGAGCTTGGCTTGGCAATAGCTAGGCTGACACCTAGCGGCTGACTTGAGTAAAGGCTGCAGAATCCTGCACGGTTATTTTCCAGGGAGTTTGGTGTGCTTCTGTAATTCTCTGCAGATACACTGGTAAGTTATAGCTGTCGTCACGCCGGGGTGTTCCGGCTGCATCCAATATCAGACCTACTCAGAGTCAAGCTATTGAAATTGATGGGCTCTACAGGTCAAGACTTGCCAAAAGAGCAGAAGAGGTTATTATTGTATGCGACAACGGCGGCTAGGATATTACTAGCCCCAAAGGGGAAAGAGGATAAGATACCGGCTAAAGAAAAAGAGCAAGAAAAACTGATGGAATATTCTGAAATGGCCAAGTTAACTGGAAAACCTAGAGACAAGGACAACAGAGACTTCAAAAAAGACTGGGACCATTTATGTTGTATCTACAGAAACATTGTAAAGAAGTGAACTCACTAGCAGGGTTTCAGCAAACACAATCAACAAAACAAATATGGAAATCAAGATGTAAAAATTGGAAAATAACAAAGCGTAAGAGGAATTTTGATAATAAGCATGGTATAAAAATGTTAAGAATATAGCAATATTTAAAGTTAAAGTTTGCAATATTAAGGTAGAATAAAACAAGCAGGGGAAGTAAATATTTAAAAAAAAACAAGAAGAGGAAGTTGAAGGCAGTCACGGGGGATTTACTGTATATTTCTTTTCTTTTTTGAGATAGTGTTGATTGTGAAGATTATGAAATTGTAAAACTTAATAAAAATTATTTTAAAAAAATAATTGATGGACACCTCCCTCACAGGGTTAAATGAAGAACTCGGGAGAAAAAGGTGGGAAGTACCGGTAAGTGCAGTTAATATCTAAGAGAAAGAAATCTCAGCCTCAATAGCTCAGTTGTAGAGCATGGTGCTGATAACGCCAAGGCTGCAGGTTCGAAAAACCAGAAGCTTTTCTTTTGGGAATTATAAGGACAGAACTACCTAAATTGTATATAAATTTATTTATTTGTGCTACTACAGCAGCAAGAGTGCTACTTGCCCCAAAGTGGAAAGAAGCAGAAGTCCCAGCGAAGGAAGAATGAATACAAAAACTCATGGAATATGCAGAAATGAAGAAACTTACCGGAAGAATGAGAAATCAAGATAACAAACTCTTTATAAAAGAATTGAAATGGTTTGTTGAATATTTACAGATAAATTGCAAGCAGATGAAAACATTGGCAGGGTTATTGTAATAACCTGCAGTTTCATAAGGGTATATATTTAAAGTAGGTAATTAAATGAGCAAATATGCAGAAGGTATTAAAAATATTAAGGAACCGCAGAAAGAGGGGGAAGGAAGTCAGAATTGGAAATGTTAAATTGATTGTAAAACTAATGAAATGTATAAACTTGAAAAGTATAAGTAATTTTTTTAAAAGGCTGCAGGTTCGATCCCCGCCTGGGATAGCTGCATATTGGGGGTTAGACTAGAGGATCTTTAGGGTCCCTTCCAACTCTACATTTCTATGATTTTCAATGGGTTTTCTTGGCACCTCATATCTGATGCCTACCACAGAATCAAGAGATGCTCACAAATGCAAAGCACGTACACTTTGAATTGTTGTATTGCAACACTTTTACTCATAGGGGAGTTGCTCCAGAGTCTAGACCCTTGATCGTTTTGGTTACTTGGCTGCTGTTAAAGGCAGAGGAGCAAGGGCTAGGAAAGGAAGGTGGCAACCCTTCTATGCCTACGTTTGGATTGGAGATATCGGTGGCGACACCTAGTGGCTGATTTAAGCAACGGCTGTGGAAACTACCATAGTTTCCCCCCAGGTAATCTTAAAAGAGTTTGGTTGAAGCATGCTCTTCCTGTATAGTCAAAAGTAAAACAGATATTACAAAATCTCCGGGACACTCTCAGGGTAAAGTAACTGAAGTGCTTCCCCTGCAATTTACTGGGGAAATTAGAAAAAAAATGTGTAAATCAGAGCCGGGTACTTGTTGGAAGAGTCAAGAAATGGAGGGTACTTTTTATCATATGTGGTGGACATGTGAAAATGTGAAGGAATTATGGGAGATGATATATAATGAAATGAGAGCTGGACCATAAAGAAGACTGATTGCCGAAGAATTGATGCTTTTGAATTATGGCACTGGAGGAGACTCTTGAGAGTCCCATGGACTGCAAAAAGATCAAACTTATCCATCCTTAAAGAAATCAGCCCTGAGTGCTCACTAGAAGGACAGATCCTGAAGCTGAGGCTCCAGTACTTTGGCCACCTCATGAGAAGAGAAGACTCCCTGGAAAAGACCCTGATGTTGGGAAAGATGGAGGGCACAAGGAGAAGGGGACGACAGAGGATGAGATGGCTGGACAGTGTTCTCAAAGTGACTGGCATGAGTTTCGCCAAACTGCGGGAGGCAGTGGAAGACAGGAGTGCCTGGCGTGCTCTGGTCCATGGGGTCACGAAGAGTCGGACACGACTGAACAACTGAACAACAACAAAATATAATGAAATGGGGGGGGGACGTTTAAGAAGATATCTATAAAAAGACCAGGAACCTTCTTATTAGGAATATTAGGAATGGAAGTCTCTACAGATCAAAATAACTTTTTTTTTCTACACAGTTACAGCTGTCCTGCCCAAATGGTATATGCTCAGAAATGGAAAGAGAACAACAAAGGAGGAGTGACAGGTGAAATTAACAGAATATGCAGAATTAGCAAATTTAAAATAAAAGAATAAGGAATCAGGAAGATGGAGTATTTAAGGTAGAGTGGAAAGTGTTTGCAGAGTATGTGAAGAATTATGTAAATAAGATTAAATATTCATCAGTATTAGCGCAAATTCAGCTGTTTAATACTTTAGCTATAGTTATAGGGGGAAGAGAAACTTGGAAAAAGAGGAAATTTAGAACATGCAGTTTTACTGGATAAATAAATAGAACCATGGAAGCGGTGGAAGGGAAGTCAGTGTTGGTGTGGTTGCGTTCAATGAAATGTGAAATTGCAATGATGGAAAAAGTGTAAATAAAATATTGACATTTACTGGGGGAGTGCTGTGATTGTATGGAAAGCACCAGATTAACGTTAGCATTTGAAAAAGACACACACCGCTTAAAAATAAAATTTACCCATAGTTAAAATACGAGGCACCAGGATTCAAATACTACCACTGTTATAATGGTCTTTGTGTGTGGTCACATCATGCATTTAAAGCAAGTGGCTTCTCCCAAGGCATCCTGGGAACTGTAGTTTACTCGCCACAGGGCTACAATCCCAGCAAACTACAGTTCCCATGGTTGTTGTTTTTGGGGGGTGGGTGGGTGGGTGAGCTTTAAATGCCTGGTGTGGATGTGACCTATGAAAGGGAAGGTCTCCACCTCAGGCAACATTCAGTCTAAAATTTGCCTTGGGGAAACACCTTTAAGGTTAGAGACAGGTTGAATTAGAGCAGGCTGAGGGACCATGGATCCAGGCCTACTCTGTCTGGCTCTGAGGACTTCCCCCAGACTGGCGCCATTACCAGTCTGTCTCGGGGGGGGGGGGGTCTTTCGATTGACTAGGGCTTATAATTTTTATAATATAAAAAAATTATAATATAATTTTTCTGTGATGAAAATGAAGCCTGCCTTTACAGCAGTGGCTGACCTGCAGGTCTTAATGTGCAATATATGAAAATACCTGTGTGGTTAGTTTTTAATTAATGTAGCTTATGTAATAAGTTGGTGAAGGATTTTAAAATGATAATTTGAACATTTTCTGTAGAAATACCCTTGGTAAGAAATGTTATTCCTTCATATATAGCCTACAGTGACTGTAGACAAGTGGTTTTTTTATAAGGATTTTAATGTAGACATTCCTAAACTATGTGCTATGAAAGACCAGAAACAAACTACTTTGTACTGGAAGGACAAATCTACTAATAAAGTATAAAAAAGGACAGTCTTATCCCAAAGTGGGTGATATCACCCCCCCGGGGGGGGGGACTAGAATGATCCAGGAGTGGGAGCGGTAGTAACTTCAGGTGCAATCGGGGGGGGGGGGCATTGAATGAAAATAAGGAAGCAAAGAGAAAGAAAACTGAGTTTTGCAAAACCGTTTCTGCATGTTTCATCTGTTGTGTAATGGCGCTTCCCCATGTGACATAAAGTCGCGATGTCTTTATTTTCCAAACAAACCCACAAAACGCAAGTTGTAACCGATCCGCTACCTTAATTTTCTGTGTGCAACGCGGATGTTACTGTGGTTGAGTTCAACAGATGATTTTGAAACGTCAAGCTTCAAGGTGCCCTTATTTAGAACAACACTTCTTTACTATGTTGTAGGCAGAAATACAGACGCATAAAATAATGAAGATTTGTCACTGCATCTTTCTGTCTGTTCACTGAAAGGAGGCAGATTTCTAGGGGGGCGCTGAGTATTTTATTTTTCTGAAAAGGGGGCAGTAGACCAAATAAAACTGTATTTTATTATTTTGTTGGAAGCTGCCCAGAGTGGCTGGGGAAGCCCAGCCAGATGGGCAGGGTATGTATGTATGTATGTATGTATAAATAAATAAATAAATAAAAATAATTAGTTTGGGGATCTCTGGTCCAGAATGTGTCCTTGGGCTGCAATAATGCCTCTTGCTTCCCTTGCAAGGAGGCAGGCACATGTGTAGAAAACCTCTGGCTTTTGCACACTTGAAAGGAGGAAGAAAAAGAGTCCCCGCCCATGTTTCCCTCTGGCCACACCCCCTGTGGACATGTGACCCAGGAATGTTGCCCCCATGACGAAGGTGATTTGTCCATGGATCAGGGCATAGGAAAGATGCTCTGTGCCCCACCCACTGGGTGGCCTAGGACCAGTCACTATGCTTTGTCCAAAACTACTTCCCAGCTTATAGGTTGTGGGTTGGGGTCAGTGCCAGTCATACTCAGAGCAGACCTATAGAAATAAATGAACCTACTTAACAGTGCGCTCATTAATTTCAATAGGTCTGCTCTCAGTAGGATGCCCATCGGATGCAGCCTCACAGAACACCTGGGGACCATATAACACTGGTCCTGAAAGACCTACATTGGCTCCCAGTACGTTTCCTAGCACAATTCAAAGTGTTGGTGCTGACCTTTAAAACCCTAAACAGCCTCAGTCCAGTATACATGAAGGAGCGTCTCCACCCCCATCGTTCTGCCCGGACACTGAGGTCCAGCTCCGAGGGCTTTCTGGCGGTTCCCTCCCTGCGAGAAGTGAGGTTACAGGGAACCAGGCAGAGGGCCTTCTCAGTAGCAGCGCCCACCCTGTGGAACACCCTCCCTTCAGATGTCAAGTAAATAAACAACTCTCTGACTTTTAGAAGACATCTGAAGGCAGCCCTGTTTAGGGGAGTTTTGAATGTTTGATGTTTTATTGTGTTTTTAATATTCTGTTGGGAGCCGCCCAGAGTGGCTGGGCAAACCCAGCCAGATGGGCGAGGTATAAATATTATTATTATTATTATTATTATTATTATTATTATTATTAGCTGATTCTCTCTACCAGATGCACTTAGCCATGCTCCTGCACTTTTAATAGCTGTGCTTGTGAGGCAGCAACCCAACAGGTGATGTCTTTCCTTGGCATGCACACTCTTTTTAATGGACGTTTTGTGCCCGTCCCTGCCTCCCTACAGACAAGAGAACCTGTTCATTTTGGTTAAAGCTGCTTTCTCGTTTCCCCAACCTTCAGCCCAGTTCTCCACATTTCCATGTCAATTTCCCTGAATATTCTGCATGCAATCCTGTCCAATGTGCACAATTTTGCAAAGCGGTTCCTGCCCTCCCCCCCCCCCCCGGCATGATGCATTTTTGTATGTCATTTTTCAGCAGCATATGCATTTGTATGCACGCTTTACCCTAGCAAGTTCGTTTCTGCTCATACGACCTTGCGAGAAAAATGGCATTGCAAAATTCAGAGAAGGGTGCATTTCGAAAGGTGGATGCCTTTCGGTTTGCGTATCCGTTGGGAGAAAGTGGGGATTTGATAGCTTTGGCCTGAAATGAGGCTGGAATCAGACCTCTCCCCTTCCCCGATCCCTCAGACTGTGCAGAAAAGGCCACAGACAAACAGCTTCTTTCTCAAAAGAGCCAAATTAGGTATTGAACAGATGAGTGGCCAAGTAGGTGACCAATTTGTTACTTTCCGCTGTGGGGAAATAGTTTCCTTTGAAAGAACGCCTAGTTCTCCTCTCTCTCTCTCAATCTCCCTTTCTCAATCTTGCCTAACCTTTCATTCCATCCTCCTTTCACTTGGGCAATGTCTGCCCGTACTGGGGAAATTCCTCCTCTGCACAATATATAAGCCCCCCCCCCGGCCTGGTGGAAGGCATTTGCACCACAGAGAAGGCAACCCAGGCATCATGGCTGTTCTGCTCAGGGCTCTGACCCTGGCAGGTAAGAGGTGGGAAGGGCCCCCAGGGTGGAGGGTGGAAAAGAGACCAGGGTTCCCGAGCCTTGTAATGAGAGAAGGATAGAGTCACCACCAGACCTCCAGGTCTGACCTGAAGCTTCCAGGTTTGCCTGGCTTCCTCCAGGTGGCAGGTGGAGGGCATGGATCTCCAGGTGGGCGAAAGTCCCTAAAATAAAATAAAGATCATTAAGAAGATTGTGCACGAAGCTTGCAAGATTCAGCCTGGCAGGAGAAAATATAGCCTAGACAGTCTGCAGGGTCTGCTGCCCTCTGCTCTCCTCTCCCAATTAACCTCCGTCTCCAGTGGCCTCCCCTTGTGACATCACTGGGGGTCTCCCCTCATACCACCAGGGGCTGCCCCTAGGTCTCAGGTCTGGACCCTGAAATCTCGGGGTCTGAAATGCTCCTAACTTGGAGCATAGGACCACAAGCACCTGCCTTATCCTGAGCTCAGGGAGGGAATAGTGTCGCCAGCATTCCCACCAGAACAAACAGAAACAGCTGTGTTGCAAAATGTGACAATCTACAAAAATGCAAACACAGCACGCTGGCTAATAGCTGTTAGTAAATATATAATTGGTATGATGCCGTTCAAAATATACGAATAAGCCACTTCGAAACAATATATAAATACCATACAACACATCTCACAAAATATACAAGTTACTGCAAGTTGTTACATGTATCAGAGGCTAACAAAGATTCAAACAACCAATGAATAGCGAGGAACGCCAAACCGTCTCTCACAGGAAGACGTCTCACAAAATTCTCAAAGGATGACGTCTCTCCGAAGTCTCAAAAGGACAGTGCATCCGGAATAGTTCAACTGTTTCGGAATAAAGTCTTCACCAGCGAATAATTACCAATGAAATATACATACTAGTGAAGATCATGCTAATGGATCAGTGCTCACTGGATAATGGAGCCGCTGTTGCATTTACTAACAGTAAATTACTAACAGTTATTAGCCAGTGTGTTGCGTTAGCATTCCCACCAGGACACGCCTTTTGCAGCTGGATCTAGCAGTTGATAAGTCTTTTCTCTGCGTTCCGAAAAGCTCCCCCTGTAAATCCCTGGAAATCCGGTTATCGTCCAAAGGCAGCTGCCAACATTAGGAGCGAGAGAAGGAAGCTTGCGTGGTTTATCGGCTTGTGGTAACGAAGAAGCGGGAATTTCCACCGATGTGGCGGAACAATTTCCCTGCTGAAATACAAAAGGCCCCAATCAGTATTGGCATTCTGCCGGCTCCTCAATACATCCCTGTTTACCTTAGAGACCTTAGAGTTGGTCTCTAAGGTGCTACTGGAAGGATTTTTTTTTATTTTTTTTTGTTTTGACATCCCTGTTTAGACAGCAAGCACCCCCAGCGAGCATCTCCAAGCTTGACGGTTTACGTTTCTGCTTGAGCTCTTTTATTTGCTGTGCTGTATGGACTTGTTTGGTGCTCGTTTTAATTGCAGATTTAAAAAAAAAATGTTTTTGATGGAATTGTTTTATCGTTTGTCAGTTTTACGCCTGCAAACTGCTTAGAAGCCTTGTCGGCACATAAGCGGTATATAAATTAAATAATCACCCGGAACTTCCCGAAATCTTCCTATAACCTTTCTTCTTGGTTCTTGTCTTGCAGCCTTAGTCTCCTGTCTCCAGCTGGCCGGTGCCATCCAGATTGTCCTCAGCCCATCGACCCCCCGCGTAGGACAAACGGTCACCCTTTCTGTGCAGGGCATAAGGGACCCCACCATCTGCTTTTGGTTCCGGGGTAACAGATTCGACAAGGGACGAATGGTCTTCCAGATTGAGGCCGGAAGGGTGGTCTCAAGGGGTGGGGGCTCCACGGATCGCCACAGCCTGGGGAGAGACTGCGCCCTAGTCATCCAAGGCGTGCTGCCCCCCGACGTCGGGGACTACTATTTTATCGCCCTGCATGGGCACCGCTCAGGTCAAAGATGGGAAGATGCTCTGACACGGCTGAACATTTCCAGTGAGTACATAAAGGGGAAGTGGGACTACCTGCAGTGATTCAGAGTTTACCCACTGTCGTGGACTGTTTGAACGCAGAGGAATGGTGGGGGGAACCAGCTGGGGAACCCCAAAGGGAAGAAGGCTCTGAGTCTGGGGAGTGGTAGTGGGACAGAGGGATGAGTGGTCAGAGGGAGAAGATTGGAAGGAGGAGCTGTCAGAAGCTGAAGAGGTAACAGGGTATAGTGAGCAGGAAGAGGCTGTGGTAGAAAGAAATCTAGAATCAGAGGAAGAAGCTGAAGCAGAGGCCAAGAGGCAGAGATGAATCAGGCTGGTGAAGAGTCAGGGGTGTCTCCCCCTCCTGCTGTGACAAGCTCCCCTCCCTTCTGGTCTCCCAGAACCAGGAGAGGCATGAAAAGGGTAGAGGAGAGACTGACTGCATGCAGGCACAGTCTCTGTTTGCTTGGGAAAAGCCCTGGAAAGGGGGGGGTCTTGGCAACTGATTTCGTGAAGTAAGACCTACAGGGATTGAGCTACATGGCACTCAGCCAAGTTTGTGGAGATGGTGGTTTTTTCTAATAAAGAGCTGACTCCAACTTTGAACTGTGTGATTACTTGCCGGCACGCTCGGTCACTCCCACAAACGTTTGAATCCTTCCACTTCAATTACACATGTCAAATTTGCGATCAGAGTGTCTTGACCTTGTCCGCCATCTCTTGATTTCTTGGCTAAAGGGAGGGAGAATCGTGTAGTGGTTGGAGGGCTGGATATAGATCAGGAGACTTGGGTTCAAGTCTGTACTCAGGCCCAGCATAATCCAGGGCCACTCACAGCCTAACTGATCTCTGCTGAGAGTGTAAAGTGAGGGGGACACACACCCTAAATTCCTTAGAGGAAGTGCATGCTAAAAAAAATGTAATAGGTGCAAAATAAGCTGCCCACTGACAAATATTAAATGCCATTGCATGTCAGCTATTGGTTTTGCCAAGCGTTTGACAGGCCTTGCTCCTGTGTCTCAAATAGCAGCTTACAATGTAGAGGCAATTTTCTCCCCCCCCCCCCTTGAGCTGACTCTCTCCCTCTTCGTTACAGACTGATGAATCTGGCTCCCCTCCCATGGACCAACAGCTTTCTTTCCAAGGATGAAGGAATTGGCCCTTTGGATGAATGAATTTCCCCTTTGGTTCCACTTCCCTCTGATCTCCTCTTGCCTTCCACTAAAGGAGAACACCTCAATAAAATATCCGCACTGGCAATTCAAAACAGGCTGGAGAAGTGTTTGTGTTAGGTGCGTTGCAGTGTTTCAAACGCCGTGTTTGAACTGGGGAATCTGTAGATAGGATGAAGACCCCCTGGCCTGTCAGATGGCAGCTGGAGTCAACATCAAAAAGGCCAGAGGGGCCTCATTCCTGGTGTGCAGGTTGTCTATCAGGGATGGGGAAACAGGGACCCTCCAGATGTTGTTGGAGAGCTGTTGCGGAGTGATTTTTTTCAGTTGGAGGAAGGCATAGGAGCCAACTCCTAGGGGCCAGGGTCCCTTCACCACCCCCACAAAATATTTGAGGAAGCTGTCCCCCCCCCCAAAGTTGATGGGCATTGCCAGTCAAATGGTGTGTGATTGATTATGCAGGGCAGGGCATACCTGCCCCCGCCCCCAAGTTGGCACCCTTGGAGGAAGGTATATACTCTCCCCGTGGCTAGGCCCGAACAAACCCATCCCTCCCAAACAACCATCTAAAATATCCAAACTACTGGAGTCTCCTGAATCTCTTTTGGGAAGGTAGGCCAGGGGTTCTGTGGTGCAGCACCAGCGAGGGCGGATTTCTTTGTGGTTTTTAAATGGTGAAGGCCTTAGGCTCAGAGATAGGGCATCTGCTTGGCTTCTCCAGGTAAGACTTACTGTAACCCAGGAGCGCCACCACTGCCGGTCAGTGCAGACAGATGGGCCTGCTGGCAAAGCCACTTAAACAGCGCAGGCAGAGTCTAGAGAGAAAAGTCCAAACCAACACTTTCCCGAACAAACTGAACAAAAACGGCATATAATTTAAAGAGACAGTAACCTAAAGTAAGGTTACCAGATGTCCCCGTTTCCCAGGGACAGTACCCGGATTTACAGTTTTCTCAGCATTCACATGTACCGGTACATAGCAAACAATAAGTGTCCCTGGATTCGTTGGGGGGGAAAATCTGGTAACCTTAACCTAAGGGTTTTGTCTTTCTCAGGTCAGGCCACAAGAGCTTTTTAACAGTGGTAGAATCATAGAGTTGGAAGAGACCACAAGGGCCATCCAGTCCAACCCCCTGCCAAGCAGGAAACAAGGAGGTAGGGACTCCCTTGGGAGGTTGTTGACTCTCCTTCCTTGGAGGTTTTCAAGCAGAGGTTGGATGGCCACCTGCCATGGATGCTTTAGCTGAGATTCCTGCATTGCAGGGGGTTGGACTAGATGACCCTTGGGGGTCCCTTCCAACTCTACGATTCTGTGACTGGCTGCTAAGCAACACCTCCACCTGTCCCCCTCTTGGATAGCTGACAGTAGCATCAGCAGAATTAACCCTTAAACGGCAAAGTTAATGAGCCCTGCTGTTCCAACAGAACCAAAACCTTATTCAGCTCCCTCTGCCCCGTGACAATCTGACAGCGGGGGCTTTTCTGGAGATTTCCAGAGTTGATTTGGTCTCTTGCAGGAGGGGAGGGGTAGAGAGAGGAAGAGGAATGTAAATATTTACCAGCACAATAGAGCAGGGGATTTCCCCTGCACTGATTCAGTTCAAAAGGACTCGCAGAACAAGGAAGCCCAAGAGGATCAGACAGATTTCCTCCCCGCCCCTCTGAACTAAGGGACAGTCGTGTTTGCCTGGTTTTTCTAAGCTCTGCCCTCGTGTTCTCAAGTGCAGCTTGATCTGCAGAAACCAGCCGTTTTCATTGCGACTGTGAAGCACAGCCCTATGCCAATCTCGGCAGACCAAGCTGCTGCACATGAGAACCGCGACCTGTGAAATTAAGGCTTGGCTATGCCCCGTGTGCTTTTCTGAAAAACCCCGTGCGCTTTTCTGCAAAACCCAACCAGAACTGCAGTTATTTTTTTTCTGCAAAAGCTGACGAAGGGTGGTTTGTGTTCGAATCATGCCCGCAGCAGATATAAACCACCACCCAGGTCAAAGATCTCCCGATACCTTATCCCAAATCAGGATCTGCCATATATTTGATGACATGTCCTTGTGGATGTGTTCTGCAACATGCTATTGACAAAATAATAGTGCATTTGTAGTGGATTTATTCTGCGCTAGTTTGTTCTGCGATGCTTCTCCAATGCTACTGTCACAATGGGTGCAGTTCTGAACTTTGCGTGTGGTTTATTGCTGTAGATCAGGGCATCAGAGCAGTTGACATATATTGATCAAAGAAGAGATCCCGGAATTCAGAGCAGTCCCTGGTACTAATCTTTATTCTAAATGTGACCTTGAAGGTATGAGTAAATACCCTGACGTTCCACTTAATGCCAAGCTCAGCACACAAATCGCCTGTTACCAGCATAGTTTAATTGCCACCCTCCATAAGAAAAAATTGGGTTCCGCAGAGACAACAAAGTCTTCCTCCGAAAGTAAAGTCATGACTCAGGAAGCCTACAGATCACCGATTAGTCATTTCTCATGAGACTAACATTTGCACTTTTTGACTCCAGCAAAAAGTTTCAGAAAGGTTTTCGGCAGAGTCCCTTGTGAGATTTCACCGAGGCTTTCGACAAATTCCCCCCTGATATTCTTGCAGAGAAGCTGGTAAAATGTTGGCTGGACAAAGTAGCTGTTAGATGGATTTGTAGCTGGTTGAAACCATAGAGTGCTCATGAATGGTTCTTCATTTTCCTGGAAAAAAAGCAAAAAGCAGGGCTCTGTAATGGACCTGACATTGTTCAACGTCTTTGTAAACGACTTGGGTAAAATAATTGAGGGGACGCTCATCAAAATTTGCAGATGGAACCAACCTGGGAGGGGTAGCTAAGGTTGCAGAAGACAGAATCAGAATTCAAAATGGCCTTAACAGATTAGAGAACTGGGTCAAAACTAACAAAACAAATTTCAACAGGGACAAATGCAAGGTTCTGCACTTAGGCAGGAAGAACCAGCTGCACAAATATAGGACGGGGGACACCTGGCTTACTAGCAGTAAATGCGAAAAGGATCTAGGGGTCTTGGTGGACCACAAGCTGAACGTGAGTCAACAGCGTGATGCAGGAGCAAAAAAAAAAGCTAACACTATTCCAGGCTGCATCAACAGAAGTATAGAGTCCAGATCAAGGGAAGTAATAGAACCACTCTATTCTGCCTTGGCCAGACCACACTTGGAATACTATGTCCAATTCTGGGCACCACAATTTAAGAAGGATGTTGACAAGGTCAATGGCGTAGGAAGGGGGGCGGAGGGGGAGGTTCGCCCTGGGTGCCATTCTGGGAGGGGTGACAAGATGGCCCCTGCCTCCCCCCAGCTGTAGAGCAGCCGAGGGTGCAGCATCCGTACGGACTGTGCATATGCAGCAGCCCGTATGGACGTGCAAGTGGCAGTCCGTACGGGCTGCACTGCCCCGGGTGCCAGAGAGGGTTCCTTCGCCACTGGACAACGTGGAACATGTGCAGAGGAAGGCAACCAAGATGATCAGGGGTCTGGAAACTAAGCCTTATGATGAACAGTTGAGAGAGCTGGGTGCATTTAGCCTGGAGAAGAGGAGACTGAGAGGAGATATGATATCTGAAAGGCTGCCACGTGGAAGATGGAGCAAGCTTGTTCTCTGCTTTTCCAGAGGGTGGAACCGATTGATTCAAATTACAAGAAAGGAGATTCTGAAGAAGAAGAGTTTGGATTTCATATCCCGCTTTTCACTACCCGAAGGAGTCTCAAAGCGGCTAACATACTTCTTTCCCTTCCTCCCCCACAACAAACACTCTGTGAGGTGAGTGGGGCTGAGAGACTTCAAAGAAGTGTGACTAGCCCAAGGTCACCCAGCAGCTGCATGTGGAGGAGTGGAGACACGAACCCGGTTCCCCAGATTACGAGACTACCGCTCTTAACCACTACACCACACATTAAACATCAGGAAGAACTTTCTGATAGTAAGAGTTGTTCGACAGTGGAACAAGCTACCCTGGGAGGTGGTGGACTCTCCTTCCTTGGAGAGGGGTTGGACTAGATGACCCTTGGGGTCCCTCCCAACTCTATGATTCTCTGATGCTATCCCTCTCTTGGGATGGTGAGCAGGGAGTAGATGGGTGTTGGACACGCAGGGGAGTTCAAGTTCATGTTTCTTGCAACAGCACCACATTATTGCTGTCCAGAGGGGCTCGGGCACGACAAAAGCAGAACAAAAACAATCTAGAACATTTGTGGTATAAAAAGTTATGGGATTTCAGCAAGCACAAACAGCAGTGGGGTCGTTTGTGACCACCCTGAGAGCAACATGTGAGCTAGGACTAAAAATAAGAGATCGAAATGAGTAAAACAACTAAAAACCTATAGTAAGAACAAAAGTCATTTGCATCCTGAAGCCTCTTTCTTTAGAGCTAATTCTGCATACAGTACAGTGGTACCTTGGTTTAAGAACAGCTTAGTTTATGAACAACTTGGATTAAGAACGCCGCAAACCAGGAAATAGGTGTTTTGGTTTGTGAACTTTGCCTTGGAAGCAGAACATGTTCCGCTTACTGCTGAGTGTGTTCCATTTGTAAACTGAGCATGCCTTGGTTTAAGAACGGACTTCCAGAACGGATTAAGTTCGTAAACCAAGGTAGCACTGTTATTTCATTTCTCACTTAATGTTCCTGTCCTAGCCAGTAGGTGGCAGGAGAGATCACAGTACGATTCTTTTGGCTAACAGGTGCTGATTCCCTCCAATAATGCTTAGGATGGTTTATCAAGCAGAGCACCTGTGCATTTCAACCCTTGCCCTGCAACGCAGAAGTTCAACAGGGGAAGCGTTCCTCACTGAGGCAGCTCTGGTAGGAACGGAGCACCCCAGGGGTCTGGGACTTATTTCCAAGGAGAGGGAAAAGGGAGACTTGAAAACAGTACAGCTGCATTGAAACAGCTCTCCGGAAGAGGTCTGCTGAAAGATTTGGTGCTGGGAAGAATCTGGGACAGAGGGGAAATCAGGTATTAAAAGCCAACATTTCTGCGATAAAACAGAGGCGGGAGATGGTGCCTCTTTTGGCCCCTTGGCCAGATGTGGCGCATAGATAATGTCTCTTGTGATGTGCCCCTTCCTCAGAGATATAGCACAGGTTGCAAAAGCGGGCAGCAGCATCCATCTCGAAGCAGCACTGCCCTCCCAACCCAGAAAAATCCATATCAGATCTGAACATAGCAGAATCCACCGATATTTCCTCTTTCTCAAGCATTCCTAAGCAAGCCAAGCCAAACTGGTTTTGGCCCCAGACAAACGGGTTTGTTTGTTTTTTGGTAACCAGCACTTGGAGGTGGGTGTGACCTCCTTGCACATTCCCGGTGTGTCTTCGGAGACAAAGGCCAGCCAACGGCCTCATTAATTCACGAAACCTGCAAGCGCCTCCTTTGATGGTTTGCTAGCCCCTCCCATACCAGATGCATTTGTAGTTCCCCCCCCCCAAGGTTCTGGGAATTGCAGCTCTGCGAGGGGTCGCTCCCAGCATTCAAAATCCTCTTTCAAATGGAGATTTTGCAGTTGGGAAATTGAGGGGGGGGATGCATGCAAAGCGTGGGATGAAGGAACCATCAACGGGAAAATGTGCAAGTACTCTGGAAGCAGCAGTGTTGTGGGAATTCAGACGCGCAGGGCACCTTCGTGATACGCACAGCTACTCTCCCTTTCTAAGTTTATAAAGTCTCCTGTGTGTTCCTGAATGCTTAGAGCCTGCAGAACAAATTCTCCCCCCGTGTTCTTCCCATGAGCCTTCTGCAGAGTGACTCTAGGAGCCGATCCTCACTGGCCGACGCACTTCTTTTCACACCGATTCGGTGCAAGGGCTTCTTCCCCGTGGCCAGAAATCCCCCTTTTCCTGCTGATTGGGTGTCTCTGGGATGTTGGAGACAGGGACCCTGCTGTGGAAATGGAAATAGATCTTCCCCCCACCCCCAGCAACCCCAAACAGCTACACTTCTCCCCATAAGCAAATCAGGAACGAACGTGCGGCGAATGCTCATTGTCGTATAATTGCCCCCAGAAACAAATAGGAGAGAATGCTAAATTAGTGACCGGACACGGTCTAACCTCCGTGTAGCCTTTGTGCAAGCAAATCAGGACAGATGCTCAATGCTGAGGTTGCACAGAGGAACCCCAGGGGGGGGGGACTGGATACATTGTCCCTTTGAGGAAAGGTTGAAAAAGTTGCCTACATTTCGCCTGGAGAAGAGACGGTTGGGAGGCACGATAGCTATCTCCAAATATCTGACGGGCTGTCAATTAGATGATGGAGCAAATATTTTCCTGTTGCTTCAGAGGGGAGGGCCCAGAGCGATGGCTTCACATTACCAGAGTGTTTGAGGAAGGAGTGTTTGAGCAGGAACTGGCTCAAGACATTGTGGTGCCTGAGGGCGAACCACAAAATGGCGCCCCTCCCAGCCAGGGATGAAGGGGCGAGTGAAGATTTGCATCAGGAACAAGAGGGAATAGAGATCGATGTCGGAAACAAGGGTGAGAGGAGACCAGCAGCACCTCCTATTCGCCCAGAGGCTCCAAGGAGCAGGCAGCAGCTATTGTTGCTATCACGGCAACATCAGCAAGTGGGCATTGGATTCCTTAGAAGCCAGATATGCTGTCATTGTGAATGCAGCTGCCTGAGGTGGTTGCCTCACACTGTCCCATGTGTAGGCCGGCCAAGACCGTAGCGCAATGCTAGAGAATTTGCCACAGAAGATCCTAAGGCCAATCCCTCACATCTCCAGGTTGTTGTTGTTGTTGTTGTTGTTGTTGTTGTTGTTGTTCAGTTGTTCAGTCGTGTCTGACTCTTCGTGACCCCGTGGACCAGAGCACGCCAGGCACGCCTATCTTTCACTGCCTCCCGCAGTTTGGCCAAACTCATGCTAGTCGCTTCGAGAACACTGTCCAACCATCTTGTCCTCTGTTGTCCCCTTCTCCTTGTGCCCTCCATCTTTCCCAACATCAGGGTCTTTTCTAGGGAGTCTTTTCTTCTCATGAGGTGGCCAAAGTACTGGAGCCTCAACTGGAGCATCTCCAGGTAGGGCTGCATGAAACCTTGGAGAGTCTCTGCCCATAAGTGTGGATAGTATTGAACTGTTGGGCCCGTTGCCGTTCAACGTCTTTGTAAATGACTTGGGTGAAGGAATTGAGGGGACGCTCATCAAATTTGCTGATGGCACCAAACTGGGAGGGGTAGCTAAGTTTGCAGAAGACAGATTCAGAATTCAAAATGGCCTTAACAGGTTGGAGAAATGGGCGCAAGGTAACAAAATGAATTTCAACAGGGACAAATGCAAGGTTCTGCACTTAGGCAGGAAGAAGCAGCTGCAGAAATATAGGATGGGGGACACCTGGCTTACTAGCAGTACATGCGAAAAGGATCTAGGGGTCTTGGTGGACCACAAGATGAACGTGAGTCAACAGTGTGATGCAGCAGCGAAAAAAGCTAACACTATTCCAGGCTGCATCAACAGAAGTATAGTGTCCATATTGAGGGAAGTCAGAGCACCACTCTATTCTGCCTTGGCCAGACCACACCTGGAATACTCTGTCCAATTCTGGGCACCACAATTTAAGATGGATATTGACAAGCTGGAACATGTGCAGAGGAGGGCAACCAAGATGATCAAGGGTCTGCAAACTAAGCCTTATGAGGAGTGCTTGAAGGAGCTGGGTATGATTAGCCTGGAGAAGAGGAGACTGAGAGGAGATGTGATCTTCAGATATCTTAAGATATCTTAAGGGCTGTCACATGGAGGATGGAGCAAGCTTGTTTTCTCCTGCTCTGGAGGGTAGGACTTGAACCAATGCTCGAACCAAGTTTCATTGCAGGGGGTTGAACCAAATGACCCTTGGGTCCCTTCCAACTCTATGATTCTATGAACTAGAAGGACCAGTGGACTGACTCAATCTCAGGCACCTCCCTGCGAACTTCCTGATGCTGCAGGTTGTTTAAAAGTGGCAGAGTTGGCTTTGGAGGAGGGTGGACTCTCCTTCCACCTACGAGGGAGGCTGTAGCACCAGATTTTCTGCGTTGATAGCGGGTTGGATGCCTTGACCTTTGAGGTTCCTCTGAACTCTGTTCCTCCTTAAAGAGGAACCATGCAGGAGACCTGGCCTAGTGTGTGCTTTAATGTCAGGTTGTGGAAGCCGGCTTCAGTGGTGAGGCTCAGATGTGGAACATCTGAAGGGAGGACCAAATCAGACATGGTGTTAAAGTGGTCTTTATCCTCACCCGACTGTAGTATACGTTTAAGGGATTATTTCAGGCCCTCCAAGTGTCTGTATTTTCCAGGGGATGTCCTCGATTTACAGAAGCTGTCCCAGTTTCTGATTCGATCCCGGAATGTCCCGCTTTTCCTTCCCCCCCCCCTTTTAAAAATATCATTTTTATTAAATTTTCTGTTTCACATTTCAAAATATTCATTTAAACAACCTTAAATCAATTACTTCCCTGCTTATCAAACCAAACCATTCAGTAATGCATTGTTACATCCATCAAAGCTTATGTACACTGTTGAATTCAAAACAAAATAAAAAATAAAAAAATTCCTTCCAGTAGCACCTTAGAGACCAACTAAGTTTGTTATTGGCATGAGCTTTTGTGTGCATGCACACTTCTTCAGATACACTGAAACAGACTATGTTTTGACTATGGCAAACCAACACGGCTACATACCTGTAACTGTTGAATTCAAATTAATGCTACCAGCATTTTTAAATAAACACAGTCCCCCCCAATATATTCAGCAAACATTTCCCAGTCTTCTTTAAACGTACATTCTTCTTGTTCTCTTATTCTATATGTTAAATCTGCAAGCTGAGCGCATTCCATCAATTGTCCCGCTTTTCCTTAGGATGTCCCTATTTTCTCTGGAGAAATTTTGGAGGGTATGGACTTATCCGACCCCCGAACCATCTGAACACAGCCCTGTGTCGGGGAGTTTTATTGTTTTGGTTTTACTGTTTAATGTTTTATTATGCTTTATATATGTTGGAAGCCAGCCAGAGTGGTAAGCCAGTCAGATGGGTGGGGTATAAATAGTAAAGTTGTTGTTGTTGTTGTTGTTGTTGTTGTTGTTGTTGTTGTTGTTGTTGTTGTTGTTGTTGTTTAATAGGATGCCCCTATTTTCATCAGAGAAATGTTGGAGTGTATGTGTATCGTGCCACTTTAAATAGCCACAGCTTCACCCAAAGGATTCTGGGAGCGGAAGTTTGTTAAGGGCGCTGAGCAGAGCATGCCCAGCCATTAGGTAAGCTGCCTCAGGTGGCCAGTGTCCCCAGGTGACATGCCTGCAGCTGCCCTGCCGCCACTTTCAGTCATGGAGAAGCACTGCTGCCGGCGGCGCCAGTTTTGGGCAAGATCACGTCCATTTGGGGCGAGATCTCACTGAAAATTGGAGCCATCTTGCCTGAAAAATTGGCGCCATCTCCGCCTGGGCAAGGCAACGGGGCAAGGCGGCGATTCTTGCTCCGGTGCTGAGAGTTGTTAGGAGGCCTCTTATTCTCTCCCCCCCCCCCATCGGAACTATAATTCCCAGAGCTTCTCAGGGAGGGAGATTGATAGCTGAATCACTCTGAATTGTAGCTCTTTGAGGGGGAATGGGGTCTCCTGACAACTCTTTCCACCCGTAGCAAACCCTACATATCAGACGTGAGAATAAACAAGGATCTCTCTAAGCAAGTGCAGAGTGCAGTTCGGCCACCACTGCCTACGTGTATAACTTGGCATCTCTTTGCTTTGTTCTGGGTCAGGCGGCACAGTCGGCAAGGCACCCAACCGCCAGCCAAGGAGACCAGACTAACCAGCACAGAGACGCCTCCGCCAATGGATAACCTCTGGGTGACTCATTCACGCAAATTCCCAGCACCACAGTGCTGTTTGCAGCACTTTTTTTTTTAAAGAGTAGAAGGGGGGGGGGGAAATCCCTCTTCCTAGGAAACTCTGAGAATTGTGGCTCTGGGAAGATAATAGCGGCCTCCTGCAGCTCTTAACTCCCAGAATTCTTAGCAACTCTCGCCAACCTTCGCAAACCACAGCTCCCAGAATCCTTTGGTGGGGGGAAGCCATGACTGTTTAAAAGAAGATTCCCACCACAGAGCTAGAATTCCCAGAGTTCCCTAGGAAGAAAGATTTGTTGTTAAACTACTCTATGAATTGTAGCCCCACGAGGGGAATTGTGGGGGTGCGTCTCTCTCCTGACAAAACCCCCAGAATTCTTGGGGGGAAAGCCACGGCTGTTTAAAGCGCTATCATAGAGCATGGTGCGCCCACACTCAATTTCTCAACAAGCAGACTTTGTGCGGCAGGCAGAAATCCAACCGGCGCAGCTTGGGCTGGCTACAGAGATTCTGTGTGCTACAGATAATTGCACCCTGCCTGTCTCGGAAGGCACCCCACTCCCTCCTCCTCCTCCTCCCTGCACCCAAATGCCTGCAGCCAGCCCCACCTATCCCATCTCTCTGTCACCCTGCGGTCTAACTAGTCAGGTCGGGTTAGGACTGGGAATGTGTGGGTGAGAAGCACAAGCCAAGAGGAAGGCAGGGAAGGTGGAGGCAGAAAGATCCCTTCCAGATCTTGTCTCCTCGTCCTAGCGGAAGGTGAGAGAAAACCAGAATTCTCTTTGTTTTTCCACGTAAGTGGCAGGAGGGGTGGGTGGTTCGTGCAGCGCTGTTATAACCTGATCCCAGGCACTGCACAACTCGGGAGGAAGCCCTGCTGAATTTGGAAGCGAGAAATTATATGCGGGGCCTGTGGTGCAATGGGTCTGTGTGTCTGGCTGTTAAACAGAAGGTTGGTGGTTCGAGTCCACCCAGCCGGGATGGCTGTGGGCAGGATTCCTGTATTGCAGGGGGGGGGGGGTTGGACTAGAGGACTCTTGGGGTCCCTTCCAACTCTATGAACCTGGGCCCTGTTTTTATTTTGGGGGGGGGGGAGTTCAAGGAAAGATGGATGGGGGGGGGAAGCATATAAATCAATGCCAAGGCTAAAACAAGGATCAACCAGATATTTTAGAAGACATCTGAAGGCAACCCTGTTTAGGGAAGTTTTTAATGTTTGATGTTTTATCATGTTTTTAATATTCTGTTGGGAGCTGCCCAGAGTGGCTGGGGAAACCTAGCCATTTAGGTGGAGTATGTATAAACAAACAAACAAACAAACAAACAAACAAACAAACAAATATTTTTATTATTTAGGTAAGGTTGAGAGTATTGCTGCCATTGTTGCATTTCTGTATCACCTTCACCTGCTTTTCCCCTGCTCTCCGTTCCATCTTCACAACAATCCTGTGAGGTAGGTTCGGCTGGGAGGCAGTGACAGGCCCAAGGTCGCCCAGTGAGCTTCGTGGTTCAGCTGTGGGATTTGAACCCAGGTCATTGGCGGCGCCTCGGGCCCTCGTTTGGTACCCTAACCATTCTACTGCACTGCCACCTAATCATGGGGTGCTAGGATTCCTGGGAGGGAGGGCCCTCCCAGGTCCGGTCCCAGAGAGGGGGGGCTTGTAGCTCACCCCACAACTTCCCCACGCCGGCCACGGCACAGAGCCAGCACACCTGGCCTGCTGGTTGGCTCAGTCGAAATTTTAATATCGCAGGACATTCCTGGCAGGCAGTGAGTCAGGCTTGAGTGCCTTTGACTCCGGCCTTGGGTGATGTTGTTGCTCCCGCCTCCCCCCCCCTCCATCCCACAGGCTCGCACCCCAAAGGGGCCAGACAGGCACCAGGAGGAGGAGGAGGAGGAGGAGGAGGAGGAGAAAGCAGCAATTGGCATAGGACTCTGCCAGGATCAGTATCCTCTCGCAAGAGCAACACGGAGAAACTACCCTGTGGAATGGAACAAGGAAGAAACCCAGGTGCCCAGCTGACTGCCCGGTGTCGGTTTTAACCTCAGAAGTGTTATTCCCGCTCGGAGGGGTCATTTGGTGAACTTCGGCCAACTTCCACCAAGGACCACCATGCAGGGTTTCTGTAGCCGGGTCCCCTTTCCTGGGGATTTCCTGCTAGTAGGTGAGTTGATGACCGAGGGGTAAGCAATGGGAAGCCCACCCACAAGGCTGCCAGCTGTTTTGGGCAGGGCAGGGGATTTGTACATAGGGTTGCCAACTGACCAAAAAAAACCTGACACAGCCTGCTCTTCTGCTTTTAAGAAAAAAATCAAAATATATTAAAATTAACGGGCGATGGTCGCTTGCGAAGTGTCCCAGGTCAAACTATTGCTCAAGGGACACCTATGGTAACACTTGGAATGGTTTCTTAAATTAATTCTGTTTATTGTAACAAGCCGGTTTTTCTCCTGCTCCGGAGGGTAAGACTCGAACCAATGGCTTCAAGTTACAAGAAAGGAGATTGCGACTAAACAGCAGGAAGAAGTTTCTGGGAGTAAGGGCCATTCAGCAGTGGAACAGACTCTCTCGGGAGGTGGTGGACTCTCCTTCCTCGGAGGCTTTAAGCAAAGGTTGCATGGCCATCCGTCATGGATGCTTTAGCTGAAGATTCCTGCATTGCAGGGGGCTAGACTGGATGACCCTCGGGGTCCCTTCCAACTCTGCGATTTTATGATTCTAACATAAATACATTTTAAAAAAAGAATCCTGAAGCTGGCAGCTCTATGAGCAACTGGAACGTTGAAGGTGTTTCTGTTTCCTGGCATGGAGGCGATACAAAGGGGAGGGGGGGCACTTTTGCCTGTTTTAAGTTCTGCATGTTAAGCTGCCATTAAAGACAGAAGAGCGGGGTCAGTTTAAAAAGTTGGCAATTCCAGTTTATAGATCCAGTTACAGTTTATAGAGTTTGGGAGTATCGTAGGGAATCGGTCAGTGCTGGACGGGGTGCAGCCCAATAACATACGGCTGGCCAAAGAGTCCCCATCGCTGGCGCAAGCGGATTCATAGGCTATGGTGCCATCCGGCAGAATTTGGGGGCACGCAGCAAAATTAGTGGGAGGGCCTCCCCAGATTCGGCAAGGCTTACCACTTTTTGAAGTAAGTTGGGGGGGGGGGAATATACAAGGAGCCCCTCCCCCCCGCCCTGAACACCCTGTAAAACCATTATCCCTGGAATTACCAGTATTGGAGGGGGTTAGACTAAATGACTCTAGATGTCCCTTCCAATTCTATGATTCTACCTAATTCAGTCTTTGCCAACCAGGGGCTGATAGGAGCCACCCGAAACACCTAAATGGTGCCAGATTGGCAAAATTCTGACCTAATTTTACCGTGGTCGGTAGGCCAAACTTCTGACCACACAGCAGCAGGGGCTGGCTGAGAAGTTGGCAACTGCAAAATGTAGGAAGCTGTCTTGTGCCACTCCAGACCAGCATTGTCTACACTGGCTGGCAGCAGCTCTCTAAGGGTTTCCACCTGAAGGTCCCTTTCATTTGGAGAAGCCAAGAATTGTCCCGGGGCCTTCTTCACTCAAAGCAGCTGCCCTGCCCCCGAGCTACGCCCCTTCCCCCTAGGGTCAGGGTGCTGCACATCTGCGACTTCCTGCTGGACTGGGAACTGCTGGCAGCTGAACTGGTCCGAAGCTGGTTTGAATCTGTAGCGTGTAGACTAGGGTTATAACTTTTGGACTCCCCCTGCCAAAAAAAAAAAAAACCCAGAAAAAAGCGCCATTTCCTGTAGCAAAATGAACTTTTGCTTAGAAACGCCGGAAAAGGGAAATGAAAAGTTGGAATCGCTGTAAAAGCTGGAATCTATTTCTCCTGTATTATAATACATGCCATGCCTATTATACAGTTAGTTATACAAAAACAGATTTATTGCTTTTCGGGGGTGGCCTTTTGTCAAAAGAAATGACCGTTCATTCCTTTGCTTCTGGGCAAAAGTTCATCTAACTAATCTACAGGAGCAGGAGGCTGTTTTTTTTTTAAAAAAAGTTAGAACCTTAGTGTAGAACAGGCATGGCCAAACCTGGCCCTCCAGATGTTTTGGGACTACAGCTCCCATCATCCCTAGCTAACAGGACCAGTGGTCAGGGATGATGGGAATTGTAGTCCCAAAACATCTGGAGGTCCAAGTTTGGCCATGCCTGGTGTAGACATGCTGAGCCAGGTGAGCGGGGGGAGGGGCGGAGCTTTCAGACCAGTAGGATACAGAGGCAGACAGGTGCTGTTGGAGGATGCTGTGAGTACCTGCGGCCACCTGCCTTGACCCTCTCCTCTCACACAGCTTGCCTCGTGGGCTTGTGGGCTCCCCTGAGCCAAGCTACCATTGGCAGAGTCTCGGTCGTGTCCATCCCGGAGACCCCCGCCGAGGGTCAGAACGTCACGTTTGCCGTGGTCAACGTGACGGGCACTATTCGCCAGATCGACTGGTACCGAGGCGTGGCGACGGACGGCTCGACCCGGCTCTTCAGTTACTTCCCCGGGAACGGCAACCCGCAGCGGAACGGGGTGCAACAGACGGGGAGGGAATTTGGCTTCCCCAACGGGTCCCTCCTCATCACCAGGGTCAGGCCCAACGACAGCAAGGTCTACACCGTGATGCTTCTGATGCGTCCCAGAGGCACTCTCAAAGGCTCCATCGAGCTTCAGCTGGCACGTGAGTGTTTGGGATCTCTCCCGCTCCCAATCGCATCGCCTCCCCCTGTTTCCTGTCTCCATGGCTCAGCGCTGCAGCATGGAAATGTCCATTCCGGCCGCTTGCTTTGCCAATGCTTAGCTTCGGAGATCCTCTTTTTTTTTTTTTTTTTTACCGCAACAGATAAACAATTATGCAACATTTCAAATTTAGCAACCAGTCTTTCAACCTACGACTTCCACCTCCCTTCGTGGTCCCCCTAAAATTTCTGTTTACACCTTCACCTTATCGCAAAAGGAAAACAAAAAGTTCACCCCACACTCAAATCCTATTTGCGTTTTAATATATTTACACTTAGTTGTTGTTGGGTTTTTTTTTTTAAAAAAGTATTCTGCAAACAGAATACTCTTCTGGGGTCTTTAAAAATTGTGGACGTGAAGGAATTTTGACTTTTCTCACCCGGAAAAAAAGAAGTTGTTTCTTCCGGATCTCCTGTTTATTGTTTGCATGTATAACTTGGAGATGCTGGAGATGGCACAAGGAGATACTGGGCTGCTTGCTCCTGTTACATAACACAACTCAAAGCACAATTAGCGTTATATAACCACCCACTTCTTTCTTGTACGCAACTGTCAAACGGGGGCGGCGAATGGCTGTAGCTGAGTGGTAGGAACACCTGCAGTGCGTGCAGGAGGTCAGTTCCCAATGGCATCTCCAGGAAGAGGCGGGAGAGGCTCGCTTTTGGAAAACCCGGAAAGTTCAGTGTTGCCACGATGCTAAACTTTTGCATCGGTTAGATCAAGGTTTCCCAGACTTGGGCCTCCAGCTGTTTTTGGACTACAACTCCCATCATCCCTAGCTAGCAGGACCAGGGGTGAGGGATGATGGGAATCATAGCTGTCAAGTTTCGGATTTGAAAATAAGGGATCAGCAGTCTCACCTATCCCGGGGACAGTCACATGTCAGTGGTGGGCGGAGCCAGAAGCAAAAGTGGGCGGAGCAGCAATGTAAACTCCAAGCGGGCTCGGGCTCAGAGCGGAGCAAAGAGGAGGGCAGCTATGTACTCCGTGCAATGGAGCCCCATCGTCTTCTTGCCTGATCCCATCAAAACAGGACAGGAAGCAGCAGCTGCTCAAAGGCAGCCAGGCTCCGCCTGCCAGCTAACCCTATTGGCCGGCTGAGGGGCTCGGCGGCAACGGATAGGGGCTGATGCAGGGGGAGGAATACACCCCCCTGTAAGCACGGGAAATGGCTCCCACTTGCTTTGAGGGCTGAGGCTTTTCTCCCCAAGTAGGCGAGGTCTTCCCACCCAGTCCCTGGCCAGCAGGGGAGGAGCTGCTTCCATTAAAAACGGGAAATTTAAGGGAAATTAAAAAATAAGGGAGAGCAGCAGGAAACTGCTTGAAATAAGGGAGAATCCCGGGGAAAACGGGATACTTGACAGCACTGATGGGAATTGTAGTCCAAAAAGAACTGGAGGCCCAAGTTTGGGAAACCCTGGGTTATATCAATCAAAGCAAAGATATTTAATGGGCCTAAAGGTAAAGGTAAAGGACCCCTGACAGTTAAGTCCAGTCTTGAACGACTCTGGGGTTGCGGCGCTCATCTTGTTTTACTGGCTAAGGGAGCCGGTGTTTGTCCGCAGACAGTTTTTCCAGGTCATGTGGCCAGCATGAATAAGCCGCTTCTGGCGAAACCAGAGCAGCACACAGAAATGCTGTTTACCTTCCTGCCAGAGCGGTACCTATTTATCTACTTGCACTTTGAGGTGCTTTTGAACTGCTAGGTTGGCAGGAGCTGGGACTGAGCAACAGGAGCTTGCCCTGTGCTTGGATTCGAACCGCCGACCTTCCGATCAGCAAGCCCTAGGCTCAGTGGTTTAGACCACAGTGCCACTCGCATCCTATGGGTTAAAGAGGTATCCTGTATTGCCCTGTATCGGGTGTTGCCAAACTACAACTCCCATCAGTGCCAACAAGCACAGCCAATAGGCAGGAGAGGTGGGAGTTGTAGTTCGGCAGCATCTGGTGACTCAAATGTTCCACACCCCTGGTTTTCAGTTGCTGGCAGAAGTGCACAGATTGAATTAACTCATTTTACCAGTTGATGGGCTAAGATGCAGTTGAGGATTCCACCAACAGGGGGACCCAATGCATGTCCACTCCCAGGGCAGTCCCATTGAGTTCAGTAGGATTTACTCCTAGGATAATGTGTATTTGAGTGACGGGGAAATCTGGGCCTTCCAGATGTTGCTGAAGGACAAGTCCCATCATCCTTGGCCATTGGCCATGCTTGCTGGGGTTGGTGGGAGCTGTAGTTCGTCAACATCTGGAGGTCCCCAGGTCCCCACTCCTGGCATGCAGAACTCCAGCTGCAAACTTAAGTAAGCCATTTAGATTTGTTACAGTGCCCCAGAGCCACACTGAAGGGTTTCTTTGCAGGAGGATTGTGGGAGATTTAAATGGTGGTTTTAGGCTGTCTGTAAAGTGACATCATCATCACCATCACAGCTGCCAGCCTGTCAGATGAGCCTGCCAGAGCTCATGAGGCGGTCTTAATGGAGGGATTTTGCAGGGAGCTGCCTTAAATCGTGTCAGACCATTGGTCCATTGAGCTCAGTATCGTCTACTAGGAATGGAGGAGAAACTGAAGTCAGTCTGCATTAAAAGACGAACCTAGCAAAGTATCGCTTTCCGAAAGAATACAGGCACACCGAAACACAGCCATCCTTTGCAATCCACACTTATCTGAATTTTGCGAATGGAGGAACAAGAATGCGTTGACTAGAATAAAATGTCGAAACAAAATAGAAAATTCTTTCCAGTAGCACCTTAGAGACCAACTGAGCTTGTTCTTGGTATGAGCTTTCGTGTGCATGCACACTTCTTCAGATACACTGAAACAGAAGTTCAGATACACTGAAACAGAAGAAGTGTGCATGCACACGAAAGCTCATACCAAGAACAAACTCAGTTGGTCTCTAAGGTGCTACTGGAAAGAATTTTCTATTTTGTTTCGACTATGGCAGACCAACACGGCTACCCACCTGTAACTAGAATAAAACGTGCAACAAAGCACACACATTGGTGGAAAATGACGTACCAAAAGGCATTATTCTGTGTGAAATTGTTCTGCAAAAAATGTATACATTAGGCAAAAATAACACACACATGAAAAGTGTGTTTTGGGAGAAATTTGTGCTAAAAGCCTGACGAATTTTCGTGAAGGCCTTTTCCCCCCTGATTGCAAACTGATGAGGGCGTGTGGAGAACAGAATTTAAGACTTGCTGAGGTTGCGGAATGAGAAACGAAAACCAAACGATTTGTCCATCCCTTTAGGCGACACTGAACAGCAGTTGGCTCTCCAGGGTTTCAGGAAGAGAGTCTCTCCCAGCCGTACCAGGAGATCCTGGGGTTGAAACCTGAGACCTTCTGCATGGAAGCTGGATTGATTGATTTCCTTGCCGCTTTTTATTCAAATGAATCTCAACCAATAAATAACCATAATATAATAAAGCACAATACCACATTGCAAATATAGCATACATCATATAAAATAATTAACAAATTATCAATAAAACAGTTGCAATCTTTAAAAAAACTTAAGAAAACAGCCACTAAAAAAGAAGCTAAACTTCACAATTATGAAAAGTCATGTGATTAACAAATAATGCAGAATTTAGAATCTATAAAACAATATTTAAAACATTAACAGAATAGCAATTAAAATATAAGCTTAGCACTAAGTTTGTTTTTTATTTATATATATTTTTAATTAGAAAATTTTATTTACAGACACATAGACACAAAACAAAATTCATATTACACTAAGTTCATTCACACAATCTCTGCACCCCCATGCTTCTGCCACTGAGCTACAGCCCTTGTCTAAAGGACACCCTCTTCTACACAGCTGTTAGAAGTTCAGGAGGCCTGTCCCCTTTTGTGCCTGCGGCTCACGGTTATGCTGGCCCTACCTCGCAGGGTCATTGTGGAGAGCTGTGAGGGCAAAGCTATTTCCATCGTTGTCTTGCCGCAGCCGAAGGGTCCCGTCTCAAGCATCTGCTTGCTCCCTCGGTCATTTGGTGGGACGCCCGCACCCGATTCTGGGTACTGACACCCATGTTCGTTCTCTTTCCTAGGCTCAACTACTACCACCCCACCTCCTACAACTCCCACCACAGAGGCGCCTCCTGCAAAGGAGCTCACCAAACCTCCTTTGATGCTGGGCTGGATTGTCGCTGGAGTTGTGGTTGGCATCCTGCTATCGGGGGCTGTTGGGGCTGTCCTGGTCTACCGCTTTGTCTTACAGAAGGCAGACCCAGGCACAGGGTAAGGGGGAATGAGGGGCTATGTGTTTGGAGTGGTCATGAAGGTAGACCACTGAATTGTAGAGTTTGGATGGGACCATGTAGTCCAAACTCCTGCAATGCAGAAATCTGTCTATCATCTATCTATCTATCTATCTATCTATCTATCTATCTATCTATCTATCTATCTATCTAATCTACCTACATATCTATCACCTATCTATCTATCATCTATATCTATCTATCTATCTATCTATCTATCTATCTATCTATCTATCTATCTATCTATCTATCATCTATCTATCTATCTATCTATCTTCTATCTATCTCTACCATCTATGTATCATCTATATCTACCTACATATCTATCATCTATATCTATCTATCTATCTATCTATCTATCTATCTATCTATCTATCTATCTATCTATCTATCATCTATATCTACCTACATATCCATAATCTATATCTATATCTATCTATCTATCTATCTATCTATCTATCTATCTATCTATCATCTATCTAATTTAATTTTCTAAATTACATTTCACTTAACTAAACCATTCAGTAATCCATTGTTACATTAAAAAAACTTATTTACTCTGTTGAATTTATCTTAATGCTACCAGCGTTTTTAAATGAACACAATTTTTACCCATATATTCAGTAAACATTTTCCAGTCTTCTTTAAATGTGCATTCTTCTTGTTCTCTTATTCTATATGTTAAGCCTGCAAGCTGTGCATATTCCATCAGTTTAAGTTGCCACTTCTTTGGTTGGGACCTCACTCGTTTTCCATTTTTTGGGCTAACAAGACACGGGCCACGGTCGTGGCATATACATAAATAGTATTTTTTTGAAACCTGGGAATTTCCCTCTGAATTATTCCCAACAAAAAGGACTCTGTTTTGTGTTTTTGTTTTTTTTGAAAAAGGTACTTCTAATCATTCCCCCCCCCCCAATTCATTATATATCATTTCCAAGTATTCTTTTACCCTTGTAAAAGGGCAATTCAGAAACCTCAAGCATTTGTAACAGAGGGCCATCCAACCTCTGATTTAAAACCTCCAAGGAAGGAGAGTCCACCAGCTTCTGAGGGAGACGGTTCCACTGTCAAGCATCTCTTACTGCCAGAAAGTTCTCCCTGATATTTCGTCGGAATCTCCTTTCTTGTAACTTTGAGTCCTACCCTCCGGAGCAGGACTCCCTCCTACATGTGCCAGCCCTTGAGATATTTGAAGATGGCCTGCCTATCTCCTCTCACTCTCCTCTTTCCCAGGTTTTAAACATGCCTTGCTCCCTCAATCGTTCTTCATAAGCGAAATGCAGATACATCGATGGGCAACTTCTCACCCATTCAAATTTGTTTCTAGGATGCCAGGAAGACTGGATCCAAGAGGGAAAAAGCCACCGGCACCCAAACATGGTGAGTGACCTCCTCTAGCGTATTTGAGAGTCTGGGGAATCCACTTTCCCCCTGCAAACAGTGGTGCGTGCATGTGCTTTGAAGTGGGATATCGTTTTTTCATGTGAATAACCCTTCCTCAAGGTCTAGTGAACGGGATGTTAGCCCTGTATACCCGAAGAAGCGTCTCCACCCCCTTCGTTCAGCCCGGACACCGGGGTCCATCTCCGAGGGCCTCCTGGTGGTTCCCTCCCTGCGAGAAGTGAGGTTACAGGGAACCAGGCAGAGGGCCTTCTCGGTGGTGGCGCCCGCCCTGCGGAACGCCCTCCTATCGAATGCCAAGGAGATAAACGACTCTCTGACTTTTAGAAGACACCTGAAGGCAGCCCTGTACAGGGAGGTTTTTAATGTTTGAGGGTTTTTTGTGTGTTTTAATAGTCAGTTGGAAGCAGCCCAGAGTGGCAGGAGCAACCCAGTCAGACAGGCTGCATATAAATAATAGGATTATTAATTAGCCTACTAGTATCTTGATAATGACGCAGCTCAGCAGCAACCTAAGAACGTAACAATAGCTCTACTGGATCAGACAGTAGCCTCTCAAGTCCAGCATCCTTTGCTCACAGGGACTAACCAGACATCCATGCATGGGTGTAGCTAGGATTTTTGTTGCGGGGGGGGGGGGTAGGACCTCAGATTTGTATTGATTTTTATTGGTTTGAAGGGGCAGCTCCCCCCTGCTCCCCTTAGGAGCTGGGGTGCAATGGCTCTTTGTCTCCGCCTGTAGTTTCCAGCAACAAGGTTGCTGTGAGAACGACATGCTATGCAGTTCTGAGGCATGTGCAGAATCGACAGACATTCCTGGTGATTTGTTCTCATCTCCGCTTTCCAGGTGACAAGGAGCCCATTTATGAAACGATGGAATCGCCTGTGGAATCGCCCAGAGCAGAAGGGAAGGAGCCTCCCCCAATGTCTGGACCTCTCCCTGTAAGTCAAGGCATGGATGGCCAGCCAAACGCCCTGGACTCAACAGCGCCTGCCTGGCTAGGTTCTGCAAATGGGGTGTGATGGGACTGAGAGGATTAGGAGAGGCTAGGAACGGGATTTCTCAGTCAATGAACTCCACTGTGCAACTTTCGGAATTCCAAAGGTTCTGTATGAACTTGCTGGAACGGCCCTTTCTTCTGCACCTTTGAGAGTCCGTGTGCATAAGGTTGAATTTGTTAGGGACCGTGCTGAGGAGGGCTGCACTGAGGAGGAATGGTGGGAACCTCCCCCCTCCCACTGCTCCTGATCTGGATCCTGAATCTTCACAGTATAGATCTGGAACAGCGGTTTGCAGAGGGACATAGTTCAGAAGGCAGAAGCCGGGAAGTACTGGATGGAGAACAGCTAGCAGATGAAACACTGGGAGAGAAGTGGTTAACAGATTCACAGTCCCTGGACAACATTCACCCCCCCCCTTCTCCAAAGTCATGGAGAGCTCAGAAAGTGGCAGAACAGAAAGCACAGAGGGTACAAGCTCAGATTACAAAACGTAGAAATGACGTAGATTAATAGGGACAGAAGGGGGTGAGATCCTTAATTGGGAGCACCGCCATTCTAGGAGATGGGTTCTTTGTTCTCTCACTGTGATTATTAAAGTTTCTAACTGGTAAGAAGACTCTTTCCCCTTCGTTCTGCTTATCTACTGCCACGGGGGGAGGAAGCCGATTCCCTGAAGCCTGACAGAATTTAAAGGACTCCCCCTGCCAGTGGCATAGCTAGAGGGACAGATGGGGTGGATTGCCCCGGGCGGCACTTACCTTTGGGGGTGGCATACCGAAGCCCAAGGTGATATGCAAGCCCAGGCGCCCTAAGAGCCCAGCGTGCCACTCACAAAAGCTGCTTGGGGCTGGGTTCATAGTGTGCACAAGCTGTTGCGCCCCCTGGCACCCCTCTGGTGACCGAGAAGGATGCAACAGGCACGCACCAGCCTCGTGAGCGGTGCTCGGCTTGCAAGGTCCCCAAAACGCCACGTCCCTCCCTGCCACCAAGGAGCAAAATCTCGGCAAAGAGAGGATCAAATGGAAGCCCACCCTTTCACGGTGATCCAATCTCTTTCATTGCCACCATATTCTTTCTCTTCACAGCCTCTGCCGGGTACTTGCCCCAGCCTGGACACAAACTACATGGTAAGTTCTTAACTCTGTGGGAAGCTTAACCAGACTTTTCATTTCTTCCTATATCCATAGAATTGTAAGCCTGTCGTCACGCTTTGCAGTTTGCAAGCCGGCCCGACTACTGGGACTACAAAGGGAAGCATCGCCTGACATCGCTATGAGGTCAGGTGATTGACAGGTGGGCATCTGTCACATTTGGCCTGCCAGGAGTTTGGGAAATAAAGATCTGCCCCGCCAGCCAGGAAAGATCCCACACCTTTCTGCCGTAAGGGATGGGGTGGGTGGGGTTGTTGTGAGCTATAAGGGGAGGGAAGTGGGTGGCGGTGAGGTCTAAGGCTGGGTAGGCTGAGTTGGTGAGCAGGGGGATCACCATCTCTGTGCAACCTTTGGATGGTCATAGAATCATAGAGTAGAATCTTAGAGTTGGAAGGGACCTAAGGGTCATCTAGTCCAACCCCCTTCAATGCAGGAATATGCAGCTGTCCCATATGGGGACTGAACCTGCGACTTTGGCGTTATCAATCCCAAGCTTTAATCAACAGCTTGGGACCAGTTTACCTGTGAGATTTCCTTAACCGATTTATGCCCGCACAAAATCTATTCCTGCTTTGCAGGGGGCTGGACTAGATGACCCTTGGGTACCTTCCAACTCTACAATTCAATTCTATGGCGGCTCCAATCTGTGGAGCTGGTGCCAGATAATACTCAGTTCACATTTGCACATTGGAACTCCTTGCCTGTTGACTCCAGGCAGGTACCTTCCTTGTACTCTTTTGGACACCTACTAGAAACATTTTTGTTTAGGCAAGCCTATTTAGTCACGTAGAATGCTGGCATGGACTTTCATCTGGTTTTTAGCTTAGTGTTGACTCTTAATGATTTTCTGCAGGTGTTAAATTGCTGTTTCTAGCTGGTTTTTACTGTTAATCTTATAGTTTTATTCGTTTGGTGAACCGATTTGAGGTTGTTGTTGTTGTTGTTGTTGTTGTTGTTGTTTTGCAATCAAGAGGTATATCAGCTTTATGAAATTAATAAACAGGATTCCTTTCCTCTTTAATTTTTAGGAGTTGCTACACAGAGCAGAATCCATTTACGTCGAGATCAAGAGGTGATTCTGTGCCTTGAGAGATGCTTCTCTGACTGCCCCCCCTGCCCCCCTATCACTTTCCCTGCTCCCCGAGAATCGACCTATTCCAGTATTTTGGGATGTGAATTCTCCATCTCCCATAAGTTTGCTCTTTCTTGCCTGCTGCTGGCAGGATCTAGAATCCCTTTGTCTTAAGACTGTGCATACAGTGAAGAATTTCAACCTACCGCCAAGTTCAAAGGCAATCGAGACCAAGACTTTTCTCTTGATGGGATGGAGGAGCAAGACAGAGCTTGCCTGGGCAGTTCGATCTCATCTCTTCCTAAAAATGGACCACCACACGTGGCTAAAGTCGTGCTCCTTTTCAAGGAATCCTGGCGGCGGGAGGAAATATTTCTGCTTGTGATTGTGATTATTTTGGTCTTCTGGGCTTTTTCGATAATCCCGTTTTTGGGTTTCGTTTTTTTTTAAAAAATAGCAGCAATCTGCTTTGGTGCTCAGAAAGTCTTTCTGTTTCCTGGAGGGCTGCTCTGCAAAGTGTTGGAGGGCTGCTCTGCCTCCCCCCCCCAAGAACCACTTCTTTGCAAGCTGTAGATCAGGAAATTGCCCCTCCCAATTGCTAGCTCTTAGACAGCATCTTAAAAAGCAGAGGACATCACCTTGCTGACAAAAATCCGTATAGTTAAAGCTATGGTTTCCCCAGTAGTGATGTGTGGAAGTGAGAGCTGGTCGCCGAAGAATTGATGCTTTTGATTTATGGTGCTGGAGGAGACTCTTGAGAGTCCCATGGACTGCAAGAAGATCAAACCTATCCATTCTCAAAGAAATCAGCCCTGAGTGCTCACTGGAAGGACAGATCCTGAAGCTGAGGCTCCAGTACTTTGGCCACCTCATGAGAAGAGAAGACTCCCTAGAAAAGACCCTGATGTTGGGAAAGATGGAGGGCACAAGGAGAAGGGGACAACAGAGGACGAGTGCATGCACACGAAAGCTCGTACCAAGAACAAACTTAGTTGGTCTCCAAGGTGCTACTGGAAGGAATTTTTTTATTTTTTTATTTTTTTATGGCTGGACAATGTTCTCGAAGCTACCAACATGAGTCTGACCAAAGTGCGGGAGGCAGTGGAAGACAGGAGTGCCTGGCGTGCTCTGGTCCATGGGTTCACGAAGAGTCGGACACGACTAAACGACTAAACAACAACAAGAACAACAACAACAATAATATGGCTCTTCTAGAACACCTCTATTTTAAGCCTGAATTCAATCCTGCCCTGGAAAATTCAGGTTGAGCAGTGATAGGTGATGGGGTGGTCTTGCTCAAAACCCTGCCTACCCCCAAAGATCTGACTTTTTGCAAGAAGGGAGTTGGGGTGTGTGTGTGTGTGTGTGTGTGTGTGTGTGTGTGTGATGCTTGCTATGACGCAACATCCTCTGACCTCCCCACAAAACAGATCGGAACGGATGCTCTCTAAATCGCTAGGGTCTCTAATCCGTTTGGAAATGCCCTTAGTTTAGGGTCTTTCCTTCCATCCTTTCCCACACATGTGAGGTTTGAAAAGACTCTTCTCCTGTGTAGTCAGCACTTTAGACTAAAGCAAATATATGTATTAGATTGGAGAGGTATGTGGATGTCCGCCTTGTCAGATTCTTGTTTTCCTTTTTTACATGAATCCCCAGAGCTACAAACCACTGCTGGTTAGATAGGCTGTAAAAGGGGATTTTATTCAGATGCTGTCAACCTGGATAGCTCAGTTGGTTAGAGAATGGTGCTGATGATGCCAAGGTTGCAGGTTCGATCCCCTTATGGGACAGCTGCAAATTCCTACATTGTAGGGGGTTGGACTAGATGATCCTCGAGGTCCCGTCTATGATTCTGAATACTTCTTGCTAGGAATCACAAGTAGGCTTTGGGTTGGCCATCATTGGGGCAGGATCCTGGAATAGGCTGGCCACTGGCCTGATTCAGCAGCTTCTTCTTATTGCTACGCTCTTAATTAAAGAGCAGGATCCCACCCCCCCCGGTCACATTCTGAGCCTTGGGACGATTTTTCAGTGCCACAGCTGAACTGAGTTTACAGTCCTTTTGCAAAAAAACAACAACCCCACATCCACTCCCAGTGAGCTTTCTTCATTTCAAACAGTCTATCTCAGGCATAGGCAAACTCGACCCTCCAGATGTTTTGGGACTACAACTCCCATCATCCCTAGCTAACAGGGCCAGTGGTCAGGGATGATGGGAGTTGTAGTCACAAAAACATCTGGAGGGGAGGGTTTGCCTATGCCTGGTCAATCTGATAAAGGGAATGGTGTGTTGTTATCACTGTCAAACAAATGGAGAGCCAGGGGACCCGGCTGCAAGTCGACCAGATGTCTATGCTTAGATATTGTTGTAGCAAAGTGGTATATAAATCGTTGAAATAAAAAAAAAACAAAGTAAGGTATCAGTCGACCTTCATGTACTAGGACTATGGGAAATGATGGCTCAATTGGGCAGGCTCACCCTATGAATCGAGCAATGGGGTGCCTCTGAGTGTAGCCCTTGAATTGGGGACTGAGCCTAGGGCCTGCCAATCAGAAGGTCGGCGGTTCGAATCCCCGCGACGGAGTGAGCTCCCATTGCTCTGTCCCAGCTCCTGCCAACCTAGCAGTTCGAAAGCACCTCAAAGTGCAAGTAGATAAATAGGTACCGCTCCAGCGGGAAGGTAAACGGCGTTTCCGTGCGCTGCTCTGGTTCACCAGAAGCGGCTTAGTCATGTTGGCCACATGACCCGGAAGCTGTACGCCGGCTCCCTCGGCCAGTAAAGTGAGATGAGCGCCACAACCCCAGAGTCGTCCGTGACTGGACCTAACGGTCAGGGGTACCTTTACCTTTTACCAGAACTAAGCCCCTAAGTCCACACACGCACAAATCCACTCCTGGTTTCCCCCTCTTACCAAAGTGCTCTTTTTTATTTTTAATAGCCTGCTAATTTGGGTTTGTTCACACTTCTGGTTGGTCCCTGCCTAGCAAGCATGTGTCCGAGAGGTTTCCCCACACTTTCTAGGCACAGATCTGAGAGGTTTCCCCATTCCCAGGAAAACCTGGAAATCGGAACAAATGACAATCTGCAGAAGATCCGATTGCCGTTCCGACTCAGCGCTAAACCGCCAGTTTTCCTGGGGGAAGGTGGCGAGGCAAATGGAGGTGTAAACAAGCCCTTAGAAAGGCTGGGTGCACTTTTTAGTTTAAATACCTGGGCATCAAAAACCCTGGCAAGTCACCCAGAGATCTATGTGCAGATCTTCCTGCCCACCCCTGGCCTAACCCATTTCATGCAGGGTGGGCAGGGGGAAGGACCGATAAGCTCTTTAGAAATCTGCCATGTGGCTACAGCCATCTCTTGTTTATCAGAGATCTAAGGCTGTTGCCACATGTTCTGCTTGAACAGGCTGGTCTGATCTGGAAAAGTTTCAATCTGATGTATTTATTGTTTTCAACTAGCAACTTCATATCTGGCAGTGCTTGGGAATCCTAAGCCTTATCCTCGCCTCTGGGAAAACCTGTGATTCAGTGCTGAATCTGAACAACCGGGAATCGGGTTTTCATTCCCCTTAACTGAGCTCTTCTCGCCCCCCCCCCATCCCCGAAACACGAGAAATCCTCTTTCTGCTTAGAGTAACATCCAACTCTGAGGATGTTCTTTTTGTTTGGATTCCAACCCCCAGACCGACCATGTTTCGAAAGGCGCAGCCTGCCAGCTTGGTTCAAAATACCGTCCAATTTCATGTGAACATGGACAAAAACCCCACTCCCTGATCCCGTGAACCGTCATGCAAAATTTGGTCATGGCATCCCAAGAGTTTCCAATGCACAGCAAACATATGGGTTTCCAAAACAGGTATTAGATAATTCAGCCCTTCCTACGCCGCTGCTGCTTATCTCAGCTGCCAAGAAGATGCAAAGACGTTTCGGCGATAAGGGAGGCCTGTTATTATTTGTGACCTGCTACCCGAGATTGTTTTGCTAGGAAATTCGCCGCAGTTGGTTTCAAGATAGGAAATGTTTAACAGAGTCACAAGTTGTAACAAAGCAGGTCTCTGTTACTGGGAAAAGTTGCGTTCAGCCATTTAAGAAATGCAAATAGAGAGCAAATGTCCCTTGACATTGGGGAGAGGGGGGTGGAAAAGGGACTGAAGGTGTTTGTGTGGAAGGTCCAAGTGACGGCATCATCGCTCACTTTTTTCTGGTTTTCCTCCTCTAAAAGCCCTGGTTTTTTTGAGGATCAGCTAAAAGTTTTGCAGCTTTTTTTGCAAAGGGAAAAGCCCTGGTTTTTTTGAGGATCAGCTAAAAGTTTTGCAGCTTTTTTGCAAAGGGAGAAAAGCAAAGCTCCTTTTGCAAAGGGGGAAAAGCAAAGAGGAAAAGCCCCAATTTTTATGGGGTTCAACTCACATTTTTGCAGCTTCTGAAGGAAAGGGAGCCATTTCTACAGTTTGCAGACTGATAATCTAATCAGCCAGTCACATGTCGCTGGGGAAACAAACAACCTCCCTCTGCAGCACATTCAACAATGGAGGGCAGGGCTGAAAGGGAGCCGGGACACTTATCTCTCTCCTGATCTCTTGCTGATCAGCTGCTGAGCGGGGTCCTTTCAACAACCCTTTTTCTCTTTGTAAAATAAAAAGCACTATCTGCTTTTGGCCCCTGGGCAATTCGGCTCCAGGGACCACCATTTGCTCCATAAGACGCACAGATATTTCCCCTTAATTTTCAGGAGGGAAAAAGTGCATCTTATGGAGCGAAAGATGCAGTACTTCTTGGTTTGTGGCGTTCGGAAGCCGATTTGTTCGGCAACTGAGCCGTTCGAGAACCAAGGCACGACTGTACTGGCCGACATTTGCAGATCTCAGGGTGCTTCACAGCATAAAACTACAATATAACAACACCAAATATATGATAAAAACACGAACCAAAAAAAAATAACCAAATCAACAAGCCCCTCCCCACAAACACTCAATACTGTTCAAGCTGCTCTGGAAGCAAAGGCGTTGGAATAAGAGGGGGACCTCTGAACCCCAACAGTGATGTTTATGAGGAACTGCATGCTAAGATTTGTGTGAGTGCAGAATTATAAAAATATTGAGGAAGGAACGCCCTAGAGGGCGAGGAGTGAGCATGCTCAGAAGCAACAAAAGTGGGGGGGGGGCATACCCTCCAACATTTCTCCGATGAAAATAAAGATGTTCTATTCCATAATGATAATTTTACTCTTTACACCCCACACACCTTACTGGGTTGCCCCAGCCACTGCAAGATATATAAAAACACAATAAAACATTAAAAAACAACAACTTCCCTATACAGGATTGCCTTCAGACGGCTTGGGGGGGGGGGTCGGATAACTCCATACCCTCCAGCATTTTCCCACTGAAAATAGGGACACCCTAAGGGAAAAAATGGGACATTCTGAGATCAAATCAGAAACCGGGATGGCTTCTCTAAATTGGGGAAGTCCCTAGAAAATTGGGACACTTAGAGGGTCGGGGGGGGGGGGGAGGCAGAGATGGAAAACTGAGGGGGAAGCAGGAATGGGATAAGGGCATGGCTGGCTGACTAGCTGGAACCCTGACCGGGATATTCCACGCTGCAACATTTTGTTGCTGGCCCTGTTAGTTAATCTTTACCCTAGTTGGAACCTTTCCCTGGGATTCAACTTGCTTTGGTTAGTCAGCTGCACCCTGGAGAGGGTTTTTATTCCCTTATTTGTTAACCGGTTAGCTAATGATCAATGCCAGGCTGCAATTAAGAACCTTCCAGAGATTCTTGAGCAAGGAGACGCCACCCCATTGCTCTTCCCATGGCAGACACCCTGTTCCACTTTTTCTAGGTGTCAGGATTTTGGAATGCGGGGCGGCCGCTTTCCGAGGTGCTCCTGCTCCTTTCAGAGCAGCCTGCCGTGCAGAAAAATTATAGGTGCCTGCAGACTGCCGCAGTTTTGCGGGAGGGATTCAGGCACATACCGGAAGTTTAGGTTTGTGCAATTAACGTGATATAAAGGGCTCTGTGTCACCCTGTCACAAGAAATCCAGTTTGGAAAATGGCGGGGGGGAAATGATTAACGGGAAGAGTTTTAATCAACACCCTGCAAGCAAATCGGGAGGAATGCTCAATAAAGGCCGGATATAATCTCATCTCTGTGTGAGGTTTGTGCAAGCAAACCAGGAATTAGGTCACCTGGAGGGGTCTGAATGCAGGCAGAGCGTTTCTCTCGGGCAAGGAGATGAGGGGCAGCGGAAGCTTCACCCCATAGCGACCGAACGTGACTGTGTCAGCCGGCAATTAACGGCGCAGCAGGGGAGTCAGTGAAAATAACAAGGGCAACTCTGTCAAGGAAGTGGAACAAGGTCCGCTAGTTCCTGGCTGTCTCTAGGGAGGGCATTCCATATCCAGGGGGCCACCACTGAAAAGGCCACGCACTCCCATCGTACCTAGCTTGGTAGGGATACCTGGAGAAGATGTCATGGACTGGCTGGACACAGAGGAATGGTGGGAGGAAGCAGGTGGGGAACCCCCAAAGGAAGAAGGCTCAGAGCCCGGGGAGTGGTGGTAGTGTGATGGTGAGGGAACAGAGGGAGAAGACTGGGAAGAGGAGGTGCGGGAAGCTGAAGGGGTAACAGGGTTTGGTGAACATGGGGAGTCTGTGGCAAAGAGAAGTCCAGAATCAGAGGCAGAAGCAGAGGCCAAGAGGAGTCAGACTGGTGAAGAGTCAGGGGTGTCTTCCCCTCCTGCTGCGACAAGCTCCCCTCCTCCCTTGTCTCCCAGAACCCGAAGAAGAAGAAGAAGAAGAAGAAGAGGAGGAGGAGGAGGAGTTTGGATTTGACATCCCTCTTTATCACTACCCTAAGGAGTCTCAAAGCGGCTAACATTCTCCTTCCCCTTCCTCCCCCACAACAAACACACTGTGAGGTGAGTGGGGCTGAGAGACTTCAGAGAAGTGTGACTAGCCCAAGGTCACCCAGCAGCTGCATGTGGAGGAGCGGAGACGCGAACCCGGTTCACCAGATTACAAGTCCACCGCTCTTAACCACTACACCACACTGGTATGAAGAGGATGGAGCAAAGAGAGGCATGGCAATGAAGTCTCAGATTACTTGGGAAGGATCCCAGGGAGGAGGATCCTGGGACAGCCGTGGTAAGGCAGGGACCTTTCGTCTCCACAATAAACCTGCTGTGCTTATGAGTCTGGCTCCCCTGAGCAGACCTTGTTCCTTCTAATAAAGAGTTGACTTGACCTACTCCAAGTGATTTATTGCTGGCTGGCTTCTGTTCCGCTTTCTCCCTGCCACGCACAATTTTATAAACTTCCACCATATCGATTCTTTTACCCTACTAATCCTTTTATTCACCCCCCCCCCTTGACCTCTTCCTGTGCTGCAGACCTGGAGTCCATGCTGGGTGCAGAAGGCCCAGGAAAGTGTTAAAAGAACCGCAGGGATCTGTTCCAGATGGGTAGCAAATCATGCAGCTGAAATGAAAATTTGTAGGTTTAAGGCAGGAAAAAAGCAACACTTTATTTGAAAAAAAGTATCAACAGGCTTACAATAAGTTTGTTCAAAACTGGGTAACATCTGATAATTATGGGAAAACAAGCTACATAAGTTTGATATACTTTTCTGAGTTTCTGTAAGTTGCACATCTTGTGCACTGTCTACATCAGAGTAGACCCAGTGAAATTAATGGGCCTAAGTTCATCATGCCTATTAATTCCAATGAGTCTATGCTGAGTTGATCGAATGCTGGATAGAAGTTTTAGAAACCTTTACATTATTATTATTATTATTTTTTGTATTAACAGAAATGAAATAAAGTTTTTATCTATAAGTCTGCACAGGATCCAGGGTATTTCTTCATCCACGGCTTGGCACTGCATAGAAAGAGGCAGAGAGGTCTTCCTGGTTATCGGGAATCTGTTTCCCAGATGGCGAGGCTGTGGAAAGATTTGGCGATTAGAATATTAGAATATTCATAGGGTGTTGGCGATGTGGAGCTTGTACAGTATAAAGAGAGAGAGAGAGAGAGAGAGAGAGAGAGTTCTTTGCCCCAAACAGCTTACAAAATAAAGTTGGCAAGAGGAGAAGGAAAAGAGAGGCAAGATGAACATGTGATGAAATGATTTCGAGCTGAGTAGCTTATTGTCCAGCATGAACAAAAAATCTGGATGCAGCGGCAATAAATCACTGCCAGTACGAGTCACATTCAGAGCTGCCAACTTTTCCTAGCAACCCATGCTCCTGCGCCTTTCAAAGCAACTAGATCTGTAGGCATTATCAGGTAACAATGCTCATGCCAGGTGCTGGGTGAAGCTTTCCCTGCTGGTTTCTGCAGATCCCCAAGGCGTTGGGGGCTTTTGTGTGTGTGTTTGTCTGACAAGTTGTCTCTTGGGAAATGTTTGGCACCGCTGCCATTGTTGTTGGTGGCAAGCCTGCCACCTGCTGGCTACTTCAAACTTTGCCGCTTGCACCGCCGGGGGGGGGGGAGGGATCCATCCAGCCGTTTCCAATGCCACAATGGATTGCAGCGGCTCGTGCCTCTTACAAAGACCCCCCCAAGTGCCCCTGTTTTCCAGGGGCAGTCCCAGATTTACAGAAACCACCCCAGGTTCTGATTTGATCCTGGAATGTCTTGATTTCCCTTACAACCAAATGCTTTGGAAAGGCAGGATGGACTTAGCCGGCTGCCTAAAACAACCCCAGGACAGAAGAAGGACCACTCCCTGGTAAGTCATAGGAACACAGGAGGCTGCCCTGAGTCCAGAGGTGATGCCAGGCCCAGGAGGCTCAGACGGACAAGGAGGGGAATGGGAGGGGAGAACAGAGGTCCAGAGGAGGCAGGGCATTTCTTCCTCCCAAAGATATGGCTGATAGGGTGGCCATATGCCCATAATTTCCCGGATATAGCCGGAATATGACAGTCATAAGCAGTGTCTGGGCGGAAAAACCCATGTCGAAAGTTTAGATAAAGAGCTATCCTTAAAAATAGCTCAAAAAATAGCGTTTTTTTTTTTTTTAGTTTTTTCCCCTCCCAAACACATACAAAAGCTCAGCAACTTTGGCCAAAAAACAGCAACAGCAACAGCAACTTTTGTGCCCAGATTTTCACTTTTTGAAATATGGCATCCCTAGCTCTGGATGGGAAGCCAAGGGTTGCAGGAAGCAGTGCTAGGAGCAGGGCACGGCTTGGTCACCCAGGCCCTGGTGGTGCCCCCATTTCTGGGAACAGACCCTCTTCCAATGCAGTGACCACTCAGCAGTCTCGTGAGGCAGGAGACACCCTGTGAGTAAGCAAGCCTTGCCCATTGGGACAGCCCTTTTGCTTCCGCCCAGTTCTGAACTGCTTGTCCAGAGATCTTGGACTCTCTGTAAGCCGGAATGGCTGCTTGCAGCCCAACTGGACTTGCTTTTTCTGTCGCGCAGACGTGAGTCACTACCTCTTCCTCACTCTCAAGTCATCAGGGTCTGAGCTGGAATCAGGACAGAAGCTGCCTTGTAGCAAATCAGAACGCCGGTCCATCTAGCTGTCAGGTGTGTGGGATCTTCCCCAGCCCTACCTGGCGATGCCGGGATTTGAACCAGGGACCTTCAGCGTGCAAGACGATTCTCCCCCCGCTGAGCTACAGCTATTCCCCATTAGGCTACTTGGCTAAGCCCCAAACCTAGGGTACCTGGAAAGCCTTTATCGATAGACAGGTCCACATGGGTTTTTTGATGTCTTCATTGCTGTGCTCGAAAGCAGTTTGACTATTTAATGTTTCATGCAGATCAAACTGCTGTTAAAGGCAAAGGAGCAGGCTGCGCCAGGTTCTTCTGATCAGTTGGCTTTGGATTCCTGGAGTTCTTGGCGTCCTAGCTTTGGGCGTGGGAGGGCAAGCAGTGCACGGCACTGGTTTCCTACGAGCTGAATTTGAGCCCAAGCTGGGGAAGGAGCAAACGCCCCAGAAGTTGCGGATCCTGCGAGATCGAGCCCCTCCCCCCCCGTCACAACCAACCCAACAGGCTGTCAACGTACCTTGCAAAAGTGAGGGACTTTCCGCCAAACTCATCATTCATGGGACGACTTTGCGCTTCCGGGAAGTGAGGGAGCCTAAAAGGGTGGAGGAAATGGGTTTATTAAGTGCACCCACACTCTCCCCTTCCTCCAGCGAAACACAGAGATCGTCTTGTTTTAGCCTAACAACAATTCTGCTAGGCAGGACAGGGTGAGTGGCTCAAGGCGGCCAAGGGAGCTTTGTGCTTCAGCGGAGATTCAAACCTAGCTGTCTTTGGGAAGCAGAAACCCTGGGACATTTAAAGAACATTCCCCCTCCCACCCGATAAATCTTGGGAACTGTGGTTTGTTGTGCTGGGGGGGGGGCGGCGGTCTTAGCTCTGTAAACGGTACTGTTTTAAATGTGCATTTCATATTTGACTTCACTTGGCAATGTTTCCTTTTGAAATGTTTAAGATTTTTTTTGGTCAACTTTCCTTGTGTCAAATATGTATTCTGCAGCTGATCTCCTTTGTAATGTTTCGTTTTGAAATCTGTTAAGATAGTATTTTCGTTTCCTGTTCATTATGTTGCTTTGACTGTATACTTTATATTTGGCTTTCTTCGGAAATGTTTGATCCTGGATCGTTTTAATGTGCTGTAAACCGCTTTGAGATTTTCCTTAAAAATATAATGCGGTATTGAAATGAAATTAATAATAATAATAATAATAATAATAATAATAATAATAATAATACAGTTCCCAGGCGTCTTTGGGATGTACATGTTTGCTTTAAAGGTATGGTGCATTCCTGTCAACTGCCCTGGAAAAACCCGGGCCATCCCGTTTCTTCCTGAGAGAGTACGGCGGCCATTTTGGGAGCCTTGCCGTTGTGTAATTTCGGGCCGAAAACCCACCCCGAAAATGTGCCTTTCCCAGATCTGTGATCCCACACAGGTCATGTGACTTGTGTGGGATTCCAGACCCGGAAGATGGTGTCCCGGATTTGGGGCATGTCGTGTCGGAAGGTATGATGGTGTGTGAGCCTGAGATTGTGTGTGTGAGAGTGTGGGATGGCCAGTGATGAATGTGGCATATGGGCCAAAACAAAACGCTGGTCCTTATTCCCATCTCTAGGGAATTAAGAAGAACCCCACTGAGTCAGAGCAAAGCCCTGTCTAGTCCAGCATCCTTTTCTCATAGCAGCCAACCAGATGCCTCTGAGAAGCCCACAAACTGGACTCTCGTTCTCCAGTGGCTGGTTTTCAGAGACCATGACCGGCAGCCCTCGAGAGAGAGAGAGAGCCTTATCCTCGTTTCTGAAGCTGCGTATCCTAGTGGTTAGTGTGCCACTCACAGAATAGCCCGGAGAAGACGGGCGTCAGGGCGTCTGCCCAGGCGAGCGATCCAAGCACGGTCCCAGCGACGACTGCCGCGCTGTAGGTCAAAGAGCCAGGGGCACGACCTTTTTGGGGGTCATGACCTGAAAGAGGGGAAAACGGATTTGGAATGAAAGCATTGCTCCGGAATTTGGCTCCAAACAGCTGCGCTGTTGCGATCCGGGTGTGCTTTCCAACACCCACGCAAGGAGGCCTTTCCGGACGGTTAAATAAACCTTAGCTGGTGAAGCAAAACAGCTTAGGTAGTGATTCAATCTGCGTAAATCTTCACGTGTCCAAAACTCACCACCCCCTGGCCGTACAAGGTAAGCTGGCAACTTTATTTCGAAGAGGCCAAAACATCTCCCAAAAGGTGCGCATGGGGTGGCACTCATTTGCACATGGCTGAAACAATAGTTTAAAGTCCCAAGATGGCAGAATGGACATTTTTTAGACAAAGGCATTCTCTCCAGTGTGAGAGAACGAGGCAGGGACGCCTCTCCTAACCTGGGGCTTGCTGTCCCTCCTAATAATAATATATTTATACTCCACCCATCTGGCTGGGTACTTCTTAGTACTTAATTTAAGTACTTCTTAGATCAAGGCCCTGTCTGTACTATACAGTAGTACCTTGCTTCTTGAACTTAATCCATTCTGGGCGTCCATTCGACTCCCAAAACAGTTCGAAAACCAAGGCGTGGCTTCCAACTGGCTGCAGGAGCTTCTTGCACTCAAGCAGAAGCCACGTTGGACGTTCGGCTTCTGTAAGACGTTCGCAAACCGGAACACTTACTTCCGGGTTTGTGGCGTTTGGGAGCCGATTTGTTCGGCATCTAAGCCGTTTGGGAGCCAAGGTTCCACTGTATGTTGAAAGCAGTATCCCACTCTATCCACTTTAAACAGCCATGACTTCCCCGCAAAGAATCCTGGGAACTGTAGTCTGCTGAGAAGTTGCTGGGTGTTGTTAGGAAGCTCCAATTCCCCTCTCAGAGCTACCAGTTCTCCATCCCCTTGCAATATTGTATATATTTATGTGGTTGCCGCCTAGTGGCCAAAAGGCAAGCTGCTCTCTTGAGAAACAGTTGGAGCTGGTCCAAAATGAATGCTGGACTACAAACTGTGTAAAAGAAACCAATAAATAAGACCACTTATTGGGCACCTGCTGGTATATCATACATATATTATACCTCTTCCCAGGGAATTGTGGTTCTGTAAGGGGAAGGGGGGGGGAACCAGGTGGCGCTGTGGGTTAAACCACAGAGTCTAGGGCTCACTGATCAGAAGATCGGCGGTTCGAATCCCTGCCACGGGGTGAGCTTCCGTTGCTCGGTCCCAGCTCCTGCCCACCTAGCAGTTCGAAAGCACATCAAAGTGCAAGTAGATAAATAGGACCGCTCCAGCGTTTCCGTGCGCTGCTCTGGTTCTCCAGAAGTGGCTTTGTCATGCTGGCCACATGACCCGGAAGCTGTCTGCGGACAAACGCTGGCTCCCTCGGCCTATAGAGCGAGATGAGCGCCGCAACCCCAAAGTCGGACACGACTGGACCTGATGGTCAGGGGTCCCTTTACTTTTACCTTTAAGGAGAAGGGGGTGGGTGTCTCCTAACAACTCTCAGTCACTATAGCAAATTACACTTCCCAGAATTCTTGGCGGGGGGGGGGGAAGCCATGATGGTTTAAAAGTGGCATCAAAGTGCTTTAAATACATAGTGTGGACAGGACCTAAAAGAGAGAAGGACTAGTTAATCAGTTTATGGTCAGGATCCACCTTCTGCTACTCTTGCCTGGCCTACTCTCTGTGGGACCAGACTCTCTGCATCTCCATAGGACAGCAACATGCTGTGAGCAAACCCCCAGGTTTGTGTTTCTTTCATTGGGAAGCTGGATAGAAATTAAAACCTGCAACCAATCCCATTGCTTTCCGCCACTCTTTGGAAAAGTGCAACAGTGGTGTCAGAAGTTAAACTGCATCAGGAGGGAAAGCACTAGAAGGGACTCTGCTTGGCCAAGGAAATGTTTTGTCCCCAGAATGCAAATATTATTTTTGGCGTCCCCTAGTGCTTGGAGTGGGGTTTCAATGTCTAATCAATGAAGCGGTTTGATTAATTGATTTTTAAAAAGCTTTTTAGGGGCCCCAAAAGGAAGAAGTCATTGTTTATTTAAGCAGGTGGTTGCCATACTGTGTAGCGCTTTGGAGATGATGGATACTTGCCAGATTGTCGGAGGACGTCAATATAGAGCTGTCCCTTGTGCACCTGAATGTTTCCTTCTTGAGGTTCTTGGGGGAAAGTCCCCTGCCCTGGTTGTTGCTGCTGGTCCAAAGGAGATTCGATCCGCACCGTGTAATTGCCAGTGTCGGAAATATCAAGCTGCCTGATTTGCAAGGAGCAATCCCTTCTCAAAGTCACTCTGTCTTGGGATGAGCTCTGCTGGTCTCTGTCCTTTGGGTTGTATTCGAGAACCTTTTCATTCCCACGACTGGAAAGTATGAGCCAATGGCAAAAGCTAAATTGCTTTGGGGCATTTTGTGGGGTCAGGGTGAGGTCCTGACCTTGAACAGGACGTTGTGGGTTGAGGATTATGGAGATGAGACCTGTAAAAATAGAGTTCGTGAGGATTTCACATGGCACAGGATGAGAGTTGAATATACCGTATTGGCCTGAATATAAGCCTCACATTTTCCCCAAATTCCGGCCGTGAAAAGTTAAAGCGTGGCTTAAATTTGCGACCTTAGAAAAATTGGCTTTTAAGATATCACTGTAGGATTTTCTTCTACATTTGCCATTTAGGGATGTGAGTGCCTGCAGAATTTTAAGGGAGTGGCTTATATTTGGATATTGTCTCCCCCCCCCCCGAATTTTAAAGGGGCGGCTTATTTGAGGGTGTGGCTTATATTCGGGCTAATACAGTATATATATATATTTTGAAAGTGGGTTGCCAACTTATTTCACAGCTTGCACTCCTGTGCCCCAATCAGCAGCTGGACCCGCGGACTTTTGCCAAATGTTTATCACTGTGCTTCTGCAAACCAAGCTTGTGCAGCCCATCTTTTTTCCTTTCCTTTCCGGTCAACTAGCAACTTTATGTGGAAGGGGCCAAACTACCCTTAAATAACTTTGCTCTCTCCCCTCCCCCCCCCGCCCTGCTGTATTGTCACTTTTTCACAGCCCCCCCCCCCAAGAATACATGTACAGGATTTAGTTTAAAAGGAAGGAAATTCCCACTGTCTTTCCTGACCCTACAATTATTTAGAGCCAAAACTTCCAGCAATGGATGGTGAATTGATAGGAGTGCACTGAGATCGAATTAGGGGTTGCCAACTGACCAGAAAATCTGCCTGCTGTTGTGCCATACGAACACACACTTATTTATTGATACTCATTCACAGATATACAAAAATACACACACACATCACAAAGTAGCTTTTTTTAAAAAATAATATGCTAAGATAGAACAGCTACTTAGTCTAAAAAAGAACAAAGCCAGAAAGAAGAAAATACAAGACAAGGAGAGACCTAAAGAAAGAGAAAGCGAGAGAGAAGAGAAAGAAAGAACAGACTAAAATAAAATAGAGGAGAGTAAAAGGACTTTTTGGCTCTCTGTCCTGCAGCTACACATGACATTTGTTCTTTAAACCACAACCATTCTATCTTCTATAAAGTAGTGTTTTTAAAATACCCAAATCCCAATATTACACATTCATTTCCTCTATCCTGCAAAAAGTCCATAAGAAATTTCCAATCCTTAACCAGTGCCAGCAATGATTTTTTCCCCTCTAATTAAACATTTTGGCTTTGCCATCTCAGCCAGCTCCAATAATTTTATCAGCCCTTCTTCTAGAGCGGGTCTCTTGTTCCCTTGATACAGGAGGCCAGTCTGCAGAGACCGGCAGATCCAAGCCTTTCATGGTGTGGAAACAAAGCGCCATTGGAGCTGGCGGCAGCGGGAACATTTGCAGCAACAAGCGGCAATCCAAGGAGTTGGGGGGGGGGAACCTCCGGCCCTCCACAACTCTCTCACCGGCCCCTGGAATCCTCCCCAGGCCACGCCTTTCACGGGCGCTGCTGCTCCAGACCCTTGCTGAGGGCGTTTGCCTGGCGGGACTGGGCCCCCGAACAGGGCCGTCTTAAGCATATCCGGCGCCGTGGTGCAAAGATCCCTCTGGCGCCCCCCCGGCAACTCCAAAACAAGGGAGGGGGTGGTAGAAAATGTCCTTTGCCTCCCCCACCGCCCTGATACCCGGCGTGGTGGCGGCGATCAAGCAGGAAAACGTGCTGGCGGATATGCTGTCCGGCGTCGGGGAGCTTAAGAAGGAAGCCTGTGTGCGCCGACTTTTGCCAGGAAGCAGGAGGAGAACAACTACCAGGAGCAGGGCTGTCTTTAGCACATGCAGAGGCTTGGGAGGGAAGCAGCTTCCATCCTAAGCCTCTGTGGGGAGGCTTGTGAAGGAAGCTGCACGCCCGCCAGCCATATAGTTGGTGGGGCACAGCTGGAGGGCATGCAGGGAAAGGGGAGGCTGCCGGCAAAGCCGCGCAGCTCCCCCACTCGCTAGGGCATCCCTGAGAGGCCGGCGTCCTGGCGCAATGAACCACTAACACCCATGGGAAAGACGGCTCTGCCCCCGAACTTTGGCAATGCCTCTTGCTTGCCTGGACAGAGGATAGGGAGGTGTTTGTGTGCGGAGGCTAAGCTCTTGCGCAAAGGAAAAACGGAACATTCTATGTTGACGGCTAGAAATTGGAAGGGGGGGAGGGGCAGGACACCAACAAAGGAAGAATGGCAAGGGAAATTGTATGAGTATTTGGAATTAGCAAGGATGATGGAGGCAATTAGGAACCAACCAAACCAAAATCTGAAAGAAAGAAAGAAAGAAAGAAAGAAAGAAAGGAAGGAAGGAAGGAAGGAAGGAAGGAAGGAAGGAAGGAAGGAAGGAGTGGGAAAGTGTAAAAGATTATCTGGGGAAACATTGTTCTCAGATAAGTTCCGACTAAATTTTGCAAAGTAAAGATCAGATAAATGAGATATAATATGTATTAGAAAGGCAGTAACGAAAAACAACACAGCTGAAAAGACAGAAGAAGCCGCACTGAGGTGGTGGGAAGAAATATTGTGCAGAAGTGTTGCTATTGTTTGGTTTTTATATGTGTACAATATATGTTAAAGAGTGAATGGGCACCACAGTTCAAGAAGGATACTGACAAGCTGGAAGGTGTCCAGAAGAGGGCAACCAAAATGGTCAAATGCCTTATGAGGAACGGCTTAGGGAGCTGGGTATGTTTAGCCTGGAGAAGACAAGCTTAAGGGGTGATATGATAGCCATGTTCAAATATATAAAAGGATGTCATATAGAGGAGGGTGAAAGGTTGTTTTCTGCTGCTCCAAAGAAGCGGACACGGGGCAATGGATTCAAACTACAAGAAAGAAGATTCCACCTAAACGTTAGGAAGAACTTCCTGACAGTGAGAGCTGTTGGACAGTGGAATTTGCTACCAAGGAGTGTGGTGGAGTCTCCTTCTTTGGAGGTCTTTAAGCAGAGGCTTGACAGCCATCTGTCAGGAATGCTTTGATGGTGCTTCCTGCTTGGCAGGGGGTTGGACTGGATGGCCCTTGTGGTCTCTTCAAACTCTATGATTCTATGATTCTATGTAGATGAATAACCAATTTAAAACTCAGTAAAAAGCAATTTAAAAAGAAGGAAAAACTGAACATTCTCCACCCTGCTCACTTTTGCCTCTGGTGTTGCAATGCTAAGAAAAAAAGGATGGCTCTTTCCCCTGTTACACATTGTGGTTAAACACACAGGAGCCTTTCCATGAAAAAGGTGGCAACCGAGCGCTTTGATACTTACTTGAGATATGCAAATAATAGGAGACCGAGTAGTTTCTCCCTAAAAATTGTTGCCCTTGGCCTGTTTGCTGGTTCTGGTCGATCTGCATCACCACGGTGTAGTTCCCTGTATCGGACTGCGTCAATCTGGTGATATACAAGGAGCAGCCGTCTCTCAACGTCTCCCGTCCGGTGTGTCCGCGGCCTCTTTCCGGCTGCCTCTGGCTCTGCCCAAAGTGCGTGAAGATTTGCTCGGCTCTCCCCGAGCGGCTTTGCCGGAACCACTGGCACTGCACGAACTGCCGGGGGGCGCCCTCCAGAGACAGCTTGACATCCCTGCCCACCAAAGGGTCATGTGGCTCAGGGGTCAAAGACAACTGGGGTTGAAACTGTGCTGGCACCAGCTGCAACATGCAGCTTAGGAGGAAGCCTAAGGAGAGGGGAGGGAAAACGGACTAAGATTTCTTCTGCGGGGCAGTGGCCTAACAAACACAATAACATACCCTCCAACATTTCTCCGGTTGAAAGCACGTAAAAGTGCAAGTAGATAAATAGGTACCACTCCAGCGGGAAGGTAAACGGTGTTTCCGTGCATTGCTCTGGTTCGCCGGAAGCGACTTTGTCATGCTGGCCACATGACCCGGAAGCTGTATGCCGGCTCCCTCGGCCAATAAAGCAAGATGAGCGCCGCAACCAGGGGCGGAGGGAGGCTCCACGCTGCCCGGGGCGGCAGCGCGGAGGAGGCACCCCCTGGGGGCGGGGCATCCTGACGTTGCGTCATGATGTCACGACGCAACGTCAGAACTGAGTGTGCACGCGCAAAATGTTGCACATGCACACTCCGCTGCTGGGCTCCCGCCGCTGCTGCTGCTTCCGCAGCGACATTGCAAGCCCTCTGAGTGAAAAGGCGGCTTGTGGGGCTGCCACGTGCGATCGGCAGCTGCCCACAAGCCGCCTTTTCACCCAGCGGGCTCGCAAAGTCACCGCGGAAGCGGCAGCGCCGGCCCAGACGGAGTGCGCACGTGCAAAATGTCACATGTGCACACTCGCGTCTGGGCCGGTGCTGCTGCTTCCGCAGCGGCTCGTGCAGCAGGGGCGGGGCAGCCCCATAACGGTGCCAGCAGGCGGGCCCCGCACAAACCGTGGGGCAGAGCAGCCTCGCTCTGCAGCTTGCTCGGGGGCCGCCGGCGGGGCGGGGTGGCCCAAGTGTCACCCCCCTCCCCTGGAACCCGGGGCGGCCCCCCCTGCCCCCCATGCGACGCCCCTGGCCGCAACCCCAGAGTCGGACACAACTGGACCTAATGGTCAGGGGTCCCTTTGCCTTTACTTTTTATTCCTTAACAACAACTCTTTTATTATTCTTACCCCTGCCCATCTAACTGGGTTGCTCCAGCCACTCTGGGCAGCTTCCAACATATATAAAAACAAAATGAAACATTAATTTTTTTAAAAAAAAGCTTCCCTATACAGGTGTGCCCCCAGATGTCTTCTAAAGGTTGGATAGTTACTTATCTCCTTGGCTCGGGGGGTCGGATAACTCTATACCCTCCAACATTTCCCTGGTGAAAAAAGGGACACCCTACTGTACACTCCAATATTTATTAGGTGAAAATAGGGACGTCCTAAGGGAAAACGGGGCATTCCAGGATCAAATCAGAAACCGGGACAGCTTTGGTAAATCTGGAGCCGTCGCTGGAAAATAGGGAAACTTGGAGGGTCTCCAACAAAGGACGAAGGAAGCTGGGTGCTTCTGTGCTTCAGGGTGTGGCAGAAAATGGTACCCGGAAGGGGGAAAGAGGAAGTTTGCTCTTCTAAACTGAAGATATCGGGCCAGCCTGCCCATGAGAAGAAGAAAGGCCGTCAGCTCAGGAGGCAGATTTGGGTCCAAGGAGCACACTGCCCACTGCCGCGGCATGCCCCTGCCCCACTAGGAGTTTGCCCTGCTGCTGAGGACACCCCCTGCCACCTCCCCCATCATGGATGCACCCCACCACTTGCCTCTCCCTGCCACCACCTCCTCCGTGGGCGTACCCTAGAATCATAGAGTTGGAAGGGATCCTGAGGGTCTTTTCTAGTCCAACCCCCGGCAATGCAGGAATCTCAATGAAAACAAGGTGTTCTGTTGTGGCTGCTGCTGCCTTGCTGCCACCTCCTGAGCTGCAGGTGTTCCTGCTGCAAGGAGGGGGCAGGCTATGGTTTGGGGGCAGCAGGGTTCCCCTCCCCCCGGTCTTAAGTAGCAAAATGCCCCCTCCTGGCCCTGCGCCTTGTGCAACCAGCCTGTTGATCCATCTAACTGGGGCGCCACAATTTAAGAAGGACACCGACAAGCTGGAACTTGTGCAGAGGAAGAAGACCAAGGGCATGGAAACCAAAGCCTTATGAGGAACGGTCGAAGGAGCTGGGTAAAGGGGAGACCGAGAGGAGATATGAGAGCCGTCTTTAAATACCTCAAGGGCTGCTGCCACATGGAAGATGGAGCGAGCTTGTTTTCTCCTGCTCCGGAGGGTAGGACTCGAACCCAGGGCTTCAGGTTTTTAAGCAGAGGTTGGGTGGCCATCTGCCAGGGATACTTTAGCTGAGATTCCTGCATTGCAGGGGGTTGGACTAGATGACCCTCGGGGGTCCCTTCCAACTCTACAGTTCTGTGATTCTATGACGCTTTTGCCTACACTAACGGCAGCGGCTCTCCAGGGTTTCAAGGAAGGGACAACCCCAGCCCTACCTGGAGACGCCAGGGATTTAACCTGCAGCCTTTTGCGTGCAAGAATGATGCTCTGCCGCTGCCCTACTACCTTTCCTCAGCTTACCTGTCAGAAGCATGGCCTTCTGTGCTCCCTGTCGGCTGTTGGGGAGACCCATCGCCTTTTTCTCCTGCAGCCTGCAAAACTTCAAACACTTCCAAGAATCAGGACGGACGGACGGATGGACTGACAGAGCCTCTTCTCTGGACAAAGTCTGGGTCCCTCTGCCTGCAACACTCGCTTCCTCCCCTCTGCCTGTTTCTCCTTTTGTCCTGAAGAAAAAAGGAAGGAAACGGGTACCGTAACACAAGGTCTGCACATCCCTGCCTTCTTTGGTTCGTTTATTTTGCCGTTTCTGAGTTACACCATCTCAAGGTGACTAAGGCTGAGTCCTGGCAGCTCAGCCCTGTAGTGCAACTCGAGAGGTGTGGGGACAAGTGGGTCACTGGGTTCTTGTGGGGCTGGGGGGGGGAGTCAGCTGTCGCCCCTTCCATGCACAGAAGGGATTATTTATCAGTAGAGTGTCCTCAATGTACATTGTTAGCTAGGCAACACAGGAGAGGTCTCTGCTCTCAAAGCGCTTACAGTCTGCTATGGTGACGCAACAACACAGGGAGGGAAGGAGAACAGGCAACTGCCATGCTTTAGTCTTGGCTGCAATCCTAACCCCACTTACCCAGGAGTAAGGCCCACTGAATTCAGCAGGACTTGCTTCTGAGTAGGCACAGTTAGGAAACATGGCACAGTTCAAAAGGATGGAAAGGCATTTCTTTTTTTGTTTTGTTTTGTTATAAAAAGCTTTATTTTATTATTCATCAATACAACTATTAATACGTTCGCATGTTACAAACAAAATAGACTAACATTCATTCATTGTTACAAACAAAATAAACTAACATTCATTCATTTAAAAAAAGCAGCAACAACAACAAAGACAACAAATAAAGAACAAAAACAAAAAAACTCAACCAGTCTTTCCTTGCATCCTTACATCTGTTTTCCCCACCACCTTTCAACACCCCCCTCACCCAGTGCTTGACTTCCAATCAACTCAGCTGCAATTCATTTCCACTTATCCTTTTCCTTTCTTTTAACACACTATTATTCCCATTTCTTATTTCTTTACAATTCTCCTTTGTTATTCAACTTGTTTAATATCTAATATTTATGGATGGAAAGGCATTTCAATTTTAGGTCTCTCAGTATCTCATGTTTCCACTCTTAAATTCAGTTCTTGCATTCAGAGGGGAAGATCTTCAGCCCTGAGGGCCACATTATTTGCTTCAAAACCTTCCGGGGGGGGGGGGGCACATGCCAGGGCAGGCAGGGCCAGAGGCAAACAATTCATGCAAATATTACCTTTGCAAAATAGGCTGCCTTGCGGCTCATCTTCAGGAGAAAAGGCTGAGGAGTAAACCCTACACAAATGTGGAGTGCAGTCCCTCAGATGGTTGGATGGCACCTTGTATGCAACTTCCGGCAACTCCTGCTGCCAAGCTGGTGCCAAATGTATTGCTCTGCCTTCCTTTGGACCACATCAGTGAGGCTGGGGGGGGGTGGTCTTGTCCTCTGGGCAGCTCAGGACCTCCCAACACACTGCCCAGGCTCGCGCCCCAGGGAGTTCAGTTTGGCGCTGCAGCCAAAACAACGCTGGAGGAAGCAGTTACAAGTCTCCACAGCCACAGCAGGAGCTGCGATTCTCCAGCACTTTTAATTCACCCCTGGAAGCGCACTCCACTGTCTCTCGAGGCAGACGGATGCCAAAAGCCGTAAAACAGCAGGCTAATTCGATGTACGCCTTTCTTCAGCGCCCAAACATTCAAGAGGCATAATCGGATTTCAAGGACAAAGAACTCAAGGGGTGTAAGGAGGGGTCTTGCATGTGGAGCACCCCAGGGGCCAGGAATAAAGTCCCAAAGGGCCGCATTTGTCCCCAAGTTCCTCAGTCTACCAGATGCCATGCTGGAGTCCGGCTGGTGGAAGAGGTGCCTGGTAAGAAGACAGGGAGCAGGAATGGGCACCTACCCATTGGGGCAGGTACCTTGAGTACCAGGATGGTGCACCAGCTTTAGTGTAGGACTAGGACCTGGCGGACCAGGGTTCGAATCCCCACTCAGCCATCAATGAACCTTGGGCCAGTCACTTTCCCTCTCATCCTAACCTAACTCAAGGGGGTTGTTTGGGGGATTCATTGAGGAGCAGGAGAACCACGTGTGCCACCTTGGGCTCTGTGTTGGTGGTAGGAAAGTGAGTATAAAAGCAGGAAGTTCAACACGATGCAGAATCATCCAGGACTTTGGCAAAAGGGGTAAAGGGAAGGTAAACAGATGGAGGCCTCCTCCTTCAGCAGCCAAGCATCCTCAAAAGGGGTGCCAGATTGGCCAGATTGGCCAGATCGATTTGTATGCTGTTGGGAGGTTTATGGTGTTGTCTTGTTGGGTTGTATATGATACAAAGGGGAGCCACACCGGGGTGAAGGTGTCCTCTTTTATTTGTTCCCATGTTCACTTCAAAAAAACATTGGGTTAGCTTTTCTTGTAGGGTTGTTTCCAATACAGTTTGGTACCAGCAATCCATGTTCACTCCTGACAGGTCCCCCCAGAGTCCAGTTTTGACACTCTTAAACAAAACCCAGTGCAGTCAGCTAAATACAACCAACCAAGCTCTGGGCTGTCCAACCTATCGCACCGTCAACAGAAGCAAACAAACAGATGAATGAAGAACCTGTCCTCGCGACCCTGAAACCAAAACCCTGCTATCTTCTTCTTCTTCTCTGGTTGTTCATTTTTGTTTTTCATCATTGTGCTGGTTCTGCAGATTGAAGTGGTCGAAAGCGTGCATGTGAGGCCGAACAGCTGGCTCAGCATCTGCTTGGGAGTGGTTTCTCAGGCTGGGGAAGCTCTCAGCCTTACCTGGAGAGGCCAGGTATTGAAATTGGGACCTTCTGCATGCAAAGCAGGGGCTCTGCCACTGAACTATGGCTCTTCCCTGGCTCTCTATAGGTGTACAAGGACCCTGCCTCCTTACCTGCCTCCCACCACCCTATGCCACTAAGAAGTGCAACCTATATTTCCTGTCCCTTGCCTGCCCGTTGCAAAAGAGCAGCATAGGTTCCATGATGCAACGCGTGGCTCTTACTAGCTTCCTGGCAAGAATTAGGAAAGAAAGTTACGAAGTCCGTTTCCCTGCTGTCACCACCGCCTGACAGCAGCCGTTCAGAGTGGGGCAATGCAGCAACCGAACTGACGAAACTCACAAAAACAGACAGATTCCGATGGACAGATGGGAGAAGTGAACGCTGCCAACTAGTGGCCATGCTGGGATGCGCAGCTTGTTGTGGTATCTTAGAGATTCTTAAAGCAGGTGGTTGAAACCTGTGGCCACCGGTCTGCTGTTTGGACTCCAGTTCCCATCAGCCACAGCCAGCATGATGGGAGTTGTAGTCCAGCAATATCCAGAGGGCCCCATCTCTGCTTTAAACAATTGCATAGTTCATATCATTGTTGGGTGCTCACCTTCACCATGGCCCTCCTAATGGTTTTTTAACAGAGCAGGAAATGATTTTGGAGAGGCAGCACTTCCTATGGTGTACAGACATATTTTATTTCTCTCCCCATTGCCTCCAGAAAAACAGGTGCTGCCGGGTTTTGTAGTACATACAAATGCTCGTTAAACGAAAATTCACTCGTTGAAATATGAGGCATTCGTACCTAAACTTTGCTATGCACAGTGCAGATTCAGATATCCAAACAGCCAGACCTGCATGTATTACTGTAAACAAATAAGCAGCATTAATCTGGAAATATAGAAGTACAGAATCGTAGAACTGAGAGGGACCCCGGGGGTCATCTAGTCGAACCCCCTGCAATGCAGGAATAGGCAGCTGTCTCACCCGGGGATCGAACCTGCAACCTTGGTGTTATCAGCACCATGCTGTAACAAATTGAGCTATCCAGTTGCCCAAGCACTACTGCTGGGAGGGAGAGGGAGTGATCAGACAAAGAACAGAGTATATTTCCCCTTCCTTGTTTGGCTTTTGCAAGGTTTCAGACGGTTTTCCTGTCCGCCCGTCCCCGCCTCCCATAATTTTTGGTTCAAAATTCTGCGGTTGGGAACACATTAGAAGTTTCCCCATAGGAAAAACATGCAAAAGATAAAATATTAAGATTAAGATTACTTCAACTTCCTAAGCATCTAGGTATGCTTGCCTAAGGAAGAATGCTTTTAGCAGGTGCCCGAAAAGAGTCTAGCAAAGGCACGAGCTTTGCTGCAATAGGCAGGGAGTTCCAAAGTGCAGGTGCTGTCACAGTAAACAATGCAGTACAGATATTATGTGGAGCCTGTAGTAGTGCTTGAAACTACTGGAGGGGAGGTTTTATTTATTTATTTATTCAGCTCCTCTGAATTGAAATTTCAGCCAGGCATGTCCAAAGTCCATTTCGGGGACCTAATTCGGCCCACCAGTTGGTTTAATCCGGCCCCTGTGGCAGTTTATTTCCTGGGGTAAAATCCTTTAAAAACCTCAACAACTTCAACCCTAGAAAAGGTTAACAACTTTGGTCGGCCCTTTGGTCAGCCCTCACGGCCCTTCACTTCATCAAATCTGGACCTCTTTGAAAAAAGTTTGGACACCACTGGCTTACACAATACTAAATTTGTTAGCTTTTTAAGGTAACTCTTATTTAAAGCAGGCCCCTACCCACCCCCAAAAAATACTTTTGGTCTCACAAACAGCAGCACATTCCACCTCTAAACAAAATATTAAACAGTAAAAAAATTATAACTCCTGTTAGGATAATTAAACCAATCTTACACATAAATTTTATGGGCCAATTTATTCACACAGGCTTTTTCTATGAGGTTTTGACAATTTGAGAACTCAAGCACTGAAATTGCTAGGAACCATGATATAAGTTTCACAGGTGCAGTATGCACAGATGTTGGTCACATAAGTTAGCATCTCTTCATATATTCCTTTACTTCTCAACTACTTTATAAGAATCTGAAAGCAAGGAGACATAGCAACTCACACCTCTTCCATGCAGCAGCATATCAGAACACTAACACTTTATGACTAAATAGCTTATAATTTACTTTAATTACTTGCAAGCAAGTGTTAACCATTAAGTGACAAGATGTATTCTGAAATGCAAAGAAGTGAGTTGTTTGAAAAGCACAGGAAAACACCACTGCTTATTTATACTCCAAAACAAAATAAAACAAACAAATTCCTTCCAGTAGCACCTTAGAGACCAACTAAGTTTGTTCTTGGTATGAGCTTTTGTGTGCATGCACACTTCTTCAGATACACTGAAAAAGAAGTCAACACACCCTTATAGTATGCATGCACACGAAAGCTCATACCAAGAACAAACTTAGTTGGTCTCTAAGGTGCTACTGGAAGGAATTTTTTATTTTATTTTGTTTTGACTATGGCAGACCAACACGGCTACCTACCTGTATTTATACTCCAGTCATCAATCCAGCAATAGAAAGTACATCAACACACAAGCACACCAAACCATGTGTGTTTGTTTACTACCAGTTAGGTAGACTTTGTTTAGTTTTAATTTAGATTTGAAAAATCATCCAAACACTTTTTTTAGGGGTTAAAAGGCAATGGGCAAGGGGGTAAAGTCACTCACCAAAATTGCTGTGGATCAAAACAGCAGCACAGAGAAAGCTCCGTCTTCCCTTCCAGAGATTATACAACCATGGAGGGTGGGGCAGGAGTCAGTTTTAGAGACCAGGGCCATCAACTGGGATTAGGCGATAATAGGTCACAGAGTAGCCTGCTTCTTATCAAGCAGTCTAAGGTGGGTGAATATGTCTGGGGACTGATAAGGAAGCTTGGGGGGGGGGATCAGGGAGATATCAGTCTCCAGTCCTCTCCAGATGTTTTCACCCAGCACACTTCCCTCTTTGCTCAGTCTCAGCAAACAAGCACTCAGCAATGGTAGCAGCGCTGCTTTTTGAGCCAGACCCAGGAGACGACTGATCATTTTTGCTTCGGGGAGGGGGGGCAGCTTGCTTCTAGGGGGGCACCTGCCCCCTCCTGCCCCCTTGGGTACGCCCATGGTCCATGGCCCAACAGCCATCTAACTTTTAAAGAATTTTCAAGCATGATCTTGGCCGGGGTTTGGGTGGGATGTCTATTGCAGGCATAGGCAAACTCGGCCCTCCAGAGATTTTGGGACTACAACTCCCATCATCCCTAGCTAACAGGACCAGTGGTCAGGGATGATGGGAGTTGTAGTCCCAAAACATCTGGAGAACCAAGTTTGCCTGTGCCTGGTCTATGGCCTTTCTGCAGCCTTAAGTGTTCAGCATGCATTCCACACCCCTCTAATCTCATTGAGAGGAGGATGTATCTTAACCCAATGCAAACAAACAAGTTGTATAATCCAGAATGACTAAATTTCTTACATTGCAAACACAAAACAACAAGAAGAAGCCAGCCTCCAAATACTTGGCCAGCTGGTTCAAGACAGTCTCAGTTCTCTGTCTCTGCGGCCTCTTTGTTAAGCCTCCTCTTCCACATCTTTTCTTATGTTCCCGTTTCGATGCATCATCTGCTCTGTTGCCCTTCTTTATTCTTCAGTTGTGGTGCCAGCTGTTAACCTCCGTTTGAGCAGCAAAAAAGGCAGGGCATGATGATGATGATGATGATGATGAAGAGTTTGGATTTGATACCACGCTTTTCACTACCCGAAGGAGTCTCAAAGCGGCTAACATTCTCCTTTCCCTTCCTCCCCCACAACAAACTGTGAGGTGAGTGAGGCTGAGGGACTTCAAAGAAGTGTGGCTAGCCCAAGTTCACCCAGCAGCTGCATGTGGAGGAGTGGAGATGCGAACCCGGTTCACCAGATTACGAGTCCACCACTCTTAACCACTACACAACACTTATCTTGTGCATGTAAGCATTACCACCTGCCAGCATTCACAAAGGAAGGTGTGGTTGCGGGCACAGGAGTATGGGCTAGCCCCAAAGTTTTCTTTGGCTATCCCTTGTAGCCAAATAAGATTGTCTTCCATAAACACGGTTTTAACAATGAGTCCGTAAATGATTGTGGAGGCCAATTCTGGATCCACGCGTCCTTCCGCAGTGGGGATATTGGTTTCTGGGCGGGAGTTGATCACAGTGTGGATTTGCCAAGCGTGCCTTCCTCTTAGCATGTTTCTCTCTTGCGTCCTGAGTTCGAGCGTCTTCAAAGCCCACGACACCTTCGGTAAAGGCTGTTCTCCAATTGGAGCGCTCGCAGGCAAGTATTTCCCAATTGTTGGTGTGTATACTACATTTTTAAGCCTTGAGAGAGTCTTAAAAACCTCTTTTGTTGACCACCAGCATTACACTTCCCATTTTGAAGTTCGGAATAGAGTAGTTGCTTTGGAAGATGATAATCATGCATCTGCACAACATGACAAGTCCAACGAAGTTGATGATGAAGAATCATTGCTTCAACACTGGTGATCTTTGCTTCTTCCAATACACTGGTACATTAGTTTGCCTGTCTTCCAAAGCGATGTGTAAAATTTTTCGGAGACACCGTTGATGGAATCTTTCGAGGAGTTAGAGATGGTGTTTATAAGTGGTCCATGTTTCACAAGCATACAGTAAGGTTGGTAGTACAATAGCTTTGTAAACAAGTGTTTTGGTTTCCCTGTGAATGTCCCAGTCCTCAAACACTCTGCACTTCATTCGGGAGAAAGCTGCACTCGCAGAGCTCAGGTGATGCTGGATTTTGGCATCAATTTTGGCCCTTGTGGAAATACAACTGCCCAGGTAGGAGAAGCTTAAAGCCACAAAGTTGGCAACCCTGGTCTCTAAGCTCCTTGTCTCATAAATTCCTTAGTTCTTTTCCCTGTCCTCCTCAGCCAGAGCTACCCCTGTCAATATTTCACTTGGACTGTTATAAGTTCCCTGGTGCAAACGCAACAAGGAAACAGCACAATTCTCAGCGCTTTTTACTCAGAAGTAAATCCCATTGTATTCTGCAGGGCTCGTTGCAGGGGAAGATCATATATCTGAAAGCGCCAGGTGTCAGTTACCTGTAGGGATGGGGGAAGAAATCCGGGCCTTCCTCATTTCCACTTTCTGAAACAATACAAGAACCCAGACTCAGCCATCCTATGAAATTTGCAGTTCCCTGAATTTTGCAATGCATTTCTTCAACCTTGCAATGTGTACAAAAGTGCATTTGCTAGGATAATGCCTGCACAAGTGTGTGTGTGTGTGTGTATCTCAGCAAAAACAGCAAACAAGAACACATTATATAAGGGAAACTTGTCTTACCTTGTGGGCTTATAGCCGAATAAAGTATTATCTATCTATATACTGTAAGTGAATACTGTTTTGCAAAAATGTGTCTGTTAAGGGAAACTGCACAAGAGCACTTGCATAAGATAAGATAAGATAATCTTTATTGTCATTGTCCTCCTGTGGGGACAACGAAATTACTCAGCTGCTCCATCCACCCAGATAGGGCACTCCACACAAATTTAAGACAACTTCAAAACACTAATTAAAACAGTGCAGTTTATTCAAAACACTAATTAAAACAGTGCATATTGGGAGAACTTTGCACACAAATGCTGATGAATTTTCACGACTCTCCCCCCCCCCCAAGTTAATAAACTAATGAGGAAATGTGGAGATCTGCTGCCTCTCCTGCCCTTAGAGAGTGATAGCAATCTGATAATAATGCATGAAGAATTTGGGGCATTCTTGTTATCAGCTGCTTGAATGGACAGTTCAGCTAAATGGCAAAGAGGAGCTGATCTCAACATTCAATGTGGGATAAATAGAATATGAGCAATAGATCTCTCAGAGCATCTCACTCACCATAAGAGAGTGGTTTGTGGGCAATCTAAAAAGGGCCGGTTTGATGGCACTTGCTTTCTGTTCCTAAATTCTGTAAGCAAATCCACCAGCTCAGTGGATTTCTGTTCCTATATTATGTCAGCGTTTGGAAAGGGGACTTTCAGGTTGATTTGCAAACCTTACCCCCATCCCAAGGGCTGTGAAAAGACCCTTTGTTGGACCCCGGACAGCACCACCAGGACAGCCCAAGCAGACACCACTACAGTAGATGGACCAAATGGTCTCACCAAAAAACAGCTACACATATCTTCTGCCTGATTTTGCTGGAGTCAGGAACACAGGCAGAGTCCAGGTGAAGAAACCTGGAACATTCCGTGACATCACCTTGCCGCACCCAATCAGCACCAGAGGCCTCACTGCTGCAGTTGCTATGCAGATGCATGTTTTCGTAGAAAACACACGCACACAGATATATCAGCGTACACTTTCTCCGTGCTCAATTTCTTGAGACAAGACGTGTTTGGGAACAAACTTCATCTTGACATTTGGCACCTTATTTTCAGAAGTGTGGAGCGGTGCCTATTGTTCTTCCACAGTGATGGTAGCACACACACTGTACCTGTTCAGAAATGCTGGCTGCTTTGCAATTAATAGGGTTTCAAAATATATTTTGCAGCAAAGTTGTTGAGCGTCTTCTTTTTTCTCATTCGCCAAAGTAGTTGTTGAGCTCTTTTTTCAAAAGAGACACAGGTTGACATAGGTTTGGGTGTTTCCGGACATTTTTAACAATTCTGCCCGGATGCTGTTACTGACAGACAAATCCTGGATACGTCCAGGAAATTCTGGACTTATAGCAGCCCTAAATTACAACAAAGCCTTTGTAATGTTCCCTTGCATGTTCAAAATGGGTCTTGGGGGCTAGTGGCTGCCAAGCCTGCTCTCGAACGGAAACTTTGGCACCCGAGATACTTGATTCCTCCAGTATGCAAATAAGGCAAGGTAAACAAATGCTTTATGCGGGAGGGGGGGGAGGAGTTCAGTTTTGCTGAGAGATGAAAGAGACCCCTCTGACTTTTCTCTGCTGCCCGCATTCCTCGAAACAGTGTCCGGTGGGGTGTGTCTTCAAGCCTTTGTTGGACAGAAGTCTTCATTGTTCCCTCTCTTTGCATAACAGGTATCGGCTGGGATTAACTTGTTTGTGACTCTGAATGAGTCGAAAGGGAGGAAACACAGCACATCTTATTTTGGCACCTCTGTCCTCCCAGACCCCAGCTGTCACCCTCTTCCCCCGTGGACACATCTCTCAGCAAAATAGGCAAAGCATAGGTGGGATTTGGCAAAATAGACAACTGAAACCCCATTGCATGCTAATGTCCCAGACAGGGATCTGATGAAACAGAAGCCAGCCACACACTGGAGTCTTCTCTTGCTTGGGAGAAGAAGAAGGGAAAGAGGAGGATTTAGGGAGAGAGATTTTTTTGCAAGAGGTCAAAAAATAGGGTAAGATCAGCCTTAAAGTCCTCTTGACATTGCATAAACGGTGCATTTGCTCCAGCTCTGGGCGTGTGAGGAAAGACAATGGAACATCTATTTGCCAGCCCAAGGTCAAAGCTTTGGTCAATATTTCTTCTTGCAGGTAAGGCAAAGGAATTGGCCACAGTAATTCGGGTCAGAACCATAGAACAGTGATCAGAGGAGCTTGTAAAGATGAAATGAATTACTTTCCCTGCCTTTATGCAAATGTTGATGCTGAATTTCCACTTGATGTTGTGGATATTCACAATGTTCATCAAGTATTTGTTGTTTTTTATGGTTGACCTGTAATGGTATGTAGGATTTCGGTCTTTGCCAGAATATGGTTGTTGACATGCAGCAGTGTATCTAATACCAACAGTATATCATAAATGAAGTGAAATGGTAAAAATGCCAGTATCTGACAGGTATTCTGGGAGTTTATATTTGACACCTGACAAAATCTAATCGAGAGACGTCAACAAGTTGTGGTTGAAGTTTCACGTTTAGAATTTTGAGCAGGGGAATGGAATGTGACATTTTGGCATGTTTCAAATGTTTGGGAATGTTTAGTTCCAGTTTTAGCAGATTGCATCTGGAAAGCCTTCAACAGCTGATCAGGAACAGAGTTACACCTTATGACAGGTGCATAGTTGCACAGCTATTTCCTGTGTCTACAGGTGAAATGTCTTAGTGCAAAATTTGAGATCTGGGGTGCTAATGAAATAAGTTGCTGGACAAAGCACTTGCCATCTGCCTAACCCTTCAACAGCTATGGGGCAGGTAGAAATTCAACAGGTAGGGGCATTTCACATTAGTGCATCACCTTCTTGGGAATCATCAGTTTATATTTCTGCTTGTTATACGGCTGCTAAAAACACAGGAGCTTTGCAAGAAAGAAAAAAAAAAGGGCAACTTTATTAGGGATATGTCGTGCATGATTTGGAGTGGAAAGATGAGCCATCTGAGGAAAGAACTGGAAAAACTGCTGGTTCGAAAAGGGAAAGATCCATCAATATAAGATTTTGCATTTACTTTGATTTTATTCTTGCAGAATCAATCATCCTGAGCTCCTTTGTCCCGATGGCCCTGGGAGCAACAGAGAGGGTGATTTCTACCACGGACCAGAGTGGGATCTTCACCACAGAGGAAACGTCACAAATCTCCCAGTTTTGTCAGTGATCACTGAGATCACAACCACCACCCTTGTTTCCTTACCACTTAATTATTGGGTGGGTGGGGGGTTAGATCCTCAGGAAAAAGGGATGGGACCAGAATCTCTTTCCCCAGTGCCATTGCTTCAACCAAAGTTTGAGTCTGACACAGCTTTTTTTGAAGTGTGAAAATAAAAACAGCGGGCGATCCCATCGCATGGAGTTTGGCCCCTCATAACTAGGCCTCAAGCCTGTTTCTGGAATGTTCTGGAATGTGACTAGAACATTCCAGAACGTTGACAGAACATGATGCTGGGAACTAGGTTTTGAGTTCTGTGGTGGGGGAAAGGACATAAATGTTCTGTGGAGGGAGAAAAGTGGATTATAAATAAAGACACACACACACACCCCAGCGCTGAAGCAGACTTTATTTTAGGGATTGCGCCCTTCATCCTGACCTCACTGTTGATTTCTGTTCCTATTTTTTTAAAAAAATTGTAGGCGGACCAAAATCTGTCACGATAAGCCCCTCTGGAAACATCAGCCGGCTGTTAGGTTCCAATCTGACTCTCATCTGTCGTGCTGAGGATTCGAATCCTGATCTACAGTATAGATGGTATTTCAACAACACTGATGCAAACGTGACAAGCAGCAATCTGACCATTGAATCAACGTCCTGGGAAAATGAGGGGACCTATGTCTGCTGCGTGTCCCACTTTCAAACCAACGCCACAGCCTGTGCGTCTGTATCTCTGAGGATAAAAACAGACAATGGTGATTTTCTTGGTTGTTTTACCTGCCGGAGAGTTGCAGGGAGTTCATTCCGTGCTCAGCCTAACCATGTTTCCTCAGAAGTAAATCCCACTAGGTTGTATCCAATCAGGTTTTCCTCAGAGTAGCCCCGCTGAAGTAGGGCACAAAAGTTGTTGAGCTTTCTTTGCAAAATCTCCAAGGAAATGAAGTTTTCGAGCTATTTCTAAGGGAATTTGCCCCAAAGTCAGCACTTCTGGTGTGGGGGTTGCCATACACCTGGGTGTTCCCAGACATATTTTTTTTACAGACTTTCGGAAATTTAGCAATTTCCGACGGATGAATCCTGGGATATGTCCAGATGTACGGCAGCCCTACACTGAAGTGAACGGGCCCAACTTAGGGTTCATCTTTGCTGTCCCCTCACAAGGAAAACCCGCAGTTTATGGCTGAATTGGAACAAACGGAAACTGGGTTGTTGTTTTTGGCACATGTTGTCATTTGTTCTGAATTAGCACTAAACAGAAGTTTTCCCAGAGAAAGGAAAAATAATTCTGGGAGTTGTAGATTGTTAAGGGTGCTGAGAGCTGTTAGGAGACCCCCCCCAAATTTCCCTCTCAGAACTACAATTCCCAAAGCGGTTTAACCAACCAATCCAACCAAGAAAAAAAAAAAAGCTCCGGAAAGCATTCGTTGATTCTCTCCAAATGTGGTTTGCTTGAAGAGTTGTTGTTGTTGTTGTTGTTCAGTCGTGTCCGACTCTTCGTGACGTCTCCATAAAAATCCAGAGATAAGAGCGGGGAGCTACAGAAAGATAACACATTGTTGCTCTTATCTCTTTCAACCGGGAGCCACAAACTTACTTCCATGTAGCAAGAGTGATAGTGGACTCTGTAGAAACATTTTTCCCCTGATTTTTTAAAAGGTGATATATCGTGCTTAGCCTTAGTAGGTGCTAAGTGGGGACCCGGCTATTTTTTAACAACCAATCCTTCTTATCAGGGGAATTCTAGGACACCTTTGGAACGACACTTTGATTGGGCAAAAACGTCAACTCTCCGTGCATTTGTATTTTAATCTCTATACTTTTGTGGGACGGGGTGTGGGGAGGAAGGAGAAGGGGGTTCTGAGCTGTTTGACAGTGGAACAGTCTCCCTCAGGAGGTGGTGGACTCTCCTTCCTTGGGGTTTTCAAGCAGAGGTTGGATGGCCATCTGTCATGGATGCCTTAGCTGAGATTCCTGCATTGCAGGGGTTTGGACTAAATGACCCCTGGGGTCCCTTCCAGTTCTACGGTTCTGCGATTTATTTTGTTTTTCTTCTGCATTAAAAAAATATTTTAAAGAGAGAGAGAGAGAGAGAGAGAGAGAGAGAGAGAGAGAGAGAGAGAGAAGAAATTGCAACTCCCTCCATCCCCAGTCATTGACGCTGCTTGCTGAGTCCAGCAACATCTTGAGGGTTTCCTCATGCCGGACTGGCAGGGTGGTACTGTTGCAGCAGGAAAAAAAGGGCAAATTCAGCCCACAGGATATGAAAACAGCTTCCCCTTTGTGACGACAAACAGTGCGTCCTGCGCTGGGTTGCGATATCCATCTCTGACACATGCGCCAGGATTGGGTAAAGAATGCACAATGAGACATCTTACTTAGCCTCTCAAAGCTAGAACATGAGAAAAATCCGGCCAAAGACCTATCTAGTCCAGCATCCTGTTCTCACGACAGCCACACAGAAAATTTAAAAATAAAAAAAATGCGTGAGAGAACAAGAAGTAAAATCCTAGGGGTAAAAAAGGGGGAATGTTCACACCACTCTTGCTTTTCTTCAGCTCAACCGCAGCTGCCTCTGAGGGTGTTTTTCGGCATCGTGTTTGGGTTGGCAGCTGGGATTACTTTGGTTGGCGCCTTGCTATGCTGTTTCTGTGAGTAAAGCCCTTGAACTGGGGAGACTTGGACTCCTGGGTTTTGTTTCCAAGGGATGAGTGTTAGGAATGTCAAAGGGACTCTCGGCTTGCTATGTATTTTAACACAAACCTACTGGTACCTAATCTGTGGGACATGGGTGGCGCTGTGGGTTAAACCACAGAGCCTAGGGGTTTCCAATCAGAAGGTCGGCGGTTCAAATCCCCACGACGGGGTGAGCTCCCGTTGTTCGGTCACTGCTCCTGCCAACCTAGCAGTTCGAAACCACGGCAAAGTGCAAGTAGATAAATAGGTACCACTCAGGCGGGAAGGGAAACGGCGTTTCCGTGCGCTGCTCTGGTTCGCCAGAAGCGGCTTAGTCATGCTGGCCACATGACCCGGAAGCTGTACGCCGGCTCCCTCCGGCCAGTAATGCGAGATGAGCACCGCCACCCCAGAGTCGTCTGTGACTGGACCTAATGGTCAGGGGTCCCTTTGTTGTTGTTCAGTCGTTCAGTCGTGTCCGACTCTTCGTGACCCCATGGACCAGAGCACGCCAGGCACACCTATCCTTCACTGCCTCTCGCAGTTTGGCCAAACTCATGTTAGTAGCTTCGAGAACACTGTCCAACCATCTCATCCTCTGTCGTCCCCTTCTCCTTGTGCCCTCCATCTTTCCCAACATCAGGGTCTTTTCCAGGGAGTCTTCTCTTCTCATGAGGTGGCCAAAGTACTGGAGCCTCAACTTCAGGATCTGTCCTTCTAGTGAGCACTCAGGGCTGATTTCTTTGAGAATGGATAGGTTTGATCTTCTTGCAGTCCATGGGACTCTCAAGAGTCTCCTCCAGCACCATAATTCAAAAGCATCAATTCTTCGGCGATCAGCCTTCTTTATGGTCCAGCTCTCACTTCCGTACATTACTACTGGGAAAACCATAGCTTTAACTATACGGACCTTTGTCAGCAAGGTGATGTCTTTGCTTTTTAAGATGCTGTCTAGGTTTGTCATTGCTTTTCTCCCAAGAAGCAGGCGTCTCCTAATTTCGTGACTGCTGTCACCATCTCTGGGGTGGCGGTGCTCATCTCGCATTACTGGCCGGAGGGAGCCGGCGTACAGCTTCTGGGTCCCTTTACCTTTACCTAATCTGCAGTCCGTGAAACTATCCTTCAAGGTTAGCTTATCATCCTCACCAGCGAATCGACGAAAAATCTTCAAGCCCTGGTCTTTGTGAAATATTTTATTTTATCTTTATTTACAAAAATAGTTACACGCCTATTCTTCTTTGTGTCCCTCCTCCACAAGATTTCTGGAGGGTGGCAACACAAGAATGGGCCTTTTCTGCAGTGGCTCCCCGTTTGAGGAATACTCTGCCCAGGGAGGCTCACCTGACCCCATCATTGTGTTTCTTTAGACACCAGGGGAAAACGTTCCTCTTCAAACAGGCCTTTGACATCCGATGCCCTTTTAAATCTATTGTGGGAGGAGCCGTGGGTAATTAGTTTTGTCCTGTTCTTAACTTTATCATGTATTTTGTGTTTTTACATTCTAATTTTATGTTGTGAACTACCCCGGATGAAGGGCGGTATCCAAATTTAAATAAGAAGAATAAAAAAAATTCATTTAAAAATCAGAGTGGTTTCAGCAATTGAACATGAAACTGTACAATAAAAACCGTATTAAAAAGTTTTCTATAAACAGGGTAATCCAGAATACTGAGCCAATGGCACAAAGACTTGGTTTCTTGTTGTCGTCAATTGGACCTTTGCCAATTTGAGGAGAGATCAGTGACACTCCTGTAGATTGTCTCAGTAATCAAGCTGGGCTATAATTTATAAAAGGACCTTGAATCTGGCCCGGTAGACAGAAGAAGTGCTTTTCTCCATTCTTACCTTGTCCCCAGGTGTCCACATTCGGAGAAAGAACCCGCAGCCACCGACACCACCACCAATTTCAACAATCCCATCCTTACCTAAGGACTTCTCCGGCTCTGCTACCAAGCGTTTTGGATCGAGCGTGAGTGATGATTGAGATACATTGCAGCAAGAACGACCACTTTTACACTGGCACAGCAGAGGTTCAGCTGGTGCTGAACTTTGGGGCTCAAACCCTTGAGCTCAGCAGCCCCCTTCTGCCCCACGACTACCCAGGGAATGGCAGCTGTTAGGGGCAGTGGCAATCTTGGCACTGAGAGACGAGAGAGATTTTTGTTTCATTTGATTGTCGCACAAACCTACCTTGTTTGCACTCCCTGAACTAATATCTGCACCCTGAATTATTCTGCACAGCCCTTCAAGCAAAAATACTGGGCACCAAAGTGAGCTCCCATTGCTCTGTCCCAGCCAACCTAGCAGTTCCAAAGTATGCCAGTGCAAGTAGATAAATAGGTACCGCTGCGGCGGGAAGGTAAATGACGTTTCCTCTGGCACTCGTCACAGTCCTCCGTGCACCTGTAGCGGTTTAGTCATACTGGCCACATGACCTGGAAAGCTGTCTGTGGACAAACGCCGGCTCCCTCGGCCTGAAAGCAAGTTGAGCGTTGCAACCCCATAGTCGCCTTTGACTGGACTTAACCATCCAGGGGTCCTTTACCTTTACCTTGATTAGGTAAAACATACACACTATGTGTATGAAGACTTAATTCTGTGGGGGGGTTTTTGAGGGGGGGTGCATTTATGTGTTAAAGTAAACCATACGCAAACCCGAAGTGAAGTTTTTTGTTTCTTCATACAAAATCTGAGACTTTAAAAAGAGAGAAAAGAGCAGGGACACATCCAGCCCTCCACAGAATTGCTTCAGCAACCTAGAAAGCTTTCCTGTTTGTCTTTGTTCCAGACCAAGCCTGAGAACCCTGCGGAGCCCAGCACCATATACCAGGTAAGTGTACAGCTTCCGGCATTGCAGGGGGTTGGACTGAATGACCCTCGGGGGTCCCTTCCGACAGTTTAGGATTCCACGATACCTCCAGAGTGAATATTAGACTTGGGAAGGAAGAGACCAAGGGAAAGAGAATGAAATAGAGCCTTCCGCTCTTTTTGGCAAGTCAGCCGTGAGTCCGTTCTGAACTGTCTAGTCTGCTAGACGTGACATGAGACAAAAACCCACCACCACCCGCTGCTGTATGTGGCTTTGGGGGCACAAAGGTTGCTCAGCCGCCCTGCTTTGTAGGCAAAGAATTATGACAGCGGTGGTTGTGTTGTTGTTTGTATGTTCCTTTTGCAAGGCTGGCTTGTTACTCATGCCACACTGCGATGCAGGGTTTGCTCATTGCATGACTCAGCGGGTGGCTTTTTTGCTCAGAGTCTAACTAGCCGTCGTTCTGTGGGTGGGGAAAGAATCCTTCCCACGCCGACTGCCCCGTGCAGGATCCTGCCTAGTTTTGAGTCAGCATTGCCCACTCAGGTCTCGCCGCCAACCCCCCCCCCCCAAATACTAGGTGCCCTGCGAATGTTCTTGGACCACAGTCCTAAACTGGACAGCTCCGGCGCAATATTATCTCGGGCTGCCTTTGAAGACAGTTTGGAAACTGCAGCTGGTGCAGAATTTGGCCTTGCAGAGGTCAGCAGAAGGCTGGGGGAGGCTGGCTTGCTACTGTTTCCTCATGCTCTGAAGGGTAGGACCCAATGGCTTCAAATGACAAGAAAGGAGATTCCGAGTGGAAAAAAACCCTCTCTGACAGCAAGAGCTGTTCGACAGGGGAACGGTCTCCCTCAGGAGGTTGCGGACTCTCCTTCACTGGAGTTTTTAAAGCTGAGGTTGGATGGCCAAACGTCAGGGATGCTTCAGCTGAGATTGCCGAGATGACCCTCGGGGTCCCTTCCAACCGTACAATTCTATGATTTCATGACTGTACTCCAACATGCAGCAGCTCGCTCAGGCCCCAATTCTACGGCAGAACGGTCGGCTAGGCCTACCGTCATCAGATCCCTTTAACAGGAGAGGGGTGAACCTAGGCGTCAGGTGTGGATTGCAATGGTGATCTATGGACACCCCCAAAATTGGTTAAGCGTGCAAGGTAGGCAGATCAGACCCATGGCTGAACCGTCTCAATGTTTCGTCTTCAGGAGGTGCTGTGTGACGGCGGGGCTCTGTATCAAGAACTGGAGAGGTAAGCCTCCCCTCCATTTCTGTGACTTCTGGCTTTGGGAAGGAGGCTGGAGGACTCTAGGACCCTGCCAGAGCTCTCACATCTCCTCCCCAAAGCCCAGGGCCATGCTTACCCGGTTCTGAGATGGCACCCCCATGGCTCAGTGCCCAGTGTCCAGCCCTAAAGCTGCCCCTGCCACCTTTCCGCAAACAGAAGGTGACTGGACAAGCAGTTGGAAATTTAACTTCTAACTCTAGTGAAGGGGCAATGCCTTCCCCTGACCCTTGGAGGCAGCAGGCTAACTTAGGGGGCACTGGGCACACACAGTTCTGCCCCACACCACAGCAGCTCACTGCAGCTTACTGCCTGCCCCACCCCACATTTCCTGCAAGTGCATTTCCTGCACAGAGAAAGCCTTAAACCCCACCGCTGAGTTTTTGGCATTGGAAATAAATTCTGGGCCGGATGAAGCCCTGCGCCCTTGACACACATTCATCCTCTCTCTCTCTCTCTCTCTCTCCAGGTGATTTCTGAGTGAAGAATCTCCTGCGTAGCAATAAGGACTCACGGTACCTTCTCCCAGCTGAACGTTTCTGCCTAGATGCCTGTCAGCTGCAAACGCCAGCCATTGCCCTCCGTGATATAACCTGCCTTAAAAACCCCAGACTCTTCTCTAAATATAGTGCTTTAAATATATGGCGTGAATGTGGCCTTAATGTGCATCCCTGCAGATCATTCTGAGGTAGAACTTTGAACGGTTTCATCTTCAAGGTCTTTTTTTTTTTAACTTTAAAAGAAAAACGCATTAGACTCTTTGTGCCTGTTTGCTTAAATATCAAAACGGTTGGAGAAAATGCATTAAACAATTTCACTGTTTTCTTGCTGTCTTAAGTCTCTTTTCAACGGCAACCTGAAACAATCTGAACGTTGGGTAGTTGGGTTAAATTACCGAGGATCGTTGGCATAAACTTGAATTGATCTGTGAACTGAGCGTGAACCCAACTAGGCTGTTTTATACAGGATCGAGCATGAACTGAAATTAGTTCCTTTCTGGATGTGTCCAGCTGGAGCTAGTTCCTTTTTTAAAATGATCTTTCTGAGATCTGGGACCCACCTAGGACCCCTGGAGCCCCCTGGCTCGGCTGCTGCTGTTCACACTTCCTGTCTAAGCAAGTAAAGAATGCATTGGATTTGTATCCCACCGCCCCTCCAAGGAGCTCAAGACGGCAGCATACATGGTGTCCCCCCCCAATTTTATCCTCACAACGACCCTGTGAGGTAGGTTAGGCAGAGGGCTCATCCAGGCTTCCCACCGCTTCCCCCTCTTTTGTGCTGAATCTGAGCAAATGTCAGTCGGCTTTCCCAGGGACTGATGTTTGTTCTGATTCAGAGCTAAAGAGTGGGTTTTCCTGGGGCAAGTTGTGGGGCAAACAGAGAACCGCTCGGACGCATGCTTCCTAGGCACATGACAAGCAAAAGCATGGATGAGCCCTAAGAACCAGGCAGAGGGCCTTCTTGGTAGTGGCGTCCGCCCTGTGGAATGCCCTCCCATCAGATGTCGAAGAAATAAACAGCTATATGACATTTAGAAGACACCTGAAGGCAGCCCTGTTTAGGGAAGTTTTTAATGACTGATGTTTTAATGTATTTTTAATCTTTGGTTGGAAGCTGCCCATAATGGCTGGGGAAACCCAGCCAGATAGGCGGGGTATAAATAATAAACTTATTATTATTATTATTATTATTATAGACATTGACTGGTCCAAGGTCACCCAATGAGCGTCATGACTGAGTGGGGATTTGAACCCTGGCCTCCCAAGCTCCTAGTCCAGCACGCTAACAACTGCACCACATTGCTAGGAGGTTGGCAAAAGAGCACCAAGCCTGTACCTGCTTAGGAAATAAACAACTATCTGACTTTTAGAAGACACCTGAAGGTGGCCCTGTTTAGGAAAGTTTTTAATGACTGATGTTTTAATGTATTTTAAATCTTTGGTTGGAAGCTGCCCAGAGTGGCCTTGGAAACCCAGCCAGATGTGTGGAGTATAAATATATTATTATTATTATTATTATTATTATTATTATTATTATTATTATTATTATTATTATTATTGCTGCCATCTGGCTCTAGGCAAATTGGGCCCATGGGGGGGGGGGAGAGAGAGCAGGTGAAGGAGCAGCAACAACAACCCACAAAGGGGTGATGGGTCCAAGGAGCCAGCTGTAGGCATCTTGTCCAAGGATCTCCCTCCCCAAAAAATCCCTGGAGCCAACACTGCCCACCCCAACACTCAATGGAACAAAGGAGAATGGGTGCCACTAAACGGACTCTGGGGGCTTTTATTTCACAGGTGTATATACGATGTTATTTTCTGCCTCTGGGGGTCCGGTTGGCTGTAAGGGTTGGTGCTCAAGAAGCCGCCAGACTGTCCTCAGTTATTTCATTCACGGTTTCCACATAGATGGAGGCTCCTCCTCCTGCAGTGGGGAGGGAAGTGACTCATACAGTCTGTGCGGTTGGCTGTTGCTGCTCCAAACTTAAATGCCACCGCTGTGCTGGAGAACGATGATCTCTTCTGCTTTTTCCCACCTCTAAAAGAGAGTGTGTCTAGAATCAGATAAGGGAAACCAGAAGCATCCATACCCTACTCCCTTTGGGACTAGAAGGGTAATTTCCAACCCACCATGAAGTGGACAGTTCCCTGTTGCTAATTATTCCCTGTTGCTAATTCCCTGTTGTGAAATGCCTTTTAATGCCTTTTAATGCTTTAAAATATATTTTTAGCCTATATTCACAGCACTGCAATATTCATAATTCTGTATTGCTTTTACAAGCCTCTGTAAAGAAGAACAGTTTAAATTGACATGAGGAGAAGAGGCCCCTTTCTGGGAAGCCGGCCAAAATCGGCCAAGGTTAAAAGATAAGCGCTGTGTCTGGGCGAAACAAAGGAGTCTTGAATTGTCTATTAATAGATAATAGCACCCTGCCTGTAAGAGGCCCCTTTTGAAGAGCGGAATGTGTCCATTAATATTAAGCCTTATGAGTTAGCCTTATTAATCGTATTATAAGCATCATGCTTGTTAGAGTATTTTTTGTATTGCTTTATTGATTTATACCCTTGTATTCTAAAGCCTAATGCAATAAGTTTATTGCCAGTTAATTGAAATTATGCTTTCTTTGTTGATTGGCAGTCACAGGTGTTATGAATGAGACTCAATCTTCAATGACAATAGGGATCTGTGTGCTCACTAGCTAGGTTCTATGTTGCCACCTTGGAGGAAGCTTGCCAAGAACAAACTCCCTTTGCATTCTCAGACAGGAGGGTGGGCTCTGGGAGGCCGGATAAGTTTCTATTTTCGGTTTCCTATAAATCACCTGATTTCCCGTAAAACACGTGTCCTAATTATGAATTAAGTTTCGAATTCCTATTATCATGTATAAAAGGAATGCACGCTAGTCTCTCAGCGTGCAGTTGGCGAATTATTTCCCTGCACCATTTGCTTTGCTTTGCATATGCAACTCAAAATAAACCTGTTGTATCCTGCATGGTGTTTGCCTCTTTGTGTTCATGCTCCTGCACTCAAGAGCCCAGAATGGTCTTACAACTAGGTACCACATCCATCCAGGTTCAAGGCCAAGTCTAGGTCCCTTAACTGAAGTTGCCATGCTCTCGTTGACATCTGAAGGTGGAAATGGACCCTCGGAAGGAAACCGTGACTACCAACCTCTATGATTTAAGGCAGGGATGCGGAATCTTTGGCCCTCCAGATGTTTCTGGACTCCTGGCTTTTGCTTCAGGTCAGAATCGTATGGGCTTGTTCAGGATCAATTCTACCCAAGGAAAGAGGGAAAGGAAGAAATATTTCTGGGGTGAGAAGCTAGTTTTATTTCATATTATTTGAAACATCTCTAGGCTGCCTTTGAGAGTAAAGGCAGCTTACCACGGAACACAAGAAAGACAATGCAAGTACAATGCCATGGATGCAAAAAAAAAAAATCAGAGGAAAAATGAAACATTAGGAAAGGGCCACCAATAAAACAGGCGGCTGCTGCTACTATAAGGAGCAAGCCCTACACAGCAGGGTCCCTAAGATGGTTGGATGGCACATTGTATACACCTCCTTTACTTTTTGGTCAAAGAATGCATATAAACAACACCCATAGTAATTGGTTAAATATAGTGTTTGGTTGTCTTGGGTTCGGGGCAAAGGCTCCACCTTTAGCCTGTCTTCCTGGATGCTTTTACTCTCCTGTGTGGTTGTGTATTAGCCTGCTCATCCGTAAAACAGCCGCTCGTTCCAGACGTATGAAGCGCCCTGCCTTATATTATACTTAACCAAAAGGAGATCAAAAACAAGCAAGTGTTACCTTGAATAGCTGCTCAACATGTGGTAGGAAGCGAGGCCTACTAAGACCAGGGACAGCGAAATACATCCGATGACAAGCCCTGCGGTGGCTTTGGCAGGTAGAATATGCGCCTTCCTTCTTCTGCCGAGATCTCCGCATGCAGACAGCAAGAAAAAAATGTGCATACAGTAGGAATAATAGTACAGTGGTACCGAACGGAATCCATTCCGGAAGCCCATTTGATTTCCAAAATGTTTGGAAACCAAGGCGCGGCTTTCGATTGGCTGCAGAAGCTTCCGCAGAAGCCGCGCCAGGCGTTCGGGTTCCAAACAATGTTCGCAAACCGGAACATTCACTTCCAGGATTGCTGCATTTGGGAGCCAAAAAATTTAACTCTCAAGGCGTTAGGGATCCCAGATATGACTGTAGTAGTAGTAGTAGTAGTAGTAGTAGTAGTAGTAATTTATTACTTATACCCTGTCCATCTGGCCGGGCCTCCTCAGCCACTCTGGGCAGCTCCCAACAGAATATTAAAAACACAATAAAACATCAAACATTAAAAACTTCCCTAAACAGGGCTGCCTCCAGATGTTTTCTAAAAGTCAGATAGTTGTTTATTTTCCTTAGCTCGTCCTCAGGTACGTTGAGCGTCCCTGTCCTCTGCATCAGTTACAGGTAAGGGTGGGGGAGAAAACTGATTTGGTTCACACGGAAAGGTGAACCCACATCTTTCACATTTTCCAAAATAATACAAGTATCAGGGCCGGACCACCCATGAAGCAAGGTGAGGAGACCGCCTCAGGCGGCAGGATCCATAGGAGCAGCAGTCCTGTTGTAGATCTTTAGTCCCCCCTTGTTCCTTCATGTTCACCCCTTCTTCCCTGGCAGGGATGAGGGACGCCATTTTGTGGTTCGCCTCAAGTGCCAAAATGCCTTGGACCGGCCCTGGCAAGAACTGAAACACAGCTCCACAAATGCGCTGCTCTGAATTGTGCACGGCAGTTCACTGGCCAAGGGTTTTGTACAGAAATACCTGTACTAGGTCAAAGTGTGCATAAAAGCACATACGTTGGTGAAAATATTTTGCAGAAGCGCAGTATATTTAGGGAAATTGCCTTGCAAAAAATTGTCACAATTCCATATATATATATGGAGAGATTTTTCATTCAAATGCTGATGAATTGTCATGATGACCTTTTAAAAATAATAATAATAATAATTGCAGACTGGTGTAAAAATGTGAAGAACTCCACCTAAGACTGGAAAAATGAGAAACTGAGATATTTGTTTATCCCTAGTTCCAGGGACCAAATATACTCACCTCTGACCGCTAGGTAAATCCTCCCCACTTCGGATGAGTCCGGCAGAACTTTTTCCTTTCGTATCATGTAGTAGCCGCTGTCCAGGAGGGTTAAATTAGTGATGTGCAGGGAGCAATGTTCATTGATGCTTATCCGCCCAGCGTAGGCCCAGCTGATATTGAATATGGAGGCTGGCTGAGGTTGGTAGGTCACGATATTACTTGCCTCTGATATTTTCCCTCGGAACCAGCCGCAGAATAAGACCCTCTCCATGCTACTGACTGGGACCAGTGTTACATCATTTCCCAATGACGGGCGCCACGGATCCAACACGACAGGAATTCTAATGTTCTCAGCTTGCACCAGCGCAAAGCACGAATTCAGAATGTGTGCTGGAAGAGCAGGGGTTGGGCGGAAGGGAAAAGAAACAAAAGTTCAGTTCAGTGAAGAGGTCGGCAGCAAGTCGGAGACATCGGCGCTTGCAGTGTATTTATCGGATTCCTGCCCTGTGCAATTTCGGAACGAAAACAAGCAGATTGCAACGTTCTGGAAATTCGGAAGCAGCTACGGTTTGAAATGTTCAGAAACCAATGACAAACTAAAAACATGCTTCCGTTATAGAGCAAGAATCAAGAGGGTTTTTCAGAGTTATGTCTTGGAGAGAAAGGGAGAAAATTTGGGAGGCATGACTTATATTGAGGCTGAAGCAGAGCTCATCACTAGTGCCTTAAGAACAGACTCCCTGCCCAAGCCAGAGTTTTAGACCCCAGCCCTGAATCCTGTTACCAGCTGGGGAAGGGGTTTTCTGAAAACCCTGTGCTCCATCTGCACTTAAGCAGCACCATACGACTGCAAAGAATTATGGGGACTGTAGTTTGCTGCTAGCAGACTTCTCTAACAGCATATTATTATTATTATTATTATTATTATTATTATTATTATTCCCATCTGATTGGGTTACCCCAACCACTATGGGCAGCATCCAACAAATTAAAACACAGTGTTATTATTATGATGATTTATTAAATTTCTTAGTCGCTTTATTTTCCACAGTCTCTCACCTGCTAGAAGCAGCATTGGCCAAGGTCTTCCACAGCCAGAGGGGGCCCCAGCTACTGGGTGGGCTCTCTGCATGGTGTTGGTGCCACTCTTGTAGGTGAGAGGGCTTGGGGCATCCTGGGAGGATGATTTTGTGCCCAGTCATACACATGGGTTCCTCCCCTGTCCGTAACCACAGATGCCCAGGACCACCCAGCCGAGGCCACCCGTTCTCCACCCCTGCACGGTCTCCTCAGCTTTAGCCTAGGATACCTCACTGCAGCCTCCCTCACTTGTCAGCTCCCAGGTAACCATGGGAGGTCATAAAGCTGGAGTGTGAGCCTTGGGTGAGTTGTGTGGGGAAGACCCCTTCTGGGTGTCCCATCTGAGAAAGGCTCATCAGTCCAGGGTTTAAACCACAGCGAGCTGGCAGGGTTTATAATGTGCAGAAATAATGAATATACTTTTTTAAAGTCATATTTATTGGTTTTCAAAGATGTGTAGCAAACTATAACTATGTGGCTAAATACACCGATCCTGGTCTGACTGCACTGGCTACCAATTAGTTTCTAATTCAAAGTGCTGGTTTTGACCTATAAAGCCTTAAACGGCTCAGGACCGCAATACCTCAAAGATTGCCTCCTCCCATATGAACCTTTGTTGTTGTTGTTCAGTCGTGTCCGACTCTTCATGACCCCATGGACCAGAGCACGCCAGGCACGCCTATCCTTCACTGCCTCTCGCAGTTTGGCCAAACTCATGTTAGTAGCTTCGAGATATGAACCTACCTGAGATCATCTTCCGAGGCCCTCCTTTGTGTGCCTCCTCGAGAGGCCCGGATGGTGGCAACACGAGAACGGGGCCTTCTCTGCAGTGGCTCCTAGTCTGTGGAATGCTCTCCCCAGGGAAGTTCGCCTGGCACCTTCATTATACACACCTTTAGGCGCCAGGCAAAAACGTTCCTTTTTAAGCAGGCCTTTGGTTGATCTTACTGACATCCAACAACCATCTAGAATGTGGCTTTTGGGGGGGCGTTATTGGATTACTGCTTTTGGTTTGATTTTATATGTTGTCGTCTTGTTTGTGAACCACCCTGAGGCCTCTGGGTATAGGGCGGTGTATAAATTGAATAAATCATCATCATCAAACCCCCTTTGTCCCCATTTCAATCTCACCAACAACCAGGTACAATTGGTGCCCTCTGTGCCGTGTGCTAATGGCAGCGTTGTTGAGGTGGGTGAGCGATTTGTTGCAATCCCCCCCTCAAGAAAGCTCAACAACTCTGGGAAATCTCCCCCCATTTTCTTAATTTTGAGTCCCCCCAAAATCTTATATATGGGGGCGTGTTATACACAGAAAAATATGGTATTCAAGTCTGCAGAATATTCATTCCTCTTCCCTTCCCTTCGACAGGATTACCCTGTGTTTTTCTGCCAGGGCTGTACAGGGAGCATCCCAGCCTCACAAACGGCTTGGAGCTGGTGTTGCTCCGGCAGCGAGGGCTGGCCTGGCACACGGCCCTCTGTACGCACGGCCCAGGCACCATGAAACCACGCTCCTCCACTGAAACCGTTCCGTCTGCATGCCTGTTTTATCGTTTAGTTTTTCGTCTTTCCATTTTTGTCTGTTGCTATAATTGTTCTTTCTGTTTTATATACATTATAAGATGAAATAATAATAAAGAACTTTGCCCCAAAAAAGGAGGGTGGGGTCCTCTGTCTTTGACCAATTGCCAGAGGGTTGCTTGCAACACAAAGATGGAGCGAGACATCTTACACCCAGGAAATGCCACAACAAAGGGGGACACCAAACATAGTATTGTAGTTACCAGCTTTTGTTGGGTCCAACGTGGTGAGTGGTTACTTCTGTCCGTTAATGCAAGCACCAAGTTTGGTGCAGCCTTGCCAACAACTTTTAAATAAGAATGAAGAGAGAGGTTTTACATCTCAATTTCATTTTGCAAACTGACACTCTTCTTACGCTGTAAGCTACAGAACTGGTGCCACACACACACCGCAAATCTAAAGCACTACAATGCCACTTTAAACAACCACGGCTTCCCTCAAAGAATTCTGGGAGGTGTAGTTTGTTAAAGGTGCTGAGAGTTGATAAGAGAACCTCATTCCCCTCAAAGAGATGCAATTTATAGTTTGGTTTAACAGAAACCCTTCTTCCCAAGGAACTCTGGAATTTTGTAGCTCTGCGGGGGGGGGGGGGGTAGAGGTTTCCAAACAACCTGGATCCTTGGGTGTCTTATCTTCCCTTCCAGCTAAGTACCAATAGCCAGACAGAGCTGGGGAGGGGCCAATTATCGTGATAAAAAAGCCAACCCATCAATTCCATTCTTAGATCATGATGAGTTTCTGGCGTCATTACTCCTCCTGTCCAGAAGGGGGAGCAGAGGTACTGGAAGGACCAGTGAGAACATTGAACATTTATAAGCCCGGAATGCATAAGCTGGTTTACTTCCTCCTTCAACGGTTCTCATCATTGATGTCCTACAGAACTATTCATGGTGACTTACAATAATAATATATATTATAATATAACACAATGCACGACTCTGGAATATGGCGAGTCCCATCTCAACCATCTCTAGCACAAAGTACGAATATAGTAAAAAAATAAGCATTTGAGGGTTTTCTTGTTTTGTTTTTAATTTCATCTGTGGACATGATGGTGTGCTTTCCCCCTGCCCTGTTGGGTTTGGGCTAGGTACAAAGGTTGATGCTTATCAAGGGGCCCTTGATTCTTTCATCATCATTTTCAAATAAATGGAGCTTCTCTTCTTGGGGAGATGGGGAACATTAAATCCGTGGAACTCATGGAAACTCTTCTGGGCTTGGCTCCAAAGCATTTTCTGCACTATTGGCTATTTTTCTTACCTGGAAGAGAACCAATAACAATTATTTCACCATCAGCAGCCCACCCTTTCACCCTAAGGTTCCAGAGCAGGTTACAACAATTAAAATACAACATTAAAAACAATGTAAAAGGTAAAGGGACCCCTGACCATTAAGTCCATTTGTGGAGGACTCTGGGGTTGCGGCGCTCATCTCGCTTTACTGGCCGAGGGAGCCGGCGTACAGCTTCCGGGTCATGTGGCCAGCATGACAAAGCCGCTTCTGGCGAACCAGACCAGCGCACGGAAACGCCGATTAGCTTCCCGCCGGAGCGGTACCTATTTATCTATTTGCACTTTGATGTGCTTTCGAACTGCTAGGCGGGCAGGAGCAGGGACTGAGCAACGGGAGCTCACCCCATCGCGGGGATCTGAACCGCCGACCTTCTGATCGGCAAACCCTAGGCTCTGTGGTTTAACCCACAGCGCCACCCAAGTCCCAAAAACGTACAATAAGAGAATTAAGGTGGGTTGTAAATGTGCATCTCAGGCATCAAAAGGCAGGTTCATCTTCTGCATTCACCGAAAACTGAATAATGAAGGTGACAGACACGTCTCAATGGGGAGGGAGTTCCACAACTTAGGGGCTGCTACAGAGACTGCCCTTTCTTGGGCCAACCTTCCTGAGCTTCTGAGGGCAGTGGAGCAACCAGGAGGGCTCCCTCTGACAATTTTAACACCCAAGGGAATCTGCAGGGAAGGTGGAGGACTAATCACTGGGGGCCTGTGTTGTTTAAGGTTTCGAACATTAATGTGAGCAGCACTTTGAGCTGGGCTCAGAAAGGAACTGGCAGCCAATGTCAACATCCAGTCTTGGATTCCCAGAGGGAGAACTTCTGGATATACATGCTGGACCCCTGGCCTTCACATGGCCTCCTAACGGAGGATAGTCTCAGCATCACTTAGCTTCAGCAAATGAAGGTCTTCTGAGCACCCCACCCCATACCCTCCAACATTTCTCCGGTGAAAATAGGGACGCCCTATTCCATAACAACACGCCAACAACAGCAGCAACAATTTTACTATTTATTCGCCACCCATCTGATTGGATTGCCCCAGCCACTCTGGGCCGCTTCCAACATATTTAAAAACATAATAAAACAGTAAACATTAAAAAAAACCAAAACTTTGCTATGAAGGCCTGCCTTCAGATGTCTTCCAAAGGTTGTATGGTTACTTATCACCTTGGCTCGGGGGTCTCATAACTCCTACCCTCCAACATTTCTCCGATGAAAATAGGGGCGCCCTGAGGTAAAAGCGGGAAGTTCCAGGATCAAATCAGAACCCGGGATGGCTTCTGTAAATCCAGGACTTTCCCTGTGAAATAGGGACACTTGGAGGGTCTGCCATTCTCATAGCTTTATAGCCAGTGCTTTTTTTCTTAATTTTTTTTTAGGGGTACTCTCATTTTGGCTCAAGAACATCACCATTTTATAGTTCGAATCGCGAAAGATAAATACAGTAAATGGCCAAAAGGCCACCATCGGGGGTAGATATGGAACTGACGATTCACCGTGCTAGAGAAGAAACTAATTTTTATTTAATTTTTTAGTTTCTTCTCCCATTAGTTTCACAAAATGTTTAGGGATATGCGTACTCCTGCATCCCCCACCGGGGGGGGGGGAAGCATTGTTTATAGCTACCACCTTGGAAACAGCAACTTTTTAAAAGTCAGAGCAACCAATGAAGGTTATGTTGGTCACTGTAATAAATACATGGTTTAAGTGATTAATAGCATCCTCCCACTCAGGGCCGGCCCAAGAGATTTCGGCACCTGAGGCATGCCACAAAATGGTGTGCGCACCCTGCAAGGGGTGAGCGAAAATCTACATTGGAAACGGGGTGGGGGGTGGGATAAAGATTGACATGGGGAATTAGGGCGGGAGAAGACCGGCGGTGCCTCCTATTGGCCAAAAGGCTGTTGTAGCGGCGGCCTGAGGAGGCGCCTGCTGCCGCTTCGGATCTTGCCACCTGAAGTGGTTGCCTCACCTCGCATCCCGTGTGAGCTGGCCCAGATCCTACCTGCATCCAAGACAAATTTGCCGAAAGTACTGTTTGATATTCTCTTATTCTCTCTCTCTCTCTCTCTCTCTGTTTCTCCCTCTCCCTTTCTGTTAAATTATCTATATTACCGTACAAAACCTTGTGTGACTGTGTAGGAAATCAGGCCTACAAGAAAGACAGCCCCGACTATGCAAGCCACAAAAATCCCGGCGACGGCTCCTCCAGGGATGTGTGAGGCTTTTTTCGTGTCGGATCGCTTTTCTGGAGAGACAAAGAAAGGCCAGGTGAGAAGTAGGAAGGAGAACCGTAACGCCTTGTCCCTTGTTTATCTCAGGCACCAAGGGCAATTCCCACCAAACAGGGCCACTGAGGCAGCACAAGATGGTTTCCTAAAAGATCATTCCAGTTCCGTTTTCCCCATGCCTGCTGTGGCAGAAGCCCCCTCTTTTCTCACTACATGGCACGGTCTCAAGGCTAAGAGTGTGAGCAGAGAAGGTTCCATGTCTAGTTTGAGGGGGGGTGGGTGAGCAACCCCAGGTTGCGTCCCTCCGAGCTTCTCTTCCTGGTCCTCAGGCCATGCCTCCTCTCTTGGCTGTAACCCTCGCCAGCCCACTTCTCCATCTTTGCCCTTGCCTCCCTGGATGAGGATGGAGACATGCTATTTGCTAAGGTGGGTTGGTGGAGGAATGTCGCCTAAAGAGCCACACCCATTGCTCTAGCTTCTTTTTGGCTCCCGGCTGCTCCGTGGACGTGGCTCAGTGGCAGAGCATCTGCTTTGCACCCCTAAGCTCCCGGGTTCGATCCTTGGCTTCTGCAGGTAGAGCTGGAATCCTATCTGAAATCCCACCTGCCACCTGTAAGTGTAGACCACCTTAGGCCAGATGAACAAGGATCAGCAGTGTCCTATGGTCCTACCACACAGATTCAGTTGCTTAAATTATATCTTGCTCCTGTTTACAGTTCTCCATATTCTTTTCATTCAACTGGCTTGTCCTCCCAAGCACATCTGCCTCTCCAAGAAATGAAAGAGGCTGCCTTCTGTTGAAATAGCTCAGTTGGCTAGAGTGTGGTACAGAGGAGACCATGGTCGCGGGTTAGATTCCCATACAAGCCACCTGCATATCCCTGCATTACAGGGGGTTGGAGAAGATGACCCTCGGGGTCCCTTCTGACTCTGTGGTTTTGTGAGTCAGTCCAACTAGCTCAGCACTGACTCAACAAGATAGCTCAGTCGGTAGGCTATGAGGTGCTTAATATTAGGGTTGTGGATTCGAGCTCCAGGTTGGGCAAAAAGATTCCTAGACTAGGTGACCCTCAGGATCTCTTACACCTCTAAAATTATATGATTCTATGAATTCTTCAGGGTTCCAACCAGGTCTTCCCCAGCCCTACCTGGAGAAGCTGGGGGTTGAACCTGTGACCTTCTGCATGCCAAGCAGATGCTCTACCCATTGAGCTATGGCCTGTCCCCTAATAAATAGTCATCCTAATACACGCAGAACCTGATAATAATAATAATAATAATAGTAATTTATACCCCGCCCATCTAGCTAGGTTTCCCCAGCCACTCTGGGCAGCTCCCAACAGAATACTAACAACACAATAAAACATCAAACATGAAAAACTCCCCTAAACAGGGCTGCCTTCAGAGGTCTTCTAAAAGTCAGGTAGTTATTTATTTCCTTGACATTTGATAGGAGGGCGTTCCACAGGGCGGGTGCCACTACCGAGAAGGCCCTCTGCCTGGTTCTCTGTAACCTCACTTCTCGCAGAGAGGGAACCACCGGAAGGCCCTCGGAACTGGACCTCAGTGTCTGGGCTAAAGGATGAGGGTGGAGATGCTCCTTCAGGTATACTGGGCCGAGGCCATTTAGGGCTTTAAAGGTCAGCACCAACACTTTGAATTGTGCTTGGAAATGTACTGGGAGCCAATGTAGGCCTTTCAGGACTGGTGTTATGTGGTCTCGGTGGCCACTCCCAGTCACCAGTCTAGCTGCCACATTCTGGATTAGTTGAAGTTTCTGGGTCACTTTCAAAGGTAGCCCCACTTAGAGTGTGTTGCAGTAGTCCAAGCGGGAGATAACCAGAGCTATGCACCACTCTGGTGAGACAGTCCGCAGGCAGGTAAGGTCTCAGCCTGCATGCCAGATAGATACACTGAGCTGCAGCCCAACTGCTAAGTATACGAAACCAAAATAACTATCCAGATTCAAAACACAATAAACATCATTGTCACACCAGATGATATCATGCTGTGCATGTCTGTAGAGAGATATCAAGGGGGGGGGATATTGTGTAGGATAAGAAAGGGCACGTGAAACATTTACCTATGACCACTAAGAATATCTGTCCCACTTCTGACGCCATTGTAGTGTTTCTTTGCATTATATAGTACGTGATATCTGTGATTGATATGTTCCTGATCTGCAAGGAGCAATCCGTGTTCACAGACTCCCGCCCAGTGTACGCGGCTTTGTACTTCACATCTTTCACCGGAGGCGGTTGATAAACCAAGATCTGATTCTTCTCAGACGTATCCCACCGGAACCAGCTGCAGGTGTCCACCTTTTCCTTGCTCGCTTCCGGAATCAGCATGACCTCCCCTCCTACCTGGGGGAACCAGGGCTGGACGGTGATGAGGAGGGTAAAGTTCTGGTCCGCTTCCAGAACCACAAAGGAAGAAAGCAAGATGTGGGCTGAGGGAGGTGGGGTGCAGGAGAGAAGAGGCAAGAGATTCGGGTCAAGGGACAAGCCAATAACACACAGTAACCCTTGTGGGTTTTCACCCCAATCAGAGACATTTGCAACTGCGCAATGTGGAGGTCAAGATAGCCTTCTTCTTCCCAAACCACAATTTTAGAGCACAGCTGATCTGGGTCTCTCTCCTCCCCACATGATCACTATGCTAACCCCCCCTCCCGCTCCACAGGGAGCCCCCAATCTTTCACCTGCTAGAAGGAGCACTAGAGGTGTGAAGGTCTTTGGCATCGTGGGAGATTCCCTTTATGCACGGCCGGATGCCTGGGTTCCTTTCGTGTTCTTTGCTCCCAGTGCTGGGGGGCATCAGCTGAACCCACCTGCTCACGACCCACCCTAGGCTTTAACCTACTGGAGCTCAGGAGGCCTCACAGTCAGCAGCCCCTGTCCCCATTGCAATCTCCTAGGCAACCGGAGGAGGTCACAAAGCAGCCTGCACTGTGTTGAACCGGAAGTGGGGAGCCTTTCATGGGGTCCCACTCAGATAACCGGGCTACAAATTTACATGTCAATCTAAGGCTGTGATTTGGCTGGGAAAGTGGCATAGCGTGGGGGAGGCAGAGGGGTGATTACCATGGGTGTAATTTTTTTTGGGGGGGGCCCCCAAAATTTCATCACCTGGTGCTGTCCCAGTACAATTGCACACTACCATCACTAGGCTCGACTCAAACGGCTTCTCCATGCAAACCAGGAAGTGACCTCTCCAGACAATCTCTGCGATCTCCTGGGTGGTGCTGACACTGTTAGGCAGTTGAATGAACATGCGTACTCTAGCTGTTTCCCACCCACTCCGCACAGCCCCGGGCACTGGCAACCCATGGTACGCCACTGGGTGGGGGGGAGAGACTGTATGGACCTGTCCCTTCAGGTATATTCCAGGCACTTTCAAATTTCACATTTTACAAATTATGTGATTGTATTTTCACATTTGTAGTCCAACCTTTCTCCAAGGAGTTCAAGGCATGTGGTTCCTTCCTTGGAGGTTTCTAAGCAGAGGTTGGGTGGCTGTCTGTCATGGATACTTTAGCTGAGATTCCTGCACTTTAGGGGGTTGGACTACTCAGGGGTAGGCAACCTAAGGCCCAGGGGGCTGGATCCGGCCCATTCGCCTTCTAAATCCGGCCCGTGGGCGGTCCGGGAATCAGCATGTTTTTACATGAGTAAAATGTGTCCTTTTATTTAAAATGCATCTCTGGGTTATTTGTGGGGCCTGCCTGGTGTTTTTACATGGGTAGAATGTGTGCTTTTATTTAAAATGCATATCTGGGTTATTTGTGGGGCATAGGAATTTGTTCATATTTTCCCCCAAAATATAGTCCGGCCCACCACATGGTCTGAGGGACGGTGGACCAGCCCACGGCTGAAAAAGGTTGCTGACCCCTGGACTAGATGGCCCTTGGGGTCCCTTACATTGCCATAAAAACCCATCAATTTCATTATTTGATCATGGTGAGTTCCTGGTATCACTACCCCCCCCCCCCCCCCCGTCCATAAGAAGAGATGAAGAGTTTGGATTTGATATCCCACTTTATCACTACCCAAAGGAGTCTCAAAGCGGCTAACATTCTCCTTTCCCTTCTTCCCCCACAACAAGCACTCTGTGAGGTGAGTGGGGCTGAGAGACTTCAAAGAAGTGTGACTAGCCCAAGGTCACCCAGCAGCTGCATGTGGAGGAGTGGAGACCCGAACCCGGTTCACCAGATTACGAGTCCACCGCTCTTAACCACTACACCACACTGGCTGGGGAGCAGAGGCACTGGGGAGCAGAGGCACTAGAAGGATCAATGTAAACAATTGGTTTTTATTTTTTTCATTTTCAGGTTTTCTCATTTTACAAAACATATCAGAAAATCTTTTTATACATTTAAATATACTATGGTCTACCCTCCTCTCCTTTCTGTGGTTACATAAGTTGTATCTTCTTTTTTTGTGCATCTCCAACGTTAAAGCCTAAATATAATGAATCACTTGTACTCGAGAAATTTAATATCACCACCTGCACGTGTTTATATCAATCCTGCTAATGTTTTAAGTCACTTACAATAATTCTTTAGATATTCAATAAACAATCCCCACTCTTGGTTAAAGATTCTATCTTCTTAGTTCTTAATCTTCTGGTAAGTTTTGCCGTTTCTGCATACTCCAGTAACTTTTGCTGCCACTTCTCTTTATTTGGGGCATATTTGTCTTTCCACCTTTGGCCAAACACCACTTGGGCTGCTGTGGTCATATACATAAATATATTTTTTCCTGCTCTTTAGGTATCTCAGATCCAATTATCCCTTAAAGAAAGGCTTCTGGTTTCTTGACAAACATCACCTTAAACATTTTAAATCATTTTGCAGAAGGCTTTCTCCTTTTTACAGGCCCGCCACCAGTGTGAACAACTGAAGCCAAGCATCTATAAGCATGGAATGCAGAGCCTGTTTTGTTTGCTTGCCTGCTTGCTCATTCAGGAATGAGACTTGGGCTGCAGCAGATCTATGCATTATCCCTTGGAATACCAAGCAGGGGCAGACCTTGGCATCTCAAATGTCAGTGGTGCCCTGTCCGGTGCCAAAATCCGCACCCCTGCCTCTTGCCTTCCATTGGAGTAATAGTGGTGGGCCCTTCTCCAGCACCTCAGCAGCTGTGCGCCGGTGCGACTGTACCAGTGTCGTGCTCCCCTAGAGACGTCTCTGTGCCCAGTTACCCTCGGCACTGCTAAGCAGGACATGAGCATTTATGGGATGTTCCATCTGCCCATCATGCAACTCTGGGCTTCAGCTGAGATTCCTGCACTGCGGGAGGTTGGACTAGGGGCCCTTGGGGTCCCTTACACAGTCATAAAAACCCATCAATTCCATCATTGGATCATGGTGAGTTCCTGGTTCCACTACCCTTCCTGTCCAGAAGGGGGAGCAGAGGAACTACTAGAAGGATCAGTGTAAACAATTGATTTTTTTTCCATTTTCCATTTTCAGATTTCTTCATTTTAGAAAACAAATCAGAAAATATTTTTATACATTTAAATATACTGTCACCTACCCTCCTCTCCTTTCTTTGATTACACAAGTTGTTTCTTCTTTTTTCTGCATCTTCAAAATAACAACAACAACAACAACAACAACAACAACAACAACAACAACAACAACAATTTATTTATTTATACCTCGCTCATCTGGCTGGGTTTCCCTATTCACTCTTGGCGGCTTCCAACAAAGATTAAAAATACATTAAATATAATATATAAATATTACACACACACACACACAAACACACACGCACACACTCAAAATTTTAATATCACCACCTGCATGTGTTTATATCAATCCTGCTAATGTTTTAAGTCATTTACAACAATTCTTTAGATATAATGAACTTGAAATATAAGCAGTGGATTACTGAAAGATTTAACTGGTAGCGGGGTTTAGATAAAAAAATATGTGTGTTATAAAACAGGTAATAAAAAGGAGTAAAAAAAACAAACATCAGGAAAAGGTGGGAAGTCAGCTAGAAAGTTTGGGTGTTAAAAAACAATTGTATATGATGATAAATGCTTTGAAATGTTTTTGGAGGCTTCGTAAAAATGATATGGGGGGGGGGAGGAGAAAAGGTAAAGCAAGAAATGATGCGTTAGAAGTTTATAAAATTATAAAAGTGGATAGAGGAAAGTTTTTCCTCCCTCTCTCATAAAGTTAGAGCTTGTGGACATCTACTGGAGCAGAACGTTGGAAGATTCAGGACAGAAAAAAGAAAGTACCTCTAATAAGCAGTGAATTGTTAAACTATGGAACTCTCTCCCACAGGAGGAAGTGATGACCACCAAGTTGGTGGTCTTCTTATTTTACAGAATGGAACCACTTCTGGAATTACATTCCATTCACATTTGAGGACGAATTTGCCTAATCACAGCTCCCAAGACAAAAGACAGACAGCCTTTGAAATTCACACTTTCCTGAATTTTGCAACGCAGTTTTCCGTGTACAAAAATGCACATACTGAGATGAAGTGTGCCTAAAAATGAACATGTTAGTGACAACAACCTGCAGAAAGGCAGGCATTGCTTTGCTAAAAAGGTGAGTGCTGCACAGAAAAATGTGCATATGAGGAGAAATTTGTGCTAAAACGCTGGTGGGTGTTCAGGAGGAATTTTTTGGAAACAACTCACAAAATGATGGGGAAATTTGGGGAAATGAACTTAAGAATGGAGACAAACACTGATTGCCCCGTTCCTCACATTCACCGAGTTTCACTTTCCGCCAGGACTCACCGCAGCCCCCCACCCCAACCAACATTTCCACAATATTATGTGTTACAGTGGAATATGGAGAGAGCCATCCCAGCAGACCCTGGCAAAGGAGTATGGCCATAGCAGAAGTGGGCATTGGAGACTTTTATTGCCTCAGGGCCTTAAATCATTTCATTGTGATTTTTCAAGTAGATTTCAAGTAGATATTTCAAGCAGAGCTTCTTTTCTTGGCAGAGTGGGGGAAATGGTCGACGCTGTTCCAGACTGGAAGGCTGACAAAATTGCTGACCAGGACGATCTCTCTCTTACTCTTTTTGCTTTTACCTGGAAGAGAACAAGTCTAGAATCAGAGGGTGGAGAGCAGAAATAAGGTAAGGCAAAAGTAAAGGACCTCTGGACGGTTAAGTCCAATTGGATTCAACTATGGGGTATGGGACGGGACGCGGGTGGCGCTGTGGTCTAAACCACAGAGCCTAGGGCTTGCCGATCAGAAGGTCGGCGGTTCGAATCCCTGCGACGGGGTGAGCTCCCGTTGCTCAGTCCCAGCTCCTGCCCACCTAGCAGTTCGAAAGCACGTCAAAAGTGCAAGTAGATAAATAGGTACCGCTCCGGCGGGAAGGTAAACGGCGTTTCCATGTGCTGCTCTGGTTCACCAGAAGCAGCTTAGTCCTGCTGTCCACATGACCTGGAAGCTGTCTGTGGACAAACACTGGCTCCCTCGGCCTATAGAGCGAGATGAGCGCTGCAACCCCAGAGTTGTTCGCGACTGGACCTAACGGTCAGGGGTACCTTTACCTTTACCTTTACCTTTTATGGGGTGTGGCACTCAACTCCACTTTCAGGCCGAGGGAGCCAGCCTTTGTCTGCAGACAGCTTTCTGGGTCATGTCGCCAGCTTGACTAAATCGCTTCTGGCGCAACGCAACACCGTGACAAAAATTAAATCATTATGCTGGATAGTAGGGTTTAGTGAAGTCAGGGCTATGGCTGGGTTTGGCAAGAGAGGCTGTTTAACCATTTTGGAGATAATAGCCAAGGCCCTGGTCCAAAATATATAAACAATTTTGCATGAATGTATGTTCCAAAGTTCCCACAGCCGCTCCAACAAAGTTGGGGGATAGGGGTTTGTTGATTTTGGCTAGATGAATTGAAGTCCTGGGGGGGGGGGGGAACCTCTTAGGCAACCACCTGATCTGAAATCCTTAAGTCCTGCTGCCCACGAATGTAGATGCTACTGAGCTGGATAACAACAACAACAACAACAACAACAACAACAACAACAACAACAACAACTTATTATTTATACCCTGCCCATCTGGCTGGGTTTCCCCGGTCACTCTGGGCGGCTTCCAACAAAAGATTAAAAGTACATTAAAGCATCAGTCATTTAAAACACCCCTAAACAGGGCTGCCTCCAGGTGTCTTCTAAAAGTCAATGTCTTGACTCTGCATAAGGCAGCTTCCTATGTTTGTGCGGATGAGCAGTGCAAAAGAGCTGGCACCACACAGGTCTACTGCTGCGGTCCTCCCATGTAGGGCTGACAGGTACTTACTTGTGGGCTTTGGGCGCTCCTTTCTTTGGACCTTTTCTCTTCTCACCCCCCTTTTTCGCCCGACCCTTGTGTTCTTTTTTCCTAAGGAAGCAAAGAGACCCTCGCTGTTGTTCCCTGGCAACCGGCACTCAAGTGGCACATGGCCAGCATTTGCCCTCTCATCCTTTTTGGTTCTTTCCCCCAACACCTCCCCACCATCTGTCACGGCATCCATCAACTCATGGAGCGATGCAGTGGCATGGCCACTTGTTCATCAGAATAAGAGCCCTGGCGGTACTTCCGGGCAAGGAACGTGGCGGGCTGAACATCTACTGCCGACAGCTAAGCTGACGGAGATAATTGCACGGGGATTAATGATAGCCAAGCCATAGATCTTGGTTATCAAATTCGCTCTGGATAGTCGGTGCTTTTTTTCCTAGAAAAAGAGGTGTCTACAGGTTCTCTGGGGGAAGCCATGACTGCTTGAAGTGGCATCATAGTGCTTTAAATGCATGGTGGGCATGCATATATGTGGCTTGGGTTCGGTTTAAAGACACAGTAAGGAAGACGGGGGATATGGCATTTGCTCACCCACAGTTATGACCTGGACAGTATGCCTGGCCGTGAAATTAGTATGGAGAACGTACTGCATTGCAATTAAAATTATGGTACCTCTCTCTAATGGTGCATCTATACATACAGTGGTACCTTGGTTCTCGAACAGCCTAGTTCACGAACAACTTGGAACCCAAGCGTCACAAACCCAGAAGTGAGCGTTCTGGTTCTTGATTTATTTTTTGGGAAGTCGGATGTGCTTTCTTTTGAGTTGCACTGCTAATTAGCGTCCTACCATTTTAATCAAAGGGCTCCGCTTCCGTTTTTAGTGTTGTGCTGCTAATTAGCGTCCTACCTATCTGCGGACCAGTGCAGATAGGTAGATTGCTCTAATTCGGGAGGTGGGGAGAAGCATTCTGGAAGTGCCCAGCTGCTTTGACATGAGAGAGAGAGAGAGAGAGAGAGAGAGAGAGAGAGAGAGAGAGAGATCTCAAAAGATCACGCTGATTAGGGCAGTGCAGAAAAGCGTCCTGGCAGCTCTGAAGCCCAGCTGTTTTGACATGAGAGAGAGAGGGAGAGAGCTCAGTAGATAGCACTAATGGGGTGGTTCATTGACTACGCAAAAGCATTTGACTGTGTCGACCACAGCAAACTATGGCAAGTTCTTAAAGAAATGGGAGTGCCGGATCACCTCATTTGTCTCCTGAGAAATCTCTATGTGGGACAAGAAGCTACAGTTAGAACTGGATATGGAACAACTGATTGGTTCAAAATTGGGAAAGGAGTACGACAAGGCTGTATATTGTCTCCCTGCTTATTTAACTTATATGCGGAATTCATCATGCGAAAGGCTGGGCTGGATGAATCCCAAACCGGAATTAAGATTGCCGGAAGAAATATCAACAACCTCAGATATGCTGATGATGCAACCTTGATGGCAGAAAGTGAGGAGGAATTGAAGAACCTTTTAATGAGGGTGAAAGAAGAGAGCGCAAAATATGATCTGAAGCTCAACATCAAAAAAACTAAGCTCATGGCCACTGTTCCCATCACCTCCTGGCAAATAGAAGGGGAAGAAATGGAGGCAGTGAGAGATTTTACTTTATTGGGATCCATGATCACTGCAGATGGTGACAGCAGTCACGAAATTAGAAGACGCCTGCTTCTTGGGAGAAAAGCAATGACAAACCTAGACAGCATCTTAAAATGCGAAGACATCACCTTGCCGACAAAGGTCCATATAGTTAAAGCTATGGTTCTCCCAGTAGTAATGTACGGAAGTGAGAGCTGGACCATCAAGAAGGCTGATCACCGAAGAATTGATGCTTTTGAATTAGGGTGCTGGAGGAGACTCTTGAGAGTCCCATGGACTGCAAGAAGATCAAACCTATCCATTCTCAAAGAAATCAGTCCTGAGTGCTCACTAGAAGGACAGATCCTGAAGTTGAGGCTCCAGTACTTTGGTCACCTCATGAGAAGAGAAGAATCCCTAGAAAAGACCCTGATGTTGGGAAAGATGGAGGGCACAAGGAGAAGGGGACGACAGAGGATGAGATGGGTGGACAGTGTTCTCGAAGCTACTAACATGAGTTTGGCCAAACTGCGGGAGGCAGTGAAGGATAGGCGTGCCTGGCGTGCTCTGGTCCGTGGGGTCACGAAGAGTCGGACACGACTGAACGACTGAACACAATGGGGTGGTAGGGAGAAGCGTTTTAGGGGTAGTTTTTCAACAGCCTGGAACGGATTAATCGGTTTTGCATTACTTTCTATGGGAAAGTGTGCCTTGGTTTTGGAATGTTTTGGTTTTGGAACGGACTTCTGGAACGGATTCAGTTTGAGAACCAAGTTACCACTGTATAGCACAGCACGTGCCCATTCTATGCAAATCTTCTTTCCCTTTGGTCCAGGGCCAGCCCAAGGCATTTTGCTGCCTGAGGAGGAGGAGGAGGAGGAAATGTTCCCAACACGATTCCACACACAGAAACCAACTGGAAAGGGAAGGTGAACACTGGCCAATCAATAGTGTCCTTCATGACACATGATACCAGCAGGTTAGTTTTGGGGGTTCAGGAAAGGCTACGTGACAGACACAGTTCTGTCCTACCTACCACAGAAGGCAAGTAGGAAGTGTGACATGATAGAAGTTTATAAAAAAAAAATTATGCACTGCCTGGAGATAGTGTATAAAGAAAACTTCCTCCCCCCAACCCCCCCCAACACTCTAGAATGTTAGAAGATTCGGAACAGATAAAAGAAATTCCTTCTTCAGGCAGCGCATACTTGAACTATGGAACTCATTCCTGCAGGAGGCAGGGGTGACTATTGACTTAGATTGTTTCAAAAGAGGATTGGGCAAAGTAATGGGGGAGAAGGCTACCATTGGCTATGTTCTGCCTCCATGGTTGGAGGCAACAATGCTTCTGAAGACCAGTTGCCGGAAAACACAGGAGTGGAGAAGTGCTCTTCTGCTCAAGTCCTGCCTGTGGGGAGATTCAAGCTCCATTCACACCCCACCCTGACGCCCTGGCACTTACGGTGGTTGGGACTGGCTGGGTACCGCTGGTAGTTCAGCTTCAACTGGTGGGGCACTAAGGAAACAGAAAAAGAGAGAGCAAAGAGTTCGGAAGTGAGAAGCACGCTTTGGCCCCTTGCGACCACGCCAGAGATAGCAGCTTATTTCCTTCCTCCCCAACTGTTCCCATTCAACGGAGATAGTCCCTGTTTTCTGCCAGTCGTTGGCCTGTTTTGTCCTTACAGATCCAAACCTAGACCAAGGAGTATAAAAAGTGCACTGCTCAGCTGCTGGGTCACCAACTACATAGACTGTAAACTCATTGAATGCTACGTGCGAATACCTGAATACAACTGTTTGTGCCCCAGGTCCACAGACTGTGCACTCCTTGAATGTAATGTGTGAACCCACCTCCCGTTCAGTGTATACAGGGTAGCACTCAAGTCTTTTTGTTACCCCCTTCAGATTAAAGCAAAATGCCTTATAAAGAATTAAATAAACTAAACAACAAATGATAAATATAATTACGGTCTACTGCTTTTGACTTGGTAGGTTATCAGGCCTCCAGCTAAGATTATCCCAAAAAGGCTTCCAATAGCAATCGCTGCGATGATCCCCGCAGGAAGGCCATTGGCTTTGGCCGCTTCTTCTCCTTCTCCTGGAGGTTTATCCTCTAACAAAAAAAGGGGGGCAGGTGAGAACTAGGAAAATGGCACCCAATGCCTCCTTGCTCTAGCTTGTCTCAGGTAGTGGCCTTCATTATCCTTTGTTGAAGGAACTGGATGCTATCCAGCGTAGGAACGAGAGGGGGTGTTGTAGAATCAGGTTAACACAGGGTTAACTCTGGACAGGATGTGACGTTCCACACTGGATGCTTTCGTTTCTGTATTGTTGTTGTATTGCTATTGTGTTTTCTGTGTCGCAGTTCTGGTATCTGTGATATATTGTGCTGCGAGCAACATGGAGGAGCCAAGAGCTCCCGGCTGATGTATATATTTTCTGCAATAAAGGATGTCTTAGTAAAAGGACTATCGTGTTCAGAAGCCTTAGTTGGACTTACTTTCCAGGGACTCGCTGTGCTACTCTGCTAAGATTGTTAATTACGCATCTCGGGAGGAAGCGTACCGGACCGAGAATGGCTGCCTGCCAATCGGCCGAGAGGGCTCGTTATCCACTTGGCTTGCAGTCGCCTTTATTCCTTTATCCTTGCCATCATTGGCAGGTAAGGGGTGGGAGAGCTGCTGGCTGGCACCCGTCTGTCTCGAGAGACAACGGAGTGTGCCTCCGCGGGAGAATTCAAACCGCTGCAGAAGCAGCACCAAAGTGACTTCATGGGAAGCGTGTATGGAGGTCCTGGGCTGCTCAGACAAGAGAACCCCCCACATCGGCCTCGCCGATGTGGTCCAAGGAGATAGATCAGAGGGGCCTGGAAAATGCTCGTCAACACAGTGAGCTCCACGGTGAGCAGACTGAGCAGGCACGCAGGTCACTATGGTGAAGAGTAATCTAGTCCAACCCCCTGCAATGCAAGAATCTCAAGTGTATTTCCATTTACGTGTACCAGTAAAGTAGTATACACAGCTCTCTCTTGTATCCTCCTTTTTCATGCTGCAATCCCTCTTTATTGGCAAAGCCTCAGTGGCCACGGTCCTACTAAATTCTCTAGCGGAGGCTCTGCTCTGCATGGAGGCCAGTCCTACCGTTCGGCCGTGAGGCAGACGCCTCAGGCAGCAGCTCCTAGGGGTCACGGAAGGGCATCAAGTAGGTATTTAATTTGCTAACATATTTCCTTATCATAATTATTTAGTTTATTATGATCCATGCTTGGGGGAAGGAGAGGCGTTTGTGGGATTTCCTGCCTCAGGTGCAAAAATAATTTGCTGTGCATCTTGATTTGGAGGGTGTGTGTGTGTGGAACAGACACTTGTCTTGCTGACTCAGGCAACGACGTGTGTGGGGGCACCCCGTCTCGCATCTCAACGGTAGGTTGGTGTGCCAGAAAGGGGATGCAGCTCAGCAATGGTGCCGTTATTTTGGTGCCAATTTGAACCAAAATAAAACAAATAGTGGTTTGATTTCCTGACCCCAGTCCTAAGGCTAAGGTTCTATAGGATGTAAAATGTTTACCTTTGAACATCACAAGTTTTTCTCCCTCCTTCACTTCTTTACCAACATCTCCTTGTACTTCCACCTGCAGCAGATATATGGCGGCATCTTTGGGAGTTAGCTTCATTATGTGGAGGGCGCATTCTGAATTTACAAATTCCCTGCCAGTATAGGCAAAATGGTACTCCAGTGAGGAATTGGCTAATGGTGTGTAGGTCATGATTTGCTTGGACGTTGCTTTATTCCCCCGAAACCAAGTGCAGGAGATGTAGCTGCCTATATCTTTTGGGATTAGGGTGACGTCCTTTCCTATCTCTGGATTAGCTGGTTTCAAATCAATAGTAATTTCACTCCCAGGTTCATCAGGACCCCAAGTTTGCATAGTTTGATTGGTTCCCGAACCAGTAACTGTGGCACCCGTAGTTTGTGACCCAGGAGGAACAGTAGGAACCTTCGTTGTCACTGCAGGAGGAGGAGGAGGTGGAGGAGGTGGTGGTGGAGGTGGAGGTGGAGGAGGAGGTGGTGGTGGAGGTGGAGGAGGAGGAACAGTAGCCTTAGGTGTCACTGCAGGAGGTGGTGGTGGTGGAGGAGGTGGAGGAGGTGGAGGCGGAGGTGGAGGCGGAGGTCGTGGTGGAACAGTAGCCTTAGGTGTCGGTGGTGGTGGTGGAGGAGGTGGAGGAGGTGGAGGCGGAGGTGGAGGCGGAGGTGGTGGTGGAACAGTAGCCTTAGGTGTCACTGCAGGAGGTGGTGGTGGTGGAGGAGGTGGAGGCGGAGGTGGTGGTGGAACAGTAGCCTTAGGTGTCACTGCAGGAGGTGGTGGAAGAGTAGCCTTAGAGGTCACTGCAGGTGGAGCCCCAGTTGTTGCAGGAGGAGCACCAGCTGTCGTTGCATTTGCCAAGGCAGCCACCTGAGGCAAACGAGGAGGCTTAGGAGCGGCCATTTCCCTCATATCAGGAGGACGGCGAGCCTTAGCCTTTCTGGCAGCTTCAGCAAACAGGAAGCAAGAGCTCAAGATGTAGGCTGTGGAGTGGGGAAGAGAGACAGCCATTCAGTTCAAGAGGCCAATAGCAGCCAGGAATAACAGAGATAGTAACCCTCTTGATTTTATTTCTAGATCACCAAGCCAGACTGAAGGCCTGGATGATTCCTTCCTAGAGCAGATTACCAAACATCATCATCATCATCGTCATCATCATCATCATCATTATTATTATTAAAGATATAGTAGTCATGGGAGACTTCAACTACTCTGATATCTGTTGGAACACAGACTTCCCAGGAGGTGGAAGAAGCAACAAGGGGATCTTCTATATCGGACCTGGTCCTCACCAACAGGGAACCACTGACGAAGTGGAAGTACTTGGGAAGTTTGGAGGAAGGTGAATGTAGTTGGACATGAACTCTGGACTTTAAGGAGGCCAATTTCAAAAAGCTCAAGGAGCTAGTGGGTGAGATCCCATAGTCAGAAATATTAAAAGAGAAGGGTGTCCAAGATGGATGGGAGCTTCTTAAAGGTGAAATATTGAAGGCCCCAAAGCAGACATTTTCAACAAGAAAGAAAAAGTAGGCGGCACATAAAGAAACCCATGTGGCACATTTTAAAAAATAATAATGGAAGAAATGGGAAATCACAAAGGAGGAGCCAACACACAATTAGCCAACAGTGGCAGAGTGAAGGTCAGACTGGCTAAAGCTCAGAATGAGCTCAGACTTGCAAGAGAGGTTAAAAATAGTAATAAAGGGATTTCTGGCTTTGTCATGAGTCAATGGTGGTCGCTCCTCAGTGCCCTCTGTGAGAAGCGAGGAGGTTGAGGTGGGGGAAAGCCAGGATTTATGAGGCAAAAATCCCGGCAATGTTCCCCAGTGGGGTCTGGAGAACTCACTGCATCCCGCTTTGCTGCTCAAGCCCGTGTCTTCCAACCTGAAAGGCAGAATGGGTGCAACCTGGGATCGTGTCCCTACCATGGATGAGCCTCCATCTCTGGCATAATGTGTGGTTGGTTCCTCCATAATTTGGACAATTGGCATTAATCAAGAGGCGCTCCTGGACTGACATATGCCAATGGGCTGCAATCAATCAGCTGCCGAAAGGACTGGGCTCTTTGAATATATCTGAATGTTTTCTTTGAAGCTTGAGAATTCTTACAACAGCTGGGAAAGGAAGGGGGAGGACAAGGCGCTTTGTGCTTTCATGCGGTTTTCAAGTGGTCTCCTTTCTTCTTGTCCTCCCCTGGAAAACGAAAGAGACGTGTGTAGCCAGTTATCTTATTCTGTTTGTTACCTCAAAAAAGGGGGGGGAGGCTTTTGATTAATGCTTAACAAGGTTTTACTATGCTCTCCCTCCCCCCCTTTGACTGAGGCTGAATGGACTTTATTTAAAATTATTCTTGGACTGGACGAGGAGTGTGATGGAACAATGCAGTGAAAAAGGAACGAACTGCTGCCGAACAGATCTGGCAAAGAGGCTGAATTTGAGAAAAGATCTTTTTTTAAAAAAACTGCGTGCCGAGGAAGAACTCCAGTGTGGAATTTTAATGGTGGAGATGGGACATGAACTCTGTGAGTTATTTATGGCGGCAGCTCATATGCTAGTTGGTAAACAGCGGAAGGAATGGAATGTGACCTTGTAGAATCCAGATAAGCACCGCAAAGAACTGAATAATGGAAGATAGCAATTAACACTCCCAGCACACCAGGTCTGGAACAACAATGTACATGTACACACATGAAATGGATTACTTATTTGTAAGATGTAACGGAGGTGCTGTTTCTAAGGTGAAAAAAGCAGTCAGCTGGAAGAAAGTTTAACAGCAAGTAATTAATAATAATAATAATAATAATAATAATAATAATAATAATAATAATAATAATTTTATTTATACCCCGCCCTTCCCAGCCAAAAAACCGGGCTCAGGGCAGCTAACACCAATTAAAATCACGGCAAAAAAAACATAAACACAATCAATTTAACATAACAGATTAAAATACAAATTTAAAATTTAAAAATTTAAAAAAAGTGAAGGATGTCAGCTGGATTCTAAATAAGAAATGATGCAGCAATGTGAGGAAATTGTGATGATCGTATGTCCAGAACAGAAGCGGGAAACCTGGTTTTAAGAAATTGTATTAAATTAAATTAAATTAAATTGGTTTGATTTGATTTGTAATAATTTGGAAAAGTAATAAAGATAATTTGAAAAATATAGTAATAATAAAGGTATCTTCGGCTATGTTCGAAGAAAGAGGAACAACAACAACAACAACAACAACAACAACAACAACTTTTTATTTGTTCCCTGCCCATCTGACTGGGTTGCCCCAGCCACACTGGGTGGCTTCCATCATATATAAAAACATAGTAAAACATTAAACCTTAAAAAGCTTCCCTATACAGGGCTGCCTTAAGATGCCTTCTAAAAGTTATGTAGTTATTTATCTCCTTCATATCTGATAGGAGGGTGTTCCACAGGGCGGGAGCCACTACCGAGAAGGCCCTCTGCCTGGTTCCTTGTAACCTCACATCTCACAGGGAGGGAACCACCAGAAGGCCCTTGGAGCTGGACCTCTGTTAACAACAACCTGTGCCACATTCACACCACCTATTTAAAGCGCTAAAGTATACCACTTTAACTGTCATGGCTTCCCCCAAAGAATTCTGGGAGCTGTGGCTTATTAAGTGTGCTGAGAGTTGTTAGAAAAGCAACAACCCTATTCTCCTCCCAGAACTACAATTCCCAGGTCAATGAGGCTGTTTAGGGCTTTAAAGGTCAGTAGCAACACTTTGAATTGTGCTCGGAAACATACTGGGAGCCAATGTAGGTCTTTCAGGACCGGTGTTATATGATCTCGGCGGCTACTCCCAGTCAGCAGTCTAGCTGCCACATTCTGGATTAGTTGTAGTTTCCGGGTCACCTTCAAAGGTAGCCCCACGTAGAGCACATTGCAGCAGTCCAAGTGGAAGATAACCAGTGCATGGAGCACTCTGATGAGACAGTGGTGCGGGTAGGGTCTCATCCTGCGTACCTGATGGAGCAGGTATACAGCTGCCCTGGACACAGGATTGACCTGTGCCTCCATGGACAGCTGTGAGTCCAAAATGAGGCTGCGCACCTGGTCCTCCAGGGGCACAGTTACCCCATTCAGGACCAGGGAGTCCCCCACACCTGCCCACCCCTTGTCCCCCAGAAACAGTACTTCTGTTTTTTCGGGATTCAACTTCAATCCATTCGCCGCCTTTACTGGTTCTGATTTAAATGAGAGGTAGAGCTGGGTACCATCCACTTACTGGTCAGCCCAACCCCCCTGATGATCTCTCCCAAGGAATTAGCAGGTCCTCTGCATGGAGAAGACGGAGAAATGCTATTGGGTGTGAGAGAGAAATCAGAACTGCTCCACTCCTACCATACTTCTCTATGTATAAGACTAGGTTTTTTAAAAAATAAAATACTAAAAATAATGTTAAAAGGGGGGTAATCTTATACATGGGGGGCAATCTCCCCCCTTTTCTTAATTTTGAGTCCCCCAAAATAGGGGGCGTGTTATACAGTGAAAAATACTGTGTGCATGCACACGAAAGCTCATACCAATAACAAACTTAGTTGGTCTCTAAGGTGCTACAAGAAGGAATTTTTTTTTTAATTATTTTGTTTCGACCAGAACAAACTTAATTGCTCTATAAGGTGCTACTGGAGAATTTATTGTTATTTCTTTATTATTTTTATTTCGGCGGAAAAATACAATACTTTGCCTCTGTCTTCACCCAAAAGGAAAGCTGTGCCCAACCTGGTGATAACCAGAGCAGCGCACAGAAACGCCGTTAACCTTCCCACTGGAGCGGCACCTATTTATCTACTTGCACTTTGACGTGCTTTCGAACTGCTAGGTGGGCAGGAGCTGGGACCGAGCAACGGGAGCTCACCCCGTCACGGGGATTCGAACTGCTGACCTTCTGATCGGCAAGTCCTAGGCTCTGTGGTTTAGACCACAGCGCCACCCTCGTCATAGTACTGCTCTAATCTGCCTTGGTCAGACCCCCAACTGGAGTCATGTGTTCTAGGTGCCACAGTTTAAGAAAGATATTGAGAGGTTGGAATTCTGATTCTTCTCCCCAGGCCAGAACTTCTGTTCCCCAGAGGACCCCCACCCCCAAATGTCTTACCTGCTAGAAGTAGAACCAGGCAGGATCTTGCAAACCCAGAACGCCCGCAAGCTGTTGGGCGGCGTGTGCATGTTGTTCGAGTTGCTCTTGCAGGTAGGAGGGTTTGGGGCATCCTGGGAGGTTCTCTTTGTGCCCAGGTTGGTGCCTGGGTTCCCCCCGTGTTCTTTGATGCCGGTGACTGGGATCCCCAGCTGAGCCCAGACACCCATCCTAGGTTCTCTCCCCCCACCCTAGGCCCAGGGTGCTTCAGTGCCAAGAGCCTGCTCTACCCCAGTGTAAACTCCCGGGTAACAAGAGAAAGAGGTCATAAAGCAGAGACATGAGTCATGAGCTGAGGGAGTCCCCATGAGTTTCCTCCTGCCCTGCTATGAAATAACAACAACAACAACAACAACAACAACAACAACAACAACAACAACAACAATTTATTAATACCCCATCCATCTTGCTGGGTTTCCCCAACCACTCTGTTGGGCGGCTCCCAACAGAATATTAAAAAGACGATAAAACATCAAACGTTAAAAACTCCCCTAAACAGGGCTGACTTCAGATGTCTTCTAAAAGTCAAGTAGTTGTTTATTTCCTTGACATCTGATGGGAGGGCGTTCCACAGGGCAGGCGCCACCACTGAGAAGGCCCTCTGCCTGGTTCCCTGTAACCTCACTTCTCGCAGTGAGGGAACCGCCAGAAGGCCCTCGGAGCTGGACCTCAGTGTGCGGGTAGAACAATGAGGGTGGAGACGCTCCTTCAGGTATATAGGGTCAACGAGGCCGTTTAGTGCTTTAAAGGTTAGCACCAACACTTTTAATATTGCTCGGAAACGTACTGGGAGCCAATGTAGGTCTTTCAGGACTGGTGTTATGTGGTCTCGGCGGCCACTCCCAGTCACCAATCTAGCTGGATTAGTTGTAGTTTCCAGGTCACCTTCAAAGGTAGCCCCTTGTACAGGCAGGCAATGAATTCTTACACCCTCCTAGTGTCGCAGTAGCGTCTGTGGTGTGTAGAGACTGGCCCCTTCCTTGGAGATATCTGAGGCACTTTATCTGATTCTCTTTTCTTTTGCATGAAGCTTGGTTTAGGGGGAGAAATCTGACTTGGTTGGCATGTGAACCTGCCTATACCTCACTTTCCAAAGCAATTAGAATCATAGCATCGTAGAGCTGGAAGGGACCACAAGGGTCATTGAGACCAACCCCCCCTGCAATGCAACCCAGTTCCCTGGCCAAGGAAGGTGTGCAGAAATCCATGCGCTGGCATTATGTCGGGCAAAATTGCATTGCAAAAAAAAAAGGCGTATATCTCTGCTTTGGCAAGAAATGTGCATGTTAAGAGAAAATCACCCCAAAGTGCTGAATTTTCACGAGGTCTTACAAAAAAACACCAAACCTTACTGCACACTAATGTGGAGGACTGAGCTTATACAGTGGTACCTTTGATTACAAACTTAATTCGTTCCGGATGTCCGTTCTTAACCTGAAACTGTTCTTAACCTGAGGGGCCACTTTAGCTAATGGGGCCTCCTGCTGTCGCCGCGCGATTTCTGTTCTCATCCTGAGCTAAAGTTCTTAACCCGAGGTACTACTTCCGGCTTAGCGGAGTCTGTAACCCAAAGTGTTCCTAACTCAAGGTGTCTGTAACCTGAAGTTACCACTGTAATTGCAAAATATGAGAAATGGGGAGAAATGGAAATGGACTTATTTGCCTACTGCTACTCACAGATGGTATCCAGGCAACACCAACACCACCAAATAACCTTACAACAATATGCACATTATAGAATACTATGGCAGATACTGGAATATAAACCCATCCCAGCAGTCCCTTGCAAAGCAGGGCCGATACAGTCAGAAATAACCACTTGAGGCTTTTATTTCATCCGCAGACATGATGTGTGTGGTTTTCCCTTTTCTGCCTGGGGGCCTGCATAGACCTAAGAGGTGGTGTTTAAGTGATCCATCACAATCTCCATGCATACAATATTCGTCTTCTGGTGGTGGTGGTGGTGGGGGGGGGGTTGGAGATTCCTTGGAGTTTGCTGGTGCTGCTACATACTTGAATGGTGGCAATATTCTGGACTAGAATGTTCCATCTGTGTTTAACCTGGAAGAAAGGCAGTCTAGAATCAGAGGAAGGTCGCCACAACTGGAAGCAACCCCACCATCTTTATCTCTGATACCCTGGAAGGTTATACTTCTAACGCATGAAATTTATTTAATTATTGCAATAATATCGCCCCCTGTTCCCCCTCCAAAGGAGCTCGAGGGGGCATACGTGGTTCTCTGCCTTCTCATTTGATCCTCAAAACAGGCTAGGATGTCCCCTGCCAATCGATGTTGATAATACTGAGATAAATGAACCAATGGCCTGGCTCCTTATAGGGTGATTTCCTGTGCTGCGCAGGATGCTAAGATGTGATTAGATGCTAGAAGAGGATATGATATTTGTCAGATATGATCCTTCCTTCCTTACGTTTGTGAGTTCAGCAGAGGGAACCCCCCTCCCCCAATAACAATACAAATTTTGTGCAACATCTGTCTCCATTTGAATAACTGGACGCCCCACCCCAAACCACTTTATCCCCAAAGGTGGGAATGGAATTCCAGAAGTCTGCCCTCCCTCGCTGCCTCCTGCATGGATGTTGTTTAATCATCATCATCATAATCATCATCATTTTATTATTTAAACCCCACCAATCTGGCTGGGTTTCCCCAGCCATTCTGGGCAGCTATCAGAATATATAAAACATAGTAAGGCATCAAACATTAAAAACGCCCCGATACAGGGCTGCCTGCAGATGTCTTCTAAAAGTTATGCTCTTAACTTTCAGAAGACAACTTAACTTATGTAGTTTGTGGTTTTAGGGGAGAAAATCTGGTTTTCTCCATAAAGAGAGGTTTCAGGCTTCATCCTTTAGGTTTGCTACTTACTGTGCTGCAGAAGACATGACGGTTATCGTGGAGGGGTCCAATTCATTGCTAAAGAAACAGGGGAAAAGGATCGAAGAGTTTAGGAGGGAGACGTTTGGTGCCTTATGGTTGTGTCAAAGATGGCGGCTTCTTTAGAAAACTTCCATGTCCCTTATCTGACTGGGGCTCTGTTTTCTGCTGTTCACTGAGCCTCTCTGGTGCTTAATTTGCCTTCTGGGACACCTCATTCAATGTTTTGGCGTAAGATGCTACTGTTGTCATTCAACTCCTCTCCCCAGGGTCTATTCATGTCTCAGTGGGCTGATGCAGTCCCAGATTTACGTATAAGCTAAACAAGCTATAGCTTAGGGCCCCACACTCTTGCCACCACCCAAAAAAAATTTAAAGGAAAAAAATCTGGATGTACATTTCCAAAATTTAAGATAAAAAACGAATGAAATAAAACCTACATTCAGCTACAGTGTTTTGTGTTGTGTAGGCTCCTATGATGTACAATATTTTGTTATGTGCAAATGGCTTTAGATACCTATTAGGTCCATAAACTACCATATAGCATATATTCAACACGAAAAAGAGTGACAATCTGTTGTTGACAAAGGACAGCTGGACATATAAAAGGCCCCATTACCTTCAGTAACTTAGGGCCTCATCAAACCTAAATCCGGCCCTGGGGCCACCCCTTTGCAGTTTAAAAAGAACCTGGATTGCTTAAACTCAGAGGGACGCGGGTGGCGCTGTGGTCTAAACCACTGAGCCTCTTGGGCTTGCTGATCGGAAGGTCGGCAGTTTGAATCTTCGCAATGGGGTGAGTTCCCGTTGCTTGGTCCCAGCTCCTGCCAACCTAGCAGTTTGAAAGCACATCAAAGTGCAAGTAGATAAATAGGTACCGCTCCGGCAGGAAGGTACATGGTGTTTCCGTGCACTGCTCTGGTTCGCCAGAAGCGGCTTAGTCACGCTGGTCACATGACCCAGAAGATGTACGCCGGCTCCTTCGGCCAGTAAAGCGAGATGAGCGCCGCAAACCCTAAATCATCCGCGACTGCACCTAATGGTCACGGGTCCCTTTACCTTTAAGGGGCTAAAATTAGCCCATCCAAGCTCCCTCAACTCCTGAGCACAAGCACTGTGTCATTTGACCCTTGGTTCACATTACACCAACAAGAGGAACATGCAGGAGAGCTGGTGTGGAGAACCTCTGGCCCTCCAGATGCTGCTCTCATCTTCCTTGCGCGTTGGCTGTGCTTGCTGGGCCTGATGGGCGGTTGTGGGGCAGCAACATCTGGAAGTCCACAAGTTCCCCACACTTGCCACGGAGGCAGGCTGAGGAACTTGCACCCCATACACCCAGCACTCACTGCCCCATTGTGTAGGGCTGGTACTTACGTAGATGTCCTGTTCGGACTTCCCACCCTAGGGAAACAAAGGAAATTTCAGAGGTAGGCATTAGACTTGCATCATTCCCCACAGTGGACCAGAGTCTCCCTTCTTTTGAAGGCATCTGTGCAGAGCTCCAGCTCATCCTCTCATCTACCCTGAGGAACTTGCACCCAGGGGCGTCGCAGGGGGGGCGGATGGGGCGGGGGGCCCTGGGCAGCGCCCCTGCTGGGGGTGACACATCGGGGGTGGCCCCGCCCACTGGGCTTTCCCCCAAGGCTGCGGCTTCAGGAGTCTCTGCAGCCCGCACAGGCTCCCAAAGCCCCCACCCGGCATCCCCCGGGGGCGGGGCATTGCCGTGTGTGCGTGCGTCATGACGCACGCACCGCAATGCCCCGCCCCCGGGGATGCCGGGCCGCCGCTTTGGGAGCCTCTGTGAGCTGCAGATAGCCCCGAAGCCCCCGCCCGGCATCCCCCGGGGGCAGGGCGTTGCAGCGTGTTCGTGCGTCAAGACGTCATGACGCACGCACGCGCGCGCCGCGATGCCCCCGCCCCCAGGGGTACCTCTTGGCTTCCCGCCCCGGGCAGCCAAGGGGCTAGGAACACCCCTGCTTGCACCCGATACACCCAGCACTCACTGCCCCATTGTGTAGGGCTGGTACTTACGTAGGTGTCCTGTTCGGACTTCCCACCCTAGGGAAACAAAGGAAATTTCAGAGGTAGGCATTAGACTTGCATCATTCCCCACAGTGGACCAGAGTCTCCCTTCTTTTGAAGGCATCTGTGCAGAGCTCCAGCTCATCCTCTCATCTACCCTGAGGAACTTGCACCCAGGGGCGTCGCAGGGGGGGCGGATGGGGCGGGGGCCCCCGGGCAGCGCCCCTGCTGGGGGTGACACATCGGGGGGGGGCCCCGCCCACTGGGCTTTCCCCCAAGGCTGCGGCTTCACGAGTCTCTGCAGCCCGCAAAGGCTCCCAAAGCCCCTGCCCGGCATCCCCCGGGGCGGGGCGTCGCCACGTGTGCGTGCGTCATGACGCACACACCGCGATGCCCCGCCCCCGGGGATGCCGGGCCGCCGCTTCGGGAGCCTCTGCGGGCTGCAGATAGCCCCGAAGCCCCCGCCCGGCATCCCCCGGGGGCAGGGCGTTGCAGCGTGTTCGTGCGTCATGACGTCATGACGCACACACGCGCCGCGATGCCCCCGCCCCCAGGGGTACCTCTTGGCTTCCTGCCCGGGGCAGCCAAGGGGCTAGGAACACCCCTACTTGCACCCGATACACCCAGCACTCACTGCCCCATTGTGTAGGGCTGGTACTTACGTAGGTGTCCTGTTCGGACTTCCCACCCTAGGGAAACAAAGGAAATTTCAGAGGTAGGCATTAGACTTGCATCATTCCCCACAGTGGACCAGAGTCTCCCTTCTTTTGAAGGCATCTGTGCAGAGCTCCAGCTCATCCTCTCATCTACCCTGAGGAACTTGCACCCAGGGGCATCGCAGGGGGGCGGATGGGGCGGGGGGGCCCGGGCAGCGCCCCTGCTGGGTGTGACACATCGGGGGTGGCCCCGCCCACTTGGCTTTCCCCCCCTTTTAAAAAAAATCTTTTTAGGCTATTTTCGGCACTGCCGGGGTGGAGCCGCAGGGGCCGCCAGCGTGTCGGGGTGTCACCCCCCTCGCTGGCTGCCCCTGCGGCTCTGCCCCGGCAGCGCCGAAAATAGCCCCCACCCTCCAGTGGCTTTTCGCATCGCTGGCTGGCTTGCGGAGCCATGGCAAGGAGAGGGGCGGGCCAGCGAAGAGGGGTGTCACCCCTTTTCGCTGACCCGCCCCTCTCCCTGCCCCACTTGCGCTCCCCCGAGGGCGCCCAGGCGGCGGCTTCAGGAGTCTTTGCAGCCCGCAAAGGCTCCCAAAGCCCCTGCTCGGCATCCCCCGGGGCGGGGCGTCGCCGCGTGTGCATGCGTCATGATGCACACACCGCGATGCCCGCCCCCGGGGATGCCGGGCCGCCGCTTCGGGAGCCTCTGTGAGCTGCAGATAGCCCCAAAGCCCCCGCCCGGCATCCCCCGGGGGCGGGGCATTGCAGCGTGTTCGTGCGTCATGACGTCATGACGCACGCACACGCCGCGATGCCCCCGTCCCCAGGGTACCTCTTGGCTTCCCGCCCTGGGCAGCCAAGGGGCTAGGAACACCCCTGCTTGCACCCCATACACCCAGCACTCACTGCCCCATTGTGTGGGGCTGGTACTTACGTAGGTGTCCTGTTCGGACTTCCCACCCTAGGGAAACAAAGGAAATTTCAGAGGTAGGCATTAGACATGCATCATTCCCCACAGTGGACCAGAGTCTCCCTTCTTTTGAAGGCATCTGTGCAGAGCTCCAGCTCATCCTCTCATCTACCCCTGAGACGGGGTTGGTGGAGCTGCCCTGTGGGACTGCTGCGGCCGTAGAGCTCCCCCAACCTCGCTGCTGCCTTGCCCTGATGAGTGCAACCCTAGTGGTACCAGGCACCAGGAGAAAGTGTCCCTTTCCCCACCAACAAACTACCCAGGGGGTTGTTTTCTTTCAGCAGGAACTTAGGGAAACTGAGTTCGCTTACCTTTTAAAATTAAATAATATGGATTTTTGGTCGAGGGGGAGGGGGTGGGCCTGGAACAGATATGAACCCAATCCCTGAGCCAAAAACACGCCTATACCTGTAATCCATGATATTGTGGCCATTTCTAATCCAGATCGTTGTCTGCTTGAGTTTATTAATTGCATCTTACATATAGCCGTGGGGAGGAGCTGGCTGCACTGCGACTGGGCCCGCAACAAACAAACAAGCAAACTTTGTGGTGAGTTCCCCCACTCCCAATACTCAGGGGAGTAGCTGAATGACTGACCTAGTGATCTATAGGGTCCAAGGCATTGTAGGGCAAAGGTGGAGTCATTTTTTTTTTTTACTAGGACCCCCTAGTCAGGTGCAGGACTTGGGTGGCTGGATATATGCTCAGAATGGGATGCCTTGGAACACCCACACTGCTCAGGAATTTGTGATCTGTATCCAGAACCAAGCTCACAAGTCCCTCCACACAAAAGCCCACTTCTTCCTGCGTGTTAGACCATTACAAAGTCACAAACCATTGCTGATCCACTGCAAATCAGCCAAAGATCTACCAGCTCCTCCCGATCTACCTTCTGCCCTCCTGTTCCAGGGGACCCCAAGAAAGTTCCATTTCCCTGAGGAAATCTGGCCTGATCCATGACAGACATCTAAAGCACAGCCAACACACCTTGTAAGCATATGGCTCCCCCCCCCCCAAAAAATAGAATCCCAGGGGCTGTAGTTTTCCAGTCACAAGAGTTGCAGTCCCTGGCACACTTAACAAAATACAGTTCCCAGGATCCTCTGGGGGAAGCCATGAGCTTCAAATGTGCATTGATTGTGCTTTAAATGCGTGGTGTAGCTCTTTTCGTAGTCACGGTGGGTTTTGCCAGCTGTTCTCTAGATTGAAGATTGTTTAGTTTGTCCCATTGGTTGGAGTCAATGAGAACCAACCAGACCCTATTCGAATAGCTCCATCCCTTTATCTCTGTAGCCCTGCCTTGAACTAGAAACCCACCAACTTCACAATTCTTAGGTGCAGTACTTAGTGCTGGTTCTTACTTGGAGAGGGGTTAGACACAATTTTTTTTGTTTACGTCTTCCTTAACAGGGGGTGGAGTCAGAAGTGGAAACTTTTTGAGGCCCATGGGGCTGAAGCGTCTTCTCAGAATTTAAGCCACGGGTATCTTTCCCCTCCAGAACAGAGTTGTACAAATCCCAGTTCTGCATGTCTGCTGCAGAAATTGACTAAGGATAGCACCAATTGGCTGGTTCCTGTGATGTCGGGAATCTTCAACCTTCCCTGGACACATCATTGGACAAGTTTTGCAGTTCTTTAAAATTGTTTTGGGGGGGGAGATGCACATTCAAATGAACAGGAGTAAACGAACATGCTGTGCTTAAAAATAAAATATAATTCAGACAAGCAGTCTGAAGAGGCACCCATTTCAGGTAGGAAGCCTGGAGACTCCAGACTCCTGCGGGACTCCTGCTGAGGGACTCCTGCTGAGGGACACTCTGTAAGTTCTCTTGTTTTCTGTTACCTGAATCCCTGCACTTCTCATAGAACCCCAAAGATGGAAATGGAATCTCGGAGCTCTGAGACACTCCTGCTACCCCCAAAAGCTGTTTTTTTCAAGAAGGAGAGGAGGAGGAGGAGGAGGAGGAGGAGGAGGAGGAGGAGGAGGAGCATCCAGGATTTGCCTGCTGCTTACCTTGAAGGTTTGTTGCTTGCTATTGCAGGTTCTGGTTCAGCACTTCTAAAATAAGCAAAAGGACAAAGAGTTCAGGAGCAACAAGGTTGTTCTGGACCCTCTCAACTGTGTCACAGAAGGTCCTCAGGTATTTGAGGCCTAAGTCATCTAGGTGCTTTAAACACTAGTCTGAACACCTTGAATTTCACCCAGAAATGAACCAGCAGCCCAATGGAGCCGTTTGTGAGGAATAAGTTGAGGAGGCACCTAACCAACAGCCCGGTTTTCCTGACCAAAATTATGTGCCACCCTAGGCTATTTGAGTTTCCTCTGCATGAGAATGAGCGGGTTGGTCTAGATAGGGAAAACACTGCTGCGTGAACAGGGGACAGCCCTCCCCAATACCACAACTCATCACCCAAAGCAGGGTTGCGTTATGAAATGCCTCCCATCAAGACTGGACCAGCACCCACCCACCATCTTCAGACACCAGGCAGCAGAAACCAGGTTCTTCTAGAAGGCTTTTGGGATCTCGCTATTCATTGCTTCCCTATGGAAACAGTTATTGATTTCTGTTATAAACATTTTGATTTAGCCATTCAGTAGAATTATGTATCTTATAGTAATGGAGCTCAGGAGTTGTGGGCAATGCCTATCAGGTGTCCACACTAAGTTTGGCATGGTTTCTCTCTTAATAAAAAAGATTGACACAGAGCGTTAGCCCAGCCCTCCAACATTTCTATGATGAACATAGGGACATCCCTGTCTATACCCTCCAACATTTTTCCGATGAATTTAGGGACGCCCAGTGCTATTTTTGTGGAAAAAGAGGTGCCGGAACTCATAATGAACACCTCTCTCGTTCTACTAGAATGGCAATGGTGCCCACAAGAGAGGTGCCAGAACTGAGTTCCAGTGAGTTCCGGCTGAAAGAGAGCCCTGAGGACCAGTGGCATAGCGAGGGTGGGGTGTTGGGGGCGGTGCGCCTCGTGTTCCAGCCTGGGGAGGGTGACACTCTGCACCACCACCCCAGGAGTGTGACTCCCAAGCCGCCGCCCAGCAACCCTTTCCTGTCCCTTCCGGGCAGCGGCTACTCGCACGGAAGGGCTGCCGGGTGGCGGCTTGGGAGTCACACTCATGGGGGGAGTGGCCGGGCAGCAGCTTGGGAGTCTGGGCGGACTGACTCCCAAGACACTGGCTGGCCACACACACACCCTGGGAGTGCGGACATGCGCAGTCCACCTGGGCTGCACTCTGTAGCGCATGTGTCATGACGTCATGATGCATACGCTACGGAGCGAGGCCCCGCCCCCATGGGGTGTCGCTTGACTTGCCGCCTCCGGCAGCCAAGCGGCTTGGTATGCCTCTGCTGAGGACTTCCTATTCCATACCCTCCAACATTTCTCCAATGAAAATAGGGACATCCTAAGGAAAAGCATGCTCTGGTCCATGGGGTCACGAAGAGTTGGACATGACTGTACGACTGAACAACAACAAGGAAAAGCGGGACATTCTGGGATCAAATCAGAAACTGCGATGGCTAGTTTAAATCTGGGACAGTCCCTGTAAAATAGGGACACTTGGAGGGTCTGGGTTGGCCCCTTTCAGTTTTCTGAAAGATTAAATCAGAATCAATCCTTCTAGATACAAGGAAAAAGGAACAAAGCAATAAGTGACGAATAGATATTTGTTACCTTCGAGTTGGTTTGGTTTGGTAGGTAATCAGACCCATGGCCATTATGACGCCCAGGAGACATCCAAGAACAATGGCTATGATGGCTCCTCTTGTGAGGCCTCCTGCTCTTTCTTCCTCTGGCTCTTCTTCTTTGAGATAAGGGAAAAGTCATGTGAAAACAGGAAAGAAGAGCCACCATGCTCCAGTTCGTCTTAGGCTCTTCTCCTTTCTGCCAGCGCTGGGAACCCAAATCTGCCTGTGGCATTGGCACCGTGTGGTTTCCAGAAATGCAAAGAACACTTGCCTCTCTATGGACTTTCACCCTTAGCCTTCTATTTCTGTCTCGGAAATTATACTAAGCTAGGGTTGTGTGACATGAAAGAAAGTTGCTGAGCTTCCTTTTGCAAAATCTCCCCCCAAAATGAGGGGTTTTTTTTGGCAATTTTAAAGGAAATTCCCGGACATTTCTACCGGTTTTTGGAAATTCCGCCAGGACACTATTTTTGATGGGCGAATCCCAGATATATCTGGGAAATGCTGGACATATGGCAGCGCCGTTTGTCGCCTGACACCAGAAACAGCTGATAACAATTCCTATCACCTGTTTCTGGTGTCGGGCGGCAAAAGGCTGTAGCGACAGTTCAACAGCTCTGTCTATGGCTCAGCCGTGTGCAGCAGCTGGGGGCCTTTTTATGCAGGCAGATTTTTATAGATTGGATTGAGGTTTTTGCCTTGATGGAGGTGCTCCTAAACCAAGCATTCCATTTAACCTAAACCGTCCTTCGCACCTGTTCTATAGGTTCTATAGGAAAGAAGGAGCCCGAAAAGGAGTTACCTGCAACCACCTCCAAATATTTTCGCCCAACCAGAGTGTATTCTGTCTCATTCCTCCACATTTCCACCTCTACCTCATATACAGCAGTGTCCGTAGGGGCAATTTTGGTGATGAGGAGAGTGCAATCCTGACCAAGAACTTCCCGACCAGTATGGCCACCATAGTATCGCATCGTGACATTTGGCAGCCTGGTGTAGTACACAATGGCCCTCGCCATAGGGCCCACCCCTCGCGACCAAAGGCAGGCCGCAAAGCCTTTGATCTTTCCACGCAGGAGGAGTAGGATGTCCTCGCCTAGGACCGGAATTGATGGGTAAAAACTGATTGTGAGACCCCCACCGGGGGGTTCCATGGGTTCCTCAGGCTTAGTGGGAACACCAGCAGGAGGAGTCAGGGTAGGCGAGTGGGAAGGAGGATGGGGAGGACGGGCAGGTGGGGGAGGGGCAGGAGGACGGGGAGGAGGAGACTTCGTTGTCATTGCAGATAGAGTCCCTGTGGTTGTTCCAGTCCTTTGTGGCATTGCCTGGGTTTTTTCAGGGAGAGCTGCAGCTGTTGTTGTGGGGGGTGCCCTGGCTGCTGCTGTTGCAGGGGAAGCCACGGCCATCACCACGGGAGGAAGAATAGAAGCATTCGTCGTGACAGCCACCTGAGGCAAACGAGGAGGCTTAGGAGTGGCCATTTTCTTCACGTGAGGACGACGAGCTTTAACTCTTCTGGCAGCTTGAGTCAATAGGAAGCAAGAGCTCAAGATGTAGGCTGTGGAATGGGGAGGAGAAGGTCACTCCGTTCAACAGGCTAACAACAAGTGGGAGTAACGGAGACAGAAACCCTCGTAATTTCATTTATTCTTTCTCCTTCATTTAAATCCCGCCTTTCTTCTGTCATGTCACCCAAAGTGCCATACATGCGGCTCTCAGGTGGTCAACAATTCAGTCACTGACCAGACCGAGACCTACTAGGCCTCAGCAAGTTAGTGGTGGCCTCACCTGCCTTCAGACCATACCCTGCAATTTTACAACCAGGAGGGGCTTCCCAGCTTACACCCCTGAGAACAGATAAAGAGGGATTTTAGATCATCTTTATATTTAAAAAATATACGATTGTCATCTCAGAATTTGGGAGGCATGGCTTTTTATATTGAGGTGGCCGTAGAACTTTTAAAAAAGCTTCTCTCTAAATATTAGATCTCAGCTGTACTTCACTGTTAGGATATTGGTTGAGATCATTTCTTCCAAACGCACAAATAAAAAATGAAGCTACAAAGGAAACTAGCAGAATATGAAAAGAAGCTGACAAGAGATCATATAATGGCTAAGCCGCAGGGGTCTGCAACCTTTAAGACAAAAAGAGCCACTTGGACCCGTTTCTGAAGAAAAAAAAAAGAAACTGGGAGCCGCAAAACTACTGCGACATTTAAAACAAATATAACACTGCATTTTATTTTAAAAAATCCGATTTAAATTTTAAAAAATCTGATTTAAATAAAAACAATTTTTTTGATTATTATTTTTTAAAAAAAATCATTCATTTTTATCCAACCTGGGGACCACTACCAGGTCACAGCCTGATCCAAGGTGGGTTGCAACAGCATACAAATATTTGATTTGTTGTTGTTGTTTTTCAAAATGAGTCCTCAACTGCACACTTGTGTTATATGTTTGTCCCATGTCTAATTGAAGACTGCTGGCTTTTACAATAATCTTAGTGTCTTTTACCCTTAATATTCCAGACCAGAGGCTATGCTCACCTCTTCCAACCTCCTCTCTTGCTAAATAAAGCACAGAATTGCACCAGAGAAGCCTGTGATGTTTGTGCTGACTTGCATACAGGTGGCTGTAGTAGTTCATAGTGTTCAAACCTTTTTAGGGGAGTTCCCTGCCCCCTTAATGACAATGGCGATAGATTTTGCACATGAACACAGATCCAAGTTAGGACTCCTCTCTTCCACGCCAACAGGTGCTTTGTCAAGGCTCCCCTAACACACACTCAGGACAGAGGAAAAACTGCAACCTTTTGGGGCGTCATTCTCCTACCCATGTCTCTGTGAGAACCAGCCCTTTATTCTGCCTCCCGTAGTACATCCTCCCCCTTCAAGAAATCATTTCCTTTGGACTTTCGGCCCATCTCCACCCCATTACTCCTTGCCCTCGCGAAGGAAGCATTTTCACAAGTTTTCTTTTTGGTGGGCTGTCCGTGCTTCCAAACACCTGGAAGTCACGACAGGGGCTTCTCCCCCACCTAGTGAATTCTGCCTCTGCATAAGTTACGCAGGTTTGGTTTTCTTTACCAGCCCACCCAACCACCCAACCACCCCGGTCGAAGCAGAGCAATAAGTCATTTACCTCAGCAGGGGACAAGCTCAGCTCCAATAATGAAACCCTTCCAAGGAGCGGGGGGGGGGGGGTCAAAACTTGTGACAAGCAGGTAGGTGGTTGGAGAGCAGCATCGGAGGGGTAGGGGGGAAGGAAGCGAGAGAAAGCTTTCCCAGTTTTTACGCAAGCCGGAGCCTGAAAAGTTGCCAGAACGCGTGCGGCAAGGAGACTAAAGAAGTGCTATTGTGGGTCGAGTGACCTAGAACTGGGAGAAAAGAAAGCGCGGGAGAACAAGCCCCTCTTTCAGCCGCCGAGGAGGAATCCCCCGGATCTCCTCCAGCCACAGGCTGCCCAACCAAACCGGGGTAAAGCCAAGGCGCCGCTCTTTGCGCCGCGCGTTTGGAGAGGCCACTTTGGAGAGGCCACAGCCGGAGGGCGCGGCGCAGGCGGCCAACTTGCGCTCCCGCGCTCCGCCCAGCAGCCTAAGCAACACACCTGAGGAAGCAGCGGCAGAGGACTCCCCCTCCCCAGTCCCAGTCCCCCACCCCAAGGGACTCGTTGGGGGGTTGCAAAGCCCCCCGCCCACGGCAGGCAGAGAGCTCAATGGTGGTTTCTGCCCAGCCAGCCCAGCTTTGCGCCCTGGAAGGCGGGGGCGACGTGACTAACCTTGCCTGGTGAGGTCCGGCGGCGGCTCCGCTCAACGCTGCTGCGGAAGAACGCACAACTGCCTTTTCCTCCATGCAGCCTTTTTAAGCAGCCACGTCCCTGCTGTGCGTGCTCGGGCTCCTAGGCGCCTCCAAGCCCCCTCGCGACACATGCACCCATTGGCTCCTGAGACGCGGGTCCCAGGCAAGGGCGAGTCCCGGCCTTGCTCCGGGGCGGAGAGAGACGCGCGCCCGCGAGAGCGCGGTCTGAGGCTGCGAGCGGAACCAGGAGTGAAGGAGGCAGCGGCAGGGAAACAGGCGCAGCTTCCTCGACCATTTTTAAAAGGAGGGCTTCCCCCCTCGCCCTCGCCCACCACCCGCCGCCCCTGGCCCAGCCCACAGCTGCCTACCTCGTCGTCGCCTCGATGCAGCAGCCAGCAGCAGCTCCACACCAGCAGCAGCAGCAGCCACACCTCTGGAGGGAAACTGCTGCTGTCTGCTGCTGCGCCTGCGCTGGCAGAAACGAGGCACGACGAATGAGCAGAGCAGCACAGCAGCAGCACCCTCAGCCTCCGGAGGGCGGGCCACCGGCCAGCTGGAGGGCGGCCGCTGCCACTGGCCAGCTGGAGAAGTGGACAGGCGTATCCGCCCCGGAGCCGTGGCAAAGGTGTAAAAGAGCCGCATGCGGCTCCGGAGCCGCAGGTTGCAGACCCCCGGGCTAAGGGATGAAATTCCCTTTTATACGAAACCCTTTTTGTGAACCCATTTTGCTCCCAACAAAATCTAAAAAGCTGGTGCGAATTAAATTGGGATATAAGCATTGAAGAGGATAAATTGAACAGTTTATGGACAAAAGTACCATATAAATATTTGTCAGCAACCACTAGGGAATGTTTATTAAAAATTGTGCATGGATAGTATTTAACACTGAGGCATCTATGGATGCCAAATTATAGGTACACAACAACTTATGTGGTGGAACTGTCCACAAATGGAACAATTTTGGAATGTAGTTTTAAAAGAGATTGTAGCTCAGACAATCCCAATAACTCCAGTAACAGCCTTACTTCATTACTACAGATATGGACCAATTAAAAAGTAAGGAATTAATAACACATTTATTGACAGCAACTAGAATGGCAATAGCCAGAAATGGGAAAACTTTGCAGTTAATGAATATTGAGCACTGGTATACTATATTCTGGCAGGCAGCTGTAATGGAAAAGCTGTTTGAAAAAAGGTGCCATGGTAGAGAGAAAAAAACAGATATGTCTGCACGGTGTGTTGTGGTTTTATTAAATATACAAACAAAGCAACACACGGGCGAGAAATACCTGCAACCTATAGTGCAATATGGCATAGAAAAGCAGGAACTACTCATTCGCTCCCTCCTATTACTCTGTGTTTTCTAAGTTGAACTGCTGAAGAACTCATTTTACAGGTTTACTGTAATTATCTCATTATTACGTATGTACAGTCGTACCTTGGTTCTCAAACGCCATATGACTCGAATGTTTTGGCTCCCGAATGCCACAAAACCGGAAGTGAGTGTTCCGGTTTGCGAACATTTTTTGGAAGCCGAATGTCCGGCGCAGCTTCCTTGGCTTCCGATTGAGTGCAGGAAGCCTCTGCAGCCAATCGGAAGCCATGCCTTGGTTTCTGAACGTTTTCGGAAGTCAAACGGACTTCCAGAATGGATTCTGTTCGAGAACCAATGTACAACTGTACTGTAAAACAAGATATTTAGTATTTTACGTCCCCACCCAGTAACCCATATTTTGTCAGTCCTGTTATGTTTAGGATCTATGTGTGTACAATTTTGTAAAAGAATATTATATAGCGGGTGGCACTGTGGGTTAAATCACAGAGCCTAGGGCTTATCAATCAGAAGGTTGGCGGTTCGAATCTCCGCAACGGAGTGAGCTCCCATTGCTCGGTCCCTGCTCCTGCCCACCTAGCAGTTCGAAAGCACGTCAAAGTGCAAGTAGATAAATAGGTACCACTCTGGCAGGAAGGCAAACGGCGTTTCCATGCACTGCTCTTGGTTCACCAGAAGCGGCTTAGTCATGCTGGCCACATGACCCGTTAGCTGTACGCCGGCTCCCTCGGCCAATAAAGCGAGATGAGCGCTGCAACCCCTGAGTCGTCTGCGACTGGACCTTATGGTCAGGGGTCCCTTTACTTTTACAGATATAGCTATAGCTATAGCTATTTTTGTTGTTGTTGTTCAGTCGTTCAGTCGTGTCCGACTCTTCGTGACCCCATGGACCAGAGCACGCCAGGCACGCCTATCCTTCACTGCCTCCCGCAGTTTGGCCAAACTCATGTTAGTAGCTTCGAGAATACTGTCCAACCATCTCATCCTTTGTCGTCCCCTTCTCCTTGTGCCCTCCATCTTTCCCAACAAGCTATAGCTATAGATATATGTATTTTTAAAAATAAATAGATCTCAGTCCTTCTGGGTCTCTTCTCCCCAGACCATCATCAAGCCAGGATCTCTGTTCTCCAGAGACACCCCCCCCCCCCACACACACAATCTCTTACCTGCTAGAAGCAGAACCAGCAGGATCTTGCAAATCCGGAGGGGCCCCAAGCTATAGAATGGTGTCTGCATGATGTTTGTGTTGTTCTTTCAGGTGAGAGATTTATGGGCATCCTGGGTGGTTCTCTGTGCCCAGATTGTGGTCTGGGTTCCTCCCAAGTTCTTTGATGGTGGTGACTGGGATCCCCAGCTGAGCCCAGACACCCATCCTTGCTTTTCCTCTCCCCCTCAGTCCAAGATGTTTCACTGCTTGGGAGCCTCCTTACCCCCTAGTGCAAACTCCCGGGTAACAGGAGAAAGAGGTCATAAAGCAGAGATATGAGTCATGAGCTGAGGGAGACCACATGAATTTCTTCCTGCTTTGAAACAGGCAGACTAGAGACTCATACATCACTCCGATAGCCCCTGAAGTCTGTGTGCTATGGAGGTTGGACCCCTGTAAATACCCGAAGTGCTGCATCATTTGATTTAAAAACAAAAATACGTATGTCGCATTGTCCTGCAGGCCGCACAAAAAGCCCTGTTCCCAATCCCATACCTTCCAACATTTCTCCAATGATAATAGGGACACCCAAACTTGGGTCACTCTGAGAAAATGTACCATCTCTCCACAAAGGAGAGTTAAAAAATAAAATGAAAAGGAGTTCAACGTCCACCTGAAGTCTCTGGCAATCATGTCTCCTTTTGTCCAGTTTGGCAGATGTGGAATCTTTTTTCTCTTTCTTTTTTTTAAATATAATTTTTATTAGTTCTTCCCTTTTTCAACACAACATATCCAACATTATACTGTAATAACAAACACTATCCGCTTACCCCCTCCCTTGGGTGGGGCTCCTGGGACAGGTGAGCCACCCACCTTTGTTCCAGGGAGGCCATTGCCCTGCCCCCATCTCAGCAGGCCTATGGGCAGCTGGCTGGGGGTAGGGCGAGGGCCAGCATAAGGGGCCGATACCACTCAGCCAAGGCTCACTTGTTTTCCTTCCAGGTTCCTTTCCAGGTTCCAGGACCTTTGCTGGTGAGGTAAGTGCCCCCCCAAGCCATGTGGGTTTTAGGCTGCTGTGCCAGCTCCGCAATACTGCCCTGCTAGCCTTGCATTCATGTGTGCGCCTAGCAGCTGTTTCCTTTTGCAGCTGGCTTGGAACTCCTGGGACTGCAGGAAGCATTTTGTTGTTGCCCGTGTGCTACATATCTGTGGGGCTTTTGGTTTTAACTGGAAAAGCCTTAAAAACAGTTTAGCACTTGGAGTGGTGTCCAGCAACGCTTCCCCTGCGTTCTCCTGCTTCTCCAGTGCTTTAGCAGAGTTTCTGTTCAAATTTCTTACTTCTTACTTCTTCTTGCGCAACGGTGTGTGTACCTTTCGTGCCAGCAATTAAACTCCCACAACGTCTGGGTTGTTTCAAAGCAAGTATGCTTTATTACAAGCATATAAATGACAGCCACTTTCCCGGAGAGTGGGAGGCCATCATCGCTCCGGTCTCTCCGGTTCAGAACCGAAAGTAGGACTGACTCAGAAATAAACGGTGCGTCACATAAATCACAAAGACATCGCATACAGCAGATAACCCGGATGTAGTGACATCATCCCTGTGGGAGGAGCGAACTGTTGAGCTTCTTTAACCCTCAAAGCTCCAAACATCACAATATCCAACACTATAATAACAAACAAATATAATCTTTGCTCTGCCGAGCTTCTGGCTTCCCTCCGTCCCTTCAGCTGCTTTTTTTTTTCAAGTCTTCGTATCGCACTTTAAAGCTTCAACTTCTGACCTTTATACCTTTCAAATCAGTTCTCTCTCAATTGGCCTAGGAAATTTCAAAGTCTATTGTTGCCGGATTTATTCCAATCCCGCTAGTGTTTTCACATTTTTACAATAATTATTCATATGCCAAATAAATTGACTCCAGTCTCTTTGAAATTTTTTGTCATCTTGGTTCCGGATTCTACCGATCAGCTTGGCTAGTTCCGCTTGTTCCCTCATCTTCGTCTGCCGCTCCTCAATCGTCGGTTGAGAAATAGGGAGAAACAGAAATGGACTTATTTGCCTACTGCTACTCACAGATGGTATCCAGGCAACACCACCACCACCAAATAACCTTACAACAATATGCACATTATAGAATACTATGGCAGATACTGGAATATAAACCCATCCCAGCAGTCCCTTGCAAAGCAGTGCCGATACAGTCAGAAATAACCACTTGAGGCTTTTATTTAATCCGCAGACATGATGTGTGTGGTTTTCCCTTTTCTGCCTGGGGGCCTGCATAGACCTAAGAGGTGGTGCTTAAGTGATCCATCACAATCTCCATGCATACAATATTCCTCTTCTGGTGGTTGGGTGGGTGGGTGGGGGGGTTGGAGGTTCCTTGGAGTTTGCTGGTGCTGCTACATACTTGAATGGTGGCAATATTCTGGACTAGAATGTTCCATCTGTGTTTAACCTGGAAGAAAGGCAGTCTAGAATCAGAGGAAGGTCGCCACAACTGGAAGCAACCCCACCATCTTTATCTCTGATACCCTGGAAGGTTATACTTCTAACGCATGAAATTTATTCAATTATTGCAATAATATCGCCCCCGGTCCCCCTCCAAAGGAGCTAAAGGGGGCATACGTGGTTCTCTGCCTTCTCATTTGATCCTCAAAACAGGCTAGGACGTCCCCTGCCAATCGATGTTGATAATACTGAGATAAATGAACCAATGGCCTGGCTCCTTATAGGGTGATTTCCTGTGCTGTGCAGGATGCTAAGATGTGATTAGATGCTAGAAGAGGATATGATATTTGTCAGATATGATCCTTCCTTCCTTACGTTTGTGAGTTCAGCAGAGGGAACCCCCCTCCCCCAATAACAATACAAATTTTGTGCAACATCTGTCTCCATTTGAATAACTGGACCCCCCACCCCAAACCACTTTATCCACAAAGGTGGGAATGGAATTCCAGAAGTCTGCCCTCCCTCGCTGCCTCCTGCCTGGATGTTGTTTAATCATCATCATCATCATCATCATCATCGTTTTATTATTTAAACCCCGCCAATCTGGCTGGGTTTCCCCAGCCATTCCGGGCAGCTATCAGAATATATAAAACATAGTAAGGCATCAAACATTAAAAACGCCCCGATACAGGGCTGCCTGCAGATGTCTTCCAAAAGTTATGCTCTTAACTTTTAGAAGACAACTTAACTTATGTAGTTTGTGGTTTTTGGAGAGAAAAACTGGTTTTCTCCATAAAGAGAGGTTTCAGGCTCCATCCTTTAGGTTTGCTACTTACTGTGCTGCAGAAGACATGACGGTTATCGTGGAGGGGTCCAATTCATTGCTAAAGAAACAGGGGAAAAGGATCGAAGAGTTTAGGAGGGAGACGTTTGGTGCCTTATGGTTGTGTCAAAGATGGTGGCTTCTTTAGAAAACTTCCATGTCCCTTATCTGACTGGGGCTCTGTTTTCTGCTGTTCACTGAGCCTCTCTGGTGCTTAATTTGCCTTCTGGGACACCTCATTCAATGTTTTGGCGTAAGATGCTACTGTTGTCATTCAACTCCTCTCCCCAGGGTCTATTCATGTCTCAGTGGGCTGATGCAGTGCCAGATTTACGTATAAGCTAAACAAGCTATAGCTTAGGGCCCCACACTCTTGACACCCCCCCCCCAAAAAAAAAAATTAAAGGAAAAAAATCTGGATGTACATTTCCAAAATTTATGATAAAAAACGAATGAAATAAAACCTACATACAGCAACAGTGTTTTGTGTTGTGTAGGCTCCTATGATGTACATATTTTGTTATGTGCAAATGGCTTTAGATGCCTATTAGGTCCATAAACTACCATATAGCATATATTCAACACGAAAAACAGCGACAATCTGTTGTTGACAAAGGACAGCTGGACATATAAAAGGCCCCATTACCTTCAATAACTTAGGGCCTCATCAAACCTAAATCCGGCCCTTGGGCCACCCCTTTGCAGTTTAAAAAGAACCTGGATTGCTTAAACTCAGAGGGACGCGGGTGGCGCTGTGGTCTAAACCACTGAGCCTCTTGGGCCTGCTGATCGGAAGGTCGGCAGTTTGAATCTTCGCAATGGGGTGAGTTCCCGTTGCTTGGTCCCAGTTCCTGCCAACCTAGCAGTTTGAAAGCACATCAAAGTGCAAGTAGATAAATAGGTACTGCTCCGGCAGGAAGGTACATGGCGTTTCCGTGCACTGCTCTGGTTCGCCAGAAGCGGCTTAGTCATGCTGGCCACATGACCCAGAAGATGTACGCCGGCTCCCTCGGCCAGTAAAACGAAATGAGCGTCGCAACCCCTAAGTCATCCGTGACTGCACCTAATGGTCACGGGTCCCTTTACCTTTAAGGGGCTAAAATTAGCCCATCCAAGCTCCCTCAACTCCTGAGCACAAGCACTGTGTCATTTGACCCTTGGTTCACATTACACCAACAAGAGGAACATGCAGGAGAGCTGGTGTGGAGAACCTCTGGCCCTCCAGATGTTGCTCTCATCTTCCCTGTGCGTTGGCTGTGCTTGCTGGGCCTGATGGGCAGTTGTGGGGCAGCAACATCTGGAAGTCCACAAGTTCCCCGCACTTGCCAAGGCGGCAGGCTGAAGAACTTGCACCCCATACACCCAGCACTCACTGCCCCATTGTGTAGGGCTGGTACTTACTTAGGTGTCCTGTTCGGACTTCCCACCCTAGGGAAACAAAGGAAATTTCAGAGGTAGGCATTAGACTTGCATCATTCCCCACAGTGGACCAGAGTCTCCCTTCTTTTGAAGGCATCTGTGCAGAGCTCCAGCTCATCCTCTCATCTACCCCTGAGACTGGGTTGGTGGAGCTGCCCTGTGGGACTGCTGCGGCCGTAGAGCTCCCCCAACCTCGCTGCTGCCTTGCCCTGATGAGTGCAACCCTAGTGGTACCAGGCACCAGGGGAAAGTGTCACTTTCCCCACCAACAAACTACCCAGGGGTTTGTTTTCTTTCAGCAGGAACTTAGGGAAACTGAGTTCCCTTACCTTTTAAAATTAAATAATATGGATTTTTGGTCGAGGGGCAGGGGGTGGGCCTGGAACAGATATGCACCCAATCCCTGAGCCAAAAACACGCCTATACCTGTAATCCATGAAATTGTGGCCATTTCTAATCCAGATCGTTGTCTGCTTGAGTTCATTAATTGCATCTTACATATAGCCGTGGGGAGGAGCTGGCTGCACTGCGACTGGGCCCCCAACAAACAAACAAACAAACTTTGTGGTGAGTTCCCCCACTCCCAATACTCAGGGGAGTAGCTGAATGACTGACCTAGTGATCTATAGGGTCCAAGGCATTGTAGGGCAAAGGTGGAGTCATTTTTTTTTTTTTTTACTAGGACCCCCTAGTCAGGTGCAGGACTTGGGTGGCTGGATATATGCTCAGAATGGGGTGCCTTGGAACACCCGCACTGCTCAGGAATTTGTGATCTGTATCCAGAACCAAGCTCACAAGTCCCTCCACACAAAAGCCCGCTTCTTCCTGCGTGTTAGACCATTACAAAGTCACAAACCATTGCTGATCCACTGCAAATCAGCCAAAGATCTACCAGCTCCTCCCGATCTACCTTCTTCCCTCCTGTTTCAGGGGACCCCAAGAAAGGTCCATTTCCCTGAGGAAATCTGGCCTGATCCATGACAGACATCTAAAGCACAGCCAACACATCTTGAAAGCATATGGCTCCCCCCCAAAAAATAGAATCCCAGGGGCTGTAGTTTTCCAGTCACAAGAGTTGCAGTCCCTGGCACACTTAACAAAATACAGTTCCCAGGATCCTCTGGGGGAAGCCATGAGCTTCAAATGTGCATTGATTGTGCTTTAAATGTGTGGTGTAGCTCTTTTCGTAGTCACAGTGGGTTTTCCCAGCTGTTCTCCAGATTGAAGATGCTGAAGCGTCTTCTCAGAATTTAAGCCACGGGTATCTTTCCCCTCCAGAACAGAGTTGTACAAATCCCAGTTCTGCATGTCTGCTGCAGAAATTGACTAAGGATAATGGAGTGGCCCTCATAGTCAACAAAAGAGTGGCGAAAGCTGTACTGGGATGCAATTTCAAAAATGATAGAATGATCTTGATACGAATCCAAGGCAGACCTTTTAACATCACAGTAATCCAAGTTTATGCACCAACTACCAGTGCTGAAGAAACCGAAATTGACCAATTCTATGAAGACTTACAACACCTTATAGAAATGACACCAAAGAAGGATGTTCTTCTCATTATAGGGGATTGGAATGCTAAAGTAGGGAGTCAAGAGATAAAAGGATCAACTGGCAAGTTTGGCCTTGGAGATCAAAATGAAGCAGGGCAAAGGCTAATAGAGTTCTGTCAAGAGAACAAGCTGGTCATCACAAACACTCTTTTCCAACAACACAAGAGACGACTCTACACATGGACATCACCAGATGGGCAACATCGAAATCAGATTGATTATATTCTCTGCAGCCAAAGATGGAGAAGCTCTATACACTCAGCAAAAACAAGACCTGGAGCTGACTGTGGCTCAGATCATCAGCTTCTTATAGCAAAATTCCAGCTTAAACTGAAGAAAGTAGGAAAGACCACTGGGCCAGTAAGATTCAATCTAAATCAAATTCCTTATGAATACACAGTTGAAGTGAAGAACAGGTTCAAGGATTTAGATTTGGTGGATAGAGTACCTGAAGAACTGTGGATGGAGGCTCGTAACATTATACAGGAGACAGCAACAAAAACCATCCCAATGAAAAAGAAATGCAAGAAAGCAAAGTGGCTGTCCAATGAGGCCTTACAGATAGCGGGGGAGAGAAGACAAGCAAAATGCGAAGGAGATCGTGAAAGATACAGGAAATTGAATGTAGATTTCCAAAGAATAGCAAGGAGAGACAAGAGGGCCTTTCTAAACGAGCAATGCAAAGAAATAGAGGAAAATAACAGAATGGGAAAAACCAGAGATTTATTCAAGAAAATTGGAGATATGAAAGGAACATTTCGTACAAAGATTACCACAATTAAGGACAAAAGTGGAAAGGACCTAACAGAAGCAGAAGACATTAAGAAGAGGTGGCAAGAATACACAGAGGAATTATACCAGAAAGATATGGAGGTCTCATACACCCCAGGTAATGTGGTTGCTGACCTTGAGCCAGACATCCTAGAGAGTGAAGTCAAATGGGCCTTAGAAAGCCTTGCTAACAACAAGGCCAGTGGAAGTGATGATATTCCAGCTGAACTATTTAAAATTTTAAAAGAGGATGCTGTTAAGGTGCTACACTCAATATGCCAGCAAGTTTGGAAAACTCAGCAGTGGCCAGAGGATTGGAGAAGATCAGTCTACATCCCAATCCCAAAGAAGGGCAGTGCCAAAGAATGCTCCAACTACGGCACAATTGCACTCATTTCACACGCTAGCAAGGTTATGCTTAAAATTCTACAAGGCAGGCTTAAGCAGTATGTGGACCGAGAACTCCCAGAAGTGCAAGCTGGATTTCGAAGGGGCAGAGGAACCAGAGACCAAATTGCAAACATGCGCTGGATTATGGAGAAAGCTAGAGAGTTCCAGAAAAACATCTACTTCTGCTTCATTGACTACACAAAAGCATTTGACTGTGTCGACCACAGCAAACTATGGCAAGTTCTTAAAGAAATGGGAGTGCCGGATCACCTCATTTGTCTCCTGAGAAATCTCTATGTGGGACAAGAAGCTACAGTTAGAACTGGATATGGAACAACTGATTGGTTCAAAATTGGGAAAGGAGTACGACAAGGCTGTATATTGTCTCCCTGGTTATTTAACTTATATGCAGAATTCATCATGCGAAAGGCTGCACTGGATGAATCCCCAACCGGAAGTAAGATTGCCGGAAAAAATATCAACAACCTCAGATATGCTGATGATACTACCTTGATGGCAGAAAGTGAGGAAGAATTAAAGAACCTTTTAATGAGGGTGAAAGAAGAGAGCGCAAAATATGGTCTGAAGCTCAACATCAAAAAAACTAAGATCATGGCCACTGGTCCCATCACCTCCTGGCAAATAGAAGGGGAAGAAATGGAGGCAGTGAGAGATTTCACTTTCTTGGGTTCCATGATCACTGCAGATGGTGACAGCAGTCACGAAATTAGAAGATGCCTGCTTCTTGGGAGAAAAGCAATGACAAACCTAGACAGCATCTTAAAAAGCAAAGACATCACCTTGCCGACAAAGGTCCGTATAGTTAAAGCTATGGTTTTCCCAGTAGTAATGTACGGGAGTGAGAGCTGGACCATAAAGAAGGCTGATCGCCGTAGAATTGATGCTTTTGAATTATGGTGCTGGAGGAGACTCTTGAGAGTCCCATGGACTGCAAGAAGATCAAACCTATCCATTCTCAAAGAAATCAGCCCTGAGTACTCACTAGAAGGACAGATCCTGAAGTTGAGGCTCCAGTACTTTGGCCACCTCATGAGAAGAGAAGAATCCCTAGAAAAGACCCTGATGTTGGGAAAGATGGAGGGCACAAGGAGAAGGGGACGACAGAGGATGAGATGGTTGGACAGTGTTCTCGAAGCTACTAACATGAGTTTGGCCAAACTGCGGGAGGCAGTGAAGGATAGGCGTGCCTGGCGTGCTCTGGTCCATGGGGTCACGAAGAGTCGGACACGACTGAACGACTGAACAACAACAAGCACCAATTGGCTGGTTCCTGTGATGTCGGGAATCTTCAACCTTCCCTGGACACATCATTGGACAAGTTTTGCAGTTCTTTAAAATTGTTTGGGGGGGGGAGATGCACATCCAAATGAACAGGAGTAAACGAACATGCTGTGCTTAAAAATAAAATATAATTCAGACAAGCAGTCTGAAGAGGCACCCATTTCAGGTAGGAAGCCTGGAGACTCCAGACTCCTGCGGGACTCCTGCTGAGGGACTCCTGCTGAGGGACACTCTGTAAGTTCTCTTGTTTTCTGTTACCTGAATCCCTGCACTTCTCATAGAACCCCAAAGATGGAAATGGAATCTCGGAGCTCTGAGACACTCCTGCTACTCCCAAAAGCTGTTTTTTTTCAAGAAGAAGAAGGAGAAGAGGAGGAGGAGGAGGAGGAGCATCCAGGATTTGCCTGCTGCTTACCTTGAAGGTTTGTTGCTTGCTATTGCAGGTTCTGGTTCAGCACTTCTAAAATAAGCAAAAGGACAAAGAGTTCAGGAGCAACAAGGTTGTTCTGGACCCTCTCAACTGTGTCACAGAAGGTCCTCAGATATTTGAGGCCTAAGTCATCTAGGTGCTTTAAACACTAGTCTGAACACCTTGAATTTCACCCAGAAATGAACCAGCAGCCCAATGGAGCCGTTTGTGAGGAATAAGTTGAGGAGGCACCTAACCAACAGCCCGGTTTTCCTGACCAAAATTATGTGCCACCCTAGGCTATTTGAGTTTCCTCTGCATGAGAATGAGCGGGTTGGTCTAGATAGGGAAAACACTGCTGCGTGAACAGGGGACAGCCCTCCCCAATACCACAACTCATCACCCAAAGCAGGGTTGTGTTATGAAATGCCTCCCATCAAGACTGGACCAGCACCCACCCACCATCTTCAGACACCAGGCAGCAGAAACCAGGTTCTTCTAGAAGGCTTTTGGGATCTTGCTATTAATTGCTTCCCTATGGAAATGGTTATTGATTTCTGTTATGAACATTTTGATTTAGCCATTCAGTAGAATTATGCATCTTATAGTAATGGAGCTCAGGAGTTGTGGGCAATGCCTATCAGGTGTCCACACTAAGTTTGGCATGGTTTCTCTCTTAATAAAAAAGATTGACACAGAGCGTTAGCCCAGCCCTCCAACATTTCTATGATTAACATAGGCACATCCCTGTCTATACCCTCCAACATTTTTTCGATGAATTTAGGGATGCCCAGTGCTATTTTTCTGGAAAAAGAGGTGCCGGAACTCATAATGAACACCTCTCTCGTTCTACTAGAATGGCAATGGTGCCCACAAGAGAGGTGCCAGAACTGAGTTCCAGTGAGTTCCGGCTGAAAGAGAGCCCTGAGGACCAGTGGCATAGCGAGGGTGGGGTGTTGGGGGCGGTGCGCCTCGTGTTCCAGCCTGGGGAGGGTGACACTCTGCACCACCACCCCAGGAGTGTGACTCCCAAGCCGCCGCCCAGCAACCCTTTCCTGTCCCTTCCGGGCAGCGGCTACTCGCACGGAAGGGCTGCCGGGTGGCGGCTTGGGAGTCACACTCATGGGGGGGTGGCCGGGCAGCAGCTTGGGAGTCTGGGCGGACTGACTCCCAAGCCACCGCCTGGCCACACACACACCCCGGGAGTGCGTACATGCGCAGTCCACCTGGGCTGCACTCCGTAGCGCATGTGTCATGACGTCATGATGCATACGCTACGGAGCGAGGCCCCGCCCCCATGGGGTGTCGCTTGACTTGCCGCCTCCGGCAGCCAAGCGGCTTGGTATGCCTCTGCTGAGGACTTCCTATTCCATACCCTCCAACATTTCTCAAATGAAAATAGGGACATCCTAAGGAAAAGCATGCTCTGGTCCATGGGGTCACGAAGAGTTGGATACGACTGAACAACAACAAGGAAAAGCGGGACATTCTGGGATCAAATCAGAAACCGGGATGGCTAGTGTAAATCTAGGACAGTCCCTGGAAAATAGGGACACTTGGAGGGTCTGGGTTGGCCCCTTTCAGTTTTCTGAAAGATTAAATCAGAATCTATCCTTCTAGATACAAGGAAAAAGCAACAAAGCAATAAGTGACGAATAGATATTTGTTACCTTCGAGTTGGTACGGTTTGGTAGGTAATAATACCCGCGGCCATTATGACGCCCAGGAGACATCCAAGAACAATGGCTGTGATGGCTCCTCTTGAGAGGCCTCCTGCTCTTTCTTCCTTTGGCATGTCTCCTTGGAGGTAAGGGAAAAGTCAAGTGAAAACAGGAAAGAAGAGCCACCATGCTCCAGTTCGTCTTAGGCTCTTCTCCTTTCTGCCAGCGCTGGGAACCCAAATCTGCCTGTGGCATTGGCACCGTGTGGTTTCCAGAAATGCAAAGAACACTTGCCTCTCTATGGACTTTCACCATTAGCCTTCTATTTCTGTCTCGGAAATTATACTAAGCTATGGTTGTGTGACATGAAAGAAAGTTGCTGAGCTTCCTTTTCCAAAATCTCCCCCCAAAATGAGGGTTTTTTTTGGCAATTTTAAAGGAAATTCCCGGACATTTCTACCGGTTTTTGGAAATTCCGCCAGGACACTATTTTCGATGGGCGAATCCCAGATATATCTGGGAAATGCTGGACATATGACAGCGCCGTTTGTCGCCTGACACCAGAAACAGCTGATAACAATTCCTATCACCTGTTTCTGGTGTCGGGTGGCAAAAGGCTGTAGCAACAGTTCAACAGCTCTGTCTATGGCTCAGCCGTGTGCAGCAGCTGGGGGCCTTTTTATGCAGGCAGATTTTTATAGATTGGATTGAGGTTTTCACCTCGATGGAGGTGCTCCTAAACCAAGCATTCCATTTAACCTAGACCGTCCTTCGCACCTGTTCTATAGGTTCTATAGGAAAGAAGGAGCCCAAAAAGGAGTTACCTGCAAGCACCTCCAAATATTTTCGCCCAACCAGAGTGTATTCTGTCTCATTCCTCCACATTTCCACCTCTACCTCATATACAGCAGTGTCCGTAGGGGCAATTTTGGTGATGAGGAGAGAGCAATCCTCACGAAGAACTTCCCGACCAGTATGACCACCATAGTATCGCATCGTGACATTTGGCAGCCTGGTGTAGTACACAATGGCCCTCGCCATAGGGCCCACCCCTCGCGACCAAAGGCAGGCCGCAAAGCCTTTGATCTTTCCACGCAGGAGGAGTAGGATGTCTTCGCCTAGGACCGGAATTGATGGGTAAAAACTGATTGTGAGACCCCCACCGGGGGGTTCCATGGGTTCCTCAGGCTTAGTGGGAACACCAGCAGGAGGAGTCAGGGAAGGCGAGGGGGAAGGAGGACGGGGAGGATGGGCAGGTGGGGGAGGGGCAGGAGGACGGGGAGGAGGAGACTTCGTTGTCATTGCAGATAGAGTCCCTGTGGTTGTTCCAGTCCTTTGTGGCATTGCCTGGGTTTTTTCAGGGAGAGCTGCAGCTGTTGTTGTGGGGGGTGCCCTGGCTGCTGCTGTTGCAGGGGAAGCTACGGCCATCACCGCAGGAGGAAGAATAGAAGCATTCGTCGTGACAGCCACCTGAGGCAAACGAGGAGGCTTAGGAGTGGCCATTTTCTTCACGTGTGCACGACGAGCTTTAACTCTTCTGGCAGCTTGAGTCAATAGGAAGCAAGAGCTCAAGATGTAGGCTGTGGAATGGGGAGGAGAAGGTCACTCCGTTCAACAGGCTTACAACAAGTGGGAGTAACAGAGACAGAAACCCTCGTAATTTCATTTATTCTTTCTCCTTCATTTAAATCCCGCCTTTCTTCTGTCATGTCACCCAAAGTGCCATACATGCGGCTCTCAGGTGGTTAACAATTCAGTCACTGACCAGACCGAGACCTACTAGGCCTCAGCAAGTTAGTGGTGGCCTCACCTGCCTTCAGACCATACCCTGCAATTTTATAACCAGGAGGGGCTTCCCAGCTTACACCCCTGAGAACAGATAAAGAGGGATTTTAGATCATCTTTATATTTAAAAAATATACGATTGTCAAAAGTACCATATAAATATTTGTCAGCAACCACTAGGGAATGTTTATTAAAAATTGTGCATGGATAGTATTTAACACTGAGGCATCTATGGATGCCAAATTATAGGTACACAACAACTTATGTGGTGGAGCTGTCCACAAATGGAACAATTCTGGAATGTAGTTTTAAAAGAGATTGTAGCTCAGACAATCCCAATAACTCCAGTAACAGCCTTACTTCATTACTACAGATATGGACCAATTAAGAAGTAAGGAATTAATAACACATTTATTGACAGCAACTAGAATGGCAATAGCCAGAAATGGGAAAACTTTGCAGTTAATGAATATTGAGCACTGGTATACTATATTCTGGCAGGCAGCTGTAATGGAAAAGCTGTTTGAAAAAAGGTGCCATGGTAGAGAGAAAAAAACAGATATATCTGCACGGTGTGTTGTGTTTTTATTAAATATACAAACAAAGCAACACACGGACGAGAAATACCTGCAACCTATAGTGCAATATGGCATAGAAAAGCAGGAACTACTCATTCGCTCCCTCCTATTACTCTGTGTTTTCTAAGTTGAACTGCTGAAGAACTCATTTTACAGGTTTACTGTAATTATCTCATTATTACGTATGTACAGTCGTACCTTGGTTCTCAAACGCCATATGACTCGAATGTTTTGGCTCCCGAATGCCACAAAACCGGAAGTGAGTGTTCCGGTTTGCGAACATTTTTTGGAAGCCGAATGTCCGGCGCAGCTTCCTTGGCTTCCGATTGAGTGCAGGAAGCCTCTGCAGCCAATCGGAAGCCATGCCTTGGTTTCTGAACATTTTCGGAAGTCAAACGGACTTCCAGAATGGATTCTGTTCGAGAACCAATGTACAACTGTACTGTAAAACAAAATATTTAGTATTTTACGTCCCCACCCAGTAACCCATATTTTGTCAGTCCTGTTATGTTTAGGATCTATGTGTGTACAATTTTGTAAAAGAATATTATATAGCGGGTGGCACTGTGGGTTAAATCACAGAGCCTAGGGCTTATCAATCAGAAGGTTGGCGGTTCGAATCTCCGCAACGGAGTGAGCTCCCATTGCTCGGTCCCTGCTCCTGCCCACCTAGCAGTTCGAAAGCACGTCAAAGTGCAAGTAGATAAATAGGTACCACTCTGGCAGGAAGGCAAACGGTGTTTCCATGCACTGTTCTTGGTTCACCAGAAGTGGCTTAGTCATGCTGGCCACATGACCCGTTAGCTGTACGCCGGCTCCCTCGGCCAATAAAGCAAGATGAGCGCTGCAACCCCTGAGTCGTCTGCGACTGGACCTTATGGTCAGGGGTCCCTTTACTTTTACAGATATAGCTATAGCTATAGCTATAGATATATGTATTTTTTAAAATAAATAGATCTCAGTCCTTCTGGGTCTCTTCTCCCCAGACCATCATCAAGCCAGGATCTCTGTTCCCCAGAGACACCCCCCCACACACACACAATCTCTTACCTGCTAGAAGCAGAACCAGCAGGATCTTGCAAATCCGGAGGGGCCCCAAGCTATAGAATGGTGTCTGCATGATGTCTGTGCTGTTCTTTCAGGTGAGAGATTTATGGGCATCCTGGGTGGTTCTCTGTGCCCAGATTGTGGTCTGGATTCCTCCCAAGTTCTTTGATGGTGGTGACTGGGATCCCCAGCTGAGCCCAGACACCCATCCTTGCTTTTCCTCTCCCCCTCAGTCCAAGATGTTTCACTGCTTGGGAGCCTCCTTACCCCCTAGTGCAAACTCCCGGGTAACAGGAGAAAGAGGTCATAAAGCAGAGATATGAGTCATGAGCTGAGGGAGACCACATGAATTTCTTCCTGCTTTGAAACAGGCAGACTAGAGACTCATACATCACTCCGATAGCCCCTGAAGTCTGTGTGCTATGGAGGTTGGACCCCTGTAAATACCCAAAGTGCTGCATCATTTGATTTAAAAACAAAACCACGTGGGAGGCCATCATCGCTCCGGTCTCTCCGGTTCAGAACCGAAAGTAGGACTGACTCGGAAATAAACGGTGCGCCACATAAATCACAAAGACATCGCATACAGCAGATAACCCGGATGTAGTGACATCATCCCTGTGGGAGGAGCGAACTGTTGAGCTTCTTTAACCCTCAAAGTTCCAAACATCACAATATCCAACACTATAATAACAAACAAATATAATCTTTGCTCTGCCGAGCTTCTGGCTTCCCTCCGTCCCTTCAGCTGCTTTTTTTTTCAAGTCTTCGTATTGCACTTTAAAACTTCAACTTCTGACCTTTATACCTTTCAAATCAGTTCTCTCTCAATTGGCCTAGGAAATTTCAAAGTCTATCGTTGCCGGATTTATTCCAATCCCGCTAGTGTTTTCACATTTTTACAATAATTATTCATATGCCAAATAAATTGACTCCAGTCTCTTTGAAATTTTTTGTCATCTTGGTTCCGGATTCTACCAGTCAGCTTGGCTAGTTCCACTTATTCCCTCATCTTCGTCTGCCGCTCCTCAATCGTCGGTAACGCCTGCAATTTCCATCTTTGGGCTAATAAAGTTCTTGCTGCCGTCGTGGCATAAATAATCTTTGGTCTACCTTTGCAATTTATTCTCCCATCAAACCCAGCAAAAATGCTTCTGGTCTTTTGGGGAAAGTATATCTTGTGGTCTCTTCCAACTCTATGATTCTATCTAAACATATTTTTAAGCTCCTTGTAGATCAATTCCCAAAATGCTTTTAGTTTATCGCAAGCTCACCACATATAATAAAAATCTCCGTCTTTCTCTTTGCATTTCCAACATAATTTGTTTCTCATATTTTGGCCAATTTCACCGGTGTCTATACCACCTATACATCATTTTCATTACATTCTCTTTTAAGGCCATACGTGCGGTTAAATTTTAAACTTTGATTCTACAATTTTGACCAAGCTTCAAACTCAATATTATACCCAAAGTCAATAGCCCATTTTATAATAACTTCTTTGTTCTCTTCATCTTTTGTATACCATTCTAACAACAAATTTGTTAATATTTGATAACAATTTAACTTTGCCCTCCAACAATTCGGCGGCATCTTAGGTGGCATGCCTTAGAGGAAACCAACATGGCACCCTGCAGATGTTGTGAGACTCCAACTCCCATCAGCCCCTGCTACCATGGCCAATGATCAGGGGTGATGGGAACTGTAGTCTAACAACACCTGAAGAGCACCATGCTGGCTACACCCACAAGACGTCTCCAACAATCAAATGGACCCATTTATCCAACCTGTGTGCAATTTGGCAGACAGATTGGATAAATGGCAATTATAGTAGACATGCAGTGTAGCACTGATGCCATGGAAAACAACAAAGTCACAGGCAGCAGATGGTCGCCACCCCTTGAAATCAGTGCAAAAATGGAGGCAAAACTAAAGTGAAACAAAAGTAAATTGAAAACAAGGTCCATGGAAATAAACAAAACAAAGGCATCTTTCAAAACGAAAATTAAATGGAAGGCTAAATCTCTTCCCGTTCAAGTGCCTACCCTTAATTCAAGGTGATTCACCATGATATTATCAGTTTTAATATATACATTATGTAATACCATGGAAGTTAATAGTGTATACACCCATCCCAACCCAGTCCCGGGCAAAGGATTACAGATGCCGACAGAAGTGGGTTCTGGAGGCTTTTATTTCATCAGGGGCCATGTTGTTTTTCTGCCCCTGAAGGCTTGGGTGGGCGTTGGTGTTTAGGGTGTTGATTATTTCGTCATGATTTCCAAGGATATGGTGCTCCTCTTCTGGAGTGGTGGTGGTTGGGGGTCCACGGGCTTGGCTGATGCTGTCCAAGACTTGAATGCTGACTAAATTCGGGACTAGAACGATCTCTGCTTTCACCTGGAAGAAAACCAGCCTAGAATCAGAGGAAGGAAACCAGAAGTGGAAGCCGCCACTTCCCCCACCAGCGTCCACTTTGAGGACTTTGAAGGCTACGGGTCTAATCCCCTTCCACAATAAGAGTCTGACCCAAGCTGGACATAGTAATGGAATCGAGGAACTTTGATCTCTGCAATAATCTCAGGCAGGCAAGCAAGCTCCGATAAGAATTAAGGAGTCTCTGGCAGTTTTATGGTACTTTTACTTACAATTAACATCCAGCCTGCCGCTCTTCACTAAGAGTTGGTCACTCTGAGTCTCCTCCCCTTTCACAGCACAAAGGGCACCAAAGCCCAGTCCTTCCTCTCTCGCACTTCCGTCGCATTTTAACCCTTTCAGTTCTTCTGGTTAAGGGAGAAGTTGGGTGGACTCCCCCTTCCCCGCTCTCAAACGAAGAGCCTTCTAAACGCTGCCTTCCTCCTGTTTGCTTAGCAACCCCCTCAATGCCGTCTATCTCCTACCCTCCCTCTGCCTGTGAGCTTTCCGAGTCTGCTGCTCTATCTGAGCCTGGGAACATCCCTGACAATCTCCATCTTCTGTGGTCTCAGACAACACAGGGCAGAATGAGGTGGAAAAGTCCAGAGTCCACGTCCCTTCTAAGCTTATACAAACTTCTCTAAGATTATACCATAATCTTACAGTGATGCAATAATAATAGCTAGGGATGCATTGCAATGACCAATGCAGATCTCCTTGTTTTGTCTTTCTGCTAGATCTACTCATTTCTGCTTCAATATTTTGTTTTCCAGTTGCTTGGGTTTTCCGTTAAGTTCCATTCTACATAGCTGTCAGGGACTGTACTGAGGAGGAATGGTGGGCAACCCCACCCCCCATTTTCTGAACCTTCCCAAGGGCAGGAGAACAGTATTGATTTAGAACAGTGGTTTGAAGAAGGGCATAGTCCAGAAGGGAAAAGCTGGGAAATACTAGGTGAGGAACAGCTAGAAGAGGAAATGGCAAGAGAGATACAGCTGGCAGATTCAGTGTCCTTGGACAGCATTCCTGACACACACACACCCTTTGCCTAAGACTAGAAAGGCTTGGGAAGCGTTAGAACAGAAAGCGCAATGACAACAAGCTCAGATTACCCGCCGTAGGAGTGATGTAGATTAATGGGGGGTGGGGGGTAAACCTTTACTGGGAGCAACGCCGTTTTTTAGAGAGATGTGCATTCCTTTGTCCCTCACTGTGATCATTAAAGAACTTATCTGGTAAGAACGCTCCTTTCGTTTGATCTGCTTATTTACTGCTGCCAGGGGAAGGGATCTGATTCCCCGAAATCTGACAGTAACAGAACTTTCATGGCATTCTTTTGAAATGGAAGCACCTTGGGTTTCCAGAGTTCCTATATGCTTAGCTTCAGAGCACACAGAACAACTCCTTCCTGTTGTGATATTATTACAAGCCAAGCTGCGAAAAGCCTCAGCAGCGAGGTCACCTGACTATGAGTCATGTTTCATCCTGTGGGAAAACCACTGGTCATACCAGCCTTCCCACACATGTGATGTCATTGTAATGTACTGTTGTATTCTTTACTTTCTGTTCTGGCTCGAGAGATGCTGGACGTATTACAGACAGCTCTGAATATATGAGCTGGCTACGCAGAGGCATATTCTGCACTTTATCTACAATAAAGTAGGTTTTAGCCTTAACGGCTTGTGTGTGTTGTTCTTCAACCTGGGGAACAATCACATATTACTGATGTGCCCCTGGACTCGAGTAGCCAGGAAGGCACAGAGGCTTCGTTCCTGCCTGGGGGTCAGTCTAACAACTTGCCCCCCGGGGAAGTCTCATAACATTGGTAGCAGTGTTGCTGGTTTCGAAGGCATCAAACCTCTGATTGATGACTTCTGCCTGATGTTTGCTGGCAAGAAAGCAGCTCTAAACGGCATTCTTCGTTCCGGGGGAGTTTCGTGCTGAAGGTCGGCCGTCTTTCCCGCTGTGAAAAAGACGCGTTAATTGGGCTGTGAGTACCGGACTGATTTACAAGGCAATAAACCTCTTAATTGCTTTCTGAAGTCAGAGAGTGAAAGCCTGCTTTTTCTCCATAATGGCAAAGGATCACAAGCATAGCAGCAGCTCATTATGCCCTTTGCTAACTGACGATAATTATCAGACTTGGAGAATTAAAATGGAGGCAGTCCTAACAAGGCAAAATTTGCTTGATGTAGTGATTAATGCACCTCCACCGTTCCCTAATCCTCAATGGCTCAACAGGGATAATCAGGTGAAAGCAACAATTGTTTTGCATCTTGACCAATCCCAATTAATACACATAAGAGATTTGGATCACACTAATGATTTTTGGATTGTTTTGCAAGAGCAACATTTAAGGATAGCGGCTGGAAGTTCTATGCTGTATTTCCAACGTCTTACAAACCTTCGTCTAAAGAAGGAAGGCGATTTACGTTCGCATCTTAACCACATGAAAGAGTTGAGAAGTGAACTTGCACAACGAAACGTGCGACTGAATGAGGATGTGTTTTGTTTCATGGTTTTAAACAACCTCCATGACGGTTTTAGTTCTATAGCATCACAGCTAGGTGCTCTGGATGCCCAAAACCTAACCGTTGCCAGAGTCTTTTCATCTTTGCTTAATGAGCAAGATCGTTGTGCTGCTCAAAATGAGGCTAATGGAAGGGGGAGTGAAGCTGCAGGGGGAGTGAAGCCGAGCTGCGAAAAGCCTCAGCAGCGAGGTCACCTGACTATGAGTCATGTTTCATCCTGTGGAAAAACCACTGGTCATACCAGCCTTCCCACACATGTGATGTCATTGTAATGTACTGTTGTATTCTTTACTTTCTGTTCTGGCTCGAGAGATGCTGGACGTATTACAGACAGCTCTGAATATATGAGCTGGCTACGCAGAGGCATATTCTGCACTTTATCTACAATAAAGTAGGTTTTAGCCTTAACGGCTTGTGTGTGTTGTTCTTCAACCTGGGGAACAATCACATATTACTGATGTGCCCCTGGACTCGAGTAGCCAGGAAGGCACAGAGGCTTCGTTCCTGCCTGGGGGTCAGTCTAACAACTTGCCCCCCCGGGAAGTCTCATAACACTTCCTTGGGGTTCCTCCCATGCACCATCTCCAGAATGACCCTATGAGCCAATCCTCAATGGCCGACTTGCCCCCCTTTCACTCCAATTGGCTCCAATCAGCACAAAGAAGGCTCCTTCTCAGTGGCTAAAGCACTCCCCTTTCTGGCAGGGCGAATCCCTGCCAGACCTAAGAATCTATTTTGAAGCAACAGCCTTTTGCAGGTTAAAGGACTGGTTTAAGTTAGAGAATACAGATGTTTTAGACTTGGAGGGACATGATAATGTGTTTGGGTGGCATGCTTATCTTTGGTACGATAAGGTAAAAGCCCACAAAGCATTTAAGAATCACATTGTTAGAAAAGCCTTGTTCCAGGTTTGGATCCGGAATAAAGACTTGTTGGAGAAAAAGACTCCTAGGTGGATATCACCAGTAGAGGCGAAGGCCTATAAAAGACCAAATATGTCTGCAAGGTGGCCGAAATATGCTGATATACTGCAACAAGGAGGTCAGACTTTTAGGTTGAAAAGCTATGAACAGATGAAGGAGGAGGTCACCAACTGGTTGCAGTATCACCAAATAAATGAAATATTTAGGCTGGATAAGAAAGTTGGCTTTCAAACAGAAAAATCAAAGTTGGAGACAGAATTAATTGAACCTAAAAACCTTTCCAGGATGTACAATTTGTTGCTAGAGTGGCATACGAAAGATGAAATGGTTAAATCTGTAATGATAGATTGGGCGAAAGATGTTGGGCACTATATTATGATGGGTGCCTGGGAAAAGTTATGGAAGGAGGGTATAAAATTTACAGCTTGCAATGTTTTAAGAGAGAATATTATGAAAATGATATATAGATGGTATTTGACACCAGTGAATTTAGCCAAGATTTATCATGGTCTAAATAATGTATGCTGGAAATGTAAAAATGTGGAAGGTACCTTTTCTCATATGTGGTGGACATGTCCAAAGGTAAAGGCTTTCTGGGAGAAAATATATAATGAACTTAAAAAAGTAATGAAAATTACTTTCAGTAAAAAACCAGAGGCCTTCCTTTTGGGCATGACTAATCATGAGATACCCAGGCAAGATAGAGTGTTTTTTATGTATGCCACAACAGCTGCTAGAATTTTGATTGCAAAAAACTGGAAAGGTGAAGAGCTCCCAACAGTAGAAGATTGGCAGATGAAGTTAATGGACTTTATGGAACTCGCTGAACTGACCGCGAAGCTCCGAGACCAGAGGGAGGAGAAGGTGCAAGAAGATTGGAAGAAATTTAAAGATTATTTAAAAAATCATGAAAATTAGATATTTGAAGCAGAATCAGTGAATATAAGTGGCTTTAGTTATAAGAAGATAGATAAAAATAGTATATTAGAAGTAATGTTTATGAAAGATCTATGTTATTAAATGTAGCAATAAGTTATATGAGATAAGTTAGTTTTTTGAAATTGTAATAAGAATAATGATGAATGATGGGAAAATAGTTATAAAGTTACTAAAGTAAATTAGTACTGAACGCAGTTGAGAGAACGGGGGAAGCCCCCATATAAGATTTGGAATTAGATTTAAATATTAAGCATTTAGTGTTCCAGTGTCCGTCTTTTAGGTATGTATAAGTTTTCTTTCTTTTCAATGTTTATTTTCAGTTTTTTTTCTTTTTGTATTTGTTGTGTTTTTATTGTATTTGTGTGATTTATTGTGATTTGTTGTTTAATGTGGAAAACTAATAAATCTTTATTAAAAAAATAAAGCACTCCCCTTTCATGCTGATTGGGCAGCTCCAGGATGTTGGAGATAGAGATCCTACTGGGACCCTGCTGCAGAAATAGTAGTGGGTCTTTGACCCCACCCTGACCCTGGACCACTACACCACTGCGGATGGGGCTTGAGAGAGAACCAAGGGACAAGCCATAGGTAAGAGCTAAGGAAGAAGCAGGAATCAGAACCACGAGACAGACCAGGTTGGGGTCTGAAACTGAAAAAAAGGATGGCACTATTTTCGATTCTCTTTTTAATTACCCACATGTGGGCCCCACAAATCTTATTTTCCTCCCACTGGTACTTACCCAGGTCGAACATTGTGGCTGCTTAATACCAGCGGTTTCTCCATCCTAAGGAAACAAACAGAATCTCAAAGGTAGGCTTGGGTCTCACAGGGTTCCCAACACAGGACCAGAATCTCCCCACTTTTCCAGCTCTTCTCCGCAATGCCACCCCCCAGGATACAGCTAAGAACCCGATTAAAGTACATGCCAGCATCCTACACATCTGGATAGGCTTGCCTAAACAAAAATGTTTTTAGCAGGTACATGCCTTAGGCTTAGGGGACAGTGAAAGGCACCTGCCTGGTGTCAAGAGGCAGCGAGTTCCAAAGTGCGGGATTTGCAATCTTTACCAGAACCAAGAAAAGTACGGATTTACAAATTTGCCAATTTTGGTTCTCTAAATTCCTTGTTTTCCCAGCATTTGAGTGCGAATTTCTCACAATGAACCCATTTTTGTACATAGTTTTGTCTAATCAACATTCCCCCCCCCCTAAAATAAACCAATCATTTTTGGTGGGGTTGCTTTCCCAAACATGCATTTATATGCACATTTTAGTACAGTCGTACCTTGGGTTACGTCCACTTCGGCTTACGTATTTTCGGGTTATGTACTCCAGTAACCCGGAAGTGTTTTTCGGCGCGCGAATGCTTCTGCGCATGTCTGTGTGGTCTGCACATGTGCAGAAGTGTTCTGCGCAGCAGCGTGATATCACGCTTTGCGCATGCGCAAAGTGGAAACTCGGGTTACGTACTTTTCGGGGTGCGAACGGCACTCCGGAACGGATCGGGTACGTAACCTGAGGTACCACTGGATATGCATTTCTGAACATATTTTTTTTTGCCTGGAGAACTGCATGGTGACATTTAGGGAAATGTGGATTTTGAAGGATAACTGTGCTTCAGTTCACATTAGGAAAGCTCACTTTTAAACGAGAACAGAATCATTTCCCATAGGAAACCTGGAGAGGCCAGGTTCATTCTCTGGCTGAGGGACCCTCCACAAGTCCCCTCATTTTGCATTCGCTGAATCACTGGACCCTCGTTTAGCCCCCAAAGGTGGACATGGAGTTCTGGAGCTCTGAGACCAGACCAGCCCACAAAAGCTGCTCTTCCAAAAACAGGATCTGGGCTGTATCCTGCAGGCCTGCGACTTACCTTGCGCGAGAAGGTCTGCTGCTTCCCATAGTGCTGAGGAAAGAGGGGAAACAGCAAAGAATTCACGTGTGAGAAGTTTATTTCTGGCAGCTCTCATTTGCCTCCCACAAGCTCCAGCTTCCCTTCTTTGACATCCATGGAGAAGTTTTGCAACAGTTTTAAATTGTTGAGGGGCATTTTGTGCATTTTGAACATATGGGAGCAATTGTATGTGCAATGGTTTAAAAATAAAATAAAATCCGCAGACAGTGTATATTTTTAGGACCCATCTGATTTCTGTAACTGTAAGTTGTTTTAAACCATTTTAAATGTTTTCATGTTCTATCCTGCCCTGGGACCTTAGGGTTAAGGGCAATGAATGAATGAATGAATGAATGATCAAAATCGCAGTGAGGAAGACGACGACTGACTGTTGAAGTCATGTTCAGCTTTCTGCTGTGCATACCTGTAATTTCAGGGTCATATTATGACTGAGGGAACCCCCAATAACATTTTTTTTTGCAACATCTGTCTCCATTTGAATAACTGGACCCCCCACCCCAAACCACTTTATCCCCAAAGGTGGAAATGGAATTCCAGAAGCCTACCCTCCCTCCTTGCCTCCTGGCCGGAAGTTGTTTAATCATCATCATCATCATTTTATTATTTATCCCCCCGCTGATCTAGCTGGGTTTCCCCAGCCATTCTGGGCAGCTATCAGAATATATAAAACATAATAAGGCATTTAAAAAATGTCCTCCTGATACAGGGCTGCCTTCACATGTCTTCTAAAAGTTATGTCATTCTTAACTTGTAGAAGACATCTTAACTTATGTAGTTTGCTGTTTTTGGAAAGAAAATCTGGTTTTCTCCAAAAACGAGAGGTTTCAGGCTCTATCCTCTAGGTATGCTACTTACCGTGCTGTAGAAGGCATGATGGTTACCACGGTGGGGTCCGATACATTGCTAAAGAAACAGGGGAAAGGAAGAAGAAGAAGAAGAAGAAGAGTTTGGATTTGATATCCCGCTTTTCACTACCCGAAGGAGTCTCAAAGCGGCTAACATTCTCCTTTCCCTTCCTCCCCCACAACAAACACTCTGTGAGGTGAGTGGAGCTGAGAGACTTCAAAGAAGTGTGACTAGCCCAAGGTCACCCAGCAGCTGCATGTGGAGGAGTGGAGACACGAACCCAGTCCCCCAGATTACGAGTGTACCGCTCTTAACCACTACACCACACTGGCTCTTAACCACTACACCACACAGGTTCTCAAAGGATCAAAGTGTTTAGGAGGGAGAAGTTTGGCGCCTCTCCGTTGTGTCAAAGATGGTCGCTTCTTTAGAAAACTTCCATGTCCCTTATCTGACTGGGGCTCTCTTTTCTGCTGTTCACTGGTGCTTAATTTGCTTTCTGGGTACACCTCATTCAGTGTGAGACGCTACTGTTGTCATTCAACTCCCCTCCCCATCATATGTCTTGGTGGGTTGATGAGATACATCTTCAGGCCATAAGAACACCAAAGGAATCTGCTGGATGAGGCCAATTGCCCATCTAGTCCAGCATCCTGTTCTCACACCCAGATGCCTGTGGGAAACCCACGAGCAGGATCCGAGCACAAGAGCAACTCTCCCCTCCTGTGGTTTCTGGAAACTGGTATTCAGAATCATTGCTGCCTCTGGCCATGAAGGCAGAGGAGAGCCATGATGGCTGGTAGCCATTGGTAGCCTTCATGAATTTGTCTAAACCTCTTTGAAAGTCAGAAAGCTGGTGGTTTCTCATGTGGAGACATCCCATGAGAATGCAAGAGCATGAGTAATTGGGCTTTCTTCCCAGTTTCTCACACACACCCCCCTCATATTTCCATATCGGTTTGTGATTTGTTTGTTTTTATTTTTAAATCCTCATGAGAGTTGATCAGCATTATTGCGACTTTCTCCTAATACAGACATATTTCATAGAGAAATTCACAGAATCACAGGTTTGTAGAGTTGGAAGGGACCACGGGGGTCAACTAGTCCAACCCCTTGAAATGCAAGAATCTTTCACCCAACGTGGGACTCGAACCCATGACCCTAAGATGAAAAGATGCATGCTCTACCGACTGAGCTATGGAATTTTGCCTGATATACACATTGTGGAAAAGCAATGCCTCTCGTGTAGGCACCAGCTCTTTAGGATGACCCAGTGCCCACAAGGGCCATTCATGTCCTGGTAAAAAACCTGGCTCTTCAAGAAGGCTTTTGGGATCAGCTGATCTATTGGATCTCCTACTACTACTTCTCAGAAAAAAGTGGGATTGGGGGTTGCTTTTTAAAAATTTGTGCTCAGGCTGCAATCAGTATCTGACCCCCTCCTCTCCCTCTGATTCCCCTTCCATTTCAATTTTTTTTAGTCATTCTGCATACAACTTTTAAATTTTTGGTTAACCCTCTCAAGATTTGTGCAATATCAAACTGGAATGCAATAATAATGAGGAGGAGGAGGAGGAGGAGGAGGAGGAGGAGGAAGCATCACCTTCTAGAAGTGGAAACAAAATAGAAAATTCTTTCCAGTAGCACCTTAGAGACCAACTGAGTTTGTTCTTGGTATGAGCTTTCGTGTGCATGCACACTTCTTCAGAAGAAGTGTGCATGCACACGAAAGCTCATACCAAGAACAAACTCAGTTGGTCTCTAAGGTGCTACTGGAAAGAATTTTCTATTTTGTTTCGACTATGGCAGACCAACACGGCTACCCACCTGCTTCTAGAAGTGAACGTAGTCAGGAGAGTCATCAGCAGTATCCCCACAATAACTGCTCCCACAACGGTGCCAAAAGCAAGCCCTGCGATAACTCCAGGAGTTAAACTTCTAGACTTTTTCAGCGCCGTAGACTTTTCTTCTGCAGAGACAAGGAAAGGCAACCGTGAGAATGTGGGAAAAGGAAGGATCACAAAAGCCTTGCTCCAAATCAGGGGTCAGCAAAGTTTTTATGGTTTGGGCCGGTTCATAGAATCATAGAATCATAGAATCAGAGTTGGAAGAGACCACAAGGGCCATCCAGTCCAACCCCCTGCCAAGCAGGAAACACCATCAAAGCATGCCTGACAGATGGCTGTCAAGCCTCTGCTTAAAGACCTCCAAAGAAGGAGACTCCACCACACTCCTTGGCAGCAAATTCCACTGTCGAACAGCTCTCACTGTCAGGAAGTTCTTCCTAATGTTTAGGTGGAATCTTCTTTCTTGTAGTTTGAATCCTTTGCCCCGTGTCCGCTTCTCTGGAGCAGCAGAAAACAACCTTTCGCCCTCCTCTATATGACATCCTTTTATATATTTGAACATGGCTATCAGATCACCCCTTAACCTTCTCTTCTCCAGGCTAAACATACCCAGCTCCCTAAGCCGTTCCTCATAAGGCATCGTTTCCAGGCCTTTGACCATTTTGGTTGCCCTCCTCTGGACACGTTCCAGCTTGTCAGTATCCTTATTGAACTGTGGTGCCCAGAACTGTACACAGTATTCCAGGTGAGGTCTGACCAGAGCAGAATATAGTGGTACTATTACTTCCCTTGATCTAGATGCTATACTCCTATTGATGCAGCCCAGAATTGCATTGGCTTTTTTAGCTGCTGCATCACACTGTTGACTCATGTCAAGTTTATGGTCTACCAAGACTCCTAGATCCTTTTCACATGTACTGCTCTCAAGCCAGGTGTCACCCATCCTGTATTTGTGCCTTTCATTTTTTTTTTGCCCAAGTGTAGTACTTTACATTTCTCCCTGTTAAAATTCATCTTGTTTGCTTTGGCCCAGTTCTCTAGTCTGTTAAGGCCATTTTGAAGTGTGATCCTGTCCTCTGGGGTATTAGCCACCCCTCCTAATTTGGTGTCATCTGCAAACTTGATCAGGATACCCTCAAGCCCATCATCCAAGTCATTGATGAAGATGTTGAATAAGACTGGGCCCAAGACAGAACCCTGTGGCACCCCACTAGTCACTTCTCTCCAGGATGAAGAGGAGCCATTAATGAGTACCCTTTGGGTTCGGTCAGTCAGCCAGTTACAAATCCACTGAATGGTAGCATTGTCTAGCCTGCATTTTACCAGCTTCTTTACGAGAATATCATGGGGCACCTTGTCAAAGGCCTTGCTGAAATCAAGATAGGCTACATCCACAGCATTCCCTTCATCTACCAGGCTTGTAATTCTGTCAAAAAATGAGATCAGATTGGTCTGACATGACTTATTTTTCAGAAACCCATGCTGACTTTTAGTGATCACAGCGTTCCTTTCTAGGTGCTCACAAACCATTTGCTTAATGATCTGCTCTAGAATCTTTCCTGGTATTGATGTCAGGCTGACTGGGCGGTAATTGTTTGGGTCTTCTCTTTCCCCCTTTTTGAAAAAGGTTCATGGTCCTGCAGACGCCACGTGTGCACACACACTATTCCCAGCGCTCCTTCTGGCACGGAGGAGGCGTGCGCAGCTTCCCATTGGCTGCAGGAGCTTCCTGCAGCCAATGGGAAGCCTGCCAGTGTTGCAGAAGGCGGTCTCCGCTCTGCTCCATGCCGGTTTAGCATGGCGCACTGGAGCTGACCAAATGGGCAGCGGAGGTCCATGGGCTGGTTAAACGACCCTCATGGGCCGCTTGTGGCCCATGGGCCTTAGGTTGCCAACTCCAGCTCCAAATTTTCAAAGCTACTTTGCTTTGGCAAGTGAGAATCAGGTTAAGTTTGCTTTTCATGGAATCATAGAATCGTAGGGTTGGCAGGGACCACCAAGTGTCATCCAGTCCAACCCCCTGCAATGCAGGAATTTCATCTGACGCATCCATGACAGGTGGACATTCAACCTTTGCTTAAAAACCCCCAAGGAAGGAGAGCCCACAACCTCCAGTGGGAGACTGTTCCACTGTCAAACAGCTCTTAACATCAGAAAGATCTTCCTGATGTTTAGTCAGAATCTCCTTTCTCCTTACTTGAAGCCCTTGGTTTGAGTCCTACCCTCCGGAGCAGGAGAAAACAAGCTCGCTCCACTTTCCATGTTCAGGACCTTGAGATATTTGAAGATGACTGTCATAAATGTGAGCTGAGTCAGATTTCTTCCCCCGGTCCCCAGTCCTTACCTGTGACCAGTAAGTATGCCTCACCGACTTCGTTAGCAATCCTCCTAGTCTTGAATATTTCGTAGAGGCCAATGTCGTCGAATGTTACGTTCCGGATGTGCAGGGAGCAATCGTAGCTTGGCGTCTGACGTCCGTCATAGGCCGCTTTAGGGTAGAATGCAGCTTTTGGGGGTGGGTGATAGAGGAAGATGGGGAAAGATTCGTCCTTCTCCCCTCTTGTCCACAGGCAGGAGATGACGTCTATCATAAGCCCTTTGGGGGTGAAGGTGACATCCTGCCCTACCAGGGGAAATTCTGGATCCAGGATGACATCAATGGTAATGTTCTGAACAGCTTGCGCCAACAGGAAACACGAACTCAAGATATGGCCTACAGGTGAATGGACAAGGAAGAGACAGTCAGGACACGGCTACACTTGTCAATTAATATCGTTATAACTGTGTTATAAACATGTGGCACCAGATGGCGCTGCAGAGCAGCAATCCAACGCCAAAGGGATGTTCCATTAAGAACTTTTCTAGTGTTTTTTTCCTATAGTTTTTTTTTTAAATCTGTATAGATCTAGTCAGTTCTAGGAAGTGACATAAGGGGGGGGGGAAAACCTCTTATATTGGATCATACCATTCTATTCATGGGGGTCTGCATGGATTTCTCCAAGGGGATGTGTGTGTAAAGGAAAATGGGAGTAAGCTGGTTTCTTACCCAAAATGGGAGTAATATTGCTTGTACACTTTGCCCAACATCTCAGGTTCTGCAGAAGCAAGAAACCTTTCTCTTTCTTCCTTTCTTTCCCACAGAATGAAAGTTGGGGGTCTAGAGATAATGGCTGGCATGCAATGTAGCGCTAAGTAACTTTCCTCTCGGTGCAAGGACTCATGCTTGAGCGATGGGATTTCTCCCCCCTCTCCTTTACCGGGCAACTCCTAAATCTGTTATTGTGGGGGCTCCCTGCAGATTTGGGGGTGCAGATTTGCTGCCATACAGTTATAGTTTCTGCCACATCTTGGCAGCAGTGCATGGGTGACATCCGGTCCAGTGGGTGGTCCTGTCTCTCAGCTTCCTCTTCCTCCTTAGTTTCTAGACCTCTGTAGGGAGGAGGATGGGGACGCCGCTAGGCCTGGCATCCTCCCCTCGCAAAAGCCGCTGGAACCAACTGCCCTGCGAGGGAGAGCAGCAGGACCATCTCCTCTGGGATTGGAGGTGGCGTCGACTGCCCCCTCACCTACTATGGTGGCGGGAGCGGCAAGAAGCTGGAAAATTTGAGCCATGCCCCAGAAGACCGAGGTCCTACTCTGTACAGCCACCAACACCGGTTGCAATGCAGCCAGGGTCGAGACTCTTCCTTACATACTGTTGAGGCCTGTTCCAAACTGTGAGGAGCCCCAGGGGTGCGATTTGGAACAAAATATCGGGGGGGGGGGGGCCGGTACCGTATTTTTCCGTGTATAAGACAAGGGTTTTTTAAAAAAAATTTAAAACTATTGTTTAAAATTTGGGGTCGCGTAGTTCGTAGGGGTGACGGGCGATTGTTTGCACTCGCGAGTAGGAGATATACAGTGGCGATTGGGCGGGTGATTGGCGTATGCGCCAAGAGCTGTTTGGGATTGGCTGTTGCGGTGGCAATTGGGCGGGCGATTTGTGGCTGCTGACGGCAATTGGGCAGGCGATTGTTGCTTTTTGCGAGGTGTGCGATTGGCAGCTGCAGTCAGGTTGGTGAGTGATTGCCAGCAATCCGGCCCCAAAAGTCTGGGCATCCCCCCCCCAATGCAAAAAACCCGCCTGGGCAATGTCCCCCCATTTTCTTAATTTGGAGTCCCCAAAATTAGGGGTTGTGTTATACACGGGGGCGTGTTATACACAGAAAAATACGGTAAGTCCTGCCCCATGTAGTCGATCACATGACGCAGCACACACAAACCATTTGAATAGCAATATCCATCAGCTTTTGGGGGAAAGCCCCCTCAAATATTTTTTGGTGGTGCAAAGCCCCCATGGCCCCTATGACTAGCCCACAATGGCAGTTCCATCTGCTCTACGAGGGGTTGTATCATCGAGAACATACCTCCCATGGAGGGTCTGATGAGACTGTGGCCTCTTCTTTGGTGGGTTTGAGAAGGACGATGCCCCACTCCCCCACTCCCAGCACCAATATGGTCAGCATTGGCTATGGTACAGTCACTTCCGAGAAAGCAGTTGGTTGGGAGCTAACCAAGCATTTAACTAAGGATGAGTACCTGAGTTTGTTCTTTTCCTCCACCCTCCCAATGCCCTTTCCTTTCATGCCATGTATTTTTGATCGTAACGTTTAAGGGCAGGGACTGCAGAGGCTGTTCTGGGAGCACTTTTGCACCGAAGTGCAGGGCGTAATAAGGAGGAGGAGGAGGGAAAGGTAAACACCAGGTGAAGAACAAGAATCAGGTGGGGCTGGACTAGAAGATGAACTTCAGGGCCTGTTCCAACTATGAGTTCTATGAGGAAGGCCTGACAAAGTTGCATCCCTGGGAAAAGGGGTTAGAAGGAGGAACATTATATGCTCTTTACATATTTCAAAGAACAGTTGTATTGTTGCACCATGATGTCAGGATTTGGGGGTTGGGTGGGGCATGACTTGCACTGAGACAGCCAAAGAAGTTCCATCACCTCAAAAGTGCAGTTTTAGATCTTAGTGCCTCCCCACCGAGTCCCAAGTAAACTCTCACCTGCTAGAAGCACCATTGCCCAGGATCTCCCATGGCCACAGGGGGCGCCAGCTCGTGGGCACTGTCCACATGATGCTCCCGCCCCTCTTGGAGATGGGAGGGGCTTGGACATCCTGGGAGGGTGGCCTTTGTGCCCAGCTGGTTGCCTAGGTTCCTCCTGTGCTCCTTGCCGCCAGCGGCTGGGACCCCCAGCTGAGCCCACCCACTCCACACCCGCCCCAGGCTGTCCTCCTAGGCCCAGGGTGCTTCATCCATAGCTCCCCTCTTCTCCCCCCCACCACCCTGCAGCAGTGTGAAGCTCCCTGGTAACAGGAAGAGGTCACAAAGCAGAGGACTGAGCCACAGGGAGCAGTGTGTGCATGGGGGTAGAGTGGTCCTGTCTGGGGAGGTTCTTCTGAAAGGCAGGCTTTACATTTGTACAACCAAGCCAGAACTTTTGCCATTTTGGAGGTGGGGGCAGTTGGTTTTGGTTAGCAACCAGCAGATTCCGAGCCAACTCCCTGAATTATCAGCTGTGTGTGTGTGTGTGTGTGAGAGAGAGAGAGAGAGAGAGAGAATTTTCACATTTCTTTTAACTGTTTGCAAAACACAAGAAAACTAATAACCTTTTTTTACTCATTCACAAACAAGTATTTATACACCTCTATTGATAAAACTCCCCAAATGGTTTAAATTCTACATAGAACCATGCAATATTAAACAGTTAACATCTATTGTTGTTGCTTGGAAAGGGGTGGCATGTTGAAAGGAAAGTTTTTCTTCACACATGCCACAGCCTCGGTTGAAATACCCATCACAGCAGAACCAGAGAAGCCAATTGAAGGACAGAGCATCGCTTTAACACCAGGAGGTATAAATCTGAAGAAAACGAGTGTCTGCAGCTGGAGAAAAACAAGATCGTTACCTATTTCCTACATCCACTTTCTGCACAGAGAATTGGATCTGCCTTCAACTGCTCTTTTCCCATCATAGATTTAAGGCCAAGTGACTCTGGAACTTACAAACCAAGAACAGAAAGACCTCTGGGATATGAAACAGGGGTGCCCACATAAAGGTCCACAATTAGGAAATACTTCCACTTTTCCTATATTTTAGAGACTCCCTTTAGAGGGTTCGCAGTACATGGTCTCAGACCATGTTTCTGAGCACCAGCTTACTAAAAAAAATTGCCTTGTTGATTTTTGTAATGAGAGTGAGCAGCTGATGTTACAAAGCACAGAAACCTCAGCTTTCCTCAAACTGTATGCTGTGCTTCCTCATTTTAGGAACCATCGGCTTTTAATTGGTGCATATATCGAAGCCGGGCGATGTTCAACTTGCCTTTGCAGTCCATACCTCTGATTCAATAAACATTTTTTTTGTGATTCGGGATCGAAATGTCTTGTCGTTGATCCTACAGACCACAAGGAATGTCTTGGTGACTTGCATCCAGAACTTTGGGTGTAATATCACAAAGGATATTTAAAATTTGGATTAAAATGCTGGGGGCGGGGCAATGCAAGTTGGCATTTCGATGCCAACTGACATTGGGCAGAAGTTGTCGAAGATTTGCCTGCATGAGCAGCACCCAGCTGATGGGAACTTGAGGTTTGCAAGGCACTCCAGGGACGGCAGGTTTAAAGGAGAGAGAGAGAGAGAGAGAGAGCTGTCAATTTCAGGACATTGGACAGCTCTGGGAAGGGGAGAGATCTGTATGAAGAGTCCCCCTCCTAAGACAGCTAAGGCATTTGCAATTTCTCCCCAGCATCTGTACAATGCATTTTAAATCAACTTTCTTTTTGGTGTGATTCTTTGGCCAATAGCCGTATGCTCACTGGAACAAATTAATATGCCATCCATCAGGCAAGGTCTTTTCCACCGGCCTTGCCTCGCCCTCCAGTCTCTGCTTCTCAATTTGTATTGTATTATTTTATGCCATTGTTTTGTATGGTTATGGTTTAGAAATTATTTATTGTAATATGTACATAATTACATATGTAAAATATGTAATATTGTAAAATGGATTTCTGTTTAATTTTTATATGCTGATATCTAATATTCTACACTATTCTACTGGATTGTGTTGAGTATGACTTTATTTGATATAAGTTGCTTGTGTCAAAGTTATGTTTTATTATCACATTTTTTTGTATTGGGTTAGATTGTTACAAGGCGCACATTCCTTGTTTCTTCAGCTTGAAAACCGCCTTGGGTATTGTTGTTGTTCAGTCGTTCAGTCGTGTCTGACTCTTCGTGACCCCATGGACCAGAGCACGCCAGGCATGCCTATAGGTTTGATCTTCTTGCAGTCCATGGGACTCTCAAGAGTCTCCTCCAGCACCATAATTCAAAAGTATCAATTCTTCGGCGATCAGTATTCTTCTCACTTCCGTACATTACTACTGGGAAAACCATAGCTTTAACTATATGGACCTTTGTCGGCAAGGTGATGTCTTTGCTTTTCAAGATGCTGTCTAGGTTTGTCATTGCTTTTCTCCCAAGAAGCAGATGTCTTCTAATTTCGTGACTGCTGTCACCATCTGCAGTGATCATGGAACCCAAGAAAGTGTAATCTCTCACTGCCTCCATTTCTTCCCCTTCTATTTGCCAGGAGGTGATGGGACCAGTGGCCATGATCTTAGTTTTTTTGATGTTGAGCTTCAGACCATATTTTGCACTCTCCTCTTTCACTCTCATTAAAACGTTCTTTAATTCGTCCTCACTTTCTGCCATCAAGGTTGTATCATCAGCGTATCTGAGGTTGTTGATATTTTTTCCGGCCTTGGGTATAGTAAAACAGGAAAGCGGTATAAACCTTAAATGTGAAATGAAAATGAAGCAAAATATTATTTATCTGGAGCATCTGTACCCTGCTCTTCAGCCAAAAAGGCTCCCAGGCCTGCAGCACTGAGAAACCCTGTGATGCGGCTTTAGCTGAGAAAAATTGACTGACTCAACAAGATGCAACCAATAAATGTTCTGGCTGAGTACACCCAGAACTCTCTGGTCAAAGTACATCAGGTTTACAAGTGTGGAGGAAGCAATGACAGGGAAGAATAAGTCTTCCCCTGGGTGACAGGAATGGGGCTCTCTGCTGGCCAACAGGCAAGGGCTTTCTGTATCTGTCTTGCAACACTTTCCAGCCCTCAGAGCCCTAGGAGCTTTCAAAGGGAAGTTGCTGTTGAGATTCATTCCCCATGTGGAGTCATGGATTGTTGTCTATCACATGACGGTGTTTTCATTCCATAGAGTGGGAAGTGGGAAGTGACGGAAGACAGGATGGTTGTCTTACTGTGTTCCCTGAAGTGGGACTGCTGTCCTTTGTTCTTTCTCTTTGCTGTCTGATGCTAGAGAGAGAGGGAGCCATGTTGCAGTGCTCTGTGTGTGTTTATATGTAAATAAAGTAGATAAGCCTAAATGCTGAGTTGTTGAGTTCTGTTACGCAACTGTGCAAACCTCTGCGGATCCCTAAGTGTGCTGATGTCATCTGGCATCAGTCGCTGTGATGTTCGGGCTGAGGAATGCTTAAGAATCTCCCGAATGATCGTCCAGGAGGGAGGGAACATGCCAGTCGGGCATGTGTCTCTGCCAAGGTCCTACTTGTGAGTAGGATGTTTCCTGACAGTTGCTACCAAGGCCATTATGTGATTGTGTTCTCTGATGAACCGAGGGGAAGACTATGAGTCATGAGTATGGGAGGAGAGAGTGTGAATTCAGCAGTGCTTAGTTTGGTTTTGTTTGTTAGTTTGGGATTGCCATATTCTGAAGAGCAAAAAAGAGGACACATTTGCTGACTTCTACTTTAAACCAAAATTGTGGAAACCTTTTGTGAAAAGTGTATTTCTGAGCTTTGCTGGCTCATAACACCACTTTTTTTTTTAGTAATACCATAAATGTATATATCAATGGAAAGATAATTTAATGAAGAATGTAATGCAACAAAGTTTGTTCAATTATCTGTGTCCCATCAAAAGTTGTAGTCGAATAACCAGAAAAAGGAAGCACAACTTGCTTAGGTTGGTATGCAAGTGCCAGTGTGGTGTAGTGGTTAAGAGCAGTAGACTTGTAAACTGGGGAACCGGGTTCGTGTCTCCGCTCCTCCACATGCATCTGCTGGGTGACCTTGGGCTAGTCACACTTCTCTGAAATCTCTCAGCCCCACTCACCTCACAGAGTGTTTGTTGTGGGGGAGGAAGGGAAAGGAGAATGTTAGCCGCTTTGAGACTCCTTCGGGTAGTGATAAAGCGGGATATCAAATCCAAAATCTTCTCCTCCTCTTCCTCCTCCTCCTCCTCTTTCCTTCATATGAATGAAGCCAATGAGCTTGAGTGTTTAGAGAGCCAATCAGGTTTTATGAGCCATCAAACCTCGGAAATACACTTTCCCCAAAAGGTTTCCACAATGTTTCCACAGTGTATGGATCACTGTGACTACTCTACCCATGAAAAAGAGGGCATATGGCAAGCTTTGTAGATTATGAGTGCTGTGATGCTTAGTGGGTTTTATAATATGGCTTTTCTTGTGGTTCTGCTGTTTCATCTATTTTTAAGTCGTTTTGTTAATAGTGTTTTTATAGAAGGGGGGCTGCCTCACTGATGATTTGCAATTGTTTTCCTGATGATTTGTTAATTGTTTTGTATGATATGTGCTGCAATTGTGATGCTCCTGTCATGTTATTATTTATAGTATGTAAACCGCTTTGCGACTCACGTGAGGGGGAAGCGGCAGAGAAATATAATACAGTCATACCTTGGTTCTCGAATGGAATCCATTCTGGAAGTCCGTTTGACTTCCAAAAACATTTGAAAACCAAGGGACAGCTTCCGATTGGCTGCAGGAACTTCCTGCGGTCAATCGAAAGCTGCGTTGGATGTTCAGGTTCCAAAAAGTTTGCAAACACGCACTTCTGGGTTTGCAGCATTTGGGAGCCAAAATGTTCAAGTCACAAGGCTTTCGAGAACCAAGGTACAGATGGGTAGGGTATAAATAAATAAATCATCATCGTCGTCACTAGTACTAGTAGTAGTAGTAGTAGTGCTACTGCTACTACACAAATACCTTATAATATGATCAAGGGGCATCCCGAAAGCATAAAGCAATGCAGCTACATAAGAACAGGAATCATTCCCAAAATGATTATTATAAATTGGTTTCTTACATATGTACCTTGAATGTGTATACTGTACAAGCTCAGTGAGATGTGGGAGCTTGCTTTCACCAGGTAATCTAGTTTCAGTGGCGGAGGAAGCCGCTTGGTCACCAGTGTACAGTGTATGGCGCATGTGTGCCGCACTGCTCCATAGCGGCAGCGGCAGGCAGGCCCCGAGGCAGCCTCGCCCTGCAGCCTGCTCACAAACCTGCTCAGAGGCCTGTGAGCAAGCCGCGGAGCGAGGCCGCTCCGCCCCATAGTTTGCCCAGGGCCCACCGGCAGAGCTCGGCTTGGGCGGGGTGGGGGGCATGCCAAGTGTCACCCCCCTCCCCTGGAAACTGGGGCGCCCACCCCCATGGCCCCCACCTCGCTACGCCACTGTCTAGTTTATATTAGGTCTAACTTGAGGCAAGCAAACTCCCATCTCCTCATCAACACACACAAAAAAGCCATTCTCTTTTCTGATCTTTCATGTTTGACAGGGTTGAACATCCCTGTTCACAGCAGTATGTTGTGGAGAATTGTAGAAGATTAGCCAACGCTCTTGAAGAGAGGCATGGATACTGTTTCTGGTTGCAGATACAAAAAATAAAATAAAAATGATTTTGATACTGTACTACTGTATACTATACTACACTGAAATGTTTAAACGTTTCTTTGATTGTCCTTGAATCTTCCTGCCACACTTGCCATCCAGCTCCGGGGAAGCTGGGCGGGGGGGGGGGGGGGCGAGACACCCTGACTGGCTCCAAGAGAGGGCAAGGCAGGGCAGAGACTCCACCCTGCCCATATCTGAGACTCCTGCAAAACATAAGTACAGGCAGCCTCCAGGAAGCAGACTGAAGGGAACCAGGAGTCCGGCTGAGTACCGGAACACCCGGCTTGGAAATGGGGAGCCAGGAGGGGCGACTGAGTCCCCGCTGGGGACTTTTCCTTGGGTGGAAAAGGAACTGGGAGGCAGCATTTCTAGCAGGTGAGAGGAATCGGGACCCTCAGGGGGGGAGGGGGGAGGGAGACCCAAAGTGGGTTGTGGAACGGGTTACCCTTGATAGTCTTTGGTGGTGTGTAAGTGGGTCTCCGCAGGGACGTGGGTGGCGCTGTGGGTTAAACCACAGAGCCTAGGTCTTGCTGATCAGAAGGTCGGCGGTTCGAATCCCCGCGACGGGGTGAGCTCCCGTTGCTTGGTCCCTGCTCCTGCCCACCTAGCAGTTCGAAAGCACGTCAAAGTGCAAGCAGATAAATAGGTATCACTCCGGTGGGAAGGTAAATGGCGTTTCCGTGCGCTGCTCTTGGTTCACCAGAAGTGGCTTCATCATGCTGGCCACATGACCCGGAAGCTATACGCTGGCTCCCTCGGCCAATAAAGCAAGATGAGCGCTGCAACCCCAGAGTCGGACACGACTGGACCTAATGGTCAGGGGTCCCTTTACCTTTACCTTAAGTGGGTCTCTGCACTGTACTTGTCTGTTTTTGGAGTTCCTTCCCCAAATGGATTCATCCTGCTGCTGCTGTAGCTACTGCTGTTATTACTACAAATGATTCCACCACCACCACCCCCACCAGGGCCAGATTTAGGTTTGATGAGGCCCTCAGATACTGAAGGTAATGGGGCCCTTTATATGTCCAGCTGTCCTTTGTCAACAACAAATTGTTGCTGTTTTTTGTGTTGAATATATATGGTAATTTATGGGCTAATAGGTATCTAAAGCCATTTGCACATAAGAAAATACAGTGGTACCCCGCAAGACGAATGCCTCGCTAGACGAAAAACTCGCAAAACGAAAGGGTTTTGCGAGTTTTTAGTTGACTCGCAAGAGGAATTCGTCTATGCCTGTTTTTCGCAAGACGAATTCGTCTGGCGAGGTACCACTGTAAGCTGGCTTACCTTTTCGCTCTGCTCGGGAGGGGTGATGTCCGCGTCCGCCATTTTGGATCGACTGTGCATGCGCAGTCGATCCAAAATGGCAGACGCGGACAACATCCCTCCCGACCGCAGCGAAAAGGTAAGCTCCGCTGCCGGTCGGGAGGGGGCCGTGGGATCGTGCCCGATGTCGGGCATGATCCCACGGCCCTCTCCCTCCTTCCCGGAGCCCCGCCGCTGCGTTTTAAGACTGCAACAATCGTTGCAGTCTTAAAACGCGGCGGCGCGGAGCTCCGGTGCCGGTCGGGAGGGGGCCGTGGGATCGTGCCCGATGTCGGGCATCATCCCACGGCCCTCTCCCTCCTTCCCGGAGCCCCGCCGCTGCGTTTTAAGACTGCAACGATCGTTGCAGTCTTAAAACGCGGCGGCGCGGAGCTCCGGTGCCGGTCGGGAGGGGGCCGTGGGATCGTGCCCAATGTCGGGCATCATCCCACGGCCCCCTCCCTCCCTCCCGGAGCCGCGGCGCCGTGTTTTAAGACTGAAGCGAGCGAACAGCAGCGCTGCTGTTCGCTCACTGCAGTCTTAAAACGCAGCTTGGCTTGGCTCCGGTGCCGGTCGGGAGGGGCCCCCGGACTTTTTTTTCCCATAGGAACGCATTAATTAATTTTAATGCGTTCCTATGGGGAAAGGTGCCTCGCAAGACGAAATTTCCGCAAGACGAAGAGTCTTGCAGAACGAATTAATTTCGTCTTGCGAGGCACCACTGTATGTACTTTATCAAAGTAATTGTAGAACTGAAATACAATTAAGAAGACGTATATTTATAGTGAAATACAATTAAGAAGAAGTACATTTGGGGGGGCAAGAAAGAGGGGCCCTAAACTATAGCTTGTTTAGTTTATGCATAAATCTGGCACTCCCCCACCCCCAACAACCAGTTCTGCTCCTATTTCTGATGCTCCCCACCCACATTTGATAAGATTTGCACAAAATCATAAAACGGGCAGCAGTAAACCCCATCGTAAAAATTTCTGCACCCTATATATTGTGCAGCAAGTTTTGTGTGCAAAGAGTTTACAACTCCTTTCCCTTCTTTGCCAGTGGGTGTGCCAGGAACGTAGCCTTTTATACATATAGATGGAGCATCAGCTTCGTTTCCAGGAAAGGTTGAAGAGTTTGGGCCTCTTTAGCTCAAGGAAAAGGCAAGTCAGAGGCAACACAATAGAAGTTTATTGAATTCAGTCTGGTGGGCAGAGGAAAGTTTTCCTCCCTCTCTCGTGGCACCAGAAACCATGGGCATCTAAAGGAGCTAAGCGTTGGAAGATTCAGCAAAGATAAAGCCCTCCTGAACACGTAGTTAAACTATGGAACTCACTGCCACAAGAGGCAGTGATGGCCACCGACTTCAGAAGAGGATTGGGCAAATTCATGGATCTCAAGGCTATCAAGGGCTACTAGGCTGTGCTCTGGCTTGAAGGTCAGAGGCAGTAATACTTCTGAAGACCAGTTGCTGGAGACGGCAGGGGTGCCAACTTGAATAAAAATTGGCATTTGGGGGGGGGGTAGGCAAGCCTAATAATAAGAATAATAATAATAATAATAATAATAATAATAATAATAAATTTTTATTTATACCCCGCCCTTCCCCGCCAAAACCGGGCTCAGGGCAGCTAACACCAATAAAATCACAACAAAAACATAAACAGTTCATTAAAATACAGATTAAAATACAATTTAAAACTAAATCTAAACTTCAGCCTCATTTTTAAGTAGCCCACCAATCACCCCAAAAGAACGAAACATCAGGGTTAAACTGAAACCAACCCAAAGGCTAGGTGGAACAGCTCTGTCTTGCAGGCCCTGCGGAAAGATGCCAAATCCCGCAGGGCCCTGGTCTCTTGTGCCAGACTGTTCCACCAAGTCGGGGCCAGTACTGAGAAGGCCCTGGCCCTAGTTGAAGCCAACCTAGCATCCTTGTGGCTCGGGACCTCCAACAAATTATTATTTGAGGACCTTAAGGTCCTACCTGGGACATACCAGGAGAGGCGGTCCCTTAGGTATGAGGGTCCTAAACCTTGTCTGGAATAACCGATCACATGATGCAGTGCACACACAACATTTGAATGACAATGCCCACCAACTTTGGGGTTTTATTTTATTGTGGGGGCCGAAGCCCCCATGGCCCCTAGGAGTTGGCTCCTATAGCAGGAGGGCAGAGTCCTCTTGTGCCCAGGTCCCGCTTGCCAGTTTTGCCAAAGACATCTAGCTGGCCACTGTGAGAACAGGGTGCTAAACTAGGTGAGCCATTGGCCTGATCCTGCAAGGGGCTCTTCTTATATTTCCTTTCGATCCCTTACTAGCTATATCTATTTATTTTGATTATCCCAAATTTGCACGTGCGCACACACGGGCGCACACAAGAACCGATTGCGCAAGCAAGTTCGCAGTGCCTGTTGACTTTTGCACATTTCTCGGACGGGGGTTGTTTTAAAAGGAAGGTGCACGGCGTTCTGTGCACATGCCCTGCCTGTGCTTTACTGCATAACAGATTCAACAAATTAAAGATGGGAACAAACAACCCAGGGGACGCTTCCTGGTATGGGCAGGTAAAGCCGAAGTTGCAAACACATGCAGGTTTGGACTGCTTTAGTCTTTCGCAAATGGGGATAATGGGGGATTAACAGCAAAGTAGTGATATAATGTGGATGAGTCCCATGTTTCCTAGAGGAAATGGGGGCAGGTTGCTGAGTAGGTACAGGAACGAGTGCTCAAAACAGCTTTCAAAAGCAGTTGTTCTTGCTACCACCGATATATACCGTATTTTCGGCATATAAGACGACCCCCCAACTTTTCCAGTTAAAATATAGAGTTTGAGATATACTCAACTGCAGATTTTCCACCCGCGTATAAGATGACACCCGACTTTTGAAAAGATTTTCCTGGATTAAAAAGTATTCTTATACGCCAGAATATACAGTATATATGGCCTATAATCAGGGGTAGCCAACTCCCAAGAGACTGCGATCTACTCATTGTTAAAAACTGGCAGTGATCTACCCCCTTTTTGGGGGTTCAGGTCAAAGTTGATGAGCTTTTTTTTTTTAGGAAGGAGGAAGGCCCTTTTGGGAGGGTTCGGATTAAAGTTGTTGAGCTTTTCCAGGGAGGAGGTAAAGTGTTGAGCTTTTTTTTTTTTACGGGAGCCGCAGTTGTTCAGCTTCTTTGGGGGGAGCCAATGATCTACCAGTGATCTACTGCAGACGTCCAGTGATCTACCGGTAGACCACGATCTACCTGTTGGACATGCCTGGCCTATATAATAGTGTTGACACTTTGGGTGGGAGGCAGGCAGGGTGTACTCTGGGCAAGAGCGATTATTTCCTTTTTTTCTACAGCATCACCAGGAGGAAGGGTTGGGTGCAACTTAGCACAGTAGTACCATCAATAATGGTCAAAGCAATTCTCATAGAATCATAGAGCTGTAGCGTTGGAAGGGACCCCAAGGGTCATCTAGTCCAACCCCCTGCAATGCAGGAATCTCACTCAAGCATCAGTGACAGAGGGCCATCTAACATCTGCTTAAAAACCTCCAAGGAAGGAGAGTCCGTACTACTGTCGAACAGCTCTTACTGTCAGAAAGTTCTTCCTGGTGTTAAGTTGAAATCTCTCTTTTTTCAAATCATATTATTAAAGTTTCCAATACAACAAAATCATATGAAACATTCCAAATTACATTCAAATTATTCTCCAATTATCCTTAAACAAGAAAGGCTCCAATCAACCGATTATTATTTTTAATTTTATTATTAATTTTTATTATTTTTATTTTTAAAATAAAATAAAATTTAAATTTAAAAGTTAAGTTGAAATCTCATTTCTTTAACTTGAATTGGTTTGAGTCCTACCTTCCAGAGCGGGGGGCGGCGGGGGGGGGGGAGCTTGCTCCACCTTCCCTGTGGCAGCCATTGAATATTTGAAGACAGCTATCAAATCTCCTCCCAGTCTCCTCTTTTCCAGGCTAGCATACCCAACTCCCTCAACCTCATCTGTTAGCTGCCACCCATCCTCCAGCCACCTAATAATAATAATAATAATAATAATATAATAATGTGTCTTTCTCTCCTGGTCATAGGGTAGAGGGTTGTGTAGTATGTAGAGACTAGTCCACTGTACAAAGGTATGTGTCCCCAGTGGCGGAGCTTCATGCTCTGGGCCGGGGGTGGGAAGCAGGTGGGGGCGGGGCTGGCACGCGTCCCGGGGTGGGCAGGCGCTGCCCCAAGGGGCGTGGCGTGTGTTCTGGGGGGCGTGGTGCGCCGCCTGCTGGGTCGTGGCGCCCAGCGCGGGTGGGTGTACAGCCGCAATGGAACCCCACCGGGATCCGCGCTGTCCGGGCGGTACGCTCCCATGGCCCCCCCTTCCTCCACCACCCCTGTGTGTCCCTCAGGCTGGAAAAGATTGCCACCCCTGGCTTGATGAGAAAAATCTCTCTTGTATCCCACCTGCAGCCTCCATCCTGAGTTCTTGCTTCCTGCTGACTCAGTGCCAGGACACCATCGCCACCAACATCTCCATCGCTGTGGAACCGCTGAATCCTGTAGCAGGGCAGAGCGTCACCCTCACACCAGGAGTTGTCTTAAAAGGTGTTAAAAGGTGTCGCTGGTACCGTGGGTTGACAGCTGAATCACAGGAACTGATCTTCATCGATATATCTATGTTTTATGAGGTGGGAGTGGCTTACACTGGGCGAGAGACAACGGGTCCTGGCTGCTCCCTTCACATCAGGAATTTAGTACCAGAGGACTCTGGGATTTATACAGTAAAACTTGACGAAGGTGGGATGCTTTCCACTACAGGCCATGTGGACATGGAGGTTTCAGGTATGATGTTCTCCAGCCCTTCTGATGCGTTTATGTCAGGGATGAAGAAATCTGTGGGCCTCCAGATCAGCCCTCAGCCAGCATCATCAATGATCAGGAATGAGGGGAGTTGAAGCTGGCCAACATCTGGAGGCATCCTGATATATCTTTAGGCACCGGGGGGAAACATTCCTCTATAACCAGGTCTTTGGCCTTCAACCATCTGTATGTAGCCTTTTATATATAGGTGTAATATTTTTAATGTACCGTATTTTTTGCTCCATAAGACGCACTTTTTTTCCTCCTAAAAAGTAAGGGGAAATGTCTGTGCGTCTTATGGAGCGAATGCATGGTCCCTGGAGCCAAATTGCCCAGGTGGGAAAGGCAGATCCTGCTTTTTCTGTTTTAGAAAGAGCTAAAGGCTAACAAGAGGGAAAGAGAGTGTTGAAAGGAACCCGCTCAACAGCTGATTACAAGAGATCGGGAGGGAGATAAGGGAGCTAGCTCCCTTCCTGCCCCGCCCAGGCCCCTTGCACAGTAGTTCCTTTGGGAGGGCTGAGGATCCTGGGAAATTGAGTTTTTCAGCCATTTGGGGCTTTCTGTTACTTTTCCTCTTGCTTTCTATTACTTGCTGGTGCTTACTGGTTTGTACTGGTGCTTACTGGTCTGTACTAGTTTGTACTGGTGCTTACTGGTCTGTACTGGTGCTTACTGGTTTGTACTGGTGCTTACTGGTTTGTACTGGTTTGCTTCCTCTTGCTTCCTATTACTTGCTGGTGCATACTGGTTTGTACTGGTGCTTACTGGTCTGTACTGGGTTTGTACTGGTGCTTACTGGTTTGTACTGGTTGCTTTCCTCTTGCTTCCTATTACTTGCTGGTGCATACTGGTGCGTACTGGTGCTTACTGGTCTGTACTGGTTTGTACTGGTGCTTACTGGTTTGTACTGGTTTGCTTTCCTCTTGCTTCCTATTACCTGCTGGTGCTTACTGGTCTGTACTGGTTTGTACTGGTGCATACTGGTTTGTACTGGTGCTTACTGTCTGTACTGGTTTGTACTGGTGCTTACTGGTTTGTAAGCAATGCTTTTCCCCCTTTACAAAAGCTGCACAAATCTGAACTGATCCTCAAAAAGCAGGGCTTTCCCCTTTGCAAAAAAAGCTGCAAAACTTTGAGCTGATTCTCAAAAAAAAAAAAAAAAAAAAAAAACCAACCATGGTTTTAGAGGAGGAAAACCAGAAAAATATTTTCCCCTGGTTTCCTCCTCTAAAAACGAGGTGCGCCCTATGGTCCGGAGCGTCCTATGGAGCGAAAAATACGTTATTTCTTTCCCTACTTGGTATCTACTGTATTGGCCTGAATATAAGCTGCACCCGCATATAAGCCACACCTTTAAAATTCGGCAGCTTGGGGGAGGCTTGGGAGCCACAGACAGGATGGGTGCCATTGCCCCGTGCTCCCGGGGGGGGGGAGCCACACCGCTTTGCCGGTGGTGTAAGTTCGTGAATATAAGCTGCACTTTCAGACACGATCAGCTGCACCATCAGAATTTGGAGGGAAATGGCAGCTTATATTTGGGGCAATACAGTATGTGGGATTGTTTGCTTGTAAGTCATTTTGTTTTGCCCTGGGCAAGATAAAGGAACTAACCAAATTTTATAATTAATAATAACAATAATAATAACATCTGGGGAACTACAGGTTCCTCCATGCCTAGTTTAAATGCACCCTGAGTTGTCTCTCCTGCTACATCATTAAATGTCAGGCTTCAGAGGATCCAACCTCCCATGGTAGGTTGCCAGGAATGGATAAGACAAGGAAAGTTCTTACCAATGTTTTTTATTTAATATTCACAGAGAGAGGCTTAGAAATGCAACCTCTAGGAGTAATGGTGTTGCTCCAAGTGAAACCCCAAATCCTCCATCTCTCCCATTATGTATCATCACATACGGTGGGCTGAGCTGTGCCTTCTGCCTCTGAGCTCTCTGCTCTCCTACTTTCAATGCCCGCCGGGTTCTGGGAAAGGAGGGGTCTGGAATGCTTTCTAAAGACACTGAGTCTGTCAGCTGTCTCTCCCCTGGTGCTTCCTCCTCCTCCTCCTCTCCCATTATTTCCCAGCTTTCCCCTCATCTGCCTCTGAGCTGTTGTAATTCTGAACTGTCTCCTTCTTCTCTGGAAGCGTCAGGCTGGGGAGGCGGTCTCCACCATTCCTCCTCTGCCCAGTCCCTGGCATTAAGTAAAGCATCCATGTGTTTCACCTGAGAGTCTAGTCAACCTCACCCCCCCCCCAAAGTGAGCCTCTCCTGTCTTGGGAAATGGTCTAAAGGTGGGGTTCCTTAATGGTCATATGTGATGGAGAATGCAAGAGCTGAACACACGAGGACTCACCAAGGATAAGCCTCTTCTATTCTTTGTACAGAATCCTCTCCAGACCAGTTCTGTTGCCTGTAGAATCGGTGATGGCGGAGAACGGGAGCGTCACCTTGCACTGTAGCACCCCGGACAGCTCCAACGTCAAAGTCTTCTGGTTCAAGGATGGGGAGCTCCTCCCAGGAGTCTCTGAGTCAGAACAGAACCCTCACTCTAGCTGGAGCCCCCGAAGATGTATCGGGGACCTATACCTGTGAGGTCAGAAACCCCATTAGCGACGCCATGAGCAATCCCATCATAATAAGCAGTGAGTAATCTAGCCTGACCATGCTGGCAATTCCTATTCTCATCTTTGGGGTGGGTGCGTCCAAGAGATGTTGAAAAAAAAAAAAGGTAAAGGACCCCTGACAGTTAAGTCCAGTTGCGAACAACTCTGGGGTTGCGGCGCTCATCTCGCTTTACAGGCCGAGGGAGCCGGCGTTTGTCCACAGACAGCTTCCGGGTCATGTGGCCAGCATGACTAAGCCACTTCTGGCGAAACCAGAGCAGTGTACGGAAACGCCGTTTACCTTCCCGCCCGGAGTGGTACCTATTCATCTACTTGCACTTGACATGCTTTCGAACATGTTAGGGATTACTAAATGTAGATTAGTGGTTGTTTGAGAATGTTAGTGATTACCTATTTTGCAAATTGAGAGGTGCTGAGGCAATGCTGCCTGGCAGCTGCAATTTCCACCTTCAGAGATAGGGCTGGTCCTAAAATACCGTACATGCACGCCATGTAAAAGGTGCGTCTTTGGCATTCACCAAAAGCTGTATAGAGAAGGCGCTAGGAATATATCTGTGGGGAAGATATTCTACAATTTGGGGCTGCACAGAGAATGCCTAGCCCTGGGTGACTCCCTTGACAACTGAGGGTAGAAGAACTACAAAGAAGGGTCCCTCTGCCAATCGTAACACTAAGGGTGGTCTGTAGGGAAGGAGGCAGCTTTGCAGATATTCGGGACCTTTGTTGTTTGGGACTTTACACACTAGCATGAGCACCTTGAATTGGGGCTGGACACAAACCGGCAGTCAGCGCAGCAGTTTTAGATACTGGTTGTTGTTGCTGTTGTTTAGTCATGTCTCACTCTTTGTGACCCCATGGACCAGAGCACGCCAGAATACTGGTTAATTGAGTTCTAAAGGTAACCACGACCATTAATCTGGCTACTGCATCCCTCAAAAGGACAGTTTTCGATTCAAGGTTCTCGTTCAAGTCAAGCTCTTTGGGAGGCAGAGGACATCGCTAAGCTCACTGCTGGGATCCTGATTCTGATACTGTCATTGATTGGGCTGGGCTTCTTTGCTCTACAGATACCGTGAGTATGACAATGAAAGCTGCAAGCTAGAACTAATTGCTAGAAAGTTAAACCTGGGACTGTTGCTTACAAAGTCGTAATTGGGGGGCAGTGGGGGGGCGAGGATAAGCAGTGTGGGAACATAGGACATATAGGGAGTTAGATGTCTATGCAGCCCAATATGGGAAATTGCTTTAGACTCTGTATGGAACAGTTTGTTAGACTTACAATGGAGACGATTCGCCAAAATTAATGTTCAGGTAGACTCGACTTCACAAGTAAGTCTAATAGTATAGTGTGAAACATGGACGTGGGTGACGCTGTGGTTTAACCACAGAGCCTAGGGCTTGCTGATCAGAAGGTCGGTGGTTCGAATCTCTGCGACGGGGTGAGCTCCCATTGCTCGTCTCTGCTCCTGCCCACACTAGCATTCGAAAGCACTCAAAGTGCAAGTAGATAAATAGGTACCACTCCGGCGGAAGGTAAACTGCGTTTCGTTGCCGGCCTGCTCTGTTTCGCCAGAACCGGCTTTGTCATGCTGGCCACATGACCCGGAAGCTATACACTGGCTCCCTTGGCCAATAAAGCGAGATGAGCACCGCAACCCCAGAGTTGGACACGACTGGACCTAATGGTCAGGGGTCCCTTTACCTTTTTATAGTGTGAAACAGTCTAACATAGTCTAATGCAGAGAAGTAATGCTGAAAAGGCCTCATTGAGGCATCTGATGTGGCACGTGACCCAAAATTCCTTTTGGTCTGAAGGTATTGTCTGCATTCATTTTGTATTTGAGAACTCCTTTGCAGATGTCTATTTGTTTATTGCATTTTCGAAGGCAGCCCTATTCAGGGAAGTTTTTAGTGTGTGGTGTTCTATTGTGCTTTTACTATTTATTTATTTTTGTTGGCAACCACCCAGAATGCCTGGAGCTACCCAGTCAGATGGGCAGCACATTATTATCATTATTATTATTATTATTATTATTATTTCTGCCCCACTTTTCCTACAATGAGCTCAAGGTGGCGTACGTTGGTTCTTCCCCGTTGCATTTTATCCTCACAACAACTTTTGCGAGGGAGGTCAGGCTAAGAGGTAGCGACTGGCCCGAGGTCACTCGGTGGACTTCAGGTGGCCAAGTGAGGATTTGTTTTTGTTTTTTTAATAAGAATTTATTGGCATTTTTTCCTTATAACAACATACACCCATATCCACACCTACATTTATACACATACAAAACAAATACAATTATAAACCAAGTACAAACATTGCCAGGATTCTTCTTCTTATTTAAGCATCTCGTAAAAAAATTTCTATTTCTGAATCTTGACGGTTGACTTCCCCTACCTTTTCACCTTCGGTTTTATACCCCTAATCTGCTTTTTAACCTCTTCTTCTAAAAATTAAACACAATTATATATATAGAATTAGACAATCATCTTAATCATCTTAGTTTATAGACTTAATCATCTTATACTAGATTTACTAGTAATACATCATCATAGATCTTCACGAATCGTTCTTATCAAATCTACACTATCTCCTTGTCCTTTAATCTGCTGCTAATAACAAAAACTTCAAATATCTCCTTTCTTATTAAGAAAACTAAATATAGCTAACAGTCTTCACCCTCCGATTTCAGAATGCCATAACAGACCGTTTTAAATTTTACTTAATACTTCACCCCACTCCCCCTCTATCCATTGTCCTTCTCCTAGTGACGCCAGAACCAAACTTCCAGTTGCCTTCTTTTTCCAAATGTCCACAGATCCAGGCACAGTTCAGAACACTCCTTGCAACGAGCCTCAGGGTATCCATCTCATCTTCTTTCAGCTGCTCCGTTTCTTATACCATTCTTCTTCTTCTTGTAAATATCTTAATTCTTTGTCCCTTGCCCCCGAGCTCACACCTCGGGGTCTGGATATAACAAATCTTATCGTCGTCCTGGGGCTGCCACCCCCCAAGAACGAATCTTTTTCCCGGAGTCGCCCTGTCATTTCTCTCCATCCTTCCAGCAACCCTCTCAGCTCCTTGCCAAGGTTTTCTTCCAAAGTGTCAAAGTTTTTGAGAGCCTCCTCTGTGGGAAGTAGATTTCTTTTCAAATCCCCACACAAGACTTTCACTTTCCGATAAAGCAGTTCCAGCCTCAAAGCATTGAGCCTTTGTTCATCCGTTAGTCCAGAGTTCAAAACAAGTTCGAAGACAAAGTCCAACATGATGGTAGAGGGGGTGGGAGTGAGTGTCAAATTACAGTTTCTGTCTCTATGTTCTTCCTTTTGTAAGAGTTGTTTTTCACCTCAGTTTAAACTTTCCGTCGCCATTTTTCCTGAGTCGGAGCGCAAAGACCGCAGCTTTAAGCGGAGATATTTTCCACGAATTTACTCCCCAAAAGAAAATTTTAACAGTCTCATGTATCAAAGTTCAAGTACTTTGTAGCCAGTTCTGTAGCAGCAGTCACTCAAATTGGTTAACTTCTTACACTCGAAGGGGGGAGGCAGGCTGCCTTTCTCCTTCCCCCGGATCGTCCAAAAAACATAATATCTAGTCCAATCAAGTACTCACGACCAGGGTTTCTTTAAATCCATGCATCAGATGTAGAACCTAGACGCTCATCACAGGATTTGTCGCCGCATTTACATCCCGGTTGGGGCATGTCCCCTATAGCCCGGCTCCGTCGTCCCTTCACCCCCGCTCCCCCTTTACAGGGGGAGCGAGGGAAGGGTTCGGAGCCACAATGGGCACAGCCGGGGAGCCCAGGGTGCGGGACGCTCTTCCGCACCCCACCGGAGCCCCGCTTTGCGGTAGCGGGGCTCCAAACCCCCGGGGTGGACTGGGCGCTTCGCAGCCGAAGCAGCCCACGACCACCCGCAATGGCGTCGCCGCCGGAAGTCTCTCCGGCCAAGTGAGGATTTGAACCCTCGTCTCCCAGCTCCTGGTCCAGTACTCTAAGCAACACATATCGTATATTCCTTAAAAAGTAACAACTAATGGAGAACTTGGATGTTAAGATTTGGTTCCCAGTAGCCTCTCTCCCACAGGTGGCCAATGTCGGACTGAAAAGGCTTCCACTGTTGAGGCACCTGAACCACCCGCCAACGTGTGACCCTCCTGCCTTTGAAAATGTTGCCCATTGCAGACAGGTAAGGACTTAGATGAGCTATGTAAGGCACCCCTACAACAAGGTGGTCTTTCCTTTCAGTGCTGTCATTAAGCTTGGTGTTCTAATTGAAGAGAATATAAAGGAACCTTCCCTGGGTTATTTATAGACTAGATTAAATGAATTAAACTGAGGGTCACCAAAAGGCAATGGCAACCCTGAGGTCTTCCCTGCTTGCCTATGAAGCCTCTGAGCACCCACACTCACACAGCCCCCTTGCACATGAGGTGGTGAGAATGGTTACCCATTTTTCCCTTGAAAAGCAAACAAGGCTGAAGAATGAAGGCTGGAAGAGAGACGCTCTTTCCCACTTCCTCCTTCAGCTCTATGACCTTTCCAAGGTTCAGATTCATTCTACAGTGGTACCTCGGGTTACAGATGCTTCAGGTTACAGACGCTTCAGGTTACAGACGCTTCAGGTTACAGACTCCGCTGACCCAGAAATAGTACCTCGGGATAAGAACTTTGCTTCAGGATGAGAACAGAAATCGTGCGCCGGTGGCAGCAGTGGGAGGCCCCATTAGCTAAAGTGGTACCTCAGGTTAAGAACAGTTTCAGGTTAGGAAAAGACCCCCAGAAAGAATTAAGTTCTTAACCTGAGGTACCAATGTATTTGGATTCAGCTTTTACCGAGAACCCTTGGAAAACAGAAACCTGTGTGTACACCCTTTCTCTCTTTCTGTTTTTCCGCGGGAGCAGAGTTGGGAGAGAAGTGACCTAAGGGCAGGAACACCGACTCGAGAAAGAGATTGTGGGGGCTTGCGTTGCATCCAGGCATCATGTGTGAAGTCACAACATTGTGCGTGATGCCCGGATGTCGGACACGAAGAAACACCCAGTGAAAATATAGGGCATGACTTAGATTAATCCATTCAAATGGGCCTCTCTGTAAGTTAGATATATTTGGTACAGCCCCTAGGATGGCATCCATGATACTTGTTCACTTGCACAATGGACCTTCCCCTCTCCTTCCCTCAAATCTGCTCTGGAGGGTCAGGGAAAGCCCAGAACAGATTTAGGGGGCACATGAGGGTACAGGAGAAAGTTCCATTGCGCAAGCATAAATCCTTGTGCTAACGGAACAAGTTACTCAGTTAGGACTTGGATGCAAGTCCTAAACTCCATGTAAAGGACGCCTGGATTCTCCAACCAGTATAAACCAACCAACAAGAGAGCACTCACATTTATTGGCTCCTCTTTCAAAAGTGCATTCTGCTTCTAAGGAATAAAAACAACCCGTGTCATCAACTGTCCTCTGATGCTACCCAGGAAAGCAAATAAAACCAACACCAAAACAGGCTTGACTTTGAAGTTTCCAACCTGATAAACCCCCGTTTTCTCTACAGAAGAGAAAAGTGAAGAGACAAAGTCTGCATAGAGAAGATGTAACATGGTGACAGAGGAGCCCACCAATGTCCCCCGCTCCACTGCTGAGACTTTTCCTCCACCCTTCAGCCATTGACTTGCTCAACCCTTTTTTCGAGGAGTCCCATTGGTTAGTGGTTGTGAGGACCAGCACAGCCTCACTCGGGGATTCAGGCTAGGAGAGAAATTATTATCTCTGTTTAGGGGAAGTCAATGCCCACCAAGACCCTTTCCCATATTGTGGGATGTAATCCTTGTAGCAGTCAAATACAACATTTCTTGTTTGCCTAGAGTGGGCACAGAGGGGAATGTTGGTCCAGCCAGTTGAACTTCCCATTACACCTGGTCTGGAGCATCCTCCCCTTGCAAGTGACCAGGTAGGTGGGCGTGACCCTTGCAGACCCACAAAAGGTCCAGTCCTGCAGCCACCTTCCTCTTTTGATGCCATTTCTTCTCTTGGACTGCACTGCTGGCTCTCTGGGCCCATCCTTACAAGGATGTAAGCCACACTGTAACTGTAACTACAGTCTAAAGCCTGCCTTCAGGGATCACACTGTGAACTGTGAACTGAATGTAAGTAAACTTACCACAGTAAACTTTTCATTACAGTACTTATAAGGAAGACTGCTGTGTCTTTTTTTTTTTTTTACTTTTACTTTGTTTTTTTTATATTTATTTCTGGGCAAGCCAGATTAGATTGTTTAGCTAAAGAGATTCAAATGAATTTGCAAACTAGATTCTTTTTGTGTAAAGGGGAATGAGCTCTGCTATATGTAACTCACAAGAGTGAGTGAGGAAAGGATAATGTTTAGTCATATATCCTCTCCTACTATCCACAACATTCGCACACATAATGGCAAGTGTGGTTGGAAGATTCAAGGGAAATCAAAGAAACATTTGAACATTTCAGTGTAGTATAGTATCGTGATCAGATGCTTTGAGTTGATGAGGAGATGCGAGTTTGTTTGTCTCAGATTAGATCTAATATACATGAGATTACCCAGCACAACCAAGCTCACACCTCTCATTGAATTGGTATACATATTTAAGATACATATGCAAGAGGCTCGTTTATCATTAAATTTTGGGAATGAATAGTGGTCTTATGTAGCTGCATTGTTTTATACTTTCTGGATGTCCCATGATTATATCATAAAGTAGCTGTGTTCTGTGATATAAATCAAGCACTGCTATGAGTTGCTTCTTTTCTTTTTCCAATGTATTTCTTATCAATTACAAAGTTGGTGGGGCACAAGCAAATTTTTGTTCTGAAAGTGTGGCCGAGAGAAAACTTCTGAGAACCGCTTCCGTAGGACAACAAATGCAGGCTTGCAGAAACTGAGACAGCTGCATGAGGGATTATTTCTGCTTTAAGGTCATGAAGAAACCCAGGAAACTGTAACAACCACGAACAACAAACTTGGTCTGCAGTGAAGCCTTAAATTTCCTGGCAGGGAGGGAAGGAACTGCTGTGTTCAGATCATCTGCGCACACTGCGGGTTCCTTGCCAATGTCCTCTTGCGACCCACTTGCTATGAAAAGTTGGACTGCCCTGGTCTACAAGATCTCTACATCATACACACATGGAAATGGGGAAGAAAGACCCAAGGAGTAGTGGTGCATTTTAGTCATTTGAGAGGACATCCAATCATACCAAGGGTGTGCACATGCAAGAGACACAGGGACTCTATAAGGAGGGGCAGAGCAATGGGTGACACAGAGAAAGGAGGTGGTGAAAGGGATAGGAAGGCCTTCTTTTGGCACCAAAACACAAGTCTAAGTGGTGGTGGTGACCTTCCCTCTAGCTCCACACCAACCACAAGTCTCGGCCAACGAGGAAAAATGCTGGAAAACAAAGAGAGAATTGTGTCGCTACAAGTGTTCAAAGGCTGCAGCAAGAACATTTGGCTCACTTCCACTGGAAAATAATAGTATGCCAGCATCTCAGTGTGTGAATTATGGTGAAATCCTAGCACTAGTAATCACAAATTTAAATTGAAAAAGCAGAAGCAGGTGCCAAGTTCCTGGTTGGGGGGTCTACAGCAGATCTAAGTTCTGGACTGGTTGGAGACCACCTCTTTAGACCTTTTCTGTAATGAACCCTAAACTTCCCAACTCTCAGTTTCAGTCTCCCTCTGTGCACTCTTGCAACCCGGACTGCATTTTTGCTGTCGTTTTTGAGTTGTATCTGAGCAAATAGTTCAGGGATTGGCTTGGCTAGTAAGGGCATAGGAGGAAGTGAATGAAACAGCTTTGTTTGGATAATTTCCAACTCTTGGGGGTGGGGGGAAACCCAGTGCTGAAAATTCAGCAGCCAAGTTCCTGTTTCTCTGATCAGAGACTTGCTCGGAGTCAGCAGTGGTGCTGGAACCAGGAGCTAGGCAAGGAGCAGAGAAAGACCCCACAGCACTAGCTGTGAAGGGACAGAGAGCCAAACCAATCCTCCAGGAAGCGCACCCACAAGATGGACAGGCCACGCAGCACCCATGGCTGGAAGGTCTCCTGGAAGATGCTGCTCTTAGCAGGTGAGAGGACAGCACCCTGCAATGGGGAGGACTTACTTGGGGGGCTGAGGATGCTGAAGGAATTTGGTCTTTTAGCACAGATCTGCATCTCTCCCACTAATGCAGATGTCGAAACCTAACTCTGCACCCAATTTCATACTTCTCCAAATGTTGTGGTGGTGCAGTTCCCAAGAATTCAGATTAGAGGAAGGTGTTGTTTTGAGTGAAAATAACTTTTTAAACGTGTGTTTATATGCAAAAGGCCTGCTAGGGACCACCTTGTTGCACCCTTGGTTTCCTACCTGCTAGGATGCAGAATCCGGACCCCATTTCCAAAGGGGTTGCTGGTAAGAGTGCTGGAAGAAAGCCGGTGGAGTTATATGCAGCTGAGCTGGGGGTATAGTTCTAATATAGATCTGCATTTCTCAGACTAATGCAGAGGTCTAAACCTAACTCACTGCCAGATTTCATACTCCTCCAAATGTTGTTGTGATGTCCTTCTCAGGAATTCAAACTAGACCATTGTGTAAATTTGCAAGAAAGTGCATTTTAAATATGTACTTAGACTTGCATTGAAATGCAAAATTGGCAAGTCCCACTAAGGGTTGCACCTCTTAACCCTCTGTTTCCTACCTACTTGGACGCAGAATCAGGGCCCCATTTCCACAGGGGTTTCTGGTAAGAGTTCTGAAAGAATGCAGATGGAGTTACATACAGACCCTCCAGGTTTCCCTATTTTCCAAGGACAGTCCTGGATTTACAGAAGCCAGATTCTGATTTGATCCTGGAATATCCTGCTTTTCCTTAGGACAGTGTTTTTCAACCTTTTTTGGGCAAAGGCACACTTGTTTCATGAAAAAAATCACGAGGCACACCACCATTAGAAAATGTTAAAAAATTTAACTCTGTGCCTATATTGACTATATATAAAGTAATTTTTCAATTTTTCCCACGGCACACCAGGCGGAACAGTGGTTGAAAAACACTGCCTTAGGATATCCCTATATTCATTGAAGAAATGTTGGAGGGTATGGTTACATACAGCTGAGTTGGACGGGGGATGACCATGACAATGCCTCAGAGTCTTCTAGAAAAAAACAGCTCTGGAGGAAGGTAGAGAGGTAGTACTAAAGGGGCAGGCTGGAGCCCTGGGGGAGTTTTTTTTTTTTTAAATGCCAGAAAGATTCTTAGTGCCCAGTGAGCTGTAGGCTTTGTGTGAAGAAAGGAATCATTCATTAAAATGAATGTTATTTTTGTTTCAATCAATATTGGTGATCGGCAAGACAAATTGTTTCAATGAATGGCAAAAAGATATTTTGAAATATATGTGGCAAGGGGGAAAACCAAGAATAAAATATAAAATATTGATAGATGAGAAAGAGAGAAGAGGTTTTTCCATGTAGGATATAAGATTATATTATGAAGCTTCCTGTCTGTTCTGGTTGAAGGAATAGTTGTCACTGAAGAATCCGCATATTAAAGACTTGGAATGTCATGGTAATATATTTGGCCGGTATGTGTATTTGTGGTATGGCGAAAGTACATAAAGGATTGATAAATCAGATTATTACATTTATTTGTTATAAATGAAAAATTATAAAGGAAAGAAAGGAAAGAAAGGAATCATCCTGAGTTCCTGAAGGAAGTAAACACAGACAGGTGCCCAGATCTTCTTCACTGGACTCCTTTATGTTAATGTTTGCTTAACTGGAAACATGGGAAAGTCCTGGAAGGGGAAGTGCAAGAACACTTCCCCTTTCTTCATGCCTGCCCCAGAAGAAGGCTGAGGCTCAGCTGCCAGGAAAGGAACTGTCTTGCTTGCTCAATAAAGTAAGGGCTGGACTTTGTGTTTGCAGGACAGCTCCTGAGGGGAATCACTGATACGAACTGGGATATTTAGAGTGTGCCGTGACATTTCAGCAGGGGTTGGATACCTCCGGGAAATGCCTTTTTTTCTTCTTCTTTACTAGAACATGGCTTTTGTTTTCTTCTCCACACTGCAGCCTCCGTCCTGAGTTCCTGCTTCCTGTTGACTCGAGCCCAAGAGACAACTATAAGTATCAGAATTTTTCCAGATGTGCTGAAAGAAAGAGAACGTGTCACCTTAACACCAGAAGGTCTTGATCTGAAGGCGTTTATTACCTGCAGATGGTACCAAGGGGTAGAAGATGAAAGAAACATTATTATTACCTTTTTCCTACCTCCACATGTTGGTCAGGGCCCTGGACCTGCACACTGACAGGGCAACTGTGATCACAGATTGCTCCCTTGTCATCACAGATTTAAAGCCAGGTGACTCTGGAACCTATTCATTTAAATCAGAAGGTCCTGGGGTTATCAGCACAGGGGCTACAAACATCACCGTTTCAGGTATGATTAACTTGATCTCCAGTCATTCTTACTTCTTATGCACCCCAAATCTATCTCCTCTGCTGGGTTCTGAGGTGGAAAGTTTTGTGCCTTCCCCCTTGGGGGAGGTTGTGGCTTGTGAATTTGTCCTAAACACAATTCCTCTGCCCCAAGAATGAGGCCCTACAAAATTATTTATTTTTTCATCAGAAAACTACCAGAATACGCTAGTCTTGCTACTGCCCTTTTAGCTGTTCAATGGGGAAATGTTTGAGGGGTTTTTTTGGGGGGGGTGGGAGTTATATTCATTTAAAAGCATTTTTAAACCAATTAATATGCACTAACACATGTTAGTGGCTCAAAGTAGCTTTCTTTGATGCCTCTCTTAAAGAGACCATAACCAGATTCAGCAACCAAGAGGACCCACAAATGATGAGTGTCTTTCTGTTTCGTCTGCAGAAATCCTCTCCTACCTGGTCCTGTGGCCGACAGAATCCCTAGTGGCAGAGAACACAGCTGTCACCTTACGATGACGACGCCGGCGATGATGATGGAATAGGACATCCCTAGTTTCATCAGAAAAATGTTGGCGCGTATGGGACAGCTGTTTTCAATGCTCAAAGGGCCTATAACTTGTTATGTGGCCCACATGTAGCTGAGTGTGGGAGAACAGCTTGGTGGAGCTGGAAGGATTAAGAATAAAGAATATCACTAGACTGGGGAAGAAGAAGGTAGGGGAGAGGGTGTTGTGTGGTGATACTTAGGGTGTATGTTGGGTTTTATGCAACACTAATGTCTCACATCAGGTGATAAAAAAGACTACAACTTGAAAAATGAGACAACACATGTTCTTTCATAAACCAAGAAAATCTTTATTAAAAAATATTAAGAAAGAAAGAAAGAAAGAAAGAAAGAAAGAAAGAGAAAAGCATTAGACTGGGCACTGAGTTTGAGGAAGAACTATTTCTCACCTTTTGGAGGGCAAAACCTTGTCTTATTTTCTAGCCAATCTCATGTGAGCCAGGAAGAGTTGCATTCATTTTTGGACATTATATGCTGCTGCCTCTCTGCCCCCAAAGCCGAGTAATTCTAAAATACAGTGGTACCTTGACTTACGAATTACTTGACATGCGAATTTTTCGACTTACGAATGGACATCCGTTGGCGGTTTTAGATGGGGTTTACTCGACTTACGAATTTTTCCGAATTTTTCGTTTCCAATGCATTCCTATGTGGAAATCGCTTTATTCGACTTAAAATTTTTTCGACCTACAAATGTGCATTCGGAACGGATTAAATTCGTAAGTCGAGGTACGACTGTATTGACTTTCTTTCCTTCAGTGCTTTTAGAGGGAGAGATGAGATTATTGTCAACCCTTAATGGAAAATCATGGAAAAAACGTCCTTTGCTCTTCAGATTCTTCAGATGGTTCTTCTCCTTCTTCAGGTTCTGCTGGAGCCCTCGCTGGGACTGTTATCGGGTCCCTGGCTGTGATATTGGTGCTAGTGGGAACACTGACTTACATCTTTCTCCGTGAGTAAAACCAGAGCTGGCCGTCGACTGCAGGGTGCTCTCAACATGGTGCTATCAACTGTGGGATGAGTTTTACTAGTTAGGAGAGGATATATTAATTGCAATTTATACCTCCAGGCACCCACTTGCACAAGCTGAACAGAGTTTAGGATCCCATCCTTAGCAGAAAATTAAAGCATAGGAATTGCAAAGCCTTCTTTAGATAAAGCCCAGCTACAAAGTAAACTGTGTTCCCTTTTCTTACCTTGCTTGACAAAGAATCAGGCAACAGACTGGGAAGCAAGTTTAAAATATTATTACTTATAGTCATGCATTGGTTCTCAGCAACAGCAGCAGTAAACAAACTATGCAGGTAAAATACTTAATTTACAGTAAAATCAGCCTTACACATGTGTACGAGCTGGAGCAAGCAGAGCCCTTGTTGCTGGTTGAAGGAAGAGGGTTGGGGAGGTGGGGAAATGAAATCACACAGAGCCCTCTCTCCTAATTACATCTCTATGGTCTGCCTATCAACAATACAGCTCTGTGGTCTTAACCCCTTCTCATGCTAACTAGCAAGAATATGCATTGTTAAGTTGGGCTGCTAATCTCCTACTACACCAATGACCCCAACTCACACACTCTAGTGAACTGCAGAGAGGAGGAATGATTCGTTGTATATAGTTTTACTTTATTTTCCTTAGACCAATAGTTGTATAAGTTGCAATTTTAATTCTGCAATAAATTACTTAAGCTGAAGTGAAATGGGTGACGTGTTTATTCCCACATGGGAATTCACCAAGACATGAGCTGAACCGAGAAAGAAGATCCTGGAAGACTTTCTGGGTGACTCTGCTGACTGGAAAAGGAACTCCAAATGATTGGCATAGTGCACTGACATTTAAATCAGTCAGCTGTTGGGGGGCTAGCATGTGTGCCTGTGTAAGAAAGGGTGTCATGGTTGGAGTGTCATACTGGGAACCTGGAGACCAGGGTTTCAATCCCCACTTGACCACGAAGCACCTTGGGCCAGTTATTGCCTCTCAGCCTAACCTACCTCACAGGGTTGTTGTGAAGATGAAATGCAGATCAGAAGAACTGTGTAGACCACCCTGAGCTCCTTGGAGAACTGGATACAATAAACTGGATTTCTCCTTCTTGTTAAGGGAAAGATTCAAACAAATGCTTCTTAAAAAGCATAAAGAAATGGTCTTGCTGCAGTTTGCTTGATGTTGCCCTGCTCTCGGGGGCAGATTTGTAGGGTCTGTTGTAGGATATGAGGTCCACGTCACAAGTTTATTCCCAGACTTCTCCCTCCTCCAGGTGTCTGTCGTCGAAATGGCAAAACTTCACCCAGGTTGTATTCCACCCTCAAATATATGAGAATGTTCTTCCACCTGGACAGGTGAGTGACTCAGGGGCCTCCAGATGGTTGTTTGGTGTGAGATGGATTCACCTCAAGCATGGCGCCCACTAGCATCCAAATGTCATGCCATCTCCACCCCACACCCTTGATCTGGGTTTTCCTCTTTTCAGGGGAAATTCAATAAGTTTAAAACGAACAAACAAAAAACACCTGTTGCCCACAATCTGTTTGTTTTGTGACATTCAAAACAACCTGTTTATGTACCTGTTTAATCTCCAACACATCTGGGGATGGGATGGTTGGAAATGTGTATCTGATGTAGAAATATTTCATCTTCCTTTCTCCTCCTGAACTGTGAAGAACTTTCAAACTCTGGCAGACTTCCTTTCCTGCCAGGCGCATTAACGGAGGGTCGATTAAACCAGGCTCTGTTGGAAGAAAGATTATAACCTTGCCAGGAGGGCTGCCATCGAACTACTTTTCTTATGATGTTGTTTATTGCCAACATTATGATGGGTTTAGAAAGGAGCCGATCCTCTCAATTTTAAAGCATTTACCTGGTAGACAAGGAGTAGGAAAACTCAGTTCTGGGGGTCAAATATCACTTTGCCTGTCCCTCAATCTTTCCACACCACACACTACTTCTCAGGTCATGTCCACCACCAACCTGGCTTCACACCTTGCCTGAGTGTTTTTGCCTGGCTGGAATATGTCTTTGAAAGTCTCAGCCTTGCCTGGATGGAGGTGTAGAGAGGGATGTGTGTAGAAACTAGCCTACTGCACAAAGGTGAAATTTACATTTCTCGCTCCACCCATTTTTACATCCGGCTCCACCCACTTCTGATCTGTGGCCACTTAAAATCTTCCTTTCCCATCAAGCTGGGGAAATTTCCCCCTTTCCCTTGTAGCAAACCATGTGAATGGAAAGGGCAGGAATGTTATTGGAAGGGGAACCCTTTTTGGTAATGAGACAGGAGACCAGATGATCTTAGAATTGGGTTTTGGGTAGATGTAGAGTTGAGCATGTTTTCTCTGTATAATGTTGGCATTTTGTGTTATCTGGATTTGGTGACTGCAGTTGAATTTGCACCAGGTCTCTGGCCATGTGAATAAACAGGATTTGACCTATTTAGAGCACTGAGTATTGAGGGTCAAGAGTGGGAAACCACTATTGCACGCTGTTTAACATTTATTTTTTGCATCAGTGCTAACTTAACTGACCTTGAGAGCAGATGAGGGGTGCCATTTCCATGATGCAGAGGATTTATAGTCTAGATTAAACAGTGGCGCACAGAAAGTAATCACAAATTAAGTCACGAAGATGCAAAAGGAAAGTGGGTTTAAAAAACAAAACAAAAACAGAACTTCTGTTTTCAGAAAACACTCCATGTTTCAGCAACTGCCAAGGTGCCCCTAAATTTGGGTCTTAAGAAAATGGCGCTGGACAGGTTCAGCTGGCCATACATTTGAAACTGGCCATAATAATAGAAACTGAATTCTCAGAATTCTGCACTGATACACTGCAAGAACTGGGCATCAGTGCTACAGTGAAGTGCTAACTTCAACATATTTTTGTCGTTGACCCAGGTTCATCCTGAAAATTCCTCCAGCACTGCTAACACATATGAGGTGAGTCCTTTGTGCTTCAAAATGTCTGGAAATGCCAAATATGACCAAATATCTGTTACAGTGGTACCTTGGTTCTCAAACGCCTTGGTACTCATGCAACTTGGAACCCAAACACTGCAAACCCGGAAGTAAGTGTTCTGGTTTGCAAACATTTTTCGGAAGCCGAATGTGCTCTGTTTTGAGTGTTACGCTTCTGATTTGAGTGCCACACTTCCGTTTTGAGTGTTACGCTGAGGTCTATCAGTTTTTGCTATTTATTTTGCGTTTTTGATTTTGCGGCTCTTTTTGTTTTGTTTTTGTGACTGTGGAACGCAGTTCAGCTACTGATTGATTGATTGATTGTGTGACTGCAGTACATTGTTATTGCTTTCATTTTATGGATCAATGGTCTCGTCAGACATGTTCAATTGCTGTTTGAGGGGTTGTTTTTAAAAGTCTGGAACGTCTTAATCCATTTTTGCATTACTTTCTATGGTTTTGGAATGCTTTGGTTTGGGAACAGACTTCGGGTATGTTTGAGAACCAGGGTACCACTCTATTAACAAGAGCCCATCAGCAGCTCTCACAATTACCCCAGAATTACAGACACAACTCAGAAAGCTGGCCTTAAGATGGCCTTGTACATTTTAGGGCCTTATGGGCAATGTCTTCCTCATGTACCTACCCAACAAAACATAGAAAGTGACCTAATCCCAAGTCACCCCTTTAGTCTAACAAGCCAAGTTATGCCAACACTGAATGGCATCTGCTCTCCTAGATTTCAAGCAGGGATCTCTCCCTCCAGAACAGAAATGTATACACCTAGATGGCCAGCTGCAAAGGTGTGCAAGTCTCCTGAAGGGTTGTAGAGTCAGGTGGAAATGGGTGTTCCAGCAAGTGAGGCTTTTCTCTGCTCACACTGCAAAAGAAGCCCTGCGGCAACTGGACCTGAAATTCCTCCTTCGCATTGAATTCACAGTGGCATTCCCTGTATTCCGAATTATCCAAATTCCAGGCAGAAGACGCCCAGGTTCCCTGACCAGTATAAACCACTTGCATTAAAGACACTTGCTCTGATTTCCTTCTCTTCTTACAAGCCGTGCTGCTTCCAAGAATATAAATACGTAAATGAATGTATTCTTACGCTGGCCAGGAAAGCAAATGAAAGCAAAGATGGATTTGACTTTGTGGCTTCCACCTGACACATCACCATTTTCTCTTTAGACCTTGCAGCCCAGAATCCAGTCTGTCTACGAAGAGATACAGGGATAAGTGTTGGACCCAGCAACTTCCTCTCCACTGCTGAGGCCTCTCCTGGGCTCTCAAGCCTCTTTCCTGATCTGATCTCTTCCTTTCAGATGGTGCTGAGTAACTGTAGGGACATCAGGACATTTTCTCTGCGGGGCTTAATCCTTCTGGAAATCCTAGTCCTTGTTCTGAACAAAGGAGCCAGCCTTGGTCCCCAAGGGACTCTCACGTTGGGAAGACTTGCAGATACTGAGACAGAGACACAAAGGAAACTCTCCCTGGAAAGGGCAGGCAGAAATCCATGGAATTGCATTTTGTGTGACTAAAGGATTAATGCTGAGGGGGGAGAAAGAAAAGGAAAATTCCTCATGAAAACTTGCCTGCATTTTAATGTAAATATAATATATTTACATATATATGTAAATATAATATATTTAATGTAATATACACATTTTTCCAAATAGTTTTGACGAATGTTCACATTTTTCAAATATTCCCCCCCCCAATAAAATCCATGTTTCCATGTTATTTTCACACTATATGCACACACACTACACCCCTGAATGCTACTGCTGGAATGAGAAAGTCTTTGTCATACACTTGCAGCTGAGTAGTAGTAGTAATAATAATAATAATAATAATAATAATAATAATAATAATAATAATAATAATAGACTTCCGGCGAGGACGCCATTGCGGGCAGTTGTGGGTCGTTTCGGCAGCGAAACGACCCAGGCCGGCCCGGGGGTAGGAGCCCTGCTACCGCACAGCGGGGCTCCACTAAACTGCGGGTCGAGCGTCCCGCAGCACGGGCTCTCCAGCGAGCCCACTATGGCGCTGAACCCTTCTCCCTTTCCCCCTGTAAAGGGGGAGAGGGAGTGAAGGGACAACGGCGCCGGGCTGTGGAGGCATGCCCCAACCGGGCCAGTGAAGCGGCGGCCGCCGCTTGCAATGGGCGAGTTCGTTCTACCTGATTTCGAAGGAAAAAGAAGAAACCCGCAGGCCGTGAGCATCGGAACAATCGGACCTAAATTCTCTGGCATTTGGCGCTCCGGGAGGTATGTTAAAAAGGAAGCCCGTTCCTCCCTTTGTTTAAAGAAGAAATAACGGTTTCTGACTGTGACTGCTGCTGCAGTAGTGGATACAAAGTTTCGATGGAGTGTCTTTTTTCTGGATAAGTGAGACTGGCTGAATCCCTTTTGGGGGGGCTAAGTTGGTGGAAATATTTCTTCGTGAAGTTGTTGGAGTGTAATCTTTTCACCCTGACTCCGGGGAAAATGGCTGCTGAAACTTGTGACTGGGGAGGGAAAAATACTGAAACTTGATGCCCTATGCCCGCTTCTGCCATGCTTGGTTTTCGTTTTCGGATTGGCTTTAGACTCGGGACTGACGCATGAACAAAGGATTATTCTTTTGAGGTTGGAATTGCTGAATCAGAAGTTAAACCTGTTGAACCAGGATGTCGAAGAAAAGTTATATCCCACAGGAAAGACTCTGAGAATTTTGTTAAACTGGAAGAAAACCTTGGTAGGGAACTTAAGGAAATTTTTGAAATCCAAAGTACAGTGTCTGTGCAACTCCGAGAAGATGGAAAATCCTGTTGGGGTGAGAGACCCAGGATTAGAAGACAACCTATATCCAATTTCTGGGGTGAGAGCCCAGGAATGATGGGAATAAGATTTGTGAATCTACGATCAGAAGATGATTGGAACTTTGAAGTGGAGATGCTGGAAGGTGATGATTTGTGTATCCTGAAGCTCCCTGCAAGGACATTTATGGGACTGCGTCTGGAACTGTGGATTTATAGAGAAGAGAACATTCTGGGCAATGGGATTGGAGAGAGATGGAGAAATATCTGGGGGGAGACCCCGAGATGGCGAAGGAAAATGGTTAGAAAAGAGATAGGATGAAACATTTAAAATATAACTAGGACGGTTTATTATGGTACCCTGAAGTCAGTGTGTTAAGAATTTAAGATTTTGAACTAGTGAAGAGATATGTTAATTTTTTATTAGCAGCAGTTTAAGTGAAATAAGATGTATGATGTGAGTTAAGAAGTAATAGGTTAGTTTGAAGTAAAATTAAATATTAAGAATTATGTTTAGATTTTTTTGGATGATTTATAAATTTTAAGATGAGAAGTTATTAAAGTAAATTATAAGTGGAACCAAAGGAGAGAAAATGGGGGAAGTCACCCAGTATAGATTCAAACAAGAATTTATTTATTTTTTGTTTTAAACAAGAAAAAGAATTATTGGTGTTTCAGTGGTGGTTTGTATTTGTTTTCATTATGTTTTGATTGTTGTGTTTGTGTTGTTGTATGTGTTTTGTTGTTCTTTGTTTTGAATAAAACCAATAAAATTCTAATAATAATAATAATAATAATAATAATAATAATAATAATAATAATAATTCATTCCCCAGCCACTCCGGGCGGCTCCCAACAGAATATTAAAAACATGATAAAACATCAAACATTAAAAACTTCCCTAAACAGGGCTGCCTTCAGATGTCTTCTAAAAGTCAGGTAGCTGTTTATTTCCTTGACATCTGATGGGAGGGCTTTCCACAGGGCGGGCACCACTACTGAGAAGGCCCTCTGCTTGGTTCTCTGTAAAAAGAATGCCTGTGTGCTCTCATGTGGGAAGGAGTTCCACAGGCTCGGGCCCAGGTCACCAAAGGTATGGCTTCTAGTAGTTGCAAAAAGTGCATCCGAGCCTTGGCCGACCACACACAGAGACTCCCCTGGATATCTCCATGCTTGGGCAGGGATATAAGGAGATTGTAAGGAAACCTCTGAGCCGTTTATTACAATCGAGCTGTGAAAGAAAGAAAGAACGCTACCCTGGCCTTGTGTTGCTGGAATGTAGCCTCTCACTGCATCCACCCCCCACTGAGTGTCCCAGAAGCTTGTCTGTGAGGCAATGCGCCCCTCTGCCCGAAAACGTTACCCCACACCGGATCTGATTGACATTTTCCTTCCTCTAATATGAGAAAGCCTCTCCTCTCCTGAAGCTGGCCTCATTTGCTGTGTGGTTCCTCCCCAGCAGCCTTCCTTCCCCATTCCCCTCTGCAGAATCACAGCTTTTACACTCCTCTGGGCAGAGAGGGAGCCTCCTGTCTTATTGGGGTGAAGGATCCAGCAAAGCACAGCGAGCGACCTGGGGGTCACTGGCGGCTGAGTGGAAGCAGGAGCGGCCGGAGGAACCCAGGCATCCTGGTGGTCCTGCTGGCGGCAGCATCCAGCTTGTGAAGTCCCACAATGGGGAGGAGGCTGGAGCGTCATCTGAGCCTAGCAGGTGAGCCAAACTGGGGTGTAAGAGAAAGCCTGGGACTTTAGGAAGGTGCTGAAAGGGAACCGCAGCCTTTCTTCATGGCTGTATTCCCTGTGTTTGTGTCCATTTGTATAAGAGGGAGGAGGGAAGAGGGTGTGTGTTATGTACTGAGTTCACACTTGACTCCGAGTATATTTCAGGGTGGGAGCAGACCCCTTTGACACATCCCTGTCCATGGATCAACAACAACAACAAGTGGTTTCTTTTAAAATTGTAGACCAATGCAAAAAGAAGGAAGTTTACAAGCATGCAGTTGAACATATACAAAAGCAACACAGAACAGAGAAACATACGTACGGTATATTCCCACGCATGTCGATCAGAAGAAAGCTCTGTTTATGTTAATGGAACTTACTCCAGGTAGGAAGTCGGATTTTGATTTTCCTCCCGTTTCACCGTTTTTCCAATCTCAAACTCATTCTCCACATTTGAAGCAATCTGTGATTTATTTTTAAATGGCTCGTTGAAATTATTCCACAAATTAGTGCGCATTCCTCCTTAATAAACATGTTTTTGTGTGCAGTTTTTGACGAATGTACACTTGTTGGAAGCATTTCTTCTGATGTATGCACTTTGTATATCATGTTCGCTAAGAACATATTTCTTCCACATATTCAGGGGGAGTAAACTTGGTTGGGAAACTACATCATAAATTCAGTAAAGTGAGAATTTTTAAGAATATCTTTGTTTTCATTGTTGTACGGTTTGGGACGTGCAAATCTGATAGACTGATTTTCATGTGAACTGAATCAATTTCATGACTACTGGCAGCTCCATTATTTTTATTTTGGCCTAGTACAGTGTTTTTTCTTCTTCTCCATAACACAGCTACCATCCTGAGGTTCTTTGCCTTCCTGCATGATTCAAGCCCAGGGCCAGACGAAATACACATCACAGTTTACCAAATGAGTGAGAGAAGGACAGAGTGTCACCTTAACGCGGAAGTGTTGATCTGAAGCAATTCGCGGCTGCACCTGGTTTCGAAGGGACATTTGGAAAACAAAAACCGAATATCTACCTACTGTATGCTGTAGCTCCATTTGAGGAACAGCTAAAAGGACCTGCCTTCACGGGGAGGGAGACTGTCGACCCATTTGCTCCTTCGCATCACACTTTTAAGGCTAAACGACTCGGGAATGTAACTTGGCAATGGGTTTGCCTGTGTGATACGCGGAACGGCGAGGCAAACCTAACTGTCTCAGGTATGAGTCTCCCTACTTTTCCCATCTTTAAGCGGTGACCTTGGTGCATTTAGAAGCAACCTCCTTTTATCCCTCAAAGTTGTGTTCTCTGTTCAGTTCCTGACTAAAGGAGTTGGGTATGTTTAGCCTGGAGAAGAGAAGGTTAAGGGGGTGGTATGATAGCCATGTTCAATATATAAAAGGATGTCATATAGAGGAGGTGAAAGGTTGTTTTCTGCTGCTCCAGAGAAGCGGACACGGAGCAATGGGATTCAAACTCCAAGAAGAAGATTCCACCTAAACATTAGGAAGAACTTCCTGACAGTGAGAGCTTTTTGGTAGTGGAATTTGCTACCAAGGAGTGTGGTGGAGTCTCCTCTTTGGAGGTTCTTTAAGCGGAGGCTTGACAGCCACCTGTGAGGAATGCTTTGATGGTGTTCCTGCTTGGCAGGGGGTTGGACTAGATGCCCTTGTGGTCTCTTCCAACTCTACGATTCTAGAGTTTATGATTACCGTATTATATCCTCCATTGAACTTGCCCCAGCACATCTACTGCCCTAGAGAAGCCAGGCACAACGGCTGAGTTCAGTAATCACAAGCAAATAATGAAGGTTTGGAAAATAAGTTTCCCTTTAGGTTCCAGCTATGAGATGTTTCTTTTCGGCTTTTAGTTTCCCAGCACAATGCGGTAGCTAGACCGAAAGCTCTCTTTTCAACTTCATAGAATGGGCCTTTTGCTCAAAGGGGGCGGGGTCTCTCCTTTACCATAATCTCAGTTCTCAGGTCTTGCTTCCTGTTAACTCAATGTTGCAACTGAAATGTTATAGCTGAACAGAACAGCCAGCAAGGCTGGAGGAGGAGCTGCTGGAATTCTCGACTTTCTCTTGTCTGATGTTGACTTCCTGGTTGTTTCTCCTGGAACACATGAAAGCATTCTGTTGTTTGCCTTGTCTAGCACTAGAGAAAGCACAATATCTGCCTCAGGCATCCATTTTTGGTTGCTATTGAAGATGGGCAGGGTATAAATAATAAAATTATTATTATTATTATTATTATTATTATTATTATTTATCAGATTATTGGATTATTAGAAATTAATGGTTTTAAGTAGGGTTGGGAGCCCTGCTTGTGTCCCCCATCTTAGCCTTGGCACAAAACGCCCATGACATCAGCAACTTTGCACAAATAGGCAGAAAATCTTATTTTTTTTGGATATGCAGAGGTCACTGAGAAAGTTCTAAAGGCCCATTCCTGAACTCAGCAGAATTAAGCAGGAATACCTTTTCTGTGGGACTACGTGGGGAAATGAAGTTAGCTGCTTCTTGGCTTCCTCCAGCCCAAGTTGTGTAGAACATATACACTGGGCCTAAAGGATCTTCACTGGCTCCCAGCACATTTCTGAGCAAATTCAAAATGTTGGTGCTGACCTTTTGAAACCCTAAACGGCTTCAGCTCCTATATACCTGAGGGAGCACTTCCACCCTCATCGTTTAGCCCTTGACACTGAGGTCCAGCTTCAAGGTCCTTCTGGCAGTTCCCTCGCTGTGAGAAGTGAGGTTACAGGGAACCAGGCAGAGGGCCTATTTGGTAGTGGAACGCCCTCCTGTCAGATGTCAAGGCAACTGTGTATAGGGAAGTTTTTTATGTTTGAGGTTTATTGTGTTCTTATATCTATTGTAAGCTGCCCAGAGTGGCTGGGGCAACCCAGTAAATTAGGTGGGGCACTATTAATACTACTACTACTACTACTACTACTAGATCAAGGGAAGTAATAGTACCACTATATTCTGCTCTGGTCAGACCTCACCTGGAATACTGTGTCCAGTTCTGGGCACCACAGTTCAAGAAGGATACTGACAAGCTGAACGTGTCCAGAAGAGGGCAACCAAAATGGTCAAAGGCCTGGAAACAATGCCTTATGAGAAACGGCTTAGGGAGCTAGGTATGTTTAGCCTGGAGAAGAGAAGGTTAAGGGGTGATATGATAGCCATGTTCAATATATCAAAGGATGTCATATAGAGGAGGGAGAAAGGTTGTTTTCTGCTGCTCCAGAGAAGCGGACACAGGGCAATGGATTCAAACTACAAGAAAGAAGATTCCACCTAAACATTAGGAGAACCTCCTGACAGTGAGAGCTGTTTCGGCAGTGGAATTTGCTACCAAGGAGTGTGGTGGAGTCCTCCTTCTTTGGAGGTCTTTAAGCAGAGGCTTGACAGCCCTCTGTCAGGAATGCTTTGATGATTTTCCTGCTTGGACTGGATGGCACTTGTGGTCTCTTCCAACTCTACGATTCTATGATTCTATGATTCTACTACTACTACTATACTACTACTACTACTACTAATAATATAATATAATAGCTGAAATGTGTTCGTCCATGCAAGCCTAGTAGAACAGCCATGCTTGCAAATACAGTGAACCTCAGCGTTCACAAACACACTCAGGTTACAGACTCCGCTAACCCGGAAGTAGTACCTCGAGTTAAGAACTTTAACCTCAGGATAATGAACAGAAATTGTGCGCAGCAGCGGGAGGTTAAGAACGACCTCCAGGTTAAGAACGGACCTCCAGAATAAATTAAATTCGTAACCAGAGGTGATTTACACAATGATTTACTGTGATGATCCCTTCTTAAGTTAGGAGTGCCAAAATGTGGCTTTCCCTTGATGACCACACTTGAGGAGGCCAGTTGGCCGCAAGGAATCCACAAAGGACGGCCCTCTCTCTGTTTCGTCTGCAGAAATCCTCTCCAACCCGGTCGCTGCAGCCGACAGAAACCCTAGTGGCAGAAAACACAACTGTCACCTTACGCTGCAACACCTCTGACCGCCTTGATGTCACATTGGTTGGTTCAAGGATTTTAATCCTGTCCTATCTAAGACCGGGCTTTCTGAACGGAACCGAACCCTCACGCTAACCAGCCATCACCAAAGAGGACGAAGGGATCTATCGTGCCGGGCTGCCAACCCTGTCAGTAACGCTTTAGAGTAACCCCAGTAGATAACTGTGGCGTGTGAGTAATCCCATTTTAACTACCATAATATGCTAACAACTGCCTAACTCTGATTCCGCTCTTCATCCTAGTGGTTTCTAAAGGGGTGTTGAAGCTCAAATATACAAGAAGGGCAGACAGAGTCACGTATGCAAATACACACTCAGTATCAGGACCGGTGCTAGGGTTTCTTGTGCCCTAGGCGAGACCACCCTCTGGCGCCACCCGCCGCCCGCCCCCCGCCAAAGCCTGCTTTAGCGGGAGCCGGGGGTGGTGTAGGGGGCAAGCAGCACCTCTCCGCTACAGCAGAGAAGCTGCTGCTAGCCCATCCCGCCCCCCGCCCAAGCCTCGCCAGCGCCCCCTCCATTTTGGCGCCCTAGGCAATTGCCTAGTTCGTCTTAATGGACACGCCGGCCCTGCTCAGCATCACTCTTTGTGTGGTAGTAGCTTATAGAGAAGTGGGGGGGGAGAAAGAGGAGGGGTCATGATAGCTTATGTGTGGAGTTTTGTGTCAGCTTCCCATGGGTAGGTTCTGTATTCATTCATTTATTCATATACCTGTATTGCGGGATCCCAAATACAGGAAAGGGAGACCCAGTTTAGATTAAGCAATGTTCCTTACTCCCAGGTTATAGCTACATAAATGCCCTGGCTTATTTCTGAGACAATCCTATTTGAGCCAGGAGGAGTTCATATGTTCCCGGGCCTTTGCCTCAAAGCTTGGTACTGTTAAAATATCAACCTTCCTTCATTTACCCATTTAGTCCTAATACTTTGGGGAAGAGATGTCAGGCATCGTTAAAGCCTTTAAAAAATGCATTGCTCTTCAGCTTCTCTTACTTCCAGTTCTACTGGAGCCCTCACTTGGACCGTTTTCGGGTCTCTGGCTGCGATATTGGTGCTGATGGGAACCCTGACCTACGTCTTCCTCCGTGAGTAACACCAGCACTGGCCCCATGGTTCAGATCCTCCAAGTGTCCCCTATTTTCCAGAGACATCCCTGATTTAGAGAAGACGTCCCAGTTTCTGATTTGTTCCTGGAATGCCCCACTTTTCCTTAAGACACCCCTATGTTGGAGGTTATGGACTAGTTTTGTCCCTATTGTCATCAGAGAAATGTTGTAGGGTACAGAGTTATCTGACCCCCAAGCCGTCTGAAGGCAAGTCTGTATAGGAAAGGATTTTTAAATGTTTAATGTTTTATTATGTTTTTATTTATGTTGGAGGGACGCAGGTGGTGCTGTGGGTTAAACCACAGAGCCTAGGGCTTACCGATCAGAAGGTTGGCTGTTCAAATCCCCGCGACGGGGTGAGCTCCCGTTGCTCAGTCCCAGCTCCTGCCAACCTAGCAGTTTGAAAGCACGCAGTGCAAGTAGATAAATAGGTACCACTCCGGCAGGAAGGTAAACAGCGTTTCTGTGCGCTGCTCTGGTTTTGCCAGAAGCGGCCTTAGTCATGCTGGCCACATGACCTGGAAAAACTGTCTGCAGAAAAACACCAGCTCCCTCAGCCTGTAAAGCGAGATGAGCGCCGCAACCCCAGAGTCGCCTTTGACTGGACTTAACCATCCAGGGGTCCTTTATTACTTGTTTGTTTGTTTGTTTGTTTGTTTGTTTGTTTGTTTGTACCCCGCCCATCTGGCTGGGTTTCCCCAGCCAGTCTGGGCAGCTCTCAGCAGAATATTAAAAATGCGATAAAATATCAAACATTAAAAACTTCCCTTCAGATGCCTTCAGATGTCTTCTAAAAGTCAGATAGTGTTTATGTCCTTGACATCTTGTGGGAGGTCATTCCACAGGGTGGACGCTACTGCCAAGAAGGCCCTCTGCCTGGTTCCCTGCAACCTCACTTCTCGCAGGGAGGGAACCGCCAGAAGACCCTCGGAGCTGGATCCCAGTGTCCAGCTGCATTTCCTTCAAACACACATCTTGCATTGCTTATTCAGTTACTGGGGGTGGGGGTGGGGTTGTTGTTTTCAGAAGTCAGAAAATAGCTGGACAGTTTTGCCAGGTATAGAGGGCTTATTGCTCTGCTATTCTGGCCAATATTGGTCTGTAGAGTAACTTCCTAAATTATCCTAGACACTTCTATATCCTCTCCATTAGTTTGACCCACTTCTTTCAAATAGCATTGCCATTATTATTATTATTATTATTATTATTATTATTATTATTATTCTATATCACCCTTCATCCAAAGATAACAGGGTGGTTTACAATATACAAGACTCATAAGAATACGGAAAACCGAGTAGGAAATTATTTTGCTGAAGATTGCTTGATGTTACACTGCTGTCACAGGCAGATCTGTAGAGTCTGCACCGGAATAAGGAGTTCCGTGTTAAGACATTATTCCCAGACTTCCCCCCCCCTCCAGGTGTCCGTCATAGGAAGGACAAAACTTCTACCACAACCTCTGCGGCCACACCCACCCCTCAAATATATGAGAATATTATTCCACCGGGACAAAGAAAGCCTGAGGTAAGTGATTCGGGGTGAGTTTTTGTCATGAGATATTTGTCAGCGGGTGGCGCTGTGGGTTAAACCACAGAGCCTAAGGTTTGATTGTCTCAAATTAGACCTACAGTAATATGAAGGGGGACAGTAATATGAAGGGGGACGCAGGTGGCGCTGTGGATTAAACCACAGAGCCTAGGGCTTGACGATCAGAAGGTCGACAGTTCGAATCCCTGCGACAGGGTGAGCTCCTGCCAACCTAGCTCAGTCCCAGCTCCTGCCCACCTAGCAGTTCGAAAGCACGTCAAAGTGCAAGTAGATAAATAGGTACCGCTTCGGCAGGAAGGTAAACAGCATTTTCATGCACTGCTCTGGTTTGCCAGAAGCGGCTTACTCATGCTGGCCACATGACCCGGAAGCTGTACACCGGCTCCCTCGGCCAGTAATGCGAGATGAGCGCCGCAACCCCAGAGTCGTCCGCGAATGGACCTAACGGTCAGGGGTCCCTTTACCTTTAAATACTCCTCAAGTATGTAGTTATATCAGAGTGCCCATTGACATAGTGATGCAAGCCCACATCCCCCCCTCCCCAATTTCATCTGAATTACCCTTTCAGGAAGTGGGGAGGGGGGTGCTCACGGGGAAATTCAGTAAGTTAAAGAAACAACAAACAGTCGCCCGACTGGAAATTTGCACCAACAAGAACTAGACCATTCAGCAGCTGCCGGTGCATTCCTACCCTGGATAGCATAGTTATCAGGGTGCTGTTGCTGAGAATGCCAAGGTTGCAGGCTCAATCCCCATATGGGACTCCTGCATTTTCCTGCATTGCAGGGGGTTGGGCTACATGATCCTCAGGGTCCCTTCCAACTCTACGATTCTGTGACTGATGAATGATGTTCGCCATCTTTTTCTCTTTGACCCAGATTGAGCCTGAAAGCTCCTTTGAGGCAGCCAACATATATGTGGTGAGTGGAAATCCCTTGCACTTCAAATGTCAAACGCCTGTATTATTAAACAAATTTTAAACCGTGGGGACGTACTGGGCGGATCTTTGCACCCCGGCGCCGCATATGATTAAGATGGCCCTGATTCCGTGCAAAGGAGACACAGTAAAAGGGCTTATACCAGGCATCCCCAAACTCGGCCCTCCAGATGTTTTGAGACTACAATTCCCATCATCCCAGACCACTGGTCCTGTTAGCTAGGGATGCTGGGAGTTGTAGTCCCAAACAAACATCTAGAGGGCCAAGTTTGGGAATGCCTGGCTTATCCACATCCACCTTTGGCTCTGTGCATTGCTGTTTGCTCCAATTTGATGGTTAGAAGTGTGTTTTCGCAGGGAAACTGGTGAGGCAAAAGAAAAAAATAGCAACTTTGTTGTTTGTTGTTACTGGACCTGGTAAGCCCAGCTCTGTGTCTAGAAATGTGGGGCAAAGGTGAGAATGGATGAGCCCTAACTCATGCAGAATGAAGCCAGTTTGCAAATGAAAATGTCTTTGTGGCTTCCACCTGAGCCATCTCCATTTTCTCTTTAGGCCTTGCAGCCCACAACCCAGTCTGTATATGAAGAGATAAAGAGATAACAAATGGACCCCCCGCAACCTTCTCTCCACTGCCGAGGGCTCTCCCGGGCCCTCAAGCCTCTTTCCCTTTTGAATTTCTTCCTTTCAGCTGCAGCCAAGTGATTGTCAGGACCAGGACATTTTCTCTTCAGGGCTTAATCCTTCTGGAAATCCTTGCCTTTGTTCTGAACACAGGAGCCAGCCTTGGTTCCCGAGGGACTTTCATGCTGCATGGTGGGAGCAACTTGCAGATACTGAGACAGAGACGTGAGGGAACCTCTCCCTTGAAAAGGCCAAACTGAAATCCTTGAAATCACACTTTACATGTCTAAAGGATTGGCGCTTAGGGGGAAGGAAGGAAGTGGGCAAATCTTCATTAAAACCCACCAGCATCTTTCTCCTACTGGACACATTTTTGTATGCCGTTTTGAACGATGTTCTAATCCTTGCAAGTAATTTCTCCTAATATGATGCATGGTTTCCTGCGATTTTCATGGATCGATTCTTTTCAATGCACACTTTCACTTAATATATGCATTTCAAGGTTTGGATAAGTGAAAATTTTGAAGGATGGCTGCGGTTCAGTTCTCATGATCCAAAAAGAGACCTCATTCCATACTCTCCAACATTTCTCCGATGGAAATAGGGACGTCCCCTTTCCATAATGATAATTTTACTATTTATCCCCCACACATCTTATTAGGTTCCCCTAGCCACTCTGGGCAGTTTCCAACATATATAAAAACATAATAAAACATTAAACACTAAAAAAAAACCACTTCCCTATACAGCATTGCCTTCAGACAGCTCAGGGGTCGGATAACCCCAACATTTCCCCAATGAAAATAGGGATATCCTAGCGGGACATTCCGGGGTCAAATCAGAAACCGGGACGGCTTCTCTAAATCTGGGACACTCCCGGAAAATAGGGACATTTGGAGGGTCAGTAATTCTTGAGAAGAAGTCTCTCCTCTTGTGAGGGTCACTCATCTGCTGTCTGGTTCCCCCCAGCAGGTCACTCTTCACTCCCCTCTGGCATCCATCAACTGCAGAACCACAGCTCTAGCACTTCTCTCTGACATCCCATCATGGCTGGGAGAGGAAGGGAGATAGCTTCCTACAGGGCAACGGGGCCAGCCTCCTACCTCAGGTGGGTGGGTGTTTGGTAGGGAGAGAGGCCAAAGGAACCCAGTCATCTTCCTCCTGCTGGCGAAAGAATCCAGCTGACTTGCTCTCTGCTCCATATCAACCACAAGCATCACTGATGAGAAAACTTCCAGAAATCAAAGAGAGGGTACAATGGGTTCAGAAGATTAAACACCAATGCATGAAATTTTGGTTCACTTGTATTGGGGGGGGGGGGAATAGTATGGCAACACCGGTACCTTAGCACAGTAGTTCTCTGAGCCACACTTTCAAAATAAAAATTTGCTCATGCCACAATGAAATGCACTGGAAAATGAAAAGAAACAACACCTAGCAGTGCTTGATTTATAACACAGGACATAATTACCTTATAATATGATCGTGGGACATTCAGAAACTACAAAACAATGCAGCTACATAAGAACATGAATCATTCCCAAAATATAATTATAAACGAGCCTCTTACACATGGATGAGGATGTCTGCATACTCGAAAGGTGGGAGCTTGTTCTCATCAGGTAATCTCAATTATATTAAAGGTAAAGGGACCCCTGACCATTAGGTCCAGTCATGGACGACTCTGGGGTTGCGGCGCTCATCTCGCATTACTGGCCGAGGGAGCCGGCATACAGCTTCTGGGTCATGTGGCCAGCATGAGTAAGCTGCTTCTGGCAAACCAGAGTAGCACACGGAAACACCGTTTACCTTCCCGCCGGAGCGGTACCTATTTATCTACTTGCACTTTTGATGTGCTTTTGAACTGCTAGGTGGGCAGGAGCTGAGACCAAGCAACGGGAGCTCACCCCATCACGGGGATTCAAACCGCCAACCTTCTGATCAGCAAGCCCTAGGCTCTGTGGTTTAACCCACAGCGCCACCTGCGTCCCCCTTCAGGTATACTGGGCCGAAGCCGTTTAGGGCTTTAAAGGTCAGCACCAACACTTTGAATTGTGCTCGGAAACGTACTGGGAGCCAATGTAGTTCTTTCAGGACTGGTGTTATATGATCTCAGTGGCCATATAACTACACGGAAATGTTTAAATGTTTCTTTGATGGTCCGTATAGTTAAAGCTATGGTTTTCCACGTAGCGATGTATGGAAGTGAGAGCTGGACGATAAAGAAGGCTGATCACCGAAGAATTGATGCTTTTGAATTATGGTGCTTGAGCAGGGGTCAGCTACCTTTTTCAGCCATGGGCTGGTCCACCATCCCTCAGACCCTGTGGGGGGCCGGACTGTATTTTGAAAAAAAATAATGAACGAATTCCTATGCCCCACAAATAACCCAGAGATGCATTTTAAATAAAAGGACACATTCTACTCATGTAAAAACACGCTGATTCCCGGACCGTTCTTGGTCCAGATTGAGAAAGCGATTGGGCCGCATCTGGCCCACGGGCCTTAGGTTGCCTACCCCTGCTCTTGAGAGTCCCATGGACTGCAAGAAGATCAAACCTATCCATTCTTAAGGAAATCAGCCCTTAATGCTCACTGGAAGGACAGATCCTGATGTTGAGGCTCCAGTACTTTGGCCACCTCATGAGAAGAGAAGACTCCCTGGAAAAGACCCTGATGTTGGGAAAGATTGAGGGCACAAGGAGAAGGGGACGACAGAGGATGAGATGGTTGGACAGTGTTCTCGAAGCTACCAACATGAGTCTGACCAAACTGCGGGAGGTAGTGGAAGACAGGAGTGCCTGGCGTGCTCGGGGTCATGAAGAGTCGGTCATGACTAAACGACTAAACAACAACAACAACAATCTTACTGCCATGGTTGCCCTCCTCTCTTGCCACACCAGGATGGCATGAACCACTGCCTTTGCGTGTGATGTGTGTCTAGACACTAACACTATTAAGTGTAAAGAAAATGTGAAATTGGGTGCCAAGTTCCTGGTTGGGAGTCTAAGGTGGATTTGGGGTCCTGATTGGTTTGAAGACACTGTTTTAGACCTTTTCCATTATTAATCCTAAACTTCCCAACTCTGTATGACAGTCTGCCTGGGCCCAGTTCTTCGGTTCAGATCACATCTTTGCTACCACCTCTGAGAGGCGGGTGCTGACGAGTTAAGCATTTGAGCAAATTGTTCCCGGAGTGGCTTGGCATAAGAGGAAGCAATAGAGTTCTGGTACGGGTGTCTTGCAGTTCTTGGGGAAAACCCAGTCTCGAAATCTCAGCTGCCCAGTTCCCCTCTGTGTGGTCAATGACTCAGCCGGAGGCAGAGATGGCACGGCATGCTGGGCAGGGAGCCGAGAAGGTCCCCAGAACACCAGCTGTGTGGAGACAGGCAGCCTAAACCGAGCCCCCAGAAAGGGTGCCTGCAAGATGGGCAGGTCATGGATGGCGTCCTGGCAGATGCTGCTCTTAGCAGGTGAGAGACCAGCACCCTACAAGGGGGAGGACTTACTGGGGGGAGTAGAGGATGCCCAAAGGATCCTGCCCTTCCAGTTCTGATGCAGTCTGACTTTATTTGCATTTCTCGGACTAATGTGGGGATTTGAGCTTAACTCTCCCTCAGATTTCATACTTCTCCAAAAGTTGTCAAGATGGAATTCTCCAGAAATCCAGCTAGAGGAAGCTGTTATTTTGAGAGAAAATGCATTTTAAAACATGCAATAAGGTGCATATTTAAGTGCACATTTTAAAATGGAGGGTCGCCTTGCTGCTGCCTTACCATTTCCACAGAGGTTGCTGGCAGGGAATCTGAATGAAGAGAGCTGGAGTTAAAAACAGTAGAGAGGGAGAAGGACTTTGAAGGTGTCCCACAGCCTTCCAGCGAAGGAGCTGTGGGGAAAGATAGAGGGGAAGTACTAGGGGGGGGGCAGGCTGGGGTTCTTACAGAGACAGAGAGCTTAGATCTCAATTAAGCATCAAAGAAACCATATCAGTGCTTGGAGCCAGTGTGGTGTAGTGGTTAAGAGCTGTAGACTTGTAATCTGGTGAACCAGGTTTGCGTCTCCACTCCTCCACATGCAGCTGCTGGATGACCTTGGGCTGTTTCTTTGTTCTGTGTATGTACTTTTTACTTTCGATATTGTTTGATGATGGAGAGACATGGCCGAACGTTCTCCGGGATAGCTGTTGTTATTTTCTGCTGTATAATAAAAGCACCTTAGTTTTTAGAAGCAACGTCTGAGCGTGTATCATTCCAGCAGACGGCTGCTGTTTCTTCGCTGCTAAATCTCTGCTTTGAGATGAAGACCAGACGCAACAGAAGCGCACTGGACTGAGATCGTAAATCCAGCTGGAATGGCGGAGGGGTCATTGTTTTTCCGACCCTCAATAAGTTCCATTTTCACATATCACCACCACTCCAACACTGAAACTCTGTAGAGAAGGATGGGGGGAGTTACAGTGAAGGAGAATTTAAGCTAACTTGCACTGGTCTGAAACCCTTTGGCAACTCCATCGTCTTGACCTAGAACCGTTTTTTCTTTCTTTTCTTTTCTTTCTTTTTCTTCTCCACCCTGCAGCCTCCATCCCAAGTTCTTGCTTTCGGCTGATTCCAGGCCAGGGCAAGATGAGAATACACATCACAGTTGAACCAGAAGCCCTGAGGGAAGGTCAGAGTGTCACCTTAACACCAGGACGTGTTGATCTGTTTAGCTGCCACTGGTACCGAGGGGCAGCTGAAGAGAAAAATAAGATCTTTGTTTATTCGCTAAGTCCATTTACTGAACAGAAAAATGGACCTGCCTTCAGTGGGAGGGAGTCTGGGGCCACGGACTGCTCCCTTCACATCACAGATTTAAGGTTGAGCGACTCTGGAACTTATACATTAAAAGTGGGAGGAGTTCTACGAAATGAAATGGGAGCTACCAGCATAACCATCTCAGGTATTGTTTCCCCCTCCTTTCTCACGTTTTAGAGGTGCCTCCAAATGTCCCATCTCTTTTATCTGTCCAGAGCTGTTACATTCCTGCATTGCAGGGGGTTAGACTAGATGTCCCTTGGGTCCCTTCCAACTCTACAATTCTATGATCCGCTGAGTCTTGCATCTGCTGAGGACCAAGTAAACTTGCCCCCAGAACAACACCTTCTGTGGAGAAGCCCAATCATAATAAATAAATAAAAATTAATAATATTATTATTTTATCATTTATATCCCACCCATCTGGCTGAGTTCAGTAATTATAAGCGAATCGCGAAGGCTTAGATTTGTTTGTTTGTTTGTTTGTTTGTTTTTAAAGTTCTGCTAATGGGACACGGCTTCTTTCCTGGAGCAGCTTAGCAGAACAAAGTTTATGTTTCCTGAATGTGCCCTAACCCCAAGCAAAATGGACATAAACACCTCCCAACACACCGGGGAGAATCCCAAAAGCTACCTGGCCTTGACAACTGTTTGATTCCTGCATTAACTTATAGTGGGTCAAAATTATGTGTCGAAAATAACAGGATGCTACTTTAGAAGCTGCAGGATCCCTTTAAGATACCTCAATGACAATATACTGCATACCCCTCAACTGTGCTGGTAAAACCGGGACATCCTGTGTTTTCCCCCCCACCAGAGAACGATGGCCATTTTGAACACTGTGATCTTGCTTTATTTCTTTATTTATACCGCTTTATATTTTTAATACAAATCTCAAAGCAGTTTACAGCATATTAAATCAATAAAACAATAGCCGGGCGTTGTTCCTCCAGCCTCATGAGGAGCCTCTTTTGTAGGGCTGGGTGAGTCTGTGCCCCGCCCCCTAGGCCTGTTGGAAAGGGCCTTGCAGGGAGCGGCCATGACACCTCACAGCCGGGCGATGTTACACCCCTGCATTGCAGGGGGTTGGATTAGAGCCAGTGTGGTGTAGTGGTTAAGAGCAGTAGACTCATAATCTGGTGAACCGGGTTCGCGTCTCCACTCCTCCACATGCAGCTGCTGGGTGACCTTGGGCTAGTCACATTTCTCTCAGCCCCACTCACCTCACAGAGTGTTTGTTGTTGTGGGGGAGGAAGGGAAAGGAGAATGTTAGCCGCTTTGAGACTCCTTCGGGTAGTGAAAAGCGGGATTTCAAATCCAAACTCCTCCTCCTCCTCCTCTTCTTCTTCTTCTTCTTCTTCTTCTTCTTAGATGACCCTTGGGTCCTTCCTTTGCATGATTTTGCATCGCAAACTCACCCTGAAAAAGCGCTTTTTCAGGGCTGCGATCACGTGACTTGTGCAGAAGTATGGCTCTGGAAGGCAGCATCCCGGATTTTCATTGCGATGTGTTGGAGGCTAGGCTACTGTAATGATCCCCTGCTATACTGAGTAACAGCCTCAAAGTGGCTTTCTTTAGTAGCTACAACTGAAGACACCTTAACCAGATTCAGTGACCATGAGGACCCACAAATGATGGCTGTATTTCTGTTTCATCTGCAGAAATCCTCTCCCACCCAGTCCTGCGGCCGACAGAATCCCTAGTTTCAGAAAACACAACTGTCACCTTATACTGTAACACATCTGACCGCCTTGATGTCTTCATCCTTTGGTCCAAGGATGGAAATCCTGTCCTATCTAAGACTGGGCTTTCTGACCGGAACCGAACCCTCATGCTAACCGGCATCACCAAAGAGGACGGAGGGATCTATACATGTCAGGCAGTCAACCCTGTCAGTAATGCTATAAGCAACCCCAGTAAGATAACTTTGGCATGTGAGTGATCCACTAAAAAACACATGAAACCTTTCCTCCTGACTCTGCTCTCCATGCTGGTGGTTTCTAACTATCTATCGCTTTTTGTGTGGAGGTAGATTATGCCGGTGAGAGAAAGGCTCCGTTTCTGCCTGGCTCTCTGCTAGGCAACATGAAATGGACGCCTCATTCTAGGAGTCGGCGGGGGGCAGGCGGGGGGAGCAAGCTGTCAGCAGAGAAACCCTCAGAGTGGCTCTGATGGAGAACTGCAGGGTCTGCCACCCGTCTGTCATCACTCTCAGTGCTTACATCCAGACTGGACTGAGGTCCAGCTCCGAGGGCCTTCTGGCGGTTTCCTCACTGCGAGAAGTGAAGCTACAGGGAACCAGGCAGAGGGCCTTCTCGGTAGTGGCGCCTGCCCTGTGGAACACCCTCCCATCAGATGTCAAGGAAATAAACAACTATCTGACTCTTAGAAGACATCTGAAGGCATCCCGTTTAGGGAAGTTTTTAATGTTTGATGTTTTATCGCTTTATTGTTATTATTAATAATAATAATATTCTGTTGGGAGCCACTCCGGAGTGGCTGGGGAAACTCAGCCAGATGGGCAGGGTATAAATATTTTATTATTATTATTATTATTATTATTATTATTATTATTATTATTATTATTGACACCTCCTCACCCTGTCCTGTCTGTTCACTATCCCTCGAGCACCCTGTTTCTAGCACTTCCCAGCTCCTCTAAGGTGTGGCCAGAATCCCACCACCAGTCCCCAGTCTCAAAATCCTCTTCCTCTGCGCCTTCCCTGAGCAGCTGTTGGTTGGGCAAATTCCACCCCTCTTCCTCATGTAGCCAGTCCCTGACATGGTGGTACTTTAGTAATGCTGATGGGCTCACTATGTGAAGAGGCTCACAGCTGCACACAGGTAAAATGTAGTTTACCCAACAGAGTAAGCTCTGCTCCTAACTGTATGGTGGACAGTTTTGCTGCTGTTTTTTTGCTGGTCCGGAAATGCTCACTGTGCATAGCAGCTGTGCATACAGGATAATGCCCCCCCCTACCATATGTCCAGCCCCCTCCTTCTACCATAGAGTCTATAGAGGCTAGATTACAAGCAGTCCTTAATTATGACATCGCTCCGTCTCTTAAAAATCTGCCTTGCTCTTCAGATTCTTCTCCTTCCAGTTCTGCTAAAGCCCTCGCTGGGGCTGTTATCGGGTCTCTGGCTGCAATACTGGTGCTGATGGGAACCCTGACTTACCTCTTTCTCCGTGAGTAAAACCAGAGCAGATCCCAGACTTCAGGGGACCCTTGTCAGGGCTGGCCCACCCATGAGGCAGACTGAAGTAGCAGAAGCCCAGTAAGCAAGGGTTTAGGGGGGGTGGGGGTCAGTGGCAGGGACAGCAGCTGTTGCAGAGTAGCAATATTGTACAGCTAGGTAGCTAAACGTGTGTAAGACTGACTCCTTTTTAGGAATCAAAACATTGTCCAGACACTCGTTAAATAGTCAGAAACGTCATTTGCCGAACAGATGATACATAAAAGAACATATGCAAACATTCACAAACACAGTGCTATTTTTCTAGAAAAAGAGGTGCTGGAACCCATAGAGTCATAGAATTGTAGAGTTGGAAGGGGCCCTGAGGGTCATCTAGTCCAACCCCCTGCAATGCAGGAATATTGTGCAGCTTGAAGAGACTGGATGCATAAAAAACTAACTCCTTTTGGAATGAAACATTGTCCAGACCCATTAGATATTATTCAAAGCTTAACTTGCAGAACTTTCTTCAAAACATCAAAGATACATCCAAATAACTCCATGCAATATATTTTGCTGTCCAGCACAGGCTCAGCATATTCAAAATAAAATATGATTCCAAACAGATCTACAAGCAGAGACCTCTCTCTTCCTACAGCCTCCATTTTGACTGGAGCTGTATTCACTCCCTTCAGCAGGGCTCTTTTATGCATCTTTTCCCCTTCACGGCCCAGGAACAAAGACAGCCACCACCCTTCCAAGATGGTGAATTTGCAATTCAATACCTTAATCACCTGATCTAAGGTTAAACACCCAGGTGTTAGCTAGCAAAGAATAACAATTATCAGCCCTCCAAGAAGCTCAGAGAGCACTTAGTGGAATTTCCCCATGTTAAACCCTTTCAGCAATAGGCATAGGCATTCTCCATTTCAGTGTCAATTAAACAAATAGCCTTAACCATGTTTTCAGTGTCCAGCTACTGAAAGTGTCCAGCCCAAACCCACACTGTGAGTTTCATTGATGGGGATTTGAACCAGCATCTCCCCAGTCCATCTGATGCACAAATGTCTCTGAAGGTTTTAAAACATTCACTTGTTTCAGGATGTGTGCCTGTGTAAAAACTGCTGTTCCCCTTCTTGTTAAGGACAAGATAGAAATGGGTAACAAAAAAGAGTGTAAAGAAAAGGGTTTTCTGCAGTTTAGCTGATGTTACCCTGTTGTCAGAGGCAGAAGTGTATAGTCTGTAAAAGGGTGGGATTCCATGTTAAGAGCTTATTCCCAGACTTCTCCTCCCTCTTGCAGGTGCCCGTCATCGGAATGGCAGAACTTCTTCTCTGGTTGTACCTACCCCTCAGGTATATGAGAATGATCCACCATCTGGACAAACAAAACCTCAAGTGAGTGAATCAGGGGGCCTCCAGATGGGTGTGTGTCGTGAAATGGATTTTACTCATGCAGGCAGATTTTTCAATGAGTTCACAGCCTGCCTTTGGCATCAAGATGCCAGCCATACCTCCCCCCCCCTTGTGGTATTGATTTACCCTTTTCCTGGGGAATGTTGGCCACAATCCATTTGCAAGAACTCGAAGATTCGGCAGTTGTCTGTGCTAGTATAAGCTTCAGCATATTTTTGTGTTCTATCCAGGTTAAGCCCGAAAGCTCCTCCAAGGCCAACAACATATATGAGGTGAGTAGAAGGTCCCTTGCCCTTTGAAATGTTTGGAAAATTTCAACTGGGCTCAAAATATCCATTATCAACCAAATAATAGCCCATTACTGAAATATCTGCATTGGATTACAGTTTGATCTCAAGCACAAGTCAAAATGCTGGCCTTAAGCTTCTCTCATACAGTTTAGGGCCTTAGAGTTCACCTTCTCCCACAGGTAGCTACCCAACAATTTGGACCATCTTCTGAAGCCCTTTTCCAGATTCCCCCCAACTTCAGTGGTAATATGGGTGGCAGCCACAAACAGGGCCTTTTCTGAGTGGCACCCCAAGTCTGTAAGTCATTCACAAGGGAAGCTTGCCGGGCACCAGCACTCCTGTCATTCGGCTACCCAGTGCAAACGTGGGCAAAATCTCCTATAATAGAAATGGGTACCTCAGGAAATATAAGCTTTTCCCTCTGCGCACCAAAGGATATTGCAGCAGATATTGCCCCTGAAATTGCTCTTTTACAGTGGCAATCCCTGTGTTGTAATCTATCTGAATTCCCATGTGAAGGGCACCGAGGTTCCCAGCCGATATAAATTACCCAGACAAAAGGCACTTGCATTGATTTGCTTCTCTTCTTACAAGATGTTCTGCTTCCAAGAATATAAATAAAGAAATGACACCACCCTTAGTCTCATGCTGCCCTGGAGAACAATTCAAAACCAAAATGGACCTGACTTTCTTGTTTCCACCTGACCCATCACCATTTCCTCTTTAGACCTTGCAGCCCAGAATCCAGTCTGTCTACGAAGAGATGAAGAGATAAGAGTTGGACCCAGCAACTTCCTCTCCACTGCTGAGGCCTCTCCCGGGCTTTCAAGCCTCTTTCCTGTTCGGATCTCTTCCTTTCAGCTGCAGCCGAGTAACTGTAAGGACCAGGACATTTTCTCTGCAGGGCCAGGTCCTTCTGGAAATCCTAGTCCTCGTTCTGAAGAAAAGAGCTAGCCTTGGTCCCCAAGGGACTCTCCTGTTGGGAAAGACTTGCAGATACTGAGACAGAGACACAAAGGAAGTTTTCCCTGGAAAGGCCAAACAGAATTGCATCTCGTGAGACTAAAGGATTAACGCTGAGCAGGCGAGGAATCGCCATGAAAATTCATCAACCTTTTTGTGTACACCTCTCCTAATAAACACATTTTTGTATGCATTTTTTGACTAGCGTTCAGCTTTTTGCAAACACTTTCTCCGAATGCGATGCATCTTTTCCTGTCATTTTCATGACTATATTCATTATTACGCACACGCCCCCTTAAAATATACATGCTTGTACGCATCATTTGTTTGCAGAACGGCATTGCAAGATTCAGGTGCGTGTGAATTCTGTAGGATGCCTGCATTTTCGTTCCCATATTGTTTGGGAAATGTGCACATTTGATAGATTTGCCTTCAGCGCAAACTGAACTTGCCTTAGGAACACCACTTCAGCCCTGTCCACCTGTGCTCCGCAACACCAGTATTTGGCAGACCAAATATTGCTGGGCTCAACCTCCCATGAACCCCCACCATGCTGCTTGGGGCTGATGGGAGCTAGAGTCCCACAACACCTAGAGGAGCCTAGGATCACAAACACACCCCTGCTCTGTTGCTGATTTCTTCTTCCTGCTTACAAACCAACCTTCCACATGTATCAAGTTTCTCCCCTTGCTTATATCTAATCCAGCCAAGGAGAACCTTGTCAGGTCCTAATCCTTGCCCTCCTTGAGTGTTGTTGCCTTGAATTGTGATGAAGCCTTCTGCTTGCATGGATGGAGGTTGGAACTGTGTGTGTGCAGAAGAAACTTCTGATTTACATCTTTAAGACATGTATTTGCTGCTTAATATCCCTCACTTGTAAGTGGTGTACATATAAATAAACCATACAGAGAGCATAGAGGAGGCAGCAGGGTCATGTGAGTTGAGCAGGGGAGGGGAGCTGCAGTAACAGAGAATGAAAAGAGGCACTGAAAGTGTTAGAAAGCCAAAGAAAGTCTCTTTTGGTTAACACATGGGCTTAAATGGCAATGCAGGCCTGCCCTCTTGCTCCATCAACCACAAGAAAACCAAAGGAAATCAAGCAGAGGTTACGACAACTGAAAGGAAACTACAACTAATCCAGAATGCAGCCACTAGACTGGTGATTGGGAGCGGCCACCGAGACCATAGAACACCTGTCCTGAAAGACCTACATTGGCTCCCAGTACGTTTCCGAGCACAATTCAAAGTGTTGGTGCTGACCTTTAAAGCCCTAAACGGCCTCAAAGGCCCAGTATACCTGAAGGGGCAACTCCACCCCCAACGTACTGCCCAGAAACTGAGATCCAGCTCAGACGGCCTTCTGGCGGTTCCCTCACTGTGAGAAGTGAGGTTACAGGGAACCAGGCAGAGGGCCTTCTCGGTAGTGGCGCCCGCCCTGTGGAACACCGTCCCATCAGATGTCAAAGAAATTAACAACTATCCAACTTTTAGAAGAAATCTGAAGGCAGCCCTGTTTAGGGAAGCTTTTGGTGTTTGATGTTTTATCGTGTTTTTAATATTCTGTGGGGAGTTGCCCAGAGTGGCTGGAGAAACCCAGCCAGATGGGCGGGGTATAAATAAATTGTTGTTGTTGTTGTTGTTGTTAAGGGTTCAGGAGTTTGACCAACAATGCATGAAATATGGGCTCACTCCTGCTGCAAAAAAATAATACACCAATGCCTTAGGGCGTGATGCGGGTTTAAACGCTAGCCCTATTAAGCCTAAATGAAAACTAAAAATGTGAAAGTAGGGCCCCAAGTCACGGTTGGAAATCTAAGATGGGTCTCAGGTCTGGATTGGTTTGGAGACCACTGTTTCGAACCTCTTCTGTAATGAACCCTAAAGTTGCCAACTCCTTATGCACACTCTTCATCTCAGATCGCATCTTTGCTCCCAACGCAGAGAGGTGGGTTCTGCCGAGTTAAGTATTTGGGTGAGAAGTTCCATGAGTGGGTTGCCTGATAAGGGCATAGGAGGAAGTGAACAAAAGAGCTTTGTTTGGATGATTTCCAACCCTTTGGGGGGGGGGACCCAGTGCTGAAAATTCAGCGGCCACGTCCCTGTCTCTCTGATCAGAGACTTGCTCAGAGTCAGCAGTGGTGCTGGAACCAGGAGCTAGGCAAGGAGCAGAGAAAGACCCCACAGCACTAGCTGTGAAGGGACAGAGAGCCAAACCGATCCTCCAGGAAGTGCACCCACAAGATGGACAGGCCACACAGCACCCGTGGCTGGAAGGTCTCCTGGAAGATGCTGCTCTTAGCAGGTGAGAGGACAGCACCCTGCAATGGGGAGGACTTACTTGGGGGGAGCTGAGGACGCTGGAGGAATTTGGTCTTTTATCACAGATCTGCATCTCTCCCACTAATGCAGATGTCGAAACCTAACTCTGCACCCGATTTCATACATCTCAAAATGTGGTGGTGCAGTTCTCAAGAATTCGAATTAGAGGATGGCGTTGTTTTGAGTGAAAATACGTTTTTAAACATGTATTTATATGCAAAAGTACAAAGGCCTGCTAGGGACCACCCTGTTGTACACTTCGGTTTCCTACCTGCTAGGATGCAGAATCCGGACCCCATTTCCAAAGGGGTCGCTGGTAAGAGTGCTGGAAGAGGGCATAAAAACTCCTTTTGGAATGAAAGAAGCTTACATGCAGCTGAGCTGGGGGTAGGATCATGACCTCAGAGACATCTCAGGAAAGAGCTCTGAGGGTAGCACCAGCAGTATTAGAAACCGAGATGAAAGCTGGGAGCTAAATGGCACTTTAAACCTAGGTTATGGGTGCAACAACAGAATACAAAGCTGAAAATTAATGATCTGCAGCTAAAATATTATGTTCATATTTCACATGGTTTAGTCCTTCCCTGCCCACCCCCTTAATATTCTTAAGAGGGTATCTTCTACAGTCTTCAGAGAGTAGTGGGGACGCAGAAAAGGGTCCTCTTTTCCTTCCCCTCTGCAATTTTAATCTGAAATCTTTGGTGCAGTACTGCACCCAGAGCTCAGAAACTGCTCGCGCTGATGAAATTCCCTGTCGCAAAGTGTGCCTGGAACAGTGGGAGTTTTGAACGCTGAACACCAGAGTACCAGGCTGCAGTCCTTTCTGAGCCAGATATGGAGAGGCAAAACTGTTGGAGGAGGAACCTAGGTACCCAGTGAGATGCCGGGCCTTGTGAGTAGAAAGGAGTCATTCTGAGTCCCTGAAGTGGGTGAGCACAGACAAGGGAGCAGACCTCCTTCACTGGGCCCCTTTACGCTACCGCTTACTTACCTAGAAGCATGGGAGGGTCTTGGAAGGGGAAATGCAAGAGAGCTTCCCCTTTCTTCATGCCTGCCCCAGAAGAAGGCTGAGGCTGAGCTGCTAGGAAAGGAACTGCCTTGGTCGCTCAATAAAGTAAGGGCTGGCAGGGGTGGAGCAAGGTGGGTGCGTTGGGGGCAGGCCGCCCCGAGTGCCACCCTGGAGGGGGGGGGCACTCAGCGCACCCCCCCATGCACGACGCCCAAGCCGAGCCCCACCGCCCGTTAAGCGCCTGCTGTCGGGTTGCTTGCAAACCTACTCAGAGCGTGCTTTCCTTTTCTGGCTGGGGTAGAGGCGAGGGACGGGCCAGGGAGGGGCATCAGCTGCTGATGCCCCTCCCTGGCCCCCCCTCGCCTCTGCCTGCTCCGTAGCACACATGCGCATGCATCGCTACGGAGCGACGCTGCGCATGCGCGCTACGGAGCAACACCCCGCCCCTGGGGGGTGCCCCCGGGTTTGCCGCTCCAGGTAGCCAAGCAGCTTCGTTCGCCAGTGGGGGCTGGACTTTGTGTTTGCAGGACAGCTCCTGAGGGAAATCACTGATATGAACTGGGATATTTAGAGTGTGCCGTGACATTTCAGCAGGGGTTGGATACCTCCGGGAAATGCCTTTTTTCTTCTTCTTTACTAGAACATGTATTTTGTTTTCTTCTCCACACTGCAGCCTCCGTCCTGAGTTCCTACTTCCTGTTGACTCAAGCCCAGGAGACAACTATAAATATCAGAATTTTTCCAGATGTGCTGAAAGAAGGAGATCGTGTCACCTTAACACCAGAAGGTCTTGATCTGAAGGCGTTTATTACCTGCAAATGGTACCGAGGGGTAGAGGAAGAAAGAAACGTTATTATTACCTTTTTCCTACCTCCACATGTTGGTCAGAACCGTGGAGATGCCTACACTGACAGGGAGACTGTGAACACAGATTGCTCCCTTCTCATCACAGATTTAAAGCCAGGTGACTCTGGAACCTATTCATTTAAATCAGAAGGTCCTGGGGTTACCAACACAGGGGCTACAAACATCACCATTTCAGGTATGATTAACTTGCTGTCCAGTCATTCTTACTTCTTGTGCACCCAAATCTATGCTGAGCTCTGAGGTGGAGAGTTAGGTGAGTGTTCTCAAGTCAATGATTTCCATTGATTCCTATGGGGAAATTTCTATTGTGTTCCCGACCAAATGATGAGGAAAAAACTGAGGAAACCTTCTGAAACCTTGCAGGAGGCAAATGAGGAAGGGGAAAATGCTCTCTTATTTGACCGATGTCTTCCCCTTCCTCCCTCCCTCCCACCATGGTTTCTGGTGAAACGCCTGCATTGCACCAGGGAGAAACCCCCAAAAGGTTGTTTAAGGATGCATGCAGGTCCAACTGTTTGGATATCTGAATCTACAGTGTATATAGCCAGGTTGGGTACTAATTCCTCACTTTTGGATAAGTGAATTTTCACATAGCGAGCGTTTGGTTAGCAGGACCTCTGTGCAGTGGACAGGAAAATGTATCTGCCTTCATTGGGTGGGAAACTGGGGTCTCAGATTTAAGGCTAAGTGACAGTGTTCTCAAAGCAACTAGCATGAGTTTGGCCAAACTGCAGGAGGCAGTCGAGGATAGGGGTGCCTGGCATGCTCTGGTCCATGGGGTCATGAAGAGTCGGACACGACTGAACAACAACAACAACAGAATTTCTGGGCTGTTATGAAAATGATATATTGATGGTATCTTGTGGTTGTTGTTGTTGTTGTTGTTGTTGTTTAGTCGTTTAGTCATGTCCGACTCTTCATGACCCCATGGACCAGAGCACGCCAGGCACTCCTTTCTTCCACTGCCGCCTGCAGTTTGGTCAGACTCACATTGGTAGCTTCGAGAACACTGTCCAACCATCTCGTCCTCTGTTGTCCCCTTCTCCTTGTGCCCTCCACCTTTCCCAACATCAGGGTCTTTTCTAGGGAGTCTTCTCTTCTCATGAGGTGGCCAAAGTATTGGAGCCTCAGCTTCAGGATCTGTCCTTCCAGTGAGCACTCAGGGCTGATTTCCTTAAGAATGGATAGGTTTGATCTTCTTGCAGTCCATGGGACTCTCAAGAGTCTCCTCCAGCACCATAATTCAAAAGCATCAATTCTTCGGCGATCAGCCTTCTTTATGGTCCAGCACTGACTTCCATACATCACTACAGGGAAAATATCGATGGTATCTAACACTGTGCAAATTGGCAAAAATGTATATATCTAAATTAAATAAGTGTTGGAAATGTAAAGAGAAATAAGGTTCTTTTTATCATATGTGGTGGTCTTGTAGTAAGGTTAAAGCTTGCTGGGAAATGATATGTAATGGATTGAAAAGGATGTTTAAAATAATGTTTGTAAAAAAAAACAAAAAAACCCAAAAACCAGAAGCTTTCCTTTTGGGAATTATAGGAACAGAACTACCTAAACTGTATAGAAACTTATTCATGCATGCTACTACAGCCGCAAGAATGTTACTTGCCCCCAAATGGAAAGAAGTAGAAGTCCCAGCAAAGGAAGAATGGATGCAAAAACTTATGGAATATGCAGAAATGGCAAAACTTACCGGAAGAATAAGAAATCAAGATCAACTTTTTATAAAAGAATGGAAATAGTTTATTGAATATTTACAGAGAAATTTTAAACAGATAAGAACATTGGCAGGATTGTTGTAATAACCTGCAGTTTCATAAGAGTATATATTTAAAGTATATGAATAAATGAACAAATTAAGTTAATTTGGATATGCAGATGTTAAAAATAAATTTAAGGAACCGCAGAAAGGGGGGGGAGTGAGTCAGGTTTTGAAATGTTAAAATGACTGTAAAATTATGGAAACGTATAAACTTGAAAAATCATTTAAAAAAAGAATTTCTGGGATGTGAAATGGAATACAAACATAAGTGTGCATGCACACGAAAGCTCATACCAGGAACAAACTCAGTTGGTCTCTAAGGTATCTGAAGAAGTGTGCATGCACACGAAAGCTCATACCAGGAACAAACTCAGTTGGTCTCTAAGGTGCTACTAGAAAGAATTTTCGATTTTGTTTTGACTATGGCAGACCAACACGGCTACCCACCTGTAACTATAACCATCTCAGTTATGTTCCCCCCTAGTTTCCCATCTTTTAGCGGGACGCCCTCAGTGTGTTCCTTTTATTCACCCAGAGCTGAATTCTCTTTTCAGTCTCTACATTTTTAGGGAAAGTTGCTTTGTGACAGTGTATGTCTCAGGCAAAATTACATGTACATTGGGAGAAATTCACTCTTAAAACGTTGATGAATTTTCACAAGGAGGTATATTTTCTTTTCTATAACTTTCAAACGAATGTGGAGAAGTGACCCCAACCCAAGACTGGAAAAAATGAGAAACGGAAATGGACGTATTTGCTTATACCTAGTCTGGAGGGGGCCCAAGTCCTCTTCCTTTTCCTTGAAGTTAATGGTCCTTTTCTCTGTCCATCCCCCACTGTCAGGAATGAGTCAGCTCCTAGTGGAACTTCACAGCTAGCTGCAGAACAGAGAGGGTTAGATCTGATGCAGGCTGAACAGCGGCGAGTGCCCAGTGTGACTCCCTTGGACATTGACATGCCGGTTGCCAAGGGAACAATTGAGAGTGGGGTGGAACACAGCCAAAGCTCTTGGGAAGTTCAAACAGATGCGAGCAGAAAACAGAGATAGTCTGTCAGAATGGGAAGAGGCTAGAACTAATCCAATAAGTCCAAAGAGTCTGCAAATGGGAGGGCTGCTAGACAGGAAGCAAAACAAGAGACGTAAGGTGCGAAAGTTCAATATCTTCTGTAGGAAGCGGAAGAAATCTTCAGAAGGGTCATCTTGAGTGATAATGTTGGAGGCTTCGTTAGAGCCGTCCGGAGCTATCTGTTAGTTTTTGCAATAAATCCTCCTTTTTAATTACCTATACTTACTGTGTTATCAAGCTGGAATCTGGACTCCTTACACCTGCCATGAAGCTCCCACTCTTTCCATCTCCTCAATGCATTCACAAACTGCAGCTGGGACCATAATATCAACGACAGAGGAACTATCAGATCTACACAAAGAAAAGAACTTCACTGATACAGAAAAAGGTGGGAACTCGGAGCAATAGTTTGGCCTCCTAGTACTGCGGGGAGGGGAACTCTTACATTTCCAGTTCTGAGCAGCGAGCAGAGGTGCTAACCTTGCTCCTTTCAGATCAAGGGATGGGATTCACCTAACAACTGAAGTTCCTAAAAATATTCTCCGCAGGCCCAGTCAACCATTCAAAAAGTTTGGTGGCCACCATCGTCATCGTTGCAGTTCTGCTGGTACTCGTCATAGCTGGGTTTCTGCTTTACTTCTTTCTCTGTGAGTAACATGCCGGAACCTGGGACCACAAGACTCCCAACCGTGAGACAGAAATGATGGTTCGTGTCCAGGGCAGGAAGGAGATGGGGAACCTGGAGTCTCCCCCGTATTAAGGAAGGAGATACGTTTGTAGGCTTAAAATCCATCCCTTTCCCTAGACCCTTTGGAGACCCTGTAAAAACTGCTCCTAGGAACCTAGGAAATCATGCTAGTGGTCTATCTAGCTCAGGATGGTCAACACTGACAGGCAGCAGATTGCAAGCAGGGGTCATGAATCATAGAATCATAGATTGGTAGAGTTGAAAGGGACCCTGAGGATGATCCAGTCCAACCCCCTGCAATGCAGGAATATTATTATTATTATTATTATTATTATTATTATTATTATTATTATTATTATTATTACCCCACCAATCTGGCTGGGTTTCCCCAGCCACTCTAGGTGGCTCCCAACAGAATAATAATAATAATAATAATAATAATAATAATAATAATAATGCGATCAAACATTAAAAACTTCCTTAAACAGGGCTGCCTTCAGAATTCTTCTAAAAGTCAGATAGTTGTTTATTTCCTTGAAATCTGAACAGAGGGCATTCCACAGGGTGGGCACCACTTCCGAAAAGGCCCTCCGTCTGGTTCCCTGTAGCTTCACTTCCTGCAATGAGGGAACCACCAGAAGGCCCTTGGAGCTTGACCTCAGTGTCCGGGCTGAACGATGGGGGTGGCCATGCTCCTTCAGGTATATGCAGCTGTCCCATGCAGGGATCAAACTTGCAATCTTGTCATTATCAGCACCATGCTGTAACTAGCTGAGCTATCCAATCTCTCCCACCCAACCTGGAGATGCTGCTGGGGATGGCACCCAGGACCTTCTGCATACAGGGCAGATGTTCTACCACCAAGCTGCCTTATAAGAAGTTTTCGTTTTGTTCCATCTTGCTCAGTATTGTCTACACTGAATGGTCCAGAGATTTGGAGAGGAGATGCTCCCGGCCTCACCTAGAGGTGCCCCCGGGGACAGAACTGGGGGTGTTGTGCATGCAAAGCAGTTCCTCTCCCACTGAGGGATGACGACCCTTACCCCTTGCCCTTCATGCCCTGTAGAGACCACATTTGATTAGGATTACGCTGCTGATGTTAATATAGGGTTTGGATGTTAACATTTTACTCCGAGCCTCCTCCCTTTCTCAGGCGTCCGTCGTAAGAGCTACGGGACACCCACCCAGGTCATCTCCACGACACCGTTATATGAGAACATCTCCCCTGCACAAAAGGTGAGGCCTCAAGTGGGCGACACGAAGACTTTGGGGGATCGGCTTCCTCCCCTGTGGCAGTAAATAAGAAGATCAAACAAAAGGAACGTCTTCCCAGTTGGATTCTTTAATAATCACAGCGAGAGAGAGAAAAGAACACGTCTACCTAGAAATGGCGGAGCTCCCAATTAAGGTTCACTCCCCCCCCCACCGTCCCTATTAATCTGCATCACTCCTACGTCTTGTAATCTGAGGTTGTACCCTCTGCACTTTCTGTTCTGCCACTTTCTGAGCTCTCTGTGTCTTTGGGGAAGGGGGGTGAATGCTATCCAGAGATTGTGAATCTGTTAACCCTCTCTCTTCTAGTGTTTCTTCTTCTGCTAGCTGTTCCCCATCCAGTATTTCCCAGCTTCTGCCTTCTGAACTATGTCCCTCCGCGAACCACTGTTCCAAATCTATACTGTCCTCCTGCTCCTGGGAAGATTCAGGATCAGGGGGAGGGGGAGACTCCCACCATTCTTCCTCAGTGCAACCCTCCTCAGCACGGTCCCTGACAACTATTCAACACTGGCTTTCAGATTTTGAGGTGCTGTTGAGAGCATAACAGTACCCGCCCTGGGAAATTTACAAACTTTAAACAGGAAGATATATATTTATTAAAATGTATAATAACAAATGTATAACATGATAATCCCCACCCCACAGTGACTTCTCAGGTGCTACATTAACACAAAGCTTAGGCTGAGAGACAGTAGCTCAGGGGTGCCCAAACTTTTTTTTTAGGATTGAAGTTGTAGAGCTTTTTTTTTTTACAATTTCACCCCAAAGTTGTTGGCCTTTTTTTAGCTGGTCGCCCAGTAAGCTTCATGGCTGAGCGGGGATTATTTGAACCCTGGGTGTAACAACCAATAAATGACCTTCAACCATTTTTCATTCATTCCAGGTCATGCACAACAGTTCCTCTGGTGCTGACCAGGTATACGAGGTAAGCATTGGCAGGAGCTCTTCATGATTTACCCTTCAGAAAAGACCCGGAAGAAGCCAATATCAGGCAATAATTCTGCAGATGGTGCTGGGTGCACTCCAGGGAGGGTAGATGCGAAGGAGGGATGGGCTCTTGTGTCTCTGAGACCTGGTCAGAGGAGGGATTTCTTATCTTTCCCTCCTCCCAGGCACAAACATCAATCATGTCGGCTGATGCAGTGCCTCCATTTCTTCTCTAGAGTCTGCAGCATGGAGATCAGAATGTCTACAACCAGTTGATATTCAAACAAAACCCATCGGAAGACCCCTCTGTTGGGTCGTCTCCTTGACCCTCATCGCTCATCCCTTTTCAGAGGAGATGTGCTCCTTTCAGCACACCTGAAGTGGGGATATCATATTCTCCATCAAAATGGACCTTCCTTCCTTCGAGGCCTGTCCTTCTGCAAATCCTAGCCCTCGCTTCGAATGAGCACCCACAACAGATCAGCATCGGAAGAAGAGTCTGCTTCCTCGTGACCCTGCTCCCGTCTTAAGATGGAGACGCTTCCACAAACATCCCTGCTTGCAGAGGGATCGTGGGTGGTGAATGTTGAGTTTCTTGGGTGGGGTTTTTTGTAATTTGGCTGAGATGGATAAATACTAGTCGTACAGGGTGAGTCCTTTAAAAGAGGCCCTATGGAACATGAGTACTCTGTATCCACGGGCCCTCTTTTAAAGGACTCACCCTGTATAATAAAAAGGAGAATTCGCCGGATGCCTAGATCCAGGTTTGCGGCATGTCGTCTTCGATGACAGAGCTCCAGCAGAGATTTAAAATCACTAAACACACAGCAAAGTAAAGCATGGAAATATAGGCTGCTGGACCTTTAAAATAGCCCCTTCTTGGTTGCTTCCAAGTATGCCCCACAGTATGGTTCCAAGTATTCCTGGTATGCCCCACAGAAGACCTTAAGGTCCACAATAACAATAGCCTAAGGGTCCCAGGCCCAAAAGAAGCCAGATTATCCTCCACAAGGGCCAGGGCTTTTTCAGTGTTGGCTCCGACCTGGTGGAATATTCTGTCCAACGAGACTAGGGCCCTGCGGGACCTGACCTCCTTCCGCAGGGCCTATAAGACAAAGTTATTCCGCCTGGCCTTTAATCTAGCCTGATCCCCTATTCCTTTACCCCTTCCCTTTTTCTGAAGAAACCCTTCTGGGTCCCCACCTTAAAATTCCTCCCTGGTCTCCCTACTGGCCTAGCATGACTAACCTGGCCAGTTAGCCCGGGGGATCCCACTGATGTTTGTTTTTATGCTGTTTTTTAGCTGTTTTTTAAGTTGTTTTAATCATTGTCTTACATTTGTTGTTAGCCACCCTGAGCCCGGTTTTTGGATTCGGAAGGGCGGGATAGAAATAAAATTTGTTGTTGTTGTTGTTGTTGTTGTTGTTATTCCAAAGCTCCCCACTGCCCTCGGCATAGAAAGAGACCACAAATTTGGTAAGTTAAAAATGTCTTACTTGCAAACTCTTTGAGACCCAGCATCTCCTCCCTTCCTGCTTTTTCGGTGGCAGGAGCGGGCACAAAGATATCCTTGGGTCCCCTAAATCACCTTGGGGGTTTTCAGGGGATTTTACAATCTCATGTAACCCCCCCTTTCCCTCCACCCGAGTCTCTCCCATGAATGGGAAAGCTGCCGTCATGGCCCCAGACATGAACTGGAAACTGCAACCACGTAGTTTAAAGACTAACAAGCAAACCCTATTCCCAGCTCAGTCAAGATTTGAAGTGGGTGCTTATAGCTGGTTTGCTATAGTTGACTTGAACCATTTGCTCTCCATTTGATGTGTTCTATGCTAGGTTTAAAGGTTTAAATTGTGTTAGCTAGCTGCTGTGTTCTGTGCAGATTTTCTCTGGGGTTGTTGTTTTGACTGAGGTCCTTTGTTTCGGTTTCAGGATTTTTATTATGAATTGTGTTTTGCATTTTATTGTTATAAGTAAAGCACCTAGAGCAGTGTTTTTCAACCTTTTTTGGGCAAAGGCACACTTGTTTCATGAAAAAAATCACGAGGCACACCACCATTAGAAAATGTTAAAAAATTTAACTCTGTGCCTATATTGACTATATCAGTGGTGGCGAACCTTTTGGAGACCGAGTGCCCAAACTGTAGACCAGGACCCACTTGTTTATCACGGGGTGCCCAAGCTTGTTGAGCTTTTTTTGGGGAGCTGCCGACCAAGGTTTTGGAGCTTTTTGGGGGGATTGCACAGGGGTTGCTTTGCTTTTTTGGGTGGGCGCCCCAAGGCTGCTGAGCTTTTTTGGGGGGGGGAGAGAACAGAAGTGGATGACAGGTGGTACCTTTGCTGGAGTTGGCATGCAGCGCCGACGTCGTCTGCCGGGGCGCCAGGGGGACGCGCGCACAGCGCAGTGGGCAGGGCCGGTGCTAGGGTGTTTTGCGCCCTAGGCGAGATGACCTTCCCCCCGGCCAATCATATTTCACTTGGAGGGTCTGCAAAAGGCAACTGTGGGTTTGAGGAGGCACTGCAGATCACACTTCCCCTGGCCTGTAAAGAAGTTGCTATGAAGGAGGAAAACTGCTCCCTGAGCTGCCCAGGGCTGGACCATCCCGTTGCCCTGGCCGGGTCCTGCAAGCTGGAGGCAGCGGTCAGCCCCAGCCTTCCCCGCCTGCCGCCCATCTATTATTAATTAACTAATTAATTAATCCACCCTAAGCACGGGAACACTATGTGGGAATGCAGGCCAGCTGGCTTAAAAACCAGGCCTCGATTTCCCGCCCCACCTTTAATAACAACAATATTTATATGGATACCTGCTTAAAGACAAGACTTGCGCCACATTTTGTCCTTGTGCCCCTGAACTGTTCTTATTTGGAGCGGGGAGTTTGCAAGCTGCCCGGAGAGCGGCAGGCGGGCGGCGGGGACCCCGGAAAGGAAGCAGCCGCCGCCCGCGCCTCGCCTCGCCTGCCGCCCGCGCCTCGCCTGGGCCAACCTGGCCGGGGCTGCGTGGCGCCAGCCGGTTAAAAGGGAAGCAGCCCTGCTCTGCCGCCACCGCCCCGCTCCCAAGGCGACAAAGACACCAAAGCGCGGCTCACTTCGCAGGCGAGGGCCGCAGGGGCCGAGCGAGGGAGGCCGGCGGGGCCCTTGAGAAGCAGCGCCGCCGACGGCTCCCTCCGCGGCGGCGCCTTTTGTGCCAGCCTCGCCCATTCAGCCGGGGCGCTTGGGCGTGTGACGGCAGCGCCTGACACATTGTCCTCGCCCCATTATTAATCGCCCTCAGGCAGGCAGAGGGGAGCAGCCGAGGGGGCTCCGGACTAAGGGGAGGCCAAGCGGGCGGGCGGGCGAGCGAGTACGGCTGCTCTTTGTCAGCTCACGGGCCTCTCCTCTCCCGGAGCCGCGCTAGCTTGAGGCGACCCCAGCCGGCGAGCCCCGCTTCCTCGCCCGTTGCGGCTCCTCAGCGGACTCCCAGCCAGAAGTGGAAGGGGGCAGAAGGCAGGAGAAGGGAATGCCGCCCGGAGCCGGCCGCCCTCGCCTTCCATCCCGCGCGGGGGCCCCACACCGGCCCTGGGGGTTGAAGAAGCGAGCGCTGTTGTGCCCAGTCGGAGACGACTGCTGACGCGGCGGATTGAGGGGCAGATCAATCGCCGAACACAATCTCCGGCGACTAGCAAAAAATAATAATAAAAAGTTCAGGGTTTCGGCAGCGGACGCAAGCCTGGGGAGAAAGCGGCAACAGCGGCGCGGGTGGGCCGATGGTGCGCGTGCCATAGGTTCGCCACCACTGGACTATATATGAAGTAATTTTTCCATTTTTCCCACGGCACACCAGGCAACATCTCGCGGCACACTAGTGTGCCGCGGAACAGTGGTTGAAAAACACTGACCTAGAGAACATAGCAGGGTGGCCATGGTAATAATAGCAAATGATTAGTAATAATAATAATAGAGGGTGATGAATATTTGCTCAATAAAGAGGTTGTCTGGAAGCAACCGCTGTATGCTGAGTTGACTGTGTGTAGCGCCCACATTTTGTTTGGTTATGTAATGATTGACTCAACACTGCAAGACTGGATAGCTCTGATAAGGAGGGACGTTCTCTGAGGGAAGCCCCGTTGAAGTGAATTGTGCAAGCATATTGTTCATTTAGAGAAGATTCCCACAGGATTCTGCCCCATATTACTCAATTGTGTGTGTGTGTGTGTGTGAGAGAGAGAGAGAGAGAGAGAGAGAGAGAGAGAGAGAGAGAGAGAGAATTTTCACATTTAACAGTTTTGACATTTGGAGTTTCCTCAGGCGCCTGAAAGACTTGAGTCATGACTCCATCTACTGCTTCCTTCTTCTGTTGTCAAAACAAATCTTCTGTGTTTCTACAATCGCCTCTCCACACTTGGAGCCATCTATCTGGGCTCTTTCGGACTGTCACTATTTTGGGGAGACAATTTGCAGGCAGCACTGCTCTGCACATAACTCGATGCATTTCCACAAAGACAGGGGTCTGACTTTATTTGGATGCTATGCTTTTATATGTGCTGGAACAAAATTTTAAAAATCCTTCCAGTAGCACCTTAGAGACCAACTAAGTTTGTTATTGGTATGAGCTTTTGTGTGCATGCACATTTCTTCTTAGGGATGCGCGTTAAACCACAAAGCCTAGGGCTTGCCGATCAGAAGGTTGGCGGTTCGAATCCCCATGACGGGGTGAGCTCCCGTTGCTCGGTCCCAGCTCCTGCCAACCTAGCAGTTCGAAAGCACGACAAAGTGCAAGTAGATCAATAGGTACTGCTCCGGCGGGAAGGTAAACGACATTTCCGTGCGCTGCTCTGGTTCATCAGAAGTGGCTTTGTCATGCTGGCCACATGACCCAGAAGCTGTACGCCGGCTCCCTTGGCCAGTAACGCAAGATGAGTGCCGCAACCCCAGAGTCGGACACAACTGGACCTAACAGTCAGGGGTCCTTTACCCTTTACCTTTACACTTCTTCTTCACTCTGGGGGACATATATGCTGTAAGTCACCCAGAGTGGCTGAGGAAACCTAGCCGGATGGGCAGGGTATTATTATTATTATTATTATTATTATTACCTGTCAAACACCATATACTGGGACAGTAAGGCTTATTGTAGCTCTGGGCTCCCTTTCTTGCTAGAAGCCAAAATCAGAGTGGGGTTAAGGCACCAATAGGCATATGTGCAATGCAGTTGTGTCAAAAGGATGGTTACCAGGGGCAAAAGAAACTTCGGTTCTTTATTAATGGCGTTTGTGAGAGCCAGGATCCCCAAACAGCACCCTTTAAATCTGTGGCTAGGAAATGGGTCAGTTTCTTTACTATGTGAGTCATGCTGTCAGCTCAGAACTCTTCCTGTCCATCCTTCTGAGAAAATGTCTTGCTTTTTTATTATTTAGCATACAAGAAACAGCCCAATATAGCCAATATTTCACGGGGAAGGTGGGTGCGGGGGGTGGGTTAATAGGCAGTTATTAACATCATTATAAACCAGAGGGGAGGAACTGGTTTCCCTGCCTTTGCCTTTTCAGATGTTGCTGGTCTCCAGCTTCTGTGGGCACCAGCAAGCTCTGCCCAGGGCCAGGGATGATGGAAGTTGCAACATCAGCACCATCTGACTCAGGCCTGCCCAAGACACTTTGCTGCCTGAGGCGAACTGCAAAATGACCCCCAGCCACCAGGGAAGAAGTCTACTTGCTAATCCGGCACTGGCTGCGTTACAGGGGGTTGGACTAGATGACCCTTATGGTCCCTTACAGTTCTAAAATTCTATTATCCCTTTGAGGCTGGGTGTCCTGTTTCTGTGGCTCCTGCCGCCTGAGGCTGTTGCCTCACCTGGCCTCATGTTTGGGCCCTGATCATCTGATCCCACCGCTTGCAGCGGGGCTGAGTGCGCCCAAGACAGTTTCTCCAGTTTACAAAGGTGCCCACAAGCCCCCAAAAGTGGGCGAAACTTTTTTTCCTTCTCAGCGCCCCCTTCTGGCTGTCGACGTCGTCCGCATCCGTGCCGTCCGTTTCGTCGACAGTGTCCATCCTTCTTTTACCGTCGGGGCCGCCCAGGCGTTCTGTTTATTGCGCATTCATGACGCTCCTGGACTCCTCGGTTCCAGGCCAAACGCAGCTGAGCTTCGAAATCGCGGCATTGGCCATCGCGGCTTCGCGCTCCTCCGTCTGGTTCTAGGCAGAGCCCTCTTATCCCTTGCCCCCGACGTCCGCGCATTGGCGACAATGCAGCGGTCCCCCGACCTTGCCAACAACGCAGGGAAGGAGCCAGCCGGTTGAGTCGGATCGCGGTGGATGGAAGCCCGGCCTCCGGGGCTGCCCGGAAGCGGGCAAACGAAGGGGCCCCCACCACGAAGCGAAGCCCCGCCATGGGCAGGTTGGACGTGCGTCCGGCCCTGCCTTGGAGACCCCCGGGATGGAGGAACTGCTGGAGCGCAGGGCTTCTCGCAGGTGAGCAGGATCGGGACCAAACTGATGGATATGGTTGTGGTTTCGTGCCGCGAAGCTCCCAGCACTTTTTCAAACGAAGATCGGAGGCCAGATGAATCAGGGGTGCTGCAGAAGCATTGAGACTTATTTCACTTTATGCCTGCGCCCGTTGTTCCTCTGATCAAAATCGCACACACCCCTTCCAGCAGCTTGCAGACATGGTTTGGTGGAGGTGTGTAGAAGTAAGTACTTGACTCTCCCATGCCCAGTGCTTTTTTTTCTGGGGGGACGCATACCAAAACATTTTGTGAATCTAAGTTTGGCCTCGAAAATGAATTCATATTGGTTTATATACACTGGGAGCTTTGCATCAATTTCCATATGTAACTGTGCATTTTGGTGGTATTTTGTCAAAGTTGTCTGTCGTTTATTTTATAAACCTTTTTATTAATTTCAAATTAAAAGGATATAAACGTGAACATCAACATGAACAAAACCATTGGTTTCCCCCCCTTCCCACCCCTCCCCCAGATTGGAAAAATAGTGTGTCAAATTTTCCCATATGTCTATGTACATACTTGGTGGGTGCTGGTCAGCTGGGTGTTGACGTGGACATTTTTAAAAGGGGTGCCATATTTCAACAAAATTTTCTGTATCAGATACGTCATTCCAGGCATGTACTCAGTTAGTTTCGCAGGTAAAGCCATTTCCCACACATTTGTGTGATGTGCAAGTGAACGAGTCCTGTGGTGTGGTGGTTAAGAGCGGTAGACTCGTAATCTGGTGGACCGGGTTCGCGTCTCCGCTCCTCCACATGCAGCTGCTGGGTGACCTTGGGCTGGTCACACTTCTCTGAAGTCTCTCAGCCCCACTCACCCCACAGAGTGTTTGTTGTGGGGGAGGAAGGGAAAAGGAGAATGTTAGCCGCTTTGAGACTCCTTCGGGTAGTGACAAAGCGGGATATCAAATCCAAACTCTTCTTCTTCTTCTTTGAAGTGACGTCTCCTCTTCGCTCTCTCCCCTTTACAGCCTCCATCCTGAGTTCCTGCTTCCTCTTGACTCAAACCAAGGGTGAGAAGGAGGCAACCATCAGGATGGACAACGAACACCCAGAAAAAAGAGGCAGCATTACCTTCAGGCCCGTAGACCTCGATGTGGGGCACCTTAACTTCTTCAGCTGGTACCGAGGGGAAATTGAGGAGAGTAGTCGGATCTTTACTTATATACTAGTACCAGCTAGAATACAGAACAATGGACCTTCCTTCACTGGGCGGGAGACTGGGGGCCTAGACAGCTCCCTTAACATCAGGGATTTGTGGTTAAATGACTCTGGACTCTATACATTGACTGCTAAATTATCTTCGGAAACGGTATTAGGATTTGTAGTCATAAATATCTTAGGTATGGTGTCTACTTTTAGGATCCGCCTTATTACTGTAAGTTATTTTAAAACTGTTTCTCATACTGTGTGTTTTAATGTTGCAGCCTTCCCTGGGAACTAAGGGCCCAGGGTGGGAAAATAGTGGTAACAGAAATAATAATCACAGAATTGACTTTATAATCTGAAACACACACAAACACACACACACACACACCTTCTTTTGTAATTCACGTAAATCTTTAATGAAAATTGTTTTTTTTAAAAAAAACAAATCATAGAATTGCAGAGTTGGAAGGGACCCCAAGGAACATCTAGTGATGAGGGAGCCAAACAAATCCACCTGCACGTCACTACCTGGCAGCCCTGCTGATCTTGAGGCTCATATTCCATAAATTGGGAATGTTAATTAATGCCGTTGCGATCTTGCTTTGTTTACCTTCGGGTAGAATTGCTTAGTCGGCTACTGGTCCTGTTAATACGATTTTGTAATTTCTGCTGTATTGCTGTTTTGCCCGTTTTAATTTTTATCGCTTTGCTCCCTGCTCTGGGGTTGAAAACATCCAATGAAGAACGGGGTAGAAATACTTCAGATAAATCAGAATGGAATGGAAGGCTCTCGTGTGCAGGGAAGCCTGAATGTGCAATGCACACAGGTGCATTTGTCCATGCAGGTCACCCTCCAGATGCATTCGTGGAGGGGGATGTGAAGAGAAAGTTTGAGACGCCTCACTGCAGCAAGGCCACAGACAGGTTGGGGACAAAGTTGCCACCTCTTTCTCTCCCCCCCCCCGCCCCGCCCCGCCTTTAACAGCAGTCAGAGCAGGCAAGAAAGATTTTGGTGATACTCTTTTTACCACCTATAGTCATACCTCATGTTACATTTGGTTCATGTTACGTTTTTTCAGATTGCGTCCCATGGCAACCCGGAAGTACCAGAAAGGGTTACTTCCGGGTTTCGCCACTCGCGCATGCGCACAAGCGCTAAATCCATAGCTGTCAACCTTCCCCCTTTTTTGCGGGAAATTCCCCTATCAGTACTGATAGGGGAATTTCCCGCCAAAAAAAAGGGAAGGTTGACAGCTATGGCAAAATCGTACCGCGCACCTGCACAGATACGGCGCTTCAGGTTGCAGGCTTTTCACATTGCAAACGGGCCTCCAGAATGGATCCCGTTCGCAACCAGAAGTCCCACTGTATCTCCATGCCAGGGAGGGGGGGAAAAACAACCTTTAGCTATTCATCAAGGCTCTTCTGAATGGCGCATGAGCTGGGGAAATTAAATAACTGGCAACATTAGGCTTATGTCCAGAAGACCTGGTTTCACTGAAAATTGCCCTATACTCAATGTTACACATGTGGAGGACTTGCAAGAAAATAAAGGAATTTTGGAATGTAGTCTATAATGAGTTTAAAAGAATGATTAAGGTATCCTTTATTTTTTTAAAAAAACGGAGGTGTTTCTCTTAGGGATACTTGGCCCAGATATACCTAGAAATGTGAGAGAATTATTCTTGTATGCTACTGTAGCTGCAAAAATATTTATTGCATCAAACTGGAAAGGAGAAAAAATTGCAACAAAGCTGGAGTGGCAAAGTAAGTTGTTGGAGTACGCGGATTTGGCAAAAATGACAGTAAAACTGAGAGGTTCTACAGAGCAAACTTTTATGAAGAGATGGGATATGTACCAAAAAAAACCCAACCACCTTATAAATTACTGTAGGAACATAATGCCAGTGGGAGGACTCGAATGAATTCTGTGGTATGTTGACTAACAAGAGAATACAATATTGATAATTGACAAAAGCAAATAAAATGAAATGAATGTTAATAGTGCGCTAGAAAGATTAAGCAGCAAATACACGATGGGGTGGCAAGAAGTCGTTGGATGTGGAATGTACAGTGATATGATGTAACAAGTAGCACGATTATCTTTATTATCATTATCATTATTATTATTCAACTGGTATGTTTGTTACATCTTTTTAATCTCAATAAAGCAATTATGGCTGGTCACATACTTTCCAAAGCTCACAGCACCTTTCTCTCCCATCTTGCAGATGTACAGGAGGCTGATTCCCACCCCCAAGCGTCAATTTTTGGAATCATCCTAGGTTGTATGATTGTAATCGTGGCCATGGGAGGTCTGGGGTTGTGTCTGTACCCCAGGCTTTGCTTACCGTAAGTCTCCTGTCCTGGTCCCCTTGAATCAGGGCCCCCGTGAATTTGCCACCTCCCCCCGGTTCTCCGGGAAGTTCCTGCTCTGCTTAACTGGTTTGAGTGGTCTCTCTGCTCACTCTCAGGGTTTGAGGCTGTCTCACTGGTGTGGGTTTCTTTCCAGTCTCTCCAGCCTAGGTTGGAGTCCCACCCCTGAAGCATTCAGGGCCCCGCTGTTTACGCCCCCCCCCCCAGCCAAATGCACAAATGCCAACCAGGGTTGCCATGTTGAAGACGGGGCAGAGGAAGAAGTGTCTGCTTCAAATGTGACACTCGGGCAGGAGAAGTTCCAGCAGCTGAGGTTCCCTCTTCTCGATAGTCTGCCAAAGGCACCGTAGGCCTACCCTCTGTTAAACCTGATGATTCTGATACACACACATTTGCGATGAGTAGATGACCACACCAAGCACCCCTCCAAAATTGGTTAGAAACTGTACACGTTGGGTTGACTTTTCAATTCTACGTAGCCTTAAATGAGGGGTGGCTAAGCTGTGACCTTCCAGATGCTGTCAGACTCAATAAATGTCTGGAGGACACCTGATTGAAGAAACCTTCCTTAAAGGTTTTTTATTTTTATTTTTTGCCATTTTGGGAGTTCCCAGTATCTTAGAGGAAGTCCTAGCAAGGCATTTTCTTTGCACCCCTAACCCATCTCAGGCCACTCGCCCTGCCTGCTTCCACTAATCTAGTAGGAGTTGTTCCTTCCCGCGGTCTCAGCCTTTTAAGCAAAGGGTTCAAAAGGAGCAGAGGGTTGTGGGTTTTCAGTGCCTCTTCCTTGGCCCTGGTGGGAACTCTCTCTGTTCCCTGATGCTCATTCTCCGTCCTGTTTCTGTCATTTCAGACCAGGGCGTCGCTGACACGAAACCCACCAGGGTAAGAATGAAACACTTATGATTCCTAATGCATTCAGACTCCAGAGTTCTGGTCCAATCTCTACAACGGAGTAGGAAGGGGAGGGGAGGGGGTTTGAGCTAAAGCAGAGCAAAGTGAAGGTCTTCCTTCCTCAGAAGGAAGTAGGACATGGGTGAGGAACTTTTTCAACCCAGCGAGCCAGATCCTTATTTCCATGAGTCCTGTGGGCCAACTTTGACATGTAGTAGGCTGGATCACCCAACTACCAGACACCGGACAACCACCCCTCTCAGTGTGTCCTGCTTGGTTCTGCTGGGCTTGGGTTCTGTCTGAGAGCCAGTGTGGTGTAGTGGTTAAGAGTGGTAGACTCGTAATCTGGGGAACCTGGTTCGCGTCTCCGCTCTTCCACATGCAGCTGCTGGGTGACCCTGGGCTAGTCACACTTCTCTGAAGTCTCTCAGCCCCACTCACCTCACAGAGTGTTTGTTGTGGGGGGGGGGAAGGGAAAGGAGAATGTGAGCCACTTTGAGACTCCTTAGGGTAGTGATAAAGGGGGATATCAAATCCAAACTCTTCTTGTACGTTCCGTGACTTTCTCTCTTTGTAATTTCAGACCGGTGCTTCAGTGCATCTGTAGGAACAGAATACAAACCCACATTGGTAAGGATAGAACAACCGCAGTCCCTAATAAATGCAGACTTCAGCATTCTGATGCAAAGTCTAGAAGTGGGAGAAGGGTTCAGTTGCAACAGAGGATGTCCTGCGAAGGAAGTAAGAGCAGGAGAGGAGAACCTCTTCAGCCCAGCAGTTCAGATCTTTATCTTCATGGAACCCCCCCCTCCCCCGGGCAAATTTGCCAGGTAGACTAGGTCACCAACACGTCAATCACATGACAACAATGACTAGGAATTTCATTTGCAAGCAGGCTCCTTTGAAGTCACTTAGAAACAAACTTCAAAGTGAGGGCCGTCTTTGGAAAGCAATTTTCCAGTGTATATCAGTCAATGCAACCCCGGGATAAAGACACCCATGTTATTTGGAATAAAACTTGCAGCATTTACTGAGGACAGGCAAATGCTCAATATAGAGAATACTCCCCAAGAAATACAAAATGTTATAAGAGCTCTTAAAACCAACAATTCACCAGGCTTTGATGGATTATATGCATAATTTTATAAAAACATTTTCAGGTAGCAGTACTGTTAAAATTAAGCTGTTTAACTATTGCAAGCTAACTAAGGTAATATAAGAATCTTGGAAAGATGGGAAAAAACCTTAATTCATAGGAAATACAAATATCTGACATTACCCTAATCTTATAGACCAATATCATCATTAAACCAAGATTTTAGAATTCTTGCTGCAATGTACACAAAAAGGTTAAAGTTATTTTAATGTATAGACATCCAGACCCACGAGTGTCATTATAGATTGTTTACTATCAGTTAATGCAAGAAAATTCTTGTATTTAATAAATGAAAGAAATAGCTTTGGTTTTCTTAGACGCTGAAAAAGCTTTTGATAGGATAGAAAGTAATTATTCATAATCCCTGTTGGATAAATTAAAAACTGGTGTTCCTTTCTTGGAATATATCAAAGCTGTTTCTGAAGACCCATGCACAGTTTTATATATAAACAAACAAATATAAATAAATTCCTGAAATCATTTTTGAGGAAGCAGAGGCCCCTCTTTTACCTTTGCATTTTTTGTGTGCTGAATCATTGACAAAATTGATACAGAAGAAGTACCCGGGGGGAATATTAAATCAAATACCAATGCTGGTATTCATAATATTGATGTTGTGTGAAGTATATATGTATTCGATAATACTATGTACCTATGAATTTGTTGAGTTTATGTGTTTGTTGTGGTTTTTTAAAGTGAAATTTTAAAAATATATTTAAAAGGAAGGACCTAGAGCTTGGCTGTTATCCTGACACCTTTACACTCGCTGGCTGGATTACTGGAAGGTGGGATCAAGTTTGATGTTTCCTGGCAAACAGATTGATTATTGATTGCATGCTTTCCCTTATAACCCTGCAAGTAGAAAGTTGTGATCTCTGCTGTGCCATCGTGTTTGCTTTTGAAAAATTCAACGAAAGCTAGAAATCCAGGGAACGGCCTTGCAATAAACACTCAAAAGTGCTGCCCCATTACAACCCCCACCACCACCACCGCAATGCCTTTGAACCTCCCCTTGGTCCCACTGACTCCTTCTTATGGTCTCTTGCAGGGTGAAGAGGACATACAATATTCAACACTAGCCTTCAAGGCCAACCACCCTCCTCAGCCAGAGCCAGCGGCCGTCCTGCCTTTAGAAAGCACCATAATATGCTCAGAAATCAAGAAGAAATGATCAGGGATATTTCTACCCTGGTGGTCTCCTCAGTGCAAACATCTCCTGTGGTCTCCTCAGTGCAAACATCTCCTGTGACTCACCTCCTTTGCCTGGATTGTTTGGGGAAAGTGTGTTGGAAAAAAATTGGTTGCCTTGTCTGAAGAGAAGAATGTGTAATAAAAAGTTTTAGCAGTGGGACCAAGTGGTTCACAGACAAGGCCTCAATTCTTGCTGTGACTTGTGTGCGTACCGAGAAAGAGGCTGCTTCATTCTCATAACTGGGTGGGGGAAAGCTAGCAATGGTTTGTATCTCTTTTCTCCTTACCATGCCAGGCCATTGTTTCACTTCCTGGCTATGCCAAACGTCCCCTCTTTCTCCTGTCCCTCGAGTTTTGGTGTCGCTAGGCAGCGGTGTGGCTACTTCAGGCCTAACCCAGCCATCACAAGCCCTCCTTGAGGGCGCTGGGTTTCAGGCCCCGGTGAAAAAAGTGCTCAATATCTGGGAAAGTGTGCACTGCAAAACAGGCTCGTGCGGCAGTTGCGTCCAGTGCCGGACAGGAGATGACCTTTGCTCCAGATGCCTCCATCTGCTTCTGAGCTTATCCTTTTTTGAAGAGGCATAAAAACTTGCTTGGGGGTCAGACCGGACCCGTGCACTAGCAGTTCACCCCTCTTGTTGTCCAGAATGGACTGGCAACGTCTCAGCAAGCCAGCAGCACCCTTTGCCCTCTAGTCTGGCTTTTGGCTCCAGCTACTCTTTTGCTCATGTGAATTTGAAACTGTCCCATGGATGGATATGTCAGGTGGAAGTATGGGGGGCTTGAAGTGTGTGGGCAGGATTTGTAGCGGCAAAGGGATAGTGATTTCCCCTCTGTTGGGTAAAGCCATTGGTCCTCACACACACCTCAGTTTCTCCAGATTAACCCACAAAATCCACTCTACAACGAGATGACTGTCAGGATGCTGTCAGCGGCTCCCAGCTGGTTGCCCAGGAAAGTATGAAGACAAGGAAAAGTTTCTTATAGCCCTTTATTATTTCATTATTTACAGAGAGAGCCTATAGAACCCAGCCTCTTGGACAATAGCGTTGTCCCGAGCAAATCTCCACCCTCCATGTCTTCCGCTTCCTCGTTTGCCCTGCTCATTGTCTCCTCTACAGGTGCGGCTACATGCCCTCTGTCTTTGAGTTCCTTGCTCTCCTACTTTTAAGGCTCGCCGGGTTCTGGGAAATGGCAGGTCTTGAATGTTTTCTAATGTAAGGTAAAAAAGGTAAGGTAAAGGACCCCTGGACGGTTCAGTCCAGTCAAAGGCGACTGTGGGGTTGTGGGGCTCATCTCGCTTTCAGGCTGAGGGAACCAGCGTTTGTCCACAGACAACTTTTCCGGGTCATGTGGCCAGCAGGACTAAACCGCTTCTGGTGCAATGGAACACCGTGATGGAAACCAGAGCACATGGAAACGCTGTTTCCTAAAACACTGTTTTCTAATGACAACGTGTCAGCCGGGTGTTGTTCCGGCTCTCCCATCATTTCCCAACTTTTCTCCTCATCTGCCTCTGAGCTGCAACCCACCTCAGACCCCTGTTGTAAATCTAGACTGTCTTCCTCTTCCTCCACCATTCCTCCTCTGCCCACACCCTGACAATGACAGAAGCGTCAAGGTGCAGATTGGTGAAGCAAGCGAGGACACAGCAGGCTGTAAAGAGAGTGTGGGAAGTGTCGAAGGGAATCGAATAGTTTATCTTCCATGCTTCTCCAGCGTTGTGGTATCTGCTGGGTGGAAAGGGAAGAGGGGTGCTAAATGGTTTGAGGCTTAGAGCCCAGATTTGGATGAGACGCAAAGACAAATCTTGGGGTAACTCAGCATGGCAAGGGCAAAAGAAGGACCAGGGAGGGGCAAAGTGTTCATGAGCTCCCCTCCAAGAGCCCACACCCATATGCTCCCGGTAAACTGTAGCTTGGCTTACCATACCATTCAAAAGATTCCGAATAGAATAGAATTTTATTTACGGCCATAGGCCCATACAAGTAAAAAAACACATAGATAACAACTTGTGCTAAAACACCACAATAACAATAAAATACAATAAAATAGACTGGCAAACTACGCCTTAGCTAGCTTGTAGTGCTCCTTGGCGTCGCTTTTGGGTAAGGACAGCGACCAGGAACCTTGCCACTTTCAGGGTCGTATGAGTATCCTTATCCTGCAAGATTTGGGCGAGGTGGAATTCTGGTGGGGTGCCCTCTAGTTTCTGTATGATTGATCCCAACAAGTTTGCCCGTGGCACATTGAACAAGGGGCAAGTGAACATAATGTGCTGGAGAGACTCCAGTGTCTCCTTATCACATTCGCACATGGCGGAGGCTTGGCCCTTTGAGAATCTATGTCTCAGGACGTTGGAGGGAAAAACGTTGAACCTCGCTTTGGTGAAGGCCAGTCTATGGACAACAGTCGAAAGGGAGGAGAGGTATGATGGAACACAGTAAGTTAAAGTGATACCGATGTTCTGGGGCAAACAAACACCTCCCCCCAGCATATAATTTCACTGTAGATCGATGTCATCCAGTCTTTGGCGGATCAGTCTTTGAGCAGTAATTTGATCTAATTTTAGGGAATCTGAAGGAGAGATTCCATAACTCAGGAGTTTGGCATGAATTCTACTAGTCCAAAGGCTAGAGAATTCATCTCGCCATAAGCATTGGACAAGGTAGTGGCTTGGTAATCTATGCCACAATGTTAACCAATAATTGAAGACTTGCTTCAATCTTCAATTCTAGTCGAATGGCTGCATTGCTTACGCACAGGGGGAGCATTAGGAGCCGACGTAGGAATCAAAGGATTCTGCTGTCTTGTGCCTTGGGACTGGATTTAAGTTGATGCCACCTCAAAAGGAGGACCCTCATGGAGTCGTGGGTATATGGTTGAGGGGGACTCAGTGCTTCACTTGGGATACAAACCGCAGCTCATTGTCAGGGAATGGCTAGGTCAGGTACCCCCAAACTCGGCCCTCCAGATGTTTTGGGACTACAACTCCCATCATCCCTAGCTAACAGGACCAGTGTCAAAAAATTAAAAAATTTTTTAAAAATTCTTCCAGTAGCACCTTAGAGACCAACTAAGTTTTAGCTTCTGTTTGGAGTACAGAACGCCGATCAGATGTTTCAGCAGCTTCTTGGAGAGAGTGTGGCATAGTTTCCTTGCATATTCAGTAGGATAAGTGGATTGTAGAGGGTTCTTAATTCTAAGACCCTTAGGTATAATGTCCAGGTTCTTGCATTTAGTCAGAAAGAAGATGTCGGTCTGTACATGTGCAAGTTTCTTGGTGAGGTTGATGGACTTCCATTTCATGCGGCTCAATGTGGTGCCTTCCATAGTTCCAGTTACAGGTAGGTAGCCGTGTTGGTCTGCCATATGTAATGAATCAGATCTAAGTTAGGGGGTGTTCAGAAACCAACGGTGTTTTAGGAGTTAATGGGCACCCCAGTTTGAGTGGCAGATACCCCTTGGGAGGCGGGACATTCTGCTCTTTAAAAGGAGGGAGGAGCCGTTAGTGAGAGAGAGAGTGGTGACTGGAAGAAGGAGGGTGTGGGGCCAGGTTAGGTTTAGGTTAGGTTAGGATCGTTGAAGATGTGTATATGTTGCTGAAATAAAGAGTTTACACTGTTATGAAACCAAGCTTATGAACCATCACTGAAACCGTTATGTTCTGTAAGAAATAAAGACCTCTTATTGTTGAGCTAAGAAAATATCGTCGTTCATTTGGTCCAGCGAGTTATATAGGCTCTTGAGGAGGTGAACTCAGGGAAAGGACAAAACTAAACTGAAGGGTGATAGTTTGTGTCTTGGAGTTCCCTCAGGAGGGGCTAGCGGGCGGAAACCCTGGTATTGCCACAGAGTTGCTAAGAGGGCTTAGCTAACTGGTATAGTGAGGGGATCTAATAAGGAGAGACCCCGAACTGTAGGCAAACGAGAGGTTAACCCCTGAAGAGAGCATTGCACAAAGACAACAGTCTTGATCGGAGATAATGGGGTGTCAAGGGAAGGGACAGTAGATGATATGAGGTGACCAAAAGCTTATCTGAGGGTGCAGGGCATATACCGGTATGTCTGCTATCCTAACCATGCCTACTCAGAAGTCAGTCCTACTGAATTCAGTGGGGCATACTCCCATGTTAAGTGGGTTAGGATTGTGGTCCCAGTCTCCTTGAGCTGTGCTGCAAACTTTCACGCAAAGAAGGAACTGAGAACAAGTCCCTCCCTCCAACTTTTGATCTCCAAGTGGGGCCAAGGGAAGGAAGTTTGCCTCTTCTTCGTCCCTTCTGAGTAGGGCCTCCTCCTTCCTTCCTTCCCCTTTCTGCCGCTGCCAGAAGCCGTGCCTCGGCTCTGGTCTCTGCCCCACAGCCTGTCACCTGGCTGGATAGCTGCAGCACAGAGAGAGATGTGGGGCGTGGGCTTCTGTTGCCAAGTTCCCCACCCTACTCTGTGCCCGCCGGGGGCTCTTTCCCGGCACAGAAGCAGGAAACCAGGGGAGGAGCAGAGAGAGAGGACGAATCCAGGAGTCAGCCGAGGGAAGCATCCTATGGGGAGGCAGGAGAAGCCGCCATGCTGTGCTTGGGCTTTGCTGGGGAAGAAGGGCTTATGGCAGGCCACACTCTTCAAAGGTGAGATGGATAGGGACCCTGAATAGGAGGGAGGAGACACAAAGGGGTAAGGGAAATGGGTGCTGGGTTTCGATTTGTCCTTTGCCGGAGGGTGGCTAATTTTCGGTGGCTGGCTGTACAGCTCCAGCCACTTATTTCCCAACATTTCACCATCTGCTATCTGATAGCACGGAAAGAGATTTTGATCTCTCTAAGGGTGATAGGTCACATTCACAACATGGATTTAAGGCACTGTGGTACCACTTTAAACCATCATGGCTTCCCCCAAAGGATTCTGGGAGGTGTGGTTTGTTAAGGGTGCCAAGAGTTGTCAGGTGACGTCTATTTCCCCTCTCGAAACTAGTTCCCAGAGATGCCTGTGAAGAGGGATTGACTGCTTAAGCTACTCTGGGAAGTTCTTGGGGGCTGCAGTCCAGCAGTGAGCAGGACACACACACACACACACACACACACACACACTCATACACACAATCACATTTTAAAAAATAAATAAATTTATATACCGTTCTTCATCTGAAGAGTACAGGGTTGTTTACATATAACTTTGAAAAACCATAACATACCCTTGAGAGGAGGCCCTTTTCTCAGTCCTGCCCCCTTCACAGCCAATCTTGCTTGGGATGTAGTACAGGGCTACTCCCAAACTTTGGAACTCCTTTCCTAGAGAATTTAGACTGGATTCTTCCTTGTCCTTCCTTCCTTATTCCAACATGCTTTTAGGAACTGACTGTTCTTAAGGAAAGGGCTGGTGCCGTGATGTTTTTATTGTTAATATCTCTATTTTTACTAGATCATGAATGTGTGTGTAATTAATTATCTTTTAATGATTATTTTTTCTATGCTTGTAGCTTTTGAGACCCAGTATGGGGGGGAAAGCCAAGCTATAAATAAATATAATAATAAATATAACTACCACACACAGATATAGGGAATTGTTTTATTATGTACTTGAATTGTGAGTGTTCACATTTTAATGTGTGTGCAATATGTTTTCATAATCTATAATCCACTTAGAAGCCTATTTTAGCAATAAGTGACATGTAAACTAAGAAATTATAATGGAAAGAGATGGAAAGAAGATAAAGTCCCTACCAGAGAAGAATGGCAGACCAATTTGATGGATTATGACAAAAATGGCTAAAAGACTGGAAGAATCAGAAATCAGGAAGACCAAAATTTTAATAAGGAATGGGGAAATTTAATAACTTGTCTTTAAAACCATTGGAAAAAATTAAAATCGTTAGTAGGATTGGAATATCACTCGTAGTTTAATGGTGAATTTTGGACACATTCTACCATTGAGAGGTAGAAGATCTGGATTATCATAAAAGACGCAGGAGGAAATGATTAACAATAGGACCCACAAAGGGGAGGAGGGAAGTCTGAGAGATTCTTTGGAATCTTGTTTTTATGCTGCATGTCAGATATGTGACGATAAAATTTTAATCTGAAAAACCAAGTAAATAAATTGTAAAAAAAGGAAAAGAAATTATAATATGGGGACGTGTTTTTGCTCTTCTTCCCTACCCACCTTCATGCTGCAGCCTCCATCCTGAGTTCTTGCTTCCTCTGGACTCAAGCCCAGGCCAAGACTGGAATACCTATCAAAGTTGAACCAGAAATACCGCAAGAAGGACAGAGTGTCACTTTAACACCAGGAGATATTGATGTGACCACACTTCGTAGCTGCAAATGGTACCGAGGGTCAAGTGCTGATGAAAATCGAATCTTCACCTATTTCCTAGCTCCGATGATTTCACAGAAAAACGAATCTGCTTTCACCGACAGGGAGACCGGGAGAAGAGACTGTTCCCTTCGTATCACAGATTTAACACCAAGCGACTCTGGAACCTATACTCTGGAACCAGAAGGGCCTCTGGAACACAGAACAGGGGCTATCAATATAACCGTCCCAGGTATGATTAGCTTGTCCTCCAGTCATTCTGACCTTTTATGCACCCAAATCTGCCTCCTCTGCTGAGCTTCGAGGGCCAAATGACTCTGGAACCTATACGTTGAGAACAGAAGGGCCTCTGGGATTTGAAACAGGGAGTGCAAACCTAGAGGTCTCAGGCATGATTTACACACACACACACACACACACACACCCTCTAAGCAGCTTCTGGCTAGGTCTCTGAGCATTTCTGCTGAGGGTTGAGTGAACTTGCCCCCAGCACAACCGTCTCCAAGGAGAAAACCCCTGTCATAACTGCTGGGTTCATTAGCTGCAAGAAATCCGTGAAGAATTGGATGAAGAAGGTTTAGGTTCAGGTATTGAAGGCAGCTACTTTTAATTAGGGTTCCTGCTGCAATCCCATAATTCCTAGCACAACATGGTGGGTCTGGAAGCTCCCCTGGATGGTGGTACAGTAACTCCATGAAATGGGCCTTTTGACTGAAGGTAAGGTCACTTCCCCCCTTATTAAACCCCTCTGATGTGGCAACCACAACCCTCAGTTTTTGCTTGACTCAAGCCCAGGGCATGACCCCAACTGAAATAGTTCAGTTGCTGCCTTCATTTAGGCACCAGGCAAAAACATCCCTCTTGCTGCAGGCCTTTGGCTGATTGGCATCCGATGCCCTTTTAAATGTGTTGTAGGAGGGGGAAAATATTAGTTTGTTGTTCTTATTTTTATCATGTATTTTGTGGGGGGTTTGTATAATAATAATAATAATAATAATAATAATAATAATAATAATAATAATAATAATAATATTTTATTTATACCCCGCCCTTCCCCGCCAAACTGGGCTCAGGGCGGCTAACACCAATAAAATCACAACAAAAACATAAAATAATTCATTAAAATACAGATTAAAATACAATTTAAAATTAAATCTAAACTGCAGCCTCATTTTTAAGTAGCCCACCAATCACCCACCAATTATTTTAGGTTGTGAACCCTCCTGAGATCTACGGATAAAGAGTGGTTAACAAATTTAATTAACTGATTAATAATAAAAATGGTGGAGCCAGCAAAGCCAAAAGGAAGGAAGAGTTCCTGCTCAGATGGGTTACTTGATACTAGTCCTCAGGGTCAGCAGATGGAAGGAAACTCAAGTCATTGCCTATTGCCAACCTTCACTTAGGGAACAGATCCATGGAAGCGCCTGCTCTGGATGGGAAATTCCAGGGCCCAGGTTGTCTGGCTTTTTAAAAGGCAGATTCTTTCATTTCTGTGTTTTGCTTCCTCCATTCACCTAGAAAGCCTTGATGTGTTTGAAAAGAGGAGGTCAGTCAGATGAATGCTAGTCCTTATTGCTGCCATTGCCGAGTTCCTCAAAAACTTCTTTCTGGTTCTAGATTCTGCTCTGCTGGAAGCAGGAGTCATTTCTCGGATTGTCGTTGGGTCTCTGGTTGGGCTGACGTTGTTTGGAACGCTGCTTTGTGTCTTATTCTGTGAGTAAGACATTGAAAGATTCAGAAGCCTGGGTCCTGTCGCCAACTGCTAGAGCCCGGGGGTATTGCTGGACAGGGCAGAGGGTCCACAGAAACAAATGTGCATAAAATGTGTTTGCCCTAACTTAGACATAAATGCCACAGAACAACAATAACAATATCAATTTTATTATTTATACCCCTGCCATCTGGCTGGCTTTCCCCAGCCACTCTGGGTGGCTCCCAACAGAATATTAAAAACACAATAAAACATCAAACATTAGAAACTTCCCTAAACAGGGCTGCCTTCAGATGTCTTCTAAAAGTCGGATAGTTGTTTATTTCCTTGACATCTGATGGGAGGGCATTCCACAGGGCGGGCGCCACTACCGAGAAGGCCCTCTGCCTGGTTCCCTGTAACCTCACTTCTCGCAAGGGAGGGAACCACCAGAAGGCCATCGGAGCTGGACCTTAGTGTGTGGGCTGAATGATGGGGGTGGAGACGTTCCTTCAGGTATACTGGGCCAAGGCTGTTTAGGGTTTTAAAGGTTAGCACCAACACTTTGAATTGTGCTCGGAAACGTACTGGGAGCCAATGTAGGTCTTTAAAGACCAGTGTTATATGGTCTCGGTGGCCACTCCCAGTCACTAGTCTGGCTGCCGCATTCTGGATTAGTTGGTAGTTTCCAAGTCACCTTCAAAGGTAGATGCCCACGTAGAGCGCATTACAATAACCCAAGCAGGAGATAACTAGAGCATGCAACCCATCCATGTCACCCCCCCAAAAAAATTCTTTAGGTGAGTCCCTCTTCCATTCATTTATTCCCCTTTTAATTTTCTGACAGATCCCGCTCCAAATCAGTTCTGCTTCTATCATCCCAGTTCTTTATCCCAATATCCTATCTTATGATAAAGAAAAAAACAGAAAAGCAAGGCACTGTGTAGGGTGAGTGTTCAGGTTTGATTCCCACTTTTCTCCCTCCTTCAGGGGCCTGTCGCCTGAGATTTAAGTCTTCTGCCTCTGTCTCTGCGCCTCCTTTACCTGATGATGTTCCCTTTTCTGCACAGGTGAGACCTCAGTACAGCGAGGGAAGCCGTTTGCACTGGCAAATCCTATCTCAAGTTTATCTTCAGCATAAAGACTTATATGCAGTCCATTTGAGAACATGAAAGGGTTGTGAGGGCCCTGCCCCAAGGAATATACAATCAGTAAGGCGGGAAAAGGATTAGCAGTTGACAGCTCAGCAAAGAGGGTGAGATTGGGACATGCAAAATCGGCTTTCTAAAAGGGAGGCTGCCCTCCACTGGGGTCGTTAAAAAATGTTTTGCAAGCCTGAATCTCCCCAGGGTTCACCTAAGCCTTTTGATACCCTCCGTCATTTCTCAATGGATCCATTTTGGTTCAATTTCTGTTGCCACACAGCACTCAAGTTTGCTATTAGAACTAGCCATATTCAGAATTCAGCACTAGGTTCAACAGTTCATCAGTCCCTGCTACTGGTGCTGTTGCTTAATAACCAAGAACTGTTCTTTAGCATCATTATTATTGTTGTTGTTTGTATTAAATCCAGGTCAAGTCTGACAGCTCCTCTGATCCCAACCACATGTACCAGGTAGGTGAATGTCCTTCACATTTATCCTTCTCTCATAAAAGACAGGTGATCCCATGTGATCTCCTCTCTCAAAGGTACAGGGCCACTGGAAGGAAAGGCCCTACCAGCCTTCTTGAGCAATCGAATGACTTTGGTCTCTGGCTGAAGCAACATCCTCTTTAATTCAGCAACATGGTGGTCTGGGAGCTGTCCATGGTCCTGATTTACCTGGCCTGACCAAGACCCCGAGCCCCAGCAGAATCAGAGGCAGAAACTTTCAGACATGTACACAAACACCTCCTCCACATATGCTGACCTTGTAAAGTAACATCTTAACATCCAAGCTGATGGGGGATTTGTTCTGAATATGGATTCAGGTTTCCCCCTCCCTGCTTTCCATATTGATGCCTTTCCCTTCTTGGTTAAAAGTTGTTTGTCTTAATAACTTAGGTAAAGGTAAAGGGACCCCTGACCATTAGCTCCAGCCGCAGACAACTCTGGGGTTGTGGCGCTCATCTCGCTTTATTGGCCGAGGGAGCCGGCGTACAACTTCCGGGTCATGTGGCCAGCATAACTAAGTTCTGGCGAACCAGAGCAGCGCACGGAAATGCCGTTTACCTTCCCACCGGAGCGGTACCTATTTATCTACTTGCACTTTGATGTGCTTTTGAACTGCTAGGTTGGCAGGAGCAGGGACCGAGCAATGGGAGCTCACCCCATCGCGGGGATTCAAACCACTGACCTTCTGATCAGCAAGCCCTAGGCTCTGTGGTTTAACTCACAGCGCCACCCGTGTCCTATCTTAAGAACTTAAAAGAGTCTTAAAATGAATAATTAAAGTATTAGTTTAAAAGATTCCCTCTTCCTGCTCAATGGTCAAAGACTCAGGACAATTTTATGGTAAAAAGTAAAGGTAAAGGACTACTGACAGTAAAGTCCAGTTGTGAACGACTCTGGGGTTGTGGCGCTCATCTCGCTTTACCAACTGAGAGAGCCAGCGTTTGTCCGCAGACAGTTTTTCCGGGTCATGTAGCTAGTATGACTAAGCCGCTTCTGGCGAAACCAGAGCAGTGCACAGAAACGCCATTTACCTTCCCGCCAGAGTGGTACCTATTTATCTACTTGCACTTTGATGTGCTTTTGAACTGCTAGGTTGGCAGGAGCAGGGACCGAGCAACAGGAGCTTACCCCGTCGCGGGGATTCGAACCGCCAACCTTCCAGTCAGCAAGCCCTAGGCTCAGAGGTTTAGACCACAGCGCCACCCGCGTCCAATTTTATGGTAGATAAGTCCATTAAGGGCTATTAATATGGCTGGCTGTGTGGTACCTCCACGGTTAGAATCATAGGCTCACGGAACTGTAAAGTTGGGAGGGACCCAAACGGTCATCTAGTCCAACCCCCTGCAATACTAGAGAATCCTTGACAGGTGGCCATCCAACCTAAATGGCCAGCTTCCCAGGATACCCAGGTTAAAAAAGAAAAAAAGAAAGTTTTGCTCTCGGTGCTTCTGTCTCATGCAACTCCATTTCGTCCTCAGGCCCTCCAACAGAGAGACCAGGCAATTTACAACCAGACAAAGCGGTAATGCATGAACCCACCAATGTCCATTTTACTTCTGACTTGGAGCTTCGATGGAAGGGCACACCCTGGAAGTCCAAAGTACAGTGCTCGCTTCGGCAGCACATATACTAAAATTGGAACGATACAAAGTACAGCCCCCTGGTTCTCTGGTTAAAGGGATCTTGTGGAAGTGCAAAGGAAGAACTGCCTGAGACCTTGGAGATCCAGTTGGAATAAAAGTACTGATCTAGTTCTGAATCTGCCTGAAGTAACTTCCAATGCCCTACTGTGGGAAGCTCTCCCCGTAATGGCCGTTAAATTCGTGAAAATGTTACTTGTGTGGCCAGTGGCTGAGTCTGCAAATATAGCTCATGGCATCCTTTGCCAACCAGGTGCCTGCCAGATGTTTTTGACTACAACCCCCATCAGATCCAGCCAACAGCCACTGGGGAGGACCAGTTCTGGATTAAAGAAACAGAAAACCATATTCCATTTTTTGCTATGGGCAAAAGAATTTGTTGCCTGAGACAACAAAAGTTGTTGAGCTTTTTTTGGCAAAGTTATTGAGCTTGCAAAATTTCTTCCTTCTTCTCAGCAATAAGTAATTAGCAATATGTTATACTTTCAATGGAAGGGCCAGCCCTGGCTAATGGGCCAACTGCCTCCTTTCTTGGTGGTGTAAGAACATGCCCCATGGTATATCCAGCTGATGAGGATCGAAATGCCAAGGAAGATGATCTCTTAAGTTTGCAATGCTTTGCCAGGGCCTTCTCCAACCCATAACCCCAGAATCTCTGTTTCATTTGCTTTTATATATTTATTTGTTTTGGGTAGTATTTCAGAGAGAGAGAGAGAGAGAGAGAGAGAGAGAGAGAGAGAGAGAGAGAGAGAACATAGTACGCTGCTTACAGATTTTAAAAACTTTGGAAATGCTTTTAAATAAATCAATAAAGCTGCTGGTAGATGCAATTTAAAAATAAAGGAAATTTCCTGAATCACCACCAGGAGGCACACAACATTGCATGTATTGAGAGAGTTCCTTGAAACTCAGCGAATAAAAATTCTGAGTAAGGTCATCGATCTAGAAGGGTTGAACTGCAGGTCCCCCCCAAAACTAGTCTTTGCCAAAGTGCCTTGGCAAATGTCCTGGCAACTTGGTTCCCGGGTGAAATGGATTAACCCAAGTCCTTTTTCGTCTGGTTTCCAACCTAGTTTTATTTGTTAATTTGCTTTTTACCTTTTTTTTACCACCCATCAACTTAACTCTGCTCCCAGCAGAACAGAACACCTGCCCACATAGTGAGATAAATTATCTCTAGAGCACTTAACCACTGCTGACATTAACACTGGCCCTGACAGACAAGGCATGAAGCGAAGGAAGGAAGGTGGACTTACTCCATCCATGTCATAAGCGGAGGTTGGATGGCCATCTGTCCTGGGTGCTTTGGTTGAGATTCCTGCATCGCAGATGGTTGGACTAGATGACCCTTGGGGTCCCTTCCAATTCTATGATTCTGAGATTCTATGACCCTAGAGTCTAGCAGTGACCAGAGCCAGACTCCTGTTCCACTGGCTAAGGCACCGGACCAAGTTCCTGCCATTGAGCCTAGCGGTCAGGGGCAAACTATATGATATTCCATAGCGCAAGGCAAAAGTTTCTGTTAAAGGAGCTGAACTTAATTTTCTCTATGAAAAGTTAAGTCTCCAAGGAGATGAGAGACTGTTGCTGCCCCACCAAGAGGGAAAGTCCTCTCGAAGAAGAGATTGCCATTTCCTGAATAGCCACTAGAGGGACACAGAATCCCATATTAATAAAAAAAAAAAAGACAGGGCGTTGGGGAGTTGATAGAAAACATCCAATCTCGGTTTTGAAGGTCAGTGGGTGGTCTCCAGCAAATACTCCTATCTCAGCCTAATTTATCTTGCAGGGTTGTCATAGGGATAAGACGGAGTAATTCCAGACACACTGCCCAGAGCTCCTTGGAGGAAGCGTGGGACGTGATGTATAGCAAAACCACAGTCAACACCAGGCTCAGCTTGTAGGCTGTTGATTTGCAAGGCTGTGTTTTTATGAAGTATATTGCGAGAATGCTTAATGGGTACTGGTGCTTCCCATTAATACAGAACACACATTAAGTGCTCAGGAAACCATTTTAACTGCGTTGCCTGAATCAAGAGGCGTTGTCATCACTAAATACCTCCTCAAATGATGGGGCATTTAAATGCATTTCACGAGATGCAATTAGTGCCTTGTCGGTTCAGTTGTTTTCACAATGTGTGCAGAAATTAATTCAGTATCCCAACAGTTCTGTGGTTTTGTTTTGTTTTGTTTGTTTGTCTGTTTCAATTTGGAGAGGGTTTTTTTTTTCCTGGTGCATCTTTGGAGGCCCAAACCCTAATCTTGTCCCTTCACCAGCTTTGGTTGCCATCCCAACCATCTTCAAGGAATGAGGTGGGGAGGAATGTTATCCTTTGCCTCAGGCAGCAGAATGTCTTGGGCCAGCTCTGCAGGCAGTCAACATCCCAAGAGATGTGTGCCTGTGCATGTGTTATAATTAGGATTTTCCATCTCAGGCACCAAAAATGTCTTCAGCCACCGCTCCGTCAGGGTTGCCAATGGCAGGGCACCCCTGGGTGCCCCTACAGAGCCCTGGTGCCCACAGGGTCTCACTGTCCCCATTCCTCCACAGGCACAAATCAGGCTTGAAAGAAGCAAGAATCCTCTCCCCAGCAACAATCTCCAGGAGGATCACCACACAAAAAAGTATTTTTAAAAAATTACCAAAAAAAATAGCTTGGACAAAAGTTACAACACTCTTTTTTTCAAACCTTGGGGCAGCATGGATCTACTAGGAAACTAGTAGATTCAGGGCGCCTAATCCTGAAGCAACTTTTGATTAATTTTTTTGTGTTGAGAAGACCCAATTTGAGTCTCACAACTCTAATTGGTTAATCTTGTGTTGTATATATTTCAAGAAACCCAAAGTTTGAGAGTCAGTAGCATAGATGTTGTAAAGGTGTGGTGATCTGTGGGGCAACAACCCCCTTGAAGAATCATAGAACTAGCGTTGGAAGCGACCCCAGGGTCAGCCAGTCCAACCCCTTGCAATGCAGGGGTCTTTTGCCCAACTTCTGTTTCAGTGTATCTGAAAAGCTCATACCAAGAACAAACTTAGTTGGTTTTCCCCAACATGGGCTGGAACCCATGAGTCATGACCCTGAGATTAAGTGTCTCGTGCTCTACCGACTGAGCTACCCAGAGCTCGTTGCTGGCTGTGAAGGGCCTCCCATGACAGTTCAAGCTTCAGTGGCCCCCTAAAATGTAGGTCCGCTACTGCTTTGAGTGTGGTTGTCCTGTGCGTAATTGCGCTACACGCACCCAGCGGTGTAAGCGCGGTTCCGCCGCGTGGCCGGGAAAGTTTCCCAGGCTTGTAGATACTCCCAGGGTTCCCCGAAGGTTGGCGACCCCCTTTTCCTCCCGTGCCACGTTTCTGCCCGAAATCCGCCCTGCCTTTCCGGGCGGGCGGGCGCCCTCGGCTCTCTCCATTGCGCTTGCCAGACGTGGCGGGACAGGCGCGCCCCGGCTCTTCCTCCTTCTTCTCCTCCTCCTCCTGCTCCCCTAACGGGAAGTGTCTGTTCTGCAAGGCGGGGCCGATTGAGGCTTCAGTGGCCGCTGGCTGGTTGTGGGCAGAGTCCTCTTCTCCCCGCCCCCCGACGGCCGCGCCTTTCCTGCGAATCCCGCTACCTGGCCGAGGACGCGGCGGGCTGGAGCGCGCAGACGGGGTACACAAGCCCGGCCCCCGAGGGCGGAACGAGCGAGGCAGATCAGATCTCCAGCCGGGCAGATCAGAACCCAGGGATCTGTTGCCGGGCGCTGGTGAGCAGCTGGAAGCGAAGGGGCCCCCTCCCACCGCGAAGCGAAGCCCCGCCATGGGCAAGCACGAGGCGTGGAGACCCCCCGGATGGAGGTACTCCTGGCACACGGCGTTCCTAGCAGGTGAGGCGGATCGGGACCCTAAAAGAGAGCCACAGATTTATTTGGGGGGGTCTCAGAGGAATGGGATGGGGAGGAATGGGGCTTCTCTCTCTGGCCCCGCTTGCCTGCCCTGTAGTGTGCTCCCTATGATTCTGTGTTGAGATTCCTACATTGCAGAGGGTTGGACTAGACGACCCTCGTGGTCCCAAAGTTGGAAGGGATCCCGAGGGTCATCTAGTCCAAGCCCCTGTGTGGGGCTCAAACCCACAACCCTGAGATTAAGAGTTTTGTGCTCTACCAACTGAGCTACCGAGGGGATGATTATACGATTCTAGCTCATATGATTACTGTGTTTATTGCATTTATTTGAGCAAGATCCTAGGGGTGATCAGATGTTTAGTGACCATTCAATGCATCACTCTTGATTTTGGCTTCGGTGCCCCTTAGCACCATAGGTCCACGCTCATGGCAAATTGCGCCTGAATAGCTATTGTCTTTACACCTCTTCCTTAGAATCTCCTAAGGCGTTCACTTTTTACAAACTTTTGAATACTTTTGCAGGGTTGAGGCAATTTCGTGGAACAGGAAGCTACCAATGGCTGCTAGGCAGGCAAGCTATAGATTACTGGTACCTCTGGTGTCAAATACAGTCCCTGAATTCCAGTCCCTGGGGATCTGGAACAGGAGAGGGCCATTATACTCTTGTCCAGTTTGTGGGCTTCCCAGAGGCATCTGGTTTCCGCTGTGCGACCAGGATGCTGGTTTACAGGAGTCCTGATCCAGAAGCCAAGCTGTCCTTACGTTCTTAGGTTTTACGGGTTCCCACAGAGCCTAGGGCTTGCTGATTAGAAGGTCGGCGGTTCGAATCCACGCGATGGGGTGAGCTCCCGTTGCTCAGCCCCTGCTCCTGCCCACCTAGCAGTTCAAAAACACATCAAAAGTGCAAGTAGATAAATAGTTACTGCTCCGGCAGGAAGGTAAACGGTGTTTCCATGCGCTGCTCTGGTTCGCCAGAAGCGGCTTTGTTATGCTGGCCACATGACCCAGAAGCTGTACGCCGGCTCCCTCGGCCAGTAACGCGAGATGAGCGCCGCAACTCCAGAGTCAGACACGACTGGACCTAATGGTCAGGGGTACCTTTACCTTTACCTTTACCCCAAATCAAGGGATCTTTTAGCACCTAGAACCTAGTCAATCCCTCTCCATAGGGCCAAGTTACATGGGAGATTGGTGATTAGGGTTGCAATCTTATGCCCACTTATCTGGGAGTAAGTCCTACTAAACTCAGTGGGGCTTACTTCTGCGTAGTCATGTAAATGGTTGCATTGTAGATCTCATAACAGCTTTTAAAAGCTTTCATGGGGAGTGGAGGCAAAATGGACCAGGGTGGCAGCATTTGGTGGAGAAGAGCTCCTCACTCAAACACACAATCTGACCAAAATTGCCTGTAGGTGTTCTCGGGCATGATTTTGGGGCAGTGGAGATAGGTATATGTCTTTTCCCCCTCTAGGACTAACGGCAGCTTTTGGAGTGTGTGGGGGGGGTAGGGTTTAAAAAAGGGCCCCTTTCTCCTGAGCTGCAATCCTTGTTGAGCTCATCCTCCTTTGAGGTTGCTATTGGGTGACATCTAATTTGGGACTTTCCTGCCCATAGATCCAAACCCTAGCAATGGGAATTCCCATCCCCATGGAAGGGTTGAGATGGAAAGTGAGAGAGATAAAAGGAAGACAAAGGTTAGAGTTCTATGCAGTTTGCTGATAATGCTGAGGTTTGTGGAATACTTGTATGGAAAAGAGGCAGTGTTAGAAACTCAGATATATAAGTTAGGCGCCAAATGGCTCATTAAACCAAGATTACAGTTGGCAAAGCGGAAGGCCTAGTTGCCATTTTGGGGCCAGGCGGCTCAAAAGTCATATTTTTCAACACAACATTTTTGGTTCCTGAAGTTCATTCTGATTGTGCAGATAAAATATAATGGATAGAATTCTACAGGATGTGTTGCTAGTGCATGAAAACAGTCCAGATCCAAGAATCCCCAGGCAGGCGGGATACCTGCAGTTTTACTATACTATTTCAGAACACAGGAGGGGTGTGACTGCTGACTTAATGATCTGCATTATATTTTTTAAAAAATTATTGTTTATTTTATTTCGCTTTTGTTCATATACTTGTTAATGTGGGCATTGTAATTATATCAGCACTCTTTTGGGTTGAAGCCTCTTTGAAATATTGTGAAAGCACATAAGAGCAAGACTTTGGGGGCATTTCTTCATCACCTGATGGCCTTTTGGAATATGATTACTACACGTGCTGATATCTGTTATTTTTGCCTAGAACAGGTCTTTTGCTTGCAGTTCAGTTTCCTTCTTTTCTTCTCCACCCTACAGCCTCCGTCCTGAGTTCCTGCTTCCTGTTGACTCGAGCCCAGGAGACAACTATAAGTATCAGAATTTTTCCAGACGTGCTGAAAGAAAGAGATAGTGTCACATTAACACCAGAAGGTCTTGCTCCGAAGGCGATTACCTGCAGATGGTACCGAGGGGTAGTTGAAGAAAAAAACATTATTATTACCTTTTTCCCACCAAATGTTGGTCAGAACCGTGGAGATGCCTACACTGGCAGGGAGACTGTGAACCCAGATTGCTCCCTTCTCATCACAGATTTAAAGCCAGATGACTCTGGAACCTATTCATTTAAATCAGAAGGTCCTGGGGTTACCAACACAGGGGCTACAAACATCACCGTTTCAGGTATGATTAACTTGATCTCCAGTCATTCTTACTACTTATGCACCCAAATCTATCTCCTCTGCTGAGCTCTGAGGTGGAGAATTCTGGCTTTCCCCCTTGGGGGGTGGGGGGGGGGGCGCTCGTGAATTTGTCCTAAGCACAATTTTTCTGCCCCAAGAATGAGGCCCTACAAAATTATTCATTTTTTCATCAGAAAACTATACCAGAATACGCTAGTCTTGCTACTGCCTTTTTAGCTGTTCAATGGGGAAATGTTTGATAGGGTTTTTTGGGGGGAGGGGAGGAGTTATATTCATTTAAAAGCTAAAATCCCTAAACTGTGTTACTTGCATTAGTAGGAATGGGGGGGGTGAGGTTTCACATCGAAAGGAAGACTTCCTAAGTCACAGTTTCCAAAACAATATGAGAACACAGCCACCCTTTTAAATTCACACTTACCTGAATTTTGCAGTTCTCCAGCCCAGTAATTTGTCCAAAAACACATACCCCAAGATAACATGTGCACAAGAATGAATATTTTTGGTAATAACATGCAAAAATGCATTATAATGTGGGTGTTATGCAAAATTGCAAAGCAAGTTATGTACATTGGGAGAAATCACACTAAAATCCTGTAGAATTTTTTGAATTTTCATGAGGTCTTGTTTTGATGGGGAAATGTATAGAACTGAATGGTGGAGAAATGAGAAACTTAAGAGAAGCCAAAGTTGACAGATTTGCCCATTCCTCTGCACTGGTCACCCTAATATACTGCTACATTAGTTAACTCCCATAATATGCTCTCAATGTGGATTGCTAAAGAGAAGTTGAACTGCACCATTTCCCCCTGTGCTATCAGTACATGCTCACAGGGGAAATCAAGTTTCTGATTGTTGTTAATGATTGATAGTGCAAAAATAGGAATTGGTAGTGACTCCAGATTAACCAAACTGGAGGGGAAAGATGGGGTCTTCTGAATGTGGGATGTGAGCCAGTCTTCCTGGATCTGTGCCAGCTTGATGGTATTGAAAAGAAGTTGATTCAATATGGCTAACTTGCTGGAGGAAAAAAAGTTGTTCTCTATTTTGAGTGAATGGCACAGACAGGAGTGCCAAGAAAAACTATGAACAGTGGTGTCTGGGTTATCAATAGAATAAGGTTGGCTGATATATATATATATTTGTAGGGTGGTACTCTTTGCCATCTTTCTGCATCTGGTCTTGCACAAGAGTGGTTGGAGGGCTACCCCAAAGCGGTAGAGCATCTGCTTTGTAAGCAGAATGTCTCAGGTTCAGTCCCTAACATTTCCAGGTTGGGCTCGGGGGAGAATCCTCTTTGAGATTGTGTAGTAGAGCAACTGCCGGCTGGTGTAGACAATAGTGAGCTAGATAGACTAAGGCAGTGTAAGGCAGTTCTCTGTGTTCCTATAAGGGACAGTTCTTCCCCATTCTTTTGGACTGGGGTCAATCCTGCCTTGTTACCTTGATGAAACTTTCCTAGGGGTGTCTTTATACAATGATGTTGGAGCAAACTAATCCACTGTTTTGCATGTACTGTTCTAGTATGCCACAGGCTGCCGAGCTGCAGAAAGCGAGTGAGCATCTGCACTTTGAGTTAAGGCCACATGAAGGCCGATGCACATGACCAAAGTGACATGATGAGAAGGGAGTTGGGTGAATATGTGTTGCAGCTGGTTGCATTGCTGTCATGGTGTGGGTTTGTTCCATGGACACCTCACTTGAACCAGAGAGTTTTCCGAAGTGCCAAAACTGGTGTGGCAAATGCAGTGCAAGTTACATCCAACTAAGGATATGTTCACACTTCTTCTGTTTACTGTGCACTTGTATTGCATTTCCAGTGCTGGGTTTTTTAATCCAGGTTCACATGACGCCGGCCAAAATGCCCATGTTATCTTGTATTTTGTTATAAGATGCTACTGTTTGATGTGTTGTTTCTCAAACCAGCTTCACCCCAGTTGGAATCCTTAAGGTCTGGACATTTTTGCATAGGGTAGAGACATCCCCACTTTGCCAATACCCCCTGGTGTGTGCGCAAACAAATGAAGATGTGCTTATGTGAACAGCTTGCAGGGGTGGGGAGCAGGGAAATGCTTTAAGATGGCAGTGTCTACCCAAAGTTCTACTTGAAAACGACCCATTGAAATGAATGGACCTAATATAGTCATGTCATTTCAGTGTGCCTACTCTGAGAATAACTAACATTGGGTGTAACCCATTGTCTTTAAAATGAATAGAAGAAGCAAGAGTGACCCGTGAGCAGCACTGTAGGAAATGAACAGACCTGACTCATGGGGTACAATATACATGATCCTTATTGCAATGAACAGGTGCTATATGCTTAATAGAGACAGGTGCAGGAAAAATTATTATTAATGCATTGCACCCCATGTTAATTAGTTATACAGTGGGTTCCACTGGAATTTTCCTTGTTTTGCACCAAAATGCTTTTGCTTGCTCCTGAATGGCAGAGTTGGCGTATTAATACCCCAGGATGATTTAAATACAGGTCTAATTTGACATAGCAGAGGTGACTCCCAAAACTTGGTTGCCTGTGAGGACTTTGGGTTTTCATATTCCAGGGGTGCCCTGTGCAACGCCCCCTGCGGCACCATCTTGGTCCAGCGCCCAGTGCAAGCAAAGCAGTCATGTTTGGATCACATTTGTTCATATGCTACCAGTATACCAGCTATATTCATCCTAGTGTTGCAACATGTGCTGTCATATTCTGTTAAAAGGGTGTTAAACTTGAGTAGGTATGAACGGAACTCAGAATTCTAAAAATCTACATATTTGGCAGGGAGGTTTTCTGAAGCAAGAAATGAGATCATGGATTTGTGAAAGCTAACTATAGGTTTTCCAAAGTTGCTGGGCATTTATTTATTTATTTATTTCGGCTAATATGCCAAAATGGTTGTCTGATCCACCTGTCTGACAATAATCGGACTGTCGATATCCCACACATTATCCACAGGGATGCTGGGAATGCACATGTGCGAACCAGCACTGAAATATTATCAGATCAAACACTTGTACAGCGCTTGAATACTTGTAGCCGATTGTGGGAACTGAAAAAAACACTGAACGCTGAATTTCTTGTCAATTGTAGATGTGTTCTCCATCCGTCAGACTCGGTGGAAGCATCTTTGTTCTTTTCTGTTTTTGTAAATACATTTCCGAAATGCTTATTTGCTGGGTATTTTTCTCCCAATCTCCATCAAGCATCAGTAGGAGAAAGAAACTGTTGTTAATGGTTCTCTGTTGGCAACCCTCTGGTTTCAAACCGGTGATATGGTAGTTGCAACCTGCAGCTGATGTGAGCTGATGTTGGACGAAGCAGCTCACTTTGGGCATCCAATTCCAGGGTGCTATTAAGAATCAGAATGCAATTAATGATCTGGTGGTGGTGTTATATTTTACCAGTATTTGGATTGCCATTTCGATTTTCCTGCCTCAGGTAGCATCCGGCTTCTAAAATGGGACAGTCTCTGGTTCCCTTTCTCATGCTTTCACATAGCTCAGCAACGATAACACTGTGTCTCTTCCATCTGTAGAAATTCTCTCCAAGCCCAACGTGCTTGTTTCCCCATCCCGTTTCCTAACTGAGTTCGAGACTGCCATTTTAACTTGCAACACCTCGCCTAGTGTTGTCAGTGTCGCCTGGTTCTGGGAAGGAATGCCTCTCAGGGAGAGCTCTCAGATGCAGCTTTCCGATGATAATCGGACTCTCACCATCCACGGCATTAACCGCAGCGATGCTGGGAACTATCGCTGTCGAGTGTCCAACCCAGCCTACATTGTGCGGAGTGATGCCGTATACATTTCAGTGTTCTGTGAGTATCTGTCTCCAAGCGCCGCCCGTTGGACCTGTCCCGGTCTCTGCTTCTTCTCTGTCCTGTGGTATCTTCTCCCACCTCTACATCTCTTCAGGTGCTTCGGTTTCAAAAAAAGTCTTATTTTATTTCTGATTCTTCAGATCTCTCTGGGTTGCTTCTAGGGAACTTCTTCGTGATGCTTGGATAGAGAGTCAAGATATGGTGATTGTACTGTGCCAATGCAATGTGCAAATTTCGTTGTGGTATCCATGAAAACCTAGTCCCAACTGTTCAGTTCAGAAGTCCACCTCTGCTGCTGACTGACTCTAGCCCCTTAGTCACCTTCCTTGTCCTCTCTGTTCCTCATTAGCTTACCCTCACCTTCTAACAAGAATGGTCCTGTTCAGTATCTTTGCCAGTCTGCCATGCCCTCCTCCAGAATATCCCATTTCATTCTCTGCCCTGTTTTCCATTTTTCTTTCTTTTCCAACAAACAACATTAGGTGGCTCAGTCCGCATGGCTGTTTTTGCTGCCTTTGGTTGTTTTTAAATTAAAGATTTGGCATAGTTACGCAAACCTCATAATTCCTCCAAGCACTTCCTCTTGTTTTCCCGGTGGCAAATATAAAGCGTACAATAGGTGTGGTTGGGTGTTTGTTTGTTTTTTACAATGAGCGAAACAACCATAAAATAAATGCAGGTTAAAGTCCGAATTGGATTTCCACATGAAGTTGAAGTGGTTTGTCCTTCTGGGAACAATACGCAGAAGGATAATATTAGTAATATGGCCCAATGAGTCTGGATTACATTTTTGAAGAGAGGAAGCAACAGATCGTTCCAAATAAAAGCATGAAACAGGTAGTCCCCAAAAAAGAAGCATGATGTTAATTTTTATAACAAGCACCATATTAAGGGCCTTACACAGGAAGGAGTGAAGCCATTCAGAGCTAGGAAGAGAAATGGCCTGAGGATTTCCCTTAGATTCATCCTAGCTCTGCCTTAATTTGAACATTTTGTGGGTCAAACTGGCATGTGGCTCTTCCAGGCAATTTATTCACGTTCCTCTTGCCTGAGGGAAATTATTTGTGGACATGGGAGGAGGCTGAGAAATCTCTGAGATCTCGCTTTGAGGCCCACTTATAAAATCCCAGACACCCACCCCTTTGAGCAGAGAACACTGACAGACATGTTCTCTTCATGGAGAGTTAAACGAACCAAGCTGCCTATATTTATTCAACATCTTTCTTTTTCTTTTTATCTATTTCCTTCCCTTTTCTTGCCCACTTCAGATAAATCTGAAGCAACAAATAAATCAGGAGAGGGATGTGTGAGGGTTCGCCCCAGAGTCTAGTCAGGTGTGAGGGAGAGCGGGCTTGGCCCCTGTCTCGAAAGGCCTCTGCAGGATTTCCCCCCTCACACAGTTTTGTTTTTCTCTTCCTCCTCCGTTTCTCATTAACCTGACAACTGTTTTTATTTGCTGGCGTCAGACGCAGCTTGCTGGCACCGCTCACTGTGGCTCCCTTGGGTAAAAGGGCACCCAGGCAAGCGAGGCGAGGCAGGACAGGGGCGGCCTTTTTGCAACTGAAAGGCGCTAAAGGCCTGCTTTTCTAGGGAGCTGAAACAGGAGGTTTATTAACAAAGTTCTTCTTACAACAAAGGGAATTTAGCCGCAACTAGGCCTTTTATCAAAGGAGATGTGATTTTGAGGCTCCGAGTTAGCCCACATTGGCCATACAACTCTCCCATCTCCACCCCAATAATATAGTTTGCGGTAGTTTAAGGAGTTTAAAAAGTGTTCTTGAGGATACATTTAAATGCGGAACAAAGCTTGCTACTTTTGGGGGCTGCACTGGCAAAATTGAGGCAGAATGAGCCAAACGTCAAAGAGTTCATTGTTTTGACTATAGTAGCCTATAGTCCTGGCTATCTGGTCCCATCTTGGTAATTATTGCAGTTATTAGAAAGGCAGAGTTGGAAAAACAGGCCCACAGTGCGTAAGGTCATTAAAGTTCCTTATTCTCCAAATAGTAAATTCAGTTTCACCGACTATCGCATATAAAATGAGATTTCAAGGTATGATTATTATTGTTTCAGCAAAATGGCTTCCCCTATTAGTCTACCGGAAAGGCAGATTAGCTGCTGTTCTTTGCTGTCTTCAGAACCCTTCACCTAATACACAGACACAACGCGCATTTTAAAAAAACTGAAGGCAAAATTTATTTTAAGTCTGCTCAGGTACGCAACTCGGCCATCAGAAACGTCTGGATGAACTTTACCCATAATTTCTTTAAATATTTTTTTATTAAATTTCAACAAATATAATAACAACAAAAACACTGACAATACAATAACAACCACAAACAAAAAATATGCACAAAAACAATATCAAATCCACAAAATGGGATTCTCCGAACCCGTGACTTCCCTCCCACCCACCCACCCCTGGTTCCTTAAGTTTTCTTTTCAGCTGCATATCATTTCTACTCCAAATTATTATTATTTACCTCAGATTTCCTGTACTATTTCCAAAATTACAAGTGTTTTTAAAATCCTGCCAATGTATTAACGAACTTTAGCCATAAATTCTAGTGTTTCTGTTTTAGTTATGGACAGAGCACGCAAACTATGAACGATCCACAAAAGTTTTGAATGGGTGGCAGGACAGAATGCTGGGGGCTCCAGGCCCATTGGGAAAAACGTCTGTGGATACAATGCACAGCCACTTGAGATCGATCTGTAGGGCTAAATGACCTGACTGCAGCCACTTTTCCTCCATTCCATATAAGTGAATATATAAGAGCTGTGAATAGTCTGTTTCCTCCACTAGAAACCGGGTAAGGAGGATTCAATCAGGGAAACCCTTTGCGGAGGAAACACAATCTTTCAGTGCTGCATTTTTAATGCTTATTGTTTTGATCTTTTCACTTTCCCGCCTCCCTGGGAGAACTCGTTCATAAAGGCAGGACGATAAATAATTACAACGAAGGCATGAATAAGTAAAAAAAAATGAAATGCCGCCGCCCCCCTGGTTGCATACAAGAAGGCTGAGGGCCAACTTTTTGCCAGGGGCAGCAAAATATTTTGAGTCATCCCTGTTAGGCAGACTTCCTCCTCTGCCACTTCCTGCAGCACATCCCAGAGAACATCTCTCGGAGGCTGCTAGTACTGTATGTGCAGCCATCGCTCCTGTGCTGCGTTCTGTGTCCCTGCATAATAGGAATCAGCCAGTCGAGCATTTTTATTGCGTCATCTAAATAAAGGTCATTCCAGTTCTCCCTAGAGACAGGTAGAATAGGAACAGCAGTGTCTGGAAATGGTGCCAGCTAGAACTGGCATGTTGTCCTCCAAACAGGTGCTGTTTGTACAATTGATTTATTTCATTCTTCCTAGTGCTGAGCCCTGACAATGAATAGAAAGTTTGATCCTGGTCTCAGCCATGGCGCAAACTAAACCCTGAGGGCACTTCTCTCAGCCCTGCTAATTTTCTCAGTCCTGGCCTCTCTGTCTACAGTTCAAAAGGAATTTATTATTTCCTTCCTGCCCTGTACCTGTCGGTACTGTAAAGCTGCTTCTCATTTTCATTTTGCTTCTGATTTGTATACCGCCTTTTTATATTACTCTGCACAAGTATATTACTATACAACAAAGATGGCACACCTTATAACAATCTGATCCTATACAAAAATGTCATGATGAAAGCCTAACTTTAAAATAAACAACTTATATCAAATAAACTAATATTCAACACATTAGAATGTAATAATAGCACATGTTCTCCGATAAATATGGGCATTACACCTATGTCCCAGATACCTCGATATCTGTCTACCTTATCGGTTGCGTCGCACAGATTCGCATTTGTTAGAGCCAGATTTAATGTGTTCCCCTCAAATGTTCTGAGCAATAGATTTTCTAACGGTAAAACCTCTGTTTTATGCGCATGTGATAACAAATCAATAGAATCCCTTTACCATATCTTATTTAATTGCCCATTATACAGTGTTCCCTGATCAAGGATTCTGAGTTCAATCATTCTGGAAATTGTTGCTAAACCACCTGAATTGCATCTAGCTTATCTACTCCAGGACATAGACTCTTATAGAACATTACAAGTTGCCAGATTCCTGGTTTCAGTTCTTTCATATAAAAGACTTCATGGAATGCTGCATGACTATTAAAAATCTAGTAAACTCTATGCACCATCTTTATCTTCAAGGCCTTAATACGGTACATCTAGAGATTGTAAGTGCTGTAATGCGAAGGAGATTATGCGTTGAAATATTTTAGTTGATATTTTAAAATGTAAAATGCCGTTTTATTTATTGATTTGTTTTACCTTGTGGGCTTATAGCCGAATAAAGAATATCTATCTATCTAATAATAGCACACAATGAAATTAAATATCAGCAAATAATAATTAAACAGAAACTCACTCTTAACAATTACAGTAAATAATTTCCAAACTATAATCAACAAAAATAGCAGCAAGTCACTGCATAAAATAACACAATACAAATTGTTTGCCGGTAAGTTGCGTTGTGGCCCATTTCAACGACAGTTCAACAAGATAAAGGTGCATGCTTTGAATACGGAAGTTTCTGGATTCTGTGCCTCGCACCTCAAGTGAAAGGTTATGGAAAATACCTCTACCTGAGATCTTGGATACCTATTACCAGTCGCATTCAATAGTACTGTGTTAGCTGGACAAATGGTCTCACTTAAATAGCTTCCCCTTGTATGCTACTGAGGCATTGCTCTTCCACAGCTAGCTGGAAATGGAACTAAAATAGATGGTGCTTAATTCTGTGCCATTTTGTATCCAGCAATAGCTGTCCATATGGCCAGGATCCTTCTACTGTATAATGTCTACTCACCAAAGCATCCCATTCAAGAAAGGCCTCCTTGAAAGCCTTGGTAATATTTTATCCACACCAGGCATCATGTTTAGGCTAGAATTACATTTTATAGCAAGCACCTGCTCATACCACCATATGGCAGGTTTGAAGACAACACAAAAAACCCTGGGACACAACAATTTTCCATAAAAAGTGAGGGCAACTCCTAGGGAAGGGACTAGTGTGGATGCAACCCCAGTGTAATTCCAGAAGTTGCTGAGCAGGGCCCTATAGGAGCTGCACAAAAATTGACTGAAGTGGGGTCTTGGGATATCATTTTGCAAGCAGAAAGCAGAGGTGGAACAAAGGGGAAGGATGCGTACCAAGGTGACAATGATGAAAACTAGCAGCCTGCAGCTAAGACTCATCACTGTAGATCTGTATGGAGATACACCAAGCTTGTTGTCATAACATCTTCTAGGGGTGAGATGCACAGGTCCCTAGGATGCCTGTCAAGGAGGAACAAATAGACCCAGGTGAAGAGATAAGTCCTAGCAAGGTTCTCTCTTTGCACTGTTCTATTTACTTGTGTCTATCACCTTTCCGTGGAATATCAGGGGGCTAAAAATTCCCTGTCTTTCTGGTTCCATCTTGTTCTGGTGAAGGAATCTTTCATGTTGCGAAGGGATGGGAGGGAATCTCAGTCGCCTGCTGGAATAACAACATGGTAGCTTCATCTGTTTACCTCAGTTGGACCCGAAACACCTGTGATCCAACCAAATACAAGCATTTACAATGAGCATTCTGACATCCAGCTCAGCTGCACAGCTATTGGAGAGCCTGCTATTGTCTATACTTGGTTTATCAATGGGACAGAACATTCTGTCGGATCCCAACTGCTCATCCGAGACATTTCTGTGAAGCAGTCTGGGACGTATCTCTGCAAGGCGATGAATAAATTGACTCGTGACCAGAAAAACACCACCCTGGAAATTGAGGTGGTGGGTGAGTAGCTCGAGAATATCTGTTGCCGCTATTCAAGGAGCATGATCTGCTCTGGCCAGTTTACTGATTACATCCTGCTGTCAATTTGGGTTGATGAAGCGTTCTCTTTATATCTGAATTTGGAGCTCCAGCTCTTAGCTTATTGTCTCTCATGCTGTGATCCCACTGTGCTTTCATCCAATGGCTTGTTTGTTTTGTTTTCATGTCCTTTCTCCCTTAAGGTGTGTCCAAGCCAGCATTCTTGATGCATTGGATTTTTCATCTCGGCTATGGCCGTTTGCTCTTTTTTTTGTTTTGTACGCTGTCAGTCTTTTCCTTTGCGGTGCCAAAGTTTTCCTAGATGTCTTCCCACTTCCTCTGATATCAACAGGAAGCTTGCACATGCCACTAAACCTCTATATTTCCTTTATATATGCAAAGCCAGTTTTTGTTTCCAAGCTGTTTTTTTGTGGGGTCAGGATGGAATATGGTGCTGATTGTTAGCCACAAAATCTCAGTTCATTGTGAGATGTTAGCTTCTGTCTTAAATCTCCTCTGAGCAGCAAATTATCAACTAAAAGTACAACACTCCCCCGGCAATGATTTTTCCAATGGTCTCTTCCTTTGTCTGTCTGGACACGGTGCCTGTTTCTCTTAATATTGGTTCTTTTCCAAATGGATAAAAATCCAGGGCTATTGCACTATAAGAAACATGGAGCCCTTTTGCAACTTTTCTTTCTCAACAGGAGCGGTATATAATGTGGCCATTTCGGGCCCCTCTAATGCCACAGAAAACGATAGTGTCACTTTGAACTGCAATGCTGCTGGCACCAATGTTTCGTATTACTGGCTGAACGGAAGCCAGCTGATTGAAGGAGGAGATCATATCTTTTTAGATGACAACAACCAGAGGCTCATTCTCAACCCAGTCACCAGGAATGACGATGCCAACTACACCTGCTTTGGGAACAACAGCTTCTCTGGAAATTCCAGTGAGCCACATTGGCTGCAAATCTTCTGTAAGTCTAGACTGACTATGTGGGCAATGGCAGGCAACTGGTGTCCCATAGTCCAAACCCAGCTGAAGTCAATCATAGGTTGCCCCGTCCCATTCTACCTTCTGTAGCAGGCAGAAGTGGCTTTTTTAGCCCTTATCACAGCTGGCTTCAGGAGGGAGAAGAAACTGCCAGGGTCTGTCCTGAGCAAATGTTTCCTACAGCCTCCCTCTTTTTCCTGAGACCAGTGTGCAGTTTTTTGTGGCTCTCCATTGCAGCTAGCTGTGAGTATACTGGCTGCATGAAGTGAAGAAGAGTAAGAGATTTGACCCACACCTGGGACTCAACTATGCATTGGTCTGCTGGTCTATCTTATTGCTAACCCCTAATCCTATTGTTAATGTTGGAGGATTTTTTCTATGCTCCATTTCATCCAAGAACGCCTCCCCAGACACTCTCCAACTGCACAAATAGAAATTTCAAATACAAAATACAATTTCCACACAGAGTCGAAAGGGTTATTTTAGGTAACCTTGTGTGTAGGATGCAGGGAACTTTGCCTGTTTGGACTATCCCAACAAAAGACATAGAGAAAACTGAAATAATCATTGGTTTTCAATACATCTGTCCTTTGATCAATAGGCTGATTGAAATATCACCTGCATCCTGATCAGGTTTCTGCTCCTCAGTAGATTAATACCAAAGGAAAGGTTCAAGAGTGGGTAGTGAGTGATTTCCCCTGAAGTCCATACTCTTTGCATCTAAAACAGTGGTTTATTACCTAGACCCAGTTCTAATGATACAGTATACTGTATATCTTCCCAAAAAACCTAGAGGTCATATTTTCACTGAGCATCCATTCCCAGGGTGGGGCTTCCATTTTTCCCCAGGTCAGTAAGATCACATGGGGACAACATATTGCAAAAACAAAGGTTCCAAGGGCTCTGTATTTTGGCATCAGTGTAGTAACAACTGAGTAGCACCCTTACTACTAGCACAGCCTGGCCCTCTCCAACATGTGGCTTTCCTATATTTGCTTCAGACGGGCCTGAGAACACCACAATCAACCCTCAGGAGCCAGTTTATAGAGACCAATCCACCCTTAACCTCTCGTGTTCTGCCAACTCCAACCCCCCTGCCAGTTATTCTTGGTATCATAATGAGAAACTTCTGGAAGCTCAGAACGAGTCCCAACTCCTGATCTCGCATCTTTCTCTAAATGATGCTGGCAAATATACTTGTAATGCCACCAATGATGTCACCGGCCTATTCAGCCACACCAGCCTGGAGATCAGCGTCCTGGGTGAGTAGCTTGAATGGCCAGGCTGGATCCTAGGCTTACCTGCGTCTTCCTGTGGCTGATAAGACTGTCCTTGCAGTCACTGCTTCATCTGTACAATGGGGACTTGATTGCGCGAACTCTTTCCCGTGGCCATTTTGGCTTCCAGAATGCACTCCTCGTATTCTGTCACCTCGCTGTCCCTTTACAGTATCCATGACTATCACTCCACTTCAGTTCTTGATGTACCATGAAGTTTCTCTTCAGGTCAAATCCAGTTTTTGGTCTTGGAGTCTCTGTCTCTTACCATATTTCTGGACTCACACTACTTTTTTCCTGTCAATGAATCCACTCAGATAATGAACAAAAATTGTGCAGACATTCCTGCCATTTCTCCTCCTTTGTGTGCCCTATCTTCAACAACCTTTCTTCTAGATCTTCTATTGTGTTGGTTCAAGTTGGCAAGCATTTTGCAATTATTCACTTGGTGCTTCAGGCCCTGAACTGATCCTTTCATTCCAGATACCTGTCTTCCTTAACTTTTGTCCAGTAGCACCTTAGAGACCAACTAAATTTTTTCTTGGTATAAACTTTCGTGTGCATGCACACTTCTACAAATGCTTATATGGTGGTACCTCCGGTTACAAACTTAATCCGTTCTGGAGGTCCATTCGTAACCTAAAACTTTTCTTAACCTGAGGCGCGCTTTCATCAATGGGGAATTCTGCTGCATGCGCCTCCAGCATGCGATTTCCGCTTGCATCCTAGGGAAACGTCAAAACAAGGAGCAGCTACTTCCGGGTTAGCAGACCTCATAACCTGACATGAGCGAAACCAGAAACGTTCGCAACCAGAGGTACCACTGTACCCAGAACAAACTTAGATGGTCTCTAAGGTGCTACTTTATTTATTTCGACTGTGTCAGACCAACACGGCTACCTACCTGAATCTAGAATTCCTTACCTTTGTTCCACTTGGGCTTAATCTTGGTTTTCTATAGATGGTCATCTTTGTTCCAAAAGGTGGATCAGAAGATTCTCCACTGATTTGTACTGATCCATAAATAACACATCCACAAAGGAGCAAACTCTGTTCTTTTATTCTCTGTTGTTGAACCTTTAGATTTCTTCACACCATTTCCTTTAGTGTAGTGACCATTTTTAATACAAAAATGCATCTTTTTCTGGGTGGAGCAGGTTTTTCTTTTTCTTTTTTAAAAGACTGCATGTTTACCCCAATAGATTTGATGCAGTACGGAAGGGTTACTTATAACTGGACTCGTGAAGAATCCAGTCCTAGTTCCTGTTGAAATAAACTAGCAGAAAAATCTATCAAGGTGTCTGCGATGGATACGTTCACAAATGCAGAAGTGTAATGCATTCTGCCTTTTTAAAAATACAATCAAAGCAGAAAATAAGATGAGATTTCTATGTAAACTTGTCACAAGAAAGTTTCACCATGTTATTTGCAGATCATAGGATGCAGTGCAGAATACTTTCATGAATATCAGTATCTCTCTGCTTGAAATACAAATGCATCTGCACACACTCTTGTAGAACATTTCTTTATTTCATACTTTGAATATCCAAAGATACGTCACTGAGACTCAGAACTCATACCTTCTCATTGGCCTGTCTCTGTTGTTGCCTTAAGTCCTCACTTTTTCTCATGGTGTGTTGCACATTCCAAATCACAAACTGTCAGTCAATTGACTATTGCTATTCTTTGTATGTGGTCGGTTTCATTTTTTAGTTCCTAAAGTTTTCCAAGATGTCTTTCCACTTCTGATGTCAACGGGAATGTTCTACCTGCCACTAAGCTTTTAAATTTCCTTTATAAATGCCAACCCAGTTTACATTTCACTGTCTTTTCAAGCTGTTGTTTTTTGTTTTTGTTTTTGTGGGTAAGGTTGGGTAGAATATGCGGCTGATTTTAAGCCACAAAATCTCAGTTCTTTGTGAAGTGCTACCTTCTGTCTTACATCTCCTCTGGGAAGCAAATTATCAACTAATAGTACAACACTCCCCCGGCAATGATTTTTCCAATGATCTCTTCCTTTGTCTGTCTGGGCCCAGTGCCTGTTTCTTTTAATATTGGTTCTTTTCCAAATTGTTCAAAATCCAGAGCTGTTGCACTACAAGAAACATGGAGCCCTTTTACAACTTTTCTTTCCCAACAGGTGATGTATATAATGTGGCCATTTCCGGCCCCTCTAATGCCATAGAGAACAGTATTGTCACTTTGAATTGCACTGCTGCTGGCACCAATGTTTCATATTACTGGCTGAACGGAAGCCAGCTGATTGAAGGAGGAGGTCATATCTTTTTAGACAACAACCACCAGAGTCTCATTCTCAACCCAGTCACCAGGAATGACGATGCCAGCTACACCTGCTTTGGGAACAACAGCTTCTCTGGAAATTCCAGTGAGCCACATTGGCTGCAAATCTTCTGTAAGTCTAGACTGACTATGTGGGCAATGGCAGGCAACTGGTGTCCCATAGTCCAAACCCAGCCGCAGTCAATCATAGGTTGCCCCATCCCATTCTACCTTCTGTAGCAGACAGAAGTGGCTCTTTCAGCCCTTCTCACAGCTGGCTTAAGGAGGGAGAAGAAACTGCCAGGGTCTGTCCTGAGCAAATGTTTGCTACAGCCTCCCTCTTTTTCCTGAGACCAGTGTGCAGTGTTCTGTGGCTCTCCATTGCAGCTAGCTGTGAGTATACTGGCTTCATGAAATGAAGAAGAGTAAGAGATTTGACCCACACCTGGGACTCAACTATGAATTGGTCCACAGGTCTGTTTTATTGCTAACCCCTAATCCTATTTGGCAGTAGGCCTGGGTGAGATATCGTCCAAAACTGGTTTGAAGTCCATATTGTGATATTGGTTTCATAATTTTTGACCTGACAATATATCATGAAGCATTTTTGTGTGCGCGTGTGTGTGTGTGTGCGGGCTATGTAAAGATCGCAATTTGGAGGGGGGGAAACCGTGAAGCCAGGCAATGCTTTTCTCGATTCCTGCAGCCCGTTTTCACTCTGACAGCTCAGCTCTCCCCTGCTTCATGCGGGGGCAGCGAATCACAAGAGCAGGCACTGGAAAAAGCATGATCCAAGAAAAGCTGTGAAGCCAGCCAGTGCGTCTACAAAGCTCTATCCTTATTTCAGATATGTTTAGCTGGTGATATAGCACAATGTTGAAAACCAGATATCTCCCATCCCTAGTGGGCAGTTGGCAGTGTTCTGTGGCTCTTCACTGCAGCTAACTATGAGTATACTGTGTGCATGAAGTGGAGAAAGGAAAGAGATTTGACCCACACCTTGTACTCTGCCCTTAATTCGCCCCCAAGTCATCTTATGGCTAAAACCTAATCCAATATTAAAGAGGTTTTTAATGCTCCCTTTGGCCACAAAATGCCACCCTATGGAGCATCACGAAGTGCACAAATAGAAATATCAGATAGGGTTGAGAGGGTTTTTGATCTGATCCTGTGTGCAGCATGCAAGGGATTTCATTCATTTCCCGATGCCTAAAGAGATGTAACTGAACTTTGAAAGTCTAGTGGCCAGTAGGAAGGAATACTATAGAATGGATCAGGTAATACTTGCCTTGGGTCACCCAAATCTGTGAGCAACTTTGCTCACTGCCACACTTAGTTTGGACAATCCCAACAAAAGTTGTGGAGAAAACAGAAAGAACTACAGTATTTGGTTTTACTTCATCTGTCACTTTGATCAATGGGCTGATTGGAATATTATCTGCATCCTGATCAGCTTTCTGCTACTTGGAAGATAAATACTAAATGAAAGGCTCAGGAGTGGGTGTTTAGTGTTTCCAACCCCTCTTCCCCAAGCTCAGATCCTTAGCAACTAAGAGAGTCAGCAATAACCTAGAGCCATCCTGACGATATTATATGCTTTTCCAAACAACCCTGCAACCCTGAGGTGATATATTTACTGAGCATCCATCCCAGGGATATTTCTCCAGGTTAGTAATGTCGCATGGGAACAACATATTGCAAAAACAAAGGTTCCAAGGGATCTGTGTTTTGGCCTCAGTGTAGTAACAACTGAGTATCACCCTTACTACTAGCACAGCATGGCCCTTTCCAACATGTGGCTTTCCTATATTTGCTTCAGACGGGCCGGACAACACCACAATCAACCCTCAGGAGACAGTTTACATAGAGCACTTCCCCCTTAACCTCTCGTGTTCTGCCAACTCCAACCCACCTGCCAGTTATTCTTGGTATCATAATGAGAAACTTCTGGAAGCTCAAAACGAGTCCCAACTCCTGATCTCACATCTTTCTCTAAATGATGCTGGCAAATATACTTGTAATGCCACCAATGATGTCACTGGCCTTTTCAGCCACACCAGCCTGGAGATCAGCGTCCTGGGTGAGTAGCTTGAATGGCCAGGCTGGATCCTAGGCTAACCTGCGTCTTCCTGTGGCTGATAAGACTGTCCTTGCAGTCACTGCTTCATCTGTACAATGGGGACTTGATTGCGCGAACTCTGTCCCATGGCCATTTTGGCTTCCAGAATGCACTCCTCATATTCTGCCACCTCACTGTCCCTTTACAGTATCCATGACTATCACTCCACTTTAGTTGAGTGTACCATGAAGTTTCTCTTCTTCAGGTCAAATCCAGTTTTTGGTCTTGGAGTCTCTCTGTCTCTTACCATATTTCTGGACTCACACTACTTTTTTCCTGTCAATGAAAACACCCAGATAACAAACAAAAATTGCGCCAAAGTTCCTGCCATTTCTCTTCCTTTGTGTGCCCTGTCTTCAAGAACCTTCCTTCTAGAAAGTTGATTCATGTGGTGGTTCAAGTTGGCAAGGGTCTCTGAATGAACCCTTTCCTTCCAGATACCTGTCTTCCTTAACTTGATTCCACTTGGGCTTTACTATATCTTGGTTCTCCATGGATGGTCATCTTTGTTCCAAAAGCTGGATCAGAAGATTTTCTACTGCTTTGCACTGAAACCATAAATAACACATCCACAAAGGAGAAACTCTGTTCTTTTATTCTCTGTTTTTGAACCTTCAGATTTCATCACACCGGTTCTTTCAATGTAGTGACAGTTTTTCATACATAAATGTTTCTTTCTCACCAAAATGAAGGTTCCTTCGTTAAAAATAATTTAAAAAGCACTGCATGTTTACCCTAATAAATTTGATGTGGTATGGAAAGGGTACTTGAAGCTGGAATCATTAAGAATCCAGCACTAGTTCTGCTGAAAGAAGCTATCAAGAAATCAAGATTTCAGTGAGGGATAAGTTCTATGTAAACTTGTCACAAGTAAGATTTACCATGTTAATTGCAGATAATAAGATGCAGTGCAGACTCTGTTCATGAATATCAGTATCTCCTTGCTCAAAATATAAATGCAACTAGACAAACAGTCTCGTTGAACTTTTCTACATTTGATACATTGAATACGTAGAAAAATTGTCACTGAAAGTCATATCTCATGCCTTTGTGGGGAGAAGGTACTGTATTTGAACACTTTCTCATCTGCCTCTATCCATTGTTGCCTCAGTCCTCACTTTTCCTCATGTTGTGTTGCACACTCCAAGTCACAAACTCTCAGTCAATGTACCATTGCTATTCCTTGTATGCAGTCAACTTTTTCCGGGTTCCAAAGTTTCGCTAGATGTCTTCCCACTTCCTCTGATGTCAACTGGAAGTTTGCACCTCTCACTAAGTCTTTATATTTCCTTTATAATAACTAAGTTAATTTTCATTTCACTGTCTTTTCAAGCTGATTTTTTTTTTCGGAGGGGGGGGGTAGAATATGGCTCTGATGTTTGGCCAAAAAATCTCAGTTCTTTGTGAAGTGCTACCTTCTGTCTTAAATGTTGTCGAGGAATCATATTATCAACAGATAGTACAACTCCCACCTGTTATGGAAAAAATCCCAGGTGTGGAACTGCCCAGCCACCTGGCCCTTAGGGATAGGCCCACTGGTTTCTGCGGAGTTAAATAAAAGAAGTCCAGCCACTGGAGCAAGGACAAGACAGGGTTTATTGCGCAATAGGTTACAGTCAAACTGCACACCCAGAACAGTGTTACAAGAACTTTTAAAACTCCTATCATCTCCCAGAATACAGTTTGGAAAACATCATCACTACATCATCACTACCTCACAAAAGGGAAGGGTTATACATGATTTGCATATAGGAAAAACAGGAAAGACAAGATTAGCATATGGGGGAAACAGAGCAATATCAGGGAGATAGCCCTGAGAAGTGTGAATGGGTGTTAAGTATTGGCAAGGATACCTTGAGCACTTATCTGGGAGAGAACAATGGGATTCTGGTTGAGGGATATTAGCCTGAAACACCCAGAGATTACCTCCTGAGGCATTTCCCTGTGTACGTGGTCTCTCGCCTACTGGATCATGGCAGAGATGGGTCCCCTTAAGGGCATCACTCCATACCCCAAATGAGTTTACTCAGGAGGAGACTTTGCTTAGGTGACCCCCCCCCCATAATTTCCGTATCATTCCCCCCTTCGGAGATAGATTTGCATCAGGTTCTGAAGGAAACGCAAATCCTTTCTCCGCACTGAACTACAGTTCAGAGATAGACATATTTCCCACCCCCCTTTCGTCCTGCATGTTATATACACTGAATATTATCATGGCATCCAACCTCCCAGGTGTGGGTGTATGTAACCTGAAAGGGACTTGCATGTCACGCCTCTTAAGGCTCTTTGGAAGTGTATCAGTGTACCTAGCGAGACATAGGATATTACGTAAAAATAACATATGCTACATTTTGTTACTAAATTACTATTCTAGCACTTTGGGAGAATCATTTCCAATAGTGGTTTATGCTTATTTACCAGAAAGGTCCGCCTGTGACTGAAAATGCAGTTTGTTTTGTTTTTTCTCTTTTTTTGTGTGTGTTGTGTTCCCAGGTGTCAAAGCTAGCTGTCCTCTGGTCTCTTGATGCCACAGCAACACCCATCAACATGCATCCCTGGTGTAAGGGCTTGCATTGACTTGACCTAAAGCCTTTTTACCCCATGTGGTTAGGTGTGACACTCCCTGGAGAGAAATGCCGCACCCTGACCAACTGTGGGGCCTCTGTGGCTTTGGTCCTGCTCTCAAAGGGGTGGGCCTGCGCTCTTGCTATTTAAGGGGACAAAAGCCATGGCACCTTGGATACACTTTGTCCAATTCAAACAAAGTCCAATTAGAATTTACATATGCCCCTGGTTCTCACTTTCCAAACCAAACTGTGAAAAACCATTCTAAAAAGGCAGTGGTCCAAATTAATAATTTAACCTATAGGGAACCATTCCTGCTAAATCAAAGCATAAACACCTTCATGTATCTGGGGTTCTGTTTTGATCTTGAAGTTTCTTCTTGATAAAATGACCTAAAACAATCTAAAATGTGTAGGGAAGGTTGGAATACCATGTGAGACAAGGAATGTGGTCATAAATTGGTCTAACCTAAATACATGACTATGCAATAGCCTGATCTATTGAAACATAAAATGCATGCAATATACTATACATTAAACATAAAAACAAAACAATTAAACACAAAAGGAACACACTATCAGACACATTTCAGCATTCCTACATAATAACACATTATACACAACATTCAATTATTAATTCCACAGCAGTTGGATGTCTTTGAGGAACTCATGTGATTTTGAGACAGAATCTTGAGGTCAAAAGAAAAATGTCCTTACAATTCAACTCCCCCCTTTGTTAATTCCCCCAAACCCCCCTCAGTCTTATGTCCTTTGGAAGGAGATTGCTGTGGCCACTCTGAAAACTCTGAAGTCTTGTTGCTGTTGTTGCTGCTGCTGCTGCAGGAGGTAGCTAGTCTTGTGGTCACATGGAATTGGGCTGAGGGTTTTCCATCATTGGGTCTGCATTAACGTCTGTAGAAGGGATATCCTGTAAGGGGTAGGGTTTGGGGGCTTAAGGACATAGTTATCAAGGGAATAAGTAAAAGCAAAAAAAAAATAAAATAAAAAAAATCTCCCGGAGTCCTCCTGGGAAACTGCAAACAAAAAAATCTTGATGCATTAAGCATTTTAATTATTTCAATATTATCATCATATTTCTATATAATTACTGTTAGTACCTACTTAGTTTGTTTGGATTCTTTTTTTTCAAAAGGTAAAAATATTAAAAGGAAACAAAATTAAAAATTAGATCCACATTAAACAATGTGCTATCTGATAAAAAAGAACTTTATGAAGGAAAAACAAACAAACTTATAGATGGTACCTGACCCCATCCAAGTTAGTCAAAAATAAATAAATAAATATCAACCATAAGTTTAGGAGATGCAACAAATGACATGTCCCCAAAATAAAAAATGACCTATGAGGAACCAAAAATAAATGATAAAAAACACAATTTCTAACAATGGTTCCCAAATGAAACAAAAAAAATGTTTGTTTATGTGACAACATCAGCTAGAATGTTAATAGCAAAAATAACACCAATAAAAGAATACTTGGTTGTGCTTAGATCAATTTCATAGACATAATGGAGAACTAATTTAATAAATGAAAAGCAGATTATTTGTAGCCTAAAAATATAGGGAAGTAAACTAACATAGCAGGGATTATTAGCAGGGATTCAAACTTGTTATGAAGAGAGGAAAGGGTTATAGCAGATTAACATAAGAGAGAATGCTTGGAGTCAAATGCAAAGAGTGAGTACCTACTGGGAAAGAACAATAGAACCTTCGTTTTGCATAGTCTTATCACCTGAGTGGATTTCAGAGGAAGCATTTGACCAAAGGTGCAAATCAGTGGTAGAATAAAAAGAAGACGGCAATTTACCTTTAGGTGCCCCTCCCCCATTCCTTAACATCCCCACTCAGAAATAGAATTTGCATTTAAGGTTCTGAAAGAACTGCAATTTTTTTTTTCTGCACCCTGGATCTCAGTATCCTGATGTAAAAGGAAAATTATTGCCTGTGAAAATCTGTCAGGATGTGCTGTGGATAAAATGCATAGGCATACATACATACAAAACAAAACAGAAGGGGAAAAAACTACTAAAGAGATGAACTAGAGTGCTGGGATATTTACCTGTGGAAAGAATTTTGCATGTTAGATTTGGAATGGCAACCTCCTAACTTGCAATGGTTCAGTACTTAATCCCCCCCTTTTTCAAAAAAGAAAAGAAAAGAAAAGAAAGAATAGTGCTCCTGAGAGAGCACTCATTTTTACCTATTGAAAGAATTTGGCATGTTAGGATTTTAAAGCCCGAATACTTAATTCTGTTCTTGTTCTTCAGGTGGCTTCTGCAGCAATCTCCCTGCAGGGCTAAACTTTGTCAGTAGCCTCTGTGCATGTACAGAGTTCATGATTTAGAAACCTATTGTACCATTTGAAAGAATTGTATCCATTGGCTAAATTACCTTGAATAAAGGAAGGTAAGCGTGAAGAGTAGATTTTTAAAGAGCAGGGTGGGATTTTTAAACAGAAACCTAGCAATTCACACCCCTAACCAAACAGCAATGAAATTGGTCAAATTAAATTTCGGTTTGGTCAGTTTAAATCCATTTTTCTAGGGTTTCGTCCTAAGACATTTTCTGACACATTTCCTGTTTCTCACTGCTTAGGAAATGGGCTTATAAATCTTAAACTTTAAATAATTAGAACTTCAGCATTCAGACAAACCTAGCTAAGTTTGGTCAAATTAAATTCCTAATAATGAAGTCTCAGCACTAATTAATCATGTTTACGGTATCAAATAAACATCTCATACCCCAGGCAAAATAAATTGGGAGCTATGCCTCCTTTATCTACAGGTTTCGGGGTACAGATCTCTATTAAATGTGGGCTATCATTATTTTGTGTGCACCCCCTCTGGTCATTTAGCAGAATACCTGCTCCCTTATATATGAGTAAAAATGGCCAGAGAGTCAGAATTCATAAAATTCAAATATTCTCAGTGATTTTAGCCAAGGCAGACTAAACTCTCTGCCCCCCTCATGTATGGGAAAATGGCTCTTATAGGGAAGGTCAATTTTGTATGTGTGTGCTTAAACTTTAAAACTTAAATAATAGGTGAAATGGTAAAACTTAGATAATCACTCCTTTAAAAAAAACAAAACACAACACTCTCCTCTTAACTCGGAAAGCTGGGCTGAATTTCAACCCACCACCACACCAGGATTTAAAAATTACCCTCCAATGCTTGCAGACACATGGCCTTCCACATAGCTATAAAGTGGGAGTTGAAAGAAGGACCCTGAGGTCATCCAGTCCAACCCCCTAAATTACAGGGTTCACAAGTTTTGTACTACCTCGTTGTTGTTGTTGTTGTTGTTGTTGTTGTTTTAAGGCTTAAGGCTGATGAAAATCAGACACTGCAGTTTATCTTGTAAAACTTAAGACTTCTGCAGCAGGAAAATTGTGTATTGCACCCTCTTTTACTCTTTGGAGGGGGGGGGGGAAATGGCCTTCTACAGTCTCTTTAAAACAACAAATCTTTACACACCACTTCCACCCATTCCAATATTTGCCATGTTTTTGGGTTGATCAAGCCCTCACACATTTTTTTTTTTTAACTGTGCACCCTTAAGAAGCTATGGCCAATTTCTAAGGCTGACAAACTCAAAAGGAGAACCTGGGCAAACTCCGATTTGGGGACCAGAAAGAGACAGAAACTGAAGGGGCATTTTCCAAGAAAAGGGCTAGTTAATCCTGGCTGATCTTACAGACCGATATTGGGAGCCTTACAATAACCCTTCTGTCCAACCAAATCAAAGTTAAAACTGGACTCAGATAGACAATTGCTGGCTATGGAAGCTTCTACCCTTAATAACACTTTTCCTAGAAGGAACACCATATTTTCATAGGCATATAGTCATAACAATTCCTCAGAACAACAGCAACCACATTTCTCTCTCAAAGGGAGACCTACCTAAGGCTTAATGAAATTACAGGCGCTGCAGTTTAGCTTGCGAGAGCAGTTATACTCAACTTGGCTGTCTGCAGCAGAAACATTAGGCTAAATTCACAGCACATTCCAAAGTAGACTAGAACACAATAGTAGACTAGCTCTCATAAACTTACGTTGCAACTAAACATTTCTCATTAGGTACAGATTTCTTTCCTGTTTAGTTGCAAAAGGAAGGGGGGGAATCCCCCTCTCAGAACACAGTCAAACCCCTTCAGGGGATTTTCCTACCACTTGGAGAGACACTTTTGGAGCCTCTCTTGAATAATAAATATTTGCTCACACCTCAGTTTTATATTCAATAATAATAATAAGTTATTATTTACATCCCACCCATCTGGCTGAGTCTCCCCAGCCACTCTGGGTGGCTCCTAATCGAGGGTTAAAACATATCATGTTTAAGTTGATCAGGTCCAAATAGTTTCTTTAAACTAAAAATTTGAAGCAAGCTTGCAGTTTTAAATTATGCACACTTAAGAAGGGCAGTCTGATGGCCAGTTTTAAAACACAACTCTCTTAAGATCTCTAACATACATGCTCTCAGACTGGATTTTTGTAATTGTTTCTGGTTTTCTCTGGCCCTTTTAAGATCACTGAAATTACATAAGGAAAACAAAATGACAGAGACACAACAGACTCACATACACATAACAGACAACATGTAACATGTAAAAGAAAACTTAACAACTAAACCTATCAACTAAACTTCCGTGTACACCTCAACAACCGTCTGGTTCCCTCCCCAGACCTCTTCTTCCTTATTCCTTTTCCCAGGGGTGCAATCTACCACTCTGCCTTGTCCTGCCCCTCAGGCCAAGCTCTCCCTCCTGGCAACCTCCTACCTATTGTCACAAACTTGAGAAAAGGGGGGACACCCTACTGAACGCCCACTCAATGTGGTGCCAGATCGGGTGGCCCCTGGATAGAAGACAGTCCTTCCAACCCCTTCTGTCGACAGGACACCCGTTTGCAGGGAGGTGGTTGTTTAGGCCGTCCTCCCCGACTTATTCTTCGGGCTCCACACCGATAAGGCAGGCAGAAGTATGAAAAAGAACTCTGACCCCTTGCTTTCGATAAGGTGCCCACAGCGGTGAGGTGGTTGTTTAGGCCGTCCTCCCCGTCTTACGTTCGGGCCCAGTCTCGGTGCGGCTGGCCAGAGAATTTGAGAGAAAGTAATAGAGCTCAGAACTCCCCTGTCGAGTTGAGCAAAGGTCCACAGGCTTTGTGGTCTGGACCAAGAGAAAGGCAAGAAGTAATAACAGGTAAGAGGGCAGAGAATTCGTTGCCAGGAGTCACCACCCCTCTCCCACCAGTGCACTGGGTTTTTCCCTTTAACCTATACTCACGCGTCCTGCGCTGGGATCCCGGGATCAATGAATAAGCCGGCTGGATCTTGTCTTTGCTCCCCGGCTGGCTCCTTAGAGACTTGCAAATTACCGCCCCTGAAGATGGCCGGGGGTCCAAAAGATCTTCCCAGGCAAATGGCCTGGTGCCGGCTGAAGATTTCAGGGCCCCCAGTCAGCAACATGGGAGAACCGCAAGTCCCGGCTTTCGGCACCAACTGTTATGGAAAAAATCCCAGGTGTGGAACTGCCCAGCCACCTGGCCCTTAGGGATAGGCCCACTGGTTTCTGCGGAGTTAAATAAAAGAAGTCCAGCCACTGGAGCAAGGACAAGACAGGGTTTATTGCGCAATAGGTTACAGTCAAACTGCACACCCAGAACAGTGTTACAAGAACTTTTAAAACTCCTATCATCTCCCAGAATACAGTTTGGAAAACATCATCACTACATCATCACTACCTCACAAAAGGGAAGGGTTATACATGATTTGCATATAGGAAAAACAGGAAAGACAAGATTAGCATATGGGGGAAACAGAGCAATATCAGGGAGATAGCCCTGAGAAGTGTGAATGGGTGTTAAGTATTGGCAAGGATACCTTGAGCACTTATCTGGGAGAGAACAATGGGATTCTGGTTGAGGGATATTAGCCTGAAACACCCAGAGATTACCTCCTGAGGCATTTCCCTGTGTACGTGGTCTCTCGCCTACTGGATCATGGCAGAGATGGGTCCCCTTAAGGGCATCACTCCATACCCCAAATGAGTTTACTCAGGAGGAGACTTTGCTTAGGTGACCCCCCCCCCATAATTTCCGTATCACACCCCACCCCTGGCAATGATCTTCCCAATGGTCTCCTCCTTTATCTGTCTGGGCCTATTTTTCTTAATATTGGTTCTTTTCCAAATTGATCAAAATCCAGGGCTATTGCACTATAAGAAGCATCCCTTTTACAACTTTTCTTTCCCAACAGGAGAGGTATATAATGTGGCTATTTCCGGCCCCTTTAATGCTATAGAGAACGGTATTGTCACTTTGAACTGCACTGCTGCTGGCGACAGTGTTTCGTATTACTGGCTGAACGGAAGCCAGCTAATTGAAGAAGGAGGTCATATCTTTTTAGACAACAACCACCAGAGTCTCATTCTCAACCCAGTCACCAGGAATGACGATGCCAACTACACCTGCTTTGGGAACAACAGCTTCTCTGGAAATTCCAGTGAGCCACATTGGCTGCAAATCTTCTGTAAGTCTAGACTGACTATGTGGGCAATGGCAGGCAACTGGTGTCCCATAGTCCAAACCCAGCCGCAGTCAATCATAGGTTGCCCCATCCCATTCTACCTTCTGTAGCAGACAAAAGTGGCTCTTTTAGCCCTTATCACAGCTGGCTTCAGGGGGGAGAAGAAACTGCCAGGGTCTGTCCTGAGCAAATGTTTCCTACAGCCTCCCTCTTTTTCTAAGATGAGTGTGGGTTTCCATTGCAGCTAGCTGTGAGTATACTGGCTGCATGAAGTGAAGAAAAGTAAGAGATTTGACACATACCTGGGACTCAACTATGCATTGGTCCGCAGGACAATTGTATTGCTAACCCCTAATCCTATTGTTGGGGACGCGGGTGGCGCTGTGGTCTAAACCACAGAGCCTAGGGCTTGCCGATCAGAAGGCCGGCGGTTTGAATCCTTGCGACGAGGTGAGCTCCTGTTGCTCGGTCCCTGCTCCTGCCAACCTAGCAGTTTGAAAGCACGTCAAAGTGCAAGTAGATAAATAGATCCCGCTCCTGCGGGAAGGTAACCAGCATTTCCGTGCGCTGCTCTGGTTTGCCAGAAGCGGCTTAGTCATGCTAGCAACATGACCCGGAAGCTGTACGCTGGCTCCCTCGGCCAGTAAAGTGAGATGAGCGCCGCAACCCCAGAGTCATCCGCAACTGGACCTAACGGTCAGGGGTCCCTTTACCTTTACCTTTTAATCCTATTGTTATTATTAGAGAATTTTTTCTATGCTCCATTTCATCCAAGAAAGCCCCCCACCCCACCCCGCCGGACACTCTCAAAGTGCACAAATAGAAATTTCAAATAAAAAACATCTCCTTACGGAGTTGAAAAGGTTTCTTAGCTAACCTTGTGTGTAGCATTCAGGGGACTTTGCTCATTTTTCAAAGACCATAGAGCTGTAACTGAAGCTTGAAAGTCTAGTGGCCAATAGGGAGGAATACTATAGAAGGGATCCGGTATTAGTTGCCTTGGGTCACCCAAATCCATGAGAAACCTGGCTCACTGCCACACCCAGTTTCGACAATCCCAATAAAATTTGTGGAGAAAACAGAAAGAACTGTTTGCTTTTACTGCATCTGTCCCTTTGATCAGTGGGCTGATTGTAATATTATCAGCATCTTGATCACCTTTCTGCTACATGAAAGGCTAAATAATGGGGATTCAGCATTCGTACCCCCCCCCAGCTCAAACCCTTAGGGTCTTCCAAAACAACGGTGAGGTGATATATTCACTGAGCACCCATATCCAGGGATATTTCTCAGGGTTGGTATTGTTGCATGGGGACAGCAGGTTGCAAAAACTGCAGTTCCAGAGGCTCTGTGTTTTGGCATCAGTGTAGTAACAACTGAGTAGCACCTCTTCTACTAGCACAGCCTGGCCCTTTCCAACATGTGGTTTTCCTATATTTGCTTCAGACGGGCCCGACAACCCCACAATCGACCCTCAGGAGCCAGTTTACATAGAGCACTTCCCCCTTAACCTCTCGTGTTCTGCCAACTCCAACCCACCTGCCAGTTATTCTTGGTACCATAATGAGAAACTTCTGGAAGCTCAGAACGAGTCCCAACTCCTGATCTCGCATCTTTCTCTAAATGATGCTGGCAAATATACTTGTATTGCCACCAATGATGTCACTGGCCTTTTCAACCACACCAGCCTGGAGATCAGCGTCCTGGGTGAGTAGCTTGAATGGCCAGGCTGGATCCTAGGCTAATTGGCGTCTTCCTGTGGCTGATAAGACTGTCCTTGCAGTCATTGCTTCATCTGTACAATGGGCACTTGATTGCGCAAACTCTGTCCCGTGGCCATTTTGGCTTCCAGAATGCACTCCTCGTATTCTGCCACCTCACTGTCCCTTTACAGTATCCATGGTGATCACTCCAGTTATTGATGTACCATGAAGTTTCTCTTCTTCAGGTCAAATCCAGTTCTTGGTCTTGGAGTCTCTCTGTCTCCTACCCTGTTTCTGGACTCACACTACTTTTTTCCCTTCAAAGAAAACACCCCGATAACAAACAAAAAATGCTCCTCTCTCATCTGCCTCTATCCATTGTTGCCTCAGTCCTCACTTTTCCTCATGTTGTGTTGCACACTCCAAGTCACAAACTCTCAGTCAATGTACCTTTGCTATATCTTGTATACAGTAAACCTTTTCCGGGTTCCAAAGTTTCGCTAGATGTCTTCCCACTTCCTCTGGTATCAACTGGAAGGTTGCACCTCTCACTAACAAAATCGAAAATTCTTTCTAGTAGCACCTTAGAGACCAACTGAGTTTGTTCCTGGTATGAGCTTTCGTGTGCATGCACACTTCTTCAGATACACTGAAACAGAAGTCACCAGATCCTTAAATATAGTGGGGGAGTGGGGAGGGGTATTACTCAGAAGGGTGGTGGGAATGGGTGATAGGCTGATAAGTGTGGAAAACCTGTTGACGACTCTAAACGGCTGCAATTAGTCTAGCAGGGAAAGGCAAGGGGTGAGATGGCTAAAGATGGCTCACTAAGTCTTTATATTTCTTTTATAATAACTAAGCTAATTTTCATTTCATTGTCATTTCAAGCTGAGTTTTTTCTTGGGGGGTGGGTAGAATATGGCTCTGATGTTTGGCCATCAAAATCTCAGTTCTTTGTGAAGTGCTACCTTCTGTCTTAAATGTTGTCGAAGACTCATATTATCAAATGATAGTACAACCCCCACCCCACCCCTGGCAATGATTTTCCCAATGGTCTCTTCCTTTATCTGTCTGGGCCTATTTCTCTTAATATTGGTTCTTTTACAAATTGATCAAAATCCAGGGCTATTGCACTATAAGAAACATGGAGCCCTTTTGCAACATTTCTTTCCCAACAGGTGAAGTATATAATGTGGCCATTTCCGGCCCGTTTCATGCCATAGAGAACAGTGCTGTCACTTTGAACTGCACTGCTGCTGGCGACAGTGTTTCGTATTACTGGCTGAACGGAAGCCAGCTGATTGAAGAAGGAGGTCATATCTTTTTAGACAACAACCACCAGAGTCTCATTCTCAACCCAGTCACCAGGAACGATGATGCCAACTACACCTGCTTTGGGAACAACAGCTTCTCTGGAAATTCCAGTGAGCCACATTGGCTGCAAATCTTCTGTAAGTCTAGACTGACTATGTGGGCAATGGCAGGCAACTGGTGTCCCATAGTCCAAACCCAGCCGCAGTCAATCATAGGTTGCCCCATCCCATTCTACCTTCTGTAGCAGACAAAAGTGGCTCTTTTAGCCCTTATCACAGCTGGCTTCAGGAGGGAGAAGAAACTGCCAGAGACTGTCCTGAGCAAATGTTTGCTACAGCCTCCCTTTTTTTTCCTGAGACCAGTGTGCAGTGTTCTGTGGCTCTCCATTGCAGCTAGTTGTAAGTATACTGGCTGCATGAAGTGGAGAAGTGTAAGAGATCTGACCCACACCTGGGACTCAACTATGCATTGGTCTGCAGGTCTATCTTATTGCTAACCCCTAATCCTATTGTTAATGTTGGAGGATTTTTTTCTATGCTGCATTTCTTCCAAGAAAGCCCCTCCACCCAGACACTCTCCAACTGCACAAATAGAAATGAACTGCACAAATAGAAATGAAAGGCTAAATAATGGGGATTTAGCATTCCTACCCCCCCTCCCAAAGCTCAAACCCTTAGGGTCCTGATGTTCTTCCAAAGAACCGTGAGGTGATATATTCACTGAGCATCCATCCCAGGGATATTTCTCCAGGTCAGTAAGATTGCATAGGAACAACATATTGCAAAAACAACGGTTCCAAGGGCTCTGTGTTTTTGCATCAGTGTAGTAACAACTGAGTAGCACCTCTTTTACCAGCACAGCCTGGCCCTTTCCAACATGTGGTTTTCCTATATTTGCTTCAGACGGGCCCGACAACGCCACAATCGACCCTCAGGAGACAGTTTACATAGAGCACTTCCCGCTTAACCTCTGGTGTTCTGCCAACTCCAACCCACCTGCCAGTTATTCTTGGTATCATAATGAGAAACTTCTGGAAGCTCAGAACGAGTCCCAGCTCCTGATCTCACATCTTTCTCTAAATGATGCCGGCAAATATACTTGTAATGCCACCAATGATGTCACTGGCCTTTTCAGCCACACCAGCCTGGAGATCAGCGTCCTGGGTGAGTTGCTTGAATGGCCAGGCTGGATCCTAGGCTAACTTGCGTCTTCCTGTGGCTGATAAGACTGTCCTTGCAGTCGCTGCTTCATCTGTACAATGGGGACTTGATTGCGCAAACTCTGTCCTATGGCCATTTTGGCTTCCAGAATGCATTCCTCGTATTCTGTCACCTCACTGTCCCATGGCGATCACTCCAGTTCAGTTCCTGAAGTACCATGAATTTTCTCTCCTTCAGGTCATATTCAGCTTTTTTTGTAGTCTCGGTCTCTTACCATATTTCTGGACTCACTACTTTTTACCTGTCAATGAAAATGCCCGGATAACAAACAAAAATTGTGCCAAAGTTCCTGCCATTTCTCTTCCTTTGTGTGCCCTGTCTTCAAGAACCTTCCTTCTAGAAATTTGATTCATGTGGTGGTTCAAGTTGGCATGGGTCTCTGGATAGACCCTTTCCTTTCAGATACCTGTCTTCCTTAACTTGATTCCACTTGGGCTTTACTGTATCTTGGTCCTCCATGGATGGTCATCTTTGTTCCAAAACCTTGGATCAGATTTCCCACTGATTTGCACTGAAACTCCAAATAACGCATTCCCAAAGAAGCAAACTTTGTTCTCTGTTGCCGAACCTTCAGATTTCATCACACCAGTTTCTTCACTGCTGTGGATTCCGTCTTCCATGTGAAATGCATCAGAGATCGGATTGTAATTAATGTTCACTGCAATTCTGATTTTAGATTATTTACTGTATCAACTATTTTCTTGTCCACTTCTTTTGCCTTGTTCCATGTTGACATTCATCCCTGACTGGACATTCATTTCACACTGACAACCTTTTGCAACCAATAATTTTGAAGTGTTTCTGTGTGTGCCCTCCTGTTCTTTGCATCTGCCGACTTGTTCCATATTGCTGCAGAATTTAGTTTATTGAAGTTTCCTAATCGAAAATAAACAAGAGTTCCACCTCTCAACGGCAAACGGATCACACTGCAGGACCTCTCCTTAAATGACAGCCGGATATATTCAACTTCCAAGATGCAGAACGAAGAAACTACCCTGAGGAGGCCTACTTACTTCTCCACTTTTACCTTGGATAACACCATCATTCCCTCTACTTCTCTCTCTTTTCTCTCTCTCTCTCTCTCTCTACAGGATATGTCACTAATATCACCATCAGTGACTCTGGCAAAGCCATCGAGAATAACATCACAGTTCTGAACTGCACCTCCGCAGGCACTAATGTTTCCTACTCTTGGTTAAGAGGGAACGAGAGCCTGGTGGTTGGAGAGCGCATTTCTCTGAGCAACAACAACCAGGTCCTCACAATCAATCCAACGAGCCGGAATGACTCGGACAGCTACAGCTGCTATGGATATAACACCTTCTCTAATGACAGCACCTCATACTTGCTGAATGTTCTCTGTAAGTCTGGTTCTACCGTTGAGGGAGGGTTGAAGCAGTTCTGGGAGCAGAGCAGGTGGGGGCTTGACTTAGGCCCTGAGGGTGCAAGACTATAACTTTTAAAGACAAGGATATCTGGCAAGCAGATAATAATAAGACTGAAATACACAAAGGTAGAGAAGACCCACTATGTGAGTTAACTCACTTCATGCAAAGTTAGCACTCACAACTTCTAAAAACATTACTTCATGCCCAATCTACCTTCTTTTGGAACCGGATTGCCAGAACTCTGTTGTTTTTAAAACTCTCCCCCCACTTATTGCAGAATAATAATAATACCAAATTATTATTATTATTATTATTATTATTATTATTATTACCCCACCCATCTCTCTGGGTTTCCCCAGCCACTCTGCGCAGTTCCCAACATAATATTATTATTAATAATAATAAAAGCGATAAAAGATCAAACATTAAAGACTTCCCTAAACAGGGCTGTCTTCAGATGTCTTCTAAAAGTCAGATAGATGTTTATTTCCTTGACATCTGATGAGAGGGAATTCCACAGGGCAGGAGCCACTACCGAGAAGGCCCTCTGTTTGGTTCCCTGTAACTTCGCTTCTCGCAGTGAGGGAACCACCAGAAGGCCCTCTGAGCTGGACCTCAGTGTTGAACGATGGGGGTGGGAATGCTCCTTCATATTTTGAAAGTACCATCAAAATCTCTAGGAGAGATTGAAGATCAATGTAGCGGCCCTTATTTGATCTAACCGTACACTTGATTTCACACAGCACTGTCAACTCTTAAGAGCTGCATCAGACCCAAAGATAGTAAGTTGAAGTTCAGGGGTCTGCATCATATTGAGCGAGATCTGTGGCCCCTGTAATCCAGAGCCAGTGTAACGTAATGATGAGAGTGTTAGGCTAGGACCTGGGAACCCAAGGTTCAAATTCCCACTCAGCCATGAAGCTCACTGAGTGACCTTGAACCAGCCATGTGTCTCTCATCCTAACCTCCCTCACAGGCTTGGTGTAGAATAAAATACAGAGGGGAGAACCAAGCACACCCCCTTGAGCTCCCTGGAGGAAAATGTGAGAAATGAGAATGAGAAATCAGAATAAATGAATAAACAGAACTGCCTGGCCTAATTGGCGGCAAAGTAGCTGTCCAACATCGGAGGCAGATGTCGTTTCTGGACCGCTAGAATCCTTCACTGCAGATGGCGAGGGCTAGATTTGTGGCCTAGTAAAGGCATACCATGTGCTTTAGCTCATAGCAACTTCCCAGTACGTATTGTACAACTTCCTATATGGTGACTGGCTGGCTGTGGTGTGGTGTAGGAGTCTAGCCTTGCTGCTCAGAAGTTAGCTGAGGCAATACTCCTTCACACAGAGGCACACATTTTACTGGCAAAACCTAAGAAACCAGGAGGAGCTATTTCCCCTTTCGAATGCTCAAAATGCAACTGCTGCACATCTGGTCACATGGCTTCATGGTGTTAGTTTGCTCCTCCTTGAGTTTTGATGAGGAAGAGTTAAATAATGCGCTGCCTTTTGTGTTGCCTCCGAGCTATTAAAGCGACAGGCTCCATCTCCCAAGTGAAGACCTGCCACTCGTAAGCTAGCAATTCCTTCTTGTCCTTAAGCAAAACCAGCCACCCAGCAGACTTCAGAAATCTTAGCTAATTGCATTTTTTTTTAAAAAAAAAGCCAGCCTCACTTTATAGTGTATTGTCCTTGACACACAGCTTTTCCATTTTATTGAGCTTATATGTTCCTCTTTTCATAAATTGCTCAAGAATAAGCCGCAACAAGTTCCCAAAGATACCTTAAAAGCACTGAACAGAATTATTGCCCGCATCCTGCCCAGCTTGTTCAACTTCCCATTTTAGGTTCACAGCTTCCTGCTTTTCTCTCTCTGATAACAGAGTCTGTAATATTGATTCCCAGATCACAAACCAGTACAGTGGTACCTCTGGTTAAGAACTTAATTCGTTCCGGAGGTCCGTTCTTGACCTGAAACCGTTCTTAACCTGAGGTACCACTTTAGCTAATGGGGCCTCCCGCCGCACGATTTCTGCTCTCATCCTGAAGCAAAGTTCTTAACCCGAGGTACTATTTCTGGGTTAGTGGAGTCTGTAACCTGAAGCGTCTGTAAACCGAGGTGCTGCTGTAATTGGAAGTCATGACTTCTACCAAGGATTTCCCCACAGTTTTGGGAAATCCTGACAATTCTTTTGTCAGGATTCCCAGAGAAATGTAAGCATGCTCTAAGTAAGTAAACTTATCCCGGATATGGTAGGGGCAGTTTAAACCTCCCAAGGCAGCTATTCTGCTGTCTCCGAACAAGTGCTTCTATCTGCAATTCAGCTTTCTTCCAACTAAGAGAACAACATCACACTTCGCATGCTGAACACACAGGCATGTGCTGGTCAATCCGACTCCTGATGCATTTTGCCAACGGTGGCACCTGAGCCCTCCAGGATCTCACTGGCTTCCCCCAACTTCTGACTCTCCTGTATTTACTCCAGATGGGCCTGATGTCCCTGTAATTGGCCCCAGTGAGCACTATTATGCAGAAGGCTCCAACCTCACTCTCTCCTGCACTGCTGACTCCAACCCGGCTGCACAATACACCTGGAGTTTCAATGAGACATCAGACATAGGGTCCGGCTCCCAGCTTTCTGTCCACAACCTCCAGTTCCACCACAGTGGGAATTACACCTGCAAGGCTTTCAACAATGAAACCAATGCTAACTCCACCTTCGCAAACTGGGAGATCTGGGTACTAGGTGAGTATCCACAGGGTTATACGCATCCATTGCTTACAAACATGACTTCTCACTGGCATTTCTTTTGCCATGCTGGTCGTTTATACTCCTGTCTCGCTTCCTGTTTCCATGGGACTCTTCCTGGAGCCAAACCCAATGCCATCTTTTGGCCTCCTGTTTCTTTTATTTTTTTTAAATGAATGTTTGGGTATTCTGTCATTTTCTGCCTACCCAGCAGGCTCAGTTGCCCTTCTGTTATTGATTTGTCTCCCGCGGGATATTGCATGACTCTCGGTGTCTCTTCGAATATAATCAGTCACCTGTCAATGAAGACCTTCAAATCAAGATCACCAATGGAAGGCACCTCCTGTGGCGTTTTGCTGCCTTGGCAAACTTCTTGTATGTTTTCTGTTCATCTTATTCCCAAGAATCTGCCCTCTCTAAGATGCATCTCCTGAAACTGGATAAGAATCTTGATGCAACAGCTTACTGCTTCCCTTCAAAGGAATGGTGCTCACAGCCACTTGCTTCACTGTCTCCCCCTCTGGTGTCTTTTTGCAGTGACTGTCACTTTTATTTAGGACTGGCCACAAATAAAATAAAATAAAATAAAACAAAAATATCTCTTGTCCGTGGAAATTGTCCATCTGTCCCCGGTCAAGGCCTTGTTCATCACCTGTCACTCAACACTTCTTTGGTATCTTTGAGGTCCTTCTTGTTCTGTTGGTGAAAGCAGTCGTGTGGCTTTTAAACTACGTTTCTGTCCTCCTTGGAAGATCTCAAGGGAAGAGGGAGTCCTCGCAGGCAGACCCGCAACACCCTTCCCTGCATCTGTTCATCATTTGTTCCTTGATAACCCTCTGCCTCCTCGTTATTCTTTCCTTACAGCGGAAGTTTCTGACGTTTCCATTATGGGTCTGTCGGAAACCATTGAGAACAAGTTGCTGGCTCTGACTTGCACCCCCCCCTTCCCTCCACACTTCTTCCATTAGCACGATCTCTGTTGGCTCACCACCCACCCCTGTCCTGCCTCCTTCTCTTCCTCTAGGCACACGCCCACAAAATTTGGCCGAGGGCCACTTGTCTCCCACCCCAGATTTAGCTCTTTAGCATGTAAGTTTCTTATGCAACATAGACCGCGCTGGAATGTTAATGAGATTCTGTTAGCATAGCTTAGTGGTCGGACTCTCACTTTGCATTGTGCATTGGAATCCTCTGCGTTATCCAAACTTCTAGGCCAGGGGTTCCCAAACTGTGGTCTGTGGGCCACCCATTGTCTGCAAGCTTCATTCGGGTGTTCTGCAGCATGTTTGTGGAAAAACACTATTTGAATTCTATGTTGGTGGCCCCCTCCACTGACCACATTGAAAATTGCTGAGGGTCTCAGTGTGGACTCCAAAGCTTTCTCCACTTCTATGATGAACTGGGAAAGAGTCGCTCTGCAGTATGTGGAATGGTTGCCATCAGCCTCGGCTTAGCCTGCTCTCTGTGCAAATCTTGGACCCCAAATACGGATGAGGTTTGTGCTGGGATTCTGGCAGTTTCGGGTGGGGAGGGAAGAAGCACTTTAGAGAGCATAATAGCGTGTAGTATCAGAATAGCAACAGGAAGCAAATGGATATGACAAAGATCCAAGCCCTTGAGAAGACCGGCTCAGCAACTAAGCTACGTTTAATTCTTTGTTTGCTGGCAGATCATATGCAACTGTTGCATTTCCCTTTGGGCAGTGCCACCTTGGCAGTTTTAAACCAGTGTGACTGGGATTCTTTCTCCCCTGCTCTACGCCTTCCAAGCATGCGTTCAGTGCACAGGAGTTACGAATCCACAAATTTTGCATGGACCGTACACAAATACGCAACCATTGTATTTGAGATTTCACCCTCTTGGAAAATGGCAACCATGAATATCCCCAGTTGGGGGTTCTCCTGTGAAGAGAAACCGTTATCCCTGCAAGTGCCAGATTGCAAAGCTTTTTAAAAGGTTTCCAGCCCTTACTACTGCAACAATATGTCTGGGATTGTTTGGTAGATAGTTGCTGAAATTTCAGAAGCCAGGGAGGTCACTAAAAGAATGGTTGCCAGTGCCTGGGCTTTGTCCTCACACAGGAAAACATGAACCAAGAGATTGTGCAGAGTAATACAAACGAAAGACTAAATTGTGCAAATCTGCAAAATTAAGTTGAACCTGTGTAATTTCTTTTATGTCACAGAATTCAGGGGTTTTTTGGAGCAGAACTGGGATTCCCTAGGTAGATGTAGATTTTGTTTGTTTGTTTGTGTTTAAAGCATGGAGTACACACAGCCCTGATTCTCAGGTAACTAATTTATGCTTAGTGATTGTGCGAAGGCCTCCTGTTAAGTTTCGGTTGGTTACTAGGTTAATGTGTCACAGCTCTGCTCAGGTTCAGAGAGTCCTGTATCAAGGTCTGCTTCCAACCCCCACCATCCATTGGGAGTTGAAGTTGTTGCTGGCTGTTTCTCTTGGTCGCATTGTCACGTGCCATACAGAACTGTGAACCACCATCAGCTCCATTTCTGCTCCCTGGCAGATGAGCTAGGCAAAAGCCTGCTCTTTCACATCTGTTTGCTCTGTAGAATTTGCAAATCGCTTCTTTGTGCTGTCTCAGTCCACCCTTTCACTTGTAATTTAACCTCATCTATCCAGCATCCATTGTCCATGAAAATGTGACAGTTCCAGGTGTGTTTGTGTCAGTCAGGTGCCTTTCTTTAATCTTCGTTTCAGCGTTTCCTTATTATGCCAATAAAGCTCAACCCTTGAACTGAGATACAGCTTAGTGCTTTACCTCTCCCAGTCACCTCTCCCAGTGATAACAACTCTGTGTAATGCATCTGAGGTCTTCTTCCTCATTTCTCTTATTCTCCCACCCCTACCCTTCCACCCCACCTTTGTTTTATGCGCTGTCCTCATCCATATAAGCTTACCTGCCTTTCAAACCTGTTTACTACTTGTGGTTCCCAGGGACCGGTGTCCTTGGAATTCTTTGAAGGGGTTCAGAAGGAATTCTCCTTTTCCTCCTAAAATTCAGTTCCCATTGCTCCTCACTGGCGTCGCTTTGCTTCTTTCTAATTAATTGAATTCATTCCAAATCCAAGAAAACCAATTAAACAAGGAAGGGTTTTTTAAATTATTATTTTGTTTCAATTAAACAAAAGCACCCACACGTGTGATTTAATACAAAAATCAAAAGCATGTCTCTAAATCTGATCAATCCTGCTGCACCACCGGAGGCGTCCCAGGGGACCTTGAGCCATGGGGTCTTTTACATCTGTTCGTTTCCTCCTCCACTCCTTTTTTTTTTTAATTGTTTTAACTATTTTACTTTGCTTATAGGACGGCTGAGTGCATTATGAAGTGCAGTCGTGGTGAGGAAACCCCAGCCTCTCAACATCTTAATTTCCCAGAGGCATCTCTACATATAAATGAACATATGCAGATTGCATGCAAATACGTGTCAGGGACCTGCACCCCTGTCCATTCAGTTACCTAGCAGTAACCCCCCCTCCAAACACACACACACACCATCCAATAAGCGTCTTGTCCTTCCTCCTAGTGGTTAGGAGGACTCCTCAAAAGGTACCTCTGCAGCTGACTCGTCTCCTACTCTCTTCAAGCAAGCAATGAGAGGAGCAGGCTCACCCTGTCACTGTCTTCCCCAATGTGGGTGACCTCCAGATGTTCTGGATTTACAGCCCCCATCAGCTCCTGCTAACACATCAGTGCTAGCTGCAGCTGATGGTACTTGTAATACCAAACATCTGGAAGGACACCTTGTTGGGTTAGGCTGCCTTGTTGTTCTTTTCTCTCTCTGAGAGGTGGTGCCGATTTGGCCCAGGAGAAGAGACAAGCTCATGGGCAGTGGCAGCAATGGTGCCTGTTCAGGAAGAGGGCCCAACTATGAGCATCTTGCCCCAGGACCCTCGGGAACCTGGAAGCATCACCATGTGGTGCAATTGCCCATGCGGTGCAATTGCCCAGGATGTTCTCCTGCATAGCCTCGTGGAAGAACCCTGGGAAAGCTTTCCTGCTCGTTCCTGCAAATTGCATAAACTTCCCTGACACTTCATTAAAGCACTTAGCAGCACACTCCCCATATTAACATTCCCTTTACAAAAATCCCACAACACCCCTATTATGTGACGCCATCAGCACCTGGTGTCCAGCCACTTTTAAATGGGCAAGGGACGGACACCCGAGATTGAGCACTAATACGGCTTAAAAGTGACCACGACAACATATAGGTTGTAAAAAAAAAAAACCAAATCACCTTGTTTTTGTAAAAAGTCTCTGGGTTATAGCAGTCGCTGGCGCCACTTAATTGTTAATTTCAAAGCGTGAGGTCAGTCGCTGTCTCAGCTACTCGCATTTCAAAATTTCATTAAATCACAGTTTGCAAATTCCATTTAAATTGCTGCTAAGAAGAGGCCTTTGGAGAGCAGCTGCAGGAAGCTTCTAGCTCACTTGCTTCCTCCTCGAGATGTCTTGCCTGGAAATGCTGCCAAAATGTATCTCCCCCAACACATATACACACACACCCTTTCTGTGTGTTCTCTATACCACAACAGAGACAACGGTGCACAAAACAACCCATGGCCCTGGCAATTCAGTACGTAATTCCTTGAACACTTTCGTATAGCAATCTCAAGCTATGCTTTCAAAAGAAGCAGGATTCTGCTTTAAAAGGGACGGGATTTCTAACACACTCCAGAGGCAAAGTGCTGCACTTTCCCTAATAACCACACTTGAAGAGACCCTGACCAGATTTAGGGGCCATGAGGACCCACAAAGCATGACCCTCTTTCTGTTTTGTGTGCAGAAACCCTCTCCGACCCAATCCTGTGGCCTGCAGAAGCCATAGTGGCAGAGAACGCAACCGTCTCCTTAGAGTGTAACACCTCCAACAGCCAAGATGTCACCGTCACCTGGTTCAAGGGCAGTAACCCTGTCCTAGATAAGGCTGTGCTTTTCAACAGGAACCGAACCCTCACTCTAACTGGCGTCTCCAAAGATGAGGAAGGGGTGTATACATGTAATGCTACCAACCCTGTCAGCAATGCCAAAAGCAACCCCAGTAAGATTAGCTTGGCATGTAAGTAACCCTGGTTTGAAAATGCTTGGTGACTCCTTTTTCCCTTGCCGTTGCTGCGTGCATTTGGCAGCGAGGGCATTTGTGAGTCCTAATGGGGATTTCCTCTCTCCCTCGATCTCCCCACCCCTGGTCTTAGGTGCTGGCACTCGAAGCATACTTGGAGGCTATGAGCCCCCTATTCCCTAACCCCCGATGTGTGGAGGTAGCTCATGGGGAGGCGGGAAAAGCACTCGGCAGATGCTGTCCCCTTTATTAATAAAGGCCTGCATTCTAAAGCTAAGCCCCAGGATTGAAAACGGCTTCGGGGAACTGAACCCCAGCAAACACTTTCTCATATTAAGCCCTAAAGCTGGTTGGCCAGCTCTTTTGCTGCGTTTGGGGGGGTGCGCACACACACAGGGCGGCGGGACAACACAGACGCACCCCGCCCCTGTTTCCACCCCTTGGTCCTGATTCTACTTGCTTTCCTTTCTAGATGGGCCAAATAACGTTAAGCTGAACCAAACGGGAACCGTAACTCTAAAACTAGGTTCCCATTTGGCTCTGCTGTGCGCTGCAGAGTCCCTACCCGAAGCCCAGTTTCGGTGGCTTTTCAATAATACTGATATGAATGTGGCGGCGAACACCTTCAGCACAGAATTAACAACCTGGGAAGACGAAGGCACTTACACCTGCCAGGCATACAACAGCGTCGTTAACAAGACGGCCTCAGCATCTGTCAACGTGAAATTGACAGAGCAGGGTGAGTCCCTTGACAAGCCCACAATTGTCTCTTGTCCCACCAGCATTTTGAATGCCCCACAGTCTTCCCCCTGGACCTGATTATTTGGAAATGTGGCCAAACCGAGTGGAATTAACAGAGGAGGACGCAACTGCCTTTTTTTTGCGGGCAGAAAAGGGTGGTATCCAGAGTCGGCTGCGCCAAGATCTCATTGAAACCAGTTGAGTGAGTTCATCGTGACAACTCCCCGTGATCTCAGTGGAACTAGGTGCAACCAACTTTGTCTGGATCCGACCCAAAGTCTTGTTTAGGCTTTCCCTTGCTCCTGCGCCTTTCATTATTTTATTTTTTTAAGTATACCCTGCCTTTCTGGGCGAAATGGCCACCCAAGACTATTAACAGTGTCGCAAAATAAAACACGACAAGCAAGATAAGACATAATCAAACAATAAACTACGTTTAAAAAATTAAACTTTAACTACAGCCTGAAAACGTAATAGCTTCAGTTTTCCCCACCCCGCATTGTTGCACCTCTTTACTAGCAAAAGCTTCACCTGCTAGGTTTCTGGGTGTCCGGCTGCAGTTTAAAGGCACAGGTTGGGCAGGGGCAGGGTTAAAAAACAGAAGAGGAAGAACCTTGTTATCTATTCTTGCACCTGAATGCTAGGGAAAAAAACTTTGTGGCAAATTTATGTAGTCTTTGAGGGTTTTATGGCAGCGAGGTGTTTTCTTTTGGAGGAGGAATGATGATCTGGAGATGTGTAGACATTGGTTTAGAAGCTGTTCAGAAGTACAGAAATGATACACGTTGCCTAGGCATAGTAGAAGGGGTGCACACATAAGTGCAAGCCATGGGTTTTTTTTTTTAATGCGTCTCATGGAGGTACCCATGTTGCTTTATACGCCTGGTCTTCCCACGTTCTAAATCCCAAAGGGTAGAAAGGGCTGTCTGCTCCAGAAGTTCTCCCTCCACACAGGAGGAGCCACGGGGCATCCGGGATGGAGCCTCCACACACCCTTTGTATCTGTGTTGCCCCTGTACATGTGACGTGTGAAGAGACTTGCTGGTTTGCAAGGTACAGAGGTTACTCTCTGTGCTGCAGCCTGAGAACCCCATTTCTTGTGGTGGTTCTGGTTCGTTGGTTTGTTTGCTTAGCATCATCCATAGGCATGGCGTGAATTTGTTAATATTGAATCACTACCAACCCCCTGGTTACAGGAACAAATTTAGATGTTTGTTAATTTTCGTCTTCATTCTCGGCGTTCGGAAAGTCCTGCAGCTTCCTCTTACATGCATCAGACCAAAATGCGACACAACCTCTCAGCTTAGAGCTGCAAATTTAAAGCAAATAAGAAACGGCCTTTAAGATGCAGAAAGATTGGAAACCTAAGTGTGATATAAGCAGTTGTATATTGCTTTTTATCAGATAATGTTATTTTTATTAAATCGTTTTTTGTGGTTGTGTTTTTAGCAATTGTAAGTTTTTTAACTGTTTCTAATGTTGTATTTTAAATTGTTTTAACCCGCCCCGGGACTGTAGAGTGAAGGGTGGATAATTATTATTAATAATGATGATGATGATGAATGATGATAGTCATAGAATAATATGAACCAGGAACAGATTCCCTTCTCCTGTGAGTGTGCATCAGAGGGCTCCAAAATCATTTGACTGTGGTGTGTTTCACACGGAATGTTAATGAGCAAGCGTGTGGGTTGCTCAATACTAGGGTTGCCATAAATTCCAGGTTGGGATGTGGGTGGCGCTGTGGGTTAAACCACAGAGCTTAGGGTTTGCCAGTCAGAAGGTCGGCGGTTCAAATCCCCGCAACGGGGTAAGCTCCTGTTGCTTGGTCCCTGCTCCTGCCAACCTAGCAGTTCAAAAGCACATCAAAGTGCAAGTTGATAAATAGGTACCGCTCCAGCGGGAAGGTAAATGGTGTTTCTGTGCACTGCTCTGGTTTGCCAGAAGCGGCTTAGTCATGCTGGCCACATGACCCGGAAGCTGTACGCCGGCTCCCTTGGCCAGTAAAGCGAGATGAGCGCCACAACCCCACAGTCGTCCATGACTGGACCTAATGGTCAGGGGTCCCTTTACCTTTACCTAGGAAATTCCAGACATATGGCAACCCTACTCAACCCTATCTAGAGCTAAGCCATGGTTTGTCATAGCACAGGCTAGTGACTTGTCTTCCTGAAACAAACCACAAACTGTAAGCCAAGAGCAGACCTTGGCTACAGCCCATGGTTTGTTTGGAGTTAGACAAACCACCAGCCCAGGTACAAACAAAACACTATGTCAGACCATGACTTAGCTCCTGGTATGAGAGCAGCAGCAGGGCTAGGGGAGGAGGTAGCCATCACCAACTTGAATAACTTCTGAGTAGATATGGTTAGGGACGGCACTGTTAGTTTTGGTTTACAAAGCCCTATAGAGCTTGGGGTGGGACAAGGGTGGCACTGTGGTCTAAACCACAGAGCCTAGGGCTTGTCAATCAGAAGGTCGACGGTTCGAATCCCCGTGACGGGGTGAGCTCCCATTGCTCTGTCCCAGCTCCTGCCCACGTAGCAGTTCAAAAGCACGTCAAAATGGAAGTAGATAAATAGGTCCCGCTCCAGCGGGAAGGTAAACGGCGTTTCTGTGTGCTGCTCTGATTCACCAGAAGTGGCTTAGTCATACTGGCCACATGACCCAGAAGCTGTATGCTGGCTCCCTTGGCCAGTAAAGCGAGACGAGCGCCGCAACCCCAGAGTCATCCGCGACTGGACTTAATGGTCAGGGGTCCCTTTACCTTTACCTTTTATAGAGCTTGGGATGAGGATATCTGCAGGATTTCCTCCTCCCGAATAGGCTGCCCATGTCACTATGGCCTAAAGATGGGACCCCACTGACCATATCATACCTTTACAGAAGTTAGATTGGTAGGAGTCGAGAGGGCCTTTTCTGTAGTGGCTCCTACCGTGTGGAGTGCTCACTCTCCCTATTGAAATTAGGCCAGCCTGGCTGCTTTTGCCAGCGGTTAAAGATCTGTCTCTTTGCCCTGGCCTCTAGCACTTGGCTGATTTTTCCGGTTTTGTTGAATCTCATAAGGTTTCTGGGTTGTGAACCGCTTTGCTGTTACATTAAATGAAAAGTTAAATTAATCGTAAGGCCAGCGCTTGTGAGGAAAGGGAATATGAAGTGAAAGATTGAGAAGCCTCACTGCACCCACACCACATATAAACTTGGGGTAAAGTTGCCTCCTCTTTTTTCACTCCTGCCCATTTGCTTTGTTAAGAAAGCAGTCAGACCATGCAGAAAACAAGCTGGTGAAGTTTTTCCACCCCGCCACTTACCTCCATGCCAGAAAAAAAGTTCACTGCCTGAATTTCTGTTTGTCAGAGTGACGTTGAAGGCACAGGAGCTAAGGACGCTAAAATAAATAAACAGATGGCAATCTTGGCTAGAGGTCCCAAAAGACTGATTTAGTAAAGGGAAAGGGGCACTGTGGTCATAGAGTTGCTTTTCTTTTGGGGGGGGGGAGGAAACTTCTGCATATTAACCTAAGCATATTGTGCTTCCTTTTTCTGGTTATTTGGCTATAACTTTTGATAGAATACAGATAATTGAACAAACTTTGTTGCATTACATTCTTCATTAAATTATCTTTCCATTGATATATAAATTTATGGTATTATTCCCCCTCCCAAAAAAATGGTGTTATGAGGCATCAGACCTCAGAAATACACTTTTTCGAAAAAGGTTTCCACAATTTTGGCCACTAGTGTATACCTGTACTTTCCAAAGTTCACAGTTCCTCTTGTTCTCCTCTTCCAGAATCTCTTCCATCAGATACGGGTCTTAATTCAGGACAAATTGCTGGAATTGTCATAGGTTGTGTGCTTGGAGTAGCACTCATTGGAGGTCTGGGATATTTCCTGTGCACCAAGACTTCCTTGGGGTAAGTCTGCCATCCCATTCATCTTGGATTGGGGTCCCCCATTTGAAATCTGAATTTGCCATCTCCCCAGCTTCTCCAGGACCTTCCTGCTCTGTTTACTTGGTTTGATTGGTCTCTCTGCTCATGCTCAGGGTTTGAGGCTGTCTCATGGGTGCGGGTTTCTTTCCTGTCTCTCCAGCCTGGGTTGGAGCCCTGACTTACACATCTCTTGGAAGAACCAAGTGTGTCCTGCTGTTCATGCCTCCCAGCCAAAGCACAGACACTAACCCGGGTTGCCAGATTCAAGATGGGGCAGGGGAAGAAACTTCTGCTTCCACTGTGACACTTGGAAAGAGCTTAAATAAGTTGCAGCGGCTGAAATTCCCACTTCTGTATAGCCTGTCAAAAGACACAGAAGGCCTGCCCTCTGTTGAATCTGGTCGCTCCAAAAGCACACACATTTAATTTATTGATTTATAAATAAATTTATTTATTATAACAAATATGTGCATACTGCTGTAATATAACAAATATATCAAAGCGGTGTGCAGCAATAAAAGCATGAAATCATACAGTAAAACCGGTAAAAGCATTTAAAAAGTTTAAAACACACATATGGAGCCGAATGGGTAATTATGATTGGATAGACCCTTTTAAAAAAGTGTAAGTCTTAAGCGTTGTTGATGACATGTTTAGGCAACAATATTAAGTATGGACCTGCCAAACTTTCAGCTCTCAGGGACCCTGAAAGTTCAAATACATATGTTAGTGGGGAGATTGTAAAGGGTGGGGAAGAATGATGGTAGTGCCAAAATTTCAAAGATTGACAGTTTTCAATCTTTCGTCTCCTGAACTCGAAACAAGTGGTCACCACAAGTGGTCAGTGAAAACAGGGCTGCATCTGGGGCATTCTCGGGGAAAGAAAATGGCTGTTGTTCCCCTAAAAGGGGAACTCTGCTGTAGTCGCCCGTGGCAAGATTATTTTAAAAGACGTTTCAGTAAGTTTCTGCTACCCCTAATGATGTTGTGCCCCCCCATGAACCTGGTGTTGCAACCGCCCGGCCTGCCCCTGTCCCCACTCCCTTGCTGCTCTCACTGGTCAGATGTCAGTGTAAGGCGCAGGTCTCATTTTGATTCATCCCCAGTTCAAATTCTGAGGAGTAAATTCAAGTTTGAAAAAAATTCTTAAGAGTCCGTCCCCCCACTCCCTTACATATTTTGTTTCAGCTTGAAAGGGCTAACAGATGTATAAAGGTCAGGGGGGTGTCTGAAAGACAGAGAGACTGGGGGGGGGTCTTCAGATCATCTCCAATACTTGCCAATGAAGCCATAAGCAATGGAAGACAAAACAAAACTGGCCCATGGCTACTGGTTTTTGTTCGTAACCACATAGGGACGTGCCCTAGGCCTATTCTCAGTTCACACAGGGAAACGGCGAGGCCTCCCAAGGCCTTGCCGGTGCCCTTTTATGACCAGTTGAGGACCCTTCAACTCTGTAGATGTTGTTGGACTACAACTTACATCATCCCTGACTAGTGGCCCTGTTGGCTAGGAATCACGGGAGATGTAGTTCAGCAACTTCTGAAGGGCTGCAGGTTGCCCGTGAACTGAGTGCGCCCTTTGGAACGTGTGCCAGAATCCCCTGCAATTTACCGGCGTTTCCTTTGAAGGCACACGAGGGCTCCCTTTGCAAGCAGGTCAATACGGGGAAGGTTCCATCAATAGTAGAAAGTTTGGAAACCACTGGTTTGGCCAAGGGCAAGTTAAAAATTGGATGGATGACTATGTGGCACAAAGGAAGCGAATGAGATTTATTATTTCACGTGACTGGTCACTAGTATAGGGCGAGGGATAATGTGCTGGTTCTGTTGTTGGGGGAGAGACCCCCTGCTTGCTATAGGATCACACAGTGTCTGCTGTTTACCTAGGAGGACGGAGCAGCACTCATCTAATGGAAACATACCCTCAGCTCCCGGCCGCAGTAAGTATCAGCCCAACGGGCTGGGCCGGGCCGGGGTCTATGTGACGCGTGTTGTGTGCTCTATGTTACTCCCCCCGACCACCATCACCCGGTTTAGGGTGAGCCTTTATAGTTCACGAAGAATGTAGGTGGCCTTCCCATGCACTTCTGTGCCAAAGCATGGGCAAGAAGGACCACTCCATCCCCAACCCAGATGCATCATGGGAAACTCCTGCTTAATCCATTTCATGGGAGCGGGGAGAAAGGACTTCACAGCTGCCCCAGCTCCCATTTCCAAGAGGCTGGCTGGGGGAATCTCTTCCCTGACCCCTCCTGGGGAGGGGAAAGTAAGCTGCTGTTTTCTGTGGAGTGCGGGTGTCTTCCTGTCCCCTATCGCCCTCTCCGCCCACCCCACAAAAATCTTTCATCATCTTTTTTGGGATTCATGCTGTGGCTCTGTAGCCAGCCTGGTGGTGGAAAAGCTCACGAGGGGGGACTTGGGGGAGGTGATGGGGCTCGCCGGACTGGTCTCTCCAGAGAATGGCTATTTCTGGCCTCTGCATCCCCACCGTAATTTTCCTAGAATCAAGTCTATCCAAGACCGTTCTTTGCCTGCCTCTTTAATCATGCTTGGGCTTCGGTGCGAAGCAAGGAACGGAAGTGAAGAAATGAGGGGTGAGGGTGGAAGCAGGTGGCTCCCTTCCTCTACTCCGTACATTGGCCTTGGAGTGCTCAGGTGGACTCAGCACAGGTAGGAAGATGCAGCAGGTGGGGCTGGAGCAAGGGGGAAGGGTGTGAGATGGGGGAACGACTGGAGTGAGGAGGGGACGGTCTTACACGCACACGCACATCCCCTCTCCTGTCCCACCTGTCCAGCTGATGGACCGTTACCTTGCTTGCCATTGGTCCCCACCCTGCATTCAGCTCTCACCTGAGGTTCCTAGAAGCTGTCGGCATGCGACAGCAACCACGCCCTGGGAACGGCTTCAACTGGCCGGCTAAACCAGGTGAGGGTAGCCAATGGGTCTCAAACCTTCAGTGAGCCTAGGGACTTCCCCTGCATGCGAAGACAGACTCTGGCAGACGGAGCAGACGAGATCAGGTCAAGAAGGCAGTTTCTGCACGTGCTGTTGAGGGAAGTGAGGGGCAGATGGGGCTCGTCCACCTGGGAAGGAAGCCCATCTAGGAGAAGGAAGACTCCGATCCTAAACCTCTGCTGCCTTTGGAGTGGGGTTTCTAAAACGGTTGGCATTTTATGCCACCTTCTAGCAACTCCTGCCGCCTAGCTGGAGCCAGATGTCTTGCTCTGCTTTCCTTTGGACCACATCAGCGAGGCCAAGGGGGCGGTCTTGTCATGTGGGCAGCGCAGGACCTCCAGGCACACTTTGATGCTGCTCATGCAGCGCTTTGACATCACTCTCGGAGGCGCACTGTCTTTCAAGACAGGCGGGTGCCAACATGCGCTGCTCATGTCTACTATGTTGTATGATTGCCAGTCTGGGCTCAGTGTAGGCTTCTGGGGTTTTAAGAGCTGCCCAAAGAGAGAATGTTTACCTGCTAGGCCTTTCCCCCCCACTTTCACTAAACTGTGGTTTAGTGAAAGTAGCAGCTGTGCATACCCAGTGGACCTCTCCTTTCTATGCAGCCCTAAAAGTGGGGGTAGCTTAAGCTGTGGCCCTCCAGATCCTGTTGGACTCTCCCGCTGTGAGCCCTGCAATGTCTGGATGGCACATGGTGAAAGAGGTCTGCCCTAAAGGAATACGGCCCTTTAGGAGATTCCTGATACCAAGGGGGAAATCCTGGCCAGGCACCTTCATTGCTTACCACATTACTAATCCAGCTCACGCCATTTGTCCTGTCTGCTTCCGCTAATCCAGTGGGAGTCCCCACCCCACTGTAGTCCAAGGGCAGAGGGTTGTGGGTTTTCAGTGTCTCCTGCTTGGCTCCCGTGGGCTTGTGTTCAGGCTCTGTCTGTTGTACGTGCCAGTTCCCTGATGCTCTCTCTCTGTCCTGTCTCTGTCATTTCAGACCAGGGCGTCACTGACACCAAACCCACACCGGTAAGGACGGAATCATGATATTGAAGTCCGTATCATGATGTTGGTTTCATAATTTTTGACCTGGCAATATGTTGCAAATCATGATGTGTGTGTGTGTGTTTGTGTGTGTGCTATCCAAAAATCACAATGCGGGAAGAACCGTGAAGCCAGCCTTATTTCAGACATTGCGATGTTTATCTGGTGATATATCACAGTGTTGAAAACCAGATATCGCCCAGCCCTAGAGGCTTCCTGAGCCCATTCCCAATCCTAACAAGGAAGCAGCCCCAAACTCTTTGACCTGCTAACAGCAGCTTCATCTGCAGAACGTAGCAATGTGACAACGACACAAGTTCTTGATGGGGACAAGAACTTTGGATTGCCTTGATGGTGGCAAACTGTCCTTCATTAGAGAATTCCAGGCAGCAGCTGCATGGGTCCACCTAGCATAGATGCTGTAGTAGTGGATTTCTTGCATCAGCAGATGACCCCCGAGGTCCCTTCCAAATCTTCAAAAGCATTATCATGCTTAACAAACAATCAGTCAAAAGCTTTGCTAGTGGACTTCTGTCGATCAAGGCATGGGAGAAGGTCTGCCTCTCCCCACCCCTGTGTTCTGGCCTCTTGGTATCCTAGCCCATATGATCCAGGCATCAGGTTCTGGCCTGAGAGGTGAGTGGACTTTGGTGCCCGTACAGCCAAACTACCCTGGGGGTGTCTTGCTTGCTCCAGGGTAAGTGAGGTAAGTCTGTACAGTCTGCTGGTCAGCGTAGAGTTTAATTTTACCACGCTTCTAGCAACTCCGAGGGAATCAGATGTGTCTCTCTCAGAGCAGGAGGAGAGGGCTCCCTAAAGCGGAACTAGGAGCTAGTTGCTAGGAGATTCATAAGCTTCTCTTTGGTCTCCACCTCACCTGTTTGGAACGGCCTCCCCCAGGAGGTGGTGGACTCTCCTTCCTTGGAGGTTTCTAAGCAGAGGTTGGGTGGCCATCTGTCAAGGATGCTTTAGCCAAGATTCCTGCATTGCGGGACCCTTGAGGTCCCTTCCAATTCTATGATTCTACCATTCTGTGATTCCCTCATCAACATGCAAGTAGAATCGTCACCTTTCAAAATGGACCTGCTCATGTGCAGTGGGTAGGGGTCCTGGGGCTCAGGTGATGCTGGCTAAAGGCTTAGCCACACTTTACCTTTTGCCCTGCTCTTTCCAGGCACGGGTCCGTGCTTTAAAACTCCCGAGTCTGAGAGCTCCTCTTTCTTTTGCCCCGGAGCTTTCCCCGCAAAACCTAACTATTTGAAGCTGAAGCGCAACGAATGGCCATTTCAAGTTTTCTGTGGGTTGCCATGTGCTCCAATTCAGCTTTAAAGAGCAGGTTCTTGTGCAGAAAGCTGTGGATCAAAGAAAGAAAGAAAGAAAGAAAGAAAAGGACACCCGGACACAGAGCTTTAAAGTGTGGACCATTCCTGGAAAGCGTGGAGGAAAACTAAGTGTAAATAAGCTGTAAGTGTGGCCAGCAGAGGAGGAAGACCAGAGCAAAACAGCCAGAAGCAAAATAGAGAGAACCTAGTAAGCTTAAAAGTAATCTTAATTACTTTTAATCTTAATATACTTTTATTTAATCTTAATTACTTAATTACTTCTGTCTCAGTGGATCTGAAGAAGTGTGCATGCACACGAAAGCTCATACCAAGAACAAATTTAGTTGGTCTCTAAGCTGCTACTGGAAGGAATTTTTATTTATTTATTTTTTTGTCTTAATTGCACAGATTGTTGAATTCCAATGAAATGAAATGTGTTTCAAAATATCAAAATAAGAGTTTAGTTCTTGGCTGTTACCCTGGTACTTTTACACTCGCTGGCTGGATCACTGGAAGTTTGATGTTTCCTGAGTAACAGATTGATTATTGATTGCATGCTTTTCCTTATAACCTTGCAAGTGAAAAGGCCTGCGCCTTGTTGTGTGCTGCTGTTTGCTTTTCTTAATTCCAATGAAAGCTGGAGATTCGGGGAAGGGCCTTTCAAGAACCCAGGAGGGACTGCTTCCCCCCCCCCACAGGCCCACCTGTGGCAAGGGCCCTGCCTTCGAACCTTCCTTTGCTCCCTCTGACTCCTGCTGATCTTCTCTTGCAGGGTGAAGAGGACATACAATATTCAACACTAGCCTTCAAGCCCAACCACCCTCCTCAGCCAGAGCCAGCGGCCATCCGGCCATTGGAAAGCACCATAATATACTCAGAAATCAAGAAGAAATGATCAGGGATGGATCTCCCCTAATGGGCTCCCCCATGACTCACCTCTGCTTCATTTGCCTGGATTTTATTTTTGGTTGGGGGGGGGGTTAAAAAAACTGTTGCCTCTTCTGAAGATAAGGTTATCGGTCCCTCCCACACACACCCCCCTCTCAAGTGGTTCTCCTCTACCAACCCGCTGAGCTGAAAACAAAAAAGCAGAAGTTTGTCTCCACGCCCTGCCACCTGGTGTAATTGAGGGTAGGGTTTGGAATGGAACCAAACCATGCAAAATCAGACCTTCCTTCCACCCACCCTGCCGTTGGTGGCATGCATGGCAAGAGGGAGGCCATTTCATCCTCGGATCTGTGTGGAGAGAAACTAGAAACATTTCAGATATCTCTTCTCCCTTTCGCTCTCTCTCTCTCTCCCCATCCTGCTATTGTTTCGCTTCCTGGCTGTGCCAAACCTCCCCTCTTTCTCCTGTCCCTCGGGTTTTGGTGTCGCTAGGCAGCGGTGTGGCTGCTGCTCCCTCAGGCCTACCCCAGACACCACAAGCCCTCCCTGGGGGAGCTGGATTCCAGGCACCGGCGAAGAAAGCGTTCGATATCCGGGAAAGAGTGCACTGGGAAACAGGCCGGTGTGGCAGCTGCATCCAGGGCCAGCCTGGACTGGACAGGAGAGGGCCTTTGCTCCTGATGCCTCCATCTGACTCCAGACGCTTCTGAGCTTATTCTTTTTTGAGGAGGCATAAAAACTTGCTTGGGGGTCAGACCAGATCTGTGGACTAGCAGTTCACCCCCTCTTACTGTCCAGAATGAACTGGCAACGTCTCAACAAGACAGCAACACCCCTTGCCCCTGCAGTCTGGCTTTTGGCTTCAGCTATTCTTTTGCTCATGTGAATTTGAAAGTGCCCTACGTGTGGATATGGAACTCGGAGTGACATGTGGGTGGGAGGGGGGGGGATTTGTAGTGGTAAAGCCATAATTATTTCCCCTCTGCCTGGTAAGGCCACCGGTCATTATCCCCTCTCCACCACCACTGCCCCATTTCTTGCGATTAACTGCCAAATCCAGTCTGTAACAGAAGGAGCAAGATCATTTTGCAGAGCAGATATGTTAAGCACAGCAGGCTGCTGTAGAACATGGGGTGAGTTGAGGCATCTTGAATAGATTCCCTTCCATGTTTCTCCAGCTACGTGGGGTCTAGAAATGGAAGAGAACTGTGCCAAATGTCTGGAGGCTTAGAGCACTGGGCAGGGGTTAGGAAGCCACCACCCACAGAAGAGGAAGGGATCCGATGTCTCCCCACGTCCCCTGGGCGGCCGCAGAGCCAGTGGGCAAAGCACTGGGGTCGGTTGCAAGAACCGTGACGCTCGCTGAGCAGACTTGAGCAAGTTAACTACCCCTCAGACTAACCTCCTTTGCAGGATTGTTGTGGGGCTACAGTGAGATAAAGCTGTAACAATAATAATGCCTAGAGCCAGCAGGAGGGGGGGGGATCGGAGTCTCGGGAGATTAATTTATTTTAATTGCAGGTGTAGAATCAGGGACAGCGGGGTCTGCATTCTAGATTAGCTCAACTCCCACACCGCAAAGAAACGACTCAGAACGGGCAGGCGAACTGGGCTGCTCTGCAAAATTCAACAAAGTGCAGCGAGGAAGAAAGGAGGAGGGCACTTGGCAGCGAGCATTTGTTCGTTTTGCTTCAAACGCCAGCGCCGGTTTCGCAACTAGCCAGCTTCTAGCTAATGGGGCAGACATGCCAAGCACTGTTGATGTTGGCCTGAGCCAAAGGCAGACCTCGTAAGATCTCTGATAGGAACGAGAGGGGAATCCCATGCCTTCTGCTCCCTCGTCGTGTTGTTTGGGTGTGCGTTTTCCTCCTCCACCACCACCACCACCCCACGCCAAAAGTTTGTCATCTTCGATTAAGAGTCGATAGCATCTCATATACTCTGGGCCTCGCTAATTGTTGGGTGTGGCTGGAAGACTGCATGTATTCACGTTAAGCTTCAGGACAGAAGGACAATGGAGCAGTGTTTGGAACAAGCGCTGCACTCATCATGCCCCAGTTAACCCATGAATCGTTCTGCCATCTTGAGGAGGCCTGGCACAGTCGTCTTCAATGAAGAAACCCCCACAAAAGAAAGCTTGTCTCCCTGTTGCATCCGGTTGGCACCGGGCCTTTGAAATGATTAGCTGCTGTCCTGCAGGACAGGAGAAGCAGAGAAGGCTGCTCAGATCTGAGGGGCGGCTGTTGAGAGTGCAAAACTGGTGATGGAATGCAAAGCTGATGGTTGTGGAAATTTGGGCTGTTATTCTGGTTGTAAAATGATGAATAATTTTGTTTTTAATAATAACGATAATAATAAATTGAGAATGGAAAAGACTCTTGTGTAGAATTCCTGATGTAGATCTTCACTCACCCCTTCTTCCCTGGCCGGGGAAGGGGCACCATTTTGTGGTTTGCCTCAGGTGCCAAAATGTTTTCGGGTAGCCCTAGGGGGAAGGAATAGGATCCCGCAACTTGACAGGAGAAGACAAAAACAAAACTTTTCTTGTTCCTGGGCCTTTAGCAACAGTTTGATCTGCTGAAACTGGGCAGTGAAGCTTTTCACTCCCGTAACGACACGCAAACGAATCTCTGCAAATCAGGCTGCTGCTAAAAGTGACGGGAGCAGCAGCGATGCAGCAGGAAGGTTTGGTGAGAATGTGTCAGGCAGGCTGGCCTGCACAACTCGTGACCCATTAAGAATGGCGGCCCGCCTGGAAGGTAGTTAACCTGCTTTCACTGCCTGCCTGAGACTGCAAACATGAGGGAGCGGTGAGATAGCATCTCGCGCTCTTGCAGGACACAATGCATGGGTGTTAGATTGCATAAGCCTTTGTAGCTCGGACGTTTTTATGGGTCTGGTGTGCGCTGGTATTCTGCTTGACCAATCAACCAGGCAAGCCTCTCCCCCCCCCCACTTCCTGGCTGTCCTACAGCCCATAGATGCAGCTTGTCTTGCAAGGTCCCTGGTCTCTAGAATGTGATAGCTACGGGGATGCCACCACAACTCACCTTTTCCCGCTCCTCCTCGTGCCCTCCCACCCATCAGAGGGGCTCGGCAGCAGCTTCCCTTGACCCCCTGCAGTTGCATCACCGTTTTCTGTTGCTTTGCATCTTTGGGAGTTTGCATGAGCAAACTGGAAGTCAGCAGGGCAGCTTTTCTTGCTGCCGCACCTGCATGCCAATAAAGATTTTGCATGTCAAATATCTTCCAGTGTTGTGTCTGTGAAGAGCAATTGCTGGAAATCACAAATGCGGACCGGGGTAGGGGGAGAATGTGGTTAAATTAATGTCCTGGTGATTGGTGGGCTTCCCATAGGCATCTTCCTATTTTCTTAAAAACCCTTGGGTGTTTTTTTGGGGGGGGAGGGTGCAGCATGCCTTATAATAAATTCCCATGCCACCCCTAGCATGCCGAGCCTCGTTTCCCAGTTTTTTGGGTTTTTGTTTTTTTTAAGGCACATAATCGCCTTGCTGCTTCTCTTTGGTGATGCTGGCTATACTATGCCTTTAAAAAGCAGCTGGCTGCTTTTCTCTAGAAATGCCTAGGAAAGCTTCCCTTGCATAATTTCTCTGTCTGTTTCTTTAAAAACAAAAAATAAAAGGGAGGGGTGGCGATTGCGCTGTGAGGGTTAACCCAGTTTAAAATCACTTGGAAGTTTACAGTGTAAACACATGCCCTGAAACATTTCCCAGATGAAAATAGCTATGCTTGGAACAACAGCATTGACTCATGCCAAAGTACTCTTCTCCTGGAGTCCTGTTACCCCCCTGTTACGCCCCCTCTGGATGCAGCATTTCTTTATTGCGAAACAGCCTGTTCTGTTCTCATTTCAAAGCCAGGGTGATAATTGCTATTTTGGTAAAAGATAAACTTTAAAAAAAAAACAACCAAAGAATTCCGGTGTGTCACCCACAGTTCAAAACAGAGCACAGCAGTTTGTAAAATGGCAGACTGTCCACTGAGCTGCCTTACTCTGTATCAGACCTTTGGTCATTTTGCTCAATATTGTCTACCCTGACTGGCAGCGGTTTCTCCAGGGTTTCAGAGAGAGTTCTCCACTAGCCCTAACTAGAGGTGTGGTGCTGGGGGATTTGAACTCGATGCCTTCTGCTCGGCACGGCGACATGTAACCTCCTGCACAAACAAACCAGAACAAATGAGCAATAAACAGTCACATAGGCTTCCTGAAAATTTGATGCAAAGAGATCAGGATTCATGCTCAGCTTGCATAGCCATCCGGAAGCAAGGAATTTACACAGTCCAGTGCCCGAGGGTGCAATTTATAATACTTTCCTGAGGAACTTCTTATTGAAGGACGGGCGTCTTCTTCTCACTTCCCTTTCCGTTCCTTTGCCACCGCAATGGCGTTGAGACTCCTCCACGCTGCCTTGGAGCAGCTGCCGGTTTGATGGAGACTTAAGCACTTGCGAGATTAGATTTAGAAATTCCAAAATGTTCCAACACATCCCCCACGCGACCCGAAACCCAGCAGAGGTAATGCAGATGGTCGGAATGTTGCTATTTTAAAAACGTGGTTTATTTTTAAACCAGATTTGTTTGAAATGTGGAGAGGAAGCTTGCTGGGCCGGCGTCGTTTGGCCACGGTCTTCAACATGGGAGTGAAAACAAGGCCAGGTGAACATGGGATGGAAGCTTATGCTGAGTCCAGACTGTGGGTCCATCTAGCTAAGGTGGTCCGCACTGGCTGGCAGCAGCTGGTCAGGGTGTCAGGCAGGCAGCAGACCCAGCCCGACCTGGGGAGACCTGCAACTGTACACGGCACCTTCTGCATGCAAAGCAGATGTTCTAACCCACTGATGGGACAAGCCAAAGATGGATCTCTGGGGCAACATTTTGCCTCTCATTAGGAGCAAGGCATAGACAGACAGTGCAGAAACTGGAGATGCAGCCTGGAAAGCTGATCTGGTCTGTGAACCCATTTCTGTGACTACAACAGGCATAGGCATACTCGGCCCTCCAGATGTTTTGGGACTACAACTCCCATCATCCCTAGCTAACATGACCAGTGGCCAGGGATGATGGGAAATGTAGTCTCAAAACATCTGGAGGGGTGAGCTTGCCTATGCCTGGACTAAAACATTGAGACCATGGCTGGGAACACACCCGGCATTTAAAGCAACCCCCGCCCCACACACACACACACACAAACACAAAGCTACAATTCCAGGGTTCTCTGGATGGGGTGGATGCTTTCAATATATGGCATGTACACAGCCTTTATTGCAGATAGTGCTTGAGTATGCCTACCCTCCAACATTTCTCCAATGAAAATGAGGATGTCCTATTCTATTTATTTATTTATATGCCACCCATTAAACATTTAAAAAACAAACCATCCCTATACAGGACTGCCTTGAGGTGTCTTCTAAAAGTTGTATAGTTTACTTATCTCCTTGGCTCGGGGGTCGCCTAACTCCATACCCTCCAACACTTCTCCGATGAAAATAGAGACGTCCTCAGGAAAAGCGGGACGTTCTAGGATCAAATAAGAAACTGGGACAGTTTCTGAAAATCCAGGACTGTCCCTGGAAAATAAGGAAACTTGGAGGGTCTGGGGTATGTTAATGCAACTTGTTTCCCTGTATCAGCAGGTCTCTGTGGGCCGCAGGGGCGTAGCTAGGTAAATTGGTACCCGGGGGCAAAAAAAAATTGTTGCCCCCCCCCAAGGCATGGGAAGGTCAGGTGGTACCCGGTGCGGAAAATTTCTTGTCAACCCCCCCATTGACCCCCCCAAAAATGGTTTTACGTTATTTCATATTTTCTTACAAAGGAATAATAACAAGTAATAATAATAAAAAAACTTTTATTTGTATCCCACCCTCCCCGGCCAAAGTCGGGCTCAGGGTGGCTAACACCAGATACATAACATTGGTATAAAATCAAACAATAATTAAGTTACCTCCTAAAAACCTCTCAAAGTCTAATTAGATGGCTTTCCACAGGGTTAGGGTTGGGAACAGTAAGTGTTCTCTGAACTGAAATTTCAGCCTTCATGACATAGGAAAACAGCCAAGTGAACAGCTATTTTGGTGGAGGAGGGTCAAGATATTAACCGATACGCATGAAATTTCATATATAGCTATATAATCCCTAGTATAGTAAGATAAGTCCTTCGGAGCAGGCATTTTTTTAAAAAAAATCAAAATTATTTTTCAAAAAAAAAAATTCAAATTATTTTCCCCAAAAAAATTATTTATTGCTAATTTGTCACCCCCTCCATTATGGAACCCGGGACGGCCCGCCCCCCTCGCCCCCCCTTGCTATGCCCCTGCTGTGGGATGTGTGTTTCCTGAGATCCTGCTTTCAGGCTTCCCATGGTCATCTGGCTGGCCGCTGTGAGAACAGGATGCTGGACTAGATGGGCCATTGGCCGGATTCAGCTGACAGCTCTTCTGATGTCCTTATGCATGGACCAGCCCTGCCCCTCCCATTACAGATCGGAGAGTCTCAGCTTCTCCTGCTATTCTGCTGAGAAAGTGATGGGTCATCAGATTAAAAATATAGGCTTGGGGAACATAACTACCCTACAATAAGTTGCCAGGGTCTCAAAATACTCCTTAACATTTAGAATGAGTTCATACCGTGGACCGCCCTGAGACCTCCGGGTATAGGGCGGAATATATATATATTAAATAAGTAGGCTGTTAATATCTACATACATGTTAGGATGATAACATCATATATATCTTCTTCTCTGGTGATCACTCGTAGCCAAGTAAGATTGTCTTTCATAAACATGGTTTTAGCAAGGAGTCCATCAGTGACTGTGGAGGCCAGTTCCGAATCCACACATCCTTCCACAGTGGGAACATTGGTTTCCGGGTAAGAGTTGATTGCGGTGTGGATTTGCCAAGCGTGCCTTCCTCTTAGCACATTTCTCCCTTGTGTCCTGAGTTTGAGTGTCTTCAAAGCCCATGACACCTTTGGTAAAGGCTGATAATTTATGGGAGTATATTATATTATATTTGTTTCTTCCACACATTTTTCCCCCTTTCCTATCTTTTCTATATATTTTTTCAGTATCACTTTATTTCTTAATCATTTAAATTCTTCCAATAATACAGTGGTACCTTGGTTTAAGAACAGTCCGGTTTAAGAAAGATTTGGTTTACGAACTCCACAAAACCGGAAGTAATGTCCCAGTTTGGGAACTTTACCTCAGTCTACGAACGGAATCCATACAGTGGAAGGGTACCGACGGCCTCATTAGGGAAAGCGTGCCTCGGTTTAAGAACAGTTACCAGTTTAAGAACGGACTTCCAGAATGGATTAAGCTCGTAAACCGAGGTTCCACTGTATATTAATACCAAAATCTTAGCAGCTGCAGTCTATGAAACGGCAGACCGCTCCACACAGGATGCCTTCCCATTGATGCCCCAGAGAGAAGATGCCACAGCTACTTTGCACTCTTGAGTTTCAACTTCTAGGGGGCCTGTGGAGATAGCTGGACCTGTGAGGAACAAGGCCAGCAGCCCCAGCGAACAAATGTTGACAGGGCATCTGTAAGCGGCAAAAATAAAGCAAAATTAATGGAGCAATTTACTAGAGATGAGGACCTGACAAACTGGGACAGTTGCAGCATGTGTATTTTTACCACCAGTTGGGTCGGATTTGGATTTTTATGCCTCGGGCCTCAAAATAGTTCAAGCTGTCTTTTAGAAGGCGGCCTTCATTATCTGCTGTGACGAGTGAGGAAAAGTTAAACGGAGACATTTTTAGAAACAAAAATGGAAGCGCCATCTGACCTCTGTCCCAGGCATCTGTTGTGTGTGAGGATTATTTAAAACATCTTCAAGAATATATTAAGGCAGAGCGTGCTTGTTTCCATCACTCCTCTCTCAAGCTAGAAATGCTTGCTGCGTTTTTCTCCTCACTCACGCCCCTCAAATGAGTGACCCTCCGTTCTCCACGCCCATCTTGGTGCGATAAGAAATCACGTGGGACCCTAAATGGATCCCAAAGTCCATATTCCAGTGGGACTGCGCAGGTGGGGTACAAGGGCTCTTGCATCAGTCTTACTACCCTAGCAATCTCATATGGCTGGGTCGGGCAGCTGTCAAGCCCCAGACCTGTCGGTGGTGTTTGACAGAGGACCCAATACACCCCTGTCAAAATAAAGTCAGAAATGCAGTCAAGTTAAGTGCAGTATGGTGTGGTTTGCAAACTGTTTTCTAGGAAGCTCTGGAGTTCTTCTGAAACTTCACTGTGGTTCTTCAATTTGGACAGTCACTTCCTCATCAAAGGCAGATCGACTGCTATCTGCAAACCACACAGGTCGCTTCCAGAGGTCCTCATAGCAGCTGCTGGAGAGCAGGCGAGGAGGAGGAGAGGCTGACACTGCCAGGGCCCAGCCCTGATGATACACCAGCTCTGAGGTGCAGGCAGAAGACAGGGTCACCCTGGAAAAAAGTAGGAACTGAGAGGAGCATCCATGTCTAATCTTTCCCCTTTCTAAAACGTACAGTCGTACCTTGGAAGTCAAACAGCTTAGTTCCCAAACGTTTTGGCTCCCAAACGTCACAAACTCAGAAGTGACTGTTCTGGTTTGCTGAACGCCCGACGGGACTTCCGCAGCTTCCGAATGGCTGCAGGAACTTCCTGCAGCCAATCAGAAGCCGTGCTTTGATTTTTGAACATTTTGGAAGTTGAACGGACTTCCGGAATGGATTCCGTTCGACTTCCAATGTACGACTGTATTTACTGGTGTTTTTTTCTTTTTCTTTTTGTAAATCCACCAAAGAATAAAATAAAATAAATAAAAATCAGGATTAAGGGGTTTTCTCAGAACAGCGTGTGTGCTGTGTCTCCTTGGTGTCATGATGGGGCCATTCGCCCTTCTTCAGATAGGAAACACTCAGGTGGGGGGGTGGCACACAAAAATGGAGGGTTGAGGAGGGTTGGTTGTGGGTGGAGGGGAGAGAAGGGCAGAAATGTCCCTATTCTTGCCCAGCAATGGAAAGAAGATAAAGTTCCTACCAGAGAAGAGTGGCAGATGAAGTGAATGGACTATGCTGAAATGGCTAAAATGACCGGAAGGGTCAGGGAAAACCTAAATTTTAACAAGGAATGGGGAAAATTTATAACTTACCTTAAAGACCATTGTAAACAGTTAAAATCGTTAGTAGGGTTGGAATATCACTTGCAGTTTAAGGTTGAATTCTGGACATAATGGAAGAAGTAAAGGGTTTGGATTATCATAAAAGATGCGGGAGGAAAGGATTAGCAATAGGACCCACAAAAGGGAGGATAGAAGTCCTGGAGACTCCTTTGAATCTTGTTTTTATTATTTATGTTTGATACCTCTCTGTAAAATTTTAATTTGAAAAACCAAATAAATAAAATTTTAAAAAGAAAAATGTCCCTATTCTCATATGAGGAGTGTTGGAGGGCATGGGATATCCTGTGCGATGATGAGCAATGCTTCAAAAGATAACTTTGAGATGCATTCACAGGGCAGCCCTGCCCTAGACAAACATTGTATAATTCTCTCTCTAAAGCTACACACCCTGGTTCTTCAGTTTTTGCCCGTTTGGGCCTGGAAGTGGGTTAGTAGCTCGGGGCTTATTTGCCCTTACCTTTCCTCCAGACTTTCCAGTTCCCCGGTCCTTAAAGCTCTGTGTCTGTGCCCTTTTTTCTGCTCCAGAGCTTTCTCCACTAAAAAAACGTGCTCCATAAAGCTCAATCGGAGCAAATGGCCATCTGTAGAAAACACAAATTGTCATTCAGCTTTAAATAGCAGAGGAAATCTCTAGAGCAGAAAAACAGGCGCTCAGACACAGAGCTTTAAGTCACAGTCCTGGGCCTCGAAAGAGTGAGGCGAAAAAGGTCAGTGTGGGTCATCTTTTTAGATATTAAGCTATGACACAGGAACTTGCCTGCCTGGAATTCATTTCTGCCACAAGCTTAGTAGGTGGATATTTAGACTAGTGGTTCTATCTCAGCTGAGGAACCTCAAAGGTCATCCAGCCCAGCCCCCTCCTGCTACAGAAGACTCACATGCTAAGGCATCCCTGATAGATTGGCCACCCACCCTCTACTTTTAAACATCTGACAAAGGAGCACCTACCACAGGCACAGGCAAACTCGGCCCTCCAGATGTTTTAGGACTACAACTCCCATCATCCCTGACCACTGGTCCTATTAGCTAGGGATGATGGGAGTTGTAGTCCCAAAACATATGGAGGGCCGAGTTTGCCTATGCCTGGCCTACCATGTCCATGTTAGCATTTGAAGTTGAAAGCTGGCCAAAAGCTGAATTGAGACAGAATGCTTTCCCTGGATAAAACCGCCCAGAGACTCTTGAGTTTTAGAAAACAAGCAGGTTAACAGTTATTAAAGGAAATACAGGTTGACAGGAAAGATCCCTCTTTCTGTTTAGCTGAGGAGAATTTCCTACAATCCATGCTTGCTCCTGCATCTCAAGAGAGGAGAGGTCCAAAATACAGTGGTATCTCGGGTTACAGGCGCTTCAGGTTACAAACTCCACTAACCCAGAAATAGTACCTCGGGTTAAGAACTTTACCTCAGGATGAGAATAGAAATCGTGCGGTGGCGGCAGCGGGAGGCCCCATTAGCTAATGTGGTACCTCAGGTTAAGAACAGTTTCAGGTTAAGAACGGACTTCCAGAACAAATTAAGTTCTTAACCCGAAGTACCACTGTACGTCTCTGAAAAGGTATCGTGATCAGTTCCCCTCAGGAATGTCCCTGTCAGATTCTTGCCACCTCTGTACCTCCCCCGGGGGTGGCCACATCTCCCACATTACAGAAGACACCCCTATCTCTTTTTTCTGCCGTCAAAAGATGACATTGACACATTTGAAGCACTGTGATACCACTTTAACAGTCATGGCTCGCCCCAAGGGATCCTGGGAAGTGTAGTTTGTCAAGGGTGCAGCTGAGTCTTGTTGTTGTTGTTCAGTTGTTTAGTCGTGTCCGACTCTTTGTGACCCCATGGACCAGAGCACGCCAGGCATGCCTATCTTTCACTGCCCCCCGCAGTTTGGCCAAACTCATGCTAGTCACTTCAAGAACACTGTCCAACCATCTCATCCTCTGTCATCCCCTTCTTCTTGTGCCCTCCATCTTTACCAACATCAGGGTCTTTTCTAGGGAGTCTTCTCTTCTCATGAGGTGGCCAAAGTACTGGAGCCTCAACTTCAGGATCTGTCCTTCTAGTGAGCACTCAGGGCCGATTTCTTTGAGAATGGATAGGTTTGATCTTCTTGCAGTCCATGGGACTCTCAAGAGTCTCCTCCAGCACCATAATTCAAAAGCATCAATTCTTCGGCGATCAGCCTTCTTGATGGTCCATCTCTCACTTCCGTACATTACTACTGGGAAAACCATAGCTTTAACTATATGGACCTTTGTCAGCAAGGTGATGTCTCTGCTTTTTAAGATGCTGTGTAGGTTTGTCATTGCTTTCCTCCCAAGAAGCAGGCGTCTACTAATTTTGTGACTGCTGTCACCACCTGCAGTGATCATGGAGCCCAAGAAAGTAAAATATCTCACTGCCTCCATTTCTTCCCCTTCTATTTGCCAGGAGGTGATGGGACCAGTGGCCATGATCTTAGTTTTTTTGATGTTGAGCTTCAGACCATATTTTGCGCTCTTCTATTCCCTTCCCGGAGCTACAATTCCCAGAGTTCCCTGTGAAAAGGGATTGATTGTTAAATCACTCAGAGAATTGTAGCTTGAGTAAGCAAATAGAGGATCTCTCCTGACAACTCTCAGTACCCTTAACAGACTGCACTGCCCAGAATTCTGTGGGGGAAGCCATAACTTTTTAAAAGTGGTATCATGGTGCTTTAAACTTATAGTTTGAATGAGGTGTATAATATGGTATTTCTATGCATACCATAACAATGGTTTCAAAATCAGCAGCTGCACATATAAATTAGCATGTGCAAATTTTATGCAAGTCTGCATCCTCCTTTGCATGTTTTTGAGGTGATGCGTTTTCTCCTCTTTTGGCAATGTGTAAGTGACCACCTTAATCTCTCCCCCAGCCACTTTTAAGGGCAAAGGTTCCTTGATCAAAAAGTCTCACTTTGCTCAAGCTCTAGATTCAGGTAGGTAGCCGTGTTGGTCTGATGCAGTCGAAATAAAGTAAAAAATTAAAAAAATTGTCTAGTAGTACCTTAGAGACCAACTAAGTTTGTTCTGGGTATAAGCTTTTGTGTGCATGCACACTTCTTCAGATGCCCAAGTTGTTTGCCCAAGCAAGTGAAGGGCACCATAAATGTGGCTGCTCGAGACCAGAAATCTTGTTTTTCAAGGGCAAGATGTTTTCAGAGAAACCTCATAAACCCTGCAGGGACCCACCCTCTGCTAACCACTGCTGATCAGAGTTATAAACCAGACTTTGCCACCCACTATGATTCAGGGCAATGCACCAGCCTATGCCCTGATAAGGAAAATCCTTTTTTTTATAAATAAGAATTTATTGGTTTTCCAAGAAAGATAACAAACAAATAAAAACAATACAAACATACAAATTACAATAAGGTATACATACTACAAAAACTTAAACAAAGAAAAAAACTCATACACAATATAAAAAAATACATAAAACACCTATTTAACTATCTTAATCTTATTTCAAATCTTATTCAGGGGACTTCCTCCGTTCTCTCTTCTGCGTTCAATTCTAATTTACTTTAGTAACTTTGTAACTATTTTAACAATCATTCACCATTATTCTTAATCTTCAAATAACATCTTATCTTATCTCTATCAACTTATTTATAATCATAACTTCTGATATAAAAAACAAAATCTTAACTTCTTATATACTATTTTAACCTAACATTACATAGCTATCGCCTATTATATTCACTGATTTCACTTCAAATGTCCAACTTTTCACGTTGTCTCAAATAATCTTTAAATTTCTTCCAGTCTTCTTGCACCTTCTCCTCCCTCTGGTCTCGGAGCTTCGTGGTCAGTTCTGCGAGTTCCATGTAGTCAATTAACTTCATCTGCCAATCTTCTACTGTTGGGAGCTCTTCACCTTTCCAGTTTTTAGCAATCAAAATTCTAGCAGCTGTTGTGGCATACACAAAAAACACTCTATCTTTTCTGGGTATCTCATGATTGGTTGTGCCCAACAGGAAGGCCTCTGGTTTCTTAGAAAATGTGTTTTTCAACACTTTTTAAAGTGCGTTGTAAGTTTTCTCCCAGAAGTCCTTAACCTTTGGGCACGTCCACCACATGTGATAGAAGGTACCTTCCACTTTCTTACATTTCCAGCATTCATTACTCAATCCATGATACATCTTCGCTAATTTAACTGGCATTAAATACCATCTATATACCATTTTCATAATATTCTCTCTTAAAACATTACATGCAGTAAATTTGACACCTTCCCTCCACAGCCTCTCCCAGTCCTCAAACATGATATTATGGCCCACATCTTTTGCCTAGTCAATCATTGCAGATTTAACCATTTAATCTTTTGTATGCCACTCTAGCAACAAATTATACATTCTGGAAAGTTTTTAGAGTTCGGTTCTATTAATTCTGTTTCCAACTTAGATTTCTCTACTTGAAAGCCAACTTTCTTGTCTAACTTAAAACTTCATTTATTTGGTAATACTGCAACCAGTCAGCAACATCCTCTTTAAGTTGTTCATAACTTTTCAACTTAAAACTTTGACCTTCTTGTTGCAGTATATCAGCATACTTCAGCCATTTTGCAGACATGTTAGGCCTTTTATAGGCCTTGGCCTCCACTGGAGATATCCATCTAGGGGTCTTTCTCTCCAATAAGTCTTTGTTACGAGTCCAAACCTGATACAAGGCATTCCTGATTATGTGGTTTTTAAAAGCCTTGTGGGCCTTAACCTTATCATACCAAAGATATGCATGCCAACCAAATACATTGTCATGTCCTTCCAAGTCCAACACATCCGTGTTTTCTAACTTAAACCAGTCCTTTAGCCAGCAAAAGGCTGCAGCTTCAAAATAAATCCTTAGGTCTGGCAGGGAGAATCCACCTCTCTCCTTAGAGTCTGTCAAAATTTTATATTTTATTCTAGGTTTCTTCCCCTGCCAGATAAATTTAGATAAGTCCTTTTGCCATCTTCTAAAACAATCCAACTTATCTATAATCGGTATCACTTGGAATAAAAATAGCATCTTTGGTAGTACATTCATCTTTATAGCCGCTATTCTGCCCATCAAGGATAACTTTAACCTAGTCCATATCTCTAGGTCTCTTTTAACCTCATTCCACAGTTTTTCATAATTGTCCTTGAACAGGTTTATGTTCTTTGGAGTCAAGTTCACCCCTACATATTTTACCTTTTTAACAAAGTTCAATCCAGTGCGATCTTGCAATTTCTGTATCTGCAATGGCGTCATATTTTTTGTCAATACTTTAGTTTTGGCTTTATTCAATTTAAATCCTGCTACTTGTCCAAACCTGTCAATTGTCTCTAATGCTTTGGGAACACTGCTTTCTGGTTCCTGTAGGGATAACACCAAGTCATCGGCAAAGGCTCTCAATTTATATTCCTTCTCTCCCACCCTTATTCCTTTTATCTGCTTATCAGTCCTAATCATATTCAGAAGGACCTCCAGGACCGTAATGAAAAGTAAAGGGGAGATAGGGCACCCTTGTCTCGTTCCTTTTTCAATCCTAATTTCTTCTGATATTACACTGTTTATTATAATTTTTGCTTTCTGTTCTGTGTAAATAGCATTAATGCCATTCAGGAACCTTTGGTCGACCCCCATCTTTTCCAAATTTTTCTTCATAAAAGTCCAAGAAATATTGTCAAAGGTCTTCTCTGCATCAATGAACATCAGTGCAGCATCTATATTTATCTTCTTTTCCAACCTTTCCAATATATCCACAATAATCCTTGTGTTACTGTTTATATGTCTTCCAGGTAAAAAACCTGCTTGATCTTTGTGGATATAGTCCTTCAGCACTCTTTTTAATCTCGTGGCCATGACATTTGCAAATATTTTATAATCCACATTCAGAAGCGAAATTGGTCGGTAATTCTTCATAGATGTTTTATCAGAATCTGGTTTCAAAATCAGTGTAATATATGCTTCCTTCCATGAGTCTGGTGCCCTGCCTCCCTCCAACAGTCCATTGCATACATCCTTCAACGGCTGAATCAGCCAGTCTTTCAAAGTTTTATAGTATTTTGCAGTCAGTCCATCTGGTCCTGGGGCCTTCCCTATCTGCATGTTGTTAATTGCATCTTCCAATTCTTGAGTTGAGATTGGGTGGTTGAGTAATGTTACTTTTTCTTCTGGGACTCTGTGCAATCCATTTTCCTCCAAGAATTGTTCAATATCTTTCTCCTCCACTTTCTCTTCCTTGTACAATTGTTTGTAAAAAATTTGAAAGCATTTTCTAATCTCCTCCGGATTCTCCACATCCTTGTCCTTAACCTTTAAATTGGTGATGGTATTCAATTTCTGTCTCTTCTTTAACTGCCAAGCCAGCATTCTCATCAGCTTGATTTTCCATTCAATTTCTTGGTTTAAAATCTTTGCATATTGGGACTGCAAGATCTTTATTTCTTTCTGAATATGTTGATTTTTCGGGTGCCCTCTTAATTTCTTCTCTTTTTCTTTTATTTGGTCCAGTAATCTTTCCTTTTCAAGATTTTGTTGCTTCTTTTTAGCTTTTTCCCTTATGAGAAACCCTCTCATCACCGCTTTACTTGCGTCCCAAACAATTCTTTTCTCCACTTCTAAGTTCAAATTTATCTGAAAATACTCTCTCATCTTCTTTACAGCTTCTTCAACAAGCTTGGTATCTCTCAACAATGCATCATCCATTCTCCATCTAAAAGAATCCTTGGAGAGAATTTTTAAATCCAATTGTACAGCATTATGGTCTGAACATGTCTTGGGGCAGATTACTGCCTTCTGTATTTTTGGTGCCAGTCCTCTAGAAATCCAGATGTAATCAATCCTCGACCACGACTTCTGTGGTTCTGAAAAAAAAGTTGCTTCAGTTTCTGTTGGGTTAGTCTCCATGTGTCAATTAAATCCAAATTATCAACCATCTGAAAAAATTTTGGGCAATTTCCCCTAATTTGTAATTTTTGTCCTTTGTGATCTATTCATCAAAGTGGAAACTGCCCCATTGAATTATAAGACTAAATTATAAGATGGCGTTAAAGGTCTTAAGAAGGGAACGACAGAGGACGAGATGGTTGGACAGTGTTCTCGAAGCTACCAACATGAGTTTGACCAAACTACAGGAGGCAGTGGAAGACAGGAGTGCCTGGCGTGCTCTGGTCCATGGGGTCATGAAGAGTTGGACACAACTAAACAACAACAACAATGTATGGTGCCTGTGTCAACAATCATTGTCCTGATCTTCGTTAGAGGCTGTGGTGGGGACTTGGGATTTTGGGGAAATTTGTCTAACTGCCCCCCTCCCCATTCCTGGTTTTAACAGCCTCATCCCTACCAAAGTATTGCATGCTGTTGCAAGATGAGTGCAGTGGAGATTTGTGAACATGAAACACCGTTAACCGCTCCGTATGGCAGATTTCTCTCTGGCCACAGGGTTCCTAGACCCTTAGTAGCTGCACGACAGGCAGAAATTCAACTGGTGCAGCCCTGAACAACTTAGATCCAGGATATTTTAATGAGCACCAGAGTCCTTATATCCCACCGTGATCCTTGAGATCATCATGCTTAGTTTCCCACCGGGACTCAACCAAAAGCTAGGCATGGAGTGTCTCCAGATGGAACGGGCACCCTCGCTTCTCACTTTCAGGAACACCTTTCCAAAAGACCTTTGCGGCTGTTTAATCCACCAGTTGTTTTGATGATTATTTTTTTCCTGTTTCAATGGTGCCCTGATCTTACGATATGGCAGTGTAGAAACATGTTTATTAATCAACAACAGGCTGAAATGAGCTGGGGGGGGGGAGACCAATGGATGCAGCTTTCTGTATCAACCGTGCCTGCAAAGCTCTCCTTGCGAAGTGCAGAAGAGGGAGAGAGATGGTTAACCATTAACTGGGCTGTGGATGAATCCGAGGGGAATGTCACAAGTTTGACAGCAAGTCAGCTGTTCCCTCCTCCTCTTGTTCCTCTCTGTGCTGTTTGAACTGCAGAAACTGAACCCCACCTACCCACCCCCCACTTCTGTTTAGCCTCTGGATAAGGTTGGGCAGCCAGCCTGCTTCCCCAGCGGTACTTTCCTGCTGAGCTATATTTGGATCTGGCCTAACAAACTCTGCCAGTCATAAACTCCCAACAATGATTTTTCCAGGACTACAAAGCGTTTCCTTTTAAGAACATCAGAAGATCAGGCCAATAGCTCCAGTATCCTGCTCCTGCAGAGGCCAGACAGATGCCCATGCAAAGCTCAGAGAGCGCTACCTGCTCCTACAGTTTTCAGGTTTCCTGGCTTTTAATTTAGTATTGTGTGGTGTTGGGGGGGGGGAATCCAGGTGCGAGGCCGCTCAGCTACCTAGCCGTCGGGCAAAGCCCGCAGGGTTCTGCGGAGGGAAAAAAGGAGTCCAGGCCATCAACGGAGCAAAGAACAGAGATCCTAGTTTATTGAGCAACAGGTTCAAGCCAAGACTGAACGTAGGAAACAGCGTGACATGGATTTTTAAAACTTCCCCCCACATCCCAAGATACAGTCCGGAAAACATCATCAAAACGTCACTAGAGCAAAGGAGAGGGTTATACATGATTAACACAGTAGCAAACAAAATTAACATAATCAAAACAAAATAATAAATAATAAAATCCTTCCAGTAGCACCTTAGAGACCAACTAAATTTGTTCTTGGTATGAGCTTTCGTGTGCATGCACACTTCTTCAGATACATGACAGCTCATACCAAGAACAAACTTAGTTGGTCTCTAAGGTGCTACTGGAAGGATTTTTATTTTTATTTTTTATTTTGTTTTGACTATGGCAGACCAACACGGCTACCTACCTGTAACAAGATTAACATAAGGTAATGGTTCAGGGCAAGATCTGAATGGGTGTTAAGTGTTGGAAAATCCATCTTGAGCACCCAATGGGAGTGGGAACAATAGTATCATGGTTTGCATAGCCTGCCAAATGGCAAGTCCGGAGGAAAACATTTGCCCAGCGATTTAAAATCACCCATTTATGGCTTACTGAGGTCGTCCTGCAGAGGCTGCAGAGCCAATGCACTTCCCTGATGGGTTCCCTTAAGGGCATCGCTCCGTACACCAACAGTTTACTTGGGAGGAAACTTTGCTGCAGCAGTACAGTGCCATCACATTTGGGGGAAACAGAGCAGAGCAGGCACACATCAAAAACAACAACAACAACAACAACAACAACAACAACAACAACAACAACAAACTCCAACCCCTGCGCAACAATCCTTAAATCCTGCCAGCGTCAACACCCAAAAAAATTACATTTCTTGGTGTTTTTCATTAGGGGGAGGCAAATCGATCCATTTCGGTTTCTCTCAGTTTCTCCTCTTCCCAGTCCAAAGTTCAGTTCTTGTCATTTCTACATCAGTTTGCAATGAAACAAAAACAAAAAAGTCCTCCAGAAAATCCATCCGCTTTTTAGTGTGAATTTCTCCTAATTCAAATTTGTTAGTGTTGCATTTTGCCCAATATGAGCATTTTTTGCAAAGCAATTCCTCCAAATGTAGTGCAATTCTACGTTATTCTCTCTGATAGATACACTTTTACATACACATGCTTTTCTACCCTAGTGTTTGCGCCCGTGTCTTGGCTGGAGAACTGCATTGCAAAATCTGGAGATTTCTCCTCGCATACACACTTGCATGGAATTTCTCTTAATATATAGATTTTTGCAAAGCAATTTCCCCTAATTGAATGCATTTTCAATGCTACTTTCACAGACTAAAATGTGCATTGGGGAGGGAGTTTACCCTAGTATATAGATGTTGGCATGCATGACTCGGACGGAGGACCGCATTGCAAGATCCGGAGATGTATGAAGCTTTAAAGATGGATCGCTGACCCTGCCAGAACATCGTGTTAGAGATTTTCAGAGTTGCCTACGTGCAGAATTGCAGCTGCCTATCTTACAAGCAATTAACTAGTTGGCAGAAAGCCCAGATCTGCTCTCTCTCAGACCCTTAGCAACGACCTGTGATTGGTCAATGAGGGCCTAAAGATTGAGCTCTGTGTGAGAGCTGTGTAGTTAGTGTGGTTAGTGTGTGCTCAGGTGTTGGTGTGAGAAAGTGGTAAGTATAGAGAGAGAGAGAGAGGAAAGATTTTATGTTTTGTTTCTTTTATTTTGTGAAGTCTGTAGATAGTGACTTATGGATGCTAGTTGCTTCAGTCAATAAATACTGTATATAGTTATCCAGTGAGTTGCTGAGTTCCTGCGTTGTGCTGTCCAGTCAATTACACAACAGCCAGAAGCATCCAGAAAAGTCTGCGTCTAACTCTGCGGTGTCCAGGAATACGTTATACTCCTGACACTAAATCTTAAGACATCGTGCCTCCTTCTCTAAGCCAGGCAGAAGCTTCCTGAGCTTCGGGAAGGAGGCGCAAGGCTTTGATTTGGTAGGGGTGAGGTGTTGGTACTGTGAGCCTGTGCGTACTGCCAGGAAAAAAGCACTGTGCAGACGTCATGGGTTTTCAGTGCATGGAGAGAAGCGTTAAAGGTAAAGGTAAAGGTACCCCTGACCGTTAGGTGCAGTTGCAGACGACTCTGAGGTTGCGGCGCTCATCTCACTCTATAGACTGAGGGAGCCGGCATACAGATTCTGGGTCATGTGGCCAGCATGACTAAGCCGCTTCTGGCGAACCAGAGCAGCGCATGGAAACACTGTTTACCTTCCCACCAGAGCGGTACCTATTTATCTACTTGCACTTTGACGTGCTTTCGAACTGCTAGGTGGAGCAGGAGCTGGGACCGAGCAACGGGAGCTCACCCCGTCACGGGGATTCGAACCGCTGACCTTCTGATCTGCAAGCCCTAGGCTCAGTGGTTTAGACCACAGTGCCACCCGTGTCCCGGCGGAGAGAAGCAGTGGCAACTTGTTGTCTGAGGCACTGCTAACACAGCCTGGTTGAAAAATTTGTGGTGCTATCATCAAACACACACAGCACAATTTACCTGCAATGCTGTGTGTTCCTGTGTCGGAAGCACGACTCAATAAAAGAGCACATGCTCCTCTGTTTATATTTTGTTTCCCAAGTAGCCTTGGCTCTTTAGGACCTGAAATAAAATGAAGTCTTGAAAGCTAGAGAACAAACAATCTGAAGAGTGCGTCACTAATGGGCTTGTGATTTATTTTATTTTTTTATAAAGCCCTTGATGAAAATGAAAGCAAGAAGAGGCAAGATCGTGACTTTCAAAGAGCTTTAAGGTCTGCCAGCATCTCTTCTTCTGCGTCAAGTGATTCAGTTTTCTATATATCAGCTGACCTCCACAAAGCAACTAATGCAATTCAGGGAGGAAAATCACAGGGCTGAAGCTGCCAGGGTTTTGTTTTCCTGAAAAGCCTCCTGTGCCCTGCAACAGATGCACATATTTAACAGGTGAAGCTTCTTCATCAACGCCTCTCCATGACCCATAAAATGCCTGTTATAGAGGCAGAAGAGCCCTGCCAAAACAAGACAGTGGCAACCTCAGTCCTCCTCCCGGTAACATCAAAACACAGTCTAATATATTTGTGGGAAGGATGAGCCATGCCAGAGATGAAGGACAAGTGCAGTAAACAAAGCTTGGCTTCTTTCCAGCAATCCTAATGCTGTGGAAGTGGTGTGACGGCTCCATTATCAGCCTTCGAACCTTGCACTGAACCACAATATCTGGCCTCCCCTGCTGAGATCTAAAGAGATTAAGCCAATTCAGAGTTTCTCACTGACCCAGTTAGGAAGAAAATGGCCTGACCACCTCTTGTGTCTTCAACAGCAGCTTAATCTTCAGGTGATTTTGGTTTGGTTTTTTTGGTTTTTTACAGCATGGAGAGAAGCTTTGCCACCTGCCAATGTCAGCAGATCCAGCTGCTGTTAAATGCAGAAGAGCAGCATTAAGGCAGAAAGTTGGCAGCCTTGATTTCCAGACCTGTGGGCCTTTTTGGCACTAAGGTTGTGAACTTTCTGAGGGCAATCTATCCTTAACACCAACTAGGATAAGCCGTCGTTTGCACACGATAAAGTTTATCTCCAGTAGGGTGAAAGTCTGAAATTTCTACAAATCAAGTTGCTGCAACTTATTCTTTTAACTTTGCTGGAAAACCAGAGCACTAGAACATGCAAATACTGAATCAATAAGATGCTTCCTGCCCCCACCCTGTCAATAAATTGCATAGTAACAGATCTGAAACCTCAATAACTTTTGGTCACCTCCAGATGACCTGTTTACTGAGCATTCATCCTGCTTTATTTGCACATAGTTTGTGGCATGTTATACAGCATTCATTGATTGCTCACTGAGCATTCATTCACATTTCTTTGTGCTTTTCTTTGGCAATCACTCATAGCCGAGTAAGATTGTCTTCCATAAACACGGTTTTAACAATGAGTCCGTGACTGTGGAGGCCAATTCTGGATCCACACGTCCTTCCACAGTGGGGACATAGGTTTCTGGGTGGGAGTTGATTACGGTGAGGGTTTGCCAAACTGTGCCTTCCTCTTAGCATTTCTCCCTTGCGTCCTGAGTTTGAGCATCTTCAAAGCCCATGACACCTTTGGTAAAGGCTGTTCTCCAATTGGAGCGCTCACAGGCAAGTGCTTCCCAATTGTTGGTGTTTATACTACATTTTTTTAGATTTGCCTTGAGAGATTCTTTAAATCTCTTTTGTTGACCACCAGCATTATGCTTTCAATTTTTAAGTTTGGAATAGAGTAGTTGCTTTGGAAGACGATCACCAGGCATCCGCACGACATGACCAGTCCAATGAAGTTGATGTTGAAGAATCATTGCTTCGAAACTGGTGATCTTTGCTTCTTCCAATATACTGGTATTAGTTCACCTGTCTTCCCAAGTGATGTGTAAAAATTTTCAGAGACACCGTTGATGGAATCATTTGAGGAGTTGGAGATAGCGTTTGTAAGTGGTCCATGTTTCACAAGCCTACAGTAAGGTTGGTAGTACAATTTCTTTGTGCAGAGGATATACAACGGCCATGTACACACTCCTGTCTGTGTGCCAGTGTGGTGTAGTGGTTAAGAGCGGTAGACTCGTAATCTGGTGAACCGGGTTCGCGTCTCCTCTCCTCCACATGCAGCTGCTGGGTGACCTTGGGCTAGTCACACTTCTTTGAAGTCTCTCAGCCCCACTCACCTCACAGAGTGTTTGTTGAGGGGGAGGAAGGGAAAGGAGAAGGTTAGCCGCTTTGAGACTCCTTCGGGTAGTGATAAAGCGGGATATCAAATCCAAACTCTTCTTCCTGTCTACTCTGCATCCAGCAAGCTCCCACTGTTGGTTTGGGAAGCAGAGTTCGCATCCTGTGTCAGCCACAATCCATCTCTATCTTGTAAATAACCCGTTGCTACTTAGGAAATACAGCAAACCAGCTTTTATCTAAATTAAAAAAGAAAAACACACACACAACATAGCTGTGTTTTAAGCCAGTAATGCATATACATTCAACGTTGCATCAAGCAATTGCCCATTGGTTTGTCTGTCTGTTTGTTGCAGTTATACCCCCAGCTTTTTCTCCAAGGAGTTCACACACAACAACCCTGTGGGGTAGGTTAGGCTGCGAGGCAGTGTGACTGGCCCAAGGACACCCAGCGAGCCAAGTGAGGATTTGAACCCTGGTTCCTCCCAGGTCCTAGTCCGACACTCTAACCACTACACCACACTGGCTCCCACATTTGCCATCCCATACTTCCAAGAACATTATTATCTTGTCACTTTCCTTACTGCAAACAGTCCGGGGTTTCCTTTGTTTGCTTTCACTCTTACAGTAACTGCATAACCCAAATTCACCCCGTCAAGCTGAATCCCATCTGCATCAACCCAGGAGCATCACTGGTATGTGTGTGACCCTGTCCTCTTTTAGCAAGGACCGAAACCGGAAAAAGAGGGAGTCTTCCTGGTGGTGGTGACATGATACAGTCAGAGTGCACACAAACCTGCTGTGTTCTTTTAAACCAGGTTTTTAAAAAATCAGGACTGGCTACTTTAAGGCTGAGAGAAAAGAGACGCTACCCAATGGTGACTTATGACCCACCAGTGAAACTGGCAAGTGAGGCATTCTAGAGAATAATCTCCATCATTGTAAGGAGGTACATAGTTCTTAAAGTTCACAAGAAGCATTACCGAAACATGCCATTCTTATTGCCGCTACTCAATTTGAGGTGCAGGTTTTTTTCTTCTTCTTAAGTGCTCTCATTTCTTTGTTACAGGCCTCTCCCTTCCGGGCACTCCTGAAATGCTCGGCTCCAACTCATCTCATTCCTTCCCGGTGAATTATTTAGATGCCATTTCCTGGAATCTCCTTAGTTTCGTTTCTCCACTAGCCAAAAGCTAAGAGCTGAAAGAGAAGGCAATCTCCACTAACACAGTCCTATTCCTCCGCTGACTGGCTTCCTCCTCAGATGACTGAAAATTCATCTGCTGTTTATAGGCAGAAGGCATCCTATAAAGAGGAGAACCAGACAGGGATCTATCTATCTATCTACCTATCTATCAAGATGTAACTCTACGACAGACCCAGACGGGGTTTAAATTATTATGTTTGGCAGTCTAAGCTGACAAGAGCTATCGATTAAATCGATTAAACTGGCCCTTTCATTTAGCAGGTCGAAAAGGGAGAATCTTGACATGTGTACAGCAGGGATGGGGAACGTGCAGCCTTCCAGATGTTGGCGGACTCCATCTTCCATCACCCCCCACTATTAAGCCCTGCTGGCTGGGGCTGATGGGAGCTGGGCTGGAGTCCAACATCTGTACAGCCACTGGTTCCCTCTTTGAGTCACTTCCGACACACGACAATTCTTGTTGTTGTTGTTCAGTCGTTCAGTCCCCTTCTCCTTGTGCCCTCCATCTTTCCCAACATCAGGGTCTTTTCTAGGGAGTCTTCTCTTCTCATGAGGTGGCCAAAGTATTGGAGCCTCAGCTCCAGGATCTGTCCTTCTAGTGAGCACTCAGGGCTGATTTCTTTGAGAATGGATAGGTTTGATCTTCTTGCAGTCCATGGGACTCTCAAGAGTCTCCTCCAGCACCATAATTCAAAAGCATCAATTCTTCGGCGATTAGCCTTCTTTATGGTCCAGCTCTCACTTCCGTACATTCTACATGACAATTCTACAATTCTATTATTCTTTTTTAAAAATAATAATAATAATTTTTATTTGATTTTACAAGTACAGAGTTATAACAATGCAAAAAACATATCCATATTTGGAGATTTCTCTGAATCTCTAGACTTCCCACCTTCCCCTCCATGGGTCCTATTATAAACCATTTCAACTGCATATTATTTCATCATCCAAGTTTTATGTCTCTCCTTTTTATCCATAATATCTTCTACATTACAAGTGTTATTGCAATCCTGCTAAGGTTTCCATCTGCTTACAGTGGTCTCTCAAGTAAATTATAATTTTTTCCCATTTTTTATTGAAGTTTTGGTCTTCTTGGTTCCTGAGCTTTCCGGTCAGTTTTGCCAGTTCAGAATAGTCCAACAGCTTAGTTTGCCATTCTTCTCTGGTAGAGACTTTATCTTCTTTCCATCTCTGGGCTAGTAACATCTGTGTGGCTGTCATCGCATACATGAAAAGTCTTTTCTGCTCCTTTGAGATCTCGGTACCTACAATTCCTAATAAAAAAGCTTCTGGTTTTGGGGGTTTTTTTTTACAAAAGCTATTTTAAACATTTTTTCAGTTCATTATATATCATTTCCCAAAGGCCTTTATTACCTTACATGACCACCACATATGATAAAAGGCGCCTACTTTTCCTTTACATTTCCAGCAGATATTTGTGCTTGTCTTATACATTTTTGCTAATTTACTAGGAGTCAAATACCACCGGTACATCATTTTCGTATAATTTTCTTTCAGCGTACAACATGCCAGGCACGATTCTATGGTTCTATCTCTGCCCTGTGCCTTTGTCGGTTGCGGAAAGAGGGGAATTTCAGCAAATGCTACTTATTAGACCGGGGGGGGGGGGGAGAGAGAGAGAGAGAGAGAGGTAGTCTCGTAATCTGGGGAACCGGGTTCGCTTCCCCGCTCCTCCACATGCAGCTGCTGGGTGACCTTGGGCTAGTCACACTTCTTTGAAGTCTCTCAGCCCCACTCACCTCACAGAGTGTTTGTTGTGGGGGAGGAAGGGAAAAGGAGAATGTTAGCCGCTTTGAGACGCCTTCAGGTAGTGATAAAGCGAGATATCAAATCCAAACTCCTCCTCCTCCTCCTCTTCTTCTTCTTCTTCTTCTTCTTCTTCTTCTTCTTCTCTGGCTTAGACACACTGTCCTGAAGTTCAGTCCTCATCTTAGAGCCCTGTTTCTTCTTTGCCACAGCTCCCCATCACTGCATGTGAGTGGACCAGTCAAGGCTTAAAACAGGGGGTGGTGGACCTCAGGCTCAGGTCGTGGTGTCGTGGCCTGGGGTTGAGGTCAAAGATCCCCTACTCTTTCCACAGCAGGGTCCCTGTCTCCAGAGTCCTAGGGCCACCCGATCAGCATGAATGGAGAGCTTTTTAGCCCCTGTAAAGGAGTGTCCTCCCCCATTGTGTCAACTGGAGCCAATCCGAGGGGAAGGAGGTGAGACTGCTGTCAAAGACAGGCTCCTAGGGTCACTCTGGAGAAGGAGTGCAGGAGCAACGCTGAGGAGTTGTGGTTCTTTATGCTGCAAAGCTCAGCGTTTAGAAACACTGAAAACACTGAAAACACAAGGGGCTACTCGTTCAAGAGGATAGTGTGCAACTTCTGTTACATACAATGGAACGTCAAGGAAAACACTGCTTAAGTCCCTCTGAAAGAAAATTTGGAGCACTCAAAATCATTTGTCCTTGCACATACACAGAAAATGGTACTATCTCTTATGTATTCAGTGGTCTGTGTTTGCCTGAGCTTGAGTCTGGGCTAAGGATTCTGAGCTCCTGTGTTCTGATTCAATACACAATGTCCAATCACAGAACATTTCAGGATTTGGGCCTCTGCCATTGGCCCTTGAACTCATGGGAACCCACGTAAACTGCATTATCTATTTACTTATTAAATCTGTAATCCTTCCTTTTATCTGAAGATCCAGATGAAAGGCAACACACGGAGATCTGCACTGATTGTCGCATTGCATCCCAAAGTATTATTATTGTACTCACTGGCATCCGTCTGTCTCGGGCGTTAATGGAGGAGAGGGCCTTTGGGGGTGAAGTCAAACTGTTGGAAGGTTGCAGTGGCTGCTGTGGCTGTAGAGACCGATATGGGAGAGACATGTTTTGTTGCAGCTGGGGCAGAGGAAGGCATCCAGTTGTGTTGCTGCAGATGCACCATGGTGTTTCTTCTTCTCTGCGCTCCTTCCACTGGTCATTCCTCCTCTGGTCACTGCTACAAATGCCCCACCTCTCCACAGTGAGCTTTGCTCAAAGTAGCTCACCACAGAAATCCACTTAATCTTAAAACATTACAGGGCGGTTAGAGGGTGCAGATATAGATGCACAGAATCATAAAAATGTCGGGGTGCAATGCAAAGCAAGAATATTGGACACACAGTGCAAGAATATTGGGCATGAATATGTTTAGATTTTTAAAAAAAACAAAAAACTGGGCTTTGCATCTGTTGCTTGGTTGGTGTGAAAGTGAAGTGTCTTTGCCTGAAAAAAAGTTGATGACAACTGCTGTGGGCTGCAAGCCAGATGAAGGAAACTGATCACTAAGCTCTCCTCTCTCTCCCTAACTGTTTCTCATTAGATCTGTCAACCATCCTGTATCTCTGAAACGGTGTGTCTAGACTGGTGGAATCTGAACTCGGCGTGGCAGGTATTTTTTACTAGGCTGGTATAGAATGTTGCTGCTCGGTGAGTCCCCCGTAGAGAGAGCGGGGGACACAGGCCAAGTAAGGCGATCGTTTCCTTGGAAGTTGGCACAGAACAGGGTATTGCCTTACCCAATCCCAACGTTGCTTACTAGCTTTTCATTAACTGCTCGGAGCATTTTATGACCTTTTGAAGAATGGCTAGAAAGCTGCCACTCCTTCTTGCCAATATTGCAGGGGTGACGCACTCGCGGTTCCTCGGAGAGAGAGGTGGCGATTGTCAGTGAAATGGCACCATGAAATCTGACCGCAGAAGCAAGGAGGCAACTTCAAAGTGCGGCAAGGCAACCCAAGACTTTGTAGCCATGCCCTTCCTAATGTCGCAGACACACCTTGCATTTTAAGCACATTTGTGTCCCTCCAAATAGTTTGTTAAGGGCGTGGGGGAATTGTAGCTCAGCAAGGGGTGAACCACGGTCCTCAAGATTCTTGGGTGTGGGGTGTCATGTGGGTGGTGTGGCTGGGACCTTTGGCTATAATGCAAAAATAAAGAACTTTTGACCCGTGTAAACGTCATGGCTTCAATACCAAGGCAGTTTCCTCCTGCTTCTTTGCCAAATGTCCGGTCTGATGAAGTTCTGTTGGTCTCAAAAACTCCTGGTCTCTTTCAAATTAAGGGTGGGCGTTTTACCCTTTGCCATGCGTGCCAGTTTAATTCACGACTTGGAATCGTACTTGGAAGGGACCCAGGGCTCATTCCTGCAATGCAGGAATCCCAAGAATTCTTCCTTCCTTGGCTTGGTGTATTAGGTGGGTTCTTCTTTGAGAAAACCTGATTTATTTAGCATGCAGAGGATTGGAAAACAGCAGACCAGGAGATGATGGCATTACCTCTTCTGTGAAATAGGTGCTGTCACTCTTTGTCCCTGCCCAGCTACACCACTGCTCAGAATCTGGTGGCTGCGTAGAACTGTGATAATCTTGGATTTTTTGTGATTAATAAAGAGCACGTTCCTAGACGTCATTGATACATAGATGACAAAGGCCTAGAACAATAAAAGTACCTGGGAGAGTTGGAAGGGACCACGAGGGTCATCTAGTCCAACCCCCTGCAATGCAGGAATGTTTCACCCAACATGGGGCTCAAACCCACAATCCTGAGATTAAGAGTCAGGTGCATAATGAGCTATCTGTTGGGGACAATCATTTCAGTATACCTAATAGAAATAGGCAAAGCATAGTTGTGGTTTTGCTAATTCCTGGTTTCTGGTCATGGCAAAAACACTGATCCATCTACACATAGTTTTCAAGTCCATTCTAGAACTATAACTCTATGAATAGCAGAAAAAATATTTCTGGGTAAGGTTGAAAACAATGGGACAAGCGAAGACGTTTCCTATGTATTGCCTTTGATGTTAGGTTGCCACAAAGTGGCTACATTTGGAACTGCAGCCTCCAAAATCACCTTGCATTAGATTATTGCATCTTTGAATGTTGCGAAACCTGATGTTTTGTTTCCATAGCAAAGGAACAGGATTCCAAGGCACCAGGAAGAGGAAATATTTAAAATTAAAACTGTCATGTCACACACAATTACTTGGAAAGAAGCTTCAGGGAAATTGCTTCAAAGTAAACAGGAGTGTTGGGCTGAATCATGTATAGATTATAAGAAAGGTCATGAACTTTTGGGCAACAGGCCAGGAAATACCCACAGTGCGTTTCTAAGGCTGAGTGCACACCGTAGATTTAAAGCAAGTTTAAATCTGATTATACATTATACCACTTCTCCCTCCCCCCCCCAAAAAAAAGAATCCCGGGAACTGTAGTTTGCTAAGGATGCTGGGGCTTGTGGCTCTGGGAGGGGTAAACTACAGATCCCAGGATTCTTTGGGAGGGGGGAAATTAGATAGTATGCACATCTGATAAGATCCGACTCAGTGGGGGTATCGGATTTTCGTCAGGCACAGCTGCAGAATGATGAGAAAAGCTCTCAGATGCAGAGGAATTGATTGGTACGCAATACAATCGAAATATGGGTCAAGTGAAACTATGGGAAAGCCCATAATCTAAACTTCATGTAAGTTTTGTGCAAGCAAATCCATATGAATGTGTCCAATTAATCGGTTGTCTGGAGGACCCTTCATCACCCCGACCATTGGCCATGCTGGCTGGGGCTGATGGGAGATGGAGTCCAAGAACCATAGAATCGTAGAATTAGAAGGGACCCCAAGGACCATCTAGCCCAACCCCCTACAATGCAGGAACATTGTCGAACTACAACTCACATCATCCCTGACCATTGGCCATGCTGGCTGATGGGAGTTGAAATCAGACAACATCGGGGGGGGGCAGAACTTCCCCACCCCTTCTCTCCTTCATGGGAAAATAAAGAGAGTACAACTGGATTCTATAGCAAAGGTGGCAAGATGAAGAGATATCCTAGGAGCACCTGGGTGCTCTTTTAGTTAAGGAAAGAAGCAAGCATCAGATTCCATCATTATAAGCCTCAAAATTCTATAGCATGTCAAAAGTAACAATCACGCCATTCTTTTGCCTGTTTGGCCGAAACTTCTCTCCCATGAAACAGGATGTTTTGTCCTCAAAGAGGATCTCGGCAACACTAACGAAATAATAATCCCCATACCAGGAAACTGGCCCTGGGGTGAATGCCATCAAAGTCTTGTTGACACTGGTGGAGCATCGTGCTTGGCTGGTTTGCCAGATGGGCACCAAAAGGGAGGGGGGAATATGTGGTGTCCCAGGCAGGGGACGGATCTGCAGCTGAGATCCAGTCAGGTCCTGCTTCCAAGCATTTGGTTGGCTGCTGTGAGAACAGGATGCTGGACTAGATGGGGCACTAACCGGATCCATCAGCCAAGAACTTCATATGTTCTTAACTACCCAATCAGCTTCTTGCCCTGGAAGGGGGCACCATCTTGCCCTCTGCCTCAGGCAGCAAAACAACTTGGCTCAGACTATTGGGTTGCCAACTTGCAACCTGACCGCTCCCACCTGTGCCCTTTACATTTCCAGCTGTGGTGAGATATGGCAGCAACCACTTCCCTGCCTGTCCTCCCTCTCCACTCTTTTTGTCTACCCCCTCCCTCTTTGCTATAGCAGGATTTCTAGATAGGCTGCCCAAGTGGGGAGGAGGAGGAGGAGAATGAAAGGACCAGGATAGCAAGTGAGGAAGCCACCATCAGCATCTTGCGAAAAAACTACACAACTGCTTGTACCAGCAGCAGCACACAAAGTTGTCTGTCCCAGCCGCCTCCTCCTCCTCTTTATTATTTTCTTCAAAACAATAATCTGTTATACTATATTGTTATACTATTGTTACATGCCAGCCCAGTCTCTGAGTGGTGCGAGATCCCAAGGGTTCCAGGCCAGGGTTTGTGGTTCCTTTTCAGAATAAGGCACAGAGGAGACTGTGGTGTCTTTAGGATATATGGTTTATTTACCCATCCGTATGTACCACCTGAGCCTGCGTTGGAGGGGTTCATAGCATCAACACCCCAAAAGGGTCTTTGTTTCTCCTATAACTGCAGCCTTGGATTCAAGCAGAAACCAAAATGTTGCTGTCACGCACTGCTCTGACTCTCTCCAGCTTGCTCCTTTTCCTGTCACCGGCAAACTCTAAACTCTGCTTCGTCCTTTTAACTAACTGCAAGCTAGAGGAGGGGCCCAGGGGCATAGCGAGGAGGGGCAGAGTGGCAGTGGCCCCGGGCTCTAAATTCTGAAGGGGTGCAACTAGGTACAACAGCTACCGGTATGTGCCCCACCCTTGGACGGGCCAAGCTGGGAGGTGGTGGCGCTGCCAAACCCCTGGCACGTGCCTCCACCCCAGCTGCCCAGTCCACCAGGGGGGGTGTAACACTTGCTCTGCCCCGGGCACCAGCAACCCCTGCTACACCACTGGAGGGTCCTCACATGGAGTCTTTGTTCTCCTCAATGTCCCATCAACCAGAATATCACCTCATAAAATCATAGACTCAGTGGAGATTGCACATTATGGCTGACTGTGGCCCCACCCTGGGAGAATTCTGTGCCCCCACACTGCCATCTGCCCTTCATTTCGCTTCCATATAGAAACATCACTCTCCAACTGCAGACCCTCCAAGTGTCCCTATTTTTCAGGGACGTCCCTGATTTAGAGAAGCCGTCCCAGTTTCTGAATTGATCCTGGAATGTCCCGCTTTTCCTTAGGGCGTCCCTATTTTCATCGGAGAAATGTTGGAGGGTATGGAGTTTTCCAACCCCTGAGCCATCTGAAGTTTTTTAAATGTTTTATTGTGTTTTTGAATGTGTCAGAGGCTACCCAGAGTGGCTGGGGCAACCCAGTGAGATGTGTGGGGTATAAATAGTAAAAATTATCATTATGGAACAGGACCTCCCTATTTCCATTGGAGAAATGTTGGAGGGTATGCAATTAGTTTCTATCCATCTTGTCAAACCAGCCCATCCACTCTTATAAACTAAAGCTCCATCGTTGAAGGGTGAATTTTGAAGGGTGGCTGAGCTCCTCTTTGTGCACCGAAAGTGCAAATTAGGTAACTTGGCCTTTCAATGCAGACTGAATCGAATGGCTCCCCCATCCATACTTGGGACTTGCTCCAGGGCATCCGCCTCAAGTGCTTTTTGCCTGGCTGGAATATGTCCTTGAATGCCTCTTGCCTGCTTCGGTGGAATGGGGTGTGTGTATGTTTGGAAACCTCTTTGTTCCTGAAGTATAGTCTCTTGTACAAAGCCAATACTCACATTTGTTGTCCCGTCCACTTTTGGCCCCACCTCTTGGCCCCAGGTGAGGGTGAGGGTTGGCCTTGGACTGGGGGGGGGGAGGGAGGGACCCTCCCCTCTTCTTTTGTATTTTTATCCTCTGATAGCTTTGCTTTCATTCAAAAAATTCCCCAAGCTGAAACTCGAAGCCCAATGGTCCGGGAAGTAATATGATCCACTCTTTCTTGTTTGGCAGACACCTTTTGTGTCTGTCGCTCTGATCTGAATTTGGCAAGCCACGCTATTTGCCAACTCCTTCTGCCAGGTACAAAAGCTTTATGTGTATACGGATCGAGAGGAGATTTCCCATATCACAAAATATGCATTTCGAAACTTCTAGGAGCTTTTGAAAGCAGCTCTCTCCAAATAAACAAACATGTTACAGGAGAGCATTTCTGCTCCAGTGATCCAGGGCCTGCCCCGAAATAATCCCTTTCTTCCCCAACTCTTCCCGTAAATGACATCAAGCATAAAGGCAGTCGACTCAAACAGCAGCGCAAGAGGAGAGATCCCTCGCCGCTACAAATTTGTGCCTTGCAGACCTCCGCGGACGCCGCTCTTTGCCATGGGCCGATTCCTAGCTTTGACTCTCCTGCTCCTGTCGCTCAGCATCCTTTGCTGCACGGCCAAGGATAAAGGTGAGAGGGAAGGATGGAAACTGGGAGGAGGAGGAATCGGTACGTCAATTCTTCCCCCTTTGGTGGGCGCAGTTGAACTGCGGAACCCGCTGCCGCAGGACGCAGCAACGGCCACCAATTTGGATGGTTTCGGAAAAGGATTGGACAGATTTGTGGAGGAGACGTCTGCTGGTGGCTACTAGCCATGATGGCTGTGCTCTGCTTCCATGGCTGGAGGCAGTAATGCAGGGGCGGACCCTGGTAATAGGCTGCCCTGTGTGAGGCCAAGGCTTTGGGAAGGAGGCATGAGGTTCTGGCAAGGTCCTAGAGCCCTCCTACCTCTTTCCCCAAGCCCAGTAAGGGCTTTGCTTGCCCAGCTTTGGGAAGGAGGCAGGAGCCCTCACTGGGCTTTGAGAAGGCACCTTCCTTGGCTGCACGCCCAGTGTGATGGCACCGTTTGCGCTGCCGTAAATCCACCTCTGTAGTAATGCTCCTGAATGCCAGTTGCTGGGAGGCACAGCAGGGGGAGAGTATTTTTGTGTTTGGATCCTGCTTGCCGGATTCCCACAGGCATCTGGTTGGCCCCTGTGGGAACAGGATGCTGGACTAGGTGGGCTATTGGCCTGATCTTGCAGGTCCCAGTGGCATAGCATGGGTTGCCAGTGCCCTGGGCCGCGTGGAGGGAGGGAAATGGATGGAGTACACACATGCATTCAGTTGCCTAACAGCCTCCGTGTCACAAAAGAGATTGCAGCCGCAGAGATAAGAAAAGAAGAGTCATTCCATTGTCTAGAGAGGTTGCTTCTTGGTTCTCATGGAAAGGGGTCAGCATGGCACAGAACATCCTGCTTTGCCAGCCACAGGTGCCAGGCTCAATCCCTTGCCCTTCCCAGCTCAGGGTGGTCCTGGGTTGGGAGGGCTTGAGGTTTGCCGCTGCATGAGATGCTGGAGAAACGCTGCTGGAATAAGCTAGCCTTCCCTAGTCTAGGACTCTTCATATAGAATCACAGAGTTTCCACTTCATGGGTGAGTGGGGATTCGAACCCAGATCCTAGTCTGACATTCCAACTATTACACCACACTGACTGAAACGCACATATCAGCTAAGCAAAAACAGTCAAGGAAGGCACTGAGCAGGACCGGTAAGGGGCATGGTCTGGCGAAATGTAATGACCAAGGAGAATCCTGGGGGCCAGACAGAGATGTCTGGGGGCCGCATTAAGCTGCCAAGGCCCCCCCCCCATGATATAGGAGGTGGTAAGATAAGAAACAAGTCTCCCGTCCCTTTCTCCCCCAGGACCATCCTTGGATGGCCATCTGTGGTGGATGCTTTAGCTGAGATTCCTGCATTGCAGAGGGTTGGACTAGATGGCCCCCAGGCACCCTTTCCGATTCTATGGTTCTTCTCCCCTCTCCAGACACCTGCGCCCCTCCCAAAACCTTTCCAGAGGGTGGTGGGCTCCTTCTCAATGAGGAATGCAGCAGGAGCGGGCAGAGACGGCTGCGAGAGGGAAGAGTCACCCAGAATAGGTCTTGGGGCGTAAGGAAGTTCATGGCAGCAAAAAATCCACCATCTTCTTTCCTCCAGCATTGTTCAGAAGAGTCTCCCAAGTGGCTTTGCAGAGGGCACAGTGTGAAGGAGAAGGCGGAAACTTATCCTTCTGTGTCTCGAAATCTAACTTGCTCCGTTTAAATAACCCGCCCTCGTTCTCAGAGTAGCTGTCTTGCTGTTCGGAGTTTACCCAATTGACCATCGTTCCCTTTTTCTCTGCCAGGTAGAAGATTCCGTTCAGGCCACAAGGAGGGAGAGCCAGCCCAAGGAGGCCACCGTCCCTGCAGTTGTTCCGGTGAGTCTCTTTCTTGCACCACCAACCCCGACAGTTGAGAATATGGAAACTCTCCCCCCCCCCAGTTCCGCTTTCCGCTTTCGGTTTCCTCTGCAGCAGCTGGCCCGGCCTGTTTGTTGCTGAGGTGCGGCATTCAAAACAAGATGTGGCCAGTAACCTCTTGCACAAATCAGTCTGGCTCATCGCTTGGTTTGAGAGTGCCACAAACCAAACCCGAGTCCCCCCCACTGCAACCTGACTCTGAAATTTCCCAGTGTGAAAAACGGAGATGGATGATGGTCATCGTCCGTTCATTTAGAACAGGGGTGGCCAACTCCCAAGAGACTGCGATCTACTCACAGAGTTAAAAACTGGCAGTGATCTACCCCCTTTTTGAGCTTTTTTAAAGAAGGAGGAAGGCCCATTTGGGGGGGGGGGGGGTTCGGGTCAAAGTTGTTGAGTTTTTTCAGGAAGGAGGTAAAAGGTTGAGCTTTTTTAGGGGAGCCACAGTTGTTCAGCTTCTTTGGGGGGAGCCAATGATCTACCAGTGATCTACCACAGACGTCCAGTGATCTACCGGTAGATCAGGATCTACCTGTTGGACATGCCTGATTAGAACAATTAATGTTGAGGATTAATAATGCAGCAATACGCCGCCTAACGCCAAATTAGGCTTCGGAGTGGTCTTATTAAAAAAAAACACCAACCAATTACGCAAGCATTTAAATATAAAGCACCCATAATTAAAATGCACAGACAATCCCATTAGCAATTAAAATGTGAGCATCCGTAGTTAAAATATGCAACGAAGCAAACCGATGCAGTAATTAAAGTAGGGAAAGCCGGTGTATTTATTTATTTATTTATTTATTATTGTGATACATTATATAATTCCATTTACTCATAACTCACACATACACATATAACACACATCCAATTACATTCATACAATTACAATTACAATAATACAATTATAATAGTTACAATACCTTATACCAATACATATACATATATCCAAATACTTTTATATCTTCCAAACTCATTTTAGACCAATTATATTTTTATTACATAGATTATTTTTAAAAATATAAACTTGTTCTTTCTAGCCTTCCGCTTACCACGGTATGACTAAATTGTTAAATAATGTCCATCTTCGACTTCCCTGTCCATCTCTTCATTAAAATATGTAAGAAAATTGTTCACCATAAATAAAATTATAACACCGACCTCTTTTACTTTATTTCTTATATTTCTTGATGGTTTAATCTTGTGTGCTTTTTTATTCCTATGTCGTTTTCCAAATAACAGGGGTTATTCCAAAGCTAGTACTGTGTTAATGCTGCATATTTTTTTTTAGGTATTGCAAAAAGCTGCTCCATTCTTCAATGAACTTTTCTCTCGGATTGTCTTTTATTTTTTCTGAGAAATATGCAAGCTCTATATATTCTAAAGTTTTGTATAACCATTCCCTCCTGGTTGGTATTATTGCACTTTTCCACTTAGATCCAATTAAGATTTTTGCCGCTGTTGAGGCATATAAGAAAAAATTCCTCATTTTTCTTGGTATGTCTGGTATAGTTATACCTATGAGGTAAGCCTCTGGTGTTTTAGGGAATTTGGTTCCAAAAATTTCTTCCATTTCTGAATGTATTTCATTCCAGAAATTTGCTATTTTGCCACACTCCCACCAGACATGGTACCAGTTTCCAACTTCCTTACACCTCCAACAGATATTACTCACATTTTTAAACATTTTTGAGAGCTTATAGGGAGTGAAATGCCATCTATAAAACATCTTTATCATATTCTCTCTAATCGAATTGCATGTTGTGAAGCTCCAACTAGATCTCCATAGATTTTCCCATCTTACCATCATTATATTGTGGCCTACATCCTGAGCCCAATGCGTCATAGTGGACTTAATTTGCTCGTCCATTACTGTCCAGTCCAATAATAGCTTATATGCTTTTGAAAGGGTTTTAGTTTTAGAATTTACTACTTCTATTTGAAATTTAGATGGCCCTTTTTCAAAACCTAATTTACTATCCATTTTATACCTTTCAAAAAGTTGGTAATATGTAAACCAATCATTTACTGTGCCTTTTAGACTCTCATATGATTTTAGTTCTAATTTATTATTCTTTTCCTCCAATAAGTCCTGATATGTCAGCCATTAGTGAGTGAGGTGAGGCCGGGACTCGGCATGGTCTACTATGGATTAACTCAGAACATAACAATGGAACCTCATCTATGGAGAATGGGGAAAGCTCTCCTTTGTGTGACTAATCTATGGCCCTCCAGATGTCATTTATGGCCCTCCAGCTCCTATCATCCCCGGCCAATGGCCATGCTGGCTGGAGCTGATGGGAGTTGCAGAACATCTGGAGAACCACCCCTGGTTCACTCCCACAGTGGAGAATTGGAAGAGGATGGGGCAGCGGAGGAGGATTTGCATGTGGTTTGGCTCGCTTTCACGAGACATCTCTGCAGTCAACACCCCTAACATAGGAACCCAAGAAGAGCCAATGGCCTATTTAGTCCAACATCCTTCTTCTCACGCCCAGAGGCCTATGTGAGAAACCCTCTATCGGGACCTGAGCACAAGAGCACCCTCCCCTCTCGTGGTTTCCGGCAACTGGTATTCAGAAGTGTTGCTGGCTCCAACCGTGGAAGAACCAGTAGCCATTGTCTGCCCTCTCCCTGAATTTGTCCAGTCCTCCTTTAAAGCCATCTAAGTTGGTGGCTCAGGGACGCAGGTGGCACTGTGGGTTAAACCACTGTGCCGCTTGGGCTTGCCAATCGAAAGGTCGGCGGTTCGAATCCCCGCGACGGGGTGAGCTCCCGTTGTTCGGTCCCAGCTCCTGCCAACCTAGCAGTTCGAAAGCACACAATGCAATTAGATAAATAGGTACCACTCTGGTGGGAAGGTAAACAGTGTTTCCGTGCGCTGCTCTGGTTTTGCCAGTAGCGGCTTAGTCATGCTGGCCACATGACCCGGAAAAACTGTCTGCGGAAGCGGACAAACGCCAGCTCTCCCTCGGCCTGTAAAGTGAGATGAGCGCCGCAACCCCAGAGACATTCGCAACTGAACTTAATTGTCAGGGTTCCCTTTACCTTTACCTTTTAAGTTGGTGGCTATGATTGCATCATGTGGCAAGGAGTTCCGCAGTTTAACTATGTGCATACAGTTTCTTTGGATGTCCACAAGTTCTAAGGTTAGGAGCGCTCTGCAATATTCTGCTTGCGTGCCCTAACCCTTTCTGGTTATGGGGTGGGAGGTGGGGAGGACCATAAAAGCACTCCTCCATCCCAAATCTTGCACTTGCCTCTTCCCGCTGCCAGTTACCATACCTAATTCCTCATCCTTTGTTGGCTTATGTTGTTTCAGACCTGCATGGGCCCCGGAATCCAAAGAAACACGGACGGCTGTGTCCTTGTGATGGCATCCTTACCGGTTTGTCTCTTCCAGGTAACAAAATACCTTTAGACAGGGCTGCTGGTGGAGATAAGATGAATGGGAAACATTTATCCTCCCCCCCCCCAAAAGACCTTAAAGGGGAGAGATAATTTATTGTGTATCTTAGGCAACTAGAATCTTATTGATGGGAGGGAGAGAGTTGTAGTCAACACCTGGGTCCCCTAACCAGATCAGTCTCAACTCTGTATGGTTTGTGCTTGTACAGTGTCTCCCATTTGTGGCCCTGTGAGCTTAAATCAGCTGTGCCTAACCATTGGGAAAGGGTTGTAGCCGGGGGCGTAGCAGGGTAAATTGGTGCCCAGGGGCAAAAAATTGTTTGTCACCCCCCCCCCAGACATGGGAAGGTCAGGTGGTACCCAGTGAGGAAAATTTCTTGTCAACCCCCCCATTGATCCCCCCCCCCCCGCAAAAATGGTTTTACGTTATTTCATACTTTCTTACAAAGGAATAATAACAAGTAATAATAAAAAAAACTTTTATTTATATCCCACCCTCCCCAGCTGAAGTCGGGTTCAGTGTGGCTAACATCAGATAAATAACATTGCTATAAAATCAAACAATAATTAAATTAACCTCCTAAAAACAACTCAAAATCAAATTAAAGTCTAATTAGATGGCTTTCCACAGGGTTAGGGTTGGGAACATTAAGTGTTCTCTGAACTGAAATTTCAGCCTTCATGACATAGGAAAACAGTCAAGTGAACAGCTATTTTGGTGGAGGAGGGTCAAGATATTAACCGATATGCATGAAATTTCATATATAGCTATATAATCCCTAGTATAGTAAGATAAGACCTTCGGAGCAGGCATTAAAAAAAATATATATTCCTTGATAATTTGTCACCCCCTTCATTATGGAACCCGGGGCGACCCGCCCACCCCTTGCTACGCCCCTGGTTGTAGCTCCAAGTTAGAGCATCTGTTTTGAATGCAGAAGGTCCCAGGTTCAATCCAGGGCTGGGAGGGATCTTGTGAACGAGCTTTATGTGACTCCTGTAAAAAGTGTTTGTTCTACAGATCAAAGCGAATGAAAGCATACATTGGGCAGGGGTAAAACTAGCTTTATTTCATCTGGGTCAAAGACCCAGTTTGGCACACTGACCCCAAGCGCATTTGTGTAAACACACACACAAACACACACAGAGGCTGGGAGCCTCAAGGGGGCCCCTCTGGAGACTTCCCGGGGGGGGATGGGACCAGCTAGCCCCCTCCCCTAGCTACAGCACTGCATCAGGTAAGGTGATCTCACAAGTCAACTGCTCCCTAATTGTTAAGGGATTAATATACTAATAGTAACACCTTGATTTTTGCCTAGTAGCAATTCAGCAATTCAGATCTCCGAGCAGAGGTGTTTTATGTGTGGGGGTGGGGTGGGGGGCTCATACACACTTCCACTTGTTCCACTTGCCTATAAGACAAGTGTCCGAATGGTTTTCCCCTTGACTGGCTCCTTTCCCAGGGAAAACCTGCTCTTTGCAGCTAGATCGGAGCAAACGTCAATTTGGAGAAAACCCGAATTGCCATTTCCTCCTGTTGAGCACTAAAGAGTGGTTTCCTCTGGAGGAAAGCGCGGGACAAGAGGAAGTTTGGATAAACCCAGGGTCTCGCTCCTGCCAACAGAATTCTGCGCTAGCTGCAGCATCCAAATCAAATGCAAGGGAAGCCCCACACAGAGGTCATAGCAGTTGAATTGGGGTAACCTGTGTAAAAGGGGCAGGAACATAGGAATATACCGAGTCTGACCACTGGTCTATCTAGCTCAGTGTTTCTCAAACTTGGGTTTCCAGCTGTTTTTTGGGGGGGGACTACAACTCCCATCATCCCTAGCTAGCAGGACAAGTAGTCAGGGATTATGGGAATTGTAGTCCAGAAACTACAGCTGTCCAGGTATTCCAGAGGGGGCCATTCCCAACCCTCCTTGGAGATGCCAGGGGTTGAACCAAACAGCTGAATTATGCAAAGCAGATGCTTGATCACTAATCAAGAGCATCAGAAGGGAAGATATAAACTGTCCTCCCCCCCTTTTTTTTTGCAGGACAGCTCCATCACCACCCCCGTGGCATGGCCAAGCGGCATTTGCACCAGAGAAGGCATCGGTGCCAGGCATTTGTGAATAAGTGCCACATGATGCGGGTCGACATACCCTTGTAGCTTTCTCTGCCTCCAAGCGCAGGGCTTAATTCTTTGTGTTAACCATAAAACAAATCCCTCTTCGGTATCTGCTGTCTTTACTTCGTTTGTTTCCCCACAACGGCCCTGCGAGGTAGGTGAAGCTGAGAGGCAGCGACCGGCCTATGTTTACCCAGGGAGCTTCATGGCCGAGCGGGGGACTGAACCTTGGTCTCGCAGGTCCTAATCCAACACACCAACCACTACCATAACCTCCAAGTATCCTAATTCCCCAGGGACGGGTTCCTGAATTACAGAAGCCATCCCAATTCCAGAATGCCCTGGTTTTTCCATTTTCCTCTCCTCCACATCTTGGAGAGCAATTTGAAGTGGCAGAAAGATCAGACCACTCCCTCCTGTCCCTTTCAGAAGCAAGAGTCTTTGCTGTGTGTGTGTTCGTGTGTGCGTGGGCATATGAAGGCACAAAAACAGAGTCCTGTTTATACTGAAAATAAAATACCTGCACCAAATGAAGGAACAGAGAGGCCCAATCACCACTGCCGTGCCAGAGCAGCAGAGGTAAGGTGGCAGCCGGCGGCAGCCAGCGGCACGGTGGCGGAAGGCAGAGGCCGTGCACCCGTAGCAAAAAATTTTTTGTGACTGTTCATGCCCCCAGGGCTCCCTGGAGTTGGTGCCAGTGTTCGCAAGAAGCCCCAAAGCGGGGCCTGAGCACAGCACCTCTCTCTACGCCAGGGGTAGGCAACCTAAGGCCCGTGGGCCAAATGCGGCCCAATCGACTTCTCAATCAGGCCCACGGGTGGTCCAGGAATCAGCGTGTTTTTACATGAGTAGAATATGTCCTTTGATTTAAAATGCGTCTCTGGGTTATTTGTGGGGCCTGCCTGGTGTTTTTACATGAGTAGAATGTGTGCTTTTGTTTAAAATGCATCTCTGGGTTATTTGTGGGGCATAAGAATTCGTTCATTCCCCCCCAAAAAATATAGTCTGCCCCCCCCACAAGGTCTGAGGGACAGTGGACCAGCCCCCTGCTGAAAAGGTTGGCTGACCCCTGCCCTATCCCAATGTTCATCAGGCATTCTCTAAATGCAAAGAGCAAGTACCTTTTACTCTGACCCAGAAAGGTTTCCCTTACATGCTGCGTGGCAGACGTGTGTCATTCGAGGGGCAGCATGAAAAAATCTGGCAGCAAAGCATTTTGCCTCCGTTTAAGGACAGCTCACAAATGATTAAAAGTTGTCCTCGACCCACAAAAAAAGCAAAGGTTACGACTTAGGTTTGCAAACCACAACCACCTGACTTAACCACAGGAAATTGTGAAGTCGTAAAACTGAAGCTGCAAGCTTTAGGTGATTTTGTTGGTTGATTAACAGAATGGTGGGCAAAAAGAGGCAAACGTCAAACTCAGGTGTGGGGGACATGGAAACCTCTGGATGTTCACAGGCTACAACTCTCATCATCCCTATGTATTGGTCATGACAGCCGGAGCTGAAGGGACTTGGGGATCCTGCAACATCCTACTCTAGAGCCTAGAATTCTAAGGAAGCATCTTTTAAAAGTTGAGGAAGAGGAAGAGATTTGATAAAAATGTGGTGGGCAATTTGTTTTTGGATCACTAATTTATCTTTTAGGGAACAATCAGAGGCTAATTCTTCTCCTTCCTTGGCTGTGTGTTGCAGGGGGACTTAATCCCAATAAAAGGGAAGTGCTATAGTTCGGGGAATCTGCTAAGGATAAAAGTTTAGGCCAGATCCTTGATGGGATCACACCCCTTCTGAAGGGCCAGGTACACAGACTAGGAATGATCCCAGGCTGGGCACTGTCTGTGAAGAGAATGTTGACATCTGTTGCTTTTCACCAGCTTAGGCTGCTTCAGCAGCTTCGGCCCTACCAAAAGATGGCATTGATTATGCCCAACTTAAGGTAAAGGTAAAGGGACCCCTGACCATCAGGTCCAGTCGTGTCCGACTCTGGGGTTGCGGCGCTCATCTCGCTCTATAGGCCGAGGGAGCCGGCGTTTGTCCGCAGACAGCTTCCGGGTCATGTGGCCAGCATGACAAAGCTGCTTCTGGCAAACCAGGGCAGCGCACAGAAACGCCGTTTACCTTCCCGCTGGAGTGGTCCCTATTTATCTACTTGCACTTTGACATGCTTTCGAACTGCAAGGTGGGCAGGAGCTGGGACCAAGCAACGGGAGCTCACCCCATGGCAGGGATTCGAACTGCCGACCTTCTGATCAGCAAGCCCTAGGCTCAGTGGTTTAACCCACAGCGCCACCTGGGTCCCTATGCCCAAATTAGATTACTGCAATGTGCTCTACATGGGGCTGCCCTTGAAGAGGGTTCGTAAAATGAAAGTGGAACCTGTGTTTGGTGCAAAGATTGTATGACACGTGTTCTGCACAGTCATTTCCAGGCACTAATTTACATTAGACAAAATATGCGCATTAGGCAAAATTGAAGGAAAAAAATGCTGGATGCGATTTTAAGAAAAACATGAATTGCTGCAGAAATGCGTGTAACTGAATTTAAGATTGCAAAGGTGAGAAACCAAGAGAACCAAAACCAACAGATCCAGCCATCCCTACGCATTTCTTCCAAGTCTGCCTGTGCACAAAAAGGAAAAAAAAAAAAACTTTAGCAGCTGCTAGTGGGGATCTTGTTCACTTATTTTTTTGCATTTGTAACTCTTTATTATTATTTTTAATGTGCAGTGTTCCCTGGATTGTGGCTCACGAGGAATCAGGGCAGCACATGTAAAGCACATGACTTTCCCCGCAAAGAATCCCGGAGGACTGTAATTTGTTAAGGATGCTGAAAATTATAGCTCTGTGAGCGGAGAACCACAGTTCCCAGGATTCTTTGCAAACTGCCCTATGTTTTTCGGATGAAGGGTGGTATGTAAATTTAATAAATAATGATGATGATGATTCACGCGCCGTGGATCCGCCCGCACTTATTGTTGGCAGGGAGCCCCATTGAATCCAATGGAGACTTAATTTAGAGCAGTGTTTTTCAACCACTGTTCCGCGGCACACTAGTGTGCTGCGAGATGTTGACTGGTGTGCCGTGGGGAAATTACTTTATATATAGTCAATATAGGCACAGAGTTAATTTTTTTAACATTTTCTAATGGTGGTGTGCCTCATGATTTTTTTCATGAAACAAGTGTGCCTTTGCCCAAAAAAGGTTGAAAAACACTGATTTAGAGTACTGTAATTTACGCGTAGGATTGCAGTGCAAATACAGTAAGCAAGCAACAACAAAAAATCGTGCATTTGCGGGGGGGGGGGGGAACCCGGCAAAGGTATATTAATTATATTAGGCGGCACGGGACATTAGAAAGCGTCCCGAGCTTAATCCGTATCGATCCCTTGGCGTCCGCACTTCGGCGCGCCCAGACCCTTTAAGGCCGGGCGGGCTGCTGGAATGCGGAAGCAAGGAGCCGGGACGCCGTTGCCGTGGCAACCGGCTCGGGTGATGTCACAACCGCCCGCCCCTCCGTCCCCGCCCACGGCTCATTGGAGAGCGCCCGTCATGTGGCGCTTCCGAACGTTCGCTCCGAGGCGGAAGCCGGTCTGGAAGGGGGCTCACAGGGGGCCGGCGGGGGCAGGAGACGGAACCCCGTTGGGTAAGTAAAGGGCCAATCAAGGGGAGGAGGGGTTGCTTTTGAGGCGTTGGCACGTCCCGCCGCGGTCTCCCCCCCCTCAAAGTTGTAATGGTGGGGTCTCAGTCCGCTCTTCCTCGTTCTGTGGGGGGGCGCTTCCATTAGGGAAGGGGGGGGGGAGGAGGACTAGTCCTATACCTCCCGAAATGTCAGGTAGAGGTAGCAACCGTGGGGCTAAGCTGGGAGGCGGTGGGTACATTAGGCGGTAGACTGTTATGGGGTGGGGAGGTTTTCAAATAATGTTGTCCCTTAAAGGCCGGCTCACTTTATGGTGGCGTTTGTGACAGTTCCATGGACCGTGTTGTGTGATTGTTTAAGGCGGAGCGGGTGGCTGCAGCCCAAAGTCACTTAATGAGGGCGTGGGAGGATTTGAACCCAGGTCTCCCAGTTAGTCTGGCGCCCTTAACCTCTGCAGGTCAGGAGCATGGGGTGCTATCCCCCCTGGAGGCATATCTACACACACACATATAGGGGTTGCAAGGGGTGGGTTGTCAGAGGAAAATCGCATGCAAGAATCGCAAGTGGAGGTACGTAGTTCGGCTGGAGCAGGAATGCATGCAGAAATTAACGCTTTGACCTGTTATGACAGACCCCTTTGCAGTAAAAAACAATAATAACACAAATAAGGAGCAGCGGTAGGAGATCAAACAGTCAGCTTGGTAATGTTAGAGTGTGTATGTGAAGGAATCCAAGGGTAATAGAATAGAGTTAGACTTATATTTTCTCACACATGGCTAGGTTAGTAGATCCTGTGAAAACCCCAACTGATGGACCCTTTTCTCCAGGGATGATCATCAGGGGTGCCTCAAGACTTCTGAGGGATCTGTGGTGATTCATCCGTGCAGAGCTTGAGGCCCAACTGAAAATAGCAAGGGGGTGGTCCCAAACTATTTCTGGGGGGAATGCCCAGCAGGTTCTTGTGGCACTATAAAGATTAACACCTTCAATTTGGTTTAAGCTTTTGTAGACTGCAGTCCCAACTTCGTCGACATGAATAAAACATTCTGAGTTATGGGTATATGCAGGATTACTTAACATGCATCTGATGAAGTCACTTGTAGACTGTGGAATCTTATGCCATAATAAAAGACTTGCTAACTGCTTAGAAGTTTTTTAAAAAATCAGTAAATAAATTTTGTTAAGTAAATTTTAAAATGTTAGTTTTTAAGGTGCCATAATAATTTTGGTGTGTGTTTTGTTTTGTTTTTTTGCTGTGGCAGGCTAACATAGGTACACCCTCTGGAAATTATTGCAATCAAGTCCTTTATGGGGCTTATGTTGCTCAAAGTATGATCCATGATATCTTGACAGGATTTGTATTTATTATATTATATCTTAAGGACCTGAAGGCAATGTACACGGTTCTCTTACCATTTTATCATCACAACATCCTTGTGAGAGGGATTAGGCTGGGAGATAGTGGCTGACCAAGGTCATCCAGTGACCTTAGTGACTGAGTTGGGATTTGAACTCAGGTCTCCCCAATTCTAGCTACTATATCACATTGTCCCTCAGTGACATCTGCTAGAAATTAACTAGCTGTGATTGGCTGTGGTGATTCTTGAGAATATGTGAGTGAGCTCTGGAGCTTAATGGTTGTTGGGTCCTTTTGAATACAGTGTAAGAGAGTGTCATATATACTTTGATTAAAATGTTTACTAAACTGTGGCTTTTCTATTTGGCATAATAAGCAGAGTATGTGTACTAGATCTTCTGCTTTTAGGAGTTCATATATGTCATTGATCAATAGTGAAATCTTTGCAACCCTGCTGCCAAGATGTGGGGAGGGAATTTCTTAGCATACCTTCCAAGTGTGGTTTTTTTTTGTGTGTGTGTGTATTCTGCTCTGTGCCCCATAATTGGGTGGCACTTGGGTTTCTGAGTAAGAATGTTGTGTCTGTGCATGTTATGTTTGCCTGTGGAAATTCTCAGTGAGATTCTCAGATACCAGCTGTGTATATCTGAAAATTCAATGAGATGGAGGTGAATTAAAAATTTGATATTGGGGCTTTAAGAAGAATTATGTAAGCTTTCAGGTTCCGATATAGATTTAAGCTGCTGGCCATCTGTGTTTGGCAGTCTGGATGATAAGCACTAGTTTCAGAGTCCTGCCCAAAGTAATTTCTGAACTCTTAGTCTGCCATCCTGACACTGTTACCTGGGAATAAGTCCTGTATAACCAATAGGACTTACTTCTGGGTAGACGTGCGTAGAATTGCACTGCAAATGTCACACATCTCTGCTCTTAAATACCAAATGTTTTTGCACCGTTCCCTTGCTGGGATGAATTTTGAATGACAGCTTCTTTCTCAAATTGTTGTAGAAGTTGTCAAGATTGGTTCCTTCTGTCAGTAAAGGCCCAAGAATGACTGGACTGTGCCACATTCTCTTCTGTTACTGTACCTTGAGATTCCATCTTGTTCCCTCTCTTGGCTGTGTCTTCCAATTACTTTTTAATGAACCACCTTGCCACATCCCTAAGAGCCTTGATAAAATGGCAATTCTAACAAGGTTTCTTTTATTTTTAAAGTTGCACATTGAGTGACTGAGTATATGTTCAGATCGCTTCAAAGTTCACAGAATATTACATTCATCTTAGCCAGGAGTTCTGGTGATTTCTTACTGCCCTGGAGACCCCCTGCCCCATAAACATCGTTGGCCTCTGTCTGTCTCGAGAGACAATGGAGTGCACCTCTGGGGGCGAAGTCAGTCCATGTTGTTTCTGTTGCGTTAAATAGCCCCAAAGTGACCTCTCCGGGGCGCAAACCTGGGCAGTATGTATGGAGGTCCTGGGCTGCCCAGACGACAAGAGCTCCCTCTCGGCTTCGCTGATGTGGTCCAAAGGAAAGCAGAGTAACATGTTTGGCTGCAGGAGTTGCCAGAAGGAGGCATACAAGGAGCCAGCCAACCATCTTATGGACTGGAAGCTTGATCTTTAAAGAAAGATATACCTGCAAAATTGGTTTCTCGAACCAATGCCTGCCCTTAATTGCAAGGATTAGTTTCAAGGTTTAGTAATGTTTTTGCATGTTTCCCTGGCACCCTACCCTGCAGGCCCTGAGCAACCTACAGCAGTTTCACAGAACTCGTTTTGTCACTTTTCTCATAGGACTTGTCAGTGAATTATCTTGTAACATGTCATGCTGAGTTGTGTTGGTACCAGAGTTATTACAGTACAGTACTTCTTCCTCGGTAATGGCAGCGCAATTGGTTTGCAGAACTTGTTGAGGCCTGCGAACGCGTCGCCTAAGGCGCCACATTCCCAATCTACGAGCGTTGCAGAACCGGGCATCCTTTTGCTCCTGGCAGAATCTCTGACCAGCCTTTTCTCTGCCCTCGCGCTCATGCCAAGGGGCAGGGAGGAGGCTGGCAGCTCAGCTGGCGGCCACAAAGGGAGATTTGTGTCAAGCGCGCCTGGCACAGCTAGCGCCTGTGCCCCAGAGGTCACCTGATGATCTTAACTGATGTGGGCATTAGCTCTGGCAGAGCCGCGTGAGATGCTGTTTCTAGCTGGTCTGTGTTTTTTTGCTAGAAACTGCGGCAGTGGAGCACCTGGGGTGAGGAGGTGGGGAGGGAAATGGGTGCGGGTCTGTCGTCCGCCAATCCCAGAGCCACGTGGACATGGTGTGACATGGAGGCGCAGCTTTCACCTCGGGTCAGTCATTCCTTAAGCTAGCCCCCCTTCTCTCCCCCTGTGCAGCAGAGGTCAAAGGGCAAAGGTTTCACACCCTGCCGAGAGGAGGAAAGAGGAGGGAGACAGTTGACTTCCTCCCTCCCTTCCCACTCCCTGGGTAGTTCCAGCCTCGAGGCCCTTCCCTGCTCTCTCTCCCAGTCCCCTGTTTTCCATGTTTTTGGCATTTGACGTGTGCCCCCTTTGCTGCCTGTGCCGCTTGCCCTCATCCTGTCCCCATGGCTCCAGCTGCAATTGCTGTGTTTTCTAGTTTACCCAGAAACCACACATTTCACAGATGCCAAAGCGGTGACTCAGCTGGGCAAGTCTCAAGCTCCATGTCCTGGGAGGGAATGGTGAAAGCCTGGGCATCTCCCGGCACTGCAGATCTTTTAGATCCTGCTTGAAATTAAGTTTTGCCTTCCGCATCTTGTCTTTTCAAATATCCCATCTTTGGAACTCCATGCCACTGTAGAACACGGATGGGGAGTCTGTGGCCCTCCAGATGTTGCGGGACTGCAACTCCCACCATCCCAACTGGGGACTGATGGGAGCTGGACTACGGCCACATCTGGAGGGCCACTCGACTCTCGTGCAGCTGGTGCACTTAAGACAGAAGGGGTGGTTTCCGTTCTCTCCTAGGAAGAAAACTCAAGTTAATGATAAAAAGGATTTGACCCTTTGTTGTTTAAAAGGATGCTGCGTGTCTCTTAGGGTGAGGCCCACTATAAACCTGAATACTGAGGATGTGGGAGACTTGTAACACCTTTGCTGCTCCTGGTTGTCCTGCATCAGCCACCAGGGGCTGGGAAGACAGCAGTGACAGGGCAGTGCGGAGGCCCTGGCTTGTGGGTTGCTAAATTCCTTGGGACCCAAGTACTTAAGTGAGCCCCTTCCCCAGTATCAACCGTCTCGGCAGGTAGAGCCTTATTGGTAGTGGCACCATTGGCGGCTCACCTGTGACGGGGCCTTTTTTGTGGTGGTTCCTCATTCATGGAATGACCTTCCTAGTGAGGTACGTGTATCTCCATCATGATTAACTTTCAGGATGCATTTGAGAACATTCCTGTTTGGCATTTGGTGGATGAAGGGGTGCTGTTCCTGGCAATCCTGAGATCAATGGATGAAATAATGCTTTCAACTGATTTTAGAATGTTTTGGCTGACTTAAAATGCTTTTTAAAAAATGTGTATTTGTTTGCCACCCTGGGCTTCTTCGGGAAGAAGGGTGGGGTATAAATTCAGTAATTCGTAATAGGAATGATGACATCAACAACATCTGGTGGCTTTGAAAGCGAGATCCAGGCCGGGAGAACCAGCTGCAGACTGGTGGTTGGAACATGGGAGAATGAAGGAGGAACTGATAGCTGCCGCAAGATTTTGGCTGCTAAGAGCGAATAAATAAGTGAACTTCAGTGGTTGAGGTGCCCCTGCTGCACTGTATAGAAAGATAATTATTCCTCTCCAAGATCCAGGATGATGAAAACTGGCTCTGCCACAGAAGCTGACTGTGCACAGTGCTGTTTGGCTAGTGTCCGTGACGTTACAATTCCACACCTGGGAGGTTCCACCACCTTTAATGTTTAAAAAGGCAATATTGGAAGCGATGACAGGTGCCAGCATGAATAACTCAGCAGCCAAACCCTAGGAAAAGAATAAATTAATTAAAAAGGCGTTGTGGAATGGGCAAGGTGAGATAATTCAGTTGGCATTCAGATTGGTGATAGGCCTATCCCTCTGACAGAGTGTCAAAAGAGTGGGGGCAGGATAGGCTCAGAGAAAAGTGCGTAAAAACTTTTGTAGAGGTTGTTTCATTTGCCTGCACTATGTGTGCTTATGCTGAATCTGGAATTGTTTTTTGTGGAATCAGTGGAGGAAGGAGGAAGGCGGGAGGAAGGAATTGGGAAAGTGTGTTTGTGGGGAAGGCATAACAAAGGTCAGAAACGGAGCGGAATTGCAAATTCCTGCTAATCGGAAGGGAAAGAAACCTCCTCTGAGCTGTTCTTTCTGACCAGGGCAGAAATGACAGGTACGCTGTAGCGAGGAGCAATATTCCATTTGGTATTTCGAATAAATAAAGACGTTCCAGCCCCTGCATGAAAAGTTGGCACGGCCCGCTTTAAAAATGGGGCATGGCACACATCAGCCTACTAGCTGAAGTCTGACCATTTCAAATTGGGCCCCACCTTGTCTGATTTAAATAGAAGTCATAGGACCATTTGCTGGCGAGTGTGTGATCCCTATTAGTTTTTTTCTGATCTGGCTCAACGAGTGCAATGCCCCTTAGCGCTCTGCACAAAGGCTGTTGCTCTACAGCAGCCCAAGCTCAGATGAGCTTCAAGGAGCCCCTTGGGACCTGTCTGCGCATGGGGAGAATGTGGCCCTCCTGGAAATAGTTGGTCTAATTGGCACCGCTCTTGAAAACATGGTCACGGGAGCCCCATAAACAGCCCTGGCTCCCTGCCCTGTGTGAGGAAGAGCAGGGGGTCTGTTCTGTTCTTCTGGTGCAAATAGCTTCGTTCTTCTGTTACGGAATCAACCAACTCAGTTCCTACAGTATTAAATGCAAACGAATATAATAGGTCTGTGGTTGCTGAGGACCAGGGTTTTGGAATCTTTTGTTGCCGCACTATTTCACAGGGTTGGAAGGGACCCTGGGGGTCATCTAGTCCAGCCCCCTGCAATGCAGGAATCTCAGCTTCAAGACAGATGGTCGTCCAACCTCTGCTTAAAAACCTCCAGTGAAGGAGAGCCCACAGCCTCCCGAGGGAGTCTGTTCCAACAGTCAAACAGCTCTTACTCTCAGAAAGTTCTTCCTGGTGTTTAGCTGGAATCTCCTTTATTGCAACTTGAATCCATTGGTTCGGGTCTGCCCTACAGTGCAGAAATATATCGTGTGGTGTAAAGAGTATAGTAATAAGAACTGCTAGACTCTCCGCTCCCTTTTAGGGGGGGAAGCACTAGGTTTCTAGTCCTCATTGATTGCAGAGGAAGAAACAGGCAACGGCTGTGTACACAGTGCTGCTTATTATTGAAGCTGTAGTGTGCATGGCATTAGCCGCAATACATATCTGTCCTGTAGTTTCTTGGGAAATGACGCTGTTTGTTGTGTTTCCCCTCGAACCAGCTTCCACCCAGTTCAGAAATATATGCCATGTTCCCTTCGCAGTTAAGCTGAGGTGTGTACATTTGAGGCAGCCACTGCACATGCTCAGATGACAGCTTCAGAAATAGGAGTTGGAGGCATGGGCATAACTAGCAATTATGTTAGGGGGAGCAGGACTTTTGTTAGGGGGAGGGAGAACAGAGCTTTCTGCAACGCAATTGGTCAGTTGGTTAAGTATTTTTATTTATTTACTTGATTTAGGGGGGCAGCTGGGACACGGGTGGTGCTGTGGTCTAAACCACTGGGCCTCCTGGGCTTGCTGATCAGAAGGTTGGCGGTTCGAATCCCCATGACAGGGTGAGCTCCCGTTGCTCAGTCCCAGCTCCTGTCAACCTAGCAGTTCGAAAGCACGCAAAAAAGTGCAAGTAGATAAATAGGTACCACTCAGGTGGGAAGGTAAACAGCGTTTCCATGTGCTGCTCTGGTTTCGGTGTTCCATGGCGCCAGAAGCGGCTTAGTCATGCTGGCCACATGACCCTTAAAAACTGTTGGACAAATGCCGGCTCCCTTGGCCTGTAAAGCGAGATGAGCGGCGCAACCCCAGAGTCGTCTGCGACTGGACTTAACTGCCAGGGGTCTTTTACCTTTACCCTTTTAGCTGCCCCCCTCACCCGCCTATGCCCACAGCTGGAGGGGTTCTTGCAACCACAGGAAAACCCGACAGGCAATGCACTTTGGGTGAAAATATCTCCCCCTGCTCTCCGGTGTGTACAACAACATGCAAGTGTGACTTGAAAAGTGGGGTGGGGTGAGGGAGCAGCCGTATTTTAAACCTCGAAAGTATACATAGGTAATTCCAGCTGGAGGGGCATGCATCCAAGGACTGAGACCTCCATTCCCCACAACCCCTAAATTTCTGCCTCGTGCTCCTCGTTTTCCTCTTGTCTCCCTACTACTCCCACCTGTTGCTCTCCCCCCAGTTTTCCTGGCCCAGCTTCCCTCGCAAAGCATCTGCCCCATTGGGGTCCTTTACACTCTCAGAAAACAGTAAATAATAATAATAATAATAATAATAATAATAATAATAATAATAATAATAACCCAAAGCCAGCACCTTCCACCCTCCCCGCAGCTTTGCTGTGGGCACCAAATATATCTGGTGAAGAAAACAATTCATGCACACCACCAAACACTCTGTACCTAGTTTATTCCAGCCATGGGTTTACGGAGAGGGAACTGGCAGCGGAACCGGAATGTTGGAATTTTGATCCAGCGCCTGAGCATTCCAGAACGCCGAGGAGGGGGAAACAGAGAGATGAGCTGAGACGGCAGCTTGACCCTCCTTCCCCTTCCCAGTCAATCCCAAACTCTCCCTCCCTCGTCCCCTCCTCTGAGGCGGAGCCAGCCTGTTGACTTCCCCAGTCCCCTTTTAAGCCGGCTGGCTGGGCAGGCAGCCAGTGGCCGAAAGGCAACTCCAGGCGGCATCAGGAAGCCCCCCGGTCCTTGGTGGGCAGCGGTGGGTGAGTACCCTCGACACAAGCCCCTCTTCCTGTGCTCCAGCATCTCCAAGAACCGGCTGGGGTGTCAGCCGCCTCCTGTCCCCTGGTAGCCTGAGACCAGGCTCTGCCTCCTCAGCGATCCAAGACCTCTGCTGCTGCCGCCACCGCTGGCCTCCCTGGCAGGGCTGTTGTAAGGATTTTTGAGGATGCAAAGAGCTTTGGGTGTCTTTGAAGTGGATTGCGTCAATGCTGGAGGCTGCTCCTAACTATTTGGAAGGGCTGTTGATAGGATGATGATTATTTATTAAATGTGGGTGGGCTGTGCCTGTGGGGAGTGCTTTGGGTCGGGGGCTTGCCAGTCACAGAATTATAGTTTTGGAAGGGACCCCCCCCCCCGGGTCACCTGGTCCAACTCCCTGCAATACACAGCCATCTCTGGGCGGGCTCAAACCAGAGGTATGTCTCATCGCTCCACCTGAAAGGGAGCAGGTTTTTGCCTGTACCTCACCAGGGTCAACAGCTTAAGTTGTGCACTCACCTTAAGCCCTACCTGCTCTTAGAAGTGAGCTGCAACCAGTGGCGGGAGGGGGGGGAGCTCACTGAGATGTGGGCAACATCTGCCTGCTCTATCCATTAGGAGTAGGCTTGATTCTCTTTTGAGTTGTTGTTTTTTAAGTTTTATTTCCTAATTTCCAAAGTTTACAAATTGATACATGCTCCCAAGCAGACATCCATTTCACATATAGCTTCACCCCACCGTAGTTCCCCCGTAATTTCTAAATTTGCTGCGTATTATAAATATTCCGCACTGTGCTCCCAACAAATACTCAACTGCTGCTCTTCGTTCAAATCCTGCTGGCATTTTTTTTTTACATGTTTACGTGGAGTGGGCTTGATTCTCACCTGCACAGCTTCATCAGGAGAGCCCCCCGGTCAGGCTCAGGCGTATTTCCTGGGTGACAGAACCGTTGAGAGAGAGTGGGGTGGAGCCCGCCGGTAACGGGCCCTTCCGTGCATTGATATTGTCTTAGTAAGCAATGCCCGCTCTGCTCACAGGGCTTCCAGCCTGCGCGGAGGAGACATGGAGGCCGAGGAATCAGGGAGTGTGGAATACGTAGCTGAGGCAGTGACGGGGGAGTGTAAGTAAGGGGCAGGACGTCCGGCGAAGGCGCGCTCTTCTCTTGGCGAGAGGCTCCTTGCGCTCAGTCGCAGCAGCATAACTTCGCCCGGCTCCCTTCGTACCCGCCTCTCTCTGGGGGGGACCCCCTCATGGCTCTCCTTTCCCTCTTCCAGGCCCCCCCGTCAACGACAACATGGATCCTCGGCCCCTGTTCCAGACCCTGCATGCGCTGGCGGAGGACAACGTCAACTTCTTCCAGGAGAGCACCAGCGAGACGGGCCGGCGCTTTGTGGCCGCCTTCACCACCATCCGGGAGCACGCCCGGTGCTTGGAGCCGGTGCTGAGCCACTTCGCCACCATCTACCACATCTTTGACCTGGACGAGCACACGCCGGCCAACGGCTACCGGAGCCTGGCGCAGACGGTGCGCTGCTGCCTGGCCCACATCGTCCACAAGAGCCGGTACGTGGCTACCAACCGGCGCAGCATCTTCTTCCGCACCAGCCACAACTGCGCCGAGCTGGAGGCCTACTGCACCGCCCTGACGCAGCTGCGAGCCCTCGTCTACCTGGCCCAGCGCCTCCTCACCCAGAACCGGCCTGGCCACCTCTTCAACCACGAGGACCGAGGGCTCTCGGAGCAGTTCCTGCAGGAGTACATCACCATGCACAAGGGCTGCTTCTACGGGCGCTGCATGGGCTTCCAGGTGAGGTGGAGGGGAGACGCTCAGCCTGCATGGAGGTGCTAGGCTTTGGGGAGGTGGCCGTTGACCCGTTGCAGGCATCAGTGAACCCCCACGTTCCTACCTGGCATCTTTTTTCTGTGGTCTCCTGCTCTAAAAGGAGCTTGGTCTTTCCCCCTTTGGTGTCCTTGCAGCCCCTTAGTGGGACATCTATCTGCACAGTGCATAGCCGCCAACTTTTTCCTTTTTTTAAGGGAAATTCCCTTATTCCGAATAGGATTCCTCGCAAGAAAAGGGAAAAGTTGACAGCTATGGCACAGTGCCTAGGGCAGTGTTTTTCAACTAGTGTGCCGCAAGATGTTGCCTGGTGTGCCGTGGGAAAAATTGAAAAATTCAAGAGAATTACAGTGGTGCCCCGCTAGACGAATGCCCCGCAAGACGAAAAAGTCTATGGGGCTGCCTCGCAAGACGAAAAATTTTCGTCTTTTTTTTTTTCGTTTTGCGGAGCGCGGCTGTCATTGCCGCTCCGCAAGACGAAAAATCCGCTAGACGAAACTTTTCGCAGAACGAATTATTTTCGTCTAGCGGGGCACCACTGTACTTTATATATAGTCAATATAGGCACAGAGTTAATTTTTTTAACATTTTCTAATGGTGGTGTGCCTCGTGATTTTTTTCATGAAACAAGTGTGCCTTTGCCCAAAAAAGGTTGAAAAACACTGGCCTAGGGGGCACGAGCTGCTTTAGACTGAGTCAGACGGTTGGTCCATCATAATAAAAATTGTAATTACAATTAATTACTTAAATTCCGCCCGTCTGAATGGGTTGTCTCGGCCACTCTGGGTGGCTTCCAAAACAATATAAAAAAACACAGCCAAACGCCGGGCATTAAAAACTTCCCCATACAGTGCTGCCTTCAGATGTCTTCTCATAGTTGTTTATCTATTTGACATCTGACGGGAGGACATTCCACAGGGAGTGTGCCAGTACCGAGAAGGCCCTTTGTCTGGTTCCCTGTAACTTCATTTCTCACAGTGAGGGAACCACCAGAAGGCCCTCACTGACTGGCAGCAGCTCTCCAGGGTTTCAGAGGAGGGCGGGGGGACGTTCTCAGCCCCACCTAGAGGTGCCAGAGACTTATCCTGAGACCTTCAGCATGTAAAGCAGTGGAGCCTCAGCCCTCCGCCTCCTTCCCCTCAGCCCAAACCCTGTGAAGTTGCCGACTGCCCTCTCCAAACCCATCTGCAGCTTAGCTGAATTTGCCACAGCTGTGTTTGCTTGCATTCATCCCTTGTTGGCCCGGCCTGGCTTCTCCCTCTGTTGTTGTTGTTCCTCCACCACTGGCTGCGTTCAGCTGTATTCTCCTGGGGGCAGGGACCTGTTGTGTCCCCCCCCCCGCCTTGTTTGCTCTGTGTTTTTTGTTATTGATTTTTACGTAGCGGCCGTCTCATACTGCAGTAGTAATAATAATTGCCAGGAGTGCCTGCTTCATCGCAGGAGAAGCTGGCACCCTTTCCTCACGAGACCTCTGAACTCCTCCCAAGAAGTTCACCTTGTTCTCTGCAGAGCTCACGCCGGTCCCCATCAGCTCCCTTATCTGATTTTCCCAACATAGAGCCCTCCGTGTTTGTCCTGAAGGAGCCTCTGTGGCGAGAGCTGCCACACACCAGAGTCAGGGCCTTTCCATCACAGAAAGACAGCTCTGGCCTTCCCCTTCCCTCCTCTCTTATTTTCCACGCAGGCGACGGCCTTGGCTGTGTGGCCCTGAGCCATGTGTCATGCAAGTCCCTCTGGCTCTCTCCCTCCTCCACCTCGACACACTTGCCAGTCATCGTCCTGTCTCACAGGAGACGGAAGTTTCCCAGCTGAGTTTGGATCTCAGCTGAGTTTGGATTGCGGAGCTTCTCTGACTCTCTGACTTCACCCAGAGGGTCCATGCAGCCAGGAACCCTGGCAGGACTTGGCAAGGGGGATCCAGCAGTCCTTCTTCTTCTTCTTCTGCCTCATCCTTTTCTCGCATGTTTGGCTCAGCCTATGAGAACCAGGCCCGGCCAGGCCTCTCTGCCTGTGAGCAACCAGTTCCCCAAACGGCACATCCTGTTCCCCGTCTTCCACGGTTCGGTCCTCTGGCTATATAGATTTCTCAACTTGCCCCTCTCGCGCTTGGATCCAGCAGCTGTGTTTGGGAAGCATGGTGTGGCCGTGGATGTGCCGGATTGGATTCGGTAATGAACTGGATTAGGGTCAACAAACCGAAGCTCAATCCAGACAAGGCTGTTAGTGGGTGGTTCGCTAGACTGGATGGATGGGGGGTTACCTGCTCCATTGATGTTGCTTGAGGCTCAGGTGGCCTTTGGTGGTGCAGAGTGCCTTCCATCAGCTTTGGCTGGTGGCCCAGCTCTGCCCCATTCTGGACAGGGATAACCTAAATTCTGCCGCCTATGTTCTGGTAACCTCTAGGATAGTACAATGCGTTCTACGTGGGGCTGCCTCTGAAAACGGTTCGTGCAGTATTTAGCAGGCAGGCTGCTTACTTGGGGCAAGACGGTTTAAGCACATTGCACCAATCCTGGCTCGACTCTATTGGCTGCTGATTAGTTTCTGGGCCCAATTCAAAGTGCTGGTTATAACCTATAAAGCCTTAAAGAGCTCAGGACCACAGTGCCTCAAGGACTGCCTCTCTCCATATGAGCCTGCCTGGATCCTGTGATCATCATCTGAGGCCCTTCTTTGAGGTCCAGAGGGTGGCAACTTGAGAACAGGGCCATTTCTGTGGTGGCTCCCCGTTTGTGGAATGCTCTCCCCAAGGAGGCTCGCCTGTCACAATCATCATATAGCTTTAGGCGCCCGTCAAAAACATTCCTCTACAACCATATAATAAGCCTTTTGCTTATTAAACTATCTATAGCCTTTTAGAAGTGGGTGGGGTGTTTTTAGGGTATTTCCCCTCCCCCACTCCATTTTGGGTTCCCCTGGGCAAGAAAAAAGCAACAAACAAATGTGATTATTTAATTCATTAAGAGTTTCTGCCCAGCCTTGATGTTGACCTTTTCCTTCCCAGTACGCTCCCTCGATCCGGCCTTTCCTGCAGACCATTGCCATCGGCCTCGTCTCCTTTGGGGAAAATTACAAGCGCAATGTGTCTGGCATTGGTGAGTGGCAGTGGGGGGGAATGGCAGGCCTGTCTTGGCACATCAACAACATGGGAACTGTGTTCCTCTCCCCAATGTGTTCCCCCTAAACACCAAAACGCTTGTTTTCCCCTCCCTGTAATGCATAGCTGCCTCCTTTCCCCAGGATGCATTACTGGCCAGTGGGTCAAAATGCTGTTCCTCTCACGTTATTTGTATTATTTTGACCACGTGGTGTCATGTTGGACTAGGACCTGGGAGAGACCGGGGTTCAAATCCCGCCTAGCTCATGGGTGAAGTTCACTGGGTGACCTTGGGCCAGTCACTGCCTCTCAGCCTAACCTGCCTCACAAGGTTGTTGTTGGGATTAAATGAGGGTGGGGCGGGGAGAGATCCATGTATACTGCCTTGAGCACCTTGACTTGCCCAAGGTCACCCAGCAGCTGCATGTGGAGGAGCGGAGACGCGAACCCGGTTCACCAGATTACGAGTCTACCACTCTTAACCACTACACCACACTGGCTCTCAGGAAGGACTCCAATCGCTGTAGAAGCAGTGAAACAAGCGCATTTTTGCAGCGCATAAGCACCACAGGCGCATTCCCGCTATGCATAGGAAGTTCAGTGTCTCTGAAAAATGTGTCAGCGCAGGTGGCTGCTTGACCTCGCTCTCTGCTACTAGCAATGAGCTTCATGGTACCACATATTTTTATTTTTCTCTCTCCTGCACTAGACACACAGGGGGATATAATAATGTGGGCAGCCCCTTTCTCGAAATTCGAAGCAGAGGCTTTCCCCTGAGCCGTCACGCGACCCCTTTGATCTCCCTCCCTCTCTCTCTTCTTCCTCTTTCTCTCTCTCGTGCCCACCCCCGTGCGCAGGCGTGGCCGCCAGCTCTCTCTTCACCAGCGGGAAGTTTGCTATTGACCCTGAGCTCCGTGGGACAGAGTTTGAGCGCATCACTCAGAACCTGGACGTGCACTTTTGGAAGAGTTTCTGGAACCTCACCGAGATGGAGCTGCTGGCTGTGAGTCCTGCCTCAGACGACAGGAGGTCGGACCTACTGGGGGGGGAGAAGGGACCTTGGATGGGAGAGAGACCCTGCCTGGGTCGGGGGGGGGGGAGAGGCTTGGAAGAGGCATGATCAGATGGCAGGGAGCGTGAGGTGAGGCAAAGAAGTTGTGGTAACTGCGAAAGATGGACGGAGGGACAGGTTTAGCGGGGGGGGGCACCTATAGCAACCAGTGGGCTGTCCAAATTGTATGTATACCTGAAGGAGCGTCTCCACCCCCATCACTCCGCCTGGACAATGAGGTCCAGCTCCGAGAGCCTTCTGGCGGTTCCCTCCCTGCGAGAAGTGAGGTTACAGGGAACCAGGCAGAGGGCCTTCTCAGTGGTGGCGCCCACCCTGTGGAACGCCTTCCCATCAGATGTCAATGAAATAAACAACTATCTGACTTTTACAAGACATCTGAAAGGCAGTGCTGTTTAGGGAAGTTTATAATGTTTGATGTTCTGTCGTGTTTTTAATATTCTGTTGGAAGCTGCCCAGAGTGGCTGGGGAATCCCATCCAGATGGACGGGGTATGAATTAATAATAATAATAATAATAATAATAATAATAATAATAATAATATATTTATTTTGTGTGTGAGTGATGCAGCACTGTTCGTGCCATGCATGCTGCGTGCCTGGTCCCTTGCGGGCTCACTCTGCCCTAGTTATTCGCATGGGGAACTGCTCTTTGGGTGTTCACTCCTAGAGCGCTCACACAACTTCTGCCCTCTCCGCAGTCCCTCGCCAGCATGGCCTCCTCCCAGGTCCGCTTATCCCGGGCGCTGCTGGTGCCACCACACTCCTTCGACCTGCCTCTGGTTGCTGACCCCCAGCTGACGGTCACCATCACTCCCCCAGTTGCCCACACCGGACCAGGAGCCGTGCAGATGAGACTCATCTCCCACGAGCTGCGGGAGGGACAGGTAAGCAGCTGGGAACAGCCGAGGGTTGGCTCGAGCTAGGGTGGATGCGCAGGGTCAGACCTCGTAGCTTCGAGGCATGTGGAATCCTGGGCTTTATTTAGCCTCTGGATGCGGCCCCTCGGGCCTCTCTCCCTGGCCCTTGGGGCTCTCCCTAGGCCACGCCCTTCACCAGCCGTGCCCCGCCCCCTCAAGGGCTTTTGCCTTGCTGGAATTTGTCCTTCAACAGCACCGATGCCTCTCGCATGCCTGGATGGAAAGCAGTGGGGAGGGTTGGGGGGTCTGTCATTTTGTATGGCTGGAATGTATCGTCACATCCATTGCACAAGCAACCACACAGGCCGCTCTTGCATCCGATCGCAGCCACCGCTAGTCTGTGCCCCATAGCTGTCAAGTTCCGGATTTGAAAATAAGGGATCAGCAGCCTCACCTATCCCGGGGACATTCACATGGCAGTGGTGGGCGGAGCCAGAAGCAAAAGTGGGCGGCACTGGTGTGAACGCGCGCAGTAGGCTTACTGTATTTTGGAAACGCTGCCCGTGGGCTACGATGCCTGTAAGCGCAGGAAATGGCTCCTGCTTGCTTTGAGGCTGCAAGGAAGAAGAAGAAGAAGAAGAAGAGTTTGGATTTGATATCCCGCTTTTTACTACCCGAAGGAGTCTCAAAGCGGCTAACATTCTCCTTTCCCTTCCTCCCCCACAACAAACACTCTGTGAGGTGAGTGGGGCTGAGAGACTTCAGAGAAGTGTGACTAGCCCAAGGTCACCCAGCAGCTGCATGTGGAGGAGTGCAGACACGAACCCGGTTCCCCAGATTACGAGTCTGCCGCTCCTAACCACTACACCAAACTGGCCAGCAGGGGGAGGGAGAGGAGCTGCTTCCTTTGAAAAAACAGGAAATTAAAGGGATATAAAAAATAAGGGATAGCAGCGGGAAACTGCTTGAAATAGGGGAGATTCCCGGGGAAAATGGGATACTTGACAGCACTGCTGTGCCCCGAGAAGATTGCCTGCAAGGGAACTTGTTCCGTAGGCTGAAAAAGCTTCTCCAGGCGTATGGTCTCAACATGTGGCCAACCATTCCCAGACAGGACCCCAGCTGAGCGGGACTGCTCTGTAATTGGATGCCGTCCCACATGTCAGTCAAGGACAAGGAGTCAAGGACAAGGGAGTTGGTCTGTCCTTCTCTCTGACGTACAGCTTTTTAACCACTCTGCTGCCGTTAAGAACATAGGAGACTGCCGGATCAGGCCAGCAGCCCATCCTGTCAGCATCCTGTTCTCACAGTGGCCAACCAGATGCCTGCGAGAAGCCCTCAAGCAGGGCCCAAACACTGTGGTTTCCAGCAAACGTCGTTTTGTCATTGTCTTTGTTGTGGGCAGTGTGTTTAATTGTATGGCTTTCATTGTTAGCTGCTTGAGGCCCTTTTCAGCAGAAAAGGCAGCACATACACCTTGGTTCTCAAATTCAATCCATTCCAGGAATCCGTTCGACTCCTGAAATGGTTTGAAAAACAAGGTGTGGCTTCCGATTGGCTGCGGGAACTTCCTGCACTCAAACAGAAGCCACACTAGACGTTTGGCTTCTGAAAAACGTTTGCAAACTCAATTCTGGGTTTGCGGCATTCGGGAGCTGATTTGTTCAGGAGCCAAGCTGTTCGACTACCAAAGTACCACTATACACATTTAAAATAAGCGTCTTGTTTTCAGTGCCTGTTACCTTTCTCCGGGGTTTGATCCTGGCTTGCAGGACAAGAGCAAACCAGGTTTTGCCACAGACAACTAGGAGAACTGCAGTTTGCCTCAAATCAGGAACCTGCCGTGCATGAGGGAGGGGGGAGAGGGCAAGTTCCATGTTCCACAACGGCTGAGGGTTACCCAAATGCAAAATTCATTTTTTTTTTTAAACGGAGGATCATTGAGCCATCCGATTCCCTGCTTGCAGTCTGGAGCAACAGATTCCAGGAATGCATCACAGCAATCTTGTTTGTCAAGAGAGCCCTTTGAGATTTTGACGGCCCCGGGGACTGGCACCGCTGGGCGGCGGCAGGTGGATGCCAGCTGGGCGCCTCTTGCCTCTCAGAGCCTGGCACTGCACCCTCAACCACTTGCTTTCCCCGTTTCTAGGACAGCGAGGAGCTCTGCAACCTCATGCGCCCCGAGGGCCCCCTCGCCCTGGAACTGCGCTGGAGGACCAAGCCGCTGCCTCGCTCGCCTTACCTGGTGGTGCATTTCCACGGTGGCGGCTTCGTGGCCCAGACCTCCAAGTCGCATGAGCCCTACCTGAAATCCTGGGCTCAGGAACTGGGCGCCCCCATCCTCTCCATCGACTACTCGCTGGCGCCGGAGGCTCCCTTTCCTCGGGCCTTGGAAGAGTGTTTCTATGCCTACTGCTGGGCCATCAAGAACTGCCACCTGTTGGGTGAGAAAAGGAGGGCTGGGGAGGAAGGAGGTGGGGGCCAGAACTGGGCTTTGGCCACAGTGGCCTGAGAGGAACCAGCTGCTAAGATCCTCCTCGGAAGATCACATGAAGCTGCGTTATACTGGCTCTGGCCGTCTGTCTGCCTAGATCAGTGTGTCCCTATGCCAGGCATGGGGAGCTTGTTGGACCACAGCTTCCATCTTTAGGGTTGCTATACATCTGGAAAAACCAGGACATGTCCTCTTTTGCGGGGCCAAAATGCTTTTTTAAATTTAAAAGGAAGTGTTCGGGTTTTTGGACTGTCCTCTTTTTTGCTCTTCAAGATATGGCAACCCTAGCATCTTAGAATCATAGAATGGTAGAGTTGGAAGGGACCACATCAGTCATCTAGTCCCTGCAATGCAGGAATCTTTTCCCCCAATGTGGGACTCGCACCCATGACCCTGAGATTAACTGTCTCACGCTCTGCCAACCGAGCTTTCCCAGGAATGACCGTGACCATTGGCCATACTGGCTGGGAACAAAGGGGCCCAGGTTACCCCCATCCTTGCCCTGTGCCCAAATCTCAGGCGGAGCTCGGTTTCCCAGGTGTCCTTCCAGAGATGGTAGAGGGACGTTTCGCATGCAGAGCTATGAAATTTTTGCACCACCGGGCTGTAAAAGTAAAAATTAAACCTCAAAGCTGTTTACAGAAAGAAGGAAACAATCAAATTACTGTTGCGAGCAGTCGAAAGCTGCTAATTAAAGCATTTTTGAAAAATAAGAATAATTTAAAATCACGATCAACGAGAAAGAGATTAAAACACATATCAACAGCCTACACCAGTGGTTCCTAATTAGCTAAGTACTGTAACCTCCTCTTTTTTTCAAAAACCAAGCCAGGGGCCACCCCTGCTTTTGAAAAATGTTGATACCTCTATGGTAGTTTTTAGTTATGTCCCACGGAACCCCTGGGGTCCACAGACCACCATTTGGGAACCACTGGTCTACATGGGCCTAAAGAAAAAGGTTTTTAGAAGTTGCTGAAAAGAATACAGTGGTGCCCCGCTAGACGAAAATAATTTGTTCTACGAATTTTTTCGTCTAGCGGTTTTTTCGTCTAGCGAAGCGGCAATGACAGCCGCGCTCCGCTAAACAGGAAAAAAAAGACGAAAATTTTTCGTCTTGCGAAGCAGCCCCATAGACTTTTTCGTCTTGCGGGGCAGCTTCCGCTAGACGAATACCGTTCGTCTAGCGAGTTTTTCGTCTAGCGAGGCATTCGTCTAGCGGGGCACCACTGTACAGTGAAGATGCCTGCCTGGTGTCGATATGCAGGGAGTTCTGAAGTAGAAGAAGAAGAAGAAGAGTTTGGATTTGATATCCCGCTTTTCACTACCCGAAGGAGTCTCAAAGCGGCTAACATTCTCCTTTCCCTTCCTCCCCCACAACAAACACTCTGTGAGGTGAGTGGGGCTGAGAGACTTCAGAGAAGTGTGACTAGCCCAAGGTCACCCAGCAGCTGCATGTGGAGGAGCGGAGACACGAACCCGGTTCCCCAGATTACGAGTCTATCACTCTTAACCACTACACCACACTGGCTCTCATGTGGTGAAACATGAGGTGATACATGGAAGTGTGGGCACTGCCACTGCCCGCCGTGTCTGGCATTTGGAGAGGGTTCTGCTGCTGGGTTTTGAAAAAAGAGCTTTCTGCCCTGCTTGCCCTGAGTGGTTCTGACCTCTTCTCTCTCTCTCTTCTCTCTTTCCCCCCGGCTTGGCAGGTTCCACAGCCCAGACCGTGTGCCTCGCGGGAGACAGCGCTGGCGGAAACCTGTGCATCACGGTCTCCATGCGGGCGGCCGCCTTCGGGATCAAGATGCCAGACGGGATCATGGCGGCGTACCCGGCCACCCTCATGCAGGTCTCGGCCTCGCCCTCCCGCCTCCTCACCTTGCTCGACCCGCTCCTGCCTCTGAGCGTGCTGTGCAAGTGCCTCAGTGCCTATGCCGGTGAGGGCAGGGGATGCTCGGGGGGGGGGGGGGCAAGAGGGGTTATCACTCGTGGTGGGCAAAGGGAAGCAGCGGTTGAAGGTCCTAGGGTTGGTTAAGCTTGGCTGTGTGGTTGGTTGGTCTGTCTCGGGAGACCATGGAGGAGTGTGCCTTTGGGGGTGAAGTCAAACCGTTGGAGAGTTACACCACCTGCTGTGGCTGTCGAGACTGATAAGGGAGAGACATGTTTTGTTGCAGCTGGGGCAGAGGAAGGCGTCCGGTTGTGTGGCTGCATGCTTATTCTCACTGCGCTCCTCCCAGCGGTCATTTCTGCTCTGGTCACTACTGTGGATGCACGACCTGACTGCTTGTCTCCAGGCACGTCTGCAAGGCATTCCCATGTGGCGGAGTTGACATTGCCAGCCTTCCTGTCTCATTTGCAGACATCTTCGAAATGCAGAGTTGAAGTCGTCTGGCTGTGCTGCTTCAGACGCACCACGCGTGGCGTTTCTGCTGCTGCTTTGAAACGCAAAGCTATTTTCTCTTTATTTAAGTGGAGCCCTAGAAGGCAGCTGTCAATCCTTGTATAAGACTCGTACCCTGAATAAAACCAGAAAATGAAAGAGGTGGTGAGGAGGACCGTGAGAGGTGTAGGAAAGGGAGCCGGAAGGTTATAAGGCAGGGGTATGCAACCTAAGGCCTGGGGGCTGGATGTGGCTCAATCGCCTTCTCAATCTGGCCCGCGGATGGTCCAGGAATCAGTGTGTTTTTACATGAATAGAATGTGGTCTTTTATTTAAAATGCATCTCTGGGTTATTTGTGGGGCATGCCTGGTGTTTTTACATGAGTAGAATGTGTTCTTTTATTTAAAATGCATCTCTGGGTTATTTATGGGGCATAAGAATTCGTTCATTTCCCCCCCAAAAAATATAGTCTGGCCCACCACATGGTCTGAGGGAAGGTGGACCAGCCCAAGGCTGACAAAGGTTGCTGATCCCTGTTATAAGGGCATGGCAAAAATTGGGGTGTGTTTGTACAGTTTTGGGGAACACGTCTTGGCCTGACTGTCTGGGTTTCTTTCCCCCCTTTCCATTCCAAGGGATGGAGCCGGAACAGTGTGAGTCTCCCGCCCTGGAGAAACTGAGCCCCGTGAACATGGTGCGCCGAGACACCACCATGCTCTTACGAGACTTGCGCCTGGGAGCCTCCTCCTTGTTTGGTTCCTTGCTGGAGAACACGGGCAAGATCAACGGGGCTGACGCCCCGACAGGTAAGAAGCAGCCCTCCCACATCGCTCCTCTGCCTCGCCATCTTTTCTTGCTCCTCATTCCCCGCCGTCCTCTGACCCACCTTGTCTCTGCAGGGCGCTGCCCCTTCTCCTGGGGCCTGTGGGGCTCCTGCCGGTGCCCCCTGGCCCAGCTGCTGGCGATGCTGTCCCTGGCGCGGCTCTTCCGATCGCAGGGCTCGACTCTTACTAACCCGGCAGCTGGTAGGAGCCACCTCCTGCCCCTAACGGCATGCAGCGCTGCTTGAGGCGAGGAGAAGGGGACAGGGCTGCATCGAAACCCTTGCTGGCCAGCGCCAAGTGAGGGTCCTGCGGCTGGCACAGGGGTGGCATGTGCATTGGCATCGTCTGAACAGGGTACAGAGCTGGCTGGCTTGGGATGTTGTTGTTGTTGCTGCTGCTGCTGCTGGCTTGGCACGGCATTTGTGGGAAAGAGCTAGATAAGGCTTTGGAGACAGGGAACCTGAGATTTTGCACTGCTCTATTCTCATTCTGCAATGTTGATTCTGGCATGCTTGCATGCAGAAACCTCAGCTTTACTCTCTGCATTTCGCTCTTTTATCGGTTCCAAGAATCGCTAGGTTGAGAGGGGAAGGAAAAAGAGTTTGTTCACTCAGGCTGGATCTACACTGATCTGTAAAAACGCTTTTAAAAAAGTAATACAGCTCTCAATGCAAATTTCCATAGACGACAGATCGCTGCTCTACAGTGCCCTCTGGTGTCATGTTTTTATAACACAATTTTAAACGTTTTAACTGAGCAGTGTAGGTTAGTCCCCAGATTTCCGGTTTTGACCTGAGCCAAATTGGACCATTGTTTCTCTCTCTCCTCTCCATCCCCCCAGCTGCCGCCTCACCTGCTGCACTATAGAAGGCTAGAACCTTGTTTCCTTTCTTTCTGCCATTCTTTTGGCCGTCCCTTCAGGCAAGAACCGAGATTCTCAGAATGCTGCAGGGGTTGCTCAGTCCTTCATTTTTAGGCCTCATTCCTTAAGGCAGCTGCTGCTTGGGAAGTCTTGCCTGAGCAAACTGACAGAGTTATGGCCTGTTACACTGGGCCAGCATCGCATGCAGCACAATCCCTGTGCAAAACAGCCTGGCATTGCTTGGCAGCTGCTCACGGAAGGGGAGAAGGGGGATTATGTTTGCCTCCTCACAGGCAGGGGCGTCACTAGGGGGTGGGTGGGGGCGGTACGCCCCGTGTGCCAGGGGAAGGGGGGTGACAAGCGGAGGCCCCTCCCGCCACTCCCCAAGGGGAGCCTCGCCGCCCGGCACCCTGCCTGTGCAGCGCTGCTGCTCCCGGGGCGACGGAGCGAACAGCGGCGCATGGGGGTGACAAGCGGCAGCCCCTCCCGCCACTCCCACGTGCCGCCGCTCCCTCCGTCACCCCGGGAGCAGCAGCGCACGGCCCGATGATGGAGTGCGGCTATGCGACATTTCACGCAGGCGTACTCCGTCGTCAGACCGCCGCTTCCGCGGCCACCTTTTGAGCCGCAGAGTGAAAAGGCGGCTCGTGGGGCTGCCATGCACGATCGGCGGGGAGCTGCCGATAGCGCTCGTCAGCCCCACGAGCTGCCTTTTCACTCTGCGGCTTAAAAGGGGGCTGTGGAAGCAGCAGCGGCCCACCAATGGAGTGCGCCTGCGTGACATTTCGCGCAGGTGCACATTGTGACGTCACGACGCCCCGCCCCCAAGAGCGTCTTCTTTCACTGCCCCGGGTAGCGCGGAGCCTTCCTCCGCCCCTGCTCACAGGGAAGAGGTAGAGCCTGTGCTTCTTTGTGCAGAAGGTCCCAGCTTCAACTCTTAGGATCACAGGGTGAAAAGATCTTTTCTAACAGACCTGGGAAAGGCACTTGCCTGAGGCTCTGCAGAGTGACAGCTGGGGAACTGGGCTGGGTTGATGGTTCGTCTGTTTTGGCCAAATTCAGCTTTCCACGTTCCATGCAAAGGTGTCTCCGGTTCCACTTTCAGAGGCAGTGTATCTCTGACGATCGCTGGGAATCACAGGCAAGGAGAGAGGGATGTTGCTCTCAGGTTATGCTTGTAGGCTTCCCATGGGCACCTTGCCAGTCCCTGTTAGAATAGGGAGCTGGACCAGATTGGCTCTTCTGTTCTTCTACCCACAAAGCAAGCTGTGCCCTTATTTTGCACAGAGACTCCCACTTTTGTGCTTTATTCTGGATTTTTTGAGGTGGTAGATGATGATGATTTAAATTTGTATATTAGCCTTTCATGCGAAGATCTCAGGGCTGTTCACAGCATGAAATGCAGAATAAAACCACAAAGCAGATAATAAATGTTATCATTTATTATAATGGTTTTATAACTTGCTGCAAGCCAGCCAGAGTGGCTGGGGCAACCCAGTCAGATGGGCAGCTTATTATTATTATTATTATTATTATTATTATTATTATTATTATTATTTTATTACAAAATAAAACAAATTCTCCTCCCACAAACACATTTAAAAGGACATGGATTGGCTAATTAAACAAAGACTTAGGAGAAGAGGAATGTTTTTGCCTGGCGCCTAAAGATATGCAATCAAGGCACCAGGTGAGACTCCCTTGGAAGAGCATTTCACAAACGGGGAGCCACCACAGAAAAGGCCCTTTCTCATGTTGCCACCCTCTGGGACCTCTCATGGACACAAAGAAGGGCCTCAGATGATGATCGCAAAGTCTGGGTTGGTTTGTATGGGGAGAGGCGGTCCTTGAGGTATTGCGGTTTGTTTACAAAACTGCAAAGAACCATGTGATAGCAAGGAGGAGGCAGTGGGGGGAGCATTTGGGTGGGGGTCCTAGCCAGGGAAGGTGTGGGGAGATGTGTGGCGTGGACAGGTAGGCCAGTGTGCTCCCTGCAACAAGAGGACATTCTGCCCCCTTTGTAAACTGGAGCATTTTACCGCAGTCCCCAGGGGTGCTTCCTAGATCAGGTGTCGCCTTCTCTCCTCGGTATCGGGTTTTGCAACAAGAAACGGGAAACGAAAGCAGCAATGGGCTGTGACCACTGAGGGGAAGGGAGCAGGTTTATCCTCATTCACCCTATTATTATTATTATTATTATTATTATTATTATTATTATTGAATTTCTATACCGCCCTATACCTGGAGGTCTCAGGGAGGTTCACAGAACAAAATCAGAACATAAAACCACAAAATATATAATCAACAACCCAATAACCACCTCTCCCCAAACCCGGAAGCTGCAACTGTGTGGGCACAGAGAGGGATGTCTGTGCCCACACAGAGAGTTATTGAGTGAACATTGGCTCTAGGGAAACAGTGAACGCTGGGTCGAAACTGGGGAGGGGGCACTGTGAGGCACTCATTAACCAGTCGCTCCCCACCCGGCACGCAGAGCCTGTGAGGAAGAGCATCTCCGAGGTGGGCCTCAAATCCAAGTCGCTTGCCAGCAGCAAAGATTCCCGCAAGAGCCAGACCTACCAGAACCTTTCCTGTGCCTCGGATGCCTCTCCGGCCCCAAGCCCCACCCCGGACCCAGACCCGGACCCTCCAGCGGCCAGCTTCTTCATGAGCGACGGCGAGCGCGAGGCGGTGCCCCCAAGCTACGATGGCACCCTGACCTTCCCCGACGGTTTCCAGCCTCTGCGCTCCGACCAGCCGGCCACCTGCATGCCCCTGGAGCTGTCGCCCATCGTCAAGAACCCGTTCATGTCGCCGCTGCTGGCGCCAGACACGATGCTGAAGGGGCTGCCGCCCATCCACATCGTGGTGAGTGAGGCTGCGGGGTAACAGTGCCCATCTTGGCCCCCTGGCCAGTGGCTGGGCTGGTTTGGGGCTCACAGGATTCGGGGTGTCAACAGGTTTCAGAGGCGGGTTGCTAGGGTCAAGTCAGCAATAACTCACAAGGTGTCAGCGAAGTTCAGGCTTTATTCAAAGAAACGAACCAGCTCAGGCCTAGTGAGCCCAGTAATGCTTCCTAGTAGGTCTTGTCCCAGTGAGGCATTTGCAAAGACTTTGCACCGCTCTCGTAAGTCTCCTCCTCCCTCAGGTCCTTCCCTTGCAATCTGGAGGGATTGGGGAGCTGGTCGCAGCAGGAGTGGGGGACTCCTTGGATTCTTCAGCAGCCAGTCTCATCTCTGCCTCCTGGGCCCCTTCCTCTCCTGCCTCTGATTCTGGACTGCTCTCTGCCACAGCCTCTCCCTGCTCACTAAACCCTGTTACCTCTCCAGCTTCTACCACTCTTCTCCTTCTTCCCCCTCTGACCACTCATTATCATCCCACCACCAATCCCTGGGCTCTGAATCTTCTTCCCCTGGGGGTGCCCTTGGGGGTTCCCCAAGTGATGCCTCTCACCACTCTTCTGCCTCCAGCCAGTCCAGGACAACAGGATACAAAAGTTAGCAAACTGACCTCCTTCAGGCTTCACAGAACTGTGCAGTTGGTTGGCAGGCTGTGGGGGAACAGGTTTCAGCAGCACGTGTTAAGGAACTCCCATCGGCCCCAGTCCAGGCTAGGGGCTGGTGGGAGTTGGAGTCCAAAACAACAGAGGCTGAGGTGCTAGGTAGTTCTCTGGGGTGGCATGGAGAGAAGCAAGGGAGCAGCTATGTTGGGCATTTCAGCATCCCTTCTCCAGAAAATAGCCGACTGGATGCCTCAGGGGGAGAGTCTTCCCTTGGCATGATGGGAATATCCTTCCATTCATCAGATGGCCAGGCAAACCCTCTGCAGGAGTCTCCTATCTCTCATCCTGTCCTTTTGGCTTTCCTTTGCCCCACCTTTCTCTGGAACCCCACATCTCCCGCTACCCCCCACCCCACCCACACGGCAATTGGGCAGGGTTGTCTCAGGTTCTCCACCCCCTGGTTTACAGGTGGCAGCCCAGAGCCCTGCGTTCACTCTGCCTCTCTTCCCTGCCTCCCTTTCCTAGGCTTGCGCCCTCGACCCCATGCTGGACGACTCGGTGATGTTTGCCCGGCGGCTTCGAGCGCTGGGGCAGCCGGTGACTCTGCGGGTGGTGCAGGACCTCCCCCACGGCTTCCTGAGCCTCTCCCAGCTGTGCCGCGAAACGCGCCAGGCCTCTGCCCTATGCACGGAGCTCATCCGGGACATCCTGGTCCCCCCGGATCCGGCCACGCAGCAGCCCGCGGCCGCTGCCTCCCACCGGAAGCACCGGAAGCTGGAGAGGACCTCCCACAGCACCGGGGCTGCCACCAGCCGAGCCGCCAACCACACCCCCGCCCAGGAGAACAGCACGGCGGCTGCTGAACAGGAGGGGCCAAACGGCGTGGCAGTAGGAAGCGGTGCAACACCCGACGCCCAGGCCGGAACAGCCCAGGAGCACCAGGAGGGCAGCAGGTCCCCCGAAGGCCAGCAAAGTGGGGCCACAGACAGGTCCACACCCGCCTCGGGTCCCGGCCCCTCCGACGGCACGGTGGGCAGGGGGGTGGGGGCCTGAGCCCTCCTGCATCACTGGAACCGCTCTGTTTGAGGAGGTGTGGCGTGGCTTCGTTTTGCAGTGGAATTCCCTCTTGGTGCTTTTTTTCTCTCTGCCCACTCCTGCCATTGATGGGTTGCGGGAGTCAAATGTCCTGTTGCTACCAAAACCTGGGGGCCGGTTGCCCCGTATTCTCCGTTTTTATACATGTTGGAGTGTTTTTAACTGCTGTCGATGGGTCCTGGCAGTCCTGGAGTCTGTGCACCTCCTTCTCGCACACGGCCCCTTCCACAATCCTGCTCCTTTTTTGCACACCAGCAGCCCCCACCCCACCCCACATGCCTTTCTATGCACAGAACACCCCACTGCTGCCCGAGCACCTCCAAGGACGATCTGTGTTGGGGGTGCGACTTGGCACAGATGAGCACAAGCATTGACCTCCCTTCTCCTTCTTGGGAGGAAACGGGGGGGGGGAGCAGGGCAGCTTTCCAGTTCTTGCAGGGCTGCCCAGCCAAGCCCCCCCCCCTCCCTTGCACAATAAGCATAAAATCAGCCACTGCCCAGTCCCAACCCTCGATGGGGCGTCCCGGCTGCCACTTCTCAGTATTCACTTTTGTTCTTGGGGGACATATTCCATCACACTGTGACCTTCCTGTCCTCCAAACTCAACACACTCCCCCCCTTGCCTTTCACTGTTGTTGTTGCTGCTGCTGCTGCTGCTACAAACCAACCCGGGGGGGGGAGATCTGGGTGCTTCTACCCTCCTGAAAAAGGGCTGTGGTGTTCCCTCCCCACCTGCAAGGGATGCGGCAGGGGAACTATTTTTGTAAATAAAAGCTGGTTCGATTTTGAACGACTCGTCCTCTGTCCTTTGGATCCAGGACTGTGTGTGTGTGTGTGTGTGTCTTCAAGCAGTCCCGGTAAGGCTGAGAAAGGCACCCTGCAGGCGGAATAAACCTCCCACCCCACCCGTTGTGTTTGGCCACAGCAATATTGTGCAAATCAAGGCAGCAGTAGCACAGGTGGTGTATACAAAGAGTGGGGGACCTTTGCCCCTCTTGCTGTCACTCCAATCAGCCCCAATGAGTTGGCCCCCATGGTCAGGGGTACTGGGAGTTGTAGGGGCCAAAAGTTCTGCGCACCTGGGATTCCTGCATTGTGAGGGTGGGTTGAGCTAGATGACCTTTGGGGGAACCTCCTAACTCTACGTTTCTACAAAAAGCAACTAGCCCATAACATTTTGTTTAGAAGCAAAGGAAGCTGCCTTATACTCGGACCGTTGGCACATCTAGCCCAGTTTCGTCTCCACTAACGAGCAGCAGCTCTGCAAGGTTTCAGGCAGGTGATGTTGTTCCCAGTCCAACTTGGAGATTTTGGGGGGTGTTCTGCTTGCAAAGTGGATTCTCTACCACTGAGCTACAACCCTTCCCCTTGGGTCTGGGCATATCTGTGTGGCCTGAAAGATGGAGAAGAGGAGGAGGAGGAACTGGATTTATAAAGCTTCCATGCCTAGTTGCCTGAAAGGATCACTGACCCAGCAGTGATGCAACTTACAAGGGGGGTATAGGCTGTAAAAAGGCCCTTTCCGACTGAGTCAGGCCTATGATTCCTTCTAGGCTAAAGCTCTCCTTCGCATTTCAAGCAAAGGTCTTCCCTAGGGCCAGGGAGATGTTTTATCTGGATGTGGCAGGGATCAAAGCTGGCATCTGCCACATGCGTTTCCCCCAACTGGAACAGAGTGGAGGGTTTGCAACCCAAAGGAATTGCGCAAGTGACTTCTGCCTTGCAGAAGGGCTGCAACCGTCGTACCTCTGCATGGCATGTGGCAATTCGAGGGTTTCTTTTGCAATTGTGGCCTGTGAGAGCGACTGGAGCAGGGGAGGCGGTGGGGGGAGAGGAATTGACAGGCTTTGTGGGCAAGGGGAGGTGCAGGACGGGTTTTCACAAGGCACTGCGGAATTGAGCCAGTTCTCAACCGCAGAGCATAGTGTGCTCAAGTCTGCAGCAACTTCTGGGTCCCTTGGGTTGAGTCCTCTATAAAAGCCAGACCACTTCTTCATAATTTGTGCTGGAGTGCTGCCGGCTGAGCCCCACCTGAGGTCCAGAGGGCATTTTTGCCTCTCCTAACCACAAGCCTTTGCAGGGAATCAGACAGATTATAGCACTTCAGCTGTCATGGCTGCCCCCAAAGAATCATGGGAGCAACGCTTCACAAACAACAGTTCCCAGAATTCCCGGGGGGGAGCGATGTGCTTTAGATGTATGTGTGAATGTGACCCAAGTCTTGTGTTTTACACCTGCCCTGCAAACGCTTGCAAGGATAGGCTAGAAAGAGATCTCAGTGGGGAGACGGCATGGGAGGGGGGGCTGGGGGGGAAGGGAGGCCTATAAAATCCTAGGGTCAGCTGCCACTGCAGTACAACCCACCTGTGAGGTAGGTTAACTCGAAATGTTGTCATTGGCCAAAAGTCCCCCAGCAACCTTCGCAGCTGAGTGGTGATTTGAGCCTCATCTCTCAAGCCCTAGGGAAATAGTCTTAATGATGCACCCACAATCACCTGTCATTCTCTCAATTCTGTGCAGCAGTGCAGTTAAGTATTTGATGATGGGCAGACTTCTAGTCAAGAGGGGAGACCGTTTTTGCCCTAGCCCCAAATAATGCCACATTATTTTCTCCTGGAATGCAGCCACCGCCTGGAATAAAAAAGCTCAAAATGTGTTAGGGGTCTATAAACATCTTACAAGTGCAGAAGTCCCTGTAAGGGATTTGACTGGTGTTGGCACATGTTGTGCACCCATATATATATTTCTGCTCAGCTTGCCTGGTGTCCGCCTTCTTGCATTGCAACAAAAATAGATTGGAGGGTCCAGAACTGCTTTTGTCCTAGTTGTATCAAATCCAGGATTAAAATAATAAGCAATGTGTTGGCATAAGGACACTGGGCTCTGATGGTTAATTCTCTCCTCCCTGTCAGAGGTCATGTTAGCTCAAGATCGGTGTGTTGTAATGTCCTTCCCTTCCTTCCTTCCTTCCTTCCTTCCTCTCTACAAAACTCTCCCCGCCCAGACAACCTGCTTTTCATCTTGAGAGCCTCATTAGTGTTTTTAATACCCCCCCTTAAATTAAATAGTCATAGAATTGTAGAGTTGGAAGGGATCCTGAGGATCATCTATTAGTCCAACCCCCTGCCATGTAGGAAAATGCAGCTGTCCCATACAAGTATCAAAGGGAAAGGCAAGGAAATGGCATTTCAAAGAACCATTGACAGCAGCGCCAGATTCCCCCCTGCACAGGGTGCCCAGCTGAGGTGGCACCAAATGGAGAAGACCCATAACATTGAAAATCCATTTGGGAGCACCAAATTTTGGCCTTGTGCAGGGCGCCATATGATGGAGAGATTACCAAAGTCTTCCCCTGGACACACAGATGTGCGTGTGTGGAAATAATGTGTTGCCCTGCTTTTCCTGATACAGGATCTACTTTTGATCTTTTTGTCTCCCATATATTAACTGTTCTATTTCTTAGCACATAACTTCTACGGTTTTATTCTTTCGCATTTTCCTTTAAAGAAATCTGATTTGATGTCATCATTGCTGTCCTTCAATTGTTTCAAAGTGTGTGTGTGTGTATATACCCTTTAAAAACAAAACAAAAACATGATGCAACAGATTTAGGGCAGTGCAGACGGTTCCCTACACAGGGCGTCAAACTGAGGAGGTGCAAAATAGTAGTAGTAGTAGTAATGCCACCTATTTAGGGTTACCGGACATCCCCATTTCCTGGGGACAGTCCCCAGATTTGCGAATAAGTCCCCGGACAAATTCCATCCCCGGAATGTCCCTGGATTTCATCTAATGTCCCCGGGAAACGCAGCAGTGGCAGTCTCAGCAGCCTGGAGCAGTTGGCTCTGGCTGGCTTCAAGAGCTGCCATATGATGGTGGTGCAGGGGCTCTAAGATGCAGCTTCCAGGCTGCCTCCACCTTCCCTGACCCCAGCAACTAAGCCGTGAAGGGAGTCTTCATGCTGCCTATCAAAGCTTGCATGCAAGCAGGAGGGGCAGGGATCTCTCAGGTAGGCAACGCATCGCGCTGCCCGAGCCTTGCCACCGCTCTCGGCGCTCCTCCTTCCATGCCTGACCCACCGCACACCGCTTCCCCACCACCACCACGGAAGAACCAACAACTCAGGGGCTGCCCAGGCTCATGGAGAAAGGAGATTGAACCCTCTGAGGAAGGGGGAACATGGCGGTCGAGGTGAAGGCGGCGGCCACCCCTCTGCCACCGCCATCGCTGCAGCATCAAAGTCCCAAACGTGTAGTATTTATTTATTTAAAGTGTCCCCGGATTCATTGAAAAAAGTCTGGTAACCTTATTGAAGCATATCTACTCAAAAGTTAGTAAGGGCGCCAAATATTGTCCTCACTCAGGATGCCCTATTACCCAAGTCTGTCCCTGGTTGTAGAAAAGGGAAATAGAAGTGCAAAATGGGGAGATGAAGAAGACACATTGGGGGCACTGCTTTTGCTGTGTGTTTTATACTTTAAACCGCCCTGTGACCCCCGGATGAAGGGCGGCATAGAAATTTCATAAATAACAGTATGAGGGAATTTTTGTGGAAAGAAGCAGTGGTGTGGAAGGTGGCATGGAGGTGGGGCTGGCTGCTTTCAGGAGGCTCATGCCAACGGGCCAGAGGCTCCTGTGGAGTCCAGTGTGAGGTGGGATGATGCCTCGTTGTCCTCAGGCATCGGACTCTTTCCAGGCGGAGGGATACGGTTCCTCTTCTGCTCGCACGACCCCTTCACTCCCCCCCTGTCCCCTCGCAACGAGCCCCAGCGGCGGGTCGCTCCGCGGAGCAATCCCTGCCCTTGCCCGCCTGGGGGAAAAAGTCCCGGACCCTCCGAGAGGGCGGATTCCAAGATGGCGGCGTGGCCAGGTTGCTGCGAGTGGCCTTGACGGAGCCGATGTGAAGCTACCGCCTCTGAAGCCCTAAGAAGCGGCAGCGGTCCTTTCCCCACGCCCGAAGCGAGACTAGAAGGCGCCAGCGAGCGGGCCGCGGTTACGGGTGAGTAGCGTGAGGAGCGGCGCATCTCACGTAACTTGCGTCCGTCTGCGAACAGGAACGCAGGGGCGCAAGGTGCGGGAAGAGCGTAGCAGGCGTCTGTGAATAGCTCGCTGGGATGGGGAGAGAGCGAGGAGCTCCGCGAACAGCGCGGCGGCGAGATCAGTGCGTCCGGCAGGGGTCGCTGCGCGCGCAGCTTCGGAGTTCGAAAAGGCGCAAATGGGAGAGGGCGGGGGCAGTGAGGCGCTTTACGCAAGCGGAGTAGAACGCTTTCGAGAATAGTAGTAAGGAGGCACATGCGCGCCGGTGGGAGGCTCAATGTTTCGCTGAGGTTTTCATTGTGTTCTTAAAGAAAGAAGCCTTAAACAAACGATGTGTAAAATGCCCATTTAAAACTAATAATCAAGCATTCCCATGCATTCTAAGCATTAGGATAAATAGTCTTTTTTTACATTCCTTTCCCAGTCGATATCCCTCTCAAGTGAGGGAAAATAAATAATTTCATTCATAAAAGGGTACGAACATTCGATGCACAAAGAGGTGATCTGGTGGCATAAGCAAGGATCACATGTTATTCGGCAATCATTTCCTGTCTGTGCCTGTTATAGTGGTGCTTCAGTTGCCAAGTTCACAAAATATTACCATTTTGATGTAAATGGTTTTTTTTGGGGGGTGCAGTTAGCTAAGAGGGGTTGTGCTGAATCGGATCTTACAGGTACAGTATCCAGCTTTATAGATATTATTGTTAATTAACTTGAAATTATTTCTTCTGTTTATGTAATTTATTACCTTGCCTGCCCTATGTAAACGATCCTTACGTAGCCACGAGCAGCAAAAAAGTGTGTGAAAGTAAATGAGTGGGCTAGTAGCATCATTTGCAGGCTACTCACTTCTGTAGGTTTATTTTAAAAGTTGGCTAAAGCAGCTCTTGTGGCAGCTTACAAGGCTAGTTAAATACAATGGGCCAATTTGTTTGTGACATTAAACTATATGCTCCCATCATTGTTATTACTATTATTACATTTATTACCTGCCCGTTACCAGCAGGTCCCAGGACAGGTTACAGTGATTTAAAATTAAAAACAGTTAAAACAGATCACAGTACAGTAGTAGTGTGCTGTCCATTTGGGAGACTGGAAATAGAAGATTGGAGACTTTTTCCATCTGTGTTTGGTTTCAAATAAACCAGAGTTCCATGTTGTGAATTTAAACAGTGGTTTGCTCAAACAAACCAGGATCAGGTAATGGTTTGTAATCCTTATTGTTAGACCATATTTTAAAGTAACCAAAGTTTTCCAAGTTTGGACATATTTAGAAATTCTGGGTGGGTTACTCTCAATTTTCTTCTCCTGCCCCTCTGTGGTTAACCATCAAGGTTATTGTAGTTTATTAGAAGCTCCAGTAAACGGGATGAACTTGCAGTACACTCCTTTGTATGTTTACACAAAATTAAGTCCCAGTGTGTTTGATGCAACTTGCGGAAGTGGCTACCCAGGCATAGGCAAACTTCGGCCCTCCAGATGTTTTGGCCTACAACTCCCATGATCCCTGACCACTGGTCCTGTTAGCTAGGGATCATGGGAGTTGTAAGCCAAAACATCTGGAGGGTCGAAGTTTGCCTATGCCTGGGCTAACCTCTTGGTGTTGTAGGAACCCAACTCTCAACAGCCGGCAGGGCCAGTGCCAGGGATGATGGGAGATTTTGTCCTGCATCATCTGGAGGGCCACAGGTTAATCACCACCTTAGCCTAGTAAAAAAATAGTAAAAACTATTCCAGGCAAGTATTCTGTAAAAGGAATTCCACAAACCAGATGCCATGAAAGAATACTGCCTGCCCCCCAGCCATCTGCTTAATCTCAGGGGTAGGGGCAGTTCCGGAGAAGGAACTACAATGAAGATTGTAGCTGGTGAACAGCCTTATATAGGAGAAGGTTGATTAGAGCTCTAAGTTAGAACTAACTCTGAATTGCGCCTGGAAACATTTAAAGCGGCAAAGAAATATGATCCCATTGTGAACCCTAGTTAACTGCCTTGCTGTTGTGTTCTGGACCATTTTAAAACAAAAGAAAGAGAGTTGTAAACTTGCTAAACTTTTTTACAAGGCAGTAAGGTATTTGTTAAATATGTAAAATCTCTTTGGGCACGTGAATGAAGACATGAAATTTCACCCTTGGTGTTACAGTATCTTATAACTACTTCAATACTTGATGTGATTGCACAGCTGCTTGATGCAGTTGTAGTGACATTATTTTCAACATGGAAATAGCGCCTTTGTGAGTTTTCTTATGGGTAAGTTTTTATTCCGCTCCACCCAATCAAACTGAAACTTCTCTTCACCCTAGTCGCTCCTAGTCTGAAACAAGGATCAGGTGCCTCGCAAGTTCACATACATGGATATCCAGGTGTCTGGATTCCCCTTTAGTGTGTTGCATATAATTCATTTGTCCCCTCCTCCCATGTCTTGTTCCCCCTTCCCAGGCACATCAAAAATGGCCCCAGCCTGCGAACGGCTGCAGTTTCGATTTCCTGGCTACGGTGATGGGGTCCTGCACCGCATGGACCAGCTGCGGCAGCAAAGGCGCTTCTGTGATGTGACAGTGCAGGTGAACGATCTGCGGGTTCCTGGGCACCGTGTGGTCTTTGCTGCTTGCTCCCCTTTCTTGCGCGACCAGTTCCTGCTCAATGATTCACAGGAGGTGTCCGTCTCGCTCTTCCAGAGTCCGGAGATTGGGCGCCAGCTTCTTCTCTCTTGCTACACAGGGTGCCTCGAGGTGCCCATCAAGGAACTGGTCAACTACCTGACAGCTGCTTCCTTCTTGCAGATGGGTCACGTGGTGGAGCGTTGTGCTCAGGCGGTCTCCCACTACTTAGTCCCCAAGGCAGACACCCTGCTGCGGGAGGAGCAGGCAGAGGGGAGCTATTCCCAGCAGGATGGGGAAGAAGAAGGGGAGGAGAAGCAACCTCCTTCACCCACGGGGGAGACAGATTCCGAGGATGTCAAAGTGGAGGTGCCCGAGTTCACCCCCCGCGACTCCCATGGCCCCTCTTCTCCTGCGATCTCCCTCTCCCTCATCAACTCCGCTGTGGAGATCACGCGCAGCTACTTGCAGGGTTGCTATGACGACGAAGCAAGCAGCGAAGGACTTACTTTCCCTCCAGCAGCTCCTGCCCCTGCCCCTCAGTGGAGGAACTACCCGCTGCATCGTCACCGGCACGGCACGGCCATGGCATGCAGGGACTGGCGGGCGGGTGGCGGGGTGGCATCGTGGAAGGTGCCGGGGCTGGAGCGCCCATACCGTTGCCCCCGTTGCAACAGTGTGTTTCAGCAGCTGGGGAACTTTGTGAGCCACGTGCAGGAGCACAAGCTCTTCCTGTGCCTCCGCTGCGGCAAAGTCTTCTCGCAGAAGAGCAACCTGACGCGCCACATCCGCGTGCACACCGGCTTCAAGCCCTTCCAGTGCCCCATCTGCCGCAAGTGCTTCACCCAGAACGCCACCCTGCAGGACCACCTCAACCTCCACAGCGGCATCAAGCCTCACAAGTGCAACTACTGCGAAATGCACTTCACCCACAAACCGGGCCTGCGGCGCCACCTCAAGGAGATGCACGGCAAGAGCACCGTCCAGAACAGCCACGAAGAGATCGAAGAGGTCACCATTGACTTTGATTGATGCAAGAGGAGGGCGGGAGGGGCAGCTGCAAACTGAGCGGTAGAGTCTTCCGTGAGGCCAGGCAGAGTCTTCAGTCAGTCCAAAATTCCTTTCAGCGAAAGATGGGCTGTGCCACAGGCCACACTCATTGCTTTTCAAGTAGTAAGGGAAGTGCTGTGGCTATAGAGTGTTTACTGTAGAAGAGCACAGAGGACAAGGACTCAACCGTCATCTGGATAGGAGACAAAATCGCCCCACAGCAAGGAGAGGCTGTTGAGTGAGGATGCTGCCTGAGGATGTCTAGGCCCATTTTGTAAATGGGTTCATGTGAGGTGAAGCCACTGCCTCAGACAGTGGGTTTTTGGTGCCCTTAACGGCAGCAGTGGGGAAATGAGAGAGCTGGCTCATGGGGCACAATCCACTGGGCAAGCCCCAGTGAAATGAAGGGGAGCCCTGCAAGAATGTGATGGTGCTTTGGTATAGCTCCCTTTCAGTGTGTGTGTGTGTGTGTGCGCGCGCGCGCAGAAGACCATCATGGCGAATTAGTGTGTAATGGGATTGCGATTTAGATTTCCTACCTCACGTGTGTCAGTGTTTGCTCTGGCCCTGTTGGGGCCGCTGCAGAATCAGCCATCTGACTCAACACCAGAAGAACTTAATCAAATAGGGATGGCAGGAGATGGAAGTTTACAGTTGATTGATGAATTAAAATTAACGTCATTGGGTTTGGGTGGCAGACACCCAAGAATTCTTGAAATGATTGCTAATCTCATAATAAAATATACCACATGTCACTAAAATAGGTCTCCTTACCAAGACGATTGGAAAGTGGTCAACATTTTGCTGCTGTTTTTTTCGAAAGGGGGCAAGCAAGAAATTAACAAGCCACTTAGCCTAAAATCTGCCTCTGGTAAATTGAGGTAATACATTGTTAATGATAGATGTATGGAGCACACTGAAGAAGTAAGTCTTGCTTACTATCAACATGGCTTCTTCAAAGGGAAGTCCTGCCTGACCTGCCTTCTTTAGATCTTTTGAGAGTGACTGCAACTCCATGTAAGCTATCAGCCTTGACGCCTATATGAAGATTTCTTCTTGTTCAGAGGATGTATGCCACTGGGTACGAGTTGCTGGGGTGTAACAGCAAGGGAGTCTATTGGAATTTTTTGTTTGCTTAAGGCAGTGTTGGTGGACTTTTTGGAGGCATCTTGCTGGTCGCTGATGGAAAATAGATACAGGACTAGATGGACCTCTAGTCTCATCTCTCAGGTTTGTACATCAGCCTTGCATTTAAGCACTAGCCTGGCTGGTGTAAGCAACCAGAAATTGTATGCTGGCAAGCAAGTGGTTTGGCAGAGAAGGGGTGGAGGCCTCTGTCCCTCCTCCATGCCCAGCATAGAAATCAGGTGGGCTTCCTGTGCAGCATTGAAATGAGGTGACCCACTAAAGGAGAGATGGAGCCAGCCCCCAGCAGACTATTATTATTATTATTATTATTATTATTATTATTATTATTATTATTAAGGCTACTAGCTTTCGTAGGATTATTAACAACATTCTCTATTTTCTCTGGGGTAGGAATCACCAGTGATCCTATTAGGCCCTAATGTGCTAAATCTGTATAATGCTCATTTTTTATTCTTAACCCAATTAAGATGCATTCTGGAGAGGTGGACAAAAAGAAGATGCTTGAGAAATGCTTTCAGCTTCCTGCATCTCAGTGAGGAATTGCTCAAGTTCTGAGAACCTTAGTTCTAGGACAAACTTTTCCTTCCTAGCACTTGTGTAACCCATTGCCTCTCATATGACTTATTTTTCCTGTTGCCTCACATCTACTGTCGTGAGGACATGTGCTCTTTTGTCCTTAAGCACCGGCAGCCTGACTTTACCCTGTCAACAAATGAATTTGGAAACCGAATTTGGAAATGACTCAAGATCCCCCAGGAATAATAATGTGGAGTTAATTTCATGCAAGAGATCATGGCTTCAGGTTTGTGCCCTTATCTCTTGGGTCCAGGAAATAGAGTGGAAGATCCTGAAAGCCCCAGTTTCTAGAACCAGAGTGATGTGGGGGTAATCCTAGAAAGTAAAGTTACCCAATGATAAAAATATCCACAGTAGTTCATTGACTTTACTAGGGTCAAAGTAAAAAGCACAAAATAGCAAGCAAGGTTTTGAGTCATCATCAGATTGGCTAAGTCTGCATTGGTCTTCGTCTTAAGAGGGAACATAAGATGAGGGAACATACTTAATTTAATTAGGTTGTCCTAGATGCTGTTCAGATACCACGTTACTTTTAGGGATGCTGGGATGAAGAAACAAGCAATAGCCTATACCCCATTTTTGAAAAGATTAAAACCATCAATTATCCAGGACTGTCTCCAGCCTTGGCTCCTTCACCAATGTGATTTAGTTGAGGGATGTGCCTGAGAATTGTTATCGTCCCCTGCCTCGAGGCTACCTGCAACATAATCTGATTTTATAGATGCCCCAGTCAGTGCTAGAACTCTAGCCCAGCAACCCTCTCTTGCCAGGGTTAGACTCGCAACACGTCCACACACACATACCCCATAAATATATTTCCACTTTAAAGCTTGTGGAGCTTCTGTTGCTTTGTGCTGCTGCTGATGTGGAACAGAGGAGAGATGGCAGAGCAGGGGACAGGATGAAATCCTCAAATAGCACCTGCTGCTTCCATCTGCCAGCTGCTCCTCCTGGCCTACTTGACCTTGTGGCTGCAACAACTGGGCCAGCTGGTCTTCCGCTGCTGGTGCCCCCAGTGTGCTCCCTCCATGTTTCTCAGGATGCCTCATACAGCAGTCCTAGGTTGGTGCTTGGCTACCTTTGCTTTGAACCCTTCTGCATCATGGATTCCTCACCTGTCTGTTGTTTTCACCATCCCTTGTTGGCTAGCCTCTTGCCTTCTGAAGCACTGGGGGACCACTTCCCTTCCAGCATCTGAAAGGTGCAGGAATGCCACACAAGGGCCTCAGGACTAAACTTCCATGGTAGCATCGCCATTGAAATGTGTTTATAAAACCATGGGGTTCTCAGTGCAACCATTCTCCGTAGCTGCTGAACTGATGTAACAGGCTCCCTGGGTAGCAGCTGGTACACATGTGTGCCACCCCTTCCTGCCCTTTCCTAAGTGCTCTGGTGCAATAGCCAGCAAGTTGAATGGAGCGACATCAGTGCTTTGGGTCTTCCTGGTGTTGCATGCATGGGCCCCAGAGAATCTGCCAATAGAAGAGTCTAGAGCCTACTAGCTATACAATGTATGTGGAAATTCTTTGTGTAGGGAAGATGCAAATCCCATAGAGACTGCAGACACTGGTAGTGGATGCCTGAGTAAGTTTGCATTGGAATAGCTCTTAAGAGGCTGCAAGATTTGGACAGCCATCAGATGTGTCTTTGCTGCACAGACTAGAGAGATAACTGAGTGCTCTACCAACTTTATTGACCCAATGACTTTGAACGGATTCCAAAAATGTTCTTCAGGTGCATTCTCTATTCTTCCACCTTGGGTCTCCAGATGTTGTTGTACTACACCCTCCATCTTCCCCAGCCATCTTCCCCAGTAGTGCAGGACGATGGGCGTTGTCCAACGTCTGGGGACCCAAGGTTGAAGGAGGCTGCTTTAAATCCAAGCTCAAAACAAAAACCTGTGGTTGGGTCAGCTCACTGATTAACCCATATACGGCTCTCAAACACTTGCCCATACTTGGCTTGCAGAGGTTGCTTTCTTGTTTGCATTCATCACTTTCTAAAAGAACCCCTTGTAACAGTTTTGGAATTCATGCCATGTCTTCGTACATGTAGCATTTCCCATTTTAAGGGAATTCCACAATGTCACGCACAAGGGCTGTGGAAATGAAGCAATTGGCGATGTGACCTGTCTCATCTCAATGTTCAGTGTGGCAAATATTTATTTTATTTTTAAAGCGCACCTCACCTTCCCTCCAAGGAGGTCAAGGTGGCAAACATGGTTGTCCATTTTATGCACACACAGCAACCTTGCAGGGTAGGTTAGGCTGTGCTAGATGGGTGAGCTTCATGGCTAAGTAGGAATTTGAACCTGGGTCTCCAAGGTCCCAATTCAACACTCAAACCATTATACCACAATGACTCAATCCGAAGTTTGATGGGGCCTTTCTCAAAGCTATGCAAATTTATTATTATTATTATTATTGCCACTTAGATACCACAGATGCCTTCTGTTTCAACTTTAAAACACCTTTCTAATCTGTCAGGCTTGTGCAGTCAATTAAGAACACATTATTCCACAATAGTTAGCCAATTTCTTATTTTAACATTTTCATATGGTTTTTATTTTATGGGTTTGTATCCAATTGTTGTAAACCGCTCTGATACTTTTCCATGAATGCTGATATATAAATATTTTTGGAAACATTAAATGCCAAGCGGGTTTCTAAGAGGGGTCTGAGATAGCTCAGTCGGTAGAGCATGAGCCTCTTAATCCCGGTCATAGGCAAAATATTCCTGCATTACAGAGGGTTGGACTAGATGACCCTGGTTGTCCCTTCCAACTCTACAATTCTGTGATTCTATTGAGTGTTTCCCGGACAATGTGCAAACTTCTGTATGCATACAGATTCCTGTGTTATGCAGCTGGTAGACAGTAATGGAATACTTTGGCTTTACCTGATGGTAAGCTCCTATGCTACATGGTTTGCCACGAGGACCTGGGAATTGTGGGAAAGTACGTTTGTGTGTAAAAAGGGACGCGGGTGGCGCTGTGGGTTAAACCACAGAGCCTACGGCTTGCCAATCAGAAGGTTGGCAGTTCAAATCCACGCAACGTGGTGAGCTCCCATTGCTTGGTCCCAGCTCCTGCCAGCCTAGCAGTTCGTAAGCATGAAGTGCAAGTAGATAAATAGGTACCGCTCCAGTGGGAAGGTAAACGGCGTTACCGTGCGCTGCTCTGGTTTGCCAGAAGCGGCTTAGTCATGCTGACCACACGACCCAGAAGCTGTACGCTGGCTCCCTCTGCCAATAAAGCGAGATTAGCACTGCAACCCCAGAGTCATCCGCAACTGGACCTAATGGTCAGGGGTCCCTTTACCTTTACCTTACATTTGTGTGTAAGAGAGAAAGAGGTCTCTCCAGGTGTGACTGGGGTGCCAGTGGAGATCTTGGTAGGTATCACCGCACTGTCGCCAGCTTCGTACTATTGGCCCTCCAGGTACTGACAACACCCTAGTTCATTATATAGAAGCTTGTTTGAGTCTTTGAAGTGGGGAGGGTGGGTGAGAGAGCCAGCAGGCATGAAAGGAGCATATGAGGCAGGGAGATGTTTGCTCTGCATTGCCAGGGGCATGGAGGACTAATCATATGTTCTGGAGTGGACTCGAAGCTCCGCATGTCGGCATGGGGAGCTGTCTGTGCGAAACAGCCCCCATGCAGAGGGAAACGGAAAGCCAGCCACAGACTGCGCTGGCACTGAAAGAGTCTCCTTGAAGCCATAAGTCGCCAGGATTTATTTTTCGTTATGGGAGCTGCCTTGCACCCATGTCTCCTGCTGTGGAGCTGAGGTGTCAGTGCAAGAGGCTGACTGTGCCACACTGGGAAGGCCCAAGACATGATAAGTTTATAGAAACAGTACAGTGAGGTGGCAAAACTGTACTCTGCCCTGTGCTACTTGAGACAGAAAGTGGAAGATCACATGGTTGAATTCTCTCATTGATAATCTTAAGGGTACATCTATGGGATGCGCTACCACAAGTTGTGATGCCCCAAGCTTCAACAGCTTTAAAGCAAGATCGGGATGATTTATAGAGGACAGACATATCATGCTGGCCACAATGGCCAAACAAAACCTCCAGTTCCAGGAGCAGTGTATCTCAGAATACCAATTGTGGGAGACAATCAGCAGAGGAGGACCCTTTTTCCTTTCATGACCTGCTTGTGGGAGGCACAATTGCAACCGGGATGCTTAACTAGATCGATCTCGTCTGATCCAGCTTAGTTTTCCTTGTGTCACAGAGAAGACTAGGATAGAATCCTCCCCGACATCTGATTTTCCATGTGCAAGGAGGGTTGCTTTTAAAATGGAATATTCAGCCACAAATTCCCACTATCAACATTTTTAGTCTGGAGTGGTACAAACCAGATTTTGCCACTGCAGGGTGGGTGGGTGGATCCAACTTGAATTGGTTCATGTCCACTAGGGAGTGGAGAATAGTGGTTAGAGCAGTGCAAGCGGAAACCCGAGACATCTCTGCTGATGCTAGGAGGAGGAGTCAGAATTTAGGATCTTTGGGTTTGCTCCTTCATTCTGAGAAATGGGTATGTGGCTGCAGTTATTCATTCTCTATATAATTCATTACACTGCAGGCCTGGGAGGACCCTGGAGCTAATCTCATTGTGCCTGCTCTATCAAAGGTGGATCCTTTACACCCAAGTGCTGTTATCAGAAACTAATTACAGATTCAGAGCAGATAGAGCCCTATCTCATTTGGGAAGCTCTTGTATATGGAAGTTTCCACCATTCATGTATGATCTAGTTGAGATACCTGCATTGTAGGGGGTTGGACTGGATGACCGCCCCAAGGTCCCTTCCAACTGTATGATTCCTTCCATTCATTTTCACCACTTCCTGGAGCTGGAAATGAACACCACCCATCTCTATTCTACCTCTGGTACTAGGTTCTTTTGTTCACTGTGAGTGGAAAGCATTTATGAGCAGGTGAAGGGAAACACCTGGAAGCAGGAAACAGCCAAGAGCACCTGGGAGGAGGAAGAGGGGAACGGCAGCCAGAAGAAAAGCACAGGAAGCAGATAAAGTGGTGACAGTTTTGACACCTGCCTAGGTGGCAGCTGTTGCAGACAGAAAGATTACTCATCAGAAAGTGTGGCTCTAAACCAGAGCTCAACGATGCATGGATGTTGCAACTCAGCTCACTTGAGTTGAATTGGCTGTTACAAGGCAGTAGAAAAGATGATTTGCCTTGGTAAGGACCCAGATCAAGATTCACTGGTGATAATTTTGAGGAGGAGACCTGATAAAAACACCTGTTTGAAGCCTAGGAGTGGACCAACAGGACTGAGATAGATTAACTATGTGCAGAAACTAATGTATACAAGGACTAGGGTGCCTTCACAAGGCAGTTCATTCCATTTGCCCGACTTTTCCCAATCTGTTAACTTCCACATTATGTTTGAGCTTTCGCACAGCATAAAAACCAGTTTTTGAAAAAGTCACGGGACATATTTAGTGGTCCATGTTATTTGATTCCAGTAGAAGAAAATGTTTTCAGGCCATTAGCCTGGAAAATCACAGTAGTAAAGTTTCTCCCCCTCCTGCTGCGACAAGGTGGTCTCCCACAACCAGGAGAGGCATGAAAAGGACAGAGGAGAAGTTAGCTTTGTGCAGGTGAAGTCTCAAATTGCTTGGGGGAAAGCCCTGGAGAGGAGGGCACTTAGGAAGCTGTGGGGAGGGGTACCTTTATTCTTGGCAACTCTGGCCACACCTGCCAGAGATGAGCTGCTGTGCTCATTAGGCCTGACACTCCTGTGCAGATCCTGTTTTGCTAATAAAGGGTCAACTCCAACTTCCTTAGTGTGATTTACTGTGACAGAAGCTGGCTCACTTCTGTCACAGGCAGAACAGCCACAGGTAGTTCACTATCCCATTTGGATTAACCACAAATCTTTCCCCCTTTGATCTGGGCTGGCCCACCCTCTAAATCAGAGGTGGGCAGATTTCAGATGTCTATCTTCCACTAGACCGGGGGTCAGCAACCTGCGGCTCCGGAGCCGCATGCGGCTCTCTGACAGGTCTCCCGCGGCTCCGGCATGCCCCCTTTCAATGCCCTTTCAATAATAATTAAATGGTTATCAGCAAAAAAAAAAGGGCCAAAAAAACCATGAATAATCCGCATCAACGTTGAACAGCTGGGCGGTCTTTCTCAGCCCTCTCGGGGTTCCCGAGGACAGACCCAAGATTGATGTCCACCTTGACCACTCCCAGAGAGAGGAAGCGACTTCTTCACACCAATAAGCGTGTGGGGAGGGCTGAGCTTTTACCACCTCGGCTTGCCGATTGGCAGGACAGATCGCCCGCCTTGGCACATAGGCTCGGAGCCGGGGCCTTACCGCCGAGGTGGCCACTGAGGATGAAGGCGGGAGGCGGGCACGGGAGAGCGACGCTTCGTCCGGCCAATGAGCTGCTGGGATGCCTGTTCCTGTTTGAGGGGAACGTGCCAATGAGGGTGGCGTTAGGGCGGGGAGAAGAAGGAGCTGGGCTTTGCGAGTTATCGAGAGAGAGAGAGAGAGAGAGAGAGAGAGAAGAGTCGGGATAATAAAGGCAGCGGGAGGTGGCGGCGGCGATTGGAACGGCCCGTCAGGCGGAATCCTTTTCAAAGCGGCCGCGCGGAGGGCGGAGCAGGCGGGCCAGGCGTCGCCGTGATGGGAGGGCGGTGATGGTCGCCGACAGGATGAAGTAGAGCTGCTTTGGGGCGGCGGCGGCGAAAACGTAGGGCTGTTTCTGAAACCTCCGCCAACCGGTGCTTCGCCAGCGCTCGCTGCGGGCGGTGTACATGCTCAACGACGGCCCCAAGGGCGGCTCGGGGGCCCGGAGCCCCGAGGCCGGCGCGCTGTAGTGCCTGGCGCGATTCCCCCCCAAAAAAACCTGTTTTTTGCTTTTTTGCTTTTTGCCTTGCTCTCCCACCCCCCCTCTCTTTTTTTTCCTCCCCTCCTTTTTTAATCCAAGGGGAGAAATCCCATTTTTAAAACAAACAAACAAACGAAAAACAAACAAACACCCCCCACAGCTGCTGCAGCCACTCTATTTGAATTTTTATTATTACCCTTTTCTCCCTCAATCCCCCCTTTTTCTTTTCTCTTCCCCTTTTGTTTTTGTTTTCAATAAAAGGAAAAAGAAGAAAAAGATTTCCCCCCTTTATTTTTATTTTTTAAACTACTACATATTTTTAATAGATATCCACCCCACCCCACCCCACCCCCAATTTATATTTTTCCACCCCACTTTTCCATTCCCACCCCCCTTTTTCTTTCTTTATTAGTTCGCTTGCCAACCTATCTTAGAGGGGGAAGCCCTCTCTCCCACCCCCCCCCAAAACAACTTTGAGCTGAACCCCAAAAAACGGGGGTAGATCACTGCTGAAAGTAGATCACAGTTTCTTGGGAGTTGGCCACCCCTGGTATAAGACATGTAACTAGAATAAAAAAATTTAAAAACCAAGCAAATAATTGCAATAACTACTGTAATAAAGCACTGCTATAATTATATATAATTTCTCTAAAATTTTGGTTTCATTCGCCTTTCCGTGCTGAAATGTCACAACCTGAACGACCATGGCTTGCCCCCCCCCCCAGTTTTGATCCTGGGTACGCCCCCGAGTCAATGCAAAAAAGTAAGAACTTATTCTTGTTGTTTTTACTAATTATACTTTGCATTGGCTCCTATACGTTATTTATTATTATTGCATTAAGGTAAGAAACAATATATGCAGCGTTATATTTGTTTTAAATGTTGCAATGGTTTTGCGGCTCCCAGTTGTTGTTGTTTTCCTTTGGAAACGGGTCCAAGTGGCTCTTTGTGTCTTAAAGGTTGCAGACCCCTGCACTAGACCTTCCAAGATCTACCAACCAGAGCCAAGTGCAAAAGTCATACGGTCAGTATTAAATAACATTGCACTGCTTGCCCTGAGCCTCGGAATCTGCTTTCTGACCCAGAACAGACCTGAGTTCCCAGACCTTTTGCCTGGTTAGGTTTCTTCATTTCAGCAGCCTACTCGACAACATGGGAAATGCCAGTTTGTTGTCGCTGCCGCTGTTGAAACAATTTGCAACCTACTGCAAATCATCCAAAGACCCACCAGTGACCTGCCTTGGTTATTTGAACGTTAACACTAAAAATGCAATGTTTTGTCACCCGTAGACAAAACGCCAGGAGCACATACCCCATTCTCATTTCCTGTAAAGGAGTTTTATCTTCTGTGTTTTGTTGTCTTCTTGTTTTTAGTAAATAGTGTTGAATTTTGTGTTGTTTTTTGTAAAGTGCTTAGAGATGTTTTATTACATTAAGCGGCATAAAATACTTTATTAATACATAATGCTGCTGTTTGTACAGCACGGTTTCTGCCCAGTCGGACATATTTCTAATCACTGCAGGGTAGGAGAATACCACCAGGGCTCAAGTTTTACATTGGCCACACATTCATTTAATGCCAGGCCAGTAAACCTGCTGACAGGCATAGACTAGTAAGTTTTGATGAAACCATTGGGTGCAAGCCTGAAAACTAATTTAGTTAAATTTTCAGAAGAATCGTTTTTGCTTGCTTTGGAAGCAATTTGTTCTTCTTCATTGTGGTATTTTTAATTTTGAAAGCTGCTTGCTTTTGAAGATAGCCAAATGAAGCTGATGCAGTCACCACATCAAAGAACATCCGCGGCGGTCATTGGAACAACCCAGATCCACTGATAATGATTCCATTGGCAATCTTGCTTCAAAATCAGCGGCTCCAGAAACCGCCCGGGACAGCAATATTTTTACGACTAGAAATGAAGCAACCTCTTATCCAAAAGGTGCAGCCCTTGAGAAGTCTCCAAGAAAGCCTGGAAACTGATCTCAGATTATGCAGTGCGGCTGCTTACTATGGCCAAAATATTATATTTTGCACTGGAGAGAAACCTCTTTCTCAATGTCTGGCTATTAAAGCTTTGGAAATTTGTGGTTGAGCTGAGTCCCATTGACATGGAAGAAGAGGAAGAAGAGTTTGGATTTGATATCCCACTTTATCACTACCCGAAGGAGTATCAAAGCGGCTAACATTCTCCTTTCCCTCCCTCTCCCACAACAAAAACTCTGTGAGGTGAGTGGGGCTTTGAGACTTCAAAGAAGTGTGACTAGCCCAAGGTCACCCAGCAGCTGCATGTGGAGGAGAGGGGAAGCGAACCCAGTTCACCAGATTACAAGTCTACTGCTCTTAACCACTACACCACACTGGGACAAGATGCAGAGCTCCAATTAGGGTGGCTGCTTCCACATCAGCCCACCACCAAAAAGAGGCAATGCATCATCAAAAAGGGAAGATTTGCATTACATTTGTACATGCTGATTTCTACATATAACCTACCTCACAAGCTTGCTTTGTAGATTAGATGGGAGGGGGAGAATATCCCTGTATGCCAATCTGGAGCACCTTGGAAGAAAAGTGAGATGCAAATGTAATAGAGATATACAACTAGCATTTAAGGGGGTTGGGCTAGATGACCCATTGTGTCCCTTCCAACTCTAAAATTCTATGATTTAATTAAGCACACTGCTTTACGAGAGTGAGACGTGGGCAGCTTAACACCCTCCATGAGTGACGCCTCAACAAGTTCCGCATGGACCCCGTCAGGAAGATTTTGGGCATGGCATGGCAGGATGGAGTCTCAAAGATGTGCCCTCCCAGGCCCACATTCCCAGAATGTCCACACTCCTGGCCCAGTGAAGTCTACACTGGCTTGGTCATGTCCACAGAATGGAAGGTGGCAGGCCAATTGGCAGACCAACTGTTATAAAGACGTCTGCAAATGAGATGCGAAGGCTGGCAGCATCAACTCTGCTGGGTGGGAATCCCTTGCAGAGGACTGCAGTCCTTTGAGACAGACAGGTCGTGCATCCACAGCAGTGACCAGAGGAGGAATGACCGCTGGGAGGAGCTCAGAGAAGAAGAAACGCCATGGTGCATCTGCAGCAGCACAACTGTATGCCTTCATCTGCCCCAGCTGCAAAAAAACATGTCTCACCCAAATCAGTATCTGCAGGTGCTGTAACTCTCCAACAGTTTGACTTCTCCGTTGTCTCCTGAGACAGGTGCCAAATTCAATACTGATGCTGGTCTTTTTCTCACCATAGTGGGGAAAACGCTGACCTGTGTGTTTCTTGCTCCATCTGCGGTCCAGTTACTAACTGAGTGGGCAACTTCACAGTCTTCCCTTCTCCTGCATGACTCTTCCTTCTTATATTCTTTTATCTTTAAAGCGGACTTGGGTGCATGGCTCCCCTAGTCTCAATCCAGCTGTACCTGTCCACAACCCCTGAATGAGGACGCACCTCTCTGCCAACATATAAAGACTCCTGCTGGTTTGGACGCCTCGTCATCTGGTGGTTCAGTGTTTTGTCAAGAAGCAGTGGGAAGTCTTAATCCACCATACTTAATCCGTGTTGCCTTAGTTACCTGCCCTTGAGCCCTTGGGGATGGGGTGAGCTATGAGTCTAAAAAATGAATGAATGGTGGAGAACCAACGGGGGTCCAGGGGTACATATGCTTCTGTCCTGAAGCCTCGCTCACTTGATAGGGACATTAAGGCTGCATTTATCCCACTTAACTGGGATGTTCAGTATCACTATCATTTGATATTAAAATACAAGTAACAAAATTTGAAAGTGTCTATCCCATGAGAATGGTGTGTCTCTTCTTAAAATCAAATGCATGCTGTATGTTTTGTGGTTGACGTGCACTCTTTAGAAAATATTAGGTGGCTTGAAGGTTGGGCTGGGTTGGGTGTTTAAAATGATGTTTGTTTGAGTTTTCAGTTAGGATAAAATACCATAAGCAGATAACTAGAGTAAGAAACTGGAAAGTCGAGGTGAACGAGATTATGGGAGGCATCTCTCAAGTCAAGGAGACAAGCAAAGTGCAGTATATGCCATATATGATGTTTGCTTCTCAGATAATAATTAAGGACATATATAAATGGTCCTTATAAATATATAAATTAAATTAAAATATATAAAACCTAGACAGCATCTTAAAAAGCAGAGACATCACCTTGCCGACAAAGGTCCGTATAGTTAAAGCTATGGTTTTCCCAGTAGTAATGTATGGACGTGAGAGCTGGACCATAAAGAAGACTGATCACCGAAGAATTGATGCTTTTGAATTATGGTGCTGGAGGAGATTCTTGAGAGTCCCATGGACTGCAAAAAGATCAAACTTATCCATCCTTAAAGAAATCAGCCCTGAGTGCTCACTGGAAGGACAGTTCCTGAAGTTGAGGCTCCAGTACTTTGGCCACCTCATGAGAAGGGAAGACTCCCTGGAAAAGACCCTGATGTTGGGAAAGATGGAGGGTACAAGGAGAAGGGGACGACAAAGGATGAGATGGTTGGACAGTGTTCTCGAAGCTACTAACATGAGTTTGGCCAAACTGCGGGAGGCAGTGGAGGATAGGGGTGCCTGGCGTGCTCTGGTCCATGGGGTCACAAAGAGTCGGACACGACTGAACAACATAAATGGTCATTCCGAAAAAGCATACTGCAAAGATGGATTTCTTGCTTACATGTGCAATAAGAGGAAACCGTATTTCAACAGAGCAATCATATTTTATCATATCCTTTGCTATTCTACTTTGGCATGTTAGCTTTTCGGCAGAAACAACTTGTGATATTCGTGCAATCCAACCTGAGATATCGCCTGCAGGTGGCTTCCAGCAGGCCACAGTTTCTAAGCTGACTGCAGTCAGAATCATTAAAATGAACTCTTTTGGAACGTGCTGTCCAGCAGGTTATTGAAGATTGATAGCAGGGCTCATAAAGGATCGGGGTGTGATGTTTGGACAGCCTGCAAGGTGATGCTACAGACCTCGTGCACAGAGAACACGGCCCTGCACCTTTCCTTTTTTCAGCTGGGGCGGAGGTGAGGGGTGGGCCAGGGAGGGGTGTCAGCAGCTGACGCCCCTCCCTGGACTGCCCCTCACCTCTGCCCGCTCCGTGCTACGGAACGGCACTGTGGCAAACCCAGTGAGCAAGTTGCGGAGCAAGGCTGCCTCTGGGGTTTGTTGTCGTGCCGCTGCGGAGCGCGCATGCGCCACTCCAACGCATGTGCACGGTGTAGCAGCAAACCCTGGAGCGAGGCAGCCTTGCTCCACGGCTTGCTCGCGGGGTTTGTCGCGGAGCACACATGCGTTGCTGTGGAGTGTGCATGCGCAGCTCCGTACGACGTGCACATGCGCGCTATGGAGCGACACTGCACATGCATGCTACGGAGCAACAGCCCACCCCCGGGGGGTGCTCCCCGGTTTGCCGCTCTGGGCAGCCAAGCAGCTTTGTTCGCCACTGTGTCACTTCAAATACATACCCCATCACCTTGGCAACATCCGTCTCCCCAGGCCAAAGGATTCCTCTCAGATTCCCCATCAACACCTTTTGTCATGTTAACAGATTTGTTCTTCCCTAAGCCAACCAGGCTGGTTTGGATAAGCCAGTCCAGGGATTCCTTGCCTGGCACAGCTCTGCAGTTTGTACTTTCATCCATATCCCAATTAATAAAAATCCCACCACTAATTAATTTCAAGGGTTTAGGGCCCCCCGCCAAAAAATCTATAACAATAGCTTACTAGGCATCGTGTCTAATAGCCAAAAAGCAGTAAGGTTGGAGTCACACTTCCAGGTGATCATTTCCAGATTGGCACCTCTTCTGGCTCTATGACAGATTGTGCTATGTGCCTCCAGCACACAGAATCCCCCTGCCTTTTGCTGGTAGCCCAGACAGGCTAGCTGATCAATAAGGGCAGCAAAGCAGTCATAGCTCGGGCTAATCGGTGCCTCTTTTACGAGGTGCTTTCCCAGTGTTGATGGTTCTAGTACCGCTGTTGAGACACCGCTTCCGTGCTATGGCAAAGTAGCAAGAGCCAGCTTTTAAAATTCCCTGCACATCAGGTGAATGAGAGGAGGAAACAGCTCCCAGCTTTACTTCAAAAGAGCTTACTTTTGTTTGCCCTACATCCATGAGGACTACAGACATGGGAACAGATTGCTTTAAAAATTGAAGCTGAGATTCTCGGCTTTGCTGTAAGTTACCTGAAACTGATCGCCCACTGGAAGGACAGATCCTGAAGTTGAGGCTCCAGTACTTTGGCCACCTCATGAGAAGACTCCCTGGAAAAGACCCTGATGTTGGGAAAGATGGAGGGCACAAGGAGAAGGGGACGACAGAGGATGAGATGGTTGGACAGTGTTCTCGAAGCGACTAGCATGAGTTTGGCCAAACTGCGGGAGGCAGTGGAGGATAGGGGTGCCTGGCGTGCTCTGGTCCATGGGGTCACGAAGAGTCGGACATGACTGAATTGAACAACAACAACCTGAAACTCTTGTTTCCAAGGGTATCTTCTGATTTCTAGACATCCAAGCCATGAGAACCTTTAGTCCTCATTTGATGTCCGCTGTTCGTTGTCACTCTGTTCCCAAAGGCTGCCTGACTTGTTACCGTCATCCCCAAATAATCTTGACAGAGAGGCAAGTGTAGGGGGCTCAGTCACTCTTTGCAGGATTCATCCTGGCCTTAGCCAGTAGGGTGTGCTTCGAGCCCTTAGCCTTCCATGGTGCTAGTGGGAAAAGTCAAGAGAAGGAGCTGGGAAGTAGCCAGCCTCGTCATACCAGGTGCCAAGCTCAAGGGATGGAGGAGAGAATTTCAGGAGTTCTGATAGGCAAGGACCATACATGGTTTCCCTCCAAAAATGGTGTGAAGAGAAACATTGTGTGATGTGGGAGAGAAGTGGTAGCCACCAACTCAGAAATGAACAGAGTGAAACTGATAGCCACCAGCTTGGATGGCTTTAAAAGCTTCTGTTGGCATCCATCTGTCTTGGGAGACCATCGAAGAGCGCGCCAAGTTGTTTTAAATTCTATGTTTCGTTCGCTTGTCTGATTTGTTCTTGATATGGGCCAATGGCCGTAATAAATTTTACTTACTTCGGGGGTGAAGTCAAAACTGTTGGAAGGTTACAGCACCTGCTATGGCTGTAGAGACCGATATTGCTTTGTTGCTCATTTGTTTTTCAACTGCTCCGCTGGCCTGCGGTCTCGCTCTTGACCAAGCTATCTATCTCCTTCAATGAACGCAGAGGGAAACAACTTCTGTGAGTGACCGTTTGTTCTTTTTTTTTTTTTTTTGCAAATCGAGCGCTGAAGGCTAAAGCCAAAAACAAAGAACGGAAAGAGCAGTTTTACAGGCCTACTAGCCTGCAGGTTGAAAAGGACATACCTCCTGCCCCCCCCATAGACAACCCTGCCTAAAACCTTATGAGCTCACAACGAGCCAAAAGATAACTATATCACATTTCCACAGGCATTAATTACCTGATAAAAGCGGACTTACTTGGGCTCTGAAAACAGGTGATTCGCTACAGAACCTTCCGTCCGTTGCCTCACTGCCCTACTCCTAACATGGTCCTAACAAGAAAGAACTGTAAAGACCTGGGCATTACGCCAAGCCCGCCCTGTAGTTTAAAGGAGCCGCGAAGGAGGCAAAGCAAAACTACTAATTATTTTACTCATAAAGAGGTGAATAAGAGTGACCAGAGTGAGATTATTCTCAATGAGGCCATCTCTAGTGTGATGGATTGGTCGATTCAACTTAAAGAACTACGAATGGTCCATGAGAGCACAAATTACTCTACAAGCTTGGCTCAGGAACTTGCCATAGCTGAGAATGTCATGAAGACAAACACACCCGATACAAAAGATCCCAAACCTCAAAGATTATCCTCGGACTCTGGAACAATTCATTGAACCCACCGGCCCAATGATATTATAAATAAAAGCGAAGAGTGGGAAGATCAATTGCAGGTGCAAGTACACCAAATAAGCATGGATATACTTAACATCAAAAATTTATTAGCTATAACAAATGGGCTTTTGTTGACGTCAGTGGAAAATTTCAAACAGCAAGAAAGAGCAGCAGACCTTAAACCGAACAACACTCCAGTTTAGGATGCCAAAAGTCAGTCCCCAAGGAAAACCAAACTACCGGGGGGAGGGGGGAAACCGGACCTCAAATTGAAGAAAAGTAAAAATATTAAAAATATAAAAATCTCTAAAACAACTCAACACAACAGCAAAAAGCAATGGCAAGAACTTTTTAACTTACTACCATCTATCTCTAAGAAAACTAAAGTACGAAGTACAAGAGAGACTGGTAAGGCTGGTATACCCAAAACCAAATCTAGTCCCTTACGCGAGAGCAAACCCCAGAGACCTGTTAACGAAACCAACTCATCTACGGATGCACTCTCCTCGAGCCCACCCAGGGCTCCCATTGTAATCACAGAGAGAAGAGAGCCTGGGACTCTAAACATCGGAGGGACTTTACCACAGGAGGTACCAGCTGCACGTACAACGAAAGGATGGAGCTTGGTTCTTATTCCACATAAGATCATACTCGTAAACTACCCAAAACCGCTGGGGCCTTGCACAGGCAGAGATCGTGTGAAGCATCTATTGGATATTTTAAACAGAATTTTACCTGGAGTAGTCAAAGCAGCCGACCTAGATGATATAGAATATTTATATCAAGACGGCTACTCGGTCCGAGCTTTAATCACATTTACAGACCACAACCTGGTTAAATTCATCCTCAGAGCAAGAAACTTATTCAAAAAGGACAGAATAGAATTGTCAAGAATTTTTGAAAATAGAGCTCCAATAACCCCTCTGTTTGCTCCTAAGGATGACGGGAGATTAAGATCAGAGGAGGAAAATGACCGTGAATGCAACCACCAAAAGCAGGAGCGATATAAACAAGAAGCATTAAATCCGGAAAAGAAAGACGCAGCCCACCATAAGACCCAACATCACTGGAATGAAAAAGAGGACTCTGCCACTGCAGAAGAGTTCACCGCAGAAGAGCACACCCTAATAAATCGATTCTGGTCATTGCAATCTCCAGCCCAAAATGAAATTTTGGATAGACTGGACACGCTTAGAAGTTGTTGTTGTTGTTCAGTCGTTCAGTCGTGTCCGACTCTTCGTGACCCCATGGACCAGAGTACGCCAGGCACGCCTATCCTTCACTGCCTCTCGCAGTTTGGCCAAACTCATGTTAGTAGCTTCAAGAACACTGTCCAACCATCTCATCCTCTGTCGTCCCCTTCTCCTTGTGCCCTCCATCTTTCCCAACATCAGGGTCTTTTCTAGGGATTCTTCTCTTCTCATGAGGTGGCCAAAGTACTGGAGCCTCAACTTCAGGATCTGTCCTTCTAGTGAGTACTCAGGGCTGATTTCTTTGAGAATGGATAGGTTTGATCTTCTTGCAGTCCACGGGACTCTCAAGAGTCTCCTCCAGCACCATAATTCAAAAGCATCAATTCTACGGCGATCAGCCTTCTTTATGGTCCAGCTCTCACTTCCGTACATTACTACTGGGAAAACCATAGCTTTAACTATACGGACTTTTGTCGGCAAGGTGATGTCTTTGCTTTTTAAGATGCTGTCTAGGGTTGTCATTGCTTTTCTCCCAAGAAGCAGGCGTCTTCTGATTTCGTGACTGCTGTCACCATCTGCAGTGATCATGGAACCCAAGAAAGTGAAATCTCTCACTGCCTCCATTTCTTCCCCTTCTATTTGCCAGGAGGTGATGGGACCAGTGGCCATGATCTTAGTTTTTTTGATGTTGAGCTTCAGACCATATTTTGCGCTCTCTTCTTTCACCCTCATTAAAAGGTTCTTCAATTCTTCCTCGCTTTCTGCCATCAAGGTAGTATCATCAGCATATCTGAGGTTGTTGATATTTTTTCCGGCAATCTTAATTCCGGTTGGGGATTCATCCAGATTCCGGCAATCTTAATTCCGGTTGGGGATTCATCTTAATTCCGGTTGGGGATTCAATCTACGCTTAGAAGTAGATTGGTCAAAAAGGTTAACCGTACTGAGTCACCAGAGGGTCCTTATTTGTGGCCCATATCCCCCAAGTGTTTAGTGGATAAGAAGATGAAGGGAGGCTCGTTTAAATGTATAGATACGGAGTTACAATCGCAGCCCCCTATGGTGTATGAAAAGGCAGAACAAAATCAGGCTGTGTCATCTCCGTATGACTGGATCAGCTGCCTCAAGCTGTCCCCAAACGAGTTAGCTACTCCCCTATGCAAATTCTACCCATAAGCTGTCAAGACCAGACGAAAATCAACTCTACAGTAAGCAGACCTTCAAAGACAGAGCAAACGGGAGTGTTTTTTTTAGACACAACAGGGATGTTGGACAGAGTAGAAATGCCGAATGTACATTACGGAGAAATAAGGAACTAAAATTGCTATCCTGGAACATTGCAGGGTGGCGAGCAAAGAAAAACAATTGGCAACTTATGTCATACTTCAAGCATTTTGACATCATTCTCTTCCAGGAAACTTGGCACTGCGAGCCCATTGTGCTCAATGGTTATAGTAGTCACACCCTACCGGCCACTCCTTCTCAAAGGGGAGGCAGGCCCAGTGGAGGCCTAGTCAGTCTCATCTCTACGGAACTAGAACACTCTATTAAAGTTCTACCAAGCTGTAACCCTCTAGCTACAGCAGTTGTACTCAAGCTAAAGAAAGACACCCTGCTGCTGGTAAATGTATATCTGCCCCCTTGCCAAAAAAAAATCTGTAGTTAAGGCCAACTGGGCAGAATTAGAGGCCTTTTTAGAGCCTCTTGAATCTACATATCCTTCTACCCCAATCATCATGGGCGGAGATTTCAACGCCCGAATGGGAACAGATGATAACAATTTATACAGATACTATAACCAGTTTCAGGATCATGACAACGTCCAAGATATAGGAGTTACACGTCTCTCCAAAGACAGAAGATGCAACTTCTCCGGCCTCTGCCTCGCTCAAGTTGCAAAGAGGAGGGAGTTGTTAATTTTAAACGGCAATAATGAGGGGGACCGACCGGGCGAGTACACCTACCATTCAAAGAGGGGGGGAAGTGTCATAGATTATATCTTAATATCAAGATTTGCCCACAGCCTGGTATCAAAGTTCTATGTGGATCATAATACGGAGAGTGATCATCTCCCACTGACAGTAGTGGTCGAAGGCCCCTCTCTTAATAAACCCATGGCTAAGGAATACTATACTCCTATTGTTAACTTGGGTATACCCGCACCCAGAAGGATCAAATGGACCTCTAAATTCAATGCAAAGTTTACCCACCTCCTTCATGCAGGGGACATGAAGACTACCCACTCTGCCATTGTGTCAAATAACTCTGCGGACAAGCCCTTGGACCTGTTTAAGAAAATATCAGAAAGGCTGAAAACCCATCTCACAACAGAGATATCAAACATCGCCACAAAGAGGGTACAGGACCCAGCGAGCTGGTTTGACATGGAGTGTAGGCTAACAAGGAAACATCTGAGACTTGTCTATTGCAAATATAGGCATACCGGAGAACCCTCTTTATTTAGTGCATACATTGTTCTAAGACGGAACTATAAACAACTATTAAAGGGGGGGAAAGCAGAAAGCTAAGAGAAATGCCTGGCAGAGCTTGGTTAAGGCCTCAAAGGAGAAAGACATATCTTGCTTTTGGCGTACCATCTCGGGTCTTCTGGACCAGGAGCGCAGTGGATTCATCTGCATGGTTGAACCCCAAGAATGGAAAAGTCATTTTCAATCCTTGTTCTATGACGAGGAAGCCCAGCACAGCACGATAAGCCTGAGCTTAGAGAATTTACCACAATGGCCCCCAGTTTCTGTAGAGGAGGTCGCAGACTTAATCGCACAACTCAAAAACAATAAAGCCCCAGGCATAGATTACATTCCGCCAGAACTTCTGAAGAATAACATCGGCTGGTGGGCTCCCCTACTGGCGGCGATATTCTCACATATCGACTTAACAGGCTCATATCCGGATTGCTGGGCCGAGGCGATAATTATTCCAATCTATAAGAAGGGTCCTATGTCCAACGCGATGAACTATAGACCCATCAGCCTGCTTCCCACACCCAGCAAATTATACGCCAAACATCTCGAGATCAAACTAACTAGTTGGATGGAGTCTGAGGCTATCCTGGCGGAGGAACAAGCGGGATTCAGACAACACAGATCGACTATAGACCACTGTTTTATCTTAGCACATCTCGTAGATAAATATGCTAAGAAAACGCGGGGGGTGCTATATGCAGCCTTCATCGATCTGAAGGCCGCATTCGACTCAATCTCACGAGTCAAGCTTTGGGCAAAACTAAATAAAACTAGCATAGATAAAAGGCTATTATTTCTAATTAGTGGCCTATATGAAGACTCCAAGCTGTACGTTAGAACTGCTCCGAATGGACATCCCAGTTTCTAGAGGGGTTAGACCGCCCAGAGTGGCTGGGGAGACCCGGCCAGATGGGCGGGGTATAAATAATAAATTATTATTATTATTATTATTATTATTATTATTATTAGACAAGGGTGCATTTTGGCCCCGGCCTTATTTAATCTATACATTAACGATGTGATTAAATGCCTAGCAGCCCCGGAATATCATGCCCCCAGTTTAGCCGCAAAACCAATCACAACGCTCCTATACGCGGATGATGCGGTTCTACTATCACGAACAAAAATAGGCCTTAAAAGGTTGATAAGAGATTTTTCAGCATACTGCAGGAGAGAGCAGTTGGTGGTGAACCACCAGAAAACCAAGGTTGTGGTTTTCGCGAGAAAACACAAAATACACAGCTGGAGAATGGACAATCAACCAATTGAACAAGTCAAAGCCTTTAAATACCTGGGCATTGTCTTTCAGTCTACAGGGTTGTGGGTCGCACATCAAAAATATGCCAGAGAGAAAGCAACCCAAAGCGCCAAGACATTGTCCCGCTTTTTTTATACCAAGGGAGGCAAGTACATTCCAACAGCCATAGAATTTTTCCAGGCAAAACCTCTGGCGCAGCTAACATATTGGGCCTAAATCTGGACGGGGACCCAATGCAATCTTCTTGAAACGGTTCAATCTAATTTTTTAAGACAAATCTTTGCCGTTCCACCATGTGTACCAACTGCAGCACTACGCCTTGAAGCTGGTCTCCCATCTGTGAAAACACAGATCTGGAAAATAACTCTTAATTATTGGCTCCGCTTAAACCAAAATCCAACATCACTCTTGCCCCAGGTGATACGGGATGCCCACGAAAGTGCATGGTTTAAAATGGTGAGACTCAAACTTCTCTCATGCGGTCTACATGCTCAGCATTTGTTAATGTTGGGCCCCTCTAAAGCAAAAAGCTTAATTGATCAGCGCCTGATGGATATCGAGCAACAAAACAACTTGGCTAAAACAAAGAATGTTTGTGCATGGTTTGCCCACCTGCCCCCCTCGCACTTTGATGCCCCGGCATCTTATCTGCATAATTTAAATATCCCAAAGTATAGACGTGCTTTTACGTTGGCAAGATTGGACGTACTACCTTCTGCCATGCTTGAAGGCCGATATCAGAAACTCCCCAGGAAGAAACGACTCTGCCTGTGTGGAGAAGGAAACTTGGAGACAGCGTCACACGTTCTTCTGACCTGCCCCCTGTACAAAGACCTAAGGAGTGAGATTATTACTCCCCTCCTACTTTCTGTCCCAGGTCGCTTATCAGCAGCCGCAATGTTTTACTTGTTAGCGGACCAGAACACCCAGACAACAGAGAAGGTCGCCAGATTCATTGAGAGGGCAATGAGACTAAGGGCCTCAATTTGAAAGACAACTCGGCATATATGACTACTAGCCCATGCACCTGAGGTCTATATTTGTCTCGATTGGCTTATCTATATAGTTCTGAGGAACGAGAGTATCGTACCATCTTTACTGACTATTTCAGGCCACCAAATTGTCTACCTCATTGTCTACCTTATTTCTAGCAGGAACAGAAACGATAACAGAGAAAATCGTTTGACTCTCTGAGAACGAGGTCACTATCTGAATGGCCTTTTAGCCTGGGGGTTTCATATGATTTATCAGTATATTTATATATTTGTGTACTTGACTGATCTTTCTCCAGTATTTTTATCTGTTTTATCTGTATTCTTAGTCGCAATGGCCTGTTGGCTACGTGAATAAAGTTTGATTTGATTTGATTTTGATTTGAGAGGCCGATAATGGAGAAACATGTTTTGTTGCAGCTGGAGCAGATGAAGGCGTCTAGTTGTGCGGCTGCAGGTGCACCATGGCGTTTCTTCTTCTCTGCGCTCCTTCCACTGGTCATTCCTCCTCTGGTCACTGCTGTGGATGCACAACCTGACTGAGTGTCTCAAAGGACTGCAGTCATCTGCAAGGGATTCTCACACAACGGGGGTAGATGTTGCCAGCCTTCATGCCTCATTTGCAGACATCTCTGTAATGCACAGTTGGCCTGGTGCCAGAAGCCAGCTCCCTATAGAGCACGTCCTTCTTCAAGATCCCCACCCTATTCCATTCTGTGGACATGACCAAGCCAGCATAAATGTCGTTGAGACAGGAGTGCGGACATGCTGGGAATGTGCGCCTGGGAGAGCACATCTTTGAGACTCCCATCTTGCCATGTGATGCAGGAGACAGGTTTGCAAATTAATAGAAAAAAGGCAATCACAAAATCATAGAATTGCAGAGTTGGAAGGGACCCTGAGAGTCATCTGCACTACAGGGATCTCAGCTAAAGCATCCATGAGAGATCACCATCCAACCTCTGCTTTAAAACCTTCAAGGAAGGAGAGTTCACCACTTCCTGAGCAAGTCCATTCCACTGTTGAGCAGCTTTTACCTTCAGAAAGTTCTTCTTGATGTTTAGTTGGAATCTCCATTCTCATAAGGAGCAGGGACCCACTGGTCCCCACCGACAGCATCCTCTGTGCCCTACTCATTAGAACATGAGAAGTGCCTGCTGGATCAGGCCAATGGTCCATGTAGTCCAGCACCCTATTCTCACAGCGGCCAACGAGATTCCTGCAGGAAACCCACAGGCAGAACCTAAGCACAAGAGCACTCTCCTAGCAGCTGTTTTCCAGCATTGGTATTCAGAAGCTCCACTGCCTCTTCTTCCTCATCTGACAGCAAGAGCCACCGCAGTCCAGAGCCAATCAGGATTGAATGACTCTTGAGAGAAGTGAGGATGACAAACAGGCCTGTGCAGAGGGTGGGGGGGGGGAATCTGAATACATTTCCCCCATGCCCCAGCGGGCTAAGCTGGCCAGGAGTCCCCACTAGGGGCCTGCCAGACTTAGCACTCTGTGCCTCCCAACCAACCAGGGACTCCTGCCCTGGGCCTCAGGCAAGCTCTGCACGGGCCTGATGACAAATACTACACCGTGTGGGCCTTGAGTCAAATGTGTAACTCCCACACATAGTTGTAAGCTTGAAGCAGTACAACCTTGGAGAGTACGCTTGCCAGTTGAGCCTACCAAATGGATTATCTGTTTCCGAGCCAGGAATAGAACCCAGGTCTTCAACCTGCCATACTTGAAGACTTGGGCGGTGTTGGCACTTCTCATCCCATCCCTTGGCCTTTGTCCCAGAGGTTTCAAAACACAAGGAGGACCAGTTTTGAGGGTTAGATTGCAGCACATCCACTGAGCTCTCTGACTCGAGAGTTAGCCAGTGATTTCAGCTTGTTTGAAATGTCCATCTTGCCGAAACAAAGTAGGTCTGGCTCTGCTCAGTGCCTGAATGGGAGACCCACCGTGGAAATGTGACTTCCATGATGGGAGTAAAGTGAGCAATAAATCCACTACAAATTAAAATGAAAGCGGGTTTTCTGGAAAACTTTGGATCAGAAAAATATCCACGGTCCTGAACTAAACTGGGATCTGACTTCAGTGGCTTCTGTTTCCACTGTTGGAGGCAAGGTGCTTCTCTGCTATCCAATTTCTGGGAATCACAAGAGGACTCTTGTCAGGTTTTCTGGTCATCATATAGTTAACTGTCCAGGAGGTATTCTGATCCTGGGTGGCTTGCCCACAGCTACACGGGCATTTTCCTTTGTCTGGAAAAAGGGGAGTTTTTGTTTTGCTTTCCCCTCGATGCTGTTTTCTGTGCTGTTGCTTTTTGATGTATGAGAGAAAGCTGCAGATATGCAACTCGAGTCTGTAGGACGTTTTGTGTGCTACTACAATAAAGCTCTGTTAGATTAGTAGCACTGGTGTCCAGTTGATTTATTTTAAGACACCACTGGAGAAGCAGACCTAAAGAAGCCATCGTACCCTGTGCTAACTCTGCTACTGAAGACTGTTTTAAACGTGCAGCCTGAGAGAGGAGCATGACTGTGCAGCCATTAGATGTCGGGGAGGATCGTAAAGCTGATTGATTACAGCACCGGGCAGCAGCACTACTTGGGTCAAAGGTTTTATGACCCAAATACTTCAAGAACTCTTGCTCTCAGGTCCTGCTTGCTGGCTTCCTATAGACGTCAGGTTGGCCACTGATGAGTACAGGATGGCAGACTAGTGCAATTTATATTTACATTGCTATAGGTTTGGCAGGGGTCAGTCTGGATGATACCTGTGGGTCCCTTTCAGACCTGTGATCCTATGACTGTGAGGTTAGAATCTGCAAGATAAAACAGGGCAAACCAGTCTGATTCTGAAAGCTGGGAAGACAGGTGTTTTGCTCTGTGCTGGACACAGAGAGATCTATTTTGGGGCTTCCCTTGATCTCTAATGGCTAAACAAAAACTGTTGGGGTGCTCCTGCTGTGCACCCCTCCATCCTGTAGGGTGGTTGTATACATGTGTAAGCAAAACCAAATATCCTAAGGACATCACATTCTCCATCGATGGTTATTCCAAAGAAACCGAAGCCCTGGGACCACTGGAGTTTCTTGCCACTTGGGAGATTGGAGTGGGCACAACAATATGATTGTGCCAATGCTGATTTGTGGTGTTTCTTTTTCCTGTATTTATTTTTCTTTATTACTTTTCTGTACTGCCCTTCATCCAAGGATCATGGGGCAGTTGACAATATAAAAACACAGTCACAAATGGAAACAATACCCCCTTAACGTACACACACGCACAGCTTAAAAAGGCATAGATTGTTTAATTAGCCAAAGGCCTGGGAGAAGAGGAATGTTTTTGCCAGGCGCCAAAAGATAAGTAACAAAGATGCCAGGCAAGCTTTCCCATTGCCAATTTTTAACTGGAATTAATTCATTGTGCAACTAATTAAATTTTAAGGGAAACCGCTGTTCTAAAAATGGGAGATTTTCCCACTGAAAATATAGAGGTGAAAAATATTGTGGGAATTTTTTTCCAAATTTGGTGTGTGTGTACCCCCCATCACTGGTTTCATCTGCTATTTGAAATACATTATCAATCGCCCTGATCCTCTGGTATTCGGGCTCGGTCAAAATTTATATAACAGAAAAGTAAAATACGTATCTCTTGACAGGTTGGAGCATGTGCAGCCACAGAGAGATGATGCTGTTTTATTTTGGAGTTGACTGGGTTCATTTCTGAATCTCATGCATCTCTTATCTGAGGGAACTGCCCTAGCTAATTCACTGGCAATAAGATGGAGGGGAAGGAGGAGGAATCGCACTTGGCATCCAGGAACCGCCTTGAAGGCTGTACGCCCAATTTCCAGGTGAAAGGGGAAGTGGGTGCCTCCTTGCTCAGCCTGTGAGCTTCTCATAGCCATCTCATCTGGCTGCCCTGTGGTTGGAGGAACGAGGACCGTTGGTGTTAACTGCTGTAGCAATGATAAAAGTTTTAAAACAGAGCAAAATAGGGTCAGAATAGGAAATGTAATGTGGGATTATTGAGAGAACGCCTGTGAGGTGCATTTCTTCGCTCAATGCATTAGCTGCCTTACAGAACACCCTGCCACAAGTTAAGGGGACAGCAACAAGTTTAGAAGGCAAAACAAAATAAAAAAAATTCCTTCCAGTAGCACCTTAGAGACCAACTAAGTTTGTTCTTGGTATGAGCTTTCGTGTGCATGCACACTTCCTCAGATACTTCAGATCCTTCAGTTTAGAAGGCATTAGAACACAAAAAGGATCGGGCAAACTCGTGGAAGGCATAGAGATCTACAGCTGATGTTCAACCTCAGTAGCAGCTGCTGCAGTCCACTTCCAAGTCCCGCTCAGCAGGTTGGGCTGCACAGAAGCTGCTTTTGGTGAGCCTGAGGTGTGGCACACCCATAATCTTTTGGTTGCCTTACCTTGATCATATCTCTGGCTTCTGGTCAGTTGGCACTTCAAACAGGAGGCCAAAGAGAGTGAGCAACATTGCTTGCCCCACCCCCTGCCTCCCTATAAGCTGGAAGCTGCACAGATCAGCTGCAAGAAATGTTTCTGCAACACTTTCCAGAGGGCTAGCCGTATTAATCTAGCACAGGGGTCTGCAACCTTTAAGACCAAAAGAGCCACTTGGACCCGTTTCCGAAGGGGAAAAAAAATCTGGGAGCCGCAAAACCATTGCGACATTTAAAACAAATATAACACTGCATTTTATTTTTAAAAAATCCGATCTAAATAAAAAAAATCCGATTTAAATTTTAAAAATCCATTTTTTTTAAAAAAAAATCATTCATTTTTATCCACCCTGGGGACCACTACCAGGTCACAGCCTGATCCAAGGTGGGTTGCAACAGCATACAAATATTTGATTTGTTGTTGTTGTTGTTTTAAAAAATGAGTCCTCAACTGCACACTTGTGTTAAATGTTTGTCCCATGTCTTATTGAAGACTGCTGGCTTTTACAATAATCTTAGTATCTTTTACCCTTAATATTCCAGACCAGAGGCTATGTTCACCTCTTCCAACCTCCTCTCTTGCTAAATAAAGCACAGAATTGCACCAGAGAAGCCTGTGATGTTTGTGCTGACTTGCATACAGGTGGCTGTAGTAGGTCGTAGTGTTCAAACCTTTTTAGGGGAGTTCCCTGCCCCCTTAATGACAATGGCGATAGATTTTGCACATGAACACAGATCCAAGTTAGGACTCCTCTCTTCCACGCCAACAGGTGCTTTGTCAAGGCTCCCCTAACACACACTCAGGACAGAGGAAAAACTGCAAAATGTCCCGGCCTTGCTCCGGGGCGGAGAGAGACGCACGCCCGCAAGAGCGCGGTCTGAGGCTGCGAGCGGAACCAGGAGCGAAGGAGGCAGCGGCAGGGAAACAGGCGCCGCTTCCTCGACCATTTTTAAAAAGAGGGCTTCCCCCCTCGCCCGCCACCCTCCGCCCCTGGCCCAGCCCGCAGCTGCCTACCTCGTCGTCGCCTCGACGCAGCAGCTAGCAGCCTTCCGAGAGGAACCGCGCCCAGCCCTCCCCCGCGGTCCCACGACCCAGCCGAGGAGTCCTGGCCTCCAGTGCCCGTGCAGGGACGCGTCTGAAGGCCCCCTTGCTGCCCCCATCCCGTCCCGCCTCCCAGCTGCCTCTGGATGCCGCGGGGTCCCACATACCCTCCGACCCCGGAGCTCCCCTGTCCACCCCAAGGCCGCCTCCCACGCTAGGAAGACTCCCGGAGCTGGGTAGGGTTGGTCCCGCCAGGCAGGCTCGGGGGGGGGCGGCCTCTCCCATGGGCACCTGCTTCGGAGGCGGAGGCGGGGTCTTCAAAGTTCCCCCTCCCGCTAGCCCAGCTCCATCTCTTCCCGAAGGAGCGTGCGCACCTCAGGCACGCTCCCCGCCAGAGCCCTCGGCTGAGCTGCGCCACCTCTACTGCACCCCCACCTCCAAGCCCCGCTGCCCCACTGTTCAAGGCCAGGTGATCCTGGGTACGCCCCTGAGCAGCGCCCTCAGCCTCTGGAGGGCGGGCCGCCGGCCAGCTGGAGGGCGGTCGCTGCCAGCTGGAGAAGTGGGCGGGCGTATCCGTCCCGGAGCCGCGGCAGCCGTGTAAAAGAGCCGCATGTGGCTCCGGAGCCGCAGGTTGCTGACCCCCGATCTAGCACCTTCGGGATTGGCAGTTTTGTTAAGCTTTTTTTTGTGGAGTGAAAAGCTTCTGCCAGAATTACATTTTGGTGCTGCAAGACTCTCTGTTGATTTTGCAGCAGTAGCTCAAGAGCGACTCTCCTCCCATGCTGAGCATTTAACTCTGCTAGAATCTTGCTTTTCTGCTTATAGTGCAATCTGAACTGAGGATCCACCTGAATGAGAGTTTGGAGGTCTTGCAAGTGTAACTCCCTCACCCCCACTTAAACTGTCCAAACTTAAGCTGGCCTGTCCCCCAAAAGGAGCATGGCAGGACTGGGCAAAGAGAGATTTACAGCTATGCCAAACCTCTTCCAGCTCAGTCATGAGACCTGGCAAGCTGGCACAACTTACACCGCGCAGAAGTGTGGCATAAGTGAAATTCTCCTTTCAAGGCTTGTTTTCCCTCCAGCAGGCTTGGGTATAGCCTTGCCCCAAACTGAATCTGGAATAAGGGTAACTTAAACCGGCATTAAGTTCCACCAGCTTCCTGGATTTAGGATTGCTCTGCCTGATGCAGCAACAGACCCAGTAGGGCAATGCCTTTGGAACGGCTTGTGTTTAAAATTCTAGAGCGTTTCTAGGTTACACAGAACTCTTCTGCAGAGTGAAGCAAGAAAGCCAAGCTATGTTCCTCTGCCAAGCTAATATTTATACCCTATCCAATTATTGCACACACCATTTGCATGAGTGAAAGTCACTTGCAGAAGTAGGTCACCAGAGGTGGATATTGCCCCTGCCCACATGCCTTCATCTTAGGTGACAAATAAAAAGACAATTAATTTGTTTTGTGTGAAACACCCCTTATTATTCAATGGTTTAATTACATTTTAATCAGGTATCTATGTTATTAGTTTGTGCAACTTGGCCAATAAATGTAGATGCACCATCAAAGGACTCTTGTTCCAGTAATGGGGCATTCTGGCTTTGCTCCCTGACTGGTGCTAGTTTCAAGTGGGATTTCACCATGCAGCAGGCAATTCGAGGCACTACAGGAGTTCATTGGAAGGACCTGCACAACGAAAGATTGGGTGCTGGAAAGTGCAAGACAACCCCTTGCTTTTAAGAAATGTTGCTGAGCCGTTTCCCAGCAAACAAGGCTCCCTGTGCCCTTTTAAATTTAAACCCAAACTCCTGTTCACAGAAGCTGTTAATTAAAATGGAACTAATCTGGGTGTGGACTTTTTCTCACCGTTTTAAGCCTTGGTATCCCTTTGGGGCTTGTCAGGGTGCCGACTTTGCCAGTAGTAGATAGCTGATATATGCATGACACAAAATGAAGCCATGAGAGGGTCTGCACCTTGATGTAGCAGGGGTTTTAACATGATACAAAACTTTAAGCCTCCCGTTTGTTTGTTTGTTTGTTTGTTTAAAAAAACAGCAGGCTTTAGAAATCTTTAAGATCAGGAGGAAAAACTTTGGTGCTGGTAACACAGTGGTTTGATTTCACCCTCCAGAGGCACACTCCATTATCTCTAGAGACAAGACGGATGCCAACAACACCGTGTAGCACCCTCTCCGATGTGCTAGTATTACTAGGGAGTAACTGGATTTAGGGAGAAAGTATAGGTCGGCAGCAACTGGAGAATGCCACATGAATGAGGAATGAGAAGAAGCAGGCGAGATTCACAGGCCACGTTTAGCTGAGGTGTGGGTGGGTCCCTATGCTCAATTGCAGAGTGTCAACACAACCTCTTTGGAACTAGGAGTGTAAAGATTAATTAGATCTGTCTGGGAGCAAATACAGCATGACTATTAGCCATTGATAGACCTACGCACTATAAAACTGGTCTCGTTTTATTAAAACTGGTCTAATCTCAGCAGTTAGATAAACACACACCCCAGCCATAAAGAGGAGGCGCTCAAATAATTTATAAGATTTTATTGAAAAAAAACCCATCATGTATTCCTGTGACAAATCCATCAATAATTAACTTATTGGCTCGTGTCGTTCTTAACGATGAAGCAACTGGCATGCAGATGGGCTGCTCGGTGAGCTCGGCTACATGAGCGAGGGGTCAGATGCCAACCCTGCAGGGGGAAACGATCTGCACTGCTTTGACCCAATTTGTGGGGAGAGCTTTTGCATATCAATACCCGATCCCACCCGAGGTGAAATGATGACGCAGGACACCAGAAATAAGGTTAATGGGCATAAAAGGCCACAACTTCATTGGTTACGAATTTGAGCGGTATTGGCTTAGGCATTGGAACTAGCTAACAAATATCCGACTCCAGCACGTTGTGCTGGCAGTCCGGGAAGGGTTAACCACCTATAGGTGAGGGACCCTGCTGCTGCACATCAGCTAGGGCCTCACCCAGTGATCACCGGATTGGGGCGTGCCTTTGGCCCTCACCCACCGTGGTTTCGGACAGGGACACGCCCCCCGGACTCATTTGCTGACGTACCCTTCAAAGCCTTGGGGGGAGGTGATGGCCGAACCTCCCCCCCCCCACCGAGATCCTAACTGGGATAATCCAATGCCTAACCACCAAACCAAAGTTGTGACGAGTTGCTACAAGGTAGGCGAAAAACCACCAAGCGGAAGCCAATTTGCCAAGTGGGAAAATTCCTACCAGGCCCCTTAACGGCGACCAACCGCGCTAAGGGGAGCAGGAAAGAGGGTGAGCCCTGGACGCGCACCGGCTTAAATGGAGCCGGCCACACCCAGCAGCTGAGCCGGTTGGTCAGCGGGCTGGGCACCGCGCCCAGGGCTCAGCCAGTGGGCGCAGGGGATGCCACCATCCCCTGCGCACGTGCTGGGCTCGTGATGATTGCAACTCCCCCTCCTCCCTAAAGGGTCGGAAAAGGATTTGGAGTGCACCAGGTTCAGTCCAAGTCTGTTACAATCCCATGAATCGCTGCGACGACTGCCAACTGAAACGCTCCCACGTTACTGAACTTGAAATGCTCGCTAACATGGAGGCAGCAGAACTGGGGGGGGGGGGGATTCTGCTGCCACAGCCCCCAACTCCCTGGAAATCAGTGTTCCTCCTTAAATCCCCATAAACTGCTGTTGCTAACGGTGCACCCCTATGAATATGCAGAGCCGTTTCCGAGGGGTGTTGCTGTTTTTAGGTGCCACTTCCAAGTTGCCAGGTATCTTTGGTGGCAACCACAATCCACCGACCCCGCCTTCCTACACTATTGCTTCTTCAAAATACACAAGTAACCTTTTTGCACTTTGGTGCACCTGTGCAAAGCTTATTGCACTTACACAACACGGAACACCCTGAGGCCTGGCTCGTTTGCTTTTTGGAGAAGTGCACCCACCCGAAGACAAACCCCTCACCAGTGGTTACGTTGCAGCCAATCTTGAGCCCCAATGGCATGCACATCGAGTCAGGATTCACCCCCACAAGGGCTTATCCGCACTTACGCTGAACAACATCCACCCCATTTCCCAGCCACCCCATTTAGAAGAGTTCCTGGACAGTTCTATGCAGATTTTACCTTCCTGAATAATCTGGTGCCACCTACAAGGCTGGCATGTGGCAGACCGTTAAATGCACTTTTCTCATCGCTGTTCAAACAGCACAGCTTGCCACTGCATATTTGGGGTCAGGGGGCAGGGCTTTCAAGACATTTCACACCTGGGGACGCCCCTCCCCTTAACAACCTGGCCACTGAACTCAGCTGAAGGCGTTTCTGAGTCAGTGGTTTGACACCCAGCGTACCTTCCTTCTCCAGCAGTGTTGCATGCTCAGCCTCCTTTTGAAATTATAATCTTTCCCCTGCCGCCAGTGGCAGGAACAGTAGCAGGAGTAATGTTCAAATGAGCTTTTGGATTATTTGCAACCTGCAACCAACTTCTCTTCTGTGTGCCAAGACTCACACCCACGGCCTCCCATCATCGCAGGTGTGCTGTGTTCCAGCTGCAAGCCTTTGCAAATTCTTCCAAACTGCCCCGTAAGACACGAGTCTTGGTAATTCAAAGGAAGCACTCCCCCAGAGGATACCTAACTGGGAAAGTAACTGAAAACTGGATCCCTGTGACTGGAAGCTGATAGCTATTTACGAGCTGGGTGCTGGGCGACCTCCTCCTTCTGATCCTCGGAGTGCCTTCTCTTCCTGGCACCATTCTCCTTCATGGCTTTCCAGCCTTGCCCTGTGGTCACTCAGCCTGCGGCCGTCAACAACTGCTCCCCGTGTCCATACAGGGACTGGAAATCGGGACTGACGGACTGCAGCTCGGACCAAACAATATGTGAGTGTTGCTGGGGATTGACCATGCTGGGGGCAGGGAGGAGGGTACCCTGGGCATGGCTGCTTCGCTCCCCATGTTCCAGCAAAGCCACCCTACTGCTGCCTGGCACCTCTTAGGTGCAGGGCTCAAGGCTGCCTCAAAGGCATGTCTTTCCCCAATGGAGGCGCTGTTTTTTCGTACCCATTTGCTGATTTACAGGTATCCAGATCAAAGGCACTCAGCTTCAGGGTCCAGAGCAGAGTGTTAGCGTTGCTGAAAATTGTCCAGGGACTAAGCTGCTTCTGGCAATCTCCGTGTCAAATTGAAGCCCTCCTCTCTGCCCCCTCCTCCAGGTTTCTGCGGGATCTTCTGCCTTCCCTGCCTCACTTGCAAGGTGGGAGCGCAGTACGGCGAGTGCTTCTGCGTCCCCTTCCTGCCGGGGGCTCTTGTGGCCATGCGGACGGGCCTGCGAGAACAGCTGCGCATCAAGGTACCCGTCCCCGGGGGGGACTTCTGGGAAAGTTCCAGCAGATGATTGCCAGGAGGCGCGGTTGGCACACGGGAGTTATATCCAGGGTGAAGAAGGGAGGGGCAGGCAGGCAGGGAGAAAATGCACCGAGCTCCGCAGCCTTTCGCACAATGGACGCCAGAGCTCTATCCCACCGCAGCAGCAGCTGTTGCAGCAGCCCACTTTCTTTGTAGGCTCTTCCTCTTGACTGCAACATACAAAAGTCCAATGTGGAGAAAGGGGAAAGGTTGCCGGATTGGTGGTTTGGCCAGAGGACAGAGTTTGGAGGAGACGCAGGCTGCTATGCAGATCCAGGGAGCCTCATCTTGAGAGCACATCCCATTCAGTAGATAGTTCCCATCATGCCATCCCTGCTATTCGTGGGAACTGGTTTTGAGGAAGGTGCTGGGAATTCTGCCGAAAACCCCTCCATGGAACAAAAGATGGAAAGACTGTTAGATTGGGTTTAAAGCAGGCAATCTACACAGGCTGTGTTTGGTCTTTAATCTGGGGCAGTGGGGAGGCACTTGGAGGCAGGAACGAAGACATGGTTTTCCTCGACTGATGGTCCTCTCCTCTTCCACAGGGTTGCGTGTGCTGCGATTGGTGCGCTTTCTGCTTCTGCTGCCCCTGCGCTCTGTGCCAGATGGCACGAGAGCTGAAGAGCCCATGTTGTTAGCCTCACCCTGAGCTGGACACTCTGGAACCCCCTTGCTGGTTGGCCCCGTTCCCTACTGCGTTGGGGGGGGTGTGTGCTGTGGGGCTCAGGTGCCTGGGATGAACTGAACCGAACCACTCAGGGAAGCTTTGCAGCTGAGTTGCAAAGCGCTGCCAAGTTGGTTTCCAGCCGACTGATGAAGCGCAGGCATAGGAGAACTGCAAGCTTTGGACTGTCGTGGCTTGTGGCTCTCATTGGGCTTCAGGTGTTGCTTCACTAAGGACAGTCACAACCTCCTTTTCCAATGTGTGTGTGGGGGGGGAGAGCCACATCACCCGCTCTCCCTTGTGTGCACATAGGAAGTTGCTAGCGTTGTAAATAAATGGGGGGGGGGCCGAATACTGCTCTCCTCCTGCAATCGATTTGGCAGCAAAGGACCTCGATCCTTCAGCTTCCAGGGGTTGGGTATAGGAGCTGCATACACAAAAGGCAGTTGACTCAGTACTGCGATGAAACATCCCTGGGAAGTGAAGCTGCGGTTGTCAAAATGCTGAGCAAAACAGAAGGGCCAGTTGACTTGAGTCACAGAATTGTAGAGTTGGAAGGGACCCCAAAGGTCATCTAGTCCAACACCCTGCAATGCAGGAATCGAGGGGCTAAAGCTTTTCCTAGGCTGTGCCATTTGAAGCCACGTGACACGTGCAAAAAGGCTTGGCACAAGCCCTTCTCCCTGGTGCCCTAGCGTTGTAGGCGCAGCGAGTGTTTCTCAAACCTGAACCCCAACTCCCCCCCCCATAGTCTGAAGTGGTACGATACATACGCCGCCTCTTTGGCAACCTGGTGTGCAGGCTGGGGGCTGATGGGAGTTGTAGTCCAATAACATCCAGATGGCACCAGGTTTGGCAACGGCCCATTCGGCACTTGATTATGTCGACCCCACAAAACCGCCTCCAGCTCGCCTATTTTGCCAACAGGGAAACTCTTATTACACTTCTGAGGGCTTTTGGTGTCTGTGTGCAGGGGGCGGTGGGCAGGCAGCGGAGGCCAAAGGACTGTAACAAAAGTAGGTGGGAGGGAAGGGGTTAAAACACACACAAAAAGGAAAACAACACTGAGAAAAATCAGAGAGGGGATGTCAAATCCCCTCTGCAAACAAACGCATGGAGTTTCCTTCCGACAAACCTGTCCCTGACTTTTAATGCAGAAGAAGAGTTGGGCTGGTGGCCACTTGCTGCCCACTCCCTCCTGTGCAGCTGCGCAAGGAAGACGGGGAGGGAGCCCTAGAGAGGACCCCTCTCCCTCCCCACACCAACACTTTGGAGCTGCAAGAGTACAGCAGCGCCCTCTGGTGGCAACGTCTGTGTTCCATGACATGATAACTGGAGATGCTTCCCTTGAATTTCACCCTCAAAGGCGCTTCTCCTGTGCACCCCTTCAAGGCCGCCTCCCCGAGGCGAAGAAGGGCTGTGCAAGCAACGAGTCCCATCCCTTCCCGAAGCCCGGCAGGGCTCCCCCGGCAGCTCAGAGGGACATGCTCGTGAGGTTCTCGTGGCTGAGGAGTCCTTTGCGGGAGCTGCTGACTCCGTGGCTGCTGCTGCAGTAGTCCTGGAGATTGTGGCGCAGGGTGACGAGGGCAGAGCCCAGGCAGGCACGGTTGGGGGCCTGCAGTCCTCCGGGCAGCTGGAAGAGGACCGTGGCCACCCCGGCCATCCCGTCGTCCGTCGGCTCCAGGGTGATGGGTCCCACCCGAAAGCTGGAGTAGGAGTAGCCCATCAGGTGGGAGAGGAAGGGCTCGGAGCGTCGGAAGTGGGCCACAGGATAGGGCACCTCGTGGTATGGCTTCAACCGGCTCGGCTGGGCAGCGGCCAGCGCTGGGTGCTTGTGGGGGCGCGCGGGGAGGAAGACCAGCTCGGCCGCAGCCCCCAGCGCATCCGGCTCGAAATAGATGGTCACTTTAGCGAAAGGCCGGCTGGCCATCTTGGTCATCTCCTGCAGGTGTCGCCGCTGCTCATGCCTCAAATCCAGGAACTGCTTGACCTTCCAGAGCAGGACGCAGACAGAGAGGAAGAGGAAGAAGCAGGAGAAGAAGACGGAGAAGAAGACAAAGAGGTCGATGTGGGCCTGGTCTTGGCGGAAGAAGAGCAGCCCCTGGGACTCGGTGACGTTGGGGCTGGTGCCCCCGATGCCCAGCAGGATGACATAGAAACGGCTGGATTTCAGGGCGTGGATCTCATGCGGGTAGGTGATGACCACTCGGTCTCGGACGGCTCGCACGACCAGCACCGCTTGCTGCTCCCGCACAGTGATGTAGGTGATGAGCCCGTGGGTCTGCGCCTCTCGCACGGCCGGAGAGGGCTGGCTCCCGTTGCTGAGGCCGCTGCGCCCGCCCGCTTCTTCCCCCGGCGGCACAACGCGCACCGAGTGGAAGCCCGTGACCCGGTCCACGTCCACCACAAACATCTCGTAGGAGGTGGAGATGTAGACGTCCACCCCACCAAAGGTCACGTCGATGGTGATGCGGATGTCCACGTTGGTGAATTTGGGCTGGACGCCAAAGAAGACGGAGCGGCCAAGCAGCAGGTTCTTGATGTTGGGCTCGTGGAAGCAGTTGAGCTGTGATGTAGGGTCAAAGCAGCTCTCTTGGTCCACGATGATCAGCCGGTAGCACTGGTGGCCACCCACCGGGTTGCCGTGGAAAAACTCGCGGCACTTGGCGCACTGTTGGTGACAAGGGGAAAAAGGCAGGTCAGTTTAGTGGGATTGGGGGGGTCACACAAGCTGTCTCATGCCCAATTCTTCACTCTGTGAAAGGGGTGCAAATGAAACAACTCTGCACTGTTGCTTCATTGCTTCTTATTCCAAAATCTTCACCACTTTGCTAAATTCACTTTGCTTCTTCCAGTCAAAGGGTGACACAAGCTGTTCTGCGGGTTCTAGAAATGCCCCATAACCACCACATCATACGCTTTTGCTGTCCCTGCAGATTTACAACACAAAACAGTTCCTGTTGGTCTTCCCGCCAAGATTAGTCGTCCAAATGCCACAGAGGGGATGGCAAAAAGGATGTCACCTTTTTATCGCCTAGCAGAGGTATGCGATTTCTGAACAGAGAATGATGTTCTGGCTATTACGGCAGGTCACTATCAAGAGGCTACATAGGTTTATGCAATCACAGCCCAACACAAAATCATGTGGCAAGGAGCTCCATGGGTTAATTATGTGCTGTGCTCACAAATCTTTCCTTTGTTTGCCTAGAACCTTCTGCTGGTCAGTTCTCCTGCATGGCCTGGAGACAGGGATGTACCTAGGGGTTGGCTGCTGCCAAGGACACAGGCCCAGAGGCACGCAAAAATTGCCCCTCTCCACTCTGCCTGCCCATCTATGCACTCCCTGGGCTGCTCCTCTGCTGCTCTGCATGGCTGGGCAAGGTATGCAAGCTCCTCTGGGTGCCTTGACGGAGGAATGTGGTTGCTGGTGTGGGCAACCACAGCAGCCCCAGTTGGCCGATGGCACTATCAGGAGTATGTGTGGAGAGCCCACTAGGGCTTGGAGAGAAGAAAGATGAAGAAAGCAGGTGAGAGCTGCAGGAGGAGGAAAAAGGGAGGGAGGAGCCAGAAGGGAAAGCAGCAAGCAGAGGGAGGGAGGGAGGAAGAGGAGGGGTGGCAGAGCAGACCCAACCCTGATGGCTGCAGAGGAAGTCACCGGCAGAGCACGAAAGGTGACAAAAAGCAAACTTTTCCCCTGTTTCTGCTACATGATCTCTCCCAGCTGAGACACCTCCTTGCCAAGAAAGCAAGGGAGCCTAGGTACACCTCTGCCTGGAAATACTGTGCTTGGGAGAGAAATGGTTCTGTCTCCTCCCCCATGAATGATCTTCCACGGCTCCCAGTTACTGCAGTGGGGATTGTGCGGGAGAACTTCCGGATGGACTGTGTCGTTTTTCTACGGATCACTCGCTCCCTTCCACACCCGAATTGTAGCGCCTTATTCCGTAAGCTTCTTTCATCCCTGCCAAGGACCCGCCTCCTGCGGCCGCAGCCCCGCCCCTCACCTGTTGCTTATAGCAGTCCTTTTTGTCTGACTGGGCACTGTTCTGGCAGCCTCCCGTCTCCGTGTTGTTCTGGCAGGGGCAGCCGGTCCCATCCAGCTCGTTGCACGAGTCAGCGTGGCCGTTGCACTGACACCTGGGAGGAGAGGGGTCACGATGAGACACAAGAACATGAGAAGAGCCTTCCTGGATCAGGGCAACGGCCCATCCGGCATCCTGATCTCACAATGGCCAGCCAGGTGCCTATTGAAAGGCCCCAACCACAAGAGCCCTCTGCCCACCCACTCCCAATTCCACTGGTTTTTAACATAAAGACTGTAAGAACAGTTCTGATCCTGACTCCAGGATCCCGGCCAACCAGATATTGTGGGAAGCCTGTTTCTAAGTGCTTTTAATATGTGGCGTTCTCTGTTGTTTTTACTGCTGCCGTTGTAGCATCATGGTGTTTCGGTTTGATATTGTGGTTTTATTGATACCGCATATGATGGGAAGATGCCCTGGGATAGGTTTTGCCTTAGGACGCAGAATACGTTTGTTTTGTTTTTAATAAATAAGAACGACTCAGCTTTGGCCTCCCCGCTCCTTACTTGGTGCACTTCCCCTCCAGCAGGAAGTAGCCGTGAAGGCAGCTCTCGCATTTCTCCCCAAAGCTGTTGTTCTGGCAGTTAACGCACACGGCGGCGTCCTCAGCTGGCCCTTCTGCCACCCATTTGGGGATCTGTGGGGAGGCAGGGAGGTGAGTGAAATGTGACACCCCACTCGTGCATTTCCCCCTGGCAGCAGACTAAGCTCACGATCCTCTGATGCAAATGCTGATCCTGTCCGCTCAGGAAACATGACGTAAACCCTTTCTCTCTCTCTGAAAGGCAGCTGGTTATAGTGGAATTGGGCTTCCCGTAACCTGCCCATCACTTGCACGCTGCTGCGTTTTCATTAGACCCAGCGGCAAGTGTTTCGTGAAGGCCAGCTTCAAAATGTAACTGGGGATTATTGGACGATTAATGACGATTAATACAAAACAATATTAAGAGGGAAAAGATACAAATGGAATATGAGCACATTATTTAGCATTGTTATATATACAAGTAAATTATACAACAATATAAGATATTGTAGATAGAAATAAATTGGAAGGAGAGGTTTCACAATATGGGACTAAGGTGATAACATGTGACAGATGACAAATGTTATAAAGAAGTATATATCCGTGGAAATAGGTGACAAAAGAAAACAGAAGAAGAACGGGGTGAAGCAGAAGGGGGGTAGTGGTTGTTGTTTTTTTACAAACTGTATAAGCTATGTATATGATATAAGCATAAGAGCATCTTTATTGATACAAACCTTTGTATATACCAGTATATAATTCATAAATGTTGTACATTCTTGTTTAAATTATAATTATGAGAAAATTTAATAAAAACTATGTGTAAAAAAAACCAAACAAAATGTAACTGGGGAAAATATATATTTCGAGGAAGGCAAGGAGCCTTAAATCACTGCCTTTTCTCAAGAAAGGCAATTTATTTCTCATGCAGAGAAAACTGCACAGCGTGGGTGGCACTGAACTGCCTCGCAGGGTTGCTATGAGGATAAAACGGGGAAGAAGAGAACCCCGTATGTCACCTTGGAGGAAAGGAGGGATAGAAATGCAACAGTTAAAACTATGTTTTACTCAGGGGAGCCCCGTTGAAATAAATGAGCATGGCTAAATTGGGCCCATTAATTTCAGCAGGTCTGTGCTGAGCAACTTAGTTGAATAGCACCCCATGTGCTTGCTGGCACTAGCGACAAGTGCTCATTCGTCTGTTTTACAGGAGTAACCAAAAATAGTACCTGTTCAAAGGTGTAGCTATGATGCAGTAAGCACAGAAGTTCTACACACGGTGGCACACAATGAAGGTGCCCATATGCATTGGATTCTCTGAAGAATATGGATGGCCAAATCCCCTCTGCACCCTTTTGACCTGGCAGGTCTCCTTCCACCAAAAGAGACACTAGCAGTTGTCCCGGCAAGCCAGGCCCGGCTCCCCCGCCGCCCACCGCTGGCACTCACCAAGGCCGGCTCCAGCGGGAAGCGGGCAGGATCCCGGCGGGCTCTCTCGTACTCCTCCCGCGTGATGCACACGTTGCTGTTTCCCCGGCAGAAAGTGTTGCAGGGGCGACAGGAGCCGCCGCTCAGAGCCGACCCCACAAAGAGCGGCTGGCATTTTTCACAGTGCTGCCCCTGAGGGGAAAAGAGGCGAGGGGGCAAGACTTTGGAGCAGACATGCAAAGCGACCGGCGGCTTGCCCTTTTCAGCCTCCCAGGGAAGTGGGCTGCCCCTCTGTTCTTCAGGAGGCATTTCTTTAGAGGGAGGCAAGTCCGTGCAAGTGCACAGGGATTTGGGAATCTGCTTTCTACTGAATCCGACCATTGGTCCATCTAACTCAGTCTTGTCTACACTGACTGGCAGCAGCTCCCCAGGGTGCCAGGTAGGAAGTCTCCCCCAGCTCTGCCTGCAGACGTTGCTGGAGACTGAACCTGGGTGCTTCTGCATACAGGGCAGATGCTCTCCCATTGCAGCCCAGTGTGAAACCAGCTGCAGATCTCTTCCAACTTGCCTCCGCTTGCGCCCCCAGCTTGCGCCCTCTCCCTGCGCCACTTGGACCCTCCCAGCAGCCCGCTGCCCTCACCATGGTGTTGTTGAAGCACTGCAAACACTGGTCCTGGGCCTCCACCCCCTGGCAGTTGCTGTGCTTGTTGCACTGACACTCCACGGAGCAGTTCTGGCCCACGTAGCCGAAGTGGCACTGGCAGGCATTGGGCTCCACGCAGGTCCCGTTCACGCAGCCCTGCTCACACACCGGCTTGCACAGCCCCGTCACACTGCAAGGGAGAAAGGAGGACACGCAGCACAATTGGTACACAGCGGGTGCGATCCCCGCCTCCGGTGGAAATTCTGCAAAGGTTTCCCCACACGTTGGTGTTGTCCGGCTAAAAAGAGTGGCTAGAAATTGCTCCGCCTAATAGCAAACTTGAGTGGTTGGCATTGGTATGGAAGTGAAAGGCAGCCACAAAAAATTAAGGGAGTGGGCGCCCCTACTTGGGAGACAGATACACAGAATTGTATTAAAAGGATTTTTAAATTAATGAGATTTTTTTTAAAACCCACAAAACCTGCCCAAAAAGAACCTGAGAGTTTATAGCAGGGGTCAGCAAACATTTTCAGCAGGGGGCCGATCCACTGTCCCTCAGATCTTGTGGGGGGCCGGACTATATTTTGGGAGGAAAAAAAATGATTGAATTGCTATGCCCCACAAATAACCCAGAGACGCATTTTAAATAAAAGCACACATTCTACTCATGTCAAAACATGCTTATTCCTGGACTGTCCGCGGGTCAGATTTAGAATGCGATTGGGCCAGATGCGCCCCCCCAGGCCTTAGTTTGTCTACCCATGGTTTATAGGATGTTGATAGCCTTTCTCAGCCCTGAGTCCCCAGATGTGCTCAAACCACAACTCCCATCATCCCTGAGCTCTGGCCAGGCTGGCTAGGAATGATGGGAGTTGTAGTCAAACAACAACTGGGGACCCAAAGTTGAGGTTCCTAGAGGAACAATCCTCAGCTTCATGTCTTGGTTTGCTTGGGCAAAACCAGGGGTCCCCAAACTAAGCCCCGGGGGCCAGATACGGCCTAATCGCCTTCTAAATGCGGCCCGTGGACGGTCCAGGAATCAGCGTGTTTTTACATGAGTAGAACGTGTCCTTTTATTTAAAATGCATCTCTGGGTTATTTGTGGGGCATAAGAATTCGTTCATATTTTTTTTCCAAAATATAGTCCGGCCCCCCACAAGGTCTGAGGGACAGTGGAATGGCCCCCTGCTGAAAAAGTTTGCTGACCCCTGGGCAAAACAAACCATAACCGCTCTAGTTCAGGCGTAACAGGAAGCAGAGATTGTGCTTGCTTTGTTGCTTATGCAGGGAGGAGCGCGGAGCAAGGATCTCCACATTCTCAGTACGCCATCAACAACAGTCTGTTGTGATGTACAGTGCATTTATCCTGAAGGAGGAAGGGGTGCTGAAGGGACAAGGGTTCCCCTCAATTTGGGAGGGTGAAGCTGCGGCAAATGCCACCCTCCATCAATGGAGAAAAGCAGCCGGTTCGTGCGCAATATCTAAAGAGACCAGGGTATACAGAAGGGATTTCGCAGCTCAGTTGTCTGAAATGCAGTGGTTCTTAGTGAAGATGAGGCAGCTACTGCCGAAAGCACAGACTTACAGTTCCCTGCTTCATCTCCATCCCCCCTGCCATGGCACTCACTTGTCCAGCATGTAGCCGTTCTTGCAGGTGCACTTGTAGCCGTGGGGCAGGTCGTTACAGTTCTGGGTCTCGTTGCAGTCGTGGTGCCCGTTCAGGCACTCGTTCTCAGGAGGGCACGCCATGAAGGCCCAGTCTGCTTTCAGGCCACACGACTCGACCAATCCTGCAGGGAGACGAGAGGGGACAGGAGCTGCTGGCAATCCTTAAGAGCAGCTGCCCCCAACCTGGTGCCCTCAAGGTCTTCTGGGCTGCATCTCGCAACCGGCTTGTATCAGGCTCTCCAGGAGCAACCACTTAATCCTGGGCAAAGGGCTTCCCCAGACCACAAATAAGAGGAAATATTTCTGAGAATCGCAATTATTATTATTATTATTATTATTATTATTATTATTATTATTAACTGCCCTATACCCGGGGGTCTCAGGGCAGTTCACAGAATAAAATCAAGATATAAAATCACAAAATACCTAATAAAAATAAAAGCTACAACCCAATAGCCCCCCCCACAAAAGAACACATTTTAAAAGATAATAATAATAATAATAATAATAATAATAATAATAATAATAATAATAATAATAATTTATTAATTATACCCTGCCCATCTGGCCACTCTGGGCGGCTTCCAACAAAAGATTAAAAATACATTAAAACATCAGTCATTAAAAACTTCCCTAAACAGGGATGTAAATCGGATCAACCAAAAGCCTGATTAAAAAGGAAGGTTTCTGCCTTGCGCCTAAAGGTGTATATAATGAAGGTGCCAGGCAAACTTCCCTGGGGAGAGCATTCCACAGACAGGGAGCTACTACAGAGAAGGCCCCGTTCTCGTGTTGCCACCCTCTGAACCTCTCAGAGAAATGCCTTGTTTGCAACAAGGATTTGTGAGCATTACTGCCAGGCTGCCACTTTCCATACCTTGTCCCGTGCTGCTTTCCACACTCCTCCCTGAGAAGGTGACATTGACCCCACCCCCACCCCCACCCCCGGTTCTGCTCAGTACGTACCATGGTGAGGACCGCTCCTCCCTCCCTCCATGCACCGCCCTTTGCCGTTCTCGCCGCGGAGGCCGCACCAGCCGCACCGGGGCTGCTGGATGCAGAGGGCGCACTGCTGGAAACGGGAGCAGGACGGGGTGCAGCTCTCGGCCCCGCTCAGCACTCGGCCGCACATCCCGGCCGCGCAGCGCATGGGCAGGTACGTGGGGCTCATGCACTGCGGGGAGACAGGGGCGGAAGAGGGTGCATGTTAGAGCTCGCATGGGCACACTTTCCCCAATCGAAATCCTGCACCGTGAATAAATGACGCAGGGGAGCACGTTTTTAGCAGAATTTCCACAATCAAAAACGAAAAAGGCTGAGAGATGCCCAGGAATCTCCCCAACCTACAGAATCCTGTCCCCAGAGGAAGGAAGGAAGGAAGGAAGGAAGGAAGGAAGGAAGGAAGGAAGGAAGGAAAGAAGGAGACACTTCCAAGAGGAGGCCTCTTCCCCCACGGCCTCCTCTCAGCTCCCCTGCTCCTCCCAGGGATTACCTGCTGCAAGCTGACGCTCCAGACACACTGCTGCCAGCCCCCGTCGGCCCCCTTGGAGCTCAGGCATTCCCCACAGGTGCTGTGGTTGTGGCACGGCGTGGGGCAGGCCAGCGGAGGCGACGATTCCACCGGCATGGGGGACACGTTGAGGAGAGAGTGGCTGAAGCAGGTCCAGTCGTAGGTGGGCTGAACGCTCAGGATACGCCTTGTCTCCCCTGGGCCAGAAGCGGGGGGAGGAGGAGAGTCAGAGGCGATGGCCTTTGTGGTGTCCGAGACGCCGCCTCCTTTTCCTCACAGGCGGCCTTACCAGGAGGCAAGGCGTGTCGGCTGTTTCCTCGGATGATTCCCAAGGGCCACCTGAGCACCCAGGGGCCTGATTCGTGGGACGCATGCACAGCCCCCCACAGAAATAAAGAGGAGCTCCATGCAGCTGGGGCAGGAGAAATCCTTGGTGAAGTGCGCAAAATGCTGCTGTCAGGAAAGCTGCTTGGATTTCTTTGTCTGGGGGATCCCTTCACAAGCCAAGTAACTACCAATTAACCTTCCTCTTTTCAACAGCTCCCCTCAAAACGCTTCCGTTCACCCTTCATCCCACCAGCGGCAGATCTTGGGGTCTCAAATTTGGCATGCCCCCCGCCTCTCACCTTCCATTCTACATCATAGTCGCAGCGTCCCTGAGGCTCTGCGACTGGACCACTCCCCTAAATCTGCCTTTGATTTGCTAGTGGCTGGCTGACCAATATCTGACTTAGTGTGGTATTCTGTCCTGAAGAACCCAATAACATAAGATCAGGCCATTGGGCCTCCTAATCCAGCACCCCGTTCTCACAGTGGCCAACCAGATGCCCATGGCAAACCCTCAGGCAGTCTCCCCTCCTGGGGCTTCCAGAACCACAAAATCCCCATTTGCCTCCACCTCGCAGCCCCTTCCCCGCAGCTCTTTCTCCCTCTGCCTTGCAAGGCCCACCAACGGTTCCCCACCACCACCAGCCACCACATCTTACCCCTCACCTGTGCGCTTGAACTGCCGCGTCCACATGCACTTCCCAGAAGCCGTGCACTTGGCGCAGTCCGAAGCCTCGCACGAGATCTCCGAACAGTTGCTGGCGACGAAGATCTCGCGCTGGTTAATGCGGCAGTCGTTCTCCGAGGTGCAGCTGCCGGTGCTGCCGATGCAGGCGCCCTCGGGGCAGTTGGTGCACCACTTGCACTGGGGTAAGGCCTGGGAGGGTCAGAAAACAAGGTCAAAGCCTCCCCGACTGGGGCGCGGTCACTACAAACCAAAGGGCGGCGACAATGCTTTCCCCCCAACCCCTTTCCCTGCTACAGCTTGGCTTATATAAGCCTATTTCGCAAATTTACATTTTCATTTGGTTTTTATTGTATGGCTGTCATAAACCACTTGGATTTTTTTTTAAAGTAAGACAGCAGTATGCAAATGTTTTTATAAATAGACTGGCACTGTAACCTTTTTGGCGCTTGGTGTGCTCTGATTAGCATTGTCACTGATCTGCCGGTGGAAATTAGGGGTTGCGATCAGATCACTTTCCATCATAGAATTGTAGAGTTGGAAGGGACCCCGAGTGTCACCAAGTCCAAGCCCCTACAATGCAGGAATCTCAACTAGATCATACATGGCAGGTGGCCATCCAACCTCTGGTTAAAAACCGCCAAGATAGGAGAGTCCACCACCTTCCGAGGGAGTCCGTTCCACTTTTGAACAGCTCTTACTGTTAGAAAGTGCTTCCTAATGTTTGGTCAGAATCTCCTTTCAGTGGTTTGGGTCGTAGCCTCCAGAGCAGAAGAAAACAAGTTTGCTCCATCCGCCAAGTGACAGCCCTTTAGATATCTGAAGATGGCTATCCTATCTCCTCTCACTTTCCTCTTTCCCAAGCTATACATACCCAATTCCTACAACCGTTTCTCATAAGGCTTCGTTTCCAGACCCTTGATCATCTTGGTCGCCCTCCTCTGCACATATTCCAGCTTGTCAATATCCATCTTAAATTGTGGTAGCCAGAACTGGACACGGTATTCCAGGTGTGGTCTGACCAAGGCAGAATAGAGTGGTACTCTTATTTCCCTTGATCTGGACACTGTACTTCTGTTGATGCCGCCTAGAAGAGCATTAGCCTTTTCCCCCTGCTGCATCATACTGTTGACTCGTGTTAAGCTTGTGGTCCACCAAGACCCCTAGATCCTTTTCACGTATACTGGTAGTAGGCCAGGTGTCCCCCACCCTATATTCATGCAGCTGGTTCTTGCTGCCTAAGTGCAGAACCTCCCATTTCATAGAATCCTAGAGTTGGAAGAGACCACAAGGGGCATCCAGTCCAACCCCCTGCCAAGCAGGAAACACCATCAAAGCAGAAAACAACCTTTCTCCCTCCTCTATATGACATCCTTTTATATATTTGAACATGGCTATCATATCACCCCTTAACCTTCTCTTCTCCAGGCTAAAAATACCCAGCTCCCTAAGCCGTTCCTCATACGGTAAGGCATCGTTTCCAGGCCTTTGACCATTTTGGTTGCCCTCCTCTGGACACGTTCCAGCTTGTCAGTATCCTTCTTGAACTGTGGTGCCCAGAACTGGACACAGTATTCCAGGTGAGGTCCCTACTGAAGTTCATTTTGTTATTTTGGGTCTAGTTCTCCAATCTGTTAGGGTCATCTTGAACCCTCAATCCTTTTTGCCATTTCCCCCTCCCTCCTCTCAGTATCCGCATCTTTGGGACACGCTGGAACACCTGGCCATGCTTCGAATTCTGCACTTCCCTATCGTTCCCCTGCACCCAATTCGGGGAGCGTCGGGAACTGGAGAGGTGGGGATTACATGCTACTATTCCCTGAAAAGTGAATGCAGAAGTGCAGAGTTTGGAAGCCCCGCAACCTCCAACACAGAAGGAAGAAGAGGGTGCTCCCCAGGCAGTGGGCCAGCTGCCAGGAGGAGGGCTGGGGGCTACTCACTGGAATGCCCAGGCTGTGGGCCATGGCACGAGGGTGCTGGGCAAGGCACTCGCTGCAGGTCCTCAACCGGCGGCACTCATCTGCGGACCTTGGTGTGGGGAAGCAGGAGGTCCCACCAGAACAGCCCTGCCTGCGGGAAGGAAAGGAGAGCAACCAGGAAGCTCAGTGGGGGGGGGGGAACTCTTCCAAACTCTCCTCCTATACCTATAGGGTCAACCCTATTTGCTCAACCTTCTCAATGCATGATCTGCGCCCCACAGATTTGTTTGTTTTTTAAAAGGGAGTGAAATTCTCTAAAATGAGAGGCTATCACGATGAATCACATTGTTAAAGGAGGCCACATCCATCTTCCCGTAGGCCTCCAGAGGACTACAACTCCCATCATCCCTCACCTGCTGGCTGGGGCTGATGGGAACTGGAGGCCAACTACATCTGGAGGGCTACAGGCTCCCCAAGCCAGCTCTAAACAAATGGGGGAAAGGGGTGGAAAAAAAGCTTATGGGGTGAGAGCAAACAAAATTGGCTTGCGTGGAAACAATGAGAGGAAAATAGAGATGGAAGAGGACAACCAAATTAAGGGTCTTAAAGCAATTTACACAATGAAAGAATTAAGAACAGGTGGTACGATGTTGCCAATAAACGACTCGACCATCTATTAGCTGAGATTCAAAAGTTAAACAGTTTGGTTATGGAATTTGGTGCATCTACGGCGGTGCAAAGGTTTGGTTAGGCTCAAGAGAGTTTTTGGCAAAGCTGAAGAACCTGGAAAACGAATTAGCAAGGGAGCAACAGGAAGGGGAGCACTCGTCTGTGCTTTATGGGAAATTGTGGATCTAGGAGTACAATGTGATTTATTTATTTTTTTGGTAGAGGATTCAGTGTCTCTTCTGCATAGAACTTTATGGAACTACACAGCATGAATGTGAGATTTGTTTGCTAACAATTGTGCACTCCCTAGAATGGCTACATTACAATAACCTGAAGGCACGTGATGGAGCTTTGGCAATGCCTCATTTTAACTCCCGTGACTATTTGTGCACCTCCTGCCACCTGTGAGCTCCTCCCAAGCAGCTCCAGTTCTTCTCTCTGCTTTTGCCTAGTCCCACCCCAACTGCTAACCACACCGTCCAGCCACTCTCCTCTTGGCCGTTTGCCCAGACTCTGCCCCTCCACACCTCTCGGCAGCATCCGCAGAGAGGCAGCTGGTGTGGCACCAGGTGCAGCTGGCGTTGGACCTGTTGCAGGCTTCCGGACTGCTGAAGATGAGGCAAGGGTCGGAGGGCACGGAGAGGGCCACCATGCGCCCCAGCGCCACCCCGTTGAAGCCCCCGGAGAGGTAGATGCGCCCTCCGACAGCGGCCACGGCGTGGGCAATGGACTCCATGATGGGCTCTCCCACGACTGCTTCTGCTGCAGAGGGGAGAAAGGAAACACAAAGGTGAGCAAAACTGGAGAGGGAACACACAGGGCTAAGGACAGCGGCCGGAGGCACGTAACTGCAACCTATGCAGCCAAATCGAACAACTGAAGGTGTTCTTTCAGAAAAGTATGGAAGGAAACGATTTGCAAGGCAAACACAGAAGATGAGGAAACACTAGGGAACTTATAAAGCAGCAGATGGGAAGGGGATCTCATCCTCCAGCCAGCATGGCCAGTGGACAGGAATGATGTGAACTGAAATCTGCTGATGTCCGGAGGGCCAGAGGCTCCCTAGATAAATGAATATAATTTCTACAAGGGCCCTGTGCCGACGTAACACTGGGCAGTCTTCTAGACAACTGAAAGCAGCTTGCAGGCCTCTCTCTCTTCCCTCCACTCACATAGGTGCCATTTTCGAGTTCAGAGCTAACCATGGTTAGCTATATATCTACAATGAAGTGCTAACCACGGTTGATGCCAAACCAGAGCGTGCAAGCAGCTTCAGAAGTGGATTTGCCACTAGCTTTATTTGGCAGAAACTCTGGTGTCAACGTAATGCTAAGCACAGCTAGCGGAAATGGAGGGATAGAGAAATACCCGCACTAGGCAGCAGGAACTCCCTATGGGGTGCCCTCCGCTACATAACCATGGATAACAGGTCAGTCAGTCCACGTTGTGGGAAGCTCACCTGCCCTCCTTTATCACGTGTGCAAACATGGGGGACTTGAAGCCCCAGGGATCTGTGGCAATCGACTCAAATTTTGAACCGATAAGGTATTGTTTCGGTGCAAATTAAAATGGCTTGCGTCATTCATTCTGCATGTCAAATAGGGACCAGGGAGTATTATTTGTAAGGAAGCTCAGATCGCTGGGCCGCAGGCTGATGTGCCTGGGATGCCAAATCCTATACCTCCGATCTTTCAAAAAAATCCACCCCAGCCCTGACCTGTGCTGTTGGGTAGGATCCAGGTGTTGCAGTTTAGCTGGTAGAAGAAAAGGTGGTTGGTGAAATTCTCGCGTTCTGTGCGCCCTCCGATCACCACCATGGTGTCCTTCAGTACTGCTGCGACGTGGAAGAAGTGAGCCAGCGGCTGGTGAGGGTAGTAGGGAACAAGGGATTCAGGAAAGGCAGGAAAGAGCCATTTAGTAATAGCATATCACAATTCCCCCCAATATGAGCCTCGCACTCCACGGGGCCCCTTCTCAAGCCCATTCTTCCCGCCAGGTGCTCTGCTCACCTGAAAAACAGAGATAAATAAGCTCTGGCTCTCTGGGACAGACTACCGTATTTTCCCATGTATTGGACGCCCCCATGTATAGGACGGCAGGGAGGATTGTCCAGAGACTAACAGCCCCACATGTCTAACAGGCCGTCTATGAGCTGTTCCCTCGCTGGCAATTGTTGAGTTTTGGGGTGGGGCAGAGTTGAGCTTTTGGGGGGGGGGAAGAGTGGTGAAGCATTTTTTTCAATTACTTTTAGCACTTTTTGCCTTTCCTGCGGAGCCTCCATATTCTGCTTGCCTCCTCCCACTCTGCCCGCCCTACAGGCAGAGGCTGCATGGGGGAGGCTGTGTGTGTGATCTGTTTTTTTCTGCGCAGTGTCTTCACGTGGCTTCACGCGGGCAGCACAACATTACACTGGAGGAATGCAAGGCGCGATGTTTCACTCATGTTAAAGGTGCGCGCGGGGGGGGGGGAATATTACTTCAATCACCGGACTCCTCCTGTGTAACGTTGCACCACCTGTGCACAAATGGAGCCGCGCGAAGACACCGCACAGTAAAAACTGACTGCCTACAGCTTCCTTCCCCGCTGTAGTGGGAGGAGGCAAGTGGACTACGGAGGCCCCACGCCTCGCCACTGCCAGGAGCTGCGACTGCTGGAGCAAGTTCCGTATTTATTTACATATTTAATTGCTATATTCCATGGATAAGACGACCCACGTTTTTAAACCTAAAAAAATGGGTAAAAAACCTCATGTTACAGATGGGAAAATACAGTATATTATAACAATTCTGCTCCAAACATACTGGCTGCCTGTGTTGACCATCCAAAGGAACAGCACTGGTTTGGGCCTTTAAAGCTCTTCATGGCTTAGGACCCTGATATCCTCCCCACCCCAAAAACAAAACCCTTGTGGTTGATGCAAGAAAGAGCTGGGGTGGGTGGGTTTGGATTCCCATCCCACAGTAAGTGCAGGGGAAGGAGGGAGAGGGGGTGGGAAATGTTAAATTGCGCCATCACTGAAATGACAAGGAGGAAAAGCAGCTTCCCTGGGGAAACGACGGCTGTCAAGTGTTTGCAGGATCATGTGCTCATCATGGCCAACCTATACCAGACAGCAGATAACTCGCTCGGGAGAAACAAGGAAAACTTCCGCAGGAAAGGGAAGACAAATTGCAGAGAGTGATTTAAGGCTTCAGCTGACCTCCTTATCAGGCTGACTCACACCCAGGGGGTGACACTGTTCTGTGCAAAGGTTTTGCTCAAGGGAGCTGGTTCCTCCTCCCATATCGGGGTGGGGTGGGGGAAGATCCTGGCCATGAAATCACTGGGGAAGGGCAGAAGATTGGGGGCAGAAGATCTGCTTTTCACGCTGAAGATCGCAGGCTCAGTCCTGGACCAACTTCAGAGAGGATTTGGAAAGACCTCTGCCAGAAAGGCAGTGTAGAGAGTATTGAGCTAGATAGTTCTAAATTCTGCATAAGGCAGCTTCCTAGGTTCCCATCTTCCGATCTCCACGCCACGTATTTAAACTTCCTGCTTAACTGTGCTTTGCGTGAAGCAGCAGAGTCATTGGGATTGTCTACCTCAGGCATAGGCAACCTTCGGCTCTCCAGATGTTTTGGCCTACAACTCCCATGATCCCTAGCTAACAGGACCAGTGGTCAGGGATGATGGGAATTGTAGTCCGAAACATCTGGAGAGCCGAAGGTTGCTGACCCCTGGTCTACCTCAAACACCCAAACTTCTTGCACTGAGCTTGCCTACATTCTACGTGATCTCGCCTCTCCTGGCCACACACACCATTTTCTCATTCCCTCAACCTGTCCTGTGTTTGAAAATGAAGAAGAAGAAGAAGAAGAGTTTGGATTTGATATCCCGCTTTTCACTACCCGAAGGAGTCTCAAAGCGGCTAACATTCTCCTTTCCCTTCCTCCCCCACAACAAACACTCTGTGAGGTGAGTGGGGCTGAGAGACTTCAGAGAAGTGTGACTAGCCCAAGGTCACCCAGCAGCTGCATGTGGAGGAGCAGGGAATCAAACCCGGTTCACCGGATTACGAGTCTACCGCTCTTAACCACTACACCACACTGGCTCTCTTTTCTTTTGAATCTTTTCTTGCTTACACTATCCTACATTTCCCTGCAACACATGGAATTATAGAGCTGGAAGGGACCAAGAGGGTCATCTCCCAATGCAGGAATCTCACGGACAGTGCTAAACAGGCCTCATAATTCATTCTGGGCCTCAGGGCTGTGCAACAGCGGCACCAAAGATGGGCAGAGTCTTCACACTGGGGAACTCTCTGGTGATTTCTCCGTACCAGAAGCCCTGTGTCTTTTTGGGGAGGCTAGTACTTAACAGCACCCTGGCCGCAATTGTTACATTTCTGCCCTGGCAGTATCTCACCTTTGGCCCCTGAGATGGAGCCAGCAAGCTCCAGGTCAGGTTGGGATAATAAAGGCTGTAGAGCTCAGGGGAAGCAGAAACCATCTCCACGTGGAAGCGATGGCCGCCAAAGACATAGATGGCATCCGTGCCCTCATGGTACACAGCCGAGTGTCCGTACAGACCTGAAAAGTAAGTTCAATACCAGGTGTTTGTTTGCTGGGTGGAACTGGGGGCAGGGTTTGTGTTTTATCTCACTAGTGTAAATATGGAGTCAGGCACCATGGGACATTTGTAACGTTTCCCAGCCTGCACACCTTGAAACTGTGGTGCGAAGGATTTATGGGATTCCCTCTCTTAGAGCTTTTAAGAAGAGGCGACTGTCTCAATTCAAGGCAACCTTGCCTTCTCAAGAGGGGACTCCCTGCATTTTTTGGCTCCGCAATCACCTAATTATCCCCAGGGCCCCACAGCGAGTCAAAAGGATCCCCTACCTGTAGGGGGCGTTCCAGCCTGGCTCCCGGCACGCCAGCTCTCCGACACAACGTTATATTCCAGCAGTTTCTTGTTGAAGCCGTTCTCAGGGGAGTAGCCGCCGATGAGGAGCAAGGAAGAGCCACGCCGAGCCGTGAGTGTGTGACCAGCCACGGCTGGGATGAGAGGGTCCTGGAGAAGTCGGGAAGGGAGCAGGGAACATGTCAGGATCCAGGGAGTAGGAAAGGTAAGGGCACGGGGCAGGGGTGTGGGGCACAGTGTTCCTTCCTATTTCCACCCATGTGGATTCCTCTGCAACAACACTGGTATGTGGATTCGCCTGCAACAACACTCAGGGCAAAGGCCTGGGGTTAAGGCACTGATCATATGCTCCGTGCATTAACTCCAGGCCTTTGCCCCGAGACCTCCTGCACTCAGGTCCTCTCCTTATTCCTCTATCGGTCATGTAATAATCTGCTGCCAACACCCACAGTTTCCAATTGGGCAAAGGAACACTCCCAGCTTGGGAGCATCCCGGAAGCATCTCGTTGCCTGCTGTTGGAAGTGGACTGGTCTGATCTGGTGAACAGAGACCTGCCAACCGCTCGCAGTCTAAATGAGGGGGGGGTTACCTGCACAAGCCTCCATTGCAAAGTTGTGAGGTTGAGCAGCCAGAAGTCGTTGGCCACCCCGTCGGTCGTCAGTCCACCGAGCACATACATTGCCTTGCAGGAGGGGATGTAGGCGGCCGCGTGAAAGTACCGAGGGTTGGGCCCTGGGCCTCTGTCCTCCGTCCCTGCCAGCATCTGGGTCCAGCGGCGCTCGGCAATGGAGTATCTGCGGAGAGACAGAGCCCTCTATGGCCAGGATGGGAAAGGCAGGGGCGGCCCATTGGAATAAGCCTGGCGAGGGGAGGGTCTCTTACCTGTACACGTTGCCCAGCATCCCCTCTCGCAGCGACATGCCCCCAAACATCCAAAGCGTGGTGTCCGGCCCCTCCACCATGGTGTGGCCCAGGCGGTGAAGAAACCGGCTGGCTGTGTCCTTGAAAAATGCACATGTGAGGGTTAGATTATAGTGCTGGAGCCAACTCCAGAGTATCCCCTTTGTCCTGGGTCTTTCTGCATCTATGCCTACTGAGTGGCCAGTCAGGCTGCCACAGAGACCCTGAGTGTGTAGAATCACAGAATTGTAGAGCTGGAGGGACCCCAGGGGTCATCTAGTCCAACCCCCTGCAATGCAGGAATCTCAGCTAAAGCATCCCTGGCAGATGGCCGTCCAACCTCTCCTTAAAAACCTCCAAGGAAGGAGAGCCTACAACCTCCCGAGGGAGACCATTCCACTGTCAAACGACTCTTACAGTCAGAAAGTTCTTCCTGATGTTTAGTCGGAATATCTTTTGTTGTTGTTGAGTCCTACCCTCCAGAGCAGGAAAAAACAAGCTTGTTCCCTTTCCCACGTGACAGCCCTCGAGACATTTGAAGATGGCTATCATATCTCCTCTCCCTCTCCCTTTTTACCAGGCTAAACAAACCCAGCTCCTCCAACTGTTCCTCATAAGGCTTGGTTTCCAGATCCTTGATCATGTCAGTTGCCCTCCTCCTCAGACAGAGGACAAACTGATTAGATGCCCTGAGTATGTAATAAGCCCAAAGCACAGCTATTTTCAAGAGTGACATTGCTCAGAGCAGCAAAACTGTTATTTATTTAATGCAGTATGCACTCAGTGATAAATTACCCATTCTCATGGCTCAAAGAGGCCCCAGGCCAGATGACAGATAAAATGAAACGAAAAGCTAATGTCAGAGGGAGCCTTCAAGGGGTGGGGGTGGGGGGTTTCACTTACAGCTGTCAGCTGGGTGTCGATCAAGGTCTCCCAAATGATCTTGCCAGCATCTAGAGGGATGGAACAATCTTTGCCGGCAAACCGATCGCTGCAAACACACAGGCCCAGGCTCTAGGGAAGAGATTGAGGGGTGGGGGGTGGGACGCAGAGACAAAGAAGGGGGGGGAAGACAATAAGACTCGCAGGAGGAAGCATATGCATGGAAACTGGAACTGGCTCTGCACTGCCATCACGATACTCAAAGTACACCGTCAAACCACCTGAGGCTCACCCACAAAGTACCCAAGTTAACTCCTGTACTTTCTGGAGATTTCCATCTGTCTGAGCAACTAGATATGACTCCTGCACTTCTACCCACAGTCTGCTTGCCTGCTTTTCCCCAAGGTGTAGACGCAAGACCCCCTCTCCTATGTTCAGTTACCCACCCTGTGACCATTCTGCTCAGCAGAATAAAAGCCAGCCCTGCAGCCAATCCAAGCACTGCTTTTGCCATGCTGTCGGGCAAGGCCCTTTGGACACACCGTATCACTGCAGGCCAGGCCTGGAACTTAACGCCTTTCTAGCTCGTGAATGCTTTTCGACTGGGCACCCATGTCAGCTCCTAAACTCCCTGGGCAGAAACCAATTCCCTTTCCCCTTTGCCATCGAGGCCACGCTTGTCCCTGGACCTTTCTGAAACATTTCTGTCCTTCATGCACACACACAAATCGATCCCCCAGGGCTCACCCTGTTGCAAACCCCCTGTCCCACGTGAGCGCTGCAGTTGCCCGGGCAGATCTGAAACTGGCAGCTGGGCCCTGTGTATCCACTTCTGCAGATGCAGCTTCCCTCCTGGCACTCCTGGTTGGGGTGGCAGCTGGGGCGGCAGCGGTGCACCGTATAGGTAGCGTTGAAGCCCGAAGCCTCGGTGGAGTTGGCCTCATAGTAGATGACCAGAAGGCCTGCAAGCACAGGGAGGGAGAGAATCGGAGGAGGAGCATTCCTAGATCGTGGAACTGCCGAGCTGGAAGGGACCCCAAGGATCATCTAGCCCAACCCCCGGCAATTCAGGAACATGCAGTTGTCCCGTACGGAGACTGAACCCGCAACATTATCACCACCACAAGTCATGGTAAAAAGGTAAAGGTAAAGGACTCCTGAACGGTTAAGTCCAGTCAGAGGTGACTAGGGGGTTACGATGCTCGTCTCGCTTTCAGGCCGAGGGAGCCGGCGTTTGTCCACATACAGCTTTCCGGGTCATGTGGCCAGCATGACTAAACCGCTTCTGGCGCAACACAACACTGTGACGGAAACCAGAGCTCCGGAAACGCCGTTTACCTTCCTGCCACAGCAGTACCTATTTATCTACTTGCACTGGCATGCTTTCGAACTGCTAGGTTGGCAGGAGCTGGGACAGAGCAACAGGAGCTCACTGCCTGATTTGAACTGCCAACCTTCTGATCGGCAACCCCAAGAGGCTCAGTGGTTTAGACCATAGCGCCACCCGTATACCCCAAGTTTAACCAACTGAACTATCCAGCATTGCGTAGAAGGATTCAGATTTCCTTTATCAGGGCGAGAGTGTGGAGGAAAAAAGAAGGAAATTATATTGTGTTCTTCTAGGGGCATCCCGAGATTCCTCAGAAGCATCGCAGGAGTTCTTCAGTGCAAAGCTTGCAGGTGGTTTTTCGTGAGAGTCAGCTTGCCTGTCATTAGAGGGGCTGCTCCACAACACACAGCCAAAGAGATGCCCTTTGTAAGCTTTCATTGCCTCTCACTAATGGGAAAGGAATGGAACCCTGTCTTTCACATAAAGGTATGTGATTCGCCATAGTCAAGTCATAACGTGGAGCTAAGTGGACCGCTGATCTGACTTGCAAACGAATTCATTAATAATAATAATAAATAATAATAATAATTTATTATTTATACCCCGCCCATCTGGCCGGGTCTCCCCAGCCACTCTGGGCGGCCTCCAACAATCAAAATACAATACAGAGTCACAAATTAAAAACTTCCCTAAACAGGGCTGCCTTTAGGTGTTTTCTGAATGTCAGGTAGTTGTTTATTCCCTTGACTTCTGACGGGAGGGCGTTCCACAGGGCGGGCGCCACTACCGAGAAGGCCCTCTGCCTGGTTCCCTGTAGTTTTGCTTCTCGCAGTGAGGGAACCGCCAGAAGGCCCTCGGCGCTGGATCTCAGTGTCCGGGCTGAATGATGGGGGTGGAGACGCTCCTTCAGGTATACAGGACCGAGGCCGTTTAGGGCTTTAAAGGTCAACACCAACACTTTGAATTGTGCTCGGAAACGTACTGGGAGCCAATGCAGATCTCTCAGGACCGGTGTTATGTGGTCCCGGCGGCCACTCCCAGTCACCAGTCTAGCTGCCGCATTCTGGATTAATTGCAGTTTCCGGGTCACCTTCAAAGGTAGCCCCACGTAGAGCGCATTGCAGTAGTCCAAGCGGGAGATAACCAGAGCATGCACCACTCTGACAAGACAGTCTGCGGGCAGGTGGGGTCTCAGCCTGCGTACCAGATGGAGCTGGTAGACAGCCGCCCTGGACACAGAATTAACCTGCGCTTCCATGGACAGCTGTGAGTCCAAAATGACTCCCAGGCTGCGCACCTGGTCCTTCAGGGGCACAGTTACCCCATTCAGGACCAGGGAGTCCCCCACACCCGCCCGCCTCCTGTCCCCCAAAAACAGTACTTCTGTCTTGTCAGGATTCAACCTCAATCTGTTAGCCGCCATCCATCCTCCAACAGCCTCCAGGCACTCACACAGGACCTTCACCGCCTTCACTGGTTCTGATTTAAAAGAGAGGTAGAGCTGGGTGTCATCTGCATATTGATGAACACCCAACCCAAACCCCCTGATGATCTCTCCCAGCGGCTTCATATAGATATTAAAAAGCATGGGGGAGAGGACAGAACCCTGAGGCACCCCACAAGTGAGAGCCCAGGGGTCTGAACACTCATCCCCCACCACCACTTTCTGAACACGGCCCAGGAGGAAAGAGCGGAACCACTGTATAACAGTGCCCCCAGCTCCCAACCCCTCTAGCCGGTCCAGAAGGATGTTATGGTCGATGGTGTCAAAGGCCGCTGAGAGATCCAGCAGAACCAGGAAACAGCTCTCACCTTTGTCCCTAGCCCGCCGGAGATCATCAACCAGCGCGACCAAGGCAGTTTCAGTCCCATGATGAGGCCTGAATCCTGATTGGAAGGGATCCAAATGGTCCGCATCTTCCAGGCGTGCTTGGAGTTGTTCAGCAACCACCCGCTCAATCACCTTGCCCAAGAATGGTAAATTTGAGACTGGGCGATAGTTGGCCATATTGGCCGGGTCTAGAGATGTTTTTAAGTTCACACCCCGCATCAAAACTCTTGAATCCAACCTCCTTCCTCCTTCCTACCTGATACGGCCTCCACAGTGATGGGACGGGGACGGCCCTGGCCGCAGAAAGCCCCAATGAGAGTGCGATCCAATTGGATCAGGCCCGTGTCCAGGAAGTCAGGAAGTCCGTCAAAGGCATAGACATAGTTATTCTAAGGAGAAAGCGAAGGGAAAGCAAGCATGAATTATCAGCTTTGGATCCAAATTGCTTCAAAGAAACGCTAAGTTTTTTTAAAAAAAATACAGCCCTCTGGTTTCTGTTCTGTGACTTCCAACAGGGGCTCTGGATCAGGGTTTCCCAGACTTGGGTCTCCAGCTGTTGTTGGACTACAACTCCCATCATCCCTAGCTAGGACCCCATGGTCAGGGATGGTGTGAACTGTAGTCCAAAAACAGCTGGAGACCCAAATTTGGGAAACCCTGATCTAGATGAAGTTCTCAAGTGATTTTTCATACCCATTTCCTGCAATTACTGTGCTAAAAGCGAGTTCACCACAAATATATGCTTAGAGAAATACGCATGCATTTTTGGGACAAGATTTTGTGGGCGATTCAGTGGCAAGAAATGTGGGGGAGGGGGGGAGGTATTTGCCCAGTTTGGATTTTGTTTCGTTCACGACTGGGCTCCGTTAAATAAACTGGGAGAGATAAAGGAGGGTGGTTAAAATTCTTACAATGCCACTCTTACCTTTTGTGCCAATATCTCATTGCAATAGATGGGGAAAGATTTCAAACTTCCAGTGCCCCAAGGAACTGCCTCCCCCATGAAGACAAAGCAAGTCTTCATGCTTCTATGCATGCTTTTGAGAGACAGCAGTATATTTTTAGGCAAAATATGCCAAATGCCATAGAAGGCAGAAGAATGAGGAAGATTTGGTCATGCCCATCTCCTCCTGCTCATTTCTGACATTACTAACGTATTATTTAAATGACAAGCATCTGCCTCTGGAAGGTATCCCTTGCCTACAGAATGGGCCCCCTGGCCCCCATGTGTCCACCCCCCTGTGCTCACCATACAGAGGGTATCAGGTTGAATAGTGAGGGTGATCGTAGGGCAGATCTGCTCAGGCCGACAGGGCTGCATGTCCTCAGTGGTCGACAAGACCCAGACGCAGTAGGAGAGCCCGCCCTGCGGGGGGCCCCCAGCCCGCTGAGAGCTCAACGACGAAGAGGAAGAGAGGTTGGCAAGCAAGGAGCGCCCCACACACTCCTGGTAGCAAACGCCCCCGTTTCTGGTGGATAAAAATAAACCAGACCATAATAATAACACAGCTGTGGCACTGCCAAAACAAATCTTTTTGGTTTTGTCATGCAGGGCTGCGCGAAGTCACCCTGCCCTTTAAAGAACTGCTAAGTCTGGCCCAACCTAACAGAAATTCTGAAAAGACAGCATGGCCACTTTGCATCGCCTTGGCCTTTTGAAGAATTGGCCAGGAGGCTTAAACAGCGCTTCGCTTTGGTGATTTCAGGCGTGTTTATTTTTAAAACCACCAACTCTCTTCCCACCCTGCTAACTTATGGCGGGGAAGGAAAAGATAGCCCATAATTAGCTTCCGCAGACGCCAGTCTGTCTTGGAGGTAAGCAGAAGCAGAAAAAACTGAGGTGGCAATTGCTCCTCCAAATGTTAGGGATGAAGATTGTAAAGCTAATTTGCCTAAACCTCCCTATTGGAGCAAGGAGGAAGAGTTGCTCACTGCAGGACAGCATTCTCCATGACAGAGAATTCTGCAGAATTCTATGCAAAGGTGCATAACCTACGCAATTATGCACAAGTTTTCCTTTATAACTTATCAAGGTTTTGCAAGTCAGTGAGAGAGGCAAGCAGGCGTGGAAGATACTAAAGCCAGCAGCGGCAGTGGGGAGCAGCACCCTTTCAGGTATACCATTACACCATCGTAACGACCAGAAAGCTTCTGTTACTTTTCCTTTTAAAGGAGGCCGAATTCTGCTCCCAGTCATGTTCTGTGAGCTTTCCCTTTTGCAATGGACCCAAGGCATGCACACAGCCCTACATAAATACTTCCTGTTTCAGGAAACTGGAAGCATGTGTGCGTGTGTAGGTTTTTGGGGGTTTTTTTGCTTGTACACGGCACACATCAGGGAGCAGTTCGATCCATTTTGCACCTCTTTAATGACGCACGAGAGTTTTGCATTAAAAATATGAGGTTTGGGCCATTCAAATGAAGGGCAGCCAGAAACAAAAGACCTTTAAAATAAAGAATAAAACGATGCTAAACATTAATAGAAAGTTTGATAGTTCCCATAGCATGTATGTTGGAAAAGCTCTGTGTTTCTTTGTTTTTCAGGAGGCGAGTCTTTGGAAAATTGGGGAGTTGCAGGCTGTGGAAAAAGCAGTTCAACACGACTGCTTTTATTGTGAGCTTGGCAAGTGCCCCGGTGGTCCTCAGCAACCACCAGGCGAAATTTGAAAAAGTGGGAGAACTAGAAAAGGTGAGCAAAGTTTTGCACAGACCAAATGAGGAACTGCTTTGCCGTGTCAGACAACGGCAGCCAACCAGAAGTGCATCCATGACTACAGCGGCCAATCCTATTGCTTGTACCTAGCAGCTGGTAGTCAGTAATATAGACTGCTCTTGAATATGGCAGCTCAACTTAGCTCTTCAGGTTAATAGCCTTCAATAGAAGTTGCTTATTTGTGCAACTTAGGTAGTACTGCCATAATCCAGGGGATGCAACAACAGTCAAATCAACCAGCCTCTCTCACCTGGGATCCCCGTAGTAGCCGGGGGCACAGCGCTCGCAGTGAAGCCCTTCGGTGGGTGGGGCGCAGTAACAGGCTCCTGTGGCCCCGTGGCAATAGCCCATCTCCTCCAGGCCATGCCCATTGCAGGCACACTCCTGGCAGCCACTCTGGTTTGTGGCATTCCCGTAGCTGCCAGGCCGGCAAAGGTGGCAGCGCTCGCCATGGGTCCAGTCTGCAGAGGAGGAGCAAAAAGAGGATGAGATCGGTGTGGGCAAGGAACAGAGGAAGCTGCATTCAGTCACAGGCTGGCTGGATGCAGAGGAATAGTGGGGAATCCACACGGGAAGAAGGCTCGGAGACCGGGAAGTGGAGGTGGCACGACAATTGAGTGGTCAGAGGGAGAAGGAGAAGACTGGGAGGTGGTGTCGGAAGCTGAAGAGGCAACAGGGTTTAGTGAGCAGGGAGAATCTGTGGCAGAGAAAAGTCCAGGACAAGAAGCAGAAGCAGAAGGGCAGGAGGTGAGCTGCCAAGGGGCAGAGATGAGTCAGTTTGGTGAAGAGTCAGGGGTGTCTCCCCCTCCTGCTGTGACAAGTTCCCCTCCCCACTTGTCTCCCAGATCCAGAAGAGGCATGAAAATGGCAGGGCAGAGGTTGGCTGCAGGCAGGTGTAGTCTTAGACAGCTTGGAAAACACCCTGGAAAGGAGGGGACTTAGACGGCAGTGGGGAGGTGGAGACCTCCAGTCTCAGTAACGGCGTCATGGAGGCAACACCTGCCAGAGATGAGTTCAGCATGACACCTCAGTGTCAATCGTGTTTTCACTAATAAAGAGTTAACCCCAACTTTACTGCTGGGTCTGACTAGCTCAGTATTGACTGCACGGACTGGTAGTGGCTCTCCAGGGTTTCTGACAGGAAACCTCTCCCAGCTCTACCTGCGGATGGCAGGGGTTGTATCTGGGAGCTTCTGCATGCAAGGCAGATACGTGCCTCTTGACCTATGGCCCTTTCCTAGAGGGAGAGAAGGAGGAAGCAAGAACTGAGGACCTGTCCTCTTATACCAAACCTTCACCAACCTCAGGCCCTCCACAGGTTTTGGACTACAACTTCCATCAGCCCTAACCAGCACAGCTGATGGGAGTTGTAGTCCAAAAACCGTCTTATACCCTCTGAGGTGCACACTGACGGTGCTTTACTGCCCAAAGAACAGTGATACAACAAAACCATAAATTAGAAAAGCAGGAGACAAGAAGCATCCGGCTCACTCTGGCATTCGTCGCAAACGCCGGGCCCGCTGAGCCCACAGCTGCTGTGGAAGTGGCACCCGCAGTCCACATTGCACTGTACCCCACTTGGCGGTGGGGTGGCTCCCATGATAGTCTCAGAGGTCCAGCCCAAGTCGCACACGCAGGTGAAGTTGGGGCCCCCGCTGCATTCACCGTGTGCGCATTCGTCGTAGCAGCTGTGTGAAAACAGAGAGGGGGAGATGGAGAAAGTCCTGGAGAAAGCTCCTCACAGAGCTACGGTGCCCATGCCCTCAAGAAACTGCAGTCCCCAGGATTCTCTAGGGGAACTCACATGTCTTAAATGCATGTTGAAAGCACTTTCAATGTATGGTACAGATCTGGCCAAAGTTCCTTCCCTCAGAGGGACATGATTAATAGAGAAAGCGCAGCCAAACTAACGCAGAAGTTTCAGAAAGGTGAGAGTCTGGTGTCACAGGACCGTCACCACCAACCCCATCAGATAACCAAGGCTCACAAAGGCGTCCTGCCAGGGGGCTTCCTGGCACCATAAGGCCGTCAGAAAAAGCCCTGCAGGATCTTGCCACAGGCCCATCTAATCCTGTTCTGACAGTGGCCAAACAGATGCCTATGGGAAGTCCACACCTGAGCACTCTTCCCCGCTCAGGATACCCAACACAGTGCCTCTGGCAGTGGAGGGAATTACAGAATCACGGAATCATAGAAGGCATCTCCAAGGGTCCTCTGGTTCAACCTCCTGCAATGATGGAACCTCAACTAAAGCATCCATGGCAGATGGCCATCCTGGTTCACAGCCACTGAGAGCCTTACTCTCCATGAATCTGTGTAACCTTCTAAAGCCAGGCTGGTGGCCACCACTAAATCTTGTGGGAGCAGATTTCATTGTTTGTGAGCACTGGGGAGAAATCTCTGCCTGCTTGCCGACAGGCTCTGATTCCTATAACCAGAGCCAAGCTCAAGGAATGCCCCCTCCCCCCACTCCAAACCTGCCCAAAGCATTTTGCCCGCCCCTCATGCCCACCCTACTCACGTCTGGTTGCAGTACGCCACCCCGTCCCCCGCATAGCCTCGGTTGCAGTGGCATTTGAAGGAGTCGGGTGTGTTCTTGCAGCTGGCAAAGGGGTGGCAGTTAGCCAGGCCCAGGCGGCACTCGTCCACATCTGGGCACTGCCCATAGGACCACTGGGCCGGGTGGGTAGGAAGCAGCCCATGAGATTCCCAGAGTGCCACCGAGCAGTTCAGGAAGGTGTTGAGGCCTGAGAAATCCCCGGGGAGGCACCTGCAGAGGGGGAAAGGAAAACGTTATTCCCCTCACAACAGTCCCAGGGTTGAAACCCCCTTTGCTTTCAAAGGATTCCCTGCCTATAACACTTGTATGGCAAGGAGAAATTCAGCAAGCGCCCCGTATTTCCCCTTTGCTGACCCTCCACCGATGGGGAAAACCTCTGGCTGTTGATTGCTGTCACTCAAAGAAAAACAACGACCCCATGGAAAAGACTTGGCAACCTTTCCAGCACAAACACAGCAGCTTGTAATTTCTTCCTTCAAAATGTTACTCATTTTATTTACTGAATTTGCACGCCACCCTTCACCTGTAGATCTCAGGGTGGTTCTCAGCGCGAAGGGACCATATTAAAAAACACAGAATACATGATAAAAATAAGAACCACAACAAACCAATGATTCCCCCCTGCTGCCGCCGCAAGATGTTTATAAGGGGACTGGGGTCGATCAGCCAAAGGTCTAGTTAAAGAGGAACGCTTTCGTCTGGTGCGAAAAGGTGTATAATGAAGGCGCCAGGAGAGCCTCCCTAGGGAGAGCATTCCAAATAGGGAGCCACCACAGAAAAGGCCATTGTCTTGTTGCCACCCTCTCGCAAAGGAGGCACACGAAGAAGGGCCTCAGAGGATGATCTCAGGAGCTGGGTAGGTTCGTGTGGGTGGAGAGAGGTGGTCCTTCAGATATTGCAGTCCTGGGCACAACCATAATTAAAGTTAAAATGGTGAAACAGAAGTCAAACCTGAGGTTCCCCAATTTGGCGCGACACACCAAATCGCGGACTGACAGCCCAGCCTCCTTGTTCTACTCACCCCCTGGAAGTAAGCTTAATGATAAAAACAATAATAATTATATTATTTGTACCCCACCCATCTGACTGGGCTGCCCCCAGTCTTCCAACATATATAAAAACGTAATAAAACATTACACATTAAAAGGCTTTCCTATACAGGACTTCCTGCAGGTGTCTTCTAAAGGTGATATACAGGTAGTTTACTCATCCCATGGCCAGGCTAAAGCAGGCACCTTGTTTGTGAGGCGGGGAAGAAGAACCATTGTAAACTTGAGTCTTACCTGCCCAAGGTGGGGTTGTCCGAGTTGCCGCACCAACCGCATTCAAAGTTCTGCAGGCATTCCCGGCAGGTGTTGAACCGGGTGCAGTCCAGGCACTGGGGCACAGAGTGCACGCTGGGGGAAGGAGAGAGGAGGGAGGGAAAGGGGGTTGGTGAGCTGCTTCTGCATGCACTGGGTCCGAGAAAGAATGAAAAGAGGGAAGAGGGGTCCAGAGGGTTAGTAACGCGGTGCCTAACAACTTAATTTTTCATTTGGGTGACTCTGGTTTTGCTGTAAATAAATTGTTTTGAAATCTAAGTATTCAAGTTACTAGCCCTCTGGACATCTTCTTTCTCAGGAACTCGGAACCAGCTACAAAAATATTTCTCTGGGGCAAGGCGGAAAGGGGTATTTGCAGGCTCTCAGTGGTGTTTCAAATACACGCAATTTCACTGAGGGGTGTGGTGTCTCAAAGCATAACGCCCACATAAATGGGATGCCTGTATGCATCTTGTGGAATGAATGAATGAATGAATGAATGAATGAATGAATCGGCATCTGCTTTTTACCACTACCACTTTCCCTCATGCAGTGCTTCACTTGGGCTGGGGCTCGCCCGTATTCGATAATTCCTTGTGGAAACCGGAGATTTCTCTATTACAGTGGTACCTCGGGTTACGAACTTAATTTGTTCCGGAGGTCCGTTCTTAACCTGAAACCATTCTTAAACTGAGGCGCGCTTTCGCTAATGGGGCCTCCCGCTGCCGCCGGCGTGCCATTTCTGTTCTCTTCCTGGGGCAAATTTCTCAACCCGAGGTACTACTTCCGGGTTAGCGAAGTGTTTGTAACCCGAGGTACCACTGTACTAGCATTTTTATGATCCAGGAGCGCTGCTCTTCCAAACTGCGGCCTGCTAGCAGAGGGAAGCCCTTCTGAGCCTGTGCAAATTCTGCCTTTCTTTCCACCAAACAACCACGGAGAACGTGACTTCCTCATGCCCCGAGTCTTCCTGCTGCATGCCCAATGTACCTGTCATACCAACCACGACAGTCTCCATAGGGGTATTTGGCCAGGTAGGCAGCGAAGAAGAAGCAGCTACGTGTGGACTGGCACCAAGCACACTGGCTGGAGTTGGAGAGGCACTCGGAGCAGGTATTGCGCCTGGAAGACGAGGGGAGAAACCAACGCTTTCAAGACCCGCTCTCAGAACTACTTTGCCCTTTCTGCACATTCCAGGGCTGGATTAAGACCTTTAGAGGCCCTAAACACTTTAAAAGACTTTGGTGCCCCCATATATATCCAATACAATCTATAAACAACAATAAAGCGTAAAATAAAACTCAAAATGAAACAAAACCTACGGTACGATGGAAAACGAATGTTTCTTTTTGCATACTTCTGCTTTATATCTGAATTTTTTTTTTCTCCTGCTTTTTTCTAATTGCAAAGTCTTGGATCAGATCCTCAAAACTAATCTAACATAACACAGCTGCTTCTATACTTGGTAGAGATAAGGAATCCTGTCTTGTTGCATAGTCGTTTGGTTGGGATTTTTAATATGCTCCAACTGAGAAAATGAGCAATTTGCGACCATTAATGTTAGAAATTCAGCAATGGAAAATTTCTGTGGTGTCCCCTTGATGCCTTATGTGCTTACTTTGCATAATCGTTAATCCAGCCCTGGCGCCCCCACCTCCTGATTTCTCCCCCCCCCCGGTGCTGCCACTGCTTTAACCAGGGCATCCCAGGTCCAGGCTGTGCTAGGAATCCAGCATCTTTCAGTCCTGCATTGCAGGGGGTGAGACTAGATGATCGTCAGGGTCCCTTCCACTTCTACAATTCTATGATCTTAGGCTTCTTGAGGATAAGACAGTGCTGCTGCTTCCCCACTGGCCAAGAGCAGGCATTAGATGCTGGATCAGAGTGAGCTTTCTGACCTGAGCAACCAGGTAAAGGTAAAGGGACCCCTGACCATTAGGTCCAGTCATGGACAAATCTGTGGTTGTGGCACTCATCTCGCTTTATTGGCTGAGGGAGCCAGCGTACAGCTTCTGGGTCATGTGGCCAGCATGACTAAGCCGCTTCTGGCAAACCAGAGCAGCGCATGGAAAGGCCATTTACCTTCCCGCCAGAGTGGTACCTATTTATCTACTTGCACTTTGACGTGCTTTCGAACTGCTAGGTGGGGCAGGAGCTGTGACCGAGCAACGGGAGCTCACCCACAGCACCACTAGCATCCCTCTGAGCAACCAGAGGACTCCCAAAATACTTCCAAGCTTCCCTTTTCTAGTTTTCCCTGTTGCCTTCTTCCCTGCAAGGCCACGTCTCCCATCTGCTGGCTGGCACCTCAGCCCCAGCCATGGACTGCCCCTCGCTCTTCTGACCTGGCTCTCATCCACTTCTGTTTGTGGCCTTCATGCTCCGGGGGGGGGGGGAGCAGAGTCTGACCGAGGTTCCTTTCCACCGCAGCCTTATCCCAAACCTTCCCGCCGCCCCCCAGCTCACTCACTGGTTGCAGAGTTTGGGGCAGTCCTTCGGAGAGCGGATCGCACTGGGGAGGCGGCCCCGGCGGCTGCAGAGGAAGTCCCCCTTCTTGCTGCTGTTCACTTGCCACTCGCAGAACGGGTCCTGGAGCCGAGAACAAAAGAGGAAGCAGTAAGTGCAAGGATATACACTTGTGCAAGAGAACTCTCCCCCATTCTAATTCTAAAATCAAGACAATCGGGTTTTTGATATTTAAATTAGATTTTTTTAAATAAAATGCTTTTGGAGGAAAAATCTTTCTAAAGATAGTTTTCTATTTAAGTTACATTATAGTCCAAAGGCTATTCATCAGGAAATTAGGATTTGTTTTAAGGTTTTTTCATGTTGCTAAAACTCGGTCTAAGTTTGTTTTTAAAAAAATATTGTTTAACCACATCAGTTAACAAACATGGACATATATGCTATAATGTTATTGTTTTAGTTAAATAAATTGTTTAAATTGTTATTAAGGAAATGGTTGTTTTTCTCCTTCCAATAAAATACGGCAGAAAAGTTCTCCAAATATAAACAGTTAACCTTTTAAACCTCACAATAACTTCATAATTATCTGTCTATGTATTTCTAAAAGTATAACCAAATCAGTAATTTTTGATAAAACTGTAAAAACTACTCTGAAAATTTATTATTCCAAAAATGAAACCAAATGAATCCGGTTGTAAATATTAAAGATTATACCAACAAGAATGAGCCTGACGATTGAATTAAATCGTGATTTAAATCAATTTGATTTAAATCAAATCCATGCTGTTTGAATTAAGAGCGACAGAAGGAATTAAGAGATTGCCGCTATGATATAAGAGAAAGAGAGAAGATAGAGAACAGGAAGGGGGGGGTAAAAAAACACACACCATGGAAAACGGAGTGGGAAGTCAACAAAAGAAAAGATAGATTTTAATGTATTGGGGTGCATATGTGAAATTTAATAAAATGTAAATGGGGGGAAAGAAAGAAAGAAAGAAAGAAAGAAAGAAAGAAAGGGTCTCTGATGTAATTGTGCTGCCTTTAAGATTTTATCCCTCAGCAGAGAAATGGGTTTCATTGACAACAACCTACCCTAAACAGATCAGACCCATTGTTCTCCGTGCACAGATATTGTTGAAAATACAATGGTCCTGCCCACTACACTGAACTGCACCTACAGGTGAAACTCGAAAAATTAGAATATCGCGGAAAGGTTCATTTCTTTCAGTAATTCAACTTAAAAGGTGGAACTAATACATGAGATAGACTCGTGACATGCAAAGCAAGATATGTCAAGCCTTTATTTGTTATAATTGTGATGATTATGGCGTACAGCTGATGAGAACCCCAAATTAACAATCTCAACTTTGGGGTTTTCATCAGCTGTACGCCATAATCATCGCAATTATAACAAACAAAGGCTTGACATATCTCGCTTTGCATGTCACGAGTCTATCTCATATATTGAACTCCAGTAGCTAATGAAAACAATTGCTTACATAAATGGACTTTTCCACGATATTCTAATTTTTCGAGTTTCACCTGTACCTCCCCCACTGAACTGCACTTGCCTCCCCCTCTCCAATAAAGACTCTGCCCCAAGGAACACACAAACCCACAAGCCGTATCCCTCTCACCTTGCTGCAGGCGTGGCAGTCTCGGTAGTCCTCGCACAGGATGCAGTTGCCGGGGGCCAGGATGAGGCGCACGCTGCCAGTGCCACAGCCGCCGGCACCGTCCTTATGCGCCAGCCGACGGTGGCAGGTGGCACTGACCGGGCACCAGCCGCAACCCTGGTCGGCCAGGCAAGCCAGGCAGGAGCGGTAGGTGGAGCACAGCTCTGAGCGATAAGGCTCCAGGAAGAAGTAAGAGATCTCCTAGCAGGTAAAGACAGGTGGGAGAAGAGAGACAAAGATAAGCATCACCTGGTATAAACATCACCGCATCTCTCTGTGTCGGAGGGGATGCAGCGGGCGAGGTTCGCTTCCTTTATTTCTATTTCATTTCTTAAAATTTATATACCACTTGGTTGTTAAGAAGAAGAAGAAGAAGAGTAGTTTGGATTTGATATCCCGCTTTATCACTACCCGAAGGAGTCTCAAAGTGGCTAACATTCTCCTTTCCCTTCCTCCCCCACAACAAACACTCAGTAAGGTGAGTGGGGCTGAGAGACTTCAGAGAAGTGTGACTAGCAGCTGCATGTGGAGGAGTGGAGACACGAACCTGGTTCACCAGATTACGAGTCTACAGCTCTAAATCACTCTTAAACACTACACCACACTGGCTCTCCAACCAACCTCAAAGCAGCGTACAAGAAGAAAACATGGAAATAACCAGTACAAAACAACAATTGTAAAGCTTCAAAAAATAATTAACATCTTGATGTTAGCATTAAGATGAACTCAACATTGTAAATAAGTTTTGATGGATGTAATAACTGAATGGTTTAGTTTATACAAAATATGCAGGGATTTACATTACGCAAAATGAACCATGGAAAGAGAAGAAGAGAAGTCATTGATATTTTAAGGTTGTTTAAATGAATATTTTAAAATGTAAAACAAAATTTAATTAAAAATTATAGGGGGGGGAAATAACATCTTCTTTTTGGACAATTTAAAGAAATATTATTATATGACGGATACGTGAGCAGGATTTGAACTATGAGCAACAGAAGAACTTGAAGATTATAGCAGTGTTGTTATGACAAGAGAGACAAGAGACAGGGCACAGCAGAGGGAGAGTACTAAAAACACAGTGGGAAAGGGGGTGGGAAGTTGACAAAAAATAAAAAATGTTTTACTATGTACTGAAATGTATGTATTCAATTTTTGGAAAACTTAATAAAAATATGATAAAAAATTAATTAATATCAGCGATATACTAAAAACACATGTCTACATTCTACATGTCTGCATAGACAAAAATGTTTTGGCAGGTGCAGGAAAGAGTACAGCTGGTGTCAATCGGCAGGGAGTTCCAAAGTGCCACACTAAAAAAAAAAAAAAGCCCACGGGAAGCCCGAAAGCACAAGAACCCTCTCCCCTCCTCCTGTTCCTCCCAGCAACTGGTATTCAGAAGCACGACTGCCCCCGCCTGCCGATTTCCTTCGCTCCCTCGCACCCTGTTCCTCCCGGATCCTGAATATTCCTAAAAAGCTGCTTAACCTCCTCCCTTGCCAACGGCAGCGGCCTTCGGTCGTGGCAACAACGTGAACCAGAAAGCAGTGGGTTCTGCGCTCGAAGTCCCTGAAGATGAGGGAGGATGTGAACCTCTCCCCATGGAGAGGGCGAGATACTCACGCTGCCCCCAGGCACTCCTGTGCGATCCCACGTGAGGGTCAGCTCACTCGTCTGCCCGTTGCCGGAGTTGTTGAGGTGGCCCTCGACCAGGACGGTGTACTTATTGCCCCTCTCGGTGCTGGGGAAGAGGCGCTCGGTCCCGGGGCGCTGCAGTAGCCGCTTCTCTTTCTCCTGCTGCACTGCCCAGCGGCCCACCTCCTCCTGAAAGGGAAGGCAGAAGGAGAAGGGCGAGGAAGAGCAAGTTCTGCAGCCTAGAGTGGCCTTCTAAGCGAGTCAGCTTTGCAAAGATCCACTTGCTTGCTTGCTCACCTGCCTTTAAGCGTAAAAGAGTGGCTCGGGAAACTCAGCCAGATGGGCGGGGTACAAATAATAAATTATTATTATAAAAGTCTCCTGCAGGCGAGCTGGTCTCCCCCCGCCCCACCCCACCCATTACTCTCCTTTTTTTAAAGGGGGTTTCTGGTGACTGGGCCGCTGCCTGCGTTTTATTACGGTCACCAAATGCTACGAATCGGAACCATTTTAACACTACTTAAAACGGCGACGTGTAGCGGTGGTTAAAGTGTGGCACTAAGGCCTGGGAGACTAGGGTTCAAATCCCCAGTTGGCCACAAAGTTTGCTGGGTGACAATGGAGTGCACTTCTGAGGGTGAAGTCAAGCCGCTGTGTTAGCAGCGCCAAAGTAATCTCCATGGGAGTCCAAGCCTGGGCAGTGTGTGTGTGTGGAGGTCCTGGGTTGCCCAGGTGACAAGACCCACCCCCCTCAGGCTCATCCAAAGAAAAGCAGAGCAAGACGTTTTGACACCAGCAGGGCGGCAGGAGTTGCCTGAAGGAGGCATACAAGACTCTATCCAACCGTCTCAGGGACTGCACTCTGGACTTTTGTAGGGATTTCTCCTGAAGATATCGCACAAGGCAGCAAAGATCAGAGTTTGCCTTCTCCTAGATGGGTCACCTGTCAGCATGCGGGGGTCTAATGGCCAGCTGGCTAGACCCCAGCTGGATCGTCTCCTTCCAGCCGTCATGCTGCGAAGACCCCTCGACCTCTGGTGCGACATAAATCAGTGACCCAAGTCTGCTGACATGGGCACACTTTACTTAGCAGAGCAAACTGCGCAACAAAGAGAGGCTTGAGGCTTGTGAAGACATACTAGCAAACTGCGGATTTATTGTCATAAATCAGAAACAAAGACACATGTCGTCTTTCTCCTTGCCGTCTCTTCCGAGAGAGAGAGAGAGAGGAAAGCAAAAGCGACAACAACACAACGGAAGTTCTGCTTGTGCCAGCAAACAACGCTGGAATGTAAACAGACATAGTCTGTAGCTAAAGGTGGAATGGAAAACCTCCTTGACTGTTTGACCCAATCTTGGTCCCGTCTGCTCAATACACCAGAGTCTGTCTCTGCGTGCCGGCAAAGTCCCTAACTCACCACGGGTTTGAGATCCATTGGCTACTCTCACCTGGTTCAGACTCTTCCTTAGCACTTAAGGGCCCCCACATTCTCTCTTGTAGGCTGTGGGGAGTACAACTCTGACCTCCGACCACTGGACATGATGGATGGGGACGGCTGCCCCAGAACCTTTCCAGCAGACAGCCCCACCCCCACCCCGAAACCCCCCCACAATTCCACACCCTGCGGCACCTTATCTCCCTTTCGTATGCTTCAAACCCAAGTTCTGCCCCCGGACTGTTGTACCCTTACCAGCTCAGACGCGCCAGGGGCCCGGGCCAGCTTGGCAATCACGAAGAGGCGCTGGATGCGTGCCCAGATTGAGATGTCTTCGGCAGGTCCGGAGCTGCTGACCAGCGGGTGAATGAAGCCCTTGTAGACCAGGGAGACGTCCATCTCTGTGCTGGGGTTGAGGGTGATCGTGGTGCTGCGGACGATGGAGACCTAGGCAGAGGGACACTTGTCACAGACTGATCTCCTGCAGAGTCCAGGGCGGGGCAAGACCACCTTGGTACGGCTGGTCTCCCTGCCGCTTCTCTCCGTTGCCCAGAGCTGGGTGGCACCCCCCACCTGGCACCATTCAGGCCATCGGTTCAATAGCAGTTGCATACTCAAAGAAAGTTGGGAGAAATGGCAAATTAGGGCGTTATTAAATTACTGTTTCGGGGAAAGAAATAAAAGGGTTTGCTCTTCAGATAGGGCAAGAGGAAAGGCAAAACAGTGCCCAAGAGTCCCATCCAGACCAGGCAGTCAAGAAGGATTACTGTAGTCGATGTTATCGAAAGCTGCTGAAAGGTCCAACGGAACCAACACTGTTCCTGCCCAGCTCCCAGCTTTATGTTATCTGCCAGAGACTTAGCATGATGGTTAAGAGTGTTGGACTAGGACCCGGGAGACCAGGGTTCAAATCCTCTCTCGGTCGTGATGTTCATTAGGTAACCTTGGGCCTGCCGCCGTCTCTCAGCCTCACCTACCTCGCAGGGTTGTGTTGAGGATAAAATGGGGAGGGGGTGAACCATATATGCCACCTTGATATCCTTGAAGGAAAGAGGGGATATAAACGCAGTCATAAATGAATAAAAAAAGTATCTGTGGCATCCAACGTCCTGAAGAATTGTGGGGAAAGATGTGTAAATCAATCATTCAATCCATTAACCAACCAATCAACAAATTGGACATTATTTTATTTCATATTTTTTCTTCCCAAATGTATTATAATATTTTTTTATTTAAAAAAAACCCCATATTTTGAATAGGTTACTTTTCTGAATGTTTTAATTACAGATAACCTATTATGGAGTTGAGTTAAATTAAATTGCACATTGCACTGTATTCAGATCATTGCCTTCCTGTGTGATAGATGCGTGTGTCTTTTAATGAACACAGCAGAGTGAAATATTGTGAGTCATTGCAGGGAGGGAGGGAGGGAGGGGGCGTGTTGCGTATGAACTTAACAGCGTTTAGCTTACTTTTTAGTTGCAATCTTGTTAATATCGTTCTACAGATTATAAATGCTTTATTGATTTGTTAATCGCATCGTACGACTTACGCTGCAATTGTGATTTTTAGCTTATATTTTAATTGCCTGTTTGTGAATTGTGTTTTATAGACTGCAATTGGTTTACAGACAATTTGTCAATTGTATTATATGATTTACGCTGTACTTGTGATGTTATGCTTTTTCTTATTTATTGCTTGTAACCTGCTTTGGGATTCATTTGACTGGAAAGCGGCAAAGAAATGCAACCGACCAATCAATCAATCTGCTGATTGTGTTTATAAATCTGGAGACGCACTCAGGCCATGCCGCTCCCTTACCTTATCAGGCTGGGAATCGTTGCGTGGCTGCTGGTAGGTGATGAGGTGAAGGCCGGGAAGGAAGTTTTCATGCTGACATTGTGCCAAGGAAGTGACAAAGAAGGGCTGAGGACCCCACCAGCCATACGTCCCAGAGATTTTGCCCACCTGGCACCTGCCCTGCTCTGTGGAGGAAAAGGAAACAGGAGTGTCAGAGAGTGGATTTCTTCAACACACGGTTTCTGTTGAAATATGAAAGGTGCCAGCTCCTTAAGACATCTCCTGTTTTAATTTTTGATTTTCACTGCTATGCTGCTTTAATGGGCTTGTTTACTATGCGTTTCAATTATAGACGTTTCAGCATTTCAAATAAATTGCTTCAGGGTGTATTTAAATACAGGTTGAAACTCGAAAAATTAGAATATCGTGGAAAGGTTCATTTCTTTCAGTAATTCAACTTAAAGGTGAAACTAATATATGCAATATGACTCATGACATGCAAAGCGAGATATGTCAAGCCTTTATTTGTTATAATTGTGATGATTATGGCGTACAGCTGATGAGAACCCCAGATTAACAATTTCAGCTTTGGGGTATTCATCAGCTGAATGCCATAATCATCACAATTATAACAAGCAAAGGCTTGACATATCTCGCTTTGCATGTCATGTGTCTATCTCATATATTAAACTCCAGTAGCTAATGAAAACAATTGCTTACATAAAGGGACTTTTCCACGATATTCTAATTTTTCGAGTTTCACCTGTATCATCATCATCATCATCATCATCATCATCATTAAGAGCATTTGCAACCCATTCTTCAGTCAAATTGAGTCTCAAAGTGCCTCACATGCACTCAGTTAAGAGAAGATGGTTCCTGCCTGCAAGCTTACGATCCTTTAAAGAAAGGCACACAAGGTAAAAAGAAAGGGAGGGAAGAGGAAAAAATAAAATTCAAGTGCCCCAGTTCTTTAACAGAGGTTCTTATAATGCCCAGCTGCCCCAGTTCAGAGGTAGGTAGCGCCTGCCTAATGGAGCTCCCATCAGCAAAGCAGATGAAGTGAGTCCCTGCTTTTCATTCTCTCTCACTGAGGCAGTGAACTGCCTTGGTTTTCCTTCTTGAAATCAAAGGTGTTATACAACTTCTATTATTTATTTTTATTTCTAATCTCTTTTTTAAAAAAACAACGAAGAATTTAGTGTTCATTCCTGTCAACTTGCTCCCAAGCTTGTGGCGAGCCTGTAGCCCCAAAAGAGCAAAATTCATAATGTCACTTTATGAAGTGTGCCTCGTAAACACGGGTTTGTGGCAACAGGCAGAATGGCCCGGCTTGGCTCACTTACCTGAGAGAGGCATGCAGGTCTCGTTCTGCACACACCAGCCAAAGGGTCCCGGGGCACGAGGCAGAGAAGCGTTGGTGCCGCCGAAAGCCAGGCATGACTGGCAGTCCACTAAGAGGCGGGCCAAGCCCAGGCAGCCAGTATTGGGGCACTGAGGAGGAGGAGGGGGAAAGACACTAATGAGCCCTAAAATCCTGCACTCCCAGCCTGGTGCGCTACAGATGTTGCCGAATTACAACTCCCACCATCTCACAGTGGACTACCAGTGAGATTTCCACTCCTGTCCATGCGCAGCTACCCATCTCTGGATCGTCATGCACCCCACACCACCAGAGTTAAAGGTAAAAAAGGTAAAGGACCCCTGGACGGTTAAGTACAGTCAAAAGCGACTATGGGGTTGCGACGCTCATCTCACTTTCAGGCAGTAGGAGCCGGCATTTGTCCACAGACAGCTTTCCAGGTTATGTTGCCAGCATGACTAAACCGCTTCTGGCGCAATGGAACACCGTGACGAAAACCAGATGGTAAATGGTAAACGCCATTTACCTTCCCGCTGCAGCGGTACCTATTTATCTACTTGCACTGGTGTGCTTTCGAACTGCTAGGTTGGCAGGAACTGGGACAGAGCAACGGGAGCTCACCCCGGCGCAGGGATTCAAACTGCCAACCTTCTGATCGGCAAGCCTAAGAGACGCGGGTGGCGCTGTGGTCTAAACCCGCTGAACCCCCGAGTTACTCACAGTGCTGTGCGGCTGGGTACTCTGGCAGCCTCTCATACACCAGGCACATTCTGGGTCCTTGGCACACGTGGTTTTTTCAGTGTAAATGGAGCAGTAGTCCAAGTGGTACTGAGGCCGTGGGGGGAGAAGCAAAGGTGTGGGTCAGCGACCCCTCAAGTCAGTCCTGCATCCAGAAAGGCACTCGGCAAGGTTGCCTCACAATGTGCCCCACACAAAGGGAGGGTGTGCAGCTCCTGCCCCCCCCCCCACACACACCCTGCCCTCCAGCAGAATGCAAAGACGGTCTCTGCAACAACACACATTCTTTTATTTTTTAATGTATCTATTTTAAGGTGTTACAGACAGCTTGATATAGAATAATGTGACAATGATAAGCACATCTCCAAACTTGGCATGGGGGTTCCAAAGGTGGGGGGGGGCGGTAGTAGACTCTGTTGATGTTTGGGGCACCAGGCACCATTTTGAATCAAGATGGAGGACTAAAAATATTGGCGTGACTTCACCTGATTTTTGGGAAGCGGGTCCAAAATCACAAACTGTGCTATCCATTTCAAAAGCACAATTTTTGTTTGTTTGTTTGTTTGTTTCCACAAATCACCAAGCACCCCTGCTGGTTATAAATAAAGCAATAAATAAATAAAATAAAATAATCTTAAGTGGTGAATAAGAGTACTGTTGTGGGGGGGGGGGAACATAACACGTAAATCATAAAACAAAATTTCAAAGCGTAATTAAAATTCCTCCGTTACATAGACTATCAGTTGCAAACTAAAACAACAGTTCATCTGGAGAAAGCTTGGAGAAAAATAAGGGTTTTCAACAGGTGTATAAAGCACAGAACAGAGGGAGGAAAGGAATTGCATACATGAACACCTCAGGAGAGACCATTACTTCCTGGAGCAAGTTAACCAACCTAATTCTCTATTGAGTCCCAAGTCTCATGCTGCCCAATTTTTTTTGTAAAATTTCCCCGTTTTACGATTTTACAGTTAAAAGGATACACCTGAGAGGCCCTAGTTGGGGTCTACGTGGTCAGCCTGGTTAAGCCCAGAAGACCCTCTGCTAGAGCACAGGTGATATGCCAGCTCTTAGGATGCGGAGGTTTCGATGGGCCCACAGTCAGGCAAGCCCATCGGAAGCAGGGGAAGGGAAGGGGTTAAGGGAGGCAGAGTCACTTACCATCTGAGAAGGCACCTGGAAGACAAAAGTGGGCACCTTGTACGCCAGGAGGTCTCCCCGCGGCACCCCGCTGTAGCCACCAGCCACAACCAGCACGTTCCCGTTCATGACCGCCGCCACATGGGAGTAGCGGCCTCGCGCCTGGGCCTGAGTCTTGGCCTCGTGTTCTGAGGGAAGGAGAGAGACCAGGTCAGGGGCAGCCTATTACGGTGTCACAACAAAGCGCTGGAATTGGGGCCCGGGAGGAATATGGCGCCATATAAAACTATAGATTTTGGGAAATGGTCTGACTGTCTATCCATTCTCCGTGGGTTCAGCCACCTCTCAAGATATCGTTGCCAAATTTGGCATGAGTGTTCTGAGGTGGGGGGCAGCAGTCTTTGTCCCCAACTGGTCACCGGGTTACAAGCTGGTGGACCAAAATGTGACTTTAGCATGACCTTGCCCGTTTTTTGGCATAAGTTCGTCCATCTCTTGAGATATCATCACCAAACTCGGCATGAGAGTTCCTGAGGTTGGGGAGGGGGAGACGTCTTCATCAATATTTGGGAGCTATTTTGAATCAAGATGGCGGACCAAAATTTAACTTTGGCTTGACTTTACTATGATTTTTTGGTGTGACAGATCAAAACTCACCAATTACACTATCCGTTTTTTAAAAAACCCCAAACATGATTTTTTTTTGTTCCTTTGCAAGAGGAATGAGCAATCTGTGATATGGTTCAGATGTTGCTGGACTACAACTCCCATCAGCCCTGACCACTGGCAGGGCTGGATGAGGCTGATGGGATCTGGAGTACTAGGAGAGACATAAGAGGGATACAGGCTTCTGCTTTACGAGCTCTGTGGCAAAAGGATGCTCAGCAAGCTCAGGTGAACCCCTTCCAATGCTGCGATGAGAGAAGCTGTACCTGTGGAACTTCTCTCCTGCCCAGAGTACTTGACACAGAAGTGCTCTTTCTATAGGGAAAAGTTGACCACTGGAGATTCTGTGAGTTCGTGGCACCATCGTGACCCTGCAGCAAACTAAGGGGGCGAGTGTAATTCCCTAGAATCAGAGCCTTCCCTCACCGTGGGAGAGTGGAGGTGCCAGATCATGACTGGAGACCCACTGGTGGCAGCCCAGGTGGTAGAAGAAGATTTCGTCCTCGTAACATTTCTCCTCGTGGTAGTGGATGTGGACGTTGCCCCCTGGAGAGGAAGGGAAAGTGAAGCGCGCAGGATTCGTGCCCAAGAGCCCTCTCCCCACCTGTGGTTTCCAGCAACTGGTATGCAGGAGCATTGCTGCCTCTGATTGTGGAAGCAATATTCCCTTCCTTCAGTCCAGGCTTTTCCCCTTACTGAGACAACATAAATTTTACAGGAAATGGAAGCTTTGGCAATATTAATTTAACAATACTAAACTTGGTAAGAGGGTCGCCAGTTCTTTTTCCTGGCTCTGTTCCTGTGCCTTTAGCACCAACCTGGATATGCAGCTACTGTATTTAGGAAATGAAACTTTGCCTGGCATGCAAATAAACTGCCTGGGGGAGGCTTTGCATGCCAAGTTTCTGTGTCTCAGGCTGTCAGAGGGAAAGGGTCAACGCGAGGCGGGCAGGGGTTTGGGGAATGGTGGAAAACTGGTTTGTATTATCTGGGCCAAAAATGATTAGGAACAGAGGAAGCTGCCTTATACTGAGTCAGAACATGGATCCATTTAGCTCAATAGTGTCTACACAGACCGGCAGCGGCTCTCAAGGATTTCAGACAGGATTGTCTGCCAGCCTTACCTGGAGATGTTGATGGGGACTGAACCTGAGAGCTTCTGCATGTCAGGCAGATGCTATGCCACTAAGCTGCGGCGCTTCCCCAAATTCCCAAATATTCAGTATTAGAAGAGGAAGGAAAGATCTGACCCCCCCACCCCAATTCTCACATTCCTCCGTGCACCCCTACCCTCTGGCAGGAGAGGCCATACTCACCATACACAACCATGTAGTTGCCAATGACCGTGGCAGAGTGAAAGGCCCGCTCTCGAGGTCCCCGGTGCGAGTCCTTCGCACGCAACGTGCTCCAATAGCGCAGGTCCACATGGAAGAGGTCGGTGGTGTTTACTCGCACGCTGAAGCTAAAGGCAGGAGAGTTTCAGGTAAGCTTTTCTTCCTGCCTTGGTCAGACCGCACCTGGAATCCTATGTCCAGTTCTGGGCGCCATAACTGAAGGAGGATAGTGACAAGCAGGAACATGTGCAGAAGGGCAACCAAGGTGATAAAGGGTCTGGAAACCAAGCCTTATGAGGAACGGTTGAGGGAGCTGGGTATGTTTAGCCCGGAGGCCAAGAGGAGATACGATAGGCACCTTTAAAACACCTAAAAAGTTGACACACAGAGGATGGAGCAAACTTGGTTTCTCCTGCTCCAGAGGCTAGGACCCAAACAATGGATTGAAGTTTCAAGAAAGGAGCTTCTGACTAAACATCAGGAAGAACTTTATGACAGTGAGAGCTGCTTGACAGTGGAACGGACTCCATTGGTAGGTTGTGGACTCTCCTTCACTGGAGGTTTTTAAGCTGAGGTTAGGTGGCCATCTGCCATGGATGCTTTAGTTGAGATTCCAACTATACAATTCCAGCTCTACAAATCCTATGATTCTATGATTCGTATTACCCCCTTCATGTTTCCATCACCTCAAGTCTGCCCACAGTGTAAGCGTCAATCTCATTTGGCCCAGAGGGACTGTTTATTTTAACACGTACGTTTAAATTAGAATTACTAGGTTTTTCTTATAGTTAACGTGAGTTGATATGGTCTCTTCCTTTTTCCTTCCATTATATTTGCAATAAAAATAGATTTTAAAGGAAGCAATTGCACCCACAAGCATTGAATCAATAACATGAGAAGAAGGTGGGAACTTAGCCTATATCAGGGATGGGGAACATATGGCTCTCCCAGAGTTACTGGACTGCAACTCCCATCAACCCCAGCCAGCATGGCCAACAGCTAGGGCTGATGGGAGTCATAGTCCAATGCCACCTGTAGAGCCACAGGCTCCCCATCCCTTGTCTATATGCCAGCTATACCAACCAAGGCGACTTCCTGCATCAATAGGCTGGAGGAAGTTGTAAATCAAACCCCCAAAGGCCTTTTGCAACAGTTTTCCTTGATGTTCCGAACAACAAAAAGATCTACATATCTTCCTATATACATAAAATTGTAAGGCTGCCGTCACGCTGCAGTCTGAATGGCCACTAATAGAAAGCTACGACCATGTAGCAGGCAGCCAAGGGAAGCTGTTCAAAGGAGCGGGATGGGGGGGGTGGCGTTTCAGAGAAGTGTGCAGGGATGGGTGAGGTGTAAAGGGAGGAGGGTTTGGCCAGTTGTAGGGCAGATAGGTGGGGTTGGTAGGTGGAGTGAGCAGGGGTGGCAGCCCCTGGTCCATATGCCCACAGTACTCTCAGTTTTCCCTTTACCGAGCAGTTGAGGGTCGGTGCCCGCCGTAAACCAGGAGAGTGCGGGAGGCTGCGTGGAACACCATGGAGTGGCCTGCGGCCGCGGGAGCCTTGCCGCCTGAGGGCACCACCAACTCCCAGCGCCACATCCTCAGATGGAAGCGGTACATCTGTGAGGAAAAGACATCCACCGAGGTGCGGCCTGCGTAAAGGAAGGGAAACAAGTTAGCAGGGCTAAGAGCGCCTATTTCCAACTCTGGCTGGTTCACCAGCTACAGCCCCCTTTTGGAAAGAAGTGACTCGGCCACCATGCTCCACGCTCATGTGACTGCCAGGCTGCACTGCTGCAATGTGCTCTGCATGGGGCTGCCCTTGAAGACGTCTCAGAAACATCAACCAGTCCGAAACGCAGCAGCCAGGTTACTTGACTGGGGTTCCATACAGTATTCACGCAGCAATCTGCTCTAAAACAGCTGAACCGGTCACCAATTGGTTTCCAGGCCCAATTCAGGGGGCTCACATGAGTGGTTAGAGCCCTAAACGACTTAGCACCTGACTAGCCGGGCAATCAGCTCCTTTCCTACATACCCTCTCGGGTGTTAAGATTGGCAGAGGGGGCCCTCCTGGTAGTTTCGCTGCCCTCAGAAGCTCAGGGGGTGGCAGCCCGGGAGAGGGCCATATCTGTAACAGCCCCTAAACTATGAAAGTCCCTCCCCGCAAGCCATAACAGGCCATTCCATTGTACCATTTCTGTCATGCACTTATTTACCTCTGGCTTCTGACAACTCAGATACATACTTTCAGGACCCACCCTAGTCTTCTGGTTTTAGACTATTTTGACTGATTTTAATCCTGTGTTTTATACCATTGCCACCCGCCCGGAAATTTATGGTGACAGGTAGCTAAAGAATCCTATTATTATTATTATTATTATTATTATTATTATTAGGTGAGGCAAAGTATTCCAGTACTCTACTTTTCCACCTCCCATTCAAGTCGCTGCACTTCATGTTATTGGAGGCTTTTAGAAGAAGAAGAAGAAGAAGAAGAAGAAGAAGAAGAAGAAGAAGAAGAAGAAGAAGAGTTTGGATTTCATATCCCGCTTTTCACTACCCTAAGGAGTCTCAAAGCGGCTAACATTCTCCTTTCCCTTCCTCCCCCACAACAAACACTCTGTGAGGTGAGTGGGGCTGAGAGACTTCAAAGAAGTGTGACTAGCCCAAGGTCACCCAGCAGCTGCATGTGGAAGAGAGGAGACGCGAACCCGGTTCCCCAGATTACGAGTCTACCGCTCTTAACCACTACACCACACTGGCTCTCTTTTAAGCAGAAGTTGGATGGCTATCTGTCATGGATGCTTTAGTTGAGATTCTTTGCATTGCAGGGGGTTGGACTACGATTCTGTGATTCTTGCTCTCACCTCCAAATATGTAAAGCCATTCATCCACAACGGCAGAGGCGTGGCCGGCCAGCCCGGGAGGTGGAGGAAACCAGGTGGTGTTGAGGGGCACCAGCTCCTGCCAACGGCCTTCCCAGGGCAGGTACATCCAGACGTCGTTGGTAAGAAAGCCGCTGGCCAGTTCGCCCCCAAAGAGGACCAGGAAGCCCTCCCATGCCACAGCGACGTGAGAGTGGCGGGCCGACTGTAAAAGGGGGAGGACAAAGGAATTACACAAGTGGGAGGTATGGGATCAAGGCACAGTGCGGCAGATTTCCCCCCTCCTCAGGGCCATTCCGCACATGACGCAGCTGCAAGGAAGGCTCAAGAGGCAACCTCCTGGCTCCGAGATGCAGGCACTCGCAGACACACATTAATGATGATGCCGTCACACATTACATTTTTATGAGGATGCTATGTACATCTCAGGTTCATGGGACCTAAAGTGACTTGTATAGATTTTTTATCTATATTTATTTTTAATAGTTTGTTTTTTTAATTTCATCTTTTTTAAAAAATGATAACAATTTCAGATATACTGTACCTGTTTTTAGTTGGTTTCTGGGTTTTAGTCATGTTTTCACTTATACACTGCTTGATATCTATTTTTCTTGACCAAGTGGCTTATATATGTTCCAAATAAACAGAATTTTAAAGTGCCGCGTAAGTCGCTGCGGGGCGACGGAGGAAAGAAGACGCTTACCGGGGAGGGGCTGAGCACTCGCCGGTGCCAGACGTTAGTGGTGAAGTTATAGAAGACGAGGTCCCCCAGGGCCGTGTTCAGATCCAAACCTGGAGAGGGAAGCAGAAATGCCATGGGACTACAGAACTGGAAGGAAGCGCCCCCTGGGATTGCAGGAGGGAAAGGAAGACCCCCAAATGCCCAGAGTGGCTCCCTTCCTTCCACCCCACAGGAGCAGATAAATGGATTAATTTCTGACCTCCAAAGATGTACAGTCCTCCAGTGGAGGGCAAGAAGGCACCAGCCGCTGCTGTGCGGGGCCGGAAACTAGGATCCCGGGCGCTGACGTTGTACCACTTGCCGGCTCCTTGGTTCTCGCTCAGGGCTAAGTCACAGGCCCGGCCCACAAAGCCAGGTTCGCACCGGCAATGATCTGAGCCCTGTGGAGAAGCAGTACACCACCTTGTCAGGACAACAAAACGTAAGGCTCCCTGCAAAGCACCACTGGGCTCGCAGGCAAGGAGGAGAAACTCATCTCAAGGGGGAAAGGTAGCCTTTGTGCCTAGGAGTCTATGCTTGAAAGCAAAACTGCAGATATCCGAGAGACGTCCGGACGAGATTTCCAAGGTTAGAGACACAGAGCAGGCCGGGATCTGGCGCTTGCAAAGAGTTCCCCCAAGAGAAGCAAAAACGAGGGGGGAAATGAGGCAAAATAACAAACACTGCAGAATAAGATTACACAAAGTAGCAGAGATTAGGCAACATTAACAACAACAACAACAATTAACAACAACAATTAACAAAAATTTATTATTTCTACCCCGCCCATCTGGCTAGGTTTCCCCAGCCACTCTGGGTGGCTTCCAACAAAATATTAAAATACAATAAAACACCAAATATTAAAAGCTTCCCTAAACAGGGCTGCCTTCAGATGTCTTCTAAAAGTCAGATAGTTGTTTATTTCTTTGACATCTGGTAGGAGGGCGCCACTACCGAGAAGGCCCTCTGCCTGGTTCCCTGTAACTTTGATTCTCATAGTGAGGAAACTGCCAGAAGGCCCTCAGAGCTGGACCTCAGTGTCCAGGCTGAATGATGGGGGTGGAGACGCTCCTTCAGGTATACTGGGCCAAGGCCATTTAGGGCTTTAAAGGTCAGCACCAACCCTTTGGATTGTGCTCGGAAACGTACAGGGAGCCAATGTAGGTCTTTCAGGACTGGTGTTATGTGGTCTCGGCGGCCGGTCCCAGTCACCAGTCTAGCTGCCACATTCTGGATTAGTTGTAGTTTCCGTGTCACCTTCAAAGGTAGCCCCACGTAGAGCATATTGCAGTAGTCCAAGCGGGAGATAACCAGAGCATGCACCACTCTGGCAAGACAGTCCAGAACAGATAACTGTGCAGAACTCAGTTGTTCCTGGAACTGAATTCGGATTGTCTCTCCATTTTTTTATTTTGCAAAAAGCGTGCCCCCACTAGAGAAATACAAGATGGAGGCTACAGGAGAAAGACAGGAGAAAGCTGTGTGTAGGGCAAGAAGTTTGTGGTGACCACCCCCACCACACACACACACGGCTGCTACAAATGCTCTTTATAGGGGCAAGCACAGTGAGATCCGGAAAGTCGCAAGTCTTACCTGGCTGCAGCTGCCATGGCTCTGGCAGTAGGTGACGCAGTCAGGCATGGAGCATCCCTCGCCGCCCCAACCTTGGAAGCATGTGCAGCGCCCGTCGTTGTCGCAGATCCCGTGTCCCGAGCAGCCCATTGGGCACAGCGAGACTGTGTAGGTGGCGTTGAAGCCCAGGAGGTTGTAGTTGGCGTCACTGAACAGGTGAAGCAGCATCTGCCAAGCAGTTAAGAGTGCGGGATGGTGACAAAATCACAGCTACATGCCCCACGTGTAACCCAAGATCACAATTACACGACCCGCGTGTCCCTTAAGAGACCACAGATACGTGCCCCGTGTGCCCCTCAGAGTCTCCACTCCTCTCCCCTGCATGCAGTAATCTCCAACCTCATCTCAATAACCACTTGTGAATGACCACCCCCTGAACCCCAGAGAAAAATCTCCAGGAAACAGAACCCTTCCATGCCCCTGGGTCTAGGCCTATGCCTATTAGTTTGCAACTTGACCCCATCTAACCTCCGGGGTCAGTACCTTGCCAGAGGTGGCCTCGATGGTGGGGGGTAGGGTGCTGCCGCTGAGGCTGGCCAGCAAAGGGTTGCTGGGAGAATCTCCATCGTAAATGAAAAGGTAGTCATAGGTGCATTCGGTGTCCATGAACATGAACGTCAAGAGGATGCGGTAGCTGCTGCTGGGAGCTGAACAGGGTGCAAAAGTGGGGCGGGAGGGTTAGAATACCAGGCACAGGACCAAGAATGGGCAGGGTTCTTCCCCTGGAGCCTACTAAGCTTCTTAGCCCCCTTGGTCCAAGAGGCACTGAGTGGGGTCACCTTTTGTCCTGTGAAAAGGGCACAGAACTGAAGGAGGAAGTCTGAGGAAGGATGCTCTTTCTCACTTCCTCTTTCACCTCTACGGCAACAAGGTTCTGCGTCGCCAACAGCTGTTTGCTAGGTAGGCATTCAAGAAGGGGCCATTCCCATTTCTGCAGCAGGAAAAGTGGGCACTTGCGGGATTTCTGTCCACCATGCAACTGCTGGGAAGCACAGAACCCCTCCACCACCCTTCTTCTGATCACACTCACGACTGATATATTTGGCAGGACTTCTTAAATGTATCATTAACCAGCTGGTTTATATTTAAAGGTAGAAAGAAATGGGTGGATGAAGAATGTAATTTTTGTTTTGTTTTTTATTATCTTTATTCATTTATTAGATTTATATGCCGCCCTTCATCGTAAGATCTCAGGGAAGTTCACAGAATAAAATGCAAGATAAAAACAAGTAGATAAGTAAAACAAAATAGCAAAATAAAAACCCCTTCTTCCCACAGATACATTTAAAAGGCTGTAGAATATTAAAGGCCTGGTTGAAGAGGAATGTTTTTGCCTGGTGCCAAATGGTGTTCAATGAAGGTGCCAGGCAAGCCTCCCTGGGGAGAGCATTCCACAAATGGGGAGCCACTGCAGAAAAGTCCCTGTTCTCATGTTGCCACCCTCCAGGCTCTCGTGGAGGAGGCACAGGAAGAAGGGCCCCAGAATATGATCTCAGGGTCCTGGACTTTTGTTGCTGGTTTTATTTGTAATTGAAGTCTCTGTTCTATCCTACTTTTTATTTTTAGTTTAGGTTGCGGCAGACGGCCACCATAGGACCTTCGGATAAAGGAGGTAGATTTATATACTTCCAATAATATAGAAAGAAGCCTCCCCCAAATTCCTACCTTCCACTAGCCACTCGCAGTTGCCGTTGACAGAATAGTTGCCAGGTCCATCTGTCACATAGCCTGACGCACTGCGCAGGACCTGGCGGTGCCCCTTACAGTCGCCACCGCTGGCCCAGCGGATCCCACACAGGGCTAAAAGCAGGGTTACCAGCAACCTCAGGCAGCCATCCAATAAGGAGTCCATGATGGGGTTTGGATCTCCCCGCAATTTGGAGGCTGCTCAGTTAGCACAGTCCAAAAGGTGAAGAGAATGTCATAATCCAGCCTGAAAGAGCAGAGAAGAACTTCAGAGGTTGTGCAAAGTATACTGTTTATTTTCATTTTTTATCATCGCCATCATCCTCACTGCCCGTTGCAATTTAAAATCACAAAAAATTAGATGGGTCCTAAAAACATACACCTCGAGTGCCAAAATAATAATAGTAATAATAATAATAATAACAACAGTATTATTTATATACTGCCCATCTGACTGGGTGTCAGGTGCATCTCTGTGGGGAGGGAGTTCCACAATTTAGGGGCTGCCAGAGAAAACGCCCTCTCCCGAACCGCCATCCCACCAAAGCTTCTGAGGGCAGTGGAACAGCCAAGATGGCCCAGAGAGATTTTGGGGACACAAGGAGAAAGGCAGGGAGCTGTTTAGCACAACAGAGCAGCCTTCACCAACCCAGTTCCCTCCAGATGTTTTTGGACTACAACTCCCAACAGCCCCAGCTCCAGCATCTGGAAGGCACCAAGTCAACGAAAGGTAACTTTTGACAAACTTCCCATTCCCGGAACGTAGACATGGCTCAGATTCACAACTTGTTACGAATGCTGAATTCAAACACAGTAATAGGTATAGGACAGGACAGGATGTAGACAGAATAAAGAAAGATGTGGCGTAAAGGGGACCGTGCCTCCAAACTGCAGTCAGGGCTTTCCGATCCTTTCTCACAAGCAGCTTAAATTTCAGGCCTTAAAGCAGCCATTTCCAAGCAAGGGCCCTCCAGATGTTTCAGACAACTCCCACGGAGGGCGCCGGCTTGGCGAAGGCTGCCTTACACCAATAACAAACCCACTCCCCGTAAAGCAAACCGGGTGTGTACATGCAGTGCTGTTTTTCTGGGGCGACGCAGGGGTACGTAAACCCCTAAACATTTTGTGAATCTTTGTACTTCTTTCCATTTACTGTATTTTCCCCAATTTGAATTATAAAATGGTGATTTTCTTGAGTCAAAATGACAGTACCCCTAAACATTTTTATTAGAAAAAAAGCACTGTGTACGTGTCATGTGTGTGTTTAGTATCCCCCAACCACCCCCCAAAAAAGGCTTTATGGGGAAACCCATAAACAGAAGGGAAGAAATTCCCTGGAACTGGTCCCAGCTGGGGAATCAAAACAAGTTTCCCAGGAGGAAACTTCGGTCCAGAGCAGGATTCCCCCCCCCCTTTTTTTTTCCTTTTAAGCATTACTTCTGGAGTTACAGGTCCTTGAAAAGGAGGAGGAAACCCCAAAGGGAGGGGGGAGTCCCTGCTAAGGCTTTGGGGTTGTGAGAATCATATCCTAGAGATGCCCAGAGGGGCTGCAGTATGGAACAGAAATGCGCCTATACTGTATATATACCTGTACTGTATATTGAAAGGGAGGTTCACGAGGAGAGCCCAGGAGGTGAAGTGTGTCTGGGGGAGAGGAGAGGGCTTATTGTTTATGTTTTGTCCTTCCTTTTATTGTAAATTTCGTGGGGGTTTTTTATCTTGTATTTCTATACTGTCACCCTTCACCAGTAAATCTCAGGGCGGTATAGATAATTAACAACAACAACAACAACAAAGGGTGAGTGGGGCGAACGTGGGGGCCGGGAAAGGGATAAATCCTGCAAACGGGTGACTTTGCAACCAGGGGACTCTGGAGGAGGAAGGTGAGGGTCAAGGGGGGGTTCTATCAGGTGAGGTTTAAGGTGGCCTACGAAGGGGGGGGCATGGGGCTGCAATGCAGGAGGGGGATGCGGGAAAGGAGAAGACCCACCTCCCCCCCCCCCAATACGCGAAGACCCACCTGCCGCACACTCCGCTGCCCCCGCGGCCCATAGAGAGGCGCAGCCCGGGACCGATGAGGCGCAGCGAGACGACGGGGCCAGAGCGGCCCGCGGGAGGAGCGCGGCGCATAGAGGGAGAGGGATAGAGGGGAACCGGAACGCGGACGTTCCCTTGATTTCTATGGAAAGACAACGGGCGATTGAAGAACCATAGAGGCCGCAGGGGAAGCGAGAGGCTAGAGAGGCAAGTTCTAGGCCGGCCGGTGTGAGTGTGTGGAGGCAGCCGAGGACCGTTGTCATGGCAACTGGAGGGACCGGAGGCGGGATGTTTATTTATTACCATGAAATTTAATACACCCGCTCGTTTGATTATATATAGTAATTAATAATTGTTATTTTTAATAATGGGGGGGGGGGGGGAAATCCCGTTTACAATGAGAATAGCGAGTTGGGGTTGCTGCTGTCGTTCGATTCCGGCAGCCCTGTCTTCCGAGAGCAGCAGCACCGAGCATATGCAGAGTGCCGTTCTCCAGAATTTGGGGTGGTGAACATGAGTACAGTGCCGTTCTCCTGAATTTGGGTAGGGGAGTGGATTTTGTAGGTTTTTCACACAAAGGCTTGTGAAGCTCATTATTTAGCCCGTGGACAGCGTAGGGGGAAGGTTGCCGGTGCGTGTCACAAGGGGGATCAGAGGCTGCGAGGACAGTGCAAGACGAGCGGCACAGACGCCGGGACAGACTTCTGTGAAGGCGGCAAGGAGGCTCCACCCGAAGCCTACGCGGAAGGAATGGAGCAACACACACACTCCTACCAAAGGGCTATTGGGCAGGGGGACACAGTATTTGTTAATCCTTCGGTTGGAAGAAGCTTACCAAGAATGCCCCTCTCTCTCCTCAGAGATTGTGCATCCCGCACGATGGGACCAATGCAAAGATGGGACTTGAACATGTGCAAAATTATTTTTTTGTGATCCATGTTCACATCCAGATTGAATGCCCACTTGAGCTTGTGTGTGTGTGTGTGTGTTAAACTATGAGAAGGGAACCTTTGGCCCTCTGGATGCTGCTGAGCTACAACTCCCAACAAACCCAACAAGCATGGCCAATAGCCAGAGGTGGTTGGGAGTTGTAGTTCAGCAACGCACTCCTGCATTAGACCACTAATCCATGAATGTATTGTTAGTTATTGGTCATGGTATTGCTATTTATTAATGGCTGAATGAAATAGACTGATATTAACAGGTTTGTGGGTTGTTATGCTTCTGAAAGCCCTCCAGGAATTCAGGAATCGGGGGATACTTATTTTTGGAAATAGGAGGAAACAACAACCCTTAATTTCAAACAGGTGTCCCCATCCACCATGAGAAGAAGTCTATACGGTTGATTAATGCAATGTACAAGCTAATGGGCTTGGCACATATATGGAATGGAGTAACTCTGAAAGGTAAAAAGGTGAGAATCCGTTGTCCAATATTGGAATGTCTGTTGCAGAATGTCTTCTCCTAGGAATGACTGTTTTCTTTATTTAGCCATTCTTACTGACAATTATTCCTGCCAACCTAGCAGTTTGAAAGCATGTCAAAGTGCAAGTAGATAAATAGGTACCACTCCGGCGGGAAGGTAAATGGCGTTTCCATGTGCTGCTCTGGTTCTCCAGAAGCGGCTTAGTCATGCTGGCCACATTACCCGGAAGCTGTAGCTACACTGGTTCCCTCGGCCAGTAAAGCGAGATGAGCGCCGCAACCCCAGAGTTGTCTGCGACTGGACCTAATGGTCAGGGGTCCCTTTACCTTTACTTTACTGACAAATATATAAGTTGTCTCTTGGTATCTGTTTTGTTGTTGCTGTTTCATATTTATATACTAATAATATTTTAAAAATCTGTTTCTATTCACCATCGTCTGCGGGGGGCTGGGTGGATGACTCTGGAATTCACTGCTAGTAGTGTGCAGTGCACTCATTACAAATGTGGTACTCTTCAGACGTTGGCTACCACAACATTCAAACTATTCCTCTGCTATCCAAGTCGGTATAAACTGCTGTGATTTAACAACCAAACTCTCTGCTACTCAACCCTCCCAATGTTTTTCACCCCCATTCCACCCAACCATGGAAGAACACACAAATCTGACTTACACCAAGACAGAACACCGGCCAACCTATCACAGAATTGTGACTGGCAGAAACCTTTCAAATATCCAGATAGTAGTTGAGTGATTTCCATCTCAACTACTCAAGATCCTTCTAGGTGAAGATGTGGGGAAATTCAACCTAGGACCTGACCTTCTACAAGCAAAACATGAGCTGTACCACTGAGAGGACCATTCCCTACCTTCATGCAATCACTACAGAGCTCCCTGCAACATTCAACCCACAAGCACAGTGCTTGACATAAGTTGCAAGAATCCAACTGTGGAGAACAAATCGAACAGATGCAATAAAAATAACTAGCAGCTCAGCTTGAGAAGGGGATTTCCCCAACAACAGATTTGCCAATAGCAGTGTTAACTGCCTCCTGTTCAAGATGCTGTTCAGTTGCAAGCAATGCAGAACTATGGGTCTTGTTGAAGTTCGAAGGAGTTTGTTCTAGACCTGGATGCTTCAATGCATTTTCAACAAGAACGACGGAAGCTACGTGTGCTAGCTGCAGGAATCCGGCTTCTCCTGCATCTTCCACACCCATGAGGAAGCGCTCGCAAGAACTGGGACAAGCGCAGTCACACTTGAGATCCGCGCCATCGTGACTCACCAAGATGAAAGTGAGTCACACACAGTGGCTGCCACCATTGACACACCACTCCCTGCTTTTTGTAGGCCTGGAAAGTCGCCCCAAAGAGGAGGAGGTTTCACAGACAAGTGCTTCTGGTGGAACCATCACTAGTGGTTGGCAGGATGTGTTCAGCTTGGTGGGTCTCTTAACTCCCCACCCCCCAGCCTGTGTTAGATTTTGTTCATAATGAAGTGGAAGGATGAAGCTTACACCATGGTGATTAGATGGTGGTCGAGCCACTTTGGGGTGGCAATGTTTGCCCAGCCACAAAGACATGTGTGGAGGAACCTTCATACAATCACGGACATGTTGCAACCAAGGGCAGAGAAAAATAAGTATCAGTGGAACTGGTCATCAGTGGAAGGTTACTGTGGAAGGACGTGTGGTTCCAGAACTGGCCTCCACAGTCACTTACGGACTCATTGTTAAAACCGTGTTTATGGAAGGCAATCTTACTCAGCTGCAAGTGGTTGCCAAAGAAAGAAAGAGAAAGATTGTTGTGTTGAATTTTGATGGAACTCTGAAGAAAAGAGTTAAATATATCCCATCCCTGTCCCCCACTAGGCATAGCTATGGATCATATACAGTTGCCAGGTGACCAGGAAAAAAAGTTTGGCTGCTCATGCACCTTTAAAAGCAGCCTGATCTACAGAAGCCTTTCACAGCATGGAGATAAGCAGAATCTGTTCCTGTTGAAGGATCAGCTACAAGGGATATGCTGTGAATGCACTGTATCTTTAAAGCACCTTCTTTCCCTCAACAAATTTTGGGCACTGTCGTTTACTTCTCAGAGAGTTACAATATTTAGCAACCCTTAACAGACCCAGGATTCTTCAAGGGGGAAAAGGTGCATCAGGTATACTTTAAAGGTATAGTGTGTCCCCACAACCTAGTTTCAAAGTTAGCAGCCCCACAGTGGGGGGGAAAAGCGCTGTTGATGCAGTCTAAACAGCACATCTAAACCACAAATTCCAACCTACTTTAAACCAACATGAACTGTATTCCCCAGTCATTTCAAAGAGCTGTGACACTTCAAAAAACAGATGTGCCCTGTGAGAGCAAAGAGTTTGATGTGACCATCAGCGTTTTTGTATACACGGCGATGATTAAAGTCTTCCATGCCCAGATTCCTCTTCCTCTTATTGTGGTCACCTGTTTCCCCCAAAGAGCCACATGCCTTCACAGTGAGATAAAAACACAAGAATCCTCTTTATTTTGGCAAAAAAAAAGCCCACTCTGGTGGATTTCAGAAATTCACCGTCATCAGGGAGCAGAACCCACAGCACCGTCACGGGGAAGGGGAGGAGGGCAAATGCCGCCACCCGGGGAGGGGCGTCAAGGAAACGGAACAAAGGGAATGCCTGCTACCACTGTACAGTAGCAGGGAAAGGGTAGCATCGGAAGGGAGCAATAATACAGGAGAACATTGTTACAAGGCCAGCCTGAGCCGGGATGTCTGCAGTCCCTCCCATGTGCATCCAGGCAGGAGAGTCGTTCAACCACAATGGCGGCTGTGAGAAGGCTATGGTGACCTCCCTTTGGGGTCAAACTGTCTACAGGGGAGAAGGCAGCCAAAGATAGGCCTGTCGCTCTGACTGAAATAGGGGTGGAAGAGAATCACGCACTGGTCACATTAATCCAGTTCCTGCCTTCCCCCAGTGGCAGCTTCCCCCAGAGGCAGGCAGCGTACAACCATAGCTTGGGGAAGGACAGAGATGTATCATACAGATAGATGTCTTTTAGGTAATTTAACTAGGCAAGGAGAGGAGTCACGCCCTCTGTCGTACTGAGTGGGGGGCAGGAAGATGGTAGGAGGGGAGGAACCCCGATACTACCCCATGCCAAGCATCCAGTGTCCCTGTACTCTCACTAAACTGTGGCATTCCAGGGAGACAACAGGATAAAATAGCCCTCTGATATGGTAGGACACAAATTGGAATAGAAGATGGAGCGAGGGGGGGGGCCCAGAGGAGAAACGGGTTGGGGGTTGAGGCAGGCCTCCCCCCACCCACCCAGAAAAATGTTGAGAAAGGAAGCGGAGGAAGCCACAAAGGATCAGGACAGTCAAGGAGAAGCCTAGACGGGCCGGGCACCCGTCGTGTGCATGCTGAAATACTCGGTGTAGCCATTGTGCTGGTGGAGTTGGGGCGCATGGAGCTGATAGGGGGGCGGCTGGCTCTCGCCCCCCAGGGACGGTTTCAACAGCACAGGGGCACCGCTGAGCTCCGAGGTGGTGACCACGCAGCTGGGGGTCAGGTTACGGTCGGCGGATGACGTCTCCTCCACCTGTTTGCGGGGCTGGATGGGAAAGGCAGAGAAGAAGAGTCACGTGAGAGTGGACAAGGGCAGACAACAGAAATAAAGGGCCCCCCAAAAACCAGAAGCAACTGAATCACGAGGGCAAGGAGGGGTTCAGGGTTTACAAGACTTAGCGCAGGCACATGCAAAGGGATTGGCAAGTCAATTTTGGTTTCTCGGCTTTATCATCTGAAGTTCAGCTCTCATCATTTCACCATTTTTATATATATACAGTGTGTGTGTGTGTATATAGTACTCCTGAAAATTCATGGTAGGACACGCTACTTAGCTGGAGAACAGCACTGCAGAATTAGGGAGACGTGTGGATTTCGAAGAATGGCTGCGTTAACGTTTGTGTATTGTGGCCTGAGAGTGAGAATTCGATAAATTCGCCTTTACGTGCAAACAGAATCCAATTCCTCTCCCCTTCCTTAACTGTAAAGCAACTCACAAATGCACCCAAGCCACATAAAGTGGCCCATGGGGAGATTTAGAAGCCTCCTGTTTTTTTGCCACTTCTCTGGTGCAGCAAATAAAGGGGGGGGGGGGGCAAATCAGGACTGGCAAGTTCTTGGCCAGCCACAATGCACAGCTAGGGAGCTGCACTCAGCATGGCAGTTCTTGAGTAGCACAGACCTAGCCTAGTGCAAGAGGAAGGGAGTAAACCTGATCTGCCTGGTTGGTAGCAACCCACAAATCTGTCAGCTGAGAAGACTCCCTGGAAGCCTTTGTAAACCAGGTGCATGGAGGAAGTACAGAGGCCGGGTAGTTTAAGGCTGTGAAGTAGGGTGGGTAGGATTTTAGGACCATTATGTGATGGGAAATTTGGGTGCTGTAACTGGGAGCAAAATGCTTTGAAGCAGAGGCAACAGGGAGGGTGTGCCATCAGGTGGCAAGCTTGGGATTTCTTGTGCAGTGAGACGGGCTTGTTTGCCCGAACCATGGTGCCCCAGCTGGGCAGGGGCCTGTAGAGGAGAAAACATCAGGAGAACCTTCCTGGAGCCCCTCACCAGATGGGTGATTGTGGGGATTCAAAGAGGAGGGGGAAATCCATGCACTTTCCCTGGGCTCCTTGGAGGAAAAAAGCAGTGTGGGATATAAAGGCAATGTGCAGAGAGCCCAGGGAAGCAGAGCTTGCACCTTCTAAAGGAGTGGATGGATTTCTATGGAGATTGAGTGACCTCTACCTCCAGAATCCAGCTGCCATCCAGAGGGGAGATGCATCCTCTTCCAGAGATTCCGTGGAGGACATTAGCAGAAGTGCTGGAAGGGAAAACCGGGGAGACCAAGGGAAGGTTAGGAAGCAGGGACCATCCTTGGCACTCACGTTGCTTGAGCTGCTCCCGGTACTCTGTGGGATGGAAAAGAGTTCCGTGAAGTTGGGCACCGAGTCGCTGATGAACGTCACATTGCCGTACACGTGGTGCGGGAACTTCGCCCCGGATGCCACCTCCTCCACAATCCCAATCTGCGATGTCCGCACGTGGTACGGGAAGTTCTTATTGGCTGCCGAGGGCCGTGTCATGATCTGAGGAAGTAACGAGAGTGGAGGACCAAGGCCTGGATGGAACCGCAAGCTCAACCTCATGCATTTCCTCTACGCAAAACACGTCTGCTTCCTCTTTTAATTTATCTAGCATTGCTCCCTTTTTTTTAAAAGAGAGAGAGAAGCGAGCTTCTTGTCCTCACACTTGTAGATACATTATGAGTAGTTGAGAGGTAGAGTTCAGCAGGGATACTCCTCTCCATTTCCACCCACACTTAATGAAGGGCACCTCCTTTGAAGGGGAGTTGCTTCCAAAAAAACTGGTTCATGAAAGAGGCTCCATCAAGAATTGACCCCCAAATGGAAGCATTCTATATCGGTTAGAAGGCAGAATTGACTGCTGGTGGTATCGGAGCAGGGATGGGGAACCTGTGGGCACTCTCCAGAGGATGTTAGACTCCAGCTCCCATCATCCCTGGCAGTTGGCCATACTGGCTGAGACTGATGGGAGTTGTAGCCCAAAAGGTATGGAGGGCACCAACCTGACAAAAGGCTGTACTGGTAGATATTGTGAATGCATGTTATGCAAGGGAGTTACAACTGGTTTCTGAACCTAAAACAAAAACAAACAAAAAACAGAATGCATCAATGCATGCCAAGAGGCCTGCAAGTGTGATCTTTCCTTGCACTCAGCCAAGAAGAAAAATGTATAAAGGGTGGGTCCCTGTATTTTTCCACCTGCAGGCAGCAAATCAGCTTGCAGGGGGTGGCTCCGATTGCAAAAAAAGGGCTCACAGAACAGGATCAGATTCAAAGGTCATCCCCACCCACATCCCCAGGTTGCATTTCAGTATATCAAAATAAGAAGTCAGGAGACCTGGTCAATGGCGTCTTAATGCGTCGTTTGGCCCCAAGAGTTTAGTGGCTGCCAGGATAATGGGGTAATTCTCTAGGCTGCTGGGAGTTTCTCACCAGAAATACGGCATGGGCATAAAGGTGGATGCCCAACTGGATCCCGTTGACTATCTTCTCCCGTGCCCACTTGGGGATGCCAAAGTTGGCAATAAGCGCAGTGACTGGGACAGCAAAGAACCTGCGAGAGACAAAGAGGGCTGCTCAGGACGTGCTCCCCACACATTTTCTCCCCGCTGCCTCCAACAATACTCTGTTTAATTGTAGCTTCTGCAGTGCTTTTCTTACCCCTTGGAAAGGCAGCCTCTGTTGTGCCAGACATTTGCATTGTGCCCAGCATAACCCCCTGTCTTCCTTCTTCAAATCTCATCTATCTAGCCTGGCCGGCCCACTCATTGGACGAGGGGCAAACATCTGTCCTGACTTTGGCCAGCTGAGAGTGAGGGAGCATTTGGGGTGATCAGTTACATTTCCTTAGACCAGGGGTGGGGAACTTCAAAGCCGGGTTGAATATGGCCCTCGAGGCCTCTTTATGTGGACCTCTGAACTCTTCCCTGGCCACACCCCTCACTGTCCCTGCCCTGAGTTTCTTTGCCTGGCTTGAATGTTCCCATGGACTCCAATAACACCTCTTGTTTGTCTGAGCACAAAATAAAAGATGGGTATTGTGAGTGTATTTAGGAACCAGCCAATTGGAGAAATGTAAAATTTCCATCCATTTCTCCTCCCTCTTTTGCCTCTGACCCCACCCACCAATAGCAGGTGGCCCTTGGAAAGTTGTCCAAAAGGGGAAGTGGCCCTCGGGTCGAAAAGGAGGTCCAGGGCCCCCCCCCCCCCAAGTTAGATTCCTTCCTCCTTAACGTCCTCTACATCCACTCACCAGAGGGTGTAAGCGGCGAAAAATGGCACATAGAAGGGCTGTTTCTCTGGGAACTGCTTAAGAGTGATCAGGATGGCGTAGCAGAACCAGATGTAAGCCACAAACTGCAATGCGATCAGGCCGTATCCAGCCGGCGATTCGTAAGTGTACAGCACCTGCGCTTGATCAAAGAACTGAGGCCGAAAAGGAAGGAAGTGGTTGAGCGGTTGAGAGATGCGATTGCTAGAGCGGTACAAGCCACAACAAAATTCACAGCTGGGGATGTGAACCACACTCCTCTAAGCACACCCTCTTCTCTAGGCCTGGGCGATATATCAATACATAGTCCAAAACTGGTTAGAAGTCCTTATTGTGATATTGGTTTCATAACTTTTGACCTGGCAATATATTGCGAATTGGTGTGTGTGTGTGTGTGTGTGTGTGTGTCCCCACTATGCAAAAATCACAATGCAGGAAAAACCATGAAGCCATCCAATGCCTCTATGTAGCTCAGTGTCGGATTTACATATAAGCTAAGCAAGCTATAGCTTAGGGCCCCACACTATTGGCCCCCCCCCCAAAAAAAAATAAAGGAAAAAAACTGGATGTACATTTCCAGAATACAAGATAAAAAACAAATAAAAGAAAACCTATATACAGCAACAATGTTTTGTGTTGTGTAAGCTCCTATTTGTTATGTCAAATGGCTTTAGATGCCTATTACAGGTAGGTCCATAAATTACCATATAGCATATATTCAACACAAAAAACAGTGACAATTTGTTGTTGACTAAGGACAGCTGCACATATAAAGGGCCCCATTACCTTCAGTTGCTTAGGGCCTCATCAAACCTAAATCCGGCCCTGGCGTAGCTCCATCCTTATTTCAGACTTTGTAATATATTGGTATATCACAATGTTCAGCTGGTGATATATAGTGGTGCTGAAAACCAGACATTGCCCAGCGCTACTGTTCAACTCTACATAGCTCCATCCTTATTTGAGACATTGTGATATATCGGTATATTGCAATGTTTAGCTGGGGATAGATCTTGATGTTGAAAACTAGATATCGTATCGCCCAGCCCAAATCTTCTTGTCATTACACCTGCTACCTATTTTGGGAAGATGTTTGCATGTGGACACCTCTGAAGATATCGTAACAGGAGGGTTGTATTCAACTAATTCCCAGAGCTCCCCCATAAAGAGGGGAATTGGGGCCTCCTGATAACTCTCAGCACCTTTAACAAACTACAGCACCCAGGATCCTTTGGGGGAAGAAGCCATGACTGTTTAAAGTGGTATCATAGCGCTTAAATACATGGTGTGGATGTGGCCTAGATCAGTGTTCCCCAACCTTGGGCCTCCAGCTGTTTCTGGCCTACAACTCCCATCATCCCTGACCACTGGCCTTGCTAGCTAGGGATGATGGGAGCTGTAGTCCAAAAACAGCTGGAGGCCCAAGGTTGGGGAACACTGGCCTAGATAAGCGAGGTTCTCAAACTGATAAGCCGCTACAAGAGTAAACAGACACTCACCTCAGCCTCGTAGATGAAGAGCACGACATGAGTGATCGTGTAGAGCGTCATGTACACAGAAAGCTTGATAGAGCCGGTGTGGCTGATCCGACCCCTGCAAAACAGGGAGCCATGAGCCAGGATTTGGGGGGGGGAGAAGGAGTGACTGCCCCACACCCCAAATCTCCCAATACCCTTCATACATCTGGTATGCAGGCTGAGACCCTACCTGCCCACAGACTGTCTCGCCAGAGTGGTGCATGCTCTGGTTATCTCCCACTTGGACTACTGCAATGTGCTCTACATGGGGCTACCTTTGAAGGTGACACGGAAACTACAACCAATCCAGAATGCGGCAACTAGACTGGTGACTGGGAGCGGCCGCCGAGACCACATAACACCGGTCTTGAAAGACCTACATTGGCTCCCAGTACATTTCCGAGCACAATTCAAAGTGTTGGTGCTGACCTTTAAAGCCCTAAACGGCCCCGGCCCAGTATACCTGAAGGAGCGTCTCCACTGAGGTCCAGCTCCGAGGGCCTTCTGGCGGTTCCCTCACTGAGAGAAGTGAAGTTACAGAGAACCAGGCAGAGGGCCTTCTCGGTAGCGGCCCCACCCTGTAGAACGCCCTCCTATCAGATGTCAAGGAAATAAGCAACTATCTGATGTTTAGAAGACATCTGAAGGCAGCCCTGTTTAGGGAAGTTTTTAACGACTGATGTTTTAATGTACTTTTTATCTTTTGTTGGAAGCCGCCCAGAGTGGCTGGGGAAACCCAGCCAGATGGGCAGGGTATAAATAAATTATTATTATTATTATTATTATTATTATTATTATTATTATTATACGGAAAAAACCATCTGGGATTTTTTCGTTACATTATTATTATTATTATTATTATTATTATTATTATTAATCTCCCCTGTAAATGTTATCCGCACTAAATGTACTATTCTCATTCCTAAAGTTTCAACTACAAATCTTCTGACTGCTCAGCTTTCTGACATTCCTCTTTCTTCCCCCAGTCAACAAAACCATGTCACATATAAGCCAAGTGCAACGCCAATTATTCTCTGGCCAGCATCGCAATTTGTTCAGATGCAAATTTGTGTCACGGGCCTGGACTGTTTTAGGCCTGCCTATCCTGCCCTCTCTCTGCCTCAAAATACCCCTTGGGCTCAAAATGGGCCTGGCACATCGAAATAGTTTGCTTCTCTTCCTCTGTGTCCCATTGCAACCTCTATTGCCAATCGAGAATGCCTTCCCTTTGAACATCACGTCATGACGTGGGCACAAACAGAAGCATTCTCCGTTTCTGACCTTGGGGGGACAAGGCACCATTAGACTAGAGAGACTCAATAAAGCATAAGACAAGATACATGTGCTTTGCTGCTAACATGGTGTGTACATGACTTCCCTGACCGGCAGAAGGAGCACTTTGAACACAGGAGGTGTGTATACAGAACTTAAGCTTGTCATTTCAAGGGCTTTACCAGTAGGAGGCATGTGTAGTCTGCAGAAATCTAGCAGCTGTCTCTATGGTGCAGCCTGTATTTGATTTTGTTTTCGATGTTTTGGGGCACTTACAGACGAGCTGCTTAACTGAGCTTTCATCCTGATTTGTTTGCAGAGAGATTAGATGACACCAGCTATTTAACGTACATTTAAAGCACCCTGATACCACTTTTAACAGCCATGCTTCTTCCAAAGAATTCTGGGAGCTGTAGTTTGCTAAGGGTGCTGAGGATTGCGAGGAGACCCTCCGTCCCCCTTGCAAGGCTACAATTCTCAGAGGGATTTAACCATCAATCCCTCTTCTCGGGGAACTCAGGGAACTGTAGCTCTGGGAAGAGAACAGGAGTCTCCTAGCAACACCCAGCACCCTTAACCAACTACAGGTCCCAGAATTCTTTGCTTAAAGTGGTATTATGACACCTTAAATGTATGAAATGAATGTGATCTCTGGTTTGGTTGCTGGGAGGTTAGGCAATGTTGTGTTAGAGAAGTGTTATCCCAGTGCACTTCCCATCAGCTGTCATCAGTAGTTTGGGGAATAATAATAATAATAATAATAATAATAATAATAATAATAATAATAATAATTTATTTATTTATACCGCACCCATCTGGCTGGGCTTCCCCAGCCACTCTGGGCGGCTTCCCAAATAATATTAAAATACAATAATCCATCAGACATTAAAAGCTTCCCTAAACAGGGCTGCCTTCAGATGTCTTCTAAAAGTCTGGTAGTTGTTTTTCTCTTTGACATCTGGTGGGAGGGCGTTCCACAGGGCGGGTGCCACTACTGAGAAGGCCCTCTGCCTGGTTCCCTGTAACTTGGCTTCTCGCAGTGAGGGAGCCGCCAGAAGGCCCTTGGAGCTGGACCTCTGGATTAGTTGTAGTTTCTGTGTCACCTTCAAAGGTAGCCCCACATAGAGCTCATTGCAGTAATCCAAATGAGAGATAACCAGAGCATGCACCACTCTGGCGAGACATCCTGCGGGCAGGATGGGTCTCAGTCTGCATACCAGATGGAGCTGGTGGGTTTGTAACGCAATACCTCCTAATCCACTATAACTTTGCAACCAGAATATGTCTGTCTGTCTGTTTATAGATAGATTGATTGATTGAATTTATATACCACCCTATACCTGGAGATTTCAAACCCGGAGTTTGCCAATACAGTGGAACCCTGGGTTGCACACACCCCGGGTTGCGGATGTCCCAGTTAAGAACGCAGAAGTGCTCAAATCGCGCTGCTTCCAGGTTTTTGGGGGGGGGCGTTCGCGTTGCACACGCCCGTGTTACGTAGCACGATACGGAACGGATCGCGTGCGTAACACAGAGTGCCACTGTATGTGATTGGACTGCGTCCGAATTGGGGATCCGAAAACAAATAGGAGCTGGGATAGCTCAGTTGGCAGAGCACGAGACTCTTGCTCTTGGGGTCATGGGTTCGAGTCCCATGCTGGGCGAAAGATACCTGTATTGCAGGGGGCGGGACCTTCATGGTTACTTCTTATTCTACAATTCTATGTCTAGAAGCATCTTCCCTGTAGGATCCTTCTCCACACCAAATGACCCTCTCACAAAGTTGCTTTTCATTTTTATTTTTATTTGTATTTTAGAAATGGCACCGAGTCTCCGTTATCCATGTTTGCAAGTAAAGCAACTCACCCGTCTATCACAGCCTTTATGGATCCCACACTCTCCCACCGATTATTCACTACCAGGCAATACAGGCACAGCCCCCATCCCACCCTGACTCACTGGAAGGTCCGCCCCCCTTTAGTCATGCTGGTACCTGGTGACAGTGAATCCTTTTCCCAGAAGGATAAGCATCAGGAGGAAGATCAGGAAACTGACAGAAAAAAGGAGCTTGGCTGGAGGGAAAGAGAGAGAGGGAGAAATGGAGTTAAGCCCAGGCCATTAACAGGGTTCTTCTGGAGTATGAGACTCAAAATGGTCCAAATGGCCCAACATTTATATGTGGCCTTTAAATAATGGACCAGCGAGGAAGGGGCAAGGGATACACACTAGAGAGAATGATACGGAATGGCCAGCGACATTTATTGTTCCCCTTCTGAACGCCTGCAGGACTGTAATTGATAAGCAGCGTCCAAGACGGCAACTTTTATGTGGCACTGCTCACTCCGGATTCCCCCTTCGTACCTACCCAAGATCTTGAGGCTGCCGTTTCCAATGCCATCGCTTGCATACTGGCCCCAATATATGCAGAAGAACATCAGGCTGAGCACTGAGAAGAAGAAAAAGGGAGGGGGGGAATGCATCAGGTAGCAAGTGTTGTGCAATTGCAAAGGCAAAAAGAGGATGGAGGGGTCAGTTGCCCATGCAGGGTCTCTTTCCTGATCCCTGGCAACTGTTCTTTGTCTACCGACTGTAAAGGTAAAGGTAAAGGTACCCCTGACCATTCGGTCTAGTCGCAGACAACTCTGGGGTTGCGGCGCTCATCTTGCTCTATAGGCCGAGGGAGCTGTCATACAGCTTCCTGCTCATGTGGCCAGCATGACGAAGCCGCTTCTGGCAAACCAGAGCAGCACACGGAAACGGCGTTTACCTTCCCGACCGAGTGGTACCTATTTATCTACTTGCACCTGACGTGCTTTTGAACTGCTAGGTGGGCAGGAGCTGGGACCGAGCAATGGGAGCTCACCCCGTAGTGGGTATTCAAACCGCCGACCTTCTGATTGGCATGCCCTAGGCTCTGTGACTTAGACCACAGCGCCACCCACTGTATCAGCCATCTAATCCCAATCCCCATCTTTTGTCCCCTCCTTCCATCCCTTCCGACACCCCTTTTCCTTGCCAAAAGCATTTCAGTGAACTCCGAACCGGAATGCACAACCCTAAGCGTTTGGGCGCAGGAGACAGTACGCAGTTTAATTGTAACGCACCCTATGTATATAAAACCAGCTTTGGAACTGCATGACAAAGGGTGTGCTATAATAAATGCCAAATCAATAAGCAAGTAAATACAAAACCAAAGCCCAGCCATTGGTGCCAGCAACTTGGTGGGTTGCTTTCCTCCCCAGAATGTGCCCTCCCTGCGCACGACTCACCCTCCACCCCAGCCGCCGTCATGAACATCTTGTAAGTGGTGTGGAGAAGTTGCCGTCCCTTCAAAAGATCTGAGTGGGAACAAAGAAACAGAGAGGGTCACAGAGACAGAGAGAAACACGAGAGTAGGGGGGCCATTGGCAAAAGTATCGCTGGCTTTTCTCTGCCCACCAGAACACAGCAATGAGGCCTCTCTCCCTCACTTCATTGCACAAGAGTGCTGGATTTACGTATAAGCTAAACAAGCTATAGCTTAGGGCCCCACTCTCTTAGGGGCCCCCAAAAAAATCCTGGATGTACATTTCCAAAATACAAGATAAAAAAACAAATTAAATAAAACCTACATACAGCAACAGTATTTTGTGTTGTGTAGACTCCTATGATGTAAGTAATGGCCCCCGCCTGCTAGCCTGCTCCCTAAAATTTCACTGGTTTGCTCATTTCTCTATATAGGGTGCTGTCATCAGCAGCTCTTGCCTTTGATGTTGCTATGAGGAACGGCAGGCTCAAGCGTTGAGCTTAAAAGCTGTTTATTAGACATTAAGAATTACAGAGTGATGAAACATGACTACTCCCTATCTAACAGATTTCCGGACTAGGGTCTTCGCGCCTTTTCCAACAGAGGAAGCCTCTAGTCGCCCTAAAATGACATCTGTGCTTACGTCTCCCCCTTTGTTCCTCCCCCTGTCTGCTACTGACAGTGTGAGGGCTTTCTCCCTCTTCCGGAGACGTCTGCTGGTGAGGACTGGAACTGGAAGTATCTGTACTTATTATCGGTAATTGCTCTCGATATTTACGCTCCTCCCCCTGACTGGCTGAATCCCAATCTTCTCTCTCTGCCTTTTCATCTATGCTCTCCCCCCTCTCTTCCCGAGCAATGCTTTGATCCCTGACAGGTGCCTACATTCTGTTCAACAGTTATTTTGATAAAATACATATTTTTTTATTTGCAAATGGCTTTAGATACCTATTAGGTCCATAAATTACCATATAGCATATATTAAACACAAAAGACAGCGACAATTTGTTGTTGACAAAGGACAGCTGCACATATACCTGTAAAGGGCCCCGTTACCTTCAGTAGCTTAGGGCCTCATCAAACCTACATCTAGCCCTGCCCAAGACACATTGGAGATTGGGTTTCTGAAAGATACTCGGAGTCGAGTGTGAATTTCATGCTCTTTATTCAGCTCATAGTAGTGAGGAATGTAGTTCCCCCAAAACATTTGCTTTATATACACTATTTACACAATGGGCCCCACGTGATTGGCTAATTCCGGGATACTCCTGTATGCCAATCAGAGTGCAGATTCACTTCCACCTGGAGTTGGATTGGGTGGCTCCTGCGGACCAATCAGACTGCTGCAATCTCAATCCTATTGTTCTGGGACCAATCAGACTGCTGCAATCTCAATCCTATTGTTCTGGGACCAGTCAGACTGCAGCAATCTCAATCCTATTGTTCTGGGACCAGTCAGACTGCTGCAATCTCAATCCTATTGTTCTAGGACCAATCAGCCTGCTGCAGTTTGGATCCTATTCAACTCAGTACATAACAGTTTCCCTTAGAAATTCTTCTTCTGGCACCAGGGGTAGGTACTGTTGGGAACCTGCCATGGCCCATATTCCTGAAAAGCCCCCCCCCCCCCCCGCTGTCAAGTTTTTTCATCACAACACCGATTGGAGGAGCTACTCCCCCCTGCATCTCTACAGAGCGATGCCCCCTTTGCCTGGGCACCGGTGACCCCCAAAATAAGTCACACTCATGAGAAACGGGAAGCGTTGACCCAACGGCATCCAGACTGGAACTCTTTGGTACTCACAGCCAAAGTAGCAGGAGATGATGAGGATTAGGATGAAGATAAGCAGGAAAGTTATGTCTGTCTCCAGGATGCCTGAGAAGAAAGGAGACGGCAGATTCAGCAGTGGACGTGGGAACTGCCTTATTTTTTTTATAACAATTTTTATTGATTTTCAATTGCAATCCAATAACAGCTTCATTATAACAATACCAAATTATAATACAATTACTAATACCAATCATTCAAATACCAAATTATATAATTTAGGTGCCCTCCCCCGTGTGCTATATTTGATAGTTTGATGGTTTTCTTTATTTCTGCATTCCAAAATCTTATTCATTTCAATTGCATTCCAGTCAAACAATAATCCCTTATACAACAACTGCAATATTAATAAGTTCCATTTGTGTTGACGCATTAAATGATTTATAGAACTACAAGTGAGGCACTCAAACTATACCCTTGTTCTTCCTGTGTGTGGCAATTATTCTGTCCTTGTAAAAGATTGTTATCTATCTTTTCCCGGTCATTGCCGTTCTCCATCATGCCTTGGGTGGAGCTGATATCCTATTGTCCCAATAAATAACCTGTTTTCACCCTTTTCCCTCTCAGCCCGGGAAGAAGAGTGGCCTGTCGAACTGCAGATGACTTACTAATGAACCTTATCAGTTCCTCGGCAAGTTTGCGGATGAGAGGAATCTGCGAGATGAAAGGAATTGCCTTGTACCACTCCAGTCTGGAGCTTCAAGGTTATCGCTGTTGTGTGAGGGCTGCTGCTGCTGCTGCTGCTGAGGAACTAGAAATTGCCTGCCTGAGTGCCTGATAGCTGTTGTCACTTGCTCAACATCAGGTAGTTTAGGCTGAGAGATGCCTGACAGGCACAAGGTAACCTTTCACAGATAAAGGTAAAGGTACCCCTGACCATTAGGTCCAGTCACGGACGACTCTGGGGTTGCTGCACTCATCTCGCTTTATTGGCCGAGGGAGCTGGAGTACAGCTTCCAGGTCATGTAGCCAGCATGACTAAGCCGCTTCTGGCGAACCAGAGCAGCGCATGGAAACGCCGTTTACCTTCCCGCCAGAGTGGTACCTATTTATCTACATACACTTTGATGTGCTTTTGAACTGCTAGGTGGGCAGGAGCAGGGACCGAACAACAGGAGCTCACCCCGTCACAGGGATTCGAACCGCCGACCTTCTGATCAGCAAGCCCTAGGCTCTGTGGTTTATACTGAACTCTGGTCTCTAAGTTCCTAGCCCAGTACTCTAACCACTCTGACACACTCTCTCTCTATCAAGCCTCGGCAAACGTGCTGTAGGAATTCAGATTTTCAGAATGTGAACTTTGCAAACCTGACGGGAACTAGCAGGGAACTCACCAAACTCATCAGCCGAGAAGTGCCGCGTCCAAAGCGATTTGCCATTGGTGAGGATCATCTCATACTCCAGTTCCAGCCCATCGCCCTGCAAGAGAGCAGTCAAAAGTCATTCTGATCTTAGGGAACCAAGGCAGAGCCACAAACCCAATTGGGTGGGCGCCACGAGACTCACCCCACACTTGCTGAGGGCCACATACCACCACCGCTCACGAACCGAGCGGAAACTTCTGCCGCTGGCGCAGCTCAAGTACCGCACCGAATTTTCTGTCACCAACTGGAAAAGGGAAGAATAATAACACAAATAATTTTATTATTTGTACCCTGCTCATCTGGCTGAGTTGCCTCAGCCGCTCTGGGCAGCTTCCAGCATATATAAAAACATAATAAAATATTAAACATTAAAAACTTCCCTAAACAGGGCTGCCTTCAGATCCCACCCCCCACTAAAAGTCAAAGTGGTTTATCTGTTTGATATCTGATGGGAGGGAGTTCCACAAGGAAGGTGCCACTACCAAGAAGGCCCTCTGCCTGGTTCCCTGTCACCTCACTTCTCACAGTGAGGGAGCCGCCAGAAGGCCCTCGGAGCTGGATCTCAGTGTCCGAGCTAAATGACGGAGGTGAAGATGTTTCTTCGGGTATACAAGGCAGACAAGAAGACTTGTGATATGACAATCAGGTAAAACTGAAGGAGGAGCTTCTCCTTTTCAATTCCCCCCAGACCATTAGGAGATGTTTTCACTATAGAAATATCATAGGAGTCTATAGCTCAGGCCCGGACACACAAACCTCTCACTGTCCCTGTTTTCCCCAAGGGTCTTTGCCTGGCTGGAATGTGTCCTTGAATTCTGATCATGCCTGTTGCTTGTTGGGATGGAGGATAAAGAGGGGTGTTCGAGTGCATGTAAAAACTATCCTACTGTACAAAGGTTACATTTGTATTTGATGTTCAGCCTACTCTCCAGCTCTGCCTGCCTCTGGCATGCAGCCCTGAAAATTCCCCAGCCCTGATGTTGCTGAACCAAAGACCTGCTCAGGAAACAAATGTGAGCTCCACCACAGCTTCTACATGGGGCAGTATCAGCCATGGTTTGTGTGTCCCCAAGCCCTGCCCATGTACGTGAGTTTGCTGTGAATTTTGTGGAAAGGCTGGGAAAGCATCTTAGCGGAGAAAGAAACCAGAATCGTAGCCCTTGTTAGAGTAAAAAGACCAAGTTCCTAGTCCCTGCAGCTGCACAGATAGGTTTAACTGCATATGGACAACACTGGCTGAAATTTCAAAGGCCCACTTACTACGCTTGTAGGACTACAAGAAGTTTTGTAAGGAGAACTATATGAAATATTACAGGAAAGACTTGTGAGAAGGGATTCTAAGTTATTGACTATTAAAAGTAATAGGGCAATAAATGTAAGATTAAAAGAGGAGGTTTGAAAATCATTAGACAGTGGTTGATGGAAGTCTTAGGCTAAAATAGCGAAATGATGTATAAGATGAGATGATATGTTCTGTTTGGAAAATATATGCAAAAACCAATAAAAATGTATTTTTTAAAAAAGAAAGAAATTTCGAAGGCCAGAGAAATGTCTAAATAAGATATTCTATAACTGGAGAAGAGGTATCAGTGTCTTTGTCTGTCCCACAACTGGTCAAAACAGAGAAATTCAAAAATTCAAATCACACTGCAGGAAAAAAATGTGCTGAGTAAGATGATACATGCAAATTTGCTCCAATTGCATAAGTCGTTTAGGTTGCTGAATCAAACTTTCCTTGGTGCATAAATCAGGATTCTCTGGGCACTTGTTTTGTTTTGTTTTAGAATGGTCTGCACACAGCCCTAGATGCATCCCACACTGACAGACAAGATAAAATAGAGGACAAAGGCCCCATTTTTGCTGGACGCGCAGTCAGAACCTGTTCCTCTCACTGCGCAAGTGTCTTCTTTTGTGTGAGAAGGAATGCTGAGAAAGAGGGCTGGCCTGCTTGTTTCATGATAGGCTCAGTCAGTAAAGCGTAAGACTCTTGATCTCAGGGTTGTGGGTTCAAGCCCCACGTTGGGCGACAGATTCCTGCATTGTCCTCGTAGTCCCTTCCAACTCTACAATACTATGATTCTCATTTACACCTTCCACGCAATATACAAAATTCAAGAAAATCAGCTAAAAAGCAGTTGCACACATCACAGAAAGTAACGGAAGGTAACATTTAAAGCACCCATGTTTTCTGCCATGGCAGAGACCTATGCATCCAGCTGGGAGAGCTTGTCGGGAGGGGGGGGGGGGAGACACACGTCTTCAGTTGTTTCTGGAAAGTGCAAATAGCATATACACGCCTTTTTGCTTCAGAACATCCTGTATCTAATTTAGCACCTGCCAAATCTGTTTGTCTGCCTGTGTGCCAGTTCTTACTATGACCAACATCCTGAGTCTTTGGGTACGGGGGGGGGGGGGGAAATGGTGAGCAGAACCCTACAGCCCCTTTCAAGTCCCAGAGACGCTTACCTGGCATCCAGACCAGGCATACTGGGTGGTGAGGTTGATCACCTGGTTGTTCTCTGGACGGATCACAGACTCCTTCATCAAACAATCCTAGGAAGAGGAGAGAGGAGGTAAAAGGGGAATGAAATAAAATTGGAGGCACATTTGGCTCTTCTCAGACCTGGAGACGATGCCCAGCGCCACTCTTGCTACCTATGAATCATTCACCCTCTGAAGATGCTCCAACCTGGACCTCACCCCTCTTGGCATATGTGTACAAAACCAAGGGCTCCTCTTGTCGTCTGTCACAAGTAAATAAAACAGCCAAACGCTGCCGGGAGATCAAAGCGCCAACCCTCAGCAGGATCTGCCAGCTGCATTTCTGCATGACTTGCTGCGCTCGCTTTCGCGTGGGGTTTCACGGAGCGTTCCCAGACTCCCGATTCAGCACAATTCCCTGTTCTCAGAGGAGGCTGCCTGTCACGTCTCTGCATGAGATGCTGCTCTGGGCTTGGACCCCGTCCAGGTAGGGAGTTGTCCCAGAACAGTGATGCATGCAGAAACACACATGGTAGGCTCCTTCAAGGTGGGGCATCTTTCACACTCTAAACCAGCGGTAGGGAACCTGTGGGCTTTCAGATGCTGCTGGACTCCAGCTGCCTTCAGTCTCAGCCAGCATAGCCAGTGGTCACGGACTGATGGGAACTGGGGAGTCCAGCACACGTTCTACATCCCTGCACTGCTGGTTCTCCTATGCCCCTCTAGTCTGTCTCAGCAGGAAGTCTGGGAATAACTAGATAAGCCAGCCAGTGTGGTGTAATGGTTAGAGTGTTGGACTAGGACCTGGGAGACCAGGGTTCAAATCCCCACTCAGCCATGAAGCTGGTTGGGTGACCTTGGGCCAGTCACCAACTTACCTCACAGGGTTGCTGTGGGGATTCAGCAAGGATGGGGGTATTTTGGGAGAAGTTTCGTTGGACGTTTTTGCTGTTGTTACTGGTATTAACTGATGTTACTGATACTAACTTTTTGTATCTTTATTTTTATGTGGGAATTGTTCAGTTTGGTTATGTAGTTTTTAATGTGTTTTATTTATTTTTATGACTACTTTGCTATATTTGTAATTATGTAAATCTTTTCATATTGTAAGCTGTCTTGAGCATTGTTTTAACTATGGAAAGGAGGTATACAAATAAAATGATGATGATGATGATTCAGTGAGGAGGGGGGGAGAACCATGTACACTACCTGTTTAGGGAAGCTTTTAATGTTTAATAGATTATTGTATTTTAATATTCTGTTGGAAGCTGCCCAGAGTGGCTGGGGAAACCCAGCCAGATGGGCAGGGTATAAATAAATTATTATTATGGTATTATTATTATTATTATTATTATTATTATTATTATTATTATTATTATCATCATCATTACCTTAAGCTCCTTGGAGAAAAAGGTGGGGTAGAAATGCAAACAATCCTTCTTATATCCTATACCTCCCCTTCTCCAGCCAAATCACCACGCTATGCTCCTGGCCTCGAGATAGGAGCTGGGGAAGGTCAGTCTGGATGAAACCCGGGCCATAGCTGTCAACCTTTCCCTTTTTTGCAGGAAATTCCCTTATTATAGCAGTGGGGAACAGCAGGGAGGGTTGACAGCTATGTATATAGCAGTGGGGAACAGCAGGGAGGGTTGACAGCTATGACCCGGGCCCCCTCCCAAATCTGTGAGGCTGGGAAGCCTAAGACGGAACCTGGACGAACACAGAAACTATTCCCTTCGTCAAGGTAAATGACCTGAGCTGCTCAGCTAAGTACCCACCACCTGCATCTCAAAAGAGCAAGCTGCATCTTCAGTGGGTGAGCTCTGTTGCCATAGAAACAAATGGGCAAGGCCTTCCCCCACCTCCCTCACCTGATTGGTAAGAAGAGAAAACAGCAGGCCAAGGTAGGGCCGTATAGGGGAGGTGTGTTTGTGAGCTGAAAGTTGGAGGCTGGAATCTGGAGGGAGAGGGTCATGTTTTGCTCTGTGCTGAGCCTCAGCTAAACTTTGGGGCTTCTCTGGAAATCTAATGGAGAAGCAAGATCTGGGGGAGTGTTGGTGGCGTTGAGCCCCTCCGTCCTGTGTCCATATGTGTAAATAAAGCCTCATATCCTAAAGACAGCAGCATCTCCACTAAACCTCCAAGGAAAGGAAAGCTGTGTCAGCACAGGAATCCCTGTCGGCTGTCATTGCTCAGAGAATGGGATAGGAACACACAATAAAGCAACTACTCTATTCTGAACTTAAAAATGGAAAGCATAATGCTGGTGGTCAACAAAAAAGGTTTAAAGACTGTCTCAAGGCAAATCTTTTTTAAAAAAATGTAGTATAAACACCAACAATTGGGAAACACTGGCCTGCAAGCGCTCCAATTGGAGAACAGCCTTTACCAAAGGTGTCATGGGCTTTGAAGACACTCGAACTCAGGATGCAAGGGAGAAACGTGCTAAGAGGAAGGCACGCTTTGCAAATCCACACTGTGATCAACTCCTGCCCGGAAACCAATGTCCCCACTGTGGAAGGACGTGTGGATCCAGAATTGGCCTCCACAGTCACTTATGGACTCACTGTTAAAAGCATGTTTATGCAAGACAATCTTACTTGGCTACGAGTGATCACCAAAGAAGAAGAAGAAGAAGAGGATGACAGAAGAAGATCAGGGAGCAATCTGTTGTGTCCCCCAGCAACCGCCCAACCCCACCTCCTCCCAGTCCCTTTCCTTGCACACGAGGAAGCAGGGAGGTTTTGTGAGCAAACACTTCTCATCGCCAAGCCTTAACGAGCCTCCGCTGATAGCCGATGCTCATATCTCCGGAAACTGCCACATCTAATCTCACACCAGAAAGCGCGCAGATTACATCGCACAAGAAAGGCACCCAGCTGCTCCCTGACACCCACTGTCATCATGGAAATTATGTCAATTATGTACAGCTGAAATATGCAAATGCGCTGCAGCTTCATAGCGCCAAATAATGGTTCCCCCCCCCCCCACAGCTTCCCTCTGCGCTGAAGAAATTGCTAGTGCTCACCCCGGCCAGTTCTGACTTAAACCGCCTTGGAAGAGAAACCTCAAAATTCTTGACCCGTTCCAATTTAAGAGCATCTTTTGTTACTAAGGGATTGCTGGGCAGAAGAAACTGCTTGCTATGGAAAATAGAGCATTATTCTGTCATTCCACCAACCTGCGTACCATAATACTTCACGCTTTTTTCATGCAGAGCTTTCCGAGAGCTCAAATCGCTTTACATAAATTACCTTGGTACCGTAATCTGTACAACAACCCTGCAAAGTAGGTCATCATTCTTATCCCTATACTGCAGAGGTGGATGGGGGGATAGCAACTTCCCTAAGCCAACACACAATCCAATTCTTATTCAGAAGCAACCAAGTCTTACTGACTTAAATAGGACTTCCTCTCAACTAATGTGGATAGGATTGATGCAATATCGCACATGAGCTGAGATCCAAACAGGAATATTTATGCACAATGAACTTAAACTGGGTTTAATGGCCATCACCGTGCCCCTCCATCCCCTAACTTCATTATCGGTCAGAGAAGAATGAGTGGAATTCACTGGGACCCTCACCCAGGTCAGACTCTACTCTGGGCCCCAAGTTCTCATCTCCTAACCCCCTAGGACCTTCCAGTTTTCAAAAGCTCCTTCCATTCCTCCTTGTCCTCCAAAAACCCTCCCCACAACATCTCCACAAGACTCGTGACACCTGGGACTGCTGCTAGGTGAGGGGAAGCAACAGGGGAACTCTAGCAGACAATTCTCAGTCCAGTCACCAAAGGACAGTTCCCCAGATCCTCTATGACAGCGTAACAAGTGTAAAACAAGTGCTAGTCTATTGCTGGACTACAACTCCCATCACCTCCAAAAACTGACCGTGCTGGCTGGGGTGATGGAAGCAGGAGTTCAACATCACTAAGGACATTGGTTCTCCAGCATTTTAGTACAGATTTCTCCTAATAAACACATTTTTTTTAAAATGCGGTTTTAGCTAATGGACACATTTCTGCAAGCAATTTCCCCATCTTGTTTTGTTTTGTTTTCCACGAATATATTCATCCTTATGCAAACTTTCCCCTCATGGATGCATTCTTTGTAAACGTTGCTAAGCAAAATTTTGGTAAGTGGGAATTTCCAAGGACAGGTGTGTTTTGGTTCACATATACAGTGGTGCCCCGCTAGACGAAAATAATTTGTTCTACGAATTTTTTCGTCTAGTGGTTTTTTCGTCTAGCGAAACGGCAATGACAGCCGCGCTCTGCTAAACGGAAAAAAAAGACGAAAATTTTTCGTCTTGCGAAGCAGCCCCATTAACTTTTTCGTCTTGCGGGGCAGCTTCCGCTAGACGAATGCCATTCGTCTAGCGAGTTTTTCGTCTAGCGAGGCATTCGTCTAGCGGGGCACCACTGTAGCTTTGAAAATCGTGGCTTTGATAAGATTCGGCTTCCAAAGAGACCTGAATCAAATTTCTCTCCCTCCGCCTCGGTGGCAGCTGTGCATAACCTGCAGAGAAGAAGCTAACCCACTGGGACATATTCACCTCTTGAAGGGAAGTCTAACTGCAGCTGAATGACCCTTCAAAACTGACCTTGTTTCCCTTCTTGTAGACGGCGGGCCACTGGGAAGGATCATCAAAATAAAGAAGGATGTTCTCGCAGCATTTGGCCTTTAAAGGGAAGCAGAATGATGGCTGTAAGGATAGCAACAGCAACATAGGCCCAACACGACAAACACATTGTGTACGACGACAGGGATGGTGAACCTGTAGTCCTCCAGATGTGGACGGACTCCGTGTCCCATCACCCTGACCATTGGCCATGCTGGCTGGGAGATGATGGGAGTTGGGAGTCCATCCACACCCAGAGGGCTGTTTCCTGCCATATACGAAAAAGGTTAGGCTTTTTATTTATTTTGCTTATTTGACAAAACATGTCAATAAAAGCAGTTCAATGTCATTTAAAATATTTTGAAAAATTAAGTAGCAAACTAAAAAGAAGATTAGAGCATGTCAACATATATGAAGTTGGGGAGGCTTGCCTTAAAAAAAGTTTTATGCAGGCACCGAATTTTTTGAGATGGTAAAAGAGGTGGCTTTTTTAAAAAAAAGGAATATGATTGAAAGGTTAAAAATATTACCTCTGGGTAGCGGAATCTGAAGTCCAGGCGCCCATAGTCAGAAAGGAAGCAGAATCGAGTCAAGAATACCCAGTCCTAGGAAGGAGGAGAATGTGCATGTGTTATTTCTTATCATACCAGCTCTGCCATTTTGTTTGTTTAATATATTTATGAACCTCACTTTCATATATAATATATCCCAAGGCAGTATACAGACTAAACATACAATATCACCAGGAACACATCAAACCCATCAGTAAGAGCTGCTTGGCAAAGAATCTCACATTTGAAAGTCCTGCCAGAATAAAACAAGTTTTTAGAAGACTCCTAAATCCAAACCCAGGACACCATCTTCTGGGTCCGAAATCCCGCATGAGTCGCATGACCCGCGCAAGATTGCGCACCCAGAAAAAAAACACACCTTTTTACAGAGCAAGATCTCGGCCAGAAATCACACGAGAGCAAGGCGTCCAAAATGGCCGCTGTACTCTCGCAGGGGGAAATGGGATGTTCCGGGTTTTCTGGGACAGTTGGTGAGTATGATTAGGGTTGCCAGGTGTCCACTATTTGAGTGGACAGTCCACTTTTTTCACATTATGTTCACTATTTTTTTTCACAAAATAGTGGACTTGTTTTTTATTCAAAAGCTTTATGATGAAATGGTATTTTAATAGGTGTTAAAATGTTTGTAAGAAAATATATAATTCAATTTAATTTAACACCCCCCCCCCCGCTTGTCCGCTATTTTTTGGAAGCAGACCTGGCAACCCTAAGTATGATGGTCTGAAATTGTATATAGCAGCTTCCATGTTCCTCTTGAAAGCTTTAGGGTCTTCTTGCATGAGGGTCTTCTTCCTCCCCAAACCCTTGAGACACAGCCCTTTGCATCCAAAGACGATTAGAATATTATATTTCACGAGAGATTAGCGTAGGCCCAACCCAGCCTGAAAATTATTCAAGTGTCAGCAGCCCAAACACGGCTCCAACCAGTTACCATAAAAATTTTTACAGCTTGGCTGTAGGCAAAATAAATAACATCCCAAACAATCCCCATAAAATGAAATCTATTAGGCGGTTAACGTCATAGTCATTAATTTAATAGAGCGCAGTGCACCAACTAGAGAGGCCAGGCCAGTCTGACCCACTCTGAAGCAAAGGCTTGTTGCTACAGACCCCTAAATGAAGGGGGGCACAGGGCAGACCCTGGCCTGCAGCCTGGTGATATGGCCTGCTTCAGGAATTGGTTCTGAAAGCAGCAGAATATTTTTTTTAGTCAAGGGCAGGGGGCTATTTCACAATTTGGGCTCCATTTTAGGAGACCAGGATCTTGCTGCACAAACAGTAATGGGTCCTGTGACCCCAGACTGCAGGTTCTGGGTGGAAGAAGTGGGGTCGACATGGGATTTCCTGTAAAGAATTCTCAGTATCATAGTCCCATATCATAGAATTGTAGAGTTTGAAGGCACCCCAAGAATCATCTAGTTCAACCCCCCGCAATGCAGACATCTCAGCTAAAGATGGCCATCCAACCTCTGCTTAAAAACCTCCAAGGAAGGAGAGTCCACAACCTCCACTGTCAAACAGCTCTTACTGTCAGAAAGTTTTTTCCTGATGTTTAGTCAGAATCTCCTTTCTTTTAACTTGAAGCCACTGGTTTGGGTCCTACCCTCCAGAACAGGAGAAAACAAGCTTGCTCCGACCTCCATGTGACAGTCCTTTAGAACTCTGAAGATGGCTATCATATCTCCTCTCAGTCTCCTCTTTACCCAACTCCTTCAACCATTCCTCATAAGGCTTGGTTTCCTCAGCTAATATAATACTTTGATTATTTGGGAGAACCTATAGGTGTTGATCTCCTGTTTACCAGTTTTAGCACAGAATTTCTGTAGGTTTTTAGTATAGATATGGTCTTGCCAGAGATGTGTACGGACTCCTAGAACCAACTTTCCTTTTCATCTACTAAGCAGATACGCTCCCTTACAATGCATATTCAAAAGCCCGACCTCTCCAGCCATTGGACCTCTTCCAGATCTGGGAACAGGATCCAAAAGTGTTGGCTACTTGAGTCTCAAGATGCACTCTCAATGCAGATTATGTACCACTCCACATTTGTTAACAGCGTTGTCATGGTTTCCCGGGAAGTGAGTGACTCGACTCAAACGTTTTTACACAAGAGTTGAGAACATTTTCCTATGGAGGACCATTGACATACAGAAAAAGTCTATTAGGGGGTGTAACCACGAGTGGGTGGAGCTGGGGAGCTGGATCTGGTGGTAGGTGAGACCAGACCCAAAAGAGGGTGGAGTTTGCAGGATTGCATAGTTCTTTGGGTCTATTTTCTCTCTCTCTCTCTCTCTCTCTCACACACACACACACACACACACAAAGAGTCAAAAAGGAAGAGAGTCTCAGAGGCGGTGGTCTGAAGAAGAAGAATGCCCCTACAATGTCCAGAGAGCCAGTTAATGTTTTGGATCACACAAAATCAGACTCAGGACTGCAGGTTCTCCACCCCGATTTAAATATTGAAGCTATGGTCTACCTCCCTGCAGCCCTTTCTTACAGGTTATGAAACACAGACTCTGCTTATAGATTCCTAGAATGGTAGAGTCAGAAGGGAACCCGAGGGCCATCTATGTCCAACCCTCTGCAATGCAGGAATCACAGCTAAAGCATCCATGGCAGATGGCCGTCCAACCTCTGCTTAAAATCCTGACCACCAAAGAGAATGAGACGAGTGAGAAAAGAGTGATGGAAATACACACACAAACACAAACGGGGCTGTAACCCTAATTGCCCCAATCACCCAAACCTGATCACCATTGCACCATTAACCCCCTAGAGCAGGGGTAGGCAACCTAAGGCCCGGGGGCCAGATGCGGCCCAATCGCCTTCTAAATCCGGCCTGCAGACGGTCTGGAAATCGGCGTGTTTTTACATGAGTAGAATGTGTCCTTTTATTTAAAATGCATCTCTGGGTTATTTGTGGGGCATAGGAATTTGTTCATTATTTTTTTCCCAAAATATAGTCCGGCCCACCACATGGTCTGAGGGACGGTGGACCGGCCCACGGCTGAAAAAGGTTGCTGACCCCTGCCCTAGAGCTTCCACCCTGTGCAACTACTTAGCTCTTTTCACCTTCCCAATCCCAGTCCTGAAGCCACTTTTCTATTCTGCAGCCCCATCTTGTACCCTTGTTCTCACCTTCACCACCATGTCCATGCCTTCCCCTCCTTTTTGTGCAACCCCCTTCCCTTGCACACAACCCCGCCCCCCAATGATAACCTCCTGCACCTCCCCCCTCCCACAAATGGCAACTACGAAGCACCTTTTTCACCTTCCGCAAAAACCCTAGAGGCACCATCCCCTCCTATTCTGCAAACCCTTTCGTGGCCCTGCTTAGTGGCGCAATGGGTCAGTGCACCTGGCTGTTAACCAGAAGGCCGGCGGTTCGAGCCCACCCAGGGACAGCTGTGGGCAGGATTCCTGCATTACAGGGGGTTGGACTAGATGACTGTCAGGATCCCTTCCAACTATACAGTTCTATTATTTTACTATTCATATTCGCTTCCATTCCCATGCCTCCTATTCGCACATGACCTGCACATAGTCAGTGGTGGCTAGTGCCCATTGGTGTTCGTAGGGTGGAGGGCAGGGAGGTCAACATTAGGGGGCGCCAGAGAAAAATGATGGGCAGAGTCACCCCCTGACTACTTGCAAGTAGGAAGGTAGACAGGTAGGAGATGCCTGAGGGCAGACTGATGTTGGTGATCTGATGTCCTGTTTGTCAGCTTCCATGGATACTTTTTGCTTTTTGAGCCCAGCTCTTTATTGACTTCAGGGCAAAAACTTCAAAGTCAGAAGTGACCTTCCTTAGGGAGTAACAAAGAGGCACAGCAAATTAGATACCTGGGTCATAAACCGTAAGCTCCGATTGCCCAGAGCATCCTCCAAAAGGCAGATACGTGACAGTTCACACTAATCAAATGGAGTAAAGGGTACTAAAAAAGGTCAGATCCTATCCCCCTTGACAGCGTTCTCTCAGTTTCCTTCTGGCACAAACTCTAATCTGCCTTGCTGATTGGAAATGCCACAGAAGCCACATTCACGCCATCCTATGAAACTGCTTTGAACAGTCGTGGCTTCTTCCCCCTAAGAATTCTGGGAGCCGTAGTTCGCTAAGGGTGCAGAGAGTTGCTCAGAGGCCCCTATTCCCCTCACAGAACTACAGTTCCCAAAGGGATTTGATTGTTAAATTACTCTGGAATTGTAGCTCTGTGACAGGAACAATGGGGGGGGGGGCTTGGCACTTTTAACAGCTCCTATAATTCTTCGCAGGGAGGGGGAGCCATGGCTGTTTAAAGTGCCATCATAGCACTTTAAATGCACAGCGTTGAGTGCGGCAGGAATAACCCCGTTTATTCCAGTTCAGTGCCAATACGGAAGGGGTTTGTGTCCGCGATCTGACCGTCAGGAACCCCCATTCTTCCAGGAGTTGCATCCACCTCCTTTCCCCTTCCCTCTACACGGCCGAAACAGTGCAGCGAAATACCGTGCGGTTACTGTTGTTTCTCAGGCACCTGACACCACAGATGGTGTCAAGTGACCGTACCACCGCAGTTTCCTGGGTCAATGCCATCCCCGCTGCAACTAGACAACAGCCACTGATAGACTCAGCTGAGAACCGAGACAGACAAAAGTCTCAAGAGGAAGGGCTGAAATAATTTGGGTCAGGGGAGAAGGCAAGAGAGGCAGATTGAAGGACTTGGAGAACAGGCAGGGAAGGGTGAATGTAAGCTAGACCATATGAAGCAGTCTGCTAGGTCTAGAAATGTATGTATATAATATCAGGTGGAGGTATATAAAATCTCCCCCGGGGAAATGGATATTGTCAAAGGAAACAAGCCTCTTTCCTCCTTCCTCTTTCTCCTCTGTCCGACTCCCAGGCCTAACTCCTTCCCCTTAAAATCCCCTTTGCGTTCCCATGGCAACAACCCATGCTCAAGGTTTCCACGGAAACCGTACCCGAGGCTGAAGAAGGCAGAGGAAACAAGCAAAATCCAAGAACTGGGGCAAAGGCAGGGGGAAGGATCCAAAGTTGGGGGGGTCAGATTGTACACACCCCTCCTGAGCTTTATCCGCCTGCTGTGGGTCTCTCCGAAACACCCCCCAAATAAACCCCTGGAGGTGCACTGCCTCAAAAAATACTGTTTTTTGTGAGGCCTACTGCCTCAGCGGCTGCATCCTATTCCTACAAACAAGCAGCAATTAACAGGCGCTGTGATAAAGTTGTGAAAAGGGGCAAAGCTCACGTAAAGCCCCTGCTTTTCATGCAGAAGGTTCCAGGTTCGAATCCCGGCTTCTCCAGGTAGGGTTGGGAATGCCCCCCCCCTTTTCTGAAAACCTGCTGCTGATTATCAGCAGGAGGTACCGAGCTAAATGGGTCAACGGTCTGCATTCACACCATACGCTTAAAGCACTACGATGCCACTTTAAACAGCCATGGCTTTCCCCCAAAGGATTCTGGAAGCTGTAGTTTGTTAAAGGTGCTGAGAGTCCTCCGGAGACCACTACTCCCCTCTGTGAGCTACAATTCCCAGAGTTCCCTATGAAGGGGGATTGATTGTGAAACCACAGTGGGAATTGTAGCTATGGGGGGTGTCTCCTAACAACTGCAGCTCCCAGAATTCTTTGGGGGGGAAGCCATGACTATTTGACGTGGCATTGCAGCACTTTAAATATATGGTGAAAATCTGTCTCAATACCACATTCAGGACCATTCCTATGCTTCAAATCCTTTTCTGAAGCTCTCTCCTCTCCAGGGCTCCATTTCTGTGCCCCAAACCTAGAGCCCTTTTGTCCTCTGTGTGGGGTCAAGTGGTCAGTTTTCCTTCTCCCTGCCCCAGCCTCCGGCAGAGCCCTTCTGCAATGCCAGCTCCGGGATTTAGAGGGTATGAGTGGCCTGCATCTCCATCTTAACTGATGTCCCCGTGGCCCATGTTATTCCCTTGCCCTCTGCCTCAGGACCCAATCTTCCCAGAGGGATGCCAAAGGCAAGCAGAGAATTGGCTGGCCTACTCTGAGTAGTCGCATCAGGTAGTTAAGGAGACTCTGGGGGCTGACAGCAGCCATCCTGCAGGGGTGTAGTGGTTATCGGTGCTGACCCGTGCCCCTTAGGACTGGTATTTATTAACCTACGTTAACCACCCTCTTGTACATGCAGCTTCAGAGTGGTCTGTTAGGTATCGGCTGGGGAAGAGGACAGATTCATACAACCATACTGTAAAGTTTGTAGAGACCACAAGGGCCTTCAGTGTGGGAATGATTTGCCCAACATGGGACTCGAACCCATGACCCTGAGATTAAGAGTGTTATGCTCTGCCGACTGAGCTAATCCTCGTTTTTAAAGCATATTTCATTTAGGAAGGCACATCCGCCCCATAGATTTAAATCAGGCATAGGCAAACTCGGCCCTCCAGATGTTTTGGGACTACAACTCCCATCATCCCTAGCTAGCAGGACCAGTGGTCAGGGATGATGGGAGTTGTAGTCCCAAAACATCTGGAGGGCCGAGTTTGCCTATGCCTGATTTAAAGCATATTCAGCACACATTTAAAATGCAACCTGTCCCCCCAAAGAACATTGGGAAGCGTAGTTTCTCTCCTCACAAAACTACAACTCCCAGCACATTTTCAAACTATAGTACCCAGGATTCTTTGGGGGTGGCTCTGCACAAAGCGATTGTTGTAATGTGTTAATAGTGGTTGTGTGTGTATATATATATATATATATATATATATGAGGTGCTGGTTATTCTGCTGGCCAAACACACAAAAATAGAAAATTCCTGCCATCATTGGCTACTATGAGTCACAATGGCCATACGTTATCTCCAGTATCAGAGAACAACAACAGGGCAGGGTTATTGTGTTCATGTCACACCTGTGGGAAGATGTGTTAGGTCCGTAGTCTGATGCAACACAACTCTTAGGCCCTTTATATTTCTGTGCTTTAACATCAGATGAATTAACCTGGAATAAATACTGCCCCTCATTCTGCGCTTTCGCATACATTTACAGCACAAGGCCTCATCCAAAGAACTGCAGTTTGCTAAGTGTGGCTCTGTGAGGGGCAAACTACAGTTCCCAGAATTCTTTGTGAGGACGGCACCATGCACTTTAAATGCAGAGTGTGACCGTCGCATGTAAAGTGGATTAGAATCTTCATTCTACTGCAAAACACCCAATTACAGGATTTAACTGTCCTTTACCCAATTTGTTAGCAGATGGGCTAAAGTGGGTCAATTAGTTGACATTAAAAACTCAAATATGTGCTTTGGATTAAATAACCCAGGGTATTTGGCAATTGCACCCTAAATCACTGGCTCATTCCCTGCTCCCAGACCCTCCAGTCGTGAAGGAAATACCACAATCTCAATGCTAGTCCACTCACCTACCCTTTCTATGGCCTAAGAAAAAGCATGTGGTGTTACCTCCGATGCAGACAAATTTATTGTGTAGTAAGGTTTATTGAGCTAGCATGCAGTATATAGAGACTGGAAGGGCAGAGGAAGCAGAATGAGGCCAAACGACAACGAAGCGCAAAAAGTATATATAGTCTGTGGCAATGTTGTATATAGCTATAGAGCAAGTAAAGCAATCGTTTACAACAGCAGTTATGCTGCACTGCTGACTGTAAATACATAGAAATAACATTTATTGGGGTTTATAACATAGGGAACTGTAGGGTTGCCATATTTCAAAAAGCAAAAACCAGGACACCCCGAAAGTTGTTGAGCTACATTTTTTTTTAGGAAACTCCCCAAATTGTTGAGCTTTTTAAAGGAAAACCTAAAAGTTGTAGTAAAAGCTACAATTATTTTTTTTAACGTTTTGGAGCTTTTTAACCCGTTGCCAGTTTTCCAGGACATTTGCCCGATTTCCGAAAAGTAACCCAGGACACCATTTTCGGAGGCCGATTGCAGGACATGTCCTGGGAAATCAGGACAGATGGCAGCCCTAGGGAACTGCCTTATACTGAATCAGACCAAATAGTCCACCAGGTTTAGTATTGTCTATACTGACTGGCAGCGGCTCTCCAGGATTTGGAATGGGACCCTCCCAACCGTACCTGGAGATGCCAGGGATTGAACCAGAGACCTGCTGCATGCTCTACCACTGAGCTACAGCGATGTGATAGGGTGAGATCTTGGTTTTATACAATACTGTCACAGAAGATGCTTCAGTCCCATTTCCCTTCTTCCTGTGTGTGTGTATTATACACACGAAGCCGCCAACTTAATATAACACTTTCTGCTTCCGATATTGCAGACTCCGGATCACTTCACAATAAGTCTGCTAGTCTTTTAAAGTGACATGAGACTCTTTGCTGGGTTTTTTGTGGGTGCAAGAGACCAAGGGCTCATCCAGACTTCCTTTTGTGTCACGTTTCTAGGTACAGGTCCGAGCTTTAAAGCTCTGTGTCTGAAAGACTTTTTTGTGGTCTTTTATCGCAGTGCTTTCCTCGGGGGGGGGGGTGGACTTGTATTTTACCGCCAAATCCAAGCAAATGGCAACTGGGTTTTCTGTGGGTTTCCATTTGCTCCAATTCAGTGGTAAACCACGGGTTTCAGTGGCATAAGGCACTTAAAGACAACCTGCTTATTGCACATTTAGCCTGATTTGTTTGCAAGGAGATTAGATGGTTTTGGCTATTCCATGAGTATTCATTGTGATGTGTTTGCTGGGAGGTTAGACGGTGTTGCATCAAAGCAAGTGTTATCCCACACTTTCCAGGGCACTCTCCCTTCACTTTCCTTACTGCAAAACAATAAACAACAACAACACCACAACAACAGATCTGTTGGGAAATGAGGTTTTTGTTGCGCAAGACCTCCTTATCAACTACAGTTTTGCAACGTGAATTAGTTGGTATGAGATGTGAATCCCACCCCAAAACAGTAACAGCCTGGAAGGACCCCCAGTCATGCTCTCCCACACAGCAAAGAGGCAAAAAGGCTTAGGAAGCCACTCTATAGTGAGTCAGAGCACTGGTCCATTAGCTCACTGGTCTTCAACTGGGGGTTTGAGACACATTCATGGGTCATGGCCTGATCCAAGGGGAACTGCAACAGGAGCGCTACCACCATAAAAATGTATGAGTAGGGTTTACTCCCGAAGATATCCCACAAGCCAACAGATGTTTAAGATCTGATTTTTCCTTCTCCATTTGCCCCTCACTTCCCTCTATAGCATATGAAGAAACCGTCTTCTTGACCACTGGACCCATTTTGGCTTCCTCCACTCAATCCAACAGAACCTGTCTTCTCCTGCAGGGGAAGTCCCTAGCTCACTGAGGGTTTGAGACCCATCAGCTACCCTCACCTGGTTTAGCCGGCCAGTCAAAGCCGTTCCTTGGTTGTGGTCGCTGCTGCATGCTGACAGCTTCCAGGAGCCACAGGTGAGAGTTCATTGCAGGGTGGGGACCAAAGGTGGACAAAGTACCCCAAAAGGAGCATGATGTGTCGCCTACCAGGGGTACTACCCCTCCCCTAACTACCACCACCCCAAAATGTCTCGTAAAGGCGTTAAGAAGTGGGACCCGAATGCATGTTTTGGTTAAAAGTGGGTTCTGGGTCTGAAATGGTTGAAGGCTACTGATCTGGCTCAGTGCTGTCTACACTAACTGGCAGCAGCTCTGTAGGGCTTCAGACAGTGGCTGTTCCCATCCCTAGGTGGAAATGCCAATTGACACACCGTTATTGACACACCAGGCCTCCTCCTGGTTTTTTTTTTTTTATTCCACATCTATGCATGCATTCAATGGGCGATAGAAACAGCCACCCACCTCGCTTCTATCTGCTCCACTCCAAACAGCAAAGGCTGCTGACCGTGCGCTAAACGACAAGTGACCTATTGCACGGCCTTGAGCCTGCACCCTATGAGGCGGGCCTGGCAGAGGAAGCTCCAGGGTGCAAAAGTTATAGCACCGTGAAATGGATCCAAACACTTTAAAAAAAAAAAAAAAACAAGCAAGCAGGCTGGCCTTTCTTGGTAGAGAACAACGAAGCCCCGGTTTGTCATTTGGAGGGTGAAAGGAAGGCATCTGGAACGTCGTCGCCGTCGTCGTCGTCCCCCAACCCTCCATCCCAAATTCCAGCCTCATCCTGGAATAATCTCCCTACCCACCGGCTTCTCCAAGGCGTCAAGGCAGAAGAGGAAGCTGCCTTAGCAACCATCTCGCCACGTCCAAAGCCCATCATGGGGGAAAATCCAAATAAAAGGCTATGTCTGGGTGAGGGTGTTTGGGGTGGGGGGCGTTATCTGATCCTCTTGGGCTCCCCCAGGCGAAAAAAAGGCCATTGCAAATATCATAAATGAATGGGGAGGTCACATTTGAGAGCGCGCAGCAATGCCCCGCCAGCGCTCTGGCTCCAGCTACCGCAGCAAGCGCATCATAAGCGAGCGCGCAGGGGGTTTGGGGAGGAAGGAAGCGGGGATCGGCGCAAGGGAGCCCTGGGAGGCCTGCGCCGCGCGGGCCCCCGAGTGGGGCGGCCCGGCTAGGTTCTGCAAGCGCCGATATAAGGCAGAACGCCTCCTTCTTCCCGCCCCCACCCCCCAAATCTCCCCAGATGCGCACTCACCTCCTTGGTGCTGATATTCCCTTTCACGTACTTGCCCCAGCAGGTCTGGGGCGCTTGGAGCTGGAGCAGCAGGAGGAGGTGGAAGGAGACGGCGAGGAGCCGCACAGCCCCGGGCAGGCGCTGCAGAGGCGCGGGCAGCTCCATCCTCAACCCCATGGCCGGCACCAGCAGCCGGGCTCGGCTCCCTGCGCGCTCCCGTTTAAAGAGACACGAGCTCAACACCTCCCCAACCCCTCCAAAAATGCACACCCCACAACACAGCAGCAACCTTCTTCTTCCTCCTCCACTCCCAAATCCTGTGCAATCGGGGCTGTGTCTCCTCCTTGCAAGAGATGGAGGCGCTGTGCAGAGAATGGATTTTTTTAAAAAATTCACAAAAAAACACACCGCTATTTATTTTTGGGCGTGTGTTTTCTATGAAGACGCACTACTTCCTGCGACCAATTTCTTCTGCACGGAGAGAAATATCACAGGACTCAAGCTGCCCGAGCAGACTGGGCGGTGCCGACACGGATCTGTTGGGGTTAAAACGCTCGCAGAAACCGGCTTGGAGGCGTCCTTCGCGTCCTCAAGTTTTTTTTCCCCCAGTGGGTTCTCAGTTTTTAGACTGCGTGATGTAGGCTGCTCGGGGCAGGGACCTGTCACTTCCCAGACTACCTTGTTTTGTAACGTTCCAAGCACCGGAGATGCCAATATAAAATATATGGCGGGGGGACGACCTAGGTAAGCCCTGCCCCGCATAATCAATCACAATATGTGGCACGCACACACCGTTTGAATAGCAATGTCCATCAATTCGCATGGGGACCGAGCTGCCCCATCATATATTTTAGGAGGGTGTCAAAGGGACCTCGGGCCCCTAGGAGTTGGTTCCTTTGCTAAGCACATTGATGTTTGTTTGTTTGTTTGTTTATATGTGTCAAGTTTGCCAACTGCACCCTTTCATTGAAAAGAGAGAGAGAGAGATGCTGGAGGGACTCAGAAAATATTTAAAAATGACCCCCCCACACACACACACATCCCTGCAAAAGGCCCTTGAGTGTTGTACATGGAGTGGCCTTTGATTTCACAGAAGGCATTGTAGCAGAATGATTTCCATCAGTGATGGCCACAGGCCAGGGTAGAAATAAACACAGGAACCAGCAAATTAGTTTCACTGATAACATAGATCTCTCTCTTTCAATCTCTCTCTCTCTCTCTCCTTCCACTTTACCTGCAGCTCTTACTATTCTGTCACACCCTAGATTGGACAAAGGGTGCAGATTTTTTCCCGGACTGAGGGCTACATTTCCTTCTAGGGAACATCCACGGCCATGTGTCGGGGATGCTCTAGCTGAGATCCCTGCATCGCAGGGGGTTGGACTAGATGACGCATGGGGTCCCATCCAACTCTACGATTCTATGAACCTTCCAAGGGTCATAAGCTGCTAGTGGGCAGAGCCGGAGGCAGAACTGGGCAGAGCAACACGAATAACTTTCTTCCTATGTGCAGTAGGCTCCTTTCCACACATATGCAAACACCGCTCTTTCTACCCTTTATCCAGACAAGCAGAAGGCATGATCAAGAGTTCAACACATTCCAGCACAACCAAAAAACCCTCAAGATGAAGCATAAGTGCTTCCATTCCATAAATTTCCTCTTTAGTTGGTGAAACGAAGAGTGTGGGTTCACTTCCCCCCCATGACAGTTCTGCCATGCTAACCCAGGGGTCAGCAAGCTTTTTCAGCAAACTGTCCCTCAAACTTTGCGGGGGGGGCAGACTATATTTTGGAAAAGAAAAAAAATGAACAAATTCCTATGCTCCACAAATAACCCAGAGATGCATTTTGAATAAAAGCACACATTCTACTCATGTAAAAACACACTGATTCTCGGACCATCCGCGGGACGGATTGAGAAGGCGATTGGGCCAGATCCAGCCCCCAGGCCTTAGTTTGCCTACCCACGTGCTAACTGTAACAGGGGAAATATGAAAGAGGACTTTGCCTTTTATGAGTAAGTGTTTATTAAACTGTAGGTACGTTTTCTTCAATACCTCAAAACGGTATCTATATCAACATTGACTAAATGCTTTGAAATGTAACCAGCTCATCCGTTGGTTAAAATGCCAGTGGTTAATTTCTTCATCAGCCGGCAGTCCTCAGATCCTACCTGCATGAGCATTTTGCTATGCAGGATTTTAAAAATCAAAAACAAGTTTATCTGTCAATCCTTTTTCTTTTCTATTGTCAAGAGTACAGCGGTTCCCAGCTGTTCTCCTTGACTCTGGTAAGTAGCGTCAGTGCATATCCCTGGGTATGCTGGGCTCGACAACTCTTAATATAAAACAGTTCTGGGGTCAAGCAAACTGTTTGAAACAACCTGATGGTCCCACCTGAATGATTTAACTAATGCATAAAATAACAGCTGTGCTTGGCACAACAAATATAGAAGTAAGAACATAAGGAGAGACGCTGGATCAGGCCAGCGGTTCATCAGATCCAGCATTTTGTTCTCCCAGTGGCCACCCAGATGCCTGCAGGAAGCCCACAAGCAGGGCCTCATCGCAACAGCACTTTCCTCTCCTGTGGCTGCCACCAACTGGCCTTCAGAAGCATCATTGCCTCTGCTTGCGGATGTGCAGAGAAGTGTTTGAAAGGTTCTGTGGCCGAAGCAATCAGGAGAAGCTAGAACGGCCCAGACACTTCGCTCAAGGCACTTGGCAAACCCTCACCGTGATCAACTCCCACCTGGAAACCAATGTCCCCACTGTGGAAGGACGTGTGGTTCCAGAATTGGCCTCCACAGTCACTGACGGACTCATTGTTAAAACCGTGTTTATGGAAGACAATCTTGCTCGGCTATGAGTGATCACGAAAGAAGAAGAAGATTGTGTTTTGATGTTGCAGCCCAGCTTAGGTGGGCAATTAACAACAACAACAACAACACATATCTGAAGAAGTGTGCATGCACACGAAAGCTCATACCGAGAACAAACTTAGTTGGTCTCTGAGGTGCTACTGGAAGGATTTTTTTATTTTTTATTTTGTAACAACAACACAGTTCTTCATTCCAATAAACCCAAAACCTGGGTAAGTGCTGGCACTCCTGGAGTCTCTTGTCACTCAGAGATTGCTGTGCATGCAACAATAGAACCATTCTACCATTATTATTATTATTATTATTATTATTATTATTATTGCATTAAAAATGTTTGTTGCTACTCACATGGGTGTTATGAAAACTAGTCCTGGAAGAATCTGCCTTCTGACAGCTGTTCAGGAAGCAAAAATAGCACCTGGGCCGTACTTCCTCTGGTCTGCTGGCAACCTTAGCAACTACACATGAAAGCCCACTCATTCACCCATGCGCACATACCACATCAATTTCCAAAACTCACCACATCCTCGAATCATCACATTCCCATATCAGCTGATGTAGTCTCAGGAAACCCAGAGATATCCACTTCCCTAGCTCACTAAGAAAAGTGGATTCCCTCCCCCCCCATTCCGATGATGTAATTTATTTATCTTATTTCATAAAATTTATAGGCCGCTTGATTGTAGTGGAAACCTCAGCCGTAGCTAGCTGAACCTCTTGCACCCACTTAGCTGTTGACGCATGGGAGAAAGCAGCACGCAGTGACCTACAAGAAAGAGCCCCATGAATTGTTTTTACGGAGGATTCAGAGGCAGGCGTCGACAGCTTGATATGCGGAGCGCACCGTGCGCTGTGCCGCCATATTTTTTTTTAAACGGCAAAAATTATTGGGAAATCAATGTGCATCCCAAGCAAACAAATTGCCTTTTCTGTTACTGTGCATTTACAGGACCGAAAACGATTAGTAAATTCTTGCAGGGTTGGCGTAAGGGCAACGGGGTGGGTATGCAAAAAAGTTCTTGCAAGGCTCGCTCCTCGCAGGGGCATTTCTAAAGATGAAGCCAGAACTTTTCAGCTGCATTAAGAGCATTTGTGCAATTGTGCTGCTGTTCAATGATCATGGAAGAGGGACTGAGTGCATAATGCTTGCCTATTAACATCAAGCAGTCACCTTTGCTGTATTCCTTCTAAAACCATTTTTGTTTAGGCTAGCGCATCCAGATATATAAAATGTTGCCGTGTGTTTCAATCCGCTCTTTAGCTTATTGTCAATTTTAGCAATTTTAAAACGTTTTAAATAGTTGGTTTTTAAACACTTAATTTAATCATTTTAATCTTTTTTGCAAACCACTTGGAGGGTTGTTTTGTCACAATCAACCGATATTTTGATTTATGAAATCAGTCAGTGCATACATAATTTTTTTTAACCTGTTTTAGTATTTCAACTTTTGTGTTGTTTTAAAGTAGGGTTGTGGTTTTTTCTTTTCTTGATTCTATTTATTGTCTTTATCTTTCTGAAAACTGCTTTGAGGTTTGTTTGTTTTACTACCAAGCTATCTATAAATTTTATGAAATAAATAAAAATAAGCGTGTAACAGGTACAAAACCAGGTGCGCCTTAAAGATATTCACAAGGATGTGACAAAGTGTCACCTGCCCACAGTTGAAGGTGAAAAAGAGGAAGTACAAGCCAAAAAGATGCTTTAATATGGTTTGGGCAGTTCGTTTTAAGTATGGAAACGGAGCTCACCCTAGCCTTACATAACCTGCGTCCCTGCTGTCCCTGGCATTGCCTGTAATAAACACACACACACACACACACACACACACACACACCTGATTCCCTCCCCCTCCATTTCCTAAACTGCACATTAGCACCTTTCCAGCTGTTCTGCATTTTGTGTCCAACAGCACACTAAAATAAAAACCTTGTCAGAGAGAGAAGAAGGTGGCAGACTGTGGCATTGATGCTCGCAGCGGGCATGCTTAATTTGTTAATGCTTGATACCATGCCGAGACAAACAAGCTTTGCAGGTGTATCTGCGATGCTACAGAACCCTGTTTGTGTCTGCTTAGAAGAAAGTTCCACTGAGCTCCTTGGAACTCTGATATAATCTCCTTGAACTCTTGATAGTGCTTCTTGCTTGCCTGGATGGAGAGGAGTATAGAAAACAGCCTGCCATATAAATATGGAATGTATGCAGTGCAGTGCCAGATTTACCTATAAGCTAAACATGCTATAGCTTAGGGCCCCACTCTCTTGGGGTGCCCCAAAAATGTAAAGGGGGGGGGACTGGATGTACATTTCCAAAATATAAGATAAAAAACAAATAAAATAAAACCTACGTACAGCACCAGTGTTTTGTATTGTGTAGGCTCCTATGATGTAAGTAATGGGCCCCGCCTGCTAGCCTGCTCCCTAAAATATCACTGGTTTGCTCATTTCTATATATAGGGTACCTACATTCTGCATGGGCTGGTTGCATGGCAACATGTGCAAATGGCTTTAGATACCTATTAGGTCCTTAAATTACCATATACTGTAGCATATGTTGTTGTTGTTGTTTAGTCGTGTCCGACTCTTCGTGACCCCATGGACCAGAGCACGCCAGGCACCCCTATCTTTCACTGCCTCCTGCAGTTTGGTCAGACTCATGTTGGTAGCCTCGAGAACACTGTCCAACCATCTCATCCTCTGTTGTCCCCTTCTCCTTGTGCCCTCCAACTTTCCCAACATCAGGGTCTTTTCTAGGGAGTCTTCTCTTCTCATGAGGTGGCCAAAGTATTGGAGTCTCAGCTTCAGGATCTGTCCTTCCAGGGAGCACTCAGTGCTGATTTCCTTCAGAATGGATAGGTTTGATCTTCTTGCAGTCCATGGGACTCTCAAGAGTCTCCTCCAGCACCCTATTTCAAAAGCATCAATTCTTCGGTGATCAGCCTTCTTTATGGTCCAGCTCTCACTTCCATACATCACTACTGGGAAAACTATAGCTTTAACTATACGGACCTTTGTCGGCAAGGTGATGTCTCTGCTTTTTAAGATGCTGTCTAGGTTTGTCATTGCTTTCCTCCCAAGACGCAGGCGGCTTTTAATTTCGTGACTGCTGTCACCATCTGCTGTGATCATGGAGCCCAAGAAAGTAAAATCTCTCACTGCCTCCATTTCTTCCCCTTCTATTTGCCAGGAGGTGATATATTCAACACCAAGAACAGCGACAATTTGTTGTTGACAAAGGACAGCTGGACATATAAAGGGCCCCATTACTTTCAGTAGCTTAGGGCCTCATCGAACCTAAATCCGGCCCTGATGCAGTGCCAGATTTAGGGGAGTGTGGCGGGTTTGCCTGCCCTGGGTGCTGAGCCAAGAAGGCACTGCAGCTAGTACCACAACAATGACGTAGAACAGAAGGTGAGATGCCATGGGTGGGGAGAGGGTGAATTTTGGTATCACACAGAGCACTGCTGAAATTTGAATGCCCCAGTTCCGCCACTGATACATGTGCATTGCTCCACACTTTTGACTTTGGCCTCTAACCCTACCTACAACTAGAAAGGAAGGCAGTAAAATATTCCCCGCTCCTGCCCCAACACAACAAATCCATTTTTTAAAAAGGAGTGTCGCTTTTTCAGTTAGAAAGGAGATGGGGAAATGCGTTGGGGAGTGCAGAATGAGCCAATGATTCGTGGGAAGACCTAAAAACACCCCAAAGCAAATCAGGATGTATGTATCCTTGTTGCATAAACACCCCGCAAACAAATCGGGACAAAGGCCCTGTAATCTAACCTCTGCGAGGAAATCAGGATGAATGATCCAACGCAGGACATCTGGATGAGCTCCAGCATTGCAGTGAAATACTGTAAATGAACCCAAAGCACTTGTGTGCTTGTGAATATTGAATCTGTGCTGTAACCTATAATGGTTATGCTATGCTAAATAATAAAAATGTAAAGCATGTTTTAGAATGAGTCATATGATCACTCTCATTGGCCAGCTGCAATACTCGGGGGTTGGGGGTTGGAATTGTTTCCTCTCTCCAGCCGTTGAGTAAATGCGCAACCACTATAACAAGAAAGAGTGTTGCATGTGGCCAAAATATTCAATTTATTATCATTTTTTAAATAAAAAACCATATCTTCTTTCTCTCACAAATTATGACATGTAATTGTACTGTTCTGAGAAGAGTGGAACGAGAAAGGTGCTACTTCAGGGCTGGAAGAGGCAACAGCTAAAATAATAATAATAATAATAATAATAATAATAATAATAATAATAATAATTTGTACCCCCGCCCATCTGGCTGGGTTTCCCCAGCCACTCTGGGCGGCTTCCAACAAAGATTAAAAATTAAAAAAATGGGAGAGTGGCGGAAATTTGCAGAAAGAGTCAAAACTTGGTATTGGGAGATATTAAACCATAGGTAGGCAAACCAAGGCTGGGGAGCTGGATCCGGCCAAATCGCCTTCTAAATCTGGCCTTCTAAATCTGGTCCGGGAATCAGTGTGTTTTTACATTTGAGCAGAATGTGTCCTTTTATTTAAAAGGCATCTCTGGGTTATTTGTGGGGCATAGGAATTGGTTCATTTTCCCCCCCTCCAAAAAAAATATAGTCCGGCCCCCTGCAAGGTCTGAGGGACAGTGGACCGGCCCCCTGCTGAAAAGTTTCCTGACCCCTGTCTTAAACCCATCCCACTTGCAGAAGCAATGGATTTTTTAGAACAGTTGTGATTATAGTTACAGGTAGGTAGCCGTGTTGGTATGCCATAGTCAAAACAAAATTTAAAAATTCCTTCCAGTAGCACCTTAATCGCAGCAGCTCATCAGAAACCAACTTTCAGTTGTATTACCCTACCACTAGGAATGAGTAGATCTGTTTGTTTCAGTTTTTCATTTTCCCAATTACAGGTAGGTAGCCGTGTTGGTCTGCCATAGTCAAAATAAAATAAAATAAAATAAAAAAATAAAAAAAATCCTTCCAGTAGCACCTTAGAGACCAACTAAGTTTGTTCTTGGTATGAGCTTTCGTGTGCATGCACACTTCTTCAGATACAAAAGCTCATACCAAGAACAAACTTAGTTTGTCTCTAAGGTGCTACTGGAAGGATTTTTATTTATTTATTTCATTTTTCCAATCTTAAGTTCAGGAAGGAAAGGAGACAGACTTGATTTCTGATTGTATCCCACGTTTTTCAAGCTTGCAATCCCTAATTATGTGGGGATATAGCGTTGGTGAAAGCACTCTTTAACCGATCAGCTTGGGAACACTTTTTTATTGCTCTGCTTGCAGAAAAGTCAGGTGACAACTGCCAAGAAACCCAGCTGGCATGGCAATGGAATATCCCTATTTTCATGTAGAATATTGTCCCCATCCACTACTGGCCCCTTGCTCTCCAGGCCCCCCAGGCCCAGGTGCCGTCTTTGGTCACCTTCCACCGGTCGCTGTAAAAGGAGAACACAATGTTTCCATCTGTCAGAAACAAAACTGAAAGAAGACAGTTCAGCTCACTTCCCCCTTAAGTGTAAGTCATGCAGCACCCAACTCTCTCAAACAAGTTAGAAGGAAAGTTAGCAACTCATACTAGACCAATGACTGAATGAAAGCAGAAATAGCTGCACTGGTGCCAAGGAGAACATGAAGATCTAAATCGCTGGCGGAATCAGGTAGGAACTTCCCAAGTCTTGCTTGTGTTGTGTGTATTTATAGGATCCTTTAAATATTCCTGGGAATAATTTCCCACCGTGCAATTTAAAAATTGTAGGCAGTAGGTAATGGGATTTTAACGTCACATTTTGCTCACTGTGGCTGGAGTGAGAGAAATGAGCCACTGTTGCAATCTAACCCCAGACAGGATCAACTTTATATGCTTTCATGTCCAGCTGTCCTTTGCCAATAACAAATTGCCACTGTTTTTTTTGTGTTGAATATATGCTGTATGGTAATTTATGGACCTAATAGGTGTCATTTGCACTTAACAAATAGGAGCCTACAAAACACAAAACAAAACACTGTTGCTGTGTGTAGGTTTTATTTTATTTGTTTTTATATTATATTTTGGAAATGTACATCCATGTTTTTTATCAATTAATTTTTTTGGTTTTCAAACTGTTTTGGGAGTCAAATGGAACCAAGGCACCACTGTATGTCAATCTACAGGGGCGGATGGGTTGTGTCCCATCATTTCCATCTCTGTATACTAGGTGTGCATGCAGTCTATTCACTTTAAAAAGGGGGGGGGGTGACTGCATTGCCACAATTATTTTGAGATACTAAAATGTAACCACAACAAATTATCTTCAAATAGATGAAGAGGACCACTACTCAAAATGTACACCATGCATTTAAAGCCCTGCTGAGTTAAATGGGACTTACTCCCAGGTACGGATAGAACAGAAATTCAATTCAGTTTATATTTAAAGTCAAACCTACCGAATGTGCGCTTTCCGAAACAATATGTGAACCAAAGTGCAGCCTCACTTCTAAATTTGCACTACTTTGAATTTTGCAATGAAGTTCTCTGTGCAGCTAACTTGTACCAAAATGCATACACTAAGGTAAATTGTGCATTTTAAATGGTGCATTTTAAATGGTGCATATATTAGTGAAAATAACATGAAAACTCATGATATCAGGGGGAGTCGCTTAGCAAAAAATGTGCATATTAGGCAAAATTTCATATAAACGTGTGTGCCAGGAGAAATTCGCTAATGAATGTTTGTGAGCACTTAAAATAAAAAAAGATTTGGAGAATTGAAACCAACAGGAACTATAATTGACAGATTTGCCTATCCCTAGTGGTAGGATGCAAGATTTGCATGCAGGAGGTCTTAAGAACATTTTTTTAAAACCCTCCAAAATCCACAATAGGACAATGCCTTCATTAGGACCAAACCAAAATGCCACAAAATAGTGGCAGGATTTCATGGCTTTCCCAAAGCAGGCTAAGCAAATTGCTGTGTTTGGGGTAGGAGGCCTGGAAAGGAGGTGGAATGGTTCTAGGACTCTGTCAGAGCCCTCGTACCTTCTTCCCAAAGCCTAGTGACTTGCTTACCCAACTTTGGGAAGGCAGTGTGAGGCCTGTGGTGGTGGGGGGTGTCAAACATTACTGAGGGCCACCAAAAAAGGCCTCGCGGTTGAGCTGCATGTTGGACCACCCTGTCCTAATAGTTCCCAGCACCTTTGCCAAATAACAGCTCCCAGAAATGGGGGGGGGCATGTCATTCACTGCTCCCCACTTTACAGTTGCTGCTGGTCAGGGTAGATTCTGTGCTGGATGGACCAGTAAAGAACCTAATTCAGTTTTAAGGCAATTTCAAAAAATGGAACTGGGCAGTGCTTTTTTTCTGGGGGTAGGCAGGGGTACGCATACTCCTAAACATTCTGCGAATCTACATTTGGCCTCATTGAGGGGCTGGACCACAAAGGAGGCTGATCGCTGAAGAACTGATGCTTTTGAATTATGGTGCTGGAGGAGACTCTGGAGAGTCCCATGGACTGCAAGAAGATCAAACCTCTCCATTCTGAAGGAAATCAGCCCTGAGCGCTCACTGGAAGGACAGATCCTGAAGTTGAGGCTCCAGTACTTTGGCCACCTCATGAGAAGAGAAGACTCCCTGGAAAAGACCCTGATGTTGGGAACGATGGAGGGCACAAGGAGAAGGGGACAACAGAGCACGAGATGGTTGGACAGTGTTCTCGAAGCTACCAACATGAGTCTGACCATACTGCGGGAGGCAGTGGAAGACAGGAGTGCCTGGCGTGTTCTGGTCTATGGGGTCACGAAGAGTCGGACACAACTAAACAACTAAACAACAACATTTCAATATGAGTAGGAAAATGAGAGTACCCCCTAAACATTTTTAAGGGGAAAAAAGCACTGGAACTGGGAGGGATCGGGTCCTAAGCGCAACCCCTTATGGAATTTGTTTTACGGCACAGAGCAACTTATTTGGTTATGCTAATTGTGCTGCTTCACTTGCCAGACAAATGAGCTGGTTTGGCTAGCCTCGCTTTCATACATTCTATGTGGGGGCCCCCCCTTCCCCCAGCTCACAGGTCTGGAAGGTGCACCGGGTTCCGTCTAGGCTGACCCTCCCCCAATATAACATATGTTGACTTACCCTATCGTTTTTATAAAGTATTGTTGCAATGCTTGCTTATAAAGTTGGGGACGGATGGACGGGACCTAATACACAGTAGAAATAAAAGATAAAAATGCATGGCCTGTGCTTCCTCCAACTGTACGGTGCTACCTTCCCAACAGAGTTTGAAAAAGGTGCACAAAGAACAGTGATCTTCCTATTCTAAAATGAAATTGGGAAGAGAAATATGCAGGGCTCAATTCTGACACCTCTCAGGTGGGCGCCATTGCCATTACAAGAGAGGCATTCACGGCGAGTTCTGAGAGCACCTCTTTTTCATGAAAAATAGCACCACTGTTGTTGCTGCACCAGACCTTGCTGCTTCTCACTTCCTCCTCAGGCAACAAACACAGTTCTAATAGGTCCGGATGGGGCTGGGGGGAGGAATGGAAGGGCCTCCTTCTACTTAAAAGGTTCTGCTTTTCCTAGCTTAGCAGCTGCAGAGTACCCCCAAAGTTCTAATTTTGCACTGGTGACATTTTCTGATCATGCCGCCTCTTCCTTCCTGAGGCTGGAGAATGAGTTGTGGTTGGTGGCAGAAGCGAAAGAATAGAAGTCCATTAAAAAGTCAGGGGCAAGGAGCACTAACCTGTCCACCCTCCCCCATGCAAATAAATGCCAATGTATATAGCAAAGGTCACCAATTTTTTTGGAGGGGGGGGGGTCCCGTGGCTCCAGGGGCGGTCTGTGCATTAGGCGAGGGGAAGCCATTTGCTTCAGGCAGAGGACCTGACCCCCTGACAGCTGCTAAATGCCTGCCTCATCTTAGATAAATCCTGACATGACACATGCATATATCGTCTAAAAACAAAGAAAGCATGTCTTGCTTCAGAACCACGGTGCTGTTTTTACTCAAATGGATATTTAATTGATAGATTAAGGAATGAATCAACTACAACTTGTACAATGAATTCCAACAATGAATCACCTACGATTCCTTTAATCAGATGACAGCCCTATACAGTAAATGGTCTTGGGGCTTGATTGGCGCCTTTCATGCAGAGCTCCTGAGATGTCTTTGTCCATTGTCAGGACTTGCTAAAAGCTTCCCTCTTTCAGCAAACATCCTAAATTGAGATGTTTATCCCAGTTGGGACCTGCTTTGGATTTGTATTGATTTTATGCATGGGTGGTTCTTGTTTTGAATTGTTTGTGTGTGTATATAAAATATTTTGTGTTTGTTTAGTCGTTTAGTCATGTCCAACTCTTCGTGACCCCATGGACCAGAGCATGCCAGGCACTCCTGTCTTCCACTGCCTCCCGCAGTTTGGTCAAACTCATGTGGGTAGCTTTGAGAACACTGTCAACCATCTCGTCCTCTGTCGTCCCCTTCTCCTTGTGCCCTCCATCTTTCCCAACATCAGGGTCTTTTCCAGGGAGTCTTCTCTTCTCATGAGGTGGCCAAAGTATTGGAGCCTCAGCTTCAGGATCTGTCCTTCCAGTGAGTGCTCAGGGCTGATTTCCTTATAAAGTATTTTAATAAACACTTATTCTATTTTTATATATGTCACTGCTTATTAAATTATAATCGCTTTAGAATGCCTCGTGGAAAAACATCCATAAATGAAATTATGATGATAATAATAATATTCCTAACTTTCAAACTCTCACATAGTCTTTCACAGAAGTTCAAAGAAGTCTCACAGTTAATGTTATTTGGTTCCAGGTTTTTCTGGTGACCCAGAAGCTGAGCATCCCAACTCAGAGATGGGCCAAATGGGTTTCCTGCTTCATTTCCTGGCTTTCGTTCTACTTCACAACCAATGGGCAGCTGCTTACGGTTTCAGGAACTGCATCCAGTCCATGTATGACCCAGGTTCTTTCACGTGCATGCAACGCTTCCTGAATGATGTCTCCAGTGCCGTGAAGGACCTTCCCAACAATGCCACAGTGGTCAATGCATCCCATAATTTCATTCGGTTCTTGCCTTATGGGAGCTTCCAACACCTCCCAAAGCTGAAGGTCCTGCACCTGAGCTTCAACAAAATGGAAGTGATAGAAGGCGGGGCCTTCGAGAACCTCACAGACTTGAGGACGCTCAATCTTTCCTGCAACAGCCTCGTGAATCTATCCAAATATGCCTTCCTGGGTTTGCCAAACCTCACCTTCCTCATCTTGCACCATAACCGATTGAGCAAAATCCAGGAGGATACATTTAGTCCATTTCAGAACCTCCTGGCACTGCAGCTCCATTTCAACAAGTTGGAGAACTTTGAAGAAGTAGTTCTGAGCTTAGTGAGACTGACAAGCCTGAAGGTGCTGAATCTGTGTAACAATAACCTGACCTCCCTGGAGTCTGAACCAAGGCTGCCCACTTCCTTGTCTACTCTCCTGCTATGTAACAATTCCCTGCATAAGGTGGACGTTAAGGAACCAGAGTTCCTGAGGAACGTAAAACGACTGGACATTTCTTACAACAGGATCTCAAATGCATCTTCTTTTGCCACAGTCCACCTCCAAAACCTCAGCAGACTGGAGCTGATGGGGAACGGGCTAGACATTTTCCAGGTCTTCAAAGTTTCTGACTTGCGGCCTTGGACCCTAGATTACTCTGGGTTGTATTTAAGTAAATCCTATCAGCTGTCCAAGTTGTGTGAGCATCTCAATGCATCCAACCATTCCTTGCCTCTCCGTCTTCAGAGCAACAACATCAGGAAAGTGAATAGCAGCACCTTTGGGGCATGCCCCCCCATCCTGCTACTGGACCTTTCAAGGAACCGTCTCAGGTCAGTGGGATGTGTAAGGGAGAAGATGGGGCGGGTACAAAACCAGCTGAAGACTTTGATTGTGGAACACAACTTGCTGGGCAAATTAAAGTCCTGCTCTAAGATTGATCCCTTAAATGAGCTGAGAACCATCTCTTTCCGCTTCAATCGTATCCTTTTGGTATCTGCTCAGGCATTCTGCTATGCCCCTAATCTGGAGACACTCCACCTCAATATCAACAGCATTGCCGTCCTGGACAAAAATGCCTTGAAAGGGTTGCAGTATCTCAGGGAGCTGCGCTTGGATAACAACCTTCTAACCGATCTCTACGAAACTAGTTTTGACGACTTGAAGAGCCTCAAGATCCTCAATCTCCGAAACAACCATGTTTCTGTCCTCTTCCCCGGTGTCTTCAAGAACCTTGGGAGCCTTTATATTTTAGACCTAGGGGGGAACAACATCCGTAGATTGACCAACACATCGTTTGAGGGACTGAGGAATCTCTCCAATCTCTATCTGGATGGCAATCATATTGAATACATTAGTCACTGGTTTTTTAAACCTGTGCAGAGCACTCTCCAGGTTCTGGACCTGAGAGCCAACAAGATAAACTACATCAGCATGAAGCAACACAGCCAGCCTCCCTTCTTGAACCTGCACAAGCTCTACGACCTCAAGCTCCAAGGACAGCAACCTTATGGCTTGAAAATCATCCCACCCAAGTTCTTCAAGGGCCTGAGGTCCTTGCGCAATCTCCACCTGTCAGAAAACAAAATTCTCTCCATTGCACCTGATGTCTTTGACGACCTGGGGCAGCTGAGGTATCTAAGCCTGGCTGATAGCAGTAACGGTATGGGGAACTTTCCACCGGGCATATTCAAGAATCTTAGAAACTTGACTTTGCTGAACCTGGAGAACGCTGGCCTCCGCACATTGACCCTGGAGGTCTTCGGCAACCTCAGCAGGCTGCGCACCCTGCAAATGGGGAAGAACGAGGTTCAGACGATCAATAGCAGCGTGATGGAAAAGCTGGCTTCCCTGAGATACCTTGACCTACGCAAGTGCCCCTTGTCTTGCACCTGCGATAACATTTGGTTCCAGTTGTGGCTGAACAACAGCCAGGTGCAGGTGGTTTACCTGTACAACTACTCCTGCAATTCTGGGCAGCCTTCTAGCTATATCTATAGCTTTGACACCCATGTCTGCTTCCAAGATGTGGGCGTGTACCTGTTCTTTTTCACCTTCCCAACTCTCTTGCTGCACATGGTTCTGCCTTTCCTCTACCACCGCACCTACTGGCGCCTGAAATACCACTTCTACGTCCTTCGGGCGTGGGTCAACGACCACTGGAGACACGGCAAGGACGACCAATACAAATTTGATGCCTTCGTCTCCTACAACTCCACTGACGAGAGCTGGGTGCTGGAGCACTTGGTACCCAGTCTAGAAAAAGGAGGGGGTCCCGTCTTCCGTCTCTGTCTCCACCACCGGGACTTCCAGCCTGGGAAGTACATTATAGACAATATAGTCGACAGCATCCACAACAGTCGGCATACCATCTGCGTGATTAGCCGGAGGTACCTGCGAAGCGAGTGGTGCTCCATGGAGATACAGCTGGCCAGCTACCGGCTCTTTGATGAACTCAAGGATGTCCTTATACCTGTTTTCCTGGAGGACATCCCAGAGCGGGAGCTCTCTGCCTATCACCGGATGCGGAAAGTGATGCTAAAGAAGACCTATATTTCTTGGCCCGCAGAACCCGAGGCTCAGAAGCTGTTCTGGGCTAAAATGCGAGTCGCTTTAAAGGGAGGGCACTCAGAGGAAAAGGAGGAAAGCATTTATTGGTTTGATAATGGAGGCAAACCCGTGGTGGAATCAGTCTTCAAGGTGGCGGAGGAAGGTGACTAGTTTTACAGTCACATATCCAATATACAACATAAAAACACGATTCCAAAGAACCTCCTGGACTTCCCTCCTCCCCTTTGTCAGTCCTGTTGTTGTTCAGTCGTTCAGTCGTGTCCGACTCTTCGTGACCCCATGGACCAGAGCACGCCAGGCACGCCTATCCTTCACTGCCTCCCGCAGTTTGGCCAAACTCATGTTAGTAGCTTCGAGAATACTGTCCAACCATCTCATCCTCTGTCGTCCCCTTCTCCTTGTGCCCTCAATCTTTCCCAACATCAGGGTCTTTTCCAGGGAGTCTTCTCTTCTCATGAGGTGGCCAAAGTACTGGAGCCTCAACTTCAGGATCTGTCCTTCTAGTGAGCACTCAGGGCCGATTTCCTTGAGAATGGATAGGTTTGATCTTCTTGCAGTCCATGGGACTCTCAAGAGTCTCCTCCAGCACCATAATTCAAAAGCATCAATTCTTCGGCGATCAGCCTTCTTGATGGTCCAGCTCTCACTTCCGTACATTACTACTGGAAAAACCATAGCTTTAACTATACGGACCTTTGTCGGCAAGGTGATGTCTTTGCTTTTTAAGATGCTGTCTAGGTTTGTCATTGCTTTTCTCCCAAGAAGCAGGCGTCTTCTAATTTCGTGACTGCTGTCACCATCTGCAGTGATCATGGAACCCAAGAAAGTGAAATCTCTCACTGCCTCCATTTCTTCCCCTTCTATTTGCCAGGAGGTGATGGGACCAGTGGCCATGATCTTAGTTTTTTTGATGTTGAGCTTCAGACCATATTTTGCGCTTTCCTCTTTCACCCTCATTAAAAGGTTCTTCAATTCCTCCTCACTTTCTGCCATCAAGGTTGTATCATCAGCATATCTGAGGTTGTTGATATTTTTTCCAGCAATCTTAATTCCGGTTTGGGATTCATCCAGCCCAGCCTTTCGCATGATGAATTCTGCATATAAGTTAAATAAGCAGGGGGACAATATACAGCCTTGTCGTACTCCTTTCCCAATTTTGAACCAATCAGTTATTCCATATCCAGTTCTAACTGTAGCTTCTTGTCCCACATACAGATTTCTCAGGAGACGGATGAGGTGATCAGGCACTCCCATTTCTTTAAGAACTTGCCATAGTTTGCTGTGGTCGACACAGTCAAATGCTTTTGCGTAGTCAATGAAGCAGAAGTAGATGTTTTTCTGGAACTCTCTAGCTTTCTCCATAATCCAGCGCATGTTTGCAATTTGGTCTCTGGTTCCTCTGCCCCTTCGAAATCCAGCTTGCACTTCTGGGAGTTCTCGGTCCACGTACTGCTTTAGCCTGCCTTGTAGAATTTTAAGCATAACCTTGCTAGCGTGTGAAATGAGTGCAATTGTGCGGTAGTTAGAGCATTCTTTGGCACTGCCCTTCTTTGGGATTGGGATGTAAACTGATCTTCTCCAATCCTCTGGCCACTGCTTAGTTTTCCAAACTTGTTGGCATATTGAGTGTAGCACCTTAACAGCATCATCTTTTAGGATTTTAAATAGTTCAGCTGGAATATCATCACTTCCACTGGCCTTGTTGTTAGCAAGGCTTTCTAAGGCCCATTTGACTTCACTCTCCAGGATGTCTGGCTCAAGGTCAGCAACCACACTACCTGGGGTGTATGAGACCTCTATATGTTTCTGGTATAGTTCCTCTGTGTATTCTTGCCACCTCTTCTTGATGTCTTCTGCTTCTGTTAGGTCCTTTCCACTTTTGTCCTTAATTGTGGTAATCTTTGTACGAAATGTTCCTTTCATATCTCCAATTTTCTTGAACAGATCTCTGGTTTTTCCCATTCTGTTATTTTCCTCTATTTCTTTGCATTGTTCGTTTAGAAAGGCCCTCTTGTCTCTCCTTGCTATTCTTTGGAAATCTGCATTCAATTTCCTGTATCTTTCACTATCTCCCTCGCATTTTGCTTGCCTTCTCTCCCCCGCTATTTTTAAGGCCTCATTGGACAGCCACTTTGCTTTCTTGCATTTCTTTTTCATTGGGATGGTTTTCGTTGCTGTCTCCTGTATAATGTTACGAGCCTCCATCCACAGTTCTTCAGGCACTCTATCCACCAAATCTAAGTCCTTAAACCTGTTTTTCACTTCAACTGTGTATTCATAAGGAATTTGATTTAGATTGTATCTTACTGGCCCAGTGGTTTTTCCTACCTTCTTCAGTTTAAGCTGGAATTTTGCTATAAGAAGCTGATGATCAGAGCCACAGTCAGCTCCAGGTCTTGTTTTTGCTGAGTGTATAGAACTTCTCCATCTTTGGCTGCAGAGAATATAATCAATCTGATTTCGATGTTGCCCATCTGGTGATGTCCATGTGTAGAGTCGTCTCTTGTGTTGTTGGAAAAGAGTGTTTGTGATGACCAGCTTGTTCTCTTGACAGAACTCTATTAGCCTTTGCCCTGCTTCATTTTGAACTCCAAGGCCAAACTTGCCAGTTGTTCCTTTTATCTCTTGACTCCCTACTTTAGCATTCCAATCCCCTATAATGAGAAGAACATCCTTCTTTGGTGTCATTTCTATAAGGTGTTGTAAGTCTTCATAGAATTGGTCAATTTCAGTTTCTTCAGCACTGGAAGTTGGTGCATAAACTTGGATTACTGTGATGTTAAAAGGACTGCCTTGGATTCGTATCGAGATCAATCTATCATTTTTGAAATTGCATCCCAGTACAGCTTTCGCCACTCTTTTGTTGACTATGAGAGCCACTCCATTTCTTTTACGGGATTCCTGCCCGCAGTAGTAGATATGATAGTCATCTGAACTGAATTCGCCCATTCCCGTCCATTTTAGTTCACTGATGCCTAGGATGTCAATGTTTATTCTTGCCATCTCATTTTTGACCACATCCAGCTTACCAAGGTTCATGGTTCTTACATTCCAGGTTCCTATGCAATACTTTTCTTTACAGCATTGGACTTTCCTTTCGCTTCCAGGCATATCCGCAACCGAGCGTCCTTTCGGCTTTGGCCCAGCCGCTTCATCAACTCTGGATCTACTTGTACTTGTCCTCCGCTCTTCCCCAGTAGCATGTTGGACGCCTTCCGACCTGAGGGGCTCATCTTCCAGCGTCATAACTTTTATATGCCTGTTGTCTTTGTCCATGGAGTTTTCTTGGCAGGGATACTGGAGTGGGTTGCCAGTTCCTCCTCCAGGTGGATCACGTTTGGTCCAAACTCTCCACTATGACCTGTCCATCTTGGGTGGCCCTGCACGGCATAGCTCATAGCTTCCCTGAGTAATTCAAGCCCCTTCGCCACGACAAGGCAGTGATCCATGAAGGGGAAGTGATCCATTGTCAGTCCTACTGTTAATCATTTCCTCCTGCATCTTTTATGATAATCCAGATCTTTTACATCTCCATTATATCCAAAATTCACAATTAAACTACAGATGTCCTATGAACAGTTTTAAATGTTTACAATGGTTTTTAAGATAAATTATAAATTTTCCCCATTCTTTATTAAAATTCTGGCATTACTGATTTCTGATTCTTCCGGTCATTTTTGCCAATTTGGCATAATCCATCAATTTAATCTGACCTGTCCATCTTGGGTGGCCCTGCACGGCATAGCTCATAGCTTCCCTGAGTAATTCAAGCCCCTTCGCCACGACAAGGCAGTGATCCATGAAGGGGAAGTGATCCATTGTCAGTCCTACTGTTAATCATTTCCTCCTGCATCTTTTATGATAATCCAGATCTTTTACATCTCCATTATATCCAAAATTCACAATTAAACTACAGATGTCCTATGAACAGTTTTAAATGTTTACAATGGTTTTTAAGATAAATTATAAATTTTCCCCATTCTTTATTAAAATTCTGGCATTACTGATTTCTGATTCTTCCGGTCATTTTTGCCAATTTGGCATAATCCATCAATTTAATCTGCCATTCTTCTCCGGTAGGGATTTCTTTCCATGTCTGGGCCAATAACATCTGTGCAGCCTTGGTCACATACATAAATAGTCTTTTCTGCTCCCTTGGGCTTTCGGTACCTGGAATTCCTAAAAGAAAAGCTTTGCATTTTTTATAGAAAAAAATTACTTTAAACGTATTTTTCAATGCAGTATAAATCATTTCCCAAAATTCTTTTACTACTTTACTGTACGTGTCCACAACATATGAAAAATGTGCCTTCTTTTTACCAGGAACTCCTCTGAGGCTTGCTCAAAGGAGAGAAAGCATGGCGTGAGACAGCTTCTGTTTTTAATTATCATCATTTCCTCTTTTTCCCTCTTTACCAGCAAAAACCCGATTTGCACTTCTCCAAATTTCACAGTGCAGTTCCCCAGACAAGGAATGGGTACAAAGATGCTCTCACAAGGTGCATTAAAGTGTGCATTTAAAAATGCATATATTTGTAAGAAGAAGATACAAAATGGACAGAGCCTCCAAGTGTCCCTATTTTCCAGGGACAGTCCCGGATTTACAGAAGCCATCGTAGTTTCTGATCTGATCCCAGAATGTCTTACTTTTCCCTTAGGACGTCCCTATTTGTTTTCATCAGAGAAATGTTGGAGGGTTATGCGACATCCCCCCCCCCCAAGCCAAGTTGATAGGTCACTCTACAACCTTTAGAAGACATCTGAAAGCAGCCCTGTCTAGAGAAGTTTTTTCAATGTTTAATGTTTTATTATGTTTTTATATGTGGCGGAAGCCTCCCACAATGGCTGCAGCAACTCATTCAGATGGGTGGGGTATAAATAATAAAAGTATTAGTATTAGTATTATATAGGACGCCCCTTGTATTTTCATCAGATAAATGTTGGAGGGTGTGATATGTTCAGGGCGTGCATGCACCCCACACCAACACCCAGAAAGTTCTCTATCCGTGAAAGCTGGTAGAAGGCACATTTTGCCAACACTGAAATAGCGGCCTTTTCTGCATGTGTGAGAGGTTTGAGCAGTAGAATGTGGTAGTGGCACAAGGGACTGCACCACTTGAAGTTGTTGCGGTGGGGGGCAGGTGGACGATCTACTCCTTTTATTATAATTATTTCATTTATTAATTACAGTTGTACCTCTGGTTAAGAACTTAATTCGTTCTGGAGGTCCGTTCTTAACCTGAAACTGTTCTTAAGCTGAGGTACCACTTTAGCTAATGGGGCCTCCCGCTGCCACTGCGCGATTTCTGTTCTCATCCTGAGGTAAAGTTCTTAACCCAAGGTACTGCTTCCGGGTTAGCGGAGTCTGTAACCCGAAGCGTCTGTAACCCGAGGTACCACTGTACTTCCTACAAAATACATTGAAGTGCTTTCACAATAAAAACATCAACACTAAAAACAGCCCCATGTTAAAACAGTTAAAAACAATCCCATACATAAAACACTTCCCAGCTATACCATGAAAAAATGGTACAACTGGCATAGTGAACAGGAGTTCGCAACCTTGCAACATCAGACCTCACCTGGAATACTGTGTCCAGTTCTGTGCACCACAGTTCAAGAAGGATACTGACAAGCTGGAACATGTCCAGAAGAGGGCAACCAAAATGGTCAAAGGCCTGGAAACGATGCCTTATGAGGAACGGCTTAGGGAGCTGGGTATGTTTAGCCTGGAGAAGAGAAGGTCAAGGGGTGATATGATAGCCATGTTCAAATATATAAAAGGATGTCATATAGAGGAGGGAGAAAGGTTGTTTTCTGCTGCTCCAGAGAAGCGGACACGGAGCAATGGATTCAAACTACAAGAAAGAAGATTCCACCCAGGCCCGTCTTGGAGGGATCTGCCGCCCTGGCGCAGCGATCCCTCGGCGCCTCCAGCCTGCCGCCTCTCCGCCCACCTCCTTCCCGCGCTGGCCGCCCCTCGGGAGGGGGGGTGGGCGAGCGGGGGATGAGAGGCGTGGCGTTGGAGTGGGCGCCCGCGCTCCGGCGGGCGGAGGATGAGGGGCGGGCGGACGGGCGCTCGCGCACCGGCGGGAGGGCAGGCTGCAAGCCGGCCGCCCTCGCCTCCGAGCCCCAGCTGGAGTGCTGGAATGTCGCGCAAAGCCCCGCGCCGCTACAGCTGAGGCTCCGGGAGGCGAGGGCGGGCGGCTTACAGCCCGCCCGCCCGCCGGCGCGCGAGTGCCCGCCTGCCCATGGGGGCGGGGGCGGGTTGGGGAGGGGGAGCCCGGTATGCCGGCGGGCTCACGGGGGCGCCCCTGGGGTGCCCTGCGCCCTGGCGCGCCGCGCCACCGGCCTCTATGGATGAGACGGCTCTGATTCCACCTAAACATTAGGAAGAACTTCCTGACAGTGAGAGCTGTTCGGCAGTGGAATTTGCTACCAAGGAGTGTGGTGGAGTCTCCTTCTTTGGAGGTCTTTAAGCAGAGGCTTGACAGCCATCTGTCAGGAATGCTTTGATTGTGTTTCCTGCTTGGCAGGGGGTTGGACTGGATGGCCCTTGTGGTCTCTTCCAATTCTATAATTCTATGATTTTCTTGAAGGCCCCACTTTTACATATCTCTGTATCTATAGATTTCAAGTCCATGGGGGGGGGGGACTCTCAAAGCATAAACACAGCCTAATGTGGCCAATGCAGGAAATAATTCAAACATTGAAGCTTTTGCTGTGAATATTTTTATATTAATGAATAAATATTTATGAACGGATACATTTATGCATAGCTCATTGAAGCTGCCTAGCAAAGCACACATCATTTTTTACCAACACTCCTCATTCTTCCAAGCAGAAGGTCATTCTCTGCTCTGAAGGGGAACTCTGGCGTTCTCTGCAAGCTCAGGCTGGCTTTAGAGATGCCATCAGCCACGCAGACAATGCCGCTCGGAGGATTTCAGAATGCAAGAGCATGGAGCAGAATTTGCCCCGATGAATACTTAACCCTTGCAAGAGTATTAATTACAGGGTCTGCCGATGGCGGCTGTGAGAACAGCATTCCAGATTTCTAAGAAGGCCCAAAGCCATTAACTAATTAACCTTCAGTGCTCTGTGGGAAAGAGAGGGTAATGATCCTATAAGGATCTCCGCTCAAGGTCACAAGGCCAGTCTCTAGAGGGGCAGAACTCCTGATTGCCTCTTCCTTTTGCTCATCTGCCAGCAGGACTGTCCAAAATACTGATACTCTGCTCCCTTGAACACCCTACTTTCCAGAACCCTCTCAAATACATTGTTGCACACAACTCTAATCTCCCAGCGGCGAGAAACTCTAGGGGCTCCTGCACTTACCCGGGGTTTGGTTTCCTTGGAATGAAGGCCAGTGGAGACTGTATCATCTTTATTTAGGGGTTGAGCATATGATGGAGAGGCTCACGGAATCAACACTCTGACAGATCTTCAATAGGTTTCAGAGAAGCCCCAAGCCATAGCTTTGGCTCCATCACAGAGCAAGGCAAGCCTCTGCGTCTCCAGCTTCCAGCATCAGCCAAAACTCTCTCACACTTAGTCCTCCTTGGCCTTTTGTTCTCCATCCTAAGACAATGTGGCATCCAGCCAAATCAGGTGGGGGAAAAGTCCATCCATTTTTTGCAGAGGCACCAGAGAAATTTATTTGGACATGTAAATGAGGGTACTTAACTGGCTAGCTAAGGGCATCACCTTCGCAAAAGGAACAGCTTGCCTGGTTTCCTTTTAGAGATTCTAACCTCACAGATACAGGATCACAGGTTTGGAAGGGATCCACAGGTATCATTCAGATTCCCCCCCCCCAAAGACCTGTATAATAATATCCTCATTTGCCCTTCTGCTGTCACAAACACTACATGTCATCATATATGTCTTTCTCTTCCATACAACGGTCACCATAAGGCATGGATTGCCAACATGGTGCCCGTGAGTGCTATGCTACTGGTGAAAGGTCTCTGTAAATATCCCCTCAAAAATCCATACTGCATAAGAGAATGCTTGCTCTTTCTCATCATTTCCTCTTTAGACAGTGGCTCAGCTCCTCCTTCATGGAACATGGCCTCTCATTTAATGCCCACATTTAATTGGATACCAGGATTGGACACCCAGCTTTTGGTCTGAACAAGAGTTATGCAAAGAGGTTCTGTCTGTGACTGAGCACAATGGTGGCCGGTGTAGGTGCCTTTTCCCTCATAGATGGCAGAGCCGGGCACTGTCTATTTTTCTGCTCTTCTGACTGTGGCAGCCATTTTGTTATGTTACATCCCCAAACCAGCCATTTTGTATGACTGGTTCCCATGGCACTTTCTCAAAATTCCAAGTGTGCCCACCAGCCCCCAAGACTTGGTAATAATCCCTGCTCTAGGGGACATTTGGTGAGCAAAAAGGGAAAACCGGATGCACACAGCAATTCTGACTGGAACATGAAGCTACCTCTTAATCTCTTGTTTAGGGTTGCCAGCTGATCAGGGAGAAATGGGCTGTGTTCTTTGTGCTTTTAACAATAGCTTGATCTGCAGAGATCAGATGAAGCTTTTCACAGGATGGTAACAAAAGAAGTGCTGTGTAGATCAAACCACTGTTAATAGTATTGCCTTCTGGGCCTCTTTAACAGCAGGCAGCCCTTCTGTCGGCAGATCTCAAGCATGCATGAAGCCATGACCTTAGTTCCAGATGTTTTAAAGCCTTCTGTGTTTATTCAATGGTGTAGGGAAAGAGAGAGATTGTGGCTTAGCTCTCACATACACCAGACACCTAAAGCACAGCTCTTTCCCCAAAGAATCCTAGTTCACCCCTCATAAAGTTACAGATATTAGCATCCTTAACAAACTGCAATCCTCAGGAATTTTTCTTTTGGGGGGGTGTAGACCTGCATTTTAAAAGCATGGTATAGATGTGATAAAGAAGGCTGATCGCCGTAGAATTGATGCTTTTGAATTATGGTGCTGGAGGAGACTCTTGAGAGTCCCATGGACTGCAAGAAGATCAAACCTATCCATTCTCAAAGAAATCAGCCCTGAGTACTCACTAGAAGGACAGATCCTGAAGTTGAGGCTCCAGTACTTTGGCCACCTCATGAGAAGAGAAGAATCCCTAGAAAAGACCCTGATGTTGGGAAAGTTGGAGGGCACAAGGAGAAGGGGACGACAGAGGATGAGATGGTTGGACAGTGTTCTCAAAGCTACTAACATGAGTTTGGCCAAACTGCGAGAGGCAGTGAAGGATAGGCGTGCCTGGCGTGCTCTGGTCCATGGGGTCACGAAGAGTCGGACACGACTGAACGACTGAACAACAACATAGATGTGATCTTATAGTGAAATAATCAACTCTCATCTGTTGCTCCTTGAAACTGTCTACATGCGACAGTAGCCAGCCACACCCTGGGCGTGGCTTTGACTGGCCAGCTAAGCCAGACGAGAGTAGCTGATGGGTCTCAAACCCTTGGTTAGGGACTTAACCTTCATGCAAAGGCAGGCTCTGGTGGATTGGGTGGATGAGACCAATAGTGGGTCCAATGTACAGGAAGATGGTTTCTACACGTGCTGTAGAGGGAAGTGAGGGGCCGGTAGGACTCGCCAACCTGGGAAGGTAGCCCATCTAGGAAAAGGAACACTCGTGACTCTAAACCTCCACTGCCTTGCAGAATATCTTCAGAAGCAGAAAAGGTTAAGGAGTAAACCCTACACAAATCTGGAGTGGAGTCCCTAAGATGGTTGGGTGGCACCTTGTACGCCTCCTTCCAACAACTCCTGCAGTCAAGTTGGTGCCAAACGCATTGCTCTGCCTTCCTTTGGACCACATCAGTGAGGCCGAGAAGCGGGGTCTTGTCGTCTGGGCGGCCCTGGCCCTCCATACACACTGCCCAGGTGCGCACCGGGGAGGTCATTTTGGTGCTGCTGTCTCTCTCGAGACGAATGCCAGCAATAGCGAGAGAGCATCATGGCTTGTGTGCAGAGAGCCCCCAGCATCACCTGCAAACAGCGATCAGGTGGCAAGCGATGCTTGGAGAGACCTTGATGTGCCTGACATCTTGGAGAGTATCTGGCAGTTGAGAGTAGAGAAGCTAGTCCAGTAAGGCTACTGGGGTACTGCACTACCAACCTCATTCTGCCTTCAACTAGCCCTCACCCACCTGCCTTCTTTCTTACGGCCAGTCATGGGAATAGAACTGCCTACCATCTTCTTCCTCGTCAGTTTAGGGAAGTTTTTAATGTTTGAAGTTTTATTCTGTTTTTAGTCTTTCTGTTGGGAGCCGCCCAGAGTGGCTGGGTTTCCCCAGCCAGCTGGGCAGGGTACAAATAAATATCATCATCATCATCATCATCTGCATTGCCCTTGAAGAACTCAGCAGGTAGGAGAATGATGGAACTAAAATTGTTTGGCTCTACCTGTTTTTGTCTATGGCTCTGTCTGTTGTTGGGCTTCCTGCCTTCTGACCCACAAGTACCATTGAGCACTGACCATCATTGAGTCCAACCTTGACAAAAGGCAGCTTTCCATATAAATATATTATTATTCTTTAAAAAAAAAATTCTGCATTTTTCAGATTATATTTTACGTACATTCATCATTTTGTCATGAGTGAGTCTGACGGCCAAAAGATGGAATATTGGGCGGGGGGTGGGGAGGACAAGAAGCAAGTGGGAATGCCTTGAAGAATATTTAAAGAAAGATGGGGTTAAGGTAAACTGGCAATAGGATGAGCCTATGATCAGCAAAAGGCAAGACAAATGATGGGAAAGTAAAGGAGATGTAGCAAAACAAAGAATGTGAAATACAATGTTAGGGAAGGATAGGTTAGGAAGTCCATATATATATAAATATATTCTGCACGTGCTCTGAGGCACTCTATTATTACTGAGCTGTGTGCAATTGTATTGTTCCGAGCTGTTGTAACATTGAAATGCTGCAATCTGTGACATTGTTGTCTCACTGGTATAGGAAGCCTCACACATGATCAAGCCTAAGGAAACTAGATTATTCTAGCCATGATAATGCCAGCTATTTCTGGGTTTGGATAGCCTAGCTGGAAATGTAACCTCTGCAGGGAACGGCTGATATTATACAACTTACGCGAATCTGATCTGGCTTGTTTAAAGTGAAAATAGATGGTGGGGCTTGAGAAAGGGATGAATCGGGATTTTCAAGAAGTAAACTGGGTATTCCCAATTGAATTTAATTCACACATGCCTTTCCAAGCTTATTTTTTTCCAGAGAGGAAAAACACAGTGGTTCTAACTTACTTACCTCTGTCTGAAATTTCCTGGGCATAGAGAAGGATCAGCAAAACCATGAGAATAAAATGCAGTCGCTAACTCTGGACACTATACCCCAGGCAGACGATGACACTCTTGTCTGTTGCTGAACTCATGCATAAGACTGAGCTAAGAAAGTTGAGAAATCTGTGTAACGACAATACAGCAAAATCTAGCAGTGTCCAAGAAAAGACAAACTAATGCAGACCACTGAGTTTGTAGGCAAGGCTTCTGTAAAGAAGCATGGACACTCACCAAGCAGTGTTTAATTGACTTGAACAAATTTGCATCTCAGCCTTTACTTCAAAGAGCTCAGGGCATGTATTCCTCCCATTTTAACTTCCTAACAACCTAGCAAAAAGGGATAACTAACTCTATGAGTGAATACCATACACCATGGTAAATCTGAAACTAACATTTAATTCCCTCCTCTGAGACATCTCTGATAACTTATCCAGTCACCGATGATATAATGTTCTGTATCTCTCCCCCTTCCAAGTCATCACTGATGAATGTTTTGGTAATCCTTATGGCATCCTGGAAGGAGGGCTATTAATCTTAGACCCATTTTACAGATGGGCATGGTGATGCTGAGAATGAGATGAACTATAACTTATGCCAGCTAGTGAATTTGTGACTGAAGTGAGATTTGAACCTGGAACATAAGAATTGAGTAGCATTAGTTTCACTGGATTAATGCAGTGGCGGTGATCTTTTGCATCTGAAAAACGCGCTTTACTAAAACAAATAACGTTCCAGAAGCAATGAGACAATGTACTAAATTTTCTTGGCATGGAAATGAGTAAGGACTAACTCCGGCAGTTTCCTTTGTTTGGGCTAGTATTTTGCATCAATAGTCCTCTTAGCAATTTCTCCTCCCCTCCAAAGTTATTGCTGTGGAGGTCTGTGCTTTCAGCATAATTTAGGAAATAATCTGTTCCAAGTTGCATACTGGTGTAGAGGAATTGGGGGGGGGGGAATACCAAAGATAAATTAGAAAATGTTTGCTTACTATGCAAAGAAAGCCAAGCTAAAGGAACAGCAACCACCCACAGGCAGAATCTGCTAATATGATAGCACAGAGACTCAGAGTGTGCATTTGGGTAGCTATGGAAGAACAGCATCTAATCATCCATGAAAGCAAAGCAATCAGGGACAAAAATGTCACATTCCTTTTGCTAATATTGACAGGGGCTTGACAATAATATCTATTATCTAGGTGTATCTGCACCAATTCATTTTGGGTCATTGGTTTCTGGAAATATTGGGAATATGCACCCCGTATCAGTTAAAACATGAGGAGAGTTCTGCTGGGTCAGACCAAAGGCCCATTTATTCCAGCATCTTGTTCTCACAAGGATCAACCTGATGAATGCTAGCAGGACCTGAGTGCAACAATACACTTCCCACCTGAGATTTCCAGCAATGGGTATGCAGTGGCATAGTTTTCAACCATGGAGGCAGAGCATAGGTATATCCACCAACCTGAGGGGGACAAATTTCATAGTTTTCACTATGAGTTCTGTGTAGTACTGGTACTTGCTTTTGCCTGTCCCAATTTTTCCAAAATTCAGCTTCACAACATTGGTTTTCAGAACGACGCTATATTGACAGTATTCATTTTGATGCCTTTCCTAGTGATCCCTAACATGGAATTTGCCTTTTTCCCAGCTGCTGCACACTGGGGTTGACATCTTCACTGAACTATCCATTAAAACCCCAAGGTCTCATTCCTGCACAGTCACTGCCAATTCAGACCTCATTAGTGTACATATAAAATTAGGATTTTTTTGCCTCAATGTCCATCGCTTTACGCTTGCTTGCGCTGAATTTTCATTTACCATTTTACTGCTCATTCACTCAGTTTGGAGAGATCCATTGGGAGCTCTTCGCAGTCTCTTTTTGTTTTAACCACCCTGAACAATTTGGGATCACCAGCAAACTTGTCTATCTCACTGTTGACCTTTAGCTCTAGACCATTTATGAACAAGTTAAAAAGCGCAGGTCGCAATACCAATCCTTGGCAGGGACGGGACTCCACTTTCTACATCCCTCCATTGGAAGAACTGTCCATTCCTACTTTCTGCTTCTTGTTTCTTAACCAGGATCTGTAAAAGACCTCTCCTTTTATCCCATGATTTCATTGCTAAGCTTACTCAGGATGAGTGTTTGGTGAAGTACTTCGTCAAAAGCCTTTTAGAAGTCTATATACATGGTGCTGACCAGATCACCTCTAGCTATATGTTTGCTGGCATTCTCAGAGAACTCTAAAGGGTCAGTGAAATAAGACGGTACCTTCCCAAATGGCCATTTGCCTCCAGGATTCTTCATGTGGAGGTTAGTAACTAAGCAGGTACCAAGTATTGCAATGTATTTCGTTTTTTATAATATAAACTTTCTAATAGGCCCTTCTCCCTCCCAATGTTTTCAGCAATGTCATCAGTGTAACCAAACAAAAGCAAAACAACGTATGCCAAAGAACAGTTCACGATCCCAAGAGGATGCAGCTCATGTAGAGAAGGAACTATGTGAGTAGCATCACAGGCATAATCCAAAGCAAAATGTAAAGTTAGCACAGAGGGGTAGTAAAGAACTTCACATTCAACTTTTACGATTCAGATTTATTTTTATTCCTACGCTAGCAAAACATTCAAGGCCTCGATTAATTCCCTTCTCTCTCTTAAAAAAAAGAAAAAGTGAAGGAACAGTTTTACTTTCTTGAAATATGGCAATCTAATGGAAACAGGTGACTTTATCCAATGTGTCATGTTGGGTACATTGAGACAACAAACCTATGCTTCATGTTTGCAAAGGATCGGCTGTCATACCTGGAATAGGACAGAGAAAAGTTTTGTGCCTTCTAAGTGGCCCAAAACAAATGTGCTTTAAATAAAAAGAAATCACAGAACTATGTGAGTGTGTGTTTGCACACACACCACAAAGAATGCAGAGAACTGCAGCTTGTTAAAAGTGTTGGAAATTGTAGCTCTGTGAGGGGTGAACTACAGTTCTCTGGATTCTTGGGGAGGTGTGTTGTGATTTTAGGTAAAAAGTAGCAAATGGCCCTTCCAAGTGATCACCTTGGCTTTCCTTTTCATACCAATCAAGCATCCACTTGTTTTCCAAGCCTCTCTCATTCAGAAATTTGGCTCCCCACACCCTTTCAGTACAACTTCATTCGGGGGAAAGCCCAGGGCTCCGGGGTGGACTGTCCCAACAGATGGCCTTGCAAGGCGCATTCAGGGGAGTTCCTGTTCTCTAGAGCCTCGGAGGGGGGGAAATACGACATAGGCAGCTGCTGGAAAAACTGCAGCTGCTGCTGCTGGGCTTCTTCCATTTGAAGCAGCCGCTTCAGATCACAAGTCTGGCTCCTGGATCTGCAGCACCCTTTGTCTCTGTTTCTTTGCATTCTTTCGGAGGCCTCTGCCAGTCCGCTGAAGTGGTAACTATTTGAGGTTCTTCCTTGCTCTACAGAAACTTTTGGGCAGAAGGCTCTGGGTTTTGCCAGTACTGAGAACAACCCAGTCCCGTGTGGTGGGTGTTTGCTGAGCATATATCTGTCTTGCTGAGGATTCTGCCAGTAGGAAGAGCAGTGCTGCTGAGGGACGATGCTGTACAGCTGAAGAAACTCATTTGGCTGCCCTTGTTCTGAGTTCAGCTCTCTGGAAGTGGCTGGCTGGTGAGCCAGACAAGGGAAGCCCAGAGCTTGGGACACAGGGAGTTTGGCTCCCTTACTGGGAGCTTTAGGGCTCCAGATGCTTCTTAAGACATCAAAGGAAGTCTGAGACTCAGAGGCAGCTCTCTCCGTGGGCCTGAGCCCCAAATCCAGAGGCTGGCAATTGCACGGCTCCTGCGAAGGATGCGGGCTGTGGAATGGAGTGGGCTCCATCTCTAGTAAATTCCATTGATCTGGGCTTAATTCATAGACACAGGAATGTTGCTGAGGATCAGTCAAGAAGTAATGGCCGGAGCCTTTGCCATCCACGCTCAGATTGACTGAACCCAAGGAATCATAGGTAGAGAAAGGCAGGTAATGCCTTTTGGAAGCACGCTTCTTTGTGCTTAGTCTACTGGCTACTTCAGACCTCTCTTGCCTGCTTCTGGACTCACAGAAGGCTTCCCCTAATCCTTGCTCCCAACGCCGAGCAGTTCTGAATAAAGCATCATGCAAAATATGTTGTTCCTCTGAAGCAAAGGAGCTCCTGGCTAAATTCACATGCTGGGAAGGTGCAGATGAACGATGGGAGTGTGGCTGAACTGCTGTCAAGTGAAAGCTTTGCTGGCTACATGCCTGCGGCTCAACAAAGGATCTGAAGTCTTCTCTTTGGGTGGTCTTCTCTTCTGCCTGCACAGGGAAACAACAAGTAGGCAAGATAAAGGAAAGAGCATGATTAGATAGGGACAGATTATCTCTGCTTCTCAGTGGAATGTATATACTTGTGACATGCTCTTACAAATGTTCCATTTCAACTTCTAAGGCTAATTTTGATTCATTCCACACTAAGCCAATTCTAAAGGCTTCTGGGATAAGTAAAAAACAACAACAGATCAAGACTAGATCGACATCTTCTTGATGGTGGGTTGGAACCCAGTAGAGCTTTGCAGCTCTTGTACTTGGTAGCTGGCAAGAATATTGCTGCATAAAAGGGGCCAAACAGTGTAGGATCTCTGGATCAGAAGATGAGAATGACCCGCTGTGGGCCCTCCAAATAAAAACTACTGATGTGATGTGACCTTTTGTAAATGCTTGGGAACTGGATGAAATAGGCTTAGGTATTATTTGGCAAGTTTTGAAGTTAGTCTCAGTACCATTAACCTCCCATCCTAGAACAAACAGTGCTCACAACAGCCTGGTAGTCAGACATGCAGTTCTTTGGCAAAGGATTAGGTGAGAGTGCAACTGAGCATCCTCCTTGGGTTTGTCTACTGTCAATGGATTTATTTGTAAAGGCACCCCTAAGGCAATCAGCCCAAAGTGCTTAAGGGAATGTGATGTTTCCAGCTGTTCGCTTGTGGAAACCTGAGGGCTGCTTCACACACTGCATGTTCACATGGGCATAAAAACCGGGCAGTGGTCTTGAAGCCATTCTTAAATGGACACTTACACCTGGAACTCAGAGTGTGGTCTGAAAGCACAAGAGGCCACCACCCTCCTGGGGACAATAAGGTTTGAGTGACTTGATATCAATACCAGGAATGGTCCAAGAACAGAAAAATGAAACAGTCAGACTGTGAGCAATTAGAAAAGGATGCAGTGTTTACTAAGACCTAGTATGCGTTTCTCAAAAACAAATCATGCCAGATGATTCACATTTCTTTTATTTTGATAAGGGTTACAAGCTTTGTGGATCAAGGGAATGGTGTGGACGTAGCGTATGATTTCAGTAAGACTTTTGACAAAGTCCCCGATGATATTCTTGCAGAGAAGCTGGTAAAATGTGGGCTGGATGTGTGCAGAGGAGGGTGACCAAGATGATCAAGGGAAACCAAGCCTTATGAGGAACAGTGGAGGGAATTGGGTATGATTTAGCCAGGACGCAGGTGGCACTGTGAGTTAAACACAGAGCCTAGGGCTTGCTGATCAGAAGGTCGGCGGTTTGAATACCCGCAATGGGGTGAGCTCCCGTTGCTCGGCCCCTGCTCCTGCCAACCTAGCAGTTCAAAAGCACGTCAAAGTGCAAGTAGATAAATAGGTACCACTCTGGCGGGAAGGTAAACGGTGTTTCTGTGCACTGCTCTGTTTAGCCAGAAGCAGCTTAGTCATGCTGGCCACATGACCCAGAAGCTGTACGCCGGCTCCCTCAGCCAATAATGTGAGATGAGCGCCGCAACCCCAGAGTCGTCTGCGACTGGACCTAATGGTCAGGGGTCCCTTTACCTTTACCTAGCCTGGTAAATAAGGAGATATGATAGCTATCCTCAAATATCTAAAGGGCTGTCACATGGAGAATGGAGCAAACTTGTTCTCTCCCGCTTTGGAGAATAGGACTCGAACCGATGGCCTCAAGTTCCAAGAAAGGAGATTCCAATTAAACACCAGGAAGAACTTTCTGACAGTAAGAGCTGTTTGACAGGTCCACCAAGGGCAGTGGAATCTCATCCTTTGAAGGTTAGTAAACAGAGGTTGGGTGGTCATCTGTCATGTATGATCCACTCTAGATTCTTACATTGCAGGGGGTTGGACTAGATGACCCTTGAGGTACCTTCCAACTCTACAATTCTATGATTACTACATGTACACCACCTCTTTCCTTCCTTCCACAGAAGGAAGGCAGGATATACAGGGTAAGTCCTTTAAAAGAGGCCCCGTGGATACAGAGCACACATGTTCCACGGGGCCTCTTTTAAAAGACTCACCCTGTACAATATATATAAGAAAATAAATAAACATATTTTTTACAGCTCAAATACATCTATAATGTGGGATGTTTTAATGTATTTTCCCCACTTGCTTTTAATGTATGTATGAGGGTTTTGTTTTGTGTCTTTCTGGAAGTCACCTTGAATTGCCGTGGCAGAGAAAAAGTGACAATAAATTTAATAGTAATAATGATGATGATGATAGTAATAGCTTCCCAGTGTTTAAACACGTTCTTTTCAAACCAACCTGACCTTTCGAACTATCTTAACACATTCTGGTGCTCACCATTCTTATAACTGTATGTACAGGACAGGGAGAAAAGCTACTCGAGAAGAATTGTGCTTGTCCTCTCTGTTTTTTCAGAGAAATCTCCTGGTCAGAGTTTCTGCTGCCACTGCTAGACATCTGTTCCAATAGCAACTCCTTCTGGTCCCTGTCAGGTGGGCTCTTGAAATCTGAAGGACGACAGAACAAATGAACACACAAAATCCCATGTGGAATCAAAAGCTTACAAATGTGAGTACAGTAAGGGCAAAGTTAATTTGTCCTTCTGGAGGATGACATACAAGTCCATTGTGCTGTGCAAAGCAACGCAGCAGGGTAGGGAGAGCTGGAAAGTAAAACAAGACAAGCCCCTGCAGCAAGAAGCTTATGGTCTATATTTTGACAGTGAGGGAGAAAAAAAACCCCACCCCACCCGCCCACTATATATAAGGGTTTGGTGACTTCTGTTTCAGTGTATCTGAAGAAGTGTGCATGCACACGAAAGCTTATACCAAGAACAAACTTAGTTGGTCTCTAAGGTGCTACTGGACATTTTTTTTAAAAAAAAAATTTATATATATATTTAGACTGCGTCCGACAAACACGGCTACCTACCTGAATCTAGAATAATGCTGCAGTTAGCTCCCTGAACAGTAAAGGAAGGTTCAGGTTGCCTTCAGCAGTGAAGGAGGTCAGGCCACCATGAAAAGTTTTAAAGTTGGCTGTGGCCTAATTTAGTGCAGCCTTCTGCAACTATCGGTTGAGGCCTCATTTCAAACCCTGTGCTAATGGAAGTGGAGGGGTGAACAGGAAAAAGCCCAAACAAATGGGAGATTTGGCAAAGAGAAGGGAAATGTGCTATGCAATCCTACAATGTGCTCAATTTGGGTTCAGTTTTCTACCAACCCTACCCACCATCTGTTGTCCCCTCCATCTAACCTTTTCCATGTCAAATAAACCCCTAATAGGACAAAGCTCCCCAGCCCAGAATATGAAAGACAATGAGAAGCCTGCGAAGGAAAACATCTCAGAAAGTGCAGGATTATTTTTTTTAAAGTCCATTCATCACTTGCTTGCGTGGTCTTTAAAAAATGGTGGCCAAAAGCAAAAGCAGGGCTTCTACACTTCCTGTTTTCACTACTGCAATATTTCACAAAACTGCTCATTTTCAATATTTATGGCAATTAGCTTGAGCCAAGCTGCTTCACGCAGTTCATACTTATGCTGTAGCCTCAACAAGCCCCTTACCTGCATGGGCCGTGTCAGTGTTACAACCACCTGCAGACTTCTTGAGCAGCGCCAAGGCAGATAAATCTGGGAGTGTTTTCTTCTGTTCCAGCAGGATATTAATAACAGCCTGGCGCGTTTCCCCGATTAAGTTACGCCCAGGGAATATTGCCTTGAGGTCCAAGAGTTTTTGCAGGTCCTGGGCTAATTCCCTTACTGGAGATTTGCCTTTGCCTGACTCAGTTTCTGCTGTGGGGACGGGAGGGACGTTTTCCTTTTCATTCAAATCCATCAAGGCATTGTCCCGAAACGGTTCAGTTTCCAAATCCTCTTGATTGAACTCCACAACCGCAGGTGCAGCTAAAGGCTGGGATGCCCCTGGGGTGGCCACAAGATGCTGTGTGATCGATGTAGAGTCCTTATTCACTCCACGTGGGTCCTTTCCACTGCATCTCAACTGATCGCTGGGAATAGATTTCTGATCAGTGTCACAGGACTGGATCTCTTCTTCCAGCAGCATCTCCATGCCACTGTCTCTTTGTATAGGAGTGATCTCCAGGACCTCTTGCTCAGCTCTGGGGCTCAACAATCTCTCTATGTCAACTGATTTCACCTCCCTGTTAAACATGCCAAAGGGCTGAGAGAGTCTGTTCTGTGTTATAATCAGAGGTTTGGCAACACAGGTGCCTTTGATGGGTCTGATGGGAGTTGACTTAGCACAGGTGTTAAACTGGGAGCTCCAGAAAGGGGGCAGCGTCTTCTGTAGCGCCCTGCGGTTGGGCCTTTGTTCTGGGATCCTATCAGTAGCATTTCTGCCAAACTTGACATAGTTGCGCTCTCGTCTTGTTCGGCGGCGTTTGACCCTGGCAGTTTTCTCCTCGATGCTATGCTGCTCTGTTGGGGATGCTCTCAGGTGACGGGAAGAACAGGGTAAGCCAGAGCTGGCTGAAGTCTGCTTGCCTTCTTCTCCCTTGCCACAAGGATTCATACTGAAAGGAGCTCCTGAGAATAAGCAGATACAGTGGAAAACAGCACCCAAGATGCTAGGTTTAGATTCTTATTCTCATCTGGGAAAGTAACAGACATGAAACTACGGCAAAAGCTGCTGTCCCTTGTTTTTTGTCTGTGAGCTGGCATGAGTTTGTATGTTATTACACACACATGCACAGGGTAGGGCCACAGTTCAGGGGTAGAGCAACTGCTTTGCATGCAGAAAGTTCCAGACATTTCCAGATAGGGCAGGGAATGTTCTCATCTAAAATGCTGGAGAGCCATGGCAAGTCAGTGTTTAGACAGCTAAATGGACCAATGGGTCCAACTCAGTACCAGGTAGATTCCTAAGTTCCTATATACCCACAGAAGTGATGGTATGCATCAATCACATATTTGATTATGTAGACTCTAATCAACAAAATCTTGTAACACAATAAAGCTGCTAGCCTTTAAAGATGCTACAAAATCCTTTGCAGTTTTAATGAAACACCACATATGTTACTAACCAGCCCTCCCAGTGTCAAAAATAAATTCAGAGTAAGATTATTCTTTTCACTTAAACAGCTAAGATAATTCCAGGCAGAGAGTAATCATGGTGTGCTGGTCATTCTGCTGTGCCCTTGGGTGGGTGTTGTTTTCTTTTCTTTTCTTCTTGGCAAACTATACACACACACATTGTCCATCTCAAAGTCAGCACCAGGCAATATGCAGTTTTAAATATGTACATAATTGCATCAATAGTCAGCACAGGGTTTTTTTAAATAAAGTTTTTCTTGATTTAAAAAAAACGAACACCTACCAACTGTGGGGTTTCAGAAATGAACATGGGCTCATTGGAATGTGGGCTATGTCCAATGTTAGACCTACTTCAGAGCAGACCCACTGCAATTAATGGGCAAAAGTTGGGGCTGCTCATATCAATGAACACACTGTTGGGTAGAACTTAGCTGGCTGCAACCACCCAAGGCCCGTCCTTTTTCTTTTTCTTTTTAAAGAGGAATGACAAGAGTGCCTCTGAGAACGTACAATGCCCTTTTTACTCACCAGTGGGGCTGTTCAGGGGCTCTGCTGCATCTCAACAGGGGAAACGGGTAATAGCGAAGAAAGACCTCTCCTCTTATGGCATCTCCCCCTCCCCACACTTCAAACCCTAATTTTTCCTAATTTTTCCAACCCTCAATCTTGCCCCCAACAACATCTTTCCTCCAACCGCCTAACAGACTCACTCACGCTTCCCTCGCGGAAGCTGGATGGGCGGGGCAAGCACCCCCCACCCCCGGGCCTGCCTCCCCTCGTGCAGAGGCGGTTGTCCCGATGCGGCTGCCCGAAGCGCGAGAAGCGCCCAGGCGACTCTCAGTCTCTTTTCCCGCGCTTCCCGAGCTGCTACGGAAGCCCAAGTTCCACGCCCGCCCTTGGGCTTAGCCGCGCCCCGCCCCGCTTGGCGTGGATTGGTCGCAATGCGGCGCAGTTCTGTTCTGATTGGCTGCAGGAAGCTATCGGTCGCTACGCTCCTGTACCATCTGGGTGGGACAGGTGAAGATGCGCTTTTGAGGGACTGGGAGCGCCTTGGCAAAGGGCTGTTCTGCAATTATTATGTGCTCATTTTCAGTCACCCAAATCCGGTGCCAGATTTACGTATAAGCTAAACAACCTATAGTTTAGGGCCACTCTCTTGGGGGGCCCCCAAAAATTTAATGGGGGAAAAACTGGATGTACATTTGCAAAATATGAGATAAAAAACAAATAAAATAAAACCTACATACAGCAACAGTGTTTTGTGTTGTGTAGGCGCTCCCCCATGCATTTAGCAGTTCTCATTTTACATCATTTTCCCCATCTGAAAAAAGGCAGGATACAAATAAATATAATAATAATAAATGCCGACTAAAATCAGAGCCCCCATGGGCGTAGCCAGGATTTTTGTTAGGGGCGGCAGGACTTTCATTAGGGGGGCAGAACCGAAGTGATTCGTCAGTTAAATATTTCTATTGTTTTACTTTATCTTTGGGGGGCAGTTGCCCCCTTGGCTACGCTTCTTTTCTGCCAAGTGACAAAACAAACCATTTATCGAACTTGATTCACAATGCACCAAGCCTCATTATCACTCTGCCTCGTGAATTTAATATTGACAAGCAAAACAGGACGTGGCCTCTCTGTTCCATAAACAATGGGAATTTCAATAGGTACAGCTTCCCCCCCCCCCTCCTAGTTGTTCATCTTCTGACATACATTGTAATTACCGGTATAGCTGGGGGCTTGTAGCAGTCTGCCCCCTTTCCCTAAGCTTTTCTTTTTTAAAAAAGGGGGGGTTGGGATACCCATGGTGAAGCCTTCAACTCATGGTCGGAGATTACATGTGGAGAAAAGTGTGCAGGCAGTAGTCTGCCCAACTGCTCGCTAAGCAGTAAACCTGTTTGCACCATTTAGTTTTCTGCCCACTGAATGGCAAGGTACTGAATAACTGGCAAGCACTGCAAATCATGAGCGTAGCCAGGATTTTTGTTGAGGGGGGGGGCAGGATTTTTGTTAGGGAGCAAAACCAATGTGATTGGTCAGTTAGTTATTTCTATTGTTTTACTTGATCTAGGGAGGGCAGATGCCCCCCTGCCCACCCCTTGGCTACACCCATGCTGCAAACATTTTGTTAATACAGTTAAATAACTTTGCATATACTGGACTCTCCTATCTATGCTTACATTCTAGCTCAGGTAGGGATCCTGGGGTGAAATGCAGCCTTCCAGGCATATCTCTGGCCCTTGGGACTGTCCCCAGGCTACACACACCCTGCCTTGCAATATCCTCTCTGCCCAGGTCACAACCCTCACCAGCTCTGCTTTACATCCCTGAGTATTTTTGCCTGGCTAGAATTTGTTTTTGCACTCTGGTGATGCTCCTTGCTTGTCTGGATGGAGGACAGAGAGAGGGGTGTGTGTGTGTGTGTGTGTAGAAATAAGCTTGCTATAAAAATGTAAAATTTACATTCATCGCTTTTCCACTTTGACTTTTGGCTTGACCCACCAGTGGCATGTAGCCCTTGGAATTTGCCCCAGAAAGGAAGGTGGCCTTCAGGCTGAAAATGCTTCCCCACTAGGAAAAGGTTGGGAATTTGATCAATGGTGTGGCAAAGGATGAGATTTCTTAAACACTTTCCCTGTGTCCTGTGAACCATATTTTTTGTCCATGTTGCTTTTTTACTTGCAGTGTGCATTACAATCTTGTACACATGCACATAGATAGCAGGTGAGAGAGGCTAAAAGGTGCTTTTTGAGCAGTTTGTGAAAGCACCCTAATTCTAACGCAATCACCTGGAAAAAGTCATTCCAGAGCACATATTATTTTTTCATGTAGTGAACTGAAAGAGAGGCAGAGAAGGGAAATTACTTAGGTTATCAGACTGTGAAAATATGGGCTCTTGTGTTGCTGTTACCCTTAATGTTACAGCATAATTATGTTTGGATTGGCAAGATGGAAATATTTATAATAAGCTATCCTCCTTGGTTTATGATGCATCTCATATTGGAATGCAGGACACTGGAAGCAAGGTTTGAGCCAATCCCTTATCTGATTTTGCAACAATCCCTGTTTAATTTTTTTAAAAAATCTAGCCCAGTGTATATCATAGTATTTAAAAAGTTTTTAGTATTTAGGGTTTTGATAATTCCTCATACAGGATATGTATACTCCTTAGTAATTTATTTCTAGAATGATCTGAACTTTTAAAAAAATGTTTCATGCTTGGCTGTTGCTAAGATGAGTTGCCCAACTATACGGTACTAATAAAATTGAACATCGCTGTCTAGTGGGTTTAATCTTTATATATCAATATTTGAACAATGGAAGCCTTGTTTACATACAATGATGAATGTAATTTATTATCACTATAGTAATAAAAACTCAGAGCCTCCATCCAGGGTATTTAATAAATATTTTATTCAAGAGACCACAAAGGGTTATAATGTTGAGATTAATTTTCAGACCCATTAATATTTCAGTGGGCCTGTTTAGCTTCTGTTCTTTCTCTTTTTACGGCCATAGCTCAGTCTTTGCCTGATAATGCTCCAAACCAATTTCTTAAATCACAGTGCCCTCATCAGTTTCTTCTTACAGACGATCATGCAGTATTACATTAGCAATGTCCTAATGTCCTTTAAAAATATAATGGCTTGTTTCCAAAAGTACTGTACTGTGATTATTTCAATGAATTCATTTGGGGTCTAGCCTTAGAAAAAGTTCCGATTTTGCAAAGCTTTGTTGACTGCTAGATGCAGCTTTGTGGGCCAGATGTAGCCTTCAGCTTTGCCATCCCACCCTAGAGCATACAAAGTCATAAGGAAATCATGTTTTCATGAGCACCCCCTTCTTTTCCTAGTTAATAGTAGTATCTTCCTTCACCCCAACAGCTGAGGTGTTGAAATCAGTCCCCATTATGAGTGGAATAGTTTATCTGTGATCATTTGCAATTAACCCCCTTGTATAACAATGTCTTTTTGCCCCCTTGCCACGCTCACTTTCACAGTTTCTAAAGGGAGATTTAAAGATTTTTATTCCTTAAGCATAAGGGTGACAGTGACCTTGAAAATTGCACCCTGAAAAATAGGAAATCTTGTGAGGCAGGTGGCTTGGCTTCAGATCACTACTGTTTTTGAGCAATATCAACCGCTACTGATTTAAAAATGCAACTGCCCATAAATATTTCTCTTCTTAAAAGAGGGGGGTCTAGTTATTTTAACCAGAGGTAGCTATGTCACAAATTAAAACTTGTTCTTTGTTGTTAGTAATTGGTAGGGGAGGCAAACCAGTTCCCTTGGGACATACAGGTCGTTGCAAATTGCTGGATGAATGCTATATCAGTGCTGGAACTGAAGACATTAGTTGGCTTTCACTACAAACCGGTGACTTTAAAAAACACCTTGGAAGGAGGATTTCTCCTGCCAATCTTTGGATAGGCCACTCTTTGGTTGGTGGAGCTGCAGTGGAACCCAGTGGCCTTTTGAGATAATGCTAAAGATTTCCATCTCACGCTTCTGGAAATAAGTGCCTTTAAGAGTTGTGTGATGGAGAGGAATTTCAGCTGGTCCAGATGGTCACTTCATGATGCTTCAGGCTTGAGCAACCTTGCACCTGCTGAAGCTTTTCCATCTACCTAACTATTAAAGACAAAAGAGCCATGTGTTTTTATTGGCCTCCTATCAAAGAGAGTGCTTCAATCATTACAACTCCTTGCTCCTGTTCTGAAAAAAAGAAAAAGCAAAGCACATGGGTCATAGCTTCAAGCTAGGCTCATCACACATCAGGAAAATTCCCGACATGTCTTGGTTTCCAGGTGTAAAAATGGTGCCAGATGTATGGCAACGCAATGTAAAAAGCAGCGGAAACAGCTCCAAAAATCAATCACATCATTGAAGTCCTTTTTCCTGCCTACTTTCCCTGTTCCCCTCATAGTCAAGGGAATATGGCATTCCTGTGTGTTATACGAATTTGGAACACCCTCCCATTCGATGTCAGAGAGATAAACAACCATGGCACTTCTTGCAGACATCTGGGAAAAGAAGCCCTATATGCGGAAGTTTTTAATGTCTGGTGTTTCTCTATGTGTTTTATATTTTGTTGAAAGCTGCCCAAAGGGGCTGGGGCAACCCAGTCTGATGGATGGGGTTCAAGCCATTATTATTATTATTATTATTATTATTATTATTATTATTATTATTATTATTATTATTATGCCAGCTTTTCCTCAGTCCCAGATGTGTGGGGTGCTGCCTGTGGTGGCTACTCAGTGGCAAGGGGGAAAGGTACTTTGCACGTGCTCAGAGGCATGCCCTCCTTTGTGACAGGTTTATTTCAAACTCTGGTTTCCAGCTTCCCTCTACCAGCTCTTTCTGGAGACCATCCTCCCCCACCCCCAGTACTACTACGACTGGTATTCATTTCCCATTAAATCGTGGATCCCCTTCCTAGCAACACCAGGAGACATTTGCCTCAGGATAGAAGATTCTCCGCTTTCCTACACTTGCCCCTCCCCCCACCCTCTTGCCTGAGGTAAAAAAAAAACAACAGCAACCAATACCAACGAACTCAGCACCCTGGCTGTGAGACACCTGTAAAAAAGAGAGAAATTTCCCGCGCTGCCCGGTGATTGGCTGCAGCTCACCAGCTCCTGTCGCCCATTGGCTCGCGAGATTTTTGGCGCCTTTTCCCTCTCGCTGAGGGAAGGAGATAGCTCTGTGGGGCTGAGCGAAAAGGCTCGGCTGTGGCGGGGAGGATTTAAGAGAGGGGCGAAGTTTAAACTGTTCCCTCGTTGCGTGTAGAGCAGGGAAGCCCAACGTCTAGGGCTGAAACACTCCCCCCCCCCCCAAGATTAAAGGAGGAAATGCCCAGTTTCGGCTGAGGGAGAAAAGCGGAGAAAGAAAGTTGGCTGGGATGGATGGAGACTGAGGAGGGAGAGATTATTAAACTGAGCTAAAGTTTGGGAACTGGGGGGGGGGGGGAGAGAAATGGCATCTGGAGGTGAGATGCCCACTGGGACAGAAGCCCAGGAAAGAGGGCAGAAAATGCCAGCTGGGGCAGGAGCCCAGGGATTGTGGGAAGAAATACCTCCTGGGGCAGAAGCTCAGGGGCTGGGGCAAGAGATGCTCTGGGATGATGAATGCCAAGGGCAAGAGGGCAGAGGCAGTTCCAGCAGGAGAGAAACAGGAGGGATGAGGAGAGAGGCATCTGATAAGAACGAAACCCCAGGGAATAGGGCAACTGAGGCTGAATGGCCTGTTCCCAGTAGGGCAGATCTCTTGGAGAATGATTCCAGGGATCTGAAAGGAGAAACCTTGGAGAAAGGAGCCAGTGGGGCACCACCTCCTTCTGATTCTCTTCTTACAAAAAGTGTTGAGGCGGGAAGGATGGGGTCAGGTAGCCCAAAAAACAGTTGCGGAGTCAGGGGTTCTACAGAGAGGGTCAAAAAGCCGAGTCATAAGAAAAGGGGGCAGAAGCCCAAGGTGAGGAATTTGGAGTAAGCAAATATCCTGTAAAGAGACCTTCTACCCTAAAACGTGGCATGCTTCTGCAAGTGAAGACTTGCTGCTTTTAGCAATTTTGCGGGCTTGTTTTTATTCTGATGTGTTGCTGTTGCCCACCTTTAGGTTCTTAGGGAAGTCACATACAAATGTTTTAATTAAATAAAAATAATGGGGAAATAATATATAATTTAAGAGGTGAAAATAATAAGATCTCACGCATAGCTCAGTTCTTACTGGAGAGGCCAATGAAGATGGGACCTTGGCTACACTGACAATCATGCTACAGTCACATGACACTTTATCTGTAGTTGCCCATGCCTGATATCATGCAGCAGTCATTCAAAGAGTTGGCAAAGTAGTGTAGAATTTCCATGCAATTTGGAAACTGTGGGTGCAGACAGGACAGGAAAGCCAGAGTTAAATTTTGCTTTAAATAGATCTGGTTCAGGGACATGGTAAAGTATTGGCAGCTGCTCAGCTTGTACAACTGGACTTTCAAGAGCAGTCCCACCAGCAACTTAACTTGTTGATAGACCCATCAATTAATTGGTGTGCAAATGTATGTGTGTGATTAAAGTGTATAATTTCACTGATTGATTTCACTTTGCTTGTAAAGTGCTTGCGTCTAAGTAAAACATTTAAACACATGATATTGTGAATCTATACCCACTTTCTTCTTGTGTACTAGGCTGAAGATACTTTTAAAGGGCTGGCCATCTACTTCCCTAAAGAGCAATGGGCTGAAATGGGAGAATGGGAAAAAATTCGTTATAAGAATATGAAAGAAAACTATGAGTTTATGACTCAATTAGGTGAGAGAAATTACTGAAAATTAAGCAAGGAGTATGGATTATTTAGCTGCAATAAGATATCTGAGTTGAAGAACAATTGAAGAATTGTTCACTCTAGCACCTTATTTTACCTTTATCAAATAGTAACCTTCAAAGGGTTCATCTATGTGACATGTTAAAGTTAGCAAAGCATATATTTTAGCATGTATTTAAAAGTATAACTGTCAGGTTTCCAAGGGCTAAAACATACCGGCATCTATTTGCCTCTCAATGATTACAGCCTGAAGCTCAGCTCAACTACACCATATATTAACTATGTTTGTAAAAAGGTACAAATTTAGAACTCTGTAGGTAGAATTAGGACCAGTAGAGAAGGCAAAGGGAGATTAATGAAAGAAGTATGTAACTAGAAATAATGCTGAAATTGTACCTGGGAGGTCTGGATTCAAATTCTTTTCCAAGCATGTCTTCACTTGATATGCTTGGTTAAGTTACTGGGTTGCATCAGTTAAGTTGCACATTGGCTGCAATCCAATCCACTTTCCTGGGTGTAGACCCCAATTGAAAGCAATAGGGCTTACTTTTGAGTTTGTTAGAATTGCTCTGTAAGATACAGTACCATTGAAACATTTGTCTCCTTCCCCACACCTCCCCCATGTTGTGGGCTGCAGAGGATAGATCTGTCTTTCACTGATACAGTACTTTTTCATTTTAACAAAAACTTGTCGCTAGGTATACTATGTGGCAAGTGATCTGAAGCCTCTCACAATGGATACAGATTCTGGGGAGTGGGGGAGGGGGAAGGGTCTGGTTTTCCCATAGCACAATACAGTACCATAGCATTGATTATTTTGTATTTTATTGGCATTTGACATCAGTTGAACAGAGACAAATTTCTGGAAGCATTCTTTCAATAAGATGTTTGCAGACAACAACTTTTATAGTATCTTATAACTGATATTTTTTATTAGGTCTTCCTACACCTAAACCAACATTTATGTATCATGCACGGCAACCTCCCAAAACTACAAATGAGTCCTCTGAGTCCGATGAGGAATGGACACCAAAATCTATAGGTAAATGATTACTATAGTCATTCCTGAATACATGCAGCCCTCCATGCCTCTCTATATGGGCCATAAAACTCTTTGCAGGCCACACCCCTCACCAGCAGGAAAGTCTAAGAAAAATCCTGCTGGAACAGACCATCCTGTTTCCCACAGTGCCCAGCCAGATACTTCTGGGAAGCCCACAAGCAGGGCATGAAGGCAATACCCCTCCCTTTTTGTTGTCCCTTCAATCAACTTAGCATATAGCTGAACATGGGCATTCCATTTAGCCATCATAGCTAACTGAAAGATCTGTGCTCTATGGTTGACTGCACTTATCTCTTTCTGGTGAATGACATATCTATTACTTTAGTTATATTAATTTTGTGAGAGGCAGCTAATGAATGTAACAAATGTAGTATTTGTAATGTTGCCCAACTCATCTACATTGGTTCATTTTGCTCATCACTATTAGTAGCCCTTCTGTCTCATACTGGATTTACCTTTGCTCTACCTATATGAATATTCTGTTGCAAGGATGGGGAATGAGTGGCCCTCTAGATATGGCTTCTGTAATCCTTCACCATTAGCCATACTGGCTGGGGCTAATGGGAGATGGAGTCCAACAACAACTGGAGGGTCACTGGTTCCCCACCTCTGTTCTGTTGCTATACTGTGTACTACTCTGGTGCATAGATCAGGTTGCAATTTTGCTGTGTTCTTTTTATTGAAAATTAATCTTTTGCATTAGAATGGTTTTAGGTAAAGGTAAAGGGACCCCTGACCATTAGGTCCAGTCGTGTCCAACTCTGGGGTTGCGGCACTCATCTCGCTTTACTAGCTGAGGGAGCCAGCGTACAGCTTCTGGGTCATGTGGCCAGCATGGCCACTAAGCCGCTTCTGGCGAACCAGAGCAGCACATGGAAACGCCGTTTACCTTCCCGCCAGAGCGGTACCTATTTATTTACTTGCACTTTGATGTGCTTTCAAACTGCTAGGTGGGCAGGAGCTGGGACCAAGCAATGGGAGCTCACCCCATTGCGGGATTCGAACCACCGACCTTCTGATCGGCAAGCCCTAGTCTCTGTGGTTTAACCCACAGTGCTACCCGCATCCCTTATAGAATGGTTTTACATTCATTCTAAAGCTGAGTATCTAATGGTGTTTCATTAATTCAATAGTGTATCAGCAATGAGGTTATTGTCATATTGTCCCTATATTCCCATTCATTCCATGTACTGTATATTCAAACATTCCTATCATATAAGGAAAGTCTGGAGCTCAGTGGTACAGCATGTGTTTTGCACAGAAAAGCTCTCAGGTTTAGTCACTGGTATTTCCAGGTAGAGCTGAGAAAGACTTGTGTCTGGACCCCTGGAGAGCCACTGCCAGACTATGTCAACAATACAGAGATGGTCTGACTTGGTATATAGCAGTTTCCTATGTTCACTCCTTTTTCATGGCAACACAGTGTGTAATATCATGGGATACATTCCTGTGACGATGCATTCATAGTCAAGACAAAAGTGAAGATGCAGAGTAAATATTCTAAACATCATAAACATCAATCAAGAGAGAGACATTTATAGAGGCATCATTGTTTTTATCATTCCATAAACTGAAGGAGAACCACCTGCCTGTTCAGTTTCTATTTATTTAAATTCTTGCTACCAAATGTCCTTCTATTGGTGAAACAGTGGCTGGGGAAACCCAGCCAGATGGACGGGGTATAAATTATTATTATTATTATTATTATTATTATTATTATTATTATTATTATTACACATTTTTGCAAATATACTCCTGGAAATTACCGTGAAGAACTGGCTGGCAGAGGTTGGTATTGGAGAAATTTAGTGGATGGTTTGGAGCTATAGCTTTCTCCAAATGATTGACTGGTACAAATACTGTACCAAAGTTTGTGTATATATTGCACAATACATCCTTCCTTCCTTCCTTCCTTCCTTTCTTGGGTTTATATGTTCAGTGATAATATTTTAATTTCTAAAATATTAGTTTGCTTCTTATTTCCAGTAAAATCTTTTAGAACACCATGTAACCTGAGTAGCTGGAAAGAGGAAAAGCAAAAAAAGTACCCTCTTGATCAAGTAAGATACTTTTGGATATTTCAAGTGATTTGCAATTTCTGTTTGTTTGTTTTTTTGTTTGTCTGATGATTCTAGCAAACATAGACTCAAAATAGTTTGGAGAAACATTTCATGCGTTTGCCCTGATATGGAAATAAAGATATTAATAATAGCAGGGTTTGATGGGGCATACTTTTTATTTGAGTGGAGATTTATTGTTCAGGATTATCAGCTTTCAGAAAAACAATTTGACTTTTGCAGTCAGTATTCATAACATTACACTTTCAAACAAAGAAGAACCAAAACAAACAACTGAAACAAAGAAACAAACTCCGGAATCAACACAAACTCTGGAATCAAATGTGTAGGAGACTGAGGATAAGCTACCCATCTGACAGGGTGATCTTTAGTTCACAAAAGCCACACTATTTGCCAACACACTCAAAGACTGTGAAAAACATTTTCTTTTCTTTTTTTAAGGTATGTGGAAACACTAATTGAGGGGAGGGGAACAGAACACAGCCGGACACTAGCTTGCACACTATCTGTGTATACAACCAATATAGTTAGTAGCTACTGCTTTAGATTATGGTATCACATGAAGGTGTGTACTGCTGTACACAGGAAACTGCTATGTACAAACTGCTTACTGATGCATCTTTCTTGATGGTAAAATTTCCTTACCGCACACCAGTGCTCGATGGAAAGATGATTCAGCTTGTACTGTAGAACCCTTTACCACCCACCTAGAATCCTGAAACGCCCACTAGTGGGCGGTAGGGAGCAGGTTGACAACCTCTGTTCTAGGTGTTTTGAATTCTAGTCAGCCCCAGACAACACAATCTTTTGGACATGAGGAAACTATGTAGCTATTTCATTGAGTTGAAAGTCAAATATATAATATGTTCATACATTTAAGTCATGATTACTGCAGCAATTCAATTTCTGTTTGCTTTTGAAGGTCTTTCATAATAGTCTCATGTTCAAAATTATTTCCATGTACTTTTGTACTCTATAGCCAAAGGAGAGATTCCTGAGAAAAATAAATAATTAAGTATGGCTCGGGACTGTCTCGTAACTGAATATACTAACTGGTAATTTGTCTAAATGATAACTGCCATTGTGGAAATATTTAAGAATATCTAAATTAATATGATCACTTTTACCACTCAGTAAATACACGTGATTCACAAGCCCCCTCTTAATTCTTTATGAGTGTTATTTGATATGTTAAGATTTAATAGAAAACAACTTTTTGTTGCAGAATAAGCAAATAAACACTATGGGGCTTACTTCCAAAGACCATGAACATATAAAGAAAACTGACAAAAATACACATGCAGATGTTCATACTACAGACATTGCAGCAGAATCAAAGACTGGTAAGTGCTTGGTAGAGAGCCATCTTTTTATTTATTTTATTAACAACTTTAAATAATAACAACTGCCCACTGTGTTCTTTGCAGCAGCTTATAAAACTTTTTGACATTTAATTGTAAAAGGCACTCTCCAAAACTGGAACTGGAACTTTTTCTAATGATCTGATCTTATGATCTGTGTAAGTTGTGGGGAAAATGCTGGAATTGTATGTAAGAGCAAAAACAATGTTGCATGTTGTTTTCAAGTCCAGTGTAGCAAAATGACAGAGAGCTTACACTGTGCAGCTGCTCAAGCAGTGCAAATCCACCTAGTCAATTACACTGTGAAAGACTTTAAAGGTAAATGTACCCCGGATTGTTAGGTCCAGTCGTGGACGACTCTGAGGATGTGCGCTCATCTCACTCTATAGGCGGAGGGAGCCGCCATTTGTTCGCAGACAGCTTCCGGGTCCTGTGGCCACCATGACTAAGCCACTTCTGGCGAACCAGAGCGACTGGACCTAACGGTCAGGGTTACCTTTACCTTTTTTTTTTTTTAAGTAAAGCACATAACTAATTCTGTTTAGATGCCTAGTGAAACATTTTGGAGCACAGCCAAGCAAAATATTCAGGAAGAAATAGGGAACATTTTAATTCTCAGCACACTGTATCTGTCACTTCATGTCCACTGTGGTATGTTCATCCTATGTATTTTACCATCTGCTGTTCTTATGTGACTTGTTAGAAATGCTGAAACTATAGAAGATTTTATTATGAGACAATGCCATTCCAGCATAGAATATCCCACTTAGTGTTCTACATACATCTTGCAGAAACAAAAGTAGGTATATTCAGGCATTCTGCTTATATGTAAATCCTACACATGAGCAAGGCAAGCAGGGACTAACGTGAACACTTAAACATACCTAATGTGATTCAAGTTCTTGGATTCCATGTACTTTTGCTTTCCATGAGTTTATGCACTACACAATTATATTATGTACTTCAGATATTGAGAAGAAAGCTTTGTCGGAGAAAAAAAAGAATAGGAAAAGAGATCAAGAGAAAGAAGTTAGTACATATAGTTTGCGGAAGAGGGAGAGAAAAACATATATGGAAATAAATGAGCCAAATGATGATGATTACTTGTGTAAGTTTATAATCAGCATTTTCCATCTTCAATTCTTATGTGGCATTGGAAAAATATTTATAAAACAGTGCTTTTAGATATTTTATTACATATTTTTCAGATTCAGGTTTATTCATAATTCTAATGCTAATAATGCTAAGAAACTCGCCCTTTATGCTTATATTTTAAAAAGTGCTTACCGGTAATCAAAATTATGTCAATTAAAATGCTTGTATCAGGCTTGTAACAACTGTCCAAAATTGGAAAAAGAAGAGCAATTCTATACAGCCATACCACTGGCACTATTAAACTCTCTAATTTTGTGACACCACACCATTTTGTAAGAAAGTACATCAGACTTTGACATAAAAAGTTCCTGAGTTATAATCAGTATTCCCAACAGCATTTTAAAAAGAAAATAAATTTGCTATAAATTTGCCATGGGCCATTCATTCACAATAGACTCACAATTTGATTATATTCACGGATGATAGGTGATGTACAGAAGGTCTGCAATTGCCCTAGGCCCTTCTCTAAACAGGAGGTGGTCTTAATGTTGTCAGAATTTGTACAAGTAACCTGTGGCAGTTGAACTGAACTTATGCTGTTCTTGATTTGTCAGAAACTGGTAGATTGTGGTAAAGGGTTAAAGCCAATGCTAGGCCTACTCAGTTTAGACCCATTGTAATTAATTTAATATTTAATATTACTATATTAGATCATTTGATTTGAATAGGACTTCTCTGAGTAAAAATTAATTGGACACAACACAGAGGTTTTTGAAAGGACTGCATGTGCTATAGAAGTGCCAACAACAAACACATATTTCATAGACTCATAGAGCTGAAAGTATCCAAAGACTATGTAGACCAATCGCTTAGAATAAGAACAGACAGTCCATCTACCCATAACCACTCCTAGAGTGCAGCTGTCATCTGTGGATCACAGTGTGCTATACGAAGTCAGCAGATACAGTCAGTAATAGCTTGAGGGAATTTGTGCAATTAAAGTATGGTTACACACTATAAGAAAAGGAAAACCAACCAACCAAATGTTAGTGGCTAAACTAGTTTAGGGCGGAAATCCTTCCTTCTCCAAAGAGAAACATTTCAATACCACTCAACATTCTGATAGGGAATGCCAAGGTTGCACAGTAGGGGAAATAATCCTTCTTAACGTTTATGGGCAATGACAAGCATAAGAAATAACAAAACATTTCCCCTGAATTCATCCAACTGTACCGTGAAGCCTCGGAGCACCCTATGGTGCTAGAACTATTGTTAAATGGAACTATTCCATGCACCTTCCCCCACTTTCCCCACCTTTTCTTCCCAATCTCATACTGTATGCAACATACAGTATTTGTCTCACAACAAATGAAACTGATATGTAGAAAATGCAACTTGAAAAAAGAGACAATGCACATATTTTTTTGTAAATCTTTATTTTAAAAAAACAAAACAAAAAACAACAACTATCAGGCTGACTATGCCTAGAACCAGACAGAATTCTGTCTGCTGCAATTAGATTACAGGTATCTGCTGACCATATGCTATGTCTAAGGTGGGGCTTAGCAGGTTCCTGGAAAAATGTATTCAGTCCTTGGGAAAGTTTCTTGAAACAACTTCCATTAACCAGCTTCTTGGTGCTCTATGCTGCCTTGCTGAAAACCTGTGTTCTTTTTGTTTGTGACTTTGGCCTGTGACTGGACTTTGCCTCTCTTATTGACCACCCCCTCAATGTGACCATAGGTTGTGACCCCAAACATTGCTCTCTGGACTGTCCCATAAGTAGACTCCCACCCCTGGCATCCATATCCCCTGAAGCAGTACAATAGCCATGCCCATATCACCATTCCCCAACAAGACCAGAGCCTCAGTTGGAGAGTCAACCACAAAATCCATTGCAATAATTATTGCACATTTACACAAATTCCCCAAGTTTTACAACTTTAAATATTTATATAGATTGCCATTCATAACTGTAGATATCTGAAAAAAGGGGGAAAACTCAATGGAAAAAGTCCTGCAGCATCTCAAATATCTTTTTTTCCTTTCCTAGTTTGTGAATACTGCCTGCTATTCTTTACTGATGAATGTTCAGTTCATGGTTCTCCAGTTTTCATCAAGGATACAGCAGTAGAAATAGGACTGGAAGAGAGGGCCACCCTCACTTTACCTCCAGGTTTGAGAATTGGTCCTTCAGGTATCCCCAAAGCTGGCTTTGGAGTCTGGAATGAAGGAGAAATACTGCCCCCAGGAATTCATTTTGGGCCCTATGAAGGGAAAATCACAGAGGAAGAAGAAGCAGCCAACAGTGGTTATTCTTGGCTGGTATGATTTACTCACAGCACTTTTATTTTAAAAACCTTCCATGTAGAGTACCACCTTGCTAAATGAATGAACAAACAAACCCCATCCTCCAGGCAGAGTCAAATGACTTTGTTCAGTGCTCCTTCCCTTTACAATGTCAGGCTTGTGAGTACAGGAAGTAGAACCTTTTTCTTGATGGAGCTACAGTGTTGGAGAACTCCCTCCTTAGAGAAGTCTTGTTCCTTCATCACTTTTAAGTTTTATGAAAGTGGTCAAGAAAGTTTCTGCTTTTTCTGTTTAATAATCCTCTGTTTTTAAGTATGATTTGATGGAATATCAATTATGAATAAACTTCCTTGAATGTTGTAGAAGTGGGCTAAAAATTGTACATTAAAAATGAATTTAATGAAAGAAAATTTGAAACAATAGCTCAGAATGGTGAACTTTTTCATTTCAGTGTATCAGAACTCAAATGTTAATGTTAATACAGGCAATCCTATTGTTGTCTGTCACCACCCAATGTTGAGACACAATTTGAATTGCAGAAAGACCATAGATGGTTCAATGCAGAATTGTCAGGGGCTTGCAGGACGCAGGCAAATGTGCACCAGGGGTAGCGGGGCTGGACTCTGGGGAGGGGGGGGTCTGTTGTGGGGACCTGTACCAGCCAGGGGGCAAGAGTCAGAGGCAGGGGAAGCTTCAGAGCTGGAGGTTGGAGCACAGGATGTGTTGGAGGCAGAGGGGAAAGAGGCAGGTCAGGCAAGGGAAGGGTTGGGTGCTTCCCCACCCTCTCCTGCACCACTGTCTCCTAGAACCAGGAGGGGATTGAAGAAGGAAGAGCAAAGACAGCTTTCATGCAGGTGTAGCCTCTGGCTGTGTTCCTGTGGCCCATCGATGAGACGTACATAAACTAGTGGAGGGGGGGTGGCTCCCCCTGTTGCTGCAATTGTTCCACAGAGCATAGGCCTGGGAATTAGGCAGTATGGTTATTTGGAGCTATAGAACTACTTTCTAGATGAAGGCAAGTCCCTTCCACTCTATTCCACCCCTGCCCCGTTCTGCCCCTGCCCTGCCCCATTCTGCCCCCTTGCTGCACCAAAACCGACATGTGTGTGCTGTTGCACAAAAACTAGAATGTGCACAAGTGGACAGTTGTTTGTACTGTAAGTGTCTGCTTGGGACAATAATGAATTAACTATCTGCTGTGTGCATTCATTTGGCTGGGGAGTATCTTTAACAAAAATGGTTAAAACTTTAAAAGCAGAAAGTACCCATATTGACTATGGAATCTAGCCAGATAACAGACATGCGCAGATAATATAAGTATGCAATGGTAAGAAATATACCTCAAGCAAAAAAGCCAATATTTTGTTGCTTCTGCTTATTTGTTTATTCAAAGTGAATTGTATTATTAAAATAAAAAGTATATTTTCCCACCTAGACTATTCTAGATAATTTAAACACAAAGTTTTAAAACTCCAGGAAAACTTCTAGAAAGAAAATGATGAGAATCCAGAAAAGAAGCCTGCCAGGAAACAGAGCTACAGAATAGGTGGGGAGGGTGGCTTCATAATTAGGAAAAAGGTTAAAAGGGTTCTTAGTACTGTAGTTGTAATATGTGGGAAGAGGAAGAAGCAGGAGATTACCATGGGAGTGGTCTGTGTGCCTGTTGGGGTTGCACAAAAGAAGGGGAAGACATGGAGGTGGAGGTGAAAACAGGTGCAAAGCAGGGCTGCAGAAACGAGAGTGGTGCTTTCAAACGGAGGGTTGAGAGGGTGAAAAGGGGGCTTAGTAGTTGCTTGCGGTGGGAAGGGGAAACTCTAAGGGGTTAATGTGGGGGGGAGGGTTGATGAGCAAAGCAAGCAGGGGAGCAGAACCCCTTAACATTCTACATATTGTAGTGTTACCATATTGATGTGTGTGTTTTGTGTCTATTTTAATTACAGATTACTAGAGGGCAAAACAGCTATGTTTACATTGATGGAAAGGATGAAACTAATTCCAACTGGATGAGGTAAACATCCTTGATCAAACTAAATGAAGAGAGACTTTTAAAGCAAGGGTCTTCATACACCTGGAAAGGCCAATAGAACAGAATGACTTACATGTCATTCTGGGTGGCTACAGGTTAACCATCCGTGCTCTTAAGATCTTTTAACTGTTGGGAGTAAAGCACAACATTTGCAATAGAGTAACCTGCTTGAGCTGTGGTGAGAAATAGACAGAAATGCAACCTGTTCTTCCTTCTTCACTGATTCCTTCTGTTTTAGTAAATGCTTGTCGGTAAAGTAGATCACTTCCTTTCAGGCTTTAATTCTTTTCTGCTTCTCCAAGTAGTCAGTATGAGTTAGCTTGTTCTAGTGTCAACATCTTGGCTGCATCTTGGCCACATGTAAAATCTATACATAGAATGGTTCCTCCTCCATGAGTAATAAATGTTAAGTTTTCTTTATCCTTTCAACAGCAGTCTTACCAGGGTATTTTTTCTGCATACTGCTGTGCAAATTGCACACTATTTACCAAAGTCCAGTAGTGCCAGTACTAGAGGGAGAAGTGGCACCTTTCAAGGGTAAAAAAAATATCTTGGTTTGGAAAGAGAGTGGTGGGCCACTAAACTGCTTAGTGGTATCAGCCAAAGCTATGGGTTCATCATTCCTAGTAGAGCAAATGCCTGGTGGTCTGCATAAGTCTTGCCTTCTGAAATGAATGGGAGGAGCAACCCAGACAAAGATATTCTTCTACCACCATAAAAGACAGTGAAGTTACCACAGGTAAGAAGACCAAAGTTTATTTTACAAAATTCTATTGTGGGTTGTAAGCTCCAGTGTATAATATGCCCAGTGTTCAACAAATTTAAAATATTTCAGCTGTGCATTTCATTACTGGAATAATAGAAGAAAGTAATGCAATTGTTATGCTTCATAGTACTTCTCTATTTTCCAACTTCCCTGACTGAGTACTTTTAGTTACCCTCTTAACAATGAACTTTCAGGTATGTTAACTGTGCCCGGAATGAGGAAGAGCAAAATCTTGTTGCCTTCCAGTATCATGGGAAAATCTACTACAGAGCATGTAAGATAATCCTTCTTCATTCTGAGCTTCTGGTTTGGTACGGAGAAGAATATGGAAAGGAGCTTGGCATCAAGTGGGGCTCTAGATGGAAATCAAGAAAAGGTATAATAATCATGCATTGTTTTAAATCTTCCCTAACACTGAAGTCTACTGTTGCTTGTTTTGTTTGTCTTAGACAGCATTCTACTAGATACTGTCAGGAAATGGCCTCTACTCACAAGTAGAACCCTGGCAGAGACACATGCCCGACTGGCATGTTCCCTTCTTCCTGGACGATCGTTCAGGAGCTTCACGTCTTCTTCAGCCCCCGGTCATCATAGTGATTGATTTGGGAGTACATCAACACACTCTTAGGCATCCGCAGAGGTTTGCGCAGTTGCGTAACAGACCACAGCAACTCAGCATGTTGGCTAACCTACTTTATTACATGTATACACAGTCAGAGCAATTCAACATGGCTCTCTCCCTCTCTAGCATCAGACAGCAAAGAGAAAGAACAAAGGACAATAGTCCCACTTAAGGGAACATAGTAAGACAAAACATCCTGTCTTAAGTCACTTCCCTCTTCCCACTCTGTGGAAACAAAACACATACCCAGTCATGTGATAACCCATAAACCCATGACAGCACACTGCCCCGTTTCATGCACTGTGCTGCAGTCAACTGTCATCAGTGTAACTGCAACAATCATACAGACATTATACACACAGTATACCTCTATCACCCGTTCCACCCTTGGAACTACCTGCAACTGGATTGGCCTTGGGCCTTTCCATCTTGCACTTCTGACTAGTCTTGGTGTTATAACCCTTCTGACTATCAGGAAACCTCATATCTGGCTTTGTTGGGACTTGAACCCTAGCCTCATTCAAGACCTGTGTCGAGCCACTAACCACAGTGAAATCTGCAACAGCTGTGTTAGCAAACTCCTGAGCATACCTGGTGAGCCTTTCACCCTTTGTAGCTCCTCCTGAGTTGCGCACCTGACGCATCTACTCCACTGTATCAGTGGAACTCACCTCAGTGCACCTGCTGTTTATAACAGCAACAGACTTACTATCCAAGTCTCCAGCAATGGGGTTGCTAGGAAAACACACAGAATTCCTCCCCATTGTGCACTGCACTCAACATCTCTAGTGAGTAAAACCAGCTCGGTATGAGACTTTAGTACTGTGTACATGCCTTCATACCACAGGAGGAATTTACGCTTCCTGTCTCGTGATGTTTCAACCCACATGTCAGACCCATTCCACACCAAATCACCTGGTGCCATGTGCTCTCATGACTGAGATTTAGGCTAATGCAATTTCTGCATCAGTTTAGGAAAAAAACCTCCTGTTTTTCTTTTCTTTTTTTTTAAAAAAAACCTGATTGGGCTTATTTTGGTATCAAAATTAAGCTAATTGTGGTCTCTTTCAAAATAAGGTATAAAATGGTATTAAGTGCCAAAGAAAAGGGTCATTGACCATTCAAAGGGAATTTTTGTCATTTTATTCCCAGTAGGTTTGATAAGCAATAGCGTGCAAACCACAACTAACATGTGTATCATACTTTTGTTGTAGAATGGGCTAACCATGCACTTGTTATGTTTTAAAAATAAGGGGGTGTTTTTGTGGTTGTAAAATAAATTGATTTTTAAGTATTATTTTTTTACAAAAGTTATTACTTTTTTTGGACAGGTTTAAGTTCTCTTAGAGCCTGAAATAACGCACACATTTGTGAGAATAGTTAAAATTAAGTTTAATTGATTCTTTAATAAAAACTTAATACATCTTAGAGCCCTTGTTCATTTTATTGTGTAAAACACTTCTGCAATGATATGGTCAAAGCTTTTTGTTTCCCATACATGTAATATGGTCAATGATGCTGTTTTGACCACTGCATGCATTATGACCTTTCTGAATGCTGTGGTCTTCTTACTTGATCTTGTTCCTTCAGGACAACCCTCTGTTTGGGCATGTGTCTTTTTCCTTTGCTCTCAGTGAGCTTGTTGAGTGCTAAAGTTTCCTAAATAATGTAGTCCTTTATGCCCATTTGTCATGCATGGTTGAAAATAGCTACTAAAACTCAAATCTTGTTTGTTCTCAAATAGTACACAGGCAGAATTCACGTTTGATACAGGAGCGAGGTATCACCTGTCATCAGTGTCCCTGCTGCAAATTGGCTTTCACTTTCAAAGATTACCTTCACAGACATATGAAATGGAGGCATTCAGGATATGGAATACAGCCTAAAGTACCTGAAAATGTACTAGCAGAGAAATCTCTATTCAAAATCACAAATAGTGCTTCAAACAGAACTGTGCTGCAGCACCTAGTGGCAAGTTGTGTTTACAAAGATAAATATGATGAGACACTGTTTTTAAAAGATATAAACAAAGAGACACAGAGTAGAACTCAGCTTTCTAGATGCAATGAAAGTGGGACAACTTTAAAGCAGTTGTCACACCCAACCCAGCAATTATGTATAGGAGAGAGGCCATGCTCATTTAGAGAGAGTGGGAGAAGCTTCAGCTACTCATCAGTGCTGGTCACTCACATGCAAACGCACACAGGAGAGAAGCCATATTCATGTGGAGAGTGTGGGAAAAGCTTGAGCCAGTCAGGAGACCTGGCCAAGCACAAGCGAACGCACACAGGAGAGAAGCCATATTCATGTGGAGAGTGTGGGAAAAGCTTTAGCCACTCAGGACACCTGGCCAAGCACAAGCCAATGCACACAGGAGAGAAGCCATATTCATGTGGAGAGTGTGGGAAAAGCTTCAGCTGTTCAGGAAGCCTGGCCATCCACAAGCGAATGCACACAGGAGAGAAGCCATATTCATGTGGAGAGTGTGGGAAAAGCTTTAGCCACTCAGGAGACCTGGCCAAGCACAAGCGAATGCACACAGGAGAGAAGCCATATTCATGTGGAGAGTGTGGGAAAAGCTTCAGCTGTTCAGGAAGCCTGGCCATCCACAAGCGAACGCACACAGGAGAGAAGCCATATTCATGTGGAGAGTGTGGGAAAAGCTTTAGCCAGTCAGGACACCTGGCTTTGCACAAGCGAACGCACACAGGAGAGAAGCCATATTCATGTGGAGAGTGTGGGAAAAGCTTTAGCCACTCAGGACACCTGGCCAAGCACAAGCGAATGCACACAGGAGAGAAGCCATATTCATGTGGAGAGTGTGGGAAAAGCTTCAGCTGTTCAGGAAGCCTGGCCATCCACAAGCGAATGCACACAGGAGAGAAGCCATATTCATGTGGAGAGTGTGGGAAAAGCTTTAGCCACTCGGGAAGCCTGGCTTTCCACAAGCGAACGCACACAGGAGAGAAGCCATATTCATGTGGAGAGTGTGGGAAAAGCTTCAGCTGTTCAGGACACCTGGCCAGGCACAAGCGAACGCACACAGGAGAGAAGCCATATTCATGTGGAGAGTGTGGGAAAAGCTTCAGCCGCTCAGGAAGCCTGGCTTTCCACAAGCGAACGCACACAGGAGAGAAGCCATATTCATGTGGAGAGTGTGGGAAAAGCTTTAGCCAGTCAGGACACCTGGCTTTCCACAAGCGAACGCACACAGGAGAGAAGCCATATTCATGTGGAGAGTGTGGGAAAAGCTTTAGCCACTCAGGACACCTGGCCATCCACAAGCGAACGCACACAGGAGAGAAGCCATATTCATGTGGAGAGTGTGGGAAAAGCTTCAGCCAGTCAGGAAACCTGGCCAGTCACATGCGAATGCACACAGGAGAGAAGCCACCTTAGTGTAGCATAGTGGATAGAGCTACCAGTTCCAGTACAGAGCATGGAGCTGTATTTTGAATGTTTTTAGTCATAAAGTAAGCAGTCTGCATTTCTGCTCATCTAGCAGTTTTTGTGCATTTCCCCATCTGCTGTAGTAAGCAGGACTCTAATCATTTGCTGTCTACTCTGTAGGAAACTTCATCACAAGTGACTATTTCTAAAGCCAGCACCACTGCTCATACCACCTCCTTGTTTTAGAGCTCTTAAAGACACAATTTTGGGTATATGAACCTAGAAGTGAGTTTTTGTGTTGCAAGCCCTAGAAGTTTATTTGGTGATTTTTTTTCCACCCTTATGCTTTTTAATGTTTCACAATCTGATTTAAAATGAAAGAAGTGCCTATGTTTTAAATGTCAAAGTTTTGTAATAAGCATTTCTTCTTGAGGGCCAATATGAAAAAGCATAGGATGCTATACTACTTGTGGAGTTACCTGATGTAATTTATTAAGCTACATTTACATTATCTCCTGCTAGCCTCTTTTTATGCTTCGCTGTAACTGTTTCCTAATGCTATACCTGATGAATCTTCACTTAGCTCCTTCAAGATTATTTCCAAAATGAACCAATGCTACAATGAGGTTCAGGAGCTTTGATTTGAATTAAAAGATTCAGCCCTGATTACTAGACTCTGCCACATTTCCATCTAAAAATGGAACCCCAAGTAGGCAACAGATTCCATAATTCAATTGAACAGTGCTTGCACACGGTGCAGCTCTTGGGCTTTATCTCGATGGTCAATCATATTCTGCCCATGTTATCTTAATAAATGGCTTTTTCAAAAGTGACTGCTGTTACTGTCATGTATATGAGCTACCCTTAAATTAAGAAGTTGCATTCAATGTAATTGTCATTATATACTTAATCTGAAACTCTGGGCCAAAACACACTGTATGTAAACATGTATTATGAAATGGGATGCCTGCTTCTTCTAGCCAAAGTAGTTGTGTGAGGGAAATGGAAATGGAAGTGGGGTGGGGGTGGGGAGTAAGATGCTTAATTCTTTATTTAGCTCTGCTTTTCTTCTACAGCTTTCCCTCAAGCCACTCTCCTCCAGGGTTGCCTGTTAAACTTGCAAAATACATTATTTTGAACCTTGCAAGGAGAAAAGTAGCTTCAGGAGGAGTTAGTTGGGAAATGCCATGCAGATGCCTGTGCATGAAATGCCTTCCTCTTCCCCCCCTCCCCAGTTCAGATTTCAACCAACAAAGCTTCTTTGCCTAAAATAAGCAACCACATGGATTTGTATTACATGCTTTTTTGCATGGCACATATGTGTTAGCCTTGCAACTTCACAAAACTGTTATATTTGCCAAATAATATAGTTCCATCTGCAGACAAAAGTAGAGCAAAGTATCAGGACTGAATACTACTTGTCACAGGATAGCTGTGAATAGGATATCCGGTGTTGTTGTTGTTGTTGTTGTTGTTGTTGTTGTTGTTGTTGTTAGAATTAGTAATGGCACTAGAAGAGCTGATGTGGATTGAGACCCCAGTGCTGTGGAAGGTTAACCCTTCTCTCCATGCTATTTCCCCCTGAGAACTGCCTGCTTCCCTGCTGATGCTATTTATCTTCAAGGCAAACCCATACATATAATACCCTTATGTGTTGCTCCACAAGGCAAGTACTAGCTCTAGGGATGCAATTTGTTTTAGGAGAAATGACATGGGGCAAGAGTTGAACCCCCACTCATGGTGCAATATCAAAAACATTTACCCCTCCTGATCCTGAAAACAGCCACTCCATCCTAAACAGCTTTACCTTAGAAGTCTTACTGACTTATTAGGCCTTCTAAGTAAGTGAACTGAGGATCATAGGCTCTTTGCATATGTTATGTGTAGTAAGGGCTGAGTCACATCATTCCTTTAAGGTGACTAAGAGAGGTGCAATAGATATCAGATCCTGCATATTGATGTCCCATGCCATAATGATAATACTTACATAGGTCATTCATGTATAACATGGACAGGGTAGAAAGCCTTCATGAATCCCCATCCCTTTGCAAGCATATCTTCCACATGGTGGCATTATAGTACACCTTCTAGATCAGGGGTCAGCAACCTTTTTCAGCCATGGGCCAGTCCACCGTCCCTCAGACCATGTGGTGGGCTGGACTATATTTTGAATTTTTTTAAAAAATGAATGAATTCCTATGCCCCACAAATAACCCTGAGATGCATTTTAAATAAAAGGACACATTCTACTCATGTAAAAACACTAGGCAGGCCCCACAAATAACCCTGAGATGCATTTTAAATAAAAGGACACATTCTACTCATGTAAAAACACTCGGCAGGCCCCACAAATAACCCTGAGATGCATTTTAAATAAAAGGACACATTCTACTCATGTAAAAACACGCTGATTCCCGGACCGTTCGCGGGCCGGATTGAGAAGGCGATTGGGCCGCATCTGGCCTGTGGACCTTAGGTTGTCAACCCCTGTTCTAGATGGTGAGTGCTGCTAAAGGGAGCTAACACTGCTTAAGGGTAAAGAGAACTGCTAAAAGGCCCTCACGGCAACTGCAATATAGATTATCTGAACAGTCTGTGCCACCAACTCTGTTGCCTGCCCATGGTTGTGAATTGCTCTGGTTTTATAAGGATAATACAGACACTTTTTAGAATAATTTAAAGGGCATACTCTGTTTCACCAGAGATGGTACTAGACGAAAAACAAATTGTTCCCAGGCACAGTTGGTGCATTAAGGCACAGTTGGTGCATTAGGCTACAAGGCATATGGGTTGTAGGAAAGAACACTGGCTGAAGTATATAAAACCATACATCATGAAGATAGCCAATGCATGTTTCCTTGTGCAAAGGTGGCCAGCTGGCCACTTGTAGTGTGAAAATGTGTATTGCATCTGATCAGACAAGTATGACCGGTATCAACTCAGGCCTGTACTGCTCAGTATTACAAAAGCACTGATCCAAACTAACCCTGTTATCATGAGGTTAGGGTTAGAAATACGTTGTTCTCCTAAGTGAATAATAGAATATATCACTTTGATGTTGTTTTGAATAAAAAGCAAGTAGGACATTTTCTAAATAAATGAAACATGTTTCAAAACAGTCTCATTTCATAATAGTGAAACATTTATTTTATTAACATCCCAGATGACAAAACATGAAAAAATAATGAAATTTAGTCTGTGATTAAATCAAAATAGGATTACAAACAGTCTCCCATGCTAGGGCTTGGATCAAGAGTATTATCAGGGGGTCAGCTACCATTTCCCTGGGCACTGGTTCGATTCACCCACCTTTGGCAATCTACTGTAATGCACAACCAGAGCTTTGTATGTCATGGTAAGAAGAGAGGGTCAGCCTATTACTTTAGGAAAATAACCAAGCACTGTGAAACGTCTGGTTACTTTTATCATTGTCTCCATGAAAACCTAAAACTCATTGGTTTTCCAAAGCAAGAGATACCCAACATAGTGTCCTCCATATGTTTTTGGACTATAACTCCCATCAATCCAGCCAACATAGACAATGGTAGGGGGTAATGGGAATTGTAGTCCAAAACATCTGGAAAGTATCACATTGTTTAACCCTATTACGCTTAGACACAAGTCAGGCCCAAGCCTCATTAGCTCTCTCCAGCTCTCCTTTGGTCTTTGCAGAAAGCAGGGGAGGTTCATAGTGCAATCTATCAAAAAATAAAAATACAAAAATCCTACAATATTAACAATGTTACAACTTTTTCCTATACAAGAATGGGAAAGCATACAAGTAGCAGATCAAAGATGAAGACAAATATAATATTGAAACAAAAGTTGCATAGGTTTTTCACCCATGATATGATTTCAGCCTTTTCCTGGCTTCTACCAAAGCAAATGTTGGATAAGCTATCAGTTTTTTTATCCTATCCCATGATTGAGGCAGTCTACGTACTATTTAATTATTGTTCATGTGTGTCTTGAAGCATTGTCCAATCAGCACCATATACAGCTGGATTTTGCTGCAAACCTATAGCCCAATTTCCTTCAGCATTCAACAATTGGGGGAAAATATACATTTGAACTGAACACACTGAGCATGCTTCCAAATCAGCTGCACTATAAATAGGCCTCTCTTAAACCACAATTTCAGAAGGGAAAGTAGGAGTAGGAACAAGTTCTAAATGAATTAATCCTATAAGCTTCTCAGTTGTGCAGCATTTGGTGAATATCACTGACGTGTTATTTACCTCTTGGAACAAATTTTCCTAGAAAAAGGGAGGGAAGCATCTCTTCCCAACAAGACCAAGAATGGAAAAGTGACTAGGAAGATTTCAAGTGAAGATAAAAGTTAGTACTTGTCAGAATATTTTGTCTGGAAAAAGAAAATGCCAGGAAAGCTGTTTCGTTTACCCTCCTACCAAAGCCAGATCTTTCACAAAGCAGAATCAATAAGTTCTTCTCAGCCTTCTTACTGTAAACCTGACATAGTTATACAAGTGTGAGTATCCTGGAGAAGGAGAATATAGAATGCTTCCACGCCTGCCCTCAATTCTCCTCAGCAGGATAAAGTGAGGGAGAATATTCAGGACTCAAAATGGTCTGTTTATACTATGTGCCTGGAAAGTGAATGCAAAGCAAAGTCCTTTTCTATCACGGTTTCTCTGGCTTCTCCAGCTGCAGATCAATCACTTTCACGTTCCCTATGTCCTGGTAGGTGGCCTGCAGCCCCCGTGAAATGTCCTCGTACATGGAACAGTCATCCAGATTCAGTCCCTAGGAAGGGAAAACCAAAAAAAGGTCAATCTCTGAAAGATAATTCTGCAAGCATAAATACTGATATAAAATGACAAAAAGGGGCTCACTATTATTCTGAAGATGCATTGAGTTTTAGGGTGATAGCCAAGGTTAGTGTAGAGGTTTGGAGCTTTTAGAGTTAACAAGCTCAACCAGATTGTCCCACCCACAGGAGGAAGAGCGTCACCGGATGCTCTGTGTACTGTTGTACTGTGTAATGTGATACTTTCTGTTTCTGTGTCCGGAGAACGGAGAGAAGGGAGAAGCCACCAACATGGCTTGCGACTCTCCCGGAATGTAATGATTTATGCCTTGTAAAATAAATGCTTCTAGATTAGAAAGAAGCCGGACTCTGTTGTCTGTAATATGCTGGCATGCACACCCCCGCTGCGTGAGAGAAGATAAGAGAAGATAACTCTGCTGAATAGCACAGGAGACGGCATCAAGGAAAAGCGCTTCAGCAGGTACGCGCAGAGGAAGTGTGCCGGGCTCCGTTAGTGTGCAGAAATTGGTTTGAAGCGTTTCCAACAATCAAAAAACACTTCAGGTTATGGAAGTCCCATATTTTCGCTTGTTTATTATTCTGGACTGGTTCAGGAGCTGTTCTGAAGAGTTCCAGACTGTGTGTGCTTTGCCTCCCTGGTTTGGACTGTGATGGAGCACCCAGGGAGTTTGCTTTGCCAGCAGGAGCATTCAGCAGTCTGCTGAATGGCTCAGGAGCCTAAAACCTGCTGCCAGAGGTTGGAAGGCAGCAGGGAAGCCCAGATCGAGGGCTGCAAAAGCAGTTGTACCTCTCTGGTGAAACCCCCATCTGTGGAGCCGGGTAAGAAGCTACAGATTCGTAAGTACGCTACCCCTGGGCAAGATGGAGGGAGCCATAGCATTCCCAGCAAGGAGGAGGGAAGTTTTTGTTTGCAAGCACCTCCAGCCTCACAGCTTCAATGCAGAGGGCTGTTCCCTGAGAGCGTTGATGTTCTGGCCAACGCCTGTGAGGAGGAAGGTCTGGCCAGTGCTTGTGAAGCCTGGAAGAAGACCCTAGCCCAGTTTCACGGGGCTGAGGGACTGGCTGAAGTGGCTTTGGAAAGCTCGCCCCCAGCTCGGCTTATGGCTGTTGAGAAGCAACAGTGCCATGGAAAGCAGGAGGGGGGCCAGATCGCCGTGGGCTTTGCTCCCAGAAAGGGAGGGGCTGTTTCCAAGTCTGAAGCCAGCGTAAAGGCCTTCATTGTGGACCTGTGTTTTGGCACGTAGCCTGCACCTGGTCTTTTGTTGACGTGCATGGCTGAAGATAAGGCCAAGGACATGGCGTGTGGTACTGGCCATGAGAATCGCAACAGCTCTACCACAGCCCAGGCGGAAGAGGATGCCTACTGTTGTGATGCAGTCACCGAGGCAACGCTGAGAGAGGCCAACCCTGGTGAGCTGCGTGTGATGGTTGCCATCGTCATCGTCATCGTTCCTCCTGGTGGACTTGTGAGGAACTGCAGCTCTTTTTCTACAGAGCAGTTTGAAGAACTGACTGTTGGAAGCAAGAAAAGGCTTGACTTTTTGCTAACAGTCAAGGGACAGATCCAAGGGACAGAACTGGCGTTTTCTGTGGCTGTTGACATAACTGTATTGTTTGTTTATGTCAAACCTTCTGTCCAATGTTTTTGCTGTTTGCTTTGTGATTATCACCTGTTCTGCTTGCAGGGGCCAGAAGATGCTTCTACGCGTGAAAGGCAGCCAGGACGGGCTGTTTGCTGTTAAGAAGTCTCAATCCAGAACAGGGGGAGGTGGCACTGATGGAATGTTTGCTCAGTGCACCAGTGTGCCCGTGCACCACTTACGTTTGTGTCAGTGGTACCAAAGGCTGGCAAGTCACCACTGGGACAGTGTGCTGCAGCAGCCTGAGTTCTCTGAAGGGTGCAAGTTAAGGGCATGTAACAGCTTTCTTGATTGCAGGGTTTGCAAGGTTGAGGAGTCGACATCCTGCTACCCCACGTCTGAAAGGGAAACCACGCGTCCCTTTTCCCTGGTTCATGTGGCTGTTTCTGAAGGGATGCCAGAAGCTAACCTGGGGGGAGCGTGTTGTTCTGAGTGTTTGGCTGATGCTTTCTCTCACCACATGTGGTCTGCGTTGCTCAAGGAGGCAACTGAGGCAGCACCACTAGTTGCAGTGGAACAGCAGGTTTCTACTGGAGTAGGCTGTTCCCAGGTCCTCAGTGAGAGGGGGAGTAAGCACAGTGTGACTAACCTGCTTTCTTCACAGGTATGTGGTCTTGCAGAGAGGCAGCAAAGGATGCTGCATGCTGCCACTGAAGACATGCTCTTGGATGCAGAGCTTCCTCAAGGGTTCTGGGTGGAACTGGGTGGTACCAAGGTTCCGAAAGTGTTTTTCTGTGGGTACGAACCCAGCTTGCGTAGCTGGAGGTTAGTTAGCCCAGATAGTGACCAGACCCGGGTTCTAGTCAGCAGGAGTGCTGAATTCTTTGAGCAGAATGGATTGGAACACATCCCTAGAAGCCCTGATGTTCTGGATGGTCCTGTCAGTGATGGACAGGCAGATACGCCACCTGCTGGTGGCGGTGGTGGTCCAGGTGGATCAGCCCCAAGAGGGGGTATTGCTGTGGCTTTGGCACCTGCTGGTGGCTTGGGCCGAGTTCCCAGTCATCACCAGGGTGCAGCACAGCTAGGGGTGACTCCAAGGCAGCAGTCTGGGAGTGCACCCGCAACTCCTATGTCACGGACTAGGAGGCAGGCCACGCTTGGCGACTCTTTGTGTGGCAACTCTTCTCCAGGAGAGCCTGGCGCAGGTCTCGTCCCGGAGCAAGAGCAGGGTTCTTTGGCAGTGAAGCAGGAGCCCAAAGGCGCGCCAACGTCATCCTTGGGTGGTTCAGTTAGGATGCACGGGCGCAGCAAGTCTGTAGGTGAGATGCCTGACGTCAAGGACGTGCAGGTGGAATCCAGTGCAACTGGAGCAGAGGGAGAATCTGAAGTGGTATCACAGCAGTATGCACGATCCACTGAAGGGATTCTGCCCGAAAGGTTCACGGCCACTAGCGTGAGTGCTTGTTTGGTTCAGTGTGAACCGGAGAGCCTTGTGAAGGTCCAATGGGTATCTCAAGGTGAGGCCCAGAAATGGCAGGATGCCATGGTAGAGCAGGTAAGCTCAATGAGGTCTTTGGGTGTGTGCACAACCACGACGCTGTTAGAAGGTTGTTGGGTGTGCAGACTCAAGACGGCAGCAACTGGCGAGTTGCAGTGCGAGGCTAGGTCAGTAGCCAGAGGTTTCACTCAGGAGGATGGGGTCCATTGTTCCGAGGTACTGGACGCGCCCTCTCTCAGAAGCGAAACCACGTGCATGCTGTTAGCGGTCGCGACTCAAAGCAGTTTTGAGGCAAGCCACTTTGGTTTGGATGCCTGTTTGGATTCCGACCTGGATGAGGAGAGGTACGAGGTACCTCCGCCAGGGTTCGAGGACAACGGGCCAAATCAGGTGTGGAGTTTGCACGAGGCAATCACTGGCTTGAAGGAGTCAGCCAGAGATTGGTCCTCAGGCGTGCAAGAAGCTTTGAGAAAGCTAGGTGTCAGCCAGAGTTGTGCTGATAGCTGCCTGTTTCTGGCAGGAGTAAGTCCAGAGCAGGAGCTAGTTCTGCAGTCCGGTGCGGACATGCTTTACCTGGCGGAGACCAGGGGACAGGTGCAACGGTTCGCAGAGGAGCTTGGTCAGTCTTTCCAGCTCAGGAACCTAAGCCCTGTTGGTGTTTACCTAGGTGTGCAGGTAGACAGAGTCGAAGACGGTAGTGTCTTGCTCAATCAGACTAGCAAGGTAGTGCAGTTGTTGAAGAAGTTCAGAGTGTCTGAATGTGCTAGTGTCAGAACACCCATGGAGACGTGTCTAGGTGAGGACAGTCAGACCGGGGAACGCTCTGAGTTCGAGAGCCCCGAGGTGTTTAGGTCAGCTCCTGGGAGGCTGTTGTTTCCTTCACGGTTGAGCAAACCTGACATAGCAGTTGCTGTGGATCTGTTCAGCAAGGTGGCTGCAAATCCCAGCATGCATGCCTGGAATGGCATGGTGAGAGTGCTCCAGAGTTTGCAGGAGACTAAGGAGTTTTGCCCGGAGTTGTCAGCTACCGGTGAGCCCCAGCTCACGCGCTGGTGCGACGGCGGTTGGGCAAATTCCGAGGACAGGAAATCTGTGTCTGAAATGGTTGTACAGTATGGAGGAGCTCTAGGCGGGCTGAAGCCCCGGTGCCAGAGCCTCATTGCTCGTTCTCGTGCAGAAGCCAGGTACAGTGCGTTGTCAGTGCTTTGCAGGGAACTGGAGTTCTATAGGTGTTTGGTCCAAGAGATCTGCGTTCAGAGTTGCCTGCCCGTGATGGTTTGGGAGGACAACCAACTCTGTTTGTTGGTGGCAGAGTCTGGACAAGTCAAGGCCAGACCCAAACACCTAGACGTTCTCTTTCGAGACGTATGCGTTCAGACCGGCTTGGAGAAGCTGAAGTACTGTTCTGGTCAGGTGAACCAGAGAGTTGGGTTCACGAAGCCCCTGAGCTTCCAACGTCATGGGGAGTTCTGTGAGGGTTTGTGTGAGGTAAGCTGCAAGCTTACAACGCCCCTGTGTGCGGGACAAGAGGGGGTGTAGAGGTTTGGAGCTTTTAGAGTTAACAAGCTCAACCAGATTGTCCCACCCACAGGAGGAAGAGCGTCACCGGATGCTCTGTGTACTGTTGTACTGTGTAATGTGATACTTTCTGTTTCTGTGTCCGGAGAACGGAGAGAAGGGAGAAGCCACCAACATGGCTTGCGACTCTCCCGGAATGTAATGATTTATGCCTTGTAAAATAAATGCTTCTAGATTAGAAAGAAGCCGGACTCTGTTGTCTGTAATATGCTGGCATGCACACCCCCGCTGCGTGAGAGAAGATAAGAGAAGATAACTCTGCTGAATAGCACAGGAGACGGCATCAAGGAAAAGCGCTTCAGCAGGTACGCGCAGAGGAAGTGTGCCGGGCTCCGTTAGTGTGCAGAAATTGGTTTGAAGCGTTTCCAACAATCAAAAAACACTTCTTATTCAGAGCAGACCCATTAAAAACAATGGACGTGACAAACTTAGGTGCATTCATTTCAGAGGGTCTGCTCTAACTTGATACAACCCTTTGGCTGCAACCATAAACAAGTTTATTAGGAAGTAAATCCCACTAAGTAGGATATTGAGATTGAACTGAAGGGGGAGACAGCACTCTTCTTTTTTCCACAGGCCTCACCACAGGAAAGGGCAGAGTGAGTCTGGTTTTTTTTGGATAATGGCAAAACATACTTTCACAGTAACATAATGAACTCATCTTGAGCAACAGGAAAATGTACATAAGCATATAAAATAAAATACATAAAAATAACAAATAGTAAAGCTTTTGACTACTTTCCTTCCTACTGGAATTAAAGCGTTCTCATTTTTTAATTCACTGATCTTTGGCAAGGATCCTCCTAAATTTGTAGGCAATGCCTATACTTTGGAACTCCCTGCCTATTGAGATCAAGCGCATGATTTCACTGTACTCTTTTCAGCATCTGCTAAAAACATTCCTGTTTAGACAAGTCTGTCCAGAAGCTTAGAATTTTGAGGTCATTTAAATCTGTTTTAGCATTTTAACTTTTGTATGCTTTACAGCAGGCTTCCTCAAACTCAGCCCTCCAGATGTTTCGAGACTACAATTCCCATCATCCCTGACCACTGCTCCTGCTAGCTAGGGATCATGGGAGTTGTAGGCCAAAAACATCTGGCAGGCCGAGTTTGAGGAAGCCTGCTTTAAAGTCAGGTTGTAATTCCCCCCCCTTGATTTCACTGTTTTATCTCTTTGTAAACCACTCTGAGGTTTTGTTTTGTTTTTACAATCAAGCGGTGTATAAATTTTATGAAATAAAAATATATATCTTATGCATCAATATGTTTCTTTGTCTGGTGTTAGTTTATGCTGCTGCAGAATACTGGCTGGGCTTCCTATTTCCAGTATCATATGAATGCACCATGGTGTCCGCCTCCTTCAGCTTTGAAATTTTCCCACATTCTGCTGCACAGAAGCATGGGCGTAGCCAGGATTTTTGTTAACATTTTTATTTATTGGAGGGGGGCAGCTGCCCCTCCCTTCCCCATACCGATGCACAGAAGTCTCCCGGAATTACCTCATATATGTTCTCCTCTTCATAAGCCTTCTTCTTGGCTTGTAAAAGGCGCTCGTTTTCCCATCTCTTCTGCAAAAAAAAAGGGAACAAAAACACTATGGAAACAAGTGTGGCACATCATTGGACATTTGCCAAAGCTGCAGCCCAGTCATGAGCCCAATGCTATTCTCTGGAGCTGCTCCTCAATGATGCTGTCTGTTCATCTGCCCTCTAAGTGTGCAAACATAAGAATGAGATAATGGAGACATATCCTCTATCTATGTGCTTTTCCTCCGATTGGCTGTGCTTCCTGGGCTCCACCAAATTGGAGATGGCACTACTTAGGATCTTTGCTTAGCTGCATCAGTTTTTGGTGCATTTTACATGCTTTTAGGCCACAAACTCAGGCCACACACATACCACACATTTCAAGCACCCTTCTGTCAATTTAACAGCCATGGCTTCTCCCAAAGACTCCTGGGAACTGTGGTTAAGGGTGCCAAGAGTTGTTAGGAGACCCCTCACAGAGCTGCAATTCCCAACACTCTTAACAAACTACAGTTCCCAGGATTCTTTGAGAGAAGCCATGGCTGTCAAAATGGTACAATAATGGCTTTATTTTAATTTTATTTTTAAGTATGTTGTGGGTGTAACCTTAAACCAGTTTAACTGTCCTTCCCCCATTCAGAGTTGGGATTCTCTGAGGAAGTGAGAGGTGAGTTATAGTGAATTGTTGATTACCACTTCTTGCTAAATGACAATTACCAATATTGAGAGGCTCATAATCTTGGTAGCCATTTACTGCTTAGATTTCATAGGTTCTCAATACGTTGGTCACAGTTAATGGTAACTAACGAGTTGATCACAGAAGAGCATAACAATTAAATCAATTTTAGTTTAAGGGCCATTTCATACAAACAAAAACTGGTCCTCAGCTGATCAGCACATGATAAAACTGAACATGTTACGACATTCTGTCTGGCCATATGGAAAAGTACTTGCATGAGCTCTCTGCCATGCATGATTGGGGTGTATGGGTGAAAACCTACATCCTGCAGAGCTGTGTGTGACAGAGGAATCAACAGGCCACTTCACCAAATGCCCAGTTGTGATTCACACTGCATTTGTAGTCTTCCGTTAGCTATGTAGATATAGCAACAGGTCTCAGCTAAGTACTAGGGGCCAGGACATGGTCTAAATGTGCATGACACAGCCATCTTGTTCTTGTCAGTGCCTGGATGGGAACCTATCTGAGACCCCTCTGTGTGCTTCCTTAAGTTTCATGACAGTGGAGAAGTGGGATATCGATGTGATAAACACGTCACACAAGCCTTTTACTAAAGGAACACAGCAAACAGCATTTTGTATTTCAGAGCCATCCAATTATTGTTCTCAGACAATAATCCCTTGATACTTTGCTATAACTGACCCATGTGATTCCAGTGAAGTGCCATTTGGGGGAAATTCTTGTATTAGGCTATTATCTAGATGCTGTGCCTGTTGCTGGTGTACATGCTGATAAAAGGACATTTTGCCTCTTTGGGGTAACAATCTACTCTTTAAAAATAGAAAAAAAGCAGAACAAGATCTGGTGACTGGAAACTGTAGGCTGATAGATTCATTATGCACCATGCTCTCTCTGTCTGTACATGCCTACAAAGACTAGGCAGAGGGAAATAACAGCTCACCCTGAAGAGCAAAAAAAGACCAGGACCAATGGCACAGATGAGTAGCAGGAAACCCTCAGCTGTGATGATCTTATTTTTGACGCCTTCCGTCATGTTCAGGAAAGAGGCTGGTCGGGGCCCTAGAAGACAGCAAGCAGGAGAGTGTTTGATCCAGAAACCCCTCAGCATCCCTAAATATTTTATCACTCTCTTGCAATCCTGGTTAAAACTACAAGTATGCAAAGAAAAATATGCACCCCAGGTATTATTGCATTAAGTGTCTTTGTTTGTATTGATTTACTCTGCCTGCCCTGTCACCTCTGCAGAGAAGCGGCACTGGCACTGGCACCGATTTTGGGCAAGTACTCGCTATGAAATTGGCACCGATGCCAGCGCTGCTTCTCCACCAATGGTTCTGGTTGTACATTACAGTGCCAAACCAACTTTCTGGATTTCTCCTTAAGATAATTTGTTTTTGTGGGTCACACACTCTGCAGAACACACTTTTCCTCGTTTTGAAGCTTCAGGTTAAATGTTGTGTTGTGCGGGCTGACAATTACGTCATTTCACAGGCCAGCAGCAATTTCAGAAAGGAAATGAAAGTTCTGATTGGCAAAACAAGGTCGTGGAGCATATTTACAAAAACCCTGATCGAGATGCTGTCTGGCAGAAGTATGAATTCTGCTCTGGCTTATAGCTCACTGGGCATCTAGGAACAACGCTAGTGGTAACACCTAGTTTACTTCTCATTGAAACCTACCTAACAAAGTTGTTGTAATGATAAAGTGTGGGTGGGGCTCCTTGGAAGAAGACAGGAAGATAAACAATATCAATATTCTCATAACCCAGAACTCACCTGTATTAGTCCCTATTGGCTCTGAGCTTCTCCCTGGCACTACTCTAAACTACACTCCCATCTCTCTGGAAGATCAATTAGCTTTAAGAATTCAATGCAGGAATCCTGTATAGATATTACCAGCCTGGCTTAGGTCCCTAGAAAATCCCCAGTCTGAAAAACTAAGCTGCTTCACTATAACCCATGAGTGCAGCTACTCAGAGCACACCCTCTGAAATTAATGGGGATGACTAACTTAGGTCCATTAATTTCATTGAGACTATTCTGTGTAGAACTTAGTTAAATACAACCCCACGTTCTTTTCCTTCTACATCTGGCACCAGTACAGGTATATATCTATTTAACCAAGCAGTAACTTTGCAAGTGGGTAACTTGTATTCCCCCTGCCAAGTGATGAGGAAAATCTGAACACACCTAAGCAGAAATCTGAGGGAGCAGGGAAATAATCATATTGTCTTTAGGCTACAGCAGAGAAAAAACGCACTTCTCTGAATTCTGCAATGTTGTTTTCTAGCCAAGCAATGTTTTGAAAATGCATCTACTGAGATAACGTGTGCATAAGAACGCTTGTATACTTACAAAGATGCAGTATACTCTGGAAAATTACTTTGCAAAAATGGGAAAACTGCACGTAAAAATGTGTATATTGGAAGAAAATTGCACCAAAACACTGGTGAAATTCATGAGGCCTTTTTCTAAAATGTGGAAATTTGGAGGGCTGAAGTTAAAGACTAGAAAAAAATAAAAAACTCAAACTTATATTGGCCCATGCCTAGTGTTGAGAAGTTATCAAGTGTCACCTGGCAGCAGCTGTTTCATCAGAAGGTGGAAGAGAAGAAACTCACTCCATCAACACAGCTGAGAGACTGGCATTTCTTGGTTTCTCCTCTCTTTGAGGTTTTCCACCACAGAAGGAACTAAGAACTCCCGTCTTGAGTGCTAGTTCCCTCCTGCTGCCTCATCCATTTGTCTTTTGTGTAATATCTAAATCAGTGTTTTTCAACCACTGTTCCGCGGCACACTAGTGTGCCGCGAGATGTTGCCTGGTGTGCCGTGGGGAAAATTGTGTTTATTTGATTCCTATTCAAGAGAATTACTTTATATATAGTCAATATAGGCACAGAGTTAAATTTTTTAACATTTTCTAATGCTGGTGTGCCTCGTGATTTTTTTCATGAAACAAGTGTGCCTTTGCCCAAAAAAGGTTGAAAAACACTGATCTAAATTATAACCCTTGAGGGCAGGAGCTGTCTTGCTTTTATTGCTCTGGGAGTCTTTTTAATCCAAATGCGTGCGCACATTACACACCCAACATGGAAAATTACCACTTGGTAAAATGATGGTCAGCATTTAACCTGCCATCACTTATAGGGGGAAGGGGGATGACCCCCTAACATTGTAGCAACCATAGTTTTGCCCCACAGGGTTGTTTTGCTGGCTCTAGACCACTGGTCTTCAACTGGTGGGTTGAGACCGTGGCAGCAACACCATATGCATACATGGCAAAAAAAGAAAAAAGAAAAGAAATGGATCCCCAAATGTCTGTTTGACGTAAAGGTGGGTGGGCCCCGAAGTCTGCTGCTCTACCAGGGTTTCCCAAACTTGAGTCTCCAGGTGCTGTTGGGCTACAACTCCCATCATCCCTAGCTAGCAGGACCAGTGGTGAGGGATGATGGGAATTGTAGTCCAAAACCAGCTGGAGACCCAAGTTTGGGAAGCCCTGCTGTAGACCAGTGTTTTTCAACCACTGTTCCGCGGCACACTAGTGTGCCGCGAGATGTTGCCTGGTGTGCCGTGGGAAAAATTCAAAAATTCAAGAGAATTACTTTATATATAGTCAATATAGGCACAGAGTTAAATTTTTTAACATTTTCTAATGGTGGTGTGCCTCGTGATTTTTTTCATGAAACAAGTGTGCCTTTGCCCAAAAAAGGTTGAAAAACACTGCTGTAGACAATGGGGAACAGCTGTAGCTCAGTGGTAGGACATCTGCCTCCCTGGCATTTCCATGTAGGGCTGAGATAGACTCCTAAAACCCTGCAGTTGACTCTGCCAGTTGGCCAGCACCATCCTCCTCCTCCTCTTCCTCTTCAACCTGATTATGTCTTTCTGGACTGTCTGATCTGAAGCTTCTGATATTTTCCAATTGGTGATTTGAAGGAAGGTGGTCAGGAAATGGCCAAAGAACAATATAATGACTATTAATACAAGATCAGAGTTGAAACTGTTTTTTGTTTGTTTTTGAGGGGGGGATATGCCAAGAAAGTTCTCGTATCTGATATGTTCTAGCAAACATTTGAATTCATCATTTTCTAACCACCACCCCTTCCCTTCAACTCTCCCAAATCTAGGTGCTGAAGGATTTTTAAAGGACAGCATTAAGATGTGTAGCTATTGAACATAGACTTCCTCAAACTCTATCAGCAAGACTTAAAAAATTCAGTTTTTAAAAGACCACTCCACTAGTACTAATATTAATACCAATACCAATAATTTATGTATATCCCACCTTTTCCCCTGATGGGACTCAAGGTGGCTCTCAAAGAAATATCTCTCAACCCAAGGCTGCAATCTTACGTAATTCAGAGGAAGCTCATTGAACACAGTGGTCCTTATGCCCAAGTCGCTATTCACAGGTTTTAATAGTAAGATTTGTTTTATTTATATAGTTTCCTTTCCTTAATCCTATTACAGTATTTCACCATGGAGCTCTGAGCTGAGGATGCAGGGGCTGAATCTCATTTTATCATCACATCTATAAGTTAGATTACGCTGAAAAGACAGAGACTTGCCAAAAGAAGTTATCAATCAGCACGGTATTGAAACCCCAGTCCAAGTCTTGCATTGTTAATGGTTTTCCAAGTGTCAGGATTCAGAAACAGATATAGAACAACATTTCAAGGCCAATGTTGAAAATTAAACATAAAACAACAGTGAACACCCTGAGATATTTCTGATTTTCAGATTGTATTTATTTCAGATCTATAATGAGGTTTATTTATTTTTTGCAAAGTAGCCCCTAGAAAAGTTTTAGAGTTTAGTCATCTTATACTCTCTTCTTATATGCATTGGCCAATTACAAATTATTTTTCCTAAGGCAATTTTTTAAACAAACAAACAAACAAACAAACCCAAAACTAACAGGTAAATGTAACTTCTGATGCAGCCTATATACCCTTCCCTCAGCTTGCCTGCTGATCCCGAGATAGCTTGTGTGTGTGTGTGTGTGTGTGTGTGTGTGTGTAGAAATCCCATTGGCACCAATGGGCACTTTCCCCCTTAAGTCTAATTGTTGCTTTTAGTTAGGATCGCAGAATACAGGTAGGAAAGAGTTATCTCTTCTTTCTCCTACCACAGTTCCATTGAGAATTGCACCCCCCCCAAAGGCATGGCAATAAGCATGGGGGGGGGGTGTTGGTTTCTCTCACTAACTACTAAGCCTAATTGCCACGCAAGGGAAGGTGTGTGGGTATTTTTGGTCATGATGAAGTGTGCCATGCCTTGCCCACCCCGGCTTTACAGATACCACCCCAACCCTATGGAGGCACAAGGTTCATACTCACTCCGGACCCAGAGGTACGTGCCGCAAGACTGGTGGTGGCCGGCCGATGGGGCAGACACACAGCAATAGTACATGGCTGTGTCTTCCCTTCGGACTGAATGGAAGCTGAGCGTTGACAACCCTTGAGAAATGTCTACCGTGATCTTCCGGCTGACAGTCTCATTGACAGCAATGTTTTCACTGCAGTTGGAGGAGCAAGTCTTTTTCCAAATGACTTTGGCCCCAGTGGGGGCCTTGAACTCGCACTCTAGAGTGGCAGAAGACCCTTCGGTGACTATGTAAGAGGGGCGTCCAGGCTCCACCGTCATGGACACATAGCCCAGTGGTGTAGGCAGGGGGTTTGCTTTGGGGCGTTCTTTCTCAGTCGTAGGAGACAGAGTGGCTTCTGTTGTTCCGGAGCTGCTGGCATTTAATGTGTCTGATGGTGAAATGGACTTGCCAACCGTGGTCTGGTTCCCACAAGCGTAACCTGGAGAAGGGAGAAGAGAGAAGATATTTTAGAAGTTTTAAAGGCCTGGGATATTTATCTTTTTAGAGTCTTTGCATAGCACCTAAAGGACGCCAGCATCGGTATCAACTGGAGAAGGAGTTCCACAAATGGGCTGTCACTATCAAAAATGCTCTCACCCCATTTACTATTATTTTTTATTAAAATTTGTGTACCGGCCTTTCATCCACACATCTCTGGGATCTCTTCCATGAAGACAGAAGAGCTCAGATGAGGAGGGTGTAAACAGATGTTGTTAACGTATGGGAAGATACTGAAGTCATAAGTTCATGTCGGATTTTATTAGGTGAGTAGCAGTGGCTTGAAATGAGTTTGCAAACAGACCAAAAGAGAGCTAGTTCCAACATTCCTTAAGCCGTAGAAGGGAGCCATATTCTCAGGCCTAGTTATTTAAAATACAGTGGTACCTCGGGTTACAGACACTTCGGGTTACAGACTCCGCTAACCCGGAAGTAGTACCTTGTGTCAGGGGCGTACCCAGGATCAAAACTGGGGGGGGGGCAAGCCATGGTTGTTCAGGTTGTGACATTTCAGCACGGAAATCATTTTTGCTTCGGGGGGGGGGGACAGCTTGCTTCTAGGGGAGGCGGAGGAGGGAGGATGTGGTGAGGGAGAGGGGGGGGAATTGTGCCCAGCCAGGAAAACAAATGCTCCTGGAAAAAAAATTAGGGAAAATAATGCTTTGAACGCCAATCATTTTTGCTTCTGGGGAGGGGCAGCTTGCTTTTAGGGGGGCACCTGCCCCTCCCTGCCCCCCCTGGGTACGTCCCATGCCTTGGGTTAAGAACTTTACCTCAGAACAGTTTCAGGTTAAGAATGGACCTCCGGAACGAATTAAGTTCTTAACCAGAGGTACCACTGTACAATGCAGTGGTGTATCTGTGATTTCATTCTCTCTTTCCAACATCTTTGAAGACTTAGCTACAAATGGGGTTGGATATATGTCAAGAGCCCATCAGGTCACCAAACATTTGGGTTACCCTCCTCCTGCCCCAAGACAGAGAGAAAATGAGAATGTGTGCACACACTTTACTTTTCCATGGAGTCTGGGTAAAGGTCTCATCTAGTAGAATTAAATTTGCTAATAATAATAGTAATAATAATAATATATTATTTGTTGCTTCAGCCACTTTAGTTGTGGTACCCCACCCAACACTCCATTAAATTAAAGCTTACACTGCACAGTAAAAATCTCAGATCTGCTTGTTGCCACCATGAAAACATTTATCCTGATGAATCCTCTTTATTTTTACATAGGATGTCGACAAAACCACAAACCAATCATAGAATACATCTGTGGACATAGAGCTGACCTGAAACCAGGAGTGAAGGACTTTTGGTCCACCAGATGCTTGTTGGACTCCAACTCCCTTCAGCCCCTGCAAGCATGGCCAAGGGATGATGGGAGTTGTAGTCTAGTGGCAGCAGGGATGGCAGCCCTGACCTAGACAAACCAGTGTTTGGGCTCAGAGTAAGGCAGTTTCTAGCTGCTAGCTTCAAATAGTCTTGATTAAATGGTTGCATTTACATGCCACCATAAGTCATGGTTTATTTTTTATCGATTGATGGAGATGGATACCTCTCAATACAGAGGGCAATCCATAAATGGGGAACCACCACTGAAAAGGTCCTGTCACAAGTTGATTGTGAATTACCGGTAACAGTGTTTTCAGGTAAATGCAGCTGTGGGACCAGAACTATGAGACACACATCTTTCCAAAAAAGAGTTCTGGTTTTGGACTGTGATCTTTCCAAAAATTACTAAAAAGACTGAACAGCAGTCATTAGTCCTGTGAAACATGTTTCAAAACAATGGGGATTGTCACTTAAAACCTCGAATAGGCTATCTTCTTGCAGCTGCCCAGCCAGCTGTTGCTCAATATTGGAAGGACCTCCTAAAGGATGCTGTGTTAGCTAACTGGTATAGGTAAGATAAAGGACCCCTGGACGGTTAAGTCCAGTCAAAGGCGACTATGGGGTTGCGACGCTCATCTCGCTTTCAGGCTGAGGGAGCCGGCGTTTGTCCACAGACAGCTTTCCGAGCCATGTGGCCAGTGTGACTAAACCACTTCTGGTGCAACGGAACACCGTGACGGAAACCAGAGCGCACGGAAACACCATTTACCTTCCCGCCACAGCGGTACCTATTTATATACTTGCACCGGCGTGCTTTCGAAATGCTAGGTTGGCAGGAACTGGGACACAGCAACGGGAGCTCACCCCATTGTGTGGATTCAAACCGCCAACCTTCTGATCAGCAAACCCAAGAGGCTCAGTTATAAGATGGCTTGGCCAGATGCTTTGGTGCAAAAATTAATTTTAAAATCTATGTTTGGCTAAAGGAATGTAATTTAAAGATCCATTTGAGCCAGATTGACACTGTTTTGTTTCTTATGCAAGCAGAGATGGACTACAAAGACATATCCCAGCAGCATACAAAACTTTATGGTTTGCTTTGAACATTGTGGGCTTGAATTTTGGTACTTCTTGATGGGTTGTACTGGCCAGTTAATGTTTTTGTTTTGTTTTGTTTTGTTTATTTTACTTTGGACTCCCCTTGTCTCCTGTATGAGATGAGGAATGGGTTGTTCTGTACAGTACAGTACTGTTAAAATAGTGTTAATAATAAGAAAAAGAAAAAAGAGAAATAACTGCTAAGGGTTGGTTTCAGTGTATTTGAAGAAGTATGCATGTACATGAAAGCTTATACCCAGAACAAACTTAGTTGGTCTCTAAGGTGCTACTGGACATTATATATACCAATATATATATATATATATATATATATATAGAGAGAGAGAGAGAGAGAGAGAGAGAGACACGGCTACCTACCTGATGCTAAGGGCTGTCATTGAATCATTATGAGTTTGTATAGAATTGTGCTAATAGTTTGCTGAATTTGCTCATTTTTGCCTTATTTAAATGGGATTGCATTTCTGATTGTAATGTTTGCTAATTTTTAGTTATTATTATTATGGTGAGCTGATTTGAACTCAACATTGTTACCAGAAAAGCAGAATACACATATTAATGCAATCTTTAATTTAATGGTGGTTACATGAAGGACATCATGTAAAATCTATTATAATTTTAGCAGATCAGACTTTTGCCCGGACGTCATGGGAAAAGCAGAGAGTGGCTTGTCACTGACATGAGAATGCCCCCTGTGTTTTTACAGAAGCCTAGATATTTAGCAGGTGACCATTTTCCTGATGTGAAGTGGTCACCTGCTGAATTTCTGCATGGCATCCAAGCTACTGGGTTTGTTAAGAACAAATTTGGGGGGGGGGGAGAGCGGCACTCAACCACCCACCCCCATTTTGAATTGCCGTTCTCTCCCCTGTTCCTTCCCTTTCACTGAACCACATCTCCACTTCATGATGCCACCCCCTCCCCAGCCATCTCTCAAGGGTATCATGCTGGTTTTAGTTCCCTTTTCCTGCCCCTGTTGACAGGAAACAGAAGATAAGTTTTTTATTTTATTTCCAGAAAGAGAACTTTGCAGGTAAGTGGGCCTTGTAGGGTGGAGTGGAACCTTACATGACAGGCTCTTCCTCTCCTGGGGATGATTCTAAAATAGGTTGCGGCTACCGGGAAGGAAGTGGGAGGTGGGGTTTGAAGCCCCATGTAGCATGGAATAGGAGAGGACAAAAATGGTGTTTTCTTAAAATCAGGGTCTCTGGGTTTAGCAGAGTATGACAAAAATGGGCAGGAGGTTTGTTGGGACAGGTAAGTATACAAAAAGCTGCTAGCCCATGAAAAGGAGTTAGGAATATCCACAAAAAGGTAAAGGTAAAGGGATTCCTGATCATTAAATCCAATCGCGGACGACTCTGGGGTTGCGGCATTCATCTCACTTTACTGGCCGAGGGAGCTGGCATTTGTCCGCAGACAGCTTCCATGGCCAGCATGACTAAGCTGCTTCTGGCGAAACCAGAGCAGCGCACAGAAACGCCATTTACCTTCCCGCCGGAGCGGTACCTATTTATCTACTTGCACTTTGATGTTCTTTTGAACTGCTAGGTTGGCAGGAGCTGGGACCGAACAACGGGAGCTCACCCTATTGCGGGGATTCGGACCGCCAACCTTCTGATCGGCAAGCCCTAGGCTCCAACATTTCCCTGATGAAAATAGGGATGTCCTAAGGAAAAGCGGGGCATTCCAGGATCAAGTCAGAAAATGGGACAGCTTTTGTAAATCCAGGACCACCCCTGGAAAATAGGAACAGTTGGAGGGTTTGTGTACACCGAAAGCACTATTGTACCACGGTCATGGCTCCCCACAATGAATTCCGGGAGCTGCAGTTTGTTAAGGGTGCTGAGAGTCCTCTCACAGAGCTGCAGTTCTGAGAATTATAGATCTGAGAGCGGAATAGCACCCTTATCTCATGACAGCTCCCAGAATTCTTTGGGGGAAGCCATGACTGTTTAAAGTGGTATCACAGTGTTTTTAACGTCTGGTGTGAATGGGGGTCAGGTCAGACCATTGGTGTATATAGCTCAGTTTTGTCTCACACCAGGTGTGAGGAACCTTTGGGTATTGGCTGTGCTGGCTGGGGCTGATGGGCACTGAGATTCAGTAACATCTAGAAGACTCCAGACTTCTGGTTTACAATGACAGGCAGTGGCTGTCCAGGATTTCAGAGAGGGGCTCTCTCTCTTGGACAGCTTTGAAAAGAGGATTAGACAGGGAGAAGGTTGTCTTACAGCTACCAACCTAGATGGCTATGCCTTGCCTCCACTGTTGAACGCAGTATGTTTTGGAATACCCGTCTCTGGAAACTGTAGGAAAGGGAGAGTGTTGTTTGGCTCAGGTCTCACTTGTAGGCTTCCCATGGGTACCTGGTTGGCGATTGTGAGAACAGGATGCTACCAGACACACTATTGGCATGACCCAGCCAGCTCTTCGTACCCACTTACCTAGGAGCAAGCCCCGTTGAATTTAATAGGGCTTACTGATGAGTAGGCATGCATAAGTTTGGAAATTATTCATTTCCACACCCCATCTACTTTGATTTGAGCCTACTTGACTCCAATGGTGGTACTGTACAAGGCAACTGAACAATGGATCCCTTTATTGATGGAAAATACCACAAGTGGCACTGGTGAATATACCAAAATTCAGTCGATTAAAAGCGTTTCAAAATGAAGAATCATCATCCTGTTCTATGAATAAGGGCTCCTCTATCCTAAGAAAACATGGTAGGTTATAGTTAAGGTTGTCAACTGACTAAAACATATTTTTCTGGTTGTTCATCTTTTAATGTTTTCTTTAATTAAATTTTTAATTGAAAAAATTAAAAAAATTGTCCAGTAGCACATTAGAAACCAACTACATTTGTTCTGGGTATAAGCTTTCGTGTGCATGCAGACCCAGAACAAACTTAATTGGTTTCTAAGGTGCTACTGGACAATTTTTTAATTTTTTTATTTCGACTGCGTCAGACCAACATGGCTACCTACCTAAATTTTTAAATCTTTAAATTTAATGTATTTTTTTAAAATTTACAGCCTCACTACTAAAATTGGCCTCTGATGAAGCTTTGCTCTGGAACCTATGGCATCATCAGGTTCAAGGCAGGGCCTTTTCAGTGATGGTTCCCCATTTGAGGAGTGACCTCTCTGGTGAGGAACATTTCTCTCCCTCATTATTAACATTTGAGTCGGATTTTAAAAGAATCCTTTTCACCTAGGGTTGTTGTTGTTTTGGTGAAGTATTTTTATTGCTTTTAAACAAAAGCAGAAAATCATTGCAGGCAATGGCAAGTGTAAAAACGTTATTGCTTCACCCAGATATTTGATGGCCGAAAGGGACTGTTCCCAGCAAACCTGGAAATTATTAGCTGTGATTGTTTTGAAATGTTTTTTTAGATGTTATTAAGGTGCATAAGTATAATTAATGTTTGTGGATGCTTTTCTTTATTTTATTTTTAAAAGCCTTATTGTCTTCCGCCTTGCACTCCTTTGGAAGGAAGGGCGGGATAGACATTTAAAAAGAAAATGCCTCTTCTAAATTCAGCCACAGAGATCACATTTTATGCTGCAACTCTATACCCCACAGCTATCCAAGGTGGTTATCGCCAGGTGATGTTGGACATCTAACGGTCAGGGACTCTAAACATCTATATGGCTGTCTATCCCTGCTATACACAGCTAATGAACTCAATGGGGCTTCTGAGTAGGGATGGGGGGGGGGGAACTGAATTCAATCTGCACTTTAAGGCAAACCTACCTAATTCACACTTTCAGAAACAATATGCAAACCGAAACAGCCAGCCTTCAAAATTCACACCTCTCCGAATGTTGCAGTGCAGCTCTGCAGCTAAGCAATGTGTACAAGCTAAGCATACAAAAGGTGCATAAAAAATGCGCACATTACTGAAAATAACATGTGCATTGCATAATATTTGTGAAAAGAGCTTTGCAAAAAAATGTGTATACGAGGCAAAATTGCCTACAAAAATACGTACAATGGGAGAAATTTGCACGAAAACGCTGATGAACTTTCATGAGGTCTGGTGAATTTTCATGTAGAGAACTGAACTGAAGACAGGAAAAATGAGAAACAAAAGTGCCCATCTCCGCTTCTGAGTAAAACATGCGGAAGGCTGCACTGTCAAATCCTTCAGAACTACAGATACCTTTAGTGCCCGCGACCTCTGCTTTGAACAGCAGCCTGCCACAAATGAATCAGGTGGTTTTCCTGCACCCCTGGCAAGGAGGAACACAATTCACCTGTCAAACTGCTGCATATCAGGCTGCAACCAAAGCCCTGTCCATTACTGTTGACCTCCCTTTCCCAACCCAGTTCCAAAGATCTCCAAACCAAAAGGTCTCCAGTGAGTGCTTACCTGTAAAGAGACCCAGTAGAACCAGGAAATACAGCTGATTTGGACCACTTTTCATCCTGCTATTTTTATCACTTCCTCGGAGCCACTTGTTCTTAGCCACGGCGGTCCTAGATCTGCATACAACTTGCGGCTGAGTCTGACAGACTTGCTGTTGTTTTCGCTCGCAGGCTTATTTCCCCCACCCCTCTTTCCAGCAGACACCAGGAGATGTGGCTGGTTGCTTCCTAGCTCCACCCAACTAAACTTACGAGGGCTCCCACCCCCCTTTTATTTTCTGGCTGTGCACTGAAGCTTCAGTTTTCACTAGAAATGTATTTTTAATTAGGAGGGTGTAGCAGAGTGTCTTGTGATTCTGAGGAGAGCAGAGGTGGTAGTTTATTGGTGCCCCTCTTCTGTAAGGGCATCAGAACACAAGAAGAACAAATCTAACGGGTTGGTTACCCTTTGCATTGGAGGGGATGTAACAAAAAAAGAAATGTATCGGCACATGTGGGGGTCATGTAAATATGTGCATAAATCTTGGGAAGAGGAGACGAAGGACATTTCTGAAATGATAGGTGTACACCAGTGCCTTTATACCACAGATTGTGCCTTTTATCCGTTTTTGATAGGTCAAATACAGACTGTTTATAATTTTTCTGTTAGTAGCTGCTCGAAGGAGCCCACAAGTTTTAGTTTAAATATTCTGTTTAATAAAGTACCGGTAATGCTTATCCTTCTTCCTGAAAAAAAATTGACTGATAATAATAATAATAATAATAATTTATTATTTGTACCCCGCCCATCTGGCTGGGTCTCCCCAGCCACTCTGGGCGGCTTCCATCAAACATTAAAATACATTTAAAATATCACAGTTTAAAAACTTCCCTAAACAGGGCTGCCTTTAGGAATTTTCTCAATGTCAGGTAGTTGTTTATTCCCTTGACTTCTGATGGGAGGGCGTTCCACAGGGCGGGCGCCACTACCGAGAAGGCCCTCTGCCTGGTTCCCTGTAGTTTTGCTTCTCGCAGTGAGGGAACCGACAGAAGGCCCTCGGCGCTGGATCTCAGTGTCCGGGCTGAATGATGGGGGTGGAGACGCTCCTTCAGGTATACAGGACCGAGGCCGTTTAGGGCTTTAAAGGTCAGCACCAACACTTTGAATTGTGCTCGGAAACGTACTGGGAGCCAATGTAGATCTCTCAGAACCGGTGTTATGTGGTCCCGGCGGCCCCTCCCAGTCACCAGTCTAGCTGCCGCATTCTGGATTAATTGCAGTTTCCGGGTCACCTTCAAAGGAAGCCCCACATAGAGCGCATTGCAGTAGTCCAAGCGGGAGATAACTAGAGCATGATAAATTACAGATATCTTAGGTAAAGGTAAAGGGACCCCTGACCATTAGGTCCAGTCATGTCTGACTCTGGGGTTGCGGCGCTCATCTCGCTTTACTGGCCGAGGGAGCTTGTGGGTCATGTGGCCAGCATGAATAAGCCGCTTCTGGAGAACCAGAGCAGCACACGGAAATGCCGTTTACCTTCCCACCGGAGTGGTACCTATTTATCTACTTGCACTTTGACGTTCTTTCGAACTGCTACGTGAGCAGTGCAGGGACCGAGCAACGGGAGCTCACCCCATTGCGGGGATTCGAACCGCCAACCTTCTGATCGGCAAGCCCTAGGCTCTGTGGTTTAGACCACAGCGCCACCCGCTTAGGGGCAGCTAAACCTATGGACTTTGCCTCCATTTGTTATTTATATGACAAGTATAACATGACTGGCAAGTCCCAATGAAATATGGCTTTATCTGGTATTCATTTGTTTAATATCAGGACAGTTTCTGTTGTAATACCTACCGGTAATTTATTGTGTACCCTTTTGGGCATATACTTTATGTGCCAATGGCTGTGAACCCAGGTGTGTGTTTTTTGGTCTTGTATAGTTTTTGTTTTCTCCCTCGCTGTTATTTTGTTGTGCTTTCTATCTCTTCCTGGACTGTTATTTTAATTTCATGGTAAAGTTTTGAATTTTTTAAATCTACATTCTTTTATCCCCTTCATTGATCACTGCCTTGTTGTGGCGAAGGGAAACTATGAGCTATGCCGTGCAGGGCCACTCAAGATGAGCAGGTCATAGTGGAGAGTTTTGAGTAAACGTGATCCACCTGGAGCAGGAACCAACAAGCCACTCCAGTATCTCTGCCAAGAAAACTCCATGGACAAAGACAACAGGCATATAGTGCCTGGCGTGCTCTGGTCCATGGGGTCATGAAGAGTCGGACACAACTATAATAATATAATAATAATAATAATAACTTTTTATTTATACCCCGCCCTTCCCCGCCAAACCGGGCTCAGGGCGGCTAACACCAATAAAATCACAACAAAAACATAAAACAATTCATTAAAATACAGATTAAAATACAATTTAAAATTAAATCTAAACTGCAGCCTCATTTTTAAATAGCCCACCAATCACACCAAAAGAACGAAACATCAGGGTTAAACTGAAACCAACCCAAAGGCTAGGTGGAACAGCTCCGTCTTGCAGGCCCTGCAGAAAGATGCCAAATCCCGCAGGGCCCTGGTCTCTTGTGCCAGACTGTTCCACCAAGTCGGGGCCAGTACTGAGAAGGCCCTGGCCTTAGTTGAAGCCAACCTAGCATCCTTGTGGCTTGGGACCTCCAACAAATTATTATTTGAGGACCTTAAGGTCCTACCCGGGACATACCAGGAGAGGCGGTCCCTTAGGTATGAGGGTCCTAAGCTGCATAGGGCTTTAAAGGTCAAAACCAGCACCTTAAACCTGACCCTGTACTCCACCGGGAGCCAGTGCAGCTGGTAGAGCACTGGATGAATGTGGTCCCGTGGCAAAGACCCCGTGAGGCGCCTCACCGCGGCATTCTGTACCCGCTGGAGTTTCTGGGTCAGCTTCAGGGGCAGCCCCGCGTAGAGCGAGTTACAATAATCAAGTCTGGAGGTGACCGTCGCATGGATCACTGTGGCCAGATCAGGGCGAGAGAGGTAAACGACTAAACAACAACAACAAACATTCTTTTAGACTAGAGCAGTGGTACCCAAACTATGGTCCACAGACCGCTGATCCGCTATGAGCTTCAGCCAGATGGCACGTCCATTGTACTGAATATTCATATTGACTTTTTATTATGTTTCTACTGCTGCTTTTGTGCTTTCTGTTGTATTTTGCCACATAACAATATGAATACTAAAAAAAAACTAAAATTTTAATACAATAGAATGCAGAATTTAAGAAAAAACAAAGCAATATGGATATAATTAAAATATATACAGCACATTATTACAGCTACAGCAGGAAGAAATATCATTAACCCTTAGCAGTTTTCAAGTAGTCCAGGAGAGGGCGGGGGGAAGCTTGGGAACCCCTGGGTTAGAGCCTGCCTGTTTTAATTTGTTTCCAATCTCCACCTGCTAAAATTCCTTAAAAAATACATCACACAACAGAACTACAATTCTACAATTCTATGATTATATGACAAAGTTAGCTCCATTAATTTCAATGGGACTATTCTATGCACAGCTTAGTTTGACACAACCTATAGGGATTATCCCCTCACCACCACCACAACTACACAAAAGAACTTCCCCTTGTACAACAGCCCATACAGACTGTTCCTTTACATCAGCAGTGGGAAGCCTTAGGCCTACAATACCAACCTGTCTGGCCCACAAGACCATTTTGGCCAAGCCACACCCACCTGGTGTCAGGTGTAGGGCAGGAAAAGGCAGGGCTCTGCTGGAAAGGAGTTTTCAGGCATTGCTGTTCAGCTGAATATTGGGCTTTGCAAACCCTGACGATCAGCTGACTGTCAAATCCTGCAAAGTGCCGCACAGGGCTTTGCAAACTTTGACAATCAGCTGGCTGTTGTGGCTTGTGGGATGCTGTGCCCAGGGCTTTGTGAGACCCAACGATCAGCTGATTGTTGTCATTTTCTGATTTGCGCCTTTGGCCCGCTTGGTTTGATTTCAAGCAGCACAAATAAAAATAGATCATAGGATGTCAGTGTGATGCTAGGTAATTGACAGGTGGGTGGCTCACCAGGGGTCAGGCCCCCCGGGGGGGAGTTAACAATCTGGCTGCCAGGTGAATCCACTCACCACCACCCACCTTGCCAGCTCTTGCAACACTTGAGAAATTTGCAGGGCCTGATTAAGTATATTTGAATGTGAAGTTCAAGGTTCCCTTTTTGCCTCCTCCAGCCTCTGCCACACATTTCCTCTCCTTTCTGTAGACAGGGGTGTGTGTGTGATAAAATAATGCAAATACCATGCAAACAACTACTGTAAATTGGATCACTAAATTCATCTTGTCAGAAGAACAAGGGGGGGGGGGAAGGGTACCTACGACTGCAACATGGCAAGAAGCAACGCAGGAGTCTTTCTGTATTGCCAGAGGGGTCATGGAAGGCCACAGCTAACAGACAAAGGCAGGGGTCAGCAAACTTTTTCAGCCGTGGGCCGGTCCACTGTCCCTCAGACCTTGTGGGGGGCCGGACTACATTTTGAAAAAAATATATGAACGAATTCCTATGCCCCACAAATAACCCAGAGATGCTTTTTAAATAAAAGCACACATTCTACTCGTGTAAAAACACCAAGCAGGTCCCACAAATAACCCAGAGATGCATTTTAAATAAAAGGACACATTCTACTCATGTAAAAACACGCTGATTCCCAGACTGGCCGCGGGCCGCATTTAGAAGGCGATTGGGCCACATCCGGCCCCCGGGGCCTTAGTTTGGGGACCCCTGGACAAAGCAAGGGACCAAAACCCAGGATTGCCATTTCTTGGTGTAACGTTGCTCAGGGCATATGACCCCTGAAGATGAATCACAAAGCAATAGGTTGAATCCAACTCACAGCAGCCCCACGCTGAAACTGATAGAGCTAACTGAGCCGTGCTCATCAGTTTCAGTGCGTCTACTCTGAACAGGGCCGGCACCAGATGTCTGCATCTTCTACAAAAATGGAAAGAGAGTACAGTGGCACCTTGGTTTAAGAACATCTTAGTTTATGAACAACTTGGATTAAGAACGCTGCAAACCTGGAAGTAGGTGTTTTGGTTTGTGAACTTTGCCTTGGAAGCAGAACATGTTGAGTGAGTTCCATTTGTAAATTGAGTCCCCCGCTGCTATGGGAAAGCACGCTTTGGTTTAATAATGCTTTGGCTTAAGAATGGACTTCCGGAACGGATTAAGTTCGTAAACAGAGGTAACACTGTATTATGAAATAGGTTGTCATGTCCAGAGATAAGAATGAAAGAAAAGAGCCCTGCTGGATCAGGCCAATGGCCCATCTAGTCCAGCATCCTGTTCTCACAGCGGCCAACCAGATGCCCACATGAAACCTGAAAGCGAGTCCTGAGTGCAACATCACCCTCCCTGCACATGTGGTTCCCAGCAACTGGTATTAAGAAGTATACTGCCTCTTGTCTGACAATGGGGATACAATTTAAGCTTTAGAAACCCTGCAACTGTGACAATCTGAGCTGTGGCCCTTTTTGAAACTTGAAAGATCTTTTCTTCCTACATACCTTATATCAGGGGTCGGTAAGGTTTACCGGTCATGGGCTGGATCACTCCCACGGAGATTGTCCGTGGGCGGGACTGGCGCAGTGCAATGCTGGAAATCGTGTCTGCACATGTCCGCAGCGCCGAAAATCACGCCTGCGCAGAAGCGATTTTCGGCATCTGGACATACGCAGACGCGGTTCCTGTTATCTGCGCATGAGCAGATGCCATTTCTGACACCACTCGGCGAGTCCCCGTGCCGCATTGCGCTGGTTTAGCGCAGCGGCGGGGGACTTGCCGAGTGGGTAGCTCGGTTTGCAGTAAAATGGTCTTCTGCATCTGGCCCATGGGCCCCACGTTGCCAACCCTTGTCTTATATCCTAGTCAGAGTCTCTGGAGCGACAACGTTCTGTACAAGATGCTCTCAACTTAAAGGTTACTTTGGTGAAACTACAGTGAATGTTGCTGTGATTGCTTCCTTGAGATCTTATGATACTACTTGGAAGTTTAAGGTTTAACTGGGCTGCCTGTGCAATTTTGAAGATTTAACTGTAATCTACTATTTAGATTTAGTAATAATAATTGTATTATTTATACCCCACGCATCTGGGTGGGTTTCCCCAGCCACTCTGGGCTGCTTAGAGTACATATAAAAAATTGTAAAACATCAGACACAAAAAAATTCCTGATACAGGGCTGCCTTCAGATGTCTTCTAAAAGTCAGATGTTTATTTCCTTGACATCTGAAAGGAAGGTGTTCCACAGGGCAGGCGCCACTACCGAGAAGACTTCTTGCACTGGACCTCAGTGTCCAGGCTGAATGATGGGGGTGGAGACACTCCTTCAGGTATACTGGGCCAAGGCCATTTAGGGCCTTAGAGTCAGTACCAACAGTCTGAATTATTCTCAGGAATGTACTGGGAGCCAATGTAGGTCTTTCAGGACTGGTGTTATATGGTCTCAGCAGCCATTCCTAGTCACCAATCTAACTGCTGCATTCTGGGTTAGTTGTAGTTTCCTGGTCACCTTCAAAGGTAGAGCGCACTGCAGTAGTCTAAGCGGGAGATAACCAGAGCATGCACCACTCTGGTGAGACAGTGCGCAAGCAGGTAGGGTTTCAGCCTGAGTACCAGATGGAGTTGGTAGACAGTTGCTTTTAATCTGGGCAATTGAACCTGTGATCCTAAACGGATTTCTGTACAAACAAAACTGCAACAAATTTTGCTTTGACTATCCAAGAGCGATATAAAATATCTGAAGGGCTGTCACATGGAAGATGGAGCAAACTTGTTTTCTGCTGCTCCAACCAGTGGATTCAAATTACAACCAAGGGGATTCAGATTAAACATTAGGAAGAACTTTCTGTTGGTACGAGCTGTTGACAGCGGAAACTTGGAAGGTGGTGGGTTCTCCTTCCTTGGAGGTTTTTAAACACAGTTTGAATAGCTGTCTGTCAGAGATTCTTTAGCTGTGATTCCTGCATTGCAGGGGGTTGGACTAGATGACCCTTGGGGGCCCCTTCCAATTCTACAAGTACTGTATATGATTCTAGAGTCTAGGATGAAACTTGTTCAGACTGTGTAATGTCCACATTTCACCAGCAGAGGGAACCCACCACTACTAAAACTGCGTTTTGCACAATAGAAGGCCCTGCCTATGCTTTAATCTCACACTTTATTGCAACGAAAGCATATCATATATCAAAATGCTCAGGAAGATGAGCCCCATCATATACAAAAAAAGTATTCCAGAATCGCCTGCCAGGAAAATTTCCCACACCACTATTTATGGCATTTTAAATATCTTTTCACTCTCTTCCACGTGTGATTCAACATCTCTTGAAATAACAGAGACAGATAAATGAATCCAACACCATCTGAAAAAGAAGACCTAAAGTTTCAAACTGATACACAACACTTTGAATTTACAATCAATTCATGACACACTATGGCCAAAATAATTTGATTCTTTGTTTTTAAACATGGGAGGTAGGAATCAACATTTGGGCACAAATATATTTCCAGAGAATGGTTTTAGATACTACGTTGTCTATGTGGCACAGCTCACCTTCCTGTTGAAGTACATCTGAAGTACATTTCTGAGCCAGACTGACTAAATGTACAAATAACTGGGTAAAATAGCAGAGCGGCATTGGCCAAATGGGAATGGAAATGATTATTTTAAAAGGATTTTTAATTGTTTTGTGGAATCAGCAGTGCAAAAGTTTGGCCACTTTGGATGTAGACAGTTGTTGTTGTTGTTTAGTCGTGTCCGACTCTTTGTGACCCCATGGACCAGAGCACGCCAGGCACTCCTGTCTTCCACTGTTTCCCGCAGTTTGGTCAGACTCATGTTGGTAGCTTCGAGAACACTGTCCAGCCATCTCGTCCTCTGTCGTCCCCTTCTCCTTGTGCCCTCCATCTTTCCCAACATCAGGGTCTTTTCCAGGGAGTCTTCTCTTCTCATGAGGTGGCCAAAGTATTGGAGCCTCAGCTTCAGGATCTGTCCTTCCAGTGAGCACTAAGGGCTGATTTCCTTCAGAATGGATAGGTTTGATCTTCTTGCAGTCCACGGGACTCTCAAGAGTCTCCTCCAGCACCATGTGGACAGTTGGAAGAAGCCAATTGGGGAATGGATTGCAATTCAGAGGAGACTTTAGCAGCAGAAATCTACAGAGGCAATAAATGTCCACTAACCTTACACCAACCCCACTATTTTTGCTTGTTACAGGATCTCTAGCCGAGATCCTTAGTATGTTTGTGCGAGAGAGTATATCCCAACCTCTCTCTTTATGAATTTAGGGATGGTGTGCTAACTTTACTCCAGTTTCCATTTCCCCTTTTCCCCAGAGCTGTGCAACTTTTCATTAGTAAAGAAAGCTTTGAACTTTTCACTTTGGCTCTGGTAAGTTGCCTGTACATATTCTGTTGCAAAGGTTGTGCTCTGGCAATTTATCCTGAAACCCTCACATTCCCTTTCGCAAAGAAAGCACCCCACACTGTGCATCATGGGCCCGATCAAATTTGACGTTCCCCAGCACAGCTGTTAGGAGAAATTCGCCACCCAGTTGCGATCTCCAAACTGTGTTGTAACAGAGTGACCTACTCAGAAAAGAAGTTGCATGATGATAGTTGGGTGGACTCCCTACTAGGCTAATTTGCTACTGTTGTAGATTCTCGTAAAAACGAAGCAATAAAATTGTTTATTCCTGCTAAGGCTACTACAGCACTGTGATGTCCCACTTGATGAGGGCACTGTCTCTCTGGCCATTGTGCCCCAAGCGATTGGTACATCTAAGTCCAGGGGCCAACAAAATTTTTCAGCAGGGGGCCGGTCCACTGTCCCTCAGACCTTGTGGGGGGCCGGACTATTTTTTTTGGGGGGGGAATGAATGAATTCCTGTGCCCCACAAATAATCCAGATATGTATTTTAAATAAAAGGACACGTTCTACTCATGTAAAAACACACTGATTCCTGGACCATCTGTGGGTTGGATTTAGAAGGTGATTGGGCCTCTCAAGAGTCTCCTCCAGCACCATAATTCAAAAGCATAAATTCTTCGCCGATCTGTTTACTTTATGGTCCAGCTCTCACTTCCATACATCACTACAGGGAAAACCATAGCTCTTTAACTATACGGACCATGGTTGGCAAGGTGATGTCTCTGCTTTTTAAGATGCTCTTACTATTATGCAACTCAATCTGCCTCGGATTGAATTGTATGTTCCTGGTAAGACCCCTTTTTAATCCCTCCTAAAAGAATAAAGACATCACAGTCTTATTCCTAAGTAACAAAAAGTAGTTTTACTGTGTGATCCCTGAAGGCAGGCTTAAAGTTACAAGCGTATACAAACAGGTTTACCCCATATGGGAGAAAACCTAGGGAGACTGCTGGTTAGCAGTCCAGGTGATGCGGGAAGGTCGAAAGGAGAGTCAAAGAGAGAGAGTGGCAGCATGCCTTGGCCTTTTACCAGGTATGGGAAGGTCACGCCCACCCACTAGTCACATGCAAGAAAGGATGCTCCAGGCCAGGAGGAACAGGAAGTTCGACTGGCTGGACCAACATCCCCTTGCATGTCCACTCTAGGAAAACAAGGAATGTTGTATTTGACTGCTCCCAGTGGATTACATCTCACATCCTGTATTGCAGGGGGTTGGACTGGATGACCCTCAGGGTCCCTTCCAACTCTGTGACTTCTGTGATGATGGCTGCATATTGTCTCTGCTGCCAGAGGCACTATTATGCCTCTGGATACAAGTTGCTGCTATTTTGCTCACTTCCTGATTCTGGGCTTCTTGTTGACCACTGTGGAAACAGAATGCTGGGCTTGATAAACTTTTGTCTGATCCAGGATGGCTCCTCTTATGTTTTTCAGTAGCATAGTGCCTCTGAATGTGGAGGTTTCATCCAGCTGTTAATGGTGAACAGCCACTTACAGACTTACGGTGCTGGAGGAGACTCTTGAGAGTCCCATGGACTGCAAGAAGATCAAACCTATCCATTCTGAAGGAAATCAGCCCTGAGAGCTCACTGGAAAGACGGATACTGAAGCTGAGGCTCCAATACTTTGGCCACCTCATGAGAAGAGAAGACTCCCTGGAAAAGACCCTGATGTTGGGAAAGGATGGCTTTCTTCCATGTGAATTTGGAAGATTCAACTTTAAATTTGAACTGAATCGACTTCCCCTGCCTGCCATAAATACAATCCTAATCTAATAATTTAAGAAAAGCTGGCTGGATCAGGCCAATGGCCCATGTAGTCCAGTATCCTGTTCTCACAGTGGCTATGCAGATTTACTCAGACGTAAGAAGAAGAAGAGTTTGGATTTGATATCCTGCTTTTCACTACCCGAAGGAGTCTCAAAGCGGCTAACATTCTCCTTTCCCTTCCTCCCCCACAACAAACACTCTGTGAGGTGAGTGGGGCTGAGAGACTTCAAAGAAGTGTGACTAGCCCAATGTCACCCAGCAGCTGCATGTGGAGGAGCGGAGACACGAACCCGGTTCCCCAGATTACGAGTCTGCCGCTCTTAACCACTACACCACACTGGCTCTCACACGTAACTCCCACATTGTTCAATAGGCTGCGATAAGTATGCGCAGGATTGCAGCCCTCATTTATAAGCCTAATTAATAGCAGAGCCTGGGTCTTCATTTTATCTTACAACAGGACCAGTTCTGGCACATCAATTGCTGAAATCAATGGGCTTTATGGCCTGTTAGGTGTGTTTAGGATTGCAAATCTGCTTCCAAGCAAAGATGGAGAAATTTCTGCTGTCAGCACTTCCTGGTGAGCAATGTGGGGAGCCCCCCCCCGTTAGTTTGCCCGCCTTCCTTCCAAGGACCTCAAAGTGGCCTACAAAGTGGTTCTCCTCCTCCCCATTTTATCCTCACAACGACCCTGTGTGGTAGGTGAGGCTGAGAAACAATGAGGGAATCCAAGGTCACCCAGTGAGCTTCATGGCTGAGTGAGGATTTGAACCCTGTTCTCCCATATCCTAGCCCAACACTCTAACCACTATGCAACACTGCCTTCATACTTAACACTGCTGTTTTATCGACGCCATTATGAAATTGTATGGTCGTATTTTAGAGGTATTCTTGTTTCCTTTGCTGTGAGCCACTTTGGGCATGGTTCTTTCCTTGGAAAGGCGGCGTACAAACGATGACGATGCAATCCTATAGCACGTCTACTCAGTGAAACAAATCCCGTCGAGTCCAGGTAAGTGGCTTTAGGATTGCGCAACCAATGTCCTGCTGAGCTGAACGGAGCTTGCTTTTCCATGCACGTGCTCAGGATCCTGCTTGCGCGGTTTAGATGCTCCAGTGTCTAGTCTATAAAATTGATTGGGTCTACTTCTGAGTAAACACGGGTGGGCTAGAGGTCTGTTTCGACTTTCTTATGCGGCCACCCCAGCCCGAGAAACGGGTGAGAATCGCGTTCGTACCCATGCCTTGCAGCCTCCGACCCTTCACACGTGCATCCCCCCCGACTCGCGTCCTCGTCTACCTGCAAGCTGCGCGCGGCGCATTCCAGCACAAAGCGACCAGCCGGCGTCGGAAGAGGAGGCGCCGCCGAGAAACCCAGAAAGGGGAGGCGCTGCGGGAAGGAGGAGGAGGAGGAGACCGGCGGGGAGGGATCCGGAAAGCTGCGAGCGGCTTCCTGCTCCCCCCCCCCACACACTGCCCCACATCCCCGGCCAGCCCCTCCCCGCAAGCCGCCCTCTGCAACAGGAAACCCCGCCAGGGCCTTGCGTCGGGAGGCAGCAGGAGCCAAACTCAAGTTCGATCCAGGTGAGGAGCTCCAAGGTGCGCGCGTGTGCACGGAGTCGATTCGGATCGAGCGGCGCGGGGGAGGGGGTCCGTGTGGACAGAAAGGGGACGTTTCCGGTTCGAAGCGTTCTCAGCGCTGCGCTTTGCTCGTTCCAAAAACAAACAAAAAGATTTTAAGAGATGGGAGTTTTTTGCGCCGTTCCAGCGCAAGCCCTTGTCCGTGGGCATGTTTACACTCGGGAGCAGGCGCCCAACCGGATTCAAACGGGGCTTACTCCCGAGTAAGTGGGTTGCAGGCGGAATCGCGTCTCGCGTGGGAGCAGGCTCTCGTGTTCGTGGCCAGACTCGTGAAAACGCCACCCTCGCGACGTGTTTTTCCAGGGCTGTGCCCCTGGAAAATATGGAGCAGTCAATAAGCGGGAGAAGCGAAGCGGAGTGATCCGAGTTAGGTGCCAAGTATATTTCCCTTCCCATCACTGGGTAACCTTAGAGCCCATTCCCTTAAATCGGCGCTGGAGGGGACGTGGAATCCTGGAGTTTCTCTTCCTTTTCCTTTGGAGGTAACTGTATTCTGCACATGCTCCGGGTAACTCTTGGCTCTGCTTATTCCAGGATTGAGCCTTGACTTTGACCATAGGATTTGTGGCAGCCCTCAGATTATTCCGTGGCAGAAAGTGGCTGGGGGAGCGGAGGCAGACACCTGGAACTGGAACTCAAATTAATTGAATTGAAACTGAAATTAAAAAGAGGTTTAAGAGTGTTGGACCAGGGTTCGAATCCCTGGCTGGGTGACCTTGGGCCTGTCACTGCTTCGCAGCCGAACCTATCTCACAGGGTTGTTGTGAAGATTAAATGAGGAAGGGTGGGGGGAAAATACGTAGGTTCAAGAGAGGAAGGGATAATGCTTAGGATGGAAGCTGGACAAGGATGCATTGAAAGTTTGTACTGTATTATGTTAGCAGGGACGGAGGGGTGGCTTTTGTCCCTAAAAAGGAATATCCAAAAGGATGCATTTTAAGTTTTAGAGAGATGGAAACTGGGATTGGAGGGTGTGTTTATGGGGTGGCGTGTGGCATTGCTACGGCTTTCTGGAATTAGAAACGTGGTTTTGTGTTTAAGGCTAAAAGGCCCTCACACAGCCTTCACCAACCTGGCACCCTCCTTCCAGATGCAGGACTACAACTCCCATCATCCCCAAGGGCACCAGGTTGGGGAAGGCTTCCCTGGCACCGTCCTCCCCTCCTTATCAGGCTAGTTTTACAGCAGGTGTCTTCTCCCTTTCCAGACCCAGGACCCACCTTTTACCTAAACACACATTTTGGGGCCTATTTATTCATAAGAGTCGGAAGGGCCCATGAGAGTCGTCTAGTCCAACCCAATCTGCAGTGACCAAAGCTGATGGGATTTGTAGTCGAACGACTTCTGGAAGACTATAGGTTTCCCATCCTTGCTATGTGACCCATGGAGGCTGTGTTTAGAAGGGGTGGATTGTTTCATAGATGAGATTTTTATGGACATCTTTACCCTGTCCTTTGACACCTGACACCTAAGAGGTGTGTTTTCAGGGCCCGGCCTATTCCTGTGCCTGCTTTAATTGTTTTTAATTTTCGGTATCAAATGGTTGTTACCCGCCCTAGCGCCCGCTGGTGAAGGAAGGGCAGTCAATTGCTATTAGTGTTGTTTTTGATGTAGGTGTAGAAACTATTTTTTTTTTTTTGGTGGGTTGGGAAAGATTGTTTGTTTTCTAAAAATAGGGAATGTGTAATGAGAGTGTGTGCCACTTGAGCATTTTGCAGGAAAAGAGCTACACTGGTTTTTTTGTGCATAAAAAAACCTCTGCGTGTTTTACAACCACCGTTAAAGGAAAGTCCGTAGTCCATTGTTGGAGGAAGCGCTTTCCATGCCAGTAGGGACCGGCAGCTGGGACTGATGTGAGTTGTGGTCCAAAATATTTGAAGGGCACCAGGTTGGCTAAGGCTAGTGTGAACAACACCGAGTTCAGACCGAAAGCAGCATGGCCTGGCCATTCCACCTGCTCATATATGAAACGCACATATCTGGGGGCAAGCTTTTTTTTTAATCTATTCGGGATCCAGTCCATTTCCTGTGGCCTAGAACTGGAATTAGGGAGGTAAATAAGAATAAAATCAAGAAACCCCCCCTTGAAGCAATAGTGTTTGAAATATGGGAAATATTTCCCTGCAGCTGAATTCCTTTGGGGGGGGCATTCAGGGGCACAACAGCCAGCTTTACCTGGAACTGAACTGGGAACTGGTTGCCTACCCTCTCTAGAGGCATGTTGATCCCTCCTCCCCTTGCCACCTCTAGCCTCTCATCGCTCCAGCTGCCCTGGGACCGCAGCTTTTGCATGCCAGACATTTTTTTGCTAGCCAGGGAGGCATCTTGAGCCTGTGAGGTCAGTTCCAGAGCGCATGCCAGGGGCCTGGTGGTTTGGGGGGGGGAGGGTTTAGGCTGCTGCCTCGGAGTGGTTTCTCAGCAGGATCCAGAAGCCCTCTTCTCTCCCCATCTTTTCCTCCTCCTCCTCCTCCTCCTCCTCCACCACCATCACCCTACCAGTTAAAGGATCCCTTCAATGTGTTCCATGCCATTTGCTTGGCATGGAACGAATTCCCCTGCAGCCAATAGTGTGAATCTGCTTTCCCCCTGCAGTGTGCAAAGCTGCTGCGCCCCACATTCGCACAACTAGTTCCCCATGGGTTGGTTCATACGTTACTGCTGGCGACTGGTTGTGGGGCAGCAGACTCTGCCTGGCTTGGAAGAGCGGTCCCCAAAATTATTATTAGGACAACTCGTCACTGTCCCCTACTGAAATGTATCTCAAAAGGATGCTGTTGTTTGTGTGTGCGCGCCAGGAGGAAGGGGTTGCATTTTTGAAAGGATCCTGTGTTTGTGAGTGGAAGGTGGGGATTTAGTGTGTTTTGTGCACTAGCATTGCACCCCCACTTTCGCCCCCACCCTCCATTTCAGATGTTGAAAGACCGCTCCCCCCCCCCCCACAGAGGGATTGATTGCTAACCCGCTCTGGATATTGTAGCTCTGTGTGAAGGACAAGGTGTTTCTGAGGACCCCTTCACAAACAGCCCTTCCCAGAACACTGCTTTAAATGTGCACTGGGGTTCGCACTGTCGTCTGCGTGCGGCGGCACTCCCTGCCCCAAGGAGCTTCCAGTTAACATTCTGGCAGTTGAAGCAGACAACCGAGGGAAATGAGAGAAGGACAAAGGAGCAGGTTCAACTGACGGCTAATGAGAAGCCCGTGTGGTTGCAGCAGGAAATCGCTTTGCCTGTGTTGGCACGTGGCCTGCTCTCAACAGTGGCATGCTAGTTCATGTTCAGTCTATGCACAGGATGCCATGTGTGGCACAAACCAGCAAATGTTGCACGTTAGGGTTGTTGTTTTTTGGAAGAGTCGCTGTAGTGGGCCCCAAAACCAAATCCTTGCGTCTGGCGCTGGGGGCACCCCACAGGATGAAACAATTGGAAAACAACAGTAGCGGCTTTGCATGTGCCTGCCATGTGCTCAGAGGACCACAGGAAGTGACCCTAGTGTTGTTACTCTCGTTGTTTATTGGACTGTTTTGGTGTGGTTTTTCTCTCCCGCCCCCTCCCGTCTCGCTCCACTCTTTTTCAGACAGAAACCAGAGCAGCTTAGAACAATAGAGCCATAGATTTAACAAAACAATGTAGAAAATACGAATGGGAAATGCGACTGTATAAGCAGGCCTGATTTTGCCAACCTGGTGCCTTCGAGGTGGTTGGTAGTCCTGGTTGGGGAAGGCTGAACCAGACAGAACAACAAAAAGGAGGCTCGTGTTTGAATAGGAACCAGTGTTCGAAACCCAGATATATTAGCTAGGTGCCAAATGGCTCCTTAAACCAGGGATTTATAGTCGCCAAAACAGAATGCCTACTTGCCATTTTTGGGCCTAGCAGCTCAAAAGTTGTATTTTTCAATACGACTTTTTGGTTCCTGAAACTTGCTCTGATTGTGCAGATAAAATATAATGGATAGAATTCTACAGGATGTGTTGCTAGTGCGTGAAAACAGGCCGGATCCAAGGATCTCCAGGCATGCACCTCCAGATGGTGGAGACGTCAGGTGCCCCCCTGCCCCCTCCCCAGGCATCTTTACTTGGTCTCAAGTGACTGTTAGCCAGGAGCAAAATGTGCCTGGCACCTGGCTAATTTCGAATGATGAGACGAACGTAGGGACCTGCCTTCTACTGAGTCAGACCATTGATCCTTCTAGTTCAAATTCAATAAGTAAATATTGTCTACACGGGTTGGCTGCAGTTCTTCATCATTAAAGGTAAAGGGACCCCTGACCATTAAGTCCAGTCGCGGACGACTCTGGGGTTGCAGCGCTCATCTCGCTTTATTGGCCAAGGGAGCCGGCGTACAACTTCTGGGTCATGTGGCCAGCATGACTAAGCGGCTTCTGGCAAACCAGAGCAGCGCACAGAAATGCCGTTTACCTTCCTGCCGAAGCGGTACCTATTTATCTACTTGCACTTTAACATGCTTTTGAACTGCTAGGTGGGCAGGATCTGGGACCGAGCAACGGGAGCTCACCCTGTCGCGGGGATTTGAACTGCCGACCTTCTGATCGGCAAGCCCTAGGCTCTGTGGTTTAGACCACAGCGCCACCCGCATCTTCATCATTACAGGCAGGGAATCTCTCTCTGCTGGAGATGGTGTGGATTGAACTTGGGAACTTGTGTATAGGGTGGGGCATCAGATGTTGTTGAACTGCAACTTCCATCACCTCTTACTATTGGCCGTGTCTGGGAATGATGGGAGTTGTAGTTTCAGCAGCATCTGGAGGGTTAGAGACTCTCCATCCCTGCTCTAACCCCACCGAACTACCAGCTTCCCTCAACCCATCTAAAAACATTTAGTGTTTGTGTTGAAGGAGTCCGTCTTGTGGTGTTAGCTCTGCAGCCAAGAAGCCCCCACTTCTCGGAGATGTCCACATCCGGAGCAGAGCTTCAGAAATTAAGCAAATTGCTGGGGGCGGGGGGATGAGAACTCAGAAGGGAAACCTTAAAACGTAAAAGAATACATACGAATATGTAAGAAGACCCGCCTTTCTCCCAAATGCTGCTCAGCGGTCCCTCTTGGTTCTCGCCATAGTCAACCAGGTGCCTTCACACACAGTGCATAGTTAAACTTGAAATTTGCTCCCAGAAGATGCAGTAAACGCCACCGACTTATGCCCCCAGCAGATTCCTGTGGTCTGTCGGAGGGTTTCTCATGATGTGGGTCTTTTAGTGTGTGGCTGACCCTGTTCTGTGTGAAATTGCATTTCTGTTGAAAGATAACGGGGACCCACTATCTTCATTTTTGGGAAACAATTGGGGTTATTTTTTGTTTTCTGACAGGTTTTCTCAGCTGCATAAATGGGCCTTGATCACAAATGTCCACTTCTTAGGGTTTTAGTCATCTTCTAAATGTTTTTTTAATAAAAAAAATAAACCTGTTTCTTAAATGTAAATCGCCTTGAGACAGTGTTTTAAAAGGCAATTCATAGCTTGATGGTGATGATAGTATGATTAGTAACTTAGATGACTGTAGAAGAGGATTGTGTGTGGGATTCTAGAAACGGTACGAAAGCCTGTGCTGATTTGCACATCTTTGAAAATATCAGAGCAAGATGCATTGTGGGTTTTTGTGGTGTTTTTTTTTGCTAAGGTGGAGATGACAATATGGTACAGCACTGATGTTAACATGAAGGCAAGCTAGATCAAGACATGCTTTGCAGAACACAAACTTTGTACACAGGAACACTTTCCACCCCCACCCCCCCTTTAGTGTGCAAAATATTCCTCACTCTGATGAGATCTTATGCCTTCTCCTGCTCCCTCTCCCTTGCCTCTGCTAAACAGCTGGAAGAGGAATCTCAGGGGGATGCCAAGGGGGCAGGATATCACAGCAGGAGGAGTGACTGTTCCAGCAATTCTCAGAAGACTGAGGAAGCCTGCGAGGAAGGTTGTGTCTTGGGACTGAGAGGACATCAGCGGAGCCTGGAGCTGGGAACCAGATCCATGCTGCGGTTGAGAGGGGGGCTACTAAAACAACTGAGGCTACTAAAACAGTTGGGGAATCTTTGCACAAAGCAAAATTAACGTAGGCAGAGTCATCTAACCCAGTCTTTCCGTGGACTTCCAGCTGTTGCTGGACTCCGTTTCCCATCAGCCCCAGTTAGCATGGCCAATGAGCAGGGGGTGATGGGAGTGGTAGTCAGATAAGGCCACTGGCACCCCAGTTCTGGCCTGCGGGATTCACCGCCAAAAACCCAGCGTACATAACTTTGGAAAACACACAAGATACCAACCAAATTCAAGGAGGACAAATCTGTGAAAGGCAACGAGGTAACCTTCATATTCAAAGGCAGCCAAGGGCCACATCCGCACCATTCGGGTAAAGTGCTTTGATACCACTTCAAACCATCATGGCTTCCTCCCAAGGAATTCTGGGAGCTGTTGTTTGTTAAGGGTGCTGAGAGTCATTAGGATGCCCCCATTCCCCTTACAGACCCCCCAATTCTCAAATTTTCCTGTGAAGAGGGATTTATTGTTGCACCATGCTAGGAACTATAGCTCTCTGAGGGGAATTGTTGTCTCCTAACAACTCTCAGCACCTTTAACAAACCATAATAGTTCCCAGAATTCTTTGGGCAGGAGCCATTACTATTTAAAGCAGACCCGCTGTTCCGTTCACAGAGCTACAATGTTCGCAACGGTTTACAGTCAATACCTCTTCACAGGGAGCTCTGGGAACTGTAGCTCCGTGCAGGAGATAATGGACCTCCTAACAACTCTCAGCACCTTGGGAGCTCCCAGAATTCTTTGTGGGGAAGCCATGAGTCATGACTGTGTGGTGGCATTGTGTGGTGCTTAAAATACATGGTGTGAATTTTGCCTAGCTCTGAATATCGGGTGACTGGGGCAGATAGAGGCCTGGGAATGCCCCTGTGTCTGCAACTTCGTACAGTGTCTTTCAGCGTGGGCAATACTGAAATAGAAGGGCCAGTGGTTTCACTTGGGCGCGAGGCGGCTTCCTGTGTTCCTACTTCGACACTTCCTGTTGGAAGCAGAAAGCTGCGCTAGAACGATAACCCAGCGGCGCTCTTTCCGCGCTGTTGCATTGCCTCCATAACCCCTGAGATTTGCTCCCCTCCCCGCCCTCAAGGTGACACAACTGCCTCCCCGCCCCCCCGCGCCCGCTGAGATAGCGGATCTCTCTCTTTCTCTGCACTTGCAGGAGTGTGAGGTGGCTGTTCTTATATCACTTCCTCTTGCAGGAAATCGGCCCTCTCTGTAAATACGCCGGGCCGCTCCTTTTGTTATCGAGCCTGGCTGCAGCAGATGTGGCTGCTCCTTCGGGCCTGGAGGAAAGGGGGAGTCCCCGAGGGGCACAGGTGTCCTGGTGCGTGCGGGTCTTCACCCCCAACTCTGTTGTTGCTCAAGAAACAGAGGCAAGGGCAGTGGTGTGACTCACTTCCTGCCTGGAATTTTTTTGCCCGCTCGGCTGCAGGTAGCGACCGTCGCGAGGGTGCAGATGGGGAATGGGTGTGTGTTAAGGGGCTAGGGCCTTTTTGTGCTGCTCCCATATCCTTAAAAGCACCTCGCAGACATGTCCTCCATCTGCAGCCTCGGAGTCCATCTTGTTCAGTGGTTTTCTTGCTCCTGCCATTTCTGCCTCATCCCTCTCTTGTCCGTGGGGGGCTGCAGCTGCCCTTAATCCTCAGGGCAGCTGATTCAGCCTTTATTATTGTCTTTTGCAAAGTGCATGTGCAAAGTGTTTCTTTCTCGTTCTCGCAGCGAGTCTGAAAAGTGGGCCGGGCGAAGGCCGAGTTTGACACTTCTCTGGGCCGCGTAACAAACTTTGTGGCTGAGCAAAGGAAGTGGGTTTTTCACATCGCACACCCAGCGCTGTCTTGAATGCTGCGCCACACTGTGTGAAGCTCATGTGTTCTCTTGGTGGTTCTGTGGTTTCTCTCACATAATTAATTTGTTTAATGGCTTGTTTTATTTAAGGCAGGGCTTTGTTCGCTTGTTTCTTTGCAGTATTTCTATACCAGTTTTCAGACAGACCTAGAACTAGATATGGAACAACTGATTGGTTCAAAATTGGGAAAGGAGTACGACAAGGCTGTATATTGTATCCCTGCTTATTTAACTTATATGCAGAATTCATCATGCGAAAGGCTGGACTGGATGAATCCCAAGCCGGAATTAAGATTGCTGGAAAAAATATCAACAACCTCAGATATGCTGATGATACTACCTTGATGGCAGAAAGTGAGGAAGAATTAAAGAACCTTTTAATGAGGGTGAAAGAAGAGAGCGCAAAATATGGTCTGAAGCTCAACATCAAAAAAACTAAGATCATGGCCACTGGTCCCATCACCTCCTGGCAAATAGAAGGGGAAGAAATGGAGGCAGTGAGAGATTTCACTTTCTTGGGTTCCATGATCACTGCAGATGGTGACAGCAGTCACGAAATTAGAAGACGCCTGCTTCTTGGGAGAAAAGCAATGACAAACCTAGACAGCATCTTAAAAAGCAAAGACATCACCTTGCCGACAAAGGTCCGTATAGTTAAAGCTATGGTTTTCCCAGTAGTAATGTACGGAAGTGAGAGCTGGACCATAAAGAAGGCTGATCGCCGTAGAATTGATGCTTTTGAATTATGGTGCTGGAGGAGACTCTTGAGAGTCCCATGGACTGCAAGAAGATCAAACCTATCCATTCTCAAAGAAATCAGCCCTGAGTGCTCACTAGAAGGACAGATCCTGAAGTTGAGGCTCCAGTACTTTGGCCACCTCATGAGAAGAGAAGACTCCCTAGAAAAGTCCCTGATGTTGGGAAAGATGGAAGGCACAAGGAGAAGGGGACGACAGAGGATGAGATGGTTGGACAGTGTTCTCGAAGCTACTAACATGAGTTTGGCCAAACTGCGAGAGGCAGTGAAGGATAGGCGTGCCTGGCGTGTTCTGGTCCATGGGGTCACGAAGAGTCGGACACGACTGAGCGACTGAACAACAACAACATTACGACAATAAGCATCGATTGAAAAAAATAAAATTTTCAAGATTTCCTACCTTAATTTAAGGAAGGGTTTCCTAAACTTGGGTTTCCAGCTGTTTTCAGACTACAACTCCCGTCACCCAGAGCTTGCAGGACCCAGTGTCCAGGGATGATGGGAATTGTAGTCCAAAAACAGCTGGAGACCCAAGTTTGGGAAACCCTGATTTAAGGTATTTACTGCACCATGCCACTAAAATAGGCTCTCAGTTTCTATGGTGTGAGGCCACTTCTGTATGAGTCTGTTAAAAGCGTGCAGAACATTAAAGAATGTGGCTGAAAGCTGGGTCACAGTCCACTCTGAAGGGTTTGCCACCCTTTTCCAGACAAGCTTCGCTGTCTTTTTTTTACAGACACATCATGGGCAGAAATTCAACAATAGTGCAGCTTGACGGAGAAATGTGGATATTTGCTTTTAATTTCTGTTTCTTTTGCGGTTGCCGAAAAGCCACAGAGCCATTGGTCAGGGGGAAATGTAGCTATGGCTGGGAACTCTGGCCTGCTAAAGCAGCTTGAAACTTGATGTAATGCATTGCCTTGCATTTATATATATGTCCATAAAAGTTACCAATCCTCAGAAAGTTGTACTGGCCTGCTTCTCCCTATACTGGTTGGCCGTTTTGTGGCCTCAAAGGGTAAAGAAAGGGGGGGGGGGCGTTTTCTGCTAAGCCTCTGGGAGACCACACAAAGAATCAATTCCTTCTTGACTACAAGAGTGGCCATTTATGAGCTTTCTGTAAACATGTCCTGAAATTGCTTTGCAAGCTGGTTATTTTGTGTGTGTGTGTGTATGTGTGTTGATGGTCCCTAGGGGGCATAGAACCATAGCATTGCAGATTTGGAAAGGGACCACAAGGATCATCTATCTCAGGCTTCCTCAAACTCAGCCCTCCAGATGTTTTTGGCCTACAGCTCCCATGATCCCTTGCTAGCAGGACCAGTGTTCAGGGATGTTGGGAATTGTAGCCTCAAAACATCTGGAGGGCCGAGTTTGAGGAAGCCTGATCTATCTAGTCCAGGGTTTCCCAAACTTGGGCCGCCAGCTATTGTTGGACTACAACTCCCATCAACCCTAGCTAGCAGGACCAGTGGTCAGGGATGATGGGAACTGTAGTCTTAAAAAACAACAACACAGCTGTAGAACCAAGTTTGGGAAACCCTGATCTAGAAGCTGACTTCTAAATTGCAAGTTCCCCATTAGGAGAACTACCCAGAGTGCCAACTACGTAGTGGGCAATTATTTTTATCCTTCCTTTGTGCCACCACTAGGGGACACCAAGGTAGTCGTCACTTATGAGGATTATTATTATTTTTTTACCTGTTCTGCAAAAAGAAGACAAATAATGCCTGTGGGAAAACAGATAGGCAATGCCCTAGAGATGGGTATCTGGGGCTAAACCTCAATAATCAGGCTGGGAAACATCAATAATCAGGTTATTCTGTCACACACACCCCACCCCGGGACAGTGTGTGTGTTTGTGTGAGAAGGCAACCCAGGCCCAGCACTTTGAAGAGTTTTGCAATGTGCTGTTTTGATTCTGACCCATATTTTTTCCCCAAACCGAGCTCCTCCCTGGCCACTACTGCCAGGCTTTTGGAAAGGTGCCCTCTATGAGTCAGGCTGTCTGTGGGGTGTGGAGTTTTCCTCCTGCTTGACTCTCTTTTCTCTGAGGCCTCTTTGTAGGTGACAGAGGCGGTATTCATGCAGCATTCACCTCCACCTAGTGCAGGAATTTCTGAGTAATTGGGGGGGGGGAGAAAGAGAGGTGGGGTGGCCTTGGTAGCTTGAATGCCTCTCTGTGTATGAAGCCCCCCCCCCCCGCTCCAACTTGCTTTCCATTCCATCTCTTCTCCCCTCACCCCACCCCGCATCTCCCATATTCTTCCTGAGGACGGGTGTGTATTTTTCCTGAAAAACCGAATCCTTGCAAAGTTGGGTTTTATTTAAAGAGAGCAATCATTTAGGGGGAATCCATGCCATGGGTTCAGTGCACGTGACCTCCCCCCAAGAATCCTTGGAACTGTAGTTTGACACCCCCCTACAGAGCTACAATTCCCCAGCGCCCTTAACAGACTACAGCTCCCATGATTGTCGTGCGGTTTGAAAGCTCGTTGGATGTGGAGCAGGGATGGGGAATGTGTTGTGAACCAAACTCCCAAATCTATGTGCTTCTCCACTGCCCAGTTTGTGAATTTTTCATTTTTCTGTGCCCCCCCTTAAAGGTAGATGCTGGCCCTGAACACTTGGACCCCTTGACTCACCTGGGGACCTTACCCCCACCCGCCCCACAGGGGCAGAATGGAGTTGGAGGAAGGATACAATGGGGTGAGTAATTGGTATGGGGAGGAGAGGGGAAAGAGATGGGCTTTTGTACAGTGAGGGGTAGGACAGACAAAGTTCTACCTCCCCCCCCCAAAAAAAAACAGGGTTTCCCACATTTAGGTCTCCAGCTGTTGTTGGACTACAACTCCCATCATCCCTAGCTAGCAGGACCAGTGGTCAGGGGTGACGGGAGTTGTAGTCCAAAAACTGCTGGAAACCCAAATTTGGGGATAGGGAGCCTGTGGCTCTCCAGACATTGTTGGACTCAAACTCCCATCATCCCCAGCCAGCAGGGCCAATTGCCAGGGCTGATGGGAGCGGGAGTTGGAGACCGGCAACCTCTGGAGAGGCTCCCTTCTCAATTTTAGAAAGGGCAGTGTGTTTTTATAAACCGGATTCGCCGATTGGCGGCTGGCATTGGTGGTTTCTACGGAAAACACTCTTGTTATATGAGGGGTTTTGTGGGTGGAGAGAAAGGTCTGTTTTGAGAACGAATGGAGTTTCCAGGGTGCCTGGCTGGGACCTCAAGCTATGGGTGATCCAAGCAGGATAAGGTGGGGCTCCTTGATCCTGCCACTCAGGTGGTCTCGCGTCTTCCTTACCAGAACCCGGCACTGGGTGCCCGCAGTGGGTCGGCCATGGCGATCATCGGAGCGGAAGACGAGGACTTTGAAAACGACATCGAGCCAGTAAGGGGGAGTTTTGGGAGAGGCGGGAGGAAGGGCACAACGGCACCATAGCTCAGCGGCAGAGCACCTGCCTGGCATGCAGAACGTTGAGTCATCTTCAGGTGGGGCCGGGAGAGCCCCTTCCCTGAGTCCCTGCTGCCAGTCTGTGTTGATCAGACGAACCTTTGGCCTCTAAAAAGTTGCTGGACTACAGTTCCCATCATCCCTGCCAATTGGCCGCGCTTGCTGGAGCTGACGGGAGGTCATAGTTCAGCAAGATCAGGAGGGCCGGGGGTTCCCCACACCTGGGGTAGACAGTACTGAGCTGGGTGGGCTCGGTAGAAGGAAACTTGTCGTGAACAAACACCGAATGTGAGCTGGAAGGAGCTGTGTTGAAAGGAGGCAGTGAGGAGAGGGAGCTGCCAGGGGGGGTGTTAAGGAGGGTGGGGTGGAGAAGGTAGAGTGGGGGAAATCCTGATGTAACAACACACGCACACACACTTTCGTTCCTCCCCTCAGTTCCAGAACCCGGATGCACAAAGCAGCATGTTCCAGAGCCTGGACCTCTTAACACGGCATCCTGCCTACTTGATGGTTTTCCTGCAGCATGTGGTGCTGCAGTTCGACTCCAGCCCTGTGGTAAGCCTTGCGTTTCTTTTTGTCGTTGTTGATTTATTCTGGCAGTTCCCTCGCTGCGAGAAGTGAGGTTGCAGGGAACCAGGCAGAGGGCCTTCTCGGTGGTGGCGCCTGCCCTGTGGAACGCCCTCCCAGCAGATGTCAAGGCAATAAGCAACTGTTTTACTTTTAAAAGACAACTGAAGGGGGAACTATAGGGAAGTTTTTAATGCTTGATGCTGTATTGTTTTTGATATTTGGTTGAAAGCCGCTCAGAGTGGCTGGAGAAACCTAGCCAGATGGGATGTAAATAAATTATTATTATTATTATTATTATTATTATTATTATTATTATTATTATTATTATTACTATCACCTTCTAAACCACCCTCTCGAGGCGATTTAGACATAAGGTGATTTTCGAAATTTAAAAACAACAGATGCGTTTAAAACAAGACTAAAACCCTAATAAGTGGACACTCATTTAAAGACTCATTCCTTCATGAGGACTAGCTTCTTACCACGCTTGGCTGTGGTGCGATTAGGTGGGTCGGCCCACGCAGGTACATCTCGCTGCAGGTTTCCCAAAGCTCATGCAGGGGACAAGCGTTGAGTGTATTTCTTTGGACCAAATAATTTGCACCAATTGTCAGCTTCAATAGTTAACTTCCCACTTAACAATACTTTTGACATGCTTTAATTCAGGCAATTCTCTGCACTGATCTGTCCGGTGCATGGTCAGTTGGAATGGCAAGATTGACAAATGGAATAAGAGATCAAGATGATTTTTTTGATTGGACTGGAAATGTTTTGTGGATTATTTGGAAAATTACTGTAAGCCTGTTAGAAAGTTAACAGTAACAGAGTGAATTCAGCAGTAACAATTGTTGAGATATAAAAAATTAGAAAATGAAAAGAGAGGGATTAATTAGAATATGCAGTGGAAAAGAAAATGATGAAGCGAACCACGGAAAGGGCAGGGGGAGTCTAAATGAAGTGTATTTGGTATTTGGATTCCTATCTATTGTTTTAATTGTAAAATGAAAATGATAAATACATATTTTTTTTAAAAAAAATGGAATCGCATGGTACAGGTTTTTCTGGGCTGCACCAGTTTCGCCGACAGATGAAGGGAATTGCATATTAAATGCAGCCTAAAATAAACATATACAACATTTCTCCCTGCTGGGGAGAAAAGGCTCTATCCCAGCTTTCAGTGTTGCTAAAGCACCCTCCTATCTATGGGCTTATACCTGTTGCGTGGCATAGTTCTCAGTAGGTGAGAGGTTCCTGGCAGAAGCTCAGGATCCTGTGGCTATTCTTGATTTCGTCCTTGTATAGTCAGCTGTTGTTTTCCCCCCAGCAAGTTTCTAGTCCCTTTTATTAATTGAAATATAAGGAAAAACCTGGGGGCAGGTAGGCATTCTTAGCTCATTGCTCGGTAAGAAGCAAACCTTCGCCAATCCCCCATTTGCCCCCCGGCCCTGCAGGCAAGGGCACTGAGATTATTTACGAAGCACTCAATAATATTTTTTTAAAGTGCTGTACAAACAGTAGGATAGGCGTGCGCCCAGTGGCTTGCAGTCTTATAGACACAATAGCAAAAGGAGGAGGTGTGGGAAGGGAAGGGAAGGGAAGGGAAGGGGAAAGTACATTCGGTTACCAACCGTGTTTTCATTTATCTTTGGGCTGGATAAAGATCAGTGAGCGAGGCAGTCTCTTCTGTAGGCTTGCAGTCTGATAGACGCGACACAAAAGGAAAACGGAATGAGGAGGGCAAGGGAAAATAAGCAAATCAAGGCTCGGCGTCTTAAAAGCTAATGCAATATATCAACGATGATAAATTCTGACGTCGTGACCACAAAGTCAGTGCAGGAAGCAGTTATGGATGGTGCAGACCCAAATGGTGGTTGGTCCCAGCCAAGCCAATGGAGGGTGTCCCTTGGTGTAACCTTGCCCTCTCATTCATGCAGGCAGGCAGGGTGGTTGACAGTGGAAAAAAGGATAACCTGACTTCATTTCCCTACTTTACATGTATGCACCAATGCAGAGGGGAGCAGGGAAGGGGCTTTCTGAACTTCCCTTCCTTCTCTCATTTAATGTTGCCTTGATTAGGCCTGGAGTGTTGTTTTGGTTGTTGGTTTTATTTTATTTTGCATTTCTGTGCCACTTTCCTTTCGAATGAACCCCAAAGTGACTTACAGACCATAAATAGCAATGGCACAATAGAGGCATCACAAGCACAGCATAAATCATATAATTAACAAATCGTTGCAGTCTATAATTGCAGTCTATAAAACACTGTTAACAAACCAGCAGCTAAGAAATAAGCTAACGCTCGCAATTACAGCATAAGTCATATTATATGATTACCAAATCAATGGGGCATTTATAATCTATAGAACGATATTAAGCAAGGCAGCAACTAAAAATAAGCTAAACACTATTAAGTTCACACACACACACACACCTCTTCTCTCAATGACTCATAATCTTTCGCTCTGTTCAGTTCATTAAAACACACATACACATCCATCATCTGGGAGTTTGGGAGAGTCGCCATCTTGAATTGGCTCAGGAGGGCCAGGTGAGAAGGAATCCGGCCCCTCCTTTCCTTGGTCGGCTGCCAGCTGCTTCTTTCCTAACTGCCTTCCTTTCTTTCAGCTCTGTTACCTTCATGTGGACCTCATACTGAACCGCCTCGGGGCCAAGGAGGCGAAGAAGCAGTTTGTGGAATTCTGCCATACGTTCCTAGACAAAGCTGGGGTGAGCGAACTCTGAAGGGAGACCGCTTAACAATGGCGATGGTGATCTTTATGAATCTATACCCTACGGGTGGTGTTCTGATAATTTTACTCAGAGCGGTCCTGTGGAAATGACTGGGCCTCACTTTGTCCCATTTATTAATTTCAAAGGGTCTCCTCTGAGTAAAACATACAGGCTGCATTCACACCACAGGTTTAAAGAGCGGTGGTAAAAATTAAAAAGTTGTGGCTCCCCCCCCCCCGGATCCTGGGAGTTGTAGTCTGTTATGGGTGCCGATAGTTGTCAGGAGACACCTCCCCCCCTTTATTCCCCTCAACAGAGCTACAGTTCCCAAAGTGCTTTAACAGCCAATCCCTCTTCAGCAGCTCCGGGAATTGTAGCTCTGTGAGGGGAAATATGGGGCCTCCCGGCACCTTTAAAAAAAACTGCAGTTCCCAGGGTCATTTGGGGGGAAGCCGTGTTTGAAGTAGTATCATAGCGTTTTAAATGTATGTTGACTTACCACCCTCTCTGTCCACAAAAGTACATGAGGCAGCATACATAAGATGGACACCATACGGAAGTACATTGCAGTAACAGAACAGCAGTTGAAAACAAACTAGCAGAAAATGTGATAGAAAGTGGAGAGCCCTGAGACACCCCCTTCCTCTCCTCCAGCACCACTTTCTCCTGCTGGCTTTAACCAGCGTCCTCTCATAACCAAGATTCGAAACCCAAGATCTGAAGCTCCTGCAATTATTCCATTCCTTCTACAACTCTAGCGGTTTAGTAACTGCTGGCCAATTCCCTCACAGGCCCATTCAAGGGTTTGGGAAATCTCACATGCTGCCTCAATGATGTTGGCGATCCACTTTTACCAAAATTCGGCCTGGTCCACAACATGTGGCAGAACGAAGGGGTGCTTGTTCTAATCATTATCCCTTATCTTTTCGGCAGCTGCTGAGGGTTCCTGTTCCATCTTCCGTACAGTTTGAGCTGGGTAAGACTCCATAGCGAATGATGTGCTTGTTGTGCGTGAGTATCCAGTAGGGGAACAAAGCTTTCATCTCTTTTGCACCGAGGAATTTTGCAGAAAGAATGTGTTTTATGCAAAGTCAACCCTCGGGGGGTATTATTATTATTTTTTGCAAATTATTATTATTATTTTTGCATAATAATTTACATGCATTCAGAAACGCCGTAGATCCTTTTGCGAAAGTCCTGGCAGACTCTGGAGAGCGAAGCAAATACAGGTAGGTAGCCGTGTTGGTCTGCCGTAGTCAAAACAAAATAAAAATAAAATTCTTCCAGTAGCACTTTAGAGACCAACTAAGTTTGTTCTTGGTATGAGCTTTTGTGTGCATGCATTCTTGGTATCTGAAGAAGTGTGCATGCACACGAAAGTTCATACCAAGAACAAACTTAGTTGGTCTCTAAGGAGCTACTGGAAGGAATTTTTTTTAAAAAAATTTTTGAAGCAAATACAGTTATGGGTCTTCTACAGTTGTACGTAATTGCAGGAGAGCCATGGAATTTTGCTATTGGTAGCAAAGTCCAGCATCCTGAAAACACTGGCATTTTTTGTTCTGCTGGTTAAAAGTCAAGTTAGTAGTCCTTGTGGATGTGCAAAGCATATGCGGGCATTGCCTGATGGCAACTCTGAGAGAGCCAGTGTGGTGTAGTGGTTAAGAGTGATAGACTCGTAATCTGGGGAACCGGGTTCGTGTCTCCACTCCTCCACATGCAGCTGCTGGGTGACCTTGGGCTAGTGACACTTCTTTGAAGTCTCTCAGCCCCACTCACCTCACATAGTGTTTGTTGTGGGGGAGGAAGGGAAAGGAGAATGTTAGCCGCTTTGAGACTCCTTCGGGTAGTGAAAAGCGGGATATCAAATCCAAACTCCTCCTCCTCCTCCTCCTCCTCCTCCTTCTTCTTCTTCTTCTTCTTCTTCTTCTTCTTCTCTGGAGCATGAAATACTTAGGGAAAGGCCGCTTGGAGGAGCTGCGGGGCTGAATTGAAATCCCTCCGCCCACCCTGGAGTTGGCGATACTGATTGCCACACAGCAGACGTGGGGGCAAAATTATGTTTAAGCTCACGGCAAACAGGAGCCGGGAGTTGGCTTAACGCTTGTTTCTGTGCTGCACAAAAACTTGCGACATAATGTATAACCACATTGGGTCTCTTGTGGTGCTGCAAGACTGCTTGCCTGGTTCGTGCTCCCTTTCCCGATATCTTCGCCTCCACCCCTCCCTCTGAGCTGCAGTTCCTAAACTGTTCTCCCTCCTCCCTGCCTCTGCGCCCTCCCCCCCAGCAGCCTCTGCGGCTGGCTTGCTCCCCCTCCTGGCTTTCTAGCTCGCAGTTGTCGGGGAGCCCCACCTAGCTGGTGAAACTATCTGAAAGACAGGAAGTTGGAGGGCTTGGGGGGGTGGGGAGAGAGAGAGAGAGAGAGAGAGGCAGGGAGGGCTACTTCTCTCCCCCACTGCTCCGGCCAATTGATGAGCTCATCTGGAGCCACGGACTGGCCCTGCCCTTTTCTCCTGCCACGCCGGGGGTGGGGGTTGTGGGGGGTGGGGTGGTGGTGGTGGTGTAGAAATCTTGAGTGCAGCCAGGCAAGGGGTCCTGCGGCTTCGCGGCACCATCTAGTGGGCATGCCTGCCAATTGCAGCTGACTGCCACACACTCTGGAGAGCGCCAGCTGTTCCCCACCCTCAGAAAGGAATTTCTGAGATGAGAAATGTGCTGTGGTGCCGCACGACCGTGGTGCCACATGGTGGTGAGGCAGTGGGGAAGATCTCTGCAGGCAGGGTTTGTGTGTGTGTGTGTGTGTGTGTGTGTGTGTGTAAGGAGCTTCTAGGAGACAGGACCTTTGCACTGGGGGGTGTATGCAAGATGAATGAAGAGAGAGAGGGGGAGAAGTACTAGAACACTGAAATGGGGTCGGGGGGGGGGGAGCGCAGGGCCACCCCCTGTCTCTGCTTCCTGTGAATGAGTGAGCAAATGTGTTTATATATATATATATTTCACAGAGGGAACGCAGGTGAACCTTTCGATCTGGACCACATTCGTGCCATTCATTTGAAGCAGATATTGCAAAGCTACCATTCTCAGAGTTCCTTGTGACGAGGGATTGGTTGTTAATCCCTCCTGGGAACTGTAGCTTTGAGAAGGGGGTGGCGGGAGGGTCTCTCCTAACAACTCTCAGTGCCCTTAACAAGCCACAGCTCCCAGGATTCTTTTTTGGGGGGGGGGGGAAGCAATGACTGTTTAAAGCAGGCATAGGCCAACTCGGCCCTCCAGATGTTTTGGGACTACAACTCCCATCACCCCTAGCTAGCAGGACCAGTGGTCAGGGATGATGGGAACTGTAGTCTCAAAACATCTGAAGGGCCGAGTTTGCCTATGCCTGGTTTAAAGGGATGTTGTGGCTCTTTAAATGTGCTGCGTGAATGTGGCCTTAGAAATGGCTGGAAAAAAGGGAGTATATATATGAATGACAATATATAAAAATATATAAAAATAAATTACTTCTGAACCACCCCCTCATTGAAAGATTCTAGGCTGGCTTGCAAAAGTGCGAACGAAACCAAGCAACAGTAAAAAAAAAAAAAAAAAACCAACTTGAAGCCAGGAAATAAACGTGACAAAATGCAACAAGGCAAGGGGCAATAAAGAGGTTAAAAAAAAAACTGAATAAGATGACTCCAAAAAATATTTTAAATACCTGGGAGAGATCTCTATACTGTGTTCTTAAAACAGAAGAATACATTATTCCTTGTGTAACCCAGGTTCCAGGATCAGTGGCGCCCTTTGTGATATCTGAGAATGCAATTCAACCTCCCAGTTCCCCCATATTTCTGAGATTCCACCCAACAGTGCTCACAGATATTGATATTTATCTCCACAATCATAAGGACCAGAAACTTTTTTATATATAACGTAGAGGGAGGGGAAAGTGATAGTAATTGTGTACAATCATAGATGTGCTAGGTACATGATGCCCTACTGGGACGCGGGTGGCGCTGTGGTTAAACCATTGAGCCTCTTGGGCTTGCCGATTGGAAGGTCGGTGGTTCGATTCCCCGCGACGGGGTGAGCTCCCGTCGTTCGGTTCCAGCTCCTGCCAACCTAGCAGTTCAAAAGCATGCCAGTGCAAGTAGATAAATCGGTACAGCTGCGGTGGGAAGGTAAACGGCGTTTCTGTGCACTCCTAGAAGCAGTTTAGTCCTGCTGGCCACATGACCTGGAAAGCTGTTTGTGGACAAATGCCAGCTCCCTTGACCTGAAAACGAAATAAGCTCCGCAACCCCATAGTCGCCTTTGAATGGACTTAACTGCCCAGGGGTCCTTTGCCTTTACCTTTACATGAAGCCCATATGCTGCCAGAGGGGCTAGTCCTTTCCATGATGCCCAACTTAATGGTTTTTGGGGGATTATGCATGTTCATGCTTCTGGCAGCCCCATTCCCCCTGCTGCCACTTAAGCGGCCTCATGTTTTACCAACGCAGATGGTTAATTCACCTATCCTTGTATAGACCCCTCCAATTGTCATTGTAGGTCTCCAAATCTCAGGCTCTGAATCCTCTTTTCCTCCAGCCTTTCCATCCCACAGCATTTTTATTAGATATACCCGGGGACTCCTGAAAGCAAGTAGGCCCTTGGGTCATGAGAGCACAGCTGCACAGAAGCAGAGGTGACTCTCTTCTTCCTTCATTGAAATGGGGCCCACAAATAAACAAACAGCTGCTCCACCCCAGAGATGGCTGCATTACTGTCCTAGGACAGCTTGCTCTGCTCCAGAGGCAGCTTCCATGTTGGCGGCAAGCCAGAGACAGTGGCATCCAAACAGCTGCAAGCGATTTGCCTCAACGATGCTATGTTTGCACAAAAATCACAGAGGAGATGCCTCCCCTTGGAGCGGTCTCCGAATCCCAGGGCACTTCTCCAGTCAGTCCTGCAGGCTGATCACTTTTTGTTTATTCCGCAGGCCGGCTGCCAGGACAGCTGGGAGAGCTTTGAAGGGCTTATTTTCTGAGTCTCTGCGGTTGTTTCTAGTTCGGTTTGAGGATTTGTTTGTTTTATTTTTTTAATTGCTCTTGTACAAATATAGCAGCAAGAATACCCCTCTGGACTTTAAGGATACGGACTGTGAAAGGAAGCACAGAGCGACGTGGACTTGGGAAAGTTTCTAGGACACCCTTGTAGCAGGAACAAATATGGCATTGATGTTTCCAGCAGCAGCCATCGATCTTCGTCATGCTGCTGTTAGAGGAAGTGGGGGGTGGAATGCTTAAAGTTTGCAGAGTTTCAGCCTTGCCGCATGTCGAGGGCTGGAGATCTGAGTGTTGAACCTGCCAGAATTCTCGGGATTCTAGTTCTCATGACCTCTTACACCAAGCACACTCCTAGGACGTCCATTTGGAGGAGTCCATCCTTCCACATCCGTCGTGTTTCTGAAAAGCAACAAAAACATCCGCGTTCTTTTGAGTCCGTATTAATGCACGCATTGCGCTCTGAATGCGGCTTGGAAGATTCAGTCGGCCCGATGAGCTGAAGTCGTGCAATGGCTGTGTGCTGTGAGTCAGCAGGTTCCAGATCTCAATCCTATCTCTGTTGCACACTCATTTAGGCAACATGAAATTGTAGCGCACCCCAGATCTGCAAGCTGGGAACAGGAATACCGATGTACCTTATGGGATTTTTCTAGGGTGACTGAGATCATGTATGTGAAGCATGCTGGAGCACTAGACTCTAAAATACTGTCTAAGAAGTGCTGAATTATTATTGAATGATAACAAAGAGGGCAAACTTCTGCCTCCTCAGATTCTCTTCTTGCTCAGCAGCTTTTTAACATGTTTCCAATTAGTAAAAAAAAAAAAAAATCAACCTCCAAATTACTTTTTTAAAACTTTGCACAGAACTATGCAGATTGCAGTATGCAAATTCAGTTGTCCATCTTACTGCAGAAGTTCTACAGTGCAAGGGACCTTTCACTTCCTGTTTCCCCGTAGGAGGAAAACTTGAATGCTTCTGAGCATTTGCTGGCGAGAAGGTACATTGGGGCAGTGCAAAACTGTCTTGAGCTTTGGGGAGTATTCCCCTGCCTTAAAAACGATATCTTGGTATTGGGCCTCCAGACTTGTCCTTTGAGCCTCTCAGTACCCCCCACAACCAGTTTTGCAGCATGCCTAAAACTTTGGGGGCCCTCCTCTCTCCTTACCGCAGATCGTAACCGACCCGAGCTTCTACCCGATGACCAGCAGCGAAAGCACTTGCAGGACATCCAGTCTTTCCAAGAACAGGAGATTGCTCGGCAGCTGGAGGACTTCAGGTACAGACCCTGCAGCCACCAGGCACGGAGGTAGTGGCAGAGAGGATGGCGGCGGGATGGGTATCCTCTGAGGGTGGTGAAACTAACCAGAGTGCCGCCCTCTGGAAATCTAGACCCCTGAGAGTGTCTGTAGGGCCCATTGGCCCATCCAGTCCAGTATCACCTACACTGACTGGCAGCAGCAGCAGCAGCTGTGCAAAGTTTCTAGCAGGGGTTTATTCCCAGCCTACCTGAAGATGCAGAGGATTGATCCGAGGATATTCTGTGTGCAGAACAGATGCCCTTCCACTGAGCTGAAGCCCTTCCCCAGCACTAGAAAGCTGATTCAGACGATTGGTGCATTTAGTTCAGTACTGTCAGCGCTGTCTGGCAGCAGCTCTCCAGGGTGTCAGGCAAAGGGCCTTTCCAGTCCTGTTTGGGGATGCTGGAAATCGAACCTAGAGCCTTCCCCATGCAATGCACATGCTCTACCGGTGAGCTACAGCTCTTTCCCTTCCTATAGAGTCATAGGCTTGTAGAGTTGGAAGGGACCACAAGAGTCATCTAGTCCAACCCCCCTTCAGTGCAAGAATCCTTTGCCCCAACATGGGACTCGAACCCACAACATTGAGATTAAGAGTCTCAAGACCTACTACTGACTGAGCTATCCTAGTGCGCTGGGGTGGAGGAACAGAAGCACCTTTGTTCCTGAGCTGGCTTGGCTCAGGGCGTGCATTTGCGGCACAAAAGAGCCCTCACTGCCTCCTTCTTTGTTTCCCGAAGGGAAAAGAGGAAGATGGGGATGACCCCGGGGGAGTCTGAGCTCTTTGAGTTGGAAGGCTATCGGACGAAGGACAAAGGCATCCGTGAGGCCAAGGAGAAGCAGCTGGCCGAGTTGCTGATGGTGAAGCTGGAGGAGATGCAGTGAGTGAATGTCTCTCTGTTCACCCAGCGCCTAATCAGTGAGCCTGCCCATCCAGACCCACAGCCCAGAAAGCAGGCGGCAGTCTCTTCCTAGACCCAGCTTCCCTGACATAGAATTGCAGGGGGAACCCCAAGGGTCATCTAGTCCAACCCCCTGCAACGCAGGAATCTTTTGCCCAACATGGGGCTCGAACCCACGCACGACCCTGAGAATAAGAGTCTCATGCTCTACAATCTTTTTTTTAAAAAAGGCCAGGGAATATATTGGTAGGGGGAAAGTGTGTGTGTGTGTGTGTGTGTGTGTGTATTTCCTTTTTCCATACCAATATCTTCCCTGACCTTTTTTTTTTAAGTACAAAAATGTCTGGTCAGCAAAACAAAATGGACTCTGCAGCTTCTTAAAACCTTCTACTTCTTATTTAGGCTTAGTGGACCTACTCAGGTTGTTGTTAATTTTAAGCAACCCCACCCCACCCCAGGCTGTGCTGGTCCCATCCATACTTCCCACTTCTTCCAGGGAAAATGGATTCACCCAGACTGGCGTCTCTGTTGTGCAGACCTTGCCTCTTTTTTCCCAGGAACCGAGCTTCTGGTCCTTGGCAGCCGTCCCGTTCGCACTGGGCGCAGCGCCAGAAACTGGCCTTTCTGCCTCTGGTGTCTCATCTCTGAGGATGTGGCTGAGGCGGGCTGATTACGGCCTCCCTAGGCCACCCTCCCCCCCTCGCTGCCAAGTTCCTTCCAGATAATAGAAACCATCTGTCAAGCAGGGGAAGAAAGAGAGAGGGAGACGTCGTCCCCCGCCCATGTCGGGATGTTGCCTCCTGTTGCATCATCCAGGCAGGGTGTATAAACTCCCCTGGCAGCCCCCCTCCCGTCCCCATCTCAGTCCTTGCATCCAACTCGACCCAGCAGCTCCGTTTCAGCTGTGAGCGCCTCTCGAGAGCCACAACCCGCACCTCAGAACATGCGTATATGCCTTTCAACTTTTATTCTCTTACCGCGCAAATATGGGGCTGTTGTTCGGGTGAGTTTAAACCTGCAAGGAGCCGGGGTGGGGAGATGGGGAGGTTGCTCCTGAGATGCATCTGCCTTTGGGGTTGGTGCTGTGTGTCTGGGGGTGGTGGGGGCGCAACTCCTGCTTTAGGGATTTGGCCTAGACATAGAATCGTAGAGTTGGAAAGGGGCCCTGGTGCTCATCTAGTCCAACCCCCTGCAATGCAGGAAAATGCAGCTGTCCCGTACGGGGATCGAAGCTGCCACCTTGGCATTATCAACGCCACATACTAACCAACTGAGCTGTCCAAGCAATCCAGCTAGGCCTGCTCCTTCCCTTCAGTTACTTGAGGGTCAAAGCGGCCAGCATGTTGGACCGGGATCAGGGAGATCTGCGTTCAAATCCTTACGAGGCTGGGGAGCTTGCCTCTTCTTAACCTTGGCCAGACCTTGCTACCATACCCTCGGGGTTGCTTTGGATGAGGGTGGACTGGGAGAGTGCCCAACCTGAGCTGCTTGGCAGAAGCAAAGGGGGCACAGATCGAGTAGGTGAACAAATGCGGATTTCACAAACCAATCTCTGTCATACTTACGGTAATATTTTTATTTTATTCTCTTGTTAGTTATGCTCTTTTAAATGTGCATTTTATATTTGACTTCACTTAGCAATGGTTTGGTTTGTTGTTGTTTATTTTTGAAATGTTTAAGGGTGTTTTTTGTTAACTTTGTTTGTGTTAAATATGTATTCTGTAGTTGACCTCCTTTGTAATGTTTTATTTTGAAATCTCTTAAGACAATATTTTAGTTTCCTGTTAATTCTGTTGCTTTGACTGTATACTCTATATTTGATTTCCTTCAGAAATGTTGGATTCTGGATTGTTTTATTGTTGTTTTAATATGCGGTTAAACCGCTTTGAGATTTTTCTTAAAAATATAAAGCAGTATAGAAATGAAATGAATTAAATTAACAACAACAATAATAATAATAATAATAATAATTTCTCTCTCTCCTTTTTCATTGTTGATTTCAGCCCCACCATTTCTGTCGACGAGGAGAAAAGGTACCTAACAGGCAGGGCTGCGGAGACAATTGTTTTGGCTGTATGTAGGGGGGCAGTTTCAATAGTTTTATTTCCATAAAACTAGAATCTTGGGAACAGTCTTTTGCTAAGGGTGCTGGGAATCATTAGCTCTGTGTAAACTTCAGTTCCCAGGATTCTTTGCTGGAGGGGCGGGGCAGAGCCATGAGCTGTAAACATGCTTAAATGTACGGTGTGGGCAAGTGTCTTTTATGAAGGCCCATTGCAGCTGCTCAGTGACCTCTGCCCTTTCCCTCCCCTCCCGCCACTCATGGTGATTTGCTCTAGGTTTTGTGGTTATTACAGAAAAATAGTGTCCTCTGCCCCCCACCCCCCACCCCAACAACCGGCACAGACCTTTTTGGAGCTGTACCAATGAATCATACCCTGTGTGCATGTGTGTGTTAGTAAGCGCTTTGTAGAGAATTTGGAATATTGCTCCAGAATGCTGCACCAAAATAGGCTTTCCTCCTATATATGCATACCATAACAACATGAGAAAGAGCATGGCACAGAAGTGAATGACAATTCAGTTGCTGCTGGCACAAGTATGTTCTGGTTGATGTCACTAGAGAATTTACTAGCTAATACCAAAACTGAAAGCGGACCAGTCTGCTCAGTTCTGCCTTCTCGGTGTTGCATGCCTCCCGCTGCTGTCTGCAACCACTCAACAACTTTTCTTTTTTCTTTTCCCCTTTCTCTCTCCCCTCCGGCCCCTTAGTTCTGCCATTTTTGCCGCCGTTGTGACATATATGAAGTCCCTGGGGGTTAAGACGAAAGCCGCCGATAACAAGAAGTCGAAAGCCAACTTCTTCCGCAAGAAGGTAGGGAGAAGTCTGAAACCCAGAATGGCACCATTCCCCCCCCCCCTGCGTATTTGCTTCAGATTGATTATCAAGGTGGTTTTGCATTTTATGGATTTGCAAGCTACCGCTTTTCGTGGAAAGCAATGAATAAATAATAATCTGGGACCTGGGTGCCTTTCCCTTACCCTGCCGCACCCAAATGATGATAACTTAAACAAAACTGGTTTACTAAAGTCCTAGCTCTTGCCTTTCAACAAAAGAGCTTCACCTTTGTGAGAATTGGATACATCTAGAACACATCGTGGAGAGTCTATATTTGGCCAGAGGTGGGATTAGGAAACTACTTCATCCCTACCTTTGAAGGTGACCTGGAAAGTACAATTAATCCAGAATGTGGCAGCTAGACTGGTGATTGGGGGCGGCCGCCGAGACCATATAACACCGGTCCTGAAAGACCTACATTGGCTCCCAGTAAGTTTCCGAGCACAATTCAAAGTGTTGGTGCTGACCTTTAAAGCCCTAAACGGCCTCAAAGGCCCAGTATACCTGAAGGAGCGTCTCCACCCCCATCGTTCTGCCCGGACACTGAGGTCCAGCTCTGAGGGCCTTCTGGCGGTTCCCTCACTGAGAGAAGTGAGGGAACCAGGCAGAGGGCCTTCTCTGTAGTGACAGTTGCCCTGTGGAACGCCCTCCTATCAGATGTCAAGAAAATAAACAACTATCTGACTTTTAGAAGACATCTGAAGGCAGCCCTGTTTAGGGAAGCTTTTAATGTTTGATGTTTTATTGTATTTTAATATTTTGTGGGGAGCTGCCCAAAGTGGCCGGGCAAACCCAGACAGATGGGCAGGGTATTAACAACAACAACAACAACAACAACAACAACAACAACAAATTCTATTATTATTTATTAGTGAGACCATTGGGACCATCTAGCTCCAAATTCCTTACACTGACTGGCAGCATTTAAGACACGGGATGTTCCCAGCCCTTCCTGGAGATGCAAAACAGATCTTACTCATTCTTCCTCTCTCCTCCTCCTCCTCCTTGCTTCCTGTTCACCCAGATTTCGGGGACCAAGAAGCCTGAGGAAGCTCCCAAATCAAAGAAGGGCTTCAGCATTTTGGACCCAGCACGCTGGAACCGGGGAGACTCCCACTGTAAGTATTCATTTGTGGGCAGGAGCACAGCCCTGGTTCAGGAGGCTGCTCTCCCTGTACTCAGCTCAGTAATCCACAACCTCCCTGGTCATTAAAAACAAACAAACAAACCCTTAAGCGAAGGGCAAAGAGTCAAGGGTCTTCCCAGAAGAAATGAAGGCAGGCCCCCAAAGTGGGTGTGTCCACTCTTGCCCCCATCCTGGAAAGAACAGGACATAACAGGGACAAGGGAGGGTTGAGGCTGCATAGAAAAGCTGCCCTCTTCTGAGTTAAGTCAGTATAGCCAGCACCAACTGGCAGCAGCTCTCCAGGTTTCTTGCATGCAGGGCAGATGGTTTTCCACTGAGCAACATCCCTTCTCCCTTCTCTGGAAATGCCTAGGACTGTCCTCTTTGGAGCAGGCTCTCCTCTAGCTAGTAATTGTATCTTAGAATCTGAAGATCAGGGGTGGTCCACTTTTTATAAGTTTATAGTGGGGTTTTTCCTCCTCCTACAAGCCCACAAAACTGTCCAGTTTGCATGCGCCAGGCCAGCTTGAGTGGTGAGTCTGGCATGCTCTTTGCCCATAAATATTTTTTAATAATAATAACGGAGGATTATTATTATTATTATTCAACTCAGGCAGGCGCTGTTGTCCCTGGGCGGGGTTAGACTTTATACCTCTCTCTTCCCCTGCCCAGTTTTGCCTTCCCTCCTCCATTTCTCCTCCTCTTCTTTTTTCCTGCATTTTTTGTAGATTCTGATTACAGACAATCCAAACCAGAGGGTGAAGGTACCAGTGCCCCCCATCCTCCTCCTCTTCTCCCCCACCCACCCCAATAACGCATGACACCCCATGTGTCACCTTGTCCCTCTCTTTGCGGAGGGGTCCGCATTAAACTAATGCATCCCCTTGTAACCTCAGGCACTAACTTTTGGTATTCATGGTTTCACATAACAACATTCCCCCCCCCCCGCTGCCCCACCCTCCTGACCATACTATATTACTAATATATCACACACATTCCTGTACAAGCCCATCATACCCTTCAACGTTATCGGACAACTTCCTTGGCATGCTGTGGCTGCTCGCTATGTTTCCATCCGTGTGTCTGTCTGTGGGAACCGTGTCTGTATTGGCTTTAAGTTGGGAAAGTTAAGTGGGAGAGGACTGCTGGGTTCCTTCCTCTTCTCTGAAGGCTTATGCACTTACAAAATAGTGCCCTTGCATATTTTATATGCAACCCCACCCCCCCAAAAAATAATCAATTAGCTTTGCCTTTGAAGAGTGGGACATGGGTGGTGCTGTTGGGTAAACCACAGAGCCTAGGGCTTGCCGATCAGAAGGTCGGCGGTTCGAATCCTCGCGACAGGGTGAGCTCCCGTTGCTCGGTCCCAGCTCCTGCCCACCTAGCAGTTCGGAAGCACGTCAAAGTGCAAGTAGATCAGTAGGTACCGCTCCGGTGGGAAGGTAAACTGCATTTCCGTGCGCTGCTCTGGTTCGCCAGAAGCGGCTTAGTCATGCTGGCCACGTGACCCGGAAGCTGTACACCGGCTCCCTTGGCCAACAAAGTGAGATGAGCGTCGCAACCCCAGAGTCGTCCGCGGCTAGACCCAATGGTCAGGGGTCCCTTTACCTTTACCTTTTGAAGAGTTGTCACGGACACTTAAATTATTGGGGAAGCAGGAGTCGCTGGATTCCAACTCCCATCAGCCCAAGCCATCGCGATACTAAGTCCACAATACCTGATTCTATCATTATGATGATGTAGGCTCAATGGCGCTCAGTCTTCACACTCATGTTTCGTTTGGTAATTACTGTACAGCGGTACCTTGGTTCTTCAAACTTAATCCATTCCGGAAGTCCGTTCCAAAACCAAAGCGTTCCAAAACCAAGGCGCGCTTTCCCATAGAAAGTAATGCAAAATGGATTAATCTGTTCCAGGCTTTTAAATACAACCCCTAGAACAGCAATTTAACATGAAATTTACTAACAAGACCATTGATCCATAAAACGGAAGCAATAATCAGTGTGCTGTACTATAACATAAATAAAACAGTATTGCAGATGATAAAAATTAACATTAATTTTTCCCTTACCTGCGTTGATGATAGTCATTGTTTGGATTGGGGGGGGGGGCTTTTATCCATTTTTGCAGTCACACAATCAGTCAGTAGCTGAAATGGGTTCCACACAGTCACAAAAACAGATTAACCTAAAAAGCCTCTGACTTTTAGAAGACATCAGAAGGCAGCCCTGTTTAGGGAAGTTTTTTAATGTTTGATGTTTAATCGTGTTTTTAATATTCTGTTGGGAGGCGCCCAGAGTGGCTGGGGAAACCCAGCCAGATGGGCAGGGTGCAAATAATAATAATAATAATTTATTATTATTATTATTATTATTATTATTATTATTATTATTATTATTATTATTCGCAGGGGCAGACCCTCATAACCTCTGCATTCAGTGAAGGGTTAGGATTCGAACAAACTCATAAATTCATACATTTAGCAAGGGCTGACAAATAATGCCAGCTATTACTGAGGATTATCGGGGGTGGGCCTTGAAGAAACAAAAGGATGATAATGGCCTGGTTGGCCACCTGCAAAACATCAGGCTCTCTGCCCCAGTAACTTTTGTGGTAGGATAGCTCAGTCGGTAGAGCATGAGATTCTTAACCTTAGAGCCCCACATTGGGTGAAAGATTCCTGCATTGCAGGGGGGGTTGGACTAGATGACACTTGTGGTCCCAACTGTGAGTCAGACCTTTGACCTGGCCAGCTAAGTATTGTCTACACCAGTGTCTCCCAAACTTGGGTCTCCAGCTGTTTTTGGAACTACAACTCCCATCATCCCAAGCTAGCAGGACCAGTGGTCAGGGATGATGGGAGTTGTAGTCCAGAAACAGCTGGAGACCCAAGTTTGGGGAAACCCTGATTTAAGGTATTTACTGCACCGTCCCACTGAAATAGCCTATCACTGGCTGTGGCTCTCCAGCGTTTTAGGCAGGGTGTCTCTCCCAGCCCTACCAGGAGACTCCAGGGATTGAACCGACGACCTTCTGCATGCAAGTCAGATGCCCTAACCACTGAGCTATGGCCCTGGTGCCTTATGGGAAACTACCCAGAGCTTAAATGGCATCCTTGCTTCTTGATCCAGCATCTGAAATGGGGAGAGGTTTGGTATGTGCACAAGCCTTCAGAAGCAGGGAGGAGAACCGTGCGTTTAAAGCGATTAGGGAGCGCTATATGCAAGGACTCTGTGTCTTCTAAAGCTTATTTCCCCCCCATTTGTTTTTGTTTTTTTTTGTCTCCTTTACAGCAGCTGATAAGGCACCGGCCTCGGACAGGAAAGGAAAGCTATTGGAGGGAGGCCCAGGGCGGGGCAAGGGAAGCTTTTCGGGGTCGGATCCTGCGGGAGTGTCCGTCACTGTTCACCCCCCTCCTGGGGAGGGCAATGACAGAGAGCAGGGTGAGAGACCGGGCGAGGCTAAGGGTGGAGGAGCTGGGGGAGGAACTCTAAAAAGGGGGCAGGCGGAGGGGTTTGCACCATTCCGCCTGCCCCTTCCCCCCCCCCACTGATGTCTCCCCCTCCCCCTGTGCTCCCTTTGCCATCTCTAGGTGCCGACAGTCAGGTTCCAACTGATGCCTCCGACTCCCCGGTTACAGAGCAGCCCCAGGCTGGGGAGCAGCCCCCAGCTGAAGATGGCACAGAAAACGAAAGGTGAGAGGGACACCGTTTTGGGAACCTTAAGGAAGATTTGGGGGAAGGAGGGGGGAGAGATAAGCAATCCCACAACCTCTCCCCTCTTTTGAATGCTTATTTATGTGTGGTTTGGTGATGCTCTGCCTGAGTACGCAGAAAGTTGTTGGGTGTGCTAGTCTAAGGCTGGGGGAAAGCTCTGCCCTTCCATATGTCTTGGACTGCAGCTCCCATCATCCCTGACCACCTGTCCTGCTGGCTCAGGCTGATGGGAGTTAGGATCCAGTGACATCTGAGAAGCCATGACTTTCCTGATTCCCTGCTCTAGTCCGTTTAATCTGGAGTAAAAAGATAAGCACAGAAGGGAAAATCCCATGATGTCTCCAGAGTCCTGTTGTCACTTGGTTACTTGGCTGTTTCCTTCTCAGGGAACAGTATTCCTTCATTCTCTCTCATCCAGGTTCTCTGGTGTTTGTATGTAAAGAGGGGTGTTTTGTTTTGTTTTTTTAAAAAGACCCTCTTCTCCCATAGCTTCCATTTAAAAAATAAAATGAAATGATTATAGCATTCCTTCCCTCTATTTCTCTCTGTCTCTCTATTCTCTATTCTCTCTCTCTGTCTCTCCTTTCAGTGTTAACCAAATCACCCTTCTATATTCTGTTCTTCCCTTCTAGAAGGCGAAAAAGGTTGGTGGCTTCCTCTCACACACACTCCCTCACCCTTTGCATGAATTCCTTCCTCAGGGAAAGACACGCGAGCCGAGTTAAGTATGACCTTGTTACCCAAAGCTGCCTGGTTAGAGCGGTGGTGCCCCTCTCGCCAAGTCCATTGCTTGCGAAGCGGGGCGCCATACGGCGTTTGTTTAGGGGTGGCTGGGAGGGGGGGCTAATTGGCTCAGTGACCCCCTCCCTTGTGTGCAACACAGCGGTGAACTTGGGGGTCATTGCAGCAGGTTCTGAGCCCTCTTCCCTGGCCCCAGTAACGCTAGCGGTGTGGGGTGTTGGGCCTCACAAGAAACAGGGTTCCTTTTGAAGTTGCAGCCTTTTGGGGGGCTGCACCTGTTCTGTGAGGCATTTTATCAAGCCTTTGCATGGCAGCACGGGGGATTCTGCCTGTGCCCGGAGCATCTCCCCACTCTCCCCTGTTCTGGTGCATGGATCTCTTACTGGTTCTGGGATTCTCACTTTTCCCCCTTTCTCTTCCCTTGTCTATCCACTGCCGCATGTGCTGGTGTCTGTTTTCCTCCGCTACCCCACCCAATTGGGTGCTTGCTTGGCTCGTTCACTTATTGGTTGTGACCCTCCGCCGTCTCTTTTCCCACTGGTGTACGGCGCGCTATGCCCCGCCCCGCCGTCTCTCGTGATTGGTCCGTGGCCCTCCCGTGTCCCGTGGCTCATTCCACCGCCCTCCTTCGTCTCCAAATTCGGCTCGTCCAACCCAACGGCTCTCCCCCCCCGTCTGCGTCTTTTTTTTGGGTGTGTTGTCTGTGGCCCCCTCCCCCCGGCTCCGCCTTGCCCGCCTGCCCACCCCCTCGCCAGGCTGTCAGCAAAGCTGGGCCGCTCCGAGAGCCTGCGGGTGTACGAGCGGAAGCGGTCTCAGCGCGGCTCAGCCAAGGGCAAGCAGCCACGATCGCGGAGCGACGTGGACGTCGAAGCCGCTGCCCGTGCCAATGAGATGGAGGAGAAGCAGTACCTAGAACAGGCTCGGCAGAAGCAGGGGAGTCGCAAGTAGGTGAAGAGATTCCCCACCCCCCGGAGGGGACGGAAATGGAACCAGGTTTCAAACCTTTGCAAACCTCATCTCAGGGTTGGTCTTGTTTACCATCTGCTGGGGTGATGGTAGTTTTCTCGCTCACCAACCAGTGTTGGAAACTCAGGTATAATGGCACCCTAAACCTAATGTGTCTATTCACCAGAGGGTTGGGCTCCTATGATTCTGTTTAATCATGGTTACATTGCTTGACCGTACAGGTAGCTTGTTGTTACAGCAGTTTACTGGTCCCAGTACGCAAGAAGGAGAATTGCACACAGTGGAAATGGAAATGGCGATAACTTTGGACTAAGGCAGAGGTTTTTTAAACTGTGGTCTGTGAGTTCAGTTTGCGGCAAGGCTGCAGCACATTCAGATACATCTGTACTCAGCCCAGCCCTTACTTTCCTTCATGTGATGATGGAGGACTAAGGTGCCCAGCAAAGGGGCCCATGATTCACGCAGCAGCACAAGACGCGGGTCTTTTGCTGCGCACGAGTCAGCTGGCTCGGTGGAGGCGTCACTCACCAACCTGGCGCCCAGAAATCTCCATGTGTTCGCAATTGGACCCGCGCCACTAGCAAAACGCGCCTGGCACCCAGGGAATTTTGAGCACTGCCGCTAACCGCAGGGATGAAATACTCCAGCTCCACACATGGACTGCTTCAGAGAAAAGTAAACTACAGCTGCTTGTCTCTCTCCTTTTGCCACAGTGCCAAGTCCCTTTATCCTGTATCCCCTGCTGTTGAACCAGGGCAGGGGGGGTCTCAATTTTTCTTCTTCTCTTTTTACCATTTGAAAATTTCTGGGACCACTTAATAAAACTTTTTTGTCCAACAAATCCTAACACACACAGAACTCATATTTTTATAACGCTTCTTCATCAATACCAACTTCACACTCGGAACCAGTTCTTTATTGTGGAAATTGTGGTCCCTAAGCTAAGCTGCTAGGAAAGCCCCCCTTTGTTTTTTGTTTTTGTTTTACATTAATTGACTATGCCAGTGCCATATTATGAAAATCACAGGCCCTAGGCCAACACTTTGTTGGTCTGTTCAGTAGTCTGATCAAAATGGCCCCCATTTCTATTGTCAGGGAAATAATTACTCAAGCACAGAGCCAAATGGAGAGAATCTCAACTGTTCCACAATATTTCCGTGGACCATCTGCATAGAGCTTGTGGACCATCAGTCACCCACGGACCACACTTTAAGAACCTCTGAACTAGGGGGGGATGTAGACTTTGAAACAGCCACTCTAGCCCAACTATGTCTTCTGCCCAGGAGGACCAAAATAGTTCTATTCTCCCGAATAATCCACGCTTTCTTTTTCAAGCTTTCCATGGGAAATAGTAAACTATAACTGGTTTTTACAGCTGTAATTTAACCAGAAACTACCACTTCCCAGCTCGTGCTTACGAGAGGTAAATGCAGTTCTATCTGGAGAGATTTGATTTAACCATCATAACTAACAGCCACTGGTGGAGACTACTTCTAACCTTTAAAAAAACAAACAGATTTTGGCAACGCAACAAACAAAACATTTGGTCCTTTTCCAGCTCTACAATTCTATGATTCTACATCTTGTAGCAAATTCTCCTGCTAGTTTGCCCAGTGGTAAAATGCCAATGGAGAAAGCACTCAAAAGAATAAAAAAGCATTTGGTGAATTGAAGATGTCTATGGAAAATATTAATAGCAATTACTTGGGCGGGTGGTTTGATTTAATATTTGTATTCTGCTTTTCCAGCAGCAATGTTGAGCTCAAAGTGGCTCAAAATGAGAACAGCGTTTATTATTATTATTATTATTATTATTATTATTATTATTATTATTATTATTATTATTATTATTAAATAAGAAAACAAAACAAATTCAGCAAACAATTAAAACAGTACAAACTTGTAGTGATTTAAAATATCAAAAGTGTCTGCAGAGCAGCATCTCGGGACCAACTGAAATGCTCTCTTTGGGAAAGGGCTGCTTTTATCAGTGCAGCAGCACAACCCCAGACAGCAAGATCTTTTAAATCTTGTATTTCCTTTCTACCCTCAGAGGAAGAAACTGATCAAATCCATCTTGTTTTTGGAGGGGCTGCAACAACAGATTCCTTAGCACAATTTGATTTATTCAGTGGGAAGGAAGAGGCTGCAAAAGAGGAGAATTGCAGTCAACTCTCCCTCTGATTTTGACAATTTCGTAACTTCTGAAGAGGGAGGAAAAAAGAGACTTCGATCTGGTGGGATAAGACATGAAAGGGGGGTGCTTTTTGAGCTCTGTGAATGTGCCCTCCCTTACTGATTCCTCTGTCACGTAACTTTTTGGCAGAAGGGAAACCCTCAGGTGGGAGGAAGTTCTGCATCAGCCATTTTGTGATACAGCCATGCTGGAAATGTAGAAACAGGTTTAACCATTACGGCTTCGCCCAAGGAATCATGGGAATTGTAGTTTTGTGAGAACTACAAATGCCGGGGTGCTTTGGGATGGGCCCGTGACAATGCTTACGTTGTTGCTCTGTTTTTGCGCCTGCCTGCCCTCACTTTCTGTGCCTTCCTCTCTCTCTCTCTTTGAACCTCCGCAGTCTGGAACCGGGAGGGGCTGGGGGAGGGGAGCCCCCGCCGTCCTTTCTGCATCCCCAGTCTGAGGAGACTGAGCCGCGTGTTTCGGAACTGGAGCTGGACCCGCCAAACTGGCGGGAGCTCGTCTCCAACGACACCCTCCTCAGGCTGAAGAAAAGCGAAGTGAAGCGGCAAGAGGTCATCAATGGTACGTAGCTTGCTCTCACCCCCCGGGTTGGGGCTGGGAAAACAGACAAGTCAAGGGAAGGTGGGAAGGGGGTGGATCTGAGCGCAAAGCAAAACATTGGGGGTTGGACTAGATGACCCTTGGGGTGCCTTGCAGCTCCACAGTTCTATGATTCTAAGAACGATGCACCCTTTTCTTTAGATCCTTTTTAAAAGCTGCATAGGGGCATTCTTTCTATGAGGAAAGGTTGCAGCTTAATACGCAATTCCAGTACGATTTCAATTACACCACATAACTTTGAAAACAGTTGCTTATTTGCTCAGTTGTTAGCGTTCAGCCCTGGGGTCTTTATAGATGTTTGTGATGGGTTTTAACTGTAAATTTTATCTACCCTTGGCTTTGTCTTAACGGATTTGTTGTTTTAAATTCAATCTTTGTTGGATGGGCGGGGTACAAATAAATTATTATTATTATTATTATTATTATTATTATTATTAAATTAAGCCTGTACCTTTCCTTGTGGGTGGAGGGTGGGATGCAGGTATTTTGAATAAGTGACTTGTCCCTGTTTCAGCAGGACTAGAAACTTGCTTTGTTCCTTTTAAAGGAAATTACAGGTGTGACACACCCACCCCATCGCCACCAGTGCGGTACTTGCAACCCCTGTTTGCTTTTCTATGGCATGCCTCCCATTTATCCCTCATGCGCATTAATATATAAATTGTATAGACCCTACAGCGTGGGTGGAGAACCTCAGGCCGGGGTGTGTGTGTCCAAATGTGGCCCTCGAGGCATCTCTGTCTGGCCCTTGGGAATCTCCCTGGGCCATGCCCCCTCCTGAGTCACTTGCCCCTCCTTGAGTGCTTTTGCCTTGCTGGGATATGCCCTCGAATATTGTGATCCTTGGATGAAGGGCGGTGCATTAATTAAAATGAAAGAAGAAGGCTTGCTGGCTTGCTTGCTGGCTTGGAAAAAGGATAGAAAGAGGTTTGTGTGAGAGTGGAAAAACTACTTTATAGTCATTATTCCGCCCAAGGTTGGAAAGGGTTCCCCACACCTGCGCTACAGGGAGAGGACACCTGTCCTGACGTTCCCTCTGCCTTTTCTCCCGCAGAGCTGTTCATCACCGAACACGCCCACCTGCGCATGCTACGGGTGCTGCTGGAGGTCTTCTACCAACCTCTGCTGGCCGAGGAGCACTTCAGGGAGAGCGAACTGGTCAACATCTTCCCCAGCTTGGAGGACTTGATCGATGAACACAGTGAGCACATGGGAGAGGAAGTGGGGTGGGGATTGAAGAGGCACGGCTGAGGCAGTCTACCAGAAACACACACACACACACACACCAGGTTTATTTACCTGGAATAGCTGCAGTTCCTTGGCCATGTGTTTCAAATGTGAGCACCCACATATCGCGGAACAAGGAACAAGGCCTGGGTGAGTGGAGAAGGGTCTTTGAGCATTTAGGGACATCAGCTTGTGCTGGTTCCTTCAACGTATGAGCTGGTGCACACTCAGTAAACGAGAATTTCCTTGAGGGGAGAGGAGGTTGTTGTGGTGTTGTTGTTTTTTTTTTTTTCATAACCGGTCTCTCTCTGTGTGTGTCTTTTTCTCTTCTCAGAGGTGTTTCTGGAGAGCTTGAAGAAGCTGAGGGAGGAAAACAATTCCCTTGTTTCTGAAATCGGGAGCACTCTGCTGGCTCGGGTAAGAGAGCGGGGGGGGGGGCGCGGGGAGGCCATCTTGGATCAGTATCTTGAGGGACGGAGGGCAGTGTTGTGGGCGGGGGGGGGGTTCGTCCTGAGAAATTAAAAGGCTTTGGAGCAGGAATCAAAAGCTCAGACCGGGCCGTGGTCCATGGATGAGGAGTGGAACAGACTGAAGCATGTCGGCTGAGGGAATAATGGAAGAGCATGAGGTCAGATCAGAGCTTCGTTTTGATGAAATGAGATGCTTGCCGCCTACAGAGCTGATGTAGCATATTGGGTACAAGCTATGTAAGCTCAAAGCTCTCCTCCGGTTCAACGAGCCAGTGTGGTTGTCAGAGTGGTCGAGACCGGGGTACAAATCCCCAATCTGTCAGGGAGCTCCCTGGGTGATCTTGGGCCCAATCGGTCACCCTCAGCCTAATCTCCTTCACAGGGTTGTTGTGAGGATAAAATGGGGAGGAGGAGGAGAATGATGTATTTCACCTTGGGCTTCTTGGAGGAAAGGTGGGGTGCAAATGCAACCCATCAGTCGATCCATGAATGCCCTATTTGACCTTAATCAAGGCACACGTTATGCTCTGTGGCCAGACATATATCTTACGATTTTCCATTTCATATGGCTGTCATTTTTCTACTGCTTCTATTAATACATCTGCTTTAATTCGGGTGGGTGGGTTGTTCTTATTGTTAACGCGAGCTCACTCTGTTACTTTTTTAAATTTCTGTTGACATTTGCAATAAAAAATACGCATTTCGAAAAAATGAATCGATAGATAAGGCTTGAGCTATCTCCATCCCACTCTGCGATACGGATATACTCAAAGCGTAGCCCGTGAGCCGGCGTCTGGAGCATAAACATATTGCAAGGGGGGAGGCTGTAAGGTCTTTTAAAAAATAAAATTAGAACACCTCAAACAGCTCTTAAATGATCCCTGTGGAATCTTTGCTCTCACGCCCATGTGTGAAATATATCTTATTATGTCTCTGTTACTGTAGGTATCTCGGTTTTTCTCTTCCTGAGGAAAATGCTGCAGGGAGGGAAGGAATGGTTTCAAATGCATTTGGGGAACCTTTGTCCACCCAGAGGTTGCTGAATTACAGCTCCAAACACCCCTGGCTGCTGGCCATGATTGCTAGGGCTGATGGGAGTTGTAGTTCAGCTACATCTGGAGGGACAAAGGTTTCCGACTTGTGGTTTTTTAAACCGTACAGTGAAGGCAAAGGCTGGGAATGGGCCCGGTTAGAAAGAGCTTTTCCCCCTGAGATCCCAGGGGGGGTAGGGGGGGGGAAGGATAGCAACTCTTGTGTGGCTCATCACTTAATGGCTGCGCAGGTGAATCAGCCCAGGTACATCACAGCGATTCTTGAGTAGCCAAAAATGGTATGAAGAGGCAACGGTGGGGGGGGGGGGGCAAGGCAGAGGTTATCTTGGCTATCAGAAAGGGGCCGAAAGGTTTGCAAGATGTCCCTCTGTGTGATCAACTCGCCAACCTTCTTTCCCCCCACCCCACCCCCCAGTTTGATGGTTCTGAAGGAACCTGGTTCCAGAAGATTTCGGCCCGTTTCTGCAGCCGCCAGTCGTTTGCTCTGGAGCAGCTGAAAGCCAAGCAGAAGAAAGAGCCGCGTTTCAACCAGTTCATCCAGGTAACCGCTGCTGGAGACTGGGGGATAGCTCAGTCTGTTGAGGATGAGACTCTTAATGTCAGGGTCGTGGGTTCGAGCTCCACATGGGGCAAAAGATTCCTACATTGCAGGGGGTTGGACTAGATGACTCTCATGGTCCCTTCCGACTCTGTGATTCTGTGAAATCGCATCTCCTTCTAGGGTAGGGCCATTTGTATTCCACTGTTCCTTTCCGGTGAAAAAAATTGGTATAGGTGGTACAATTCAGCATCCCAAGAAACCTGTCTTTTATGTTGTACAAAAATAATGAATTAAGTTTCCAATTCTTAAAGGCTGTGAGGTAATTCTGAGGCAATTCTCTTTTTAGTGTGAATGTGTAGCTCCATGAGACTTAAGCATACACAGAATAAATTTTCATAAAGCATGTGCCCAATTATAAATTATTTTGGGTAACTTTATTTGGCTTTTTGTGGAAGAGATTTTTTTTTTTTAATAAAAAAAAACTAGCTGGCCTGGTTAAGGGTGGTATTCAATGCTAGGTCCAGTGGGTCTACTCTAAGTAGGACTTGGTTGAAGACAGCCCTAGGTTCCTGCTCCCTTTCTCCCAGTGAAATATTTCCCTGTTAGGGTCAGGTAAGATTATTTCATTAATCAAAAGTGTATGCCGTTAAGAAGGGAAGAAGGGGGAAAGCTGTTATTTTTGCAAACACTGAGCTTGGATCATCATACCTCCTCCAGTTACCCAGGCTCAGTAAGCAGCCTGGTGTGTCCCTCCCTCTCATCCCTGCAGGAGGCAGAAAGTCAGCCTCGTTGCCGGCGGTTGCAACTGAAGGACATAATCCCCATCGAGATGCAGAGGCTGACCAAGTATCCGCTGCTCCTTCACAGCATTGCCAAATGCACAGGTGAGCAGAGGTCTCTGCGGCTTGAGTAGGAGAGGTGAGACAATCGCACAGGGACAGCTGAGCCAAGGGCGGAACAGATAAAATACTATACATTTGAAGTGCTGAGATAGGCCACTTTAAATATGCATGGCTTCCCCCGAAGAATTCTGGGAGCTGTGGTTTTGTTAGGGGCGGGGTTCAGAGTTGTTGGAAGGCCCTCTGTCCTCCTCCCAAAGCTACAATTCCCCGAGTTCCCTGTGAAGAGGGATTGGTTTTTAAAGCTGCTCTGGGAGATTGTCAGTGTCTTGATTTTGCTGCAGGAAGGGACAGTATTCTCCCCCTCCTGGGGGAAAAAACCCAACCCTGAATCTAGATCTGAGCTGAACACTAGATAGGGAAACACTGGGGCTGTATTTAACGGGATGCCTTTTGAAAAATCACTTCCGCCTTTTCCGACCTGTGCTACAGAGGAGGCCGAGGAACGGCAGAAAGTGCAGAGGGCGGCTGACTGCTGCCGGCAGATCCTCAACCACGTCAATCAGGAGGTGCGCAACATGGAGAACTTGCTGGTAAGTGGTTGTTGTTGTTGTTGTTGTTGTTCTTCTTCTTCTTCTTCTTCTTCTTCTTCTTCTTCCTCTTCTTCCTCTTCTTCTTCCTGCCTGCCTGACAACAACATGCCTCAAGGGCCGCCTCTCCCCGTACAAACCAATCTGGCCCCTGCGATTGTCACCTGAGGCCCCTTTCTGTATCCCAACATGAGAACGGGGCCTTTTCAGCAGTGGCTGCCTCCTTTTGTGGTGTGTGCTCTCCCCAGGGAAGCTCACCTGGTGCCGTCATTACTTAAATTTAGGCACCAATCGTAACGTTTGTTTTCTCCCAGTCCTTCAGCTTTTATTTATCTGTGGCCTTCAGCGGGTGGGACGTTTTCATCCTGTCTTTAAAAATATATGAGTGAGTTTTAGAGTTCTCTTATGTTTTGCTTTTTGCTGGTTTCAAGGCATGTGTTGTTATTTATTTATTGTTCGCACGTCACTTTGAGTTAGATTATATATCTATCTATCTATCTATCTATCTATCTATCTATCTATCTATCTATCTATATATATAAAAGTGACTAATAAGTTTGATAAATGAATAAATACCTCTCTGTTGGGCAGTTGCTCTTTCTAATCCTCCCTTGCCACTCTGTATGTGTGTGTGTGTGTGTCCTCTTCTCTGCGCTTTTCAGAAACTGAAAGATTATCAGCGTCGGCTGGACCTCTCCAACCTGAAGCAAAGTACCGACCCACTGCTTAGTGAATTTAGGGTGAGTTTCTGGCCTAGCATTTCCTCCCTGGTTGCAGACCGGGGAGTCGGGAACTTGGGAGCACCCAAATATTCCCCATCACCCCTGACTTTGGACCCTGCTGGTTGGGGTTGATGGGAGTTGTAGTCTAGCAACATCTGGAGGGCCACCTATTCAACGGGGTGGGGAGCAAATTCTCTAACAAAATTTCCACCTGTTTCCTCGAGGGAGCCTGCCCCCTTTTAAAGAACTTCGCAGTAGGTAGCATGTCTCTCCATGCTTAGGCTGCACCTGTTGAGTTTCAGCCCGTCACGCGGCTGCTATCAAGGGGGAAGGGGCCCCTCTTTTGAAATGTGGCTTTAAGGCTGCTCTGAGCAACTGGTCTGGTGCTCTCAATTTACGTAATGAGGTTTGTGAAAATTATAAGAGTGTTTCTTTGATTTGGAGGGGAAAGTGTGGTCTTCCATGAGCTCTGGTTTCCCCAGGGCCCCAGATTTTATCTCCGCGCTCCTGCTTCTTAATGCAACTCTGTGTGCACGAAATGATAACGTATGCAAAAGCTCAGGCTGTGACCGGCTCTTTCCCACAGAACATCGACATCACCAGGAAAAACCTCGTGTATGAGGGACCTCTGACTTGGCGTGTCACCAAGGATAAATCAGTAGGTAAGTTAATCTCAGGCTCACTCTTCCTTGGAAGCCTTCCTGGGCTAAACTCTGGGACAGGGCTTTGATTCTAGAACTTCTTGATGCCAGGGGCGGTGCGCTGATGCAATTGAAATAAGATTTGAGTGGATTTATTTATTTAAATCCTTCTCATCCCACTCTTCAGCCCCCCAAAAATGATTTGAATGGGACCCCTACAGGTATTGCAGTCAAGAAGGCATGGCACGAAAGGAAAAGGGATTGGTAGGGAGGAGGAAAAAAGAAAGCTCAGGCACTGTTACAGAGTTCTTGCAATGACCAGCTGGAATGGCAGAATTTCAAGGAGAGGAGGAGTGTGTTTCCTTCACTGAAGAACAATCCCCACACCTGGGACTGACCTTGTGGGCAATTTCCCCACCAGCCTCACTGAATAATGGGCCTGCTGTCCTTCCAGCATATGTTTTATTTACGTATTGTTACAATTCTTCACTTGAGTGCCGGGAGACTAGTGGGGAAGTCGGTGTAAGGAGACTTCGTTCGGTAGGCCTTTCAGCCTTGAATGGGCCCTGGGGTCCCTATGCAACGTTGTTGACGTTGACTACGTTTGAGATTTGTGGGTGTGGCTTCTGAGTCGAAGGGATGGGGTTTTCAATGGCTCCACCCCCCCTCAGGACTGCCTTTCTATAAGCTCAGCTTTGGTGGGGGCCTGGGATTCCCAGCAAGGCTCGGAAGCTTACGTCAGACCTCTGACATTCTCTCTCTTACCCCCACCCCCCAAAAAGATGTCCACGTTCTCCTGCTGGACGACATCTTGATGCTTCTGCAGAAGCAGGAGGAGCGCCTGGTCCTCAAGTGCCACAGTCGCACCATCACCCCAACCCCTGACGGGAAGCAGATGCTGAGCCCCATCATCAGGCTCAATTCAGCCATGACACGCGAAGTGGCCACAGGTGAGTGCTGGGGCAGGCGGGCGGGCGGGCAGGTGAGGTGGAAGCAGCTCTGCTTTGAATGTGTGTGGATTAGCACCAGAGGTGTAGTGGTCTGGGGTTACCGTGGGGTCAAAGACACCTTACTATTTCTGCAGCAGGGTAATAATAATAATAATAATAATAATAATAATAATTTATTATTTGTACCCTGCCCATCTGGCTGGGTTTCCCCAGCCACTCTGGGCGGCTTCCAACAAATATTAAAATACATTAAAATGTCACAGATTAAAAACTTCCCTAAACTTAGCTGCCGTCAGGTATTTTCTGAATGTTTATCTCTTTGACCCCTGATGGGTTCCCATCTCCACTATCTTAGAGCTGCCCAGCTAGCATGGAAGGGGTAGCTTTTTAGCCACTGAGAAGAATTATTCTCAGCCTTCCTGCTGATTGGAACCAGTCAGTGTGAAAGGAGGCGAGACTGAGGTGTTTGTTTGCTTTTTAATTTTTTTAAAAAATTTATATACCGCCCTATACCTGAGGGGTCTCAGGGCGGTTCGCAGAATAAAATCAAGATATGAAACCACAAAATAGCTAATAAAAATAAAAACAACAGCCCAATAGCCCCCCCCACCACAAAAAAACCTCATTTTAAAAAGGGCATAGGAGGAGTTGTTGTGTGTGCTTCAAAGCTAAGCATTTAGGGACACTGAGAACACAAGGGCTTCGGGTTGAAGAGAATGGTATTCAAGTTCTGTTCCATGCAGTGGAACTTCAAGGATGGCACAGCTTAAGTCACTTGGAAGATACTGGAGCGCTCCAGGTCTTCGCACAGAAAATAGTAGATCTGGTTCAAATGCAATACATGGAGATCTGCAATGATAGCTACAATGGATCCATTATTATTATTATTATTATTATTATTATTATTATTATTATTATTATGTTGTTGTTGTTGTTGTTGTTGTTGTTGTTGTTGTTGTTGTTGTAAAATTATTGTATAATATTAGAAGCAGTCATTGCAGGGTTTTTAAGCAGAGGTTGGATGGTGCAGAGGACACGGGTGGCGCTGTGGGTTAAACCCACAGAGCCTAGGGCTTGCTGATCAGAAGGTTGGTGGTTCGAATCCCCTCGGCGGGGTGAGCTCCCGTTGCTCGGTCCCAGCTCCTGCCCACCTAGCAGTTCAGAAGCACGTCAAAGTGCAAGTAGATCAATAGGTACTGCTCCAGTGGGAAGGTAAATGGTGTTTCCATGCGCTGCTCTGGTTCGTCATGCTGGCCACATGACCCGGAAGCTGTACGCCGGTTCCCTCGGCCTGTAAAACAAAATGAGCGCTGCAACCCCAGTCGGACACGACTGGACCTAATGGTCAGGGGTCCCTTTACCTTTACCTGGATGGCCATCTGTCATGGATGCTTTGGTTGAGATTCCTGCATTGCAGGGGGTTGGACTAGATGACCGTTGGGAGGCCCCTTCCAACTCTACAGTTCTGTAATTCTGTGACTGTATAATATTGAAGGGGGTGTGGCTGTGAGGGGAAATGGCTGTGAGGGGGAACCCTGTGCTACCGATTGGGACCGAAGCAGCGAAGTTAAGTCACACAGCGCTAGATTAAGAATGTGGGGGGTCCCCTCCCCCAAGGAAGCTTTTAAGCGGAGGAGGAATACTGTGCTTTGCATTTGAGGAGACCCCAGGCTGGCTCTCTTCGGTGAATGAAGGAACTCCAGGAACAAGGCTGTGGGCACGTACAAGGCCCAGCAGGCTTTTCTTAGTTAGGCGCAACAGTTCCCTGGCAGTGAGGAAACTTCGTATGATGATTATGTTTCTTTGGTTGTGGAAGAAGAGGAAACCTTGAAACAGAACAGGCAGTACGAGCTAAATTTAAAAAAAAACCCAAACCTTGCAGCGGCTATTAATAGTTTAGTGTTCATCTCAGGGCCATTCTCGTCTCCTATGCTGTTTTTAAATAAGCCACAAACCGCCTAGATCCTGCCTATTACATTGAATAATATAAAATTCTGCTGCAAGCACAGCCCTGACTGGAGACGGTCTCTGTATTCTTGGCCATGCATCATCTGCACCCAGGCAGCATGAATTCTGTGCCAGGAATACGGAATTCTGTGGCCCACACAAACTTACATGCAGGTCTGGCAGTTGTTGTTTTTAAAAAAACAAAACATAAATTTGGCGTTAATTGACAGTAATCCTCTCTATTCCTGATACACTGGGGCCCAAGATATGCTGCTGGTGCTGAGGGCACGGTAGCCCACACATGCTCAGGGTAAGGGGTTTGGAGGAATCATGCAACCAGAAGATGCAAAAATGATATAAAAACAACAACAGACAAGCCCCTTGAGTCCTTTGGAAAGTTGGCACAACCCACTGATCAGAGGAAATGCAGGTGAGGTTTCCTCCCTCAGCCACCCACTGCACTGCCTTCCTGCCTGCCTGCACATAGAGGCAGCCAATGAACTCATGGCAGCAAGAACACGCCCCTGCCACAAACCCTGCTCACACACAACAGGATGCCACAGAACCTCCAGTCCCAGTGGCAGAGCCAACAAAAACCTTCCTGGTGCCAGTCCCCAGGCATCTCTCCAGACAGGGGTTGGAATCCCCTTAGCTCAGGCACAGAGAATCTCCAGGCCTCTCTGCCTGGCCCTCAGCACTCTCCCTAGAGACCATGTCCCATCACCGGCGCTGCTTCACCCGTAGGAACATAGCATTGGAAAGGGACTGTGCAAAGGTAGCATTTATACTCGTCCAGTTTCAACTCTGGCCCTGCCCACCCCTGGCATGCGGCCCCCCAGAAATGTCCTATCGGGCACTGGATGCAAGTTCTGAGATAGGTCCTCCTCCTCTTTTTTGATTCTGAACCTGCCGTTTCCTTCTTTCCTCTTAGATATCAAGGCTTTCTATGTGATTTTCAGCTGGGAGGATGGAGCTCAGATCTATGAGCTGGTTGCGCAGACGGTGCTGGAAAGGAAGAAGTAAGGAACGGGGAGGCGAGATCGAGATGCTGCTGGCTGGCTGGGGGGGGGGGAAGGTGGGCATTCACCGCTGGAGTACCAGATGGGTTGGTCCAACCACCACCAGCGCAGCCTGATGCCCTCCAGGTTTTGGCTCGCTGGCTGATGGGCATCGTAGCCCAAAGAATCTAGAAAGCACCAGTTTGGGGAAGGCTGGGTTTCATCTGTGAGCTGGAGTGGGTGGCAGAAACAGATGGGTGGTAGTTTTGGAGGTGAGGGTGGTTCAGTTTTCTCAGCTTCGATCCAGGGTCAGTTTTCAAAATATGACTTTGCCTAGCACCAAGGTCTTTAAGCTTATTATTATTATTATTATTATTATTATTATTATTATTATTAATTGAATTTGTATACCATGCTATACTCACAGGTGCCATTCCTTAATTTGAGCTGTGGCTCCTCGCTGGGCTTATAGTGATGGGTTTCTCTGAGCATATTCCAAGTGCATATTCCAGCACCTGTCGAATCCACCAGTCAGTTTTTGTTTTACCCGATTCCCTTCTTTTGTTCTTTTCTAGTTGGTGCAGTATGATCAGCGACACAGCCGGCTGCCTGAAGGTCCCCATTAAACCACGGCTTTCAGTGCCAAACAGTCGGTCTTCGCCACACAGCCCCAGCTTGTAAGCCTGGCGTTCCTGGGGAGGGAAAATGTCTAAACCTTTCTTGTACCAGAGGCCACGTGGGGCGTTTTATGGGGGCTGCATGCCAGAAGGAAGTGAGGCAAAGTGAGAGGCAAAAATGAGGAGAGTAGCGGATGGGACGTTTTCTTTTGTGCGTTCCAGCCATGCAAAACCCAGGAGGTTTTACAAACATAACCTCCACGCAGCCTCTCCAGACCAGTGAGAGGCAATATCACAGTTCAAAGAAAGGTCCCATCCAGGCAGAAGAATTTTAGGGAGGGGGCAGAAGGAGAAGACTGAGAGGAGGAGGTGTCAGAAGCTGAAGAGGTAACAGGGTTTAGTGAGCAGGAAGGGTCTGTGGCAGAGAGAAGTTCAGAATCAGAGGCAGAAGCTGAAGCAAGAGAGGAGTCAGGCTGGTGAAGAAACCAGGGTGTCTCCCCTCCTGCTGCAACAAGCTCCCCTCCCTGCTGGTCTCCCAGGACCAGTAGTGGTATGAAGTGGGAGTAGCAAAGACAGGCGTTCTGGCATAGTCTCAGATTGCTTGGGGGGGGGGTAGAGGATCCTTAGGCAGCTGCCTCATAGGGGTAAGACCCACCAAGAAGAGTTGGTGTGCTCATGAGGCCTAGATCCCCTGAGCAGGCTTTGTTTCTTCTAATAAAGAGTTAACTTCACTTAGTGTGATTTATTGCTGGCTGGCTCCCTGACACTGGAAGGGCTGTCTCATGGGGTGTGCGGGAGGAAGGAAGGATCCAGCCTGCCAGTGCAACCCATTTCCCCACCGCCAGCATAGATCTGCACTCACAACCTCTTCTTTTCCCCTCAGCGGCTACTCAGAGGGGTTGCTGGGTGGAGCGGAGAACGGCAGCTCCCACAAGGAGACCCTGCATTCAGAGGGTGAGTTTGCGGCCAGGGGTTTGGAAGGCAGTGGGAGGAGCTGGAGGAGGCAAAGCAAGAGTTCTGGGTTCTTACCAAGCTCAGAGCCAGGGGAATCCAGGGGCTCTTTGAGAGCAGGGATACGATTGGTCTTTTGGTACCCCGTAGCAGAGCGGGAGAAGGATGGGATGCTGGAAGGGGCCGAATTCGAGGGGCGCAGCCCTGTGAGCGGACCGAAGCTGGGCAAGGCAACAGAAGAGATCTTGGACGACATGCTGAACTTGCACAAGCACCAGCCCGTAGGCCAGGGGGCCCTGTCATCCGCTGCACAGGACAGAAGTATGTAACGCTACTCCTTTGGAACTCCCTGCCTGTTGATGGCAGGCAGGCACTGTCAACTCTGCATTTTCCAGTGTCTGCTTAAGAACATTTACGCTTAGGCAAGCCTATCTAGACATGTAGAGCAGCCTCTCCAAAATTGCTGCTCTCCAGAGAGTGTGTCCTAATCTGGATTTAAGTTTATCATTTGTTTTGGGGTTTTTTTAAAACGACTTTGAGGTTTGTTTGTCTTTACAGTAAAGCGGTATGTAAATAGCATGAAGCAAATAGATAATCCAGGGCTGGCGGGAATTGGCGGCCCTCCAGATATCGTTGGATTTCAGCCTCTAGCCAGCACGGCCGGTGGCAAAGGATGATGGGAGTTGTAGTCCAACAGTATCTGGAGCGCCGGAGGATTCCCCCATCCTTTCCCCTCCCCTCTGCGGAGATTCCTTCTGCCGCCACATCCCCCCCAGCCCCAAGGCTCGCGAAGGAGATGAATCTCACCCCAGTCTTGTGTCCTTAACAGTATCAGCCCTGAGGAGACTACTTCAAGTATCGGAGGAAGGGGAGGTTGCCTTCCCAGCAGCAGAACCTGTGGACCGTCCGCCAGAGAACGGGAACCCCCGCGAGGGGGGAGAAGAAGAACAGGAGTGGGAGACGGGTCATGGGACGGAGGCAGACGGCAGCCGGCGGCATCCAGGTGCGGGGTCTGAGAGCAGGTGCCTGCTGGGGGCTTGAGGGGAGAGGGGCATGCTGGAGAAAACCGGGGTGGGAGGGAGGAGAGAGAGAGGCATGCTGGGGGAGTATTTCATAGAATCATAGATTCCCCTCCCTCTTGGCAGGAGGTCTCCCCAATGGCCCCTTGGAGCCAGAGTGGGGCTCAGAGCACCTGGATAGGGAAGGATCCAGTTCCATAATTCTGACCCACCAACAATCTGACGGGGTGAAGCATCACTTGCGGCTTCTGGAAGATGCAATCCAGGGTCTGAAGGTGAGAGAGGGTTGCGAAGACACACACACACACCAATGTGGCACGCTCAGAATTTACTGCGCAGTTTTGCGCCCATTTGCTTTCCTTGCAGAACTAAACCCGAGCCCTGGAATATTAATTTCCAAGATGGTTTGGAAAGCGCAGAAGCTGGTGGAGGCCGGCAGGGAGGGAGGTGCAGGAGCAAACGCCTTAGTGTTTTTCAAGCAGTGGGTTTGAAAGGGAAGAGGGGCAAGAGATGGGGCCCTCAGGTTGAGAGTGAGGGAAGGAGTGCATGAAGGTGCTGCAGCCCCCGTCCATTGGCCTCTTTTTAAATGAAAAAGAAAGACCCAGGACTATAGCCACGAGGACTAGAAACTTAACGCTGGGTGAGATGAATGGGAAGCCACATTTTTCTACATGGAGACTTATCTGCTGAGCTCGTTCTCTTCACTAGACAAAGCAAAGAGCCGGGGACGGGGGGGGGGGGGGACTCTTCATGCCTGTACAAGATTTGCTTTGTTATATTTCACTGCACTTAGGTCCCATCATTTTCTCCCTGCTCTCCCCGGTCCTAGTCTGCCACCCTCTTAACGGCTTCTGTATGCTGGGGCAGCACCACACTCCTGCTAGGAGGGCTTCTTTTTAGAATTAATTCCTTGCAAGCCCCAGCTTATGCACCAGGTCACCTTTAGAAAGGGGTTTGTCACTGAAGCAGGAACGGGGAGCCCGTGGCCCTGCAGGTTTCCTTTGACTCCAGCTCCCAGCCGTCCAAGCCAGCATGCTCAGTGGTCTGATAGGGGGCTGTTGCCCTGAGGGGAAGGGCTCTGCAGCTCGGTGGGTTAGAACATCTGCTTTGCATGCAGAAGGTCCCTGTTTCATTCCCCGGCATCTGAAACCCTGGAGAGCCGCTTCCAGGCAGTGCAAACAGTAGTACTGAGATAGATGGACCCAGTGGTCTGACTCTGTGTAAGGCAGCTCTTCCAACATCCAGAGGGTGTCACGTCGGCCGATCTAGAGCGACTGGGTTGCAGAGGTTGAACCCTCTCACCCTCGAGAGTTGGGAGTGTCCAGAAGGAGATTCCTGCCTGCATATGCTTGTCCCCACATCCCTCCCCCCACCCCCATGAATATTTCCCTCAATCTGTTTGTCTGCCTGTCGTACTAGGAAATTGAAGCGGATTATTGGCACCTGCAGCAGCTGATAGGAAAACTCACGCCATCTCAGCCGCCCAGTTTCACATGAGGCTTAGCCAAGCAGAGAAGGTAATGGAAGAAACAGGCTCAGTCCGGGATATCCCAAAAACTTGGCTTCCTCTCACCACCTTGTTTCCTTTGGTTAGGCTGATAAGACAGCAGTTGGCTCAGGGTGAGCCTGTGGTCTTCATGGCTCAGCAAGCAGGTTTTTGAAATAAGTGTGTTTGTGCCTCAAAATTTAATTTAAAAGACAAAACAGTGCCTCCGCCGAGGGAAGTTTAGGAATCGCTCATGACACTTTTATGTAAATCCCACCCATTTGGTGTTTTTTTGTTTTAAATGGGTGTGTAATTTGCTGTGTTTTTAGCTTGTAGTAAGTCTCTGCTGCCTGTTTATCCAAACATCCTCTAGCCCGTTGAGCCAGTTTTGAATCGGCCCACCAGGAGAACTCTCTGCTCCGCGAACCCCGAACCCTCCCATCCATTCTTGCTCAGATGTACCTGGCAGTGGGGGCCTGTGAGTGGAATGGCAGGAGGGTGGGAAGGGTCCAATAGGCCCGACATGTATCCGTAGCAACCAGGAACCAGTGAAACGTAGTTAGGAATATAGGGGGCCGCAGGAACTGTATTTCCCATGGCTCCTAGCAGTCCAGGATGCCTCTAGGGCCTTGGGTGGGGGAGGGAGGGCCTCTGTGCGATTCCTCCCTGCCACCGCCAGGCAGACTTGGATGGGAAGGGACAGAGAAGGTGCAGGAGAACAAGCAAGCAGCAATTTTTGCCGAGCATCATGAGCGGGGCCTGAATTTTAGTCGGGGTTTGAGCTCGGCCTCCAAACCAGGCCAGTGCATTTCTTAAAACTGCCCCACCTACTCCGGTTCCAAACTCGAGTTGACACATCACTGCTTGCTGCTGCCCCATTCTCACTGTCGTCTTAATGGCTTTCTGTGTCTTCTCCCCCCTCTCCAGGCCTGTCTTTAACAGGGAGGAAAAGGGATCTTCTTTGCCAACCGCTCTCTCCAGCCAGATGTTCCTCCCCCTCCTCCGGCAACACCAGCAACCAAGTTCGGCCTACACTGCTTTTTGTATAGAGGATTTATAATGCAGGGAAAGATTCTGGGGTTATAAATATATATTATATATATATATATATATATTCTACCTAGACCACGCTATAGGGGGGCCATATTTAGAGGCTGCGGAACTGCATGTGAGTAAGGGGGTCAAACCCTTCCTGAGGGGGTGGGGTTAGCTATGTCATCAGGCCATAGAGGTGCTCTTGGGTGGGGTGGGGGGGTCAGCTTTTGCTTTAGCTATGGGAGTAATTTGTGGTGTCTGTCCCAAAGAGAGGCGAATTTAAAAATTGGGTCCCTAGTGGACCAAAGATCATGGGTGTGTGTGGGTGTGGGTGTTGCAAGGCACTTGTAGGCTTCTGATCTCCACAGACCTATTCAGAACACAACTGCTGGAGACATCAAACTTGACCTCCTTTCTGCCAAAAGGAAACCAGCCAAATAATCTCAGGGAAGGTTTGCAAGGAGGGTATGATGATAGCAATATCTAGCCCCTCCTCAAATTGTCAATCATCCTGGTGGTGTAAGCTTGCCTTACAGTATATCCTCACACGTGGACTTAACCCTCTAAATAGGCACCTCATCCTTTTAAAAAGGAAGCACTTGGTGGCAGCGGCCGCAGCAACCACCGCGGTTTCATGGGGGAGGCAAATCTTTAACTCACGTAACTTGGCTTTCCTTGCCTTTACTCACCTCCCTGTCCCCAGAAACGCCCCGCTTTTCTAGAATGCGTTTTTATCCTTTTCCTGCCTCATTTGTTCACACCTGCAGTCTTGCCAAAGCTGTCTCCCTCCATCCCTTGGCCCATTGCTACCTTGCCATTCCACACAGTGCTTTTGTTTTGGCACCAGTTCAGCTGAGACACACACACACTCACAAGCACACGGCAGGAAAGCCTTGGGTTTGCACGCAAACTGTATCGGCTGCCCTGAAACTTGAGCTGGTTCTCTCCTCCCAGAAGACTGGTCTCTCCTTGCTGGGTGACCCTTCACAGCTGGCTCACAACCTAACGGAAGGCGGGCTGCCCCGGCAGTGCCATAACCACCTTCTGAAGAGAGGAGAAAAGGCAGCTGAAATGGGTCTTGCGTTATGAGATGAGCTTGAAGCTGAAAGTCTGAAGGCAGTGTTGTTCCAACGGTGGATCAAGGGAGACCCCTGGTGTTCCTTGGAAATGCTTCTCAAGAAATTCCCCCAACGAGATTAGTAGTGGCAGGCAACCTCCCTGGAAACGCTGCTTGATCTTAAGCTGGCCGGTGCAGTTTCACATGTGCCTTCTAGCCTGCCCTCGTCCCAACTCAAGGGAGACCCAGAAGACTTGGCCACCAACCTCCTTGACTTGGTTGTGTGCAGAAACTCCCATTGCAGGGGGTGGAAATTTTTTGTTGTTGTTTTTTTAAAAAAATGCAAGCTCCTGCTAGCAAAGCGAAATCCAGACCAGCCCCTTCCACGAAGCTCCTTTCTCACCACACCTCTGCTTTCTTTGGGAATTCCTGAGAAATCTTGGGGTTCGATACCCAACAATGTATATACCAAGGATAAGCTGAGCAGTTAGACCACACTTGTGCACACCTTATTTGGAATCTGGGTTGCCTTTCACTCGGTGTTGCTGACCAGGTTATTCCCAGCACCGTGTAGCACTATAAAAGCTGCTTTTAGCCACAGGGCGCCACAAATTTAGAATATGAAAGCGAAACCACAAGGTCCTGGGTTGGGGTCTCATCCGCCATAAATGTCATTAATGCACAATCACTTGGCTGCCCTCCTGTGACATGCTGCTTTACAGAAGGGACAGCAGGTGGAGCCATACCAATAAGTCAACTCTTGGCTCTTCAAAACGTTGGGGTTGTTGGCCTTTTGCAGTATTTTGCAGGAATTGAGTGTGGACTGGCGGCGGGTTGGGGTGGGGGTTGCCTGTTCCTCCTTCTACCCCGATCCCCCTTTGGCTGTGTATGGAAGGGACTTACCCTCAAAGCTGGTCTGTCGCATGGAGCAAGAGGGCTCTGGACCTATAGAGGGCTGCTGAGCACCCAGGCTCGGGGTTTGCTGCTGCTTCTGGCAACTCTGCTCACCCTCCCCAGCCAAGACACCTCCTATTTGTAGGACCCTTTGCCCAACTGGAGGGTTGCAGTGGGTCCTCCCTAGGCAACCGCGGCGTATTTCCGTCCTCCGATTGGGAGAATTCCATCTGCTGAAACTAGTCGAGGGGGATAAACGCATGTGGTGCTTTCACCCCAGAGGACAGGTGGCAGACCTAAGGGTTGAGGTAAGGGGGCAAAGTCAAGTGACACCTGCCGCCACCCCCACCCCACCCCCACTTGATGTCCTCAGAGACTGACCTACACAGATATTGCACACGTTCCAGTTCTTCCAAGTGCCTTTTATACTTTTTGTTGATAATGTGCTTGTATGTTTAAGAAAACGCAATATTTTGCTGGGATATTATATATATACGAACATAAGGGAGTAGTCTTAACTCCTCCAGCTGGGGATAAAAGCGCAGATGAACCCAGAGTTGTTGTTGTTTTTTTATATAGAGTGATATTATATATATTAGTCTTTAGGGATTTTTTTGTCTTGCTACTGTACAAAGAGCATAAACCCAGTGTATTCGGAGAAGAAAGAGTGTGACCTTCTCGGCTTCCCAGTATTATGGAATGTATAATAGCCCCTGCCAAAATCTGTTGCAGTCAGATGAGGTGTTTTTTTTAAAGTCACACTTAAAAGAAAGAAAGAAAATGAAATAAAAATTCTAAACTTCAAAATGTAAAAGCATGGGGTGGGGTGGGGATAACATCCCCCCCCCCCGGGATCTGCTTTCACGTCTTTTACCATTGCTGTTTTTGTACTTTCGTGAGACGTTCTCAAGATCGTGCGCTATGGATTAGTTCACCCGCTGCTGCACCACACATGCAAAAGTGCCGCAGTTATTTATGGCTTCCCCCTGCTGTGTGGCGCCCTCCAGCTTGGACTCCCAGTTCCCATCAGCCCCAGCCAGAGATGATGGGAGCTAGAGTCCAGCAACATCTGAAAGATGCTGTGTTGGCCACACACACACACACACACACACACACACACACCACTGCACTGTCCTGTCTGGGGCACAACTATTTAAGGAAAATTTAAGAAAGAAGCAAGTTATGCTTGACTTCCTAAACTTTTTTTTTTTTTTTAAAAAAAAGCCTGAATCAGGCAGCATAAAATCCCATCTCCAAAAAACACCACCACCTAAAACAGCCTGTGCTTATGAGTGCAATTCTCACAATCTGTGCCCTTTTAACATTCTGGATTCTTGACCTGGAGCGCTGCCTCAGTCTCTAACTGGATTTCAAGAGCAGTTATGGGTCTATAGACTGGCAGTTGGCCTGGGGCACAAATTGGAACTTGTGCTGCTGTTGGTTGATCCCCTGAATCATGTGAATTAACCACGGGGTAGCTAATCGGTGGTCGACGTGTCTTGAGAATGCTCTCAACTTGAGCTCGGGGGTTGCTTTCCTAGAGTTCAGTTGAGGATTGAGCTCTGTGTAGTTCCCTCTGCCTGGCAACGTTTTTGTATGAGGTTTGCAGTGAAAATGCTAGCCAGAAGAAGAAGAGGAAGAGGGAAATGTTTCCTCACCAGAGGGTGGGGAGATCAGGTGAGTTTCCACTCTGTATAAGGATGGAGTAGAAGGGAAGAGCAGGGATCCTGGATTCCACATCCCTCCTGCTTATCTGAGCACAGGAGTCGTGGGACCCTCTATTCTCCCTCCCGCACCTTATATAGAGAGAAATCGGAGGCTTTTTGTATGTTACAGGAGGGTTACAGGTACGTGTAGGAGAGTTGAGGAAGAGACTGAACCAAAGATAACTTTTGTAAACGATGCCAAATTAAATGCTATATTAATCGCAGCGCAGTATGTCTTTGCATTTCATGTCTCATTTATTGCATTGGCTTGGGCCAGATAACACTCGGGGGGGGGGGTGAGTGTCCTTTCCAACTCCATGATTTTGCCTGGATGGAACGTGCCTTTCAGTTATGATGGTGCGTTTTGCTTGCCTTGTGTGTGTTTTGTAAACACATGGAACTCAATGACTCTTGTGTAACTTAAATATATAGCCTGCTGTGCAGAAGGAAGAGCTTAAATCATTCCCCTTCCGCTCAGTTGCAGGCAGCCCCTACACCAGGCATTGGCAAACTGGGGCCCTCCAGATGTTTTGAGACTACAATTCCCATGATCCATGACCATTGGTCCTGTTAGCTAGGGATGATGGGAGTTGCAGTCCCAAAACATCTGGAGGGCCAAGTTTGCCTATGCCTGCCCTAGACAGTTTCTCATGGAAAAATGTAGCCCTCGGGATTGAAAGAGTCACTCATCCCTTCCCACTTACCTGGGAGTAAATGCCACTGAGCTGAGTGAGACGCAAGTGCCTATATACTGTTAAATCTCTTCCTTTGCTCCTTTGTTAGGTGACCTACTTGTCAGGCTTCGAACTGCCACCTTGTCGGTTCCTGGCCCCTCACCCACTTTAGTCATCCATTCCCTTTTGCCTGTGAGCAGAGACTCGAGTGACGAATAGATATTTTATTGCTTTAGAGGCCAGCGATGTGCTGGGGTAAAATTCTTTCCCATCTGTTTTTTTCTTTACACACTCCATAAATTAATATAGTATTTACAAAAAGGAAAGAGAAAACATAGGGGTCGGGTTAAACAGCGTCTTCATATCAACCACACAAATACAGTTTTGTTTTTTTCCTTCTTCTTTTAAAACACGGGGACACGAGCACACACTGGTGAGGCGCGGGAGGGGGTATTTTTTTTTTTTTTTTTACAGTGAGGGTCACACCAGAGCATGACAAGACAATATTGCACTTCGAAAGTCAGGGGTGGGTAAAAAATGGTTTAAGTCCCTCTCCCATCATACAACTCCCTGTATTTTGGAGTGGGCCTGGATTTTCAAGTTCCTCCCCACAATTTTGGGAGCTGGAAATCAGGTTGGTAGGTTCTGGAGGACACCGGAAACTTGGAACCATGTTGGCTTGCAGGAGCGCACTCAACAGGCAAGGTGATGCGCACATACACAAGACATTGCTGTGAGGACCCAGTCAATAAACACATTTTGCTGCATTCGAGTTTGCAATGGCCTATGTGTGCTCCTTAAACTAGGTGTAGAGCAGCAACACGGGAATGGCGGTATTTGGACTACTTGGGACTTTAAAAAAGAAAGATGCACACAAACACTCTTGTTTCCTGCATGTACCTTTTTGGAGACACCTTCACAGCACACTCGGGGCAGCCCCAGATTGTGACAAGCCAAGGTGGCTTCAAATGCATTGGTAATGGTGGGAAGCAGGCAAAAATCTGATCAAATAAACTTACGTCAGGTGAGAAAAGATCCTGCACTTCATATCAACAAGGCTTGTGCAGGAGAACTTCCCGGCGTTGGGGAGGTGTTCTTTGCTGAAGCACCAAAATATCTTGTGCCAGCCACAGCAGTAAGCTGGTTGTCTCTATGCCTCCAAGAGGACTAGTAACCTGGCTGTTAAAGAGGTCGAAAGAATTTCATGGGGTGGCAGGTGCACTGAAAGGGATTAACGTAGCCCGTGGAAATTTTCGGACATGGTGTGGAGCTGGCTGGCCCAGGAAGTTTAATGGGACTGATCTAGGGAGGGAAAGCCGAGGCAGACTGTGAACAAAGTGCATGGAAGTATCTTCCCGTGGTATTGGAAGAGGTAATGAAGAGGACACTTTCAGCTCTCAAGTCTTAGGGTGTTGCTGGACTGCAACTCCCATCATCCCTGACCATCGGTCATATGGGCTGCTGTGAGCTGGCAGTCCAATAAGATCTGGAGTCTCACAGCCCCCCCCCACATCTCTGCCACACTGCTGCCTGTCCTGAACCCTCGTCCCTTTCTCCCAGAAAGACTTTTTGCTCCAATCTGGGCCTCCCCAGGAATGTGAAGACAAGGCCCTCCATTGATGAAGTTGAGGGGGGAAAGGGATGAGTATTCCAGACCAGGGTGAAGGGGACGGGGGAGCAGAAAGTGAGGGTGCTTTGGGGAATTAGACTCAGTATAATCAATGAATAAAATTTTCCTATAAAAATAGAGACATCAAACAAATGGGGGTAGGTTTCGTTTTCTTTGCTTTAAACTCTCTTAAGAATCTGGCTACTGATGGAGAGGGACCAGCAGTTGGGGCACCTAATGTGTTCAGCTGCCTGGCAGACTCTTCGCTTCCTTGGCAGTGCCCAGGCTGGCCTCTGCCACCCCTTCCGGCTTGCTGGCTGTTGCCCCTGCCGTCCGCTCTGTCTGCAGCCGCTTGTAATTCTGCACCTGGCTCTCTATCGCCTCCAAGCTGTCGGGGCTGAAATCGCAGCCTTCGTTCTCCGAGCTGCATTCGCTTAGATCTGTGATCTCCAGCTCGGAATCGGAGCCAGGGTCCTCTTTGGCCCCCCGCCCCCCTGAAGGGCTCTGGGCCCTGGGACCCAGCAGCTCCTTCTCACGCTCGCTGGCTGCGTTCCCAGCGCCACGGAGGGGCAGGGTCATGCCATGGGGAGGGAGACAGAGGCGAGGGACGGAGCCGCCCCCCAGGGCTGCAGCCCGCTCTGTGCTATCTCCCGGCAGTAGTGAAATGGGTGCTGGAAGCTGGGCTAATGATCCAGACAGGGGGTTGGGGTAGAAGTGTGGGGAGTACAGGGAGGCGGGCAGTTTGGAGCTGTTCAGGGGGAAAGAGCTGGACAGGTAAGGGTTGAAATTCCAGGGGTAATCTGGGAAGGAAGCGTTCCTGCCATACGGAGTCAGCAAACTGGGGGGTTTTGTATATCCGGCAACACCTGTGGGGGAGAAGGGGGGGGGAAAGAGGTTTGAGCAACCAGTCCATGCTGGGTTCAGAAGCTTCGGGTTTGCTGGAATCCCAATTCATTGCCGTGATGTTTTCATACTACCCTTTTGGCGTGAATCTTAGCAATATGGGAAGAGGGGCAATCACCTTTATGGGGAGTTCTTTTTTTAAAAAAAAAAACCACACAAAATGAACATGCATCAAAAATAATAATTGGGGATCCCTACCTTGAAAGCATAGCCTTCCCAGATTTTTTTTTATTATTATTATGGATAGGTAGAGAAAGGATAAACGGCTTGCTCTCACCTGACCCCAGAAAAGGGAAGGTTGCATCCAGTCTGAGCTTCTCTGTCTCAGTTTGGCGTTCAAAGAGTGGGGTGCGGGTGGCCGGGTCCCCCAAACGGGGGCTGGAGAAGAGGCTTTGCAGGGTCTAAGGGGAAAGAGAAAAAGGAACGAATGAGCTACTCAGATGCATGGGCTCAAATGGTCAGTGGCTGATCTCGCTGCCTCCTGATCTGACCATCCTGGCCCTGTGGGCTGAAAATATTTTTTTTTAAATGAGAAGGTGGGGTAGAAATGGCCACTCTGCACATGCTCCTTGGCACTATTGCAGCACAACGTTCCGACATCAGAGGCCCAGCTCATGACTCTGAGCTGAAACGCGTGCAAGATACACCCCCAACACATACCCTCTTTAAAAAAAAAACAGACGTGGTTCCCTCTTTCCTGCATCATACCTCAGGGGTCAGGGGGGCACAATCTGTCCCATGGTTGCTCCCGTTGAAAGGGTTCTGAGCCAGCAGAAACGGGGAGTTGGCAGCCATGTCCAAGAGTGGGTAATTCACCAGGACCACTTTGCTGAAGTTGAACTTGTAGGTGAAGCGTTTGCCCTTGGTCTTGTGCAAGATCCGTTTGTTGTAATAGTACCTGGCAGTGAAAGAAGCAAGGGGCCAGGTGAGCCAGTAGCGAGCAGGGTGGCTACAAATCATAGCTGTCAACCTTTCCCTTTTTTTGCGGGAAATTTCCTTATTATAGCATTGGGAAACAGCAGGGAGGGTTGACAGCTATGTAATATAGCAGTGGGGAACAGCAGGGAGGAAATCCCCAGGCAGGGGGCTAAAGCGTCATTGTGGGATGTGCAAAACTGATGCGGCAGCTGCTCACCAGAACCAGGAGAGTCTACCTTACACAAAGGCCTGCAAATATTCTGTGGTTAAAACAAAGACTAGTCCGGCGAATAGATAGCCAGGCCAAATCAAAAGCCAGTGAAATTTTATGTGGTTGTTTTTCATACAATGGAACCATTTGTTTCACCAAGACTGGAGAAATCCGGGTTCAAATCCCCACTTAGCCATTATACCCACTGAGGAACAATTTGCAGGCCACCATCTCTCAGTCTAACCTATGTCTCAGTATTGTTGTAGGGATAAAACAGGCAAAGAAACAGGTGCACAACCTTGAGCTCCTTGGGTATTATTATTATTATTATTATTATTATTATTATTATTAGCAGCAGCAGCAGCAGCAGCATTATAAGTATTAGTTTTTTATTAGCCGGGGGGGGGGGGAGGGGAAGGCAAAAGCTGAGTTTTGCAGAGAGTGAAATCACAAACCCAGTTAACTGAAAGGCCTGCTCAGCATCTGGAACCAGCAAAAAGAGCTCCTGATATTTTGCCAAACATGGCTTCACACACACACACACACACACACACACACACCAAAGTCGATCTCTGCAGCCATGAGGACTAGGAACTTGCAGTTTTAAAAGGAGAAGAAGAATAAATCTTAAGAATTTCAGGAAGCTGGATTCTGCACAACCCGATACCAAATTCCACACTATGTGTTGCAGTTGTTGTGAAGCAGTATGGCAGCACCCAACATGTGGAATGAAGAGAGAATTAAAGGGAGAAGAGTTTTTTTGTTCCAGATAGTCAAACATGAGGCGGATCATGAAAGGATCTGGTGTTGTGCCAGCCTTCATGCTCAGTAGGAAACGTGGATCCCAACAACTAAACAGTGGTAACCAGGACTGTGTGCAGTCAATGCAAAAATGAAATAATAATAAAAACAATCCTCTAAGCAATCTGAATTCTGCACCACAAAATGATGAATTCTGCAACGTGTAGAAATTATGTAAATGGAGCACATGTGCGCTGTTTCTCTTTTCTATGACTTGCAGTGTTTGTTGCTTAATTTTTCTGCTGGTCAAGAGGAGGATGAGGATTAGCGCATGGTGTTATAGAGCATTGCTGTGGAGTTGGGGGAAAAACCCATTGAAGAACAGCTGAGCTGTAGGAATCTGCACAGAGGTTGATTGTGCAAAAAATATTGTTGTCCTTTCAAAACAACCCGAGCTGCATCACCTTCCAAGATTTCAAGCACCCTCTCCAAAATACGGGAGAAGTTTTTATTTTTTTAAAAATTAAAAACTGCACTATATTAAATCGCATCACAAATGCTCCTTGGCGCCAACTTGTGACGTTGGCGTCTGCCCTGACTTAGGAATCAGCGCCCTCTGCAGGCAACACCAAATTTCATCCCCTTAGTGGCATATTAGTGGAAATTGGACTCGGCACCACTTCCAAGCAAAGAGCGCCCCCTAGTGAGTCGTAACATGTCATCCAGCTCTATGCTAGCAATAAATCTCGGAGCGTTCCTCAAACTGGTGCCCTGGGGAGGGAGCCTGGGTTATTAGGGAGTCCTCAGTATTTATTTACTGGGCGAAGCAGAGACGAATTCCCGGGCTCAGTTAATAGGAAGCGTCAATAGCACTTAGCTCCTCATAAATATTAATTAGGGAGGTGGAATCTCAAGTGGCCAGAGAGGTGCAGTTAATTAATAAGCAATAACAAATATCGCCGTCGATCAATTACACAGAGAGGCTACTGGGAGAGGATGGTCGCAAAGCTCTTGTGGGTTTTAGCAGTGTTTAGGAGAGGTAGGCGAAGGAACAGGGAATAAAAAGCACTCCTTCTCATCTCAAGAATTTGATAAAGTCCTGGGAATAATGTAAGGAACCGGGTATGCTGCATGACTGCATGTGAAACCAGTATTACACATAGCAAAAAATACTTATAAAGTGCAATCCTATACATGTCTACTCAGAAGTAAAAACAAAATCGAAAATTCTTTCTAGTAGCACCTTAGAGACCAACTGAGTTTGTTCCTGGTATACCAGGAACAAACTCAGTTGGTCTCTAAGGTGCTACTAGAAAGAATTTTCGATTTTGTTTTGACTATGGCAGACCAACACGGCTACCCACCTGTACTCAGAAGTAAGTCACGTAGTTTTCAATGGGGCTTACTTCCAGGTAGGTATGTATTGAAACTGCAGCCTTAGTCCAGTTGTCTATGTTGCAGAAATCTAAGTGATGGATCGTATCAGTTTTAACTGATTAATCAGCTGATGGATTAAGTTTGCCAGTGAGCAAACTAATAGTACTTTCTTTGTTTCTAAATGATATATATGTGTGTGTGTGTTTCGTAAGCATCCCTTTCCTGCACTGGGAGAATGCCTCTTTTTTAAATAGATGATGGTTTGCCACCAGCAGTTTATATCAGCTGTTATTTTGAAAACTGAAAAATAATTTCCCAAAAAATAAAATAAAGAAAGATGTTGCCGAATTAATCAAGGCACGTTCCTGTGTGTGTGTGTGTGTGTGTGTGTTAGAACTTAGCATTTATATAGGGCATTTCAAGACAACCACAGCTCTGTTATCTCAGTTCCCCTTACCACAGACCACAGACCTGAAACGCAGGCCTGTTCACATCGCAGATGTGAGGCTGGGTGATGGTGCCATTTTGGTCGGCATCTGTCTGGAGACAATGGAGGAGTGTGCCTTTGGCCACCCAGTGAAATTGTGGCTGAGGTGGGATTTGAACAAATGACCCACTCACCCCTTCTTGCCCACTGCATGATATACCCATCACATTACTGGTGATGCTGAAAGCCACTACATGCAGAAGGTTGCCTTCTGTACCCTCTGGACAGGATCACAAGCTCTGCTTCAGTCAGGCAGGTATGGTGGAGTGTTCAACTTTTTCAAGCATCAGATGGAAGGAACACACACACACACACACACACACACACACACACACTCCTAAAATCCCTTCAGTTTCACAGTGGGCTCGCTATGTGGCACTATTCTCAGTGAAACTTGGTTGAACACAGCCCGATATCTTTTACGGATTAGATTTCCTACTTCATGCATAATCATGCGCAGGTAGGGGGCATCCTCTCACCATTCTTTAATTAACCCACTCTGTGAATACCGGAGATTAACTAAAGCATGTTAAGAGGCAACAAATCCACTTTAATTTTGCTCCTGTACATTTTAACACACCCTTTAATGGGTTCCTTTTACACCAGGGCTGTAGACAAGACTGGGAGAAATCAAACAGCTCTGTGATTCTTCTATGGTCCAACTTGGTCAACCTGGAGATTTCTGTCACTGAAGAAGGAGGAGATATAGAAAGACAATCCCACCAGGCCCTCCATCTCAAGTTATGGCCAGCCCCTCCACCTCCTCTAGAGAAATGGGGCACAAATGGTGCAATTGGCTTACTGAGTCTCTTAAATTCTAAGTTATCATACATTTAATTGAAACTATCTTCTTCCTTCGGAATCTCCAAAGCAGCAAGACGTGCAACTGTTTCTTTAGGCCATATGTGACTCCTTAAATTTTAATCAATAACCAATCAGTTAGTTATAAAATTAATCAGTTTCAAACCTTTTAACTAATAGGTAACTCTAGTGGTTTTATTTAAAGGACTCGGGGAAGTTCCCCCACTCAAATGCCTGCCCTGAATGAACATTATGGCAATGTAAGTATGAAGGAATAAAGAAATATAAAAACATAAATTCACCCTGGAAGTTGTTTTCCAAAGCAGTTAGGAGAGACAGACGGGTTTTAAAAACCCCGTTCAACCAGAATAGGCAGCAATGCTGCAGCGAAGGTCTAGAGGGCGCTGTTGTGCTACAGCGCAGAAGCCTGCGGATCCTGCCGGCCAAGAGGCGCTGTCCCGGAGCGAAAGTGCTGAAACTGGCCGGATCCGGCGCCGTAGGGCGTCCCAGTTCCTCCCAGTCCCCACCCAGTGCCTCACCTCAAGGCCCTGCTCAGTTTGTCGTAGTTCATATGGGGCTTGCATTTACGGATTCCCCACAGCCTGGCCACCTCGTCCGGATCCTTGATGACAAACTCGCCGTAGTCCCCTTGCCAGGCGATGACGTTCTGGTATTCTTCTTTTTGCAGAAGCTCCAGGATGAAATGCCACAGCTGGATCTGGCGCGAGCCGGGGCTCGACTCTGGCTTGTAGGCCCAGTCTGGGAAGGCGAACCCTGCCGGGGGAGAGGTGAAAAGAAATAAACCGGCTGGGGTCTAGAGCGGGTGGGGGGCTACTCCAGACAACCCGGAGAACCACTTATGTTTCTAGAGATCATAAGGTTGCTAGATCTCTCTCTCTCTCTCTCTCTCTCTCTCTCTCTCTCTCTCTCTCTCTTTTTTTCTCCTGCACCTTTGGAGCAGGTACGCAGGTACTTGCGTGCTGGGGGCTGGGGCTCACGAATTCTGGAACCTCGTGAAGCATAGGATAGGAGCCAACTCCTACGGGACAAGGAGTCTTCTGCCCCCCCCAAAAAAAATATTTGAGGAGGCTGCCCCTCCCCCAACTTGATGGGCATTGCCATTCAAATGATGTGCGTGCACTGTGTCATGTGATCGGTTTTGAGGGGCGGGGCTTACCTGGGCCCCCCAATATTTTATTCAAGTTGGCACCCCTGTCAAGAAAAGAAGCAGGACCTAGCGCTCTCTGGCGCAAGCCCCGTACCTATCTGTGTGGATGCAAAAAGAGGCTGCTGGAGTCCCGGAACATGGCAGTTCCCTCCCCCCACCCCCAGCATGCAAAGGAAAGGGGGTTAAATGTCCAAAATGCAGCGACCTCTTAGGAAACTGATGCATTGCGGTGCTGTCACCTGATTTAAAAGTCAATTGATTAAATGAGCTTTGGTTGATTAATTGATTAGTCACTAGCTAAATCTACACATGCTTGTATACGAGTAAAAAAAAAATATCATTCTGAAACCAAATGTGCATTGCCTTTTTTTTGGAGGGGGCGTTGCTCATATATTTTTATTTATTTCATAAAATAAATAAGAAGGGGGGGAAACTTCAAAACATATTTATAGTAAGGGGGGTGGGGGAGGAACTTGAGGATGGCAAAGGGGTGGAATTGCATTGTGAATTACTGATTTAACTGCAGGCTTCCCCCAGTCCTTTCAGAGACTACAATCCCACACATTTATTTGGAACTAAATCCTGTTGAGACCTGCGGGACTTGCTTCTGACTAATCATGGACAGATTCAGGCTGTCAGTTTCTCAGATTTTAGCACTAATTGTGTGTGTGTGTGTGTGTGTGTGTGTGTGTGTGTGTGTGTGTGTGTGTGTGTATTAGAACAAAGAGGTCTAGAAGCTTGTTCTGGTTTGAAATGAAAAGTGAAGGTTGTCATCTATTTACAGAACAGCTGCTTGTTGGGGGGGGGTGAGAGGGCATCCCACTGTTTCTAGTGCTATTTATTCATCTACACATCTATCCCTCTCTTCATCAATGTATGATCTCAGATAAAATAAAACTTCAGTGAAATGCATGAGCACTAAAATATAACTAAACAACCATATTAAAACCCCAATTTATATATTAACAGAGCAACAAAATGATTACAAATTTACATCTGGTTGATTCAAATCGCTGTGAAGGTTGCCTGCAGAAGCCTGGATAAAAACTTGTGTCTTCAGCTTATGCTGCAAAGTCAACAGTTTTGGTACCAATGACCATGGAGAGGAGGACATTCCGCAACCAGGAGAAGGTGCCGCTACCAAAAAGGCCCTCTCTTGTGCTGACACTACATGTCTCACTCAGCAACAGGGCCACGAGATGTGCCTCGCCTAAAGCTCTTAAAACACAGCCTGAACGGTTCTGAATGGTCATATTGTTTTGTTGAGTTAAAGTGCTATAAACACTTACTTGGGACTAAGTCAACTGAACTCTGCGGGACTTATTTTTCATTAAATTGCATGAATCAGGCTGTGATAGCAACTTATACCAAGAATATCATCCGTTAAAAATGGCCACGGTTAATTAATTAATTAATGAATTGCATTTCACATGTGTCTCAAGGCAATATATGAACGCACCACAAAAACTGCTAAAAATAGTTTTTAAGACAGTGCAAAAAAAAAACAACCCCTGAAGATTGGTTTAAAAAAAATACAAAAAGGAACACCTTATGTAAGAAGCTGTCTTGAGAATAGATTTCCCTGAGTGTATAAAAGTCGATTTCAGCTTGGCTCTGAATTTTTTTTCAGTACTGTATGAAGATAAGTTACAGTGCAGATTAATTCCAGGGGGTTGCTGTGTTTGTTATTGTAAAAGTATGGAACTGCAAAGATTAACTGGATTCTTGTACGAGTGTTTGTGGGATGCAGCCAGTTTGTCTAATGTATGAACAGGTTCCATACAAAGTGGTATTCCTGAATAGGTTATATATATATATATATATATATATATATATATATATATATATATGATATCCTATTATATGGGACATTCCTAAAATCAAGTGAAATTGGTAGTGAATTTGAAATGGTTCAGTTAAACCTGGTTCCAATTAAAGCTAGGAAATATTTTTGTATGTAATAAGTCAGGGATAATTCTTTGTTACATCATTAATCTTCATGATTAAGACCCCAATCATTGTATTTAAAATTGAATTTGGAATGGTTGGGTTGCCTTTTTATACTATCTTTCTGAGTTTGTTTGTTTTTTAAATACCCTATTCTGTCAGCAATGAGTGTTTTTCATATAGTGTTTTTCCTGCATGAAACTGCTGAATGTTCCCTTATCAAGAGGTTCAGCTCTGTCACTTGTGGCCTGAATCGAGATAATGGTTTTCTATCCCACTGCATGTATTAATTAGCACAGCAGTGCAGGGATGCTTGCTTTAGAATCAACATGGCTTTGTGAACAGCCACTATAATTATTTCACATACATTTAAGCATTAGCACAATTATCAGAGTCTGTATTCATGCATTTCATTTCCTACGGCTTTCATTGCCAACATTTGTTTTCTCCACACATTTTGGTGAGTATACGTGTGCCATCTTAGGAAATCTCTAGTCCATGAAAGCTTGTGCCAGAATAAATTGTTTGTGCTTGAGGTGCATAAGACTCCATATTGTTATTTTACTGCATGCAAACGTTGACTTACTTTCCCATAGATGCCAAATATTTTTGATCTCTTTTCGTTGGCCCACCCCTTCACCTCTTCTTCTTTTTTTTAGTGGCTGTGCCTCTTAACAATATTTTATTTTTAGTGTCTTAACTCTACACCACATGAACATTCACACGCAGATCGTTGCAAGCAGGCACATGCCAAATAAACCCAAATGTTTGTGCACATGGCAAGACCTTTGCTAGTGAGTTTCCTCTTACACTACTTATAAAATGTTCTCTGAGTCCTCCGAGATCTCTTCCTTGAAGTTGAGATGCTCTCCGCCTTGTAGTTATTTCCACTTTCAGATCTTAATTCCGCAGCGGGCTTGAATAACAACCTGACACTGTGTTTAAAAGCAGACATCTCCAAGGAGCAGGGATAGCCAGCTCGGTCACCTCCACCCCGACTAATTAATCATGGCTAAAAGCTGAGCTCTCTCTGCAGCTCAGGAGGGAACGGACTTCAAGCAGAAGGTGCTGAGGGACACACTCTGGCCTCTTCTGTGCAGGAGAGGTCAGGCCGGCCTCTTCAGATCTGTGCCTCTATCTATGAATCTATCATTAACAGGCCTAATGAACTGCTGATCAATGCCTTGATTTTCAGTTACACAGAGCACCTTTGGCACCCCTGCAGTAAATTACATTCACAATCCCAAAGGCTTCTCTCTCTCGGATGCCAGGGCCCTCGAAGTGTGAGATCAGCCTCTCAACAGAGGCGCAAATACTTTGCTGGGAAGTCCTGGGCACTATTGATGACACCCAAAGTGCAAAGGGGATACCTGTCACATTCTTCTCCCCCTTGCATTAATTGGATGCATGAGGCACCAAGGGCAAAGCACTCTTGGCCAATGGGATCATAGCAGGAATGTAATGTAATGCCCACAGAGTTTCTACAACATCAGCTCGAAAATATGTGCGGTTTACCTGCAGGCCCACAGCCTGGAATATTAAGGTGTTGGTAAGCCCTAGGATAAATCAGTGGTCTGTCCATGTCCAGTGGCCTTCAAATATGAACACTACTTAACTTGCTCAGTGCTTTATCTTGACAAAGCAAAATTTAATTTATCACAAAGGGAGAATAAGCACCACATGGTCATCCGCACATTTTATACTGGGAGACTGGAGCTGGAACATTAGCTCTTCATTCTCCCGACACAGTTTCCCTTTTATTTTTCCATAAGAAAAACAGCTAGCAGCCTAAACAGATAGACAGTTTTGTCTCAAATGTTCGGTTCAAGTCACCCAAGGAGATTTGGGGGGGGGGGGCTTCCCAGTTTCCATTTCCCATCTTGAACATAGGAATGTTTTCCTTGGGGTTTTTTAAATAGCAAGACAGGTGTGTGTGTGTGTGTGTGTGTGTGTGTGTGTGTGTGACTGCTATTATTACAGCATGGGAGGCTGAAAGAAATTTGCTTTTCATTTGTACAGCCTGCTCTTGGCATTTCCTGCTCTATTTGCAAAGCAGCAAGAGTGGGTTCACCATGCTTCTAACTACTTCACAGAGCAGAAACTAATCCCGGATGGAGTCCTTGCTATCGCTGTCACTGCCGGATGATCTGTTGTTTGTTCCCAAAGCACTTTTGCAGTTCACATGAAGCAATGGTGCAGAGTAACAGACCTACCAGCATCCCACATGGGCCCAGGGTGTGTACCCCAATAATCCTACACAGCATGCGAGAGCTCCTCAGCAGCAGACAGCTTCACACAGAAAAGTTTCCCTGGCATTCAAAAACCCCTGTTGTAGTGTGGAAATTGGCAGGTTCATTCCACACCAACCACTCCCATTACTTTTTGAAAGGGAAGCACCAGCTCACAACTCCCCCAGGAACAAGACCCGATCAGTAGGAGGGGGGTTACTTAGTGGCGAATGAATGACACTCTGTACATGCTCAAAGGCCAATTGTTTACACTTTTTAAGGAGACACGGGTGGTGCTGTGGTCTAAACCACAGAGCCTAGGGCTTGCCGATCAGAAGGTCAGCGGTTCGAATCCCCATGATGGGGTGAGCTCCCGTTGCTCGGTCCCAGCTCCTGCCCACCTAGCAGTTTAAAAGCACGTCAAAGTGCAAGTAGATAAATAGGTACCGCTCTGGCGGGAATGTAAATGGTGTTTCCGTGCGCTGCTCTGGTTTGCCAGAAGTGGCTTAGTCATGCTGGCCACATGACCCGGAAACTGTCTGCGGACAAACGCCGGCTCCCTTGGCCTATAGAACGAGATGAGCACCGCAACCCCAGAGTCGTCCGCGACTGGACCTAACGGTCAGGGTTTGCCTTTACCTTTACCTTTTACACCCTATTTATCACCCCCCTTTCTTTTTACGACCGCTTAGTAAATTACAGCTTCTGCCAAATTGACATGGAGTGCCTGGATTTAGATTGGCAGGAACAGGAATAAGTTTGCTCAGTCCAGACACCTCGAAAGGGCACATGTGTACCGGTCAGTTAAGTCAAAACGAGCCTTGATTAAAATGAGCCTCCTAGTCCTGTCTATCTGGCTCTTTGGTCTCTCCCCAGGCCATGCCTCTCACTGGCCTTGCAGCACACTTCCTGGAGTCCCTTTGACTGGCTAAAATGTGTCCTTGATTATGCCTCTTGCTTGCCTCAGTGGAAGGTGGAGAGATGTGGCTATAGTACTGCAGAAACCTCAGGCCTGTGTGTTGCTGAAATGTAGCCTACTTTTTAAGAAGTAAGGGTTACATCCCAAGCTCTGCCCACCTTTGCACCCCTGGCAAGTGGCTCCACCCACCCCTTAGAAAGTTGCCTATGGGGGGGGGGAAATGTGGGCCCCGAGGCTGGATAAACTTCCATGCTATGGATTTTTAAACCCTTTCGGGTAATTCACCCTTGCAAACAAATGAACCAGCAAACTAGGCATGTGATACACAACCACAGAGAGGTTAAGCAAAATACAACTCCACTGCTGTCGCTAGAGTGCTGGGCCTGGCAAAGTGACTGACTGTTAAATTGCCATGCATGGATGCTGCAAAAAATAGGGGAGGTTGCTCCCCTTTTTCAAGAAAGAGTCAGGTGGTGCTGTTAACGTGCTGGATTCACAACGGGGAGAACTGGGTTCCAAAGCTGCATAGCCGTGATGCTCACAGGGTCACCACCAGCCTACCTCCCAGGGTTGTTGTGAATCTAAAATAGGGGCATGGGAAGACCTTGCATACGTTGCCCTGTGCTTCTTGGAAGAAGGTGAGATGTGGATGCAGGAAAAAAATACATACAGTAAGACTTTTCCTCCCCCGCCAACACCAGACTGCTAAGATTCTTTCTTTGACTGCCCTGCCATGGTTTTAGCCTCAGTGTATGGGGAAAAATAGAATCAGCTGGCTAATGAAACATGCAAGGATTCTGTCCTCAGAGGCCCAGCATGGAAAAGAGTGCCCTGCGGTTAAAACCAGCTCCTTTGATTGTCACTATTGCCTCCCAGCCTTCAGCTTGGAGCTACAAACTCCACAGCAGTCTAGACCCTTGGGGGAGATTTTGCTGTGAGAGAGGGGGAAGGTGCAGTTATTAGCTGTGTGAAATGAGTGGGGGTGATATTGTGTGTTTGTTTGTTTCTAACTGGGGGAGGATGAACATAGAAGCCACAATGGCTGTGTCTCATACAGTGCATGTGGCTGGATTTGGATTTATTCATTGGATGGTCTCTATACAGGATCCATTTGCAGAAAAGTCTCCTATTCAAATTCTAATGTTTTATATTTACCAGATATCCACTGACTATTCAAATATTTGCGAGTGAACCGCTGAATATTTTACATATGATAATGTGTCTTCCCTTCCTCTCTTCAGTCCCATTTTTGGGTGGTTGCTTTTTATTATTCACGGCTGCACTCACATTAAAAAAATAAATCTTCATTTTTTTATTTATTTTGTAGCTATGAATTCATTGAATAAAAGTTAGGCATACATTTTAAAAACAAATAACTTCATTTTTTCCCCATGTTGCATGCAATGGTATATAGCATTTGATAGCTGACATGCAATAGTATGTAGTGCTTTTTGACGTTTGACACCTGTCAGTATCAAAACAATCAAGAGATATCAATAGGTGTAAAGCCCTTGAGATAATGCTTTCAACTTCAATGTCAAATTGGAATTCTGAAAATGAAATTTTTGCATGCCAAATTTTGATAGTAAGAGAAATATTTGTGGATGTTGATTTCAGCGTTATTGTATATGCCAGCAGCAGTGATATGTAGCATTCTTTTGTACAATAGCAGTAGTATGTATGTACATAGGTATCAATTCAGACTAGGTTTGATGTTGAGCATGCAATAAATAATGGACTGAACACTTCACCTTGTCTATGCAGGAGCTAGTGAAGGAGAGAAAGAAATTCTGCACATGCTAGAGGTCCCCTATTATCTACATACTGTGCGGCTAGCATTAAAAACTGACCAAATGGCACACCCATTTCTACTAACCAAAAGGAGCAGACTGCACCAGAACATTTTGCCAAGTTCTATTAAAATGAATGGGAAACAGAACAGTAGTATCTATTATTTTCTTTTCAGTGTGTCCATGTTGCAAAGAATAACTTAGCTCTGCGTTTCCCAAAGTTTCTTTTGAGCCATTTGTCACCAGGTCTTAGAAATTGTTTTTACCTGAGCTAATCAAACTAATAATACCGAGGAACACTGTGCCTCTCAGGAAGTGCAGAGCTTATTCACCACTGAATGTGGACAGACTGCACTCGTGGTCATTTGGAAGAACTGTGTTTCATAGAATCATAGATTAGTAGAGTTGGAAGGGACCACGAGGGTCATCTAGTCCAACCCCCTTTCACCTAACATGGGGCTCAAACCCACAACCCTGAGCTTAAGAGTCTCGTGCTTTACCAACTGAGCTATCCCAGCTCAGGCAATAATGAATGGTTTCTACAGATTTATTGTAATCACATTTATTTTCATGGCATTGGGGAAGACAATATGTTCACCCAAGCCTCTGTATGGAATCAGGGTACAGGACAGAAATGAAGGCATCCCATTCACACATGGTGTGAAATGATGTGTGTGTGTATGAATGACTACTTCCCTCTGTTCTGCCTGTGCGGCATAATTTAAAGCATTTTGCCTGGGATCAAGCCTTCACTCAGCCACAGAGTGACATTCAGTCGGTAGCCTAACCTACCTCACAGGGTTGTTGTTCTAAATATAAAATGGGGGGGGGTTTGTACACCGTGTTAAACTCACTGGATGAAAGGTAGGATAACAGTGAAATAATAAATAAATAAAAACATTTATTTGCCCGCTGTTGGAATTCATAGCTAGCTGAGCTCAAACACGTGTTTAAAAATAAAGAGAGCTTAAGAATTATTAGGACAGGGCCACTGGGCTCCAGAAACCGCAAAACAGAATCTGAAGACTGGACCTCTCCTTGAAGGCTCAGCTAAAGTGACAATAATAAGGACTTGGGGTTGTTTCCAAAGTTAGTCCTACTCAGAGTAGACCTATTGAAGTCAATATACACGACTAACTTAGGGCCATTTATTTCTTTGTTTCTACTCTGAGTTGGATAGAGCCCTTGGGGAGGGCACAAGGAGAAGGGGATGACAGAGGATGAGATGGTTGGACAGTGTTCTCGAAGCGACTAGCATGAGTTTGGCCAAACTGCAGGAGGCAGTGAAAGATAGGCGTGCCTGGGGTGCTCTGGTCCATGGGGTCACGAAGAGTCGAACACAACTGAACGACAACAATATATATATATATATATATATATATATATATATATATATATACACATACACACACACACACACACACACACACACATATTTTTGCTAACTTCTTGACTTCCTGATTTGGGAAAGACAACAGCTCAAACAGTGCCATCTGTGTGAGTTTGTAAGTGGGTAAGGTGGTGATTAAATTTGCTTTGACTTCTTGGGTACATATCCAACCTGTTGAAGGTGCATAGCAGTGTGGTGGGCCATCTTAAGCTTCTTGGAGGGGAGAAAAATAGGTGAGGTATAAATGCAATAAAAATAAATAAATACGACACAATAAAAAAAAGCAGGAAGTAAGGCAGAGGAGGAAAATGTTGGTTCTAGTTGTATCTTTTCATTTAAAAAAATGAGGTAGCTCAGTTGGTTAGAGCCCAGTAGTGATAGCCCCAAGGTCATAGAGTAACAGAATAATAGAATTGTAGTGTTGGACGGTACCCCAAGGGTCATCTAGTCTAACCCCCTGCGATGCAGGAAACAAGGTTTGATCCCCGTATGGGACAGCTGCATTTTCCTGCATTGCATGGGGTTGGACTAGATGATCCTCAAGGTCCCTTCCAACTCTACAATTCTACAAGTCCTTTCCAACTCTGCAGTTCTATGATTCTATGATTTCCCAATTGGGGGGGGGGCAGCATTGGCCGGGTGAGATCATCCTGGGTGCTTATAGGAACTGGAAGATTGAGATATAAATCTCTACATAAAGAAACATAAACTTTTAAAAGTGGTGGATACGCTGGGGTCTCACCTGGAAAAGAGCTGGGCCGGTTTGGTCTATGACCGGATGTACCCTGAAATTAACCCCCGCTACTGAGATATATATATCTATATATTGGTAAAGCGAAGGCAATTTTACCTGGGGTCCAGAGAGCAGGGACCGGCGAGGTGAGCAGCAGGTCCGAGACGCAGTTACAGTCCATGGCGCGAGGAGGTTACTACACCTGCAGAGGCGGAGAAGGGGAGGAGGGTCGTGAGATTGGATGGGTGGATTGGGGAGAGGAAGCACAAACAAAAGGAGGGTTTGTACCGTTTGAGAGAGACAACTGGATGAATGCATTAGAACAGCGAGAAAACGAATTCAAAAGAAATGGCGACGACGGGCCTCCTGCGGAATTCGAAGGACTGCGAGCACTCACGGACTAAGGCCGAAGCCGCCAGCCAGCCCAACCCTCAATGCCGACCCCAGAGCCGTCAGAGCTCCATTCCCTGCGCCCGCCAGTGCGCTAAAAGCTCAGTAGCGCAGCTCTGCGCGAAGAGGGAGAAAGAGCCCCGCGCGAATTATTCGCCTCTCTTTTGAGGTGCCTGCCGCTGTATTCCCTAGAAGTTTGGCCCTCTCCACAAGCCGCTTTTCAGTTGAAGTACTCGGAATGGGACGATCCGAACTCGGAAGTAAGCCGGACTCACGCGTTACTAATTGTGTGTCTGCTCCTCTAGAATGTGTGGGAACGGTCGAATGGCATTTCCTTCCAATTAAACTTGTTGGCTTCAACCCCGAGGCGTCAAGGGCTTTGTTGCGAGTTGGGCTGCTGGTGTTATGTCGGCCTGGGCTATTGCGTCTGCGTGCAGCGTGCATTAAGGAACGCTGTGTGCCCATGGTTGTGTGAACACGTCCCCAGAGCGTGTGCACATTTAAATTAACTGTGCTGCCTTGTTGGTTTCAATAGAATTATTATTTATTAAATCTGTATACTGTATTACTTCTTAAATACGTCTGAGAGGGAGGCTGGTCGCCGCCGTCAACTGCGTCTTTGGCTCCAGCTCGCATGCCGAGAAGCCTCGGCCCAGTTGTACAACGCCCCACAACTCTACCCCCAAAATATCCGCAGCAGCCCACCCAACAAAGCGAATATTGAGGGCGGGGAGGGTAAAGTTTCTTTTAGTAACCTGCACATTATCATTTTACCCAACCCCTTTCAACCGAAGAGCCACAGGGAAAGAGAGATGGCAACAGGTAGCCCTCCGGGGTTGAGTCGGTGGCGCCGATTCAATTAGAACAAAACAAAACAAAACAAAAAGACCGCGATCCTAAACACAAGCTCCTTCAAAATTCGCCCCACGCTGCATTTGATGGAACTTTCTTCCCCCAAAGCAGGCATAGGATCGAGGCCTAGCACCAAGCCCCCTCAGTGCCCGAGAAGGGCTCCTCTTTAATTGGAGAGGGGACAAGGACCTCCCTGGCTTCTTCACACACACTAATCTTGCACACCCTTGGGAGTGCAGCCTTGCACGAGGGCAGGGCAGCTTCCGCAGAATACTCACCTGCTTCCTCCGCGCTAGCTAGCAGAATAGAGTTTGTTGGGCCCAGCCGCCCTCTTAGGAATCTGCCTTATCCCTTGGCCCAGTTAGCTCAGCACTGCCTACACTGCAGATACCTAGGACCGAACCAGGGGCCTTTCTGCGTGCCGAAGCACGACCTCATCGCAGCCCTTTCGCTTGCCTCTCCCCAAAAATCACACTCAGAATGTCCGATTCTCCCCGCCAAAACTTTAGATTCACAACAGCAATAATAAATAACAGCAAATGTACTATTCATTCCATCAGCGTCCTTTACACCGTAGCAAGCCAGGAAGCGAAAAGAAAGAGGAAATGGAAAAGGACAAGTCTCTGCCCGCAAGGAACTTACAAACTACGAAGGAAGGAGGACAAGGCAGCAGAATAACCTATACTTAAGGTTTTCCCGCATGTAGATGCATATCCCTATTAAGTTACATCAGATTCCCACCGGCACCCCCACCCCGCCGCGCCCTTTCTTGTCCCATGCTTCCTTCCTCCCCACGGATTGCCCCATTTGCGCCCCACAACGGTTTAAAGCCCATCCTTACCACTTTCCCGCGCCACGCGTCCATCCGAGGGATTTTTTTGGGTGCCCAGAGCGGGGGCAGCGTCCTCCCTGGTTCTTCAAGAAGCATCGTCAAGCATTCCGCCAACCCCCCCCCCCGCACCTCGCCCCAGCTCAGCCACCCTCCCCACCCCAACTCAGCCGGCTTATTTGGCGGCTGAAACGCGCCTCCTCCCCCCCTCTCGCCCCCACCCGCACTCCCCCTCCAGCCACCCCGGGGCCGAGCGAGCGGCTGGCCGGGCTGTCAGATAATTACCACGGCGGCGGAGGAGCCGGTGCCCTGGGCGACTCCGCTCGGCGCCTGGCGAGTGACACGCGGCCCGGAGAGCCGCATCATTTATGGATTCGCCCCCCGGACACGAAAGAAGGAGAGGAAGAGAAGGAGAGGGGGGAACGCGCACCTGTCTTCCTCGCCTGCCCCTTACACGCTCGTTCCTTCTTCCCTTCCGTCCCTTGCACATTCCCCTTTTCAGCACCGCTCTTTTTCTCTCCCTTCTTCTCCCCGCTCCGTCCCTTCTTCTCTTAACTTCTCTTCCGTTTCCCTCCCCGGGAGCCCTTCATTCTCCTCCCTTATTCCTTTCACACAGACAACCACGCAACCCTTTTCTCTCTCTTCTCCCGTCCTATTCACATTCCCTCATTCCCTCTCGCGCTCTCCTCCCCTCTCCTCCTCAGCCTCGCTCGCTTCTTCTTCTTTTTTCACCTCCTTGCACCTCCACACTCTGCTCCTCCTCCTCCTCCTCCTTTTCAGGGCCTCTTTCGCGTTCTCTCCTTTCTTCCCCCTTCCACGCCCGCTTCTTATCCCGTGCTGAGTTCCTTCTCTTCCTTCTCTTCCCCCGCTTTCGCACTCTACTCTTCCACTATCCTGCCCTCCCTCTCTCCCTTCTGTCTCCCTCTACCCCTCCACCCGAGGAGCGCTAGAAACGAGGAGGGAGGGTGATGGCGATGGGGCGATGAGATGGGGCGTGTGGGGAGAGGGTCCGAGCTTCAGCCGTCTCCTGAGGTGTCCTGGCGCGGAGGCGGCGGCGGCGGCAGAAGCCGCTCGAAGGGTGACGGCGCCTGAGCTCAGCGCTTGGCTCCGTTTGTCTTCATTATGGGCGGGTGTTTGCTTGTAATTGTAACTACTCCTCACTTCCCCACAACAGTTCCACCGCCGGCATAAGGCGGGCTGGAGTGGCGGGGGTGTGCGTGGGGGAGGCGGAGGGGGCGGCGATGAAAGAGACTCTCGCTGCGAGAAGTGAAAGTAAATAGGAAAACAGCCGGAAGAGACGAGGAAGGAGCATTTGCGCGCTCACCACCACCCCGTCTCCCTGCCACACAACTAACTGTTGTTGTGTTTGTGATTGTGTGTCTGAGAGAGGGGGGGGGAGCAACAGGGAGCAAAAAGTCAACGCCCTCCCTCTCTCCCGCAATTGTAAACCCAAACATGTTTGAACGAGAGATCTTTCCCAAGGCAAGAGAGAGTTAAAAGTATTGGCGGCGGAATGGCCCAAAACTTTGATTCAAGCGGTATAGTGTGGGCGAGGAGTGGCGTCCGGCTCTCCTCTGACAAGAACCACTTGTGTGTGTGTATCTTCTCAAGCGGATACTACCAGTTTGGGAGTGGGGGTGATGTGTTTTCAGACTGGGATGCAGGTGGAAAAATAGAAGCCTCCACCTGCCTTCGCCTAGTTGCTCTCCACTCGCGCACCTGCTTATGCCCATCTTCCCTGTGCAGGTTGTGTCCGTCTATCTCTGTATTTACAAAGAGTAAATATTCCTACATAGGTGCAGGGACATAAGCGCCTGATCTGACATTAAGGGGATCAAATTCCAGAGATCTGGTGACCCGGCCTTAGCAGGGTGGGTGGGTGGCTGGGAGACGGCGAAGGAAGAAACATGAATGACCGGAAATTGAGGAGCGAGAGAAGATAGAGAGGCAGGTGGAGTGATGGGGAGACGCTCCACAGAGAGGTGTATTTAGACATAATATCTGGGACAGAGTCGGTTTAAGTCCAGTTTAGCAAGACACATTAGCAATTGAAATCGAAGAGATCAGGGTGTTCAAAAACGCCGATAGATAATAGGGACATCGCAGCTTTGTCCCCGCATTCAGCACCGGGGACAGACAGCTCCGCCTAATAGCGAAATGGCGCTTTTCTCTTCCAAGCCCCTCCACAACCCAACACAGAACGCAATACGGATAGACAAAACTTCTACCCAGTGTCACCCCCTTGCCACCTTATTTCATGTAGTATCCCCTCACCTCCCCCCCCCCTTCCCGAGCTCCAAGGATGTCACCGAAGCCCCCATCTTCCTCTCTGCGCCCGCCCCCCCCCCCCCGCCGCCAGCTCCCAGCCTCTTGTCCTTGGTTGCAGTAATTTTCCGTTTGATTTGGGAGGTAATGCATTTTTTACAAATCAAAGAGGAAGCTAGCAGATCCCCCCGCAGGCCCCCAGGAGCCGGGGCCCAGATGAGAGGCGCAGATCATTTCCTTGTTAGTTTTGATTTCGGTTACCGAGGCTTTCAACTTCCCTCCAACCTCCTGGAGAAATGTTATAACAAGTAGCCGAGGGAATTTTCCCTTCTTTGCTTCCCCACTCCTTCCCTCCCTCCCTCCCTCCCTCCCTCCCTCCCTCCATTTCTGCCCCCTCCCCTTCGCTTTCTTGCTCGGTCTCATCTCTGCATATTTCTAAAGCCAGGAGGGCGTAAAGCGGCACCCAGACGTTCAAAACTGAAAAGGATGCAGGAAAGGCACGAGGCACCTTGAACGCAAACCCCCCCCCCACGCCGCCGCCCCCACTTTCTTTCTTTCTTTCTTTCTTATTTATTTATTTATTTGTTCACACTTTCCCCACAAATTTTCCCCACGCGATCTTTTCGAGAGATCCAAACATATTTTTTTTTAAAGTTAGCGTTTTAGGTCAGAGGGATTATAAAATCAAGGCTCCCAGGTTTTCTGTTTTTATTTTGGGTGGGGTCTGGTGTTATTTTTTGGTTAGAATTAAATGTTTGCTGTAAATGTTCCTCCTCTGCACATCGCTGTGATCATTCAGGGGAGAGAATAGCTAGAGTATTCCCGTCCATGTTCGGTTCAGCAGAATTTCCAGCCCTACCCGAAAACTGCTTACTTGGAAGCAAGCCGTACTGGGTTCAACAGGACTTACTTTCTAGCAAGCCCAGTTGAGTGCAGTGGTATTTAAGCCCAGGGAAGTGTGTGCAGGATTACAGCCTCGGAGGAAAACCCGCAAACGCACTGCAGAGTCACGCGTGCATTGGTTTTTTCACTTGTAAGACTCACATTAAGGGACATACACATATTCAGGCGCGCACACCCGCCTCATGCCTAAAGCTGCCATACCTGTCTGAAAAGCCCACCTATGAACACACTTTGTGGAGCACACTGGAAGACAGGTGGGCAGGTGAAGAAGCACCCGCGCCTGTTTACCAGGGTGTGCTTACCTGAGAGAAAGTCCATGGAGCTTACTTACCAGTGCGCATGGATAGGATGGCGCTGCATTTTGTGAGTGGGAGTTTTGTCAACAGAGTAAGTAATTTAAGTTAATACGGCTCTGCCTTTTTAAACCGATTCAACTGATGATAAATTCGCGGGTTACCAAAACCTCAGTATGGGTGCCTAGACGCTGAAGAAAAGGAAGGGGAAACTGGCACCTTAATAAAGCGAAATCTCCAGTAACCGTGGAAGAAAAAAGCCACAATCTAACCTTGATTATTTCAGAACGTGCAGACTCAAAAAACAAACAGGTGTGCTCTGAACTGGCAACCCCGCGGATACAAATTGGTTGGTCTTCGCCGATTAATCAACTAAAGCGTCAGTTGATTAATCCACCGATTAAAGGTTGCAGCCTGGATCCAAACACGCACGCACTCCCTATGGGTTGTTAGCAGAATAAAGCACAGAAGTGACACTTGTGCACAAGCTGCAACACAAGCCTGTTTCTATCACGTACACACCGCACATATACAAACACAAACCAAGGCGGGGAGGGGGCACGTATTCATTCGCGCAAGGTTTGAAATGCTAATAGCATCTACCGGTAACTTTCCGATGCAAAAAAATAATAATCTGGGGTTTTTTTCCTCGTTATATGGGGTTTGGGAGGGGGGGGGGAATTCGGTGTTTGTAGCGCTTCTCTCTTTTTAATCTTAAAGGATATGTTTGCCGACTTGCCCCCCTCCTTTCTTTTTTTTTGGGAATCGATACTGTAAATTATTCATTGTCATTAATTATCGATTTGGGTATCTAGCGGCGGCGTTTGGAGGATGAAAAGGTTTTTTCCTTCTCCCCTCATTGTTCCATAACCTCCGGCGAAAGAAGCCAGAGCTGGAAGACACCCCCCCCTCACACCCCCTTCCCCCCAACCCAATCCACCAGGCCTGTTCTAAGCAGCCCCTATACACATGTTAGGGCAAACTCCGCTCGATCAATGGGGGATCAATGCGGAGGCATGAAACTAATAGCCAGCGAAGCCTCTTTGATCTGAAATCTCAGATCAAAACTCGAATACCTGCTTCTAACAAGACAGAGAAGGGAGGCGAAGGGAGGGAGAGGAGAGGCGGGCAGGGGGCCGGGAAAGACGAGGGAGCCGGCGAGCTTTAAATACCCGACAAATATTTAAACATACAGGTTGCAAGTTTAACAACCGAGGATTGCCCGAGTTTCAGGGGGAAGAAAGGGAAATGTCTGGCTCCCTAAATGGAGGGATTTTGGCGTGGGTGGGAGGCGCTGGATACACACACAGGAAGCAGAACGGAAAACGGAAAAGGGCGCCCCCTTGAGGTTGGGGCAAGAGCAAGGGCAGGATCGCTGGTTTTCTGGGAGGCGAGGTAGGAGCAAGAAAGAGCAGGGGGTTGTGAGTTGCACGCGAAGAGGGGGAGCGGGGTGGGCAATGATCAGCAGAGGAGGACTACACCGCTTATTATACTGGCCACGTCTCTACGGTCACATCCAGCAGCCCTCCGGGAAAGCGAGCTTGCAATTTATTAAGTAAAGTAATTAATAATTATTTTTTTAACAGTCTAATAGGGCTGCTCCGGTCCCCACGCCTTGTGCTGCCTCGTTTGATTATTTTTAATGTACTTAGAAGTTCTCAGAACAACACTTTGTTTGTTTGGCGTTCTCCCCACCACCAACACCCCCAAATATCAGAGTTCTTGGCGGGGTTCCTTCGCCCTCCTCCTCCTCCACCACCACCACCCCAGCTATCCCAGTAGATGAGGGAGGCTGGCACTGGCAGTCCGAACAACCCCCCCCCCCAAATTATTCCTTAGAACCCTGTTGCGTAAATCTGAATCCAGCCTCACTGTTGCGTACATATCCCTTTTGGAAACTCCCACCCACCGACCCCGGAACAAATGCCCCTGGGGAGGAATCACAATTTTGATAATAACTTACTAATTTAGAGGAGCAAGAGGAGAGGAGGAACCTCAGCTCCCCAGGTGCATAAAGCCCATCGCTTGCGAGTTTGCAAACTTCCCAACATAGATGTATTGCAAGTTATCCGGGGCAGAGAGACCCGCCTTCTGCTTGCAAACCGTGAGGTAGGGGGACGGCGCCATATACCGGTAAATGTTTCATGCTAATAATATAGCAACTTATCCTTTCTGTTGCGCGTACAGGTCTGGTTTTTTTGTTTTGTTTTTACAGAGGGTAAATAGATGGTACTCAATGCTGACCAATGCACATAACCAGTACATATAATATGCTGATAAAATATATTAATGATACATTCTGAGACAGATTGCGGTGGGTACCATCTCATCGCAATGACGTGTCTTTAATGCCCCGTTGTTTCCACGTGAGAGCTCGACACTTGATTGTGGTCTCGCCTATCAAAATCAACGAGGTCTTCAAAGTGCTTAAATCGGACTGTACGCTGTTTGATAAAAACTGCTCTAATGCTTTGTTTATGCACTATATGGACGGAATAAAACCATATAGGGAGAATATATAGGGGGTGCCAACTTGAATAAAACATGGGGGGGGGCAGGTAAGCCCCGCTTCACATCATCGATCACAAGACGTGCACACTCACACCATTTGAATGGCAATGCCCATCAACTTTGGGAGAGAGCAGCCCCCTCGAATATTTTATAGGGGGGTGGCGGCGAAGGGACCCCGGCCCCTAGGAAATGGCAATATATCTATATGCACCAGTTCTTTTTACTCATTTCGTGATTCGTTTCCACTTATATCCCGCTTCTCTTTCCCAATAGAAACTCAAGGTGGCGAACAGTATTAACGCAAGGATAACATTACAGTAAAACATTAAAAAACACATAGACTAGTTGGATCCTGCCGCCTCTCGATTTATTGGTACTAACAATTCCTCATTTAGCGTATGTGTGTGTTAGAGGTGTGTGTGTGTGTTCGGGTGCGTGTGTCAATTGAAGGAAAAGTTTTCCACGTTACTTACTTGAGCGTAAGGCTCGGTAAGCTCAACGGACTCTTTTTCTGAGCAAGCGTGCGTACCGGCAGTCACCCAGGGAATAATACAGTAATAACAATAAAGAATGTGCATGAATAGGAGCAGTGGAAAGGATAGTAGCCGTAATGATACCGATGCCAATCATGAGAACCCCGATTATATCTGGTGCAGTAGGGCTGTACCTCCAGGAAAGCTCAAGCCATGATTGTACAGGCTAAAAGTCGTCAAGATGCTTCAAGGCTTTTTTTAAAAAAACTTGTCTATCGCTTTCCCACTAAGAGTTCAAAGCGCTTTACCTATAGCATATCAACAATGATTGCATTAGGGAGGCCGTAGGAGAGAGGGAGAGGGAGAGGAATTGCAGAGCATTTCCCGAAAGAGAGAAATAGTACAGTCGTAAAGGGAAGTGGATGTGCAGACGGAAAATGGAATCTACTCTAGCCGAGAGTTTGTGGGTTATCAGGAGGCGGATGCCAAACGACAGATGCAGAAAGATTTAGACTGCGGTGATATGCACATTTACCCAGGGGCCCCTTTGCACGTGCTTCTTTCTAAGTACGCAAGCACAGGGTGGCTCCGTTGAGACTGGCCGCATGCCAGTGTGTGATTTGGCTCACTTGCTTGAGCCAGCTGTTTTCATTAGCGTCACCATTTAAGGTACAGGGCGCTCTGCAGAGTCCAGCCCTCAAGGCTCTTACAGCGTAAAGTCTTAACAGAGTCAGCCCAAAAGTGAACCACTCTTAATTCCGAGAGAGAGAGAAGAAATCGGAGCCTCTGATTAGGCGTGCATACAAAAGCACAGCGTTTGCCAACCCGGTGCCCTCCGGATGTTATTGACAACAACTCCCATCAGCCCCAGCCAGCACTGATGGAAGTTGTAGTCCAGCAACTTCTCGAGGGCGCCAGGTTGGCCAAGGCTCGGTAAAGTACAACGGGGCTTATTAGGGCAAGCGTAACTAGGAAGGCAGCCTTCGTTCTACCATTGAAAGCAGCGAGATAGGAACGTGGCCTGGAGAATCGCACCCTAAATATCGACAACGACGGGCACAAAGAGGAGAAAGATGAAATGAGGATAAAACCCAAATGTGACAGACGTATTATATCCAACACGCATTCCAAAAGAAGAGGGGAGGAGAGAGCGACGACCACTGGCCCTGGCAGCGCGATCCCAGGCGTGCTTCGTCGGAATAAAGTCTCATTTGGCTGGGGAGAAGCTTAGGCTCAAGTGTGTCAAAGGACATTAACGTCTGCAGCCTTAATGCGCGCGAGGTCTTCCAAGAGTAACAGCCCCTCCACTTTAAACAGCTCCCATCTTCCTCTCTGCTCAAACCGACTACGGGGTGGGGGGGTGGGGGGAGAGAGAGAAGCCTCAGCAAAGACATTCCTGCCTTTTATTCTTTTGAGGCTGGGTGGTGAGTTGGACAAAGAGGCTACTTTGCTGAAATGTGTGTTTAAAGACCACAGCGTTCGTCGTCCGGCTTGAGATGCTCGTCTTGACAAATTACTGTGTTTCTCTCTTCAACCACCCTACCCGGCCGCCCCGCTCGCCGCAAATATCCAAGGATAATGAAGCATATGTTTCAGAAATGGGGGGGGGACCCGCTTGGCTTCATGAATTGGCTCGAGAAAGGAAGGATGCGTAGGGAAGCGGGTGCTGCAACTGCTTTTTCTGGAAAGTCAGAACAATGCATAGAAAAGCGTCCAAGCTGAATAGGAGAGAGAGAGAGAGAGAGAGAGAGAGAGAGAGAGAGAGAGAGAGAAGACTAAAGTGATACGGACCATCCAAGCTCCCCTGTTAACACAATCTTCTAAACTGAAATTAAAATTGATTTTTCTTTTTTCCCTTTAAAAAGAATTCATATTTTCTCTGATCTTTCTAAAATAAAGAGCAAGGGAGCAAGAGAGGGAGGGGGGAGGACAAAAACAATGTCACTCTCTATCACTTGGTGTGAGAGATAGGTGGGTGTCCGCCCCGGCCCCCCCAATCTCCTTTTCTTCTTCCCCAATGGCTCTGAAAGTTTTCCTCTCCAGACAGTTATGGCGATCCGGGGATTATTTGTTCACGAGAGTGGAAGACATTGGGCACAATCTGAAAAAGTAAAGAAAAACACCCCCCCAAAATCGCGTGTCGCCAGTGAAGAGAAACAAATTCATGGTTTTTTTGTGGGGGGGTGGGCGGCGGTGATGGCCAAACCTGTATGGCTCTATATTGCAACATTTTATATTCCCTTCAAGAAGAGATTGCAGTAAAGATTTTATAGAAATGTCCTGACTCCCCCCCCCCTATTCACTCTTCTGAATTCCAAAAATTTGCACTGCTGTGGTCCCTTACCTTTCCCCATACATTTTCCTCTTTAATTCTTAAAAGGTTTTTTTTTAAGAAAGAATTGTAACGTAGTGTGTGCTTTTATCGCAACACACACACACAAATTCTCAGTCAGTCCCATCTAGATACCGCAGCGTATCTAGTCATCCACACTTTAACCAACTTGAAAGCAAGTCCCTTCCTTCCTAAAGATTAAATGGTGAATTATTCTAGAATAACGTGATAGACCACGTTTTTGGGGCGGCGGGGGGGGGGAATCGTGTATGAACTGGTAAAGGACCCTCTTCGCTTTCCAAAGATCAGAGGAAGATGTGAATAGAAAGGAATGGATACGCATTGGGAGAGGTTGCTGATGAAAAGTAATTTCTCATAGGAAAAGAAAGGAAAGTATTAAGGAGAAGGGGAAGAAGGAAAGAATCAAGTAATGGGGAAAGGAGGTTAAAAATGACTGAGAAAATAGACACACACAAAAAAATTCTTCCAGTAGCACCTTAGAGACCAACTAAGTTTGTTCTTGGTATGAGCTTTCGTGTGCATGCACACTTCTTCAGATACCTGTAACTGAGAAAATAGAGACTGGGGTAAGAAAGAACAGTGTGTGTGTGTGTGTGTGATAAGCAAGAGCAAAAAATGAAAGCGCATGAAAGTGGAGAAGACTCAAAATTGTCCCTGAGTGGCTGATTTTTTATTTATTGTTTGTTTGTTTAAGGAAGGGGGGGGAGAGAACCAAGGGGAACCGTCAGAAGTTAAAATGCTGATAAATCCCAACACCCACCTCTTCCACCCACCCACCCCCTTACACCCCCCCCTCGCTGCTTTGGAGACGCATAACACACCGAGAAACACCTCCCGGCTGCTTGGTTTCCCTTTGAAATCCCCCCCTTAATGAACATCTCCCGGAGCACTAGAGCATCATAAATAAATATATACACTCTGGATCCGGGGAGATGAAATCAACTCCCCCGCTCCCCGTCACCTCCCGCCACTGCTGTGCCCAAAGCTAAGAAAAATCTCTTCTCCCTCGTCCCTAGCAAAGCTTCGAGAAACTTTGGACCCATTTTGGATTCAGAGGAAAGAGTGACAGAGGTGACAACTGAGCGGGGGGGGGGGAGGAGGGAGGCAGGAAGCCCCCCCCCCCCCGGACGAAGCTCACTCAGCAAACTCCACCAGAATCTTCGCTTGGTTGAAGTGGCCTTCGCCCCTGGAGGGCGCAAGAGAGCAGCGCTGCCACCAAGGAAACAGTCAGGAGACTCCTTGAGGCCGCGCGGCGCGCTTCCTTGCACCCTTTAAATGCCGTGCTCCGGCCAGCCACCTCTCCGCACGCCTTTCTGCATGCGCCGGAACCAGCAAACACGCTCTTCCAGGGACTTCCACTGCAGGCAGGCATGAACTCATTGGGCGGCCTTGAGGGGAAGCAGCTATGTCTCAGTCTCTGTCCCAGAATCCTTCAAGGCGGTGATTGCCTCTTCCCATATGAACCAGCCTGGACCCTGAGATCACAATCTGAGGCCCTTCTTCGTGTGCCCACTATACCAGAGGTGCGGATGGTGGCAGCACGAGGGAGCGTGGGCCCTTTCTGTGGTGGCTCCTCTGTTTGTGGAATGCTCTCCTAGGGAGGCTTACCAGGTGCCTTCATTACATATCTTTAGGCACCAGGCGAAAACGTTTCTCTAGAAGCAGGCCTTTGATATGGCAGTTTTGATATGGCAGACCAACATGGCTACCTACCTGTAACTTGAATAATGATGATGATGATGATGTGTGCAGCCTACCTTGCAGGCTTATATGTTATTAGGCAATGTAGGTGAGGTGCTTTGAACACTCAAGGAGTGCATCATTTATTTATTTTAAAATAATTTCCATCCCACCCTTCCCTTTCTTAGAATATTAGAGTAGCTTAAACTAAAAACAGTAATGCAGAAACAAACAAAAAACTGCAACAGTACAGATCTCCTAAAGGAAGGGAGTTTCAGAGGTGGGGGGGCCACCACAAAACCCTCTCCCTCTCTCCCTCCCTCTATATAATATAGCTCTTTATATATTCCTGCCCAAGTCCCCCCCCCACCTTGCAGGTATTCATAAGATGATAACTAAAGACTGTGTGAATATATATATAGGTATATATATAACATTTTGCCTACCTACTTATATATTCATGGATCCATTCCCAACTGAACTGTGTTTCCTATATCACTTCCTAATCTGTTTTCCTTCTTCTTTTTCCTCTTTCTGGTGCATTCCAGTCCACACAAAGCCTTTCCCTACAACCATCCATATCCACATGTCGAACCACCCTGGGATTAATTTGAGCAAGAGTGCACCACCACCACCACCTGTTCGGAAGGTTCAGTCTCATCATAATTGGAGGCAATAATAAATAAGAGAGTGCCTCTGGGTATGTACAGAGTGCGTTCCACAGCACCACTGAGTAACTACAGCTAACCAGCACACACATCTGGGATTAGAGATTCCAGGTCATTGCAGAGATTTTCAGCCTTCATTAAAATAAAAAAGCAAGCGACCACACACAAAACACACATAAAAGCTTTGCATCCTCTCCATCAGTACCCACAATCCATCGACATTGCCTTCAGTCTTTCCATCCCCTTCTGACGAATGTATCTGTTTATCCATCCATCTTTCTCTTCCTTTCTTTCTCTGTATCTATGCATATCTTTTATCTCCCCTTTCCATGTATGCATTGTCTATCTATCCGTCAATTTTCTTTTTCCTTCCTTCATTTTCTCCCTACAACCCCCCCCCCCCAAATGGAGGCTGACGGGAAGGTCCTCATCCCATCCTGTCTCCTCTTGGCCCGGGTCACCAATCTCTCCCTGAATATTCAGCTTTTGAGCACACCTCCCACTCGGGGACTGGAATAGCCTGACAGGGTTACTCTCCACCATGACAAGAAAATATAAAAACCAACCGAGACGCCCTTTTGTCAGCGGAGGGTGCGGGATGGGGGGGACGTGGCCGGCTGCGGAGCGACGAATCCTCGGGGGGGGGGGGAGCTGCTCAGCGAGCGGCCGCCGGGCTCTGCTGCAGCGCCAAGGCGCTCTGCCTACCAAGTAGCGTCGGGCCGGATGAGCGAGACGCTGCCTTAAACGAGGCGCGTGAAATTGAAAGCTGGGCACAGTTTAGCAAAATGTGGAAAGGGGGGAAGTTTTTTTTTTACGCAACCGAAGAGAGGAGGAGTTGGCGTGGTGGTGATGGATCGGGCATCCCCACAAACGCGGGGTGTGTGGAAGCGGGAATAAGTTCTGTAACACAGTGACTTGATTCACACACGCACACACTTCCGTTGACAACTCGCTTCCAGCTGAAAAGAGGCTGCTGAACGTGTGAACTGCTTTCACTGATGGAAAAACGACGAGTTTGAGGTGGCGCCAGGTGACGCAGACTCTCAGTCTGCGCGTATGATCTGCCACTGCGCAGACCGCCTGCTTCAAGCATTAAATGATAAGATGCGCGTGTGAAGGTGCCAGCAGGAAATCTAAGTTTTCAAGCACTTAACAGAAATCGGTTCACGCCATCTGCTGATCTTCCAGTAACCCAGTAATTGCGGAACTGGCATTAGATGTCTTGACCCATTCCGACATGGAGGTAATCCCTTGGTGCTGTAGTCACCAGGTAACGGACATGCACGTCTGAACCAACCCTTTCTTTGCTTGGGGTTTATTGGCGCACTGAGGTCAAGGTCAGCCTGGGAATAGTCGGTGCCTGGGAAGGGAAATCTCAGTCACCTTCCTCGCAGCGTTGATTACTTTCCATGCTTTGCTGTGTGTGTGTTTTAGAACTACAGAGATTGATTAGGGTTACCCAGACATAGGTTCAGTGGGACATACTCTCGAATAAGTGTATTTAGTTTGGCAACCTAAGCATCCCTTTCTACGCGATGTCTACTGCGCGCGATTTACGCCAGAGCGCAGGGGAAAGCGCTTCTTTTCGCGTAAGTAGACCATCGCGAACTGAGAAAGGGGGTCTCACTCCTCCAGGCACCTCGATTTGACTCGATAGCCTACCTTTCGGACGCCTTTTACCGAAGAATTGTGTGGAAACCGTGAAACCCTTGACCGAGAGAAGCGCAGATCAGGAGAAACCTTTTCTCTCCCGAGAGATGCCTCCAAGAATTGGACTGGAAAGACAGCAGGACGGGGTGGTGGGGGACCAACGGTGCGCAGGGGCCTATCTTGGTCAGGCGGCTCCGCGCTGATGGATCTGGGCGGTGCGGGAGATCCTCAAGGCCACTGGTTTGGCGAACTTGGGGAGGAAGGGGGGGGGTTGTATTGGTATTAACATCCACAACCACTTTGCAAACACCCAGCGGGCTGCGAACGACATCGATTTGCAATTAGGCCGCTCTAATACGCGCCAGATTATGGCAAGGACGCAAAAGGGGGCCGGGAAGTGGAGAGGGGAGACTGGAGAAATCTTCAGTCACATCAAAGCGACTCTCCCCAACCAGCTCCGAGCAAAAGACGGTGCGCTACAGGCGAGATAAAAACCCAAATCAAAGATCCCCTTGACTGCGCCTCCTATCCTTAGGTGACCTTTCTTTACCGTCCCCCTCATTTATTTCCGCATAGGGATGGGGTCTCTTTCTCCCTCCCCCCTCTCTCAAATGCTTCTGAGATCGACCCCCCTGCCCAAGTGAAAACAAGTTTGTTCCCTCTAAAAGAAAAGATCCCCCATTCTTTTTAGAACCCTCAATGTGGGTTTTTTATGATTCAATTGCGCGTCGTTTTAAATTCTCCCCCTTTTCGTTAGCATCTAGGCGGCTGCGGGGCTGTGTGCTGTTCGTGATCCCAGAGGGAAAGGGGAAGAGGAGGCAGGCGGATGTTAGGGAGAGAGCTTTGGGGAGAAAGCGGGTGGATTGGCCTTAAGCTGCGAAAGGAGGTGGAGAGAGAGAGAGAGAGAGAGAGAGAGAGAGAGAGAGAGAGAGAGAGAGAGAGAGGACTGAAGCGCCGTGTTGCAAAACAAATAGGATGTGAAATCTGGAGGCAAGAGGAAGAAAGGGAGAATGAATGAAAGAATCTCATCCCTTCTCCAGCGTGGGACACCGAGCAGTTCATAAAGACTCTGGCAGCATCAAGTGGGTGACCTGTGTCAATGGATGGAGCCATTGTGGAGCCATCGACAAGCTCAGCGGGCCTGTCATCCTGTGCGGAGTAGGGAAGCACTAAACCAGGCATAGGCAACCTTCGGCTCTCCAGATGTTTCGGACTACAATTCCCATCATCCCTGACCACTGGTCCTGTTAGCTAGGGATCATGGGAGTTGTAGGCCAAAACATCTGGAGAGCCGAAGGTTGCCTATGCCTGCACTAAACCATAACGTGTTCAGTAGGCATGGGCGTAGCCAAGATTTATTTTAGGGGGGGAGGCTTTATGTTATTGGGGGGCAGAACCGAGTTATCTGCGACGCAATTGGTCAGTTAGTTAAGTATTTTTATTCATTTACTTGATTTAGGGGAGGGCAGCTACCCCCCCCTCCCCGCACCGTCCTAGCTAAGCCCCTGTGAGCAGGCATGTGTGTGTCCGCCCTTGTTAAAGTCACACCGATATTCGTAAGGTTCCGGGGACTTTGAGAACAAGAAAAGTTACTTCTTGGATCTCCTTCTCACGACCAGCAAGGCTGGGCGCAGCAAGTACCTTCTCCCGAGCTCCACCTGTCTCCTCATGGTCAACTCATGACAGAGCAAAACTAATGTATCTCTTTACGTTTTATGCTTTTTATTGCTGTAAACCGCTTTGATCTTTTTTGTGACATAGCGGTGTATATATATATATATATATATATATATATATATATATATATATATATAATAAAACAAAACAAACAAGTAAAAACAAAAACAAAAACCTATCATTTATATTAATTTATATTAATTTATATTAATATACCCGATTTTCAGGGAGATTTCGGGCACGACGCAGAAACCAACTCGGGTGTGTCGCCCAAGGAGAGCAGTGCCCCCATTTCAGCTTTTTCTCTGAGAAACGCACCTGAGTGGCACACGTACCTGTCTCAAACACCTGTTGGGGAGGGGAATCAGGTACGTGTACATATGCACTTAAAGATGTGTCGCCCGGTCCTCGTCCTTGGTAGGGCTGAGAATAAGGGTCTTCCACTGCCTCCCCTCCATTTTATTTCCGGGGTGCTTTGCGCAGAAGACCTTCCCGCCGCATTGTTGCCAAGGTCTTCGTGCTAGCAACTTTGCTTGTCTCTGAAGTCTCTGGAGACATGCCAAAAGTGTGGTTGGGCGTTACCCGCTACCCTCCGCCCACCTCCAAAGAAGCACCTCAAATCCATTCACTGAGACTTGCCCCATTAAAGTCAATGGATCTTTCTTCTATCTAGGTCAAGGCATTTCAGAATCGGGGCGCTGGAGAGAGCGAGCAATGAGCTCGACTGGAAGGTCGGACCGTCAAGTACTTATATTTCTTCCTTCCTTCCAGCCCGTCAAGGTAGGCAGGCTGGCAGCTTATGTATGTGCGTGTCTAGGAATGGAGGCGGCAGGGCTGGGGAGCCGGAGAACAGAGCGAGCTCTCGGATCAAGCACTGCCACTAGTCCGGCCAACGGGAGTGGATCCTAGCACGCTCTCCGGATTGGGGGCGGGCGCGGGGACTCGAGGATGATAATTTGTTAATTTATCAAAGTGACGGCGGTTTGATCTCAATCTCTCATAATGATGGGACGTTAATTAAACTTGTAAGGTCACTTACGCCGATGGCTCGCTCAGTGTGTTTGCTAATTGAACTCTAGGCTCCCAATCGCACACCCAATTTGTCAGGGGCGCCTCTGGCAGCCACGGGCAGACGAGGAGGAAAGGAGCTTTGCATTGCGCGGGCAGGAGCCTGTTGGATTGGGCGGGGGGGGGGCGAGGTAAATGCCAGCGAAACAGAGAGAGACAAATCTGAAATACCAGCAAAGGGTTACACAACAAAAAGCAAGCAAGCCCATTCCTGGACTCATCCAGGTACTGTTTTGTTAAAGAATCAGTGCTTCTCTTGCTTAGTTGTGAATGCCTAGGCGAGGTATAGGCAAACTCTGGCTCTCCAGATGTTTGGGACTACAATTCCCATCATTCCTGACCACTGGTCCTGTTAGCTAGGGATGATGGGAAATGTAGTCCCAAACATCTGGAGGGCCAGAGTTTGCCTATGCCTGGCCTAGGCCTATCATGCACACCCGTTCATACTGTGAGTGTACACAAAGACTGCCCCAAAGCCCAGACTAAGGGTGGTTTACACATGTGTGTATATCCGTAATAGCAACAACGCTTAGCATTTATATTTCACTCTGTGGAGTGCCAACAATGCTTCTATTATCTCAGTAATCCTTACAATCACAGGGCCAAATTATCACCACCTCAATATTGGCAGGATAGAAAGGGTGATGGGGGGGGCATGTCTTGCTTATGACCCTCCCAAGTGTTTAGGGTGATGGGGAGGTTTGAAGGAAGGGGGAAGTAGTAGTAACCTACAAAAGCTGCCAGAGAAAACGAGGAGCAGCTTCATACCCGCATGATCCCCACTTGAGGAGTGTGAACTCAAGCGATGGCCGGCATGTGTGAATGTGGCTTGGCAGATATAACATCTCAAGCATTCATCATTAACTGAAATGCCTTGTTTCTCAATGAAGTCAGTTCACTCACTGACTTGCCACACATCAGGCCTTATATGGAGTCAGACCACTGGTCCATCCAGCACAGAATGTCTGCACTGACTGGAAGTGGCTCTCCAGAGGTTCAGGTGGGAATCTCTCCTAGTCCTACCTAGAGATGCTGAAGATTGAACTTCTGCATGCAGAGCGGATAATCTACCACTGAGCTACTGCTCGGTGCCCTGACTAGCCTGCCTTCTGTCAGTCCACCAATTGCCTTACAACCAGTCCAGAGGGTGGCACTGTCTCCTCTTTGTCTGCACCCTCACAGTTGCCCCCTGTAGAACTCAGCAAGTAGGAGGATGGGGATGAAACCAGAATTAGTTCTCTCTGCCTATCGTTGGCTCTGGCTCCTCCTACTGTTACACTCTCGGCCTTCTGCCTTCCCATCCCCAATGAGTTTCAGCCACAACTTGATACCTGTTGTGGGCTTTGCAGCCAAATCACAAATGCATGTTTTGCTAGACAAGCACAGGACTAGTGCACAGAGAGTTCTTAAACTTCCTAGGAATGACCCTCTGTGTGGTCACTTCCCCTGTCTCCTCTGGGCAGAAATTCTGTGACAAAGGAAATAACCTGTTATACCTCCTCCTGCCTCTGAGGAGACTCTTTTCCTACCATGCTTTCACACTGATCAGACATGTGCCTGGGGGCTCCAGACACATGCACTCTATTTTGCAGCCAACTTTGGTATTTTGTACCTGAGAAGTTTTTCTTACCTGTATTGTAGTTGCTGCCTGCATTGAGATGTAAGTAAACCCTTTTTGTTTATCTTACTAAAATGCTTGGGCATAGCCAGGGGAATGGCTGCCCCCCCCAATCAAGCAAATAAATGAAAATACTTAACTGACCAATCAAGTTGCAGATAGCTCAGTTCTGCCCCCCCCAGTCCTGCCCCCCTAACATAAATCCTGACCATGCCCATGCTAAAGCATGTGGTTCATTCTCTGCAATGTGAGTGAAGGGGGGGGGGTCAGTAGACTACAAATAAAAAGGATTAAAAATGTGTACTTTCCTTATTCCTAAACTTCAGCAAGTTGCAAAATGTATAAGTGTTTTACTTTGTCAAAAAGGCTTCACTTACTTTTGCATTTCTCCCACACATATGGGATAGGTGGTTTAAATTTTAATCTACAGATTTAATCCTCAATCCATCTCCTACACCTGTGGCATGGAGTGGTGACTTGCATGTGTGAATGGGGCCACCATAGATATAATACCACACACACATTGTTCATATTTCCTCAAACACAACGCTTGTCGATGGCATCTGTTCACACATTCAAGCTGCTATCACCGTGTTTTGAGATTTTCCTGTAAGTTTGTTCTTGGTATGAGCTTTTGTGTGCATGCACACTTCTTGTGGCAAACATGCATCTGTATGACAGCCCACATAAGTGCAGCACTTAATTACGTCAATTCAAGTGGCGATTTGCATGTGTGAATGAGACTATTGGGATAACAGGGTCCCACTGCCTATTGAAATCCTTTAGTGTGTAGAGTGAGCAGTGTTTGGCTAGTGAATCTTGGTTGGAGAGTAGACTTTACCTGTTTCTAATCACACAGTGAGATGCTTGTGGAGTGAGAACAGCAACAAAGTGCTTAATTGTAGGAAGTACACAACTTGGATAGAAAAGCAATTGTTTTGCTTGCTCCATTGTCCTCTCAGATCCAGGGTAATCTCTCATATTGAGGTTAGAGAGAGGAGGAGGCAGAGGAGGAGGAAGTTGCAAACATCATTATCAAATATCAAAGAGATAGATAAGGCAGTTACGTATTAGGTACAGGGATAGCCTGGGAATGTGGAGATTAACTTCCTGCACACCCTTCTTCTGCAAGTTGAGTTGCACCCAAACTTCCAACAGGGAGCAACGCTGATCCAGAACCACACACTGAACTTTGGCAGCAGTTCACATAATGTACAACTCAATGTTTTTCAGTGAAGTCACTACATACACTCATTTACAAATCAAGCATGCAGGTTGTGCTAGGACAAGCAACATATCTAATTACACCAGCATTCATACGTTACTATCCACTGTCTACAGAAAAACAGTGGAGCACTGTAACAACATCATTGCAGTGCAGAATGCTCTGGATCAGACTTCTGGGACTTCCATTTCTCATCCCTGGCCTCATTTCCCACCCCGTACCCTCCAAAAGTCAGCCAGCCATGTTGCTGTTGTATATTCTCAGCGTGAACCAAGAAGCAGTGGAGGCTGGTCCATTAGGACAAATGGGGCACAGCTCCACCAACCTCATTCTGGCAGTCCCCACTTGCCTGCCTTCTGACTCACATCCAGTCCAAGGGATAGCCCTGACCACCAGCTTCCTTAGTCTCAGTGTTGCCCTTTTAGGACTCAGCAGAGAAGAGGATAGGGACAAACTAGACTTTCCTTGGCAACATTAGGACTCCTTGTCTTCTGCCCCACCAGCACCAATGAGCATCAGCCACGACTTCCAGGAAGTGACCTAGCCTGTCGTTTAACAGGATGTCAATTGATTGACAGTGGGATGTCCCACCCACCTGTGAAAGTTGGCCCACAGGGGTGGGGACCAATAAGGATCTGGCCCACTAGGCCAAGAAGGTTCCCTGCCTGATAGATATACAGATGTTTTGTCCTTCTGTTCCAGCCACACTGTACAATTCCCCCTCCCACCTAGTTATCAAGCTTTCCACCTGTTGCTAACACAACAGTTTATTTCCCTCTCCTACCCGGTTGTCAGACTCCGCCCCACTCCAGTTTCTCAATATTTCAAAATGATGAAAAATTAAAAAAATATGAAACAGTTTATAAATGCGCAAAAAATGCTTTAAAAAAATGAAGACAATATTCAATGCTACTGAGCTGTTAGATTAGAGTTGTTTGAGCCAGTGTGGTGTAGTGGTTTAAGACTCGTATCTGGTGAACCGGGTTCACGTCACCGCTCCTCCACATGCAGCTGCTGGGTGACCTTGGGCTAGTCTTTGGAGGTCTTTAAGCGGAGGCTTGACAGCCATCTGTCAGGAATGCTTTGATGGTGTTTCCTGCTTGGCAGGGGGTTGGACTGGATGGCCCTTGTGGTCTCTTCCAACTCTATGATTCTATGATTCTAGTCACACTTCTTTGAAGTCTCTCAGCCTCACTCACCTCACAGAGTGTTTGTTGTGGGGGAGGAAGGAAAAGGAGAATGTTAGCCGCTTTGAGACTCCTTCAGACTGATAAAGTGGGATATCAAATCCAAACTCTTCTTCTTCTTCTCTGTTCAGGATCATTAAAACAAAAAATGGATTGTAAAGAACGTCTAAAAGACGTTCATTGAGGGAATGGGAGGTAAAATGGAAAATGCAATTCAATGTAAACAAGTGTAAAGTGATGCATGTCGGGGCAAAAGAAGGTATTCATTCCACCTATATGCTCCTGGGGTCTGAACTGGTGGTGACTGTCCAGGAACAAGACCTTGGGTTATAGCAGACAGCTTGATGAAGACATCCACCCAGTGTGTGGCAGTGGTGAAAAACGCAAATTCCATGCTAGGAATCATTAGGAAAAGAACTGAAAACAAAACAGCCAACATCACATCACCATTATAGAAATCTATGGTGCTACCGCATTTGGAATACTGTTACTGTGTGCAGTTCTGGTTGCCTCACCTCGAAAAGGATAGAGTACAGTTGGAAAAGGTTCAGGAAAGAATCTAGAATCAGTTCAGAAGGAGTTCAGGGGCAGGGCAAGAAGTTCAGAACTGAACGGAAGCAAAGGGAGATGTCCTAACAAGATACTGCCGCCCCAACAAGCTTTCAAAGAGGAGGCACGATGTGCCGATCTCACTTGTGATACTCCTCTTGCCTTGCGGGAATATCAAGATTTCAATGGTACGCTCTGCCACAGTGGGTGGGTGGGTCTGCTCCCATCTCTGAATGCATCCAACTAGCAGTGTTTCTCAAACTTGTGCCTCCAGCACCTGTTGTACTACAACTCCCATCATCCCTAGCTAGCAGGACCAGTGGTCAGAGATGATGGGAGTTGTAGTGCAACAACAGGTGGAGTCCCAAGTTTGAGAAGCACTGATAGATGAGCCTTGCTGTAGGCCTCTAGTATATTTAAGAAAGTAATATTTGTCCTGCTGGATCAGACTGCAGTTGACACCCATGCCATACATTTAAAACATTCCTCTCCAAAGAATCCTGGGAACCAGTGCCTTAAATGTATGGTTGGGGGTGGGATCTAGTCCAGGATTCTGCTTTCAATTACACAACCCTTGGAGGCTCACAAGCAGACCTCAAAGGTAATAATAGAATCATAGGACCGTAGAGTTGGAAGTGGCCCCAAGAGACACCTAGGAATCTTTTTGGAGTTTCCCCCTCAGCAATTGGTGTTGCCAAGAGGTATAGACTGCCTCTGAATATGCAGGCTTCAATTCATCATCATAATTAATAGCCATTGACAGATGATCAGGGTCCCTGATCCTTTCATAAAGCTGTTAAAGCTAACGGCCATCATTTTATCTTGTGACAGAGAGTTCCACAAGCTAAGTGCATACTTTATGAATAGGCAAAATGTGTAATTGGCAAGCTCAGGTGCTCTTAAGACTGGATTTTGTCTCTCCTTGCCATCACCCACGACAACCCGTTCGAACCCGGCCAGCAGGTTGAATATCCTTATCAGGGATGGTCGAATCTGTCAATTTTGCCTGATATACACATATTAACAAAGCATATTTCTCCCTGATTTGGAATCATAGAGTTGGAAGGGACTCCAAAGGTCATCTAGTTCAACTCCCTGCAATGCAGGATTTGTAGATACAGTATATAATAAAATTATTGCATGTTATTTTCACTTCTAGATGCATTTGATTTTGCTGGAGAACGGCACTGCAAAATTCAAAGATTTAAGGGTAGCTGCAGTCTCGGTATGCATATTGTTTCAGATACTACAGATTAGTTAGATTTGCCTTTAAATGCAAACTGAGTAGAATTTCTCGACCAATCTTAATCCTTATATACATGGGGACTTGCACTGAAGAGGCAGTTGCAGTTGTTCATGTCCTTTGAAGAGGCAATGCTTCCCAGTGCTATTTGGCCGGGAGCTCCGTCTCAGCAGGGCTTGGATAACATCAGAGGGGACGACAGGCTATTGAAACAACAAGAGCCCTACAAACAACTCTCAATGTCCCTTCTGGTTTCGCTTCTTTTGACAAACAAAAAAACAAAACCACACACAGTTTCTGTAGCTTTGTAGGTATGTTTTGGATAAGGGATGAACCTGGATCTAAAAAGTTCCTATGCTTTGGGTGAATTTTCTCTTTCGCACCAAATCAGCCACTCACTCAGTGTCTCTCATCTGCTCCTCTTCTCTGGCCCTCCTTAACTTCAGTCGGTTTCTTTAACTGCTCCAAACAGAACAGAACAGCAGAAAGGCTGTGGTTGCCGTCAGTTCAGCTTAATGCAATTTGGAGCTTCTTCTTATTGGGAATTTTGTGGCTGTTATTACCCTGGTGGGAGTGTTTTGGCTGTGGTTCTTGATCTCACTAGGAGAGGGGGCAGTTACCCCAGGAAACCTTTGCCTTGGATCAAAGGTGGATCATAGAATCATGGAGTTGGAAGAGACCCTAAGGATCATCTAGTTGAACCGCCTGCAATGAAAGCATATGCACAAGGTCTGAGGGACAGTGGACCGGCCCCCTGCTGAAAAAGTTTGCTGACCCCTGCCCTAGGCTCTGTGGTTTAGACCACAGTGCCACCCGCGTCCATTTAGCTTATTTAAATTATTTAAATAATTTAGCTTATTTATTTAGGAAGAGGCCCTTAGTACCTAAAACAGGAGCAACTCCAATGGCACCACCACCCACAGGGATGTCTGGTCAAGGAAACCAATTCTGGATCCAGGGCAAATGCTTATCAATGAGCCAATCCACAGTGGTTTATTGACACTTGCAACTAAAATCTGAAATCCCCCGGAGAAACACCCCAAACCCCTGAGAATAGGCTTTAGCAAATATTCCCCAGCCCATCGCCCAATAAATAATAGAACCTCCTCACATTTGTTTCCCCTGCTTGAGTTGACGTTAATTAATATGCGCTAATTAATCTACGGCACTGTGGTAAATACAGCTATGCTATGCAGCTGAAGCAGGTTGTGCCGTTGTGGACTTCTGTGTGCCTTTAGCAGTTTAGCTTGTTAACGGATGCATTAATATTGTAACAGTTACTGCTAGGAATACTGTATTATTCAAAGTGTTAACAAATGCCGTACAGTTAAATATGCCCATTAAGGGGTTACAGTGCCTTTAAAGTTTTCAGTATTTTACAGGAGCACGGAAGAGAGGATGGCAGCAAATAATTAACTGACCTGGTTTTAAAACCACACCCCTAAATTAACATTGCCACAGTGCAAATAACTATGTGAACTGATCCTAAATTACGTTGCTTTATTCTTTGCGTATCATTGGTCGGTGAGGGAGCAAGCATATAAAGATTTACTGAGAGAGAATATCTGAGATCCACTGACTGATCATTGCTTAAGTCTGCCCAATGTTGTTCAGTAAATAAACATTGCTAATCCTTTCTATTTCAGGATCTCCTCTTTTCTTTGCCTCTGTTATAGTAATATTTAGAATTTAAATATTTAGAATTACTTTCCCTAAGCACTCAGAGCATTTTATGTATGTGGATATTACAGATTTTAGGGATCATGGTTTCTCAAGGGTTTGTGGCTGAGGTAAGATTTGAACCGAGTACACAGTGATAAACAATTGTTTTTGCCTGTGTGAAAAAAGACCTAACGGGGGATGTTTGTGGGTGGGGGAGACAAAATGGTCTTTGGCACCTCCCAGCTCTGGTTCCATGATTCTAAGGATGGGTTTTCACCCCCACATTCTTAAACAGCAGCGGTTTAGTCCAGGAGTAAAGTCCTTCATATTGCAACTCACTGGTGAGTAAACCCAGTTGGCTAAGGGTAGACAATACAGAAGGGAAGGGCATTACTGCATGAGCTAAAAGTGTAAGAACCAAGCTGCTAGATTGGCTTAGTGAAGCATTCTGTTTCCGACAAGCAGAGATTTCCAGGAAGCCCACATGGAGGGTGTGGATGGAATAGCTTTCCTTAGCCGCTTGCCCCTGAGCAGCTGGCATTTAGAGGTATATTGAATCTGAACCTGGAGGCTCTATTCAGCTGCTGTGTCTGGCAGCCATTGGAGACACATCCTCCATGAATTTGCCTAATCCCCTGTTAATTAAAGTAATTTAGGCCCATAGACACCACCAAATCTCATGCACCGATTTCCATAAGTTAATTGAACGCTGTGTGAAGAAGCCCCAGTCTTTTGCCCATCACGAATCTACTAGCAATCGGTTCTCCTGACATGATCCTGAGCTCCAATATTATGAGAGAAGGAGAATTATTTATTTACCTACCGCTGGAGTAAATTATGTTGTGAACCGCCCTGTGATCTTCAGAAGTAGTGCAGTATACAAACAATGAATGAATGAATGAGACTGCTGTGTGAGGGTACAGGTTTGGAGCCAGTCCGACCATTAGGTAGAGTGAGGCAGCTGCCTCAGGAGCACACCCTTCCTAACTCAACCTTTCTCTTTCATCTTCTTCCTGACTATCTTCAGATGAAACTACGCTGTCAGTGACCGTCAAGTGACATATTTGTTGCTGGCTGCACCACTTCAGAGTGCAGGTGAAAAAAATAAAATGCTTGAATGTTCCCCTCCCACTTTAGAAGAAGAGGAGGAGGAGGAGGAGGAGGAGGAGGAGGAGTTTGGATTTGATATCCCGCTTTATCACTACCCGAAGGAGTCTCAAAGTGGCCAACATTCTCCTTTCCCTTCCTCCCCCACAACAAACACTCTGTGAGGTGAGTGGGGCTGAGAGACTTCAAAGAAGTGTGACTAGCCCAAGGTCACCCAGCAGCTGCATGTGAAGGAGCGGGGAAGCGAATCCGGTTCACCAGATTACAAGTCTACCAATCTTAACCACTACACCACATATGCAAACCCCACATTCCCTGGCATTGCCCCTTTTATACCCTCCTACTTTTGTAGGATCAGGGAGTCTTGTATGTGGGGGGAAAGACACAAACATGCAAGTGTGACCTGCAACAGAATGTTGCAGATTGAGGGCTTCAGGTTTCCAGCCAGCCACGCCATCCCCCACAAGGAAGCTTCGTTCTATTCATCACCCCATGCAGCTCTGGTTCTGAATATCCCTCAACATTTAGTATTTCATGTCTGCAAAGACATGCCTTTTCTTTATTTTTGCATGTTATTTTTTCACCGCCATACAGGGAGGAGGAAGAGAAGACTGCAAGGATATTGCCAGGTGGGAAACATTGCCTGGCAGATAGGAGGTACCCATTGTCCCAGCACAACTCCTGCCTTTTCCTCTAGTCCAGCCTGGGTTCAAAGGGAACCATAACTTGGGGTGCAGGATTGGAATCATGTTTATTCTTCATCATACTGTTTTTTTTGGGGGGGGGTCCTCCTCCAAAATTTCCCATATCATAATGCCATTATACGAATCTATGGCGTGACTGCATTTGGGACTCTGTGTACAGTTCTGGTCCCCTCACCTCAAAAAGGATATTGTAAAGTTGGAAGATGTTCAGAAAAGAGCAGCTAAAATAATCAAGGAGATGGAGAAGCTCTCCTATGAGGAAAGGCTGCAGTGTTTGGGATTTTCCAGTTTAGAGAGAAGGCAAGTAAGAAGTTTCTAAAAAAAAAAAAAATGCACAGCCTGAAGTGGACAGAGGAAAGCTTTTCTCCCTCATAATATATGGACACCCCGTGAAACTGTACTTCTTAATCTAGCACATAGTTAAACTATGGAACAATCCCCTGCAGGAGGCAGTGAGGGCCACCAGTTTGGGATGGGGAAATTCATGGAGGATAATGCTATCCACATGGGGACTAGGCATGATAGCTGTGCTCTGCGTTCATGGTCAGAGGCAGCAAAGCTTCTGAATACCAGTTGCTGCTGGAAACAACAGGAGGGGAGAGTTGCTCTTGTGGTCGGATCCTGCCTGCAGGTTTCCGAAAGGCAACTGGTTGGCCATTGGGAGAACAGGGTTGCTTGGCTAGATGGGATGATGGCTTGACTCATCAGGCTCTTATCGTGTTCTTATGTTCTCATATTTTCCTCCTCCTCCTCTCCTTTTTTTGCAATTTTCAAACCTTACAGTCTTCTCCAGGACTGCTGATCCCTCCCCTCTTGAGTGTGGTGGGTGGTGTCCTTTTGCCAATGAAAAGAGCAGCGTACGGAAAACCGTGCTTTGATTAGTAACTATGACAACAAAACCACAATCCTGGGTCTGAACTGGTGCATCCTAGCAAAGGGCTGAAGTAGACTTTAAGGGGCCAATTAGAAGCAGAGCAAATTTCTAGACCCCCTAAAAAACACTTTCAAAGGTCTTTCTTTCTTTCTTTCTTTCTTTCCTTCTTTCTTTCTAAAAAGTCAATGAACATCTGTTAGAATCCAAGGACAACTCAGCATGCCAGAGAGTGAGAGCGAATGGATTTTTATATGTATTTAAATTTATAGCCTGCTCCATCCCAAAGGCTCAGAGGAGGTAAAAAGCAAATAGAAATATCCTGTTAAAAATCAATTAAAACACATAAGAATGTAACAGATCTTAAACTCCCATCAGCTCTGTGCTGGCTTAATGCTGGCTGCCTTCATAAACCAAGTCAAACAGAGAGATCTTACAGTGGGATGGAAGGGCAGATAGATAGTTTCCTGCACATTACAGGAGTGGAATTTAGTACACACACACACACACAGAGAGAGAGAGAGAGAGAGAGAGAGAGGAGAGAGAGAGAGAGAGAGAGAATACATCCAGTATCTCTAGAAAGCTTAAAGTCCATAGGAAGTGGAGCTGCAGTCTTTGCCAACCTGGCTCCCTCCAGACATCACGGGACTCCAGCTCCCATCGGCCCCAGCCAGCATGGCCAATGATTAGAAATGATGGGTCTTGGAGCCCAACATAATCTGGAAGGCCATGCATTCCCCATGTTTGTTGCTTCAGGATTGAACTAGGATGAAGAGGGCTTATCTCTCTAGACTGATGCTGTGGCTCAGTGGACCCAAGCCCTCCTAGGCCTTTTACTCTGGGCTCGGGCTCTCCTCCCTCCTCTCCCTACTTTGTAAGCTTTAGCTTGTTTATTTATTTACTGCTTTGCTTATGGGGGCTTCTGAGTACGACGTGACCTCAGCAACTGCCCTGGACTCCTTCGGGAGGAGTAGTGGGGACATATATCCTAATAATAATAATAATAATCCATATTTATTTGCTCAGAGAACTAGAATTACATCTAAACATATATATATTAGCATATGCAAATTTGTGGCATGGGCCTGTTCTCTTCTAAGTATCTAGCAATGCCCCTGCTGGAATCGCATGCCCCCCAATATCCTCCTCTGAAAAATGCTGCGGCTCTGGAGAATGCACCCCTCATCCATTATGATAACTGACATTCCTCACCTTCTTCACAAGACAATCACCAGGCAAGGCCTCTTTCCACCTGCCTTGCCCCACCCTCCAGTCTCTGCTTCTCATTTTGTATTGTATTATGTTGTGCGCTGTGGCTTGCTGTTGTTTTATTGACTGGAGTTTAGAAATCACTTATTGTAACTGTTAAGACTGGATTTCTGTTTAATCTTGAAATGCTGATATTTAATATTCTATATTATTTTAATGAATGTTGAATGTTATTTTATTTGCATATTGTATATTGTATTATGCATATTGTCTGATTTATATGATGTTAGCTGCTCTGAGCGGGAGGGCGGGATACAAATAAAATTATTATTATTATTATATTATATTATATTATATTATATTATATTAATTATATTATATTATTTCAACATTTTTTTTCCTGATTCCTGCCTACTGAGTTCTTGAAACATGCAGTGAGCCCATAGGCAACCCTTTTGCACCTCCCCCCCTTCTAATATTTATTCCCTGGGAGGTCTTCCAAGCCAACTGCCTCTCTTTTCTTACTTATTTATTTATTTTATTGATTAACCTTCCCCCCCCCTTAACACATCCTCAGATAAGGAAGTTCAAGTTAAAAGGTGGGCAGAGGGGACCGGGGATGCAGAACAAGAAATGGTTTATATGCTCAAGCAGTTGCTTCCTCAACTTAAGTTTTAGAAACACCTTTACTGGATATAGTTGAATAGTTTTGAACGAGGTAAGTTTGAATGAAATTATTAAATGGGGGGGGGGGGGAGAGAAACGACCAAAAACCAAGAGCAAGTCAGAACAAAATGAAACTACCCTGTGGGCAAAATTGAGCAAACCTCCAACTTTGTTCTGCCTCCAGCCAGTCCCCAACTGCTTGCCTTCTTGCATCCAGCTTCCTCTTCCATAGTCTCAGTGTTTCCATTACAGAGATCAAGGGGGAGAATCACAGAATTGCAGAGTTGGAAGGGACCCCCGAGGGTCATGCAATCCAACCACCTGCAATGCAGGGGTCTCAACTAAAGTATCAACTAAGGATCTCAACTAAAGCTTTATAACCTCTTAAGGAAGGAGGGCCCGCTACCTCCAGAGGGAGAGGAAGAGAAGAAGAGGAAAGAGGGAGAGGACTAGAATTAGTTTGCTCTGTCTCTTATTGGCTCCAGCTCAGCCTGCCATTAGCTCTGGCTCCCCCTGCCATTGGTCTTTCTGTATTCTGCCCTACCATTCCCAGGGGGCAGCAGCAGCCACCACTGATATACTAGATCAGACCATTTGTCTATCCAGCCTAGTGCAATGGAGATAGCTCAGTTGGTAGAGAGTGAGACTCTTAGTCACAGGGTCATGGGTTCAAGCCCCACGTTGGGCAAAAGATTCCTGGATTGCAGGGTGTTGGACTAGAATACCCTTGGGGTCCCTTCCAACTCTACAATTTAAGCCTACACTAACTGTCACCAGCTCTTAGGCAAGCATCTTTCACATCACCTGCTCCCCGCTCCTCTTCACTGGAGATGCTAGGGATTAAACCCGAGATCTTCTGCATGCAAAACATGTATACACCAGCATATAACAGCCAGGACACTCCTTTACAAACCTACCTGCTCTAGTGAGAAATTAGGGACCTCCCCCACCTCATTTTCTGTTGCCCCAAACATGGACCCCCATCATGTTACTCTTCTTTAACAGGCCACCCCATCCCTTCTGCTCCAAGAACAAATAACCAATCACATGGTAAGCCTGTTCTGTGATGGCAGAACTTCAGATGAAAGGTGAGGGATTGCACGGCCGAGTGTCCCCCCCCCCCCAATTAAAAACAAAAACATCCCTTGCACATGGGAAGCAAGAAGCCAAGATGAATCATCCAAATACAACTGGCACACCAGCCAATACCGGTCTGCTGGTACACGAACCATGACCATTTCTGGATTGGGATAACAGCGACCTATGTGTTGGAGCCTAAAAACTGGACTACAGTAAAGTGCTCCATGTGGGGCTGCCCTCAGGCTTGGTTTGGAACATTGGGGTTTGCTGGGGTGGAAGGCAGGGAGCCCAACAGTAGGTGGCAGCAGAGAGCCAATGACAGGCAGGTCCAACTAAGCCTAGTTTTGGCCCTGCCCTTCTCCCTGATGAGATCTACAAGGGTCCACACTAAGACTAAAGAGGAGGGGGAAAATGACAGTTGTACATAAGAAAGAAAGAAGGGGGCTTGCTGAGGTTAATGGGACCCTAATGAACCACCCTCCACTGGTTCAGAAACTGCAAGTAGTGCAGGATGCTGTGGCTAGGCTGTTTACTGGTATATCCTACCGAACACACTCAACATATCTCATGATGGAATCCCAATGGTTACTAATCTGCTATTGAGCCAAGGTTAAGGCACTGTTGTTACTGGGCCCTGTGCACAGACTTCCCCAGCATTCAAAGACAAGCTCCAGTGGATTGAATGGATGAGAGCAACAGTGGGCCCAACAGTCATGAAGGCGGTTTCTGCGTGTGCTGTAGGGGGAAGCGAGGGACAGATGGGGCTTGCTGACCTGGGAAAAGAGCCCATCTAGGAGAAAGAAAACTCTGATCCTAAACCTCCACTGCCTTGTGGGACATCCTTGAGTCCAGGAGAAGAAGTAAGCCCTACACAAATCTGAAGTGGAGTCCCCAAGCCCGTTGGATGGTGCCTTGTGCGCCTCCTTCTGGCAACTCCTGCAGTCAAGCTGGTGCCAAACGCATTGCTCTGCATTCCTTTGGACCACATCAGGGAGGCCGAGAAGCAGGGTCTTGTCATCTGGGCAGCCCAGGACCTCCATACACACTGCCCAGGCTTGCACCCCATGGAGGTCACTTCGGTGCTGCTAGCACAGCAGTTAGACTTCATCCCTGGAGGCGCACTCCATTGTCTCTCGAGACAGACGGATGCCAACAGCACCAGGCCCTATGCAACTTGAGACCCAGTTATCTGAGATATCACCTTCTCCTATACGCCCCCCCCCGCACAAAGATCTCCAGAAGAGGTCCAGCTGGTAGTGCCATGGCCTGCCTTAACTCATCTCACATCAATCAGGAAAAGAGAATTATCTGCTGCGGTTCCTGCACTGTGAAAAAGGTTCCCCTTAGAGATCTGGTGGGCTCCTTTAGTAATGTGTTTCTGCCGGCAATTAAAAACATTTCTGTTCACCCAGGCGTTTGTGGGCTGCTGATTGCTGACTCATTTACTCTCTGTTTACTGTGTTTACTTTGTGTAGAATGGCCATTTACCAGCGCTACCCATGGGAAATGGCTGTGTACTGCTATTTGTCGCTATTTGGGACAAGTATTCCATCTACCCAATGAACGGGCAGGCGTGGATCCAAAATTGCTTAAAGTCACGACTTTGCTAATGCATCCTCTTAAGAAAAACATATACATGTGTTCCATTTCCCCCAAACAATTCTCAGCAATAACTCAAGGCTTATATTAGCCTCGTTGCAAGTGGAAATTATCTTCCTAGGTAATTTCAGAAACAGATTATTGGATGTCTAAGGATCTGTAGTGAGCTCAAGGTCCATCACAATTCTTCAGTGAGGACACGAGGCCTGAAAGAATACATGGAAGTAAATTCTAGCCACTTGAAGGCCCTGTCATACAGCCAGCTGTCTGAGGCAGTCTTGGGAGGAGATGAGAATTCAGAGCAATCTGTCTAAAAATAGTCTATACCTATTAGAGACAGGCCTAGGCCGTATAATGGACGGACAGGGATATATATAATGTCCCCTTGGCTTGCAAGATGGGGAAGGATTCTTGAGACATAAAGTTGCTCTCTCTCTCTCTCTCTCTCTCTCTCTGTGTGTGTGTGTGTGTGTGTGTGTATGGGGAGGGAGGGAGCAGCATATATTGCAAACAGATTTGAAGCCTGTATTAGTGACTAGTATAATTTTGTCTCTGGGCCTGTGGGCCCAAATATATGTTTGTTTAGCTGTACATATACACACCCATGCTGCACTTCCAAATATATCCAGGTCAGCCTTAAAAGCACATCACATATTTAGCAGAGTAGAATCCTCAGATAAATGGGTAGAGGCATCTCCTTTGCTCTCTGTTAACGGTAACATACCCACCCCACCCTGAAAGACAAGGGGTCCCAAAGTGGGCCCCTCTTAAGTTGTGGATCCCCAGGATCTTGTACTACACTTGTTTCCTTATCATCACCCTCACAACTTCCTAAAGACCTCCCCATATTTCACAAACCTCTTGACACCCTACTCCCGATCTTGCTTGTCCTCCTTAGAATATTTGCAAATATTCCCCAAACTTCTGCACCCTTCCCTTCAGCCATAGTCAACGCCGCCTTGCTTACCAACTCCCAGCTGCTTCTTCCAAACTCCGGGTTCCTGATTCCCTGTCAGTCTCTTGAACGCCCCCCACCCACCCACCGCTTTCCCCTCCTGCACTCCTCTGCCATGGGTGATTCCTCCCAGCCTCTGTGATCCTGTTTGACACGCCCCCGCCGCGAATGCCACCGGCTCAGTTCCCAGATCTTTCACCCCGGCCCCTCGCAACCCTCTCCCGATCCCCTAGAGCCCTTCCCGCGCGGTGGGTCCCTCTTGGTCCTGCCAAGCTCGCTCCCCTGATCCGCCCCCTCCCCAGCACCATCCCCACCACCGTCGTCCAGCCCAGCGCTTGCCCGTGTCCGAATCAATTAGAATTGAGATTGGACGCGCAGCGCTGAGGGTAAATATTAAAGCCGGGCGCTTCGCTAATTCAAACCATCGATCAGGCGGGGATGAGAGCAATAAATTATTGTGACAAGATGCAATCCTCGCGCCGGGCGCCTCTGCCTCCATCGATCCATGCGGCCCGGCCCGGCTGCCTGCGCCCTCCCCTGCCTGCAGACAGCGCTGCCCAAGCCCTCAACAACCGCGGCCTGCGCCCATTACTCGCCTCTGGGCGGCGCCCTGCTACCACCCATTCCCTCACCCCTTGGGGGTCTTTCAGATTCACTTCCCTCTCTTTCTCCAGCTCCCCTATGAATGACTCGCAGTTTCTCTTCCTATCTTTCTCTTACACACACACACACACACACACACACACACAGCCAAAACCTTCTGCTTCCTGATCTGAGTGCCCCGTTACACCCATCATTCTCTGCCACTCCCTGATCTTCTTGCCGCTGAGGGTCTCCCATCCCTCTTTGTTGGACTCTCAATGAATGAAGTCTCACCACCACCACCTCACAACACCACAAACCCCACATCCACCTCCCTGTCCATCCTAAATCTCTTTTCTCATTTTGGATTTCCAACATCTCCAAGAAGGAGCACCCTAGTGCTCTCCCACTGTCTCTCCAGCCTACCGCCTCCTCCAGACACCCTGCACCCATCCTCCTCTTCTCTTTCATGGGACACATCCACACCACATCTTGGGAACCATAGTTTACCCACAACTACAATTCCTGGCACCCTTAACAAAATACAGTTCCCAGGATTCCTTTGGGACACAATGCACCTTAAGTGTCTCCTGACTTCTTTCTGGGTCCCCCCCCCCACTTCTTTGCTTCTTATTCTCCACTGCTGTTCTTTTCTTCCTTTGCCCTGTGTTTTGTTTCTCTCCCCTTCTTCAGTCTTCCCTCCCCTGACTCATGTACCAATGTACTTCTGGACAACCAGGGACTCTAAAACTTCCAGTTCTTGGAAAACCTGTGCTCCCCTCCTTCCTTAGATTCCTCTTCCTTTAATTTGCACCTGGATACATTTTTACTCCTGCATGTTCATCACCGGACAACTGCAACTTCCAATAATAGGCATGGACAAGTGTAACACTTATCATAGTGTTCCATCTGCAAAGTTGCCAGTAGAGAAGAAATAAGAGGCTACTTTTTTTAAGTGATAAAACCATGCACACATATCCTGAATGTGTCCTATCACAAAGGCATCAAACCCACCAATGAATTCTAACTATGTTATCTGCAAGACTGTTGAAAGAGAGAGGGATTTGGAACTGACCTCTCTTAGAAAAAAAAGAGTTCTAGAGCTAACTCTGCTCCTAAGCAGGACCTCAAAGTCAAGTGCATTGAGGCTTTAAATGACAGGTCACTGCTTGCTTGCTTGCTTGCTTGCTTGCTTGATTCATTGATTTGATTTGGAGACCACACCCATTCCTAAGGCAGGTAACTACAGCAGGATGCCATCTGGAATAAAATATTTTTTTGGGGGGGGCAGTTAAGTCCTGCCCCACATAATCTATCACAAGACATGGTGCACGCACAGCATTTGAATGGCAATGCTCATGAACTTTGGGGGGCCCCAGTCTCCTCAAATATTTTAGAGAGGGTTGAAAGGAACTAGGCCCCCAGGAGTTGGCTCCTATTGCTGGATCTACAAAGACAGCAGAAGGAGGTGGTTAAATCTTGAGGTGCCAGTGTGAACTGTTATCACTTTAGCTGGTAATGGGCCAATAGCATAGTTTCCAATGCTCCCCCAAGTCAAACAGACTGCCTGCAAGTCAAAACCTTTGGCCACACAAGGCAAAGGACAAGAAGGTGCCTCACATCCCATTCCATGTACAAAAATCAGCCAAAGTACTAGCTGGATCTTAACTTCAGTTTTGGCAATGGGATAGCATCCTTGGCTACAGTACATCTGAAAGTAACAGGCTTTCTTTGGGGTCAGGCCTATGGCTAATAGAGCTCTGTTCTCCAACACCTTGCTGCTGGCCCCTGTTCCATTAGCACAGGCTTCAGCAACCTGGAGCCCTCCAGATGTAGTCCAAAACAACTGGAGGGCACAAGTATATGTGACTTGAGACAGTTGCCTCACTTGGCCAAATGATAGAGCTGGTCCTGCTGCAAGAAGAAAACCAGGTCACCCAGGAGAAATGTTATCTGCACTCAATTTTTTACTTAATACATGATTATCTCTCTGTAGTTTGAGGTGGTGCAATCTATCCTCCCAGCTCATCGCTACCTTATTCAATAGGATATGCAGATAAGGCCAACATGTTGAAAATGCAAAACCCCAACAAATATTACAACTCAGCCTTCATCTGAACAACATCCAACAAGAAGCCAGCCAGAATTTTTGAATAAGTAAACCTTACAGGGCGGCTTCTGCAAGTTGCTGTTCACAGATGCACAGTCATTGCTTTATGACTGCAACATCAGCTGATGACTTGCATTTGTGAATGATCCATCTTAGAGATCACGTAGCACAGCAAGGCTTGCACATGACTTCAGGCACAACGCATTACAGTGGAGTCAGTCAATTATGAGTCACTGAATACTGAAGTGATAAGAAACACATAGGTGCAATCAGTGGACAGAAGTCACGGGGTCTGGGAGCTGCCCAGTCCCCACAATAGGGCCTGCGGACCTGGGAACTGCATTGCCATTTTATCTCTTGCTTGAAGGCACTGTGTCTTTACTGGATCCCAAACAAAGTGAGCGGGTGCTCCTCGGTCCCATATATTGTTGGTCTCCTTTGGGATCCCATGCTGCAAACCTGTCCACTCCACATGAATTATGCTTCCACCGCCACACTTCTCAGAAAATGAGCTGGCTTTCTTAGCCTTTGTTCATTGAGTGAGGGCCAAATAATAATGTCTGAATTCTGGAGACATGTTCCTGCTGGCATCTGGAGAACACAGTTTTCAGCCCAGCTGAGGTCTGTGTCTTACTGCTACACCCAGCAACCACCCAATTAAGTTTTTTGGGATTAGATTCAGACAGAGCACAACACTTCAGGGAAGGATCATAGCTCCGTGGTGGATGGTCGCAGGATCAATCTCCATCATCTCAAGGGAGGGCTGGGAATGCCCCCTATCTGAAACCCTGGATAGCCACTGCCAATCAATGTAAATAAGGCTGAGCTAGATTGACTGACTCGGCATAAGGCAGCTTCCAATGATTCTACTAGGATAGGTTCCAGATTTTTTGGGGTGGGGGGAGGGAAGCAACTTAACGGTAGAGCACTTGCTTTGCATGCAGAAGGTTCCAGCTTGGACTACTGCAATGCGCTCTACGTGGGGCTACCTTTGAAGGTGACCTGGAAACTACAATTAATCCAGAATGTGGCAGCTAGACTGGTGAATGGGAGTGGCCGCCGAGACCACATAACACCAGTCCTGAAAGACCTACATTGGCTTCCAATATGTTTCCTAGCACAATTCAAAGTGTTGGTGCTGACCTTTAAAGCCCTAAACGGCCTCGGCCCAGTATACCTGAAGGAGCGTCTCCACCCCCATCGTTCTGCCTGGACACTGAGATCCAGCTCCGAGGGCCTTCTGGTGGTTCCCTCCCTGCGAGAAGTGAGGTTACGGGGAACCAGGCAGTGGTGGCGCCCGCCCTGTGGAACGCCCTCCTATCAGATGTCAAGGAGATAAACAACTACCTGACTTTTAGAAGACATCTGAAGGCAACCCTGTTTAGGGGAAGTTTTTAATGTTTGATGTTTTATCGTGCTTTTAATATTCTGTTGGGCGCTGCCCAATGGGCAGCATATAAATAAATTATTATTATTATTATTATTATTATTATTATTATTATTATTATTATTCCAGGTGCAACTGCTGGTAACTCTAGGCAGGACTGTGAGCTTCCCTAGCCTGAAACAGTGGAAAGCTGCTGGCAGCCTGTGCAGACAGTACTGAGCTGGATGGACAATGGCCTGACTCAGGATAAGGCAATGCTGCTGGAAGATGTAGTCCAAAAGATCTGGAAGGGATAAGGTTGATAAAGGCTGAGTTAAACAGTGTGTGTGTACATGCACATGTGTGTGCATGTATATATGTGCATGTGTGTGTGTTTTGTGTGTGTGTGTGTGTATTATCATGTGTCAATCACACACAGGTGATATCCCACCCTTCCTCCTGCAGGAGCCCAGGGTGGTAGCTCAGTACTGACCTGGATGGACTAATACTCTCACTTAGTATAAGGCTGCTTCCTGTGATCTCCTTCTCAGAGCCAGCCCAAGACATGACACCCCTTTCCTGCTAATGAACAATGGGTGATTCCACCAGGTGTTCCTTCTGCGCAAGCTTTATTGAAGTGAACAACAGCTGCATGAGAGCAGTTTCCTGGTGGACGCCGGCGTCTCATGGGACATAGCTGTCAACGTTCTGCCAGAGTGGTGTAATAGTTAGAGTATTGAACCAGGAGGAAGGAAGACCCAGTCAAATCCCTGCTTGGCCATGAACAGGGTCTTTCAAATTTCAGCGGCACGCTATGCAAGGCTAAAATTTGGTGCACCCCGCCCCCACCTCTCGCCTTCCGTTCTGCTCAGTTCACTATGTCGTAGTTGCACCTCCTAGGCTTGGCTCCCAGTGCGGCGCAACCAGTCTCACTTCCCAGAATCTACCTCTGCTTAGGGGTAGCAGTCACTACTTCTCAGCTTAATCTACCATAGATTATGGTTATTGGGAAGAAGAGAACTGTATGTGCTTGCTTGAGCAACCTTGGTGAAAAAAGCAGGATATGCATATAATAAATAAGTAAAATCCACAGTGGTGCCCCCAAATCCACTGCCTGTGTGGTTAGCTCATGGCAGAGTTGCACTGGTTTGTATGGCCATGGTAACGGACATTGTAACATGCATTGCAACCTCCTAACTAAGCTGAATTGTACATTTCGGGCGTTGGATTTCCTTCGGTGGCCTTTCGTTGCCGTTATGGCATGGGCTGGTTTGTTACCTCCGAAGCAGCCGCATCTCTAACCAGCAGGGAGGGTTCCCACGCAGGAAAACAAGCTGCCAAAAGCATGCATCACAGGAGCGGGAAAAGACTGACACAGAAAGAAATACTGGCAGGCCACAAACACACAAAAAAGATGAGAAACCAGAAGGGTGCAAGGCATACCAGCTGGCTTGCTCCTGCCTGCTCCCCCCCACCCCCTCCACACCTGCCTGAGTCAGCAGTAATGAAGGTTGTAAAGAAGAGGGATGGAACCCGTCAAAGAGGAGATTGGTTCTCAAGTACAACATCCTGGCCTATTTCAGCCATATAGCCCACAACTCTTCTCCCCGCCTTTCTGCAGCGAGCGTCACGACCCTCCCTCCTCGCCGTCATTCCTGGAGAGAGGGCAAAGGATGCAAAAATGGCATTGGCTAAATCGGGAAACAGGTGAAGATGTTTGTCTCTCTTCTGGTCCCAGGGAAGATGAGATACAAACCAGGTAATGCAATGTGGGGTGTTTGTTTTTGTTTTTGTTTTTTTTAAAAAACAGATCTGTTTCTGTTTATGTAGGATGGGGTGGGGAACCAAGGGCCGCATTAGCTTATGGACAACCTTCCAAGGTCCACATGCCAGTGGTGGGCGGGGCCAGATGCAAAAGTGTGGGGGGTGGCGGCAATAAAGGTTAATGTCACCTTGGCCCAGTTGGCTAATTTCTAGAAATAATAATAATAATAATAATAATAATAATAATAATAATAATTAATTATACCCCACCCATCTGGCTGGGTTTCCCCAGCCACTCTGGGCAGCTCTCAACGGAATATTAAAAACACAATCAAACATTAAAAATTTCCCTAAGCAGGGTTACCTTCAGATGTCTTCTAAAAGTCACAGTTGTTTATTTCCTTGACATCTGATGGGAGGGCATTCCACAGGGTGGGAACCACTACTGAGAAGGTTCTCTGCCTAGTTCCCTGTAACCTCACTTCTCGCAGGGAGGGAACCACCAGAAGGCCCTCAAAGCTGGACCTCAGTGTCCGTGCTGAACGATGAGGGTGGAGACGCTCCTTCAGGTATTCAGAAACACTCATATACCCTCAGTCTATCCTCCAGCCGCACAAGACAAAAGTATTCTGAGAGTTCAAGGACACATTCCAGAGAGCCAGTGTGGTGTAGTGCTTAGAGCAGTGTTTTTCAACCACTGTTCCGTGGCACACTAGTGTGCCGCGAGATGTTGCCTGGTGTGCCGTGGGAAAAATTGAAAAATTCAAGAGAATTACTTTATATATAGTCAATATAGGCACAGAGTTAATTTTTTTAACATTTTCTAATGGTGGTGTGCCTCGTGATTTTTTTCATGAAACAAGTGTGCCTTTGCCCAAAAAAGGTTGAAAAACACTGGCTTAGAGTGCCGTACTAGGACCTGGGAGACCAGAGTTCAAGTCCCACCAGGGTTCAAGTCTCCACTCGGCCATGAAGCTCCCTGGGTGACCTTGGGCCAGTCACTTCCACTCAGCCTAATCCGCCTCACAGAGTTGTTGTGGGGGATAGAACGAAGAGGGAGAGAGCCACGTATGCTACCTTGAGCTCTTTGGAGAAGAAGTTGGGATATAAATGCAACAAATAAACAAATAAATTCCACTCAGGCAGAAATACTCAGAATGTTGAAGCAGGGATTGGTGAGGCATGTGGCCTCAGGTCACAGAGTTCCAAGGCCCAGGCCCAGAGGCCTGGATGGCTGCATTTGTCCCCTCAACCTGAGGTTTCCCTGTCGCCCGATGTAGAGGCATGCAAGCTTTCCAGTTTACACAGAGCTCTTCGAAAGGAAGCGTTATGTGGGATTTGCATACTAGTCCTACTTAGAGTAGACCCACTGAAATCAATAGCACATCGTGATTCAACCTGTAACCGATAGACAGCCAATGTAGTGCTCTCCTGATGTTGTAGGACTACATCTCCCATCATCCCTCGCACTTTGTGCATGCTGGCTGAGGCTGATGGGAGTTGGAGTCCAACAGCACCTGGAAGCAGTGCTTTTTTCTGATGGTACTCAAGGGTATGCAGTACCTGCACCTTGTTGTTGTTGTTGTTGTTGCTAAAAAGTGTGGCACTTACTGTAGCAACTTCATGATGAGTACCGGGACCTATTTTTCTAGGGGAAAAGCACTGCCTGGAAGGCATTGCATTGGCGACCCCTGCTGCAAACCTTTAGCTTATTATTCTCTCCAGATTGAAAATATGAATATGCTTGGTTAGCACCCAAATTCTTATATTCTGGTCCCAGCCAAAGACCCCACCACACACGACACATTGCTGAATGCCACCAATGGCATTTAGCCCCGCCCATGTTAATTTAAAAGCCAATTGAATGTCTGTTCTAATAGTTTAAGATCTATGTGGAAAACATACAGTATTCTATGCCCCGTTTAAATTATACAGCAGCTGCAGCGCATAAAATAGCAGGCTCTGCCTTAGCGATCATGTGCCCTTCTCAATGGATGCTCACTGAGACTCCCTCCCTAGAGATGGCTCCTTCCTTGTTGCCCTTCAGCTGGCAGCTGAAGACTTTCTTGTTCCAACAAGAAATTTTGAGAATTTACTGCTTTTAATTAAAGGGTTGGTGCCGTGCTGTTTTTATTGCAATTGTGTGTATGCTTTAAACATATTTTATATATGTATTTTGTTTTAATTCTACCAATGTTTAAATGCTTTTAAGAATTGTCCCGCCCCCCGCCCCGCCCCCCGGTTTCTAGTAGTTCTTTTTTTATCTTGAAACCCACCAGGGAAATGGGTGGGGTAGTAGTAGCAGAAACAAACAAACAAACAAACAAACAAACAAACAAATGTGCCTTAGTATTCCTTAGGGAGCAATCATAGAAGACGATCCACTAGGGTGAACTGGCTTAGGATAGGATCCAGCACATCTCTGGCTGAGCTGTCTTAGCTCCCTCAATCTACATTCATCCAGATATACATTAGTATATTTTTCTTCTCGCAGCTCAGCTGAGACCCAGCTGGCTGAGCCAAGCTCAGCAGATCTTAAGACAATATAAGCCCTGGGAAAAGTGTATTCCGGGGAATGGCAGGGGCAGGACCAGAGAGGAGCATAGCTGTCAACTTTTCCCTTTTCTTGAGAGGAATCCTATTCGGAATGAGGGAATTTCCCTTTTAAAAGGGGAAAAGTTGACAGCTACGGAGAGGAGAGGCTTAGCCCATTCAGCTTGGTCACGTGACCTGGCAAAAAAGTTGGTGTAATCCAGCCACTATTTTAAAGGCTTGCTATCCCTCTGCCAGGCTCAGGCCAGCTGAGCTAGCAGTATCCCCACAGCTGAACAGAGTTCGGATCTGGTGTAACTTTATGCCAGCTTAACCTACAGTGGCTTGCTTTAAGCTGGATTCTTGTGTATAGGATTGCTCTCTTAGTGTTCATGTCCATGCATTGCCTTTATGTTTATATCTGCCATGGTCACAATGTCACGCGGCTATTTCTCACTCAGAAATTTATAGCGCAATTCTAGGCCCATATGCAGCACACTCCTAGCTGAGTGGATATAGGACAGCAGCATTACTGTCTGAAGAGCACGGGGAGGTGGCTGCTGAACCCTGCACAATGGCAACTTTTAATAAGAGATTCCCAGAAGACAAAAACAAGGGGCTGCACCAGAAAATATAGGACCACTGGGGATAAACATGGACTTTGGAAGCACGCTGTTTAAAGAGATGAAAGGGAAAGTGTGCAGACTTCTACCCACTGAAGTAAATCTCCCACCTTCCATGGTACTGACCAATGAATGTGAAGATACTTGGATCGTTGCAAAGCATTTTGGACTTTAAAATATTATTTGAACTGTTTGCTTTTTGTTTATTTAAAGAATTTTAAGCAAAATAAGACTGCATAAGACTGCTTTGTATGCGGGCTTCCCCACACCTTAGGTGCTGGGGGTCATACTTTTGTCTCAACATCATAGACCAAAAGAGCCCCGATTTTTCTCAAATCAATATATGCTACCTTTAATTTGATCTGTTTTTGACTTGAGGATCCTTGAACAAACACTCCCTGCTTTGGTTTCGGGAGGCTTGCTGTCACACAGCTCGCAAAATCCCCATTTCAACGTCAAGTCTTAACGTTTAAAGCCCTCCGTCCTTTCCTCCTCCTCCTCCTTTCCAGCCCTTATTTTCCCATTGTATCTCTTTCCCATGACCTTTGCTCCTCTAACTTTACCACCCTTGGCCACAGCAAGGCTTCTTACTTTCTTCAAGGACACCACCCATCCTTCTGAGCTGCCCGCTAGGCCAGGAGTTCCACCCCAGTATACTTATATGCAATAGTGTATGTAGTGGCAAATTCAGAAGCGCACAGCCCCTTCATGAAAGCCACAGCCGCATGCCCCTTCACAGCCGCACCGCTTCTAAGACTATACAGTAAGCTTACAATTATACAATAAGAAGAAGGAGGAGGAGGGATGCATTGCAATGATAATGCAGATCTCCATGTATGGCCTCTCAGCTTGCTTTACTATTTTCTATGCACATACATGGGCAAACGATTTGGAGTGCTCCAATGTCCTCTTCTGATTTAAGATGTTTCCTCCCCCCCCACCCCCCGGAAGTTCCATCGCACGTAACAGAACCTGCACACTGGAAACGGAAGCACTTGTGTGTTTTCAGATTTCCTAAATGCTTAGCTTTGGAGCGCACAGTGGCCAGAACGCTCCCCTTTCATGCTGATTGTGTGGCACTAGGGCAATGGAGATAGGCACTCTGCAAGGAACTTGCTGCAGAAAAAGTAAGGAGTGTTCAACCCCTGCCCCTTAACCACTGCCTACATGATGCCACCACCGCTCACCCTTCCTCTCTCAAAGCCAACGTTCCTTTGGGAGCACCAGCTGAGAAGCCTCCTATGTACAAACTTTCGCTCAAATTCCTCAAGCCATTTCTCTCTCCTTCAAACCTATCCTTCAAACCTTTCCTCCAGGCCCAGTTCCTCCTTCATGTTCCATTGCCCAAACTTTTACTGACACCTGATTCTTCCTCCAGTTGCCGGGTCTGGGGGACTTTTTTAATCACCCTAATTATGCTTATTTTACTGAAAGTACCACTGTAGGTGTAGCAGCAGCAGCAGCACTACCAAGACCACCACCACCGCAACCAGTAGCAGCAGAGATTTCGTGACAGATTCTCTGCAATTATCCCATCACTAAATAGTCTATATAACATGGGTAGGCAAACTAAGGTCCAGGGGCTAAATCCGGCCCAATAGTCTTCTAAATCTGGCCCGTGGACGGTCCGAGAATCAGTGTGTTTTTACATGAGTTGAATGTGTCCTTTTATTTAAAATGCATCTCTGGGTTATTTGTGGGGCTAGGAATTCATTCACCCCCCCCAAAAAAAAAATAGTCCGGCCCCCCACAAGGTCTGAGGGACAGTGGACCAGCCCATGGCTGAAAAAATTTGCTGACCCCTGGTCTATAAGGATACAGGCATGTGGGTTGGAGAAGACAATTCCCAATTAGACAGGTGTGCAACTAGTTCGCACTTAGAGTGTGGGCATGTCAATAGTTGTTCAGGGCAGAGCAAAAATTGTCTCCCAAAATTTTCCACCTTGCTAGTGAGTGGTGAAATGTTGGGGGGAAGCATTTCATCAATGGTGTGGAGCTAATTTCCTCTACCAGTAGTACTTTTGTGTGTGTGTGTGTGTGTGTGTGTGTGTGTGTGTGTAAAAGAAAATGATCTTCTGAGAAATTCCAGCTGAATACGGAATTGAAACTCTACCGCTAGTTCATACTAGTTGATGAAGGAAGCAATGACCAAAGAAGAAAGAGCTGGAAGGAGGAAGGGAGCAAGCCTCTTGCTTCCTTCAACAATACTAAATTACAGTATATCAAAACACGATCCACAGCGGTGCCTTAGATTCTCCACCCTATTTGTGAGCAGCAAACAGGCTGATATTCTCCAACTGTCAAGTCTGAAAAATAATATTCACAGAATCTTTATTTTTTAAAAACAACAACACCATTGTCTTGTAAGTTTGGGTCCAGTTCTATTTTTGAAAGCTGTTTCTGTTGGAAGTGTTGGGGTTCAACTCAGGTTTTAGTAAGACTGAGGTGGTTTGCCGGGATGGGAGGGAAGAAGAAGAAGTGTTTGGATTTGATATCCCGCTTTATCACTACCCTAAGGAGTCTCAAAGCGGCTAACATTCTCCTTTCCCTCCCTCCCCCACAACAAACACTCTGTGAGGTGAGTGGGGCTGAGAGACTTCAGAGAAGTGTGACTAGCCCAAGGTGCATCTGGAGGAGTGGAGACACGAACCCGGTTCCCCAGATTACGAGTCTACCGCTCTTAACCACTACACCACACTGGGGAAGGTAGATAGTAGAGAGGGGGGACCCCCAAGTTGCTGACAACTTGCCCTGACCTTCCCTCTGATACCTCTTAGAGATGCTGATCTCATTTCCTACTCCTCCCTTCCCCCTTCATCCCACCACAAGAGAGGAGACATCTTGTGTGACTCTTGAGATCAAAGACCAAGTGAGGCCCCTGACATCTCAAACTTTGTTAGACAGAACTAGGAACTCTTTTACGGTCAAGCATGTGTTTTGTAAAATAAAGGAAGCTTTCTTATTTCCCCCATACTAAACGTCTCTGTAGGGTTGCTTCCAAGCATAGGTGTGTTCCTGTCAAGGTATATCTATGTCAGTGCACAGTTCAGACTTCCGCTGGTGGGATGTAAACTCCACATGCTCCCCATTGTTAATCTCCAACTGTTGAGGAGCAGGGTTCGGTTAGAAAGGTATTATTAATTAATTAATTGATTCGATTTGTATACTGCCCTTCATCTGTAGATCTCAGGGCGGCTCACAACACCAATACATTCAATTCTCTCACTTGTTTATTATATATTAACCAGAATGAACCTTACTTAAAGATTGAAGGGTTACAACACCTCCAAGATAACCAAATTATGAACGCTGTAGGTGAGGGATGGGCTGCTGCTCACATTCACAAATGATGCCCTCAGCCCCTGAGGACATTTACCTAAAAGTAAGGCTATATTCCCATGCACACATCGCTCCATTGCATTGCATTGGACCCAAAAGGTGACTTATTTACGAAGGAAATGTGCACAGGAATTCGCATCCTCTTGCATCTAATGATGTAGACTATAGTCCATGAAAAATAAATATGTCAATATTTAAGATGCCACAAGACTCCTTGTTGCTGAAAACTGGGGGAGGGGGAGGAAGGATAGGGTTCTGTGCTCAGGTCCTGCTTGCCAGTTTCCCACCGGGGGGGGGGGGCGGGCACCTGGTTGGCCACTGTGAGAACAGGATGCTGGGCTAGATGTGCCATTGGCCTCATCCAGCAGGCTCTCTCTCTCTTGTTCTTAAGTAGGTGGGAATGAGTAATAAGATGAACCCAGAAATGACATCTTATAAAACGCGAGACTTTTAATCTCAGGGTCATGAGTTTGAGCCCCACGTTGGGCAAAGTATTTTTGCTGTGCAGGGATGACCCTCATGGTCCCTTCCAACTCTACAATTCTATGATAAAAGAGGATTGTAGCTAATATTCGTCCTACTCAGAGTAGACCCATCCAAATTGTCCTTTGTTTCAAAAGCTTTCCTCTGAGCAGGACTAACCCTTGATATGATCCAGACATAGAAACCTGTCATGGTTCAGGGGAGTTCAGAAGTCAGAACCATTTCTATATGTTTCAAGTCCATCCTGTCCCTGAATCTCAAAGAGCGGCTGATGGCATTAATTCCATAACACATTTACATCAAAGTACTCTGTAAGGAAAATTGCTATTGTGCCCATTTTGCAGAGAGCAAACTATGGCTGAAGGTTGCACTGCTCAAGACCACCCAAAGGCTCCATTGCTGAGCTAGGAGACAGCACACAACTTGATTCCCAAATGCTGGGCCTAAGCTCTGGAAGCAATTTAGTAAAGGCAAGAAAATGCTACTACTTGCAGTGTCTCCAGAGCCTTTCCCTCACAATTAACCACAATCACGCCCTGAACATCAACGGAGTAATTCACCACATCCGAAAGGCGCAAGTGGGTAACAATTACCCTACCCTACCCTTGGCCACTTCAGCAGCTATTTTAAATACCAAAATGTATTACACCGCTTTTCTAGGACAGGCAGGGTTGGAGCTGCACCTGCAGCAGCAGAATAATAACAATAATAATAAGGTGGCGTGGTCCTGAGGTGTGGAAGAGAGAGGGCTATACCGCTTCAAGAATGCATAGGTGGTTGGGAGCGGGGGTGGGGGAGAAGGGGCACAACCCTCTGGCTGCTCCCCTACTTTTAGACTTAAGCCCGAGGGCAAATTCTGTCATGTTACTGCTCTGTGTAAGCTGCTCTGGGGACCTTGTGGGGGTAAGCTGAAAAGCGGGTAAAAAAAATGCAAACATATAAATAAATGCTTTAAAAAATTATTCGGGCAAACTGGACACTTGCACAGACAAAGAGGCTAAGGCTATGACCTTTATGTATTGTGCTAGAATGAGGTATGCCTCCCTCCCTCCCACCCCTTTAAAAAAAATAATAATTTGCAACCCACCACACCACCTGTTGTCTGAAGTGGATCATCCCACTGCCACTCACTGTATTCTGCTGCTCTTCTAAGAGGGCTCTGGCTTTGGTGAGTGTCCCAGGAACGATTATTCCAAAAGTGATGGGCGGCCGTCCGGCCAACCAACCAACCAAGGAGAAGGCCTCTTTGGGTACCTCTCATGCCTTAACATTATTAGAGGGTCAAAGAGTTTGGCTTCCAGGCTTCCTGGAACCTCGGCATCGCTCACTTCCAAAACCAGTCTGCACTGAAGCCAGGTCTCCATCTGACACGCTAGCCTTTCCAGGGCAACGCTAACTGTAACGTGTGGACAAGGGGATAGATATCTTCTTGACAAGCCCACCAATTAATAATACAGCTTTCTTTCTCCCCCACCCCCCAAGATAATTTAAGCACTTTGGGTATATTGCATGCATAGTCTGCATAACGAATGGCTTACAGACCTTTCCCCGGGGTTTTTAAAGGGAACTAGGTTGTATCAAAGGCAATTAAAAAAAACTGAATAACCGTCTGCCCACCAGCGTTTACAGGAGTGGCATTGAACGTTGGTTCTGTGTCTCCGCTCCTTCTCCCCTCTCGGTTAGAATAGGCATGGAACCTGATAGTGCAAAACGCGTGAGGACTAGTGGAATGATTAACCCACATTCGGTGGAAAGTAGCAAAACTTTAGACAACAATAGCTTTAGCCCTGAATGAGAAGGATGGGGGTGGGGGGCTTGCATAGAATTAATCCACAGGCGGATGGTGTGCCTGTGTGAAAGGAGAGACAGATAGAGAGATGGGAGTCTAAACTGATTCGCAAAATCCTCTCTTCGCGTCTAAAACCACGAGTATTTCACTACCTCAGCGTTCTGCGATCTGGTGATCCACCCACCATGCCGCTAAGAAGGCAGATTCCACTCATTTCAGTGAGGATTGTCCGGCTGCAAATCCAATCCATTCAGTTTAACTGGCGGGTGGATCTGGCCGTGTAAGAAGAGGGTGCAGATATCCACACTTCGAGGGGTGCACACGTGTACGTGTGAGCACCCCCAGCCCTTATATATTCATCCCCATGTTTGTCCCCACGGTTCCCCGCCAACGCCTCCGCCACCACCACCGCAGGGTCCAGCGAGCAGAGGAATGCTATTTTTGTGTTTACTCGGATGTAAAAACCCTGCTGATTTCAAGCTAGTGTGCTTTAGGATTTGCAGCCCTAGATTGTAGGCTCTTTGGGACAGAGACCTCTCGCTCGCTGTCCCATATTGCGCGATGTAGATTTGCTGCTATTGTTATTCAGAAACTGTGCCACATATCTCGCGACATCTAATCTTCCCTAAGAGATATTTCCCTTACACACATTCACACTCAAGCCCACATTTCAAGAAGGGTCAGCTCCATTTTGGGGAGGGGGACTGAGTTAGGGGTCTTTCCCCCCTAGCGCTTGAGTCAAGCACCCATTCTGCCAAGTACTGGAAATTCTCTTCTCCTCAGCCAGTGTTTAATTTCTAAAACGAGAGGTCCGGGGCTAACCTCCTGAACTCCTTTCCTTCTGATACGCATTTGCTTAACGCCGCGTAAGCTCGAGATGGGAGAAGTTTCGCCAAGTTGAACTCAAGTCCTCCACATCCAGCCAACGCTCGCTTGCGTGGTGGGGATGAGGGTGGATAGTATTTGTGGAAGGCACATCACACACGCTTCATAATGTGGAGAAGAATTTCTCCTGAACCTCTGGTGGCCGCCTCCTTCTCATACCATCCTGCCAGCCAACCTCATGACATTATTGGTAGGGGGGAAAATAATCACAGCTGAAGGTGAGCCACACATGATTTGGCATTTTATAGATCAGTGGCTGAAAGGCAGGTGGGGTCATGATGACCCCAGAAACTTCGGTGTGATCTCAATGACCCCCCTCTCCCACCAGCCCAGCTGATCGTCTCTGCATTTCCGGGGCACCACTTCCCCAAATGCCCGTGTCCCTGAACTTCCTCCAGTTCCATACGCCTCTGGTTTCAACCCACGCACAGCCCAATAATATGCATAGATGGAGTTTCGCGGGCCTATGCCCCACAGCCACACTCTTGGATCCATGGGGAAGGCAGAGGGAGAGCTTTCACTCCTGAGATCTTCAGATGCAACCTCTGCTCCAAAGGAGGGATTTCTCTTGTTCCACCTTTTACATAAGACGACGATTACTACTACTACTACTGTACTACAGTACTAATAATACTATTGAGCAGAAGTATTGTTTCGCTCTTGGAACTTCGAGTTCCAAATTCCAGGACACACACACAACCCCCAAATAATACTTAGCATTTATACAGCGCAAGTCTCTGCATGTTTACTCAGAAGGAAGCGCCTCTACACTCAAAGGGACTTGCTCCTAAATAAGTGTAAGCACAAGATTTAGGACTTGCTCCTAAATAAGTGTAAGCACAGCTGCAAACTCATGCTGACGCATTTACCTGGGAGTAAATCCCACTGAATTCAATAGGGCTTTCTCCTGGAATACCATTGCCCCGTTAGGGCGCTTAAAGTGTTTCGCATACGTTACCTCAGTGATCCTCACAACGGCCCTGTAAGGTAGTTCAGTGTTTATTACGTTGGATGGCGGGGGTAGAGGCTAAGAATTGGCGACTTACCCATGGCCAATTAGTGCTCACACGGCAGTGGAGAAATTTGAACCTGGGAATTGCTGGTTTCCAACGCCTGGGGAACACGGTTCCCTATTATAATCCCCCAAACAGCAGAATTTTGGTGTGAGTGAGGGGTGTGTGTGTGTTGGGGGGCTGAGTTTCAGCAAGAACTGTTTGCCTAAGGCTATTCATAGACTTCGAGGCTGAGGTGGAATTGCAATCGGGGACCTGGGCGGCTCACAGCTCAGTCTCTTAACCACTACTACATTGCACGGGCTGCACGGTCTCCTGTTTCCAAAGATTCCCTCTGGGGTCTTCCTCCCTGCTCTCCTGCCCTCTTCCATTTCCCCCGGGGTGGGGGAGAGGGGGGTTCGGCCAGCCCTTCTCCCCCACCCTCCGCCAACCCCCCACCCCACCCCGGTCGGCCCAGCTGCCCCGAGGCTCCCGCTCCTGCCCTCCCAGAGGGGCGCGTGTTTGCCATGCCAGGCGCGTCCGCAGCCCGGCCGGCTCTCAGGCGCAGGGAGGCAGTTTAGCGCTGATGGATACACACACTTGTCTCTTAATCTCCGGAGCCTCTGATCAATACGCTATTTCCCTTTGTTGCCAGAAATTTCGATCCCCTGCCCTGGAATTAGGTTCCCTGCCTTAATCTAAACGGAAACCGGCTTCCAGTTAGCTGGGGAGCGAGGAGGGGAGGGTGGAGAGGGGAAAAGGGGAGGGTGAGTGAGCGAGAGGAGAATGGGAAAGGACAGGGAGAGAGAGAGAGAGAGAGGAAGAAGGGATGAGAGAAGAAGCAAGAAGGAGGGGAGGGTCGGAGCACGAAAGGGAGTGAGAAAGAAAAACGAGTTGGGAGAGGGATGATTGGGTGGAGGGTGTGTAAGTAGGGAAGGAAATAAAGAAGAAAGGAAGGGAAGAAGGAGAGATGGATAGATGGACAGATATCACAGACCTCATTTCCTCCACTTTTAGAAGTGGGACCATAACTCCCTGCCAAATAAGAGCCCTCCCCCCTCCCAACTCCCCATAGAAGCACCCACAATGGCTTAACTTCCCCCGCTCTCCTGAGCCCACTTTCCCAAGAAACTTTCCCAAGAATTTCTTACTCACTGTTCTCTCCCGTCACCATTCAGGCAGTCTCCAAGTTGAAGTTCTTTTGGAGGTTGGCTTGGCTGGGAGGGGGCGCGCCGGGGAATTGAGGTGGTGAGGGGTTTGGGGTTTTTTTTTGCCGGGGGAGGGGAGGTTTGCTTCTTGAAAATGAAATCAGAATAGTTAGCCTCTTCTGGAGAGAGTGAATCAAGAGTTTTGGAGGGGGGTTGGGGGGGAAAGAGACAAAAGTGTGTAGAGGAAGGAAGGAAGGAAGGAAGGAGAGAGAGAGAGAGAGAGAGGCTGTGAGAAAGAAGAGGAAAGGGAAGAATATCGCCTTTTGGAAAGAGGGAAGGAGCCAGGCAGGGAGAGGAGAGACGAGACGGGGAAAAGAAAAGGGGGGAAAGAGAGAGAGAGAGCTAGAGAGAGAGCGTGGGTTGTGGGATGGAGAGAAGGAATTGAGACAGGAGGAGGTGAAGCCTGTATGTGTGTGACTGAGAGGCAGAGGAAGCCAAGGGATGAATCAGAAAGTGGCGAGGTGTGTCGGGAGAAGGGAGGAAGGAGGAAGGGAGAAATGGAGGGTGGCCGACGGAAGGAAAGAAGGGAGCAGGCGGGCAAGAGGGAAGGTGGCTGTGCGATCGGGGAAACTGCGAAGTGTCTCGCTGGTGGTGTGTTGTTGCTGCTGGTGCTGCTGCTGCTGCTGCTGCTGGTGTGTCTCTTACAAACGCGTCTTTCCCCGTCGATAGCAGGGGAGGGAGAGAGAGAGCCGAGGCAGAAGCGAGGGGGAAAATATATGTAGGCTACGCCAGTGCTTCGGATCGATGGAATATAATTTTCCTCAAACTCGGAAAATAAAGTTCATAGCTGATCAAATTTGAAAACAGATGTCGAATCGCGACTCTAAATAAGATTCGATCCTTCTGAATGGACTGTGGATAATATTTGGCCGGGCACTTGATGAAAATGACTGATTTCATTTAGACAGAGAGAGGGGCTGGGAGCCACCAACCTGTTTGCAGAAAATGGGATTTGTGTGTGTGTGTGCGTGTGTGTGTATCAACCCCCCCCCCCTTTTCCAATTCTGACCCCCCCTCTCCCTCTCCTCCTTTCCCCTCAAATTTTGATGGATGGCTTTAGGGACCTGAGCATGCGCCCCTTCCTCCAGAGGGGAGTTGTGTTAGAAAAGTCCCAGTTGAGACACAGGCCTCAGCACTTCCCCACACACCCCAGAATTGGGCTGCTGGCCTGGAGGGTGGTTGAGGGGGTTCTCTGTTTCCATCAAGAAATGGCACAGGCCTCCCTCTCTCTCTCTCTCTCTCTCTCTCACACACACACACACACACACACACATTTAAGCACAGCGCTGTCAGTGACACCGATTCACCAAAGACCTATCGCTTGGTTACAGAAAGTTCCCAAATGGTAGCAGAGCCTAAGATTTTCTGAAGCGATGCTGCATAAAAGTGCTCCTGGGCATGTGCAGAGTGCCTCCCCCCACCCTGAAACCACAGCTTGTCTCTTAAGGAGCAGGCCTCCCTGGCTTGGCTTTGAGTCAGATTTCAACACCACACACACACACACACACACACACACACACACACACTCTGTCTGTCTCTTTTATTTTATTTTTTAAAGGAATCAAGCCTCCTCTCTCTCTCTCCCGCCCCGCCTCTCCTTGAAAGAGCCCAATCCCATGCCTGTTTACTCGGAAGTAAGTCCCACTGGGTTCAATAGGGATGACTTCTTAAGGAAATGGAGCACGTGTGTGCAAACCTATGCCCACCTAACCAGGGAGCAAAAGCCCCATGGAGCTCAGTGGGATTGACCTCTGGGGCAGCGCGCTGCTGCAGAAGTTAGGATGGAGAATTTGGTCCAGTTCCTCTGCTTGCCTCCGCATATGTGCAGGAGGTTCTTTCCAAGTGTCTCTTGGGCACCAAGACCCATTATATTTAACTTCCCTCTTTTAAACTGGGAAGGTTCCCTCAGTGAGGCTGTGTGTGTGTGTGTGTGTGTGTGTACACGCGCGCACGTTGTGGCACACGTCCCACCTCAGCACCAACAAGCAGCAATACACACTCTCACAATACAAATGGTCCAGAGTAGTAGGTTCTCTCTCTCCTTTTTTTCTTCTTCTCTCCTTTTTTTTTGCACTCCCTGCTTGCAATAACAATTAAATATCGACCGCTTTCCCACTCCAGAGGGTGCTGGAGAAACTGCCAACTGCACCCAAGGTATTTTCTCTCGCGCTGTGCGCCTACACACACACACACACACACACACACACACACACACACACCTCCTTTCCTTTTTTTAAAGACCTGGGCTTGGCTAAATTGGTGGGAATCTAAGGGAGGAAGGCTGAGGGGAAATTTATGTGCAAAAAGCTTTCCAATATAGCAAAGAAAGCGTCGAATGTGTTGGGGGGGGGGGTTGGGGAGAAGAAGAAGAAAAAATCCTTTGCAGGGGATAGAGAGGGTGGAGGAGAAACAAAAGAGTAACAGTCCCATAGACAGAAGACTGGAGTCTTTGGGTGAGGAAGGAGCCGTGAGGGGACCATAGAGAGAAAGGAAGGAAGGAAGGAAGGAGGTGGCGGTAAAGAAAGTCGAGAAAAGTCCAATTAAAGTCTAGTTAAGCCCTCAGAGCGCGTGGGCAGGCGGGAGCGCGGGAAAGTGAGTCTGCGCGCGAGGGGGAGAGAGAGAGAGAGAGAGCAGCAAGGGGTGCGCTAGGGAGGAAGCCGGAGGAGGGGGTGGCTGGGAGTGGGAGGGGGTCGCGCGTGTGAGAAGGAAATTGGGCGGGAAAAGGGTCTGCGCGAGAGAAAGGGACGTGGCCGTGGAGCAATGTTCGTGTGTTCGTGTGTTTGTGTGTGTGAGGGGCGTGCATTAACGTCCGAGGGCACGCCGCCGTGTGAGAAACATGAACGGATGCGCGCGCGCCCGCCGCGCTAGTGTCTGAGAGAGTTTTGTGGCGATGGACTGTTTTTAAGAGGCGTGTGTGTGGTAGTATTAAGAGAGGACGCCGTGTGAGGAAAATTCGTGGGTGACAGGACACGTGTGTGTGTGTGTGTTTGCGTGTTTGCGCGCACGCGCACCAGAGGACGTGTGTGTGTATGTGAGAGAGAGAGAAACTGTTAGAGAAAAAGTCCGAGTCAGAGGGAGTGTGTGTGTGCCAGGGAGGAACGTCCGTTTGAGAGGAGTGTGTTAGAAGTGTGCCAGAGGCGGGGGGATGCCAGATATGGTTGCGTGTGAGAGGGGGGAAATTGCGCGCGTGTAAATAGGAGAGAGAGAGAGAGAGAGAGAGAGAGAGAGAGAGAGAGAGAAGGCGTCCTGAGGGGAAAGGAGCGTGTTGGGGGAAGATACTGAAGCCAGCCGGGCTGGTGGTGTGAGGGGGAAAGGCCTCCCTCGAAGGGCCGCGCTGCGCGTGCAAGAAGCCCACGCTGTGGAGCCTGCCAGAGGAAAGGGCGGGAGGGTCGCGACCGGTGCGCAGCTGAGAAAGTATTGTGTGAGGGAAACTGCGCGCGCCTGTGTGTGTGTAAGAGACGGGGGGCAGTACGGGAGGCAATAGATATGTGCGGGGGCAAAGGACGTGTGTGTGTAGGAGTTAGCCAGGCTGAAAATGTTTGAGGGCAGGTGGACAGGGAAGACTGCATAGGTTCCACCCCTGTTGGTGTGTGTTGTGTAGCTACACACACTCTGGGTTTATACACCCACACCCAGTATTCTGCCTGATTCGTAGGTTTTCTTTACCAAGCCACAAACCGCCTTAAACAAAAAGAGTCTTCTCTCTCTCTCTCTCTCTCTCACACACACACACACACACACACACACAACAGCTGAACTGGGGCGGTGGAGAAGGTTGGAATTGTTGGATGTGTGTGTGAGAAGCAACACACACACACACACACACACGGTTCATTTTGGATCTGGGTTATTGTGCTGAAGTTCCCTGATTTGCGTGTGTGCAGGGGATGGTTTGTGTGTTTCAAGAAAGATCTTTCCTTCTCCAGGGCGATCTGTTTGGGGTGGGGTGGGGGTTCAGGAAGATCTCGCCCCCCCCTTTCCACCCGGGGAGACTGCAGAGGGTGGTGGGGAACGGAGTCCGTGTGTGTGTTTTTGTATCTGTCTGGTCTCCTGGAATTATGAAAAATACCCACCATCGACACTGGACTTCAACTTCGATTAAGGCAGATAGGACATGACAGGCTCCGATCAATAGCAGGCCCGTCCTATAAAGTGTCAAGTAATGAATCAATTTCGACTAAATTTTCCATTTTTCAGGGGCCGTTCCGAGAGAGAAGAATATCCTCTTTTGTAAAGATATTATTATCGATTTCGGCGGCAATTTGACATCAGGGGTAGTTAATTCCACTCAGAATAAAATTGAAAACACTTGAGAGAGAAAAGAGAGAGAGAGAGAGAGAGAGAGAGAGAGAGAGAGACAAAGGAAGAGAAGGCGGGAGGGAAGGGGGGATAACCATGGGGAGAAAGGCTAGAAGGAGGAAAGGAGAGAGAGAAAGGAGAGAGGTGGACATTGGGATGAGTGGCGAGATAGACAGGCAGAGTGGAGGAAAAGAAAGGAAGGAAGGATGAGAGGAATAAAAGATGCTGCATAACGTGGATGGATATGGATGGATGGGCAGACCAGCTGAATTTAGGGGAAGAAAGAAAGAAAGAAAGAAAGAAAGAAAGAAAGAAAGAAAGAAAGAGAAGGACTGGTAGTTTTGGTGAATACCATATAGTCAATACTTATAGGGTGGGCTGAAAGAAGGATGGAATGGTAGGATAGAAACACTGTATATTGGATGAATGAAAGGGTGGACTACATGGGGAAAAGAAGGGTAACAATGAAAGCAATTGATGAGATGTTTCAGAGGCTGCTAAAAGCATAAGGGGTCAAGGGCTTTGGAATTGGAGAAAGTGTGTCAACAACTAGGATAGAAGAGAGGCAACTAGTAACGAGTATTTTTCTATTTTATTATTATTTATCAGATTTCTTACCCACCCTTCACCATGAGGGCTTAGGGTGGGTTGCAACAATTTAAGAATACAGCACTGAAAACTGTTAAAAGAGATTATAATCAGGAGAATAGGGTGGGTCCTAAAAAAAGAAAAGAAAGAAAGCAGAATAAAGAGGTGTGTAGGGAGGTAATTCTGCGCTGTTACCAATATCTCCTGCCAACTCTGAAAGACAGTCATCTCCCTCACAGATTCATCTCCAGAAGCCGCCCCCGCCCCCAAAATCTGGCAATGGCCCAGTTCTTGTTTCTTTTGTGACAGGAAGTGTATCCAAAGCTGGTGGAGGGGAATGGGTGGCTGCCAGATGCTACTGGACTACAACTCCCATCAGCCCCTGCCAGTATGGTCATTGGCCAGGGATTGTGGGAGTTGTAGTCCAGCAACATGGGGAAGGTGACAGGTTCCCCATCTCTGATCCAGAGGTGTTGACAAAGGCAACCAGAAACTAAGACAAGCATTTGGTGGTGGGAGCATTTGTGTGAATGCTCTTTCAGAACTCTACAGATGTTGGGATCCCTCTGAATGGTGCACTGAGAGATAAGAAGTAGTGAATTGACCACAGGTCTGCCATGCTTCTGAGCATGCAGGATCACAGTTATCAGTGATCCTGCATCACACTTTCAAAATCTGACTCCATCCAGAGACTTGGCCAAGCACCACCTATGGCAGGGCAGATGTGGGAGCAATGTTCTATGGCTACCCTATCCTGGAGGGGAAGGAGGTTACTACCCCACACTTTCCCAAAGCCCAGCTCACCTTCTCCTTATTTCTCTCAATAAATGAGAGGATTTCCTGCCTACCATTCCCTTTGCATGAACCTCCTCCAGTTATTGCTGAACCACAACTCCCAACAACCTCAGCAAGCATGGCCAGTGATCAGGGAAGATGGGAGCTGCAACATCTGGAGGGCCACTGTTTTCTCACCCCAGCATAAACACTGGGTGAAATAAATGCGAGTGCTCTCTCTCTCTCTCTCTGTGTGTGTGTGTGTGTGTGTGTTTGCGTGCATGCCTCAGGCTAGAAAAGGAAGCAACCTTAATTCAACAAGGGAAAATTCAACATTTCTCTTCAAGGACCCTTTGGGGGGAAACAGAAAAGAAGGAGGGAGTGTGAGAATGTGAAATCCAGCTGCGTAGCAGAACTGTTTGTGGGCTGCCTCTGACTCTTCCTAAAAAAGCATCAGTAGTACTCATGTTGGGAAAAGTTAACATGAAGTGGCACTCTAGAGTGTGAAGCAGGGGTGGCCTACGTTGTACCCTCCAGATCATCTCCTACCACCCCCAATATTCAGGGATGATGGGACTTGTAGTCCTGAACACCCATAGGGCACCTTGTTGACGCTCTCCCCCCCCCCACCGGCATGAATGTGTGAGGCAGAGATTTATTCAGGAATTTGTGACGGATGGGATGTGTACATGGCCTTGATGGGTGAACACAGTTGATTTGGCACAATGTGTGTAGAAATGGAAAAGGATGAGATTCACAGAGTTTGTACACCATAATGTTCACTATGCTCTACCCCAGTGGAATGGGGTGGTAGAGCACACTGGTTATAAAGGGGTCTAGTAAACAGCATTTATCATGATGTGCTTCTGTCTGTTAAAAGTGATTTGTGCACAGAATAAGATTTATAGGCAGATGGACAGATTTAAAAACAATAACACCTAACTGTGTGCAAGAGTACATTTACACAGGACTTTGTTCTGTGCACAATACATAGGAGCTGGAAAAACGCGCATTTGTATAGAAAGTGTGCAGTATAAATGGGGAAATATGTGAGTGACTATAAGAACCCATACATGAGAAAGTGTGCACAGAATGGAATGCGCATATGAACATGCAATGTTGTGGAAATACTGTGGTGGATATGATTAATGGTATGAGTATATTTGTTATCAAAGCTCTGAGTGTGCATTCAGGCTCTGATGTCTATCTGCCGGCTTACTTACCTATCCCTATGAAGGACAGCTTGTGCAGGACGTAAGTGTAAGCATGGACACAACAAAGTCTGTTGCTATTGAATATCGCCTCTGGTCTTATATGAGAGAGAGAGAGTACAAAGAGTGTGCATGCAGGAGTGCGCACACAGAGACAAGAGTGGGTTGTTGTTGTTTGGTGGCTTTATCCATAGGGATCATTGTAAGAATTCTCTCTGGATCTACTCACAGCTAGCCAGGCGTGCAATAGGAAACCTCCCCATTTATCACAGGGACAAGTCATGCTACATAACCTTTCCCCAGCCACAATGTGGGAGGAAGGCTATTTAACCCCACCGGGGGGGGGGGGCATGAGGCACCTGGTCATTCTGAGAGTGTGTGTGTACACACACACGCACGGTGTTCAAGAGCAGAAACACATAATGCTAAGGCAACCCTCTGCTCACACAGCTATGGGGTTATGACTTATGACTTCTGCTTGATGTTCTGCTCACCTTAAGGGTAGGGAAATCCCAGTTAAACTATGGCCATGCCCAACACATGGGGGAGAGGGCTATCAAGGGCTACTAGCCACAGCTGGAGGCAGAACTTAGTTGGAAACTCTTCCAAACCCAGGAGGGCCCCCAGAAGCAACTTTAGCCCACGTCGCTTAAAAAATCAGGTCTCGTAGATCCAATTTGAGACTCAAAATTGATTAATTTTGTTGTTGCATATATTTTAACAATCACAAGGGTTTTTGTTTTTTTAAGCTGGCAGTGCAGATGCTGTAAACAACCCCACTGAAGAAGATAACAGTGGTTACCACAGACCTCGTTGCTGGTCGTGAAGGGGTCACCGTAACAGTCCAAGCTTCAGGGGGCCCCAAATGTAGGTCCACCACATCTGACACCAGCACATCTTCTGCATACAGAAGGTGCAAAGTTCCACCTCTGGCATTCCCAGGAAGTACTGGAAAAGATATTCCAGGACCTTGGAGAGCTACTGCCAGTGTACTGTGGACGCAGTACTAAGTTGATGGAGCATTAGTCTGAGTAAGGCAGCTTCCAGTGTCTTTAGAACAGGCATAGGCAAACTCGGCCCTCCAGATGTTTTGGGACTACAACTCCCACCATCCCTAGCTAACAGGACCAGTGGTCAGGGATGATGGGAGTTGTAGTCCCAAAACATCTGGAGGGCTGAGTTTGCCTATGCCTGCTTTAGAAGGTCAGAGCAACCCCCAGCTTGAGGACCACTGAAGTAAGAAACATTGCTGACACCCTGAAGTTCTGTTTCCAGGGAGATGTAGACATAATTCTCTATGCATAGTTTTAGAAACAGCCCATTTTTCCAGGCCTAGCAGAATCCTGTTGGGTTGCCTTCTGGATATGATGCAGGTGCAACCTTTTAAAGGCCAAAACAAAATAAAAAATAAATAATTCCTTCCAGTAGCACCTTAGAGACCAACTAAGTTTGTTCTTGGTATGAGCTTTCATGTGCATGCACACTTCCTTTACGGTGCCAGGCTTAGCTGGTGAGAGAAAAGCACACTCCAAGCTGTGCATGCTCTGCAAACATTTTATACGTCAACTCTATGTTGAGGTAGCTCAAATTCTGTGCAGAACGAAAACAAGGTTGCAAATTTCACGGACCGGCAGAATGGCATGGTTTATTCAGATTGCACCACTCAATGGGAAGGGCAAAGAGCTATGCAGAGCACTGCGGCCTCACTTCTTGGCCAGCACCAAGATGAAACTTCGACTGCTAGATTCATCAAGTATAGCTCGCACACTGCCAGGCCTATCTTCGCAGCCATGAAAACTAGAAACATGTTTTTTTTTTAAAAAAAAATGAACGGTGCAGTTTTCAGGAAGCTGAAATTTTCACAATACCCTATTCTGCTTTTGAAGAGCAGGTTGCAACCACTTAGCCCAGAACATGCCTGCCCAGTGATGGCTGGCGCCTATTGAAGTTGGCAGGGTGGCAGGGGTGCCAACTCCAGGGGGCGGAAGGGGCTTTGGCCAACCCACTATTTGTGGGGAGGGGGCCGAGCTCCCCAAAGGTTGAGAGGGTTTCAATCCCCTGCCGCTGCTGGGAGAGCTCTCATGCGCTGGGCAGGATGCATGGAGGGTGAAGACCACCCTCCCCAGCCCCCACCAGGTGAGTGCTGGTGTGCCAGGCAGGGGAGGGATGCGTCATATGGTGCTGGGCCCCCTCATTGTGGTGGGCAAGTCGGTGCACGTGTAGGGTGGAGCACTAGGAGGCCGAAAGATAGTAATGCTAGATTCATTGCTATCTTCCTTTTTACAGAATTCCACATGGTGGTGCAACACTGAAGTTGAAAAGGAGGAAGCAGAAAGCCTGGGCTCACCCACTGGGGTGATCGTAAGTAGGGAGGCAGCCAGCATCCACTGACACTGCCTATGTCCTAGGCACTGAGAACTGGTCCAGGGGGCTAAGCCCTAGCTCAAATTAAGTCCCACCTTCATTCTTCCATACATGCACGTAAGGAGGTGTGGAAAGCTTAATCTTGGTTCACTGAGGTTCCCAGAAAGAGAGGGAAAACCAGTCTGCACCACAGGAAACAAGAAGAAGAAGGAAAAGGGAAATACCAAAAACAAATGATAGCATGCTCCAGTATTACTCGTATAGGTTTCCATTTCTTTCTGTGAATATGGGCTATATGTCTTCCTCAGGTTGGAGAGAACTGGCTAGAACATGTTGGAAAGGGTATGAAGACCAGTGGCGAAGTGGAGCAGCAGCTGGGTGTTTGTGTGAGAATAGTTCAAAGACTTTTAAAGAGCAAGGGCAACAACACCATCTGGCAGAGTAACTGATGACGTTTCCTAGCTCTGGCAAGTATACTGAGGGTTTCAAGTTTTCCCAGTTTGTGACAGATTAGAATAAAGGAAGACGGGAAATGAGTCAAGTAATAAAGAAGAAGAGGACGGCTTCTTCTTTCCTTTGACGGGGTTCCTACTTCATGCCAGCAACACTTATTTGCGAGATGGTTTGCATTTCTGATTAGAAGCAAAATGTTGCATTTCAGATGGCTGAAGATCTTTTGCTGATGCTCAGTGTGTGTTTAATCAGTTGGACCTATGCTGTCAAAAGTAAGCACTGAATTCAATGGAGCTTATTTCCAGGCAACTGTGTAGGATTGCAATCATGCTACGTAAGTGATAAAGAATAACATCCTAGTTCTGCCCCCCCCCCCTCCCAGCATGTTTCTGGACCGTTACTGGGAGCATGCCTATGAAGGCTGTAATTAGAAGTTCCTGCACTTCAAAATTTACCACTACAACACTGATTGGAGATTATATCTTCCAGGAAGGATCTCAATGGCTCCAAAATGAGCAGAGAGAAGTCGTTCAAGAGAATCCTTGAGGGGGGGGGCATTGTGCATGGTTGTTGCCATCAAAAACATAACTCTTTTTACAGAGCAGTACTTGTAAGCTCAAAGGTGCTTGCCTTGGTTGATCCTGTTGTACATTCAGGTCAGCCACAGAGTTTCCCCCAAAAATTGGAATCCACGTATTGTGACCACCTCACCCCCAGCTTCCTAATCAATACTTTAGATGTAATTAATTGCCAAAATCAAATTAAAGGTAAAGGTACCCCTGACCATTAGGTCCAGTCGCGGACGACTCTGGGGTTGCGCATTCATCTTGCTCTATAGGCTGAGGGAGCCAGCGTTTGACTGCAGACAGCTTTCGGGTCATGTGGCCAGCATGACTAAGCTGCTGCTGGCAAACCAGAGCAACGCACAGAAACGCCAGATTGGTACCTATTTATCTACTTGCACTTTGACGTCCTTTCGAACTGCTAGGTGGGCTAGAGCTGGGACCAAACAACGGGAGGTCACCTCGTTGCGGGGATTCGAACCACCGACCTTCTGATCAGCAAGCCCTAGGCTCAGTGGCCCATGTAAACTAGGTGTATCTGCTCTAACTTGAAACAGCTGTTCCAAGCTTTCGGGCAGAGATCTTTCTCATTCTCGCTAGCTGAGCTCCTTTAACCAGAAATGCAAGAACTTGAATATTGGAGACATCCCTCTATTTGGCAATTGGTGTCTTCTGGCACAGAGTGGTACTGTTAGGTTAGGAATTTAGGTCAGAAGTTCCAGAAGGGAACCCAAAGTCAGCAGAGCTGGCTTGCCACATTTTGAGGGATGCAAAGTAATATAAATTATCATACTGGGTTTGTGTGCTGTTGTTGTTGTTGCTGCTGCTGCAAGATTGATAAATTCAGAGTTTAGAATTACCTAAGCTGACCATTGGCACAACAAAAGAGTTAGGAGCAGAGGCTAGCAACCTAAAGTCCGTTGTCCGTAACCAGTCCACTTCTGACACCATTGCCGACACTGTGTGGCAGCTCAGCCATAAGTCAGATAGGAAAAGCTTTGTCACGCTGGATACAATCTAGAAGACGGAAGGGGATTTGTGGTGCTCCAGATATCATTTGACTACAACTCCCATCATCCCCAACCATTGGGACTGATGGCAGCTGGAGCCCAATGACTGGAGAGCCACATGTCTGATTTACAGTGACTACCCCTAAAAGATATTCCAGATAACTTCAGTCAGGGGTGGGGAAGGGAAGGTCAAAGAGAGGGTTATGAAGTGGTCATGAAAAGGCACTTCTCACCACCTGGTAACACGTGTAAACAGAAACTGGTAAGAGTCCAGATGTTTCAAGATACATGCACCATTGAAAAAGGACGTTGCTGCCTGCCATCGTTTGGGCTGGAAGGTTCCAGGTAGTGTGAGTACAGCAGAGGTGGATGGAAGGACCTCTTTAAAATGTGCAGAGCATTCTCCAGCTCCGGCAATTCATGCCCTCCAGCCTCTGTCGAATTCCGCCAGTCTGCTAAGCAGGGTCTGCCAGGGTCGATGCTTGGGTGAAGAAGCTACGGCTGCTAAAGAGAGGTCTGGGTGGTTCACTGCATGAGGCTCTCCCATTAGAGTTAATAGTCTTCCTCAAGGTCTCTTGGGTATTGCCTGGTTCTTAGAAAGGAGCAGAATGGGTAGCTCAGTAGGAAAAACAGATTGCTGCTGCCCTCCAAACTCCTCCTCCGCGCCATGGAGTCCAACCACCTGGATTCAGTTCTTAGGGTTTGCTTTTGTTTTTGTTTTGCAAGGGGAGTGTAGGAATAGTTTCTAGAGGTTAAAGCTGGAATGTGGGTGGCTGGCAAGAGGAAGAAGGATTTCTGGGCTGCTGGGGTATTTCTGAGTACATAAAGGTTTGGGGGTACAAGCTCACGGCTCAGATTTGCTTAAATTTATTGAGGGCTTCTGGGCAAATTAAGAATGGTGGGTGACGGGCAATGTAATTTTTGCTAGGAGGATAGGGTCAGGATAAAGAGGTGCCCAAATAAATTTTAAGGAACAAACAGTGCTATTCTAAGCACACCTACCTGTGAGCTCTCCCAGTGCCTCATTTCTCCAATCTTAAATTCAGCTTTGCCACATTTCTGCAGCATTTTTTTTTTTTAAAAGGAAAAACCCTCAGGCAAATTTATCAGCGCTTTAGTGCAAATTTGTCTTAATAAACATGCCTGTATGTAATTTTGTCTAATATGCATACTTTCGCAAAATGAATGTTCCTAATCTAATGTATTATTTAATGTTATAGGTGCAGATATATGCATTTTTATTCCCCTGATATATACATTTTTGTGAACATTACTTGGCTGGAGAGGTGTGAATTTCAAAGAAGGGCTGCGCTTCAGTTCACATATTGCTTCAGAAAGTGTAAGTTATGTACCGTAAGTTTGCCTTTATATATGAACTGAATGAAATTCCCTACCTGGGAGCAACTCCTATTTAACTTGGTGGGATCTGTATGGCAAGGGTAGATAAAGAAGACCCTCCAAGCTTCTTAGACTGTCCTTCTTGTGCTGACATATTGGTCTTTCCTAGGGTTGCTGTCCTCATTTCCTACTTACACTGGGAGTGGAGACTTATTTGCATCCCTCTCCTGCTGAGGACAAAGCGCAAGGAAGGCTCTTAGTATCTCCACCTTAATAAGCTAAAACTAGGACCTTGCCTATCAAATTTGTATTTCCTTTAATAAACTTAGTTTTCTTATTCTCCAAACTTTGGGTCTCAGTGTGATTATATTCTGGGAAAAGAATGCTGAACAATGATGTTCAGTTAAGCTTCCAAATTTAACACCAACATACAGTAAGTCTTGGTTGCTAATAGTTCATAACAGTGCTTCTCAAGCTTTCTGCATGGACTTCCCTGCTTCTCTGCTGAATGACTTCTGTGCATTTGTCACAGAACCACAATGCCTGGCAGAGGATTTGGGGTCATACACAGAGCGTACACACTTCATTTGGGTCATCAGTTCGGCCTACTGGTAGGGCCTGCGCCAAGTTTGAGGGGTCCCTCGGGAAAGTTCTCTCTAGTGGAGACCCCACTCCATTGGTGTGTTCCCATCTGTGGACTTGCCTGGTCACAGTCGCAACAACAAACAGCTGTGAGAGCCACCATTTAGATTGCCCACAATGCTCTGGATTCTTGTCACATTGGGAGAAGTGCACACAATTAAAATGGTGGCTCATAGACTCCATTGCTCAGCACAGAGAGCCCAAGGCAAGGTTGAGCAAGGGTGCTGTGTGCTGATTCTAAGAAGAGTTTGGATTTGAGTTTCAAAGCAGCTCACATTCTCCTTTCCCTTCCTCCCCCACAACAAACACTCTGTGAGGTGAGTGGGGCTGAGAGACTTCAAAGAAGTGTGACTAGCCCAAGGTCACCCAGCAGCTGCATGTGGAGGAGCGGAGATGCAAACCCGGTTCACCAGATTACAAGTCTACCGCTCTTAACCACTACACCACACTGGCTCTCCTATTCTAAGCCCTCCTATTGGGTTGCACCATTGTTCCACATGAACCAAGCATTTTTGAGCTCTAGAATTATGTAAAGGTGTATGTGCTGGCCCAATACAACAGTCCAGCACATCCACAGTTTCACCTGCAGATGTAAAGGAGAAGCAGAGCTGTGTATTACCAGCTTGTTGCAGACAACGTACTCCAAAACTTCGGATAACCCCACTCAGCGTTTTTATGTAGAGGTCCAAGATGATGGGCCTTTGGCTTGATCCGGCAGAGTTCTTATGTTCTTTAAAGAGGGACAAAACATAAATGGGAACATTTCTTTCATAAAATGTTACGGCAGGAAGTTAGAGGACAAGCGCTGATTGTAAACAAGGCAATATGGCCATCCCAAAACTTTTCCAGGAGTGAACCGCCTTGAAAGCAGGATCACCTTGTGCACAAACCATTGTGAATGCACAATAAAAATGACAGCTGTGGGGAGGGGTTTTTCAATGTCTAGGACTCATGAGCTGGCTAGAGGCAGAGAATGGCTCTAGGGAATGACCAGATGAAGACCAATACACAGGGGAGGCTTCTCCCCATGGCCATCCCCAAGTAGCACCCATGGTTTGGTGTACACATAAAACCCCAATGGGTGTTTTGTTTGCAAAGCAGCCCTTTCCTGACAAAGACACCGTCGCCCTTGAGGGCTGGGAGGGAAGGATTGCTGGGAGATTTCCTCTGGCACCCCCAGCTCCATCAGCATGCCGAGGTTTGGGGTCATTCCCAGGGGCGCGAGGGTGTTAGAGAAGGCTGGAAACAAGGGCCCACAGCCGTTGCCTCTCTAACCGGTTGCGCTAGAGGGGTCAGAGGACTTTGCAATATCTCAGACTGCAATCACCACGCTATTTGCCTGTCACCATGGCCATCAAGTCCGGCTATCAACACGGCAATTGCCTTTCTGTCTCTATGTTTCCATATCGCTCCATTTCCCCCCCCTTCCTTTCTTCTCAGATCCCCCTCCCCAATCCTTCTTCCCTTCACTCTGTCTCCCGGGTGCCATAATTCCATCCACCAGCATGTCTCCTGTGTCTTTCTATCAGCTGTGAAAATTCTGCCTCCCTCCCCTTTTTCAATTGGGCATGATGTGCCCAAGGGGGCAGGGGCAGGGGAATAGGCTCAGGGTGAAGGGGGCGGGGGGACCGGGGAGAGAGAAGACTCACACACAAACACAATACGTGTTCCAAAACTACCTGCTACCTACCTGCACAGACAATGATAATGTATTTGCCAGAGGAAATCCGGCACAAGAATCAGTGCCAGCACAAGTTATGAATGGTTGTGATCCGGTTTAAAGGCAACAAGGCTTCTGAGTGCTGGTTGCTGGAAGCTGTCGGAGGGGAGAGTGGTCTTGTGCTTGGATCCTGCTTGCTGGTTTCCCACAGGGGCACCCGGTTGGCCACTGTGAGAACAGGATGCTGGACTAGACAGACCATTGGCATGATCCAGCAGCTCATCACATGTGCTTATCAAATGGCACCATTTTCTTGGGCGATACCATTTCTGGCGGCAGCTAAAATGGGCTGGTGTACATTTTAGGTGGGGAGACTCCCTGTGCCAGAGTTAGGGAACTTGTTACCCTCTCTGTGTTGCTGGACTACAACTCCCATCATCCCTGACCATTTGCCATGTTGTCTGGGGCTGATGGGAATTGTAGTCCAGAATAATCTGGAAGACCCTAGGTTCCCCATGCATGCCATACACAGAGAACACAGTTTTTACCATGACATGTTACCTTTCTATGCTCAGGGATTTTCTTCTCTTTCATGAGGAGATAATTCAGATATGAAGCTTGAAGTTGTACAATCCAGCAAAAGCTTTACTGCTAGGTATCTTGAATAGCATAAACTAGCCATTAGGCCTTGCAGGATTTCCCCCCTACAGTGAAGTGACCTACTCTTCCTTAACAGCTGACATATCCGTCAACACAGCTCTAGATTAGTCCAGCAGAGGTTGTTGTCTATGCTAACAGCAAGTGACTCAAGGCAGATGCCTGTTATCAAGGCTAGTCTACAGTTTACGCAGCTATCAGTGGAACTCACACAGCCGCCCCCCCCCCCATGTCTTAGCAATGCCTCTCAGCACCTTGTTCCCGTTACCCTCACAGGCCTTTGCAGATGCAGAAGGAAGGAGAGCTGGGATCAGTCCTCAAGCTCAGGATTTGAAGTAGAGCCACTAGGAAGAAACATGCTTGAAACGTTATCCAGCCCTTTAACATCTTCAAGCCTTTGCACACGGCCAAGGTGCATGCTGGGAACTAGGGATGGGCAAAAAGTAGTTGTGTGGAACCTACAGATGGGTGTGAAGGAAGAGAAGGAAGAAGAAGAAGAAGAAGAAGAAGAAGAAGAAGAAGAAGAAGAAGAAGAAGAAGAAGAAGAGTTTGGATTTGATATCCCGCTTTATCACTACTTGAAGGAGTCTCAAAGCGGCTAACATCCTCCTTTCCCTTCCTCCCCCACAACAAACACTCTGTGAGGTGAGTGGGGCTGAGAGACTTCAAAGAAGTGTGACTAGCCCAAGGTCACCCAGCAGCTGCATGTGGAGGAGCAGAGAAGCAAACCCGGTTCACCAGACTATGAGTCTACCGCTCTTAACCACTACACCACACTGGCTCTCTTCCAGGGGAGGGAGAGAGGAAGGGAGGGAGAGAGAGAGAGAGAGAGAGAAAGAAAGAAAGAAAGAAAGAAAGAAAGAAAGAAAGAAAGGGGAAGCAGTAGCATAGATTGACAGAAAGAGAAGGGTGAATGTGGTCAGCTCACTTTTGTGTCAGATGCTGCTCACTACAGGCAGATGACCCACAACAGATGACCTGCAAAGGAATGTGGCCCTTGCCTGGACAGAAAAAAAGAGTTCCCCACTCCTCTGTTAAAGCTTCTGAATCAATTAGTGGTTTTATGTCCTGTTTTCCAACGAAACAAATGCATTTCTTCATCAAAAATTATTCCCACCTGTCCAGAACTTGACATGTTTCAATTGGGATGAAATTTTATTGCACGCCCTTCTTTTTCTATTTTTGGCATGTGTGTTTCCTGAAACCATGCTTGCGTACAAAGCATGTGCATGCTGCAAGTTCTAGTTGCAGGTTCATACTGCATCCTATGGGGGTTGGGGGCAACGCTGGCAAACATCTAGGGAAGGACAAGTGAGGCCGTTCCACATACCTAACACATACAAACACATAGACGAACATAAACAATGTGTATGCAGATGTGAGCAGCTACCAAAGACTGTGTTATCTGTGCTCTTAAAATTCACAGCCAGGGATGAGCATTTGGTCCACAAGCTCAACCAAGTGTGTGGGTTAATTCATTAATTGTTACATTTATATCCTCCCTCTTTCCACTTTATCATCTCAATGACCCTGTGAAGTAGTCAAAACAAAATTTAAAAAATCCTTCCAGTAGCACCTTAGAGACCAACTAAGTTTGTTCTTGGTATGAGCTTTCGTGTGCATGCACACTTATCTGAAGAAGTATCTGAAGAAGTGTGCATGCACACGAAAGCTCATACCAAGAACAAACTTACCGTAGTTGGTCTCTGAAGTGCTACTGGAAGGATTTTTTTTTTTTTTTTACTATGGTAGACCAACACGGCTACCTACCTGTAACTGGAACCTGTGAAGTAGGTTAGGCCAAGAGGCAGTGACTGGCCCAGCAGCGTAGCTAGGGGGGTGGGCAGGGCACACTGGGTGCCACTTACCCAGGGGGCGGCACTTACCACGGGGCCTGCGGTTGAGGGGGAGGCAGCGGGCAGACCCCATGCAGGCTCTGCCCAGAGCACCCTGCCTGGCTTGCCCCGCCCCATGGGCATCTCACCCCACCCCCGGGTGCAGGGGAGCCCGAACGCCTAGCTATGCCACTGGACTGCCCCCAAGTGGGCTTCGTGGTTGAGTCGGGATTTGAAACCCAGCTCTCCAGGTCCTATTCCAGCAATCTAACCGGTAGTCCGCACAGACTCTTCTGTACCTCTGTGTTGTACTTGGCAGGGGTTAAAGCTGTGGCTTGCACAGGAGAGTATCTGCCGCAGTCCGATCCTGGGTTTGGCACATCCATTGCTAGTAAAAGTAGGCCTTGCAAAGAAGAAGGAGGAGGAGGAGGAGGAGAAGAAGGCAGGAGTGGAGAAGAAGGCATGGGTGGAGCCTACTCTGTTAAATGCACACTATATTGGATTATTGTAATTGAAAACTAATAAAAATTATTATCAAAAAATAAAAATAAATGCACACTAAACAGCCTACTCCATGTGGATGCAGGTGGCGATCATGCAAGCAGAAACTTGTTTCTTTGCCCCACTGGATGTAGGACATACAGGTGTGAAGCAGCATCAAGAAACAGAAACTCAAATTGCAATACGATCTTCTTTCGTGCTGCATCTGTTCGAGCAGCATGAGCACAGGGGAGATCTGTACAGGATGTGTCTGTGTCAATGTATGTTCCTGTCTTTGCATACCTTGCTGTTGACTGCTGGTGCTGGAAAGGAGGAGCCAGAAAGTAAAGAACTGCCTAACTCCTGGGTAGAGCTCCAGAGACACCATTGCCGTCATACCTGGGACATATGACTTGCCCCTTAAGAATCCTCGGAATTGTAGTTTCACAGGGACGCAATTCCCAACACTCTTAACCAATTACAATTCCCAGGGTTTGGGGGGGGGAGTCACATGCTTTAAATATATGGTGTGGATCGGCCCTGAGGCTGTGTATACACCATATGTTTGAAGCAAATTTAATGCACACCCCCTGCAAGAATCATGGGAGCTGTAGTTTATCCCTCACAGAGCTACAGTTCCCAACATCCTTAACAAATTTCCAGGATTCCTGGGGGAGCGGTGCTTTAACTGGTTTGTATTGCATTAAGTGTTGGCTCTATGGAAAAAATATAGGTGTAAGAAGAGAATTCCCGGATGCCAAGATCCCCAGCAGAGATTTAAAACCACAAATTATGCAGCAAAGTTAAACATGGAAATATAGGCTGTTAGACCTTTAAAATATGCCCTTGAGAGTTCTGAAACTTCCCTCTTCCCCTAGCATAGAAAAAGACCAGACATTGCTAATAATGGGCACCACCATTCTTTGTTTTGATCAGCTCTGGAGGAATTAGGTCCTCGCCCGGCGCTTTCCCCGCCCGAGATCTGGTCAATAGGGAATCTATATCTAGCATGGTAACTGGATTCCATTCTGGACATGTCTTTCCAAATTCGACGCATCAAAAGTCTCGACAAAATCGGGATCTGCATACATTTGCCTGAAGCGCAGTTCCCGTCTCTCCGGAGTAATATATATTTCTGAATTTGGACATCTACTCCCACTATTGGATATAATTTGCCAAAATGTTGTCGAATTTTTGAGCTGAGCGGCTTGAATAAGACGGCCCCATGAATCCACCATTGCCTTCTTTTTCTGTTTCAGAATATTTTTATAGCGTTTTTTGAGCTCAGCTATATGTATTAGACTTGTATATGGTGATATTGAAGCATTAGTTTTGAAATTTGAATGTGCCGACATGAGGGCCTCTTTGGCCTTAATACTGTCTTTGTCAAACCATGGTATAGTTTTCCACAACAAAGGGCTAAGGAAAGCCCATATAACTCATGTAGCGGCCGAAGCCCATGTCCTCTACAGCAATTCTAAGCTTTTTAAGATCCAAAGGTGCCCACTATATACCTGCGGCCTTAAAGCTCTATGAGGCGAAGGCACTGGCTCAACTGCTCTATAGGGCTCAACTCTGTGCCCTTCCACCAAATCTAACCCCACTTGAAAGGGTCCAGACAAAGTTCATCAGAGCAGCTCTCCAGGTGTCTCTCTGCTTGTCAAATGCCGCTCTGCGGTTAGAAACAGGAATGATCCATGTGAAGGCCAGATTCTGGATACAAGCTTGTAAACTTTGGCTGAAATTACATCTTAACCCACAGGGCCTGGCCCCGATGATACTGAAAGACAATTTTCGATCCTCTTGGATCAGGGCCATTGAAAATAAGATGTTGAGTATAGGCCTCCATCCAACTTATCTCATTTCCCACGGTTATAATACTGCTAGGAACATAGTCAAGCAGAGGATAGTTGACATTGAGAGGCAAAACGACCAAAATAAGGTTCCCCTTTTTCCGACCTCAGAAGAACGGAGATACCTGTCACATCCAGCTGAGTATCTAACTCAACTTGAGATACCATACCACAGAAGGGCGTTCACCCTGGCCCAGTACCACATTTTGCCATCAGCTGTATTATATGGGAAGTTCAGACGGATCCCCTTAGATGACAGACTTTGCCCATGCAATTAATCCAGAATGCGGCAGCTAGACTGGTGACTGGGAGTGGCTGCCGGGACCATATAACACCGGTCCTGAGAGAGCTACATTGGCTCCCAGTACGTTTCTGAGCACAATTCAAAGTGTTGGTGCTGACCTTTAAAGCCCTAAACGGCCTCGGTCCTGTATACCTGAAGGAGTGTCTCCACCCCCATTGTTCAGCCCGGACACTGAGATCCAGCGCCAAAGGCCTTCTGGTGGTTCCCTCACTGCGAGAAGCAAAGCTACAGGGAACCAGGCAGAGGGCCTTCTCGGTAGTGGCACCTGCCCTGTGGAACGCCCTCCCAGCAGAGGTCAAAGAGATAAATAACTATCTGACATTCAGAAAATACCTGAAGGCAGCCCTGTTTAGGGAAGTTTTTAACCTGTGATATTTTAATGTATTTTAATAACTGTTGGAGGCCGCCCAGAGTGGCTGGGGCGACCCAGCCAGATGGGCAGGGTACAAATAATAAATTATTATTATTATTATTATTATTATTATTATTATTATTATTAAGAAGTTGAGACTACTGATCATGTATTCTTCCGTTGCCGCTTTTATGGGGACCTACGAAACGAACTTATTTCAAAGATACTTGATGAGCTCCCTGGACGAGTCAAAGAATTCTATACAAAATGGCTCATTTCAGACTCCAACCCAAATGTCACCGCCGTGGTGGCAAAATTCTGCGCCAATGCTATTAAAATCCGGTCCACTCATATAGGAGGCACTCAAAGTAACTCTTGATCCGAGCTAGAAAAGATTTTGGTTTTAATTCATTTTGCTTAGTAAATAATTTATTATATAGCTCCTAATGTAGCTAATCTTTTTTAGATAATTTATTTTAGTTTATATTTAAAAATTTTATCCTGATGATGTAATGCTTTTATTTGTTGTGCTGGTCGCTGACCGTAATAAAGAATGATTGACCACAAATTTGGTAAGTTAAAATGGTTTACTTACAAACTCTCCAAAGATCAGATTCATGTGCTTTTCCATACAGCATTCAGAAAAAGTTGCACAGGTAGTAAAACTTGGCTTAGTTACAGTGGTGAAGGTTCTTAAATTATTTGTATAGGAACTCAAGAGTGGTTTGTGAGAGCCATGTGGCTAAGCTAGGTCCTCTCCACAAGTGGACCTTCTCAGGTAGACTGAAGGGAAACAAAGTCTTGATTACATAGTTCCTCCCAGGGTGAGCTAAGCCTGGTAGGACAGCTTACTCTATGGTCTTAACCCCTTCATGATTAATTAGATTCAAACACAGTTATATGAGGCTGGTTATCCTGCACTGAGTTTGTTGGTTTCTAAGGTGCTACTGGAAGGAATTTTTTATTTTATTTTGTTTTGAGTTCCACAGAGTGTAATTTATGTACCTAAAGTTAGTCATGCCCATCCATTTCAATGGGACTACTCTGAGCAGGACTAACATCTGATACAACCCAATGTATGGTGTGCACATAGCCTATGTTCTGCTTAAAACGTCATTCTTAATTCATTCAGCATCTATACTATCCATTCCAACCCTTTTAATCTCTTAAAGGGACTGTGAGTACCTCAGGGACAGAAGCATCTGCATTTGGGGAAATTGCTGTAAGCTCCTCTGAGTTCACAGGAAAGAGTGAGATATACATAAAGCTAATAAACAAATGTTGTGCATTCCTGTGCTGACCAACCTCAAAGGAAATGGAACAAACATGTGGACTGACTTTCCGTGCATCTGTGCATCTGACTGAGGGCTTATCCACACCTCTGCTTGCCCTGCCTCTTTCCCCCAGGGTAACCCGCTCTTTAGGACTGAATTGGAACAAACAGCAATTGGGTTTTCAATGGATTGCCATTTGTTCCGATTTAGTGCTAAAGAGCTGGTTTTCTGGAGGAAAGTGGCAGAGCGAAGGCAAAACTGCTTGGATCGCTTGAACCCATGTCTAGAAAGTGTGGGACAAGCAGAAACCCGCACAGACGCATACCTAGAAAGCACAGGACCAGCAGAAGTGTGGATGAGCTCTCAGAACGATCTCAGGGCCAGCCCTACCATCAGGCAAAATCAGGCAGCTGCCTCAGCCAGAAGGTGTAAGAGGGAAGTGGTGACAGCAGCTCCATTGCCACCAGCCATCCTGAGTCTCCTAACTTCCTAGCCATTACTATTCTTCTGAGTCCCAATGGCAGCAATTTACATTATTTGAGCTTGGTCTTCATCAAACAATCACAGGTCGGTGAAAGACATAAAACAATTTCAACCAAAACAGTAGGTGGAGCCAGAGCCAACTAAGGACAATTGGTCCTCTCTCTTGCAAGGGCAACACTTAGATGAAGTATTGACAATGTATATACTGCTTGGTTACAATCGTTTCTAAATGGTGTACAAGAAACCTAATGCAACGGAAATAAAGATCACCTGACTCTGTCTATTGCAAAGTAAATAACTCAAAAATTACACATTTCTAGGGGTAAGGAGTAAACGGCATTTCCGTGCGCTGCTCTGGTTTGCCAGAAGTGGCTTAGTCATGCTCAGGGCCGTCTTAAGTAAATCCGGCACCCTGGCGCAAAGATCCCTTCGGTGCCCCTCACGCTCCGCCGGGCAGGGCCAGGCATAGCGGGAAGCCGGAGGGCGCGGTGTGTCGGGGACGCCGAACTTGCGCTCCGCCGGGCAGGGCCAGGCACGGCGGGCAGCCGGAGGGTGCGGAGGGGCGGGTGGGGATGCTGCCAGCTGTGCTCCACCTCCACCTCCACCTCCGCCTGCTCGGCCAAAGCAGCGGCGCGGCGCTACCGTCCAGGGAGCCCTGGATGCAGCGCCGGCGGGAGGCTCGCCATCGGCCTCCCCGCGTCCGCAGCCCAAGAAGAGGTCGGCAAGAGCGGCGCTGCCAGTGGGGCTGGAAGACGCAGGCGCCCTCCTCAGGCCGTGGTGCCGTGGCACCTTGCGCCAGTAGTCTCAATGGCTAAGACGTCCCTGGTCATGCTGGCCACATGACCCGGAAGCTGTACACCGGCTCCCTCGGCCAGTAAAGCAAGATTAGCGCCGCAACCCCAGAGTTGTCCGTGACTGGATCAGGGGTCCCTTTACCTTTACCTTTAGAGGTAAGGAAGACCTGGAACACTTCTACGGTGTTTGGTAAGATTTCATTTCTTATGTGTCAAATGCAGATAGGCAAAACTCTTTCCCTTACCAAATCATGAAATTTGGATTTCATTGATGTGTTTCATTGATGCTGCTTTTATTCCTTAAACCCCCCCCCCCCGTATTATCCACTATCTCATTTATTTGGAAAATATAACCTTTGCACTGCTCGTATGTCTCTCAACTTTGATTAAGATCTTTCCTGTTTTTTGTTTTTTGCATTTTTGACTTTGCATTATATATATAAAAATATAATAATACAACTTTAGTTTTTTTAAAACAACAACAACACAAATTTCTCTGTGTGCAAGGAACTCAACAACAACAAAAGAAAGAAAAATAACTTGTGTATGTTTTAAAGTATGGTTGTGAATCTCCCCCCCCCCCAATTCTTTGTTTTATCTTTTCGCAAACTACTTTGAAGCATTTTACAATCAAGCGGTGTATACATTTTATGAAATGCATGCATGAATGAATGAATAAGAACTGTAAAATATAAGAAGGCTGGCTGGCGGGAGCTGGCTAAAATTGGTGGGGCACTGCCCCATTTACCCTAGTGGACCAGCCTCCTGCTTTTAGCCAGAGACGCCAGGAATATGGAACCCACCCAGGGTCTTCCCCTGTAAAGCACTCTGTTTGCTAATGATAGGAGCTTTCCCCATATCTAGATCATTTTCTGCAATGGGGTTTAGAGCCCCAATGATGTGTGGGTAGCAGAGCAACATTGGAGATACTCTAGGCACCTTCCCTGGGTTTTTAAACCAAGTCTCTTAAAAAAAAAAAGAATAAATTTATAAAAGAAAATATAGATTTCCACTATGCTGGTCACTGATTGCAAAAGCACTAGAATGACTGAACACTTTGATTATTGTCCTGTACAATCCTTTGTAAGTTTACTCAGAAGTAAGACCCACTATATCTAGTGGGTCTTTCCGCTATCCCAGGTCATGCTGTTTAGGATTGCAGCCTAATTGCACAGTCCTGTATATTTACTGCTCAGAATTAGGTCCCTTTGAGTTCAACGGGTTTGACTCTTAGGTAAGTGGGCATGAGATTGCAGTTGGAATCCCCTTGATGTAAATATGAAAGGCTGTTGAGGAGCCAGCATCACCTGGGGGGTCCCAGCAACTCAAAATGTATCCCAGGGAGCTCTCCCTGGCCCCACCTTCCTCACCTGAGACACAGGTAGGCACACAAGCAAGAACCTGATGCCAAATTCTACTGGTTCTATGTACTGCCACCTTGTGGGATGAGCAGGAGCTAGGAAATCAGTTTTGGATATAGGCCTGAGCCCTTGGAGAGACTTTGCTCGTCAGTAAAGGTAAAGGTAAAGGGACCCCTGACCATTAGGTCCAGTCATGTCCGACTCTGGGGTTGCGGCGATCATCTCGCGTTACTGGCCAGCATGACAAAGCCACTTCTGGCGAACCAGAGCAGCGCACAGAAACACCGTTTACCTTCCCACCAGAGCGGTACCTATTTATCTACTTGCACTTGACGTGCTTTCGAACTGCTAGGTGGGCAGGAGCTGGGACCGAGCAACGGGAGCTCACCCTATTGCGGGGATTCGAACCACTGACCTTCTGATCAGCAAGCCCTGATGTGGCTACCAAGCATACTCAGTCCTCCTTGGGCTCTTGGTGGTTTTTTTCTGGCTCTGTGTGTATGTTAACATTTCACCCTTCCTCAATATTATTCTGTACTCCTAAAGCTTTTGTTTGTGCTTTTTTTGTTGGAAGCCACCCAGAGTACCTGGGGCAACCCAGTCAGATGTAATAATAATAATTATTATTATTATTATTATTATTATTATTATTATTATTATTATTCGTGGTCATTATGTGGAATAGATCACTGCTCTGACTAAGGGCCACTCCAGACTAACGGTGTTTCTGCAGGTGCATTCTGCAACACATCATTGACACAACAGCAGAACCTTAGTGGTGGATTTATTGTGGACTGTCCACACATCATTCTGCGTTATTAGTTGTTCTGCGATGCGTCCCCAGTGTTGCTGCCTTACTGCTGTCTAGATGCTTTGCACTAAAGCGCAGCACACGCACAAAAACCCTGGAGCATTTGTGTCATGGAAAGTTAAAGGGTTTCAGCGGGAAGCTACGGAACATGCACTGATTGAAAAAACCCCAAACCTTTGCAGGAGCGAAAGGTATTGAAAGCACTATCGCCTAAAACCACCCTGATACCCTCACAAGCACAAATCATCTTAGGTGCACAGTAAAGAGGACATTTGGGGGGTGGAACCCCTGTGGTTTAAGATAGCATTGTGGGCTCCCATGAAAGAGCTGAAAAACCTTGGCCGTAAATGCCCAGGTCCACACCAATCAAAGATGGGTTCCCCTAGGGGTATCCCATAGATGACGACCACCCAAAGTCTCCAAGGTGCCAGGTTCTCTCTCCACCCCCCACAATTCCGCCTCACCTTTTTTGCCCAGCTAATGCCAACGTACTGCCCATGTCCCTCAAGGAAAGGAAGCGGGGGGGGGGGGTGCTCCTGTCCCAGAGCGTATCATTTAACAAAGGAGCTGGTGGATCAATGCTGACTCCTCGCCTAAATGTGGCAGGCCCCGGCCTGCTCTGGTGTCGCTGTGCGTTGCCCTCCGGCAGACAGCTTGAGTGATGGTACACATTAAACAGTTAATCCGCCTGATTGAATGTTTGCTTCCTCCAAATTGAAACATTAAACAACAACGGAGGGAGAAGAGGCGGCGACAAATCAGTCATGAAAGATTCATTTTCTCCCGAATAATGTATCTCATGAGCTCGGAATATACAAATAGGCCGGAGCCACCGGCGGAAACTCCACCTCCCCCCCCCTCCCTCCCCACCTGCCAAGCTGGGAGCAGGGCCACCCAGCATCCTCCCTGCAGCCAATTTGGCCCTCTCAATATCGCCAGGGGGCCGCAGCGCCTGGGAGAAGGCACCGCTCAGCGATCCAGTGGCGCCTTCTTCTATTTTGCACGTGTCACCGAAAGGGATTGGGTTCCTTTCCCTTAACGGAAAGGAAGATCGAGGAGGGAGGGAGGCTTGGAAGCTGTGGTCCAATGTGGGGGGCGGGAGGGGGTCACCAACGAGATGGAGAGATGCAAAGCTGAGTTCATCAAGGCCTCAAATGCTTATAGGCCCCTGATTTGGCACAGGGTGAGCAGATGTGCAAAGAGGACAAGATCAATAGGAGTCGCGCCAAAGAAGGAACAACTTTTTCAGCTGCTGCTTCTCACGGAGGGTTGTTGCCACCTCACGAATCCAGATACCGAAGGTAAAAGTAAAGGTACCCCTGACCATTAGGTCCAGTCGCGGACGACTCTGGGGTTGCGGCACTCATCTCACTCTATAGGCCAAGGGAGCCGGTGTTTGTCCACAGACAGCTTACGGATCATGTGGCCAGCATGACTAAGCTGCTTCTGGTGAACCAGAGCAGTGCACAGAAATGCTGTTTACCTTCCTGCCAGAGCGGTACCTATTTATCTACTTGCACTTGACGTGCTTTCGAACTGCTAGGTTGGCAGGAGCAGGGACCGAACAACGGGAGTTCACCCCGTCATGGGGATTTGAACCGCCAACCTTCTGATCGGCAAGCCCTAGGCTCTGTGGTTTAGAACACAGCGCCACCCGCCAGATACCGAAAGCGTGTCATTTTAGGGGCGGAATTTTCATGGTGCGCCACCTGACCCATGTTGACCCCCCCCCCCCACCCCGGGTATCCTTTTCATTGTGCATCGGATATCTCGACGACGTTGTGCCCTGAGCCTTCGGAATGTTTGTGAACATGCTGCGGCATCAAACCTGGCTAGCCAATCTTTCTGAATCAGAATAGGCAGGTCTCTGGGTATGCTGCACAGCAGGCAAAACGTGGGGTTGATGGTAGAAACACGAAGTTTATCTGCTCTGGTTGTGTATCCCAGTTTTACCATTACAACAACCATTTCAGGGAGGTTAGACAGAGAGACAGCAGCCTCTTGGTAGTTTCACGGCACCCTTTGAAGTTCAGGGAGTGGACATTTTCTGTGGCACCCCTAAGCTTTCGAATTCCCTTCCCACAGAGGTGCACCATTGTATAGCTTTTGCCACATGCTGAAGACGCATCTCTCTGTTCTGACCTTTGACACCTGAGATACGTCTGGGTTTTGTCTTTTTAGGACCCACCCTATTCCTCTCACTTAAATTGCCTTAACTGATTTTAATATGGTGGACATTTTGTTTTTACATTGCTGCAACCTGCCCCGAGACCTTACCATGAAGGGCAGGTCAGAAATAAAACAAAATAAAAAATAACCAGCCCAAGATTGCCTTCAGCTTGGTGACTGAGTGGGGGGATGTGAAGCCCTCTCTGCCCAGTGACTCTCTAACCACTACGCAACACTCTCACTTACCTATTGAGGGCAACTCTTAAAAGCAAAGGTAGCGAGGACAACAGAACATCCAAGATAACAGCTCTCATTCTGAAAGGAAGTTAAGGGTGCAAAACAAATGATAATTTAATTTGTTTCCCCATGAAGGTGTGAAAGCAAATATTGTATGATACAGGCATAATTGCTCATCATGCGTATATTCATCCTACTTCCATCTCCACCCAAACAGTTTTACAGCAAAACCTGTTGTCTCTAGAAACAATATGTTTTTACTGTTTTATTGCTTGTTGTTCACCACCCTGAGCTCTTTGGAGAGGGTGGGATATCCATTTTAATAAAAATAATAAAAACAATAATAATGAAATGTGCACGCACATCCAAAGCCAGTATGTGCACGCACACAATATTTGCATGCACAACTGAAATGTGCATGCACACTCAACTCTATTGTCTATCTCCAGCCACACTAGTCCTCATGGTTTCCAAGAAAAACTCATATGGTATGAGGAAAGGATGAAGGAGTTGGGTTTGTTTAGCCTGGAGAGGAAACCATGCTAGCCACCTCCAGATATCTGAAGAGCTGTCTGCACAGAGGATGGAGCAGATTTGTTTACTGTTGCACCAGCAGGTGGGGAACTGAATCAATGGGTTGAAGTTACAAAGAAATAAGATTTCAAATAAACACTGAGAACTTCCTGAGAGAGGAATCTGGTCTGCTGTAGTTTGCTAAGGGTGCTGAGTGCAGTTAGGAGGCCCCAGCTGCCCTTGCAGAACCACAAATTCCAGAGAGACCGTTAAACCACTCTGGGAACTGTAGTTTTGTGAGCAGAGTAGGAAGTCTCCTAACTACAGAATCATAGAATCATAGAGTTGGAAGAGACCACAAGGGCCATCCAGTCCAACCCCCTGCCAAGCAGGAAACACCATCAAAGCATTCCTGACAGGTGGCTGTCAAGCCTCCGCTTAAAGACCTCCAAAAAGGCGACTCCACCACACTCCTTGGTAGCAAATTCCACTGACGAATAGCTCTGTCAGGAAGTTAATAAAAATAATGTTTAGGTGGAATCTTCTTTCTTCTCCATTGCCCCATGTCCGCTTCTCTGGAGCAGCAGAAAACAACTTTCTCCCTCCTCTATATGACATCCTTTTATATATTTGAACATGGCTATCATATCACCCCTTAACCTTCTCTTTTCCAGGCTAAACATACCCAGCTCCCTAAGCCTTTCCTCATAAGGCATCGTTTCCAGGCCTTTGACCATTTTGGTTGCCCTCCTCTGGACACGTTCCAGCTTGTCAGTATCCTTCTTGAACTGTGGTGCCCAGAACTGGACACAGTATTCCAGGTGAGGTCTGACCAGAGCGGAATACAGTGGTACTATTACTTCCCTTGATCTAGATGCTATACTCCTATTGATGCAGCCCAGAATTGCATTGGCTTTCTTAGCTGCTTCATCACACTGTTGACTCATGTAAAGTTTATGGTCTACCAAGACTCCTAGATCCTTTTCACATGTACTGCTCTCAAGCCAGGTGTCACCCATCCTGTATTTGTGCCTTTCATTATTTATTTATTTTATTTTATTTGCTCAAGTGTAGTACTTTACATTTATCCCTGTTAAAATTCATCTTGTTTGTTTTGGCCCAGTTCTCCAATCTGTTAAGGTCATTTTGAAGTGTGATCCTGTCCTCTGGGGTATTAGCCACCCCTCCCAATTTGGTGTCATCTGCAAACTTGATCAGGATGCCCTCAAGCCCATCATCCAAGTCATTGATAAAGATGTTGAAGAAGACTGGGCCCAAGACAGAACCCTGTGGCACCCCACTAGTCACTTCTCTCCAGGATGAAGAGGAGCCTCTCAGCACCCTTAAGAAACTACAGTTCCCAAGATTATTTGGGAGAAGCCATGACCGTGGCCAATCCTTTGGTCGATCTCATGAGCGAACTAGCCAGACTGTGACCCCCGAGCCCAGGAGATAAGTAACTGTACAACCTTTAGAAGACATCTGAAGGCAGCCCTGTATAGGGAATTTTTAAAAAATGTTTTAGTGTGTTTTTATATATGTTGGAAGCCGCCCAGGGTGGCTGAGGCAACTCAGTCAGATGGGTTGCGGTATAAATAATAAAATTATTATTATTCCGGAACAGGACATCCTTATTTTCATTGGAGAAATCTGGGATGGTATGAGACTGCAGGCACAGAGTAAGTAAGGAAGACGTACCTGGAATTCTGACAAGCACAGGATGGAGAATGCGGGGGGGGGGGAGAGAAGAGAGAAAACAGTCGGGGAGGCGATGCCTCCTTCCTTCTTGTTCCCCATGCAAAGTATAGGAGCAGGGTGGGAAAGGATGGGGAGAAAAGTAATCGACGAACCCCCTGAGCTGCATTTGGAGTTACAGACAAGACCTAATGATGCATTGGACAAAAAAAGAAAAAAAAGGGGGGGGAGACGCTCTGTGTGTCGTAGTAGCAGTAGTAGTAAATACCAGAAAGCATTTGAGCGATGGTCCCCGTTTTGTTTATCCTGTGCGTCCTCATTAAATTTAGCACTACAATTTGCCAGCATAGCCACGACAGCTGATTTACATGGGTGCTTAACGAGCTTAGGAAGAGGGAGGGGTGGGAGAGAGGGAGAGATTGATCATGGTGTTTATGTACACGGTGGTGTGTGTGTGTGTGTGTGTGTGTGTGTTGAGCTTGTCAAGCCTCTTTTGTACAGAAAGGCCTGAAGCCTGTAGCAATAGGTACAAGATGAAATCCGCTCCAGCCCCTCCTTTGACAGCCAATGGGATGCCCTCCCCAAATTAGGTGCTCCTTCCCTTCTCAGCCACAGGTCAGCAATCTTGGCTTCGCTGGCTCCCACTTCCATCTCAGATCTCGCGGGGGGGGGGGGCTAGACTCCATGTTTCCTCTCACGGCCACCTGTTGTGCTTGGGACAAATAGCTCATAACACAATGGATTGCAAATGTAATTATCGTTGATTGATTATTTAGGCTTCTTTCCTGCCCTGTCTCAAGGGCGCAAGTTGGTCTACAATATATCCTAATCTCATTTGGTTCCTCACAGCCAGGGTAAGCTGGAAATGACAGTGGCTATGTACACACTGGCGGCTTGGAGCGCAACGAGGTTGTTCCCCAACCCCACTGCATTTTAAGGCATTCCAACGATGCTTGTGCATGCACCGTGCAAGGCTCTCCTAGGGATGCGGGTGGCGCTGCGGTCTAAACCACTGAGCCTCTTGGGCTTGCCGATCAGAAGGTCAGCGATTCGAATCCTCACAACGGGGTGAGCTCCCATTGCTCTGTCCCAGCTCCTGCCTACCTAGCAGTTTGAAAGCACACTAGTGCAAGTAGATAAATAGGTACCGCTGTGGCAGGAAGGTAAACGGTGTTTCCATGCGCTGTGGCTTCTGTCATGGTGTCCCGTTGCACCAGAAGTGGTTTAGTCATGATCCGGAAAGCTGTCTGTGGACAAACACCGGCTCCCTCGGCCTGAAAGCGAGATGAGCGCCACAACCCCATAGTCGCCTTTGACTATACTTAACCACCCAGGGGTTGTTTACCTTTTACCTTATTACCTGAATTGCTTCCCCACACTGAGCTCAAATTCACTGAAGCTGTCAACTGTGCGTGCACGGTCATCTGCAGGTGTGCAATGGCTATCTCCAGTGTACACACCTCAGCTTCACCGTGGCTTCCATTTTCTAATCTGATGGAAACTGGTTTGAATCACACAAACATAGAATCATAGAATTGTAGAGCTGGAAGGGACCCCCAAGGGTCCTCTAGTCCAACCCCTTGCAATGTAGGAATCTCAGCTAAAGCATCCATGACAGATGGCAGACAATGACAACAACGCTGCTGAAGACCAGGCGGTGGTGGTGGGTCCTTTCAGGAGGGGGGTGCTTTTGGGGGAGGGTGGGTCTGGCCCCCCACAAGGTCTGAGGGACAGTGGACCGGCCCCATCCTGAAAATGTTTGCTGACCCCTGATCTTAAGGCTATTTATAAGGATGTTACCAAACATCACCTGCCCAACTATGAAGGTGAATAAGAGGAGGTACAAGCCAAAAAGATGTTTTAATATGCTTTGCACTGTTTCTATTATTATTATTATTATTATTATTATTATTGTTGTTGTTGTTGTTGTTGTTGTTGTTGTTGTTGTTGTTGTTGTTATTGAAATTATATACCGCCCTATATCCAGAGGTCTCCAGGCAGTTCACAGAATAAAATCAAAATATAAAACCATAAAATACATAATCAAAATTAAAACCACAACCCAATAAACCCCCCTACCCCCAAAAAGCACATTTTAAAAGGGCACAGGATCCTCACAGCCTTTAATGTAAGACAATTAACAAACCTGAACTGGAGCCACTCGTTTAAGTATGGAAACTTATATAATTTGTGTGCCTGTTGTCACCGACACTGCTCATCATTTAAGCGCACAATAAACATCCATTTTTCGAACTGCACATTACCCAAATGCACACATCCCCCCCGCCAACTAAACATCTTGTTAAAACTCTTGAAGTAGGCAATGGCAGTGAGAAGGAGGAAGAGAAGATGGCACTTTCCTGTTATTGATCCACTCATCTACCAGCTCTCTTGCTGTCAAGCAAGCAGTCAGTGATGTCAAGGAGGAGTCACAGCAAGTGGGCATCCCTGGTAGAATGGAGGTAGGCCACTGGGGAAGAGGGCCACTAAGGGCATCTTGCTTGAGCTACCCACCCAAAATACCAGGAGCCAACACTGGTCAGGCCATGCATGGGCCAGGGCAAAATTTGTGATGTGTTGATGCACTAGTGCAGACATGACACTTCCAATGACATTGCATCTGTATCCCAAGTATTCACACATATTTAAAAATCCGCGAACCTTTTGAATGTTGCCATAAGCACGAATGGGAAATTCCAGATTTGAGACCAATTTGGAATGTCTAACCTCCATGTCTGAAATGTGAGTGTTTAGAAGTTTTGTTGGCATCAACTCACGTTCTCATTTTTACAGGCATCAAATGTCAAATTTCATCCCCGTCATGTACTAACTACCACTGCATGGCAGCTATCGAATGCAATCAAATGCGCAAATGAAAGTGAAAACAGCAACGGTGAATATCCAATTCGACGTCAACAAAAAAATAATTGGTGAGAATCCTGTAACGACTCATTTCAGGTCTAATGCTGAATGTACCTTGGTTGATTTCCTTGTCCATGGAAATATATCCATTTCGAAAATCACAAACACACTTATTCTTTGTTACCATCATTTCACAGATCCTAGTGTTGCTCTTTGAGACTGGAAACAGGTCCCCAGATGAGTCCGCACTCAGATGGTGAATCTGGTGGATCCATTTTATACCGACTCACACCATTGGTCCATGTAGCTCAGTAATGTCTATTCTGATTGGCAGCATCTCTCCAGGGTTTCCAGAGAGGAGTCTTTCCTGGTCTACCTAGAGATTCCAAAGGCTGAATCTGGAACCTCCTGCATACAAAATATGGCCCTTCTCAAAGGCTCCTATTCCAGCTGAAGGTTGGCACGCACAACTTTGGGCGTTGCGGCATAATGGATAAGAGCACCCTAATAATTTATCATGGTGGGTACCTGCAACCTTCCTCCCACACACTGTTTTGTAAAATCACCCAGGGCTTGAAGTTCTGCCCTCTGAGGAAGGCCAACAGACAAAAAGATGACTACCGTAAACATGGAAAGAGAAAAATCATACCAATCCTGTAATGGAATTTGATTGGAAAAGGAGGAAGAGAAGAGGTCTATCAACAGATATTCATTGTAGGAGGCTGATTAGACCCTCCATATTCAGAGGCTGAAATCTTTTAACTACTGGCTCTTGGGAACAAGCAGCTATTGGAATCAGATGCTAGCAGAGGTGCATTTAGGGGAGTGTGACCCATTTTGCACTCAGGAATGCTCAAGTTATACCAGAAGGAGCATCTCCACCCCCATCATTCAGCCCAGACACTAAGATCCAGCTCTGAGGGCCTTCTGGCAGCTCCCTCACTGCGAGAAGTGAAGTTACAGGGAACCAGGAAGAGGGCCTTCTTGGTAGTGGCGCCCGTCCTGTGGAACGCCCTCCTATCAGATGTCAAGGAAATAAACAACTATCTGACTCGAACACCACTAGTAATCACATACAGCTCCCAAGTTAAAACAGTTCAACGCATCATCAGAGATCTACAACCTCTCCTAGACAATGACAGTTCTCTTTCTCAAGCTCTGGAAGGAAGACCTTTCATTGCCTACAGACAGCCACCCAATCTTAAACAACTCCTCACCCACAATAATACAATAATAATACAACAACCAGACTTAACATGGACACTGGTACAAGAGCCTGCAATAAACCCAGTTGCCAACTTTGCTGCCACATACACCGGGACAACACCATTACTGGCCCCAACAACATCAAGCATACCATCTCAGGACTATTTAACTGCTCATCTTCTAACATTGTGTATGCCATCAAACGCCAACAGTGCCCTTCAGCTCTCTATATTGGACAAACAGGCCAAACCCTACGCCAAAGGATAAATGGACATCAATCTGACATCAGGAATGACAAGACAGAGAAGCCAGTAGGAGAACACTTCAGTCTCCCAGGACATTCTATACAAGATCTCAAAGTAGCTTGCCACTTGCCATGGCACCCCCGTAGGACATGCTCCACGGGCAACACCGCACCGCCCCCATCCCACCTCCAGGTGCATAGCATGTGTGCTGCTCCAGGTGCCGGAGCAGCTGGCTCTGCCTCTGGCCCCAACCACTCTCCCTTGACTTCTGTGCTGGCTTCCCTTTCCCCCCAGCCAGCCAGCATGCCCAGTCCAGATCAAGACCTTTTGCCCCTGCTGCACTGCCAATCCAGACCCCCACTTGCCCGGTGCCTGTAATTTTCCATGCCAAAGGAAGATTTCCCAGCTGCCTTTACAGGCTTCCTTGCCCAGAGCGTCTCCCGGTTGCAGACCTGCACACACTTTTACTTGGGAGTAAGTCCCAATGAATTTCATGGTTCTTACTTCTGAGTATGCAAGCGCCTTACCTACCCACTCCATTTCCGTTTCGGTGTGTGGTCCCAGAGGCATTAGATTGGTCCCTGTTGAGAAAGGAAATGCACATCAGAACGGGCTTTACTTTAGGTTTCCTCCAGCGGGGCAGCTCTTGGGGGTCTTAGCAATCTGCCCCCACCCCCACCCTCCCACCATGGACAAAGATTTTAGGCCATCACACCAGTGCAAGATACATGAGTGGGATGGCTGAAGATGCCACACCGGCCAGCCATCTGGTGCTCATCACAAAGCAATCGAACATCGGTGTCAGCTTGGATCCTGCACCTTTCATGAGCCCTGTCAGGGCCAATTGCCACCAACTTTTCTGATCACGAGGGCGCCGCTCACAACTCCTTTCTTCTCAACCCGGGTTCAGAAAAGTGCTCTTGGTCAATTGGTTTTGTGAGTGGTTTGGTCCTGGGTACAGAAACCCTCATTTTTGCTGCACAACCCACTCGAGGATTATCCTCGTTTCGAACAGAGGGGTTTCCGGAGAGAAAACCTGGCTGCTACTCTGTATTTCGACTGGTTCTATCTCCATGTCGGTTTGTTCAATATTATCAATTTGCTTTAAGCAAGAGTTCCCAGATGTTTCACACACACCCAGCGAGTATGTATTTGGTTGCGGTCGCATTGCATCATGGATTTTTCCAGCTGAAACAATGTTCTTCCCCAACTTGGTGCCCTCCAGATGTATTAGACTAGCATTCCCATCATCCCTGGGATGGGAGCTATGCTTTCTATTTCTTGATTTGCCACCTTTTCTTTCAGGGAGCTCGAGGAAGTGTACAAGGCTCTCCTGGCTCCCCATTTTATCCTCACAACAATCCTGTGAGGTAGGTTAGGCTGAGAAACCGTGACCGCCCCAAGGTCAGCCAGGGAGCATTGTGAGTGAGTGGGGATTGGAACCGTTTCATCATCAGCTGGCACCAAGCTGTTCAAACAGAAAGGAACCCTTCTTTGTCTCTGACTCAGGGTAGTCCCACTGAAATTAATAATTAATTTTAATTAATTAAGCCCCATATAACTGGCCTCAACCACTTGATCATTTCATGCTATCCAGGGTGCTGTGGAGAAAAAGTGAGGTTGAACCCTCACTTAATCTGGAGTAAAAAGGCCAGTCCTTGCATACACACACACACACACACACACACACACAAACACACCTCTAAATGTATATTGCTTTATCCCATCAGTACCGAGCAGCAGAGCAAGGTCTCAGTTTTGAGCCAGGGCCTGCTAGGACTGAGTTCAGGAATTTGTTTTGAATGCAGGGGGGGGGGGTTTGTAAATGCACTTTTCCTGCAATATGGAAATGACGCTTCCAAATTTGTACAGGGTGCCTTTTCTTCATCCCTGGATGAGCGGAACCATCCGCCATGCATCTGGGATTAGAAGGAAAGGCTTCCAAGCAGTCTTTAGTTTCTGGACCAGTTATTTTTGACAGCACTGAACAGAGGAATTCCTGAACAGAGGCTGGGAGGTGGAGGCATACATAGAACTGGAGAGTTGGAAGGGACCACAAGGGTCCTCTAGTCCACCCCTTTGCAATGCAAGGATCTCAGACCCACAACCTTGAGATGAAGAGTCTCACACTCTACTGACTGAGCTATCCCAGACTGGTTTAACTTGAGTCAGGGGACTATGGAAACTGATTCTCAGCAATGGAACACAATATATATATATATATATATATATATATATATATATATATATATATATATATATATACACACACACACACACACACACACACACACACATGCTTCTGAGAATGTGCAGAGTGCATTCCCTTCTTACAACCAGTCTCCTCAGAAATATAAATATTAGTGGGCAAGAGGCTTTAGTACCAGACATTTCAAGACAGTTTCGAACCCTGCGCTTTAAAAAAAAAAAGTTCCCTTTAACGCATGCAAAGTGTCTTTCCCTTCCCAGTAATAAAGACGGCCATGCATTACAAAACAAATTATCTGCGATTACACTGGGCACACTCAGCACATGTGCAGAGGAACTGTCCAAAAAAAAAAAGTGCAGAATTCCATAATTCCTCAAACTCCTGTAACCTGTAAAGGCCTGATGTGCAGACAGGCACCTGGTTGAAATTACTCAGTAGTAAATATAAGGCGCTTCGCACATGCTCAGAGACACACGCAGCTGTTACTAAATTCACATGCTTACGGATGGGTCAGGCCTTCCAGACCAGAGGGCGACATTTCCAGATATCATGGATCCCACTCAACCTCCCCGCTTAAAAAAACAATCAAAAAACCCAAGAAACTTAAACATTGGGGTATGGGGGGACCCAGACTAGGAACCTCGCTGCCAGTTTGGGGGGTTGGGGGGGAGTCCCCGGTTCGTCTCCAGCTGGCGTGACCACTACCTCGGCCAGGGTGGGGGGCAGAAGGGGGGCGAGCGAGCCGTGCGCCCCGGCTCAGGCAGCGAAGTGGAGCCGACTCTGGAGTTGATCAATATTCGATTTAGGTGCTAATTCGCCGCTTTTCTGCAGCTGTCAGCGGGTGATGTATGGGGGAGGCGGCGGGGGTCGCCGGGAACCAGAGCCTTCTCCGCAAGTTAACAATAGAGCCGCTTGAATATTATTTATGGGCTCGGACTTTGGACGCGCGGGGGGGGGGGATCGGAGATCTGGGAAGGTGGGTGGGGGGGTGGAAGGGTGGCGGCGCGCGGGGAGGTGGGGGGCCAGGAATGAAGTGAAGAGTTGTCTATTTGTGATGTCTCTTTGGCCCGTGAATGACAACAACCCGCTGGATAATTTAACAAACACTACAGAGGAGAGAGAGAGAGAGAGACAACAAGGCGCGGGGAAAAGGGGTGGGGTGGGGTGGGGGAAGAAAGAGCGGGGAGGGAGGGAGATGCGCTGAACAAGCCCTGGCCCTCCTCTCCCCAACCCAACCCCCCCACCAACCACCCGCGCGCCATCCCAAACCACCCAGCGCCAATCTGACAACTTAATCCCCTTTCCATTGCATTAGACAAGCACCCGGGCAAAGGAATTGGGGGGCGACGGTTTGGGATGAGAATTTGTAAAAAAATAAAACCAGGAAAGGTGGGGTGGGACGAAGAGGATGGGAGGATGAGGGGAAAGTCTGGGCGTTATGAACAGGGATGGGTGGGTGGGGGGAATGATGGGGGGCAAAACTGGGTGATGATCACACAATAACGCACAACCCATGCGCGTTTCTCAAAGGTCCACCCTGATTTGCTGAGTTGGTTGGTCCTAAAAGTGGGCGACAGTGGCGATGTTAGTCTTTAGGGAATAGGGGGAAAGAGAGAAACTGGGGGGTGGGGTGGAATAAAGCAGGTCAAAGGTGGTATGAAAGCGGGGTGGGCAGCAAGAACAACTTTAAGCCCCCGCCGCAACTACCGGTACTTTGTTGCAAGAAATCTCCAAGGGGTTCTGTATAGTCGGCTGGGGATAAGAAGCTCCATCGGTGCTGCTGCCTTGTCAGGCTCTAGGCCTAGGTCAGATATGAATTTGTCCTTGGTGTTTGTCTCTTGATGTCAGACAGGAGGGGTGGACGTAATGGGGGGGGGACCTTAAAAATTGTGCATAAAAGAGAGGGACATCGAAAGCTGCGACCCTCTTCATCTCCATCCCTACCCCCAGATGGGTGACCACTGCATGTATCATTCCTGTAACTGTTTTAACCCAAAAAAATACCCACAAAGATGAAGGAATAGAGGGGTGGGAGCCTCATCCTTTCTGTCTCCCCGCCCCCCCCCCACCGCAAAAAATTGGACAATGTTGTTAATGTACAATTGATCCATTGTGTGAGAGAAGCTTTGGGGTGGGTGGCGGTGATCTTTTGCACTGATGCGTCCCATCCCCACCCCCCAGCCTGCATTTCATATACAATTGAGCACATTCTTATTCTAGTCATAAATTGCAGACGTGCAAAATATGGGGGTACAGTAGGAGGGCCGAGAGAAGCCCCCCCCCTTGTGAAATGGATTTGGGGGAGCAGAGGGTGGAGGGTGGCTGTCAAAGCGGCAGAGATACCAAAAGGAAAGAGGCAATTAGGAGGAAAGGATCTTCCCCCCACCTATAAATCTACCCCCACTCTTCAAAAATAAATAAGCAGACAGTTTCCAATCAGAGCCAGTGAAGGGAAGCAGCTTCAAAGAACAAAAAGAGGAGGGGGAGGGGGGAGAGAGATTTACATAGTAGCATATAATATCGCCAGTAATTTGTTTTAATTACTATTAAAATCTGCTCTAATCATACAAGTGGGGTTTCATTAGCCTCGCGGGAGGAGAGCTAAGCGACGGCTGCCCGCCTTGGCAGCCAACTTCCTAGGATAAAATGGATTCTCAGGGGTTTATTAAGCAGAGCTGGGGCTGAACCCCAGAACTCTGAATGCCAAATCTTAGCCCCAGAACACAGGAGGCGAACCGACTTGAGTTCTGTGGAACGCATAGTTTCAAATTGTAAAAAAAGGAGAAGTTAGGGTTGGATTAACACTGATTGTCTTGTTATTTATTTTTCTTACAATGGTTAAAAAGCATACAGGCCGTGTGGGCCAAATCGTGTGTAGGCTGCAGCCTACCCTGACTTTATGAAGTTTGATTCTATGGGATCAAATACTTTTCGCCAGTGGCAAAAGTGAGCAGGTACGGTCACATATTAACAAGGAGCACTTACAAATTCTGAAAGATCCCAAACTTCTTTGTGGAATGGGATGGGGCTGTGTTCTCAAGCCCTGTAATGGGATGTAAAAAGGCAAAGGTAAAGGACCATTAGGTCCAGTCACGGACGACTCTGGGGTTGTGGTGCTCATCTGACTTTACTGGCCGAGGGAGCCGGCGTACAGCTTCCAGGTCATGTGGCCAGCATGACTAAGCCGCTTCTGGCAAACCAGAGCAGCGCACAGAAATGCCATTTACCTTCCCGCCGGAGCAGTACCTATTTATCTACTTGCACTTTGACGTGCTTTCGAACTGCTAGGTTGGCAGGAGCAGGGACCGAGCAACGGGAGCTCACCCCATCGCGGGGATTCGAACCGCCGACCTTCTGATTGGCAAGCCCTAGGCTCTGTGGTTTAACCCACAGCGCCCCTCTTCTAGAAAGAGGTGATGGGAGCACAGTTTTTCACAGCAGGGGAATATGAACTATGATAGCCGTTTATGCACTTGACAAACACTGCTAGTCAAAATGTCCGTGTCCCCCCCCCCCCGCAATGAAGGAATATTCCAAAATGCATCGGGCCTAAAATAAATCTTTCTTCAACCACCCAGAATTCCTTCCCCTCTTCCCTAACACCTTCCATGGAAGGAAACACTCCTTTTAAAATTCTTACTGTATGGAGACAAGCCGTCACAGACTACTGACAAGAGAACAATACTTTGTACGTGTTCAGAGGCATTCCATCCTATCTATTTTCTTTCTGCAAGCTGGAGATGAAATGGGTGAAATGAGAAGCAGAGGACCAACAGTACCTAAGAGCTGGTTTTTGTTTGTTTGTTTGTTTGTTTGTTTCCTTACTTATATTACTACTTTTCCCCATGTGGTGAGCAAATGTGGCCCCCTCCTGGCCAACCTTATGGGGGGGCCACCACTTGCCAATGGTGGGTGGGGCCAGAGACAAAAATGGGCGGAGATTTGGACGTCAATTTTATCTTTCTGCAGCAGGGGAGTTTGTACATGCACTCACACGGCCTCCATCCAGGCAAGCGAGAGGCATGATCAAGGACATATTCCAGCAAAGCAAAAACTCTCAAGGTGAGTACAGGACCAGCAGCAGTTGTGGCTGGGAAGGGGGTGAACCTGAGGAGAACCCCAAGGGGCAGATAGAGGGTCTTGCTGATCACCACCCTGACATAATTATTCCTCTCCCTTGCATTTCTATTCTTCCCTTTCTTCCATCATGACACCCAAGGTGGCACACATGTGGTTTTTAGATCTCCCACCCAGGCACTGAATGGGGCAGCATGCCCCTTTTGCTGCTCCAGCACCAGTCTCCTTAACGCCCTATCGTGGCAGAGCCCCGGGCCCCAGATGGTCAGTGGCCTTCATCAGACGCCACAATTTAAGAAGGATATTGACAACTGGAACGTGCGCAGAGGAGGGTGACCACGATAATCAAGGCCTGGTGAGGAATGGTTGAAGGAGTTGGGTATGCTAAGTCTGGAAAACAGAAGACTGAGAAGAGATATGATAGCCAACTTCAGCTATCACATAGAGGATGGAGCAAGCTTGTTTTCTCCTGCTCCGGAGGGTAGGACCTGAAACAATGGATTCAAGTTATAAGAAAAGAGGTTCCAACATCAGGAAGAGCTGTTTTGCAGTGGAACAGACTCCCTCGGGAAGTTGTGCACCCCCCTTCATTGGAGGTATTTAAGCAGAGGTTGGATGGCCACCTGTCATGGATGCTTTAGTTGAGATCTCTGCATTGCAGGGGGTTGGACTAGATGACCCTTGGGGTCCCTTCCAAATCTACAGTTCTATGGTTCTATGAACAGTTCTCTGGAATAGTGTATACACTCAGTGCCTCTCTCCCCATAAGCTTTTCATTACACAGACAGTACGACTAAAAACGTGGCTATGGTTTAGCTCAGGACTGGTTTGTGCATATGCTTCCATCACTCATTAAACACAGTGTTGGGGTTCAGTACTCAATATCCTGTGGGTTCAGCCTGGATGGCCAATAAAATGCAGACACCAGCTATCCAGACTGGTCCTACATGGGCCAGTAAAAAGCCAGGGAAGTCCTCAAATAGGGGTTTCCATCACAGAAGGAAAAGGAAAGAGGGGGAGGGGACCAGGCTGATTCCAGGCCAAAGGCCAGGTGGAACAACTCTGTCTTACAGGCCCTGTGGAAATAAATCAGATCCCGCAAATCCCTGGTCTCATGAGACAGAGCGTTCCACCAGGCCGGAGCCAGTGTTGAAAAGACCCTGGCCCTGGTTGAGGCTAATCTGACTTCCTTAGGGCCCGGGACTCTAGAGTGTTGCTATTTATGGACCTTAAGGTCCTCCACGGGGCATACCAGCAGAGGCGGTCCCATAGGTACGAGGGTCCTAGGCCGCAAAGGGCTTTAAATGTCAAAACCAGCACCTTAAACCTGACCCTGTACTCCACCGGGAGCCAGTGCAGCTGGAAAAGCACTGAGTGAATGTGGTCCTGCGGCAAGGACCCCGTGAGGAGCCTCGCTACGGCATTCTTCACCCGCTGGAGTTTCTGGGACAACTTCAAGGGCAGCCCCGTGTGGAGCCACTTACAGTAATCAAGCCTGGAGGTGACCGTTGCATGGATAACTGTGGCCAGATCAGGGCGGGAAAGGTAAAGGACCAAACTGTATGATACGTCGGAGATGGAAAAATGCCGCCATTGCAGTAGCTGCAACCTGCGCCTCCATGGAAAGGGAGGTGTCAAAGGTTACACCCAAACTATTGACAGAAGGCACTGGCACAAGTTGAGCCCCTGCAAGAGATGGGAGTTGGCCCCCCAACCCCATGCCGTCACGACCCAGCCAGAGGACCTCTGTCTTCAAAGGGTTTAACTTCAACTGGCTCCCACTCAGCCATCCAGCCACAGCTTCCAGACATCTGGTCAGTGTGTCCGGGGCCGACTCAGGATGGCAGTCCATCAGCATATTGATAACAACCCAGCCCGAAACTCCAGACAATCTGGGCAAGGGGGCGCATAAAGATGTTAAAAAGCCTCGGGGAAAGAATTGCGCCCTGCGGCACTCCACACACCAAGGGGTGCCGCGACGACATCTCCTTCCCTTAGCGCCACTCTCTGTTCCCGACCTGAGATAAAGGAACGCAGCCATTATGTACCAGAGATGTATATTCCTGAGACTTTAATTTGCTTTAAACTGGCTTTCATAATGAATTTCAAATTGCTATAACTTGCCTTGAAGCTCTATGGTGAAGGGTGGGCAAACAACAACAACAACAACAACAACAACAACAACAATGCCATCAGGGATATATCACTAAAGGTGGAATTTTCAAATCAGCGTATCAACTCAAGCACAATGCTTTTCAATATTATTATTATTATTATTATTATTATTATTATTATTATTATTTGTACCCCGCCCATCTGGCTGGATTTCCCCAGCCAATCTGGGCGGCTTCCAACAAAAATCAGATACAAAAATATTACACATTAAAAACTTCCCTGAAAAGAGCTGCCTTCAGGTATTTTCTGAATGTCAGGTAGTTATTTATCTCCTTGACCTGTGATGGGAGGGCGTTCCACAGGGCGGGCGCCACTACCGAGAAGGCCCTCTGCCTGGTTCCCTGTAGGTTTGCTTCTTGCAGTGAGGGAACCGCCAGAAGGCCTTCGGCACTGGATCTCAGTGTCCGGGCTGAATGATGGGGGTGGAGACGCTCCTTCATGTAAATGTGTGAATGGAGACCATTCACACATTTACATGAAGCACTGCATTACAGGGGGTTGGACTAAATGGCTCTTGGGTCCCTTCCAACTCTTAAGACTTAATAATAATAATAATAATAATAATAATAATAATAATAATAATAATTTATTTTTGCTCCGCCCATCTGGCTGGGTTTCCCCAGCCACTCTGGGGGGCTTCCAACAAAAGATTAAAATACAATACAAATGATTCTATGAAGCATTTATAATCAAGTAAAGAGGATTCAAGGGAGGTCCATACATGTGTCCAGCAGAAGTCAAAGCACTCTGTTTAGATACTGGACAAAACTGGACTTTATGTACTAATTTGCACACCGCTCTGCCAAGACACAAGTGGGCAATAGTGAGGTGGGTTAACAGCGCCGTTTTTTTAAAGCTAGTTCACTCCTGAAAATAATTCAGGCTACTCACCCACAGGTCGGCAAGGAACGTAGCTGCAAACTCTAAAGCCTTTCTCCATGCCAACTGAAAGCGATTCTCGGAATCGAACTCCCCCTGCGCCCCAAAAAGAGTGGCAGGGATAGGAAAGAAAAGGCACTTTTGATCCGTTTAGAGCGCGTCTACACAGGGGGCTTAACGCAGATTAACAAAACCACATTAAATTCACCCCTTCAATACAGGTTAATTAACCTGCTTACAAACCTCACATGCGCCCGGCCTTGATCAATCGAAGCGTACAATGCTTCCAATGTAACCGCTTTTCTCAGTTAAATTTAACTACAGGTTTGCTCACAGGAGCCTGGCGCTAGGTTCAGAGCACAAATACCACCTCTTTCACCGGGGAAATGTGACTGGAGCTCCCGTTTTGAGGTCAGCTTTGTGTACCTCAGTTTGTATAGATCTGGAAATCTCAGGGCGGTACAAGGAGCTGTGAATATAAAAGCATGGCATCCCCCAATCCAAGAAGGAGGAAGTGCCAGCCCTCTAGATGTTGTCGGATGCAACCTCCTGTCACTCCCAGGCAGCATGGCCAACAATCAAGAACATCTGGAGTATTCCAACATCTGGAGGCTCCCCATCCCTGTCCTATTCCTTTATCAGTGTTCACAGGGACCAAAGAAGAGCCTGCCGGAGTAGGCCAATGGTTTTTCTAGCCCAGCGTTCTGTTCTCCCCAAATCCGGGGGAAACCCACTGTGGGAATAAAATAAAAAAAAATAAAAAAATAATTCTTTCCAGTAGCACCTTAGAGACCAACTAAGTTTGTTCTTGGTATGAGCTTTCGTGTGCATGCACACTTCTTCAGATATCTGGTGCTACTGGAAGGAATTTTTTATTTTATTTTTTATTTTGTTTTGACTACGGCAGACTAACACGGCTACCTACCCGTAACTGCCACTGTGGGAATGTTCAGGGTGGCAGGAGAGGATATATTATTTATTAATATCCTTCCTAACTTGTGCTAGCAGGTTCCTTTACTTAGCAGAGTGCATTCCCCTTTACACAGCAGAAAACTAGTTGCAAACTCGTGTGAGTTTCCTAAGACAATACGCAATTCAGTCTGGCTTGTCCAGATTGAAATGTGTTCTAATATTTTCCTGGTAAGACTCCTTGAATCCCTCCTAAAAGAATAAAGACACCACAGTCTTATTCGTAAGCGATAAAAAGGAAGTTTACTCATGATCAGGCACAGCACCGTGTGATCCCTGAAGGCAGGCTTAAGGCTTAACGTTACAACCATATACACAGGGGCGTAGCAACGGGGGGCGGAGGGGCCGGGGGGGCCGGGCAGCACCCCTGCTGAGCTTGACACTTCGGGCGGTGGCCCTGCCCCCTGGACTTTTTTTAAAATTAATTTTTATATTTTTATATTGTTTAAGGCTATTTTCGGCACTGCCGGGGTGGAGCCACAGGGGCAGCCAGCCAGGAGGGGTGTCACCCCCCTCGCTGGCCGCCCCTGCAGCTCAGCCCCGGCAGCACCAAAAATAGTCCCCCCCTTCCAACGGCGGAGCTCGGCATGGAGGCAAGGGGCGGGCTCCTCGCTGGCCCGCCCCTTGCCTCTATGCCAAGCTCCGCTGCTGGCTGGCTTGCGGAGCCGGGGCATGGAGAGGGGCGGGCCAGCGAGGAGGGGTGTCCCTCTCCCTGCCCCAACTTGCGCTCCGCCAAGGGAGCCCGGGCGGTGGATTCAGGAGTCTTTGCAGCCCTCAGAGACTCCTGAATCCGCCGCCCGGCACCCCTTCGTGCAGCGGCTGCTCGCGCAGGCATGAGCAGCCATGGCACGAAGGGGTGCTGCCGCCGGGTGGCAGCTTCAGGACTGTCCCGAAGCCACCACCCAGCACCCCTGGGGGCAGGGCGTCACATGCGTCATGACGCACGCACACACCGTGATGCCCCGCCCCCAGGGGTGCCTCTTGGCTTCCTGCCCCGGGCAGCCAAGGGGCTAAGAACGCCCCTGCATATACAAACAGGTTTGCCCCATATGTGGGGGTGACCTAATGACTGCAGTTAGCACTCCGGTAAGTTAGCAGGACGAAAGGAAGATGCGAGAGAGAGAGAGTGGCAGCATGCCTTGTCCTTTTACCAGGTCTGGAAAGTCACGCCCACCCACTAGTCACATGCAAGGAAGGATGCTCCAGGCCAGGAGCAACAGGAAGTTTTGACTGGCTGGACCAAACATTCCCTTGCATGACCACTCTAGGAAAACAAGGAATGTTGTACTTGACTGCTCTCAGTCGGTTACATCCCACACCCACAAGCAGAAACTGAGCACAACAGCGGTCTCCCCTTCTGCGGTTCCCAGAAACTGGCCTCCAGAAGCATTACTTCCTCTGACTGCAGAGGCAGGGCACAGCCATCGTGGCTAGGAGCTGTTGATAAGTCTTACCCTCTGTGCATTTGTCCAGCCCTCTTTTAAACCCATCCAAATCGGTAGCCGTCACTGCCTCCTGGGGGAATGAGCTGCATGGTTCCTCCCCGCACTCTGAGACAGGGGCCACCGCTGTGGGGCCTGTGGCTGTCAGCATGTCCCGCGGTACCTCTTGTGGCACCTTGGGAAAGGGCTCAATAAGTATCTTCTCAGATATCCACATTCGATGAAAAAGTTTTTGCTCTCCCAGCTCAGTTCCAAGCCTACACTGAACACAGGGATGAACCAAGATGATCAAGGATCTGGAAACCAAGCCTTATGAGGAGTGGTTGAAGGATCTGGGTATGCTTAGCCTGGAAAACAGGAGACTGAGAGGAGATATAATAGCCATCTTCAAATATCTCAAGGGCTGTCACATGGTAGATGGAGCAAACTGTACTTCTATTTCAGTGTATCTGAAGAAGTGTGCATGCACACGAAAGCTCATACCAAGAACAAACTTAGTTGGTCTCTAAGGTGCTACTGGGATGATTTTTTGATTTTTTATTTTGTTTTGACTATGGCAGACTAACACGGCTAACTACCTGTAACTTGCTTTTCTCCCACTCTGAAGGGTAGGACTCAAACCAATGGCTTCAAGTTGAAACAAAGGAGAGTCTGACTAAACACCGGGAAGAATTTTCTGACAGTAAGAGCTGTTTGGCAACTAGCATGAGTTTGGCCAAACTGCGGGAGGCAGTGAAAGATAGGCGTGCCTGGCGTGCTCTGGTCCATGGGGTCACGAAGAGTCGGACACGACTGAACGACTGAACAACAACAAAGAGCTGTTTGACAGTGGAACAGTCTCCCTCGAGAGTCCCTCATAAACTCTCCTTCCTTGGAGGTTTTTAAGCAGAAGTTGGATGGCCCTTGGTCCCTTCTAGGTCTACAATTCTATGATTCTATGAGGTGCAAGGGGACTACATTTTATAATTTAATATGGTTGGAATAATGCTGTCAAACATATCTTTGATGCTCATTTGAGAATTCTGCACAGACTGAGTCTACAATAAGTGCCCCACTCTCGTTAGACAAATGCTAATACAGTCGTACTTTGGAAGTCGAACGGAATCAGTTCTGGAAGTCCGTTCGACTTCCGAAACGTTCGAAAACCAAAGTGCGGCTTCTGATTGGCTGCAGGAAGTTCCTGCAGCCAATCAGAAGTCACGGAAGCCCCACTGGATGTTCGGCTTCCAAAAGAACGTTTGACAACCGGAACAGTCACTTCTGGGTTTTGATCATTTGGGAGCCAAAACGTTCAAGAACTAGGCTGCTCAACTTCTAGGGTATGACTGTATAGTTAGATTTAAGCCAAAAAGCTTCATATCTAGAGGTTCTTGGAAAGAGGGGAATGTCCCATATCAGGAACCAGCCTGGGACTTCAGCTTGAAACCTGTGATAGCAAAGAGAGAGTGAAAGGCCCCAGACCTCATTCCCCAATCTGGTCTCTGCTCCCTCCTGGATCCACTCTTTTAATTAAGTATCTGTCTGCATTAATTGATCATTTCTTCTGTTACGTTTCCACCTCCTCAAGTAGCAGCTTTAATTGCATCTGGAGAGGGATGTCCTTTTACCTCTGGGCTCTGTCAAGATTTGGCCTTGCCTCCTTAACTCCATCCACCGACTCTGTTTTTGCGAAGGACCCCAAACAAGATATTCCCTGACCAACAACCTCTGAATGCTAAAGTCAAGGTGGCCTATAGCAAATCTATTTCCATGCGTTAAACACAGAACTTTAAAACAACTGCTTCACATCATAGCAAACAATCGCCAATGGTTATGTCTCCATCCACAGTAACCAACCAATACATGTAAATGGATTGTTTCTTGTGTATGCAAAACATGTTGGGTCCTTTTTAGAGCAATGGTCCACACACCCTAGGGCGAAATAATAATAGTATGGATTGTGAAATGAGAACATTTGTGAAATGAGATCATTTGTGAAATGCATTGTGAAGCAAAAGATCAACTTGCCAACCCGACAATCAACGCTGCAATGCTACACTCGTCTACAAGTGAGCAAATCGCTAGTAATGCCAAGGCACACAACCTCCAACAATGGAGCTGTGTTTTTTTTTTTAAATCCTTCTACAACGGTTGTCGTGCTCTTACCCTTTCACCCAAAACATCTCCATTCTTACCTATGCATGAAAAAGCTAGCTGCTTAATGCAGTGTTAAGACTACAAAATCCATGATGCAGTGCAGCCAAACACCTCAGTGTGAAAATGTCTGGGGGCTTTTAACTGAAAGCTGATGGAGTTGATAAAACTGAAAGGGTGCAGGCAAAAATGGAGCCAGTCCAAAGTTAATGAAGCAGAAGGATTTTCCCAAGGAAGTCTCAGGGATGGTGAAGAAGATATAGGAATGAAATGCCACCTGGATTTTTGCATATGCTTAGGAGAAAAGCATCGCCGCCTGCTGATTTTGGTTTCTCACTTTCACCACCTTCTTCTATCCTTTCATAAGCCCAAAATCTTTCCAGACTTACATCCAGTTCCCTCTGCTCCCATTTCCCCTCTTCTGTCAATGTTCTATCATGTGAGCAGAGATGGTGCAGTGGTTAGTGTGTTGGACTAGGACCTTGGGAGGCCAGGGTTCAAATCTCCATGTGGCCATGAAGCTCCCTGCCTCTCAGCCTACCTCAGAGGGTTGTTGTGGGGTTTAAATGGAGTAGAGGAAGAACAATGCATTTCACCACGAGCTCCTTGGGGGAAAAGGTGGAATATAAATCCCTGAAACTTACTTCCTCTCTCTTTGCCAGTCCTCAGGCCTTCTTCCTCTCCTTTTCTCCCCTTCTGCTTCTCTCCATTTCCACTCTCTCCCTCCATCTGCCTTTATCCCCTTGCAATTTCCCTCCATCTCTCCCACCCACCCACCCGCCCCTCCCCCCGCTGCTTCTCGACAGCCGAAAGTCCCAATCAATCAATGAGCCAAGGATGTTATCAATAACCCAGAAGATGGATAAAGCCGCACGTCTTGATTACAATCCCTGTCTGCCGCACTTTAATTAACACTTTAGTTAATTAGTTCGGGACCATTTACGAGTAAAATGTTTTTATTAGGGAATTTGCATGATGGTGCCATTTGATGAATTGATGTGTTACGCAAACTATCCGACTGTTCTTAATAGATAATAAACAGGAATCAATCAGCCAGCGCCGACCGAGCCTCCCACGACGGCACATCGTCTCCACTCATTAAGGCAGGGCGACGAAGAAAGTTTCCTTCCTGCCCAGCCTGTGGCGAAAGCATCAAAGAGCATCCTCCGTTCTGTGCTTGGGGAATACAGCAGAGAGCCCTGAGAAAGACCGTTGCCATGCAAAACTCAGAAGCAACAGGGGTGCCTTACAGACCATTGCCCACCTAGGCCAATATTATCTAAGCAGCATCTCTCCAGGGTTTCAGCCAGGAGTCCAAGACCTACCTGGAAATGCTGGGGGATGAACCTGGGCCCTTCCGAGGAAGATGCTCTACGTCGGAGCTATGGTGCTTCCTCATCTTGCTCACCAGCAGCCCAATCCTACGGCGATCGAACCTCCAATGAGGGAGTGCTCTCCACTCCTCTAAGCTTTTCAGACCCAAGACCCACTTTTAACCCAGACGCGTATTTGGGGACCCATTTCTGTTAACTTTTCGCTCCCGCTGCGACCCACCTTGGATCCGGGCCATGATGACCCACTAGTGTGTCCCAACCAAACAGCTGAAGACCAATGGTCCAAGCCAGAGTTTCCCAAACTTGAGTCTCCAGCCGTTTTTGGACTACAATTCCCATCATCCCTGACCTCTGGTCCTGCAAGGTAGGGGTGCTAGGAGTTGTAGTCCAACAGCAGCTGGAGACCCAAGTTTGGGGAACCCTGGGATAGATTACTGATAGTATGCAAATATATATATATACAGGCTGTGGCAGGGTCCTGGAGCCCTCCCACCTCCTTCCCAAAGCTGAGCAAGTGCTAACTAGGATTTGAGGAGGCGGAGGGAGGACTCTAGGATCCTGTCAGAGTCATCACGCCTCCTTCCCAAAGCCCAGCGCCTGGCTTGCCCCGCTTTGGTAAGGCAGCATGAGGGCTGGAGAGGCATCAAATGTTGCCAAGGGCTGCCAAAAAATTCACTGAGGACCAGCATGTTGGCAGTCAAGATAACTCCACAATTAATTGGTAGTTGCTGTAGCAATGAGCCCATATACTTATGTACATTTGCTTGGATATAAGCGAATTAGTTTGGCTTGAAGGTACCCTTATCTGTGGGTCTGAGGTACTGGGTCCTGAGCCCAGAAAGGGGAAACAATCAATCATGTTTTAGGTATTGGCCACCTGTGTTCCTAATACTCTTCTTCAATAAAGCATTCAATCTGGCCATTCTCATGTGTTTAGACTCCTTCCCTGGCACCCCTGCAAATCTTGAACTCCCACAAGCTCTCCTATAGCTCTGGGGTCTTGCGTGAAGTTCATAACATGCCCACGTCGCAATCCCACAGTGTCCTCTCTCTACATACCAGCTCTCTTGCTCCGCTTGTCCACTGGGGACGCAGGTGGCGCTGTGGTCTAAACCACTGAACCTCCTGGACTTGCCGACTGGAAGGTTGGCAGTTCGAATCCACGTGACCTGTTGCTCTCTCCCAGCTCCTGCCAACCTAGCAGTTTGAAAGCATACTAGCACAAGTAGATAAATAGGTACCGCTGTGGCGGGGAAGGTAAACGGTGTTTCTGTGCGCTCTGGCTTCCATCATGGTGTTCCATTGCACCAGAAGCAGTTTCGTCATGTTAGCCACATGACCCAGAAAAGCCTTCGGCGGACAAACACTGGCTCCCTTGGCCTGAAAGCAGAGACATGTTCCACACCCCATAGTCAAAGTCGACTGGACTTAACCATCCAGGGGTCCTTTAACTTTACTTTACTTTCCACTATTGTAGGCCAGCCTTGGCCAACCTGGTGCCCTCCAGTCATTTTGGACTACAACTCCCATCAGCCCCAGCCAGCTTGCTTGGGTCAATGGTGTTTGAAAAGGAAGTCTCTCATGCTTCCCCAGCCCCCAGCCAGTGTCACTTCAGGAGTAATTTTGATTCCTGCAAGGAACGCATTAGCAAGGCAGACTCCTCCCCACACCCCACAATTCAGCTTTTGCAAGTGGACAGCACCACCCAGCTATCTGTCACCTGATGTCATCAAGATGCTGGATGATTGACAGGTGGGTGGCCCCACCCTCTTGTCAAAGTTGGCTGGGGGAGTGGGATAAAGATCTGGCCCACTGGGCCAAAAACGTTCCCTACCCTAAGATACAGGGACATGGGTGGCACTGTGGTCTAAACCACTGAGCCTCTTGGGCCTGTTGATCAGAAGGTTGGCGGTTCGAATCCCCGCAACGGGATGAGCTCCCGTTGCTCAGTCCCTGCTCCTGCCAACCTAGCAGTTCGAAAGCACACCAAAAGTGCAAGTAAATAAATAGGTACTGCTCCGGCGGGAAGGTAAAACAGTGTTTCCGTGTGCTGCTCTGGTTTCGGTTTTCCGTTGTGCCAGAAGCAACATATGTTCATATGTTGTGAGTTTGTACAAGTCTTCGATCCAATCATAGAAGGGAGCCACATTTTTATTTTTCCAATTCATTAGTATCAGTCTTTTTGCTGTAGTAAGGGCACAGAGAGTCCACTCATATTGTCCTTTTGTAAGGTTCCATGTGCTGGGTATATAATTCAAGAGGATGTTTTCCTCTGTAAATGTGGGGTTGTCCCGTACAGTTTTGTTGATGGTTACAGTTACCTTCTGCCAAAAGTCTTTCAATATAGGACAATGAAAAAAAACCATTTGTTTTAGAGAAGCATTATCCCTATTGCATCTCCAACAGTTAGATACCTTAGATAACCCCATTCTCCCTCTTGGTTTAAGGGACAGACAATCTTTTTTTCCAAACCACAACTGTTCCATACAATCCATTGCCCCTCATTCGCATCTGCCTTTGCTCAAAACTGTTTTCGAATGCCAGTCTTGGCTTATTGTATAGAAAGGATATTGGATCCCTTCGGAGACACCCCTTGGTTGTTGCCTGGCATGTTTGTTGTTGTTTAGTCGTTTAGCCGTGTTTGACTCTTTGTGACCCCATACACCAGAGCACGCCAGGCACTCCTGTCTTCCACTGCCTCCCGCAGTTTGGGCAGATTCATGTTAGTGGCTTCGTGAACATTGTCCAACCATCTCGTCTTCTGTCGTCCCCTTCTCCTCAATCTTTCCTAACATCAGGGTTTTTTCCAGGGAGTCTTCTCTTCTCATGATGTGGCCAAAGTACAGTAGTACCTCTGGTTAAGTACTTAATTTGTTCCGGAGGTCCGTTCTTAACCTGAAACTGTTCTTAACCTGAAGCACCACTTTAGCTAATGGGACCTCCCGCTGCTGCTGCGCCACCAGAGCATAATTTCTGTTCTTGTCCTGGAGCAAAGTTCTTAACCTGAAGCATTATTCCTGGGTTAGCGGAGTATGTAACCTGAAGCGTATGTAACCTGAAGTGTATGTAACCTGAGATACCACTGTATTGAAGCCTCAGCTTCAGGATCGGTCCTTCCTGTGAGCGCCCAGGGCTGATTTCCTTCAGAATGGATAGGTTTGATCTTCTTTTTTTTTTTTTTTTAATATTTTTATTAAACAACAAAAGACAAAATATACAATAGTTTCAAAGCACACATAAAGAAAAAGATACAGCCCACACATAATTTGATGGTATTTAAAAAGAAAAACTAATCTTAAAAGGGGGTTCAGAAGACAAACGGAAAAAGGTTATAAAGAAAGTAGAAAGAGGGGAAGGAGGAAAGAGAAATTGGGAAAAGAACAAAAGGAAGAAAAAGAGAAAAGAGAAAAGAAAAGTAGAAAGTCTAGATTGAGATTACTATTTACAACATTGTTACAATACAATTACATACACTTGACTTCCGTTTGCACTCTTTGTTTCTTTATCTTAACCCTTTTTCTCACACAGGTCTTGTTACATCCAACTTGATCTTCTATTACTTTCTAATAATATATTGATATTCAATACGTATATATAGATTTCACCTTTCTATTGCCAGAAAATTTTGATGTTGTTGTACTGGTTTAAATAGTCAATAAAGCCTTCCCATTCCTTTTGTGTCTTTTGATTGAATTGACCTCTCATTCTTCCCGTCATTACCGCTAACTGCATATATTCTATCATTAAAGCTTGCCAATCATATATTGTGGGATTATTTTCGTTCTTCCAATTTCTTGCTAAGAGAATTCTGGCCGCTGTAAGGGCATACATTGTTAACGTTCTTTTCTCTGATTTAATTTCTGGAGGTAGTATTCCCAAGAGGAAGGTTTCTGGTTTCTTCTTAATAGAGATTTTCAAAAGTTTTTTTAATTCATTATGAACCTTTCCCCAATATTCCTTAATTATATCACATTCCCACCACATGTGGAAGTACGTTCCCATGCCACTTTTGCATTTCCAACACAAGGGTGACTGGTTTTTAAACATTTTAGATAGTTTAATTGGGCTATAGTGCCACCTATATATCATTTTCATGACATTTTCCCTTAAGTTGATACAAGCTGTGAATCTCATGTCTTCCTTCCACAGCCTCTCCCATTGTGTCATGAAAATATTGTGCCCAATATCTTGGGCCCACTTTATCATGGCACTTTTTACCAGTTCTTCTTTGGTCTCCCACTCTAGTATCAGATCATAAATTTTGGAGATATATTTCCCTTTGGATTGAATTAGCTGCGTCTCGAATTTGGATGTTTCGTTGGCTATCCCCTCCTTTCTATCTATCTTAAACCTTTCATTCAACTGGAAGTATTGTAACCATCCTGTCAGCTGGTTGCTTATCTCTTTGTATTCCCTTAATACAATATTTCCATTTTCCTCTTTTATTAGTGTCCTGTATCTTGCCCATTTGCCCTGCATATTCTTTCTCTTGGCCGTGATTATTTCAATTGGCGATGTCCATAGTGGGATTTTGGGTTCCAACATCCATCTGTATTTTGTCCAGGTTTTAAACAAAGACTTTCTTATGATGTGATTTAAAAATCCTTTATGGGCATTTACCTTCCCATACAACAGGTAGGAGTGCCAGGTAGGATAGGTTTGATCTTCTTGCAGTCCATGGGAATTATGCACCATAATTCAAAAGCATCAATTCTTTGGCGATCAGCCTTCTTTATGGTCCAGCTCTCACTTCCGTACATTATTACTGGGAAACCATAGCTTTAACTATACGGACCTTTGTCAGCAAGGTGATGTCTTTGCTTTTTAAGATGCTGTCTAGGTTTGTCATTGCTTTCCTCCCAAGAAGTAGGCGTCTTCTAATGTCGTGACTGCTGTCACCATCTGCAGTGATTGTGGAACTCAAGAAAGTAAAATCTCTCACTGCCTCCATTTCTTCCCCTTCTATTTGCCAGGAGGTGATGGGATCAGTGGCCATGATCTTAGTTTTTTTGATGTTGAGCTTGAGACCATATTTTGTGCTCTCCTCTTTTACCCTCATTAAAAGGTTCTTTAATTCCTCCTCACTTTCTGCCATCAAGGCTGTGTCATCAGCATATCTGAGGCTGTTGATGTTTAGCGCAGGTGTATAAATAATATAAATGGATTTCGAAGGGGCAGAGGAACCAGAGACCAAATTGCAAACATGCGCTGGATTATGGAGAAAGCTAGAGAGTTCCAGAAAAACATCTACTTCTGCTTCATTGACTATGCAAAAGCATTTGACTGTGTCGACCACAGCAAACTATGGCAAGTTCTTAAAGAAATGGGAGTGCCGGATCACCTCATTTGTCTCCTGAGAAATCTCTATGTGGGACAAGAAGCTACAGTTAGAACTGGATATGGAACAACTGATTGGTTCAAAATTGGGAAAGGAGTACGACAAGGCTGTATATTGTCTCCCTGCTTATTTAACTTATATGCAGAATTCATCATGCGAAAGGCTGGACTGGATGAATCCCCAACCGGAATTAAGATTGCCGGAAAAAATATCAACAACCTCAGATATGCTGATGATACTACCTTGATGGCAGAAAGTGAGGAGGAATTAAAGAACCTTTTAATGAGGGTGAAAAGAGGAGAGCGCAAAATATGGTCTGAAGCTCAACATCAAAAAAACTAAGATCATGGCCACTGGTCCCATCACATCCTGGCAAATAGAAGGGGAAGAAATGGAGGCAGTGAGAGATTTCACTTTCTTGGGTTCCATGATCACTGCAGATGGTGATAGCAGTCACGAAATTAGAAGACACCTGCTTCTTGGGAGAAAAGCAATGACAAACCTAGATAGCATCTTAAAAAGCAAAGACATCACCTTGCCGACAAAGGTCCGTATAGTTAAAGCTATGGTTTTCCCAGTAGTAATGTACGGAAGTGAGAGCTGGACCATAAAGAAGGCTGATCGCCGAAGAATTGATGCTTTTGAATTATGGTGCTGGAGGAGACTCTTGAGGGTCCCATGGACTGCAAGAAGATCAAACCTATCCATTCTCAAAGAAATCAGCCCTGAATGCTCACTAGAAGGACAGATCCTGAAGTTGAGGCTCCAGTACTTTGGCCACCTCATGAGAAGAGAAGACTCCCTGGAAAAGACCCTGATGTTGGGAAAGATGGAGGGCACAAGGAGAAGGGGACGACAGAGGATGAGATGGTTGGACAGTGTTCTCGAAGCTACTAACATGAGTTTGGCCAAACTGCGAGAGGCAGTGAAGGATAGGCGTGCCTGGCGTGCTCTGGTCCATGGGGTCACGAAGAGTCGGACACGACTGAACGACTGAACAACAACAACATAAATAGTTGCCCACCTTGGGTTGCCAACTTTTGAACCGGCCCCTGTAACTGTGCCTTAAGCAGCTAACTGATCTACAGTAATCAGCATGTTACCCTTCAGTCCCATGCCATGATAAGCTTCTGATTTCCGCAGATCAGCCTTCCATTTCAGAGTACAGAAGCAGACCGCACCGTTCTGCCCCAGGCAACCCCGCTTCCTGCCCAGCAGCCAACACACTGCTCTCATCTGGTCACCTGTAGCGAGTGAGAATCTCATCCAAGTGATCAAGCAGAGAAGATATGCAAAAAGTTCAGCGCCACTTCCTTTCATGCCATAAATAACTAACATGTAGGCAGGCCAGGGCCATCTTTTATGGGCTCTAGTAACTTTTTCTGGTCTTCTGCAATGGCGTATCTAAGGCATGGTCTATCCATGCAGAAGAATATCATTCAACACATGGGGATGCCATTTTTGGATGCTTAGCCATGCAAAATTTCCCAGCACATAAAAATGTAGATGGAACACAGCTTACTCCCGTGCCTTTAGCAGAGGCCCAATCTGCTGAAATCAGCCAGTGCAGAGAGACACATCAGAATCTGTTAATTGCTCCACATAAACCAGTACAGTATTAAAGAGAAAGTTTATAGAGGCCAGTTCAAAAACAGGTACAGTAACCTTATCTGTGCTGTACTTTCAACATCCCCGAGTGTCATGATTCCTCGGCCAATCAAGAAATGTTTTCTTTTTAGTTTTTGCTCAGTTGCACAGGTTTAATTTTAAGTGCGCCATCTTGCTGCAGTTTGTTGGTCAACTAACCTTTTAGGGGTTAATCTTTTGGAGTTTCGGGGTTGGAAAGGCACCCTAGAGTGCAGCCAATCCAGCTCCTGTTCAATGCAGGAATAATTGATGCAAAGGGGGAATGGAGCTACTGTACCTTTAATAGCCATGTGGCAGAGGGGACTCCAAAAGGTCACACTTGCCAGGAAAGAGAGAGAAAAGCAGCGGCATTGCTTTCTGCACAGCTATTAAAGGTTCCTTGTCCCTGCAACTAAGGAGCAGGAAGCCTGTTATGCAAGGTACATATGTACTGAACTTCCCTCTTGTACGCACTAATTAAAAGTGCAGGAGCCCCAGGTCCTCCTTTGCCTCCCGCCCCCACTTGCAATTGCTGTGGCCTTTCATGGCAACTTGAGGTAGAGACCTTCACAAGCAATCACACTTGTCTCCATGCCATGAAACCATGATTGGTTTCTGCTTGCCAACTCTGTTAAAGGCACAAGGGCAATCTGGGCCTTTTTCTGGTCTGTTAGCAACACCTTTTGCAGCTAGTCACCCTTGCTACGACGAGAACCTATATTGCAATGAGAGAGACTTGGGCCTTGCTCCTAGTGTTAGCGACTAGGTGAAAAAACCTTGAACAGCAGCCTGGCCTGTTTCTAGTTAACGGAGGCTTGCTAAGCTTAAATCAGCAGGCAAAACTCTTAATGTCACTAAGCTAAATACTATCACCTACTAATTGCTGCAGAGGAAGGGCTCTGTTAAAGGGACAGTTCGCTCCAGAGGTTGGCTCAAAAGCTAGCAAGTGAGCTTGCTCCAGAGATCCATGGAAAGCCTACTTTCCTTTGTATCTTTTTGTTCTACAAAACCAACATTTCTACAGGGACTGCAAGGGGCATTAATCCTCTCCCGGTTTAACAGGCGGCTCCTTTTGCCTTCCTTCAATCAGAGGCCTTCCAGGGTTGATACTTGTGAGAGGAGCGCCACTATGTGCCTGTTAATAGTCACTGCACAAGGATGGCGCACTGTGTACAGGCTTCCTTCCTGTTAAGTCCTCAGTTGCACCAAAGGGAACATAAATAGTTGTGTAGGGTTTCAGTTGCTGCAGCTTACCCGGCAAGCTGCACCTGCTAAAATCCTCTCTTCTACACAACTACTAAAGGCGCGGGAGTCCTGCCCGCTTTTGCCTCTGGCTGCCTTAGTCTTACTCCTGGTACTCATGCTCGCTGGAGCAAGACGGTCTGAGCACATCACACCAATCGTGGCCTGACTGCGCGGGCTGCCAAATTGTTTCTGAGTCCAATGCAAAGCGCAGGCCTGCAGATGTTGCTGGACTACAACTCCCATCATCCCTTAACATTGGCCAAGCTGGGTGGGGCTGATGGGAGTTGTGGTCCCCAAAAAAACATCTCAGGGGCCATAGGTTCCCCATTCCTGCTTTCTTCTCTTTGGAGATCACGTGTAGACGAGTAAGATTGCCTTCCATGAACATAATCTTAAAGGTGCCCCTGCTTTATCTGTATGCCATTAAAAGATTCACCTGCATAATTTTCAGGTACAGGATCAGAGTCAATAAAAAGAGAGAACAATCAGAATGGAAGCTTCTTTGACATGAGGCATCAGACTCTTCACGGATAAGTAATTATTGTGAAATCATCATCATCATCATCATCATCATCATATATCGCCCATCTGACTGGGTTACCCCAGCCACTCTAGACAACTTCCAACAAATTAAAACACAGGAAGACGCGGGTGGCGCTGTGGTCTAAACCACAGAGCCTAGGGCTTGCTGATCAGAAGGTCGGCGGTTTGAATCCTCGCAACGGGGTGAGCTCCCGTTGCTGGGTCCCTGCTCCTGCCAACCTAGCAGTTCGAAAGCACATCAAAGTGCAAGTAGATAAATAGGTACCGCTTTGGCGGGAAGGTAAGCAGCATTTCTGTGCACTGCTCTGGTTCGCCAGAAGTGGCTTAGTCCTGCTGGCCACATGACCCGGAAGCTGTACGCCGGCTCCCTTGGCCAGTAAAGCGAGATGTAAAGCACCGCAACCCCAAAGTCGCTCGTGACTGGACCTAACCGTCAGGGGTCCCTTTACCTTTACGACATCAAACGTTAAAAACTTCCCTATACAGGGCTGCCTTCAGGTGTCTTCTAAAAGTCAGATAGCTGTTTACTTCATTGACATCTGATGGGAGGGCGTTCCACAGGGAGGGCGCAGCTACCAAGAAGGCCCTCAGCAGCACAAACTTAAGCATGATTACTCTGAGGTTTGGTTGGTTGAGTGTCAAGCAACTTACACCTCGGGGAATATGCTTAACGTTACCCTTCCTAGATTTAGGCCTGTTGTCATGCAGTTGTTAAAGGCACACAGCCTCAACAGCATTTCCTCTGGAATTTGTTCTCCCTGGTCTCAAATGCACAAAGCACTTTGCAGATGCTCAGAGGGAATGCCTTCTTTTCAAACTTTATCCTTGTTGTTTTCATCTTGGATTGCCAGCTTTTTGTCTTGACAGAGCTCTCTCAGTCGTACAGCTGGCAGTGGCGTCAAGAGCACAATATGGAGATGTAGTAAAAGGAATATTATTGGCTTCATGCAACTGTTACAGGCACAACAGCAATGCCAGGGGAGGGTGGAAGTTGGCAGGCTCCATTTTATGGCATTGAAAAGTGGAGGAACCGGTAACCTGGTGACCCGGGATATAAATCATGTCCCAGTATTGACAGAGAAAGTGGCTGTCTTTATCAGAAGTGAATAGGATGACCTATGTATGGAATCTCACGTACTGTAGCAGTAACTGCTTCTTGCTGGTCTGACCCCCATGTTTGATTTGTGTGGGGAAAGCAGGTGACTGAAACTCCTTTTGCTTAACAGCTTAACTAGCACCCTCACCTAGTGGGCATTCTCTTAGCACTTAACCCAACGCCTACAGCCAGCCCACCCATGAGACAAGGTGAGGCCATGTCCTCAGGCAGCAAAATCCATGGGGGCAGCAGATCTTCATTCCCTTCTTGTTCCTGATGCAGATATTCACCTGCCTATTCTTGCCTGGTGGGAAACGAGGGGCACCATTTTGTGGTTCGCCTCAGATGCCAAAGTGGTCCTGCGCCAAACTTTGCTCTCTGATCTGCCTGGTGCAATCCCTGTCTGCTTGTACCAGTTATCGTTTTTGTTTTAAATTGTACTAATTTAAAATTTTGGCGTTTGCCGCCCTGGGCTCCTTTGGGAAGAAGGATGGGGTACAAATTTAATAAATAAATCATGGGACGCACCCCTGAATTCCCAGGCTCCACCTCCACTCCCAGGTTCTCCGATTCTCATGAGGCCTTAATTGTTGCTGTCATCCACCTGTCTCGGGAGACAATGGAAGAGTATGCCTTCGGAAGTGAAGTCAAACCGTTGGAGGGTTACAGCGCCTGCTGTGGATGTAGAGAATGGTACGGGAGAAACATGTTTTGTTGCATCTGGGGCAGATGAAGGCATGCGGTTTCACACTGTTACAGATGCACTGTGGCGTTTCTTCTCTCTGAGCTCCCCCCAGCAGTCATTTCTTCTCTGGTCACTGCTGTGGATACACAACTTTGATTGTTTGTCTTCAGGCACCGTTGGTTGTCTCTAAACCCACAAGTCCGGGTTCATATTGCCGGCCTTCATGTCACGTTTGCAGGCATCTTTATAATGCAGAGTTGTTCCGTCAACGGGCCTGGCACGCATGAAGCCAGCTCCCTGTACAGCACGTCCTTGGGGATCCTGCCATCTTCCATTCTGTGTATATGACCAAGCCTGCGTAGACATCGCCAAGACAGAAGTGCGAACCTGCTGGGAATGTGGGCTTGGAAGAGCACATCTTTGTTTGAGACCTTAACAACCGGTAAGAACAAACCTGTAAGAATATCTGGTGGGGCAAGCCTGAAAGCAAAGCCCAACACCATCCTCTTGGGCCCGAAGGCCTGAAACAAAAAAATTGGTGAGCCTGTGCAGATTTCTGCTTTGTTTTCCTAACCTGTGTACAGGTAGTCAGCCCAGGGTGTGACAGCAGCACTCCTTCTCTGAAGCTAACTCATCTCATGCTTAGGCAAAAGGATCTCTATATAAACACTTGCTCAGTGCCCCTACCTTCTTGCTGTACCTCAACTCCAGGGAAAGGACCTTATCCCTTGTTCCACACAGCACCATCTCCTGTATAGTCTTCCAGCAAGGAGCTTTGGATATATTACTGATGATATACTGTATTTTTCGCTCCATAAGACACACTTTTTTCCTCCTAAAAAGTAAGGGGAAATATCTGTGTCTTATGGAGCAAATGGTGGTCCCTGGAGCTGAATTGCCCAGGGGCCAAAAGAGGATCATGCTTTTTACTTTACAAAGAGAAAAGGGGGTGTTGAAAGGACCCCGCTCAGCAGCTGATCAGCAAGAGATCGGGAGAGAGATAAGAGTCCCGGCTCCCTTTCAGCCCCGCCCTCCATTGTTGAATGTGCTGCAGAGGGAGGTTGTTTGTTTCCCCAGCAACATGTGACTGGCTGATTAGATTATTTGTCTGGAAACTGTAGAAAAGGCTCCCTTTCCTTTAGAAGCTGCAGAAAAGTTGAACCCCATAAAAATGGGGCTTTTCCTCTTTGCTTTTCCCCCTTTGCAAAAAAAGCTGCAAAACTTTTAGCTGATCCTCCAAAAACCAGGGCTTTTCCCTTTGCAAAAACAGCTGCAAAACTTTTAGTTTGTCCTCAAAAAAACCAGGGCTTTTAGAGGAGGAAAACCAGAAAAAAAAAAATCTTGTTTCCTCCTCTAAAAATGAGGTGCGCCCTATGGTCTGGTGCGCCGTATGGAGCGAAAAATATGGTATAACCAAAAACCCGGAAGTAAATGCTCCAGTTTTCAAATGTTTTTCGGAAGCTGAACATCCAACACAGCTTCCGCTTGAGTGCAGGAAGCTCTTGCAACCAGTCAGAAGCTGTGCCTTGGTTTCCAAAAGTTTTGGAAGCCAAACAGATTATGTTCGAAAACCTAGGTTTGACTGTGCATTTTAAAAGCATGGCTTCTTCTTTTCTCCGCTGAGGATATTTCCAAAACATACCACACCGTCTCAGCCGCTAGCTGGTCAGCCTCTGCATAGCACTAATTGGAAGTGGAAAAGGAACAAAACAAGCAATCCACTTCCATTAAAGGCACTGAACGATGCTAGCCTTTACTGGATGCTAGCCTTTGGCATATGAGATGTGTGTTTTCAGGACCCACCTTATTCTTGTGAATGTAATCTGTTTCAGATGTATCTTTTTTATTCTGATTTTTTTTTGTAATCTGCTCTGCAAGCCAGTGAAAGTCAGGTAATCATCATCATCAACAACTACTACTACTACTATATCTGACTTTAACAGCAGCTGCACAGCAGAAATCTAATGCATTTAACTTAAGCAGCTTCTGTTTGTCAGGGAGCTGTTAAAAGGCACAGCAGCAGGGCCACGCAAAAATGATGGCAACTCTAAGGTGCAACTGGGACCAGGTTTGACCAATACAGTAGGTACTTTCTGGCTGCTAGATTGTCAGCTGGCCAGGAGAAAAGCACCAAGTCTTTAAGGGGAGCCTAAGTCTGCAGAAATCAGCAGGCAGAGGAAGCTTTAGAAGGCATAGAGATAAATACCTGCTAATGCCAACACAGAAAGCTTCAGTTAAAGGCACATTTACAGCGGCTGGTGAAAAGTTGGCAGGGCCATGAAGTCGGTCTGCAGAACAGAACAGATATGTGGCATCAGAAATGTGATTGGAAAGGTGAAAAGCAGACGTCCGACTTCCAAAATATTCAGAAACCAAGTCGGATGTTCGGGTTCCAAAGAACGTTCGCAAACCAGAACACTCACTTCCGGGTTTGCGGCATTCGGGAGCCAAAACATTTGATTCTCAAGGCGTTCAGGATCTAAGGTACAACTGTATTTTCTCAGACTGGGTGTGTGTATGTGTATACAGTAAAAATCACTTGATCACTGAACACTGGATGACCCTCAGAAGAATGTGGGATTTGTCTCCATAGAAAAGCACTCCATGCTTCAGCTGATAGCATGTAATATGGAAGCTCTTTCTTCCAAGAATATGCTATGTTCAATCATAGCCTAGGAAGCTCCTATATATTGAGTCAAAACACTGTGCCACCTAGTTTGGTGTCGTTGTTGCTTTTTTTAATGAAGAGCCTACAGAGTCTATTTTGGATAGTTCCTTGATTTTTACAGTTGATTTTTAATTGAGATAGGGGTGGGGCTGTGATCTTACCCGGCAATTGGTTGGCATCCGTCTGTCTCGAGAGACAACGAAGGAGCGCGCCTTTGGGAGTGAAGTCAAATGGTTGGAGAGTTACAGCACCTACTGTTGCTGTAGAGACCAATACGGGAGAGACATGTTTTGTTGCAGCTAGGGCAGAGGAAGCCGTCCTGTTATGCGGAAGCAGGTGCTTTTTCTTTCTGTGATCCTCCCAGCGGTCATTCCTCCTCCGGTCCCTACTGTGGATACACGACCTGACTGGTTGTCTCCTAGATTCTTACCTGGAAATAAGCCCAGGTGAGCAGAGCTGTGCCTACTTCTTAGTAAACGTTAACAGGATTAGATTTCAGCCCTGAGCGCTGCCGTGGATTCACATTTAAGTACTGAAATGTTATACTGAGCCACATCACTGGTCCATGTAGCTCAGAATTGTCTACACTGATTACTTGCGGCTTTCTGGGAGTCTTTCCCAGCCCTAGCCAGAGGGGTTGGGGATCAAATTTGAGATCTTCCGTATGCCAAGCAGATGCTCTGCAACTATGCAATGGCCCGCCCCCTTGTAACCTTTTGCATAACAGGGATGCGGAACCTCCAGACGTTGAAGGCATGCCGACTCTCACCAGCCCCAGCCGCCATCGCAGCCAATGGCCGTGGATGATGGGGCTTGTAGTACAGTACAAGGGTGGGGTGGGCACACACCCTAGTCTTTCCAGGAGAGGATGCTGATCCTGGCAGTTCAACAGCTTGATCTGCAAAAGATCATGGGGGAGAGTTAGCAGGGGCCACCATGGTATAGGTCAGAAGGTGGCACACAAAATAAGCAGGCAAAAAAAGCAAGCAGCTCCTATCGCTAATCCCTGCATGTTTTCTTAAAAGTAGACCCCACTGAGTTCAAATGGACTTACTCCCAGGTATACATGCATCTTCTGTGTGCGTGTGTGCATTTGTATAGGATTGCAGTCTAAACCAGGGTTTCCCAAACTTGGGTCACTGGCTGTTTCTGGACTACAGTTCCCATCATCCCTGACCGGTCCTGCTAGCTAGAGATGATGGGAGTTGTAGTAGTCCAACAACAGCTGGAGACCCAAGTTTGCGAAATCCTAAACTTTATGCTAGTCTTCTTCACTATCTAACCCCATTCTTCGATTCCTAACATTTGGCGAATACAGTGGAACCATGGTTCTCGAACTTAATCCATTCCGGAAGTCCGTTCGACTCCTGAAACTGTTCAAAAACCAAGGCGCGGCTTCCAATTGGCTGCAGAAGCTTCCTGAACTCAAGCGGAAGCTGCGTGGGGTGTTTGGCTTCTGAAAAATATTCGAAAACCGGAATACTTACCGGTACATCTTGAAGCACAGAGTGGACTTTTTATGACTGCTAACACCTGATTTTTATTTATTTTTAAAGTTGAGGCGTGTGCAGGGCCTGGGGGCACAGAGCCTAGGCTGGGCATATGACAGGGATGGCTAACCAGTGCTCTGCCCCAGATTATTGGATTCCAGCCTCCACCAGCCCTAGCTGGTACAGCCAATGGCTAGGGATGATGGGAATTGTAGTCCAGCAATACCTGACGGGCCACTGGTTATCCACCCCTGGTGTACGGACAAATCAGCAATTTGCATTGGGTCTGGGGTACAGTGTCCATGCACCCTACTTTACAGAGGCCAATCCTCTATTTGAAGAGATGCCAGAGGACAATTCTCTATTTGATGATATCCTGAGAATCTAAGGCGAGCCTGGGGAATCAGGCGAATGGCCCATCTTAGACCAGCATCCTGTTCTCACAGTGGCCAACCAGATGTCCTTCATCTGGCTTAAGCCTGGCTTGAAGGTTGTTGTTGTTCAGTTGTTCAGTCGTGTCCGACTCTTCGTGACCCCATGGACCAGAGCACGCCAGGCACGCCTATCCTTCACTGCCTCCCGCAGTTCGGCCAAACTCATGTTAGTAGCTTCGAGAACACTGTCCAACCATCTCATCCTCTGTCGTCCCCTTCTCCTTGTGCCCTCCATCTTTCCCAACATCAGGGTCTTTTCTAGGGAGTCTTCTCTTCTCATGAGGTGGCCAAAGTACTGGAGCCTCAACTTCAGGATCTGTCCTTCCAGTGAGCACTCAGGGCTGATTTCTTTAAGGATGGATAGGTTTGATCTTCTTGCAGTCCATGGGACTCTCAAGAGTCTCCTCCAGCACCATAATTCAAAAGCATCAATTCTTCGGCGATCAGCCTTCTTTATGGTCCAGCTCTCACTTCCGTACATTACTACTGGGGCTTGAAGGTAAAGAACCATAAGAAGGGGAAAGCGGGGGGGGGGGTTTGAAGTTATCCATTGATGCTTCGTCTCTGGACAGAAGACTTGAGAAGGCACACAGGTCGTCTGATCACAGCCTTGCCCACCACAGTGACGAGCACTGCGTTTTTATTTAAGTTCAGTGTTAGAAACTAAGATATGAAAGCCAGGAGCTAAATGGCATCTTAAGCCTAGGTTATGGGCGCGCAACAACAGAATGTCTAGGCACACTTTTTAAGTAACAGGAATACAAAGCTGAAAATGAATGAACTGCAGCTAAATTATTCTGTTCATTTTTCACATGGTCTAGTCCAGGCATCCCCAAACTCGGCCCTCCAGATGTTTTGGGACTACAGCTCCCATCATCCCTAGCTAACAGGACCACTGGTCAGGGATGATGGGGATTGTAGTCCCAAAACATCTGGAGGGCCGAGTTTGGGGGTGCCTGGTCTAGTCCTTCCCCTGCCCACCCCCCTAATATTCTTAAGAGGGTCTCTTCTCCAGTCTTCAGAAAATAGCTGGAAGTGGGGAGGTAGAAAAAGGTCATCCTTTCTTTCTATTCTGCAGTTTTAATCTGAAATCTTAGGTACTCATAGCTCAGAAACCGCTCGCACTAATGAAATTCCCTGTCGCAAAATGCGCCTGAGAACAACGGGAGTTTCGAACACTGTATAAGTTACAGTGATGATTTCCAAATTTGTACCTCTCCAGATGTATTAGCGTATGCAAATATGTGTCTCCTTCTATCCAGGCTCATGCATTTTTACTGTGCCTTGTCATGGTGCCTAGAGATTTCATTGGGGGGGGGGGGCAATGCTCAGCCTCCCAGCTGCTTATTTGCCTACGATGTAGGAAAACAGCAGAAATGCGGCTTAGCAAAAATTAAATATTCTTGGCCCTTTCTTTTCCGTCCATTGGCCCCGAAGAAAAAAGAGATCCTGATGAGCCCAGATCTCTTTTGGCCGCTTGGCAACCCTAGTGGAACTTCTCATATCACTTGCCCCCTCTCAACCCTGGAAGGCATTTGCTGTTCCTGTTCTTCTTCTCCCACCCCCCCCCCACCCCCCTGCTACCACCCTCTTTCCAAATGTTTCATTATTCTATATGTTTTTCAGAGGTTCAGATAAAAAAAACGCACAATAGAAGTTGGCTGTAAAACCAGCAAGCCCCAGGGCTTCTCTTTTTAACATGCTGATTTTCTTTACAGCTTTCCTTATTTCATCTTCTGAAACTGTCTCCACTCTTCCTTATGCCCCATCTCTGGGAGACACATCCGTTGGAGTTATTTGCTAATGACCTGCGTGGTCTTGCTTTTTTTTCCTTATTCTTCTGCCAGGGCTGGAGTTCAAAAAGGAGCGTTTGTGTATAAAATGGCTTCCGGTTATGTACGTGTGTTAACTTTGCCTCCTGACCAGATCCCAAAGAACAGAACAAAACAATAAATATGAGTATGCTGTTGAGCATATGCAAAGGGTTTTTTTGTGTGTGAGAGCATATCTTCTTCTTCTTTGGCGATCACTCATAGCCGAGTAAGATTGTCTTCCATAAACACGGTGACTGTGGAGGCCAATTCTGGATCCACACGTCCTTTCACAGTGGGAACACTGGTTTCCGGGTGGGAGTTGATCACGGTGTGGATTTCATAGAATCATAGAGTTGGAAGAGACCACAAGGGCCATCCAGTCCAACCCCCTGCCAAGCAGGAAACACCATCAAAGCATTCCTGACAGATGGCTGTCAAGCCTCTACTTAAAGACCTCCAAAGAAGGAGACTCCACCACACTCCTTGGTAGCAATTTCCACTGCCGAACAGCTCTCACTGTCAGGAAGTTCTTCCTAAAGTTTAGGTGGAATCTTCTTTCTTGTAGTTTGAATCCATTGCTCCGTGTCCGCTTCTCTGGAGCAGCAGAAAACAATCTTTCACCCTCCTCTATAGGACATCCTTTTATATATTTGAACATCTATCATATCACCCCTTAACCTTCTCTTCTCCAGGCTAAACATACCCAGCTCCCTAAGCCGTTCCTCATAAGGCATCGTTTCCAGGCCTTTGACCATTTTCCAAGCGTGCCTTCCTCTTAGCATGTTTCTCCCTTGCATCCTGAGTTCGAGTGTCTTCAAAGCCTTTGGTAAAGGCTGTTCTCCAATTGGAGCGCTCGCAGGCAAGTGTTTTCCAATTGTTGGTGTTTATACTACACTTTTTAAAAATTTGCCTTGAGGCAGTCTTTAAACCTCTTTTGTTGACCACCAGCATTACGCTTTCCATTTTTAAGTTTGGAATAGAGTAGTTGCTTTGGAAGACGGTAATCAGGCATCCGCACAACATGACCAGTCCAACGAAGTTGATCTTGAAGAATCATTGCTTCAACATTGCAGAGTTAACATAAGACGAGCCCTCCTGGATCAGGCCAATGGCCCATCTAAAGTCCAGCATCCTGTTTTCACAGTGGCCAGCCAGATGCCCATGGGAAACCTACAGCCAAGATCCGAGTGCAAAAGCACGTTCCCCTCCTGTGGTTTTCAGCTACTGATGTTCAGGAGCATTGCTGCCTCCAACTGAGGAGGCAGAGCCATCATAGTAATATCTTTCAGTAGTCTTCTCCTCCCTGAATTTGTCCAAGTACTTTCTTCACCACCTCTCACTGCTATTCCCAACATAATGGAGTTTTGGAATTAAGGTTTCCAGGGTAGAAAACTTGGTCAAAGTTGTGCCCTTAAAAAACCCCAAAATGACACCCATCCACCCCCCCCCAAAAAAAATTCCATTCTGCAAGAAGAAATGCAGGATTGTGAGAGTTTATCAGACGTTGCTCAAACAGCCTCAAGGGTTTATTTGCAACAATAAGGTCTTAAAACATGGAGTGTGTTTTTAAATCATGGAATCATAGAATTGTGGAGTTGGAAGGGACCCCAAGGGTCATCTAGCCCAAACACCTGCAATGCAGGAATGTCAGCTAAAGCAAAATGAAAAATGAGTTTCTCAAACATCTGGATTCCGCTCCAGTGGCACAATCTGGGCCCCCTCCTGATCATAGTACACACATAGTCTTAGTGGGTTTGATCCTCAACACATTAAACAGAAATGAAAGTAGAGATTATCACCGAAGTCTGTAATTACTTGGTTCAGAATATGAATTTCCCAAGTTTGTGAGAGTCAGATGAAGGAGCATCTCCACCCCCACCGTTCAGCCCGGACACTGAGGTCCAGTGCTGAGGGCCTTCTGGCGGTTCCCTCGCTGTAAGAAGTGAGGTTATAGGGAACCAGGCTAAGGGCCTTCTCGGTAGTGGCGCCTGTCCTGTGGAACGCCCTCCCAGCAGATGTCAAGGCAATAAGCAACTATCTGACTTTTGAAGACATCTGAAGGCGGCCCTGTTTAGGGAAGCTTTTAATGTTTGATGCTGTATTGTGTTTTTAATATTCGGTTGGAAGCCACCCAGAGTGGCTGGGGAAACCCAGCCAGGTGGGCGGGGTATAAATAATAATAATAATAATAATAATAATAATAATAATAATAATAATAATAATAATTACAAACAGTCCCCTCCAGAAGTTCTTCTCTGGCTTGGAATGTGAAGTGAGGTTCTGCACATCATGTGCAGTGTTTAGAGTGGCCAGCCTGTTTAACAGGTGCATGTGCAAACATTATTTGTCAACTTCTTACTCATGATTAAAAAACAAAAACAAAACCTCTCATCAATTGCTATGAGAAACTTGACCAGACATCCTAAGAGATCATGAGGTTTGGTAAACACTGTCTACATTTGTGTGAGTCAATTCTCTCGGACGTTTCTTGCAGATATTTTATGTGGGTCCCTATTCTAGACCTAAACCCCTCTCCTGTTCCTCTGTGCATGTTTGGAAGAAGGAATTTCCAGACACAGCTCCCCACCATGGATGGTGCTAAGCTTAACAGGTGGGTTCCCCCCTGCAGAGATCTCCAAGAAAGCTCCTAGCTACTGAAATCCAAATAGAGCCGAGAGGATTTCAGCTATCATTCCTGAGGGCCGGGATTCTGGATTTCTGGAATCTGGACCACTGGAATCATTTCTCAGCTCTTGAAGAGGTAGAGGGAAGAGAGGGGAGAGAGGTCCCAAGCTCTGGGAATAGTTATTTCCAAGTGGTGAGTGTGGGAGACAGATGTTTCTGGATTCCCCATGTGCCATGCCCAATAGTGCTCCTATCTTGCTATAGAACAGGGGTGTGGCCTTCCAGATGTTGTTGGACTACAGCTCCCATAATCCCCAGCCACTGGCCATGCCGGCTGGGGCTGATGAGAGTTTTAGTACAACAGCATCTGAAGGCCACAAATTCCCCACAACTCCTTTATTCCCTTTAAAAGGGGCCTCAAAATTTTGACTTCCAATTTCCTAAATGCCTATTTTATCTCCACTTTTATGTCCTACTGGGTTGTTGCAACCTATTTTTTTAAAAAAACATTTCACTGCAGCAAGGGTCCACAACACTTTTGGACCTGGGGGCACATCGGGGAATCTAAGAAACTGCCACAGGCATCGCAAAGTACCCATTTCACAGAAGAACAACTGGCGATGCTCAGAGCCAGCCTCTCTTCACCATAACAGGGAAAACATCTGCAAAGGTGGTATGATGGTTATAGTGCTGGACTAGCTCAGCCGTGAAACACTTTGGCTGACCTTGGGCCAGTCACGGTCTCTCAGCCTAACCTATTTTAAATAATAAAATAATAAATAAAATTGACAGATAAACAAGAACCCCACAGGCAACCAAACACAGGAACGGGCCTTTTCTGTGGTGGCTCCCCATTCGTAGAATGCTCTCCTCAGGGAGGCTTGCCTGGTGCCTTCATTACATATCCTTAGGTACCAGGTGAAAACGTTCCTCTTCAAGCAGGTCTTTGGCTGATCAACATTCTGTGGTCTTTTTAATGTGAACGTGAGAGGGGGTTTCTTGGTTTGTTTTATTATGTATTTTGTGTTTTCGTTTTGTGTTCTTATGTTGTGAACTTTGGATAAAGGGTGGCATACAAATTTAGTTAACAACAAACAACAACCACACAAAAGCAAAATCAACAAAACCATGTACAGCACCACATTTTAAGTACAGTGGTACCTCTGGTTACAAACTTAATTCGTTCCGGAGGTCCGTTCTTAACCTGAAACCGTTCTTAACCTGAGGTACCACTTTAGCTAATGGGGCCTCCCGCTGCGCGATTTCTGTTCTCATCCTGAGGTAAAATTCTTAAGCTGAGGTACTACTTCCAGGTTAGCGGAGTCTGTAACCCGAAGTGTCTGTAACCCAAGGTGTCTGTAACCCGAGGTACCACTGTATATAAATTGGAAGGGGGCAGGTGATCTTGGCACACTGGAAGCCCCCTTGTTGCAGTCTGGTATTATTCCTGGTTCTTGGTATTATCCGTTCCATTCTTATGATGTTCTATGACTTTAAAACCAGTATCGATTTCATATCAGGGATTTATATTTTGGATTCTGCCTTGGGAGGGCCCGGCCCGAGCAGGCAGCCGACGAGTATTTTAAATAAATTAATTATAAATTATAACAAGCAAGGCAAAGCTTTTCCTGACAAGGAGATAGAAAAGCACCCGCCAGCCCTGCCTCCCTGAGTGTCAGGCTGCAAAAGGCACAAGCTCAGGACCAGCTGGAAAAGGTGGCAACCCTACCCTAGCAGGTTTCAGCCCGGAAGACAGCTAGTGGGCGGAATCGCTGTCCAGGAGAGGGGGAAATTTAGAAGGACACCTGCAAGAAAAATGACCCGTTGTTCTTGGAGCAAGGGGAGGCAGGGAAGGGATGATAGAGTATGGAACAAGGGCTGGGGACATCTGGTACATTACGGGATCTGTTTAAAGACCCATCCGTTTCTCTGATCCTGGCGGGTTTTGAGGGATGGATGGAGAAATGAAGGGGGAGCAAATAGCTAGCAATAAGCCATTGATCAGCTACAGGCGGGCTGCAGACAGGCTCTTAGAGCAGAAGGGAAAGTGGGGAGAGGCTCTGACCAGGTAAAGGAGGGAGGGGGAGAAGGAGGACTTTAAAAAGGCAAAAGGGCCGAGACCAAGGCGATCACATGCAACCCAAGAGGTAGTTTTGCATAATGGTTAGGGTACTGCACTTTGGACAGGGGAGAAGTCTCCAGTCACCCAGAAATCTCGCTGGGTAACCTTGGGCTGGTCACAGCCTGGCCTGCCTCGCAAGGCTGTTGTGAGGACACTGTTGCATGCCAGAACCCATGTGCCCTTGGCTTCTTGGGAGGGAGGGCTGGGTTAAAATGTAGTAACAACAAGCTCCTTTCAAAGGTACAACAAGCCAAGGGTGAGCCTGTGCATATGCAGAGTTTCCCTTCAAGTAACCCTCACCAGTTCTCTGTACAGTACTGAGATTAGGGGCAGGACTTTTTGCTCCAAGTACTTTATTCCAGATGCATGGGTGTTTCAGCACCTCGTTTTTAGAAATTAAGCCCCAGTTGTAGGTAACAAGATCAACTGAGTATGGGAATGCTTGGGCCCTCTAATTCTAGAGTTATTTTCTGCTTAGTACCCCCCCCCCCCGGAGAAATGGGGTGTGAAAACTGGGGAAATACTCCTAACTCTCCAGCAAAATGGGAGGAAGCATTTGCTAAAAGAGCAAGCAGCTGCAATTGAAAACATTGCATAGAATGAGGGAATGGGTGTCCTCGTGGAATTTTTGGGGGTGGGTGGGGGCACAGTAAAACAAGCAGGCAAATGAGAATAATAATGTACATTTTGCCTCATATCTCAGGTTCTACAAATGCTAAAAACGTACTCTTCTTTTTTATGAAAGCTGTGGTTATGGAGATTATGGTTCATCTGCCTCCCTTGCCCGAAAAGGTCTGCAAGGTGGTGTAACAGGTAGGACTTGGGGAAAACCCCACATCTTTAGTGGAAGATGTTGCAGGAGGCAGTAGATCAGCACCATGCTGCCATATGGCTGCTGACCATCCTGCAGAGACCTGTGTAGGCCAGTTGTATCATTGGCCTTTTCCCATGAAGAATACTGCTGGCAATGACACACTTCCCAGGTGCAGATCAGATAGCACCTCATGCATCAACCCCCCCCCCCCGAAAAAGGCAGAGATCTGCACAAAATTTGCATATGCTGATACAAACACATTTACCCATACACATTTAGAAATGCTACCTTTTGCATATAATAAAATGGTAAGCGTGTCATCACACTGCAGTTTGCTTGACCACAGGCAGGTGGCGCTGCAAACTATAGCATGATGAGAGGCACCATGAGGTGGAAAGTCTATGAGGTCAGTGGAGAGTGGGGATTGGCGAGGCCTAGAGGGAAAGAGGTTTGGTGAGGTGGGGGAGTTGGCGATGGAAGCAGAATTCCGTCACCTCATTGTGTGTATTATGTGGGGCCTGGTCTACACACACGAAAAAGAATGGGGATCCTGAGACAGTTGATTAGGCTGTCTGAACTGGGACTGCAGGACTCCCTGCAAGTTAAACAAAACATAACATTTCCACTAAGCCATGCATAAACCAGGCCCAGGCAGGCAGTGCAGACTTCTGGCAGCCCTTGAAACACCACCACAGACTCAGAGAGAAGTGCCTTTTTCATCACGGTTTCCATTTTGTGGAATGAGTTCCCCACAGAGATCAGGTGAGCTCTGAGGATGGGCTCCTTTTGCATTGAGTTAAACCCCTTTCGATTCTCCCTGGATCGCTGGATCGTTCTTCCTCTCTTTTCCATTTCAACCCCTGCAGTTGTTTGTTGATTTATAATATTTCTTGCCCGCCTTTCGCCATGAACGCCCAGGGCCGGTTACAACAACATCATGCACGAAAATGAAATTTTAAAACATTACAGTGACCGAACAACAAAGCCGTTCCAAAACAAACTACTATAAAGGTTCTTAATTCTTCAAATTGTGGATGTGTTAACTGATTGATAATTCTTTTCCCCTAATGGTTTGCTGTCTGTTGGGAGCCGCTCTGAGATTTGCGAATGTCTAAACGAAAAGCGGGATGTAAGTTTAAAATGAAATAAATTTCTGGCTTTCAGTCCATCCTCCCCTCTCCTCCGGGGCCTGCTCTGTTCAGTCCTCCCCTTCCTCCTCTATTTTTAGCCAGCATCTCTTTTTATTTTTTATTTATTTCGGCTCCCCTCTCTCCTCTTCCTTTCTAAACACTTCCTCCCCTCCTTTCGGGGAGCGCTCCACTCCCCCGAGCGTTATGACTTCATCCCGGCGCGGGCTGCCGGCAAGGAGAAATAAATCTTCATAAAGGCTGGGTTGTGATTAATCCGTGGGCCAAGGCTCGAGAGCGGGACCTTTCCCATTAGTGGATAATGGGAAGATGGAAAGCTCCTGTCGCCAGCAGTAGCTGCCCGTCATTTGTTCCACTTTGCAGTCCATTTGGCGGGGAGACTACAAGGCACTCCATCAAAAATATTTTCAGAGTTAATTTCCGTCCCTTAATCTGCTTGATTCTTATTTTGTATCGAATGGCAGAATCGATTTTCGTGGCGACTAAATTAAATAAGGGCTCTTTTCATGCATGGGGGAGCCCGGGAGCTAAGGGGAGAAGGGGGGGTGAGTGAGGAAGAATTAGAAAAGAGGAGAAAAGGGAAAAGGGAGGGGTGGGGGAAAAAAATAAAAGATGTGCAGGCACATGGAAGGATAAATAGATAGGACTTGGGGGAGCGTGGGGGAAGATTGGTTTCAAACCCACAATCCCACATTCCCCCTCCCCTTGCAGCATCCACAAAGGTGGGCCCAGGCAAATGTATTCACACAAACACCCTAGCTCTTGCCAGGATTGGCACCCTCCTTGCCCCCCTCCCCTGCCTCCGTCAGTCCCCGTCTCCTCCTCACCGCAGTTCTTGCTAGTTGGCCCCCTGTGGGAGGGGGCAGCTCCTTGGCGGATGCCTGAGCATGGCGACCTCTGACCCCAGCTCCGCTCTCGTCCGTAAGATTTCCGGAAGCTCGCCGCTGCGTTCTGTGCCTTCTCCTCCGGACTCCAATATTGATATTTTCCATTTAACTATGGGGGTGGTTGGCTGGGAGAGAGGGCTGCCAGCCGCACCTATCACTCTGGAGAGAATTAAAACGCCCCTATAAGCCACAAAGTCATTAAGGCGACATCAGGAACCTCCAGGAGCTACGGTATAAGGCCACCTTCTTACCTCACGGATCCTGATCCTTCACTTTTGAGAGCAGTCCGAATGACAGATCCAATACGCCTCAATGAGCAACGGCAATCCAATAATGCCTACTTGGGAGTAAAGCACACGGAATTCGCCAAAGGATGGAGGCCTCTGCCTAATGCACGCACGCCGCCTTTTCTCCTTTGCGCCGAGCTAAACACCAAACACTAGCCTGCTATTGAAAGATGCTGAGCAGACTCAGCAATCATAACAACAGTAATAATAATAATACTGACGGTCAGCCCTTCTTCTTAGTTAATAAATGGGGCTTCTGGTTGAGGAATTTATACAAGTTATACCAGGGTGGGGAGAGTGGGCTAGACTTTGCTCCGTAATGCGCTGAGCACGAGGGTTAAAAAGGGCCATGATTATATTTTTAGACCCACCTTATTTCTGTGATTTTAAGTTGCTTTCAACTGCCTTTGCGTTTTAACTGAAATCCGGCTGCAACCTTAAGGTGAAGGGCTGGTAATCAACAACAACAACAACAACAACAACAACAACAACAACAACAACAATTAATCCTTCCCTAAACTCTGAGGATAGATAACACCCTGGAGGCAAAGAGAGGCCTAGGCCAGTTTCAGAAGGAGGAGGGAATACAAGGGAGGGCGCAGGTGATCTGTTCATACACAAACACACAACGGCTCCCCTCCACACACAAGCATCAGGTTCAAGCGGCGTTTGCTGAGCCCCCTCCATCAGAGCCTTCCATGTTCATTTCATCCACCATTCTTCTTCTTCCCTTGTCAGATAGACTCAGGACCCCCCCCCCTCCCGACTCTGTGGACCCATGGGGAGAGTTGCGGGGGGGGGCTGTTGCTCTCTTTCTCTCTGGATCACATATAACCCTTTTGCCCAGCAAGAGGAGGAGAGTTCATTTATTCATGCTGGAGCCCAGCCATTCATTTATCTCTTTTTGCATCTCTGACAGCTTGACATGCCTTTGGCTCCCACCAAGAGCCCCCCCCCCGCCCGATTTCCCCATCCATCCTCCAAGCCTCTTTATCTGCCGTCCCGTCCAACAAGCCAGGGCATCTAACAGGGTGTGTGTGTGTGTGTGTGTGTGTGTAGGCCCAAACAGAGGGGGGGGGGTCATATGGGCCACTTGGCCCGGGCCTCCGATTCCAAAGGGGGCCTCGGTCAGCATATTCACAACTGCTCACCATTATTTAAATGTAAACACTTAAAATAATCCCTTTTCCCTATGTATTTTTAAAAAGCACTATTGTATATGAAAACGTGAAAATTATTTATATACTTACTTATTTATAAGAGAGATCCCCAGGGTAAAAAAAAGGGGGGCCACATTATCTACCTGGCCCGGGCCTCTGCCTGGCTTTGCAAGGGCCTCTGTGTGTGTGTTTAGAGCATCACAGCCACAGTCTACACCATGGGTAGGCAAACTAAGGCCCGGGGGCCGGATCCAGCCCAAACGCCTTCTAAATCGGAATCGGCGTGTTTTTACATGAGTAGAATGTGTCCTTTTATTTAAAATACATCTCTGGGTTATTTGTGGGGCATAGGAATTTGTTCATTTTTTCCCTTCAAAATATAGTCCGCCCCTCCCCCCGCAAGGTCTGAGGGACAGTGGGCCGGCCCCCTGCTGAGAAAGTTTTCTGAGCCCTAGGACTCTACACTCTTCCTCAGTGTCTTCTTTGGGAACTATTTCTTCCCAAGGCTTCTCCCATTGGAAAGTTTGATAAGGGGTACAAACACCATCTCCCATTAGCGGCTGCAGGCAAGATTTCTAGCAGGGTGGGCTACCTAAGTCTGTTGTTGCAAAAGCAACATAAAATCCCAAGGCCCCTTAAAAGAGCAGTGTTGTGTCAAGCACATTGCGACAGAAGTTTTTGCAATGTACGCTATCGCTGGCGGAAATGCATCTGTCTCTCTCTCTTCCACACACACACACGAGGAAAAAGAATGTTTTGATTCATTCATTTCCTCTCTAGACAGCTTTACATTTTTAAGGGGGGGGATCTCAAAGCGGAAATCGTCATAAAAAGCGATTCAGAAGAAAACACTATTGAAGAAAGACAAAATATGAAGTATACATTCAAAGCAATGTAATTAACAGGAAATATATTAAAGATTTCAAAATAAACATTGCAAAGGTTCAGTGATGGAATGCACGTTAAACGCAGCAAAGTTAACGACGGCGATATCTTAAAACATTTCAAAAGAAAATGCTGCTAAAGGGAGTCAAATATAAAATACACATTTAAAACAGAATGGAATATTATTGTAAGCACAGAACATGCCTGCTGCTGTTGCTGCCAGTTCTGCCAATGGTGGCTCAGGCTCAATGGCCTAAGGGACAGTCAAGGTGGTCTGTGGCCTCTTCAGTGGCCTCAGCTTTTGTAGCTGGAGTCAGTCAGGGCCCTGTCCTCCCAATGCTGGGAGCAGGTCTTCCAGGACTCACAGCCAAGATGGTCCAGCACAAACCAGCACTTTAAATTTGTAACCTACCCATGCTCTGAGTGAGAGACAGCATTCTTCCTAACGCTCATTCTCTTTCTCTCCAGCAGGGGGGCACTGGCAATAAGATGGATAAGAACAACAACAACAGCAACAACAGCAACAACAACGACAACCAGGAAGTGATGTATACTGCATGACTTAACACAAGGAGAAATTCACCATTGGGGGGGACCTTCCACTTGTTGCATTCTTTGTTCTGCTGCAGAAAATGCAAATTGCAAACCGAATTCTACACTTTCAGAGCAAGGAGCAAGATTGCTACTCCTACTGTCTTCCTCCCCAAATCAATGAACTTACAAGGGGGGTGGGGGGTGTCACTGCGTCTCAGCCAGCATCTTGCAATATAGGCTATCCAACAATATATTCCAGTTTCTAGAGTAGGCCATGTACACATGAGATCTGCAAAATTACAATGGTACCTTGACTTACGAATTACTCGACATACAAATTTTTCGACTTACGAATGGACATCCGTTGGCGGTTTTAGATGGGATTTACTCAACCTACGAACTTTAGATGTGGTTTACTCGACTTACGAATTTTTCCGAATTTTTCATTTCCAATGCATTCCTATGGGGAAATATCTTTTTTCGACTTATGAATTTTTCGACCTATGAATGTGCATTCGGAACAGATTAAATTCGTAAGTCGAGGTACCACTGTAATAATAATAATAATAATAATAATAATAATAATAATAATAATAATAATAATAATAATGTGCTTATTAGGTCCCCCCCTCCCCCAAAAAAGTAAACTGAAAGTGACTTACAATATAATTAGGGTTGCAATACATCTGGAATTTCCCAGACATAAGCCGGCAATTGGCCGTCAGAAGCTGTGTCTGGGTGGAAATTGCTGGCTCCCCCCCACCCTCAATTCCCCCCCCCCCGATTTTGAAAAACAAAATATTGAACAACTTGGGGCAAGACGGGAAAAATCTCAACAACTTTGCCAAAAAATGTTCAACAACAACTTTTCTGTCCTGATTTTCACTTTTTGAAATATGGCAACCCTAATATAATACAAATGTTAAAATCAGTATACAGTGGTGCCCCGCTAGACGAAAATAATTCGTTCTGCAAAAAATTTCGTCTAGCGGGTTTTTCGTCTTGCGGAGCGGCAATGACAGCCACGCTCCGCAAAACGAAAAAAAAAGACGAAAATTTTTCGTCTTGCAAGGCAGCCCCATAGACTTTTTCGTCTAGCGGGGCAGCCTTCCGCTAGACGAATGCCTTCGTCTAGCGAGTTTTTCGTCTAGCGAGGCATTCATCTAGCGGGGCACCACTGTAGACCTGGGTGATGTTTCAATTCATCTTCTGAATTATGAAGTTCAGATCATGATACTGGCTTCAGACTTTTTGAGCTGGTGATACATCAGCTCAACCCAGCCCACCCACTAAAGGAAACCACAAGATCTAAAACTCTTCAAGGTAAAGGCCAAAAGCCTGGTTGAAAATAAATGTTAAAAGAAACAAATAATGTTATAAGTTTTCAAAACTACCAAGCTTAAGACTAGTTGAACTTCAGTATATTTATTATGTTGGTAGACTTATTAACATTGGTAGACTTTTCCTTTCTTTCTTTTATTTTATTTTTGTTCTTATCTTCTGAAAAGGAAGCTGTATAAAGTGAGATTGAATCAGGCTGAATTTATTTACAGCATTTGGAGTGTTTTGTATACATTATTTTGATTTTCAATAATTCCATAAGCAAGGAGCCACCACTAAAAAGTCCCAACCTCATGTTGCCACCCTCCGCACCTCCCTCCAAGAGGTCACACAGAAAAGGACCTTCAGTGATGAACATAAGTCTCTCCCATGGGGAAATGTTGGAGTTATCCAACCCCTGAGCTATCTGAAGGCAATCCTGTATAGGGAAGTGGGTTTTTTTTTAGTGTTTAATGTTTTATTATGTTTTTATATATGTTGGAAACTGCCCAGAGTGGCTAGGGGAACCCAATAAGATGTGTGGGGTATAAATAGTAAAATTATCATTATGGAAAGGGGACGTCCCTATTTCCATCGGAGAAATGTTGGAGAGTATGGAATGAGGTCTCTTTTTGGATCATGAGAACTGAACCGCAGCCATCCTTCAAAATTTTCACTTATCCAAACCTTGAAATGCATATATTAAGTGAAAGTGTGCATTGAAAAGAATCAATCCATGAAAATCGCAGGAAACCATGCATCATATTAGGAGAAATTACTTGCAAGAATTAGAACATCGTTCAAAACGGCATACAAAAATGTGTCCAGTAGGAGAAAGATGCTGGTGGGTTTTAATGAAGATTTGCCCACTTCCTTTCTTCCCCCTCAGCGCCAATCCTTTAGACATGTAAAGTGTGATTTCAAGGATTTCAGTTTGGCCTTTTCCAGGGAGAGGTTCCCCCATGTCTCTGTCTCAGAGATGTTATAAGTGTGCTATAAAAATGTGACACGAGATGGGGCTGTAGAGCTCAATGGCAAATTGCATATATATATTTTATAGCGGGTTTTTCATAGCGTTTTTTTAATATCTGTGTAGATCCAGCCTAGGTGTGTACACAGCCTTAGGCTGAAATCAAATGTTTTAAGGAAGTTCAGGTGAACCGCCTATCACAAGCATAAGGAGGAGGTAAAAGTAGGTCCAGCTACATGTGACGTCCCTTCGATAATGAGTGAACCGGAGCGTTTTAGGACAGGGTTTAGACAAGCTCATTCTAATTTCTGCCAAGGCAATTTTATTGGCACAAAATACCAAGCTGTTATACTTTGCCAGCATATTACTTTCCTAGGAAACATTCAGGTAGGTGCAACACAGGAATCCATGGGGAGATGAGAGCAAACAAGGGCTATAGGGTTCCACAGGTTTGTAAAAAATAATAATAATAAAATGCACTTTTAAAATAAAGGAAAGAGGAAGGGGTGGTTGAAGGGTAGTTTACATTGGAAACTAAACCAAAACGATTTCATGGCAGGGGGAGAAATGTGAGAAGGGAGAGTTGTGCGAAAGGGAAAAACTAAGAACTGTATTTTTCTGTGTATAACACGCCCCCTATTTTGGGGGACTCCAAATTAAGAAAATGAGGAGAGGTTTCCCTGAGTTGTTGAGCTTTTTTGGGGGAGGATTTCCCATAGTTGGTGAGCTTTTTCGGAGGGGGGTGGTGGCCCAGAATTGTTATGCTTTTTTTAGGGGGAATTGCCGGAGTTCGCTCACCTGCCTGACCTACGTTGCCACTCACACGTGTTGCAAAAGCCAGCTATCATCCGTCCCCTCACTGACAGAAGCCGCCAATCGCCCTCCCAATTGCCGCAGCAACAGCCAATCAACAACAGCCCTTGCCACAGCCACCAATAACACGCACAATAGCTAATGGGGCCTCTTGTTGCCGCTGCGTCACTGGCATACAATTTTCGTTCTCATCCTGGGGCAAAGTTCTCAACTCGAGGTAACTCATTCCAGGTTAGTGGAGTTTGTAACCTGAAGCGTTTGTAACCTGAGGGGTTTGTAACTCAAGGTACCACTGTATAAGACGACCGCCACTTTTTTTTAAAAAAAAATATTTTTATTAAAGAGTTTCTTGATTTACAGAGGTAATGCAATGTCTCTCTCGTATTTTTCCATATAACATTTTTACAAATCGGGTGTTGTTGTTGTTGAGACATTAGGGAGAGAAGGGGGAGAGAGGAGGGTGGGATGGGGAGATGGGTGGGGTAGGATGACGATGTTTCTGTTTCACTTAATATGTGTAGGACCCCCAATTTTTGACATAATTTTAAAATAAAAACCCCTCATCTGATACATGGAAAAGTAGGAACAAAATAGAAAATTCTTTCCAGTAGCACCTTAGAGACCAACTGAGTTTGTTCTTGGTATGAGCTTTTGTGTGCATGCACACTTCTTCAGATACATTTCAAAAAGAAAATTTTCTATTTTGTTTCGACTATGGCAGACCAACACGGCTACCCACCTGTAAATGGAAAAGTAGGGTATGTTATTTATTCATTTTCCAGACTACTGTATAGCCATGCTTGTTAGATTAGTCACTGAAACATAAACAGATGGTGAGGACTGATAACCTTCAATGCCTAGGCCTGGTCAGAAAGCCCCACCCCTACCTGCCCAGCCACACCTGAGGGTAAGGGTTCCTCATCCTTGCTCTACCAGCGTTTCTCAAACTTGGCTCACCAGCTGTTGTTGGGCAAAAGATCCCCCCCCCTGCATTGCAGGGGCTTACCCGATATGACCCTCGGGATCCCTTCCAACTCTGCAATTCTATGCTTGTTGTTCAGTCGTGCCTGACTCTTCCATGGACCAGAGCACGCCAGGCACGCCTATCTTTCACTGCCTCCCGCAGTTTGGCCAAACTCATGCTAGTCGCTTCGAGAACACTGTCCAACCATAATTCTATGTTTCTATGACTACAACTCCCATCATCCTTGACCACTCGTCTTGTTAGCTAGGCATGATGGAAGTTGTGGTCCAACAACAGCTGGGGACCCGAGTTTCAGAAACACTGGTGGTCTGAATTTCAGAGAGGAGTCTTTTCCACACTTCCTGGAGGAGGAGAAGAAGAAGAAGAAGAGTTTGGATTTGATATCCCGCTTTATCACTACCCGAAGGAGTCTCAAAGCGGCTAACATTCTCCTTCCCCTTCCTCCCCCACAACAAACACTCTGTGAGGTGAGTGGGGCTGAGAGACTTCAGAGAAGTGTGGCTAGCCCAAGGTCACCCAGCAGCTGCATGTGGAGGAGCGGAGATGCGAACCTAGTTCACCAGATTACGAGTCTATCGCTCTTAACCACTACACCACACTGGAGGATTGAAACTGGGCATTGTGGTCCAATGCTAAGCTACAGTTCCACCCCTGACATGCCAGGATCCACACAGTCTGATGCGAGAAGTGGTGCTTCCATCCTAAGAACAAGTTTTGCTCACTTTAAAACAGGATCTGAAACAAGCTAGTGTTACAGAAATGACATCTTTTAAGTTGTTGCAATGTTACAGATATTATGCCTGAATGTATCCTTTCGACTTGACAGCTCAGGGAAGATACCTAGCTTTATAAATTCGTAGAAAATCCACACTTTAACTGACTCTCCTCATTCCAATGCCATTTTAACCCTTAAAGAAAGGTGAATTTGGGCTCCAGCTACCTCCATGAACCAAGAAGCAGGAAATCACGTAGGCAGCAGGAACAGGGCACCCCACCATAATTCCCCAAGCGTGAGAGAGCACATACACGGCACCCCACCCAGGGAATGACCAAGGGGGCAACACTAGACATTCACAGAGGCAGGATATGTAAAGAGTTTTATTGTTCTTTTGCTGATGGGTACTTAAGAGGTATTGGGGAAAGTGTCTGATAAAGTGACCTAATGTTGAACTTGTGTAACCCTTGTATAGGTAAAGGTAAAGGGACCCCTGATCATTAGGTCAAGTCATGGACGACTATGGGGTTGCAGCGCTCATCTCGCTCTATAGGCCGGGGGAGCCGGCGTACAGCTTCCGGGTCATGTGGCCAGCATGACTAAGCCACTTCTGGCGAACCAGAGCAGCGCACAGAAACATCGTTTACCTTCGCGCCACTACTTGCACTTTGACGTGCTTTCGAACTGCTAGGTTGACAGGAGCAGGGACCAAGCAACAGGAGCTCACCCCGTTGCAGTGATTCGAACCGCCAACCCTTCTGATTGGCAAGCCCTAGGCTCTGTGGTTTAACCCACAGCGCCACCCGCGGCCTCTTGAAGTGTATTCTGGAGGAAAGAGGGAAGTTTTAAAAGAGGGTGTCACCCCATGCTCAGGGTTCTTACTCCTGTGGGGACCTGTTGCGCAACAATAAAGATCATGGTCTACTGACCGCTGTTTTGCTCCAAATTACTTGGCTGGAACTTCTTTTATTTACTGAGGGGGGGTGGGACTTGCACCCTGACAAGCTGGGATGTTGAGTAGTCTCTCACCCCGGAATTTCCCCCCTTAACACTAGCTGATTGACTCAGCTCAGAGAGAAGGGATGTGAATGGAAGAGATCAGGAACTCACTCACTATATTTAAGGGTCTGGTGACTTCCGTTTCAGTGTATCTGAAGAAGTGTGCATGCACACGAAAGCTCATACCAAGAACAAACTTAGTTGGTCTCTAAGGTGCTACTTACTGGAAGGAATTTTTTTAATTTTATTTTGTTTTGACTATGGCAGACCAACACGGCTACCTACCTGTAACAGGAACTCCCTGGTTATTTTTATTTTTTTTTAAAGTGGGTTTGCAGGCCCTGTTGGATGAACTAAAGGTGGAAGGGCTTTCACATCCCGGGTGGTTTGCAACCTGGTGCTTTTCAGGTTGGTCTCCTGTTACGCTACATTTGGGGGGAGATTCCTGCTTTCTCACTTTCTTCCCGCGATTGATTTGATACCCAAAGCCCTTTCCAGTGTGAAGTTGTATGCAACAGTTATTTCCCAAAGCACACCCACTTACTTTATCTGACCTCCTGGGTGTCCCAGTTTCCAGGTCCCCTCCTCCACCTTAAATAACTTGCTCCAAGGCAGGCTGCTGTTTTCTCCCTTATCTGCTCCTTCCACACAGCAAATTGCTACTCCCCCCTCCCCGCCCTCCCAACCTAGTACATATATATACAGAACCCCACCCAACTTGTTTCTTTACCCAAAGTCTTCTGGTCAACACAGAACCTGAAGTTCCAGAGGGGGGAAAACCAGGTGAGCAAGGAAAGCTTTCACAGAAATATTAGCAAATTTTCCATTCATGACTGGCTGGTGTTTGGGGGGTAGGGGAGGAGGCTTGTGACCTAAATGACAAATGCATGGCTTTTTTGGGGGGGGGGTCCCTGCATTAAACTGTTCTGTGCTGCCCTTCAGACTTCTTATATGTGCTTCCAAGCACATGGAAAATGCATACATGCCCTTCACTAGTTTAGTCATTTTCTGACATTCTACTTTAAGAGGGAACAGCTGGAATAGCTCAGTGGGCAATGCATGAGACTCTTAATCTCAGGGTTGTGGGTTTGAGCCCCAAGTTGGGGGGGGGAAGTATTCCTGCATTGCAGGGGCTGGACTAGAGGACCCTCGTGGGTCCCTTCCAAATGCTACAATTTAGTGATTCCACATTGATACGTCCTGTGTGGCTTGCCAGGTAACCCTTGTATATTGCAGGGGTGGGTTTAGGGCACATACAGTACTTGGTGCATGCAGACTGCTGGCTAAGTGTGCTAGTGAACATCACTGCCACACTGCATGAATGTCTAGACCCCTGGAACATATTGCAGGAGAAGAGTCCTAGCAGTGAGCAAACTATCAAGCTGAGCTGCCATGGGAAAGTTCCGAGGAAGGTGATCCTGGAGACTGATTCTGGATGCAATTTGGGAACCAAAACCCCATTTTTTTGCTTGTTGTCTGCAGTTGCTAGGCGATCACAACCCAACAGGTCTCTCCTGTTGTTTTCTGCAAAATGTCTGAGCCAAGCGAATATTGGGGAGATTTGTGCATTTCTGTATGGGTGGAAGGACAATGTTCCTGTTTGGTCAAGCATTGCTCAGTTGTTTGCGGTGCCCGAGGAAGGGAATATAAAGGGACTATTGAGAGGGGCCTGGTGTAGTCTGAACATGTAGATCAGCCTTCAGCTGGGCCGGCTGGGAGTGATGGGAGCTGCAGTCCTCTATCTGAAGAACTGTCCAGCCCAAATCACATCTTAATTTTGTTGCTCATCAACAGCTGACACCCAGGCAAAGAACTGGCTAGTCTTCCTCACTACGGCGAGATCATAGAATTATAGTGTTGCAAGGGTTCCTGAGGGTCATTCAGTCCATCTCCCTGCAGCGCAGGAATCTCTGTTCCTGGCTTGCTTGGAGAAACCGCAGATAAGAACAAACTTATTTCCTTGGGGGAAGCTGTTCTTGCAAGCCCCAAAAGACTGCTCGGGGGAAAAGAAAAATAACAGAAACAAATAGCAGGCTGGGAGCTAAGCAATAGTAGGAAAAATGCTCTTCTGACAAGTCAAAGTCACACCTGTGCTATTAATCCAAAGAGCAGCTCTAGTAAAGGCGGAAGACTTAGGAATATTTTGTGGGTTTCCTGGCATCTCGCGGCTATCTCAGGCTATTTAGGCAGAGACCAGTCACCTGAAGAAGTGACTTCAGGTTATCTTCTTCGTGGGAAGATGTAATGTGACTCAGGTGGGTTGCCTGGGAAGCACCATTAGGCATCCCATGATGACACCCTTTTTGGGACACTTTGCAACAGCACGCACTTCTTTTTGGCTAGTGAAGGCCACTTCGCAAATCGGTCTCCTTCCTGATAGCATTTAGACCCCAGAGCATCTATCAGGTACCTTGAAGGCACCTCTGTAAAGAAGAAAGACGGGGGGGGGGGCAGAGATGCATTGTATTTGCTTAAATTAGAGGAGCCATTTCTACAGCTACATTTATCCATATATATTAGGATATGCAAAATTTTAGCAGAACTGCAACCCACTTTGTCCTTTGTTTAAAGCAGCGTTTCTCAGCCTTTTTCCGACCGTGGCCCCCTTCCGAACTAGTTTCCTTCCTGTGAACCCTCTGTTCTACCAGTAGAAAGGTAGCTAGTTAAATGTTTTGTTCATAAATAGAACATGTTTTATTTATAATTTTTATAATTTACACAATAACATAAAAATTTATACTTTTAAGAGTTTCTCAATCAATGGGACCCTTGTGCTTGATGACCAAAAACAAGCTTTTTAAAAAATCCGGTTCTATTGCTGTGAGGGATAACCAAATATCACCTCTGTCCATTATGTTAAGGCAATTCTGCGTTAGACTGAGTAAACACTGTATTTTTCCGTCTATAAGACACCCCCCCCCCCAAAAAAATGTGTAAGGTGCCCACTATTTTTGCGGCAACAACCAATCGCCAGTCCACCCTCGGCACTATTTGTGTATAAGACCCCCCCCCCCTCAATTTTTGACATTTTAAAGGAAAAAATCCTAGTCTTATACATGGAAAAATACGGTAATTCACACGACTGAAACCTGATTCTACCAAATACGAAGTAGGAAATGCCATGAAAAACAAATCTGCTTTATCCCAAAGCTGTGGAAACTTTTTAAAGATATTCTGTTTTCTTTTTTATTCTTGGTCACTTCTCTCTTTTCTTCACTTCTCACGTCCCTCTGTAGTCCCCTAGTCTCATGCCATGGACCCCCCCCCCCATTTACATGATTTTCACCTGTTTCCCCCTTGGAATATCCTGGGTGCCCCTAGGGGGCCATATGGCCCCCGGTTGAGAAACACTGGTTTTAAATGATGGATAAACAGCCACCCAGCTGCATTGGGTGCAGTGAGATAGAAAGGATACTGGACAACACCCCAAGGTGGGTGCAGCAGCTGAACGCCTTGAAAACTGGGTTTGAATCCCACCTGAGCCATTGAAAAGGTTTGCCACCTCTTTTCCCGGCCCTGGTCCTACGCAGTTAATGGCTGCCTGGCAAACAAACTAAGGAGGCGAAATATTCCAATGCATGCCTGGAGGGAAAAGGTCACTAGTTTAATTTCTTTGTGAAGCTAGTAACCCACCCAATGAATCATTGGGTGTGCCTTGCACAACCCCTCAGTTTTCGGTATCTGCAAAAGGAGGCGTGTAGCCTTCTTGACACGGTTGCAAACAGTGCCAGATTTACGTATAAGCTAAACAAGACCTATAGCTTAGGGCCCCACTCTCTTGGGGGGCCCCCCAAATTTTTTTGAAGGGAAAAAAAACTGGATGTACATTTCCAAAATATAAGATAAAAAACAAGTAAAATAAAACCTACATATAGCAACAGTGTTTTGTTTGGTTTTGTGTTAGGCTCCTATGATGTAAGTAATGGGCCCTGCCTGCTAGCCTGCTCCCTAAAATATCACTGGTTTGCTCATTTCTACATATAGGGTGCCTACATTCTGCATGGACTGGTTGCATGGCAACATGCGCAGATAGCTTTAGATACCTATTAGGTCCATAAATTACCACACAGCATATACAGCCGTACCTTGTGTTGCATTCACTGTGGGCTGTGAACGGCGCAGGTTACGAACGCGGCACCCACGGAAGTATTTACTTCTGGGTTTCGTCGCATGCGCAGAAGCGCTCCGCAGTTTGTGCAGGTCATGCCTGTGCAGAAAAGCGATACCGTGTTTTTGCACATGTGCAAATGCGCTGCTCAGGTTATGGACTTTTCGGGGATGTGAACGGCACCCTGGAATGGATCGGGTCCATAACCCGAGGTACCACTGTATTCAACACAAAAAAACAGTGACAATATGTTGTTGACAAAGGAGAGCTGGACATATAAAGGCCCCCATTAGCTTGAGTAGCATAGGATCCTCATCAAACCTAAATCCGGCCCTGGTTGCAAAGAATAACAGCCGTGTGTGTGTGTGTGTGAGAGAGTGTGTTGTAAAGCACTATACATGCTAAAACTGTGCAGTAGAAGCTATTTTTTTAAAAAATAAAATGAATGTCGTGTAGACTACCTAGCCCCGGAAAGAGAAATGCCAGAAGCATATCCATTCATGTCTGCCTGTACCATGCAGAAGTCAGGAACTGCACTACAGTCCCTAGAAATCTAAACTGCGTTGAGAGCTGAAGCGCAGATACTTTGAAGTAAGCTGCATTGAAATCAATGGGATTTACTTTCAAGTAAATGTTTTTAGGATTGGACTTTTAAGCTCATTGATTTCAGTGGCAGTTGAGCACAGTAAAGTGCTTAATTCTCATTGATTTCAACAGGACTTTCTCTCCCATAAAATCCGGTGGCACCTTGGAGGCTAACTAGTTTATTGTGGCCTGAGGTTTTTCCTCCTCTAAGGAGATACATCTTCATGAATCCACATCTCTTAAAATGAGGTTACCAGCAGAGCAATAATAATAATAATACCAAAAAAAAGTCCAGCCAGAAACGCCACTATCCTTTTAACAGAGGTTTGACATGTAGAGATCAGCAACCGTGGCTTTTAATAGCATGGAGTTAAATGTGATAAAACCTCTCTGTCAAAGGCATGGCTGCTCAGAATTTGGCAACCTTGTTTAAAATACAAAAACACCTGGCAAATGTAAACGGATATGCTTTCCGGCAATTCTCGGAAGGAGTCAGTTGTGGGATGAAACTATCACAGGCTTTGCCCTTAACAGAAGGCAAAAAAATGTAGGCTACTCCAGGTCTGAGTACCGGTATATCATTTGTGTCAGGGCAAACTCTAGTGACAGTAAATAATTTAGACACATTTCCTTGGTTGGGACACCAGCCAACACTTTCTTTTAGAAAGGTAACTTGAAGAGATCCCCTAAGGGTTGCTGTACAAACTGCTGACTTGTGTGCAGATTAAAAATGGTGTTTTGTGCCAGTCCTGTAGGGTTTATATCCACAACTCCCACATAATTTTCTTGGGCCCAGTCCCAAACGAAGCCGATCCGGCTTTCATGAAAGGGAAGTTCCGTTCTTTTATCAAAACTGTGTGGACAGAAACTCCTGATAATGGTTGGATTGTACACACTACAGTTCCACCCTTAATTTTCCTCCAGCGCTGCTGGTCCCTTTTAATTTCAGATAACCGCGCGTTATCTGACAGCGTAACGTGTTCCCCAGGGCTAGAACTACCAAGGATATGTGCCGCCTGTAGGCAAGATCATTGGAGACACGGGCCTCATTCATACCCAGCACTGAAAGCACTATGATGCTTATTTAAACAAACATGGCTTCCCCCCTCCCAAAGATTTCTGGGAGCTGTAATGCGTTAAAAGTGCTGAGAGTTTTGAGGAGACACCTATTCCTCTCACAGAGCAACAACTATCAGAGTTCCCCGTGGATTAATTGTTAATTCAATCTGAAAATTGTAGCTCTGTGAGGGGAATGGGTCTCGCCCAACGGCACCCTTAGCAAACAACAGCTCCCAGAATTCTTTGGGTGAAGCTGTGTCTGTTTAGAGTGCCATCATAGTGCTTTTAATGTATAGTTGAATGTGGCCATAGTCTTTTGGTGAAAGATTGTTTTCTGCTGCTCCAGAGAAGCGGACACGGGGGGGCAATGGATTCAAACTACAAGAAAGAAGATTCCACCTAAACATTAGGAAGAACTTCCTGACAGTGAGAGCTGTTCGGCAGTGGAATTTGCTGCCAAGGAGTGTGGTGGAGTCTCCTTCTTTGGAGGTCTTTAAGCAGAGGCTTGACAGCCATCTGTCAGGAGTGCTTTGATGGTGTTTCCTGCTTGGCAGCGGGTTGGACTGGATGCCCCTTGTGGTCTCTTCCAACTCTATGATTCTATGATTCTATTTGCAAGCAGCCCATATCTATTATTATTTATGGTATTTGGTAGTCACTTTTCTTACAAATAAAATCAGAGGGCCCATGCGCACCGTACATTTAAAACACTTTCGTATCCCTTTAAACAATCATGACTTTCCCCAAAAGACTCCTGGGAACTGTAGTTTGTTAAGAGTTGTTAGGAGGCATACACACCCCTTCCACTCAGAACTATAATTTTCACAGTGGTCTAGAAGGATTATTTGGGGGATAAAAATGTGTTTTAAATATATGGTGTGTACACAGCAGTTCTATGTGAAAATCTGAAGGCATCCTCTGTTGACCCTGACCAATTTCCTCATCCTCAGCCTCTTCCTTTCACAGATTTCAGGATTCTTTCACAGAGCAGATATATTTGCTAAGAAGGTGTGAGCTTCTTGTCCTCTCAAGGCGTTTCCTGTATTGTTTGGAAATAGGAGTTCTTCCACTTTGTATTTGGGGCCTTGCCCAAAATGCTCACTCAGATTGTCTGGGAACAAGCTAGATTTCTGCCTCAAATGTCTCCATGCAACCCTCAAGGAGAGCTGAAAAGCTAAGACCATCTCAACGTGGCTTCAAACAAGAGCAAGAACGGGTGTTCGGGGCCTGTTTGAGCAGTTGCGGTTGTAGGAACACAGCCCGAGGAGGTCATACAAGGATCTCCGCAAGAGATCGGCTATCTGAGCACGAGTCTACCTTGTTGCCATGCCAACAGGTCTCCATCTTCCTCCACCCTAGCAAGATGCCATGAAGCAAAGGGAGTCATTTTGAGGGCCATTAAAGATAGCAGCAGGATAGAACCGAACCACCACAATCCACAGGGGAAGGGTCCCTTTGACCAAATCCCACAAAAATGAGCAGGAGCTGTGCAGCAAGACAGGCTGCGTACACAATACCAGCTTAAAACACAGCTAGGTCAATTTGGATTGGAGGTGGTTTCTTGGGAGGGGGGGGTGCATCAAAAGGCAGCATTTCCTGAGGAACGACATGATTTTACACCACTTCCCAAGTGGTGGGCATGGGAGCCAACTGGATGCAAAGTAAACAGGAGTGTGTACGCGCCTGGTTTGCATGTCATTTGAAAGCCACGGTTAAGTTGAACTATCGTTTAAAGGCTAGGAAACAGAGCAGACATTGTAGGTGCTTCATTCTTCCCCCTGCCGGGTGCTAAGCAATGGTTTAGCTTAGTATTACTGTACACCAAAACCCCAGATTTGGGATTTATGTCTCACTTTAAGCAAAACACAAGTTGTAACCGTAGTTTTTTCTTGGCGTACTGCTCATGGTTTGGGGGAAAACAAACCACGAGCCTGGGTTTGCATGTAATCCTAAACCAAACCATGGCTTAGCACCCTGCAGTGAAGTAGGCAGCAGGGAAGGAGTGAAACAGCCATTAAACCCCCCCCCCCTGCCATGGACCAGCAGATTGCACATTTACACTTCAACCACAATTAAGCTTAACTATGGTTTAAGCCAGGCACAGGCAACCCCGGCCTGCCAGATGTTTTGGGACTACAATTCCCATCATCCTTGACCACTGGTCCTGTTAGCTAGGGATCATGGGAGTTGTAGTCCCAAAACATCTGGGGGGGCCTAGGTTGCCTATGCCTGGTTTAAGATAAAGGGAGGGGGCCAGCAAAAAGCCTCAAAATACAGGCCAGGATTGGTGAGTGCATACCCTCCAGTATTTCTCTGAAGAAAATATGTTCCATAATGATAATGATAATTTTATCAGTTATACTCTGTCCCTCTGACTGTGTTGCCCCAGCCACTCTGGGCAGCTTCAAATATAATAAAGCATTAAACATTTAAAAACTTCCCTATACAAGGCTGCCTTCACATGTTGTATAGTTACTTATCTCCTTTCCTTGGGGGTTGCAAAACTCCATACCTTTCAACATTTCTCTAATGAAAATAGGGACGTCCTAAAGAAAAGCGGGACATTTCTTTTTTCATTTACGATTTTCAATTTTACACATTTCAATAATTTTATAATCATTATAACTATTCAAAACATGACTTCCTTCCCCCTCTTTCTGAGGTTCCTTAAATTTATTTTTAATATTTTCTGCATATCCAAATTAACTTAATTTGCTCATTTATTCATCTACTTTAAATATATACTCTTATAAAACTGCAGGTTATTACAATAACCCTGCCAATGTTCTTATCCGTTTACAGTTTATTTGTAAATATTCAATAAACCATTTCCATTCTTTTATTAAAAGTTTGTTATCTTGATTTTTTATTTTTCCAGTAAGTTTTGCCATTTCTGCATATTCCATAAGTTTTTGAATCCATTCTTCTTTCCCTGGGACTTCTTCTTTCCATTTTTGGGCAAGTAACATAGCTGCATACATGAATAAATTTCTATACAGTTTGGGTAATTCTGTCCCTATAATTCCTAAAAGGAAAGCTTCTGGTTTGTTTTTTGTTTTTTTTACAAACATTATTTTAAACATCTTTTTCAATTCATTATATATTATTTCGGGATCAAATCATAAACCAAGACGGCTTCTGTAAATCAGGGACTGTCCCTGGAAAATAGGGACACCTGGAGGGTCTGTGAGTTGGTTGGTTCCAAGGGCTCGCTGTTACCCAAAGCATATTAAATCCCACAGCTGGGGTCTGGGTCTGATGGTGGGGAATAACTGGAGCTCCCCTGCCTCTCCTCTCCACTTTCCAGGAGCTGACATGGCCTATCAGACGGAGTTCATCATTGATGCCCAGCCACAAGCTGCTGGCACCAGCTACACTTTGAGCAACCAGGGGGCCTGGAATACAGAACTGTGTGACTGCTGTTCTGATATGGGCATCTGTGAGTAATTTGGGGGGCGTCGGCAGCTAGCAGTTCCTTTCTGCCACTCAAGTGGTTGGCTGTACACAAGAAGAAGGAAGGAGGGCTAATGAGCTGTCGGTCAGGCAATCAGAAGAGCCAGGAAACTTAAGATTTTGCCACTGACCCGGTTGATTCCTGAAGCATCGATCCACGGGGCTGGCCTTTCCCTGCCTGCCTTGCCTGGAAAGAGCAAGATTCTTGAAATCAGAAGTTAGCCAACCTAGAAGGGGCGAGGGATCGGTTGCTGCTAATACGTGTGGCTGTTTTTACTGCTGGTACTTGCAGCAAACCGTTACAGTGTGGAGTTATCTTGTACAGGGTCTCGGCCAGGCATGCCCTTTCCCAGGATACTCCATTACCCATTTCTCCCAAGGTCCGTTCCCTGCCCACTAGTCAATAAACATGCTCAGTCTGCACTGGGTTGTTGTTGTTTTTTTGGCCCCCTCTCGCCCCCAATGATTTTTGTATATCTGCGAAACGTGGTGTTCTTTCAAAACAGATGGCACCTCCCTCGTGTGCAGTGCGTGCCTTTTTTGTATTGTCACTTAAAACTGCTTGGCGCAATGCAGAAATTAGGAATAGCATGGGCCCTGGCGTCAGATTCAGCATCTAAATGTAATGGCAAACAGCATTGGGGAGAAAACGAAAATACAGGGGAAGAGGTAATTAGGAAGAATGAGGTGAAACATTAGGAAGAAACAGGCCGATGGAAGGAATCTTCTGCATTAGGCTTATGCAGGAAGCTTAGGATTAGGAGACAGTGATGTGTAGTGGTCAGAGTGACAGACAGATGCAACTGCGACCTGCGCTGTGCGAAGAAAGGGAGGCAAGCAAACCAGCCTAGCTAACCCCTTCTCCTCCTTAACCTCACTGCTGCCACCAAGTGGATATTTTTATTTTTATCTCGCTGCCTCCGCTAAACAGCTTTTTAATTCTCTGGATTCAACTGGCACAACCTACTCCCAGTACTGGTTAGAGCGGTATGGCAATTAGACATGTTTTGAATAACTAGCCCCCAGACCATTCCGCCTGCCAAAAAAAACCCCCAAAACATGCATTTACCATATTTTTATGTGTATAAGACGCGCCCCATGTATACGACGCCCCCTATTTTTGAGCCCAAAATGAAGAAATAATTAATTGCAAACATTCAGTGTATAAGACGACCCCCAATTTCAAACTAATTTGGGGGGGGGGATGTAGTCTTATACACGGAAAAATACAGTACTTAAAGTAATGCATGATTCTATGAAAGCAGAGGTGGTCATCCAAATTGGTGGCCTTTACCACCTCCTGGAGTTTTGAGTTCCATAGTTTTAAGTCTGCTCCACCTTTTGCATGACAGCCTCTCTGGACTATAATCTCTCCCCTTAACCTTCCTTTCTCCCAGCTAAACATATCCATATCCCCTATAGGACTTGGTTTCCAGAACCCTCACTGGAAATCAATTGCCTTCCTCTGGATACATGCAGAATGCCTCTGTCTCCCTTCCTCCAGGTCTCTGTGGTACCTTCGTTCCGTGCATCCTTGCCTGCCGTGTGTCAGAGCAGGCAGGTGAGTGCTGCTGCCTCCCATACCTGCCTGGCACTCTCATTGCTCTGCGGACCGGTGTGCGCGAGAGATTCCACATTGCGGTGAGATGTGGGAAGTCAAATAAAGATGGGTTTGGGGAGAAGGGTTGGGGTGGTAGTTGAACTGATGGGCTGGCCGGGGTTGGGGTGGGGTTGGGGTTGCTGTTCTGCTCCAAAAGAAAAGCCCAGTCTGTTTCAATGGATTCATTTTTATAGGTTCAGAATTAGGCACGGGGGAGGAATCTGATTCAGTTCACATTTAAAAGCAAACCTTCCCAATTTGCATTTTCTGACACAATACACGAACCAAAACGCAGCCGTCCTTTAAAATTTGTACTTCTCTGAATGTTGCAATGAAGTTCAAGCAATGTGTACAAAAATGCAAATACTAGGGTAAGGTGTGCATTGAAATGCATATATTACAGCAAAGGCCATACAAAAAGGCATTATGTATGGGAACATTGCTTTGCAAAAAATGTGTAAATTAGGCAAAACTGCATACAAACTATATTAAGAGAAGTTTGCATCAAAATGCTAATAAGTTTCATAGCAGCTTAAAAAAACAAAAACCCTGCAAATTGATGTGGAAATGTGGAGAACTTAAGACTGGAATAATTTAAAAAAATGAGATGAACAAAAATTGACAGATTTGCCCATCCCTACTCAAAATATGTTGGTACGTAGCAAGCTAGTTATGCACCTGAAACCTACCAAGAAAGAAGACACAAGAGCGGTGGATGGGCTGGGTATAAGTAGTAAATCATCATTTACCCATTGCTGGTATTCTTACCATGATTAGAATTCATTAGGGCTGCCCAACTTTTCAGCTGACTTTTCAGCTGAAGTCCGGCTTTTAGCAGCAGCTTGATGCGCAGGCACGATCAAGTGACAATGTGTTTCGTTTTCATTAAAAGCTTTATTTGCTGACTTCTGCATATTACACTGCTACTAAATGCATGAAGACATTCTGGGCCATTTTATTCTAGTCATTTGGCAGTATTTGATTGCAGGGATTAATAGGAAGGGAGGGCCTCTTCTGTGGTGGCCCCCTGTATTTGGAATACCCTCCCCAGGGAGGCCTGCCTGGCACCTAAGTTGTTTTCCCTTATGCCCCAAGTGAAGTGTCATTTATTTTCCTGACGGATGTTGCTTTTGAATTGACTTTCATCATTGCTTTGGGACTCCTTCGGAAAACGAACCTTGCTCATAAGAACCGGAAACACAATTGCATATTCAAAAGTAAAGTGCTCTTGCAATTTTTTTTTATAGTGCTATAATAATCAATGTGTGGGCGGTGTGCCTTTGCTGAACCAGCTCTAAGGCTGATTTGCCTGAGTCTGGCCAAAATGAATCCCTAGATGGTTAGTAATTTCAGCCTCTGTCTCAATTACAAGCCAGTTTTGTCTCTTGGGAGCTACACAACTTCACTTGCCCCCCGACCTTCCATTTTAACACAGCCCCTTTGTTTCCGAAACCCAGGGCTCCATTTGTGAGGACTGGGTGGTCATGGCCTGCTGTCCATTCTGCGGCCTCTGTCAACTCGCCCGAGAGCTGAACACCAAGAACTGAAGCAGAAGAGAAGCTGGCAGACATTCTTCACTCCTGCAGGGAGAATGAAGTAGCTGGATCAATGGCAGTGAGGGACGGAGGCCAGCTTCTGAACCCAGAAGCGTATCAACTGCAGAGCAAAAGACCTATTGTCCTTGCACAAGGAAAGAGGAAAAGATATGGCTCTCTTCTGTTCAGCCCCTATGGTCATCCCACCTTGAAAATTGTGTCAAAATAAAATAATCATTGTCTCAAACTGCATGAGTCTTTGTTTTTTTGGAAGAACGGGCTAAGTGAGAATCAGTGTGATCCCCTGGCCCGATAGAAGACTTAGGGGTGCCAGGTGGCCAGGGGGTTAAGAAAAGACAACCTAGATGCTCCTGTCTGTCTAATCAAGGACTCATATACAGAAATCAGCCCATGAAGCTTTTTTCACGGCATGGAGGAAAACTTCTGGGAGAGGCAGAAGTTCTCAGGTTCAATCCTTGACAGCCTGAGTTGAAAAGGTTAGGGCTAAGGTGATGGGAAAGACCTCTCCAGGAGTGCTGCTGCCAGTCAGAGCAGACCTACTGAGCTAAACCAGAAGAACAGATAGTTTGGTCTGACAGAAGGAAGCATCCTTTGATCAGCTTTGAGGATTGAACCCAACCAAGTGCAAGCACTTGTGTTGTTGTTGTTGTTCAGTCGTTCAGTCGTGTCCGACTCTTCGTGACCCCATGGACCAGAGCACGCCAGGCACGCCTATCCTTCACTGCCTCCCGCAGTTTGGCCAAACTCATGTTAGTAGCTTCGAGAATACTGTCCAACCATCTCATCCTTTGTCGTCCCCTTTTCCTTGTGCCCTCCATCTTTCCCAACATCAGGGTCTTTTCCAGGGAGTCTTCTCTTCTCATGAGGTGGCCAAAGTACTGGAGCCTCAACTTCAGGATCTGTCCTTCTAGTGAGTACTCAGGGCCGATTTCCTTGAGAATGGATAGGTTTGATCTTCTTGCAGTCCATGGGACTCTCAAGAGTCTCCTCCAGCACCATAATTCAAAAGCATCAATTCTTCGGCGATCAGCCTTCTTGATGGTCCAGCTCTCACTTCCGTACATTACTACTGGGAAAACCATAGCTTTAACTATACGGACCTTTGTTGGCAAGGTGATGTCTTTGCTTTTTAAGATGCTGTCTAGGTTTGTCATTGCTTTTCTCCCAAGAAGCAGGCGTCTTCTAATTTCGTGACTGCTGTCACCATCTGCAGTGATCATGGAACCCAAGAAAGTGAAATCTCTTACTGCCTCCATTTCTTCCCCTTCTATTTGCCAGGAGGTGATGGGACCAGTGGCCATGATCTTAGTTTTTTTGATGTTGAGCTTCAGACCATATTTTGCGCTCTCCTCTTTTACCCTCATTAAAAGGTTCTTCAATTCCTCCTCACTTTCTGCCATCAAGGTTGTATCATCAGCATATCTGAGGTTGTTGATATTTTTTCCGGCAATCTTAATTCCGGTTTGGGATTCATCCAGCCCAGCCTTTCGCATGATGAATTCTGCATATAAGTTAAATAAGCCGGGAGACAATATACAGCCTTGTCGTACTCCTTTCCCAATTTGAACCAATCAGTTATTCCATATCCAGTTCTAACTGTAGCTTCTTGTCCCACATACAGATTTCTCAGGAGACGGATGAGGTGATCAGGCACTCCCATTTCTTTAAGAACTTTCCATAGTTTGCTGTGGTCGACACAGTCAAATGCTTTTGCGTAGTCAATGAAGCAGAAGTAGATGTTTTTCTGGAACTCTCTAGCTTTCTCCATAATCCAGCGCATGTTTGCAATTTGGTCTCTGGTTCCTCTGCCCCTTCGAAATCCAGCTTGCACTTCTGGGAGTTCTCGGTCCACGTACTGCTTAAGCCTGCCTTGTAGAATTTTAAGCATAACCTTGCTAGCGTGTGAAATGAGTGCAATTGTGCGGTAGTTAGAGCATTCTTTGGCACTGCCCTTCTTTGGGATTGGGATGTAAACTGATCTTCTCCAATCCTCTGGCCACTGCTGAGTTTTCCAAACTTGTTGGCATATTGAGTGTAGCACCTTAACAGCATCATCTTTTAGGATTTTAAATAGTTCAGCTGGAATATCATCACTTCCACTGGCCTTGTTGTTAGCGAGGCTTTCTAAGGCCCATTTGACTTCACTCTCCAGGATGTCTGGCTCAAGGTCAGCAACCACACTACCTGGGGTGTATGAGACATCTATATCTTTCTGGTATAGTTCCTCTGTGTATTCTTGCCACCTCTTCTTGATGTCTTCTGCTTCTGTTAGGTCCTTTCCACTTTTGTCCTTAATTGTGGTAATCTTTGTACGAAATGTTCCTTTCATATCTCCAATTTTCTTGAACAGATCTCTGGTTTTTCCCATTCTGTTATTTTCCTCTATTTCTTTGCATTGCTCGTTTAAAAAGGCCCTCTTGTCTCTCCTTGCTATTCTTTGGAAATCTGCATTCAATTTCCTGTATCTTTCACTATCTCCCTCGCATTTTGCTTGCCTTCTCTCCCCCGCTATTTTTAAGGCCTCATTGGACAGCCACTTTGCTTTCTTGCATTTCTTTTTCATTGGGATGGTTTTCGTTGCTGCCTCCTGTATAATGTTACGAGCATCCATCCACAGTTCTTCAGGCACTCTATCCACCAAATCTAAGTCCTTAAACCTGTTTTTCACTTCAACTGTGTATTCATAAGGAATTTGATTTAGATTGTATCTTACTGGCCCAGTGGTTTTTCCTACTTTCTTCAGTTTAAGCTGGAATTTTGCTATAAGAAGCTGATGATCAGAGCCACAGTCAGCTCCAGGTCTTGTTTTTGCTGAGTGTATAGAGCTTCTCCATCTTTGGCTGCAGAGAATATAATCAATCTGATTTCGATGTCGCCCATCTGGTGATGTCCATGTGTAGAGTCGTCTCTTGTGTTGTTGGAAAAGAGTGTTTGTGATGACCAGCTTGTTCTCCTGACAGAACTCTATTAGCCTTTGCCCTGCTTCATTTTGAACTCCAAGGCCAAACTTGCCAGTTGTTCCTTTTATCTCTTGACTCCCTACTTTAGCATTCCAATCCCCTATAATGAGAAGAACATCCTTCTTTGGTGTCATTTCTATAAGGTGTTGTAAGTCTTCATAGAATTGGTCAATTTCAGTTTCTTCAGCACTGGAAGTTGGTGCATAAACTTGGATTACTGTGATGTTAAAAGGACTGCCTTGGATTCGTATCGAGATCAATCTATCATTTTTGAAATTGCATCCCAGTACAGCTTTCGCCACTCTTTTGTTGACTATGAGGGCCACTCCATTTCTTTTACGGGATTCCTGCCCGCAGTAGTAGATATGATAGTCATCTGAACTGAATTCGCCCATTCCCGTCCATTTTAGTTCACTGATGCCTAGGATGTCAATGTTTATTCTTGCCATCTCATTTTTGACCACATCCAGCTTACCAAGGTTCATGGTTCTTACATTCCAGGTTCCTATGCAATACTTTTCTTTACAGCATTGGACTTTCCTTTCGCTTCCAGGCATATCCGCAACTGAGTGTCCTTTCGGCTTTGGCCCAGCCGCTTCATCAGCTTTGGATCTACTTGTACTTGTCCTCCGCTCTTCCCCAGTAGCATGTTGGACGCCTTCCGACCTGAGGGGCTCATCTTCCAGCGTCATATCTTTTATATGCCTGTTGTCTTTGTCCATGGAGTTTTCTTGGCAGGGATACTGGAGTGGGTTGCCAGTTCCTCCTCCAGGTGGATCACATTTGGTCCAAACTCTCCACTATGACCTGTCCATCTTGGGTGGCCCTGCACGGCATAGCTCATAGCTTCCCTGAGTAATTCAAGCCCCTTCGCCACGACAAGGCAGTGATCCATGAAGGGGCAAGCACTTGTGAAACACAGACAATTGTACATTCCGTGCCTGCTGAGCCATGCAGCCACCTTCTTCCCTATCCTCTGTTGCTTCACCTCTGGTGATTGTAGGCGCCTCAGGGCAAGGACTACCAACAAGGATGGAGCTAAATAAATAAATATTATCTCAATTGAGTACAAAGTAACTTAATGCTATAAATTAACAGGCCCAACTGAACCATCCCATATTACCTTCTCAGACAGCGTAATCCTATGTTCGTATACTTGGAAGTAAGTCCATCGGTGTTCAGCTGGGCCGAGGTAACGTGCAAAAGAGCAGAACCTCTTTGTTTATCGCCACTGTATTTTCATGTGTCTTACAGCCGCAATGTGAGGTCAGGGTGCCCTAAAAGGTATTTAAAATATTCTATAAATAAAATAACAGATAAACAGATAAGGTTTGCAAAGCTGAGGGAAGATTAACTGACCCATTAAATACAAAGGATTGGTCAGATAAGCAAGAAAAAAAATCTAGTCCTTTATCCTCGACCCACCAACAATTAATACAAATACATGTGTGCTACTACAGCTGCAAGAATGTTATTTGCCCCAAAGTGGAAGGATGAAGAGGTCATGAAGAAAGAAGATTGGATACAGAAACTAATGGGGTAGGCCTATGCAGAAATGGCAAAAGTTACCGGAAGAATAAGAAATCAAGATAATAAACTTTTTAGAAAGGAGTGGAAGTGGTCTATTGAGTATTTATAAACAAACTGTAAACAGATCAAGACATTGGCAGGATTATTGTAAAAACCTGCAACTTTATATATATAATGTTGTTGTTGTTGTTGTTGAATTTGTATACCGTCCTTCATCTGAAGATCACAGGGCAGTTCAAAACATAAAAATATATGAGATATATATGAGAATAGATGATTAAAAGAGTAAATTAAGGCAATCTGCAGTATGCAGGAAAAGACGAAAATAAATGTAAGGAACAGCAGAAAGAGGGGGAAGGGAGCGAAAACTGAAAATGTCAAAGCTTGGTTAAATAATTGTTGTAAATTATTATTGTTATAAATGAAAATTATTTGTATTTAAAAAATACAAATAAGAACAAAATGAAATACTTATACTGCAGAAAGCACAAACATATCATATACTACAGTATTCTTTATAGATCTGGTCGACTGCATAAACAAGAAAGCCACTATTGCCCTCACCCTTCAGATTTTTTTGTTTTTGTGGGGGGGGGGGCATGCTGGGGTTGGAGTCCAGCAATATCACAGAATTGTAGAGTTGGAAGGGATCCTGATCATGGTCATCTAGCAATGCAGGAATCTATCAGAAGGCCTACCGGTTCCCTAGCAAATGAGAAAAAGGTGAGAGGTGCGCCAGCCAGAAAACAGGAACTAACCACGCACACTTCACACAGATGCTCTAGTCTATTGCAGCCTTTGCCACCCCGGTGTCCCGCTTAGAGGTTTTGGACTACAACTCCCATCAGCCTCAGCATCCAGCCATGCTGGCTAGGGCTGATGGGAGTTGCAGTCCAAGAATCGGTGGGGGGGGCGGGCTGCTTTTGTTACGCCCATGCGGGAAAGGTGGCGCTTCCGCACTCTCCTTCGCCCTCACTCGCTACGGGAGCTGCTAGCACGTGAAGACTACATTTCCCAGCATGCTCCCCCTCCCGCCTGCTAACGTAAACGCCCGTTCCTCCCCCTGCCACGCAGCCACACTCCGCTTCCGGAGGAGAGGAGCTGGACCGAATTCCAAAGGAGGCAGGTGAGTGAGCGGGGGTTCCGCTGTTGCCAGGGGCAACCCTGGATGCAGGGGGAGTCTTGGTCGCAGAGCATCCTCTGGGCCGCTCTCAGGGGGACGCGCCTGGAAGGGGGCTTATTTTTATTTTATTTTTCTGAGCCTGTAGCTCCCCTGCCCCGCTTGCAAGCCACCCAAAAGCCGCTAAAATGTGTGAGACACACCCTGCGCTATCAGGGCTTTAGCGAGGCAAGGCCTTGTCATCAAGCTGTGCTCAGGGGATTAGGTGCCCACCCTGAGCCGGCAGTAAACCAAACTGGACACCGCTCCTCTCTTCTCTCCTTAAACCTTGCATCTTGGCTAATAAGGAGGCGGACTTCGGTAATATGGCGCCCTGAGCGAGGACAAAATTTGACGCTCCCCCTCCCCAATGTTTCTTATTTACCCATATGTTTACCCGTATAAATATAGGTATTGTTATTATTAGGCTTCCTTTTGGCTCTGCACCCTGTGCAGGAGAACTGCCCAAACTGCCCAAAATCCAGTGCTGACTGCCTTATATTCAGCCAGACCATTGGGGTCCATCTAGCTTAGGATTATTGTCTGTATCGGTGCTGGCAGCAGCTTTCCAGGAATTTCAGGCAGGGGGGGGGTCATTCCCAGCCCTGCATGGAGATGCTGGGGATTGAAGCTAGAATCATAGAATCTTATCTCATTATACATAACAAAGCCATCTTTAGCCATCTCACCCCTTCCCTGCAAGACTAATTGCAGCCGTTTAGAGTCGTCAACAGGTTTTCCACACTTATCAGCCTATCACCCATTCCCACCACCCTTCTGAGTAATACCCCTCCCCACTCCCCCACTATATTTAAGGATCTGGTGACTTCTGTTTCAGTGTATCTGAAGAAGTGTGCATGCACACGATAGCTCATACCAGCAACTAACTCAGTTGGTCTCTAAGGTGCTACTAGAAAGAATTTTCGATTTTGTTTTGACTATGGCAGACCAACACGGCTACCCACCTGTAACTAGAATCATAGAATTGTAGAGCTGGAAGGAACCCTCATGGTCAGTTGGTGGAACAGCCCTTACTGTCAGAAAGCTCCTCCTCATGTTTCGTTGGAATCTCCCTTCTTGTAACTTGAAGTCATTGGTTCGGGTCCTATCCTCTGGAGCAGGAGAGAACAAGCTCGCTCCATCTTCCATGAGATATTCCATAAGCTAAGCGCTTATATATCAGGTGCCTTGGGCCAGCTCTGCTGCTAGATTTTGAAAACAGGTTTCCCACCCTGTTCCCCATCAGAGACCTAATAATAATAATAATAATAATAATAATGTATTCTTTATCCTGTTCATCATCTATTTGATCTACTTCCATCTGGATGTCGCTACAGGACTTTAGACACAAAAACAGCCAGGCACAGGAACAGTTTTTTTCCCTTGTGGCATTAAATTGTTAAACTCGTAGTTGTGTAGCGGAAGGGGAGGCCAGTTATGGGTGGGTTTCTTTGCAGTGTCATTGTATTGCGAGTGTATTGTATTGTATTACATTGCAATGTAGCCGAAACAAAATTCCATGTATGTTGGAAAATGTACTTGGCCAATAAATTATTCCAAATTCCAAATTTATACCCTGCCCATCTGGCTGGGTTTCCCCAGCCACTCTCGGTGGCTTCCAACAGAATATTAAAAACACGATAAAACAGCAAACGTTAAAAACTTCCCTGAACACATTAAAAACAGTTACAGGTAGGTAGCCGTGTTGGTCTGCCATAGTCAAAACAAAATAAAAACTAAAAAAATTCTTTCCAGTAGCACCTTAGAGACCAACTAAGTTTGTTCTTGGTATGAGTTTTCGTGTATCTGAAGAAGTGTGCATGCACACGAAAGCTCATACCAAGAACAAACTTAGTTGGTCTCTAAGGTGCTACTGGAAGGAATTTTTTTAGTTTTTATTTTGTTTTGACATTAAAAACAGTGTACCTTAAAAGCATAATTAACCAATTAGTTAATTAATTATGTTGTCAGTAATATACCACCCTCCTATTGAGACTTCTAATCCAACAAGTCTATTTGATAATACCAGTAACTGTTCTGCATCTGCTTGGCACTTTTTTTTGTGCCAGCTGGCTCCTCTGTGCAGAATATATTTGTTTACAGGGTGGTGGGTGGTTTTATAAGGCACTTGCTGGCTAAGTAAGAACTGCGAATTTGCCTCCTGAAAAGTAAAACTGGTCAGATTCTGCTGCTGAGTGGTTTAATTTGGAATTTGTTTGCATGGGAGAATGAAGGTTGCAGAAAAAAACAATATGTCTGGAACCATCAGCTTGGTGCTTAGATAATTGTTGGGTTACCAGCTAAAAACAAATAGAAGGGGTAGCTATGATTTGTAAAAATTCTGGTGGCTAATGCTCCTTGTATTGGGGAGCAGGATTTAGAGGGGCTACATGCAAGTGAAATAACCAATTAGGAATGATGTATGTATCCCACAATTCCTCACAAGCTCAGAATATCACCTTTCTCTGTTGTTGTTGTTTTTTGGCTTTATAAATGTTCTTTGTGCACTGTCTAATCAAATTACTGAAATAAGAGGGGCTACTGATTTTTCTAAGATTTCCAGGAGTCACTGGGAAGATCTTCCACACTCTGCGTAGATTCTCTTATCCCACCCCCCCATCCCTTAGTGGCTAGTAGAAACGGAATAAGTTAAGGAAATTGAGAAGAAATCCTGCAATATTGTTAACTTCCATGATTTTATCCAGGACTCAGAATTCCTAGTGTTTTAGAATTTGGGTTAGCTCTGCAGAAAAGCTTGTGGGTGGTTTTTTTTGCTTTTGAATACAAGCAACCCTGCCATGTTCCGATGAACAGCAGATGTATTTTTGATGCTGTGCCTCATTTCTATACTATTGCTGGAGTACATTCCCCACAAAGAAGGCTCTCCAGGACACCCACCCCTCACTTTCAGGAAAGTGCCCTTCTTCTGAGCAAGGCATTGTGGGTGAGATCGTCTCAGAGGCTGTCTGCACTGTCAACTCTTTGCCACTCTGGCAGCAAATATTTGTTTAAGGCTAACTTCTGAAGGCTTTCCATAGTTCCAGTTACAGGTGGATAGCCGTGTTGGTCTGCCATAGTCAAAACAAAATCGAAAATTCTTTCTAGTAGCACCTTAGAGACCAACTGAGTTTGTTCCTGGTATGAGCTTTCGTGTGCATGCACACTTCTTCAGATACCTGAAGAATACCTGGTATCTGAAGAAGTGTGCATGCACACGAAAGCTCATACCAGGAACAAACTCAGTTGGTCTCTAAGGTGCTACTAGAAAGAATTTTCGATTTTGTTCTGAAGGCTTAATGTTTTTGAGTAACAGTTGCTGGAAGCCACAGGAGCAGCAGGTTATCAGGTCCTGCTTTTCAGGTTTCCCACAGACATCTGGTTAGCCACTGTGAGAACAGGATGCTGGACTGAACGGGCCATTGGTCTGATCCAGCAGGCTCTTCTTATGCTTGTATGTGATTCTTAAACAAATCAGATGTGAAATTGCTGATCTCCTTAACAGACACATGCAACATGTCCCTAAGATCAGCCTCCACACTTGAGGACTGGAAAGCAGCCAAAGGAGCACCATTAATTTTTCTTTTGCCTGTTTATAATGTGTGAAGTGCCCCTTAGATTCTATATCCTAAACCAGCAGTGCCCTGAGATGGTCTTCTTTCCTAGCTTTCTCTGCACAGCACTCCGATCTCCACACCTGTCTCCGCAACCAACTTCTGAGTGTTACGCCTGACTCTCTCCCTCTTCTCCCACCTTTCTGTAGCGCTGCCTTCTCTGTAAATTGACCGAAGCGCAATGGCAAGCAAAACAGGACCAGAGCATCTCTTCAACCCTGCTACTGAAATGGAGACAGCAGGGACGGTGTTGGGCACCAAGTAAGGAGCTGGGAGGGGTCGGGGAGCCCCTTAAATGGGATGGAGCATTATAGTTTTAAGGTTGGGGTGAGAAACTGCCCAAATCCTGCCCAGTCGTTTGGACAGGCCCTGCAGCCTTTCCTGGGCCTTTCCTTTCCTTGGGGGTGGTCCAGAGAGCTCCACGGCAGCAGCACCTTCTGAAATGGCTGCTTTTGGCAGCAGCTGAAGAAGGAGGTAGGCCAAGCAATGCAAGCATTGGAGAAGTGGCGGTTTCCCAATGAGCTTGTGACTGCTGCTGAGCTGAGCGGGGCAGAGAGATAAGTCTTCCTCATGTTCCCTATCTCCTACTGCCCACTGAATTGGAAACAGCTGAGCAGTGGCAAAGAGGAGGCTATGTTGGTGTCTACTGCTGTATGTAAGGTTGTGTACATGAGAGTGTGCAGTGGCCTCCCCATTAGGGCTGGGTGATATATTGATATATCATTGAAACATTGCGAGCTCCAGCTGCGCACCCTTTGGACACACCCACTGCCTGCATCTGGCTCCTTGGAAGGTTGGCTCCAAAGGGAATGCAACCCTTGTCTTGAGAGCAGGTTCTCCCATCCCTGCTCCAGCAAAGAAGGCTGCTGGCTCAGTCCTGGGCCTCTTCTTTTGGAGCATGTGGCTCTTGTGACTTGTCCCTCTTCTCACTCCCTGTTCTCCTGGCCTCCCCTCCCTCCCCAGGATCAACATCCCAGCTCTCCTCCCCCAAGGACCCGCCAAGGAGTGGCTGGATCAGCGCCGGGCCACCATCCGGCCCTGGGCCAACTTCATTGACCAGCGGCGCTTTGGGAAGCCTCGGAATTTCGGGGAGCTCTGCAAGCGGCTTGTGCGCAACGTGGAATATTTTCAGAGCAACTACGTCTTCGTCTTTCTGGGACTCATCGTCTATTGCCTGTGAGTGGGGTTTTGAGGGTGTGGGAAGGAACCCTCTTAACTTTGAGGACGTCACCGAGCATGCACAGAGCTGCAGTTTGTCCCACAGCTGGGATAAGCCACAGAAGCTGGTCTCAGGGGAAGGCTGCAACCTTTAAACAGTTAGAACGGGGATGGAGACCCTGCGGGCCTCAAGATGCGGCAATATCCCTTCTGACCACTCCATTCGGTCTAGAACGTTTATTTCACTTTTCAAGGGAGGATTTACCGTATTTTTCACTCCATAGGGTGCACTGGACCATAGGGCGCACCTCATTTTTAGAGGAGGAAACAAGAAAAAAAAAATATTTTTCTGGTTTTCCTCTTCTAAAAACCCTGTTTTTTTGAGGATCAGCTAAAAGTTTTGCAGCTTTTTTTGCAAAGGGGGAAAAGGAAAGCTGCTTTTGCAAAGGGGGAAAAGCAAAGAGGAAAAGCCCAATTTTTATGGGGTTCAACTCACATTTCTGCAGCTTCTAAAGGAAAGGGAGCCTTTTCTACAGTTTCTAGACAGATAATCTAATCAGCCAGTCACATGTCGCTGGGGAAACAAACAACCTCCCTCTGCAGCACATTCAACAATGGAGGGCAGGGCTGAAAGGGAGCCAGGACTCTTATCTCTCTCCCGATCTCTTGTTGATCAGCTGCTGAGCAGGGTCCTTTCAACACTCCATTTTCTATTTGTAAAATAAAAAGCATGATCCTCTTTTGGCCCCTGGGCAATTCAGCTCCAGGGACCACCATTCGTTCCATAAGACGCACAGATATTTTCCCTTACTTTTTGGGAGGAAAAAAGTGTGTCTTATGGAGCGAAAAATATGGTAGACATTCAGTTCTGCCACCTGCGATATGAAACAGTAGCTCTCAGAAGCAGACAAATAACAAGGAGATTCTGCAAGCAGGTTGGCTTTAGCTGTTATGCAGAATTTTGCTGCTTAAGGGTCACTGAGGAATACTGTGTAATGTCCCAAAGCCAGGAACCCTTTTATAATTATTACTTTGATTGGGGAGAGGGTTGGATTGATGATCCTTGATCTTTCTTGACGCTTCTAACCCCCTGGCCTCCTCTCTCTGCCCTGGCAGCATCACGTCTCCACTGCTCCTGATTGCGCTTGCTGTTTTCTTCGGAGCCTGTTACATCATCTACCTGAAGACCCAGCAGTCACAACTTGTTGTCTTTGGTACGTAGAGGGAGGCTGGCATGACAAGCTGTGTGTGATAGGCAAAATTCATACCAGTCCAATAGATTGCGTGCTGATTACATAACCACCATGATCGCCGAAGCCACAACAATGCCTATTTTCTTCTGTATTTATCTAAAGCCACCCACTAACCTTGTTTTCTGAGTGGTTTACGGCATAAAACAATGACATACAGTCAAAACATAATATTGTAAAAATAAAAAACCTGCAGCATAGAACAGAATAAAAGCAGTGTTTCAGAACGCTAAAAAGGAAAGTGTCTTCACCTGGTGCCAAAGTAACCATAAGGAAGATATTCCCACAGCTGGGGGGGCCACCACTGCAAGGCCCTGTCTCTGGTAGCCACCTGTTTCACTTCATTTAGCGGGTGTACCTGGAGCAGGACCTCTGAAAAGGTTACACTCATAGAATTGTAGAGTTGGAAGGGACCATGAGGGTCATCCAGTCCAACCCCCTGCAATGCAGGAATCACCCACGACCCCGAGATTAAGTCTCTACTGACTGAACTATCCTAGCATAGGACTCGGGTAGGTATATTGGGGAGAAGGCAATCTTCCAGGGATCTTTACCGGTTGCTGGGAATCTCAGGCGGGAGGAGTGCTGCTGTGCTCATGTCATGAAAAGAGAGGAGGCAGTTCCTGGCCATGTGATTCGGACACCCCGTCCCCTTACGTGGGCAACACTCCTTGAAGCTCTCTCATGCCTTGAAGCATCCTTGAAGGTTGCAGCTCCCAGAGTAGCCAGCAGGTGGCGGTGCATCAACAAGAATGATGCAGATCACTGGTGAATGCCCTTTTCTTGCTAGGCTCCAACCCTGTAGTTTGTAGCTAGAGTAGACCATAGAGTGCTTGGCGTCTTGTGTTCATTTGCAGTAATCGGGCAAAACTCTGTGTCGGGCCGGTGGTCGATTTACACTGGCAAGTGGGGCTTCCAGCTTTGTCTCGAAAGGCCCTGAGAGTTAGATTGTGAGCCGGGTATTCCTGCCCCCTGTATTCTCACCCAACCTCTTTTTTTTTTTAGGGAAGGAGCTCAGCACAGCCCACCAATACGGCCTGGCTGGAGGCGTCTCCTTTCCATTCTTCTGGTTGGCGGGAGCTGGCTCTGCTGTCTTCTGGGTGCTGGGTAAGTGAACAGCCACACTCCAGCTGTGAGACACAAACCACCTTCCATTTCTGGGTAATAAAATAGAACGGGTGTGTGTCTTCTCTTGTTTCCTGAAAATCTGGGAGACAGTCCCCAGCTTGCACAAACAGCAAGTTGTAAAGTGTTCCTGTGGAGTTGCTCCGGAGGAGAGCTTTCCCTCCTGCACTGCTCATAACTGCATGTGCCACAATGCATCCTGTACTCTCTTTAAAATGCATAAATCCTGCAGGAAGAAGAGCTAAATTCTGTGATGTGCATAACTTAGGGAAATATGGTTGCATTACATAATAGCCTCTTAGTTTGCATAAATTTATTCTGCTTTTGCTAGTCAGTAGTTGTTGTGTATAATAATAATAACAGTAATAATTTATTATTTATACCCCACCCATCTGGCTGGGTTTCCCCAAGCCACTCTGGGCAGCTCCCAACAGAATTAAAAGCACAATAAAACATTAAACATTAAAAAAAATTCCCTAAACAGGGCTGCCTTCAGATAATAAAATAGTAGTAGTAGTAATAATATTAATATTTATTTATTTATACATACATACATACCCCGGCATTCTGGCTGGGTTTCCCCCAGCACTCTGGGCAGCTTCCAACAAAAGATTAAAAATACATTAAAACAGATGTCTTCTAAAAGTCAGATAGTTTATTATTTCCTTGACATCTGAGGGGAGGGCGTTCCACAGGGCGGGCGCCACTACCGAGAAGGCCCTCTGCCTGGTTCCCTGTAACTTCACTTTTCGTAGTGAGGGAACTGCCAGAAGGCCCTCGGCTCTGGACCTCCATGTCCAGGCAGAACGACGGGGGTGGAGACGCTCCTTCAGGTATACTGGGCCGATGCCATTTAGGGCTTTAAAGGTCAGCACCAACACTTTGAATTGTGCTTGGAAACATACAGGGTGCCAATGTAGCTCTTTCAGGACCAGTGTTATATGGTCTTGGCATCCGCTCCCAGTCACCAGTCTAGCTGCCGCAGGGCACTAGTGCAAGGCACTAACACCTAGTTCTAGAAATCTGTTCAGCACCCTGTTTGACTTCTTAGATGCGATAGTCCTTACTGGAAGCTTATTTTTAAGAAATGCAACCTGAGATTCTCAGGATGCCGGGTGTGTGCATTACCTGCACCTACAAGTTGCAGAATACACAAAGCCTTGATTATTGGTTGTCTGCTTGTCAGGCTTCTCAGCTGACACTCATATTTTGCAAGGTCTGCATTTTTATCATGTTCATGGGCTTCCGCTTACTGTTGCCCCTACCAACCCTGCTCAAATTCAGCCCACAGCCTTGCACAGTTCAGCTTCACTTGCTGCACCCTTATTTGCGGCCTTACGCTAGTTCAGGGGCCCTGGCATATGACCCTGGTTGTTTTATTCTTCTTCTTTTTTTGCATTGTGGAGCAGATCATGGGATGGGGTTGGAAAAGGAGCAGAGCTCTGTGGTTTTCTCTTGAGAAAGAGGTTAATAAGGTATAAAACTAATTCACCTTACGTTCTCCAGACAAGAGGACAGTAAAAAGAAAAGAAACGGAGGGATCTGCCCCTGTTAACTTTCCCAGTCAGAAAGTGTAGTTCTGTGGGCTGTGGACTAAACCATCAGAGCAAATGATAATAATAATAATAATAATAATAATAATAATAATGGTGATAATGATAATAATGATGATGGTGATGATAATAATAATAATATGAAGGGTTACATAAATGGACATAAATCTGATATCAGGAATCACAAGACAGAGAAACCAGTAGGAGAACACTCCAGTCTCCCAAGACATTCTATACAAGATCTCAAAGTAGCTGTCTTAATATAAAGGAATTTCAGAAATAGGCTGGAAAGAGAAGTTGCTGAATTGCAACTAATTACCAAACTTAAAACCATGGAGAGACCTGGTCTGAACAAAGACATTGGATTCTTATCTCATTATACATGACAAAGCTATCTTTGGCCATCTCACCCCTTGCTTTTCCCTGCAAGACTAATTGCAGCCGTTAAGAGTCGTCAACAGGTTTTCCACACCTATCAGCTGATCACCCATTCCCACCACCCTTCTGTGTAATACCCCTCCCCACTCCCTCACTATATATAAGGGTCTGGTGACTTCTCTGTTTCAGTGTATCTGAAGAAGTGTGCATGAACACAAAAGCTCATACCAAGAACAAACTTAGTTGGTCTCTAAGGTCCTACTGGAAGGATTTTTATTATTATTATTTTATTTTGTTTTAATATATGAAGGGAATAGAGTACTGTAAGTTGGCGCACCACATTCTGCCTTAGTTGGTTCTTGCAAAAAACAAAACTCTACAGTGGGAAGAGAACCCCGTCTTGTGGAAATGCTGCTTCTGTGAACTATTTTCGTTTTCCGACAGCATCTCATGCCGTTCCTGTGCTACCCTTGACATTTTCAGTGCCATTTGCACAGGGAAAAAAGCTTATTTGAGTTAAGCCTACTATGTGAACAATATCTGAAAAGGAAACTGTATTGATGAGAATAGTGCTGGCATAATGGGTGGGTGGTAGTATTACGTTGGTTTGTCGTATTTTTGCATTCTGTTGGAAACTGCCCAGAGTGGCTGTGGCAACTCAGTCAGATGTGCGGGGTACAAACAAATAATAATAATAATAATAATAATAATAATAATAATAATAATAATAATAATAATAATACTTCCAGGTGGGGATTCCAGGTCTTCCATCCCACTCTGCGTGACTCTCCTATCTACTTTGCCTCCTTTCTCTCCCTCCCCACAAGCCCAAGGTGCCCTTAGCAGCTGCAGAGGAGACAGAGAGCGTGTCAGAGTCCCCATCACTGTGGAAAGAGAACTAACCTGACCTTTTTGCTTTCTCCCTGTCTGGTCTGCCGCCTCCTGCAGGTGCCACGTTGGTAGTTATTGGTTCACATGCCGCCTTCCATGAACTGGAATCTGCCGAGACCGATGAGCTGCAGATGGAGCCTGTGTGAATGGCGTGGGGCAGCCAAGTGCCCTTCGCCCCCTATATCGCTGTTACCCTGTCCTGTGTAAATACCGCTGCTATTCCATTCCATTGCCATGTGCCAGACCCTTCCTTCCTTCCTTCCCCAAGAGACTGGCTTTGAGGCTCTCTCCAGATCTTAGAAACCCTTGATGCTCTCCCTACTTTTTTGCGGGGGGGGGGGGGGGGGCGCTGCCTCCCACCTCTCGTCTCCCCATTCCTTGGGAACCCCCCTGCCCTGAATTCCCAATGACCTCGCCCTTGGATTTTCCCATCTCGAGCACGTGATAAGGCCACGTCCAGGACCCTCCGCCTTTGTGAGATTACTTAACTCCCGTTGCACTTCACCCAGTAGCCGGGCCTTGGAGGTCTTCCAGAACAGCTTTTAGTTCAGCCTCCTTTTATCTTCTGTCAGTAACATTAAAGAAGCAGAAGTGTTAATTGGAACGTCCTCCAAGTGCTTACTGTGTTCTGCCCAAGAGGTCACAGGGACACACAGTGTGTGTTGATACACGACAGCTCCTTCGTTTTCTCTTGCCCCAGGTCGCCAGCTTACTTTGAGGCTAGCCATCAGCAGGCCGTTGCAAATGTGAGCAGAGAGGGCTCTTGTCATTGCTGCTCAGAGCTGACAGTGGGTTAGCCACCAAAAACAAACAAACAAACAAATATCAAAACTCCAAAGTCTACAGTCAGGGCAAAAACAACAATAACAACCCCCCCCCAACCTAATTCCGTACACGTGGCATCATGAATCATCCAGATTCTCCACATTTTTGAGTGCTTTGGTCTGGCAGATCAGTCAGAATAATTCGTTTGGTTTGATTGTGTCCCTAACGTGGCCAAAGACAATTTAAAATGCATGTGAGCTGTCCTGCCCTTTTTTTCCCCCTAGCGCCTGATGGCACAGTATGCAACATTTTTGCAAAGTTTTACAAATCTCTCTATGTATTTGCATCCTATTTTATCCCCCAATGACTAATGGAATAGCAACACCCTTTCTTCATGTTACAGGTTCTGTGCAATTTTAACTCTTCCCCCCCCCACCCCCAGCAATTATTCATCCATTTGGAAATTGCAAGGGCTCTTAATACTATGCTATTTACAAGTGATTCATATTCTGGGAGCACTTAATAAATTCCAGGTTAAGATGGACTGTTAATTCTGTTCATTTCAGCTGGGCTTCTCCAGAATTTAACGTTGGAGCTGGTCCCGGCCGGAGGGGCGGGTCGGTCTCTCCAGGTCACAGAGACGAGGGAGCAAATTTGCTTTATGATGCTCCAGAGCAGCCTTGGGCAACCTGGTGCCCTCCAGATGTTGATGGACTACAACTCCCAACTCAGGTGGGAGTTGTAGTCCAGCAAAATCTAGAGGGCACCAGGTTACCCAAAGCTGCCCCAGAGCAAGGAGTTTAAATTGCAAGGGGATTTCACCTGAGCCGTGGTACATGCTCTCGTTTCTATTTCAGTACTACTGAATCTAGTCAGATCAGACTGAATTGGACGGTAGTGGAGACTATTTCATTAGACATTTTCAAAGCAAGGCTACATGCTTTCAGCAGCATATCTCCTTAGTGATATGTTGGACTTAGTGGGTTGGACTCAACGCCTTTTAAGGTCCTTTCTAATTACCTGATTCTCTCGTCACACTAGAACTTCAGGTCACTTACTGAAGTCAAGTGGCAGTAAATTCAGGATTGGACAAAAATACAATTTGCTTCATGCAGTGCATAACTACGGAACTCACTGCCACAAGATGTGATGATGGCCATGACTTTCAAAGGGGAATGGAGTAGTTAACGGAGGAGGGGGAGTCTGGATTCATACATGCTAATGGTAACATCAGTTTTCTGAGTGCCTTCTACACACAAGAAGGAAGCATCAGTGGTGGAGCTTCATGCTTTGGCACCGGGGGGATCTGGCACGATGGCACCCTGCTGGGATTGTGCTGCCGGGGGCGGTGCGCTCCCCCTGCACTCCTCTTCCTCCACCAGTGAGAAGCATCCTCGGGTTTGCAAAAACCCTAGGCTTGCAGCAGAGTAAAAGCAAATCTTTCGAGGGGAAACAAAAACCTAAACAGCTCGCGAAGCAAGCATGCTCAGTGGTGACATTGGGAGGGCGAGATGAAATTGAGCATCCTGGCTGGAATAGAGTGACTTGCTGGCGGGAACCTTGAGCAGGAACACTCAGTGCTGCAACACTTTGTTGCAGGACTCCCTTGCCACCTGCCTGTTAGGCATAGTACTGAAATAGAATACCAGTTGCTACAGCCATGCAACAGGAAGGAAGGACTCTTGCTATCACACCTTGCATTGCGGGATTCCTAGGAACACCTAGCTGGAAGCAGGAGGGTGAATTGAGTGGACCTTTGTACTGATTCAGCAGGACGGTTCCTGTTCACTGCATCCCATATTACCATGTGTTTGCTGCCAGAGGTTGTTACCCTGAAACACGTTGATTGCGAAGTCTTTATTTTGAGAGATGGACTGCATGGATGAAAGTTGCTTCCCTGCCCTAAATGCAAGGCAGCCCAAGATAACCCTGCTGTTTTTCAAGTCACGTTTGCTGAGATTAAAACTGGCTTTCTTGTTGAAGCCTCAAACAGACATCAGTCCTAAAATGGATTTTCAGAGGAGGTAGCAGACTTAATAAATTAGGGCGGCTCGCCTAGGTCTTAATGTAGTTTTCAGGTCACACCTGAAGATGCTAGAATGAAGAAACACGAATGGCAGATTCGCGCACCCCCCCTTAATATATGTATATACAGCAGTTCCCTAGATCTCTAGATGATGAGGCTCCGCTGCATTTAATGACTGCCATTGTATGCCAAGATGATTAAGCACTGCCTCCCATCACCATGGCTTGATTTCTCTGGCAGGGCATGCTTAAATCTCCATTTATGTATTTATTTCCTGCTGTTAAAGGCACAGGAGCAGAGGGCAGCAATAAGATTTGGCAGCCATAAACCAGGGGGGCAGTGGCAGAGTGGCATCTTAAAAGCCCTCTCCAATGCTCTGCAGAACTTAAAAGAGAGGAAGAAATTGTAGCTCAGTTGATAAGAGCACGAGATCCTTAATTTCTGGGTCGTGGGTTCGAGCCCCGTGTTTGGTGCAAGATTCCTGTACTGCAGGGTGTTGTCCTAGATGACCCTCAAGGTCCCTTCCGGCTCACTACGAATTCTGTGAAAACGGGCCACCGCCCAGCCAAGCACCTGGGTCTTCCGAGTGCCTTGCCACCTTTCCTTCATCAGCAACTTCAGCCTGCTTTGTCACCATGGCAATACCCTGCGCTCTCTCTCTCTCTCCATCCTTCTGTTGCCGTGGTGATGACCTCCTCCTCTCTCCCCACTCCCCACCCCATGGGAGCCAGATGGAAAAAGCAATCCGATTAAATTAGCTGCGTCAAGAGGCATCTTTCGAGTTATAGGACAGTGCCAGACAGTGGGGAGGATGAGGTCAGGACAGAGCTGAAGCCTCAGAAGGGAACTTGGGGAAGAGAGGAAGAGCAGTGGAGGGCATCCCAGGTCAAGGCTCTCTCTCTCTTTATTATTATCCACCAAACCCCAACCCACCGCAATGCCACCTGCAACCAGCCATCCTCACTTAGCTGTTTGCTGCGGTGTTGGGAGAGGCTGCTTGTCTCCCTCCTGTGGCCAAACACAGAACAACAAATCCATCCTTAGCTAGAGTCTGAATTTTGTCTCGCACATAGGAGTCACATAGGCAACATTTGATTCAAGCATGATGCCCAGCTGTGTGCTCCTCCCCGCCCCACCCCAATTTGCTAAGCAAGAGTAGCTGTCTCCCCATCAGCAAAGCCACAGCGGATCAGATGAACATGACAGTGGCATTTGGATCATTTTGCTCCATATACCGTGCAAGATCTTTAATGCCTAACGACTTAATAAGCAGCCCTATAAAAGTTTTGGCTGAGAGTCCCAGGGGTCAGGAACCTTTTTCAGCCATGGGCCGGTCCACTGTCCCTCAGACCTTGTGGTGGGCTGGACTATATATATATGGGGGGGGTGAACGAATTCCTATGCCCCACAAATAACCCAGAGATGCGTTTTAAATAAAAGGACACATTCTACTCATGTAAAAACACGCTGATTCCCGGACCATCTGCAGGCCGGGTTGAGAAGGCGATTGGGCTGCATCCGGCCCACGGACCTTAGGTTGCCTACCCCTGGCTGAGACCATATCTAAAGCACATTTTCCTTTCTCTTGGGTTTTCTTCTCAGAGCTAACTGGCACATTATGAAGGATCAAGTTCTGGGCTGCATCACTTCAGAGGGAAGTGGGGCAGTTCTTTGTGCATGCAAAAAAATTAAAAATAAATGCTATAGCCAGCAGAGCGAGGGTGGAGCTACTCTAAAGCTTTTTCTACGGCATTGGTTCTGCCACACTGGTTTGGTAGGAGAGGGTGGCAAGGGTGGCAGGTAGGCAATCAAAGAAACATTTAAACATTGCAGTGCAGTGCAGTATAGTATGGTATCAAAATATTATTTTTTGTATTATATGGATAGATACCTTTTCAAACAACCCTAGTTCTGATCCAGAGTCACCGTTCGTTGTGGCACGAGCAAATTTTTATTCTGAAAGTGTGGCCCAGAAGGAAATAAAAGTTTGAGAGCCACCGCTCTCCAGTGTGTTCATGTACTTAGTAAGAGGGGCAATAATACACAACAAACGCAGGTTTCCACTTCCACTCTGAATTGGTACAGCCCAGAATTTCAACACCTTTGTCTCACCACTTCATTCTGCGTAATGGGCAGGCGGGCTATTTATTGTGCACCATTTCTCCTAACAGAAACACAGACACACAGAGATATATATATATATATATGTAATGAGACTGCTATATCTCATATATTAAATATTCCACTTCTGGTTTTTATTTGTTAAATCGGTTTTTTTTCCTCCTTGTTTTTGTTGGTTCACACGACAACACAATCCCAAAACAGGAAGGGGAGATGGGACAGGACAGACTACATCCCCCCCCCAAACACGGGTGCTTCGTGTCCCCACTCCCCTCCCCACCCAAAACACAAAGAAAATAAAGGTTTGTTGAGGGGGGGGGGAGGACACACAGAGGTGAAGCCGCCTCACCCAGTCAGAAGCCAGAGAGGTCCCTCTCCTCCCTCCTCAGGGTAGATGAGGAAGGGCACATTTTCTCTTGGGGAGGGGGCTATGGCTGAGGTCTCTGCTCTGTACTGGGTTGTGGGCCAAGGAAATGGGAAAACGGCCGCCCAAGGGGAGAGGGTGGTGTTCAGCACCAGTGGGAATGACTGCCAGGAGGGTCCCCGCTTCCTCTCAATGAGGTACCTTGGGACAGAAGGGTAACAACCTGGCCCCCGCATACACACACACAGAGGAAGGGGGGGGAAGCTGCTGTCTTGGTCCTATGAGAGCAAATCTGTACATGCACAGGAGAGGGACTCTGGACTCCTGGGTTTCATTTACACATCTAGTGGGAGTCCGAGTCGAGAGGGGAGGGGTGCGGGAGCCAGAAGAAAAGGGGACGAGAAATCCTGGCGCGTTTTGTTCTTGGTTTTTGTTGTTTGCCTTTGTGCTGCAACACTCGCCACCCGACACACGCACCCCCCAAAAAAAACTTGATAGGAGGAGGGGGGCCAAGGAAGCGTAGATGGGCGGTTGAGGTTCATCCATGGCTGACCTCTGTTCCCCTCTCGTGCACACACACACACACACACACACACACACACACACACACACACATATCCCCCACAGGAGCAGGGTAGGGGGAGAAAATGGGAAACGACAAGGGTAGCGGAGCAAAAGGAGTTTCCCTCCCCAAACCTGGGGGGGTCAAAAGCTTTACTACTGCTAACCAGATAACAGTAAACCCCCACCCTCCCACCTGAAACCCTGTCCCGTTTGGCTCACATAATCCGAGGCATGTTGTTTTGGGGGGGTGCTGCTGGTCCCCGGGTTCATTCCCAGCTATGGAAGGGGAAATTTGATGTAGGGGCAATGGTTGGCGGGTGAATATGGGTTTTGCCGAGGTAAATAAATATTGCCCCATGACCCCGTTTCTCTCTCTCACACACACACACACATACCCATGCCCCCTCCCCCTCCCCCACCAGGCTGCTCCGAAAAACTAAAGGAAGAATATGGCAGAGAGCAGAGGTTGAGGTGTGTGTGGGGTGGCGGTTTTCCCTTTCCCACCACACCCCTCCATCCTGGGACATGTGTGCAGGATGAGACAGGATGGCTTTCCTATCTCAGCCACCGGGGTCTGGGGAAATGAAGGCGGAGAACGTGGTTTTGTTGTTTCTGTGTCCGAACTTATGGATCCTGGCGTCAGGCTGTTTTCTCTCTCTCACTCTCTCTCTCATAATTAGGCAGGGGGGACAGGCAGAATTTTGGAGGGGAGAGCACTCCCCCTTAAGGGGAGACAACCAGCCACAGACAAGGGAGGAGACTCAGTAGTAGGTTTCTTTCTCCACCCATCCTGCAAAACAAAATAAAAAAACCAACATGAGCAGGCAGCGGTGGCAGGCAAGGTTCTCCTCCTGTCGTCGTCCCCAACCCTGCCTCCATCCACAGGTCTCCCACCCATCCGCTCTCCCTCTGTACCCCCCACCCAGAAGATGATGGTAATCCTTATTACTAGGATAAATTAGTCACATTCAATGGCTCTTTCTAATAAAGTCAGGGGAATCTCCAGAACTGGCCAGGAGATGGATCAGTGAAAAATTAAGGCAGGAGATGGGTCAGAGAAAAATTTAAGTGTGCCCTGGGCCACGTGAGAGGTTCCTGATGGTGCAATGCCATCGTTGGGTACAACCTGTATTATTCATCGTTGTTGCTATTCTATCAATAGGTATGGTGTTTACTGAAGAAGACAAGTCCCTGCCCCAAATAGTTTACAACAAGCTTCCTCAACCTCGGCCCTACCAGATGTTTTGAGACTACAGTTCCCATCATCCCTGACCACTGGTCCTGCTAGCTAGGGGGTCATGGGAGTTGTAGGCCAAAAACATCTGGAGGGACGAGGTTGAGGAAGCCTGGTTTACAATCTAAAATATCGACATAGGGGAGATGTGGGAACTGGGGGGCAGGCATGAAAAAGGACAGCAAGGGAGAAAGTTCAGTTTAGATGGTAAGCACCTTGAGTAGGGGTAGGGACCTCTGTTTTCTTTATATGAAGTTGTGATGTCTATAAATAAATATGTTATTAAAATAAAAATAGGGTGCCTACAACCCTCATTTCAAACTCAACTCAGTTCTACACAAAAGCAGGCCCGTGGAAATGAATGGATCGAAGTTAGTAATGTCCATTCATTTCAGTGGGTCTGTTCTGGGTGAGGCTAATAGTGGGCACAGCCCCAGGGATGGGGAGCTTCCCGCTTCGACACCATCTCCCCAATACCCCTCATGCTCCGCAGAGAACTCCCGACTCTCCCAGCCCCACTCACCTCCTGGGTTACGGCGCAGTATAAGTTTACGGATTTCATCATACACAAAAATGAGGAAGCTGTAAGGGAAAGCGCAGAACCACCAGCTGGGCCTGAGGAGAGAAGGAAAGATCAGCAAAAGGGCCAAGGAGAGGATGGCTGGGTGTGAGTGTGTATCTGTGTGTGCCCACAACAAGGATTCCCAAGACTGAAACAGACATCCTGGGTGTGATCAAGCCTCCTCCAAATGAAAAGTCCTTGTGCCAGAGATGGAAAGACTCCTCTGCCTTGTCTGAAAACCACGTCCGCACCATACATTTAAAGCACTATGATACTGCTTTAAATAGGGATGCGGGTGGCGCTGCGGGTTAAACCACAGAGCCTAGGGCTTGCTGAACAGAAGGTCAGCGGTTCGAATCCCCATGATGGGGTGAATTCCCATTGCTCGGTCCCTGCTCCTGCCAACCTAGCAGTTCGAAAGCATGAAGTGCAAGTAGATAAATAGGTACCACTCCAGCGGGAAGGCAAACGGCGTTTCCGTGCGCTGCTCTGGTTCGCCAGAAGTAGCTTAGTCATGCTGGCCACATGACCCGGAAGCTGTATGAGGGTTCCCTCGGCCAATAAAGCGAGATGAGCGCCACAACCCCAGAGTCGTCCATGACTGGACCTAATGTTCGGGGGTCCCTTTACCTTTACCTTACTGCTTTAAATAGTCATGGCATCCCCCAAAGGATTATGAGAGCTGAGGTTTGCTCCAAGGGTGCTCAGAGAGCTACAATTCCCAGAGTGGTTTAACAATCAATCCTTCTTCACAGGGAACTCTGTGGAATTGTAGCTCTGTGAGGGAAATGGGGGTCTCCTGGCAAACTGTCAGCACCCTTAACGAACTACAGCTCCCAGAATTCTTTGGGGGGGAAGCCGTGCCTGTCTAACACAGTATCATAGTTCTAAAAATGTATGGTGCGAATATGGCCTAAGGCAGGGATTGAACCTGGGACATTCTACATACCAAGCAAGATGCTCTACCACTGAGCCACAGATCTGTACTCACTTCAGGGGGTACATTCTCAGCGCCACATCCATGCCTGGGCAGTATGACAGGAAGGCGGCCAAGGCAGTCTCCTCAAAGAGACCAAAAATAAGGATCTTGTTTCTGAAGGGGGAAAGAGAGAGAAAGTGAAAGAGAGGCATAAACTTGTGTTATAAGTCACCTGTTGCCCCCCATTCGCTTAAGGAGAACTGCCTGATATTCCATTGGAACCTCCATTTTTGGAAACTAACCCATTTCTCTGCTGTGATTGACAGGTGAGTGCCACCCCCTGGGGGCTGCGCAGTTGGCGTTGGCCCACGCCAGGGCCTTTCCAGTGGCAGCCCCACCTTTGTGGAGTGCCTTCCCTCAGGAGGCACCTCTTGCTTCCCTCATTGTTGTCTTTCAGGAGAAATTTAAAAACAATCCTGTTTACCTAGATGGCTAAAAAAACACCACTGTTCCTGGCAACCCTGAGATCCATGTCTTTAGAAAGTTTTAAATTGTTTTTGGAAAGTTTATTTAAAAAAAACACAAAAAAACTAGCTTGTAAGGGAGCCTAAGGGTCATCTAGACAAAAAACCCTGCAATGATTATTGATATGTTTGCTCTCCTGGGCTCTTCCCAGAGGAATTTATTTAAATAAATGAATGAATAAATAAATAAATAAATACAATATTTCAAAACCCAGACATGGCAAACTCATCCAGTGTGAAGGGAAAACTTGTATCCTTAAACATGTAGAAGTCATGCACTAATAGCCAATCATAGAGTTTTAGTTGGAAGGGACCCCGGGGGTCATCTAGTCCAACCCCCTACAATGCAGGAATCTGTTGTCCAACACAGGATTTGAACCCACAACCCTGAGATCAAGAGTCTCATGCTCTCCCAACTCCATCTTCTTGTAGGGTCCTTTCACACCTTGTGAGCTCCCAGATGTTGTTGGGTCCCCACCAGCCCAGGGATTATGGGTGTTGCAATCCAGCAACATCCAGAGAACCATAAGATCCCGACTCATGCTGTTGTACCCTCCTGCTTCTACAACGGATGAAGTTGTAAGGCCCACAACGGCAGTACCAACCCTACAGAGGACAGTGCTCACTGTGTCCTGGAATAGATATACAGCCGTACCTTGGTGGTCGAACTTAATCCGTTCCGGGAGTCCGTTCGTCTCCCAGAACCATTCAAAAACAAAGGTGCCGCTTCCGATTGGCTGCAGGAAGCTTCCTGCAGCCAATCGGAAGCCACAGAAGCCGCATTGGAAATTTGGCTTCCAAAAACACATCTGGGTTTTTGATGTTCAGGAACCGAAACGTTTGGCAACTAAGCCGTTCAACATCCAAGGTTTCACTGTCGTAGCTTGACAATGACCAGCAGAGAGGTCCTTTGACGTGATATTTAAAGTATTTTGAAAATATAATGAAATCATGAGATTTTCTCATATTAGAAAATACACTTGCCATGCAGGTACAGTCATCACCACAGAGCCAAGTTTGACTGCACCTTCCTAACGAAGTCACTCTTTGTGGCATGTTCCAGTTTGCTGCCACGTAATGTGTGGGGCACCCTATAGCCACCAAAGTGGGTTGGAATCTCTAGGGATTCCTCGAACCTTGTATGCCAGGGGTTCCTGCCTAGCGGTCACATCCTTTGAATCACGGATGTATAATAAGCAAAGCCTTTATTTTTCAGCTGCGGATTTGGGACACTTCCCTCTGTCATGCACCAAACTTTGAAATGTGTACCGGCCTCTCTTCCACAACCCCCCCCTTTTTTTCCTGGTGTCAAAACAGAATTACGGTTTCCTAGAGCAAATGGAAAATCAAGCAGCCTTACCTCATGCCCTGCTGGAAGACTGAATTCCTTCTGGTTTTGCAGATGATCAAGTCAGCCCACTGCACCACCACGATGCTGACGAAGAAGGCTGTGTGGCAGGTGAACTCTACCACTTTGCGCTGTTCGTAGGTCTAGGAGCAGAGGGGGGGGGGAAATCAATAGGGCACCGGGGGAGGGGGACGACGACCAGAAACCTGCAACCCTGCCATTCTCACCCGCCACCCTCTCTGTCTCTCCAAACCAATCCCTGCTCAGCCTTGTTGAAATTTAGGATTAAATCATATATGATGCAGGTGTGCGGCAGGTAAAAATGCACCTTGGCTGAAAGTGAGGGTTGCAGGCACTGCGGCAATCATTGCAAAGCCCACCAGGGGCACCAGCATTTGCAAAGGCACCACTCAAAGTGTTGCTCCTTTTCCTGCATGGATTGATTTCAAACCACACAGGCAAAGGAGAACAGTCACCTGACACCACTGTGCCATCGGGTGTTTGAGAGGTGGGAAGGGAACCTGTGGCCTGGCAGGTGTTGGTAGATTCCAACCCCCATCACCCCTGACCATTGGTCATACTGGCTGGGGCTGCTGGAAGTTGGAGACTAGGGGGGCCATGGATTCCCCACACCTGCTCTACAACACAGGTTGCCCTGTCTGAGCCCGGTTTAAAAGAATTGTTTAAAGTGCTAGGCATCATTTTCATCTTTCAAGAAACACTGCAGTGTAGGTCTCATTTCTTCACATTTCACAGAAATGGAACTGAGTTTGACAGAGAGGAAATGGCCCAGGGCATCCCAGTGGCACTGCAGTGGCAACAGGCTTTGTGGGGACTTCGGAACAAGAAGACCCTCAATGTGGGCCCCATTTTCAGTGGGTCTATCCCCCACATTGCCTCGTCATTCCTGCCACCTGCTTGTTTGCCAAAAATCAGGCCCTGAGCGGCTGGTTCTCCTCCTCACAACCACAGCCACTGACTAGTTATGACTAACACTTTGAGTCACAAAACATATTTTCCTGCACCAGACCAAAGTTGATCATTCTCCCCCCTCCCCCCCGCTCCCTTTTATGTATTGGACCCAATTCAACTTCACTTAACGCACTGGCACTCTGTTTAATTTCTGGCAACTGCCCACTGCCAGAAACATTCATTTGCTGCAGTTCCACTAAATGCCCAGCCTCGCTCACAGCTGTGCAAGCAAAATGGGCTCCCTCTTCTTACCCATTGTTGCCCATACGAATCTTCCAGATCGTTGCATGTCCGGTCATCCCAGTTGAGGCGGATGCCGACGAGAACAGATGGAAGGAAGCCGTTCTCGGCCAAGATCACAAAGTAGGAGAAGAAACCGCCCAACGCCTGAATCATTCCTGCAAAAAAGAAGCGGAGAGTTGGTGACTGGAAGGGCAGAAAGCAGGGAGACCCGCAGTCGGTGGAGCCAGAGCCCTTGATAGGCAGAGTCAAGAACCAATGACAGGTGGAGCCAACTAATTATTGGGGCGGGCTTTCCCCCCCACCCTCCTGTGTTCTGCAAGGGGCAACATTGAGATTGAAGAGGAGCAAACTGTCAGAAAGCGCTACCCCTTGGAGTGGCAATAAGTAATAAGGCAGGCAGGTGGGGGCTTTGTGAGGGCAGGCTAAGCTTGGGGGGGTAATGCCCCACTTGCTCTAATATACCAGCCTCTGCTGGTCCATGCCCTTCAATCACAAGATTCCCATTTCAGCCACCTTAACGCTTCTAATCCTCCTTAGTCTCATGTCTAAGCCTACATATTTGCCCTGTGGATAAAGCCACAGGTCATTAGCCCGCATGCACAACGCGAATGAATGCCTTCCCACAAGACCCACAGCAGCTACAAAGCTTCCCGGTCTGCTTGGCCAGAGTTTGCTTCTCACTCACCACAGGAGACCAGATGAGCAGCTATTCGCAGACCTAACCATTTTGGCAACGGAAGCATGTAATCTGGAATCCGACGCGGAATTAAATACCCACCTTGAGTAGTTAACTGCTGACCCGAACTGCAAGAGGCATTTATGTAAGTGTGGGAGGGACCTGGGAGACCACTGGGTTCAGATTCCAACTCGGCCATGAAGCTCACTAGGTCCGTAACTCCTTCTCGGCTGTGCCTACCTCACAGGGTTGTTGTGGGGAGCAAAATGGGCCTAAATGCTACCTTGAGCTCCTTGGGGGAAAGGTGAGGCATACATGTAATAATAAAAGAAATATGGATAAACCAGATTTACATGTTGCATGGTCCTCCAAATATCATAGGAAGCTGTCTAGGGCTGGGAAAGAACCCTGTCTGAAATCCTAGAGAGTGCTGAGCTGGATGGACCAGTGGCCTGATTCAATAGAAGGCAGCTTTCTATATAAAGCTGCAGTCCTGCGCACAGTTACTTGGGAGTAAGTCCTATTCTCACTACTCTGAGAAATATTTCTGTCTTTGCCACAGAGCACTTGCCTTGGGACGCATGCTTATTTGCATTCATTTTTTTTTGTGCAAATAATTTTTATTGGTTTTCATGTAAATACAAGAACAACCTATGACTCCACCCACAACCCAAGAATCTCTGTGGAGAGGATACTTTAATTGATAATGCATAAATAAACGTATTGCTGTGTACTGTGTGCTGCATATGGAACTTAATAAGAACATACCACTGGACAAAGTTACTTGCGTTCCTGGGTCCCATTTCTGCCACTGGGACCAGTAGCCAAGCACCTGCATGTTGGCCTGATTTTCAACACCTGCCCGATTCATCCCCACTCCACTCCCTTCTCCACCTGGGGGTGCTCAGCCCTGTTCGATGGCTGTCCCCCGTTTAGAAGAGTTTGGATTTGATATCCCGCTTTATCACTACCCAATGGAGTCTCAAAGCAGCTAACATTCTCCTTTCCCTTCTTCCCCCACAACAAACGCTCTGTGAGGTGAGTGGGGCTGAGAGACTTCAGAGAAGTGTGACTAGCCCAAGGTCACCCAGCAGCTGCATGTGGAGGAGCGGGGACGCGAACCCAGCTCACCAGATTACAAGTCTACCGCTCTTAACCACTACACCACACTGGCTCTCACCAATCTGCCCGTAGGCCATGCTGATCAGCCTCTCATTCACCAGCTTGTCAGTCCTGGGGTTTCGTGGCTGTCGCTTCATGATGTCACTCTCAGCTGCTTCGTAAGCCAAGGAGATGGCTGGCACCTGGAGGAAGAATTGAGAGGGTCGGCAGGATTGCAGGGCTGGGGGGCTGAAGTTTTTGGGTGTAGGTGAGGGGGTGGGGAACCTGTGCTAATGGATCACCTCCCATCAGCCCTGGCTAGCATGGTCAATGGTTAGGGATGATGAGAACCGTTTGAGCATCTCTCAAATTGGGGATATAGCATTCAGCGACAGAACCGTGGGAAGTTCCAGAATGATTTTTCTCTCTACTTTTGCTCAGAATGAGTCTGGTGTTCAGAGGCAGCCATTTTGTCAAATTGGCAACACGAAGATTTGAGCCTCTGCCTCCATGTTCAGATTGTAAAAAGTAACACACGGACAAAGTGCTTTTAGGGAGGCCTTCCCTAGATACATCAACCAGTTTGAGCATCATGGTTTCTTTGCCTCAAAGGAACCTGGGGGCTGTAGTTCTGCAATGAAATGACAGAATCCTCTGCACTCTGGTAAGAACTACAGCTCCCAGGATTCACCGAAATATAAAATCTTTCCCAGGTTCAAAGCTAGTTTCAGTTAGGTGTGTGGGGGGGAATCCCTGCATGCAGAAATCTAGTTATAAAGGAGAATATTTCAAGACAAGTGTTTAGAATCTCAACTTCTCCTTGTCTAGTTTTCCTTGTGCAGGTATTGCTTTCAGGTAGGAGCACTCAGAGATACTACCCTTCCTCACACACAGTGGCACAGTTGAGTAACTTCTACCATGCAGTTCACACGTGGTTTATGCCAGGTTTTAGTTGGGCTTTTTGACACAGAAGTGAACCAGGGCTCCTCCACAGAGCCTGAGTCCAATCAGAAGATAGGTTGCAAAGAAGCAGCAGCAATGGGAATTCGGGAATATCTGGGTACTGGATCAATGCCCTCCTGATGGTGCAGCAGTAAAACTGTTAGCACATCTGCAAAGCTAAGCAGGGTCTGGTATGGTTTCAAATTGGATGGGGAACCAGTGTGTTGAGATTCCTGCATTGCAAGGGGGAGTCAACCTTTTTATACCTGCTGCCCACTAATGCATCTTTCTTGATGGTAAAATTTCCTTACCGCCCACCAGTGCTCAATGGAAGGAGAATTCAGCTTGTGCCGTGGAACCCCCTACCGCCCACCTAGAATCCTGAAATGCCCACTAGTGGGTGGTTGGGACCAGGTTGACAACCCCTGGCCTAGATGACCTTCGGGTTGGATTGAGCTGGGAAAAAATTGTGTCTGTTTGTGAGGGGAGGAGACTCACCATGTCAGTGCCCAAGTCAATGCAGAGGATGGTGATGGTACCCAGAGGCAGAGGGATGTTGGCCATGATGAACAGCAGGAAAGGGGTGATCTCAGGGATGTTGCTGGTCAAGGTGTAGGCAATGGATTTCTTCAGGTTGTCAAAGATCAGGCGTCCTGGCCGGAGGGAGACACATGGGCGTAAGGGGGAGAGACAGGGGCCACAGCTGGGGGGGCAGGGGGAGCGGGATTCCCAAAAGTCAGAGCAAGCCAGATCTCCGCACCCCTCTTCCCCTCTCCCACAACTCAATCGCTTTAGGAACAGCGCTTTCCAAACTTTTCACGTTGCTGACACACTTTATAGACATGCATCGTTTCGCGACACGGTAATTCAGTTTTACTAGCAAGCCGGAGGTTAAACTAACCCCTTTCCGGCCCCAGGAGGGGCATGGGGAGCATTTGCGCAACCCGCCTACACATTGCAGCTGACACACTGATGTGCTGCGACGTGCAGTTAGGAAAGCTCTGCTTTAGAAGGATCTTGAAATGAAGAGGCAGGATAAGGAACAATTCCTCAGCCAATCCACTAAGAACGGTTTAAGAGGTGTTGCCTTTAGGTACCGAGAGGGACGTAATGCGCACAGAATATTTATTGAATCAATTTAAATAATAAATTTGCCCTAGTTGCCTCCTGGAGATTTTCAATGAGAAGTTGCACAGACATTTATTGGGGATGGCTTAGATCAGGGGTAACAAATGCAGTCCCTTCTGGATGAGACCTGCAGGTACACGGCAGTATATAAATGCTAACAACAAACAAACAAACAAACAACAACAACAACAACAACAACAACAGATGTTGTTGGAACTACTGGCTGGCTGAAATTCCAGAGTGTTGCTGCCAATCAGTGTAGACAATACTGAGCTAGATGGACAATCTTCCTATATAGTCCAACACCCCTTGGGGGCCATCGCCCCTGGCTGAGGTTATGAAAATCCTGTTTATAGGATCCTGCCAATGCTAGTTCTACTCAGAGAAGACCTGTTGAAATGAATGGGCGAGACTAGCTTACCTCCATGAATTCCAGCAGCTCTACTCTGAGTAAAGCTCAGCTGCTTACAGCCCTGCCATTTTAGAGTCTCCCCCACGCCAGAAGCAAGATTGAAACTGTGCCTATATAACCAGGTTCTGCTCACACCCTCAGCGCTCGCTGGTTATGAATCCACTTCCCCTCTTCACTGCATCCAGCAATCCTCAGAGCTTACCCTCTTCGACTCCAGTGACAATAGAGGCAAAGTTGTCATCTAAGAGGATCATGTCGGCAGCCTGCTTGGAGACGTCAGAACCGGCAATGCCCATTGCCACCCCAATGTCGGCCTTCTTCAGGGCAGGGGAGTCATTCACGCCGTCGCCTGTTACAGCCACAATCGCACCCTATTGGTGTGGGGGGAGAGAGAGAAATACACACTCAGAGCCAGAAGAATGCCCAGAAGGCATCACCTATGGGAGAGAGAGATGGGCAATCACCCAGCCGCTCCATCCAGGGATGATTTCTGTGGAAATAATGGCAGTAGGATGTGTTGCCTGTGAGCCTGCAGTGGGGTATATCATCATAAGCCTCACTCACATAGGTTGCTGGCTTTTAAAAAATGGGTCATATAAGCTTTACCTGCTGATTTTTGCCGAAGAGCAGGCTGGGTAATATTTTGGGGTGAAGGATGTCATTGGCAACCTTAAGTTCACACAAACTTCCAGGCGTTCCCAAAATGGTACTAATGGAAGCCTGTGTGTGTGTGTGTGTGTGTGTGTGTGTGTCAGTCAGTATCTCTTATGGCACCCACAAAATATCTCAGCAAATTTCCCTTCAAAAACCCACAGGGCATGAAAGACCATTCGCTCCTCCTGCTCAGTCCCTGTTTGCGCTAGCTCGGCCTCTCCTACATGCTGACTGCGGCGGCCATTTTGTGTTATGTCACCCCCCCCCGACGGCAGCCATTTTTTGACCGGCGCCCATGGCACCTTCCTCAAAATTCCAAACGCGCCCAGTGGCTCAGAAAGGTTGGCAAGCCCTGTGCTAAAATGCCTTGGACTGTACTGTTTTATAGAGGCAGGTGGGGGAAATCATAGGGCTGAAAGCTTCCGCTTGAGGCAACTCCCTCCACATTACCAAGCCAGCCAAAGAAGAAAACACTAGGCTAGAACTCTTCTCCCTGAGTTTCTATGCACAGAGAGATTTGGTAATGCATGGCTGTAGTTTGCCCAAAACTCTGAGAGTCGTTATGAGACCTCTAGTCCCCTCCCAGAGTCACAATTCCCAGAGTTCCCTGTGAAGAGGGATTGTTAAACCACTCTGAGAACCGTAGCTCTGTGAGGGGGATAGGGGTCTCCTAACAACTCTTAGCATCTTAACAAACAACACCTCGCAGCTGGATTAGTTGGTTGTGCTCTGTGGGGCCAGTTTGGGACTCCGCCGGATGTCCTTACCTGTCTCTGGCAACCTTCCACAATGATGAGCTTCTGCTGTGGGGAAGTCCGGGCAAAGACAATTTCCGTGTGGTTCTGCAGAATCTCATCGATTTGCTCTGTGCCCATGTCTTTCAAGTCGGTGCCATGGATCACACAGGCTTTGGCATCTCTGGATGGGCAAAAAGATGGCGTCAAGGTAGTAAAAGATGCGCCTTGTCATCCATACTCAGATGCAGGGCTGGCCTCACCATGAGAGGAACCAAAGGGGCTGGAGAAACCTTCTGTTACAGAAATGTGAATATGCTATAGAAGCTCAATGAACCAGGCAGGATAGGAAAAGTAAGAAGCAACTAGCCAGCCTGGGACCTGGACTATAACTCTCATCATACCCAATCATTTGCCTGGGCCAACGGGAGTTTTAGTCCAAAAGGGCTAGGGGAAGCTGGTCTATGATCTCTTGTGGGATAGCAATTTAGCATTCTTTTGCTATGTTCTCATTCCAAGCAGCTCCAGCTTGAAATCTCCACTGCGGGCTTAAACTGGCTGAACAGTCATTCCTTCTCTCTTGGGAACTGTAGTTCTCTGAGGGCCCCTGCCAAACTGCAAGTCCCAGAATCCTCGCAAAGGGAGGGGGACAGGGAGAGAGAGCCATAACAATTTAATAAGGTACATCCGTATTGTAGCTAGACAGAGTTAGATGCTCTAATACCATGTGGCTTCTCATTCTGGTATTTGCCAAGCTGAGGTTTGCTTAACTTCACGGAGCGAACTGTTTGTTCCTCCCACACCCCAGCCAATGTTCTTCCAAGTCTCCCTCCTCCTCTCTGCCTTGGAAGAGTTATTTGCTTCTTGAGCCATCTTCCCAACCCCATTATGTTTGGCTCCAGCCTCTGCCCGCTCTACACACCCACACACCTTGACCCATCTCACCTGGGGTTGACCTGGCTGACGGGGATGTTCAGCCGGGCAGCAATGTCTTCCACGGTCTCGTTACCTTCAGAGATGATGCCCACACCTTTAGCAATGGCCTTGGCTGTGATGGGATGGTCACCTGTTACCATGATCACCTGGTGAGGGAAGAGTGATGGTCACCAAAGGAGTCCCAGTGTAGGGCAAAGGAGAAGGCTGGCTAGCTAACCAGCAAGACTCACCTGGTCCAATCCGTTCCATCCTAAGAGCTTACAGGGCAGAACAAGGGGCCCCTAGGGAGGCCTGGGTGGTTGCCGGCATGATACCAGTTCCTTCCTGGTGCCTCTCTCAGTATGTATCTCAATCCTGATACAAACCCAAGGTGCCACAGCCTCTCTGGCTGCCATTTGGTTTAGCTGCTCTGATGTCACGGAAGGCCTGGCAAGCCTCGGGCTAATCAAGTGACTGCTCAGAAGCAAAAGAAGCCCTCCAGTGGCATAGGAAAGGGGCGGGGCGCCCCGGGTTCCAGGCTGGAGGGGGTGACACTCTGGGTGCCCCCCCCCCAGCGCGATGCCCCTCGCCTCCACCCTCGCCGGAAATAGCAAAGCGTGTGCCGAGGTTAGCTGTCGGCGCGTGCTTTGCTGCTTGGGCTGCGGGCAGATGCGAGCCAGGGAGGGGCATCAGCGGCCCACCCAAGAGAAGCCCACCCCTCCCCTCTGCCCGCAGCCCAAGCGGGAAGGAACAAAGCAAAGCACTGAGCGGGCACCACTCGGCACTTTGCTTCGTTCCTTCCCGCTCAGGCTTCTCTTGGGCCGCTGACGCCCCTCCCTGGCTCACCTCCGCTCGGTAGCGCGCATGCGCAGCGTTGTTACACATGCATCAAACGTAGTGACATTGCGCATGCGCGCTACGGAGTGACTCCGCCTCCGGGTTTGCCGCCCCCGGGTGGCGAAGCGGCTTCCTCCGCCCCTGAAGCCCTCTGATTCTGAAGCCTATGGGCGAATTTGAGATTTGGGAAATGAATGAGCTGCTTATAAGACACGATTGCCCCTCCACAGAGACAAATGCAAAGGATCTCAGGAGAGCTGCAGAACTCCAGAGACGCACTCCGCAGTGGGCCAGTCACGCCTTCCCGCAGCAGCCAGTCACTTTGCTCAAGGGGGAGCTGAATTTTTGCATCTGGCACCTGCAACTCAGTTTCAAGGCAAGCGACACCGCATTACCTTGATGCCAGCGCTTCGGCACTTGCCCACAGCATCGGGCACAGCAGCGCGGGGAGGATCAATCATGGACATGAGCCCAACGAAGCAGAGGTTCTCGGTGGTAAAGTTGACATCGTCGCAGTCGAAGGCAAACCCTTTGGGGTACTGTTCCTCAGGCATGTAGAAGTGGCAGAAACCTGGAGGGTGAGAAGGAGGCAAAAACCCCTTGGAATATGCCCTTTGGATGCCCTGTCGCCAGGTGCTAACTTGAGAAATGAAGGTGTTTTGCATGCAGAAAGTCGCAGGTTCAATCCCTGGCATCTGCAGGTAGGGCTGGCAAACCGCCGTGCCCCCCCCCCCTTCTGAAATCCTGGAGAGCTGCTGCCAATCGGAGTGTGCAATGCTGAGCTAGATAGACCAATAGTCTGACTCGGTATAGGACAACTTCCTATGTTCTTATGGTCTGCGATGTTTCTTTTTTAAGGAGCTTGAAACTTCCAAATCCATGGGCACAATTCTTTATGCACTCGAAAGCTACTGGTGCCCAGAAAACCAGGGCTTGGAAACTCTGGGTTACTGCTGAGCTCAGCAGGCTTCTTACTGGCATTGTAGTGGCTTCTTAATCTCGAATGAAATTTGGCACGCAGCCCACCCTGTCCACCTCACGTTCTCCAGGCCTCTTCCCATCTTCCCCCAGGGAGCCCATTCCCCGCACCTCTCCGCAGCCATGCATACCTAGCACCCTCTCGCCAAGACCTCCAAGCTCCAGGTAGGCATTCTGAAAAGCTTCTTTCATCTCCTCGTCAAGGGGCTGTTCTTTGCCTTGGAAGAGGATGGTGGAGCATCGGTCCAGGATGCGTTCAGGTGCGCCCTTCATCACCAGCAGGTAGCGGTTATCGTTGGGGTCCTCTGTCTCGTGAATCGAGAGCTGCGGGACAGAGGGAAACAGAGCAGTAGCATTCCTATTTGAAAACAGTGCACCCCGTAGAACCAACCTGTATCTTAAACACAAAGTAAGGTGCAAAGTTATTGACTGCACCACTTCAAACGTTTTTAAATTGTCGTTCATTTAAAGAAGTTCCCCGCATGTAGTAAGCTAGTTCACCAGCGATAAGGGCTATTGAGAAACTGGATAAGAGGAGAAACTGGATAAGAGGAGACCGCGAGGAGGTACAATAGCCATCTTCAAATATCTAAAGGGCTGCCACGTGGGCAATAGAGCAAGCTTGTTTTCTCTTGCTCCGGAGGGTAGGACCCAAACCAATGGTTTAAAGTTACATTAAAGGGAATTCCGACTAAACATCAGGAAGAACTTTCTCATGGTATAAGCTGTTTTACAATGGAGCGGTCATCTGTCCCGGATGTTTTAGTTAAGATTCTTGCATTGAAGGAAGTTGGACCAGATGATTCTCAGTGTCCCTTCCAACTCTACGATTCTATAATTATGTACTATATTTCTATGAGTAATGGAGCGATAGGGATTTGTATTTAAAATTAAAATTGGGAGAACATTGAATCCTACGTCCTCAGTCTAAAGTGGTTTAGCAATCAATCTCCACCCCCACCCCCCCCCCCCCCGGGGAACTCTAGTCATTGTAGCTCTTTGAGGTGAATAGGAGTCTCCAAGCAACTCTCAGCACCCTTCACAAACTACATCTCCCAGGATTCTTCGGGGAAAGTAATGGCTTTTCAAAGTGTTATAACAGAGCTTTAAATATATGGTGCAGCTGTGGCTCTTTTTAATAAATTGTTCAGGCCACCCGTACAACACTCCCGGGGCCCAATTTTGCCCACATGCCTCCAGATGATCTTTCTTATTTCAGAATATTCTGGTTGTTTAATACATCAACCAGTGGCTGCTTTGTTTTTTTTACCCTGTCTGTGCAGCTAGAATCCATTATGAATTTCTGCAGGAGAACTAGGTCAGTGTCAAGCGAGACAGCTTCCACGTTTGATGATCTGCTAGTAGTGCTGGTTGTGGGTTCAAGCCCCACGTTGGGCAAAAGATTCCTGCATTGCAGGGGGCTGGGCTAGATGACCCTTGGGGGTCCCTTCCAACTCTGTGATTCCATGATGTAAATTTGGGGGAATGAATATTCAACTGTCTGTCTTTTCCCCTGCTCTTTGGCACCCAAAGCAATTGGTGCTGAAAGTGCTTTGATTTCCACCATTCGTTTATATTTGGATACCATGACGGTCAATGGCCAAACTCAACTGATCTGGCTAAGCAAGGCTTACATGAAGCCCTGCTGGCATGGCAGCCGACATTACGTAGGGCATCAGATTATGGTGATGGGCTGTAAGATGCATCATCACAGGGCGTAGCTGGTTACACTTTTGGCTTGGGCAGAGGCAGGCCTCAATTTACGACAGTGCACAACCCCTCCTGGCTCCAGAGGAACTTGTTGGCTGAGGCCAATCATTCCGGACTGCTGGCCAGAGGGAATCCTGACTAATCCTCTCCAGCTGTCATTTAAAGAGGCAGGATTAAGACTGATGGGCCTGAGAATCCTGGGATGGGGAACTGTATTGGGATCACTGACTCAGTCCTCTCCATGGGAACTGTGGAACACAATTTAGCGGCTAGAACAAGACTCAGAGTGGGATCCCCACTCCCCGTTGCAGAGGAGTGTCAGGTTTCTAGGAGAGTCACCACAGCCTTTTAAGATCTTGGAGGGGTGGGGTGGGGTGGGGTGGGGCAGTTCCTGCTCTGCTGAGCTGGAAGATATGTATGTCAACCAGGTCTTTGTGATCACTCCTGAGGGGCAGGAGAAGAGACATCCTCCCTTCGGCTGAGGAGGAGCCAGAGTTATAACCTCTAGCAAAGTCCCATGCGTTTATCCAATCGCCGTTGTCACTGATAGAGCCTGTGTTCGCCGGCTTCAATGTCACATGCCCCCGGCCTTGGTACAAGCGAGAATGTTCTAGAATGTTATTGTATTTGACTTAATAGTTTTTGGATTGTTACGAAAAGCGAAGGTCTGTTTTGCAATGTGCTGCAATAATTTTGAATATGAGCAAAGACAAAAGACAATGAGCCTGAGCCTGAGGGAAAGTATTATACCAGCCATTTTGGAGTGAGGTGAAAAGCTATGAAGGAAAATTCTAGAAGTTGGGACCGTGGGAAGATGAAGCTCTAGGGCAGGCATAGGCAAACTCGGCCCTCCAAATGTTTTGAGACTACAATTCCCATCATCCCTGACCACTGGTCCTGTTAGCTGGGGGTGATGGGAGTTGTAGTCCGAAAACATCTGGAGGGCCGAGTTTGCCTATGCCTGCTCTAGGGTGTGGATGACTTGCATTTATAGATGAATAGGAAGAGAATATTGGGGAGAAGGTTCTAGCAAATGCCATCAATTCTTGAAGAGGAGTTGTGGAGTTTTATCAGTGCTGCGGCTCCCCACTCAAGGAATACCATTGGCTTTTTCAAGCGCCCTAGTACAGGGAGATATTCTGTTAATGTGGAATTTCATCTTGCCCTGGACCTCTTAGCATAGCTGACACCATTTTGAGTGTTGACAGGGCCACCCTGAGACATCCATACCTGGTATTTGTTGGTGGAGTTGAAAGGGATCTCAGCCACTTTTTTGTTTTTCTCCCTCATCAGCTTGACGGATCCGGACGAGAGCTCAATGCACTTTAGCAGGGCGGACTCAGAAGCATCTCCTGCCACGTCACGCTGTGAAGGAATGAAGGCTCTTTAAAACCAGGGAGGTGGCCATTTCCATCTCTCACAGTGCCCCCCCCCACATCTACCACGTTCCTTTGCTTGGCAGAAGTCACAGCAATCTTTTGTAATCTCTTTCCCTCACGGCCACCCTCCATAACTCACACACTTCAGACTGTCAACCATGAATGATACTGTTTTCCAGAACAACCAAAGACATTTCTGTTCTGAAAAGCTTTCCTAATTGGATGATCTCAGCCATGGGTTTCTGCTTTGCATTGTTTTTAAATTTATCTATCTGCTGTTATCTTCTGTGTTGTTGTCGAATCTCATACATCACCTTAAGATGTGTGTAGAAGCTGATTCATAATAGTAGAATTATTATTATTATTATTACTTTACTATTATTATCACTCAGAAAGGAGATGAGAGAAATGAAGACACCCACCGTTAAACGTAATTATGCCAAGGGCATCTTGGTCTGAAATGATGTTCAGCATAGGTCCCAGTGCCGCCCCGATACCTGACTTTTCACCTCCCATCTGAGACCCAACTATGGTGTCCTTCACATTCCCTCACGGTCTTTGCTCTCACCTTGAGGATGGGCACATTTTCCTGACCTCCCTTGAAGACAGCTCGGTTGCAAAGCCCTGCAACGTGGGACAATGCCACCCAGGTAGCAGAACTCTTGTCGAAGGCCGTGCCTACAAAGAAGGGAAAGTCAGATGAAAGGATTGAACAGCGACGTTCTAAGCTGAGGGAGGAAATGGAACTGGACTGTAGAACCAACTGGAAATGGAACTGGACTGTCCACACCATTGAAATACTACGATGCTACTTCAACAATCACGATTTACCCCAAAGAATTCTGGGGACTGCAGTTTGCTAAGGGTGCTGAGAGTTGTTAGGACACCCCATATTCCCCTCACGGAGCTACAGAGATTTAACAGTCAATCCCTCTTCATAAGAAACTCTGGGAATTGTAGCTCTGTGAGGCTCTCCTAACAACTCTTAGCACCCATAACAAAACACAGTTCCCATAATTCTTTGGGGAACTGACTGTTAAAGCAGCTTTCATAGCGCTTTAAATTGATGGTGCAGGTGTGGCCTGAGAGGAAATGGAGAATGGGGTGAAGAGAAAAATCTAGAGAGACAGGAGCTCCCCCATTTCACAGTGCCTCACACAAGAAGATGCATTGTGCCAACTTCTCATCGCACACCCCACCCCAAGACCCACAAGGGGTACCCTTCCTGCCCTCCCCCCTTGGCCCTCACCAGACTGGTCCTCAGTAGTATCAGCCTCGTGGATCTGGTTGTCAAACCACATGTGGGCAACGGTCATACGGTTCTGAGTCAGGGTCCCTGTTTTGTCCGAGCAGATGGTGGAGGTGGAGCCCAGGGTCTCGACGGCCTCCAAGTTCTTCACCAAGCAATTCTTGCGGGCCATGCGTTTGGCTGTCAAGGTCAGACATACCTTGAGGGGAGAAACACGAGTCAGAGGTGGCTAAACAACTTCCATTCAAACATACTAGGGCAAGCTGAAGGTAGGGACTTTGCCGTTTTGCGTTGGACTTAAAATGCCACCCCAGGAAACCAATTGCCAGATCTCTCTCCCCACAAGATTTCCAGCTGTAGGCCTAGATTGCCTTCTCCATACTGCTTCCTCGAGAACATTTACAGGTACCCCGAGGTACTTACGGTGACCGTAGCCAGGAGCCCCTCGGGGACGTTGGCCACAATGATGCCAATGAGGAAGATGACAGCTTCAAGCCAGGAGTAGCCCAGAATCAGAGAGAGGACGAAGAAGGAAACCCCCAAAAAGACAGCCACACCGGTGATCAGCTGGATGAAGTGCTCGATCTCCCTTGCAATGGGGGTCTTGCCGACCTCCAAGCCCGAGGCGAGCGTGGCAATTCGGCCCATCACGGTGCGGTCCCCTGTGGCGATGACGACCCCACGTGCTGTGCCTGGCGAGATGAGAGACAACTCAATGGACACCATGGATTCCTACCAGGTTTCTGCCAGTTTAATGGTTGTTACCACCACCACCCAGTACTGTAGTGATGTATGGAAGTGAGAGCTGGACCATCAAGAAGGCTGATCGCCGAAGAATTGATGCTTTTGAATTATGGTGCTGGAGGAGACTCTTGAGAGTCCCATGGACTGAAAGAAGATCAAACCTAGCCATTCTTAAGGAAATTAGCCCTGAGTGCTCACTGGAAGGACAGGTTCTGAAGTTGAGGCTCCAGTACTTTGGCCACCTCATGAGAAGAGAAGATTCCCTGGAAAAGACCCTGATGTTGGGAAAGATGGAGGGCACAAGGAGAAGGGGACGACAGAGGACGAGATGGTTGGACAGTGTTCTCGAAGCTACCAACGTGAGTTTGACCAAACTGTGGGAGGCAGTTTGACCAAACTGTGGGAAGACAGGAGTGCCTGGCGTGCTCTGGTCCACGGGGTCATGAAGAGTCGGACACGACTAAACAACAACCACCACCACCCAAAAAAAGAATCTTGAGAACTGTAGTTAGGCAGGAGAGAGTGAGTGAGTTAATTGATTAGAACATAAAAATTATACCCCACCTCAAAGCAGTTTCCAGAAAGTTGAAACAAGATAAAAAATTGCAGCTGTACTTTAAACTGTACCAACATTAAAATTCCGAAACAGATTAAAGTGACCTCTACCTGCTAAGCATCTGGGTAGCCTTGTCTAAACAAGACTGCTTTTAGCAGGCACCAAAAAGAGTACAGCGAAGGTGCCTGCTTGATCTCAATGGGCAAGGAGTTCCCAAGGTTAGGTGCTGCCAAGCTAAGCGATCAAATGCAGAAGGGGTCAAATGCGGCCCCTATCATAGTGCCCATTCCACTGATCAAAGCAGCTGATTTGGCTTCATGCGGCGCAAGGCGATCTCGTAGGTAAACTGGTCTCAAGTGGCTTTATATACTAACAGCTTGAACGTGGCCCTGTAGCAGATGGGCAACCAGTTTTCCGATCTCAGAGCACAGGTGTTCTATGCTGACAAGGTCTCATTCCCGCCAGCAACCGTACTGTTAAAAAAAACCTATTTCCCCTTGCAGAACTACAGTTCCCAAGGTTCCTTGGAGAAAAGGAGGGGCCATTAAGCTAATTGAGGTCTATCGATGTGGACAGGCCCTCCACCATAGCAATGCAACCCTGTGAGTGTTTCTCCCGGGCACTTCTCCAACTGCTTCCTATACACACTCACAGCTGCAGATCAAACTCTGGCTGTACCTTCTACACAGTTGGTAGAGAAGAAAGTGATGTTCCTTGTCTCCAGAGGGTTGTCATGGGTGCAATCAGGGGATCGCGTCTGTGGCTCTGATTCACCAGTCAATGAGGAGTTGTCCACCTGGAGAGAAAACACTGCACATTTAGTTCTTTTTACCCCCCCCCCCTAAGAAAGTTCTAAAAATTCAGTTCTAACTTCGATGTGGAAATTTGCGTGTTAGATTTTCAAATTCTCAAATGTGGTATGTAATAAATTCTAGGCTCTCAAAGTCTGACTTTCAAGATTCAGTTTAAGTTTTGGCTCTGAAGCACAGCTGCTTCATATATTACGAAATTCTTGCAAAGGTGAGGTCCAATGCATTGTGACGTTCTCATGTAAGAAAAGCCAAAAACCCAAAGAAACCAAAAGCCTTCCTTCATGGTTTTAGGGTTGCAATGTGGATTAAGCAATTTGAAAAATATTGGCTCAAAATATGTGCCACTGACTATAAAGCAGGTTGCAGATTTTTATTATAAATAAATAATTTTTACAGCAAATACATATGCAAACTAAGATGAGCCACAGTTGCTTTAGATCCAGGCACCCCCAAACTCAGCCCTCCAGATGTTTTGGGACTACAGTTCCCATCATCCCTGACCACTAGTCCTGTTAGCTAGGGATGGTGGGAGTTGTAGTCCCAAAACATCTGGAGGGCCAAGTTTGGAGGTGCCTGCTTTAGATATTCCCCTTAGGGAGAGAGAGGGAGGGAGAAAAGGGGGTGCTTCTTTAAGAGGATGCCTCGTGCATTATCTAAAATAAAGCATTTTTCTTCAGAACCATTTGGGTTTTCTTTTTCTATTTCTTCATGCGTATCTATGCTCATTGAATTAATTCAGTGATTAGGCTGTTAATTCATTGACTTAATTGAATTAATTCATTGACTTAGGCTGATCGCCGAAAAATTGATGCGTTTGAATTATGGTGCTGGAGGAGGCTCTTGAGAGTCCCATGGACTGCAAGAAGATCAAACCTATCCATTCTCAAGGAAATCGGCCCTGAGTGCTCACTAGAAGGACAGATCCTGAAGTTGAGGCTCCAGTACTTTGGCCACCTCATGAGAAGAGAAGACTCCCTGGAAAAGACCCTGATGTTGGGAAAGATGGAGGGCACAAGGAGAAGGGGACGACAGAGGATGAGATGGTTGGACAGTGTTCTCGAAGCTACTAACATGAGTTTGGCCAAACTACGAGAGGCAGTGAAGGATAGGCGTGCCTGGCGTGCTCTGGTCCATGGGGTCACGAAGAGTCGGACATGACTAAACGACTGAACAACAACAAAGGCTGTTAAATGGACCACCACAGCTCTCACTGGAAGTGCAAGAATAGGGCAACGTTTGGTTCAGAATGGGAGAAAACCAATGGCAAAAAGACACCGTGACGATGGTACCGGATGCCTGTTGAGAAGAAGAGGTCTGGAGACACTGGTGTGGAGGGTATGGGGAGGGGGGCAGATCTCACCTTACAGCCATGAGCCGAGATGATCCTGAGATCCGCTGGGACCCTGTCTCCCCCTTTCACCTCTACCAGATCGCCAACCACCACGTCTTCGGCATTGAGTTGCATCTTCTCGCCTTCCCGGATGACCAGGGCTTGCTGCGGGGTGAGAGAGGCAGGCTCAGGTAGGTAGGTAGGCAGACATTCTGGGTTCTCGGCTACTGGCACACAGATCCCCTAAAACCCATCACCTTAGAGCATTGTCTCCAAGAGAGATGGAAGTAATAGGGTTATCACTCATGTTGTTAAGACTCATCGCACACGTAGCAGCGCTTCCAACCTGTGAAGGACCCTGTCTATAACAAACAGTCCCAGTCTGTAGTGGATCATTAATGTGTCGTTTTATTCATCCTTGCAGTAACACACCGGGGCAGGGTTTTTTGTTTTTTTTAAAACTTCTCTTCCCATTTCGCAGGCAAGAGAGCTGATGTCCAAAGTGCAGGTGTATCTTGTACTGTAGTTCATTGTGGGATATTGCTATCACTACTTGACATAGACAAAGTGGAATCTGGTGGGCCACAGCTAAGCCTGATGGGACAGGGGGGAGGAGCCAGGATGGAACCCTGGAGTGTAAAGGCTGGAGCCATCATTGCAGTTGGAAGTTCATGCATCAATCCTGGCAAAAATCTCATGGGCCGTGGGCAAAGTTTGGAGTTAAGTTGGAGAGGGAAGTTTTGCACCCTGCTATTGATTACCTGCTGGTAGGACTCAGTTTTACGGGATGGGCCCATGCAATTCACCCAACTCTTGGTTCCTCCTCTCATACCTGGGGCACCATGTTCTTGAACGACTCCATGATCTTAGAACTTTTGGCTTCTTGGTAGTAGGAGAAGCAGCCAGTGATGATGACGACAGCAGCCAAGACGATACCCAGGTACAGCTGTACAAAGGGCAGCAGCAGAAACAGGACGTTGGCATGTCAGAAGCTGCATGGGGTGTCATCGTCCCGTCCCCCCCCCGTCTTGCCTCCCTGCTCTTTGCCCCCACCCAGAGAGATGGCACCCCAGATGCCATTCTCCCAGAACTTACATTGTCTCCCGCTGGGTCGTCCTCCGTTCCTGCCTGGATGCCATAGGCCAAGAAGCAGAGGATGGCACCGATCCACAAGAGGATGGAGAAACCCCCAAACAGCTGGCGGCAAAACTTCACCCATTCGGGAGTGGTGGGTGGCGGGGTGAGTGCATTGGGGCCATCTCGGGCCAAGAACTCTTGGGCTTTGCTGTGGGTCAGACCCTGAGAAGGGGAGACAGACAAAATAAATACACCCATGCCCTACTGAGCCATCCCCACTTCCCTTGAGGACATGAGAAAAGTGCTGCTGGGTCAGGTGTCTCTGATCCCCCATCCACCACCTGCTGCATACGCACCATAAATTTAAAGCACATGACTTCCCTCCAAAGAATCCTGGTAATTGTAGTTTGTTAAGGGTACTGGGAATTATTGCTCTGTGGGGTGTAAACTACCATTCCCAGGATTCTTCAGGAGAAGCCATGTGCCTTAAAGGCATTCTTTTTCTTGTCTTCACTCTGCATAGGGCATGCATAGGCAAACTCGGCCCTCCAGATGTTTTGGAACTACAACTCCCATCATCCCTAGCTAACAGGACCAGTGGTCAGGGATGATGGGAATTGTAGTCTCAAAACATCTGGAGGGCCGAGTTTGCCTATGCCTGGCAAAGGCCTTCCCATACTCGTGTGTCAGGTTCTGCTTTAGACGCTGCAGCACCTCTGAAATTATTAGCTATTAAATAATCGGCTATTGTTATTGGCTGTTAATTGGCTATTGTCTGCTGGTGATTGATTGATTGATTGATTGATTGATTGATTGATAAAGCACCTAATACTGCTCTGTTCATCCCACCACCTCAATTCTATCTAGAAAATAAAGATCAGCTACCACAATCCTGCAGGGTCATTCTGTTCCACTTAGCTAGCTACTGGCCCAGGTCCCTTGCTGGCCACCTCTGCCAGCCAGCTGTTTCCCCCACATCAATACCCCACTAGCCAGGAGGGCCAGGCAGCACTTGCCAACCCAACCCTTAAGGAAGCAAAGTTGAGCATCACGCCTTGGGTTAAATCACTCTAGAATCATAGAGTTGGAAGAGACCACAAGGGCCATCCAGTCCAACCCCCTGCCAAGCAGGAAACACCATCAAAGCATTCCTGACAGATGGCTGTCAAGCCTCCGCTTAAAGACTTCCAAAGAAGGAGACTCCACCACACTCCTAGGCAGCAAATTCCACGGTCAAACAGCTCTCACTGTCAGGAAGTCCTTCCTAATGTTTAGGTGGAATCTTCTTTCTTGTAGTTTGAATCCATTGCCCCGTGTCCGCTTCTCTGGAGCAGCAGAAAACATCCTTTCTCCCTCCTCTATATGACATCCTTTTATATATTTGAACATGGCTATCAGATCACCCCTTAACCTTCTCTTCTCCAGGCTAAACATACCCAGCTCCCTAAGCCGTTCCTCATAAGGCATTTGACCATTTTGGTTGCCCTCCTCTGGACACATTCCAGCTTGTCAGTATCCTTCTTGAACTGTGGTGCCCAGAACTGGACACAGTATTCCAGGTAAGGTCTGACCAGAGCGGAATACAGTGGTACTATTACTTCCCTTGATCTAGATGCTATACTCCTATTGATGTAGCCCAGAATTGCATTGGCTTTTTTAGCTGCTGCATCACACTGTTGACTCATGTCAAGTTTATAGTCTACCAAGACTCCTAGATCCTTTTCACATGTACTGCTCTCAAGCCAGGTGTCACCCATCCTGTATTTGTGCCTTTCATATTTTTTTTGCCCAAGTGTAGTACTTTACATTTATCCCTGTTAAAATTCATCTTGTTTGCTTTGGCCCAGTTCTCTAATCTGTTAAGGTCATTTTGAAGTGTGATCCTGTCCTCTGGGGTATTAGCCACCCCTCCCAATTTGGTGTCATCTGCAAACTTGATCAGGATGCCCTCTGCCTGGCTTCCTTCACCTGCACACAGTCTGTGTTGTATTTCCGGCACACTTCTTCAATGGACATTTTATGCTCAGTCTGAAAAAAGCCAAAGAGAGAGAGAGAGAGAGAGAGAGAGAGAGAGAGAGAGAGAGAATTAGGTGGTGTCTCCACTAACTGCCCCACATCTCCCAGCATCCGCTGCTGCAACGTTAGATGCCCCAGCGTCCACTGCAGCACCATCTACTGGTCAAGTGCAGGCAGCACATGTTCCTGCATCCACGCTGCCTCAACTTACCATCGCCACCTCCTTCTTAAGATCATCCAGATCTCGGATCTTCTGCTGCGCTTTGCTCTTCTTCGGTGAAGAGTTCTCATCGTGCTTGTCTTGCGTGGTTGCCACGCGGTAGCTATCTGAGCGGCCGTACTATTTGAGGGAAGAGGGGAAACAGAGACGAGGGGGTGAAATTCCACGCGCTAGAATGCCAGCCCCTAAACCAACGCCGTTATCAGTGCAATCGTTTCACGCAGTGCAGAAGCATCTTCCCCCCCCCCAGATATTTGTGTATGCTCCCATTAGCACCCAAAGGTTCAAGAGCCCTTATCATCAAAAGAAACGTCTCCTGTGTTCCATCACAACCACTGAGACCAGCCAATAAATCTCTCCTGGATATATGTCAGGATGGGAGACCTGTGACTTTCTTCCCATCTTCCCTGACCACCGACCAAGCCATAGGCTCCCTGCTGTACAGTATAAGGAGAGTCCATAGAACAACAAGGTATTCCGCAAGATCTAATTCACACAGAGCATAATAGGTTTATGGAATACTGTACAATAATCTCCACTAGCTTGAACAAAAGGATTAGAGAAATTCACAGTGTACTATCGGGGCCTATTAGCACTGGCAGATAAATGGAACTTGGGTGTTCAGGAGCAGTATATCTCTGATTCTCAAATACCAGAGCCAAACAATAAGCTATCACCTTCATGCTTTGCTCGTGAGCTTTAAGGAACATTTGTTGGATCAAAATGCTGGATTAGCCAGCTCCCACGGTCTGCTCCAGCAACACAATTCTTCATGGGCTTAAGCAAACATTGGCCTAAAACAATTAATACTATATTTTTTATCTTTGTCCTTTGTATAATCCACTTACTGGTTTTTTATTGGGTTGTGGTTTTAGTGTTGTTGTCCCTCTAGAAATTCAACTAACTAAATGAAGCCATTCCTTCTTCCTCATTTAATTTGTGGCTTTCTCTCTCTCCCCCGCCCCCTGCCCCCCAACTGGGAAATGACAATATATTTTGATTGCCATAGTTTTGCCACCAGGAGAAGATGGAAGAAGCCCTGCAGGGCTCCTGTAAGGGAAATAAGAGACCCGGAAGAGGTGGCATCTTGCTGAGGGGCTGGCTAAGCCAAAGCTCAGTGGCAGAGCATCTGCTTGGCATGCAGAAGGTCCCATGCTTAGTTCCTGGCACCTCCAGTTAAAGGTTATCTCAGGACACAGAGCTGGGGAAGCCCTCTGCTTGAGACAATACTAGGCTGGATGAACTGACCCAGAATCATGCTGCTTTGCCTGCTGATAAATTGCAATTGCATCTACAACAGCATTTCATGAGCATTGAGCCCTTTGGCCCTCCAGGGTCCACATATGCACTGCTGTGCATCATGCTGATCTGCACAACCAGAGCTGCGCATGCATTCCTGCTCAGGGGTTAGTCTATGCTTTCTGAGGGCAAAACTGTTGAGCCCTGCACACATGGTCTCAAAGACGGTGTCAGAAACCGCACCCGTGCCTCGGTAACTGCACACAATGCCAGGTTTCGAACCCAGTGCAGCAGAGGAGCCTGTTTCCATGCATGTATTTCTGGGGGTGCACATGATCAGAGCATCACGTCTGATGCTGATGTCATGCAAGGACTATGGCAATGAGCTGTGAGATGGAAATATCTCAGCTACTGAACTCTCTGGGTAGTCTTGGGCAAAACAAATGCTCTCAGCCTCTCAGATCATCGAACAGCCTACCTTGCAGGGTACAGAGGAGCATACCGGTAACTGAAATATTATATGCAGAGTGCTTCAAACACTTGAGATTGATGCACTTTTTCAAAGGTTTAATTCATGGTGAGCCTTAACCGCAGAACCTGTGCACCCCTGTCATACATGCACCGCAGTGCTTCCCCCCCCCCCCCCAGAAAAAGAGTTGCAGGAACTCCCACTCTTTTTTTGACGGACAACCCAGTTGTCAAGTTTTTTTAGGGGGGAGCTCCACCTGATCGCCCCACCACTGGCATTGCTGCAGCCACATTACAACATCGCCTCTGACACACAGCTCTGGCCGCTGTGCCGATATACAGCTTCTGGTACACCTACTACAAAGAGGTAGCAGAACTCAGTTCCGGTGAGTTCTAGCTTAATAAAAGCCCTGGTGCACCTCTGGAAACAGGTGCAGTACTGGATGCTTCTGAGCATGCACAAAGTGCCTTCCCTTCTTCACTGGGGAATAGAAACTAATGCACATGGATTTTTGGAGCAACAAGAAGAGCTTGAGGCCTAAGGTCTCTTCCTACAGAAACATTCTATCCTTTCAATATCTTCAGCAAACAGAATTGGTAGTTGCCAGGGAGTTCCCCACACGGAGTCATCGCTAGGAGGTTGAAATCTGCGAGATCTCCCATTCCACCCGCCCTTGATCTATCCAAGGCAGAACTTCCGCTGGACCTGCAGTTGTGTGCAGACTGTACTCCCCCCCCCCAACACTCTTTTGACCAAAGTTATTCTGCCCACCCCCCAACTCCATTTCAAAAAAACCTGCTGAACCTGTTTGATGCTGCACCATGGCAGGACAGGGTGGTGGTGGAGTCTGCCCACCACAAGCAACAGTGGTGGTCCTATCATTCCACCTCTACTATCCGTTCACAGCTCCACACTGTCTTCCTTCTCCAGGCCCCATCCTAGAAGAAGATTCACTAAGAACTGAACAGGGTGAGAGAAAGGGTGCGTGTTTTCTGAAAAAGGGAGGGGAATCTATTGGCTTGTGATGCAGTTTCATCTCTAAAGTCTGGCCTGGCTATGATCCACATAAGAGGAGGTTGGAGGGAATAAATGTGCATCTAAGGTCCAAGGAGGTTATTCCATGACCTTGACTGACTTTGAGATGCCCTTTGCCAGAAGTGCTGATGAGCAAAAAGCTTGGGCCTTGAGTTGTGACTGACAGTGGGATTGTCCTCCTGCAGGTCATCAGATGGCCATTCGGGGCAAGGGAACCTCAACAGACGTCCTCATTCACCCATGTCCCTATCAGAACACCCATTGCGATTCAAAGCGTTGGCAGAAAGCTAAGATGTTTGGAAAGAGCAGTATACAACCTGAGAGCAGAGTATACGAAACATGCACGTCCTTAAGCATGCTAATCAGTATACATGCACATGTAGAATTCTCCCCCCCAAAAAATGGCGATGCTCACATTTACAGATATTCACACATACTGAGGCCCCAAGCCACCAAGGGCCATGGCAGGCAATGCGATACACTTAGAAGCCCACACAAGTCACTCTCTTGCACATGCAACCGTGAACAAAATATGCACAGAATCACAGAGAAAGAAAAAGGAAAAAGAATGCACTCAGCATGCTGTCTGAACCACCAACACCCCAATGCTTTTCCAATGTACTTTCCTTCCCAGAATGCAGATATATGCAGTCGCATATACATGTCCATTTCCGGACTAGTTGTGTGCATGAGAGTGGCACACGCTGATGTCTACCAAATTTCCTACAGCGGAGAATACTGCAGTCTCATAAAAGGTTCCCCCCCACCACCTCTAAGAGACCTGGAAAGCAGTTGGTGGGGCATGTGGTTAGAATGCAATACTGTATTCCCCAAGCAAAGTGTCCAAACTCCTTGATGAGCTCAATGGCTGAGAAAGAAGAGTTTTTAAGCTCCCACAGTTGCCCCTTTGGGGGGGGGGGTTGGGGGAGGGGGGGTTGTGGCATACTGCGGTACAGAGAAGAGGAGCCCACCCTCCCTTCTATAACACTAGTTATTAAAAAGAGGATGTCCCTGTGGACCAAACCTGCTGATGTATTTATGGGAGATGACTAAAGGCAATTGGTTACTTGGAGCCGAGAATATGGGGCTGCTGTGGAGGGGTGTGCCTAGCTCAGGGGGGATGTCTCTGGGCACTCGGCACCCGACAAGGTGTCCGCCGGCCTCCCCAGCTCCATCAGGCCTGACTGCCACCCCCATATTCTGCGGCGCTGCGACGGAAGGAAGGGAGAAATCCCTGGCGTGGTGCCAGCGCTGCAGCAAGGCTCACCAGCCGCAGAGCCCTGTGCCAAATGAGGAGGAGGAGGAGGAAGAGGCAGATGAAGAAGGGTAGCAAATGCAAATCCCCCGCCAAAGGGACAAGCCACCTTCCGCACCCTCTGGCTGCCTTTGCGGGGCTCCGAAATGAATTCCTGGGGAGGGAGCAACTGGGTCAGGGTGACCCATGCAAGAGGTGGCAGAGGGGGGGGGAAAGCTGGCCTGGGGAGGAAGGGGAAAGGAAGAGGGTGTCTTTCCCCTATAAAATCATAGGGAATACATTGGTCTTGCTTGGGAATCCCTTTCTCCCTAGGCCCTGAAACTCCCACAGGCAAGAAATGAGGGGTGGGGAAGCAGATTTAGGGAGCCAGCTGCGTTTTCCTGTTCCTTTTCCAAGGCCCATAATAATATATTAAACAAGGCCCAGAATAATCCCCCCTCTCTGTGTCCAGCTTCTCTTTCTCCCAGTATTTCCTACACACCACCCACCCCCACAAAAAAACCCATCCTTTCCTCTCTTTGCTGCAGAGAGACGCTGGCAACAAGAGCTTGCCTCTCCTTCTCTGCAGACACCAAATATAGGAGCCTGTAAAGGGGATCTATTCTGGAGGGAGGGGCGGGGGACCTCATGTAGGAGGGAGAAGTAATGGAAACAGAAGGGGAGGCTGAGAAACCATAAATCCCTCCCCCTCGCTTTCTCTTCAGGGGAGAAAAAAAAGCTTAATAATGGTGCGTCCCCAGCTAAAGAACCCAGTTCCCACTCGATGTTCCTATGCATTTCCCCCTCCCCCCCCCCGTTCCCCCTCTCCCCTTCCAGCTCTTTGCAAGGTTACAGCTGCTGCAATGGTGCCCTCTCTCTCCCCTTCTCTTTGATGTGCCCCCTCCCTCTTGCCAGAAAGGAAGGCGGATTAGCTGCTCTCTGCCCATATGCTTTCCCTCCTCTCCCCCCCCCCGCAGCCACACACACACACACACACACACACACACGAGTGCTTGTCTTTTGGAAATCCGCGCCACCATCATTCCTCTGGCCCCAGTCTGTTTCTTTCTCCTCTTACATTCTCCCCCCACCCCAGACAAAATAGGGACGTTTAATGCTGGATTCCCCACTCTCCTCCCGCTGGGAACCATCAGGAATTTATTTGCTGGTAGAGGGGGGAATCCTATCGCAATGTCTCGCGTTTATGTCTCGCATTCCTGGGGGGGGGGGTGGAGGCGCAAGGGGTCTAGAAGGTACCCCAACCCCGTTCCTCCGGCCTCCTCCATTTCCAAACAACATCCCTTTGCTAAAAGAAGCAAAGGCTAGGAAAAGTGGCTTTGCGGGGGGCCGGTGAATATGAACAGGAAAGGTGACCTTCCTAAATTAATTTCTCTGTCACTGGAGCCCTTCCTTCCACGCTCCTAGGACTTTTTTTTGCTAAAGGACACCAAATGGGCAAAGTATATTTCTAGGTGGGTGAGAAAATTAAACAACAACAACAACAGCATATATTAATGATAGAAGTTCAGAAATAGGGGGACGGGTGGGGGTGAGTTTCTTGTTTGCCCCCCCCCCGCGCGCCACCTACACAAAAAGAAGGGGGCTGCTGCTGCTGCTGCCTTCTGATGCCGCAGCCTCCACTAGCACCTGCCCCCCCCCCGTCTAGAGGATGAGAACAGCTCCTGAATATCAATGGGGGGGGGATAACAGCGCCCTCCCCTCCCGAGCACCGCCTTTGGGTGCCTGGCGATCATTTCCTGTGCGCTCCCTTTCTTCGCTCCATCTTTTTCCATTCCTCTAAACCTGCCTCTCCTTTCCCCCCCTCTTCCTCTCCTTTGCTCATCATCTCTCATCCTCCATTCCTCTCTCTCTCTCTCTCTCTCTCTCTTTCTCCCCCACCTCTAGCCCAATGACTCATCCTTTCTCCTTCATCTCTCCATCCGGCGCTGACCATCTTGTTCACCCATGGGGAGGGAGAGATCTGCCTGCCATTTCCCTGCCAACCCCTTTCCCTCCCTCTGCAAGGTTTAACATCCCCTTCCGCCGCCGCCCCAAAAGAAATCCAAGTAAAAAAAAAAAATCCAAAGCCCCAAATTCCAGACACCCCTCTCTTAAAAAAAATACACCCAGGAAGGAGAGTCTCGGTTCCTAAGGCTTGAATCTCACATCATCATCACCAAATCATGCGCGGACACCACTTTCCAATGGATGAAACGCTTTTTGTTTATCACAGCACAGCTAAAAATACGCCCTGAACTGTCAGGACCAGATCCACACATCCAAGATGATGCAGAGAAGGAAAGAGGGAGTGACAGGGGGGGGGGAAGGTCTCGCAGCCCTCGCTCTCTCCAAGGACAAGGACAGAGATGTGCTGCGTGTGTGCATGGAGCCGGCAGAGGGGAAAAGAAGGTGACCGGCAGGGTGGGGGCGGAGGGTGCTTCATACGGGTACCAGCTCCTCCGTTGCAGAAGGACACTTGAGCTCCCCCCCCCCATGCGCAGACACATACAAATACATGCCGGGGCACACCGCACAAACGCATGATCCACAGCGAATCACGGGATTAAGGAGTCACACGGGCACCGTACACGGGGGCGCACAGACACTTCTGCGCGGATTTTGCCGCCGGGGCACAGACATTTCCCTGCTGTATATGTAAAGCGCAAGCGAGCAGAATTCTAGGTATGTGTCATCAGGAGGTGGGTGAGAGGGAGGAAGTAAGCGAGCGGCAGATACAGGGATGGAGAGAGAGAGAGAGAGAGAGAGAGAGAGAGAGAGAGAGAGAGAGACACAGATGCGGATGTACAGCGTCGTGCGCACGCGGCCACACGCGTGCATGCAATGCGGGCACGGAGGCGTCTTTAGAAGCGCAAGTACGCAACGCAAGGGCACAGCAAGGCTGCCCATCGGTTTATACAGGTGCAATGATGCACAGCAACCCAGGAGTGTGCTGACCAGGGGGTATTGCTTCGCCACACAGAGAGAGATACAAAAAGAGAGGAATGCGCTACTTACCCCCATGTTGGCGGCTTGGGCGTCTCAGTCTGGATGACCCAGACTCTCCTGGGGGTGTCTAGCAGGCAGGCAGGCAGGCGGATGGATGGAATGGGAAAGAGAGAGCAAAAGAGAAAGGGAGAGAGAAAGAGTGAGACAGACAGAGGGGAGAGGAGGGAGCTGCCTGCGCCCCAGCCAGGGATGCTGTGCCCACGGCTGCCAGGCGCGGAAGGACAGAACTCGACGCACTCCTGCCGCTGCTGTCTGAGCCGGGGCAGCACAACAGCCAATCAGCAGCTCCTCTCCCCCTCATGCACCCACCCCGACCCACCAGCAAGCCCCGCCCCTTTTACTGCAGAATTCACCTTGCCCAAGGTGGGGAGAGAAGGGGCAGGGGATCCCCCAAGCCTGGCCTGCACAATCTGCCCCAAAGCAAACCGGTTGGTGGGGACCCTCAAAATCAGAGCACACAGACACACACACAAATGATTGGGAATATGCCAAACTCTGCTGGATCGCAGTCTCCGGAGAACCCCACAGCCTCTCACAACCTCTCGGTTCACCACAGGCCTCCATATGCACACACTTCAAACCCCATCCAGTTGTCCCCAAAAGGCAAAGTGTCACCCCACACCACACCCACGACAAGCCAAAACCACAACGCATCTTCTCAACTGCACAGAATACGGAGACCCACAAATGTGTCAATGTGCCAGTCCCTCAGAGGCAGCCGGAATCTCCAAACCCTTCTCAAAGCAGCTGACAAACATGCACCAGAGACCTTTCATATCTGAGGGCTATTGCCAACCTGAAATGAGGACACCCCCCTCGCCATGACCGACGCCGCATTGCTCCACACCACCCCTCAGAAGCACAATTCGCCTCCCCAATCTGCACACACACCACACCGCATCAAAACAATGCACGATGGGCCCAAACATCCTAAGAACACACAATCACGACCCTCCAACACACTGTGTTCCCCTCTCTCCCAAACAAACCCTATGGGAACCAGTGCCATTCAAATATATTTTCTGGGGAATAAACCTGAGGAGAAGGGAGGGAAAGAGGGAGGTCATAGCTCAGTGGTTGAGCACATGCACTGCCTGCCTGAAGGTCTCAGGTTCAATCCCTGGCCTCTCCGGTTAAAAGGATCAGGGAACACGTGGGAGGAAAGCTCCTTCTCTTCTCCAGGAATCCTGGAGAGCCATTGCAGGTCAGGTTAGGCAGCACACTGGGTTGGAGAGGCTATTATGCCTCTGATTTAGTATAGGGCAGCGATACAAATAAAACCAGTAACCCCTTCAAATACGGAGGTCACATCCAGACCATCCATTTAAAGCACATTGCTCCTCCCACCAAAGAATCCTGGGAGTTGTAGTTTCACCCCCTGCAGAACAACAATTCCCCAGCACCCTTAAGAAAACACAGTTCCCCGGGAATTCTTTGCAGGGAAGCCATGTGTAGCCTAGTGTGAATGTAATCGGTGATTGGGGAGCCAAATCTGGCCAAACTCACAGAGAGTCTGCAAACTGACCCTCTGGGGGGAAATAGCTGCTGGCTGGGAGATTTACATCCTCTTAACCTCCAAGAACATACACAGGAATATAGAGATAATTAACAAAGAGAGTTTTCCAGACATAACTATTGAAGAATGATTGGCACCTTGACCAAACGACATTTCCCAGGACTCCTTGGGGATAAAAAGCATGATATTTGAATTGCTATGAAACCACTGCTAACGTGTAGTCATACCATCTGAACACATGTTTTGTTTTTCCCTGAAAGATAAGCAGATCATCTGGTTTGTGCATTTACACACACACACACACACACACACACACACACACTTCACCCCACTTTCCTGATTGCACATAAAATATGTGGCCTCACAGTCCTCATCACATTTCACCCCATCCGTCACAGAACCTGCATTGTACTAAGACTTCCCTTTCAGCTAATGATGTTTGTTTGAAAACATCGGTATAGAACGGTGGAATTCTTGGCTTGGCAGCTGTTCGTGTGAAAAGGATCTCAGGACTGCAGTGAACATGAGTCAGCACTGTTGTGTACCTACAAAGAAAACTAACGCAATTTTAGGCTGCATTCATAAAACCACACCTTGCAAGTTGTCGCAACTAGGAGTTAGTTGCACTTTACTCTGCACCAGTTCGACCTCACATTGTTCCCGTTCTTTAAGGAGGATGTCCCAGCCTTTGCAAGCCTGGTGCGCTTCAGTTGCATTGGGCTGCTATTCCCATCTGTCCCTGTCAACATGGCCAGTGGTCAGTGATGATGGAAGCTGGAATCCAAAACTACTATACCTCACAAACTAGTCTGGCATTATAGTCTCATGGAGACAGGACCTGGAATATAGTATGACAAGTTCGCAGGTACCTGAATGCCTCTGGCATGACCAGACACCTGTACAGTGCCACAACATGCCTAATAATAATAATAATAATAATAATAATAATTTATTTATACCCTGCCAATCTTGCTGGGTTTCACCAGCCACTCTGGGCAGCTTCCAACAAAATATTAAAATACAATGGTCTGTTAAACATTAAAAGCTTCCCTAAAAAGGGCTGCCTTCAGATGTCTTCAAAAAGTCTGGTAGTTGTTTTTCTCTTTGACATCTGATGGGAGGGCATTCCACAGGGCAGGTGCCACTACCGAGAAGGCCCTCTGCCTGGTTCCCTGTAACTTGGCTTCTCGCAGTGAGGGAACCGCCAGAAGGCCCTCAGAGCTGGACCTCAGTGTCAGGGCAGAAAAATGGGGGGTGGAGACGCTCCTTCAGGTATACTGGACCGAGGCCGTTTAGGGCTTTAAAGGTCAGCATCAACACTTTGAATTGTGCTCGGAAACATACTGGGAGCCAATGTAGGTCTTTCAAGACCGGTGTTATGTGGTCTTGGCGGACGCTCCCAGTCACCAGTCTAGCTGACGCATTACACAGATGTGAATACCCCACCACTTGCAAGAGGCTCCTAGAAGGGAACACAGCCTAAAAATATTTCCCTGCCCCTGCAATAAATAAGTAAGCAAACAAACAAACAAACAAACAGAGCTTCTATCTTGACCTTCCTTGGAAAAGCCAAGTTTGGTTCAAGTGGGGCTCTCGGTTGAGTTCTTGGGGCTATGAAATAAAGATCTGAAGACTCTGGGGAAGAGTTAAAAATCAAGCTTTACTGTGATGAAATCAAACTCTAGTGAGTCAGATTACAATTCTCCCCCAACCAACAACCCCATCAGTGAGATCCAAGGTAAACATCTGTAAAAGAAAGGAAGTGAAGCAATGGTATTATCTGACTGGTAACTGGTTTCTTTTCAGAGCAAGGAGGGCCTACTCCCTAGGGATTAGTGCACACTCCACCCTGATAGTCTCCCTGGATCTAAACTGGAGTCAGGATTAAGAGCATCTAGGCCCCAGACTCATTTCTCAGCCTCCATCATCCCTCATTTGATCTCCATGGCAACTGGGCAAGGGGGGAAGTCCATGTGGACCCAGAGTCACTGTGGCAACAGAAGGAAGGGGTTTCCCACGGCAGCAAGACAAATAGATCACTGTCCAATGGGAGGAGGGGCTTGCCACAGGTTCAGAAGGCCTGATATGGGGGAGGATAAACTTTAGGCACCCCTCATCTGTGAAAAGCTTGAGGAGGCCAGGGAGAGGGGTGGATTTCTTAATCCTAGAGGGATTCTAAGATATATTAGAAGGGAATCTTCTAACATATCCAGTCTTCTCCCTATCCAGAGCATCAGTAGGATGAATTAGCTGACATTTAGTTTTTGGGGTAGGAATCAAGAAGTGTCTGGGAAGGGACACTCAGCCATTGCCTGGACCCTTGGCTAGTGTGTAAACTGTATTTGTTTTACATTTACTTTCTTACCCATAATCCCTACCTTCCCCTAATCCTCTGCTCATTCTTCATTGCCATTCTTTAGCATGTAAATTCCTAGGGGACAGTGATAAATCTTATTTGCCTTTGTTTTTTTTGCTGATTTAGCACTGTACCAGACACATTAATAGTGCTAAATAATATAATAATAATAATAATAATAATAATAATAATAATAATATACTTCTTTGTAGAAATAAATACAGTAGCTGCATTAATCAATGAAGTGATTTGGTGGTCAGTGGGGTGGAAAGGAAGAGAATATTCTCTTAGAATCATAGATTTGTAGAGTTGGATGGGACCCCGAGGGTCATCTAGTCCAAACCCCTGTAATGCAGGAATCTCAGCTTAAGCTCCGTGACAGACAAACAGCTTATAAACCTGCAAGGAGGAGAGGCCTCCATTTTCTGAAGGAGTCCGTTTCCACCGTCAAACAGCTCTTGATGTCAGAAAGTTCTTCCTGGTGTTTAGTCAGAATCTCATTTCTTGTAACTTGAAGCCATTGGTTCGGGTCCTACCCTCCTCCGGAGCAGGGAAGGAAAACAAGCTTGCACCCTCTTCCATTGAGGCAGCCCTTGAGATATCTGAAGATGGCTATGATACCTCTTCTCATTCTCCTCTTTCCAGGCTAAAAGGACCCAAGTCCCTCAACTGCCACCAAACTGCTGGGGTTTCCATAACCTTGATCGTCTTGGTCTCCCTCCTCTGCACATGTTCTAGCTTGTCAATATCCTTCTTAAATTGTGTGACCCGGAACTGGACACAGTATTCCACTATACTTCTGTTGATGCTGCCTAGAATAGCATTCGCTTTTTTTGCTGCTGCATCCCTCTGTTGACTTATGTTAAACTTGTGGTCTACTAAGACCCCCTAGATCCTTCTCACCTGTACTACTGGTAAGCCAGGTGTCCCCCATCATATATCCTGCCAAAGTTAGAACCTTGGACTTGTCCCTACTGAGATTCATTTTGTTAGTTTTGGCCCAGTTCTCCAATCTCTTAAGGTTGTGTTTAATTCTGAATCTATCTTTCTAAGCCTAAGGTATTAGCAGCCCCCTCCCAGTTTGGTACATCTGCAGATTTGATGAGGCTGTCCTCAATTCCTTTGTCCAAGTTGTTTATAAAGAACTTGAACAACAACAAATCCAGGACAGAACACCGTGGCACCCACTTGTCACTTTTCTCCAGGATGACGAGGAACCATTAGTAGCATTCTTTGGGTTCAGGGTTAGTCAACCAGCTACAAATCATCTACTTTTACATCATCCAGCCCAACTGCTATTCTTTCAGCCTCAGATCCCCACCATCAGATATGGTGCCAGAATCTGGGGGACCATCAGCGCAGGGCTGCCAATGGGGGACCTCGACACACCCCCACCACACATCCACACACACACACACCACACACACACAGGAGAGAGATAGAGATGAGAGGAGAAGAGATGAGAGAGGAGAGAGAGAGAGAGATGTACTCCTCCCTCTTTTCACTGACACTGACATAATTCAATGGAAGAGGGAGCATTATTTTGGGTTACATTAAATTTCCAAGCAGCCACATCATGCGTAGAAACCAACTTCAGCTTCTGGCCAAAGTGGTACCACCACTTGCCCAGCACTGAAATGTCTGTCAGGGGCCGGACCAAGAGGGTGGTAAGTGGCAGGACCCCAAAGGTGGTCCATTGAGGGGTCTTTCTGAGCTTCTGAAGCCCATGGCCAATGCCTAACCTAGCTGAGCACTGGCTCCAGGCCTGCAATGAAATCCTAAGGAAATTGACCTCCCTTAAAGGATTACTTGTACATAAGTGCAGTACTTTGGATACTCAAAAAGTGCCGTGGGCAATGGTGCAGCTAAGTAGTTTTAGCCCCTAGACTTTAATTGCCCCCCCTTAATTGCCCCACATGTACAACTTCAGTTGTGAAACACAACCTTGACATTTCTCTTCTCCCTCAACCAGCCATTCCACACTTTTGACAACTGTCGCAACATTCCTGATGCTTTAGCAAACAAAACAAAAAGTTTGCCAACGCTGTTCAAAAGAAAGGAAAATGCTCTGACCATGTGCAGTTTTACATTTCACAGTCACTTAAATCCTAGCACCATCATGGCCACAGAAATGAAATGACGTTTCCTCCTGCTGTTCTAATGCCAATTTGAGAATAAGCACCCTTTTGTCGCAGGAAAGGACATATTTCCCCCCTAAACTTGGTTAATAAAATGAAGTTCCATAGCCAAACATATGCCTGGCTGGCCACTCACCCTGCAACTCTAATAGGTTTTCAAAAATAAAAAGAAAAGTTGTGTGCAGGAACCAACATCATCCTCTGTGGGTCCTGGCATGCTAATCAGCAGCCCAACTTCTGATGCTGGGCCTGTCTGTTCCTATCCCAGATGCTGCTGCTCTCTGGGTTGTCATTTGTGGGGCCCTGGACTTCGACTCCCAAAATCCACTCTTAGTTTAACCACTGGCTGTGGACATTATCTAGCCAACGTTAAGCTCTTTGAAATCCCATGAGTTTCAATGGGAAAAATGTAAGCATGCCAGTAAAATCATCAGGGTTTAAAATCATCATCATCTTCTTCTTCTTCTTCTTCTTCTTCTTCTTCTTCTTCTTCTTCTTCTTCTTCATTGTTGACAGGATCTTTTGGGTGCAGTGACCTCTGTTTCCATTTGCTCCCTTGCAGATTCCAGAATAAATCCATCACGTCCGCAGACTCTTGGCAACACTCATATGCCTTTGTCACGCCAACACAATATCTTTCCAATTCAATTTCATTGACATTTGCCGCTTGCTTTCTCATGCCTTCCCCTACTCCGGGCTCCTCTGCTCTGACCACAGTTCCCAAATCATTTCATCCTTGCCCATTCTTATTATTTATTATTTATTGTATACATTTCCAAACTGTCCTTCAATAGAATGTATCTGGGCAGTTCCCCATCGTTCCTCTTCTTCTCCCTCCCCCCCCCTGCCGCCCGCCGCCCCGTTCCCTTTCAATTCTCAAAAGAAAAGTTTGCCAAGAACTTCCCATCACAACCGCCTCTTCTGGAACCTGATTGGCTGTGAGCTGTAAATGGCTGGCATTCCATCTGTGGCCAAGCCCTACGACGCAGTCCTTGTTGATGGTGCTGAAATGGACAGCTCCATTCCTGCTTGAAGTAAGCAGACTGTTCCTTCTTTCGCTTCTCTCAGAGCACACGCACGCACACAACCACTTCCCCAGAATCCTGAGAACTGTAGTTCGTTAGAGGTGCCGAAAGCTGTTGGGAGACCCTTAACACACACACAGAGTTTCTAGGATTTGTGGGGAGGGGAGCCATGTCTGTTTAAAGGGGCACAAAAGTGCTTTAAATGTACCGTGTGGGTGTGCGGATGTGCCAGGCAAACCCCACATCTTCCACATATTCATGAGCATCGTGAGGACAGGAACCACAGACTAAGCCATGCCCACTTCTTCTGGTGACGTTGGATGCTCACTTCCTGTAGGGCGAGCTGGCAGGGGGAACATTTTCAGTCCAGGGGCCACATTGCCTCTCATGGGCAGTGCCAGGTTTACATATAAACTAAAGCTATAGCTTAGGGCCCCAATCTTTTGGGGGCGCCCAAAAAATAACTACAGGAAAAAACGACTGGATGTATATTTCCAAAATATAAGATAAAAAGCATATAAAATAAAACCTACATACAGCAACAGTGTTTGTGTTGTGTAGGCTCCTATGATGTAAGTAATGGGCCCCGCCTGCTACCCTGCTCCCTAAAATATCACTGGTTTGCTCATTTCTATATATAGGGTGCCTACATTCTGCATGGACTGGTTGCATGGCAACATGTGCAAATGAGATACCTATTACAAGTCCATAAATTACCATATAGCATATATTAAACACAAAAAACAGTGATAATTTGTTGTTGACAAAGGACAGCTGGACATATAAAGGGCCCTATTACCTCCAGTAGCTTAGGGCCTCATCAAGCCTAAATGCAGCTCTGCTCATGGGAAACCTTTTGGTGAGTCACATGCCAGTGGTGGGCGGGGCCAGAAGAGAAAGTGGGTGGAGCAAAAGGCATTTCTCTTTCCCTTGAACAGCGGGCTACATTCCAGCCAGGTAAAAGGCAGAGGTTACTACCCTTACACTCAGCTCTCCATCCTCCAAGACAGAGGCATAGTTCAAGGGCACAGTCCTGCACTTGGGAAGGGCATGTCTGGTGAGGGGCGTGGCTTAGGATGGGGCGGGGCCTGAGGATAATCTTGAAAGCCAGATAAAGGAGCTTGGTGTTGACTGCTCAGGCCTGAGATTCCCAACCCTCCACTGTAGGGAAATTGGAGCCCTTGTAGTACCAGAAATAGTCTTAAGGATGGTTTCACACAAGATGAAATTTCCTGCGGGAAAGATGTGTGAGCACCGACAGGACGCTAGACAGTATGGTGCAGTGGTTAGAGAGATGGATTAAGACTTGGAAGACCAGGGTTCCAATCCTCGCTGGGCAATGAAGTTCACTGGGCGAGGGCTGCTGGGACAGCTCCGCTGGTAAGAGACTCTTAATTTCAGGGTTGTGGGTTTGGGCCCCACGTTGCACTGCAGGGGTTGGACTAGATGGCCCTCATGAACCCTTCCAATCCTATGATTCTATGCTCTTGGGTACATCACCAATTCTCAGCCTAGCCTGCCTCACAGGGTTGTTGTGAGGATAATATGGAGGGGGGGGGAGCCAAGTACATCACCTTGAACTCGTTAGAGGAAAGGTGAGGGAGGCAGGAATCCAATAATAACTAAGCAGTTTGCTTTGTGGGAAGAAGGGACACTTGTCTGTTTCGTTGGGTTGACATGGGCAGGGTGGGCCACAGCTGGTGGCATCTTTCAACTCCATTTCCCAAACAGGTAGAAACACACGAGCAGCCATCCAAAAGGAAGCATAGACCACCAAGAAGTCAGTATGTATGTGTGGAACAGCTGGTAACACGTCAAACCTTTCAAAATCTTTGTTGTTGGGATCTGTCTGTCTCGGGAGACAACGGAGGAGTATGCCCCATAACCTTTACTTCCCGATAAATTGCAATTCAAGTATTCAAAAACGGACACCTCAGTGATATAAAGCCCTGTGTACTTGTCAGCCCAGGTGTGAGGAATTACATGTGCAATTTGCACAACTTCTCCACAGGGGAATGCCTTCTGAGTAGGAAATCTGTCTCCTGTGATTCAGACTCTGAAGGTCAGGGAAAGCAGTTGCTCTCGCGACATTTGGAAATGCCTGTGGAAGCGGGGGAAGGGAGAGCTGGTGTCCCATTGTAAGAAAGCACCTGTCTCCGATTTCTGGAAGGCAAGAAGGCAAAAGAGGAGCCCTGCAACCACTGTCCAGCTAGCTGAGCACCCTGCCTCCAACAGTGGACAGCACATGCAAGAAGTCTCCCAGCAGGCCATGAAAGCCATAGCTCCCTCCCACTATTTCCCCCAGCAAGTGGCATTTAGGCTGCCCTTTTGACCTGGGGGTACCATTGAGACATTGAGATTAATGCTGTCCATAGAAGAATGCCCACAGCATCTCTATCACTTCTCCCTGTTGTAGGACACAGCGCATGATTTGCAAGCCGAAGGCCACAGGTTCGGTCCTCCTCATCTCCTAGTAAGGCTTGCGAAAATACCCTGTCTGTGACACTCTGGAGAGCTGGTATGAGTCAGTGGCACACACTTTGCAGGTTCTGAGAGCCTTCGGCAGTGCTGATGCTGCAGCTGCAGGATTTTGCAATTATGAAAGCAGGTGGTTTCGGAGGGTGCAGGGTTGGAGGTGGGCATTTTGCCTACCAACCCCAACCCCAAGGAGAAGGAGTGGGGTTTTAATTCCTCATCAAGGGATGGAGAAGGTTCGCCGATGATGAAGTGGAATAACAGTAATTTTGAAAGAACAGGCCCAGACAGAAAACCTCTGTGTATGTCTATAAGTGTGATTACTATCCATGGAGGGTTCTCTGCCATCCCCACCTCCACCTCCCCCCTATCCATGCTGCTCTTGCCATGTGCACCCGGGTTTGTGGGTCTGGCTAGTTGTTCTGCATCCTGCCTCTCAGTCTGGGTGTTCCTCTTCCTTCACCTTGATTCGTCCTTCCTCCCTCCCTGCTGCGGTTGCAAAGCAGAAACCAGGTGGCCACGCGCGGAATCCCAGCCCCTCCTGCCTGGAGAGAGTCAGAAGGGGAAGGAAGGCCAAAAAGCTCTCAAAGGCACCGATTCCCTCCCCCTGAACCTCCCCAGCACCAATCCAACAGCCACCCGGAATTGCACATTTGCAAATTGCCAGCCAAAACCACATTCCCCCTGGGGTTTTGCTTTTCAGCTCTGGAAGCAGAATGGCTGGAGCTGCTGGTGGGAGGCAGCGGGATATTACTGTGCAGAGCCTGTGACCCTCCCTGGGTTCTGGCTGCATCTCTGGGAAGGCAGCGAAAACAATGGCAGGCCATGTTCCTCAGCAGCGTTGAACACCGGCAATTGGGCTGGAAATGGGACTGGGGTGGGGCAGGGCTGAGAGCCTGGACTGCTGGGTTTGATCGCCCTTTCTGCGTTGAAATTAGGGGGTTTGTCAAATTAGAGGAGATCTGGACCAGAACCTCTAGGTCAGGGGTCAGCGAACTTTTTCAGCAGGGGGCTGATCCACTGTCCCTCAGACTTTGTGGGGGCCCAGACTATATATTTTTTTGGGGGGGGATGAACAAATTCCTGTGCCCCACAAATAACCCATAGATGCATTTTAAATAAAAGGGTACAATCTACTCGCTGATTCCTGGACCGTTCGCAGGCCGGACTTAGAAGGCGATTGGGCCGGATCCAGCCCCCGGGCCTTAGTTTGCCTACCCATGCTTTAGGTTCTAAGCAAAGGTAGATCTCTCTCTCTCTCTCTCTCTCTCTCTCTCTCTCTCTCTCTCTCTGTGTGTGTGTGTGTGTGAGAGAGAGAGAGAGAGAGAGAGAGAGAGAGAAGTCTAAACTACTTTGCAGGGGTGTTGTGAACTGGGCTGCCATTGGGGTGGGCCTCTGGGGCACAGAACTGGGGTCCTGTTCAACTAAACAAGCAGGTGGGCCTGCCAAATGCAGAAGGGGTGGCTTATCACATGCAGAACCATCAAATTGTAGAGCTGGAAGGGACCCTAAGGATCATCTAGTCCAACCCCATGCAGTGCAGCTGTCCCATGTGGGAACTGAACCTGCAGCCTTGGCATTATCAGCACCATGCTTTAACCAACTGAGCTATAAATGAAGTAATTGACATTACTATTGGAAGGAGGCGGTCATAAAGCCATTAAGTCCAGCATCTAAAATCAATTGCTTTAAGGGTTGGTTGGTTGGGGGGGGGGGTTACAATCAAGCGGCATATACGGTAAATTTTACCAAAAAATAATGAATAAAATTACCTAACTCCACCACTCGCTCTGAAGATAACAAGGGGGGGAGACCTTGGGTTGTATTCAGCTACGTTCTACTCAGAGTGGGTGCATTACAATTAATAGACCCAACTTAGTCATGCTCATTTGTTTTGATGGGTCTACTCTGAGTAAAACCAGCAGCCCTGTGTGCCTGGGAGTATGGACGGTACTTCATTTTCAAGCCTATATATAAGTCAACCTCCCGCCCCAACTTTCTCCAGTTATTCACCTTTCACTACTGCACCCATTATTTTATTTCTCTGTCCTCCGGGAAACTCACGAGGGACAAACTTGACTCTTTCCTCCCCGCCTATTTTATCCCCTACAAAGTAGGGACTGAGAGACAGTGGACATTTCAAAGTCACTCAGCTGGCTTCACGGTTGAGAGGGGAATCTGGAACTGACTTTCCTGGGTTCTCATCCGACACCCTAACCCTGGGATGGGGGAACATGTGGCCTGCAGATGTTTGGCCCATCGAGTTCGCCATCCTGTTCTCACCGTGGCCAGCCAGCAAGCATGACCTGCTCTCTCATGTGGCTTCCAGCAACTGGTGTTCGGAAGCGTTGCTGACTCATGACAGTGAAGGCAGAGCATAGAGATCACAGCTAGAAGTCACCGAGAGCCTTATCCCTCAACAGGTTAACTTCTCTGGTGGCCAGCAGTGTCTCTTGGTTCTCCAGCAGAGATATTTCACATTCTACCTGCACTGCTACCTGAGCCTTTTAAAAGCCCAAACCCAATGGAAATAGCAGGGATTGAACCTGGGATCTGCTGGAACCCGTGTGCTCTGCCACTGAGCACTGGAGGGGGGAAGAATTTCTATCTGGTGGGGAGAGACTTTCTGCAACAATTTCCCCTTGCCAAGAAGATGACACAGGGCTCAGCCAAGGAAGGCTTTCTTTGTATTTGCTAATACCCCAGGGGAATCAGTAAGGAGAATTATAAATAGGTTCCAGAAACGCAGCCATAATTTTGTCTGTTGCAGCAAAAAACAACAACGCAGAGTCTTGGGGCGCCTTAACTGGACTAACGCATCTTATTATGGCACAAACTTGTTTGTGCACCTGATGATGAAGTGGATTCTAGTCCACGGAAGCTTATGCCACAATAAATTTGCTAAGTCTTTAAGGCGCCGCAGAACTCTTTGTTGTTATAAATAGTTTTGTGATCCTATTTCTTAGCAGCTGGGAGAGGTAGCGTGGGACTGGGCTAATGCAGCTGTGTTACAGCAGCAACTCGCTGCTGACGTGAGAGGTTTGGAGGCTGAACTCTAAAATCTACAGTCAAGAAATACTTTTGTTAGGAGCAACCAAAATGTCACAAAATAGCGAGCCAGTTTTGCATTTTCTAGAACTATTCATCCTAAGAACATAAGACCAGCCTGGTTGGATGAAGCCAATGGCCCAAATACCCTGGCATCCGATTCTAACCAGGGCCAAACAGATGGCTGTGCGTAACCCACAGGCAGGACTTGAGTGCACAAGTGCTCTCCTCACTTGTGAATGATCCCAGCAACTGGTTTTCAGACGCACGCTGCTTCCTACAGTGGAGATGAAACTTCAGTCTGCACCTTAAGCAAAGCAAGGAGCGGGGAATGCGGGGGAATGAAAAATTGGCTTGGTGCTGTGCGGCCGAAAGATATGCATCCAGACTCACTCTCAAGATGGAGACTGCAGACTTGATGGAACGAGTGTCTGCTTAGTGCTGCTGCAGATCTCAGGTTACTCCTAGATCTGTTGCGTTCTGGGAGAGAGAAAGAAAGAAAAATGCACTGACCGGCTCTCATTTTTCAAAATGTATAATCCAGCAGTTGCCCAAATCTGTCTCTACACAAGGTGTAGATCTAGTCCTTTGACTGGAGGAGGGAAGATACCTCACAAGCTCCTGTGGCCTCTCAGCCACCCTCCCCGGGGAGCATAGGATCGCTCCCTAAATAAATAGAATAACTATGGTGGCCTACCTTGCAGGCATGTTGTGTTTGAGAGAACCATGTGAATACCTTAAGGGTGTTGCCTGCTCTTTTTAAGACTGGATTTAAAGAGAGAATAAGAGATCAGTCATTTTGCGGTGATAATGAATTTGAAGAGCATGGTAGGCAATTCTGAACCCCCAATTTTGAACCCCCAAAACTTAATGATGTGTCATAATAATTATAATCGTCACCAATATATCTCAAGCATGGTTGAAAATATGATGAGGGTTCTTCTGTAGGTTGTGAGTCCCGATTAGGAAGGAAAGAGAAGCAGGGCAGTCTTCATATTAGAAAAGTTGGAGATTAATTTTAGGCAGGGGTGGGGGATCCTGCGGCCGTCCAGATGTGGTGGGACTCCAAGGGCTCAGCCATAATGTCATTTAATGTGGACAGCAAGCTTCCTGGACCTGCATTAATTCTCCACTGTCCCTATGATGTTCTCCCCCAAATCACTGGCTTTTCACCTACCACAATCCAGATTTTCTTATATCACACCTTTAAAGCACATGACCGCCCCCCCCCCCAAGAATCATGGGAGCTGTGGTTTGCTAAGAGTGATGGGAAGTGAGTGGAGCTCTGTGAGGGGGAAGCCACAACTCCCAGGGTTCTTTGAAGAAGAAGAAGAAGAAGAAGAGTTTGGATTTGATATCCCGCTTTTCACTACCCGAAGGAGTCTCAAAGCGGCTAACATTCTCCTTTCCCTTCCTCCCCCACAACAAACACTCTGTGAGGTGAGTGGGGCTGAGAGACTTCAGAGAAGCGTGACTAGCCCAAGGTCACCCAGCAGCTGCATGTGGAGGAGTGGAGACACGAACCCGGTTCCCCAGATTACGAGTCTACCTCTCTTAACCACTACACCACACTGGCTCTTTGGGGGAAGTCATGTGCTTTAAATTTATGGGGTGGATCTGAAAAGGAGAGGGTATGAGAAAATGAGGGAGGGGAAAGTGCGGAAAGGCAGTGATTTAGAGGGAAACGCCATATGGACAGCAGAATTATGCTAAATTCACCTACCAATTCACCTGCCATCCACAGCAAAGGAAAGTATGGATGAGCTTCAGCTCCCATAGCAAGAGCTGACGGGAGACATATCTTTGAGTTTAGGTAATGTCCCAGGTTACAACTGACCCTTCAATCACCACTTGAGGACCTTCTTCGTGTACCCCCTCCACGAGAGGTCAGCAGGGGGGCAACATGAGAGCGGCCCTTTTCTGCAGTGGCTCCCCACTTGTGGAATGCTCTCCCCAGGGAGGTTTGGCAGGCACCTGTAGGCGCCAGGCAAAAACATTCCTCTTCTCCCAGGCCTTTGGTTGATTAAACAATCTATGGCAGTGGTCCCCTATTGGTGGTCTGCAGACTCCAGGGTTTCTGTATAACCCACCTAGTGGGTCTGTGGCACCATTCACATAAAGAAAACTACCATAGAGATCAAAAATTTCAAAAGTAGGGGCTTGACTTTTGAAAAATAGGGGGTCCGCGGTACTTAGCTAATTGGGAACCACTGATCTATGGCTGTGTGTGTGTGTTATTGTTTTTGTTCGTTACTATGTTTGTATTTTTGTGTTTTTAAAATTGTAAAGTGCCGCATGATCCTCAGATGAAGGGCGCTTTAGAAATTTAATGAATGAATGAAGTCAGTAAAGATATATTGTGTAGTATTACAAACAGATGGGGGGGGTATGTAATCGTCAAAAACCAAAGTCCCCTTCATTGGAGGTTTTTAAGAAGAGGTTGGATGGCCATCTGTCATGGATGCTTTAGTTGAAATCCCTGCATTGCCTGGGGTTGGATTAAATGACCCTCAGGGGTCCCTTCCAACTCTACAATTCTATGATTCTACGTTTGGGTAGAGTCAAAAGTCATCTTTCTCTTTTCCTCAATGGCGACATGCGGTCTATATATATATATATATATATATATATATATAAAGCTAGTCATGTAGGTCAGTAAGAAAAATTCTAAAATCCACAGCTAGACAATGCCTTCTTATGACAGGGCTGGTCATTCAGTTGTACTTAAGAGCACAGAGCTTCCATCATCCTTGGCCTTCATTGGCTGGAGCTGATGGGAATTGGAATTCACAAACATTCTGAAGGTTGCAGCTTCCCCATCCCTGCTTTCATCAGGACCACACACGAAAAGTGAGCAAGCTTTCCAGTTCTTGAAAAGTCACTGGGAACAGCATCCCCCCCCCCAAATCTCCACCATCTGGGGGAAATTCACCAGATCCTTGTGCTGATGAGTTAACACACACTTTAATCATCCCTTTGTTTACATCATCAGGAGTAGTTAAGAAGCATAAGGAAGGTGGGCTTTAAAAGGGGGGGGGAATTAAAGTCTTTATAGAGAATGTTTTGAGGGTTTTTTATTTTCAAAACTTGCATTCAGCTGTGACACACACGCTTAGTTATATCAAAGGGGAGAAAACGAAGCAGATTAATGTACAGTTGCTAAGAACACAGAGAATTAATTGTGAGGTGGGGAACCTACTGTTTTTGCACCCTTTGTGTACCGCTGCGTGGGTTCCACCCTCCAAATACTAAGGAGCAACCAGTTTGTGCTGGGACGATGAGAATAAATACTAAAGTCTGGATACAGATGGGAAGAAGTAAAGGGGAATTCCAATCTCTATAACGGGTTACAAGGACAAAGGGATACGGGCTGACTTTTATTTCAAATTACAGAGTGAGATCTCACAAATGCCTCTCTGATCCCCAAATCACAGATGGCAAGCTGTGATCTCGGACATGCTCCCCAGCACCCAACCCTCTGAATTAATCACTGTTCTTGAATAGCCATCATTCCCAAATTCTGTACTGTACTTGCCATTATTTATATGGTTCAGAATTTCTCTTCCACCCATAAATATGGGAGAGAAAGAGAATGAGACTTCTTTCTTTCTTTCTTTCTTTCTTTCTTTCTTTCTTTCTTTCTTTCTTTTTCCTGCTCTCCGGGCTCTCTGGGGTGGTTAAAGGGATTCCAGCAGTAACGAATCCCATTAAATGGTTATGTGTTTTGCAAGCGCAATTGCATAAGATCAGGCCCAGGGCCCGTCTACTCCAGCAATCCTGCTCTCACAGTGGCCAAACCAGCAAACAGGGCCTGAGCACAGCAGTCCTCTTCCTCTCCCTTCCTGTAGTTTCTAGCAACTGGCATTCAGAAGCATCACTGTATACGACCGTGGAGGCAGAGAAGAGCCATCACATCTAGTAGCCACAAACAGGCTTATCCTCGAAGAATTTGCCAAATCCTCTTTTAAAGCCATCCAAGCTCCACTGACCAAGGTCCCATGTCCAGTTCCTCCAGTGTTATGTACTGAGCTGAATCCTACAACAATAGGATCCAGAATGCAACAGTCTGATTGGTCCGCAGGAGCCACCCAATCCAGCTCCAGGTGGAAGTGAATCAGCGACCTGATTGGCCTGCAAGAGCAGCCAATCAAGCTCCTGGAGGAGCCTGGAATTAGCCAACCATTGTGTAAATAATGTATATATAGCAGACGTTTTGGGGAAAGATCCATTCATTGCTACTATGAGCTGAATAAAGAGCATGAAATTCACACTTGACTCCGAGTACTGTATATTTCATCCAGCGTTTCCAGGTAGGGGTGGAAACAATGGCGGTCTGAAGCTCCGGAGAACCATTCCTGGGTGCAGATAATGGGCCAATGATCTGATTTGGCATAAGGCTCCTAGTTCCCAGTCCCTTATCTGAAAGTTCAAAACGCAGCTGAATGGCACAGGCAATCAGGGAACAGAAGCTGATATGTGGGCTGCCTAATGCCGGTGCCAGGCTATTTTGTGTGCCAGGCAAGGCTAACTACTTAGAGTCATAGAATCGCAGAGTTGGAAGGGACCCTGAGGGTCATCTGGTCCAACCCCCTGCAATGCAGGAATATGCAGCTGTCTTGTACGGGGATCGAACCTGCAACCTCGGCATTATCAGCACCACGCTGTAACCGACTGAGCTACCCTCCCCACAAAATTGCTAACTTTAGTTTTCTTGTAGGAAAAAAAATGAAAAGCACAGAACTTGTAATGGATAGATTTGTTTTAAATTGAAAAAATAAGTAATGCAACCATCTTTGATTATCTTTCTCAAGTGCAAAAGAAAACGTTTTAGCACGCAAATCATTTTGAGTAATCTTGTGAATTGTGGTGTTAAAATTTAAGTCTCTTAAATGTTTCAGTTTCAGGCACATCAAAATGTCACTTTGCATGCTTTTTCCTTTGCAAATTTTGTCACCGGTTCTTTCAGGTCAATCTCAGTAGCATCTGTCAAAACTTGTTGAAAACCCTCATCATACCTGCAGTTGGCTTGTAGCCGAATTCAAATCACTTTCCATATTTTGTAGTAGCTTGCTTGCAAAATGGACTACCATGTAACAAGGAATGCCACAAACCTGAGTTTACAAATTGCATTCGCAAGGGCCTTGGTTTCAATTTGGGAAGTTTTTCCAGATAAACCTTTTAGGCTTGTGTCATCAAAGACATATTTTAAAGCATCACATATGCTACCAAGATGATATCTCAGTGGTTTCAAAGCATTGATCGAATTCTCCCATCTTGTTTCACTCAATGGCTTAACAGTTATGGCTAAGTTTGAAAAATGGCTAGTTAGAATTTGCCAATGCTGAATCAATGCAGAGAAATAATTCTAGATCCGTTGAACTAAACTGAACAAGCCCGTTGCTTCCAGACCCAAACACACCCATTACATAACCTCCAACCTACCCTACATGTATGAATTACTTCAAAAACAATAACATTCTTCAAAGTGTAAGATACAAGCAAAATATTACCAGGAATTTATAAGATACAACAAAAACAAATCTGTATAAAACTGTCTCTCTCAAAGGTCAGTATTGCGCCTCTCTGAGGTGTAGACTCTAAACAGCTGCCCAATTGGCCTAATGATAGCACCAAACACTCTTTTTTTTAAAAAAAAATGTATTTATTGATAGTTATTCAAAGTTATACAAAAATACATACCCATTACAAAGTTATCTTTTTATATGGTAATATACCGAGATAAAACATCTGCTTAGTCTAAAAGAGAACAAAGTCAGGAGGAAGAAACACAAGGAAATGAGAAACACGGTTTTAACAATGAGTCCGTAAGTGACTGTGGAGGCCAGTTCTGGATCCACACGTCCTTCCACAGTGGGGACATTGGTTTCCGGGCGGGAGTTGATCACGGTGTGGATTTGCCAAGCGTGCCTTCCTCTTAGCGCGTTTCTCCCTTGCATCCTGAGTTCGAGTGTCTTCAAAGCCCATGACACCTTTGGCAAAGGCTGTTCTCCAACAGGAGCGCTCGCAGGCCAGTGTTTCCCAGTTGTCAGTGTTTATACTACATTTTTTTAGATGGCACTTAGAAATAAGGTGGTGCTGAGCACACCACAAATGCAGCTTTGGGACACCACAGATCACACACTCACACTTACAGGAGAGTGTCCTCTGTGAGATGCTCTGGCTGCTACCACTTCATTCAGGTCCAGGACTGCCAATCACCCTCGGCCCACGCCAATCAATTCCTGGTAAATGTAGAAATGATTAAGGGGCAACTGTTTTTATATGCAATGATGGCTGCAAGAGTACTATTGGCACAGAAATGGAAACAAGAAGAATGACCGACGAAGGAAGAATGTTAATGGACTACGCAGAATTGGACAAGATGACAGGAAGAATTCGAAACTGGCGGGACCAGAGGTTCTTAGAAGATTGGAAGAAATTTGAGAATTATTTGAAAAACAATTGTAAACAACAAATTACACTAGTAGGTTTACAAGAAGTTTTGTAAGGAGGACTATATGAAATATTACAGAAAAAATTAGGAAGATGATAATTGGTTATAAATTATTAAAAGAAATAGTGAAACTATGAAAATACAAGATTAAGATATGAAAATTGGAAATCTTTATAGACGTGGTTGATGGAAGTCCAAAAAATATTGTATAAGATATGAAGGAATGTTAAACGATGTTTGGAAAATATATGTTAAAAAAATGATACATTGAAATAACCAGGAGATAGCTGCCTTTGAGATCTCCTAAACTGGCACCGTGCCCAGTGCTTTGTTTGGGTGGAAGACGCTGTCAAGAGTACTGGTGCTACTTCATCTTTTTTTATATATATAAAACTCTGGATTCCTTAATCTGGAATAACTGTGATAGCATCATCACAAACAAGAATGCTGCTTTTTAAGGTTAGGGGCAATAGGGTTCCCCCCCCCTCCAGAGAATTCAATAAAGCACCCCAACTCACAGATATGAAAGAGGGGTCACAGCCTACCGTGCCAATATTTATCCCACTGCTGCCTCAAGTTAAACAGGTTGGGCAGGCTCAGGGATTGCCTTGAAACCTGCCAGACCTGTTTCACCAGAAGAGGCAAGGAGACAAAAGATGGACATGTGTACAGCAGGGAGAGAGAGCCATAGGCCAGGTGGCCACAGGTTGAGTTTCTGGCACCTCCAGTTAAAAGGATGGGGGAGCAGGTGACGTGGGAGACCTCTGCTTAGATCAAAGCAAGAGATGCAGAGATAAGGGGGGGGGGCAATGGTCTGGTGTAGTACCCAGCGGCATGGGAAGCTGTGCCTCCCTGCCTCAATGCTCTTAAAAGTGATTATCTGTCTCCGGCCTCTCCAAAGACACAGGCATCAAAAGGAGGGGCAGAAGGCAGACAGAACCCACCCTCCAACTGCTCCAGTCCAGTGAAGCTAGGCTGCATCAAATGGCCCCACACTTTGAGGTCGAAATGATGCCATCAACTGGGGTTCCCCCGACTAATCCCATCGCTGTGTAGCCATTGACAGCTGAAGGTCATTTGCTCTATATCTGGTTTCCACAGCGACCATTGATTGGCAGGCAGATTTTCAGGGCATCCAGGGTTATTATATGCAACAGACTGCGCTGGTGACAGATCAGGCTTTGGGGGGAAATTTCGCTCAGTGGGCAAGTCACGGAAAGGGAAATGCCAGAATAGGCCAAGCATCAAGATAGACTCTTAGGTTCATTTACTTTTTTGTTTCCCCAGCCTGAGGACTCCTGGGCTTGTCTGTTTTTTGGAGCATGTGATGTGGGACGGAGTGAATGGGCGCATACGCAATTCCACCACCACCACCACCCCGCCATACACCCCCTCCCCCGCCATCTCCCACCCCATTTTCTTCTGCCCTAGATAGAAGGGAGGCTGGGGGATGAGGGAGGAGGGAGGAGGGGAAAGATCCCAGAGATTGGCTGCATCACTAGCCTGAGGAAGTTAATTCATCTCTCCTAGCAACAGGGAGCATGTGGGGGGGAGGGGAGGGAAGCCCCTCTTCCGGTAGGAGGGGAGGGGGAGGAGGGGGAGGAGCTGCACGGGTGGAGAAGGGGACAGGTGGCTTGGGCATTTGGCTATTTCTGGAGGGAGACAGAGGCACCATAGCAACAACACACACACACACACACACACACACACAAATTTAATGCACAAAATCCACACATGCAACCTCATATCCAGCTTTCTCATAGGACTTGGGTTATCACCCCCACCTCTTAGAATCATAGAATTGGAAGGGACCCCCAACGGTCATCTAGTCCAACCCCCTGCAATGTAGAAATCTCAACTAAAGCATCCATGACAGATGGCCACCCAAACTCTGCTGAAAAACCTCAAAGGAAGAAGAGCCACACACCTTCCAAGGGAGTCCTTAGTTGCCGCTGACAAACAGCTCTTAATGTCAGGAAGTTCTTCCTGATATTTAGTCGGAATCTCCTTTCTTGTACCTTGCCATTGGTTCAGGTCCTGCCCTCCAGAGCAGGAGGGGGGGGGAAGCTGGCTCCATCCTCCATGTGACAGCCCTTGAGACATTTGATGATATCTTTTCTCAGTCTTCTCTTATCCAGGATAAACAGAACCACTTCCCTCAACTATTCCTCCTAAGGCCTTGATCATATTGGTCTCCCTCCCCTGCGCACGTTCCAGCTTGTCAATATCCTTCTTAAATTGTGATGCCCAGAAATGGACACGGTATTCCATTTGTGGTCTGATCATAGAGTGAATAGAGTGGTGCTATTACTTCCTTTGAAGCAGATTTTTTTTGATGCACCCTAGAATAGCATTAGCCCTTTTTGCTGCTGCGTCACACTGTGGACTCATGTCAAGCTTTGTGATCTACTAAGATCCTTCTCACACATACCTTGGACTCTAAGTACGCTTCTGCCCTTAATCCAAAAGAGTTCCTGCACACCCCCTTCCACCATGACCTCCCCCCCATTGTGCTCACCTTCATTCTACCAACCATCTCTTGCTGTTTGTTTTTTAAGCAAAAAGTGGATACTAATGCTTCTTGCTCCATAAACAGCTAAGCAAAAATATTTGCCATATTGGGCATATCAGGAAGAAAACATGGACCCTGGGGTCTAAGATTGCCAACTGCTATTAGTTTATTGGTATTCTAATACTCTGAAAGTTTTTAAATTGTTGTTTGAATTTTTCTTGTTGATAACTTTATTGCTTTTTATATTTTTTTAAAAAAAATTATCTGCGTTGAGGTGTGCGTGTGTTTTGGATTTTAAATTTTTATTTTGTGAAATCGAAATAAAATGAAATTAAAGTGACCCAAAGAGGAAAAACCAGACATGCTCTTGTGCCCTTGATGATATAGAAATCAGCTGGGGAAGCTCTCTCCACCCCCGCAGCACAGGAGAGGTCAAGCATCTTCTGATGATATAGAATCATAGAGTGGAAAGGGAACTCCTGAGGGTCATCTAGTCCAACCCCCTGCAATGCAGGAATCTCAACTAAAGCTTTCCTGACAGATGACTATCGAAGGAACAGGTGCAGTGGCTGGCTGGAGGAGTTGCCAAACCCATCTAAGCGATGGGGAGACGAGGAAAAGGGAAGTCTAATTCTTAGTGCAGACTCTGCCTCCTCCTGTAAGGACACACCATTAGATGGAGATAGACCCCTTTCCCTTTCCAACGGGGAAGCTCATAACTCCCGGGGCTCAAGGTGCGGAAGGGGAATGATTCCTAGTGGTTAGAGCACACAGAATTTCTCTCTCGCGCGCGAAGGAGCCTGGGCTCTTAGACCGAGACGCCCTTTCACCTTCCTCCCCGCCGTCTTTTCTCTGTCCTTCCCTACGCCTCTCTCTCTCTCCCCTCCCGGACAGCTGTCTCATCCGTTCCCGCACGTGTCCCGTCTTGTCCAGCCCTAACAGAGAGGAGGCTCGGGTTACATAAGCCTCATATCGGACGCCTCGCTTTTTCCGTCTCATGCCAAGACCTGGGTGGTGGTGGTGGTGTGGGGGGGGGGGGAGGTGGAGGTAGGCGCAGACAGACAGGCAGCTGGTATATGGGGAAGAGGCTGGGGGGGTGGCACACAGCTCCGACCCACCTCCTGCTGCATTGTAAGATATACCATTACATCCTCTGCAATTTTAAACCATGTATTCATTGGCATGGGGGGGGGGGAGGGGGACGGAGATCACAAGCTCGGGGTGTGGTTTGCTTTGCCGGGGAGGGAGGGGGAACGCATTTGCGGTGGCTGCTGTCATCCCCGCTCTCATTGCCCCCCCACCCCACCCCCACTGTCTCCGCCACTTAACCGCTGGGGCTCTTGGGTGGTGTGACTTGTGAATACTGATAGAGATTTTTTTGGGGGGACCCCCCCCCTAAACCCTAGGAATTAATAAGGAATCCACCTGCAGCTTGGTGAAAAAATATTACACGAGGGGGGGGGGAGATTGCGGCTTTTCTTACCCCTCTGGGGACTTTATCCGGGTCTACTACAGCCCAAGTTTCTAGTCCTCTTTGTCTTCCCCTCTCTTCCCCTCCCGAGTCAGGAACTCTGCATAGGGACATTCAAATCCTGTGATTCAGCTAAAAGTAGCATAAATGCTGACTCCGACAGATAGATAAATAGACCCGCCCCTTCTTAGCAGCTCCCAAGCGATCTCCTCCCTGGACCCTCCCTCAGGATCTAACAGTACGTCTCGCGCCCGAACCCATGATCTCCACGTGTCGGAGTGTCCTCCAATACCGTTAGCAGCACTCCCCCTTTCTCTCTCCCCCCCCCTCGCCCCATATCCGCCCCATCCTTCCGCAACTCCTCCCTTTGTGTGGGGCGAGGGAAGGGGATCCTGCCGCCTCGGTTCCCGCAGCAGAACCACTTTCCTTCTGCCCCCGTTTGGTTGCATGAGATGGAAACCCCGCGATGGAAGCGCAGGGAAAAGAGGGCGCGCAATTCGACTCGAGGTTGCCCCCGTGTGTTCGCCGTGAGGATTGCTTCGGTTCCTTCAAAGAGAGCAGTAGCGGTTTCGTTCTGGGGTCGTCTCCCCTCCCACGCCTCTGAGGAATTATTAAATGCAATGTCCGGGGAAGCGCTTCTCCTTCTCCTTCTGCGCACTAGTGCCACAGGTGTACCTAGGCTCCCTTGAACCTTTGACAAGGAGCTGTATCGGCGCCTCACCCCGCCCAATCCCTTGCACCATTGGCAAGCAGTGGCAAGGAGTTCCGTCGGGGCACCCAGAGAAGCCTGCACGCCTCGCCACCCGCCCAGGGGAAAAATGGCCCGGGAATGTGCTGAAGGGAAGATTGGGCTGCTAGCCACTCCGAGTCAGGGTGGAGAGATGTGATTCAGATCGGTTCTGGCCTGGGACTGGGAGAAAGGCTGGATATTAATTAGTTTTCATAATAATATTTTCCAGAGAGGGGTACAAAACAGCAAAGCACACACCCCACATCACAGAATGTCATTTAAAAATGTCTGAACATCTGTAAATATGGAGGATTTCCCCCAAAGTTAATATGAACAACAATTTCTAACCAGAAAGCACCACAAGACAAGCATTACATCAACATTTTAACATATGCCTTTTATAAGTCTCATTTGTGTATCTATTTGGATCAGGGCCGGCCCAACTACAAGACAAGGTAAGGTGGTCACCTCAGGCAGCAGGATTCGCAGGGGCAGCAGATCCCAACAGTGGTATAGCGTGAGTTGCCAAGGTCCAGGGCAACACAACTATTGCTCTCCCTAACCTGTGACAGCACCTGCATGGCAATTGCAGCCCACCCACCTTCTTGATTGGTCCCCACCAACCATTTCCCCCTTTCCACCTTCATTCAATTCAATGCAGATCACAGCCACCGGTGGAATATAAAATAAAAACAAATGATATAAACAGCCCAACAAAATATGTGCCTTTCATCCAATGGAATAAGTGAAGGCTTTGGGAGGGGAAAGAGAGCATGGAAGCACAATTGTGGGATGGGGTGGGTGGGATTTGCCTCTTGAGAGAGGCGCTGACTGAGGAGAAGAGAGTGTTATTTTTTTTCTTTTGAAATTTTGTGCCCCTGATAATTTTGTGCCCGGGGCAACTGCTCTTGTACCCACAATACATTGCACCACTGGATCCCACTGCAAAATTTTATTCCCCGCTTCCTCCTGATAAAGATTTCCCCTCACCCCTTCTTCCCTGGTGAGGGGGGTGGGCGGTGCAGGGATGCCATTTTGTGGTTCACTGCAGGTGCCAAAATGTCTTGGGCTAGCCCTGATTTGGACAAATGAACTGCTTCTATTAATATATAAGTCAGGACCGATGGATTTTAAAAATTGCTAATGTGAGCTCGTGCTTTTCCTTTCTTTTGGTTATATTTGCATTATGAAAACAGCACTGAAAAGAAAGTGGCCTTTTGAGATAGATCCTGAAATTCCTATAGCCATCAGAACATCTGAATGACAAACTCACAAGAGGGGGGAAATACCATGGCCAATGTTTATTAGTAATTAGGGAACCAACCTCGGACTTTTCGTGGGGGATAAAATGAATGATTCTGAGACACCTTGACTTATAAGAAATATTGTTCAACATAGTGCTATTTTTCTGGGGAAAGAGATGCTGGAACCCTAGGAACCAACTCCTAGGGGTCAAGGGGTCTCCCCCCATAAAAAATTTGAGAGGGCCAGCCCCCCCAAAAAAAGTTAATGGGCATTGCCATTCAAATGGTATGTGTGCACCGTGTCATGTGATTGATTATGCAGAACGGGGCTTACCTGCCCCCTTCCCCCCGGAAATTTTTATTCAAGTTGGCATCCCTGGATGAAACTCACCATGAACACTCATTCTCTTAGAATGGCCATGGCGCCCACCTGATACGGTAGGTGCCAGAACTGAGTTCTGGAGAGTTCCAGCTGGGGAAAAAGCCCTCGTTCAGCAGAAAGTGGAGATGATGGATGTCAGCATGTTTTAAATAATCCTTTTTTTAAAAATGTAACAGGCAGATGGAAAATTAGAAGTTTTCTTTTTGTATCTTTCTCTTTTCTCTGTTCTTATTGTCCCTTTCCTTCTACCCTCTTCCTTTGGAGTCCTACGTCCAGGGCCTTTCTTAAGGTCCAGAAATTGTATACTTAATGAAGGTGGTTGATGGGTGAGAGCAAGGGGAACATCTGTCTCACAGGGCGAGAGGCTGAGAAATGAAAAGAAAGATCTCAGGCGAGAGCTGGGGAGAGCTACTGTCCTCTGTGGATGTGTTAAGGCAGGGGCCAGCAAACCTTTTCAGCAGGGGGCCGGTCCACTGTCCCTCAGACCTTGTGGGGGGGGCGGACTATATTTTGAAGAATAAAATGAACAAATTCCTATGCCCCACAAATAACCCAGAGATGCATTTTAAATAAAAGGACACATTCTACTCATGTAAAAACACGCTGATTCCTGGACCATCCACGGGCCAGATTGAGAAGGCGATTGGGCCGGATCCAGCCCCCTGGGCCTTTGTTTGCCTACCATGTGTTAAGGGCTAAGAATTACTTTTAAGAGAGGACTCCATATTCTACTAGTTCGATTTGTATTTTTCTGCAGCCGGTATTATGGGGGGGGGGGCAGAATTGATAAAAAATCTCATTAAAAAAAGGTTTGAATGATGATGTTTGCATCAGTCTGCACACATATTAACATGATGGAGAATGCATGCCAGGAAAGGCTGGTCATATCATGAGGCAGAATGAGTCAGCACCTGCTGAGGAAGCACAGAGAGGACAAGGCCGTGTTGCCTGCATGCGGTCTAGCCTACTGGCTCCTGCGTACAATTTTTAGTCAAAACTAAAATTCAGTTGACAATCTGGCATGATTTAGTACACAGACCGGGATTCAGGGAAAGGCAGCACCTACATAAGCACCATACAGTAAAAGTGCATTTAAAACCAGCGCCAGCCCAGTCATTAGGCCGGGCAAGGCCGCTGCCTTAGGTGGCAGAAGCCTCCCGGCGATACCCTCCCTGCCTGCCCCACCACCTCCTCCGTTGGTGTCGAGGTGCCACCGCTATCAGTGTACATTTCAGGCAAAATCGCACGAGATCTCGCTGCGAAATCTCAGCCAAAATTGGTGCGAGCTTGCCTGAAATTGCTGCCGCTTGTCGTACAGCGGCAGAACAAGGGGTGGGTTGTGGTGGTAGGAGCAGGAAAGTGGCAGCAGGTGTGGTGGCAGCAGCGGTAGTGGCAGGGCCACATGCCCCATTTCGCCTCAAGCAGCGGAAAAGGACACACCACCCCTGTTTGAAGCACATTGTCATCGTCCCCCAAGAATTTGGGAACTGTAGATTAGCCTCTCTTCACACACAGGGCAACCCTTTCCAGCACGCACTACAGCTCTCGGGATCAAAGTCGCGTGCTCCAAATCTGCTTTAAATGCACGGTGTGTGGACACAGCCACCATCTTGCCCACCTACAGGCAGCAAAGGTTGTGTGCACTCCCCATCCCAGAGAATCCTGGGAATTGTAGCTCTGTGAAGAGCAAACAAGAACTCCCAGGATTCGCTGCGGGTAAACATGCAATGTGTACACAGCCAAAATATCTTGAGCCAGCCCTGATTGCAGACAGCACGGCTATCTGGGAACCTATGAACCAGATCCTCTCTTCAAGAGCAATGTTACCCAACTGCAGGCAATCCTGCCACTTATAAACCAACAGAGGGCAATAGGTTTGCCCAGAGTTTCACTCCTAAGGAGGCAAGGGGGATTTTATTTTTTAATGTACATTGATGTTCCTTCTGTGTTTTGTATTTTGTATGCAATGTGTCCCTGTGCGGAGCCTGCTTCTGGCGCGACACCTGAGCACTTGCTTTTCATATGGTTTACCTGTGAGACCGCCTGACCTCATACATATGTCCAAGCAACTGCTCCAGTCTGCAGAATTGGTTATAGGGGCCATAGATTCCTCAAACCGCTTCTGGTGCAATGGGACATAGTGATGAGTGCCAGAGCGCACGGAAACGGCGTTAACCTTCCCGCCGCAGCAGTACCTATTTATCTACTTGTGCTGGTGTGATTTCGAACTGCTAGGTTGGCAGGAACTGGGACAGAGCAACGGGAGCTCACCCCGAAGCGGGGATTCAAACTGCTGATCTTACAATCAGCAAGTTCAAGAGGCTCAGTGGTTTAGACCACAGTATCAAGCCACAACTAGATTAAAGAAGGGGATGCCACCTGGTGTTTAAAAGTGGGCACTGCGAGGCATTCCTCTAATGAAGGGTAAATACATGTCTGCTTGAGAAATTCCAGTGTGCAAAACATTACAGAAATGCAAGCAATGCTTTAACTTTTTTTTTTAGTTTCCCCTTTTCTCCCCCCTTCTTTCTCTTTGCTCCTGTTTCCTTTTAAGTTAGATTTTTTTAAAAATTATTTTATTCTGGTGTATTAGAAAATAGATACTTTGTATTAGGTATACATAGTCAAAACAAAATAAAATAAAAAATTCCTTCCAGTAGCACCTTAGAGACCAACTAAGTTTGTTCTTGGTATGAGCTTTCGTGTGCGTGCACACTTCTTCAGATACACAGGTATGCATGTTTGCATAGCTTTTGAGAAGTATTGATAAAAATTCAGAATGTTAAAATAAAAATGCATTTTCCTTAAAAATAAATAAAAGTCAGCTGCTGATGTACCACCACACTCAAGCATGCCTGAGAAGACAAAATGGACTATATGCAATTTGGAACAATCTAGATTATGGAGGCGGTTGGAGGACGGATGGCGGCTAATGGATTGTGGTTGAATCCTGACAAGACAGAAGCACTGTTCTTGGGGGACAGGGGGTGGGCTGGTGTGGAGGACTCCCTTGTCCTGAATGGGGTAACTGTGCCCTTGAAGGACCAGGTGTGCAGCCTGGGAGTCATTTTGGACTCACAGCTGTCCATGGAGGCGCAGGTTTATCAGCTCCATCCAGGGCAGCTGTTTATCAGCTCCAACTGGTACGCAGGCAGACTGTCTTGCCAGAGTGGTGCATGCTCTAGTTATCTCCCACTTGGACTGATATGCTGATGACACACAGCTCTACTTTTCCTTTACATCTGCAGGCAAGGCAGTGGATGCGGTGGACCATTGTCTTGCCTCGATAATGACTGGATTACAGCCAAACAACTGAAGCTCAATCCAGATAAGACTCAGGCACTGTTAGCGGGTGGTTCCCTAGACCGGATGGCGGGAAGGTTGCCTGCTCTTGATGGGGTTACACTTCCTCTGAAGGAGCAGGTTCGTAGCTTGGGGGTACCCCTGGATCCTTTGCTCTCGCTTGAGGCTCGCGTGGCCTCAGTGGCCCAGAGTGCCTTCCATCAGCCCAGCTGCACCCCTATCCGGACAGGGACCGCCTAACTACTGTTGTCTATGCTCTGGTAACCTCGAGGTTAGATTACTGCAATGTGTTATATGTAGGGCTGCCTCTGAAAGTTGGTTCGGAAATGCCAGCAGGTGCAGAATTCGGCGTCCAGGTTGCTCACTGGGGCAAGGCGGTTTGAGCATATGACACTGATCCTGGCTCTGGAAACTAAGCCTCGTAGTATATATTTTGCTCTAGGAGGCTTAGTTTGGTGAGAATCGAGCATACGCTTCCACAGTTAACGCTACAGATTTGTGGGGAGGCAGGGGTGCCTGAGAGAAAATGATTTTCCTAAGCTTTGCTGAGATGAAACCAAGCTGAGATCTAAAGCCAGGCTCTCCCAGCTCACAGCTCAAGCACTCCACAGCTCAAGCTTTCTTACTAGCCTATGTGAATCCACAAGCCACTTCAAGTTTACCTTTAAAAAGTGAGTTAAACCCTACATTTTGGGTACAAGGGAAGAAAACGAAGGCACCACCAAATATTGGCATTCTGCATACGTTTCCTTATGGGAAGAAATCATATATTTATTTACATTCTCTCCAATGTAAGACAGGAGATTGTCTTGTGTAGAAGCCTTTTAAAACTGCAGAACAACATGGTTAATGGCTGTGCCAATCAATAATAAGTGTCAATCCATAAAAATGTCCCTCTCCATTGTCAAGAGAAGAAAGAAATGGGAGCTGGCATGCTGACTAAAATCAATGGTTTGAAATGGAGGCTTTCGTCTTGTTGATTGAAATTACCTCAGACAGGATGTTTTGTTCAAAAGCCCTCCGAAATGCCGAGGTTTCCCTGTAATCAGATTTTGGACATTCTCCCATGAAAAACAATCCTCCACCACACAGATCATTTCATGGCAGACTGCATATGTGTTGCATTGAGCCCTGGCTAGCAGCGAGGTTTTAACAAGCCGCTACTATATCGTTCTGGACTTGCAGCAGTGAAGTCTCCAGACACCGACTAGCTGAGCCCAAGCGCTGGCACTGAATATCCACAAACACTCCAGCTGCTCAAAGAACATAGCTCTAAGAATGTTTCCAGGTTCTGTGGGAGAAGGAAAAGTATGCTTGGCAAGGGGAAAGATATGCGACAGAGTGGCCAGAGGAAAGATGCTGAGTAAGTCTGAAAATTAGGATTTTGAGTGAAGGATGCCTGGAGGAGGAGGAGGAAGTGAATTGGAAGGAGGGGCAGGGATGACAAGGAATCTGAGGCAAAGAGAAAATAACAGGAAGGGAATCTGTAGAAATATTCCTGTGCCAAAGGTTGTCGGAATACGTTTCACGGATCCGCCATGGATTCATATTTATTTGGTTATTTTATGAGTTTTTCGAGGTCTACTTTTAGTATAATTGCGCGTAAAAGCGAAAGTGAAAGCATGAATGAATAGTGTGGTTCACTTACGAGATTAATCCGCCTTTATTTTATAGTTCCGGTCATGTTCAAAGTTGTTAATGAGCGTTAAACTTGCTTCCCGCCTTTTTGGAGGGCAGCAACAGTGATTTTATTGGTTAAAGCATTAATGATGATGTCACGTTTGTTCCCTAATAAAAGGCAGAGGCACCCCGCTTAGGCAGGTAGTTCGTTCATGTTCAGTTTGGGTTTTAGTTTAAGTCAAGTTTAGTTTAAGGGATTAGGAGCGGGCTGGACGGGTTGGATGGGTTTTTCCTTAGTTAGAGTTAGGTCGCGGAAGATCATTCGGTTTTAGTTTTAGATAGGTTCTTTTAGGTTAACCTAGGGTTAGGCCCGCGGAAGATATTTCGGTTTTAGTTTATTTAGTTAGCCTCGCGGAAGATTGGGCGCGCAGGGACTTTAAGCTTAGGAGAACTTAGCTTAGGGGACGAGCCTATGCGGGTTCTGCCGAAGCCACTAAAGATACAACCGGTGTCTGTCTTCCTTTGGGGCTAAAGGGGGGAGTAGAGTAAAAAATTTTAATTTCTTTAAGCTGGTCCGCCTATTCAGAGTCAGGGTATATATTTTATTTCACGAGGCAACTTTTCACTAAGAAGGCAACTAGGAACTCACAAACTTTCGGAGTCGTCAATTGGCTTACTCAACATCCTTCAGACTGTGAGGCTTGGCCGGCGACCGTGCTCAAAAGCACGCGGAACGCTGGCCGCTTTCCCCGCAACTGGTACCTCGTGCATAACCAGTCCAAGGCCGTGCACGAGGAGCTCCAGCACCCAAACCCCGACAAGTGGTGCCCCTCTCTGAGGCGAAGCGTAGTTGAAAATCGCTTCCACGAAGACTCTGGTTAAAGGCAACATATCGGAAGTGGCTCGGAAACAGATGTTGAGAGGTGAGGTATAACGGCCCGGTTTATCCAGGATTTCGCTGCAGTAGCGCGAATCCACCGCTTGCCCAAAGTAGTGTAAATAGAAATTGCGCGCGTGTATTTTGCCCCAAGGGGTCCCCGGGTAGAGCGGCAAGGAGTTTAGTGTAAGCCTACGGGCAGGGTAAGGTCTTCCCTAAAGCCTACGGGTGGGAAGGGTTCTGGCAAAAGCCTACGGGTGCCAGGGTTTTCGGTCAAAGCCTACGGGTAGGGCCGGTGTCTCCCGAAAAAGCCTACGGGTGGGAGGGAAAGGTTTTCTGGCTAAAGCCTACGGGTGCCAGGTTTTTCGGTCAAAGCCTACGGGTAGGGCCGGTAGCCCCTAGTAGAAGCCCACGGGTGGGGGCGGAGGTTTTCTGGCTAAAGCCTACGGGTGCCAGGTTTTTCGGTTAAAGCCTACGGGTAGAACCGGTGTCCCCTAGTAGAAGCCTACGGGTGGGGGAGGAAAAGTTTTTGGAAAGTGTTAAAAATGGGCTCCTCACTCTCAACTGCTCAAGTTAAATTTTGCGAAGATTTATTGTACCTTTTGAAAAGAAATGGTCACCCTGTCTCTGAATCAGAAGTAGAGCTTTTAGTTAAAACTGTTGGGGAAGTTTGCCCTTGGGTCCCTAAGGAGGGAACGAAAGATTTAGCTTCATGGGAAAGGATCGGGTTAGAATTTATGGCCAACCCGAAAATCGGAATTCCTGTACAATTAGTATGGAGCAAAGTAAGAAACTGCTTTCAACAAATCGCTCCAAGAAATGTTTTGCTTAATGGAACAGTGAATTTGGGAAATACTGCTTTTAATAGTGCCCCTATGCTGCCGCTTGCGGTTGTGCCATTTTCGGCCCCCTCGCAGCAGCCAGTTCAGGCCCCGTTGTCGTACACGCACTCGCCCTTGTCCAATTTGTCATTGCCAGATTCATTGCCGCCTGTGCCGGTGCAGCAGACGCCGTCGGCCTTTCAAGCCCCGCCGCGGACTGCCCCACCGCCAGTCGCTCAGCAGTCATCGCAGGCCTTTTACCAGCCAGCGATCTCAAGTCAGCAGCAGCCGCGGACCTCGCTCCAAGCAACGGTCCCGCTTCCTCCATCGCAAGCCGCGCTTTTGCCAGCGATCCAGCAGCAGCAGCAGCAAGCAGCCTTTTTGCCAGCAAACCCTGCTGCCCTGCAGGCCGCGCTCAAGCCAGCAGCTCCAGTTTTGCAGCAAGCTGATTTCCAATCAACAGCAATCCAAGCTTCAATGCAAGCAGCACAACAGCAATTTACCAACCCTTCAGCACCTCCAATGCCAATGCAGATTCCAAGACAAGAGCAAAGCCAAACAATGACGATCCAGATGCCAGGACTTGCAGTACAGAGCCAACAACCTTATGCTCCAACTTCAAGTCAGCCATCTTGTCTTCATCCAACTTCAAGTCAGCCATCTTGTCTTCATCCAACTTCAAGTCAGCCATCTTGTCTTCATAGTCAGCCATCTTCAAGGCATCCAGATGTCAAAGACTCTTTAGCACCATCTAGTGGCTCATCATTTGGAAAGCATCAAGAAGATTTAAACTCACTGATGCCACCTACAGATCCAACAGCAATGCAACCCATCTGCAGAACCCAAGCTTTGGAAGCAGCTTTGGGACAAATAGACTTTAGTGCTGATCCAATGCACATCTTTCCAGTGATTCGTGCCAATGGAGGACAACCTGCAAGATATCAAGCTATTCCTTTTGAAACACTACGCGAACTACGAAAAGCCATACGCGAAAATGGACTTCAAGCTCCTTACACTAGAAGTTTACTTGAAGGACTGTCCACTAGTAGACTTCTGCCATCTGATTGGAAGTTGATTCTTCGCACCTTCCTGTCGCCTACAGATGCTCTTCTGTGCCTGCAAGAGTGGAAAGAAGTAGCAGCCAGACGTGCAACGCCACTCGCCACAGAAGATATGCTCACAGGATCAGGACATTACTCCAATCTCAATCAACAGCTAGCCATACCTGATGCTGCACTCGTCACCATAGCAGACATCGTAGTCAAAGCTTGGCGCAGATTACCCAATCGCACAGATGCTAGCTCAGTATCAGGGTTCGCTGCAGTTAGGCAAGGTCCAAAGGAGCCTTATGGGGACTTCGTGGATCGCCTGATTGTTGCAGTGGAACGCCAGATAGAAGATCGTCATGCCAGAAACATGCTGACAAAACAACTTGCCTTTGAAAATGCCAATGATGACTGCAAGAATGCCCTAACAGCTGTTGCAGCTCGTCCAGACGCCACATTGACTGAGATGCTACGCGTCTGCCAGAATGTTGGTACCCACTCCTACAAAGCACAACTCTTGGCAGCTGCGGTACAGATGCCACGTCAAGACAGCTGTACGCCAGTCAAGAAGTGCTATGGGTGTGGAGGCGATGGGCATTTCAGGTCGCAGTGCCCGGCAACACCAAGGCCTTCTGCCAAGCCGCCAGAGAGATGTCCCATCTGTCAGAAAGGATTTCATTGGGCGAATGATTGTCGTTTGAATCCACAAAATACATCACCTACCTCATCTCCAGTTCAGGGAAACGGTTCTGCGGGCCGCGCCCCGGCCCCGGTAAAACAATAGGGTGCAAGTTCAAGAACATCATGAAGGTTAACCATCCCAGAAAGGTGAACAACGCTACTCCTTATCCAGGTCATCAGGAAAAAAGAGTGATCCAGAGAGATATCTACTCTTCAGATGTCCAAAGAAAAAATGTGACCTCATCAAACATTCAGGTTCCAGAGGTTTCATCATCTGCCTTACCTATTCAAAGGGTTCCAGTAGAGAATACAGCATTCAGTTCACCTTCTGCTGACCGCCCTTCAGTTCCTGCTGATGTCACCCCCGCTTCACAGCAAGCAATCACAGTCAAGTCTCTGATCGCAGAATTGCCTTCAACGTTGAGAAGACATCCTACTGAGGTCAACCTTGCAGCACCTGAGCTTTACTCACCTTCGAGTCAAGGTCAATCTGTCATTGAAGGACATTTGCCCTTGATGAAACAGCAATATCCAGGTAACAACCCAGCTGATGATCACTTTCCATGTGGCCAAAGAATACAAGTGAGTGAACCAGCTCCCTCTTGTGGAAGTTTAAACATCACTCCAGTTAACAATGTCCACACCTTTGTGTCACCTCCAGCTTTTAAGCTCAGCCCGCCACAATCAAACAACTATCAGGAGCAACAACTTCGACTGCCTTGTGTCAAAGAAGAAGTTCCATCCTGTCACTTTGATACACGACTGACTGAATGCCAGCAGGTTCAACAGCATCAGCAACTCTTGCCAACGGAAGAACCTCAAGTTTGCCAACTCAATGCCAAGCAGCTTCAGAGTTGCCAACTTCAGCAGTGCAAAAAACCCGAAGCCAAAAAGATGTCTTCAGACACTGCCAACGAAGAACAAGAAGAATCTTCTGTCCCAGGTATACCACTCTTCTTAACAGAGGACTGTTACTTTTCAAATCCATGGTTTGCTCAGCAATTGCCAACATCCATTCGTGGTCCATTCCCAGACACCTCGATTTGCCTTATCCTGCCTAGGATGGATCGCCTCCCTGCCACAGTCACACTGACTGCAGGCCTAGTTCGAATCACAGATTCATCGCAGTTGCTGATTCCAGGATTTTCAACTGTTCCTTGTGTCCTAACAAAAGGCTTGGAAATTGCCAGACTCTATTTGCTTACTTCTACGCCTACAGCTCCTGTAGACTCTTTGCCTCCTCAGGCAGCAATGGCGCTAATCAAGATTACAGAAGAACGCCCTCATCTCGTCTTAGAAATGGGTGGACGAAAGATCAAGGGTCTTCTTGATACAGGCGCAGATGTCACAGTGATTGCCAGAAAGGATTGGCCTGACCAGTGGGCAACGACTGTCACCCAGGAAGTCTTCGGAGTCGGAGGTTTCGAACCCGCCCACCAGAGCGTGCATCCGATTACCTTCCAGTCAGACTCAGGCTCCATGGTGCAGCTCCGTCCACTCGTTATGGATGTGCCTATCACCCTTTGGGGTAGAGACTTATTGTCTAAAGCAAGAACTGTTGTCCATACACATTTTTGATGTGGGCCTTTGCATCAGCGCCAGTACATGCTCTTCCACTCACATGGAAGGAAGGACCCCCTGTATGGGTCGACCAATGGGCGCTGACGTCAGAAAAGCTCGCTGCAGCAGAGGCCCTAATCAAAGAGCTACTACACCAGGATCACATGCAACCCTTTACTCTCCATCAGTACCTCATGGATAAAGCTCCACAGTCATTGACCTTGGAACGCTCCCTTAATAGTCTTAAAACTGCCCTTTGCAATAAGCCTATTGCAAAGTTCCCCTGGAAAGTTTCACTGCTTGGTAAGGTGAATTCTCCTGTCTACAAGTTCTGTTCAGCAGCATCTTCAAGCGCTCTCACGCCGTTGAAACTCTCCTTTGTCTCAGTGATCCAATCGTCATCCATGGGATGCTCCTTGCTATGTTCCGTGCTGTCTTTTGCATGGGCATTCTGTTGGCTGGTTTTGAATGGTACTCACCGTGTCTACAGATTGCTGCCATCACTTCTTGCAGCATACCTGTTTCCAACCAAAACCGCAAACCCTTTTCACCTGCTTTCTGTTGCTCTCTACCTGATTGCAAATATGCTCCGCATCTCCCCAGGTATTCTTCTGGAGTATCTTTTCCTGCATCGACCAAGAACTCTACTACAGGCTCCTCAGGCAGTTCCTCCTTGTGCTCAGAAGTACTGTCTTCCGCAAGGAACTCTTCACCTGAAGATCAAGTCATGTAACCCTGCGTGGTACTTGCCAGCCTGCATCTTCAACGACAGCCCTTGTTGCTTAATCCTTCTCAGCGGAGGACTGTCCGTACTTCTGCGGAAAAAACTCCTACTTCCCACACCCTGTTTGTGTGTTCAACCCCATTCTTCACTCAAGAAACACGCTGGACAAACTTTGCGTGAAATTCGATACTCCCTTTTCATCGCAAGCCGTGATGTCTAACTCTGGTTGTTAGCTATTCGCTAACTTCTCAACTTCCTGTCAAATGCAGCAACTCTTCAAAAGTGCTCAACTAACAGCACCAGTTGAGTTCTGGGCAGTTTGCCTTACCCTCCTACTGCCTAGGCCTTTTGTTTGCCTCTGGGCAGCCCCTTGGTTCCTGGCTGCCTGGATTTGTTCCAGTTACTCCCATACCTGCATTCACTAGCAGATCACCCTGATTTGCTTGCTTAACCTCCTTTCTTCTACAGGTATCGTTGTTTCTTCAGAACTCGATGTTTCAGAACTTTCCTGAGCCCCATGAACTTTTCCTGAGTTCCAGGACTATTTCTTCTACATGGTCGTGTGTAGTCGGAGAAGAAGACGACCGGCAACTCATTCATCGTCTTCATCCTCCTCTCCAACACCATTTTGCAGTTCTAAACCTGTCTTGTACTTTATATTGTACTTGTAAAAATTGCATATTTGCCTTTGTATGCTTCTTGAAATATCCGCCTCGCATATTACATGTGTTTTCCATATAGCTTGGTAATTAATGATATGGATGCTTATATACATGAAAACTTTTCTGAAATGGTTTCCATTTAGAGCGTCACAAATTTTGATGATATGGAAATGTTTACGTAAGGTCAAAACATTGTCTTTGTGCAGTTCTAGTCATAGACATATTCCTGCATTTATGTTTTATTTCAGTAATCCTAAATCTCCTCGTTGTGCTTACAAAAGTTGTAGTTCAAAATGTGGTAACATTTATTTACCTTATTTGAAATATTTTCCTTGGTCAAAAAATTGGTCATTCTCGGATTTGTTCAAGATATATATGTCAAGTCTGGTGGCGTCCTACCCTTTTGGTACCCCTATTTTCTTTTAAAGAATCCCCCTCTATATGCTACCTTTTGGCAGTAAACCAGGTTCCCAGCTTTTCCCTTCACTCTGTTTCCTGCTGTTGATGGGAGACCCTTATGTAGCTGGTTTAAATCCCATCTCGTTTCGCTGGAAACCCTTGCGTAGATGGTTTAAATCCTCATCCTGGCTGGGACACCTTTATGTAGGTAGCTTAAATCCCCTCTTGTGGCGAAAAAACATTTGTACTTAGGTGGCTTAAATCCCCTCTCTGGAATCGGACCCTAGTTCCCCGTTACCTGTGGTCGCTGTGGTAAGTCCAGAATCTAAAGTTCCCTCGATTCTGTAGCCTCAGAGCCACAACCCTTTTCTGTTACCTTATCCATTTTTCTTCAGTTTTCCAAATAAAAAATTAAAAAAAATGGGGGAGGGGTCTGGGTAGGCTATGTAGCCCCAGCTCTAGTTATACTTTAATTTTGGGTCCCGGATCGGGACCTCTCTTATGTTTGGGCAGTCGTTATCCGTTATTTTTAATTTTGGACCTGTATCAGGTCCTCTCTTGTGTTCGGGGAGTAATTTGTTGTTTTACGCTGCACGCGAAAGTATACACGCTTATGAGGTGATTTGCTGTGTTACACTACATGTTGAAGTATTTATATATGCCTAGAAGGTTTACAGTGTATCGGATCGATCACTTTTTATGTTCGGCTAGTGGTTTGTTATTTTCATGACTTTATTGCTACATTATTGTACAAGTATTTTCTCCTATGAAAGGGGTGGATGTTGATGGTTTTGCTGGTATTTATATCACAGTTTTGATGTAGACTTTGGTATGGACACTGTCGACATTGTCGACGTTCGCCTTTTCGTGTCGAGGTCTATATCGAAACAAATGGTAATGTTTGTGTCTGATAAATGCTTATGATATCTTTAACCTTCTTTTTATATAACTAAATCAAAAATAATTTAATTTAAAACAAAAAAAGAAAGATGATATGTCGGAATACGTTTCACGGATCCGCCATGGATTCATATTTATTTGGTTATTTTATGAGTTTTTCGAGGTCTATTTTTGGTATAACTGCGCGTAAAAGCGAAAGTGAAAGCATGAATGAATAGTGTGGTTCACTTACGAGATTAATCCGCCTTTATTTTATAGTTCCGGTCATGTTCAAAGTTGTTAATGAGCGTTAAACTTGCTTCCCGCCTTTTTGGAGGGCAGCAACAGTGATTTTATTGGTTAAAGCATTAATGATGATGTCACGTTTGTTCCCTAATAAAAGGCAGAGGCACCCCGCTTAGGCAGGTAGTTCGTTCATGTTCAGTTTGGGTTTTAGTTTAAGTCAAGTTTAGTTTAAGGGATTAGGAGCGGGCTGGACGGGTTGGATGGGTTTTTCCTTAGTTAGAGTTAGGTCGCGGAAGATCATTCGGTTTTAGTTTTAGATAGGTTCTTTTAGGTTAACCTAGGGTTAGGCCCGCGGAAGATATTTCGGTTTTAGTTTATTTAGTTAGCCTCGCGGAAGATTGGGCGCGCAGGGACTTTAAGCTTAGGAGAACTTAGCTTAGGGGACGAGCCTATGCGGGTTCTGCCGAAGCCACTAAAGATACAACCGGTGTCTGTCTTCCTTTGGGGCTAAAGGGGGGAGTAGAGTAAAAAATTTTAATTTCTTTAAGCTGGTCCGCCTATTCAGAGTCAGGGTATATATTTTATTTCACGAGGCAACTTTTCACTAAGAAGGCAACTAGGAACTCACAAACTTTCGGAGTCGTCAATTGGCTTACTCAACATCCTTCAGACTGTGAGGCTTGGCCGGCGACCGTGCTCAAAAGCACGCGGAACGCTGGCCGCTTTCCCCGCAACTGGTACCTCGTGCATAACCAGTCCAAGGCCGTGCACGAGGAGCTCCAGCACCCAAACCCCGACAAAAGGTCGAGAGGCTTATGTCACAGGGTCAAGGGGGGAAACAGGAGTGTGAAGGAACTGGGCAAATGGGTTCAAGAACAAGTGCTGGTGAACAGAGTGCTGAAGAAAAGACTGTACCGGCTGGTTTGGCCAATGGTCAGGGATGATGGGAGTTGAAGTCCAAAATGTCTGGGAGTCACCATGCAGGGAAATGCTGGTATATTTTATGTTGGGCATGTTCTCCAGCCGCCACCTTTGCACACAGAAGCTTTAAAACCACCACTATATTTGAATCTTTTTTGCCTTCATCAGAAAAAAACAAAACACCATCAATTTATCTCAATACACTTTGTATGAGAACTTTCATGTTGTTGTTGTTTTTTATATAAATAAATAAAGAACTTATAGGTTTCCTGCACAGGGATGTAATTAGTCTCTTTTTGATTAGCATTGCAACCCTGTACATGCCAATTCAAAAGTAATTCTCCACTGAGGATCAATCAGATAATCGCCAGAGGTATAACTCAAAGCTCAACCTTCTCATTTCTGGAATCTAATGTACGAATGGGGGTAAAAAAATACCCAGTAATGCATTACAATTGAACATTTGCTGTCCTTTAGCGGTACCTTGAAATCAGCTGCCCGAGGTGGCATCCTTTCTCCTGCCTGCCTAAGAGCAGGGCCGGCTCCATCTGAAATGCCTGTAATGTGTTTGTATCGATTTCCTCTCCCCTTCTTCTTTTTAAACACATTTTGTTACAATTGTTCTATGGATCAAAGAAAAGGGGTATACTCTGCAGTTAATTACTGTGAGTATGATTAAACTATTTGGATTTTGAATGATTGTGCATTATTCAATCTGCTCCTACGAAGATGTTCGAAACACGTTAAAATTTTGTCAATAAAGTTTCGTGCATCCATTGCCTTTTCAAGGCTGAAATGGGGGGTTGGAACAAGGGTAAAGGTAAAGGTAAAGGTCCCCCTGACAGTTAAGTCCAGTCGCAGACGACTCTGGGGTTGAGGCGCTCATCTCGCTTTACTGGCTGAGGGAGCCGGCGTTTGTCCGCAGACAGTTTTTCCAGGTCATGTGGCCAGCATGACTAAGCCGCTTCTGGCGAAACCAGAGCAGCGTACAAAAACGCCGTTTACCTTCCCACTGGAGCGGTACCTATTTACCTACTTGCACTGGCATGCTTTTGAACTGCTAGGTTGGCAGGAGCTGGGACCGAGCAATGGGAGCTCACCCCGTCATGGGGATTTGAACCGCCAACCTTCTGATCAGCAAACCCAAGAGGCTCAGTGGTTTACACCACAGCACCACCCGTGTCCCAAGCAGGGCTTAGGGAAGGAAAAATGATTATGTGTGCTGATGTTTGCAGGTGTCCACACATGGGGTCCCCCCACGGATGTGTACCAGGGTGCCCCCGCCATTAGCACAAAGCAATAATTCTCTCCCATCACTCACATAAAAGAATCAAGTATTTTCACGTTTATTTGTCTTTTGGGGTTGCCACTAAAGTCTCCAGTTTTTGGCTTCTATAGAAATTTCTCCAAAAAGAAAAAGAAAAAAAAATCTCTTTTTTAAAGAATGAAACAAAAATTAAAAAAAGACAGACAAGACGTCATGGGGAGGGGCCCCCACAGACCAAATCCTCGCTCCCCACTCTCTTCTGCTTCCAGGGTCCTGTGCGGTTCGCTTCCCCCCCACCCCCACCCCAAAAGCTGGGTTGGTTCGTTACCTCTGTCGGGGTCTTTATCTTCCCACTTGCCCCCCCTTTTTTTTAGTTCTTGGTCCTGTATTACTTCAGGTTGGTTTGTTAAAAGTGTGGAACCCGGCAGGCCCTACGACTCCTCAGAAGGCGGCTTAGTTGACCCTGAGTTCAGTCTCCATCGCCAGTGTATGGTTTGCTTGCACGCAACCCACCTCCTTGCCGTCTTCCAGTAGGGGCCCCGACCTCCCCCCCCCGCCCCCGCCCCAGAAAAAAGGCGAACTGTCCCGTTGCCCCGCAAATAGCTGGAGGTATTCATTTCCCAGCAGGCACGTGGCGGGGGCGGTGTGGGATCCTGAACCCCTTTTGGCACCTCTGTTTAAGCAAACTCCCTCCATGGGGCAAAGGCATGGGGGAAACAGCACAAAAAGGGGGGGGGCTGTGGTTGCAGCTGCACTGTGGAAGGGGTAGGAGGAGCTGGAGGGGGGCAAGGCCGAAAGGGGTGGGGTGGGTTGGGGGTCTGTGTCTGCGGATATTGGTTTTCATATCCCTTTCCCTCATAGTAAGAGGCTTTGGAAACTGTCTTTCTGCAGCGTCAGAAACAAGCTGCCACAGATCTAATCACCACAACGGCGAGGTTCAACTGGGGCGGGGTGGGGGGGATTTGTGTCTCTTTCCCACGAGAAGTTGGGATTAGAAAAGGACTCTCTCTCTCTCTCTCCCCCTTGGATTTCGAGAAGAGCTGTGGCCTTCTTTTTTGGCGGGGAGGCAGGAGGGCCGCAAAGATATCCACACACTACCCCTAGGGCAAGGGATTATGCGCCAGGGTGTGTGCGGGGAAGTCCCCTCAGGCCTGGGTCCCCCCAAATCAGGGCATACGCATAGCGTACATGTCTTAACAGCAGTCACCTCCGCACGAGAGCGAAGGCAGGGCCAAGGTGGGGAAGGGGGCCAATAAGCACGTGGGGTGGGCATCACTCCTGCCCGCTGTGTTCGCGGGGGGCTCTCCGGCGCGGAGTGCCCTCCTCAGAAGGCGGGGGCCCCCGAGGCGGCGGGGGGGCTCCCCGAAGAGTCTGGATGCGCCGGCACTCGTGGCAGATGCGGACGTGGGTACAAGGCCGGGGAGTCTCCTCCAGGAGGCGCTGTGGCCCCGGCTCAGACACCAGAGTCCCCGAGTAGAGCTTGCCGTTGCTGAGGCGCATCTCTCGGACGGAGCGCAGCGACAGGGCGCCTCGGGTGGCGTAGTGGCGCCGGCGCCGGCGGGAGCGGGTCGGCTTGCGGCAAGAAACGGCGTGGCGCAGCTCCCGTAGCATCTCCTGGCACACCGAGATCTGTCGCGAAGGAAGGAGCAAGCAGTGAGAGGAGGTGGGCGCCACCCTAAGCATACCCTCCAACATTCCTCGGGTGAAAATAGGGACCCCCCATTTTTCTGCATGCCCCTGTTTCCCCGGCCATATGTACTTGCGTGGTGGCAGTGGCCAAGACTGAGACGCCGACAGCCGTGTTAAACTTTGCACAATGCCACGGAGAGAGTTACATGGAAAAAATACGAGAGAGACATTGCACTACCTTTGTAAATCAAGAAAACCTTTAATAAAAGATACTTTTAAAAAAAAAACCACAGAGAGAGCGCCCAGTGTAATGTCGCTACATTAGGCGGCTTGGGGCATTGTGGGTAATTTAACACAGCGGGCAGCATTTCAGGACCAGCTACTGCCAACTTGTGGGGCACCAATGGAGGAAGGCACACTTCTTTGGCCCTTCTGGCGTCTCATTTCACAGCTACCCTGCCCCTCTACTTTCACCCTGACCAGGGTTTCCAAGCAGAAAGTATTTTACCAACCCAGCCCATCAGTAAACGGGGCCTAAAAAGTTGATAAACTTTGTATTTTGCCCTATGAGATTCAACCTCAACCCTATTCCTCGGTTTTCAGGTGCTTGCAGGTTCCGCTGCGACTTGATCATCCTACACTTACCCAGAAAAACGGTATTTTTGAAATGAAAGTGTTGCTGGCAAACTCAGCCTCCATATCACTGAGGTATAATCCGCTTGGATTCTCACGACACAAACAAGAATACGAACACAGACTACCTTCATATCACAATAGGTTTTTTTTTTAAAATTTAAAAGTCAATGCTGAGAGAGAGAACAAAGATCCACCTCTGCATGTAGAATGCCCCAGAGAAACTTACAGGGCAAGGTAGCATCTAGCAACCATAGATAGACTGCCTCTGAACACGGGGGCTTTTCTTTGAACTATCATGACTAGAGATGTGGGAAAATTTCAGCGGGAACAGAAATGGCCGAAGTTCATTTATTTGTCTTGTGTCCAGAACGGAACTCAACCCATCAAATACTGTATATTCTGGCGTATAAGACTACTTTTTAATCCAGGAAAATCTTCTCAAAAGTCGGGGGGTGGTCTTATATGCCGAGTGGAGAATCTGCAGTCGAGTATATCTCAAACTCTATATTTTAACTGGAAAAGTTGGGGGTCGTCTTATACTCCCAGTCGTCTTATACGCCGGAAAATACGGTAGATCACTTGTTGCTGCTGCTTTCAGTCTTAAAATTATACCTAATTCATTGTCCACTGCCACTTCCTTGGCACTGAAATGAATGGGATGGAAAAATGACGCAACAACATAATTTACGTAATTAATTACCAAAGTTACGTAATTTCATCACAGCAGACAGAGACAAATAACATAGTTTTCAAGGCGAACTGCGGTGGAATGGAAGCAGTGTTCATGTGAGGAACAGAGGGCAATACAGAAAATTATGCCTTCTTATTAATAATGTTTGATAGACCTAGTCTGGGTTCATTTAATCCTTAAAAAATATAATTTTTTCAGAAACTGGGTAGTGTTTTCCCTAAGTACTACTGCTTAAATAAATCCAACCTGTCCTGCTGGAATAAATTCTTCTGAGCCTACTGCCAGTTGGTTTCAATGAAACGTAATCACTTAGTGCCATTCCAGACATAGCAGCCATCTTGTGATGTTACAACATGGCAGCCATTTTGGAGATGGTCCTTACTTGGGCAAAATGTGGGGGGAATTCTCAAAAGGTGGAGCAACAGAGAAATCTTTAAAACGAAATAGAAAATGGAGGCTAGCATACGAAATACTTCTGAAGGGTCTTCCCCTTCCCCTGTTGCTGACCCAGAGGGAAAAGAGGGATTCAGAGGGAGGGAGTTTCTGTAAAAAAAGGCCTTGGTAGCTGAGGTTGAGGGGAGTTGGGTATGTTTAGCCTGGATAAGAGGAGACTGAGAGGAGATATGATAACCATCTTAAAGTATCTGTCACACGGAAGATGGAGTAAGCTTGCTTTCTCCTGCTCTGGAGGGTAGGACTCGAACAAATGGCTTCAAGTTTCAAGAAAGGAGATTCTGACTAAACATCAGGAAGAACTTTCTGACATTAAGAGCTGTTCGGAAAAGACACTCCCAGAAGGTGGCAGACTCTCTCCTTCACTGGGAGTTTTTAGGCAGAGGTTGGGTGGCCATCTGCCATGGCTGCTTTAGCTGAGATTCCTGCATTGCAGGAGGTTGGACTAGATGACCCTCGGGGTCCCTTCCGACTCTACAATTCTAGGAGTCAAGGACACCAGAGGGCCTTGTTCCAGTCAGTCACACACACACACTCTCTGGGCCAAAACTACCCCAATGCCCTGAGCGTCTTAGAGGATGGGATACCATGTTTCCCCGAAAACAAGACACTGTCTTATATTTTTTCCTTCAAGAAAACACACTATGGCTTATTTTGGGGGGATGTCTTATTTTAACCGCTCCGTATCAGTACGCTGCATAGCCACACCTATCCAGGCCGTCTTAAGGGAGACGCCGTGTCAATATGTCTTATTTTCGGGTTATGGCTTATATTGCGCAAATGCATAGAAATCCAGCTACAGCTTATTTTATGGGTATGTCTTACTTTCGGGGAAACACGGTATGTTGTTGTTCAGTCGTGTCCGACTCTTCGTGACCCCATGGACCAGAGCACGCCAGGCACGCCTATCCTTCACTGCCTCTCGCAGTTTCGCCAAACTCATGTTAGTAGCTTCGAGAACACTGTCCAACCATCTCATCCTCTGTCGTCCCCTTCTCCTTGTGCCCTCCATCTTTCCCAACACCAGGGTCTTTACTAGGGAGTCTTCTCTTCTCATGAGGTGGCCAAAGTAGGCCCTACTGGAGCCTCAACTTCAGGATCTGTCCTTCTAGTGAGCACTCAGGGCTGATTTCTTTAAGAATGGATAGGTTTGATCTTCTTGCAGTCCATGGGACTCTCAAGAGTCTCCTCCAGCACCATAATTCAAAAGCATCAATTCTTCGGCGATCAGCCTTCTTCTTCTTAAACACGGTATAAACAGCATTTAATAGAATTGATAATGATAACTGAATGATTATTGATGTATTTAAAGCAGAGTGGATTTGTGACCTTCCAGAAGTTCCTGGGCTGAAGCTCCCATCATTCCTGGTCATGCTGGCTGGAGCTGATGGGAACTGCACACTGACAATATCAAGAAGGCCACAGGTTTTCCCTCCCTAATTTAAGAAGTATTAGTCAAGGGCATGCAAGGTGAGAATAACCCTTCAGCTCTTGTTAGAAACAAGAGGGTTCCCCCCCCATGTATGCAAAACAGAAACAAAAAAAGAACAACTTCAACAGCGGATGAACAAAATAATGAAACAATTCATTTTGAACAACAAGGCAGCATCCTCTGTGATCTTCAATGTTTATGTGACTACAAAGCTTCCTGCGGCTGTTAGGGCGGTTGTTTTGTTCTGTTTTATGGCAGAATATATTTAAATTTATGTTCTAAATACGTTGCAAGTTGCTTGGAGACCTTTGGGTAGCAAGCAACAAACAAGTCAAAACAAACAAGCAAGCAAATAAATAATATGTGCTCGCAACCGATAAATTACCGCAAAATGAAGCCAATGTCAGCTCGTGAACGATAGGGAAATTATGCTTTTCTCTTACAGGGCAACCTCAAACATCAAGCCCCCAGAAAAGGATGTAGCGCAGCGGTAAGACATCTGCTTTGCATGCAGAAAGCCCCAGGTTCAATCCCCGGCGTCCTCAGGTAGAGAAAGACCACCACCCCCCTTCCTGAAATCCAGGAGAACTGTTGCCAATCAGTGCAGGCAATACTAAGTGCCAGGGCAGTTTGGTAGGCAATACAGGCAGATGGCTGCCAACATGGCTGGGCAGCATTAATACTGAAGAAGAAGTAGCTAAGGCCCAGCCACCAGCCACAAACAAGCAAGGCAATATCATTGCTCCTGCTCTGAAAGCAACGGCAGATTTCTGTCCGCTCTCTGCGCACATGCACACCATACTCGTAATGCAGTGTCACGCCACTTTGAATAATTGTGGTTTCACCCAAAGAATTCTGGAAGCTGTAGTTCGATTCGGACGCTGAGAGTTGCCAGGAGACCCCTCACATAGCTACAATTCCCAGAGGTCCCTGTGAAGAGGGATTGGTTGTTAAATCACTCTGAGAACTGCGTCTCTGTGAGGGAAATAGGGGCGTCCTAACACTCTTAACAGACTATAGTTCCCAGAATTCTTTGGGGAAGCCAAGACTGCCTAAAGTGGCATGGTACTTTAAAATGTATGGTGTGAATGTGAACTTCTCCTCTTCTCGACCCTCCCAGTGTCCCTATTTTCCAGGGGCAGTCCTGGATTTACTGAAGCTATCCAGGTATCTGATTTGATCCCAGAATGTCCCACTTTTCCTTAGGATGTCCCTGCTTTCTTCCGAGAGATGTTGAAGTGTATGGAGTTATCCGACTCCCTGAGCCATCTAAATGCAGCCCTGTATGGGAAAGCTTTTTTAAAATGTTTAATGTTGTATTATGCTTTTATATACAGTGGTACCTAGGGTTACAGACACTTCAGGTTACAGAAGCTTCAGGTTACAGAAGCTGCTAACCCAGAAATAGTATCTCGGGTTAAGAACTTTGCTTCAGGATGGCGGCGCGGCAGCAGCGGGAGGCCGCATTAGCTAAAGTGGTACCTCAGGTTAAGAACAGTTTCAGGTTAAGAACGGACCTCCAGAATGAACTAAGTTCTTAACCTGAGGTACCACTGTATGTTGGAAGCTGCCCAGAGTGATACATAATAAAATGGGTGGGGTATAACTAATAAAATCAGTTGGGTGGTGTATAACAACAACAACAACAACAACAACAACGGAATAGGACGATCCTGTCTTTATTGGAGAAATGTTGGAGGGTCTGCACTGTCTCTGTCTCTCTCACAAACACACACACACCTGCAAGTCTGCCTCCAGTCTGTACATGAGACCCTCTGATTCACTTCTCAATCGCCTTGTGGCTCCTTCACCAGTTTAATGCCCTTCTTAAAACCACCCACTCATACTTCCTCAGGGGCTGGTGGCAATAGTCTTCCCTTTAGACCCAGCCACTGTCCCTTGTTCCTTCCTCCATGCAACCAGAGAACGAGCCGCACCCCACCTCACCTCTTCATGTTCAGCCGAGCGACGCGTGGCCCATACAAATTCCATGACAGCGACGAAGACTGCAATGATGAGCCCGCAGATGAGCACCACAAAGATGCCTCCAATGTTCTCCATGCCCAGCCCTGTTGGGGGGGGGGAGAGAGAGAGAGACGAAGAGAAAATAATAATGGGAGCCAGCAAGGACAGGACGGACACAGCTCTAAGCTGCCCCACTCTGGCCACTTTCAAGAAGTCAGAAAGCATTCCTAACACCTGGGATTTCACACAATCTCTCTCTCTCGCACACATCTATAAAGTTGTCTCCTTGCCCAGTGTGCCCAGAGCAGCTCTGAATGTTCGCTTCCAAATATTTTCAGTGCAATTTTCAGCGCTTTAGAGGATCCCCAAATCCCTCCCAAGAAAAACTTAAATGTATGCTTTTGAAAGTTAGGATGTTTGCAGACACCGTGTTTCCCTCTCCCTGCTGTTCCCTGGCTACTGTTTTTCAGCTTTTCCTTCCCCAGAATCCAGCCAATCCGGTATTCCTTTGTAAATGGGCCGACACATTTCGACGATTTTTCAATAAGTGAGATCTTTAAAAATCAATAGGACACAGGCTGAAAACAAACTCTTTGTGTCCAAACCGACAGAAGCTACTGACTTGCTCAACCATTAGTCGGACACATTATTGGATCTGTTTCTGCTATGGTGAGGCGTGTATTACTGTGTCTACAGCTGCAGCTCATCTGATTTTCCTCCACCAACCCATCTTTTTCGACTGGCAGTCTTCTCTCTTGCCGCCAGAGGTTGCTCTACACAGCCTATTAGCAATCTCCACAAAACTTACACTTGATTTCAGCAGGTGGGCATGCCTGTGAGCCACACATGAAATCTAAGTTCAAAAAACTGAGGCTAAAACAGCCCCAAAGACAGGGCCTCACAACCATATACTGTTGGCCTTCATTTAGGCTGAGGACCATGCTCAATGCCAAGGTTTCACCTGCTGGTTTCTTCCTCCAGCTTGCCAGATTTATTTTTTTGTATGGAAGAGAGGTCCGTGCCATATGTTCAAATCACATTTAGATCACGTGCCTCCATCCCCAATTAATCCCAAGAGCTGCAGTTTGTTGGGAATTGGGAATCTGTGAAGGGTAAACGGCAGTTCCCAGAATCCTTCGGGGGAAGAAGTTGTGTATTTTAAGTGCCTGGTGTGGTTTTAACCCATAGCCACATATTTATCAAAAACCTTGGGCTGCAATTCCAGTTGGGTCCTACTCAGTGTTAACCCAACCCATGGCGTCCATTGGCAACCTCAGGTTGGCAGCACCCATCATATGCTCCCCTCTAACCCTCAGCACCTCACCTTTGGCCCGGTGGTCCTCTTCTTTTGGACACTTGCTTCCCTCCCACCATTTCCGTTTCAAGATCTCCAAGCGGTTGTTCTCCTGAAGCTGCAGGATGGCGAGGGTGATCTCATCCCGGAACGGGGAGCCTGCAGATATGACACAGGGCTGTCAATGATGATTAATCCACCCCTTCTCAGGCCATCACTCAATCGAGCTTCAGAGCAGGGGCCGGCATGTCGACTCCAGCATTATGAAAGGCGTCTAATATAGCTCCCTGCTGACTTTGAATCTCATTTACCAGTTGGCTTATTGGTCACACAAGGCTTGTCAGCATTTAAGGTAAGTGAGGGGAAGGCGAAGGGGGACTCAGCTGCTGCAGCAGTCAGCTGGGGCTCCTTGCAAGAGCAAGCCTATAACACTTTTTGAAAATCTCCCTCAGTATTGATCTCTGGGTGATTGGCCGACCTTACTGCCGAAGTTCATCCAAAGTGAAAGGGGAATCTAAAAGATCCATGTTGATGAAACCACTGTTTCGAACATTCCCAAAGACAGGCTATACCTGCCTATGTAGGGATGTGTGTGTGTGTGAGAGAGAGAGAGAGAGAGAAGGAAAAAGAGAAGGAAAAAGAGAAGGAGCTGGTATAAGCACGTCTGCATGAGAAATCAATGTGGTTGTTTTGCAATATTCATGCAAGGTGTTTTGTTGTTGTTGTAGCGTTCACCAGTGCTTTTTTTTCTTTTAAAAAAATGCTTAGGGGTACTCTCATTTTGACTCAAGGAAATCACCATTTTATAGTTCAAAACGGGGGAAATAAATACAGTAAATGGACAGAAGTACAAAGATTCACAAAATGTTTAGGGGTATGCGTACCCCTGCGTCCCCCCAGAAACAAAAGCACTGGCGTTCACACAATGTCATTGACAGCAGAACACTAACCTGTATCCCCCCCCCCACCCTCAATTTATTCTGGATTTACCCTTTCCAAGGGACATTTTATGTTAAAAAAAAAAATTGATTGTCGACAACCCATTTGCAACATCTCAAATTAAGCCCTCTCCACAAAGCACACCTTCTACCTTTCTGGTAGAAAAAAAAAATTAAACGGTCAATTTTAGCCTTCAAAAAGAATTCCTCCTGATTAGTTCAGAGTGTCCTGAACTCCAAATGCATTTGACAACCTGCCACCTGGCGGAACCCCCAGTTATTTGCATTTATATGTTTCCAGTACCCATTCCAATCCCAGGCTGAGCCAATTAACAGGGCACCTGGCTCAACCTCACAAAGGTTTTTTGTGGTGGTACTTCTCCAAGAACCACCACTGCACCCCCATGCTGACTACTTTCAGATTATAAATCTACAAAATAGTCTTGATATTTTTGGACAATAAAGAGGCTCATGTACATATAAACAGTATCTAAATGTAAAGGTAAAGGTACTCCTGACCGTTGGGTCCAGTCGCAGATGACTCTGGGGTTGTGGCACTCATCTCGCTTTACTGGCCAAGGGAGTCAGCGTACAGCTTCCAGGTCATGTGGCCAGCATGACTAAGCCGCTTCTGGCAAACCAAAGCAGCGCACGGAAACGCCGTTTGCCTTCCCACCGGAATGGTACCTATTTATCTACTTGCACTTCGTGCTTTCAAACTGCTAGGTTGGCAGGAGCTGGGACCGAGCAACGGGAGCTCACCCCGCCGTGGGGATTAAACCGCCGACCTTCTGATCGGCAAGCCCTAGGCTCTGTGGTTTAACTCACAGCGCCACCCGCGTCCCTTAAACAGTATACATTTCATATCAATACAGAAGATCAACAATACTGACGTCACACAAACACATACAGAATCCTGAAGGCAGCCCTGTATAGGTGAGTTTTTAACGTTTGAAGTTTTATAATGTTTTTCTATTTTGCTGGAAGCCGCTCAGAGTGGCTGGGGCAACCCAGTCAGATGGGCGGCATCTAAATAAAAATTTATTTATTTATTTAAACAGTGAAGGCGATGAACTACTAACTACGGATTGCTGGTAAAGCGTTGGCAATTCATAGCATTCATTGTTATTTGGGATTTTTTTTCATGTGCTTGTAAAATGTTTGTGCTGTTGATCTTTCGTGTTAGTATAATATAGACCCAATTTGTATCTTCTTCTTCTTCTTTGTTTTTGTGCAACATCTAGCACAAAATTCCTAGGTGCTAGGTGCAGTACAGAAGAACCAAGGTAGGAGTCTTACAGCAACCTCCACAATAAGTAGAAGTGACTCAGGTATATATAAATAGCTTCTATTATTATCAACATTGTAATTATTATTAGGCCCACGCTTCTATGTCCCCGTGCCTTTGACATTTTCCATTGTTCTGCTCTTGGCACCGAAGCCAGCTGATGATTGGCTCCCGCTACTGCCACTCACCCAGTGGCATGCCAATGCCATAGCCCTTGGTATCCAACAGCCCCCCAATTTGCGTGAGGTTGCAGTTGAGCCTCCGGTGATACTCGTTCATCGTGCTCTCGAGCAAGAAGGCGTACTTCGAATTCAGCACCCGGGCGATGCCCTCCTCTGTGCTCTTTACAAAGACACTAGGTTGCTTTGAATGCATGTAATTCCACATCCGCTGGTACGTCTGGTACCGAGAATTCTGGTCGGAGAGAAAGATAGGTAGAGAATGAATGAGGGAGAGGATGCCGAGACTTCGCAAGGCGACCATATACTCGCGGCTTGCTTTGAGAAGTTAAGTTTCTTCCACAAATGAAATTTTATCGTGATAAGCATTGTCGCAATGCGAAGGAAGGACCTGTACATTTGTTTATTACATTTTTATCCAAAAGATATCAGGACAGCGTGGAAGTTTCTCCCACCCACCCCATTTTATCTTCCCAACAACCCTGTTGGGTAAGCTAGGCTGAAAGGTAGCAACTGACCCAAGGTCACTCAGAAAGCTTTGTGGCTGTGTGGGAATTTAAATTTAGGCCTCACTTGTATTAAGCTCAACATTCTAACCACACAGTTCACTGACATGCTGCTGAGCTTGTCTGAGGCCCAGGGTGGAAGTCTTGCTAGAATAAAATCATAAGCTCAAACAAAACTATATCGAGTTACTGCTTTCAGCAACAAGTAGTGGAACTGGGTTTGCTGCATCCTTTCCCTGTGGCTGGTGGAAATAAAAAGGCTAGGTTGTTCTCAGACGACAAGCAGACAGAAGCATGGGGTGTGGCGAGAGATGGCAGCGCACGTTAAAAAATAAATAAATCAGAAACTGCCCAGGCAATGCACTTGAGCAACTCACAATTTTATGTTGATTTTTTTTAGATGCTTTGCTTCCAAACTGATAACGCAGTGGGCTGCCCAAGTTTAGCACTAGAGAGGGAATTATCAGGGTAACCTGTCATCATAGCTGTCAACTTTCCCTTTTTTGTGGGAAATTCCCTTATTCCAGTGCCGTTTCCCACTGCAAAAAAAGGGAAGGTTGAGAGCTATGTGTCATTTTGTGTATGTCGGGGGGGGGGTATTTTATTATTATTATTATTATTATTATTATTATTATTATTATTATTATTATTATTGATACAGCCCTTGCACACCTAGCAGATTATTGTGGTCAGGTTTGTCCTGCAAGTTGCAAAGATCTCAGAAGCCTCTTCTGCAGTAAATTGGAGGAGGGCTGTCCCTGTTCTGCGGAACAGCATTCCTGCCAAGATGATAGGCGGTTACTTATCTGCACTTTCCGGAAACAGTCGAAGACATTTTTGTTCCTGATAGGTTTTCTCAGGTGAATCAATGGGTCTTTGCCACGAGTGTGCACTCGTTAGGGTTTTAGTCTTGCTTTAAATGGGTCACTCTTTGTCGTCAACTGTCGCCAGTGCAAATCGTCACGAGAGACGGTGTTTTTAGAAGGCGATTAGTGAATCAACTTCAACCATAAGAAAAACCTGAGGTCTTAGAAACATATGAAGGCGGAACTGGACTCAAACTGAAAACTATTTTGCCGTGTGATTGTGAAGTGGCTGTTGCTCAGACCTGACAAGGGCAAAACATAAGGAGGAGACAGCTTTGGGAATCAGGATGGAAAGGAATTTTGCAGGGCCCTGGCTGAAAGGCAAGACTGTAGGTTTTCCTTTCCGCCATCCGGCCTGCCACCTTGTTTGTTGATTGATTCCCCTTCATTAATGTCTCCCGGAGCAGAGACTGCTGTTACTGTGGAGACAGGTTGCCAGAGCAACCAAGAGAAGGATAGAATTAGGACCCCCCCTCCCCAAAATGACAATAGACTGGTCACTGCCGCCTTGGCTACTGTTGCCATGGGAACCTCCAGCCTTGACCTTCTCTCTCTCCCCGCCCCCAATACCCCAATACTATGATTAGTAGTAAGGGGGGCATTCGGACTGATATGTCAGATCCCGTCCCCCGGCCCTGAGGGACATCAGCTTTGAATATATTTTCAGAGGGAACAGTTCTTCAGCTGGGGCACAGTATCAGAGAAAAAGCTAACCAGAGCTAGGATACTGCCCAAATCTCAAGAGACAGAAGTCTGGGCTTGATGTTGGGCGTTTATATGTATGAGAACATTTGGGATAGTTAAAGAGACAGCTGAAGGTCACCTCAGCTATCCACCCAGTAATTAAAGTGGTTTTGTGGATATCGTTTCCTCCCCACCACTCGGAGAATTTCAAGAAGGTGTATTAAAAGGTACTCGGGAAGTCGGGAGAATGAAAAGAAACGAAGGCCGCTCTTCGCATAATGTTTTTCAGGTGTGAGAGAGAACAGGGCCCTATATTGGTTCAGAAAGGAGTATTTTGAAAAGGGAACAGCTTGCGTTGCATGGCAAGGGGAAGATGCACTAGTAAACAAAAACAAAAAAACATTTTACACAAATTTATTATTATTATTATTACTCCTGTTACTATTAATTACCCGCCCTTCACCAGAAGGTTTCAGGCTTGCAACGATTTGAAATTCAGAACTAAAAACAGTTTGCAGCCGCAGGCATAGGGGAGACGTGAAAGCACCTGCTCTCCTTTGCCCCATGTTATATTTGCAAAACAAACTGTGCAAGGGCTCAAATGTGCTTCTGCCCTGGAAGCCCAACCCACAGAGGTTGTGCAGAGGTTGGAGCAGTTTCCAGAACTGCACTCTTTTTGAGTACTGGTTCAGATTTACAGTGCAATCTTAATGCGTGTCTTTGTTTAACTGCCGAGTTAAATGGGAACTATTGTCCATGGGAATTCTCTTTCCTCCCCTTTTCCTTTCGGACTGATTCCTATTAAGCGGCATCCTTGGAGAATGTCGTGTTAGGCCCGGATGCCCACATAAGCCGAAGGGAAAGCCAGCAGGATTCTATTACCCTGCTTCTAAGGATGCACAGATTGTCTCTCTCCGATTCACAGAAAAGGAGCACGTAATCCAACCAGGGCCAAGCAGGTGACCCCGAAAAGTTCACAGAGAGGTCATAGTGGAGAATGCCACCCCTGGAAACGGGCATTTAGGAGTTTTCCCGTCTCTGAATAAAGAGGTTCTGTGCTTTAGCTATCAAGACGAACAAGAGCAAAAATTGGGAGAGAGTAGCTAAGCGGACTTGATCAGCATAAAACACAGCTACATGGTTCTTTCCTCCAAATTCAAATCAAAGATCCGTATTTGCCCACTTCAGGGCTGGGTGCCAGTGCCCTTTGCAGCTAAAACAGCACCACCCACCCGTGAGAGGAAGGCAGCAGCAGGCTCCTGAAAACCCTGCGGTTTACAGAAGCGCCTAAACATTGTTAGAAGGGGGGGGGGGACACACTTAAAAACAGCCATGCTTGGTGACCGTGGACGGATGAATGAGCGAATGACAGCTGCGGGAGGGAACTGGGTGTCAGCCCAGCCATATAGCTGACGAGCGCTTCTCTCTCACTTGGAAGAAGGTCATTGTGGAGCCCGCGTGGATGGTGCCATATTCAATGTTGGTCTGGTCAGCCAGGTCGTCCGCCGACTCAATGGGCACCTCCATCCTCTGCACGGTGAGGAAGGCAGCAAGGTTGGCCGTGTAAGAGGAGATGATGATCAAGGTGAATGCCCACCTGCAGCGACAAGAGCAAAATTCACACACAATTTTCCGTACCAAAACAAACAAACATTTAGGAGGGGCAATATATGCATTTCTATGCATTTGATTTATAGCCCATTTCCACCCCCACCCCACCCCCCAAGAAACAGCTTCCATTTTATACCCACAACAGCCCTGTGGAGTAGGTTGGACTAAGAGAAAGTGAGAGGCCCAAGGTCACCCAGTGAGCTTGGTGGCTGAGTGTGGATTTGAACCCTGCTCTCCCAGGTCATAGTGCTCCCATCTAACCACTATGCCACCCTGGCTCTCGGGGGAAGGGCATTCCGGGCATGCATAAAAGTGCCTCTCCGCATATCCTGCAGAAGCAGAGGAAAACTTCCTAGCTAATGAGATCCCTTCGGGTTTCAAGATCTAATGCTGCGACGCTTCCAGGCTGCAGCTATTTTCGGATGGCATCTAATCACAGGCAAACTCAGGTTGCATATTTATGCAGCAGATTGGGAGGGCTTCCCCGAAAGATTGGACTTCTTTGCAATAATTTCTCAGTCGGAAGCTTACAGGGCCCAAATCCTTCTGAGGAGAGGGTGGTAGCAACTGAAGACCTTCGTGCTAGCAGTTAACTTTACAAATATCCAGGTTGAGAACAAAGGAGTAAGCAAACTCCCAAATGGGTAAAGCTACCCTTTAAAGGAGAAAACCCCCTTCTTGCCTGCCAGACAGGTTTATTTTGTCTTTCTCCTTCTGTGGCTGCATGCCAACTGCTAAAATCTTTCTCCCCAGCCCTCAGCAAAGCAGATGGGAATATCTCTAGTAGCTAGCAGATACCAGCCATTAAAATTCATCAACACACACCTAAGCATTGATGCTTATTTATCTCCTCAACAATACCCATTTAAGATACCGGGTATGCTGTTAGCCTTTAGCCTAGAGAGAAGATCGTGTCCTCATTTGACACAAACCAACATTATCCTTGTTAATTTAACACGTCCTAGTCACATGAAAAGGTCTGTTCCATTACATTGCTCAAATCCACGCTGCCAATTGGCTAAAGAATTTCTAGAATTCTAGAATCTGCTTTTTAAAGAATTTGTCAATGGATCAATTAACATGGCAGCCTACAGTTTGGTAAACACAAATGGCAGTTTCCCTTTTAGAAGAAATTGCCTCCTTAATTTTTTTTTCATTCTCTGTTGCAGTAACATGCAAAAACCAAATCAGCCTTCACAGATAAACAGATGTGCCCTTCAAATGTTGTGGTCACCAAAAATGTCCTCCCTGATTAATCAACTAAAACTTTAGTAGATTAATAAAGACTTAACCACTATCCCATTTTTTAAAAATCCAAATTCCTAGGAGCCACCACCAAATGTTTAAGAAGCACCTGGAAAAAAATATATTTAATATCTTTCAGTTGTTTAAATGGCAGCATAATGCTACTAGGCAGCTGGGAGGTAGGGTGGTGTCTGGAATTTTCCAGATTTGAATATACCCCCTCAGCTAGTCACCCCTCCTGCTACAGACCCCAACTCCACAGAGGCCCCTTTCTCCAAACCTGTCAGGGACATGCCCCACAGATGCTCACCAGACCCCACTGACACAGCGGGTAGAGAGGGCTCGAGGCATGATCTCTGACCCCTGTTGCATGAAGCCGCCAACTGGGAACCAGAGGCTGTTGCCAAGCGTGTACTGGTTTTCCAATATGTTGTGCCGCTCACGCAGGCAAGGATGGGGGTTGTACCATTCATACGGGCTCAGCCTGTGAAAAGGAAAGGAAAGGGAAGGGAAGAGAAGAGAAGAGAAAGAGAGGAGCTGGCTTACTTCTATGTAAACATATTTAGGCTCAGGATCTTAGGGGGTAGTCTCCGCACCTTCACTAAACTACCAATTTAATTACAGGAAGGCATGAAAGATGAACCCGTTTCAAAGTGACATTTCAGATCTCGCCCTGAATGGCTGCAGCCACGAACATCCATCATAGGATTTGAGCAGTGACATTTCCCACAATCTGATGCAGCAAAGAACACAAGAGCTGCCTTAAAGACGGCACACGACTTTTAGTCCGTTTAGCCCAGTGCAACCCGCTCTGGCTTGCAGCAGGCCTCTGTGCTAGACATCTTTGACATCGTCCTGATTCCTTTTTTTTTACCTGAAGATCTGGAAGATGCATGAAACCTAGCCTGCTCCATAATACAGGGGTGGCTAACAGGCAGCCACTGAATCAGATGCAGCACTCAAAGAAATTTTATCCGGTCCCTGGCAGCCCTACCCAATTTTATTTGGAATATGGGGGAGGGAATGTTGTAAGGAACTGAAATATTACAGACTTTAATGTGACTCCTCTGCCTTGCTCTTTCTGTGCAATGTGTATGTGTGAATGTACATATCTGCACATACCATTATGTCCGAGTACCTACTGACAGGTGGTCGTGACTTTATGCGGAGCTCAATGTGTGTGACTAAATCTACCTACCCCGAGAAAGAATACAGACGCTTGACCACCTCTGCTTCAGGGTGCATTGCAACACACAATGCAACAAGGATGTTTGGTTAGGTTCTTAAAAGATCTGGGGCACAAGGACCATAAGCAAAAATTGGCAGACGCTAATTTATATGTGCGGGTGCAGTTTCAGCATTTAAATGCAACAGAATGCAAGCCAACTAATTTCCCAACCAAATCCAACCCCCCCCCCCCAAAAAATACTCAGTTAATTTGTACCACCATCCCAGATCACCCCAAACTTCTTTCGCTCAGTTATCCCCCGTGAATCCCCTGCTCCAACCCAATTCACTTTCCCTTCAGTAACCCAATTCACTACCCCCAAATAGACTCTTTAGAAAGTAATTTCAAGTTATTCTCTCAAATTAATATCCCAGTAACACGGAGAACACACAGAAGCACACACTTCTGCTGGATTCATTACCCACCTAGAAACACTAGGGGCACTTAGAAATTTTTTGTGGGGGAGGCCACAGCAGCGGAGCTGGGGGCAGGGGGGGCACACTTGGCACCACTCACCCAGGGGGTGGCACTTACCACAGGGCCTGCAACATGCCCGAGCCACGCATCTCTCCTGGGAGTGATGCTGTGGCTCAGACACCTGCAGCCACCGTGCTGCCTTTTCGGGTGGAGTGAGGTTCGTGTCTGCCAGGCGCCTCCACCACAGTTGCCCTGCACCCATGGGTGGCTCGGCCCGGGCACCCAAGCAGCCAGCTACACCGCTGGGAGGCCATGTTCCATAGGCCCATCCCTAGTAGTGCCTCAGTATGGCTCCAGGATAGGGGGCACTAACCTGGCAGCTAGGAAGAGGACGCAGCTGACAGCGAGATAAGCCAGGAGCATGAAAAGCCAAACAGCCGGGGAGAAAGGATCCAGGAAGGAGAAATACCCTGGTTTGCGTCCCTGTAAAAAAAAAAAAGGAAAAAAGCACCAGAGTAGTAGGACCACTGAATCAGCATTAATATTAATAATTTATTTTATTTGTACCCCACCCATCTGACTGGATTGCCTTAGCCCATGGGTAGGCAAACTAAGGACTGGGGGCCGGATCCGGCCCAATCGCCTTCTAAATCTGGCCCTCGGACGGTCTGGGAATCAGCGTGTTTTTACATGAGTAGAATGTGTCCTTTTATTTAAAATGCATCTCCGGGTTATTTGTGGGGCATAGGAATTCGTTCACCCCCCCAAAAAAAGTCCCCCCCCCAAGGTCTGAGGGACAGTGGACCGGCTCCCTGCTGAAAAAAGTTTGCTGACCCCTGGGGCCTAGCCACTCTGGGTGGCTTCCAACAAATATTCCCTATACAGTGGACGCTCGGGTTGCAAACGTAATCTGTGGGGGAGGCACGTTCGCAACCTGAAGCGTTCACAACCCGCAGCGCCACATCTGCGCAAGCACGGGTAGTGATTCGTCGCTTCTGCGTATGTGCAAAGCGCGATTTAGCACTTCTGCTCATGCGCAAGCGCCGAAACCCGGAAGTAACCCGTTCCGGTACTTCCGGTTCGGCGTGGAGCGTAACCCGGAAAAACGTAACTCACAGCGTTCGCAACCCGAGGTATGACTGTATCACTCTTCATTCAGCCCATCCCTTGCCTATCCCCAGTGGTGGCTGGTGTGCATTGCGACTGGTAGGGCAGAACACAGTGAGACCAACAGCAGGTGGCGCCAGAGCCAATGACAGAGCCATTTCTAGTTTTGTCCCCATCTTCCTTCCTCCCTGCTGCTGTGTTCTACAGGGGCAACACTGAGACGAAGGGGCAGGAAGCCGACTAGTGCCAGAAAGAAGGCAGGTAGGTCACGGCTAGCTGGAGGCAGACGTGCCCCAATGGAACAGCCTAAACATTGCCTATCCCTAAGGTAGGAAGACGGGGCTGTTTCATGTGGGCCAGCAAACTGCCGGGGTGCATTCCAATTAAAAGCTGCCTTCACGGAAGCAGAGCCAGCATTGCTTGCAGTGCTCCTGAAAGCAGATTTAACGGGTCAACTCTGCTAACTGCAGAGATAATAGAGCTACACAATTAGCTTTAATGCCGTTCTCTTCGCTCTAATGTGCCTTGAAGGAAACCGGCTTGTTGTTGCCATTATATCGGGGATTCTGGAGGCTGTTTCGGAGGTTGTTGACTCAGGGTTGATACCGGTACCTTGGTTTCTGCTGATTCGTGATAAGCCCGGGGCATTGCAGCTACGCTCCCTTGCTCCGTTTAAAGGTCTTTTTGCAAATAACAGGGTATTTGTTAGGATAATGTTCCTCCAATGAGCTCAAGGCAGAGGATGTGGCTCCGTTCCTCACTCCCCATTTTATTCTGACAATGGCCTTGTGAGGCCAAGAGATACTGACCAGCCCAAAGTCACTCAATGAATATCAAAGGCTGAAATGGGGGGTTGGAACAAGGGTAAAGGTAAAGGTACCCCTGACCATTAGGTCCAGTTGCAGACGACTCTGGGGTTGCGGCGCTCATCTCTCTCTATAGGCCGAGGGAGCCGGCGTTTGTCCGCAGACAGCGTCTGGGTCATGTGGCCAGCATGACTAAGCTGCTTCTGGCAAACCAAAGCAACGCACGGAAACGCTGTTTACCTTCCCGCCGGATTGGTACCTATTTATCTGCTTGCACTTTGACGTGCTTTCGAACTGCTAGGTGGGCAGGAGCAGGGACTGAACAATGGGAGCTCACCCCATCGCAGGGATTCAAACCACCAACCTTCTGATCGGCAAGCCCTAGGCCCAGTGGTTTAGACCACAGCGCCATTCGCGTCCCTACTGGAACAAGGGTATATTTGGTGAAATTCCAGCACTGTTGCTTATATTAGCCCAGCCGCACACTTTGCGATCCATCAAGCTGAATGCAGCCAAGGAGACCTTGTTTTGACAACCTTGCAATGTGATAAAAGTTGTCGTTTTTGCTGCCTTCCCAAACTGAAGACAGGAGAGAAGAGGCGTGGGATGGTGTGAAACCACAGCACAACTTTGCACCGTTATCAGAATGGAGGAGACGATGAAGGAGCGTTCCTTTAACCAGAGTTTCCCATGTTAAAGAATTGCTTTAAGAAGGCTGCAGCGCATCACCCACAGGGGTCAAAACTCCCACCTATAATTGTGAGGGTTTCTAAAGTCTCAGAATAGGTACAGTGGTGCCTTGGTTCTCAAACTTAATCCGTTCTGGAAGTCTGTTCCAAAACCAAAGCGTTCCAAAACCAAGGCGCGCTTTCCCACAGAAAGTAATGCAAAATGGATTAATCTGTTACAGACTTTTAAACACAACCCCTAAAACAGCAATTTAACATGAATTTTACTATCTAACAAGACCGATTTTACTATCTAACGAGACCAATAAACAATGTACTGCAGTCACACAATCAATCAATCAGTAGCTGAACTGGGTTTCACGCAGTCACAAAAACAGAAAACTAAGAGCTGCAAAAACAAAAACACAAAATAAATAGCAAAAACAGACAGACCTCCTCAGTATAACACTCAAAACAGAAGCGTGGCACTCAAAACAGAAGCGTAACACTCAAAACAGAGCACATCCGGCTTCCAGAAAAAGTTTGCAAACCGGAACGCTTACTTCTGGGTTTGCAGTATATGGGTTCCAAGTTGTTTGAGTACCAAGGCATTTGAGAACCAAGGTACCGCTGTACTGGGTTGTGTGCAAAATGAGACTCAACAGCCACACTGTTCTGCCCTTAGGTTCACCGGCCCATTTGCTCAACCTCTCAGCCGTGCCCCGCCCCGCCCCCCCAAGACAAAAGTGCACGTACCATGTGAACCCGGTACAAGATGCTGATCCCCAGGGTCATAAAAGGCTTGGAGAAGTCGATGACCTTCTCCCGCTCAGCCGTGATGGTGAACGCAGCCACGGCCAGGTCAGCTTTCTGCGGGGCAAAGCACAGTGACCCCTGCCTGTCACTTGGAGAATCGCATGGAGAAACCACTATGCGCCCTCTTCTGGGTGGGAGCAGGTGCAAAGGAGTGGTGCCTTTCTCTTCCTCTTCCCCCTCCACCCGCCAGCCATTCTGACTGCTCAGAGCGGGGGGGGGGGGATATCACTTTGGCAGCAACACCTTGCAAGCAGGAAAGGAGGAGGCAGGGAACAGTGTGTCAGAGATCCAGAAAAGCCAAGCTGGTGGTCAGGGAGGCAGAGAGAGGCACTGAATTTCACAGAATGATTTGTGGCAGCAAGCTTCCAGCAATTTTAGAGTTGCTTGCTCATGCAGCGAAAAATCAGGGTGATTTTGCACATTTATTTCATACCGAGGCTTCCAACCACGTGGTGAGAAAAAAAAAATTCCCGCGCCAAATGTATATTTAATGTATAAATATGTCCCCCAGTACAGGGTTTCTCCAACTTGGGTCTCCAGCTGTTTTTGAATACAGTTCCCATCATCCCTGACCACTGGTCCTGCTAGCTAGGGATGATGGGAGTCGTGGTCCAAAAACAGCTACAGACCCAGGTTTGGAGAAACCCTGCCCGCGTATGTGGGTGGCCAATATGATGCTCTCTAAATGTTGCCAGACTACAACTCCCATCAGCCCTGACCTTCGACCATGCTGGCTGAAGCTGATGGGCCCTGGTGTCTAACAACATCTGGGAGGCACCGCATTAGCTACCCCTGCCCTTGTGGGTTGGGGGTAGCAAACACTCAACTGGCAGCCAGAGGTCTCAGTATCTTGTTGGAGACTCCAGAACCACAGCTGATAGCAGCTCTTTCCATAGTGCTTTATTGTCCATTTTAATTGCACTATCTTTTGTAGCCCTGGAAAAAGAACCCGCTGCTCATTCATTATCTCCACAAAAAAGACCGGGCCTGTGGCTGGGGGCTTGTAAACACTTCTGCTTGTCACGTGCCTTGACAGCACTGGGAGCTGTGTCCCCCCCCCCTCACTCCTTTCCCAGGGATAAACCCGCTCTTTAGCTGTAAATTGGAACAAATGGCTATCCCCAGAAAACCCGATTGCAGTTTGCTCCAATTGAGCGCTGAAGAGTGGTTTTCCCTGGAGGAAAGCTGTGGGGAAAGCCCTCGGTCAACCCATGCACCAAAGTGAGGTGACAGAGTGGGTTTTACAACTTCAGACTTCAGTTGCAGGGATGCCATTCCTGAGTACCCTTTCACATGAAGAAACAGAACAAAGCCCTCCCTGCAAGGAAAATGGCTGGGAAAATATTTTAGTCGAGCCCAGCCCCTGCGGTGCTAGCTTTCTACCTGCAGAGAGCAAGTACAGGAATGCAGGTGCGTTAAAAAAAAAATCTGATCCCCTGGCACCTATCACATTTTGCTCTGTGTCTAGACAGGCCCTTCATCTGAGGGCAAAGAATCAAAGAAGCAGCGCTGGGGCCTGAGCTTTTGGAGGAACCGAAAAGACAGTGAGCACATAGGGCAGTCATGGTGCCTTGCAGAAGAAGGGCATGCTGCACATGCTCGCGTGCACTTGTCCTCTTTCACCAGGCCACACTTTTGTGATTTTGGTTCTGACAGAAGATTCCCAGTCAGATTATATACTACTGAAAGATAAGGGGGTTGTGGGTCTTCAGGAAAAGGTCTGAGAGAAGGAGACCCCATTGGGTTCAACCCCGAGGAACCGTACCCTATTAATGAGCTCTCCCACCATGCCAGTCCAAGATCCATTTGGCTCGGGAGCCCCATAGAGCCCGTCCTCCACCAGCTTAATCTGGAAGCGAAATTTAAGGATGTCGGCGAGTTCGTGGAGCATATCTACACAGAAGCCCTCGTACTGCTCTGTGCCGGACAGCTCCTGGAAGTTTGCACGGCGCATCACGTAGGGGTTTTCCTGTAAGAGGGGACAGGGAGACAGTGAGTAAGTGCCCCTTGCGTGAGGGGATAAGTCCTAGCAGAAAGGTTGCAAGGAAGTTTCACCAAGGCCTTGTTCCGTTACAAACCCTCCAACATTCCTCAGATGAAAATAAGGACATTTCTCACTCCTTGCAACTGGCTCAACTGATGGCTGGCTGTGTCACCCATCGGACAGGTTGTAAAAACACAGGGAGGTGGGGGGCTGGCTGAGGGCAGACCGAGGTTGCTGGGGCAATGGCCCTTTTTGCCCTCCACTGCGGGCCACCAGCACATCTTGTGGCAGTGAATTCCTCAGGTTAATATGTGCAGAAGCACTTTTGTCATTCCGCATCTACAGCTAAGTCAGAACAGCCCTCTGCAGAGGAGAGAAATGTTGGCTTATTTCTTTTCTGGAGGAGGAGAGGGGGAACTGCCCTGGTCGCTTTTTCCTGCCTTCTTCAACTGAAACAAAACAAAGCCCCCTCTCACACTCTCCACAAGGCACTTTATTCTCCTCCCAAAAGGCACTGGGGCTGCGCTACCATGTTGACCGCAGCCATAGCTCTGTCTCAGCGCCTTCTGTGAGGAGGAGAATGGCAGCCAGACACCCTGAGGAGCTCTACACAGCAAGGAAGCGCTTGTTAAAAAACGAAAAGGAAGAAAGACAGAAGATAATAAAAGGGAGGCATTCACCTCCCCCCCCAAAAAAAACTTCTACTCAGCGCCAAACTGCACTAGTTCAGATGACACCTATCCTGAACCAATCGGCTTACACTGAATTATTATGAGTTCCAGTGTAATAATGTTTTGATCATGTCTTCTCCTTAGACCAAGGGCAGCCAATGCTGTGGGCTCCATCAGCCCTGACCACAGGCCATGCTGGCTGGGGCTGATGGGAGTTGGAGTCCAATGGCATCTGGAAGGTGCCCCATGGGGTCCTCTTGCCACAGACCAGGTGAACAAGAGAACAGGTCTATTAGACCTTTAATCCCCAACCCCACAAGAATTGGGATCAATCAAGCCAAAATAGTGCTCACCAGAGCTGGCCAATGCACAGTGCCTTCCAGGTCTTGTTGGACTACAACTCCCATCAGTCCCTGCTAGCATGCGGAATAGTCGTGGATGATGGGAGCTGGAGTCCAGCGTAGGACCACACTGGCAATGCACCATGAGCTGTGTACGGCAGCCCACAAGGGGCTCCATACTCCTCCTGTTTTGCTTCCGGCTTGAGACTGCTGCACCAAAGGGGTGTATTGTGTGTGTGACTACAATATATGGCATGCAGGGTTGCCGGGATGAATGCTGGAGCAGACCGACAGATCATTAGGCTCCCTGCCATGGGGCTGCCCTATGCCTTCTGATCAGTGAGCTGTGCCAAGGCAGCTTTGATAGCCGTGCCCAAGTGGAGGAATCTCAGCAGGGGTTGCGCTCCTCCCTCTGGCGTGACAAACCGAGTTTGCGAAAAAATTCACTCCCCTACACAAGTTGAGGAGCTCAGCGCTTTGGATCTGGTCGCCTGCGGCCCACGTACAAACTCGCCGTCTGTCAAGCCTAGAAGACTCTCAACCTGAATTTGATATTAAAGGCCAAGGGAATATGCCCTGGACTCACGCTCCCCTCCCTTAACAAAGCCTGGCAAAGGCGGGCAGCGAGCTTACTAAGATGGTGGTGACTGTCAGATTCTTGTTGGCAAGGCTCTCTGAGATGTTGATGTCCAGCGTTGTGGCGTTCATGGCAAGAGTCCTGTTGGAGTACCACACCCCGATCTGCAAATAAGGGAAAGCGTTGTTAGAGGGTCTCGCTAGAAGAGGGCCGTTGGCATGCATGTGCAGAAGACATTTGTTTATTGATCTGCAGAAGCTGCTTCCTAAGATAGAATTATGGATTTCCCCCCGCTACGCCTGCCCACAGGACCCCTCCTCTGCCACCACGAGTTTGACTGGGACCTGAGACACGCACTCAGAGGGCAACGCTGCTCCTGGGGATACGGATGGGACTAGAGCTTTCTGGATGGCCCACCCTGCTTCTTTTGCCCATTTGTCTTAGAAGTCACATGCTGAACTGAATCGCCAGGTGCCAAATGGAAACATGCCATAGTGGAGCTGGAAGGGGACAGGTTGTCCAAGGATCGCAGAAAGGAAGCCATGCCCTTTGTCTGTAGCAGTTTGCAGGGCAAGGGTGGGGAACCTGTGGCCCTCGAGATGTTGCTGAACTACAGTTCCCAGAATCCCTGACCGCTGGCCTCTCTCGCTGCATGATTCTTCATTTGGCACTGGAGCAGAAACCAGCATTTGTGAAGCAATCTTTCCATAAGGAGAAAAAAAGCACCCAAGCTTGTAGGATTGGCACACCAGTCAGGAGGCCTGTCAAATATTCCAAGAAGTCTCCAGCTCAGGGCTGCATTCCCTTCTGGGAAACTTCCCAGAGATGCCAGGGTGGGTGGGGCTAGAAGGACAGGTGGGCGGAGCAATGAATGCTCAGCCATACTTCCCTTGTCCTCAGTTCAGGTGAGTAAGAAGCATTATCGGAGTTCAAGCACACATTCCAGCCAGGCAAAAATAAATAAATCAAGGAGGGTGTGGTCTGGTGAAAGGGGGCGTGGCGCGAGGAGAATCCAAAGGGTCAGACCGAGTGAACTGGAAGGCTGCATTCGGCCCCCAGGCCTGAGGCTCCCCAACCCTGAGTTGGACTGTTTTATCAGCAGTTTTTGAAATTAGCTAGGTGCCAGGCGCGTTTTGTGACTGGCACAAGTTTGATCGCAACCGTGTGGAGATCTCTGGGTGCCAGGCTGGCGGCTGGGAAAAGCAAAACGTCACTTAGAGAAGGATCTGGAATATCTCCCTTGAAGCTTGAATTAGTTTTATTCCAGGTTGTTCCATTTGATGTTTTAATGTGTTGTGAACCGCTTTGAGATTTGTTCTTTAAAGTATAGAGCAGTATAGAAACGGTGTCAGGGTCTGGCTGGACACTGAGGAGTGGGTACCAAGGAGTCGTCAGCAGGAGAAGAAGCAGGGTTGGAGACAGACTTGGTAGAAGGGAAACAGTGACCTGGAGGAGTCTGTGACAGCCAGGAGACAAGAGTCAGAGGCACGAGAAGCTGCAGGACTGGAGAGTGAAGAACAGTTGCAGGAGGAGGAAGAGAAGAGGCCTTAGAATTCTGCACGTAGAAACTTCAGACCTTGGGGAAAAACTGGGCTCGTATCTGGAAACTTGGCCTGATTCATTTCGCTTCAACCTGCAGCCCCTCAAGGCTACAGGAAACGACCCAACAGGAGTGGATGATTTGTAGTTAAGGAGCTATAAATGCATGTTCTGAACTGCGTGATTTGGGTTGCCTTAGCTCAGGACCTGGACTCTGAAGGGAAGGCCAGGCTAAGGATAACTCCCCACTTACCTCTCGGTGCCCATGGCGGGCTTTTTCCAGGATGCGCAAGGTATAATTGGTTCTCTGGCCCTTGCTGTTGAACTCTACGCGCCCTGTCAGCCCGTCATACTCTACCTGGCCAGGGATGGAGAGACAGAAATGGGGGTTGGGAGGGAGAAAAGACAGAGAGGGGAACAGGGAAAGAAGGGAAGACAGTGAGATGTGACCAGCCTGCGGTGAAGGTCACAACCAGCTTTAGGTAGCCAGCGCTGGATTTTTACATCCCCCTAGATTCATCAATATATGTGAACTAAAATGACTCTGCGCATCATTTTAAGACAGCGTGTGCACATACGAAGGTTATCAAAGATGCAACGTGCAGATTTACTTTTTAAAATTAAATTACTTTCCCTCCTCCCCCTCCCCCCAGTGTAACTGAGCCTGCTCCAGATTGGCTGAGCGGGTGTGATGTGGGGAAGTCTGGAGAATGAAGTTGCCAGAGCTCTGGTTTTCAATCAACTGAAATGTGCCCTTCCTCCCCATTCATTGGCCGGGGCTGCAGTGACATCATGGAATGTTTGTGAACATGGGGAGGATTTTGCAAAACAAAGGGCCTACTTACAGAATGAGCTGTTTAATGTTAGCAGGAATAGTTACAGGGAGGCAAGGCCTCAGAGACCTGACTGCTACGCATAGGCAGCAGAAAAGGAAGGAGGGCACAGAGTGATGGGAGGAGGAGATAAAAGTGTTTGGTAAGCCATTTTGAGAGACCAGGCTATTAAATATCAGCTACACACTGAGGAGCAGTTTGGGAAGTTGAGCAGTATGTATCATTATCTCTGCAGCTGCATTGTAATACCCAAGCATGCTCATCCAAGAATATTTTTAAAAGGATGAATCCGACCCACCCCACTAAAGGGCCAGAAAACTCACTACCCTCCCAATTAACCATCCAACGCCTGGTTAAACAGAAATGTTATACCCAGGGAATTAGAAGTAAACCATGTCAGCACCAGGCATACTTCCCTGGGGAGAACATTTCGCAAACAAGGAGCCACCACCGAGAAGGCCCACACCCTCGCACTGCCCTCTTTTGCACCCCCTCAGAGGAAGCAGACAGAGAAGCATCTCTGATGGCAAGCACAGTGTCAAAAGAAAAAGAAAAGGCTAAAGACAAGAAAAGAGGAGAAATCCACCACAGGGTCACAATTTATGCCCTGTGGCCCTGTTCTTATTTTGAGCCCATTCTTATTTTTGGCTCAAACCTAGGCAAACGTTTGTGCGATGTGTCTGGGCAAATATAATCGTCACAAGGCCTTAATCACAGTCAAGACCCTCTTCATACTGCATATATGCCTCAATATTATAGCAAACACAGCCTGCCCACTGTGAGCACAGCCACATCTCACCATGCGCAAGTAGTTCATGAGGCTGGTCCCATGCTGCCAGATGTTAGACGAGGTGCAGGCCAGGGGTTTGACCCCAATCTCCTGGCTGCGGTTCAGCTCTCGCACAGCACTCACCACCACATGCACCGCATCGAACATCAGTGCCGCCGACAGCTGAAGGGGAGCAAACAGTTCAGTCAGCGTTTAATTATCAAGCAGCTCGGAGAGTGAGGGCACCTGTGATTATTATTAGTTTATTATTTAAAGCATTCCCCCCACACACACACGCTCTTCAGGCAAAAAAACTTAAGATAATCGCCGCCCTCTAAAAGACATGGCACAAAAGGAAAAGGGGCTGATGAGGATGAGGGGGGAAAGCAAACCTAGGTGCCAGTTCTCAGTTATGAAGTTCTTCTATGTGTTCTTCCAAGCATGCCAGGGCAATGAAATCTCCTGCAATCGTTTCTTCCCCGGCTGACAGATGGAGCCAGGTGGCACTTCCAGCTGTCAAAACGTTCTTTCTGGGCCTCTAGCCTATCGTCTCCGTTATACTCTTACTTCTGCAACTAGGCTTAAACATCTCTGCCTCTGCAAAGCTGGAGGTGGATGAAATGAGTCATAGTTACTGAGCAAGGCTGGAATTAATGTGTTTCTCAAACCGACAGCCACGTATCTTAACATCAGAATTTAACATTCTGCATTAAGGACGGGCAAAACCCCCACCGAGAAACATAATTAACCTTAATTGAAATTATTTTGGCTTTCCTAGAAATCACTCAGAAGTTTCGTCAGAGGAGGCATACCCAATCTCTTCTCGGAGTTCACCTTAGGGAGGAAAGCCTGTGAAAATGCAAACTAAATCTAATTTCATGGGGGAGAAATTCGACTCAGTTCACATTTAAAGCTGAACCTTTCAAATCTGAAACAACAGGAGAACCGAAACACAGCCATCCTTTGAAATTAGCACTGATCTGAATTTTGTGATGAGTCCTCCAACAAACAGACACTTATAAAAAAAAATGCATAGGTTAGGTAAAAGTGAGCATTAAAAAAATGAACATATCCATGAAAACAACACAGAGAAAAGCATTATATCAGGAGAAATTGCTTGCAAAAAAATGTGTACAGGAGTCAAAACTGCATACACAAATGTGTATTGCAGTAGGAGAAATTTGCACCCACATTCTGAAGAATTTTCGTGAGGATTTAAATAAATAAATGTGTCTCAAATTAGCTGCAGAAACACGGAGAACCCAATTTGAGTTTGGTAAAATGAGAAACCAGAAGAAGAAATGAAAATGACATGTTCTTCCTTCTAGTGGCCGGTCATTCTAGTAGAGTCACTTCACAGAATTTGGTAGTATTTCTCCTATGCAGCAGCACAACATGACCCTTGTACTCTGAGCTGCCACACTTACCGCAGGCCCCGGGTAAGGGCTGAGCTCACAGTTCTCCCGCCACGACATGTTGAGGCTGCGGACAAACTCCATGTAGAAAGGATGGCTGGTGTTAAACATGGAGAAGCCCAGGACGTTGGAGTGCTCATCCACAATCTCATCCAGGTGCAAGATTGGGAAATCCTGTAAGGAACAAGTCAGGAGGCAAAGAGAAGCAGAAAGAGGGGAGATGGTGAGCAGCAGAGTTCCACAAATTATCGTATTTTTCCGTGTATAAGACTCCGCCTATTTTGGGGGACTCCAAATTAGGAAAATGGGGGGGGGGAGATTGCCCAGAGTTGTTGAGCTTTTTTGGGGGAGGGTGGCCCACACTTTTCCAGCATTTTTTAGGGGGGATTGCCGGAAATCGTTTAACCGCCTGACCTACGCTGCCACTTGCATGTGTCCCTAAAGAAGAAGAAAAAGAGTTTGGATTTGATATCCCACTTTATCACTACCCTTAAGGAGTCTCAAAGCAGCTAACAATCTCCTTTCCCTTCTTCCCCCACAACAAACACTCTGTGAGGTGCGTGAGGCTGAGAGACTTCAGAGAAGTGTGACTAGCCCAAGGTCACCCAGCAGCTGCATGTGGAGGAGCGGGGAAGCGAACCCAGTTCACCAGATTACGAGTCCACTGCTCGCTCTTAACCACTACACCACACTGGCTCTCTCTCGTCTGTCCTCTCACCGGCAGAAGCCACCAGTTGCCACCCAATTACCACAGCGACAGCAAATCAACACCAGCCATTGCCACAGCCACCAATAACACACCAAATAGCCGCTGACAATCTCTGGGTCATGGCAGCAACAAATCCTACGTCCCCCCCTATGCACTATTCGTGTGTAAGATGACCCCCAATTTCTAACATTTTTTAAAAAATAAATTAAAAAAAACCTTGTCTTATGCACAGGAAAGAACGGCATGCAGTCAAGTGTCCTGTGTTTGGGAAAATGGGGGTGGGGTTCAGCACATCTGGAGTGCAATGGACTAGCCTCACCTTGGAGAAACCTCGATCAAGAGACAGGGCAAGCAACAATGGTCTTCCTCATGCCATTTTTATTGGGTTTTTAAATTATTTTAATCAGGTTACAATATTCTGAATTACTATATTTGCAGACAATGCTCTTTTGTGATTTGCTCATCTAACCTCTCGTTTATAATCTACTGAGTTGTTAATAATAATAATAATAATAATAATAATAATAATAATAATACTGCTGCCAAGTAGCTTTCACGAGACCACCGAGAGAAATCAAGAGCCGAAATGCTTCAGGGTTTGGTTGCACCTTGCTATTTTAACGGCTCGGTTTTACTGATGTTTTTTGTGTGCTCTGTGACACTTTATGAGCCATATGCATTCGGTTTTTAAACATCAGGTTTATTTATACTATTCCTGTTTGGAAATTATTATTATTATTAATGTCATTTTGCTCTGGATACAAATAGAAATTCATATTGTTCATTTTAATTGGTGCTATATTTCATGAAAACATTGCTTTGCAGTTTATGCATTACATTAGTGTGTGTGTGTGTGTGTGTGTGTGTGTGTCCCAATTATTTTCCATCTCTCCCTCATGCCAGTTCAGCTAGGTCTAATTCTTCAACCTGAGAGTATATTTCTGTATATCCCCATCATACTTCTTTATATTTCCAACCCATTCATATCCCATCCTTAAAGAAGCTCACATCACTGGGTCTTTGCCATTTTAGCTTCACAACCACCCTGTGAGGTAGGATAAGCTGAGAGAGAGTGGGTCAGCTAATACCCAGTGAGCCCCATGGCAGAGAAAGGACTGAACCAAGGTCTTATTGGTTCAAACGCAACATGCTATCCATTAAGCTCCCTAGATATCCAAGATCTTATGCAGGGGTCAGCAATCTTTTTCAGCTGTGGGCCGGTCCATTGTCCCTCAGACCACGTGGTGGGCTGGACTATATTTTTTGGGGGGGGGGGGAATGAACGAATTCCTATGCCCCATAAATAACCCCGAGATGCATTTTAAATAAAAGTGGACATTCTACTCATGTAAAAACACCAGACAGGCCCCACAAATAACCCAGAGATGCATTTTAAATAAAAGGACACATTCTACTCATGTAAAAACACACTGATTCCTGGACCATCCGCGGGCCGGATTTAGAAGGCAATTGGGCCGCATCCGGCCCACGGGCCTTATGTTGCCTACCTCTGATCTTATGCACACAAAGTGGGCACTCTCTTGCAGCCTCGGCTAAAGGAAAACATGCACCTTACCTGAGCTGATTTGGCAACGGAAAGGGGAACCGGGGTATTTGCCCAATACCAAGTCACACTACTGGGTTCATCTAGCTCAAAACTTCCTGCACCTGTCTTCCCCAACCTGGCATCCTTGTTTGTTTGTTTGTTTGTCTGTTTGTTTCATTTCATAACCCACTTGATTGTAAAAAAGCAAAACCCTCAAAGCGGTTTACGAAAGAATAAAACAATGGAATTATCAGTTAAGGGGGAAAAAACCCACTTAAAAATAATTAAAAACCCTTAATCTAAAATAATTCATAGAATTATAGAATTGTAGAGTTGGAAGGGAACCCGAGGGTAACCTAGTCCAACCCCCTGCAACGCAAGAATCTTTTTGCCCACCGTGGGGCTCGAACCCACAACCCTGAGATCAAGAGTCTCATGCTCTAGAGACAGAGCTACCCCGTTGATTAAAATCAACAATAAGTCCAGAACCAGATCAAAACATGTTTTTAGTAGGTGCTGGAAGGAGTACAATGAAGGCAGCTGCCTGAAGCCAAGTGGCAGGGAGTTCCACAGTGGTATACCAAAACACTGATTTCTTAGAAATGCAAAATGAATACTATGCGGTCCTTGCAATGGTGCAAGTTCCACAGATGGAAGCAGTCAAGTGGGTATATTTTGGGGTGTTAAGCAATGTCTCATGCAAACTGGCCTTGAGCTGTTCAGGGTTTTATATACGAATAGTAACGCCCTGAAGTCATGCCGACAGCAAATGGACTACTACTACTACTACTACTACTAATAATAATAATAATAATAACAACAACAACAACAACAACAACAATAAATTTTTATTTATACCCCGCCCTTCCCGGTTTAAAAACCGGGCTCAGGGCGGCTAACAGCAAATATAAAACATTGATTAAAATGTGACTTAAAACAGCATAAAATACAACATAAAATGCAGCATCAATATCAATAAAATTCAAAAATTCAGGTGTCATGGGGGGGGACCCAGTCAGGAGACATCAGATGATCACCAGGGCTAGCTGACCAAGTTGGTCCTACTAGCACCAGCAAGAAGACCAGGGAAGAATTTAATTGTGGGGTCCCAGAAAGGGTTTCTTCATAGAAAAGGGAATAGAGGATCAGACTAATTCAAATTGAAGGCCAGGCAGAATAGCTCTGTCTCACAGGCCCTGCGGAAGGAGATCAAGTCCTGCAGGTCTTGACTGCTTGCAGGACTAGCAGTGCAGATCTCTGAGCAGAGGTGCTAAATGCTTGGACTATGTTTTGGACTCCCGCTTCCTTCCGCTCTGAGCATTGGTCACTCTGGCTTGGGGCCGAGGGACGGGCATGAAGAGTGCCAATTGGGGAAAGGTGGGCTACAGTCACCGGCAGTGACTCTTGAATTGCAGGTGGGGGTCTCTCCTACCCTCACTCAGTGACATCAGGATTTAACCTGGCACCTTCTGCATGAGAAGCATGTGCTCAGAGCCACAGTCCTAGCTGCTCTGGCACCAGGAGTGGCGCATATGCTGTGCACCCAGGGGTGGGGCTAGCCACCCGCGGGGGCGGGGCGAGTGTTCCAGGGGAGCGCCACCCGCAGCAAGCGGCGCGCGTCCCAGGGGACACCACCCATGGTGATCTCACCCCCCCTTAGGGATGACCCCTGGGGTGTGCCGCACCCACCATACCCCCCTTCCTCCATCAGTGGGGAGTGCGTGGAACATGGTTGCAATAAAAAATATGATCTAGTTGAGATTTTTGCAATAAAGGGGGTTGGACTAGATGACTCTTGGGGGTCCCTTCAAACTCTACGGTTCTATGACTCAATAAAACACTTTCAAACAAACAAAAATACACCCATGTTACGTCACACACACACACACACGCCCAATAAAACTCAATTGGTTTACGGCCGATCACTAATCAATGTTACCAGTGCAGGCAAAACTGCACGGTGTCTATTTGCATATGTTCTGGGAATGTGTGAGAAAATTAAAATCTATTGATGCTCTCCGTGTTATTGTAGTTTGAACAAGCCACGGGGTATGAATTCACAGATGGCGCTTTGAGGATTCCGTTAAAGGATTTGAAATGATCTTGATGTGCAGATAATGAGGTAGAAATGGTCATTAATCTGCTTACAGCTGCTAAAATACATTTACAGGGTGGGGAGGGACTCTCTCTCTCTCTCTCTCTCCCTCCCTCCTTCTCTGGTTTTATTTATTTATTTACTTTTCGAATCTGGGATGCAGCCACAGCAGTGAAACGTGCTTATCACATAGATGCCGCAGAAAATGAAATGTGTAATGCTAACAACTTTTTAAAGACAATGGATGGTATTCATAATGTCCTGGAATGCTACGCTTCCTGATTTTGTGCAACCACATTTGTTGTTTGCTTTGCTCGAAAGATTAATTTGTATGGAGGCATTTTCCCCTCTCCTTTTTTTTTCCTTTGCAATGCTGCTGTTCCTCCAAATAACACGAACTTGATCTTCAATTACAATCCTATATCCACTCTGCTGGGAGGAAGCCCCACATAATTCGATGGGACTTACTTATGAGACAGAGCTATGCTGCTATATGTTCAAATAATTCTTATTTTCTTTTCCTTTTGTCACTGTTCTAGTGTTTGTGAGCTGTCGGCGGGCTTGTTAACCCGCTAGTGTGTGTCTATGACTCTGGATAAATACGCCTGGGATATTTTTAATGTTCTGATATAAATATTACTAATGCTACGGATGTTTTTTAATGAATCAGTTTAATGACTATTAGAGGGAAAGAGATTGATAGTTATCCCATGAGTGTCTGCTCAGCTTAATGCATCATTGCACTTAGTTTAAAATTAACTTTGCAAATTCTTGCTGCCCAGTAAAGCTGGATAATGTTGCCTATGATCTCATAGAAATATTGAAAAAACGAATGAAACATGACATATTCACACTCCTGTTTAGCTAGATATAGCTAACCTCTCAGCTTGCCCTTTTCACCCTGCGCTCTTCACCTAGCTGTTTTCCTCTTAGCTCTGTGTTTTCTAACCAGTTTTTGCCAAACAAGATCGGATATTTCATATGCTTTGCTCCTATTTCCAGAAGGACAAAGAAAGACTTTTAAGAGGAAGCAATTTGGTTATAAGTATGCACTGCTAATATTTCCTGCTAGCGTGACAAGATGAACACAGAATGAAAATAGTTTTGGAACTTCAACGGTTAAGGCCGTCAGGGTGACCTAAAACCATGTCTTGTTGTGAACCTTAGTAGAAATTCATTGTTTAAGAAATTCTGGGATCGGTAGGTGAAACATCTATGCGCATTTTTCTCCCGTGCCTCGCACTGTTTGCAAATGTGATAATAAGCCTGCAAAAAAAGGTACAGTGGAGTTTTGGGGAGTGTACATACAGTATCAAGTTCCTGGAAAAAATCCCTTTACACATCCCCCCCCCCCCAAAAAAATTCACAGCCGAATATTCAGCGCAGAAAAAGGAAAAGTGTATGGAGTACCTCTAAAGGCAAAGGTACCCCTGACCATTAGGTCCAGTCGTGAATGACTCTGGGGTTGCAGCACTCATCTCACTCTATAGGCCAAGGGAGCTGGCGTTTGTCCGCAGACAGCTTCCAGGTCATGTGGCCAGCATGACTAAGCCGCTTCTGGCGAACCAGAGCAGCGCACGGAAACGCCGTTTACCTTCCCGCTGGAATGGTACCTATTTATCTACTTGCACTTTGACGTGCTTTCGAACTGCTAGGTGGGCAGCAGCAGGGACCGAGCAATGGGAGCTCACCCCGTCGCGGGGATTCAAACCGCCGACCTTCTGATCAGTAAGCCCTAGGCTCAGTGGTTTAGACCACAGCGCCACCCGCGTCCCTCCTACAGAGTGCCTCTACTGCTTACATTTTCCCCCTTCCCTTCGAGAGAAACTGGAATACACGTTTTTTGAATTAAAAAAAGTGGTGGCGTTACTGTGCTGGGAGAGAGGGATCTGACTTTGGGGCCATTAATGCATTATCCCTGGCTTGGGCAGAATTGCTCATTTCCTAAAATCTGCTGGCAGATTGCTGTCGATTCAGGGCAACGGGAGCTGGTGAAGGTGCATCGCTCAGGATTCTCAGCAAACGTTCCAGCGATGCTCCTTCAGCAGAGCTCATCACAGCCAAGATCCGTAATGGCAGCGCTGTCTGCAGGGGAGCAGCAGACTCAGCCAGTTGCTGACACCGAGCACGGCTGAGTTACGTTGGGAACATCTGGCGAGCCGTATGCCTCCGGCTGGGATCCCGTCAAGTCTGATACAGCAAAAGCAGGGTCAGGCCCGGTCAGGACTGGAATGGGTGAACGAGTTAATCAGCATTCTTCCCGGCAGCGGCTCTGAGCCACCACTAGGTGGGGCGATTCCAGCTAAACCATCATTGCAAACACCACCACAACAGCTGGCAAAAGAACAGCTGTCCATCATACCACGGGCAGGAAGAAGTAGGCACAGCCTTAAATGAGCTAGGTTCAGTTCCCCATAAGTTAGGAGTCAGTCCTGAGAAAGCAATACGAAGAACTGTATTGCATTTCTATGATTTGCCCCCAAAGCAGGAGAACTTCCCAGCTCTTAACTTGCAATTCCATGCATTCCTGCTCTGCAAAGGTAGGTGGTTTATCCAACCCATAGGAGGGGTAAATTACTGTTCCATATTCCTGATCAGGTCCAATAGGTTGGCCCTACAGATGGGAATTAATTTTATTAAGCTTTTATTTATTTCATAAAATGTAGCCAAGGTTGCATGTAGCCCAAGTCTAGACCTTCCAGGTTCAGGATCAGAATTGTGCGCCATGAGTAGCTCAGCTTTCATTTTCTGTTTGTTTGTTTGTTTGTTTGTTTGTTTTAAAAAAAGCAGGTTTCTAGTCCTCAACGCTGTAAAGATAGTCGAAACAAAATAGAAAATACGTTCCAGTAGCACCTTAGAGACCAACTGAATTTGTTCTTGGTATGAGCTTTCGATGTATCTGAAGAAGTGTGCATGCACACAAAAGCTCATACCAAGAACAAACTCAGTTGGTCTCTAAGGTGCTACTGGAAAGTATTTTCTATTTTGTTTCGACTATGGCAGACCAACACGGCTACCCACCTGTAGCTGTAAAGATAGGTTTGAAAGAATGAGGGCGAGCACTACCAAAATCTCAGCAGCTGAGAAGAAGAGAGCCGCTGGGCAAGAATTTTAAGCAGTCATGGATTGTGGGGCTCAGTGCTCTACACACCTGTTTGCATCTCCCCTTTAAGAGCACAATGATGGCATCTCAGCCAAGAGGTGCACTTTTGCAGAAGTTGTGCATTTTGCAAAATTCAAGTGGGTTAGGCTGGGCGCTGTGGCAAAGTACATTATGAAGAGAGGCTTTGTCTGTGTGGGCAACCCTGTGTGGAGGACCTGTGCCACTATTTCTTGCAGTGCCCGTTATATACAGACCCAAGAGACCGATTCATAAAACCCCTGTTTCCGAACGGAACTCACTTGAATAGGGTGGAAAGGGCAAAATGGCTGCTGAGCGACACTGATGACTTTGTAACTTATAAAGTAGCACTCTATGCGTCAGCAGCTAGGAAGATCAGGAGGAAAGAACTAGATAAAATAGCCAAAACAAAATTTAAAATTTAAAAAATTCCTTCCAGTAGCACCTTAGAGACCAACTAAGTTTGTTCTTGGTATGAGCTTTCGTGTGCATGCACACTTCTTCAGATAGATAAAATAGCGGTCAACTGCAAAGGGGATATTTAATTAGGCACATTTTACTAGAGAATCTTCTGCTATTCTATTTTATGCAACAAACAATCTTAGTAGCTGTGACCACAGTTTATATTGTATGTGTGGTGCCTGATGATTTTTATGGTTATTGCCGTTTTTCCTTTTGTTATTTTTCTGAATGATGCCACAGCCTATGGCTAGTGCAATAAAAGTCGATGATGATGATGATGAAGTGGGTTAGGCAGATAATTGGCATTACAACGGTGAAAAATCTTGACCTTTCCCTCCTCTTCCTTCTTGTAGTACAAGCAACCCTAAGCACATATGTGCCCCTATCTTTGAAGGTCAGATGGATGGCAGGAGGGGACAAGACCCCACCCACCTCTCAGAAATGCAGGGGTGACTCCTGCTTTCGAACACGCCACGTGGTTTTGTTTTCCAAGAGATAGCAGGAATGATCGTCATTATTTTTTTTACTGCTTCTGGCCGTAGCTGTTTCATTTCTGTTGTTTTCAGGTTAAATGGCACTTTATGTTTCATGCTGATTCTTATTGTCATAATGCATTTAACACAGCAGCACGGCTGGATCTCTACAAAGCACGAAGGGGTAGGTCCCTGCCCCGAGGAGCTTGCAGCCTACATTCCAACACAAGAGGGGCAAGACAGCTGGACTCGTTGAGAGTGCAGGACTCCCCGCAAAGAATATTGGGAACTGCAGTTCCTCCCCTACAGAGCTACCACTTCCAGCGCCCTTAACGAACGACACTCCCCAAGATTCTTTAGGAGGTGAAGTCATGTGGTTTAAGTGTGTGGTTCTTACCCAGCCCATAGATTTACATTTGGCAAAGGGGTTGACACAAGCTGGCTTGCAAAATGATTCCGGTTGCACTGCCCCGCTCTAAATCTCCGGGCGTTTTCACCTCCCAACAAAACGGGGACAAAAACCCAAAAAAACTGAGCACTGAACCGAGCAGCCATTCACTGTGAGAAGCAGCATATATATTTAAAAAACAAAACAAAAAACCAACATACCCTCCAGCTGAATTTCTATGGCAGGGTCACCCTTCATCACTGCTAAAACAATTGCTGAACCAGATCCAATGTTTCGCTACAGCAAGGGACAAGGACTCTCTTTTCTGAAGCAGGGGTCAGTTGAGGGAGGAACGAGATGCAAGCTGCAGCCCCAACACAGGTTTGCAGCTGGGGAAAAAGCTGCCCTCAGATCCAATTACCCCCTTCTCTTCCCCAACACCCACAAAAAAAAATGTTCATTTTTTTAAATGAAGAGAGGAAACTGGGCACAGGAGGATGTACACACTCTAGGTGGGAGATAGAGGTAACTTGATAGATTCCCCCCCCCCCCTGTTTCTTACAGGAGGGTTAATAGGAGCGTTCCTAATGCATAGCTACTGTGATTTATAGGTACGTTGTAATTTCGCTATTTTATCTTGCTTTGATTGATTCATTGCACTGTGATCGTAGATTTACTTTGCATTTTATTTTATAGTTGCTACTTGGGGAGCCTTTGAGCCAAAAGACAATAATTAAAATAAACCACAGCATTACGTTTTTTGGCAGCATCGCATCTAGTTCTGCCCCTGCTCTCCTGTATTTTATATCAGACAGGTCTGGGTTTTATGGGGAGGGGAGAGGGGCTCTCTGCACATACTGACTGGACAAGAGGGTGCCTGAAAGCATGTGCAGAGTGCCTCTTCTGAAACAGGAAAGGTGGCCGAGAGGGTTGGGGGCACGGCGATGGCAAGCACTCTTGGATGAAACAAATGATCTTAAACCATTTCAACCTGGGTATAGACCTGTTTATCGGAACAAACCAGCTTTGGTCTCCCTGATGGATGACGACTTTTATTGGGAGAAGGACACAGGAAATGTGAACCTATTGTTTCTATTCGATCTCTCAATGGCTTTTGATCCCATTGGCCAGTTTCCTTCTGGAAAACATGGGTCTGAGCGGTTTGCAGTTTGCCCCGGAAAACCTGCTCTTTAGCACTGAACACGAGCAAATGTCCATCTGCACAAAAACCTGACTCACAGTTGCTTCGATTCAGCGGTAAAAAACGGGGTGGGGGGGGGGGAGAGAGAACAGGCAGGACAAGCAGAAGACCGCCGAGACGCTATAACACCGGTCCTGAAAGACCTACATTAGCTCCCAGTACGTTTCCGAGCACAATTCAAAGTGTTGGTGTTGACCTTTAAAGCCCTAAACGGCCTCCGCCCAGTATACCTGAAGGATTGTCTCCACCCCCATCGTTCTGCCCGGACACCGAGATCCAGCTCCGAGGGCCTTCTGGCGGTTCCCTCACTGCGAGAAGTGAAGTTACAGGGAACCAGGTAGAGGGCCTTCTCGGTAGTGGCGCCCGCCCTGTGGAACGCCCTCCCATTAGATGTCAAAGAGATAAACAACTACCTGACATTTAGAAGACATCTGAAGGCAGCCCTGTTTAGGGAAGTTTTTAATGTGTGACATTTTAATGTATTTTTAATCTTTGTTGGAAGCCGCCCAGAGTGGCTGGGGAATCCCAACCAGATGGGCGGGGTACAAATAAATTATTATTATTATTATTATTATTATTATTATTATTATTATTATTATTATTATTAAGTCTGAATGAGCTATATGTGGAATGGGTATTGGAAGCACAGTTCTACCATATTCCTTGAACTGATTTCTGTTCCGGACATGGAATGGGCGAGAGAATATTGGCAATTTCCACCCCATTATCTTTTCCAGCAGAACTCTCTGACATCCCTACAAACCACCCAGGCTGAACATATAGAATCGTAGAATTCTAGAGTTGGAAGGGACCCCCAAGGTTCATCTAGCCCAACCCCACGCAATGCAGGAATCTCAACTGATGTGACACTGGTTTATGCTATCGTTCCTCTGTCCTGTGCAGCTCTGCCTTTTCTAAACTAGCAGGAAGGAGCTCTTCCAGGGTGTCGGAGCTCCTTTGCAGCTCTGCAGATGGAGAGAGATCTGCGCCACAACACATGTTTAACTGCGGCTGAAATATGGCTCCTCTCCAGTGTACCAACCAGGGTGGGATTCGAACATGTGCAAACACACACAGAGGCACACACATGAGAGGCTCCTTTGCCTGCATAGCACGGTCTCAGTACTAACCATAGTGGTCAGGATATACTTGTAGAACGCAGTCGTCATCCCAAGCTCTGAAGCCTGGAAAAGGAGAAGAAGGAGAATCAGTTTCCAGGAAGGACCCTCAGGTCTGTGAGCAAAACCCACTAATAGCAAAGCCTCAATATTCACCAGCTCTGGTTTCGCTGCAGCGCTGGAACTTCCAACAGAAACTGGGTGAGGAAGGCAAGAAGAGTCTGCTGGATGAGGCCAATGGCTCCTCTAGTCCAGCATCCTGCTCTCCCAGTGGCCAACCAGGTGCTTTTGAGAAACCTATGAGCAGGATCCAAGCACAAGAGCAACTGTCCCCTCCTGTTGTTTCCAGCAACTGGAATTCAGAAGCATTGCTACCTCTGACCATGAAGTCAAATCTCAGCCATCATGGCTAGTAGCTTCTCAGAGCCTAACCCCCCATGAATTTTTCTAACTCCCTCTTTTTTATCAATGTAATTATTAGAAAATGCGAACCGGTTTACACAAACCATAAAACAGACACGGAGATTTCTTCAATAGGAGTCAAAAAACAAGTTGCCCTTAAAAACAACAACAACTCAAGTATAAAATCAGTTCAAAATATACATTTGTGTTTAAAAGGAAAATTGCCTCTTAAAATGCATGTGCATCTTATTTTTAAAAATCTGTTGGGTTTTAAAAAAATTGTATACTGCTTCTTCTGTTTTCGTCAAAACCTTTAAGCAGTTCTTATGGGTCCTAATAAAATCACAAACATTTGTCATGCTATGTAGTGAAATCTCGTTTTGCCATGCTATATAGCGGAATCTCGTTTTGCAGCAAAATCTCGTATATAGCAAAATCTCGTTCCGACCCCCTTTTAAAGACATCCGGGTTGGCGGACATGCCTGACTCCTCTGGGAGAAGCGCTTCCTTTTATCAGTCCTGAATCTTCCAACTAAAAGAACTACCCCCTTTTCTCCAATGCTGAACTACAACTCCCATCAACCCCAGCAAGCATAGATGGTGGCCAGGGATGGTGAGAGTTGTAGTCCAGCAACCTCTGAAGAGCCAAACATTCCCTGCGCTTGCTGTAACCAGCGCTGCATCGTTTTCCTACAAGAAATGGGCTCTGTTGTGTTTAAACCTTCCTGTCATTAAACACTCCACCCCTGTCAATGTAACTGGAGTTTTTTTATGATCCCAGCAGTAGTTGTGTTTTCACTTCTGCCGTTTTAATTTGGCTGTGGCTGCCTTGCATTCTTATTTCAAAATCTGGTGTTGGTTAAATCCTAACTAAGATGGCTGAACATCCCGCCGCCCCATCCCACCTTACAAACTACAGGCCTTTACTTTATTTTTTTTTGCAAGCATTTTCACAAACCCTCACGGGCTTTTGCAAACCGCTTTAAAGGAATATTTTAAAAACTCGATCGTTTCCACCGCCACCATCCACACTTCGAGGCAAAAAGCCACCCTGCTACAGGGGGCTTCGTCTTACCTCAAGGGTCTCCTGTTTGCGGCAGGCTTTTGCCCACAGCAACCGTTTTCCCACGAGCAGCTCTTCAAAGCGGGGCGGGAAAAGGGGGGAGCGCTGATCAGGACGGGGGCGTTTCGAGGATTCTTTTCAAGTATCTGCAAAAGCCCTCAAGCTACTCGGAGGCAACGCTTGCAAAAACCCCGACAGAAGCCGAGGTGATCCGTGGGATGCTGAGTGGAGGCCGGCCGCTTGCCTTCCGGTTTCGTGGCAGCCGCCCGAACCAGAGGGCCCACACCGCTAACTGCAGTCAGTGTGGCGCTTTCTTCCCCAGGACAGAATCAAGTTTCTAGGCCTGGCAGCACAAGGACCAAGAGCCCCAGCCCCCGGCCCCCATGGCAGAATTAGGGTTACCATATTTCAAACAGTAAAAACCAGGACCCCAAAGTGTTTGAGCTTTTTTTTTTTTTTTTTTCAAAAACGCCAAAACAACATAATTTTCTGATTGACTTCTCTAAGATCCAGGACAGGGGTCCCCAAACTAAGGCCCGGGGGCTGGATGCTGTCCAATCGCCTTCTAAATCCGGCCTGCAAACGGTCCGGGAATCAGTGTGTTTTTACATGAGTAGAATGTGTCCTTTTATTTAAAATGCATCTCTGAGTTATTTGTGGGGCCTGCCTGGTGTTTTTACATGAGTAGAATGTGTCCTTTTATTCAAAATGCATCTCTGGGTTATTTGTGGGGCCTGCCTGGTGTTTTTACATGAGTAGAATGTGTCCTTTTATTTAAAATGCATCTCTGGGTTATTTGTGGGGCATAGGAATTCGTTCATACTTTTTTTTTTTTTTCAAAATATAGTCCAGCTCCCCACAAGGCCTGAGGGACAGTGGATCGGCTCCCTGCTGAAAAAGTTTGCTGACCCCTGATCCAGGACAAAGCACCGCTCTTCGGAAATTCCCCCCAGACTTCAATTCCACCTTTGAAATCCCGGGGAAATGGCAGCAGAATGGCCAGACGCAGTTAAAGGTCTCTCTGTGCCAGGGGACCAAGGCTCTTTGGGCCCCCTCAACCATTTTTCTTGAGGGGGGCAGCCCCCCCCCCATTGTTAAGGTCGAACAGGGGCCGGGCATGGAACAATGTCAGGCCCCCTCAATACTTTTTGGAACATTGCACCTCTGCTCTGCACACCATAACCAAGTTAGGACCGAAAATGGCATGAGCTTCCTCACAGTTGCTGGAGGCTGGGTCCCTGCCCCATAGACCTCAGCCAGCCCCCCACCTACTTGCCTTCTTGCCAAGGGGTGACACTGGCTGCCACATCCCTCCTCCTTCATCTCGGTTTTGCCTCTTGTAGAACTCAACAGGGAGAAGGAGGAGGAGAGAGAGACAAAACTACTGTCCTCGGCTCTGCCTACCCTTGGCCCCCCTGCTTTCCGCCTTGCCAGTCCTAGGGGGCACCAGCCACCTCTGCCCACGGCACAGCCTCACCCGTTCCCAAAGGGCGGATTTAGGGCTCTGCAAGCAGGGCACACACAGTGGGTGCTGAGCCGAGGGGCGCCATCTCAAAGCCCTGTAAACGGGGCTCTGGGCTTTGGGAAGGAGGCGTGAGGCTCCGGTAGGGTCCAAGAGTCCCCCTTCCTCCTTCCCAAAGTCTAGTTAGCGCTTTCCCAGCTTTGGGAAGGAAGTGGGAGGGCTCTAGGACCCTGCCAGTGCCTCGCACGCTGGGGAAACCTAGCCAGATGGGTGGGGTATAAATAATAAAATTTATTATTATTATTATTATTATTATTATTATTATTATTATTATTATTCCAAAGCCAGGCGCCTCCATACCCACCTCTGGGAAGCGAGCATGAGGGCTGAGGAGGGTCATCAAATGTTGACCTCTCACAGGGCACCCTAAAACCCATGCCTGCCACTGCCTCTCCTCACCTTCTTGAGGATGAGATAAGAGATGGAAGCATTGGCGTCGATGATGATGGTGGAGATTTTGTCGTCCCGGATCTCCTTGAGCAGCGGCGTCGGGTCGTTGGTGTCATCGAGCATCCGGATCGACAGCGTCTCCTTGGAGATGAGGAACTGACGCACGAGCTCCTCCAATCGCAGCAGGCCTGGCGGATGCGAAAGGAACAAGGGGTTGCGCCAACATTTCGCTCAAGCCAGAGCCCAGCCCAACCCGCCTGGCTTCAGAGCTTAGGACTTGGCCCAGGTACCATCCGATCAGGACATAAAGGCATTTGAACACCTCTGCTTATATATATATATATATATTCTTGTGCCCAGAACAGTAGTATAGGAAGCCCTGCTTTGCATACTAATTTTGCATGAGGCTACGGCTTCAAGTAGTCCAAGCAGGGTCTTCTCTGTGGTGGTGCTGACACTATGCAGTGGGATCCCTGACCAAGTCTGCCAGCATTCAGCTTTTAAGGAAGTGAAGGGGCTCCAATTTCTTCACATCTAGTCACTGGGGCCAAACTAGGCATTTTAATTTTAAAAACACATATTTTTTAAAAGATCCCCAATGAAGCCAGAGGTATGGCGTTTGAGAACCGGTTCCATCCCCATGGCTCACATCTCTGTGAAATCTGATTGGCTACCCTCTGGCCCCGCCCCCACGAGCGCGGCATTCGCCCCCTCCCACTTTCCCCTCTCCGTTCCCCGCCAAAGAGCTCGGCCACATTTTCTCACACTCGGCCTTGGCGCAGATGAGGCTAGCTGAGGGGTAGTTGAAGGACTTGAGGATACGGGATACGGCCAGGCTGACGTCCTCGTTGCTGGGGTAGAGGCTGACGGAGGCGAAGCGCAAGTACTGCAGCTTGGGGGTCTCCTCAGGACCCACCTTCACGTGGGGGATCTAGAGCAGGGAAAGAAGCCGTTTGTTTACAGTGCTGACACACCCCATGTCCTCCTCTGCAGCCGAGAAGTCGGCACACAGGCCGTCTTCGTTTAGATCAGGTCCTGCAGAACAGAAAACTCTTGTGACAAGTGTTAAATGCAGCAAATTAATTACAGTTCCATAGACTGCTTAAAGCAATCAGAGCCTTTTGGGAAGTCTATATTATATACTGGGTGGGCTACCGAACCAGATTTCCTCCCCTTTCTGTCACCGACTGCAGAAAGAGGTTGAGAAATAATTTAAAAAGCAGCCGGAGCTTCAAGCAGGAGATAGGACAGAGATGAAGAGAAGGGTGGGGGTCTGTAATAAGAACCACCAGCAGCTCCTAAAGTTTTAAACAGGCTTTCCTAGGCAACCCGTTAATTCAGAATGGTTGAATTAATTTGAATTAATTAATTTGCTGTAACCTGCCTTGGGATCCGTTGGTGAAGAGCAGGTAACGATTTTAACAGTAATAATAATGTCATTATACGTGATTAGTAGCCAAGCTGTAGACCAGGAAAATTTCTCTGGCATAAGTTTACTAGGTGGCTGTAGGTAGGTTTCAGCCTCCGAAGCTGCGATATAATAGTGACCAACCTTACAGGGTTGTTTTATGGCTCATGAAGGTGATGAAGATGATGGAGGTGTCATTACCTCTTTCTCCCCACAGATGTGGCTAACAATGGAAGCAGAGGCCGGACTGGAGGCTGGGCCCAGGACAGAAACTACGCCTTTGGGCAGGATCTGACACACTGTGGTGCGGGGGAAAAGAGAACAGGAGAAAGAGGTTATGCAGATTTATTATTATTGTACTCTTCAGCTTGTTCTCAGACCTGTGCCCAGACCAGCTGAGCAAAGCCACATGGCCTTGCACACTTAACCTCATGGAAATTGCGTTTTCACTTCCTCCTGGTCACCCTATGACATGCACAGAAATATCCCCATCCGCTGGCTCTCACAGCTGGCCATGAGGGTTGCTTTGGCTATAATTCTGTCCACCTACCCTGCTGCCCCAGACCTCTGACCAAACTGTCTGCACCACCTTTCAAAATCTTCAGCTCTTACCACCTGGTCAGGGAATGGAAGAAGGTGCTGTCCCGTCCCCCCCACTCTGCCCTGTATCCACAACCTACATACAGCGCTGTTTCTGTTGGGCTGCAGTTCATCTTCTACCAAAAGCTATCCTCCCCTATAGTGAAATGTGGCAGTATCTGGGATTTTCTAGTTTGGGGGAAAAGGTGACATAGAGCAAGTGTATAAAATGATCCAGGGTGTAGAAGATGTGACTTGGAAAAAGCTATCCCCCCTTTCTCCTAACACCAGAACTCATGGATCTCCAGTGAAGCTGAATGGGCCAGATTGAAGAGCGTATTTCTTCACACAGCACATAGTTAAACTATAGAACTTTCTCCCAGAGAAGGAAGTGACGGCCACTGACTTAGATTTGCTTTTAAAAACAAGTTCATGGAGCAGAAAGCTATTGATGGCTACTAAACACGATGGCTATGCTCTTCCAGGCAGAGGGCCTTCTCGGTAGTGGCACCCTCCCATCAGATGTCAAGGAAATAAACAACTATCTGACTTTTAGGAGACATCTGAAGGCAGCCCTGTTTAGGGAAGTTTTTTTAATGTTTGTTTTTTTAAAGTTTTATCGTGTTTTTAATATTCTGTTGGGAGCCGCCCAGAGTGGCTGGGGAAACCCAGCCAGATGGGCAGGGAATAATTAATAAATTATAATATTGTTATTTTTCCTCCACAATTGGAGGCAGTAATGCTTCCGAATACTGGAAACCACAGAAGGGGAGAGTTATAACACTTTTCTCTATCCACTTACCCCATGCCATACATAACTGGACAAACTTCTATCACGTCCCCTCTTAATTTACCTTTCCTCTAAACTAAAAAGTCCCAAACGCTGCAAACATTCCTCATGGGAGAGTCTCTCCATCGTGTTGATCATCTTGGTTGCAATTTTTTGAACCCTCTCCCAACTCTACAAAATTCTTTGTGAGGTAAGCCCCTCCCCTGCCCCCCCGGAGCTTTGTAGATCCTTTCACACTCCAGTGTCGCACACGGGGACACACACACGCACGCACACACACACACACACAAAACCTACTGGTGTCGGTGGTCTCGTACTGGCTGTCCCGCTGCAGTTCGAAGATCTCCACCTCTACTCGGGCTTTGGCAGGCACCTCGATGATGCTGTTGATGTGCTCGCGTGCTAAGGCTAAGGCCAGTCGCTCCCCCCGGCCACACACTGTCTGGTCGTCCAAAATGGCGGCTGGTCATGGGGGACAGCAAAGCAGGGGGAAAGAAAAGCAAGAAGTCAGTCACTGCGGCCCGGCCCGCTCACAGCGGAAAATCTTTCCTCTGCAAACAACACTCATGAGCACCTAAGGGTCCCTAAACAGGGGTGGTTTCTGCCCATTGGGACCGGGAGTATGTGCTCTACCAACTGGCCATGTGGCCCTCTGAGGGTTTGCCAGCATGCACACTGCCACTGATACCTTTTTAGTGGCAGATTTGGAGGCGCCATTAAATTGGTTTGGTGGAAACCTGCCATGGGGGCCTCGCATGTCCTGCCCATTCTTCATTTGTCCATTTGTTTCATTTGTTCTAGGTGCTTTTAGCTGAGGTTCCTTGCATTGGAGCGGGTTGGGTGAGATGACCCCCAGGGTCCCTTCTGGCTCTGCAATCCTGCAATTCTATTCCCTCTGCGGAGCTCAAGGCAGCGTGCATGAGGTCCTCAGATCTCCCACTGACGCGCTGACTAGACCCAGACCAACCTAGCTTTCAGAGCATGCCACCCGCACCCTGTGCCAACCTTCCCATGGCATCTCAGCCCTGCCTCCACCATAGCAGAGTTGCCAGCTGACCAGAAAATAACAGCCACCTGGCTATCATGCAGCAGCAGCAGCAGCAACAAAAAGCAAGTGGCATATGGCTCTTTGATGGTGCAGACTTAAGCACTGTCGCCTCCTAACATCTGCACATGATGCTCTTCAGGAGTGCCTGAAGCCAGTAGAAGTGGCTGCTGCTACACAGAAACCAGCCCCACCAGATGTGCTCGGGTTGGAGAAGGCAGCTGATGACAGGGAACCAGGGGCTGTAACTGACAAGCGGCGGAAAAGCGGAGGGCCATGGGCTGCTACTCAGAGGAACATCGGAAGCTGCCCGGTGCCATTAAAAGACTATTCGGTCCATCTAGCTCAGGACTGTCTACACTGGCCGGCAGTGGCTTGGCATCGTTTCAGGCAAGAGTCTCTTCCAGCCGTAGCAGGAGATGCCCAGGATTGAACCCAGGGCTTTCTGCTTGAAAGGTGGACTGAGCCATGGCCCTTAGCCTCCCTTCAGGCAGTGGCATCTGGTGCCTACTGGAATTGGCCGGGCGCAAGGCAGAGAGGAGGACCACAGCCGCCGGAGCCACAGCCAACAGATTTTGTGTTTGTCTCCCACCTTCCTCCCTGTTTAGTTCTGCACGGGAAACACAGAGTGAGGAGGAGGAAGGTGGCAGGCAGGACCGTCCCCTGGGTGCTCTAGGTAGGAAAGCAGGCATTCCCAGAGCCCACTGCTCCTTTCTCAGATCATGGAGGCACCCCCCTCCCCACTTTTCTAGCAGAGGATGAAAAATCCAACCATTTCCTTCCAGCTTCGGAAGACTTGAACGCACAGCATTCAGCAGCCACGCAGCAGCCGGCAACCCGAGCTGAGGTTTGTCCATGATGGATGGATCCTGGCCCCTCTAATCCTGCCCTAAGGTGCCTTTACCCTTTCAACTCTCACCGGAGCAGAACTGCTGGGGAACAGTGATAGGGTGGGTCTTGCTGCCAATTTGTTGGGCATAGATACATCACTGCCTCTGTTGTTTCATGTTTGGAGGGGGTGTTGGGTGGTGGTGCAGTGTGGGGTCTCGAGGGAGAGGGTCTGGTGTTTATCTCAATCCCTCAGCGAGAGCTAGAGTTGGGGGTGCAGCAGTCTGAGACAGGGTGGGGCTTTTGCCCATGGGACACACATTTATATGTTGGTTATGGGTTGTATCCTGCAGAATGCTAAGTATGTAAGCATCTGACCAGCACAAGAATTTCTGCTTCTGCAATAGGCTCCCCCTCCACACGCACTGCCTTCCCTCACATCCTTCCCCAAATCTGCTCCGTAGGGTTAGGGGGAACCATTGGTGAATCACTCCCCTTTAAAGATCTCGAAGCAATTTCACTACAGAATAATCAGCAACTGGGGGGGGGACCTCTACACAACTTCATACGCAAAAACTATTGTGATGAAGAATCAAACAACGCTTTTGTATGAAAAAACAATTTCGAATCCAATACATGAGCAAATCAGGATGGTGATCCCTACTAAAAAGGATTGTTGAAAAGGGAAGAACTTCAATAAATGCCCAAAAGAAAATAGAGGTGGCACCCATCTGGTGTGTAGTGGGAGGGAGTTCCAAAGGGTAGGAGCCACTACACTAAAGGCCCAGTTCCTGTATCATATGGAAGGGACCTCCTGATGAGATGGTATCTGCAGGAGGTTCTCACCTGCAGAGCACATTGATCAATCCTATTGCACCCTTGGAGCATGAGGGACAGGGTGCTTGTTACAGTGTGGTTCAGCTGTGGGTGTTTTGTCCTCTTGTATACTAGGTGGGTTAAACCACAGAGCCTAGGGCTTGCTGATCAGAAGGACGGCGGTTTGAATCCCCGCGACGGGTTGAGCTCCCATTGCTCAGTCCCAGCTCCTGCCCACCTAGCAGTTCAAAAGCACGTCAAAGTGCAAGTAGATAAATAGGTACCGCTTTGGCGGGAAGGTAAACGGTGTTTCCGTGCGCTGCTCTGGTTCACCAGAAGCAGCTTTGTCATGCTGGCCACATGACCCGGAAACTGTACACCAGCTCCCTCGTCCAGTAACGCAAGATGAGTGCCGCAACCCCAGAGTCGGACACAACTGGACCTAATGGTCAGGGGTGTCGGGGTTTGGGTGCTGGAGCTCCTCGTGCACAAACTTGGACTGCTCATGCACGAGGTACCAGTAGCGGGGAAAGCGGCCAGCGTTCCACGTGCTTGTGAGCACGGGCGCCGGCCAAGTCTCACAATCCGAAGGAAACTGAGTAAGCCGGGTGATGACTCCGAAGGTGCATGAGTTCTTAATTGCCTTCTTAATAAAATATTGCCTCGAGAAATAGAAGATACCCTGACTCTGAATAGGTAGATCAACTCAAGGAAAATAAAAAATTTACTTTAAACCTTTTACTCCCCCTTTGCCCCAAAGAAAGACAGACACCGGTTATATCTTTAGTGGCTTTGGCAGAACCCGCGTAGGCTCGTCCCCTAAGCTAAGTTCTCCTAAGCTCAAAGTCCCTGCGCGCCCAATCTTCCGCGAGGCTAACTAAATAATACTAAAACCGAAATATCTTCCGCAAGCCTAGCCCTAGGCTAAATCTAAAAGAAGCCTAAACTAAAGCTAAACCGAATGATCTTCCGCGATCTAACTCTAACTAAAGGGAAAACCCATCCAACCCATCCAGCCCGCTCCTAATACCCTTAAACTAAACTTGACTTCAACTAAAACCCAACTAAAGCAAAACGTGAATGAACGTCGTCGACTAACCCAAACTGAACGTGCCTAAGCGGGGAGCCTCAGCCTTTTATTTAGGAACAAACGTGACATCATGATCAATGCCTCATCCAATAAAATCACTGTTGCTGCCCTCCATAAAGGCGGGAAGCAAGTTTAACGCTCATTAATAACTTTGAACATGACCGGAACTACAAAATAAAGGCGGATTAATCTCATTAGTGAACCCAACTATTCATTCTTACTTTCGCTTTCGCGCATAGTAATACCAAAAGTAGTTCCCGAAAACTTCATTAAACAATTAAATAAATGTGGATCCTATGGCGGATCCGTGCAACGTATTCCGACACAGGGGTCCCTTTACCTTTTTATACTGGGTGTGTATTTATGAAGGACTGTCACATGGAGGGTGGAGCAAGCTTGTTTTCTCCTGCTCCAGAGGGTAGGAACTGAACCAATGGATTCAGGTTACAAGGAAGGAGATTCCAACTAAATATTCAGAAGAACTTTCTGACAGTAAGAGCTGTTCAGCAGTGGTACAGACTCCATCGGAAGGTGGTTGACTCTCCTTCCTTGGAGATTTTAAAGCAGAGATCTGTTGGCCATCTGTTATGCATGCTCTGCTTGGGATTCCTGCATTGCAAGGGGTTGGACTGGATGACCCTTGAGGTCCCTTCCACCTCTACAATTCTATGATTCTGTGATTTAATGGATTCTGTAGAGTGAAAGACGATTGAGCTGGGGGTGGTAGCAGTGGCAGCGGTTCTGAATGTAATGGTCTTTAGCGTACTTGTTACAGTTTTGTTGTGTAATTGTTTTTATTGATTATCTGCTAATTATATTTTCTGAGTTGTGCTGTAACTATATAATGTTCTGTCGGTGCTGCTTCTGTTTATTGCTTGTAAGCCACTTTGGGGTTCATTTGAATGGAAAGCGGAGCAGAAAGGCAATCAAATCGGATCAATAGCGGCTTTCACGCGACCCCACGAAATGTCTTTCCATTCCCCACATTTTCACTGTTCTGATTTATTCCCCCTGCAGCCACCTGGACGCAAGGGTGGAGAATGGAGCCGTCAAACAGCTGTCGGATACTTAAAGTGCACTCAAACCAACAAGTGATGTTTTGCTAGAAAGGCACGTGACAGGAAAAAAATGCAAAAAATTGCGGGTCGTCTTATACACGGATAGTGGAGAGGTAGGGCGGGCAATTGGTGGCTGCCGTGAGCAGGAGATTGTCAGCGGTGTTTTCGTTGGTGATTGGTGGGTGCTGCAAGGTCCGCTGGCTACTGACTGCTGCAGCAGTTGGGTGGGCGATTGGCTTTGTTGGTCCTGCGATTTTTGGCAATCTCCCCCCCCCCAAAAAAAAGTTCAACAACTCTGGGCAATCTTGGTATGTCTTTGTAGCTGATTATCATTTTAAGCCTGCCTGAACAAAGCTGCTGTATCTGTTACTCTTCAAAAAAGAATTAAGAGCAAGTAAATATTATTTTTACCTTTTACAAGACTGATTATTGTTTTAAGGCGGAAAGGCAAGGAAAACCCAGTCTTCCTTAAAGAATCCTGAGTTACTTAAACCAAAAGGCTAAAACTGGTGAAACCAAAAGCTGGTGAAACCAAAAGCTGAACTCACAAACGCGAGAAAAGGTAATACCTAACAAATACAGTATATCCTTTCCAAACATCTATCAACATCCCAGCACCAACCTGACCTGGTCACCCCTGCACCACCCATCACTTCCAGGGTCAGGTGGTCCTCTAGCCCTGTTGCCTCACCCCTAGGATCCAGCCACCCACAGCAGCACCCCATGGGTGACCCCACTTACCCATGCGCAGAGACGACAGCACCTCTAGGCTCTTGTGGGCGAAGCCGAGAATCAGCAGCAGCAGCAGCACGGGCAAAGCCGGCATCTTCTACCCCTCCTCATGGAGAAAGTTCGGCCGTGGCCTCCGCGCTGCCACCTGTAGGAGGGGCAGGAGAAACGCACCCCGTGAGACACACGGAGTGGGCACACCGAGTTTGGCACAGCGACCCCTTCTGGACACACCCATAATGATCCCTTGCAATATAGCCTGGGGCAGAGGGGACTCGCCAACCTGGGGAGGTAGCCCATCTGGGAGAAAGAAAACTGTGGTCCTTGCGAAATATCTTCAGGAGAAGAAAATTCTAAGTAAGCGCTACACAAATCTGGAGTGGAGTCCCTAAGGCGGTTCGATGGCACTTTGTACACCTCCCTACAGCAACTCCTGCAGCCAAGCTAGTACCAAACGTCTTGCTCTGGACCATATCAGCAAGGCCAAGAGGGGGTCGTTTTGTCTGGGCAGCCCCAGAACTCCATACACACTGCCCAGGCTTGCACCCCAGGGTGGTGACTTCAGTGCTCCTAACATAGCAGCTTGACTTCGCCCCCAGAGGTGCACCCCACTGTCTCCCGAGACACACAGATGCCAAAAACAGCAGCATAACACCTGCTGTTGAAGAGGCCTTGGAGGGTCCAGAGGCACCACATCCTCCCAGTTAAAAGGAGGACCCTAAAATACCCTGGTGCTGAGGCTCTTGCCCTGTTCCTCCACCGATCCCCCATCCTCTTCCGCCCACTGCCTTCTGGAGCCAGCAAAACTCCTTTTGCTCCAGAATGGGGAAGGAGAAGGGTGGACCAAAGGTACAGTGGAGGATCGGGGCGGCTGCACGTCTGTGCCTTGGTGCATTTTAAAAGGTGAAGGCAGAAGACCTGCAGACGGTGCCAGCATGCAGCAAACTCCACCAGCTACCTGGGGCCTGGGGGTGTTGTTGAAGGTCTCACACTGAGCTGCTGAAGCAATGCCATCCCTAATCCACTGTCCCAGCTACTTTTACAGAGCTCAGGAGACCAACAAGGAGGGCAACTAAAAAGAGGTTCCAGAAGCGAGGGAACCAGGAAGTTGGCATATACCACGTCAGACCATTGGTCCATCCAGCTTGGAACTGTCTACACCAGCCTTCTCCAACTTGGTGCCCTCTGGAAGTTTCCGACTACAACTCCAGAGGATACCAGATTGGAGAAGGCTGGTCTACAAGCACTGGCAGAAGTTCTCACTGTTTCCATTGGGAGATTCCCAAACCTACTTGGAGATGAAAATAAAGATGTCCCCTCCAACATCTCTCCGATGAAAATAGGGACGTCCCATTCCATACCCTCCAACATCTCTCCGATGAAAACAGGGACGTCCCATTCCATACCCTCCAATGTTTCTCCAATGAAAATAGGGACGTCCCATTCCATACCCTCCAATGTTTCTCCAATGAAAACAGGGACGGCCCATTCCATACCCTCCAACGTTTCTCCAATGAAAACAGGGACGCCCCATTCCATACCCTCCAACGTTTCTCCAATGAAAACAGGGACGGCCCATTCCATACCCTCCAACGTTTCTCCAATGAAAATAGGGACGTCTTAAGGGAAAGCGAGACATTCCGGGATCAAATCAAAAACTGCTGGGACTGCTTCTGTAAACCCAGGACTATCCTTGGAAAAGAGGGACACTTTGAGAGTATTTTGGCCCCTCCGAGACCCCGCCGACTGCTAAATCTCCTCTCTGCAGCCCACCGCCCCATTGTGGCCACCAAGTCCAAACTCTGGGCATCCACCCAAGGCCTGGTGCTGCAGAGGGACCAGAACACCCTCCTCCCCCCCCTTTGCACTTGACGCTGGTCCTGCTATGAGCTGAGTCAGCAACACTCCCCACCGACGTCCTCGCACTGCGTTCACCTTGAGCATTAATATTTATTTTCGCTCAGCCTCGGCCGGGCAAACGGCACAGCTGAGGTTCGCCGAAGGGGAGACGTGTCAGACTCCGCTGCGCCCTCTCCTTTTTTCCAGGGTGGGGCAGGGAGAGTGCCATATGTGGGGGGGGGGCTGGGGCGAGAAGGGCGGGGGAGAAGGGTCAGTAGCTGGCAAAGGGGTCCTGCACTTCGCAAGCTCATTTTGACGGCAGGGAGGAAGATTCCTGTAGATAAGAGCCAGGAGGAGAGGGGAAAATACACCTCCAGCTGAAACAGCACAGATTATTTCTAAAATGAGAGGCACGCGTGATCAGTGCTCAGAGGCACTGTTTCTCTCAGTACCAGTTGCTGGAGGGCAAACAACAGAAATGAGGGCTCTGGCCTTCAGGCCTCCTTCTGGGCTTCCCGGAGGCAACTGGCCGATTGATTGCTGGAAGCAAAGCTCTCGTTGCATTCACATGGAAGCGCCCGAGCCCTTGTCGCTGGCTAGCAGAAGAGGGAACATCCCTCACTGCAACAGGACTCAGGTGCCATTTCCCCAGTCGCTGCATACCCTCCAACATTTCTCCGATGAAAATAGGGACACCCTATTCCATCTTAATTTTTATTATTTATACGCCTCCCATCTGACCAGGTTGCCCCAGCCACTCGGGGCGGCTTCCAACATATATAAAAACATATAATCAAGCATTAAACATTAAACATTAAAAAAGAACCACTTCCCTATACAGGACTGCCTTCAGATGTCTTCTAAAGGTTGTATAGTTACTTATCTCCTTGGCTCAGGCCAACATTTCTCCGATGAAAATAGAAACGTCCTAAGGGACAGCTTCTGTAAATCCGGGACTGTCCCTAGAAAAGAGGGATACTTGGGAGGGTCTGCCACAGTGGTGCCAGGGCAGAAAAAGCAGGGTCCAATGGAATTCTCCCTCCTCTGCACCCCTCCAAGGTGCAGTTAGCTCTGCAGCAAAACTGGCCAGTAGCAAAGGTGGATTTGGGTGTCTCGGCATCATAGCCTAAGGTTAAACTTTGTAAAGATGCCATTCAGGGGTGGGGAACCTCCAACACGCAGGTCACTCTCCAGTGTGCCAGGGTGTCCGATTTGGCCCACAATGCCACTTGCCCCAAAGCACAGCCACCTGTCAATCAGCTGGCGTTACTGGGTGTCATCAGCTGACGGGCAGCTGCTGCTTTGCCAGCACGTTCCTTGAAGCAGAAAGGACAAGATGGTTTGCATGCATGCTTCTTCATCCCTTAACTCAGGGCTGGAGTTTGGGTTTTGTTTTGTTTTTTTGTTTGTTTGTTTAACGGCAAACAGAAATGGAAGAGGGAAGCAAGGAAATGGCAGCCCTTCCGGGAACGTGTTGCTCAAAGCTCGAGTGTCATCTTGCCCCCGGCAAACTCCAACTCAAATGAAGGCTTGAGCATTACGCTAGGCCTTTTACACTGCAAGGGAAGATACTATCTTTTCCTTACTCCAAATTAATTAGGGATTAATTTTAGCAAAGGGCTCCGAGCTGAGCCCTAGGACCAACTTTCAGCTGCAGGGTCTTTCTGCATTCAATTTTGTTTTGGTTTTTTTAATGCCCTACATATTTATTGGCATTCTGGAGCCCGTTGGAGAGAAGGGTGCCTGCTTCTAAGGCAAGCCCACATAGCCAGAGGGGTGAGGAGGCTTAGCAGGGATGTGGGTAGCTGGAAGGGCACCTCAGAGATCATCCAGTTCAGCCCACTGCTGATGCAGGAAATTAACAATTACAGCACCCTCAAGAGGTGCCCAGTCCAGGCTCCATTTAGGAATCTTCAATGATGGAGAGCCTGCTACCTGCTGAGGTGGCCTTTTTCACTGCTGAACTTTCTGCCAGGAAGTTCTTCCTCATTTTTAGTTTTAAAAAATCTGCATTCTTATCATCTGAACACACTGGTTTCAGGTTGTACCCTCCGAACCAACAGAAAACAAAATTGCTCCATTACCTCTGTGGCAGGACTTCAAATAGTTGAAGATGGGGATCATCTCGGAAGAGCCGGAGTGTAAATTTAAGTAGCCTAATATGTTTAAAGTTATTGAATTTTATTATTTCTCAGTGAGCTATTGAGTGGTTTGGTTGTTGTTGTTTTTAAAGGCTGCATATAAACTTTCTACTCGCTCTTCAAAACTGAAAGGTCTAGATTAGAGCAAAAGGGGAAGTAAACATGGTGTCTTCCAGGTGCTGCTGCACTACAACTCCCATCACCCTTAACCAGGGGCAATTCTGGCTGAGGCTGATGGGAGTTGTAGTCCAACAACACCTTGGCTTTTTTTTAATGAGATTGATTTATTCTTCTTTTTTAAACTGAAAGACAGGCATTCAGGGGATCCCTGTGGAGGAAGTGGAACCCCAGCAGCCAAGGGTGCGAAGGCACCAGAAGGGCACGGCAGCAAGCGGGCAGATGGGTCGCATTAACGTGACCAGGAATCAGCAGCAGGGACACCCCTAGATATCACAGCACCCTGCTAGGAAGCGCTGTGGGGGTACTGGCAGCCGCTGCTGAGTTTGGCTAACGAGGGCTCTCTCTCGTGCACCACGTGGCAACCGTTGCCAGGAAACAGGAAGCTGCTAAAAAGGATGTTGTGGTTGCTAGGCAGAGCCATCTGCAGTTTGCCTGCCCTCTCTCACCTCCTTGCCCCTCCAAGCAAAGGAGGGAAGTGTGTGCCCACACAAAGGTGGCCTGGGGGCATGGCAGCGCTTCTCCTACAAGGCGTGCCCTGTGCTTTCTTCCCAATCTGGTGCACCACATATTGACGCTTTCTAAGGGATGAAAGTCAGCAACGGGCCAGGAGGTGGGGAGTGGGGATTTGTTGTGCAATAAATTCTCCTCATTTGTCACGCCCGGCCCTTACATTGGTGCAGCTAGGGAGGAGGAGTTATTCTGCTAATGCAAAGGGGAACTCTGTGGTCCCGAGAGGGTTGGACAAATTCAGGGAACTATTGATGACTGCAAGCCATGATGGCTGTGCTCTGCCACAACGGCCAGAGGCAGCAACGCTTCTGAATGCCAGTTGCGGGAAACCACAGAGTGCTCTTGAACCCGGCTCCCGCTTGAGGGTTCCCACAAGCATCCACTGTAATAATAGGCTGCCGGACTAAGATGAGCCGTTGGCCTGATCCTTCTGCCCTAGACGTGCCCATTTTACATCACCAGGCCCTCTTCTGTGGACAATGCCAAGGGACTTCCTTCAAATAAGAAAGAAAACAGGCAGAGATCCGTAAAGCACTAACAGATTTGCTACAGAAAAGGGCTGTCTTTCACGTTGGATGTAACAGACTGACATGGCTACACAGCCCTCTGGAATAATACACAGAAGTCTCCCTCCCTGAGTAGCAACAGCCAGCCACTTCCCACACGCTAAGAATTAAGGGCCAACGGCAGATGCAGGGGACCTTTGACCCGCCAGAGGCTGCTGAACTACAACTCCCATCAGCCCCAGCAAGCATGGCCAATGGTCAGGGATGGTGGGAGTTATGGCTCACCAATCTCTAGAGATAGCTTTTTCTCAACCTGGGGTCCCCAGGTGTTGTTGGACTACAACTCCCATCATCCCTAGCTAGCAGGATCAGTGGCCAGGCAACCCAAGGTTTGTATAAACCAGCGCATTATTATTATTATTATTATTATTATTATTATTAACACTTGTATACCAACCTATACCTGTAGGGTGCTTCACAACACAAAGTTACAGTATACAAAGCACAAACAAAGCACAAAATACTTAATAAAAAAATCAAAACATAAAGTCAGCAAAATGTGGCTTTTCACTCAATGAGCTAACTCCTTCTCCCAAGCCAATTGCAAGCCATCCCCCAGAGAACTCCCTATGCCTTTTCGCTGCTGATTCTTGCACTGCTGACATCAATTGTCCGTTCTGTGAAAGGATCTCGTCTCACGACTGGGCTGTTTTTCTCTAAGTCGGTGACCCAGATGCTTCAAACATCCAGCACAGGACCTTTATGCCCCTTCCTCTTATTCTTCACTCTCTGCTTTTCAACATAGTCTTCCAGAGCAGGGAGGTTCCCAAAATGTAGGCTGAGCGCCTCTGCCTTTCCTAGATCTTTGGTTAGGTATAGAGCGCAGATCAGCCTATTGTACAGAGGTAACATCCGTATTCATTGCCCTGCCTGCCGCTGGCATGCAGCCCCTGGTAGGCTGGCCAGAAGGGAATGCGGCCCTGTGGCTGTATAGTAGTTGTGGAAAGGGGACTTTCCAACAGGTGTAGTTTGTCATGCAAGCTAAAGGTAAAGGTACCCCTGACCATTAGGTCCAGTCGCGGATGACTCTGGGGTTGCGGCGCTCATCTCGCTCTATAGGCCGAGGGAGCCGGCGTGTGTCCGCAGACAGCTTCTGGGTCATGTGGCCAGCATGACCAAGCCGCTTCTGGCGAACCAGAGCAGCGCACGGAAACGCCGTTTACCTTCCCGCCGGAGTGGTACCTATTTATCTACTTGCACTTTTGACGTGCTTTCAAACTGCTAGGTGGGCAGGAGCTGGGACCGAGCAACGGGAGCTCACCCCGTCGCGGGGATTCAAACCACCAACCTTCTGATCGGCAAGCCCTAGGCTCTGTGGTTTAGACCACCATGCCACCCGCGTCATGCAAGCTACACCTGCTGAATTAAGTCTTCTACACAACTATTATGGGTGCTGCCTGTTTTGCAGCAGCATGACCTTCAGGCTCTGTTTTTAATCATCATCATCATCATCATCAAAACAAAAAAATAAATTAAAAAACTCCTTCCAGTAGCACCTTAGAGACCAACTAAGTTTGTTCTTGGTATGAGCTTTCGTGTGAATGCACACTTCTTCAGATAATATATCATTTATACCCCCACCCATCTGGCTGGGTTTCCTTCTGGGCGGCTCCCAACAGAATATTAAAAACATGATAAAACATCAAATATTAAAAACTTCCCAATACAGGGCTGCCTTCAGTTGTCTTCTTAAAGTCAGATAGTTGATTATTTCCTTGACATCTGACGGGAGAGTGTTCCACAGGGCAGGCGCCACCACCAAGAAGGCCCTCTGCCTGGTTCCCTGTAACCTCACAGGGAGGGAACCACCAGAAGGCCCTCGGAGCTGGACCTCAGTGTCCGGACTGAACAATGGGAGTGGAGACGCTCCTTCAGGTATACTGGGCCGAGGCCATTTAGGGCTTTGAAGGTCAGCACCAACACTTTGAACTGTGCTTGGAAACGTACTGGGAGCCAATGTAGGTCCTTCAGGACTTGTGTTATATAGTCTCGGCAGCCACTTTCAGTCACTCCCAGTTAGGGCCAAGGTATTTCCCTGCCCTGCTTAATCCACATTTCATGAACACCATCCCCATTTTTATTTATTTAAACTTTTAAAGCTTATTGCTTCCAGTAGTATTCCTGCACCACAGCTAAACCTCCGCCCCAGACGGGAGTCACTCACTCCCAACTCAACTTTAAAAAGGGACAGGAATGCCAGCCTGTCCTCTGTATATTGCCTCTGGGCAACCCTTCTATGCAGACCCAAATTCTTGGATTCTGCACTCAGGTGCTGCTTAAGAGAATATTTAATGCCGAGTTCCTCCTCATTGACTTGCATGAGTGTCGTTCATATTCACAGCACATTTGGAAAAGAAATATTTGCATCAAAGTTCAAACGGAAACAGAAACACTCTTTTCTCCACCCCACGATACACACAGGCGCTTGGCAGTCGGGAAAATGGAGAGTCTTCACTCAGTGTGTAAAAGCGGTGGCTCCCAATAAGATTATGGGTCAAATAGGAAACACCCTGTTTCTGAATTCTGACGCCCCTGGACCTTCCTCGGCCAGCCAGATCGTAAAGATGGAACCTGCGCTTGTCTCCCAGGTCAGAATCTCAGGTCCAGTCCCTACTCTAAAAACCTAAACATGACCCATACCCTCCAATAGCATTCACAATGTGGTGTAGGAACTCTGGGGTTCCTCAATAAGAAATTCAGTAACAGCAGGATAAATTCTCCAGAAGTCAGCTTGCCGGCCATGGTGTATCTTCTTGCAAAACTGCAGACACAGGGGAGTGTTGCCCTTATTCTAGAGGACACTTTCAGTGCCTGTGGGGCAACCCAAGAGAGGCACCCATTGCCTCATGGGAACTGAGAACGCTCCCAGAATTCTCTGCAACACCAAACATCAAATTCTTGGCAACATCAACCATGACAGACACACAGGGGCTCCTGGAAGCCGCCCAGAGTGGCTGGGGCAACCAAGGCAGATGGGCAGGGGTACAAATAAATTATTATTATTATTATTATTATTAGGTAGGTAGGTAGGTAAAACATATCTAGGAGGAGTTTCTTGAGGGTAAGAGTTTTGACAACGAATGACGCCACCCCAATTTAGGGCCAGAAGTGCCAGGTTGCGAAGTTGATGGTGGGGGACATGGCATTGTGACATCCTGATGTCACATGCGTGAGCATCACACCTCCCTCTCGAAGCTAGACAGAAGCTTCCTGGGCTTTAGGAAGGAGGTGCCAAGGCTCTGACAGGATGCTGGAGCCCTCTTGCCTCTTTCCCAAAGCTGGACAGACTTTGGGAAGGTGGGAGGATTCTTGGACCCTTCGGAGCATCGTGCTTCCCTCCCTAAGCCAGGAAGAAGCTTCCAAGGCTTTGAGAAGGAGACACAAGGGGAACATTTAGGGGACTAGATGCCATCACTATGGGTTGCCTCCAACTAAGTCCTACTCAGAGTAAGCCGATTGAAACGAATGTTTCCAAGTGACATCCTGCCAGCCAGATCTGATATCCCCACGTAAATTCAGTGGGCAACGCTTTCTTCATGCAGGGGAAGCATGCTAACATCACTGAAAGAAAATGGAGGCCCAATCCACCAGCTCCGCTCCCCAGCACTTAATCTTTTGCTCATCACACGCTAAATGAGGACTTCTCTAAAATCAGGACAAATATTTACACGGAATATATACAACAAATGTACTTGGGCCACCTCGTGAGAAAAGAAGACTCCTTAGAAAAGACCCTGATGTTGGGAAAGATGGAGGGCACAAGGAGAAGGGGACGACAAGAGGATGAGATGGTTGGACAGTGTTCTCAAAGCGACTAGCATCAGTTTGGCCAAACTGCGGGAGGCAGTGAAAGATAGGCGTGCCTGGCGTGCTCTGGTCCATGGGGTCACGAAGAGTCGGGCACAGCTGAACGACTGAACAATAACAATGTGCAACAAGGAACAAGTAATCGGAGCGAAACCTGAGAGAGTATTTTGAGCCAAAAGTCCTGTCAGATAGCAAAGAAGAAGGCCCGCTATGGTGGCCAAGGAGCTGAAACTGACAAAGAAGGACTTCTTCCTGTCAGAAATATCAGCTCAGCTTGACAGACTGAACTAATCTAACCACTGGTTGGAAAGATGTTTTAAAGCCTCTGGAAGATCAAGTTACTATAGTCAAAGGCAACCTTACCAAGGTAGTTCAGAAAGCCATTGAAGCTGTGAATCTAGCTGTCAAACAGGTGGGGAAACTGAAATTGCTGGCGCATAATACTCTCAGCCCGCAATTACACTTAGAGGAGGTGGGAAATGACCGCCACTGCTTGAACCTAAAAGTGAGCAGATTAGCCAAGGGTTCTGGGCGTGAAGCTGAAATACCCTTCATGGCGAAATGGCTGGCTAAAGTGCTATGTTCAGAGGGAATCACAGAATTCAACACTGATGCGTTGTTTTGAATTGGTCCAAAAGAACCGTTGGCCTAGAGACCTAGTGATCCACTTCAAGAGTCTTGCAACTACAAGAAATCTCCATTTGCAAGCGAGTAGACAGCCTGGGAAAAAGTTATACGGCAAGGCAAACCGCTGTTATTTCTTTACGACTTAAGTCCCGATACGTTAAGGCAGTGTTTTTCAACCTTTTTTGGGCAAAGGCACACTTGTTTCATGAAAAAAATCACAAGGCACACCACCATTAGAAAATGTTAAAAAATTTAACTCTGTGCCTATATTGACTATATATAAAGTAATTCTCTTGAATTTTTCCATTTTCCCCACGGCATACCAGGCAACATCTTGCGGCACACTAGTGTGCCGCGGAACAGTGGTTGAAAAACACTGCGTTAAGGCACATTGGTGAATTTCACCCCTACACAGAAAAAATGCAAAAGGCAGGCATGAGATATTGGTGGGGTGATCACCACTACAGATAGGGTCATGCATTGGGCAATCCACTCATAAGGAAATGAGGAACTTATTCTATTTACTTAACACGGACTCCTCATCCCCTCTCCTTCAACAATGCAGCCCCCATGATGAAGAATCAGACATGGAAGAAGACTTCAGGAGCAGGGCAGGGGGAAAATTAGGCACCAGAAAAACCTAGGGAATGTTTACTGAATGTAAGAGATTTCCCCTCCAATATATTTCACCAGCTACATTCAAAGCATAAGGGGTAGCAATACTGTTATGTATTGAAGTTCTCGCCCTAGGCCACTAGGGGTGTTGTGTATATAGTTTCACTCTGCCCACCGTGACTGCAGTTCTCACTCAGGTCCACATGCAAATGAAGGATTGAGAGTGCCATTCACGGATTGGGTAGCTAGAGAGAGTTGTTACTGTTGCATGTTACTGAGTACTATATAAGCAGGCTGGCTCAGCCCTTCAGTTAGTTCAGTTATAGCCTGAGAATAAAGAGAGCTGCTTGGAGAATCACTGTGTCGTCTGCTATGTCCACCCACTACTTAATAAATACTATTTGCTAATTTAACTTTTCTCCTTTAGCATAGCTTGAAACGGAGGGATGTTATATTTTTGTTGCTGGCTATCAAGGCGGTAAAGATACAATTCAAAGTGTTGGTGTTGACCTTTAAAGCCCTAAACGGCCTCAGTCCAGTATACCTGAAGGAGCGTCTCCACCCCCATCATTCTGCCCGGACACTGAGATCCAGTGCTGAGGGCCTTCTGGCGGTTCCCTCGCTGAGAGAAGCCAAGTTACAGGCAGAGGGCCTTCTCGGTGGTGGCACCCACCCTGTGGAGCACCCTCCCACCAGATGTCAAAGAGAAAACCAACTACCAGACTTTTAGGAGACGTCTGAAAGCAGCCCTGTTTAGGGAAACTTTTACTATTTAATAGATTATCGAATTTTAGCATTCTGTTGGAAGCCACCCAGAGTGGCTGGGGATACCCAGCCAGATGGGCGGGGTATAAATAATAAATTATTGTTGTTATTATTGTCCCAGCTCCCCTTCTTGGATAAAACTTTTAAAGCGTTGGAAACATTCCAGGGGAGCTGCTTCCTGGAGGTGATTTGAATCCAGCGAGGCATTTACAGCACAATAAAAAGGGAAGACTGATCCAAACGAATGGGAATGCTCAGCAAACACTAGAGGAACTTTGAAAGACTTCATCCTAATTTGTAAAATTGCACCTGGTTTTTTTTTACCCCTAAAGCTAAAATGTATACACACTGAACAGCTTACATCCTATCATCCCCTGGATGGGTTGAAAAATTAGGCAGAAACTGTCTGCCTGGAAGTGTCAGATTGCATCCCTGTATGGGTTACTGTCAAACGCCAATCCTGCTCTGCTTGCCTGCTGTTCTGGAGCTTCCTTTCACTACTCCTGCAAAATCAGTTGGTGGTGGGATGACTGGGTTCATCAATCACAGGGTATTTTGTAGTGAACTCCTGCTGCGACCTTTCATTGGCGACCACTTGGGATGCCATGAAATTGGTCATCAGAGGAGTCTGTGTTAGCGGAACCTCAGCCATCAAAATAATCCACAGAAGCGGAACAAGAATATCTGGTGAAGGAAACTGGAGAACTGGAACTTAAACATGAAAAAGGACACTTCTTTTTAAAACAGTCAGAATTAAGACTGCAAAAATTCCCACACAACTAATGTATGTCAATCACAAATATGAACTTGGCGGTTAATTTCTAAATGACTTGTAAACCAAATTGCAAAGAAACCAAGCTCTTCTCATACCAACTGCTCAATATTCTCAATAGAGAGGTTACATTAAGTAATATGTTTGAATGTTGAATGTATATGTCTAGAGACAATGGATAAAACAAACACAATTAGCTGTACTGCTGCATAACTGTTGAATGGTTATTTGATATTAGTATTTGTTTAAAAACCAATAAAAATTGTGGGTTTTTTTTAAAAAAATAAAAAACGAAACAGTAGAAAAATTGGTTCTGTACAGAACCAGAAGAGGAAGCTTTGCTTTGCCCTTAGTGAAATGAGCAACATTTTTGCAGACCTCTGTACAACTCTATGTTCACCCAAAGAACAAATGGTGGAGCTATAAAGATATTTTACTACAAACAACTGGTATGCCACCATTGACTGAAAAGCATAAAGTATATCTAAACCAAAATATCTCAAGCAAAGAAGTGATTGAAGCCATCAAGCAATTAAAGAAGCATAAATCCCCAGGCACTGGTGGCTTTAGAGATAACTTTTATAAAATAAATGGGGGGGGGGGGAAACCAACCCCTCATCTTGCCAACTTATTTACTGACCTCATGTAACAAGGTTCTATACCTCCTTCATGGTTCTATTCTAAGATTGTGGTACTCCCCAAACCAAGGAAGAAAGCCAAATTGGTGTAGTGGTTAAGAGTGGTGGACTCGTAATCTGGTGAACCAGGTTCGATTCCCCGCTCCTCCACATGCAGCTGCTAGTCACACTTCTCTGAAGTCTCTCAGCCTTACTCACCTCACAGAGTGTTTGTTGTGGGGGAGGAAGGGAAAGGAGATTGTTAGCCGCTTTGAGACTCCTTAGGGTAGTGATAAAGCGGGATATCAAATCCAAACTCTTCTTCTAACTCTTCTACACGGAATCATATCAGTCCATCCAGTAGCAGCCAATGAGGCAGCCAATTCAACACTCCCATCGTCACACCCTCACCAGGACAATCTCCTCGAGCCTCACTCCTTGCCCTCTTTGTAAGCTCCAACTGTCCACACTGGAAATAGTTAATTCCATTACGAAACGTATTCTACTGGACCAAGTAGGCTTTATGCGAGGGTGGCAAATACCTCACAGTATTCGAAGGCTCCTTAAATGCACTTTAGCAAGCAGTCACAAAACTCCTGGCTAGTCTTTCTTTAGACTCCTGTAAAGGCTTTGACAAGACCAGCTGCGATTTCCTGAAGACACTAATGACCAAAATAAACATGGGCGATTCCTTCATAAGGGCTGCAATGCTCATCCTGTGGCTAGGATCAAAGTAAATTCTTTTGTTCTTAATCAAGTTTCATCACTGGACCACCGAAGTGTGGGCGCTTGCTGACCTCAGCATCTTAGCATTCGTCGTGGAATCCCAAGACCACATGGGATCCACGCCACTGCAAATTTAGGACTATTTGGAGACCAGCTTGTTACTCTATCATGTCTCAGAGAGACTGGGAGCATGGGCTGCCTTTGCACTCCGGATAAATTGCAAGGGATTGGCTGGTGATGCATCCTTCTGGGATCCCAGGATCTACTTGATAATTGGACAGCCCCAAATCCTTCCTTCCTTGTCTGGGGGAAAGAGGCCGGGTTCTCACAAGGTGGTGGCAGCAGTAGCTGGCTCCCTACAGTGGTGTTGGACAGCTGGACACAAGGAAGAGGTGCAAGGGGTTTTTCCCGAGTCACCCTTCTCTACAAAAATGTCTTAATATTTGGCAAAACATGCTTCTTCCCTTTATACATGGGATCTGCGGAAATTAGGATTAGAAACAAGATCCAGTATGTGGAGGTCTGGAAACCCCTCACCTACAATTTATTTTGGAGCATTTCAACTTAAGCACCTTTACTCTTTAATCCACAACAGAAAGGATAAGCTGGGATGGTGCAGCTACTTCCCTCCCATTCTTCCTGAAAGACACACGTCTCTAACCCTTAACTCAAGATTGGGGAAGTCCCGGTTTTAAAAACCATCACACCTCCATCTCCATTGCTACTGCTTGCTTATCAAAAAAAGGTAAAAGGTAAAGGACCCCTGGACAGTTAAGTCCAGTCAAAGGCAACTATGGGGTGCGGCACTCATCTCGCTTCAGGTCGAGGGGGCCGGCGTTTGTCCACAGACAGCTTTCTGGGTCATGTGGCCAGCATGACTAAGCCGCTTCTGGCGCAACAAGACACCATGATGAGTGCCAGAGCACATGGAAACGGCATTTACCTTCCTGCCGCAGTAGTACCTATTTATCTAATCGCACTGGTGTGCTTTCGAACTGCTAGGTTGGCAGAAGCTGGGACAGAGCAGTGGAAGCTCACCCCATCACACAGATTCGAACTGCCGACCTTCTGATCAGTAAGCCCAAGAGGCTCAGTGGTTATCATCCAGGTTTAAAATTTAAGGGCTGGGAAGCAAGCTTCTACTTTGAGGCAATTAAATAAGTGAACGGGCACCAAGTGTGACTTTAAATTATTTGCACTGTGCTGCACAAGTGACCCAAAATTTTACTGCTTTTGAGACAAACGCTAAATGCTGTCAATGACATCCTCCGCCAAAAAAATGGTTTCTAAAACATTCAAGTTTGCACTTGTATAACGTTTGGGTTTGTTAACAAGGCACCAAAATAATGTGGAACCATGAATTAATTATTGTCAACACTGATGAGAAATGGGCTGCCACAGGAATGAAAAGGTCACAATGTTCTAGCTCAGCACAGATTATTCGTTGAGAATATTGAAGAAAGAATACCTTACAGTACTCCTATCAAATGTCATCTAGAATCTCCATGTTGGAGACTGGATAGAGAAATTGGCACCTACCTTCACATGAGGGGCCACTGCCCAATAGTACAGGTATTCTAGGTAATTGTATTTGATGAAATAATGTGGTAACTGGTCGGTCCCTCACTATGCCACCAGCACTGGAATTATTAAACTTATTGGAGAACATAAGCCATAACATTTTGTTTGAAGACCTAATATTACTTCTCTAAGCAGTTTGTTGATTGCAAATAGCACATAAGTGGCAGGTCCTAGAAAGACTTTCAATGAATTATCGGTACAGCGGGGTTAGGGCATACCAAAAAATGATGTATTTTCTATAACTTGGTACACTTTAGTTACAGGTGGGTAGCCGTGCTGGTCTGCCATAGTCGAAACAAAATAGAAAATTCTTTCCAGTAGCACCTTAGAGACCAACTGAGTTTGTTCTTGGTATGAGCTTTCGTGTGCATGCACACTTCTTCAGATACACTTTGGTACACTTTAGCTAGTTATATCAGCACACATGGATTGGAAAGACACACCAAACAATTTACTGTTTATACAGTGAGTTATACCTGTACTGGACCCATACCATCCTTTGTACCACATTTGTACTTGTGCGCATGATTGCCCTGATTGCATTATTCTGTTTTTTTATTATTATTTTCAAAAAACCTTAGCACCATGCTGGTTGGGAAAAGCTTATCTTATTAATATTTCTGTTTATTATGATCATTAAATTCATTACCCGTCCATCACCAGCAAGTTCCGGGTCAGATTACAATTTAAAATTCAGAATTAAAAACAGTTAAATCAGATGACAGTCACGGAAACAGGGTGAAAACACACACCTCAGGCGTCAAAAACCCTGGGTCAAAAGCGGTGCGTCTTCCACATTCCCCAAAAACTGTAGGAAGCCAAATGCACCTCTGAGTTTCACAGCTTAAGAGGCTGCCACAAAGAATGCCTTCTCATCCACCGCCTATAAACTTCTGAGGAAGGTAGAACAACCAAGAGGATGCCCTCTGCTGATTTTGGCACTGGGCATGGTCTGGAGAAAAGGAAACAGTCCTTTTCAGGCTCCTGTTAAAAAGGCACAGGAGCAGAGAGCTTGGTACAAATGATGGCGACCTAACGGATCTGGAGTACAGGCATCCAAATTTGCAATCTGGGGACTGTTTCTCTCTTTAGAACTGCCAACACAAATGGTGAGGCTTGGGCCTGAGGCGTCCTCAGCCGCCACCACCACTGAGCAGCAATGAGGGGGAGAGTTGGAGAAGCACGTCCTTGCCTGAGGGAGATGTGAAGCAGCCGCCAAGGAAGGAGGCAGTTCTGTCAGTGCTGTCGTATGGATGCATAGCTGCCCACTGCTCAGCTTTGCCCTATGCTGCCCGGTGGTATCCGTGACCCCTGCGTTTGGCAGTGAAGGGCACAGCTCACCAACCGGACCAGCAGCTACCCATCTCCACAGCGCAGGCAGAACCTGGCCTGTTCGTGTCCACCTTGTGCCTAGGAGAAATTAAGTTCAGTTCACATTGAAAAGGCGAGACTTCCTCGTTCACCTTTCCCAAAATGGCTTCCCCCAGAAAATTCTGGGATCTGTGGTTTGCTGAGAGCTGTTAGGAGATCCCGGTTCTGCTCCTAGAGTCGGAATTTCCAGAGTTCCTTGTGAAGAGCGATTGATTGCTAAACCACTCTAGGAACTGTAGCTCTCCGAGGTCTCCTAACAACTCTCAGCACCCTTAACAAACTACAGCTCCCAGAATTATTTGGGGGAAGCCATGCCTGTTTAAGGTGCTCTAATGTATGGTGCTCAACATAAAAAAACCTAAGATCATGGCCACTGGTCCCATCACCTCCTGGCAAATAGAAGGGGAAGAAATGGAGGCAGTGAGAGAGTTTATTTTCTTGGGCTCCATGATCACTTGGGCTCCGTGACAGCAGTCATGAAATTAAAAGACTCCTGCTTCTTGGGAGAAAAGCAATGACAAACCTAGACAGCATTTTAAAAAGCAAAGACATCACCTTGCCGACAAAGGTCCGTATAGTTAAAGCTATGGTTTTCCCAGTAGTAATGTATGGAATTGAGAGCTGGACCATAAAGAAGACTGATCACCGAAGAATTGATGTTTTTGAATTATGGTGCTGGAGGAGACTCTTGAGAGTCCCATGGACTGCAAAAAGATCAAACTTATCCGTCCTTAAAGAAATCAGCCCCGAGTGCTCCCTGGAAGGACAGATCCTGAAGTTGAGGCTCCAGCATTTTGGCGACCTCATGAGAAGAGAAGACTCCCTGGAAAAGACCCTGATGTTGGGAAAGATGGAGGGCACAAGGAGAAGGGGACGACAGAGGATGAGATGGTTGGACAGTGTTCTCAAAGCGACTGGCATGAGTTTGGCCAAACTGCGGGAGGCAGTGGAAGACAGGAGTGCCTGGCATGCTCTGGTCCATGGGGTCACAAAGAGTCGGACACGACTGAACGACTGAACAACAACTATGTATGATGTGAATTTAGCCTTAGTTAGACGGTGCCGCTACAGGCGGGTTGCTTGGCTGATAAACGGATAACCCCAGCGGAGCCAGTAAAAAGATTAATATGGGATGGCGGTGGAGGCAGAATCAGGTCTGCTGTTGTTGTATTAATCATATCACTGCCTTTGTGTTCCTTCACAGCAGGGTTGGCCTACTGGGAAAGGCTAGATTTTTTTGTTTTCTTGACCTAGGCAACTTTCATTGTGATGTAAATTGATACTCCAGCCTTAAAGGGCTTTCAATTACAGCATTTCATCCCTTTTTATTTAAAAAACAAAACAAAACAGACAAGCTACAGTTTAAAGCGCTGTTAGAAAACCTAGCAAGAAGGCTCCCCAGGAGACATCCAAGCCGAGGCTGTGAAGACGGACGAGGACTATAGGTTTGCTGGGTTCATTGCAGGACACCAGGACGGCACTGAAGGAATAGCAGGTGGGCATGCAAGGTTGCCAACTTCTCTTCTGGCAGGGCTCCTGCGACTTTGGCAGCTGTGGGACGAACAAAACATTCAACAAGCGAAGCTTCGACTGGCAGGAAAATGCCGCGGCGAGAAAAGCCTTCACGCTTAACTCTTTGCCGGTTATACAGGTGTTGAAATGCACAAGAGCTCTGCCAGAATGTCGTCCACAGGAAGAAAATAGTCCAGACTCGGGGCAAGACCCAGGACATTTCGCCGCCTGATGCAAAGGGCAAGATGGCTTCCTTCCCCATTCTATGTACAGAAGTCAAATCTTATTCACGACTAGTGATGGGATAGCATCCTTTGCCACACCTGAGGCAGCTGGCTAGTTTCGTGCCTCAGGGCAGCTGTAAGACAGGCATAGGCAAACTCGGCCCTCCAGATGTTTTGGGACTACAACTCCCATCATCCCTGACCACTGGTCCTGTTAGCTAGGGATGGTGGGAGTTGTAGTCCCAAAGCATCTGGAGGGCCGAGTTTGCCCATGCCTGCTGTAAGACATATATTTATTACTATTTCTTTACTCAATTTATATCCCGCCTTTCCTCCTGAAAGAACCCAGGGCAGCCAAAATATCAATAATAATATTAAAACTAAATAAAAATAAAAACCTGTTAAAAACATTCTAAAGACAGCTAAAAACATTACAGTGGTACCTCAGGTTACAGACGCTTCAGGTTACATACTCCACTAACCCAGAAATAATAGCACGGGTTAAGAACTTTACCTCAGGATGAGAACAGAAACCTCATGGCGACAGCAGGAGGCCCCATTAGCTAAAGTGGTACCTCAGGTTAAGAACAGTTTCAGGTTAAGAACGGACCTCCAGAACGAATTAAGTTCTTAACCCAAGGTACCACTGCCAGGAACAGGGTCTTTTGGCCACCGAATACCTAGGTAAACAATGTTATTAGGTTTCTACTGAAAGTCAATAGAGAGGAGACAGAAGCACATCGCCAGGCAGGCCATTCCATGAATGGGGAAGTGCCATTGAAAAAGTCCTGGTACATATCCTCCAACAGTTCTCTGAGGAAAATACGACTGTCGTAACACAACCGTTCTGCCCAGCCTGTTGTCTTCCGGAAAAGGTGGGAGACAGAGGGGGATAAGCTGGGTTTGTGCCCACTGAGCATCCACCCCCCCAAAAAAAAAATACACCAAAAAAGATTACGCTGTTCCTCCCCCTGGCTTTCCCCCAAGGCAACCAGCACAACTTTCGGCATCTCGTTGATTAAAGTTTTACACAGCACTTTTAACGCACAAATCGCTTTCCGCAATATTTAATTCGTCCTCCCAGAACCCCGTGAATTTTCTATATTTGTTCCCACTTAAGCAGGTAACTGAGGTTGAAGAACTCCATGCCTAGATATAGGGATTTAGTCATGTAGGGACTGAGCATTCGATTGCTCAGGTTCAGGGTGTAAATTCAGAAAGCACCAAGTGGTCCAATTTATCCCAGGACAAGCGGCAGGTAAGGGATATTACAATGCTCCGTTCCTCCCTTCAGGAAAATAAAAAACAAAAGTCTCTGCGTATGTGCAAAACGAGCATGTTAGGCAGAGAGGTTAGATTTAGCTTCTCCGTAACGTGCCAGGGAGGATTCTTCCCGCCCATGGGGGATTATTTAAAAATGGACCCCCACCCCAAACATAACAGCACACTTGCAGCCCAAAATAGTACAGTCCAAAGGAAGCTTTACCTCTTGATTATATTAAATGGCCCTCAGGAGGGCAGAGCAGATATACACACAAAATACACAGAGAGATAAATTTGTTGTGCATAAAGATTTTGTTGCCCACAAGGAGGTTTTTGTAGGAGACAAGATAACAGACCTTCAGCTTACGAGAGAGAGATAAAGGAGGGGAGATAGAGCAATAAATAAAGCAAGGAGCTGCTACTGTTTAATGTGAGTAGGTGGGAATGAATTAGGGTTCTCTGACATTTTTTTTCTATTTATAATACACGGCTTAAATTCTCCTTCTATTGTTCACCCACCTTCCTCTCTGCGCCCCAACCCCAACCCCCAATCAACTCTTTCCATGTCTTTCTGAAGGCAGCCCTGTTTAGGCAAGCTTTTAATCATAGAGTTGGAAGAGACCACAAGGGCCATCCAGTCCAACCCCCTGCCAAGCAGGAAACACCATCAAAGCATTCCTGACAGATGGCTGTAAAGCCTCCGCTTCAAGACCTCCAAAGAAGGAGACTCCACCACACTCCTTGGCAGCAAATTCCACTGTCGGACAGCTCTTACTGTCAGGAAGTTCTTCCTAATGTTTAGGTGGAATCTTCTTTCTTGTAGTTTGAATCCATTGCCCCGTGTCCGCTTCTCTGGAGCAGCAGAAAACAACCTTTCACCCTCCTCTATATGACATCCTTTGATATATTTGAACATGGCTATCATATCACCCCTTAACCTTCTCTTCTCCAGGCTAAACATACCCAGCTCCCTAAGCCGTTCCTCATAAGGCATCGTTTCCAGGCCTTTGACCATTTTGGTTGCCCTCCTCTGGATACGTTCCAGCTTGTCAGTATCCTTCTTGAACTGTGGTACCCAGAACTGGACACAGTATTCCAGGTGAGGTCTGACCAGAGCGGAATACAGTGGTACTATTACTTCCCTTGATCAAATGCTATACTCCTATTGATGCAGCCCAGAATTGCATTGGCTTTTTTAGCTGCTGCATCACACTGTTGACTCATGTCAAGTTTATGGTCTACCAAGACTCCTAGATCCTTTTCACATGTACTGCTCTCAAGCCAGGTGTCACCCATCCTGTATTTGTGCCTTTCATTTTTTTTGCCCAAGTGTAGTACTTTACATTTATCCCTGTTAAAATTCATCTTGTTTGCTTTGGCCCAGTTCTCTAAATGTTAAGGTCATTTTGAATTGTGATCCTGTCCTCGGGGGTATTAGCCACCCCTCCCAATTTGGTGTCATCTGCAAACTTGATGGATTATTGTATTTTAATATTTTATTGGAAGCCGCCCAGAGTGGCTGGGGAAGCCCAGCCAGATGGGCGGGGCACAAATAAATAAATAAATAAATATTATTATTCTATCTATTTCTGCTTTGGGTGCCCAGGTCTTCCCAAGGCGGTCATGAAAAGAGGGGGAAACAATACAAGACGTCCCTGCATAATTAACAAACGGGAAAATAAAGCAACAACAAAGAAATGACAAAAAAAACAAAAACAAACCCACAGTTGACAGAGAACTTCTAAAGCTGCTTAAAAAGGTTAACAAACAAAAAAAAAAAAACAGAGAGCCTGGAAGAATTTGAAAGCACTCAGCCTAGCAACAAAATAATTTCAGCATAAACAACAGGCTAGCAAAACTCCAGGAACAGAGTGTTCCAAAGAAGGTGTAAAAATACGATTTTACTCCACAGATTCTTTGGATAAAGGCCGTATATTAACAATTTATAATATTTTGGTCCAGAACCTTTCCACATTCAGCTTCACCTGGATGTCCATGAGTTCTAGAGCTATAAGAGAATTCCCTCCCTCTATTTTTCGACTTCCCCTATTTCACGAATAATTTTTATAAACTTTCTGTCATGTGTCTATTATTGCACCCAGGTCGTAAAACCCAAACTTAATGGAAACTTGGTTTCTCTGCAATTATTGGACTGGGTGCTCATGAAAAAATTAACCCACAAATCACAATAACAAATAAGTAAGTCCGACAAGTTTTGTGCTGTTTGGCTCAGATTTATTAGATATGCCGCGACAAAAAGACATGCCGGCATCTCACAGCTATCTATGGAAAGACGCTTAAATGTGATGGACATTTTGATTGGAATTGCTTTCAATACAGGCATGATATGTTGCACTGATCTGCAGGGGTGGGAGTTGTTTATGTTGCTTATACTTGAAATTTAATAATAAAAAAGCTTTTCTTTTCTTTTTAACCATCCTGAAGAGGCACCCCAACCAAAAAGACATTGTCCACAATTTGACAGAGCCTTCGGAGACTTAGGCTGCGCACACACATTACCTTTGAAGTACATTCAAAGCACATTATTTCCCTCACAGATTTCTGAAAATTATGGTTTGCTAAGGGTTGCTGGGAATTCTAACTCTGTGAGGGGCAAAACTACATTGCCCAGAATTCTTTGAGGGGAAAGAACGTCCTTTGAATGTGCTTTTAATGCACAGTGTGTACACAGCCTGGAATATGCCTCTCTCCTTTGGTAGAACACGGTACTGGTTTTTCAGACTATCCACTTTCATGGAAGTTTTTCCACACTGGTCTGTCTGCTGAGGAAACTTTGCACTATTGAGGATTCCGCAAAGCATTCTGAGGCCTAAGACATTTTGCTGCCTGAGACAAAATATAAAATGGTGCATCCCCTCGTTCCCCCATACAACTCTTAAAAGTGCAGGAGCCCCATCATTTTCTTCCTTTCTTTCTTTCTTTCTTTTTAACATCTGTCTACTCTAACAACCACCCAGCAAAGTAGGTCAAACTGAAAGAAAGCCACTGGCCCTGCCCAGTTGCCCAAGGAGCTTCATGGCAAAGTATAGATTTGAACTCAGGTCCCAATCTGACAGGAATCAACTGCATGTGGAAGGAGACCCTATGAGAAAGGGAAATGGTGCTGAGGAAACCGGGGAAGACCTTGTAGGGGACCAAAAAAAGGGGGGGTTCTGGGATATGTTTTAAAAAAGAAAAAGAATAATTGTTTAAAAAAAAAATTAAGTTATTAAGTGTATCCACACCCACATAAACACACATTTATATCCCACGTTTTCTCCAAAGAGATCACGGTGGCTTACACACTTCTCCCCCAGTTCATTTTTGTGCTCGCAACAACCCTGTGAGGTAGATCAGGCTGGGAGACGACGACTGGCTCAAAGTCACTCAGTGGGATTCAGGGCTGGGTGGGGATTTGAACCTTGGTCTCCCAGGTCCGAGTTCAGTAGTCCTGCACTCAAACCTCTACTCCACACTGATTAACATATATTTCATACTCTCACACATATTTAAATTAATCTAACCAATTAGTCAGCCTGCTTTCCCACGTTGAACTGGCACCACACAGAGAAGGCATGCATGTAGGGCTGCCGAAAGTCCAGGTTTTCCCAGACACATCCGGAAATCAGGCCGCAAAATGGCGCCCGGGCGGATTTTTGATGAATCAGCAAAATGTCCAGGAAAACCCGGGTGTATGGCAAGTAGGGTGACTTTTCTTTATGGCAACCCTTCATGCGCGAGGGGGGGAGAGATTAATTAATGGGGGACAGTAAAACTTGTCTGCCATTACTGATATTGTCCCTGAGGAACCCCCAGTATGAACCCAGGGTTCTCCCCGAACACCATTTGAGAGAACCACCGGGGTGGAGCATCTTGTTACCTAAGCTGTGCCCACGAAACAAGACAAGGCATAAATCTGGGAGTCTGCTCTTTATGGGTGCCCACAGAGCACATAATTCAGACACAAGCTAGAGGGCATCTTATTTGTGGCTATAGCTGTGCTGTTGGGTCTTCAGCACTCGTCATGTTTGTGAGATAATCCTCATGTGTGCCCAGAACCGTTTTTCAGAGACATAGAGGCAGCGTGATAGAAGTATTGCTGCCTCCGGATGCACAAATTCATTTTCCTGCCGGTCCCACTGCGATCCCCGGTCAAAGGAGCTTTGAATATCTTCCCTTACTTTCTATAATTCATTCTGCTTCTAGACACAGCACAGCAAGGCACGGAAGCTCTGCTCAAGTCCTTCTACCTACTGGGTTCCTTTTTGGCTTTACAAATGCCACGCGATATATCGCTCACAAGCTTTCGAAGCAACTTTCATAACCATAAGGCAGGTGTGGGGAGCCTGTGGGGAACTTCCCAAAGTTGCTGGACTACAATTCCCATCAGCTCCGGCAAGCATGGTCAGGGATGATGGGCGTTGTAGTCCAACAGCGTCCAAAGGACTTAGGTTCTCCATCTGTGGGCTAGAGACTAGGACTGAGCAATATAGTGATGTATCATCCAAAACCAGTTTTAAGTCCATATCGTGATATCGGTTTCATAATATTTGACCTGGCAATATATTGCAAATCATGATGTTTGTGTGCGTGCTATGCAAAAATCACGATGCGAGAAAAACCATGAAGCTTGCCAATGCCTCTATGTAGCTCCATCCTTATTTCAGGCATTGTGATAGATCGGAATACAATGGAACCTCAGTTTTCGAATGCTTCGGAAGTCTAACATTTCGGCTTTCGAAGCCAACAACCCAGAAGTGGATGCTTCTGTTATCAAATGTGCCTCGGAAGTCGAACGGCCAGGGGTGTAGCAAGGTAAATTGGTACCCGGGGGCAATTTTTTTTTGTCAACCTCCCCCCAGAGGCGTAGGAAGGTCAGGTGGTACCCGGTGCAGAAAATTTCTTGTCACCACCCCCTCCATTGATTCCCCCCCCCCCCCGCCAAAATGGTTTTACATTATTTCATTTTTTCTTACAAAGGAATAATAACAAGTAATAATTAAAAAAAACTTTTATTTATATCCTGCCCTCCCCGGCCAAAGTCGGGCTCAGAGTGGCTAACATCAGATACATAACATTGGTATAAAATCAAACAATAATTAAATTACCTCCTAAAAACATCTCAAAATCAAATTAAAGTCTAATTAGTTGGCTTTTCACAGGGTTAAGGTTGGGAACAGTAAGTGCTCCACTGAACTGAAATTTCAGCCTTCACGACATAGGAAAACAGCCAAGTAAACAGCTATTTTGGTGGAGGAGGGTCAAGATATTAACCAATATGCATGACATTTCATATATAGCTATATAATCCCTAGTGTAGTAAAATAAGACCTTTGAAGCAGGCATTTTTTAAAAAAAAAAGTTTTTATGAACCACCCTAGTAGGGCAGTACAGTCGTACCTCGACTTACGAATTACTTGACATACGAATTTTTCGACTTACGAATGAAAAAACTGCCCGCATGCCTATGGATTTTTCGACATCCGAAGGACATCCGCTGGCGGTTTTAGATGGGGTTTACTCGACTTATGAATTTTAGATGCGGTTTACTCGACTTACGAATTTTTCCGAATTTTTCGTTTCCAATGCATTCCTATGGGGAAATCGCTTTTTTCGACTTACGAATTTTTCGACCTACGAATGTGCATTCGGAACGGATTAAATTCGTAAGTCGAGGTAACACTGTAATTGTTCCTTGATCATTTCTCACCCCCTCCATTATGGAACATGGGGTGGCCCGCCCCCTACGCCCCCCCCTTGCTACGCCCCTGCGAACAGCTTCCAAGGCACACTTCTCCATTTTCTCAATTGCAATTGCCAACTGGCAATTGCGCCTCGGTTGTCGAACGTTTCGGAAGTTGAACGGTCCTGTGGAACGGATTACATTCGACAACCAAGGTTCCACCGTATCGTGATGTTTAGCCGGTGATATTATCACGATGTTGAAAAACACATAATCTTTTTAAAAGAAAAAACCCCAAAGTAAAAATATCTAAACACTTATTTATGAAACTGCAACTTTTGTACAGTCATAGCCACCCTGACTGGTCTATTTACACTGGAGGGGCAGGCTATGAATGCTCCAGTTAATCAATACGTTACCCTGAATAAAAAGAAGTGGTTGCTACTTATCACTCCAGGGAAGGGGGCAGCTCAGTGACACAGCATCACCATGCAGGAGGTCAAGGTTCATTCCAGGTAGCGCTGAGAGAGACACCCCCCCCCACACACAAAAATTAGAACCGTAAAGAGCAACAGCTAGCCAAGCATAGACAATACATTGTATCAGTGGTCCGTTGCAAGTCCCTATGCTCTCCTGCAATAAGTGAGCTCAGCCTGTTGCTCCTCACACCAAGGCATGGGCATAGCCAAGATTTATGTTGGGGGGAGGGAGGACACCCACCTGTCATCACCCTCTCTCTGGCTCTGTCTGTCGCTTAGTCGGGTTGGCAGTTGCATCGCTAGAATGCAGCACAACACCATCCAAGAGACCACAGCGAGCATTTCAATTTCAATTTTTCTGATCATTTGTACTTTTAGTGAAGTCTTTGTATTTATTTACTTGGTTTACCGGGGCGGGGGCAGCTGCCCAACTATGCCCAGGCACCAAGGAGAAGGTTCAAGTAACCTTTAGCCATATAAGTAAGTGAGGTGCATAAAAAGCATGGGTGGGGTTATACCGATACGGGGAAGTGGACAGAGCCCCTGGATCATTGCCAATTCCCTATGCTACCCAGCCGAGGGGCCGTTTCACCACATTGGCGCATGGCAGCTGCAGAGAGAGAGAGAGGGTGTGTGTGTGCAAAACATAACCACATCAGGTTCAGCCCCTGGCAAGCCACAGCTATGGGTCATGAGCTAGATTCCTTTTTTCAGCAAACTAGAAGGCTTTCCTCACAGCCCTGCCCAGCCCATACTGAACTGGTGGCGAGAAAAAGAGACCCTAAACCTGGCGCGTTTCCTCCATCAAATGTTAGGAGGTAAGTTGTATTACAGCGGTTCTTAGCAGGAAGTCCCCGATTAGCTGTGGGCAAAGCCCTGGTAAGAGTTTAATGGGATCAAAGGCCTCCTGCGCTCCCAGCTGCAATCCTAGCAAGGAGAAGGCTGCGGAGATAATCAGCTTACGGAGATGCTGGTAGTGGCTTCGTCCCCCTGCGCGGACTCATTTCCTAGACCTGCGGCCTTTACCCTTCCCAGACCCAACAAGCATCTTTAACCTTCACCCTGCAACGCAGGGGCTTTACTTATGTACAGGCTCAACAGACAGATCATCAAACTCGGCATGTGTATATATACATATCATTGTTTATAAAGATCTCCCGGTCCTAGGAGTTCAGTTATCAAGCGACAGCCGAGACCACTTTGTCCGTGCCGCTCTCCTCAGCTCCTGCGCTTACAGAAGGGCTGAAGTCTTGCAAATGATCAAAGCAGACTCATATCCCAACTCCTGTAAAACATGCTTTCCTTGAAGACATCCCCCCCCCCGTTTACCACTTCAGTTTGGAAGTGGGGTTCACAAGCTACAGAAGCTGCCTTATATTAAGTCAGAGCATCCTGATCAAGTTTGCAGATGACACCAAAATGGGAGGGGTGGCTAATACCCCTGAGGACAGGATCACAATTCAAAATGACCTTAACAGATTAGACAACTGGGCCAAAGCAAACAAGATGAATTTTAACAGGGATAAATGTAAAGTACTACACTTGGGCAAAAAAATTGAAAGGCACAAATACAGGATGGGTGACACCTGGCTTGAGAGCAGTACATGTGAAAAGGATCTAGGAGTCTTGGTAGACCATAAACGTGACATGAGTCAACAGTGTGATGCAGCAGCTAAAAAAGCCAATGCAATTCTGGGCTGCATCAATAGGAGTATAGCATCTAGATCAAGGGAAGTAATAGTACCACTATATTCTGCTCTGGTCAGACCTCACCTGGAATACTGTGTCCAGTTCTGGGCACCACAGTTCAAGAAGGATACTGACAAGCTGGAACGTGTCCAGAGGAGGGCAACCAAAATGGTCAAAGGCCTGGAAACGATGCCTTATGAGGAACGGCTTAGGGAGCTGGGTATGTTTAGCCTGGAGAAGAGAAGGTTAAGGGGTGATATGATAGCCATGTTCAAATATATCAAAGGATGTCATATAGAGGAGGGTGAAAGGTTGTTTTCTGCTGCTTCAGAGAAGCAGACACGGGGCAATGGATTCAAACTACAAGAAAGAAGATTCCACCTAAACATTAGGAAGAACTTCCTGACAGGAAGAGCTGTTCGGCAGTGAAATTTGCTACCAAGGAGTGTGGTGGAGTCTCCTTCTTTGGAGGTCTTGAAGCGGAGGCTTGACAGCCATCTGTCAGGAATGCTTTGATGGTGTTTCCTGCTTGGCAGGGGGTTGGACTGGATGGCCCTTGTGGTCTCTTCCAACTCTATGATTCTATGATTCTAAGATAAAGTGTTGGCAGCCATCTGTCTTGAGAGACAATGGAGTGCGCCTCCGGGGGTGAAATTGAACCTCTGCGTCAGCATTGCCAAAGTGACTCGGGGTGCAAGCTTGGGCAGTGTGCATGGAGGTCCTGGGCTGCCCAGGTGACAAGACCCCCCTCTCAGCCTCACTGACGTGGGTCCAAAGGAAAGCAGAGCAATACACTTAGCCCCAGCTTGGCTGCAGGAGTTGCCGGAAGGAGGAATACAAGGTGACATCCAAATGTCTTAGGGGACTAAGCTCCAGATTTGTGCGGGGTTTATTCCTTAGGCATTTATTCTCCCGAAGATATCCTGCAAGGCAGCAGAGGTTTAGGACCAGTTTTCCTTCTCCTGGCATGAACAGGGCCTGGAAAGAACAGGGCAAGAGGCAAGCATGGGTGAGCCCTTGGCCCTCCCTTCCATTCTGAAGTGGTACAGCCGAGACACAGGTATGCCACCTCAATGGCAATGAAACTCCTGTTGTAAACAGTAGCAGTTTCTACCCAGTCACTGGGTCAGGGAGCCTGAAAGCCAAATCCTTGAGGTCAGTTCTGCATATACGGCTTGGGCCCAGGCTAGCTGAAAGATTGTATCTCCTTATATGAATCTGCCCTAGTGCTAAGATGCCCAAGTGAGAACCTCCTCTCAGTCCCATCAACTTCAGAAGCCCGGCTGGTGATGACATGAGAATGAGGCTTTTTGGTGGCCGTTCCCATACTGCAGCATTCGCTCCCAAGAGAGGTTGGACTGGCTCCCTCTTTGTTATCCTTCCTGTTCAGACAGACCTTTGGAAACTAAGGATCAGGGCTGCTGGGTTTCAGTTTCTGATTCTAAATGTGTTCTGATGTGTTTTAAGTTTTGTTTCTAACCAGTTTGCATTTTTATAATTTATATATACGTTTTTAAATGTTGTAAGCCGCCAGGAATCCCAGTTCGGAGGAAAGGCAAGACATAAATATATTACACAAACAAACGAATGAATGAATGAAGCACTCTAGCCTAGTAGCCACAGGCAACAAGGAATTGCATTAGAGCTGGCAGAGGAGGGACAGAGCATTCTTGTCAACTGATATGTTGGGCACAGAGGACAAAGTGGCCAAAGGAGGGAAAATTTGAAAGTTCAGGTATGCTTCAACTGTGGCCAGTTTGCAATGAGAGGCCATTCTGCACATGCGCTGAAGCTCTCTCTTTAAACAAATATTCCAGTCCAAGCACGGATGCCTGGTATTAAAAAAAACTAGCCCTGTTGCAAGTCAAGTTGGCACCCTAAAAATGCCAGTACTGGAAAAATGCAATCTGATTTCCTCTGCCACAGATACAGTATTTTAAAAGGAAGCCCAGAGCTCTCTATGACAACTCCCTTCTCCGGAAGCTTCGCAGCATCAAGGCGGCAGCACCCATCAATTCCACTACATCCAGCCACTGCCCCCGAGGGGAAAATAAATGTTAGAAACCAAGAAATCACACGCAAGTCTTCAAGCAAGCATCAACGCATGATCTGCTCCAGTCTGCATGCCCGGCTCAATATGCCATCTGAGCACAATCCTGTTCTACAGGCTGCATCTTGGCAAATCAGGCAGTAAGAACTACCATATCCCAAAATGACCAGCCGGCCCTCTCGTTTTCCATGGTATACTGCAAAACCACCACTGCAGGAAGTAAACATGTACCTTAAACCCTCCACTATTTCCAATCCACCGTCTCATAGCTTGGGGGGGGGGCACATGAAGTTTGACAGGGATTTCACCTCCCTAGTGATAAAGAACTTTCTTTCTTTCCCTTCCTCCCTCCCTCCCTTCCTCCCTTTATATTTGATTAATTTTCAGTATTTTTAGCATATACAGCCAAAACACAATTTCAACTTTTCTCTTATTTTTGTCGACTTCCAACCCCTTTTCCCCATGGCGTTGTTGTTTCTCCCCTTCTGCTTCACCCCGTCTATCAAATCATAACCACGATATTATAGACAGAAAATACTTTCTGTGCCCTTCCGTTCTGCACTTCCTGTGCTGGAGTTCAGCAGCATAGAGTTTATTATATTACTTGCTTATTTACTTATTCCATTTCTATCTCACCTTTTTCTTCAAGGAAGCTCAAAGTGACATACATGGTTCTCCCCTTCAGTCAATTAATTTATTGCTTAATCAATCAATGGATGGATGGATGGATGGATTGGCCTTTTGCTGACCAAACTACCAGGAAGGTCAGTTCAATTGTATGTTAAATATCTAATGGAGGATAAAATCCCAACAGTATCACTGGCAGAGGTGTTGCTTACTATCTGTAGCAGTGAGAAGAAGTGAGCAAATTCACGCCTGAACCTGGAAGAACAATCTTCAGGGCCTCACTCAGCATTATCGAAGCTTTATACAACCGTTCTCAACCTGTGTTGCTGTGAGATTTCCCTGCACAGCATGCTTTTTAAAGTGTTTGATGTACTGCCTGCAATAAATTGATGGATTGTTCTGTTCAGTATCAGAGGTCTTCCACCAGTAGTTCAGGACCCACAGGGAGGAAGTGTGGCCATCCCAGATGGGTCAAGGCAATGGCTGATGCTGCCATGTTGGACTCCAAGCTAAGGCTGACCAAACCAAAGGAGCATTTCATGCAGTTTCTGGGCTAGAGCATCTTCTTCAGACAAGACACTCAGTTTCGCAATGGGTCAAGAGATAGTCAAGATCCTTTCCCCCCCAATAAAAACAGCATTTCTGGCCAACAACTTGCCCCACCTTCCTAGAGCTACGTCTTTATTGCGGGAGCTTTTCTATGGAGCAAGGGACATTCTGCTTGCTTTCCAGTCTGTCTCGACGGCTTTCTAGACTTCTCCCAGAATGGAAGTGCTTTGGGGGTTGGAATGCCGAAGTGTCTCCTTCTGCAGGTAGCTTGGTTGCCCAGCAGTTGACATCATGGCAGCAACAGGGGGACCCAGGAGGTGACCACAGAAGTCTAGCTGCAGGATATGAGAATTTACAGACCCTCCAAGTGTCCCTATTTTCCAGGGACAGACCAGGATTTACAGAATCCATCCGGTTTTCCGATTTGATCCCGGAACGTCCCGCTTTTCTTTAGGACACCCCTATTTTCATCGGAGAAACGTTGGAGGGTATGGAGTTATGCAACCTCCAAGCCAAGGAGATATCCCTGTAGAAGACATCTGAAGGCAGCCCAACAACAACAACAACAACTGAATAGGATGTCCCTATTTTCATCAAAGAAATGTTTGAGGGTAGAAGAAGCAGAGATAAAAACATCAGCCTCACTCCACTTCCTGCAATAGGGTTGGAATCAGGGGGAAGTTAATTTCTTGCTGGTTTTCATTTAGTAGTAATGCTAAGATGCCACTGTGTCCATTGCTCTGTGAATTCCCATTTTAAGATTCAATACTATGCCTCATTAGCATATTATAGTAAGTATAAATCAAAAGAGAATGTGGGAAAGCGGGTGGGCTTCGAGTCTGGAGAAGCTGAAGACCACCACTCTAGATTTTCCACTTGTTAAGTCTGAATTTTCTTTATCAGTGCATAGAAATGTTACATTTCTGAACTCCTACTTAGCCTTCCCCAACTTCTGGGAGTTTTGGACTACAACTCTCAGCTACGCTGGCAGGGGATGGTTGGAGGAAATCAGGTTGGGGAAAACTTACCTCACATCTTTTAAACTGCACACTTCTTCATGTATCTGAAGAAGTGTGCATGCACACGAAAGCTCATACCAAGAACAAACTTAGTTGGTCTCTAAGGTGCTACTGGAAGGATTTTTTTATTTTTTATTTTGTTTTGACTATGGCAGACCAACATGGCTACCTACCTGTAACTGAATCATTTAAACTGTTAAGGCTTATTAAATTGAGCAATCTGGTGTTTTGCTTTAGGGTTTTGGGGATTTTTTGGTAGGGAATTTCCCCACCATTTAGGGAAGCAATTGCTACCTGCAGCCTGAAGTGGTAAAGTCCTCTCCCATTCAAGGACTCTACCACCTCATTCCCAACACATTTTACTGCATGTGTAAGAAGAAAAGGAGTTAGGCTTATTCTCAGCAGGACAGAAACAGAGTACAACTGCATGCCTCAAACGCTTTCAAATTAAGAGGAATAACTGGGGATGTCGTGCCCAAAGACACCCCCCCCCCAAGCTTATGGTGCCAACACAGGGATAAAGCAATGGCAGAATTAAACAAAAACAGAACAGGCCTACACCCAATGAATTTGCCAAAGGCAGGGAACCAATGAAAAGCAGTCCCCATGCACCCAAATTGTAATGGTATTCTTTATTGTTGTTGTTGTTGTTGTTGTTGTTGTTGTTGTTGTTGTTGTTATTATTATTATTATTATTATTATTATTATTATTATTATTATTATTCCTCTCTAGAACCATCAATGTACTTGAGGGCAGCAGGCAGATCAGTCTGTGCCCCAAGCAGCTTACAGTCTAAATGTTGGCTGTGGGAGACAAAACAAAAAGAGAGGGACAAGAATAACAAGGGATAAACAGTGCCCCATGCAGATGTCAGTGCTTAGACTTTGGTATTTTTGCGACGGGGGCTGAGGGGTTAAGCCAAAAACTTCTCGGATACAAACATGCGGTCTGGGAATAGGGATTCAGAAGGAGGTGGAAGTGGACCCCACGTAGCATTCCAGGGAGATGTTCTGGATCATTTTCACAGCACAGCGCACATGTTGATCTCCTATTGTGGCGGGTCCTAAAATCGCCACCAGTGTCCAACGTCATGCGCATCCCTGTGCCCACCAGCTGTGCCTTCCTAACATGACCCACCAAGCTGAATTGCAGCCCCCACCCCCTGATTTGTTGCTGCTCAACAACACTGCCCCACCTGTGCAATCTTGGGCAGAAAGCAAAGCAGAGTTGTTTCTCCGCTGCTAGTGAACTGTAGAGTCACAAATCCCGCAGGCCCAGCCTAGACCCACGGAGAAGAGTGGGGAATGCTGTGGCCTCACAGGTGGCATTGGCCACAGCGGCTGGGGATGATGGGAGTTGTAGTCCAGCAGCATCTCTGGAGGGCCAGAGTTTCCACACTCCAGTCCTACACTGGGGGAAAGACTTATCTCCATTAAGGATTCCAACTCTTGAACCATGGTCACACCAAACATTTTTACCACTGTGGTATTACTTTAAACAGTTGTGGCTCCCCCTCCCAATGAATTCTGGGAGCTGTAGTTTGTTAAGGGTGCTAAGAGTTGTCGGGAGACTGCCCTACAGAGCTACAACCCCCAGAGTTCCCTGTGAAGAGGGAATGATCATTATTCCACTCTGGGACCTGAAGCTCCCATAATTCTTTGGGGGAAGCCATGACAGTTTATGGTCCTTCAAACGGAGCATGTGAATGCAGTCATGGAGACAGCCAGGCCACGAAACGTGCACATTTCCTAAGCAGGTGCCACAACAGACTGCAAACAAACAGCCAAGTTGTTGCCGAGGACCCAGAGCTCAACGCTGGCACCCTCCGGCCTCAGACGCTTGCATTTCCCTTACTACTTCTCATCCCTTCTTCCCCAGGGAAACTCCCCCTGAATAAAACAGCTCCCAGCAAACAGAGCAACGAAAGCTTGGATGAGGAAATGAGACCTTTGTGAGCTCCCTGGCACCCAGAAATGCCACTATCCTTTCTCTTTCGCTTCCTGAGCCACACAGAGAGACGTTAAACACACAGAGAGACACAAACCCATGCACCTCCTTTGCCCCCCCACCCCATTCCCCCCCCCCCCCGCACTCCACCGAAGCCCCAGGAGGGCTGCGACACCCAGGCCTCGGCAAATCTGCTGTGGCTGTCACAGCAATTGGGTCCCTGTCTCGGATCCGTTTCCGTCTCTTGCCACGGAGCTTGGTGAAGCTGCCAGCGGGGTGGGGAGATGCTAACTGGGGCTGGCAGGGGCAGAGCGCTACCGCTCTCCTCACCAACCGCCACCCGCGGCCTCAACAGCTGCTCGGCAAGGCTGCTGCGCACCCAAGACAGAAAGGGGCAGGGGCTCGGAGGCTCCGACGGGGAGGAAACCGGGTGGAAATAGGGCACAAGGGTTCCAAGATTCCCAGCTGGTCAGGAGAGGAGGAGGAGGCGGGCATTGGAGAGAAGGAAAAGAGGGAAGTAAGCAGGGCACAGGGCACCGTGTGGAAGCCGGATGAGATCCGAATAAGGAAGCCTCATCGGTTGACTTTTAGGGCCCACTATGGTGGGCACCAACTTAGTCGTTAACAATTTGCTGCTCTTCCCACCAACCTCCACCAAATAAATTTGCTACCTGAGTTGGGCCAATTCACCCTGCTAAGCAATGGTAGAGCCGGCTCTTAATGGAAAGCAAAGGGTGTTCGGTGTGAGATTCAAAGGAAGGGAGGGAATTAGGTGTGAGAGAGAGAGAGAGAGGTCACATCATCACACACAGTGAAAGAGGCAAGGGTTACATCCAAGGAGCAAACAAGGAGGATGGAAGTATGAAGGGGGAAGAGCAAAGGGCACCACAGGAGGAGAAGATAGTGGCTTGCATAGGGGCAGGGGCAGATTGGAGATGGGAGAATGGAGGCAGGCTGAGATGACAACAAAGAACCAACCAAGCAGGTTGGGTTAGGAGCAAGGAGGTGCATCCTGGATAAAGGAAACATGGCCATGGCTGGAGGAGGAAGCAGGGAGCTTATGCAGGAGTTTCCAATAGTGAGATACAAGGCAGGTATGCAAGCTAACTGATGACATGAGAGAGGTCACTGGGGGTGCTTCCTAATGGTTTGGTTTGGGGAGAGGTGTAGATGGGAGATTGGGAAGAAAGGGGGCCCCTATTAGGATGGACAGAGGAGGAGAAGGTTCCCAACTGTACCTACAGCAGTTGTGCGAGAGAGAGAATTTCAACAAGCGGGTCAGAAAAGTTGCTGAATTTCCCTCTTCCACACATTTGTTAATGATACTCCATCCATGGTCATTGCTGCTTCCAGACATGTAGGTGGGTTTGTAAGGAACAATGCAAGAAGATCCCTGCAGGATCAGGCACCCTGTCCCCACAGCGGCCAACCAGGTGTCCCAGTGGGAAGCCTGCAAGGAGGGACCCAAGCACAACAGGGAGATCAATGTTGGATGGGAGCTTGAGGGTGGGACCATAACTCAGTGCTCTACAGAAACAAGGTCCAGGGGTTCAATCCCCTATATCTCCAGTTAGAAAGGGATCGGGCAGCCCACGGTGGGAAAGACCTCTGCCTGAGACACGAGAGTGCGACTGCCAGTCAGAGCAGACAGCACTGGGTTAGGTGGACAAATAGCCTGGCCTGATGGCGGGCCACTTCGTACGTCTCAAAAGCCTTCCGCCTGTTTTGCATGGGGGAGATTTGGAGAGGAAGGTGGGGTTGTGGGAGCCTGGGGAGGGGGAGCTGAAGATACCAGGGAGAATATCCGGTGTTGTGGAATGAGGGGGGGTGAACCCGAGAGTTGCCTAAGCAGGTGTCCCAGGCAGAAGGATTGGGACTGTGACAAAGAGGCTTGAGAGGATGCAAAAGAAGACGTCAGAAGATGGAGAGTCCTCAGGAGAACTCCCTAGGGATGAAGGAAACAAGGAGTGAATGGCATTGTGGGGGGAAGGAGCTGGAAACAGAGCAGGGAATGTATGTGGACCTGAGGTCTAACTTGAGAACAATGGACCTAGAAATCATGGCAACAGAGGCCTACCTTTCAGGGCTGTTGTAAGGATTGCAAGAGCGATGCATGGTGGGCAAAGCTGGGAAGCTTCTGATGGTTTTGTGCTGACACACAAAGAGAGGTTTGCAGAAGAGCCAGGAAAAGTGCCAGAATGAGAGATGTGTTTCTTAAAAATTCTACAGGGAGTGAAGGAAACTTGTGCAGGCAGACTTTGTGCAGTCCGTGACAAGTAAGAATGGCCTAGCCCTAGACCTAGAGGCAACTGGGCCTTTGTATCCTGAATCAGAGTTGGCCCTTCCTTCCCCCCCCCCCACTTAGACCACCAATATGCCACAAAAGATGAACACATACACAATGTGGGCTAGAAACGTGCGCAGGCTTAAACCCATCTCCAACACATGTGTTCCTTGGCTATCTATCCCCAGATCTCTGCTCTCCAACCGAGAGTCTGTCGGCCTTGCCTACAGGGCTGGAAAAGCCCCTGGATTGGTCTGATGCCACCACCACCCATCTCAGTTGCACCCACCTGCGCCATCCCATCCATTAAAGGAGAAGGGAGGGCTGTGGACTCGGCTGATGGGCCTGGCTAACAGAAACAACCTAGGCCAACTGGGGGACCGAAAGAGCTCTCTGGCCTAGATTGAGGGAGCCAGAAAGCCTAGGAAGACGAGGGAGAGGCAGTGGGGAGGGGGAAGCCCTGGGGTATTCGGCTGCTGTAAATAAGTCTTTTTCTGAAGCAACTGTGAGCGTGAGGCTCAAATATAATAATTCATTGGGGGGGGGTTGTGGGGAGATGGGATGTGAGGTGAGATGAGGGGGGGGGGAGACATGATCTATGGCAAGCGGTGGATGGTGCAGGAGGGTGGGCAGATGGGAAGATAAACTGCATCTCCGTGTGGCATCTCCCCAGCCTGCTCCACGAAACCCACCCACTCACCCCAAAAACCCATTTCACCCAGTTCCGCCACCTTCTACGTCGTAAGTCTCCGTCGAGCCACCCAACCACTCAGCCCAAACACAGCAACTGAAAGGCAACCCACCGCCCCACCAGCCTCAAATCCAAACACCCTCTTCTGATCCCTGCCCCCCCCCAAGACCCACCAATTTCCCCCCATCACCCTCACATATGCCTGTAGGGCCCTTGGACGGAGGCCACATCCAAGCGAGGAAAGGGGGACAACAAACACAGAGGCACCCTCTTTCACCCACCCCACATCCCCCCCAAGAAATGTAAGAACGAAGTGCTCCCCACTTACGGAATCCGTGAACTGCGCCCCCCGGCCTCTGTCTCCTTGCAGCTCCCCCCTCTTCGAGAGCGGGGAGGCCCACTTTTCTCTGTAGTCTTCCTTGGGGAGAGGCAACCGCGGTGCCGTTCTCCCCCACCCCTTTCTTTAATATATATATATAAATATATATTTCTCTGGAAAATAAAAGCGTACTCTCTCCTCTCGGCTCCCTCAGAATCTCCCTTCCACGGAGTATCCTTGGAGAACTCTCGGATCACCTCTCCATCCAGCAAGCAGCCCCAGTACCGCAAGGCTCAAGAGAAGAAAATGGGTGGGTTGTGGGGAGGGGGAGAGAGAGTGAGACAAGAGGGGTCCTTTGCTCCCAGGGGGCCTGCCCCCCCCCAGCCCCTTGCAGCCAAACCGCGGTGCACAGCAAGTTCAGGGTCGTGTGGGGTTGTTGGAGGAAGGGGGGGGCTAATCAGATGTCTCAGGAGTCAAAGCCTCGCAGGCCCCCTCCTGTCCAGGGGGGGAGAACTGCCCATAAAATAGGAAACTCCCCATGTCCGTCTCTCCAGGATGCAGCACCCCCCTTTTCGGGGGGTGGGGGGGTAGGACCCCCTTCCCGGACCCCCTCCTCTGTAATCGAACGCTGTCTTCTGGCTCAACCCCCCCCCCCCAACTCCGGATTCTGGGAGCAAACGTCGAGCCTCCTTCTGCAAATTGGGTGGGAGAGACGCAGCGCCCCCCCCCCCTTCTCTCTCTCTCTCTCTACGATTCTTCAATCATTCGGCGGCGGCGGCGGAGGCAAGAGAAGTGGAGGGGCGAAGATCCGCGGTCCACGTCTGGATGATCCTCCTGGGGGGTGGTGATGGGGAGGAACGAGATCTCTCCGGCTGGCAACCTCCTCCCCCCCCCCGTTACAACCCACCCCCCAAAGCCAGGCGGGGGAGGCCAGAGGCTGCGATCTGTTGGCTGCCAAAGCCGCAGCAGCCAAAACGCTCTTTCCTTCTCCCTTCTTCTTCCGCCCTCCCGTTATCCAGCTACACCCCCGTGGAGAGAGGGGGTGGGCGATGCGCGGAAGCGGAGGTGGCTAAGCTGGGGGGGGGTGTCCCTTTGGGGGTGTCGAGGCTGGGAGGGGCGTTGGCCGGCGGCAGCACTGCCTTTCTCTCTCTCCCTCTCATCAGGCTCCCACTGCTGGGAGGGGGTGGTTGACTTGGGGAGGGGAGCGCGGCGTCGGCGTCGGAGGAGGGAGAGGAGAGAGGCGCATTGGCATGCGCTGCAGCGCTTCGCCGGCGCGCACAGAATCTTGATGAGGCTCGCTGCAATCCGGACTCACTCCGGCGGCCTGCGAGGAGCGGGATTGCGCGCGCGCATCTGTGAACCTAAGCTTCGATGTGTACCCAGACACCTGTTTCCCCCCCACACACACACACACCGACGCTCAGCTTTAGGGCGGGGAGGATTGCACATAGCAAGAGTGCCTCTGAGCATGTGCAAATTGCCTCTCCTTTTACCACCGCCTTGCATCATCAACATCTTTTTTTTTTTTTTAACTAGGTTGGGAGTTACCGGCACTAAACAATTATGTTTAGAAACCAAAGAAGGTTGAGGGGTTGTTGTTTTTTTAATGGATAGCGTTTTTTGTTTTAGTTTGGACCCCTTGCGCCAAAGATTGTGTAAAGTCACACCAAAGTCACATTCTGGTCCGCCATCTTGGTTCAAAATGGCAGCTGGCATCCAACGTTGATGAGTTCCACTGTTCCCACCTCAGGAACCCTGGTGCCATGTTTGGCAGTGATATCTCCAGAAGCAGCTGGAACCTATCGGGAACAAATGGACAGACTCTTTTCCAAACTAGATACTGTAGTAGGTTTTTATTTTTCATTAGATTTCTTCAACAGACCATTGCCAAGAGAGTCACATTTGACTTCAAAAAGAGGAGTCAAGAGGATCAAATCTCTCCAGAATGCTTGACATGATGATTCAAAACCACAACAGTAAGAGAAGCTCTGCTAGAAGGTACCAAAAAGGGCCAAGAGGATGCCAGTGTGGTTAACCAGTGGAGTCAAGGAAGCTACTAGAGGCAAGTTTTCTTACTTCAGAAAACAGAAGTCTTATCCAAATGAGGAGACAGAAAAGAAAACACAACTTGGTAAAAGGAATGCATGCAGACACTGGTTGGCACATCATGCTCTCCCCCCCCCCGCAAAAAACTGTCATAGCATGGTGAGGAATCTTTGTCAGCTTGAGGGCCACATTCCCTTATGGGCAACTTTCCAGGGGCCACGTGCCAGTGGTGGGCAAGGGGCCAGAGGCAACGGGGGGTTAAAACTATGAATGCAAATATTGCCTTTGTACAGTAAGCTGCTTTCTTTGCATTCTTGCACCTATATTCTCCATCCTAGGTCACACCCGCCCCATACATTTAAAGCTTACCATTCCTGCCCACTGGCTGTTCCGGCTGGGATTTGTTGGGAACTGGGATGCCAACAGGACTGAGAGGCTCACAGCTCCCCCATCCTTGGCAATAAAGCCTTTCTCCCATTGTGTACTGCCATGAACTTAAGAGTTTCCATTTAGCCATTATGCCTTCCGGCCACTGAATGGCAAAAGGATCGTTCGCCATGAATCTGTGCAAATGAAAGGCATTTACCATTACAGTACCTTGTGGCAGAGCGGTCCATAAATCCAACAGGTCTCTCCAGGGTCTAGCTATGATGCTTCTGGCTGCTGAGAGTAGGTGGGTTATAAGCTCTTTATAGTGTGAGTGAGCATTCCTGTATTGGAAAATATTCAGTAGGGCCGGTTCATTTGTCATGTTCACATTTTACAAATATTTTAAGCAAAAATCCCAACAAAGTTAGTCTACATTTCTTTCAACTTCCCTCCCCTCCTTTCTCCATTTACTTAGTTTATATATATTTTTTACTACAGCATATCCAATTCAAACCTATTTATGAATTTTCTCTTATGTTCTCGTTTTATTATTTCTTACTGCATGAGTTCTTACTGCATGAGTCTGGGTTTTCCTGGACACATCCAGGAATCAGACTGCAAAATAGTGTCTGGGTAGCTGAAGAAACTGGGAAAACCCAAACATACGTAGAGTGATTTATTTTTTTAAGGGTTAAAAAAAATCAAGAAAAGCCCAAAAACATATTTTGGGAGGGAGATGTTCTCAAAAAAAGCTCAACACCTTTGTCTGGATTTTCACTTTTAAGAATATGGCAACCTTAATGTCAGTCCTGCTAATATTTTAAGTTGTTTACATTGTATTTTCAATTAATCAATAAATTTTCCCATTCTGTTTTTAAAAGTCTATCTTCTTGGTTTCTTATTCTTCCCATAAGCTTAGCCATCTCTGTGTATTCCATCAATTTTGTTTGCCAGTCCTCCTTTGTCGGAAATGTTTCTTCTTTCCATCTCTGGGCATAATAAATCATTTGGGCATCTGTAGTAGCATACATAAATAATTTTTTCCCCTATTCTTTAGATACTTCTCCACCAAGTATTCCTAAAAGAAATGCTTCTGGGGTTTTTAAAAACAAATGTTATCTTCAACATTCCCCCCCAATTCATTATAAATCATTTTCCAGAAAGATTTTGCTACCTTACATGACCACCACATATGGAATAAAAATTACACACCTTCTCTTTACATTTCCAACAGGTATCCTGTTCCGACTTACCGGTATATATTTTTGCTAATTTACTAGGAGTCAGATACCATCTATACATCATTTTCATATAATTTTCTTTTATCACATAGCACGCTGTAAATTTCAAATCAACATCCCATAACCTTTCCCATGCTGCCGATTCAATGTTATGCCCTATATCCAGTGCCCAGTGTTATCATCGATTATTTCACCTGTTGGTTCTGGGGTGGCTTCTAATACCTGTGTAGTTATTTTGCATATTTCTTGTAGGGCTGCCATCCAAAAGGGTTGGAGTTTTGTAGGTCCTCCCTGCCCCTGCCCCCTCCCCGGAATTCCTAGGAGACACCTGTAAATTTAAACAGGCAAGTAGGGGGGCTTGCGAAGCCATCAGTTCAGTTAGGAGAAAGTGGAGGGCGGAATGTGAGATAAATGGGAGGAAGAAAGAGGGAAAGAAAGGGGTCGTGCCCACAGTTGGCATGTAGCCTCCAACAGATTGTCCCCATGGAGAAGCAGTCCTCAACAGGGGGAAAAGGTTCCCCACTCCCACTGTAGGGTAAATAAGAATGGAATACGACGAATCAAAATTGCAAAAACATCAGTGGCAGCAAGAGAGAATTTCTGTAACTGGCAGACTCTTACATATCTGAAGATGCTTATCCCACCGTCTTAATCTCCCCCCACCCCCCCTAAATGTACCACTCTCTTTTTACCTTCACTCTCTTCCAGCCCGTTCTGCATTCCAAACCCTTTATCCTCATTTCTTCTACTGGTCTCTCCCCATTTCCTTCTACATACATGCGTCACTTTCACAAGGGACCAGAAATGAAATCGGCGGTTCCTCAATGGAGCTTCCGCCTCCTTCGATAAATTCTGTACTGAAATGTTCAACCAGAATTGCTTGCAGCTCGAAAGCTTGATTCTGGTCTGGTGGCCTCGTGTGTGTGTGTGTGTGTGTGTGTGTGTGTGTGTGAGAGAGAGAGAGAGAGAGAGAGAGTTGCTTTAATTTATTTATTTTGTGCTGCCTTTCTACAAATTGCACTCAAGGTGGCTTGACAAACAGTAGCACATCATAAAAATATAATGTGATATGAAAATGCAAGTGACAAAACAGATAGCGGCAGCCAAACTCAGGCTAGCAGAATGAAAGAACAAGAGCCGTAAAAGCTGTAATTCAGATATTGCAGGGCTAGATCTGAAACATAAAATACAAAAGGAAATTAACGAACTGGTAAACGTGACCAAGTTAAAGCACAAATGCCAACTGAAACAGGGTAGACCTTGCCTGGCTCCCCAAATGCCTAGTGGATCAGACCAAAGGCCCAGATATTTGAGTATCCTGTTCTTACAGTGGGCAAGTAGATGTCTATGGGAGGCCTGCAAGCAGGACATGAGTGCAGGACCAGCAGTTCCCAGAAACTGGTATTCAGAGGCACATTGGCTCCGACAGTGGAAGGTAAACCATAGCTGCAATGGAGAGTATCATAGCTATCATTAATTTGTCCAATCTCCTCTTAAAGCCATGCAAGTTGGTAGCCAGCGCTCTATTGTGTGGGAGCAAATCCCCCAGTTTTTAACTATGTGCTGTACGAGTAATTCATTTCCCTTGTGTAAGCCGAATTTCCCAACATTCGGCTTCATGAGATGGCCCTCAGTTATTATAAGAGACTTCTCTCAACACATTCTCTCTGCACCTTCCCCATCTTACTTGCTTTTTTTTCCTCAATCAAAATAATAAAAATAATAAAAATAATCCCCAGTATTATAAGGGAGTTGATCCACGTCCGTGATCGTTCCGGTTACCGCTTTCCGAGCCAATGTAGTTTTTGAGGCATGGCAACCAAAACCGTTCACGGGATTCCAAGTGCAGCTGCACCACAGATTTTGTATAATATAGGCAATTTTATTTTCAATCCCTTTCCTAACAAGCCCTACAATAGAATTTACTCTTCGCAGCTGCTGCACGCTGGGTCGACACCTTCAACATGCTGCCACTGCAACCCTGAGATCTCTCCGCCAATTGCTCACCACCAGTTCAGACCCTACGAGCAAATCGGCAAAGTTGGGTTTCTTATTGCCCTAATGTGCATCGTTTACATTTACTTACCCCCAGCTGCATCTTGGATTTTAATGCCCGTTACTGAGTTTGGAGAGATTCTTTTGGGGTTCTTCCCCAACCTCATTTTGTTTTAGCCATACAGCTCACTCCAGAACCCTCTTGACTTTCCCTTCCAGTTTCCTTATTACCTGTCCTCTTATTTATTGGTTGTTTTTTGTTCAAAAGAAGAAAGATTTTTTTAAAAAAGTCAAATGTGACTGGTTTGGACTTTCTTACATAACTGCAGTTCTACGCCACCTTTCCTCCAAAATGCCCTGGATGGTACAAACGATATTTTCCCCTGTACCCTCACAACAACAACCCTATGAGATAGACTGGGGATTGCTCAATGCCTGCGTGGAGATGACTGGGGATTGCTCAATGCCTGTATAGAGATTTTTAGGTAAGTCTCTCTCCCTGCCCCACAACCTGGTCTCCGTCTGATGCTCTAATTCAGAGCTTTCCTGTGTGTCGTGACACATCACTGTGTCGGCTGCAGTGTGTGTGTCGCTCAAACGCTCCCCATGCTCCTCCCGAGCTGGAAAGGGGTTAGTTTAAGCTCCGATTTGCTAGTACTGTAAAACTGAATTACTGCATTGCGAAATCATGCATGTCTAAAAAGTGTGTCGCCAACCTGAAAAGTTTGGAAAGCACTGCTCTAATCGAAGGCTGGTCATCTATGCCAACTGCTGGGGCAGATTATTTTGAAGTACCTGAAGTGTGCAGTAGCATTCAAGTTTTACGTTGGTACTTTGTACCTAACAACAGGTAGCTAGCTACACTTCAGTTGCAAATGTTTTAACACGTGCACCTGAAACTGCAAGGTGCGGATGCAGCAAACACCTGCATAACACAGGAGCATTGATCCAAGGATCAAGAATGACCATGACTCCTTGCTGAGCAATCAAGGGCCACATCTTGGTTTGAAGCTGTTTAATGCGCAAGCTGGCCCTACAACTGGTATAGGCAGCTTCGGGTAGAAAGGAATTAAGTGCAAGGTGCAGGGGGACCCGAGAACTCCCCGTACCAATAGACTGTCTTATTTAGGCATACAGTGGTACCTCGGGTTACAGACGCTTCAGGTTACAGACTCCACTAACCCAGAAATAGTACCTCGGGTTAAGAACTTTGCTTCAGGATGAGAACAGAAATCGGGCGGCGGCGGCATGGAGGCAGTGGGAGGCCCTATTAGCTAAAGTGGTGCTTCAGGTTAAGAACAGTTTCAGGTTAAGAACAGACCTCCAGAACGAATTAAGTTCTTAACCCGAGGTACCACAGTAGTGGGTTGCTGGTTGCTTATTGTGCATAGCAGCAAAAGGTTGGCAGATCCACACCATACCTCAATTGTTCCGCTCCATATTACTGGTAGCTTGCGTTCCCTTCCTACTTTCCTTTCCTCCCTCGTGTTTTCAAATCTGCTTGGGGAAGGCTCCAGGAGACACACAAAACACACAGTGCACATTTAAAGCACATGAATCCTGGGAAGTGTAGTTTGTTAAGCATGCTGGTTAATTGTAGCTCTGTGAAGGGAAAACTACAGTTCCCATGCCTCCTGTTTTAATCTCCTCTACCTCTCTCTACCCAGAGCTAGGGGAAGAATCCTGCAACCCTCCTGGCTCCAATGAGCTCCGTTTGAGTGCAGATCCATCTCCCTTACTCTTGTGTAGTGGTACCTTGGTTCTCAGACTTAATCCGTTCCGGAAGTCCATTCGACTCCTGAAACGGTTTGAAAACCAAGACGCGGCTTCCAATTGGATGCAGAAACTTCCTGCACTCAATTGGAAGCTGTGTCGGATGCTTGGCTTCTGAAAAATGTTCACAAACTGGAACACTCATTTCCGGGTTTGCGGCATTCAGGAGCCAAGCCGTTCCGAGAACCAAGGTACCACTGTATCTTGGATGGATACATTCCTTGTAACTACTCCATATCTTCCCATGCATTGAAAGGACTTCGTAGGGAAGACTGAAAAAACAGTTTCAACTCATTCCCATTCCTTTCTTCTTCCTTGCCTTCCTTGCTGCCAGCTTCCGTCCCCATCATCCTCAGCACTGCCCGGTCTTCCTGCTGCAACTTGTCTGGGTTGAGTTCCAAAGCAGGGTTGGAAGCTGCCATCTCCAATTCCAGGCACAGAGACAGCCCTGGAGCAGAAACAGGAGGGTTGGCGGTCCCTGCTCCACGTGTGCAAATATGTATGGGTTTGTGTTTTTTTAAAGTTTGTGGCCTGTTTGGTGCAGGGCAGATCAGTTTTGAAAGAGAAAACCAGCGATGTACCGGTAAGTCAGGGAGGGAGAGGACCATCTCTGGGAGGTGTTGATCTATGGTGCAACCACATTTGGAATAAGATTGCATGCTGTTCTGGTCGCCTCATCTCAAAAAGGATATTGAAGAGTTGGGAAAGGTTCAGAAAAGAGCGACAAAAATGATCCAAGTGATGGATCTACAGTAAAACCTCCCACCCAAGAAAAAAGGCCACAGGCAGATAAAAGCCAAAGACCTGATTAAAAAGGAATGTTTTTGTCTGGCACCTAAGATATGCAATGATGGTGCCAGGCGAGCCTCCCCTGGGATTCTATAAGCAAGGAGGCACCATTGGAAAGGCCTGTTCTCGTGTTGCCGCAGATCTTTGGAGACAAGGAAAAAAGAGCTAATCCAAATATGCTGAGCCATGCAAAGAGAAAGGGCAGAAACACAGCCCAGTCGTTTGTTGCCAGTTGAAGTCAAAGGTAGGTCATATGTGAAAAGGTTGAAGACTACCACATTGCCCCTGTAACCATTAGGGCGGGGAGAAGAGGGGTGACCCATGGACACTTCATTAAATCCAGTTACCGTTTTCGTGGACTATTCAGAGCAGTTTTCACAACTTGTGCATCAAGGGGGGGAATTAATTACAGTGGTACCTCGACTTACGAATTACTCAACACGAATTTTTCGACTTACGAATGAAAAAAGTGCCCGCACGCCTACGAATTTATCGACATCTGAAGAACAGCCATTGGCGGTTTCAGATGGGGTTTACTCGACTTACGAATTTTAGATGCGGTTTACTCGACTTACGAATTTTTCCGAATTTTTTCGTTTCCAATGCATTCCTATGGGGAAATCGCTTTTTTCGACCTATGAATGTGTATTTGGAATGGATTAAATTCGTAAGTCGAGGTACCACTGTAATTAATAGCAATCCAGATAATTTATCCACAGCAAATCATTGCCTGTTGACTCCCTGCATGATATGGTGACCTTGTGACAATTCTGGCTTTCCCCATTACCTTTCACTCATGGTGAACTTCCTGCCCAGTCATGTATCAGGAGCAAATGGGCCATTCAATGCACCAGTCACTCAGGAGGGTACCCAGTGCATCTCTGTGTGAAAAGCACTGCTCTAGGTTTTCCTCCTTCCAAGGATGATTTGCTTGTAGAGTGTATAACTGTGATGTATAACTGTGGAGAACAGTATAATCAGATAACAGATTTTGGGGGAAACCACAAAAAAATATTTGCTAGAAATTCTACAGTGATGTGGTTTTTCATAGAAAAACCACCATCTCATAAGTTCATTAGTAATGATAATTGGGTGTCAATTGCCAATAAAGTATCAGGAAATTTCAAAGATTATAGCTTTGTTTACTAAATACAAGTAAATTAAGCGTGCCAAATTAGATCACTCTCTAGGGCATTGGAAAATGTTCTAATGCAAGCTGAACACTTTCTGATGCAAATTAACCGTATCTGCATAGGAAAATGTTCCGATTCAACAATGGAATGTCACCTTGCTTTAACCCGCCCCCCTCCTGCTCCAGTTCCTGCAACCCTGCAACATCCCCCCCCCATAAAAAAGGCAGGCGTGAAAGAAAAAATACAAGAAAATAAAATTACTCTGAAGTTCAACAGACCATTTCTTTCAGTGCCCCTGCCATGAGTCCTCACTCCTGAAAAGATGCTCCTACTCAATAACTTGGGGAGCTTCACAAAAGCTAACAGAGAAGTTATTTCCACAGGAGCGCCATGTATAAATTGGAAGCTTTTACTCTGGGAAAATGCACACACACCTAGCCATTAAAACAACAACAGACCAACTCCCATATCTCGAATCACAGAATAATGGCTCCTCCCTCCGTGCTTAATATTGCATTAGCCCATCTTCAACGTACGTGCTGCTCAACCGGAAGGTGCCTTAACATGCCAGAGGTAGAAACAGAGAGGTATTAAGGACACAGCCGTGCCTAGGGAATAGCAGCCACGTTGCAGCCAGGCGGAAAGAGAGAAATGACCAGAACGGGATCCTTCCTCAAGCTGTCGTGACACCACTGAAAGCGCCTCATCAAAACACACAGGAGAAACTGCTCTGCGGCCCTGGGAGAATGGAAAGCGTGTCCATGAGAGCACAAAGGCAAATGTTCTCTCATCTGATGTGCATTTCAGTGACTGAGCCTTCACAGCTGGTGTCCTCAGCACCAAGGCCAGCTCCTTGGCCAGCGAGGAACAGGAGGTAAGGAGCAAGCTAGAGAAAAGATGCTGAGGGAAGCCCAATGGCATCAAACACCCCGCCAGAGCCGGGAACTCTTTTCCTTCCATCTGCACAGACTCCATGTGTGATTATGTGGGTATAAGGGGGAGAAAAGCCACCTGCTCCAAAGTCCCCCGGGCAGCCTGAAAAAGGAGCAGCAGCTAGGAATCGCTTGCATAAATTGTTAGGAAAGCCAGAAGCTGCCTTTTGCCAAGTCAAACCACCGATCCATCAAGCTCAGCATTGTCTGTGCTGAGAGGTGTTGGTTTCTGCAGGCTTTGAGGCATGGGTCTCTCCCAGCCCTACCTGGAGAGGATGAGGATCCAAGAGGATGCTCTACTTTGCCTACAAGGGTGAAGAAAGCAGAGGGAAGCACAGCAAGGAGGAAAGAAGAAACCCTTAGCTTGGTTTTACCTGTAGTGTTGAAAGCCCACAAGCTTGAGTGATACAACCTGCAGCAAGCTGTCTCCCAACTGGATCCTGAAAATGTCCATAGCTTATATTTTAAGGGACCTGGTGCTTCTGTTAGTCCAGGGGTGGAATTTTAGGTAGCTCTTCTCAGTTGGCATTTATGGGGACCCAATTAATTTATCTTCTAATCAAAATGTTCTTCTTGCTTCCACTTGGGTGAGTGACCACCTCTGTCCAAATCCAACTAGGTCTCTCTACCTCCACCGCACCGCATCCTGACTTTGTGACTCAATATGTATTTTTTGTGTTTCAGCAGCTTCCTTTCCAAGCAATCGAGCCTTCCAAGTATCAAGGGGCTCATGGTATGTATTGAAAGCTTAAACTGAAGCCTTCACATTCAGAGATGCTACAATTCCCCTGATTGTCAGAGGCTCACCTCCGCTGTGCCATGCTTGCGACCCCTCCTGTGGCATCTGGCTGTCTGCTCTGGGAGACAGATTGCTGGGCCAAATGTACCTTTGGTCAAATTCAGCAAGGCAATTCTTAAAAACTTCCCCACCTAGTGGACGTGATGCAAAATTGCAGCCTCTGACCAAAAAAGGTCTGATAGGGGATCTCTCACTCTCATATCCATCCACCGATAGAATCATAGAATTGTAGAGTTGGAAAGGACCACATGGGACATCTAGTCCAGCCCCCTGCAATGCAGGAATCTTTTGCCCAGTATGGGACTGGAACCCACAACCCTGAAATGAAGAGTCCCATGCTCTACAGACTCCCACTAACAAAGGGACACATTCCAGAGGGGAAATTCCTCACCAGGCTAGAATTAACCTTAACGGGGAAGTCCTGCCTGGAAAGAAGAAAGACTTCGCACTATCCTCTAGACTTGTCAAAACTTTTTACTCTGCTACTGCTGCAACTTTTAAATGACAGATAATCCAAGTAATGCTTTAGATCGAAGGTGGGGAACCTGTGGCTCTCCGTAAGTTGCCGGACTACAACTCCCAGAAGACCCAGCCCGCATGGCCTCTAGGAAATGGCATCCAGCCCTATCAGGAAGGCAACAGGTTAGCTATTCCTGCTTATTTAATTAGTGGGGGACAACTGTATGTGGTGGCATCAAGATTTAATTGCACAGGTTGTTTATTTAGTGTATTTCAGTGATCTCGTGTTACTACAACAGCAAATGAAAGCAGAAAACGGTACAGATACTCCTTTCTTTCAACAACAACTAACAGTTTCTGCTTATTAAATTTTTGTCAAAGCACCTTACAGTGAGGATTACATGAAAACTTTAGGGCTTGTCTGCTTTAAAAACCGTATCAGGGGATTAATTGTGTTAAGTTTCAGTCAAACAATTAAATCTGCATAGATTTCCATATAAATAAAGAACACTTTGAAGAAAGGGCTGTTTCCCTTTTCAGATAACGAAGTAACATGTTGCAACAGGCACAATATTAGAAACAGCTACCTTGTTAAATTGCTTCGAGATGTTTTATGGGAAGAGATTCATAAATGGAATGGAATAAATTCCCTCCTGTGAGAGAGAAAGAGGGAGGAATGCCCTTTCTAAGACGGCATTCAGTATTAATATAACAAATAATGAACATTGCAGGTGATTAGAAATTAACCCACTGACAGCCTTACGCTGCACCCAGCTCTACTCAAAACCACCTCCGTAATACAAAAGAACACACTTCAAAAAACCATGAGCGCTTTGATTCCTGTTTAATTTTCATACGAAATAACAAAATGCTCCTGCAGCCATGGGGAAGAATCCAGTTAGCAAGAAACCAAAAGCAAGCAGCTGTCAGGGGTCACAAGGGGAATATGTGTGGGTGATAGGGGAGCAACAGCAAACAGGGAGAGAAACTCCCACAGCGAAGAGGGAAACCCAGTCAAGAGGTATTTACAATTCAGACTGAACCCCAGCAGGGAAGCTATTCCCTGGAGCACTCTATGAAACAAACAAAACCATTTAGCATTCAAGAGGCTCAGCCATGGGGGGAGGCTGTGGTTGGGCATTCTCAAGTCTGGGGAGTCGCCTGTGTCATTAAAAAAAATAAAAGCTACCTTCCGCACAACTGAGTGGGAAAGAACCCAACCCCAAAGGAAATGGGAGGGTTAGAGCCCATGGTGGCATCAAGTGCCCAAGCCAACCGCGATGCCGCCCTAGTGTTTGTGCAGACGGGGAGGAAATGGGAGCCCAGTTCACCATCGGAACCAGGCAAGTCAAGATGATGCAGCCACGTTGCAGAAATGGCCAAAACCTGGACAGCAGAGGGAGCATGGATAAAAAGGTAGGGAGCAGAAGTTGTTGCAGCTACACTAGAGCCCCAGCAAGGGGGAGCCGGTGAGCAGCAGCTCCCGGTCCACAGAACGTGGCCAGCTGCATCTCCTTGCTCCCCCCAGCCCAACTCAAACTCCCCCTATCTGGACATTCTCCACCTGGATGTTCTCAAAGTGAACCCCAGCATCTGTAGGGTAGATTTCAATGGTCTCCACCACGGGGATGGTCTCCATAATGGTAACAGTGTTGCCATAGACCTGATCGCTAGGTGTGGACGAGGCTGACGGTGTTGCAGCTGCAGCAGCGGCCGCGGCCGCAGCAGCAGCGACAGCCTCTGCCATGGCCTCTTGCTCGTTCTGCAGCCGCTGCTGCTGATGCATTTTGCGGTGCTTCCAGAGGTTGGAGAAGGAGCGGTAAGCCTTGTTGCAAGCATCGCAGTGGTACGGGCGTTCCCCCGTGTGGATGCGCTTGTGCTCGGCCAGCCGCACGGCGATGGTGAAGGCCTTCCCGCACTCGTCGCATTTGAAGGGCTTCTCTCCGGTATGCAGCCGCCGGTGATCTTTGAGGTGCGTGGACTGCCGGAAGGCCTTGCCGCAATCCGGGCATGGGTAGGGGCGCTCGCCCGTGTGGATGCGGCGGTGCACCTGCAGCGACGTCTCGGTGCTGAACAGTTTCTTGCAGTCGCTGCACTCAAAAACCTTGGGGCCGGTGGGGCGGCGTGGCCGGGGCGGGGGCGGCTCCAAAGTGGGGGACTCTTCCTCCGCCCCTTCGGGAACTTGGATGTCCCCGTGCAGCCGCTCGTGGGCTCTCAGCTGCGCCGTTGAGCCAACCTTCTTGCCGCAGACAGAGCACTCAAAGTGGCGGCTCATCTTGCCGCATTTGTGCTCCTTCAGCTGCTCAGCCGTGACGAAGGCGGCGCCGCAGCCGGACGTGCAGCGGTGGGGCTGCTGTCCCGTGTGGCTCAGCTGGTGGACCTCCAGCAGTCGGCGGAGCAGGAAGGAGCGGCCGCAGGTCTGGCACTTGTAGGGGTACTCGCCCGTGTGGTGGTAGCGGTGCATGAGCAGGCGGTAAGGCCGGTGGAAGACGCTGTTGCACTCCTGGCACTTGTAGGGGTAGTGGCGCTTGTGCACCAGGAGGTGCTGCTGCAGGGTGGACGACTGCGTGAAGCACTTCTGGCAGATCTCGCAACGGTAAGGGCGCTCACCCGTGTGCGTCAGGCGGTGGCGCTGCAGGTTGGCCTGCGAGTTGAAGCTCTTGCCGCACTCCTTGCAGTGGTACGGCCTCTCGCCGGTGTGTGTCAGGAGGTGGTTGCGCATGTGCGACTTCTTCTTGAACATCTTGCCGCAAGTCAGACACTTGTGGCGGCGCTCCATGTTGTGGACAAAGCGCTGGTGGCGCAGCAGCAGTGTCAACTTGGGGAAGGTCTTGTTGCAGAGTAGGCACTGGAACTCCGAGGGCTTTTGCTCCTGTGTGTTGCTTTCGGCTGGGGCAGAGGTCTTGTCCACTGAGCAGATGATGGCCAGTGGAAACACCTCTTGTTCTTGCCCCTGTTGCTGTTGTTGCTGTTGTTGTTGTTGCTGCTGCTGCTGCTGAGGAGGCGGTGGCGGCTGTGGAGGTGGTGGCGGTGGCTGCTCCGGTTGCTCCAAGGCTTCAGGTGGCTCCTCCTCAGGAGGCTGTTCCTCAGGAGGAGATGCAGGCAACTCGTGGGTCTGCGCTGAATTGGCACTGTGGGAACGTCGGTGGTAAAGGAACTTGGTCATGTTGATAAAGGTCTTCCCGCAAGCGCAGCGGTAGAGGGGGTTGGAGGAGTGTGTGCGCCGGTGGGACAAGAGCACCGCCTCCGTGCCAAAGCCCAGGCCGCAGTCCATACACAGAAAGCGCGACTCGCCGCTGTGCTCCTCCCGGTGCTTCTCAAGGGCAGCTGGGGACGGCAGCACCTTGCTGCAGAGCGGGCATTTGAAGGCGCCCTGCCGGTGGCTCCTCATGTGAAGCTGGAGCTTGTGGGCTGAAGGAAAGGGCTGGTCACACTCGGCACACATGTGCTCCTTGGTGGCCTGCTTCGCTTTCCGGGGAAGCTGCTCCCCGGGGTTGTTTTTTAGCTCATAGCTATGATCCGTGGCCGTGACACTGGTGGGGGCTGGCGGCGGCACGGCCCCGTTGTGCACAGCCACTAAACTTGGAGGTGGCGGTAGTGGCGCTTTCGGTTCCGTGGGGCAGGATGCAGGCAGCTCCCTCGTTCGTGTCCCTGGGGAGGCTTGGATCACCTGGTGTGTGGTCTGGTGCTCCAGCAAGTCTGCCGTCGACTGAAAGAGCTGGAAACACTCGCCACATTCATACAGCAGCAGTTGCACAGTGTCTATCCCGTCCTGCGGCTTGCGGTACGAGTGCTCCAGGTTGACCAGTGCCCGGCTCTGAGGAGGGGGAGCCGGTGGCTCAGGTGGCTTCCGGTGGGTCTGCCGGTGAGCAAGCCACACATCCTGGCTGGTGAACAGGGCTTTGCATTCTGTGCACTCATAATGGATCTGGCTGGAGCTCAGCAGTTTCACCAAGGGTTCCGGCTCCTGGATCACCATCTTGAGATGCATCTCCTGGTGTTCCAGCAACTGACTCGGTGACAGGAGGATTTGTCCGCACTCCAGACATTGGTACTGGCTTTCCTGCACAGTCACGGTCTGGTAGAGGCCGGCCTCACCACCTGCGACCAGCCCAGCTTCTGCCAGGCCCACCACTTGATACTGCTGCTCTTGGGAGCACAGGTGGCTCTGCTGATGCACCAGGGCTTCCTCCAAGGAGTTGAACTGCTGGCTGCACTCCGAGCAGACAAAGCGATGCTCCACATATAGCAGCGTCTCCTCGGCTGACTCTGCCATCGTGAAAGCCTGCTGGGGTGTATAAGAAAGAGAAAGGAAAAATTAGGGAGCCTGGTGCTCTAGACTAGGGTCACAACTTTTGGGTGATTAATCTGAATCGCTGACTGAAAACGGGTCTTTCACAGGTTCCCACAGCAAGGAGCAGGAATTGCAAGAACTAAATGTATAAGCGCAACAGCCCAATACAGGCTTACCTAGAAGGATGCCCCACTGAGTTCAATGGCGCTTACTCCTAGATAAGAGTGTATAAGATTGCAGCATCAATCAGTACATCAGGCAACTACTGCTTTTTTAGACTATTTAGTCAGCTGAGGGCAAAAACCTTAATTGGTGGGGCTGAGAGTTACCCAGACTTGAGTTACTTTGCAAGGCTACTTAGGTTTTCATGCATTACTGCAACAGGGAATGGAAAAACAAAACACTGAAGGCCCTCTTCCCTTGTAACAATGAAGTTATTTCACAAAAAGACTTGTACTGATGTTGTGACAGTAAATCACACAGGGATTTACGCAGTTTAGTCCAGTATTGTCTTACTCTCTGGCAGTGGTTTTCCAGGACCTCAGGCAGGGGTCACTGTCATCATCTGCTACCTGAACCTTTTAACTGGAGATGCCAGGTTTTGAGCTGATGGCCTTCTGTGTGCCATGCACTATAGCCCTTCTGCTGTACAACTGCAAGATACTATGGACAGATTTTTTTTTAATCTTTATTTAGACTCTACTATGGACAGATTTCAAAGTGGCTTAAACATGTAGCATAAACACGTTTACATCTTCTTTAGTGTGGTTTGGCAACAAATATTCTCAGTTCTTTCAGTATGAAGCAGAAGTAAAGGCACTCCTCTTTGTCATGCCACCTGTGTTCTGATTTCAGTGCTGTTTTGTTAGCACACGGTATCATGGGTTTTTTTTGCCCAATTCTAGAGTCCAACAGCAGCGAGTGGACTGATGTGGCAGAGCAATCCCAACTAGAGAACTGGTGAAACTTATGTGGGCACGTTACCCCATTTCCAAACTCCATTCAGGAGCCTCTGCCAAGGGGAGGGAGGGAGGGAGGAGATTAAGGACACATGACCAAGCTGAATGGGGTTTGAAACAGGTGTAAGTCTCTCCTTCTTTCACTCCCCCTGCTTCCTCAAAACACCCCTTTTGGGGGACTACACTGATGTAAGTTCTGCCAGCTGAGCTGAGGATGAAAGACTTACACTGTTAAATCTTTGGCTCAGTCAGGATGAGGGACTTAAGCCGGTATAGCCCTAGCTGAACCGGAAAAGTCCAAGATCTGCCAAATCCAAACTCATATCGGCAGTTCTGGGGTTTGGGTTGCACTATAAATTACAGAGTTCTGCGATTTCATGATTTTAAATTGCCAAGGAAAAGGCTGAATATAAATAAATGATTTAAAACACATTTAAGAGCAGGGTCCAAACAAAAAATACTATGGCTTCTGCATGGGAAGATAGGTGGATTGGAAACTGGTTAAAAACAGAAGTAAGCAATAGGAGGATTGTTTTCAAAACAGATGGAAACAAGTATTGGGGTATCACACGAGCTTCTGTAGATAGCAGCTATTTAACTATTTCATTAGACACCTGGAGCTGGGGTAAACAATGCGACAGCTAAGTTTGAGGACAGAATTGGGCATCTGACTGGTCAGAAAGGATCAACTCAATTTTGGACAAATGTTGTCAAATAATGATTAACTATTTGTAAAATAGTAGGTTTATTTAAACAAGAAATATTTTTGATCACCAACAGGCTTGATACTCATACCAATTACAAAAAAAAACCGAAGAACCATGGAATGACCAAATTAACTAAAGTCAAACTGCTGTGTTAGCAACACCCAAGTGATCACCCCAGGGCGCAAGCCTAATTATGGAGCTCCTGGGCTGCCCAGCTGACAAGACCCCTCTCAGCCTCACTGATGTGGTCCAAAGGAAAGCAGAGCAATACATTTGTCACCAGCTTGACTGCAGGAGTTATTAGGAGGCAGCTTACAAGGTACTATCCAACTGCCTTGGGGACTCCAGTCCAGATTTGTGTAGGGTTTACTCCTTAGCCTCCTCTTCTCCCAAAGATAGCCCGCAAAGCAGCAGAGGTTTAGGATCAGAGTTTTCATTCTCCTAGATGGACTACCTTCCCAGGTTGATGAGCCCCATCTGCCCCTCACTTCCCTCTACAGCACTTGCAGAAACCACCTTGACTGTTGGACTCACTATTGGTCTTGTCTGCTCAATCTGTGGGAGCCTGTCTTTGCATGCAGGGGAAGTTGCTAACTCACAGAGGGTTTGAGATCCATCTGCCACCCTCACCTGGTTTAGCTGGCCAATTGAAGCCATTTCCTGAGGTGTGGCTGCTGTCACATGCTGACAGCTTCTAGGAGCCACAGGAGCACAACCTGTCCCCCCACCAGAGGTACTACCCTTCCCCTAGCACCCCTATGTTAAGTAATGTTTTTCTAAGTGTGAATATTTAGTAAACAGACTTTTAAAAGAATTTATCCTGAAACACCAGGGTCAGCCAATAGTTACAATTAAAATCAAGAAATAAAAGTAAAGGTAATTATTAAAACACACACACAACTTAATTGTGCTAAGTAGGTCAATTTTCATTTAGGAAGAGCTTTGCTAGGTCCAACCAAAGGCTTATCTAGTCTAGCACTCTGTATCCCCATGGTGGCTCATCTGACTAGATCAACTGACAATATTGATTAGGATTATAGCCCACTAGCTACTCAAAGATCTCAAGCTCGCTTTTACAGTGGTACCTCGGGTTACATACGCTTCAGGTTACAGACTCCACTAACCCAGAAATAATGCTTCAGGTTAAGAACTTTGCTTCAGGATAAGAACAGAAATCGTGCTTTGGCAGCGCAGCGGGAGGTCCCATTAGCTAAAGTGGTGCTTCAGGTTAAGAACAGTTTGAGGTTAAGAACGGACCTCCGGAACAAATTAAGTACTTAACCAGAGGTACCACTGTAATGCATTTAAAGAGCAATGAAACATTTAATTGGAATATTATTAGTTCGTCATAGGGCAGGGCTTCCTCTGCCAGGTTGCCGTAGCTGCTGCTGTTTCTTGCTGATCTTGGCAGCACATGTAAGAGGTACTGACATGCAAATGTCCTCCAGTATACAGCAGCCTTCCCTAGTTCTCAGCAGTTCCAACTGCCACATTGCAGCTGAATTTCTGGTGCACTGCATGTTTCAGAGAAAATAACCAGTCAATGGATCTGTATGCAAACGCTATTTGAGGAGGACACTACATTATTAAGGATGGGGATCCAAAAGGATCTCTCCTTACTGGATGAACAGGCAACAAAGACAAACAATATTTGATTTAAGTGCAAAATGATGCATGGGGGATGGGGGAAGCATAGCTTTTAATACTGTGGATATTTCAAAAGTAGTTGTGATCTAGCATGGGAGTCACTTCAAAGAAAATATGTCAACAATATTACTAGGACGGCCCATATAATCTGCAGATTTTTAAGCAGTTCTTTAGATCCCGATCAGGAATGTCCAACACATTCCAGAAGCAAGGCTATTTCTAGTCACAATCATGTTTTTCCATGAGATGGAATGTAAACGTCTGTGTAGCGTACTGGCAACATAATAAATATTCATCATTTTTTTTCAGTGGCCTATTACCACCTTTATAAGTCTTGACCTGAGAACAGATTAACATAAACATGTCTTTTACAGAGAAAATAAGTTTTATCTCAATGTGTTTGATAGGAGACCACTAGTCCAGTTTTAGAAGATTGAAATATATATATTTTATCTTCATTTAATTACTGTAAGTTGCCATATTAAACAATCTTATTTCAAGGGGGGGAAGACTCTTAAAAAACACCAATTTAAATTCATCTTTGAAAAAATGAAAATCTGATTTTTACCCCACCAGCTGTTTCTGAGGCTTGAGCTGTATTTCACCTTGCTTCAGGGTGCATCTCCCACATACCTTCGAGGTCTAAAGCCACGGACCAGCCCCAGAAGGGCCTGTGGCTCTAGAAAGACATCCAATCTTGCCTGCTCCAGCACACACCAAGACTGAGAAAGTCGGTCCTCTGAAAACTTGAGTTCAAAAGAAGACTGTAAATAAGTAGACAGCAAGCAAAGGTGCAGATCAGCCCCTCATCCCCATTGCAAGGCTAAACAGACCCCTCAATGATTTGACATCCAATCCATCAGGGGACTGCACCCTTCCCTCAGGTTTTTTGTTTGTTTGTTTGTTTACACAGGAAAGGATCAGAGCCTCCAGTTCAAACTTTCTTCCAATCCTGCCCTTGATAGCAGCTCTCACTCCTCTTTCTCTCCACCTCACTTCTGAAAAAAGGACACCCCCTCTCTCTGCCCACCCCGCCCCCCATCAGCAACAAAGAGCCTTATGATGATGCCTTGGCAAGACTAGCGCATTAACCACACCACGATTTCACGGGCCACAACCTACTTCCTCAGGTAGTTCTCCAGGTCTCCCTGTGCATCTGGGACTCCCCTCTGCCCATCCTCCTCTGCACATGGGCGCCTGCCCCGCTTCTCCTCCGCCCCAGCCCCTTTCACAGAGGTCTGATTTCCCAGTCTGTGCATGGGGGCTCCCATTCCCCACCACCACCCATTTTCATGGAGGGTGGGGGGGGTCATATCCACCAGGCACTCGCCCTCTTTGCATGGGGCGTGCTGGGCTCCCCTCCCCCACTCTTGCGGGAGGGGCCACCTCCCCTCCCTCCCCCACAACCCTGCAAAGTGGGGGGCAGTGGCTCCGCTCTGGGATTCCTTACCTTCCCCACCCCACCCCCCGTCCCGCCTTGGGCTCCCCCCTGCACTAGGGGCGCTCTCCCCGAGTCCCCCTCCTCCCCTCACCTTTTCCTCCCTTCTGTCCCCCACAGCCCAGCCTTCTCTCTCACCCTCCTCCCAGAACAAACCGCCTGCCGATTGGATCGCGGCGGGTGGCCAATCGGGAGGTGGCTTGCTCAAGCGCGCGCCCAATCGGGGCCGTCGTTCCTACCCGACGCGCGAGCCCTTGCCCGAACCCGTCGGGATCCGTATAGGGCGATCTGACACTGACGTCATCCGGAGGCCGAAGCGAGGCTGCGCCTGTCGCGTCGAGGAAGTGGGCGGGGCTGGAAGGGAAAGCGAGGGAACCTGCTGGCCGGGGAGAGAGAGAGGGAGAATGGAGGAAATGGCTGTTGGGTTGTACCAAAAAAGCGGCGGGGGAGAGGGGTGTCTGAGAAGACCCGAAACGTCTAGACGGCGGTTTAAGTGATTACAGGGAGAAGTAAACCGATATTTATGAACGTAGAAGCATTTGTTTTGCTTTTTTATGACGTTTATATATTGCTTTTTATTGCCAAGGCACCCTTCCTCCTCGCTTCTCCTCTCCTAACCAGGGAACATGGACCCTTCTCAAGCTGCCCTAGAAGCTCTGCTCAGACCTTTGATGGTTCTCTCAGGAGCCGAGAGTCACGTGCTTCCTGGCAGGGGTTTCCTGCGCAGTACTTGTAAAGCGGAGGGCGGAGAAATCTGTGGTCGCTGGATTAAAGTCCCTGCGTTGCTGGACTACAACTCCCACGAGCCATTGGCCCAGGGCTTGCAAGGCCTGATGGGAGTTGTAGTCCTTCAATGCGCGCAGTGGACCACCCGTGAATAACGCTGGGTATTCTCAGTTGCTTGGATTCGTGAAGCACAGTTACATGCTTGCCAGTGCCAGATTTACGTCGTATAAACTAAACAAGCTATACCTTAGGGCCCCACTCTCTTGGCCCCCCCCCAAAAAAAATTAAAGGAAAACAAATTGTACATTTCCAAAATATAAGTTAAAAAACAAATAAAATACAGCAACAGTTTTTTTGTGTTGCGTAGGCTCCTATGATGTAACCAATGGGCCCCACCTGCTAGCCTGCTCCCTAAAATATCACTGGTTTTCTCATTTCTATATATAGGGTGACTATATTCTGCATGGACTGGTTGCAAGCCAACATGTGCAAATGGCTTTAGATACCTATTAGGTCCATAAATTACCATATAGCATATATTCAACACAAAAAACAGTGACAATTTGTTGTTGACAAAGGACAGCTGGACATATAAAGGGCCCGATTGCCTTCAGTAGGGACCCAGGTGGCGCTGTGGGTTAAACCACAGAGTCTAGGGCTTGCTGATCAGAAGGTCGGCAGTTTGCTGGGTCCCAGCTCCTGCCCACTGTCTATACATATGGTCCAAGAACAATAGGGTAACTCCACCTAGCAGTTTGAAAGCACATCAAAGTGCAAGTAGATAAATAGGGACCGCTCCAGCGGGAAGGTAAACAGCGTTTCCATGCACTGCTCTGGTTCGCCAGAAGCAGCTTTGTCATGCTGGCCACATCCCTCGGCCTATAGAACGAGATGAGCGCCGCAACCACAGAGTCGGACATGAGTGGACCTAATGGTCAGGGGGCCCCTTTACCTTTACCTTCAGTACGTTAGGGTCTCATCAAACCTCCGGCTCTGATGCTTCCTGTCGCCCAACCACCCTGTGTGCGGGCTCTCAAGGGTCATCTAGTCCAACCCCCTATAATGAAGCCACACTGACAGGTTACATCACATTTGCAATCCACCCCCTGGGGGAGTTGTAGCTTTGAGGGGGAGCGAGAACTACAGTTCCCAAGAGTCTTTGGGGGAAGCCATGACCATTCAGGGATATGACTATTGTTAGTGTTAGATTGTTCATGTACACTCCGATTTATTCTGCATCTTGAGTGCTTCCGCTGCTGTTTTGGGAAGCAGTGTGCACACGGCTTTAGCCACAATCCATGTATGTGTGTGTGTGTGTCTAGCATATATATAGAAAGGAGAAATCATTGGATGCCAAGATCCAAATTTCGGTCAAGTACCTCTTTGGTGGGGACGCAGGTAGCGCTGTAGTCTAAACCACAAACCCTAGGGCTTGCTGATCTGAAGGGTGGCAGTTTGAATCCCCACAACGGGGTGAGCTCCCATTGCTTGGTCCCTGCTCCTGCCAACCTAGCAGTTCAAAAGCACGTCAAAGTGCAAGTAAATAAATAGGTACCGCTCCGGCAGGAAGGTAAACAGAATTTCCGTGTGCTGCTCTGGTTCGCCAGAAGCGGCTTAGTCATGCTGGCCACATGACCTGGAAGCTGTCTGCAGACAAACGCCAGCTCCCTCAGCCAGTAAAGTGATATGAGCGCCGCAACCCCAGAGTCGTCTGTAACTGGACTTAACTGCCAGGGGGACCTTTACCTTTACCTCTTTGGTGAGAGTACCCCAGCAGAATCATAGAATTGTAGGGTTGGAAGTGATCCCAGGGGTCATCTAGTCCAACCCCCTGCAATGCAGGAATCTTTTTGCCTATGGTGTGGCTGAATCCCACCACCCTGAGATTAGGAGTCTCATGCTCTACTGATTGAGCTATTGAGCTATGCTAAAGGCACAAAATATGCAGCAAAGTAAAGTGTGCAAACATAAGCTGTTAGACCTTTGAAATATGCCCTTTCAAGCAAGTTCCAAAATTTCACTCTCCCCCCCTCCCCTCCGTATAGGAAAAAAACATGTTTGATAAGTTAAAAATTGGTTTACTTACAAACTCTTCAAAGGTCTGGTTCATGCTCTTTTCCATATATCAATAAGAAAAACTGGCAGCAAAACCTAGCTTAATTACTAAGTGGTAAAAGTTCTTAAGACTATTGGTATAGGAACTCAAGAGTGGCTGGTGAACACCATGTGGTTGAGCTGGAGGACACTGAGCTTCTCAGCTAAACAGGGAGTGAACAAAGGCTTGATTACCTATTTCCTCCCAAGGTGAAGGGAAGTGACATAGCTAAGCCTGCCAGGACAGCATACTCTATGGTATTAACTCCTTCATGTATTAATTAGACTTAAGCATGTTGATTATATGAGGCTGGGCTGTGTTTTAAGCTGGTAATGTGAGCAGAGCCTTTTGTGTCTTCAGCTGTTTCTCCCTCTTGGAAACTCAAATCACCACTCAACTGCTGGGCGAGTCACTGTCTTGTTCAACTGACGAACAGAATTGTCAAGTGGCTTCAGCGCACAGCGGCGAGAATTAAACAAAGCAGGCCAGTTCCAGATTGAATTAACTACATTTTACTAGTTAAATGTTTGCATGATTCAAAGCTATTTATTCTTAAAATGGTACAAAACAGGGCAAAAAGTCTACATAGCATTGTTCTATAATTTTGTTTCTCCTTGTATTTGAAATGCATCAGGTATTGATAAAAATGCAGGAGTCTGCTTGTGTAAAGTACAACTTAATTTATTTGAAAAGCACTAGACTGTAGAAAACAGATAATTGCATATCTGGCTAAAAGAGCATGCAGACGGTTGTCCCGGACTCTGCAGATGATTCCATCCATCAGGGCACCGTCTAAGTCTCAAAACTCGCAGTGCAGTGTGGCCTTTCGGAGGGCGGCGATGTAGCTGTTGATCAACTCCCCCTCTGCCTGGTTCCGGTGGTAAAACGCATGGCGGGCAGCAATTCTGGATGGCTTCGGAGCGTAGTGGTTGCGGAGCTTCTTTTGTAGCACATCCCACGGCATTGCCTGGACTGCTAGTGGCGCGACCAAAGCTCAAACACCTCGGGTCCGCAGAGGCTGAGGAAGAGGCCCAGCTTACGCTCCTCTGACCCTTCTGTCAGCTCGTTTGCTTGGAGGTAGCAGGCGAACCGAGCAAGGTATGAGTCCCATGATTCAGAGGCTGGGGCAAACGGCGGTAGAGGCACAAGTGAAGCCATGGTTCCAATGCATTCTCCCCCACCCCAGTCCCAAAATTACCCAGTCCCAAAATCACACACCCCAGCGACACAATCCCCTCAGAGCTGGTCTTACTCAGTGCGACCTCTCAGGCATGCCTCCTGCTCTGTGTTGTTGTTTTTTTCCTCGGCGCATGCAAAGCTGCGGCGGCCATTTTAGGTGAGGACACATTGTTGCTCTGGCCAGGTCTGATGATGTCGATGGGCGATCCGCCTTTCTATTGGATGCTGTTGGAGTCTTCATTCCTTTTGCTGGTGAGGTATAATAGGCGTGCCACTCCCCCCCCCCCTTTATCCTTTATTTTAGGTGTGACAGGTGTGGTTTTTAAAAAAATTTTATTATGCCAGATCCTTCCTTGATGGTCAAGTTACGCTTTGTCCTAATTTGATGCTGTTTGGTGCAGCGGTTACGGAGAACATAGGTTTCCGGCGTACACGCAATGGGAACATTTATATATATATAGATAAAAGGTGTTGCTTTCCCCAAAGAACCCTAGCCGTTATAGTTTAGTCCCTGCAGAGCTACAGTTCCAAGCACGTTTAGCAAACTAGTTTCCAGAATTCTTTGGGAGAAGCCATGTATGATGTGGCTGTTTCTTTCCGTCTGCTTGCCCAAGTGTAAATAAAGAATACAGAGCCTGCTGTTAAAAAATAAAATCTCGCTGGCCCCAAAGCCTAGCGTCTCCATGGCAAGGAAGCTGTCAAATCAGTGGGGCCAGCCCAATACATCTGGTACCTTGGATGAAGGACACAATAGCACCCCCCCTATTTGTCTGCAGAAGCCAACCAGACCAGCTGAATCTTACTTCAAACTATTGATTGGGACATTATCCTCCACCCACCTGAGAACAACAGGTCAGTTTAGAAGAAACAGGCCAAATGCACAGCACACACAGCTCTGTTCAACCTCTACTGTTGAAGACAGTATGTCTCTAAACACCAGTTGCTGGGAATCATAATTGAGGAGAATCCTGTTGTACACAGGTCCTGCTTTTGCTCTTTCAATTAGAACAGAATCCGGATGCTGGAATAGACAGGCCCTTGGCCCTTGGCCTGTTCCATAAAACTCCTCTTAGCTTCTCCAGCACCCAAGTGCTCTTCCCTGCCCTTCACAACCTGCCACCTGAGGCAGCATTCTCAATCTACCTAATATTAGGGCTGGCCCTGCAAGTCATTTAAGCCCCATCTGTAGCCAAGTCTACCAGATGAGTCTTTCTTTGGTGAGTTTTGTCTGCTGGTAATGGAATGGGCGTAACCCTTGAATTCTTATCATTCCCTCAGATCTCAAATACTGCATGTGATTCTGCTGGTGGATCACAGGAACGAGAGGTAGTTACTCCAATAAGTCTCACTCAAGTCCCCTAGCCAGCCTGGTACTTTTTGCCTGTTGTGAAATCAGATGCCGCCTTTCAGAAGCTCTCATGTTCCTGGCTCAAATGGCACTTTCTGCAACAGCAATGGAGTTTTGCTCTCTTGCCCCAAGCAAGGACAGCATGCCCTCCAGAATGCTGTTTCAGGAATTTATGCAACAAGGCTGTTTCTGAGATGAGATCACCATTTTGAGATCAAATAGTGACCAGGGCAGGGGGCGGGGGTTCCATGCAAATCTGTCTGTTCGCAACGGCATGCCATTGAGAACTGCTGTATTTAGCAGACCCTCCAAGTGTCCCCATTTTCCAGGGACAGTCCCAGATTTACAGAAGCTGTCCCCTATTTTCATCAGAGAAATGGTGGAGGGTATGGAGTTTCCCTGGAACCAAAAAACACTGAAAAAAGCACCAGCACTATATTCTGCTATGTTTCCAGAAGTGTGAAAGCTCGGATATAATGCAGAAATTAGCAGTTTAGGGGAAAGTCTGGAAAAAGGAATGAGCTGCCACATGAATGGAGTCTATGTTTGCAACCTCTTTGTAGGTTCTGCCCTTTTTATCGCTTCCTGAACAACATAGCAGAGGGGTTAATGATGAACTGCACCCTAATTAGTCACCTTTTGTTCTCCCTATGCGGGAGAGCAGGTTCAATTACTGGTTTGCATTACTTTTCTTTCTTTCTTTTATTGCGGGAAAAACTGCTATTTTGCTATAGAATAAGCAAAAGGGCAGGGAAAGGAAAGGAAACCTATTTAATTCATTTTCCTTTCCCCTTTAAAAACAGACTATGCCATGAGTTGACTTTACAAGTCTTTAATCTTCAGAGGCATACTGAATAGGGGGCAGAGCCTGCAAGGAAAACACTTTAAATTAAAGTCACAGTAGTTCTTAGAAGCCTTAATGGCACTTGCCTGTCCCCTGGAAAGGCTGGCACTGTAACAGCAGTGTTTTTTTTGGGGGGGGGGTCACCAGAAAGTGAGTCTAAACATAAAAGTGGAAGAAAGTGCAGAGAACAGTCGAATGCAACCATTTGGTTGTTGTTGTTCAGTCGTTCAGTCGTGTCCGACTCTTCGTGACTCCATGGACCAGAGCACGCCAGGCACCCCTATCCTCTACTGCAGTGTTTTTCTACCTTTTTTGGGCAAAGGCACATTTGTTTCATGAAAAAAATCACGAGGCACACCACCATTAGAAAATGTTAAAAAATTTAACTCTGTGCCTATATTGACTATATATAAAGTAATTCTCTTGAATTTTTCAATTTTTCCCACGGCACACCAGGCAACATCTCGCGGCACACTAGTGTGCCACGGAACAGTGGTTGAAAAACACTGCTCTACTGCCTCCCGCAGTTTGGCCAAACTCATGCCAGTCGCTTCAAGAACACTGTCCAACCATCTCATCCTCTGTCGTCCCCTTCTCCTTGTGCCCTCCATCTTTCCCAACATCCAGGGTCTTTTCTAGGGAGTCTTCTCTTCTCATGAGGTGGCCAAAGTACAGTACTGGAGCCTCAACTTCAGGATCTGCCCTTCTAGTGAACACTCAGGGCTGATTTCTTTAAGGACGGATAAGTTTGATCTTCTTGCAGTCCATGGGACTCTCAAGAGTCTCCTCCAGCACCATAATTCAAAAGCATCAATTCTTCGCCGATCAGTCTTCTTTATGGTCCAGCTCTCGCTTCCATACATTACTACTGGGAAAACCATAGCTTTAACTATACGGACCTTTGTCAGTACCATTTGGTACTGTCATCCAGATTCTCCATAGAAAAGTGTGTGACCAGATCTGTCAAGTCTAGATAAAGCTAGCTTTAGACCCAGTGATATGTCTGTTGATTTATATTAAAGACAGTGAAAAACAAATACAAATACAGTTACAAGAAAGGAGATTCCGATGGAACATCCGGAAGAACTTTCTGGCTGCAAGAGCTGTTTGACAGTGGAACGGTCTCCCTCAGGAGGTTGTGGACTCTCCTTCCTTGGAGGTTTTAAAGCAGAGGTTGGATGGCCATCTGTCATGTATGATTTAGCTGAGATTCCTGCATTGCAGGACATTGGACTAGATGACCCCCAGGGTCCCTTCCAACTCTACAGTTTTATGATTCTGAAAACTCTCATTGTGACAAGTGTTTTATATGGGAAAACGTGGGGAAATCCTCAAAAGGGGACTTATTGCAAATATATTTAAATGATTAAATTGACAGCTATGCTGAAGGACACTATAATTTTTTTATTTAAAAAACAGCAACCCACATCCTTGCAGACTTAACATTGCTGCAACTTAACATAGTAGATAGAAGTTACCGGTATATTTTGAAGAACAGAGGTAGAATATATATCCCTATGAATTATATGAATTTTATGTTGTAAGTCTTAATAGGTGGCATAAAAATAACAATGCATAGGGTAAAAACTAGATTTTGAATTAACATGTGACTTGTGTATTTTGTATCTGTTTACCCCAAGTTAATCACTGAGATCACCTTGGGGAACATCAGAAGCATGATTTATGTCAAGAACAAGTCATGTCCTCAGTTTTGTGGGTCCAATTCTTTAGAACTCCACCCCATTAGAAGTCACAAATGCTTATCTGATGTTTTACAATTATTTCATGTTCTTGTTAAAAATTTCTGAGATTTTAAATTTCTGGGGTTTTATGTATTTTTGAGTTTAAATTTATGTTTGTAATTTTGCATATTGATACTGCAGGAAGCCACTCTGAGGTCTAAATCATGAAAAGTGGGACATGGTTTTAAAATATGTTGCAATAATTTACAAATAATCATGAGAGGGATAGAAGAATGGTGGTTCTGAGAGATAAAGTTGACGTTGAAACAACTGCTGTGCTTCAAGGGTCACCTATAAATCTCCAGCCTTTGATAACATGGACATCCCAATGTACCATATATACTTGAGTATAAGCCTAGTTTTTCAGCACATTTTTTGTGCTGAAAAAGCTGCCCTCGGCTTATACTCGAGTGAGGCTGGTGGTGGGGGTGGCGAGAAAGAAGCCCTTTCTCTCCGCTCGTGCCGCCACCCGCTCTCCCCAGTCAACCATTCCTTAAGAAGTGTACAAGAACGGCGGTTCTTTACTCTCCCCAGGCAGCTTGTTCCATTCCTGAACTGCTCGCATAAATGCAAACTTGGCAAAGGAAGAAGAGGAAGGAGCAGCCCAAAGGGTTGCTTTCAGGCTGCTCGTTCCTCCTCCTCCTCCACAGCGGCAAAGGTGAACCGGCTTATACTCGAGTCAATAAGCTTTCCCAGGTTTTTGTAGGAAAATTAGGTGCCTCGGTTTATATTCGGGTCGGCTTATACTCGGGTATATACGGTAACTTAGAAAATCCAGAATCTCGTGTGGCACTTAGAAAGGAGATGGCCAGCCTCTTAGGGTCTCCTCTGTTCTTACGCAAGGGCTGGAAGTATATCTTGCCACAGCAGCCAAACACCTCGCAGAGCGTCCAGCTGTAGAATCATAGAGCTGGAACTTGGAAGGGATCCCAAGGGTCCTTTAGTCCAAACCCGTCAATAATAAATTGACGCCATCTAACATTAGCAGACTGGGGATGTGGGTGGCACTGTGGTCTAAACCACTGAGCTTCTTGGGCTTGCTGATCAGAAGGTCAGCGGTTCAAATCCCCGCGACGGGGTGAGCTCTCGTTGCTCGGTCCCAGCTCCTGCCAACCTAGCAGTTCGCAAACATACCAAAAAGGGCAAGTAGATAAATAGGTACCGCTCCAGGGGGGAGGTAAACGGTGTTTCCGTGCACTGCTCTGGTTCGCCAGAAGCGGCTTAGTCATGCTGGCCACATGACCCGGAAAAACTGTCTGCGGACAAACGCTTACTCCTTCGGCCAGTAAAGCGAGATGAGCGCCACAACCCCAGAGTCATCTGCAACTGTACTTAACTGTCGGGGTCCATTACCTTTACTTTTTAACATTAGCAGATTCACAATAATGGAGCACAATCGCTGAGACAGTGTCACCGCATCACATCTGAAATCAAAGATTGAAACATGGAGCCTCTTTTTTTTCTTGCATCTTGAAAAAATAAGGTTTATTTTACAAACAAATGGAACTGGGAGGAAGCTTTTTTAAAATAATAATAATAATCACATCTCGATTTAAATTTTGTTGGGTCACCTGCAAGGGGCAGGATAAAACTGCTCTAGGAGCAGCGCCAGCCGGCTAACCGTTATCAGATGTTTTAATCTGCACATCCCTTTTACACTGCAAAGAAGTAGCATGTTGAATGTCAGCAGATAATTTGGAACCCCATTCCCCCGCCAGGTAGCACATACTCAGGGCTCTATGCTGTTTTTCTCTGTTGTTCCCCAGGACCAAAGCAGCTTCCTTTCCTTCCCAACTGCGGACAAGGAAGAAAAGCAGCCTGAGGAGTCATTTCCTGTCTGGAAAGACCTGGCCTAGTAGGGGGAAATCAATCCTTGCTTGGAAACAAGAGGCAAAGTAAAGGATGCTTTCTGACGGCCGTGTATATGTGTATATGAAGCGGCTATTGGAGCTTGTGGTCGATACAGACATGACCTTCCCCTTTGATAAGGTAACCAGCACTTTGTAATGGTAAACGCTGAGCCATTTCAAAGCCAGAATTGGCGCTCCGTTGCAGCATGAGAATCTGATTGGAAGTGCTTGGATATTCCTTACCTTTCCTGGTTAGTCAGATGGAGATTCTCCCCTCCCCCCCAAAAAAATTTGATCCCACAGAAGCAATTATCTCCGATTCATCACATTCCCCACAGGACTGTCAACGCCATTCAGCCACCATGACAGACTTCCAATTCCTTTTCAACTCAACTTTGGTTGCAAGATTTTTATTTTGTTTTTGTTTTTTTAATTTAAAAAAAAAGACAGGGAAATGAAACACAAACCACGACAGAACCAAATAAAATAACAAATAAAAAAAATCACTCAGAATATTTGTTACATTATCATTATCATCATCATCATCATCATCAATTTTTTTTCAAGTCACTTCTAAGCCCCACAGTTACAAATAAATTAACGAGACAGGATCAGACCCCGGAAGATTTAAAAATTAAAATAAAAATAAAAATTGAATACTAGGAACTAACTACCTTTGGCAAAGTTATCACACGATTTTTTCCACTGCTCCCGGGTTGGCTACAGCAACAGGCCAGTCTTGTTGGGGTGGTGGTGGTAAGGGAGTCGGGGGCTGGAGCAGCATCCCTCATGCAAAGGTCAGCCCATTTGACCCACTCTTCCAGGGCTATCAAAATGTGACAGGCACCCTCCCTGGTGTAGAAGCGCCTCATGAGGTTCCCTTCTCTCGTGACCCAGATACAGGCCACTGAGGACCTAACAAGCACCCAGGAGAAGAAGTCAGGAGGACAGGAAGGGAGAGATGCTCCATGGAGCCTTCAGTGGGATCTACGGTCAAGAATTTGTGTTGGATGTCAGACAGCGCCCAAGTGGAGCAGGTTCTGGCACCATAGCTGTCCTGCAATTTACCCCGGTGCAATAGTGCCTGTTATATTAGGGCAGAACCTGCTTTATGTAAACAAGGCCCACTGAGATTCATCTAGCCCCTCACCAACGATTCCGACACCTTTTTTACCCAAGCGGCCGAGTCTCCTCTTCCAACACAGTGGGAAAAGAGTCACCGTAAAAGGACACCACAGTTTTAAAGGAATGGATCACCTTTTCAGGGCCTGGGCCGTCCTCCTGATTTCCCTCCTGGGGGTGAGAGAGGATGCTGCACCTGATCCCCACCGCCCCAAACAGACCCGTCCGGCACACACCCTTAATAAAGCTTTTCTATTTGGTTTATCATTAAAGTATATGAGGTATATGGCGGGCTATCTCCAAAGAGCCTTATGGTGGGTGTCTTGGCACTATGAGGGGAGGGAGGGGGTCTAGCCTGCCCCCCTCCCTTGTGCCCCCCCAACCCTGGGTCGGGCACCGGCACGGAGGCGTGTGAGCAAATATTTGGTTTTACAGCTGTACTTTAAAGCTTGTTTCCTTCCTCGTTCTAAAACTCCTAGGAGTGCGGGAGGTTGGCAGAACAGAGAGATGTGGCGGCTTTTCATAAAGGGCAGCCTGGCATCTCACGCCTGTTTTCTCTTACCAGCCATTGGGGGGAAATATGTGGACTAGAGAGGCAAGGACGGCTACGGACACAGCAAACCATCCTGCCCCACAAGACCAGTGGCCAAATCTGAAATGAGTACCAGGTAGTTCTGCTCTGGACCAACAGCAACATTTCCCTCCCCGAGCCAGCGATAGCTCTGCATCTGGTCCTTGTTTACAGTCTCCAATTTGGGGGTGAGAGAGGGAAGAAGTGGGGGTACCCCTCTGGCTCGAGTCCGCAGTTGCAAAATTCACAACCTCCCATATATCCAACTCCTAAAACTGGAGAGAGCAGGTCTTTTTTTTTTTTTTTAAAGAGTTGAAAGTGATTTGAGACAGGCAACACCACCCACTCGGTTCTCTTGCCCCACTATTGCCTCTGGTCAAACAGCTGGCTGGTTTTTGAAGGCAGAGAGAGGGAAGAATGCCCACACCACCACTTGTCATTCCCCTTTCAACTTTCAACTCTCTGAAAAATTAAACGCCTCTCTCCAGGTTCTAAGCAACCTTTCCAACTTTCCATCACCCTTTGCTTGCCCTATATATCTTGGCTGTTTCCCCTCCATGCCATTCACCCACCGCTCAGCTCCGCACATGGAGATAGGGTCATTTTTGGTCTAGAATCAATTTTTTTTAAAAAAACACGTTTTGGTTTTGGTTTCTTTTTTTGTTGATTTTTTGTTTAGTTTTTTCCCTTTTTATCTTTTTTTGTTGCAAACCTTTAGCGTTTGTTTGTTTTTTGTATTTTTTTTAATACAGTAAGAAGCGATAAAGCGGAACATAGAATTTTCTCTATAAAAAAAAAATAGAAGATACCCCCCAAAAGAATTTTTTCCCCCAAAAAAGAAAAAAAGAAAGAAAAAGAAAGAGTAACAAATATCACTAAAACAGTTACATTCCACCTAGTAACACGTTCAGTAGCACATGAGAGAGAGAGAGAGAGAGAAGTTGGACTTCCCAAATGTTTTTCCTTCTTTTTTCCCCAGATGTCCACCATAATAGCATGATTGGAATCTTAAAAGAGACAGATAAATACTTGCCGGTTCTCTCTCACTCACGCACATAATGGGATGAAAAACTTTTTTTCAAGTCTTTTAAAACTAGGTGTTTCCTGTTTTTGTTTGTTTGTTTCATTTTTGGAAAGTTTCACAGTATTTTTTTCCTTTTGTTATCTCAAACCCACCTGAACGCTATAACACAGCAAAAGCAGGAGATAAAATGAGGTCGAGGGTTTTTTTTCCCTTTAAGAAAGGTTTCAAAGTTCTTTTTGTTTGTTTGTTTGTTTGCTTGTTTATCTTTTTTTCCACACTGTCCTTTTGTTTGGTTTTTTTGTTTTTTGTTTTCTACCAGATCGCAGTATGCCATGGCTAACTTCCTTCTCTGCAACAGCAAGACTTTGGTTCGCAGGAGTTGAAAGTAAAAGACGAACATTCAAAGAGCCCCCAAAACATTGACTAAAAAAAACACACCCCTCAAACACATTTAGAAATAAAACCCCAAACCAACCATTTAAAAATAAAATAAAATAAAATAAAGGAAACCAACAAAAATGTACAAAATAAAAGTTTTTAAAAAATAAAAATAAAAATAAAAAGAGCGTTTTGAGAAGCCATTTTTTAAAGCTTTCTAGACGTCTGGGAGGAAGTTTCAGGATCCTCTGATCTCACCCTCCCAACTTCCATTGATTTGGTTCGTTTTACTTTTATTTATTTTGTCTCTTTGCCACTTATAAAATCTTGGCTTCTCAACGCACCTTTCCATGAGGTATTTTTTTTTCCAGGACAGAGAAAGACGGTTGAGCCATTTGTCTAACCAGAGAAAGTAAAGATTTCCCATTGATTCCCACGTAGTTTTTTCATCCTTTCTTCTTCAATTAATAGTTTTTTTGTGTGGTGGTTTTTTTTTTTGTTGTGGTAAGCTTCCTTTGTTCACTTGGTTGGTTCTTTTTGGTTAAAAGTTTTGTCTCTCGCCTCCGAGTCTCTGTGAGCCACATAAAAGGGGGGATTTTTATCCCTCTTCTGTGGTTTTATTTTTATTCCCCAGTGGTCTTCATCTTGTTGTTTTCTGTAGTGATGTCTATCAATTTTTGGTTTTTTTTCTGGAAAATGTAAAGAATGCTGCAATTCCCATTTTTTTGTTTTGTTTTGGTTTTTGTCAGGCACTGGAATATGAGTATTATTATTTTTTCAGAACACAGATATAAAAATAAAAATAATAAGAATAAAAATTACACATCCCCTGTTTTCAGAAAAATAACCCCTGATACTAACCCCCAGGCAAAAATCAATTTAGCGAAGAAAAGCTACAGAAAAATTGAACACTGGTGAAAGAAAGAAAAAGCTGATAAAACAAAATGTACACGTTTAGTGCTGTCCACCCTGAAACAGTTGAAGGCTGAGACTTTCAATAAGGCTTCTTGTCTTGCAAAGACATGAGTATTTACATTTTGTACCCAGTGAGTAACCCAGGTGTTACTAATAAGCTTACTCCTGAATGAATGCAATTCATTCCGTCCTCAGTGGGGTAACAGAGAGGGCAATGCCTAGGCTCCTCCATCTGCATTTGATACACTAGATCAGGATGGGGAAACTGTGGCCCTCAAAATGTTCCTGGACTCCAGCTCTCATCAGCCCCAGCAAGCATGGCCAATGCTCAGGGATGATGGGATATATAGTACAGCAACCTCTGAAGGGGCACAGAGTTCTCACCCAGGCACTAGTTACTCTGGTCTTATGATGAATCGAAATCAGAGAGGTAAGGAACTAGGCAGGGAGCAGTTTTGCCACCAGCAGCAGCTCTCCTTTCAAGCCAGAAATGGCTATATATGTAGGAATGCATTGGCAAGCAAGCTGGTTAAAGGATGCTGTGGTCTAGAGGTTTTTGGGGTATTTTTTTTTTAGTTCACTGCAAGGCTGAGTCAGGTAGAAGCAGAGATGTGGGGGGGGGGATGATTGCAGGACATCAGTTAGGAAACCATCATGGGAAGTTGGTACCTAATTCTCATTATTGCCTTTTGAAAACCCTAGCCTTCATATCTCATGAGAATCCCTCTAAACTATAAAGTTTGTTCTAAAAAACACAGCAGAAAAGGATATTATTTTAGCATTTAAAAAGGGAGGGAAATATTTATAGCAAGATCCTGAAATTAAACCAATATACCCCCACCCTGTCCAACCCTTTCTGGATCCCAAAGAAAAGTAAAAGAATAAATAAGAATAAATAAGAGTTTTGAAAGACATTCGACCAGACACAGAAGTTAGAAAAGTCTGTAAAAAGCTTTGGGTGAAGCTAGGACTGGTGATTTTTGGTGTGAGATTCGTTTTCCCCATAAGGATTTTAAATGTGTTTTTTCTTTTTTTCTTTTTCTTACAAAAAAAAAAAAAAAAAAGAACAACCGATCCCCATTTATTTGTTTCCTTTCTGAAACTGTCCAGGAAACTAGCGAATAAGAAATAAAGAGAACTCAATGAAAATAATTCAAGCAAACAATTGACAAAGTCACCTTTTGCAAGGCATTTGGTTCTGAACATCGGAGGGGAAAAAGAAAAAAGGAAAAAAAATAAACGCTAAAAGTTTGGGGAATTCTTTTTGGTTTCTTCCTTTGTCCCTTTTTGCTTTGCTTGTTTGGTTGCTTTGGGTTATTTTTTGGTTGGTTTTTCGTTTGGCTGTTGCTGACAATTCTTTGTTTGGTTTTTTTTTTTGGTTTCACTCGTCGGTTTGTACGTCCGCTCCTTACTACCCCCACGTGTCGAGAAGGCGGGGAGGGTGCTCCCCCCTCAGCCCTCATTCCGTCTTGGCATCCGGCTCGGTGGACCCGGGACCAGCCTGCCCCAGAGTCTGCGCCACTTCGCTGGAGGAGCTGCATGAGGAACAGGAGGAGGAGGAAGAGGAGGAAGAAGAGGAGGAGGTCAGGGTGGGCGACTTGCTGGGCATGGAGGCAGCCACAGCAGCAGCTGCCGCCGACACCAACCCCACGCCTCCCGGGGCAGCACTCAGCAAGGGCAGGCCTGCATGGTTGAGGAAGAGCGACGAAGTCACGATGCTCTGGCTTCCAGTCGTGCCTCCGCTGGTACTGAAGACCAAGTTACCACTGGCATCAAGGCTGGTAATTGGCAGGCTTCCACCACTGGCCAATGCTGCAAAGGAGGAGGGGGAAAGAACAGTAGTTAGGGCACATGTGCACCAGCATGATGCCAGTAGCTTCTGGTCACAGAATCGTAGAAACATAGAAGTGTAGAGTTGGAAGGGACCACGGGGGTCATCTAGTCCAACCCCCTGCAATGCAGGACTCTTTTGCCCAACGTGGGGCTCGAACCCACGACTCTGAGACTAAGGGTCTCATGTTCTTCTGACTGAGCTATCCCAGCCTCCAGCATGCAATGGGCCCAGAGGAACTGCATTAGCGCTGTGGCTGTCTTCTTGATGTGTTGATGCGGGGGTCATCTCTCATCAGACCACTCGTTATTTTCTCATGTGCCTCCGAGGCCCCCCACCGTGACAAAATGGCAGCAGCACATTTCAGCACAGCTGCAGTTCAAACGACACCTGCTCCCAACCACAGCTCCACATTGCCGTCTCCCTCCCCCAGCACGTTTCACATAGAAAAGACACATGGTGTGTGGAGAGAACGGTGAGCACAGATGATTAGCAGGTGCAATGTTACAGACGGATGTTATGAAGTAGAATGCTTTCTACCATAGGTAAGCTAAGGGATGGGATGGAGAAGAGACCTCAACAGGAATGAGAGGAAGGTTGTGAGGGACTCTACTGACCTGTTGCACCCATGCGCATCCACACGACATTTGCACAGCAGCTCACATACACTTTCACCTAGACTCAAATGTTTCATGCTTAAAATCAGAGGGGGAGGCCTTTTTAAAGACAGGCATGCACATGGGGATGGGCCCTAACTCAGTGGTAGAACACATGCCTTGCCTACAGAAGGACACAGTTTCAATGCACTGCACCTCCATCTAAAAGGATCTCAGGGTTGAAAGAACCCTGTTTGAATCCTATAGGAGCTGCTGTTTGAATAGACAACCCTGGGCTAGACAGACCAGGCGTTTGATTCAGGGCAAGACAGCTTTATCTGCTCAATCTGTGACCCATCAAGGCAAAACACGGGCACACCAGTGATGCGCCATGGGCTTGACAATCCCATTTTTGTAGTTCCAAGCAGGCATTAAAAACTGGTTTCAATGAGTCTCTGATAAGCCGTTGTGCATGACTGCATTGGGCATGGTGGATAACCAGTTGTACAGGCTGGTTTTAGGCACTTCTACAAGTGTGATTTCTGGCTGGTCAGTGTGGGGAACAGGATGCTGGACTTCAGCCTTGGACACATCACAGACCCTGTGCCATATGATGACCTCAGTGAGCAGACAACTTGGGTAAACTGAAAGAAGTAGGCAGAGAAAATCATGGTTGGCTCAATGCTGCCACCTGTTGAGAATAGGAATGAGTGAATATGTCAATTTTTCTGTCTCTCATTTCCCCATTCTTAAATTCAGTTCTCCACATTAGTTTGTGATTTAATTTTTTTTTTAATCCTCATGAAAATTCACCAATGTTTTAGTGTGAATTTCTCCTAATATGTAATCAGTTTTGAAGAATGGCTGTGTTTCCGCTTTATGTATTCTTTCTGTGTGTATACAAGTATGTTCACATACACACACTTTTTGCTTCTCTCTCTCTCTCTCTCTCTCTCTCACACACACACACACACACTTGTACAGACAGGCCAGTGGAGCAAATGGCAGTGATGACATCATGTCTGATCTTCTTTTTCACAAACCTTGTATGGTGGCCAGCGGGTTGGTGGCCATTAGCGCTGGGTTTAACCCTGCATTCACCCCTAGCACTGTGCTTCTGAAATCAAACCAGAGGCAGCAGGTTAAAGTTGGGGATCTACAGTGCAAACATTAGAGTGCCCCACCCACCTCAATCACCTCTTCAAAATGGGTCCAGAAGGTAGCTTAAAATGACGTGTGGGACATCGTTTTATGGAGATTCTATTATTTCAGGTGAGTTCTAATTCCCTTACTGTTTGGGTTATGTCCCCCAAGGTCCCCTCCCTCTAACGGTGTGAGCCTAGCCAGGATCAAATCTCTTCTCCCACAGTCCAACCATTGAGGAAGCTGGAAACCCCCCCCCCCAAAAAAAAGACCTTTCTCTCCCACACCACTTACCCCGTACTGGGATTCAGGCCTTGCAAGCTGATAGCTGGGTGACTGCTGCTCTGGGGGCTGGGATTTGTGCTGTTGCTTGGGGGTGGCGTGACCGAGTTGAGGGTGGTGCCCCCTGCTCCCACCGCTGTCCGACTGGGGGTCAGGGAGCAGACTGTGGGGGACAAGGTAGTAACTGTCCAAAAGAAGAGCAAAGAAAGTGAAGGAGAGATGCCAAGGCTCCATTTTGCTGGTGGTCAGAAGCAGGAGCCCACAGGCATGGTAGCCAACCATTATTTGGAGCTGCACCAACTCTGCCTCTCCCCCCAGAGAGGGCATCCCCCTAACGACATGCTGAACTTCAGAGCACCCAGAAGTGCAAGATCTCTACATGTTTCCAAGTTCCTTTGAAGCTCAGTGTGACATTCCATTCCCTGAATGTTCAGAGTCAAGACAAAACTAGGTACATCTTTGCAGAGCAGGTAATTAAAATTTAGATCTTGCTACTACTGGATACAGTGAGGTGTGGGGTGAAACTGCCGCAGCTCTCACTGCAAGAGCAGAGACACTTTCACCCCCAGCACCTTGCAAGCTGTGACAACTTGTTTGTGAAGCTTTTTTGCGAGGCTCAGCTGGGGGGTGGGAAGGCTCCCCCCCAAGCTGAGCATTAAACTGCTCCTGCCCCCCCCCAGCTGAGCAAGCCCTATGCTTCTCCAGCTTGTGCGCAAAGCATCAGGGCTCGCTCAGCTGGGGACAGGTTTAAAGAAGCCAAGGGAGGAACAAGCTGTATTGGCCTTGCAATACAGCTCACTCCTCCCTCTGTGGTATGAAAGGCGGAGTGATAGCAGCTTCATCTGGCAGTATATTGCAGCTGAAACCGCTGCTGCTGCTGAGTCCCTCTGCTACCAGCAGCCCAATGTTGATTCCATGCACAGTCCACACTTTAAAACTCTGTGTCGAAGCACACACAAACACACTTTTTTTTTTTTTGCTGCAAAGCTTTCTCTGCAAAAACCTGCTCTTTAACGCTCAATCGGAGTAAATGAAAATCTGCAGGAAACCCAAATTGACGTTTGCTTTACAAAAGTACTAAAGAGCAGGTTTTTGCAGAGAAAGATCCAGAGGCATTGACCTTTTAAGCATAGACCTGTGTCTGCAAAGAGCGGGACAAAAGGGAAGTGTGGATAAGCCCTCTGTGTTTCATCCAAATAGTTAAGACAGTTTCTCCAAAACAGCTTTTCCCTCTGCAGAATGCCACATGAGATTTTGCAGGGGTAAACACATCAGGAGAGCTATGGAGAGCTAAGCCAGCTAAGTGCATATGCTTTTGAGCATAAAAATAACAATCACACCAATAGTTAAGATCCTCCTTGTCACATGTCATTTGTCTGTCAAAAATTGCAGCCTCCTAAGACTGTTTTTCATTAAAAGAAAAAATATGTTATTGTTGGATGTTGTTGCACATATCCATGCGCTAACATGTCATTGAATATATCAGCACTAGCTCAGGTTGGACGGCTTCGCATTGGTTTTATGCTGTGGTGTAACCAGACAATACAACTGCCATCACCTGCTGATGGAACATTGGCTGAGCATCACCCCAGAATCCACGCTGCAGATCTCACCAAGTTTGACACAATTCCTATGTCTGCATCTGCCATAGCATTGCCAGCGGCATTACAAGTGCCAGGTCATCACAATTCGGAGGCAATTTCCCAGTGTGTGGGGTACGTGGTAGCAGCAGGGGGAGCAAAGCACAACTTTCTTGTGCTCTTTTTGGCCTCACTAGCACTCCAAGTCTTGCTTCCAAGTCCCCTTAAGCATGTAGCAAGAAGTACATTTTGCAGAGCTAAAAGGAGAGCACGAGAGTGTTGCACCGTTTCCACACCAGGTATGGGACTGGGACAACTAGTCCCATCATTTCAAGTGAATAATACGTGCATAGCAGCATTTTCTTACCTGGTAGTCCCAGTCCTTCCCTGGCATGGAAACATGCTCTCCTGGGGCCTCTGGAACACCTGCTGCCTTCTCTGCCATTGCCACCTCTTGCTGTGCCAAGGTAAGATATACAGGTCAGGGCTAGGGAAGGAGGTGGCAATGGAGGCAGCAGGTGCTTTGAATGGCTGTAAGCATTTTGCAAGTGCCCAGAGTGGGTCCTCAAAAGCGCTTGGGCCTTTGGAAGTCTAACATAAGGATGCATTCTCACTCATAACCCAACAGACTGCTCTTGTGTCATTCCCACAACCTCAATACCTTGAGCTCTCAGCAGCCCACCACTGGACAGCTGTGCTAGAAGGAGGCAAAGGGAAGGGGGGTCCCAGGGAGAAGGGAATGTGTCACCAAAAGACAACTACCTGTTGTGCTCAGACTACTGGAAGCCTGGGAGAGGGGCAGACTTGTGCCGGTGCCTGGGCTGGTCACCTGAAGGAGATGCAGCAGAGAAACGGACTGTCAGAGACACAATGGATAAAATCCACATAAAGACCTTTCTCCCCTGACTGGGGATCATCTCTAAGATGCCACTAGCAGACTAGGCTGGGGCGTCACTCATGAACAATTTAAGTATGTTAGACACTGTTAGATTCTGTAACGTGACCAATAGGAATGTATATAATTTGAGGAAGTTAAGGTAAGAAGCCTAGGGACCTGGAAAGTTTGTACCATGTATGGTTTTATCAAATGGGGTGGTAAGTGGATTGGTAAATGCAAGCTCAGTGAAGTTGCAGTGAAAGAAGATCAGGTAGGTAGGCAGAGTTTTGTATGAGTGCAATATATGCATCATGTAAAAGGAAGGAAGTTATGTATCATATGGGGGGGCAAGTAATGTAGGCATTGTCTATTGGGGGGAAGTAGTGGGGGTGGGGTTCACACTTCAAACTGTGAAGCTAAGTGTATGATTAAATGTGCAATGCAGAAGAAAATAAATTTTATTCATTTTTATTTATTAAATGTCTATTCTCTGAAAGGAGCCCAGGGCAGCAAATTCAGAAAAAGTAGCACTATTAAAGCATCTTAGAAATAATCCTGACACATATGCAGACTTGGATAAAGGCCACTAATTAAAAGGCTTGCTGGAAGAGGAAAGTCTTCAGTAGGTGCCAAAAAGACAAACAGAGCTAGCACCTGTCCAATATTTAACAGGTAGGTAATTTTTTTGAAAGTTTTAAACAGTTGCTTTTATCTTTTTTTTAAAGCGATAAATTTTATTGCTTTTTTGTAAAATGCTTTGAGGATTACAAAAAAAGCAAGTGGCATATAATTTTACTGAAATAAATAAGCTCCAAAGGCCAAATTCAACTATTGTGCAGAATGGACACCCTGATAAGATGGTATCTGCAAGAGGCCCTCACCTGCACAGCACAGAAGGCATGTTCCATACAGGCATATTCCATGGAGTTTTGTGCGGGGGGGGGGGTGAACGTACCATGTGAGGGCTGTAGCCAGGTGGCTTGCCCTGGGCAGGCAACATGGGAGCAGAGCTGCAGGGGTTGATCCGCTTCTCTTTCTGGCGGCGGTTGCAGAACCAGACGCGAATCACCTCCTTCTCCATGTTCAGTTGCTCGGCAATAAGTAGGATCTCCTCTGAGGTAGGCTTCTGGTTCTGCAGTTTGGGGAAAGGTGTTGGGGGGGACACAGGATGGTGTGACACTGGGGCAAGTCACAGCATAGAGTCCCAACAGGAACGAAACAAAACAAATCATAGAAACATGTAGGGGGCTGTTCTACTCATTCTAAAGAATGTTAGATCTGCTGCCAAACTATCACGTGAACCTGAAATACAGGCAGCGGATGAAACTAGAAAGGATGAGGCACAGAACTGCTGCTGCTCTGTGTCACTTTCTCTGCTCTTTCTGGTACACAGTGCATGACAAAATGTCATCCTGCTGAGAATTTCCCTGCCTTTGCTTCTGACAACCAATAACATGAGGCTTAAGCTGACGTATCAGTTAAATGCAAGAGAGTTAAATGAACTTTAAAAACAACCCAGAACACACACCTAGGCTGTGTACACACCTTGCATTTAAATACAGATTTAAAGCACATGGTTTTTCAAGAATCCTTGGAACTGTAGTGGTGTGGGTGGTGAACTGCGGCTGCCAGGATTCTCTGCGGGAAGTAATGTGCTTTAAATGTATGGTGTGTGCACACCTCCATCAGCTGGAATCAAATGGGAAGAGAGTCAGCCATTCATTTGGGAGACCTGGGTTCGAGTGGCAGCTCAGCCAAAGACTGGCATAAAGACTTTGGGCCAAGTCATACTCTCTCAGCCTTGGTTTCCCCTATTGTAAAATAGGAGTGTCATTAATTACCTGGGCTAAAACCAGGAGCCCTTGGCTCTTTGTGAGCCACCAGAGCAGCAGTTTGGAGCACCTTCTAGGTAGGGCAATGAAGTCTTCTCAAGCTCTTCCTAGGATGGCCATTGGGCCCTCCTAAATAGGAAGAGCTATAGAGGGCTTCCTGTTTGGGTCAGGAGTTTGCCAGAGCAAAGTGGATTTCCTGGCTCTCGTGTTTTCTTTGATTCTGACTCATGCCTGGTCCAGGGATGAGAAACCTCAGGATCTAGCGCCGAATGTAAGCCTCCTCCATGCCACTCTCTCTGGCTATGCGTCCTTTCTCCAGGCCACATGCATCACTGGCCTTGATTCTCACAAGTGTTTTTTGCCCAGCAGGAATGAGTCACCGAACTCAGATAATGCCTCTTGCTTGCCTGGGTTGAGGTTAGAGAGGAGTGTATAGAAAGTTGCCTACTGTACAAAGGTTTATTATGTACATTTGCCTCACTCACTTTTGCCTCTGGCCCCACCCACCACTAACATGGCCCTTGGAAGGTTGCCCAGAAGGGAATGTGGCCCTTACTTTGAAAAAAGGTTCCCCACCCTTGCCTTGGTCCCTCAGATTCCTATTCCCTGGCATAACCCCTGATTTTCTTGCAATTGCTGCCAAGGGCAATAAGAATGGCCTTTTCCCCCAACAGCTTTTCCCCCATGAAGAACTAGAGATAAGGAAAAGCTGCTGAAAGCCTTGGGAAGCGATATACAATCTAAATGAACACATTGTAAAATTGCTTAATTTTGTCTTTATTCATTTACTTATATGCAACACACTTCCTGAGAATAAAACCGGGGTGGCCCATGCATGGGCTTATCTACTTCTGTCCTTACAGCAGCCTTGAGATGTGGGTTCGGTGAGGAACTGTGACTAGCCAAGGTCAGAGTTTCGCAGGAGAACAGGAATTTGAAACATGGCTTTTTCATATCACTCTGTAGGTACATGGGGAGCTGGGCAATGGGAAATGCCTCACCGCGAGAAAGCTTTTTTCCAATGCGAAGCGGACATTGGTCTCAATGCTGGTCCGTTTCTTGCGGCGCCGGCCTGGCAGCCCATCAAAGCCCATGTTGGGACTGCTCAGCTGGTTGGGGCTGGGAAGTGTGGAGTCCACAGACATTGTCTCTGAAACATGAGGTGTGGAGGAGCCATTTAGTCGCCCTGCAAACATCATCCCCCCATCTGGTGTGTCACCTCCATCCTGTGACTTGATCCAGTTCCGCTGTATTCACCCTTCCCTCTACTGGGCCCAGTTTCCACTTGCTTGCCTTGAGAAGTGACACCATTCCCTTGCCTCTCTGCCATCTCCTTGTGACTTTAGAGATGGTGCCCTCCAGATGTTGTTGAGACTACAACTCCCACAATCTGTGGCCACTGTTCATGCTGGCTGGGGCTGATGGGAATTTAGCAACACCTGGAGGGGGCTATGTTGGAGTCCTGCTTTAGAGAGTTCACACTGGGATTGGCTTTTAAGCAGCTTGTGTAACAGTAGTTTCTCAGCTCAGAAAACAAAACCTTTGAAGATCTATCTTAGTAGCAGTCAAGGGGCAATTTTAAAGTTGAAGGTATATGCTGATTAAGCAAATGAGGAAATACTTTCCCATGCTCTGCCTTACTGGGAAGTAACCTGCAGAACTTTGAGCCCATAAAGAGAATTTTCCTCAAGGCCTGGTTAGCATTCTCCCCCTCTGTCATTGGAGGCTTGGGCCAGGCCCCCGTCCACCCACCAGCTCCCCAAAGGCCTGTTCAGGCCTATCTGACACCTGCATTAAGCCAGACATGTGGGGACCATTCTTAGAAAATAAGTCAGTCTTTTCTATTCCGTTAGGCTCTCCCCAGCCCTGACAATGATTTCCCTCACAGCTGCTCATTTCCACATCTTTCCTCTCCACCAACTCAATCAGGGCTTAGCTTCCTCAGCAGAAAATATCTCAGATCTTGAGCTCCACCTTCCCTCTAATCACTTGTTCCCACTCACCACCAAAAGCTCTTTTATTTTTGCCTCTAAGAGGCCTTAACTCCTCCTCCAGCAGACCTCAGCTTCTTCATGCTCGCTTCCTCCTCTCCACTTACCAGCATCATTGAGCCATTTCTCCAGTAGAGGTTTGAGTTTGCACATGTTCTTAAAGCTGAGATTGAGTGCCTCAAAGCGCGAGATGGTTGTCTGGCTGAAGTCATTCCCATAAAGCTTCCCCATGGCCAGCCCCACATCACCCTGTGGAGGAGAGAGACGGGGGTGGGGAGAGAAGCTGTTACCAAGAACATACAACCTGCCAGGGCATTAAGATAATCAAAGGAGGCCCTTCTCCAAGTTCCATCTTTAGCAGAAATATACCAGGTATAAACATCAGAGGGTGCCTCAACTGTAGAATATTCCCCTCAGGGAGGTACAGGTGACACCAACATTTTCTTCTCTTCAGTACATGTTTAAAACCTTTTTCTTTCACCCAGTATGTTTTAGATTATGGAATTTTTAGTTGGCTGGCTGATTTTATTCCTCTTCAATGGAATATTGAATGGGTTGCATCATACTCTGAATAGACCCACTGAAATACAAGACTAACCACAGTCCACTGATTTCAGTGGGTCTAATTGCTGAATACAACCCACTGTTTTATAATGTATTTCTACTGTTTAAAAGTTCTTTAAAATATTACTGGTTTTGTACTGTGGATGGTTATAAACTGCTTAGAGAGGCATTTTTGGCTAAAAGTTGTCAAAAAGTCTGTGTTTTAAATAAATAAAATAAAATACTTAAGGCTGTGCATTCAAACTGGCTTGATCTCTGCCTCACTCCTCAGGTTGATCCCAAAGAGAAGGTTGCGTTTATGGCAACAAACATGTGGAATGTACTTTCTACAGCTGCTCCTAGTTCTATGTATGTTTGGGTCACTTCCAGAATGTCACTATTTTTGATCCCATCACATACAGGGAAGTTAAGGTTGCACAAATTAACAGGTCATCTGGAAGTGACCTTAGTCTCTTTTTTTCCAGGGAACATTGCCACCTCAATCCCTGATGCTTCTTTCATATGAACCAACCTGGACCCTGCGATCATCAACCGAGGCTCTTTCCTGCATTGCAGGCAGTTGGACTAGATGACCCTTGGGATCCTTTCTAACTCTACCATTCTATGATTCTTTGTGTGCCTCCTCCACAATAGCCCCGGAGGGTGACAACAGGAGAACAGGCCTTTTCTGCATTGGCTCCCTGCTTGTGGAATGCTGTCCCCAGAGAGGCTTGCTTGGCACCTTCGTTACATATCTTTAGATGCCAGGCAAAAGCATTCCTCTTCTCCCAGGCCTTTGGCTAATTAAACAATTGAAGGCCTTTTAAACTGAGGGGAGAGTTGTTCTTGTTTTTGTTTGTTATTATGTTATGTGTTCTTGTGTTTTTATGCTGTAAACCGTCCTGCAGTCCTTGGATGGAGGACAGTATAGAAATTTAATAAACGGAACAATAATTTCACAGTGAAAATGTTCACAGGGCAATATCTGGCACAGCCCCCCTTAAAGGAAACCAACAACATCCCACTTTTCCATTGTGGACTAGCCTAAGCCAGACACCTTGGCCTGTACCTGTGTGAAGCCCAGCTTGATACGCCGCTGCTTGAAGGTGCGGGCAAACTGCTCCAGCTCCTCCAGGTCACTGGGCTCCTCAGGGTGTGAAGGGGTCTCCAGGCATTTGGGCGGCTGCGAGTGAGCGAGGTGGGACTCGGGGAGGCCAGGCCGAGTCACTTGCTGGGGAGCGGAAAGAACACATGGAAATGCTGAACCAAGATGCACGAAAGCACCGAACAGAAGGCAAATCGGGTTCTACCATGAGTAAGAGCACGTGTTGCGATCGGGACCTGGCAAGACACATCCCTTCCTGTGGGGGTGGGGCCGGTAGCCGGCCTTAGTAGCTAATGGTCAGTTAGGAGTTGCTGGGCAAAAGTTAATGTTGCAATTTGTGATGGACAGCTTAGCGTCCTATTTAAGCCTCCGCACGCAGGGTGTTCCTTCTCTTGGCTTCGGCTGCTGATCACCCGTCCCGCCCCCCCCTTTTTTCTTAGGCCTCTGCTTTGACTTTGCTCTGCCTGTCATGGGGTCGTCTGCTTTGCAGGGGCCCAGTAGGAATTTGTCCATCTGGCCGATTGGCTGTGCCTTTTGGTTTTGCCTACTGCAGTAGCAACTTGTCACAACTTGTAAGGTTGGCGGTTAGGCATTGGTTCCTGTGTGGATTGCTGGATTGGGCGCTGCCCATCCAGAATCAGGTTGATGCTGGGAATTCCGTTAAAGGAATCCGGCGACTCTTATGCTTTGTCCGAAGCCCCCGGTAGGGGTTAGGGCCATAAGCCGAGTCCCCGGGACCATTGAGGAAGAGGGACGCGTTGCTTCCCCCCGGTCCTTAACTCTCCTCAGTCGCATTCTCCCAATCGCTGGTTTTAGGCCAGCCTCTGTCCCGGTGTGACAGTAGTCTGAACCAATGCCTACGCAACCACTCACCGAATTTGTATTTAAATAAAGTTGTGGCCCTAAATTATTTGCCAAAAACCCAAACCAAAAATCTGTTTCCTGTGTCAAGTCAATGGGGGGTGGATTGAGGTCCTCGATACGCAAAGAATAATGTATGAACAAGACCTCAGTGAAACAGCTTAGGGCTCGTCCACACTTTCACCAGTCTGTGCATAGAAAGCACGGGGCCAAGCGGTCTTCTGCATGACCCACTCCTTTCCCAGGGAAATCCTGCACTCCAGCTCCAAACTGGAGCAAATCTGGAGAAAACCCAAATTGTTGTGTGCTTCAGTTGAACGCTAAAGAGTGGTTTCCCCCTCCCTGCCTCCCGGGCCAAGCAGTGGGACAAAAGGACACTGCTTCCCAGGTGGTGTCCATATTACCATATTACTTTTATCCCATTGTTGGCTCTGGTCAGACATTTCTGCAAATCTTTGAAACAATACCTGGAAAACTGTTTAAGCAGAGGCAAAGGTGAGATGAGTGATCACAACCCTCATAGTCCCAGGGCACAAGATACAGAGCCACCATGCTGAAGCTAAGCAGGTCTAGAGGTCTGGTTAGTGCATGGTTGGAAGACTGACTGGGAAAGGACCCCCCATGCACACCACCATGAAGTTCCATAACGGAAGGGGTGTAAATGTACTAAACAAATAAATTCCTGATCGAAACTGCCTTCAAGGGTCTGACAAAACAATCATTGCATTGCATTAACTGTGTTGAAACAGTCTTTTCTTCAAAGCAAGATATACTGGAGCAGACAAGAGTACAATATTAAAAGATTAAGAATGAGACTGCCAAACCAGGGCTGGCAATCTCTGCATTCCCACTGAGTATTTTAATACACTGAACCCACTCACTCACCTGTGCTGGGAGTCCTGCACGAGGCTGGTTCGGCAGGAGGCTCCCTGGGTTTTGCTGAGGTAGCTGAAAGAGATTTGGTGTCGGGAGCAGCCCTGTGAGGGAAAAGACGTAGCGAACAGCTCAGCTTCACAAAATCAAGCACCACCTTATTCCACCATGTGAAAAGTTACTGATCAAACCCAGAATAAAAAATCTGCCAGTTTGGTGCCATTCTTCAGACCCCTAAAAACCTCCACTGTTGATATTTAAGCGAAGTAAAATCCTACACCCCTTCCAGGATCACTGCCTTGTTGTGGCGAAGGGGCTTGAATAACTCCAAGAGGCTATGAGCTGTGCCCTGGAGAAGGAACTGGCAAACTACTCCAGTATTTTGCCAAGAAAACTCCATGGACATAAAAAAGGAGAAGCTTTGGGAAGAAAGTGAGAGTTTCCAAGGCATGCTCTGGTTCATGGGGTCACGGAGAGTCGAACATGACTAAGACGACTAAACAACAACAAAATCCTACTCCTCATTGGCTGTAGAGAAAATAATAATTCACAATGGCAGCTACTGCTGAAAATGTGCAGACAAGAAAAAAGCCTAGTTGGACACTGCAGCATTTAGAAAATGTGCCTTCTTTATTCTTCACAGTTGTTTGTCTTTTCTTGCAGACTGGGGAGGAATTTGAAGGTGAGCCTATTTAATTCACACTTTCTGAAACAATGTGTAAACTGAAACATTTGTTGAAATTCATACTTCTCCAAATTCTGCAACGCAGTTCTCCAGCTAGGTTATTTTGCACTAAGATTCATATATGAGAGTAAAGGCTGCATATAAAATCATATATTTGTGAAAATAACATAGAAATGTAGCGTTATATGAAGAAAATTGCTCTGCAAAAATATATTTATTAGGATAAATTTGTACAAAAAAGTTGATAGAATTTTCATGAGGACTTTTTTTTATTGTAAAATGGTGGGGAAACTTATGATTGGAATAAATGAAAAATTGAGAGGAAGCAAAATTGGCGAACCAATTCACCCCTACTTTTATCACCTTTCAGCACTGAACATACCGGTAATTCCTGGTAGGCCTGGGCTTGGTGAGGGTGGGGTGAGTGAATGTAGGCTGACAGTGGAGGTTTTTTTTCCAAGGCTTACAACAGGGTTGAGGAATGTGTGGTCCTTCAGATGTTGCTGGACTACAACTCTGCCATTCCTGACTATTGATTGGCTAAGTTGGCTGTAGTTTGGTAGATCAAAGAGCATCTGGAGGGGGGAGGGCACAGATTCCCCATCCCTGCCTTACAGTGCTTCCACACCAAGTGCTTACTATCCTCACACTTGGTTCACTCACTTTTTATAGGGCATCTACATGACATCATCAACTCATTGTCTCCCCCCTGTGTATTCTCTGTGCTGCTTCTTCTGGTTTTTGGCAGACCACAAAAAATCCCAAGTAGTAGTAGTAGTAGTAGTAGTTGTTGTTGTTGTTGATAATAATAATAATAATAAAACACTAGTGGAATCTTTACAGGTGTAAATCACCGTAGTATTATTACTCTTCCATTTTCTTTTACATCTGGTTTTGGCATCTGCAGGGATGCCTAAAGCAGCAGAACCTATTGCCATTTCACCTTCACTATTATTATTTTCCAGTCATTTCATTACATTGTTGTTGTTGGTTTTTTTTTTAAAGTTTTAATTAACACTGAAAATGCTTTTAGAACCATTTTTAAATATAAAAATATTCATGCCATGGCACTTCTATGAAAGAGTAGTATAGCGCTGATTTTCAAATGCTGCTATCTTCTCATCCTGTGCCAATGTTTTATTTTTCAGGCTTATTACAACATTTTAGAACGTTTTTCCTATACATCTCAAAAGTTGTTGGGAAAGAGCACTTCACTGAGCTTCCCCCCGCTGGGGCATAAAGTCAATGCAATTTCATTTGCAGCTTACAGTGGAAAAACAACGGCTTGTTGCACTAGGAACTGGTTGCCTGCAAATACCCTTTTGCCAATAGAAGCGGAGTGTGGCCTATGCAGTCTCTTTTTCACACACAAGCCATTCTTACCTTGCTGTCCCTGCTGGGCCTGTGGCAGCAGGAACTGTGCAGACGGCTGGAGGTGGTGCCCTGGGACAAGGACTAACTGCTGGAGCTGGAGCAGTTGCTGGATGTCCTAAAACAGAGAAGCGAGTGGGAGGAAGAGTGTGGGTATATCTACCACGCAAATTTATGCCAGTTTAATGCTGGGAACTGCAGTCCAGTGAAGGTGTTGAGGGTTCTCCTAGAGTTGACCAGGGTCTGTTGCGGCGAGCGGCAATGACTATTACATCAGTTTGCTTTGTTGGTGTGGCTAAGCTAAGCCCTATGGCTCAGGATTCCCCTGCAGACAATCGCAGTGCCTGGAGACAGGAAATCAAGCCATGTATCCATAGCATTGACCAGAGGAGGAATGACTGCTGGGAGAAGTGCAGAGATGTGGGATATTTGCAATGCAGTCAAACCAACAATGTGTGTTTGCTAGAAAGGCACACACAGAGTAAGTTGGATCTCACAGGGTCTACAGAAAATCCTCCCTGTGAGAGCCACTTCCACTGTGTACAGCCAGGTAAAAGGGGCACAGTCTATAATAGCCGGTCACGTTCCCAGCCTGCTCTCTCTCTCTGATTCCTGATCTCCGATCTCTCTCTTCTCTTCTCTTCAATGCCTCATCAGTGACTAGGGATGAAGGACATGTGCTGAATCTGAGTCACAGCTCAAACTCCATTTTGATCTAAAGTACTGTATATGTCATGGGACGCGGGTGGCACTGTGGGTTAAACCACAGAGCCTAGGGCTTGCCGATCAGAAGGTCGGCGGTTCAATCCCCGCGACAGGGTGAGCTCCTGTTGCTCAGTCCCTGCCAACCTAGCAGTTTGAAAGCACGAAGTGCAAGTAGATAAATAGGTACTGCTTCGGCGGGAAGGTAAACGGCATTTCCGTGCACTACTCTGGTTCGCCAGAAGCAGCTTAGTCATGCTGGCCACATGACCCGGAAGCTGTACGCTGGCTCCCTCGGCCAGTAAAGCGAGATGAGCGCCGCAACCCCAGAGTCGTCCGTGACTGGACCTAATGGTCAGGAGTCCCTTTACCTTTTTACTGTATATGTCTGCAACTACATTTTCAGCCTGCCTCAAGACTGCTACTGTGAAACTGAGCAAGTAAATCTATCTTTACTTATTAAAAAAAACCATTTTGCGTATCTATTGTTTTTAAAGGGGGAAATAACAGAAAATCCAGTCTGCAATAAAACATCCTGGATTACTAAAACTAAAGGTTAAAGCTAACCTATCAACAGGTTCCTTATTTTTTGCTGACAAAGGGATGTATCCTGCTGAACTCACAAATGTGAGTAAGGAAGGATAATATCTAACAAACACATCCTATCCTAGTTTCTATACACATCCCTACCAGAGAGAAGAAATGCTGCAGCGCATCTGCAGCAGCACAACTGAATGCCTTCACCTGTCCCAACTGCAACAAAACATATCTCTCCCGCATCAGTCTCTAGAGCCACAGCAGGCACTGCAACTTTCCAACAGTTTGACCTCGCCCAGAAAGGCACACCTCTCCATTGTCTCCTGAGACAGATGGATGCCAACCATGGATCAGGCCACGTCTGCATGAGCAGCCTGTCGTGTGCTTTAACTTCTGCCCTGTTCTCTGTGTGGTGGCGGCAACCCATACTGGCCAGACCCCTGGCAAGCTGTGCCTCCCATGCACAAGCCCTTACCTGTGCAGTGAGCTGGATTGGCTGCGACAGGGCAAGCTGTGGCGTCTGGGGCTGGTTCTGTGGTGCCGTCAGCTCAGCCCCAGGCTGCTGAGAGGAGGCTGCGGCAGCTGCGGCATTGGACTGCTGCACGGCGGCTGCCAGGAGCTGCGCTTGGGCCTGCTGCAGAAGCAGCTGCTGTTGGGCAGGCATCAGGGCCGTAAGCTGGGTTGGGGGAAGGCAGAAAAGAGTTGTACCAAGGGCAGCATAGCAAATGGCAGGCCAGGAGGGGGTGACCAGGCAAAAGGGGAGTAGAGGAGAAAAAGGGAAGGAGGAGAAATCAACCAGGCAGAGAAGGAAGAAGCTGGTTAATTGGGTCCTTCTCCCACCCAGCCCATCAGCAGAGGTATGAGAGCCCCAGCAAGCAGAGAGCCAAGCAATATTTTCCTCTTGGTTAGCAACTCCTTTCCTGACAGCAGTGCCTTTGCTTATAATTCAACACAATTTCACTAAGCAGATGAGGGCTGTTGTTCTTTCACATTATGTTCAGGGACAGGAAATCCTCTGTGTGTTGAATTTCTCCTTATCCACTGGGAAAGGCACAGGAGAAATGTAGAAAACTGATCATGGAAGCAACCCTTTGTTTGTATCCACCTCCCTGGGCCACTTAAGCCAAACTCCATAATCATATCTGAAGAAGTGTGCATGCACACGAAAGCTCATACATACCAGGAACAAACTCAGTTGGTCTCTAAGGTGCTACTAGAAAGAATTTTCGATTTTGTTTTGACTATGGCAGACCAACACGGCTACCCACCTGTATCCATAATCTATGTCTGGCCAAAGGACCTTGCACTTACCCCAGCCAGCTGGCTGCCAGCTAACATAAGCTGGGCCTGGGGCAGGTGTGGCTGTTGAGCTTGGGGAGCCGGGACTGGGGCTGGAGCTGGAGGAATTTCTGTTGGGTCTTCAGCTTTGATCTGGAGGGAGAAAACAAGATGAAAGAGAATCACTACGACTCTCTCTCCAGCTGTGTCTGACAGATATCCTTCTGCTCTTGTTGCAGCTCAACATCGCTTGTTTGAGACACAAATTTGATGCTGTCCGCCTTCTCCTCCCATGCTTCCTGACCCCCTCTCCTGTGCCCCTAATCTCCCCTTCCCTCACACCTGAGCTACCAGCCTGGAAGAAACACTTAAAGAGGAAGCAGAGCTACGGCAATGGGTAGCTTTCACAGGGCAGCGCAGGGAGAGGATGATGGCCCAATGGAACTGGGGAACATTGTCCAGGGTGCTGGGTGCTACTAAGCAACACCAAGAAAAAAAATGCAACTTGAATACATTATGCTAAGTAAGCAGCTCTGCACGTGTTTAATTCACTCTGCTGCAGCAAGCAACTTGGTGAAGGGACAAAGAGCAACACAAGCACCAAAATCCCAACAACTGGAAGTTGATGCTATCTCTCTGACTCACTGCTAGGTTGGCTTCCTGTTTTGCTGCTGGGCCTGAGGCACAGGGAATTCCCCCGCAAAACCAAACTTGATTCATGAGTCTCTACCACACTGATTACAAAAGTACAAAGCTGCCCACAGTTCTGACCCACCCAACCTTCCACTCAGCTATATATATTATACCAAAAAAATAAAAAAGTAAGTTTCTTCAGTTACTCAGAAATCAATCAACTGGGGGGGGGGGGTATTGAATTACTTCATCATTCCAGTCCTGGGACAAAGCAGGTTTTGCAGGATTCTGTTGTGCTTCAAAACACAGCAACATTTGTTTAACCAGAAAATATAGAGGGACTGTAAAAACACTCAGAGTTTTAAAGCTAAGCAGGTACCAGTAGGTCTGTGACCTGATGGGAGGACTCGCCTGAGGGACCTATAAGTTGCTTTCCAAATGAAGACTGGAATAGAAATGTAGTAAATAATACTCTGTGGCACTTTTCCTTAGAATTAACTCATCTACAGCCACCATAGCTGGTTCTGGGGTAGGGATGGGGAGCCTGTGGCCCTCAGGTGTCATTGGACTCCAACTCCCATTAGCCTGGAATAATGGGAGTTGCAGTACAGCTCTTAGAGAACCACAGGAGATCTGGAGGAAACAGCGGTCAACTTAGACAGATAAACACACTGATAAACAGAGGTGGAGAACATTTTCTGGCCTCTTCTGGCAAGTGGGTTGGATCCTTGTCTCTCCTTACCCTGCTGGACAAAATTTGACAGATGGGTGGCAGGTCATGTTAACCTTTGCAGCCCCACTTATTGGGATTTCAAAGCACAGCACAGGCCATTCGAAAATCCTTTTTGTAAAAAGGCATTTAAACAGCCCTCTGGACCACAAAGTGTGCATGCACACGAAAGCTCATACCGAGAACAAACTTAGTTGGTCTCTAAGGTGTTACTGGAAGGATTTTTTAAATTTTTTATTTTTTATTTTGTTTTGACTATGGCAGACCAACACGGCTACCTACCTGTAACTATTGCCTAAACTTATCAGTGCTTGGGAGGCTCACCGCTGCTGGCACACCTGCCTGGGAGGGCTCCTGCCAGCGGCAGCTAGCCCCACCCAGCATATGCCCCGCTCCAGGCGCTGAAGCAATTAGCTCCGCCACTGCTGATAGCCTTATCCTCTACGAATCTGTCTAATCCCATTTTGAAGCCAGCTAAGTTTGAAGCCATCACAACATCTTTGGTAGTGAATTGGATGGTTTAAATATGTGCTGTGTGAAAAAGGTACTTCCTTTTGTCTGTCCTGAAACTTCCAACATGCAGCTTTATTGGATGACCCTAGGTCCTTTGTTGTTGTTGTTCAGTCGTTCAGTCGTGTCCGACTCTTCGTGACCCCATGGACCAGAGCACGCCAGGCACGCCTATCCTTCACTGCCTCTCGCAGTTTGGCCAAACTCATGTTAGTAGCTTCGAGAACACTGTCCAACCATCTCATCCTCTGTCGTCCCCTTCTCCTTGTGCCCTCCATCTTTCCCAACATCAGAGTCTTTTCTAGGGAGTCTTCTCTTCTCATGAGGTGGCCAAAGTACTGGAGCCTCAACTTCAGGATCTGTCCTTCCAGTGAGCACTCAGGGCTGATTTCTTTGAGAATGGATAGGGTTGATCTTCTTGCAGTCCATGGGACTCTCAAGAGTCTCCTCCAGCACCATAATCCAAAAGCATCAATTCTTCGGCGATCAGCCTTCTTTATGGTCCAGCTCTCACTTCCATACATTACTACTGGGAAAACCATAGCTTTAACTATACGGACCTTTGTCGGCAAGGTGATGTCTTTGCTTTTTAAGATGTTGTCTAGGTTTGTCATTGCTTTTCTCCCAAGAGACCCTAGGTCCTAGTACCGTTATTATGATGTGTGTGGGGGGGGGTCTCTTATCCACTCTCTTCATACCATGCATACTTTTATACCCCTCTATCATAATAAATTTGGATACTTCAGGAATTTGTTCTTTCTGAATTCTGATATAAGCTGGCTTGATTTGCACCTCCCAAACCACTGTGAAAATCAGAATGCGGCTACCCTCTTCACGAAGGGCACTGCAAATTGATGCAGTGCTCCCTCTGGTGGCAGCTGCTAGTGAACATAGCTAGGCACCTCAACCTCCTTTTTCACCCAAATGCTCCCACTGACCCATGTTATTATTATTATTATTTCACATGTGATATGATAAAGCACTATTGCAGGACACAGAGCCAAGGTCCACATTACCTCCATTAGAAACTGCTGGAGTTCACATTCCAGAACATACACATGTACAACTATTAATACAAAGGAATTTCAGAAATAGACTGGAAAGAGAAGTTGCTGAATTGCAACTCATTACCAAACTTAAAACCATGGAGAGACCTGGTCTGAACAAAGACATTGGATTCTTATCTCATTATACATGACAAAGCTATCTTTAGCCATCTCACCCCTTGCTTTTTCCTTTAGACTAATTGCAGTCGTTAACAGTCATCAACAGGTTTTCCACACCCATCAGCTAATCACCCATTCCCACCACCCTTCTGAGTAATACCCCTCCTCACTCTCTCACTATATTTAAGGGCCTGGTGACTTCTGTTTCAGTGTATCTGAAGAAGTGTGCGTGCACATGAAAGCTCATACCAAGAACAAACTTAGTTGGTCTCTAGGGTGCTACTGGAAGGATTTTGTTGTTGTTGTTGTTTTGACTATGGCAGAACAACATGGCTACCTACCTGTAACTACACCTATTAACTATTAACATATTTTACCTTTATTTTTACCAATTAACACATACACACACATTTATTCATACACACACACATCCATTCACAAAACAAGCAAATCTCTCCTCCTTGTGGAGGGGTGGTGTGGCTTGGGTGCCAAAGTTCAGAGGTTCCCCAGTCAGAGTCACTGCAAAATTAGACTCCTATTTCCTCATTAATATTATAACCTGCAACCTGATTTCTTCCCTCTCTGACCTCCATTCTCCTAGACCTGGCTATGGTGGTTGCAGATGAGAGGTGATATTTTTATTCCCCATAGATGGTACCTAGAGGACACTTAACCTTGTTCCCCATATCAGGAAGCACAAAGAAGCACAAAAAGCAGTCCTGCAAACTGTTAGAAGATGGTCCCTGCTGGTGGAGACCACTGTTATTACAAGCATGTATGGGAAACTGTCTCCCCTTTTTAGTATGGTGAGAACTGGCAGAGAAACAATGTCCCCTGCAGTGGTGCTAGTGGAAGCTGCAAGTGGGTTGGCTAGAGGATGCCACTTACCTTGGTGCCGGTGCTGGTTGGGGACGGGGAGAACGGGGAAGGTTTGCTCTGCTGGGTCTTCAAGGGACAAAGAGAGAAAAAGGAAGTCAGCATGGACAGACTGACAGCATGCCCCTTGTCTGCCACAACAACATTTGTGCCACTACTTTAAACCCCCAGCTTCTGGCCAACTTTTCTCACCTGGTGGTTTGTGTCAGGTCCATTTCTTTCTGTATCTGAAACCAAAGGAGATAATTGTCATAAAGCTTCCATACAAAGCCATCACTTCAATAATCCCCATTCCTTGAACCCTCCTCCCAAGGCCTACATTCCCAAATAGGAGTCCCAGAGGCCACATCACATCTGCCATGCCTGTTTCTTCTTCTCCTCTCCCCACAGGTCCTGTGCCTTTCTCTGTCGCTTGCAGGATTTCAGTCATGGCTATGAGGTTTCTTATGGTACTGTACATGCATGAACACACATGCCCAAGTGTAGTAGGATCACTCTAAAATTAGGATATATATGAAAACCATACTATAATTTAGGTGTTTTCGACAATGCTGGTATGGTTTTAAAGAAAGGGACTTAATTACATTTTTTAAATGAGTTGTTATACTATAAAGGCCAGGTGGTTTTGTATGCAATATCTGCATTCATTTCTACATTACAGTAAATTCTGAAGACACAAGCTTTTTTCTGAATGTTTAATGGATTGTACATGTAGCATGTTTATAGAGGTAGGCAAATAAGTTGTCTTTTGTGCACCTCTGAGGTCTGATATTTGGTGCTTTCCCTTCTTTCTACCAAGGGGTAAGCTAGCCCACTAAACAGTTAAGTGGCACAGCCATGTACCAAATATTGGTTGCTTCTTTCTACCCAGCCTTCCTTCTACCATTTATTCTCTGCTTCATTCCTTCTGCTCCCCTAAAACAATCACTTTCAGGACTTCTCACTGCTTCTCTTCTCAGTCCCCAGACATTGCACATGACGATTTTTCATAATGCCTACCTTTGCCTCTCTCCCACAAATTTGCTTCACTAAGACTCATTCAAAAACTTGCTAGTGCAAATCATATGTTATCTTAGTTGCATATTTATTGCTTAGTCTAATTTATTGGGTCCGAAAAACTTTTTAAAATGCAGAACATTGGGAGCATTTATTTTACAATAACAGTAAGGGGGGGAGATGATCACCCCAGGGCAGTTTACAAAATAAACAAGAAGTGTACATATCACAAAACATGTGTTTCATATATTATATGAAGGCTAGTTCCTAAGCTTGTCGGTTTGTCACATTCCAGTAGGACCAAAGAATGGAACTCAGGACAGAGCAATGCAAATGAAAGCTGAGGCATGGTCTCCCTGCAACTGTGGGGTTATGGGACAAAGGAAAATGGCTTTTGGGCACCGTTGTTGGGTGATGGGGGAGCACAGAAGTCTGAAATAAGGTGAGATCACTCCAGAGATCACTGTGCACATCACAGCAGTCTCCCATCCCTCACCCACTTTTCAAAGCTCATAATGACATATATTTTGCTAGTTCATAAAAATAATAATGAACAAATAAATCCCCATCCCTTTCTTCCAGGCACTGCTACCTGTGTGCTCCTCTTGCAGCTCCAGCCGCGCCTTCTCCAGCTCCAGGGGCTTAGACATTCTTACTTCTATGAGAGAAAGAAAAGAGGGTGGGAGGAAAATGGGAGTGAGCACTGCATCAGATTGTGAAGGTACACCAGGCAGCAGTGAGGGGAATCAGAGCAGAACACCCAGAACCTAAATAATAATATAAAGTATTTAAATATCAGTACATTTACATTATATAGAATTTGAAAATAAATGCCTAGTTGGATCAGGGATGGGCAATCTGTGGCTCTTCTGTGTTATTGGACTCCATCTCCCATCATCCCTGACCATTAAGTCCAGCCCAGGTCGTTTTGCTGCCTGAGGCAAAAGCCCTGCAGCTATCCCCCCCCCTCCTCTGCCCCCTCCTGATCTTCATCAGCACTGGGCATCTACTGCCCAGTGCTCGGCACCTGCTCCTGCTCCTCCACGGCTGTGACCATGCCCCCACCACCACAGCCCCCCATCTATCCCCACCTATCCACAGCCTGCACAGCAGACCACCTGCCAGCCAAGCAAACCAGAGCTTCCCCAGGCTGCCTCCAGGAGATGCAACAGTGGGGAGGACACAGTCACAGTGGCAGAGGAACAGGAGGAGGAAGAGGTCACCCAGCAGCAGTGTGTGCCCTGTGGGCAACTGGAGGTGGCATGCAGTGGGTGCACAGTGGCAGTGGTGCCACCCTCTGGAACCTCTGGCCCTGCTGACCATTGGCCCTGCTGGCTAAGGCTGATGGAAAATGGAGTCTAATAACTTCTGGCAGATTCCCATCTCTGTCTTACTATGTCTTGACCAATATAATGGAAAGATATTTCAGTGGCCAACATTGAAAAGCAGTTTACTTTTTGGTGAGCAAGAGGTCAGAACACTGCTTGCATGTTTTTCCTAGTTATCTCCTGCAAGTAAAAAACAATAGTTTCTTTCTCTTTTTAATGGAAGCGGAAAATTCAGAGGAGGAACCTGGAATATCCATTAGAGGACCAGGCCCCTAAAGGCAACTTATCCTCCATTCCAGTGCTCACCGCAGGAGGTTGTCCCCCCATCATTCAGCCCGGACACTGAGGTCCAGCTCCGAGGGTCTTCTGACAGTTCCCTCCCACAAGCAGTGAAGTTACAGGGAACCAGGCAGAGGGCCTTCTCGGCAGTAGCACCCACCCTGTGGAACGCCCTCCCATCAGATGTCAAGGAGATAAAGAACTACACAACTTCTAGAAGACATCTGAAGGCAGCCCTGTATCGGGAAGTTTTTAATGCTTGACATTTTATTATGTTTTTATCTTTTGCTGGAAGCTGCTCAGAGTTGGGTTGGGGAAACCCAGTCAGATGGGCAGGGTATTATTATTATTATTATTATTATTATTATTATTATTATTATTATTATTATTATATCATCTCATTTTGCAATCTTACTGCTATCATGTTTTTAATTTAGTTCTGTTGAATTTTTTGATTCTCCTAAATAATTTGGCATCGCCAACAAACTTGTCTCCCTCCCTGCTTTCCCACACCCCTATTTATACATAACTGGGTCCAAATAGAAGGTGTGGCATGGCAGAAGGTGCAGAGATGAGAGCTAAAGGTTGCTTTTTTCTAACATGGATCATGTGCACAAAATAAATAAAAAGAGGCATACTTTTGCTTTCCAAAATACACTACATCCTCTCCTTCCCACCACCACCCAAGCTACACTACAAAGGAAGAAGATATTGCACAACAAATGCTAAATCCTAGTTTGAGTGACTTTAGTACTACAAAAATCTATTCTATAGAACACCCTTTGGGGGGAAAAAACCCCAATATGTTTGGTGAGACCCCAGCAGCTCAGATCAGAAAGTGAAACCTTGCAAAAGGAGGGCGTAGGCAACCACTCGCCCAGCTTCACGAAGTTGAGAAGCGAGGAATAGAAACAACAAAACAAAACAAAACTTCCACAGATTGTTAAAACCACAAAGTCATCCATTTCAGTTCCTGGCCCCCAAGATCCCCACAAATCAAATTACCTAATCCTGCCCTTGGTGAACATGCTGCCAGTAGAGGATGCAGCCAAACAAGGCACACACAACACTGGGAGGTACCTGGGAGGGGAAGGTGTGATTTGGATGCAACTGGGGAGAGTCAGAGGGTGGACTTCCCCACCCTGGGCACTTTTTGTCCCGTGCTAGAACTGCACATATCTTAGCTTGAAGTGGGGAAAATCTCTTTCTTGTTAACAACAAGCCCCAGCTGAGGAACATGACTGTAACCATTTCAGGCACGGCTGGGCCTACATACTATGATAACTGAAAGTGATCGAAGTCAACTCTCCCTACACCCCCACCATTCACAATGGAAAGCTTTAGTGAGCAGGTTTTACACTGCTTTTCTCACTCCAGTCTGGCCTAAAAGCTGCCTCACCCAAAACAATTTTTAAAAAGGAATGCTCTCCTTGTTTCCAGGGGCTCTTTTGCCCTATTCTGACCCTCCAGCTCCTACCTGGACCAGCCCTGCAATGCAGGACAGGGATGGGGGGTAGAGGGTTGCCTTCCTCTTAAGCTGTCTTTTCCGTTTCCCACCCCCAAGTCTGGAGCCTTATCACCGGCTGTTCCTGTCTGATTTGCATATGCTTAATGAGTCACACTCTAATAAGGAAGCCCTGTTGAGCTAGGCTAGACCTCAGCATAAGAAGTGGGGGGCAGGTGACGGGTGGAGAGTCCAAGAAAAAGTGGAGCCGCCCCAAGTTGCGTCCTCTCATTAAATGAATAACACCCACCAAATTGTAGCCTAACCGAAGTCCATGTTTAACAATGGTAGCTGCACATTAAGTCCGTCACAGGCAACCATTTTGCTACCTTCCATGTGGCAAAAATTCTCCTGACAAGACGATATACAAACGGTTATACGTTCCCCGGGGTGCAGTTTGGTCATCTGTATCGGTGCCCTGCATCATCCTGTCAAAGGCTGAGGAGAATTTTACCATGCTTATTTATTTATTAGTTATATTAGTCACCTCATAAAACACATCCTCTAGGCAACATGCAGCACCGTATTCTGCACCTGATCAGAAATCTTGGGGGGGGGGGCACAGCTGTGGGGATGGCAGAGGAGGGCAAGGATTCCTCTTGCAGCCAGGCAGTGTGGCACAAAGAGTTTGTGCCAACGGGCAAACTACTCTGAGGTGAGCTCTCTCTCTCTCACCTGGGTTAGTTTGATCGCCTAACTCCACCAGAAAGGAGAATTTTTGCCACGCATGCGTTGGAAAACATGAAATCTCACTGGAAGCCGCCACTGCAGCTGCCATGCAACCTTGTGGGAGCGCCGCCCCGCAGTATTCTGCCACCCGAGGCGGTTGCTTCACTCTACCTCATGAGTGGGCTGGGGGCTCTGTGGCCCTCCAGATGTTGGCCACTGAGTCGCACCAGCCGCAGGCATCTGCCACATTCACACCATACGGTTTAAGCAATTTAAGCGGTCACGGCTTCCCCCAAAGAATTCTGGCAAAAGTAGTTTGTTAAGGGTACTGAGAGTTGTTAGGAAACCCCCATTTCCCTCATGGAATGACAGTTCCCAGAATTCCCTGTGCGGAGGGGTAGACGGTTAAACCACTCTGGAAATTGTAGCACTGTGAGGGGACATGGGGATCTCCTAACAACTCTCGGCACCCTTAACAAACTACAGCTCCCAGAATTCTTTGGGGGAACCCATGACTGTTTAGAGTGGTACCATAGTACTTTCCATGTATGGTGTAAATGTGACCATCGTTGCCACTGATTGGGGATGAGAAGTGCTGTAGGACTTGTCCACACGTGAGCACTGCTTAGCTGTAAATCCACTTCTTCCCTGCCCTGCATTCGAATCAGACCGGAGGAGTCCAAAACCCACAGTGCGGGTGGGGTCAAATACACACCAAGATTCCCCAAACTCTCCTTCCTGCTCTGCCTTCCAGCACCCTTCAATTAGTCCCCCTGCTGAGAGAAATAAGCAAAGCATTCTGGGTAATAAGTGGGACATACAACAAAATGTTGCAGGGCAGAATGCTCTTGGTTCAGGGCTCCAGCCAGTCATGGCATATCCCCAGATACTTGATTTCATCCCCACTCCAATGGACATTCAAAATTCTGTAGCTACCGAACATGCTGTTCTGGGGTCTCTCCCCCCAAAAAAACTACTTCTGCAAAGCACAAGATGCCTCCAAGCTGGCCAATACCTCCCTTATTGCTGTTTTGGCTTCCTAGGGAATGTTCACTATTAGTAGGTATGATAACAATGTTATTGGTTGCTTCCAGGCAACCTTTTTAATGAGCATCTAGGCTGCTTTGTTTGCAGAAAGATTAGAGCATGTTGGCTATTTAATAAGTACTCATTATGATTTGGTTGTGGGGAGATCAGATGACGTTTCATCAAGTGAGCGTTATCCCACATATTCCAGTGCACTTTCCTCAATGCCCTCCTGATTGGCAATGTCCCAATCCAGGAAACTGCTAGAGGGTCCTGAGCCTATCATGACTCAAGTAGGCACCCCTTTCCCCAAAGGGGTGTGCAAGACAATAGGCAGGGTGATGGCTGACTTGAGTGGTGGTGGAGCTTCAGGGGCCTTCTGGGGTGGTCCACACTCCTTCTTTAGTCCCAGCTCCCAGACCTCTACAAGAGCTAGGATTTTGAGTTTTCTAGTACCAGTCTTGACAACCATCTTGGCTGAACACACCATGGCACAGTCCCTCACCTTCCCACAACAGAGGCACGCACACTTCTTTCACCTTCCTGTCTTCTCATCCTCCATCAACCACGGACATGCTAATCAGATCCTCATAGGTTCCTCCCCTGAAACTGATGGTGTTTGAGCCAGTGTGGTGTAGTGGTTAAGAGCGGTAGACTCATAATCTGGTGAACCAGGTTCGCGTCTCCACTCCTCCACATGCAGCTGCTGGGTGACCTTGGGCTAGTCACACTTCTTTGAAGTCTCTCAGCCCCACTCACCTCACAGAGTGTTTGTTGTGGAGGAGGAAGGGAAAGGAGAATGTTAGCCACTTTGAGACTCCTTCGGGTAGTGAAAAGTGGGATATCAAATCCAAACTCTTCTTCTACTCTTCTTCTTCTACTACTACTACAATGGGAAATGTGTGCCGGAGAGTGGTACTGGAACTCCAGGCAACCTTCAAGTCTACCACCTATTTTCAGGCAAAGCTGAATGAGGGCTGATCAGATGCCAGGCAGAGCTGTTTGCCCCAATTCATCAAGGATCTTGTCATTTAGCCCCAACTGGTACTGCACCATATACACCTTGTGATTCCAATTCCAGTCCTACAGTCTAAATGCACTGGTGTAATCACCCACTGATTCTCTCCCACGCCTCTGATTTTGAAGCCAACGTGTGGGTGTCTCCTTCTTCTAAGGGTGCTGGAAGGACTTGACCATGGTTGCAATGAAGTTGTCCTAGTTGTTGCCATGCAATTATTGGTCACCAGTCTTGATGTGAGGTCCAGGCTTGTAGGGGTTGGATCAAACTGTCCTGGTCCTCACTGCAAGCAAATGGGCTGGTTCACACTGGCTTGATCTGACTAGGAGTGTCTGATGTCATGGGGTGAAACAGCCCTCTGCCATCCCTGCCCTGGATCCAGCTCTCCACTCCCTAGACTTCTGGCCTACTCCTCAGGCTCAGGCACATCTCAGGGTCCCAATGCCACATTCCCCATTCCGCTAGCATGCTCCCCAGGGTCATCCATTTCCAATTCCCCGAGCTCCACCCATTCGTCCTCAGAATCCAACCACCCCCCTCCATGATATCTCCATGGGATTCATGACAATTAAGATCTAGAAGGGGGTGGTGTAGATGTGAAGCAACATCAGTAGTTAAAGAAGGTTCAAAACGATACTGAGGAATATTCACGATTAGCTTGCCTCCTTTTAAAATAACCATGAAAAGCAGAAATAAAACAACTAAACCTTTTTTTTCCTGCTGTGTTGATGAAATGATGGGCAAAAGTTCACCTACTCCATTTCTGAGTGTCAAACTGCTGTTAGAGGCAGGAGAGTAACTGCGGAAGGAACAGGTGGCAGCGCTGTACACAGAATGATCAGTATAAGTGGAACTCATCGCTGCAAGCAACCTACAGTAAGGTGACCGATCATGAGAATGATAAAAATCAGCAGTTTCTATAACCTCTGATCAAAGATAATGGGGAGGCAATGAGTATGTATGAGTAAGAGGCAAGCAAGTTGGTTCTGAGAAAGAATAAAAAGCTAAAGGGTTAAGTTTCCCCCCTCCCCACAAGACACACAAACATGACATCCAAACTCACCTTCTTTGAATGTTGTTAATTCAGTAGCAAAAATGGAAGAGCCATATTTTCAAATTAAATGCACCTTCCCATCAATGGGCTCGTTCATTCAATTTACAAATGCAAGGAATTAAAGTACCATTCTTAAACCCAAAAGGATTAGATTTTGTTGATCAAACCCTATCAGGAATTGGTATGCGTGCACACACACACACACACACACACACTCCTAGCAAGACTTCTGTGACAAACAGAAAATTTAAATGGCAACACGTTTGCTGATGCGGATAGGAAAACCCTTCTGTATTGAATTTCTGCCTGTCAGGGAGTTCCGGGATCAAATATTACAAAGGACTAACAAATGCTAAAGACGCTGGAGCCCAGGAAGACGAAAATGTGGCAGCCCTAAAATACTTTCCCAGTGGGTAAGAATTATGTCAGTTTCTCTGTTATTTATTTACAATTACTTATTCAGCTTATGAATTACTTCCCATGAAATCATTTCAAAATAATTAACAATAAAAACATTAACAATTAATAGAAATTCAAATCAGTTATATCTACCATCTAAAAATATTTGCTTAAAAGGCTTGTGAAAAAAGGAAGGTGCTGAAAATTTAGGTGCCGAAAAGACAAGAGAAATGACACTTGTGTGGCATGTACAAGGAGGTAGTTCTGCAGAGGTCTTTCTAACTGGGGAAATACACCCTGAGCACATAACACCAATCCTGGCCCAACTGCACTGGCTACCAATTAGTTTCTGGGCCCAATTCAAAGTGCTTGTTTGACCTATAAAGTCTTATGTGGCTCAGGACCTCAATACCTCAAGGGCTGCCTCTCCCCATATGAACCAACCCAGACCCTGAAATTGTCCTCTGAGGCCATTCATGGGAGGACCAGAGGGCAGCAACAGGAGAACAGGCCCTGTCAGTGGTGGCTCCCTGTTTGTGGAATGTTCTCCCTGGTGAGGCTCGCCTGGCACCATCATTACATTACATTACATTACATTACATTACATTACCCCCTAGGCCTTTGGCTTTTAATTTTCTGTAGCTTTGAGTGGGTGGCATAGGAGCCAACTCCTGGGGGTTGTGGGGGCATTGGCCCCCACAATAAAATATTTTAGAGGACCGGGCCCCCACAAAGTTGACGGGCATTCCCATTCAAATGGTGTGTGTGCACTGCATCATGTTATCAATTTTGCAGGGTGGGGCTTACCTGGGCCCCCACAATATTTTATTCAAGTTAGCACCTCTGGTGGGTAGGATGTTTTAATCTAGCTTTTTTAAAAAAAAATAGATCTGCCTTTTAGATTTTTCTTTGTCTTTTTATGTGAGTTTTCATGGATGTGTTTGTTTATATAATGTAGGTTGCTTTGGGTTGCCTTGGTAAAAAAAGCGACCAATATATTTAATAAACAAGAAATATAAAAATAATATACGGATCGCAGGAATATACAGATCGCAGTTGTGATCTGCAAACAACAACAACAACTAAAACTATGTCCTGCTGCAAAGGCTTCTCTTACTGAATTTTTACTTTTCTTGCAAATTCTGTACAGGGCCTAGTACACCGCTGACACTCAACCAAACTGAAAAAGCAGCACTAACAGTGGTAATGTGTGCACGTATGAGATGCTTGGGGTGTTATGCATGGCTGTGTGCATCTATGTGCATGAAGTGAGTAACAGGTGTGTGTGAAAACATATAGTTTATGAACAGGATTGTTTGTATCTGAGATGTATTTTTACACTATGGCTATCAGGTTACAACCCAGAGATTCTACCTTTTACTTTTTAACCACACAAAAGCAGTGAAAGCGTGTCCAGCTGCATCTGCTGTCCCAGTCAGTCCTCTGTTTGCCCCCCCCCCATCCTCCTTTATCATTCTTTCAGCAGCAAGATGTGGGAAGGGTTAGGGTAGGAGGTCCAGAAGCAGCAACTTCTTCTGCTACGTGAGTATGGTTTAAAGCAGAAGTAAAGGTTACAATCTGACAATCCTGTTCTTTACAGTCATCTCAGACTTGTCTGAAGGCAGCTAGTGTCTCCAATACCTGTAGCATTCGTAGAATCCTAGAACTGTAACGTTGGAAGGGGCCACAAGGGTCATGTAATCCAACCCCCTGCAATGCAGGAATCCTTTTGCGCAATGTGGGGCTCGAACCTGTGACCCTGAAATTAAGTGTCTCATGCTCTACCAACTGAGCCATCCCACATTCAAAGATGCTTCAGGGCTAGTTGTCAACTGGTGGGGTTGGTACCCACAAGTGAGTTACTGCACTCTCACCTAAAGTTGGTCAGACCACAGGCACCAAAACTCTTTTGCTTACTGTCTTTTTTAAAAAGGAAGAGAAGCACACAGAGAAACAGACAATTGGAGAAGGTAAGGGGAGAGAGGCAGAGAGATGTTGCTTCCAAACAATCTGTTTATTGAGCAATCATCTTGATCTGTTTGCAAGGAGGTTAGACTATGCCAGCTATTTATTGAGAATTCATTCTGATTTGTTTGCAGGAGACACTGATTCAGAGAGGGATTGGGTGGGGGGTAGGATCCGATTCAGTTCTTATTTAAAGACAAATTTACATACTTTGTACTTTCCAAAACAATACACAAACCAAAACACAGCCATTCTTCAAAATTCAGTTCTCTGAGTTAGGCAAAATTACATACAAACAGACATGTATTAGGCAAAATTCACACTAAAATGCTGGTGAGTTTTTGTGAGAACTTTTTTCTTCTTCTTTAAGTTGCAAGCTCATGTGGAAATGTGGATAATTGCATTTAAGACTGGAAAAATGAGAAACTAAGAGAAACCCAAATGGGCAGATTTTGTCATCCCTATTGTCAAGCGGATGTCATCCTACAGTTTCCACTTTGCTTACCACAGAAAGTCTGCTTCTTTGGGGAAGCAGGTTTGCTGAGCAAGAACTCCAAATTGTGCAGCCTGAATGTGTCGCTATGCAATGGAATCCCATGTGAAGATGTTGACACTATGGAAGAGCCCAGAGATGGCGAAAAACAGAGGGAGAAGAAAAATGTACAAACGGCAGAAAATTGAAGAGTGGGTCTGAAGTTGCACAGCAGCGTGAAAAAGTGCATCCTGAATCTGAAAATGCCCAAGACTGCTGCTTTAGGGAACTAAGACATTTTCATGGGTCCTGCCCCTGTGCCTTTAACAGCAGCCAGACATACAAGAATTTCTTCAGAAATCTGTTGGGGAAAGTTTTATCTCCACATCCGAAAAAGCTTCACCAGCTAAATGTCTGAATCTCGAGTTACTGCTATAGAGATTCAGGAGCAGGGCCTATTTTTTTAAAAGTGGCAATTTTACCAATTGTCACGTCACTCATGAAATAATTTCAGGAGTTTCCTCCTCACTATGGCTCTTAAATTTGCACAAGTTCTCTCTCAGGGGAACCCGGCAGCTACAGCTGGACCTCAGAGATGATGCTTCTCCAGCCTCTCCCCTCCTCCACCGCAGTCCTCCAAACTGCCGGCCACCCTTTGCTGGCTTTCACTTCTGCTTCCCTTTCACATTTTTAGATGTTTCAAAAACAGACTCCAATTTACTGAAACCCCAGCTAAAAACAGAAGCCCAGAAACCAGCCTCCGGGCAGCGCTCCTCCTACCCCTAAGCAGCTGGTCCTCATTCTCCTGCCTTGGTTCTCTACAGCACCCCCTGCAGGAAAACACTGGGATGGAAACAGCTAGGGCAGCCAGATACAGTACAAAGGAAGACAGAACTCTGAGCCATTTTAGTCATTTTGCAGAAAAGAGAATCTGTTTTCGTTCCTGCATGACAAGCTGCACCTGCAAAAATAGTACTGTGCAAGCAGCTATGACAGATACAGGGACAGTGTCTTCTTTTGTCTGGGACAGCCTGCTGTCTCCTTGGATTTCAGGAAGCCTTGCAGGAATTTGAAAGCCTGAGGGGAACAGGGAGAGTAAACTGGTTTGTTTGCTTCCATCTACAGTTATGCAGCAATGGTGGGGAAGCAGTGACTTGAGATGTCGTTGGACTCAAGCTCTTGTCAGTCCCAGCCAGCTCGTTCAATGGTCAGGGTTCAAGGGAACTGTGGCCCAGCAACATCACAAGGGCCACAGGTTCTTCATCAGTACGCTGCAGGACAGAAATAAGTTTGGGACGACACTTGCAGCCAGCTCGGCTTGCATGGTGACCAGAGCCTGTGCTTTTAACAGTACCTGGCTCTGCAGAAATCAGCAAGTGAAACTTTTCGCAGCAAGGAGATAAGCATCACTTGCTAATGGCTGTACATCAAGTTGTTGCTGAAGGCACAGCTACTGTGGTTGCTTGCAAAGTTGGAAATCTTGGCCTGTGCTCTTAGTCAGGTTGCTACCTTTTTCCCAGCAGGGCTCCTGTGACTTTAACAGCAGAAATTAGGTGTGGCGCTTCCCACCAGCCCACCTCCAAGCCCACATCTCTATGCAGGGACAAGAACATTCCAGCTGGCTTTCTGCGTGGCAGGGAGCTCTTGGGCACAGGAGCCCCACTAGAGAAAAGCTAGAAATGCTCCCCTCTATTTCAAATACCTTTCATCCATAAGTCCCAGTGTGCTTTTGCCGCTTATCCCCAACTCCATGCTCCAGCCCTGACCTTAGGCCTACTGGAGTCTCTTTCCCCTAACCCTATCCTCTCCCTTCACCTTTGCACTGAGCTACAGAGAAGACAGGACTGGCGATAGACAATAGTTTTCAAAAAGTGCTGAAAGTGGGGTGTGACAGGGGCAGCATTGTTTGTGGCCCATGCACTCAATTTGGCACCAGCATATCCTCTGGCACTTACCTGCCGCCCACAGCCCTGAGTTCACCATGGCAACGATGCTTCTGGTGCAGGAGAGAGAGCATTGGGGAGCCCTGCCTGCCGCTGACAGCCGGTACCTCTTCCAGAGAGGGGAAGAGCGGATGGCGGGACAAGGAAGGGCCTCTGAGCTTGGGGCAGAGCCGGGGGAGTCCCCTGGTGCTTCAGAAGCAAGAACAGTGAATGTGGCAGGAAGCAGCTGGGAGGAAGAAGCCATAGCGGTATGTTGAGGGGTGGGAGCAAAGAACACTGCAAGGACTGGCACACAACAAACACATGTGCGTGGGCATGTGTGTTACCTGCCAATTACCCTTGTAGCCCACAGGTGCTCCCCCCCCTTTGTGCTTGCCATACCCAGGGCTCTGATTCATACACTCCTGGACACCCAACACAGATGTGGTGTGAAGGGTTCGTGCAAAATGCACGCACCACGACATCACATTCTCTCTCACATGCTGTACTACATACCTGGGCATGAACACAGACAAATTTTCTCTTGAATTTGAAATAATGCCCAGCCCCAACCCCCCAATGTGAGTGGGACCATTTATAATCTTTCTGGCATGCTAGCTGAAAGATTAAAACAGCAACACAAGTCCCTCTCCCCAAAACACACACACACACAAACAAGATCCTGTAACTCCAGTCGGTGTGCAGAGTCCTACATCCCACCTCAAATACTGCTTATAGCCAATAGCCTGTCAAGAGCCTTAGGGCCTCCCTTGGATATACAACACATTTCCCATCGACCTCCAGCTTGCCACTGACACTGAAACCTCTCAGTGGACTTTAGTCTTCTTGGGTCAAGGACTTGTTCATACAGACAATCCTTAAAACCTGGCTCCCAGGCCTACTAGGCACTCCTTCTGCAGCTGCTGTCACAATCCCTATCTATTGGTTGGCATGTCCTTAGCAGCGGAAGCATGTGTGTTAATGTGGAAATGGGGGGAAAGGAAACTGAATCTCTTTGGCGGTAGCTGGAGAAATGCTGTCCGGGGCTGTGTACGCACAATCCTTTTTGCACTGCATCCTGTGTGCCCTCACCACTGATTTGGGAAGCAGCGTTTGCACCGGGTTGGTCCCAATCCATAGATATTCTGTATCTGCCTTGACATTTCTTTGGAAAAACTACATTCTTATGCATTCCCGCAACCAGAACCAAGAACCAGTTTCGATCTGATTGGGGGGGGGGGACAAGCAGCCTAACTGTGTTTTAAGCCAGTAATGTGTACACAGCCCTAGGCAAGAGCCTCGGGTCCCCAGGTGGTACAGCAGGACTCAAGACTGTCTGGATGATAAGACAGAGAAACAGCCCTGAAACGGTAAATGCAATCTCTGAAGGTCTGGACCTAGCAATCCTAATCCCATCATACCTCTTACAGGAAATCTCATAATGATGGTCTTCTTAACTGAATATCCTCACAGCTCATTGTGGATGACTCAAGGTGGAGCTTATTATGTTAAGATGGTGAGGCATCTACTCAACCAGGTTTAGTTATCCCTGAAGAGACAAGAACCATCCTTCTGTCTGCACAGTTGGGGTGACTGCAGACTGATGAACCCTGGAAACCCTCCCCAAACATCAGAAATGTGGGGCCTGGCTGTGGTTAACTGGTGGTGAGAGAAAGTTTATACTCAGAGGCAGTTTTCTTATTACATCATATGCTCTAGGGCTGACCTACGGCATTAGAAACAGATTCTGGGGCTCAGGGTTTATCCACACTTACCTTTCCTCTGCTCTTTCCAGGCACAGTCCACACTTTAAAGGTCCGAGTCCGAGCACCCCTTTTTTGTCACAGAGCTTTCCTTGCAAAAACCCACTCTTTAGCACTTAATCAGACACAGCGCTTGAAAGCATGGACCTATGCCTGGAACGAGTGGGGCAAAAGGTAAATGTGGATAAGCTCTGAGCCCCATAAAACCCAAGTACCGGTAAGTAAGACAACAACAGATAGCTGCTGCTCGATGCTAGCAGTTGGTTCTGCATTTTTGCCTACTCACCACTGGGGGGAAGCAGCATGCCACCAGTTCTCACACTCACCTGTGGCGATGCGGCCTGTTACAGTCTGAGAGACAGCACGGTCCCACCCAACGGCTCTCCCTTGCATATGATGACCATCACATTCGCTCTCAGCAATGTCACACACACACACACACACACACACACACACACACAAAGAAGCATCAGTGCATCCACCAAACACTACTACTCACAGTCTCACACATTTGGACAGCCAAGAGTACACAGTTTTGCTTTTCTCAGAGGGCTGGCTGTGCGAGTCTCTTGCAGCAAAAACAATGAAGAGTCTTGTGGCTCCTTAAAGACTAGTACATTTATTATGACCGAACCTACAGCCCACTTCATCAAACGTATGAAAGTATTATCTGGAGCTGCAGGTAAAGATATACATGGCTTGGGATGGGGTGAGGGGGTGAGTTGTTAAAAGTGAGAAGGAAGGAAAGAAAAAGCAGAGAAATACAGTGATAGTTATGGATTTATCATTGGTCAGAGGTTTTTGTAATGCAAGTAGTCTGACCTGAGATCATTTATTTACTATATGCAAGATAAGAACGTAAGAAGAGCCTGCTGGATCAGGCCAATGACCCATCTAGTCCAGTATCCTGTTTTCACAGTGGTCAACCAGATGCTTCTGGGACGATCGCAAGCAGGACCTGATTACGAGAGCACTCTTGCTTCCAGCAACTGGTATTCAGAAGCATTACTGCCACTGACAATGGAGAAAGAGTACAGGCATCATGGCTAGTAGCCATTGATAGTTGTATTCTCCATGAAGATGAACCCCTTATATGCAATCCATTTGTATTCACAGCTCGGGTCAGCAGCTAGTTCTGCCAGAGAGCCACTCTGGAGTGAAGGTTGAAGCACAAAGGACCCAATTCATGCTCACCAGCTGCCAAGTCTCATTGCCACATATTCTGCTTATCCACATCCCACTTTTGCCTTCGGGATTGGCAACTGAGAGGCCAGACTTTGCCCAGAGGCTGCTAGTTGCTAGCCCCTAAAGTACACGAGAAAGCAATTGTGTGCACACACATCCAGGAACACTGTGACACGTGGCCACCCAGACACACCTACAATCTATGCCCCTAACAAGCCCATGAATAACAATTTTCCAAGACAGAAAATTTCTTACATCCCATCTTGTACACCTTTGCTCTAACCCAGTGTTTTTCAACCACTGTTCCGCGGCACACTAGTGTGCCGCGAGATGTTGCCTGGTGTGCCGTGGGAAAAATTGAAAAATTCAAGAGAATTACTTTATATATAGTCAATATAGGCACAGAGTTAATTTTTTTAACATTTTCTAATGGTGGTGTGCCTCGTGATTTTTTTCATGAAACAAGTGTGCCTTTGCCCAAAAAAGGTTGAAAAACACTGCTCTAACCCATTTCAAGTAAAACTTGCGCCGTCCAGAAAATCACACACCCTTCTACTAATTTAGGCTAATTGGGTGTCTGGGAGTTAAAAGCACATACAGTGGCACGTCGGGTTAATAACTTAATTTGTGCTGGAGGTCCGTTCTTAACCTGAAACTGTTCTTAACCTGTGGTACCACTTTAGCTAATGGAGCCTCCTGCTGCCGCCGCGTGATTTCTGTTCTCATCTTGAAGCAAAGTTCTTAACCCGAGGTACTATTTCTGGGTTAGCGGAGTCTGTAACCTGAAGCGTCTGTAACCTGAGGTACCACTGTATTCACAGCTGCTTATGTAAGTTTAGAGAGCCCAGGGGCTGGAATAAAAGGGTTATGAGTCCCAGAGTAACAGAAACCTCTCTCTCTCTCTCTCTCTCTCTCTCTCTCTCTCTCACACACACACACACACACACACTTAGTACCAGAACTAATAGAGCAGCCTTCTCCAACCTGGTGCCCTCCAGATGTTTTAGACTCCAGTCCGGTGTCTTCACTTTAAAAGTCTCAACATTGCCAAGAAGAGAAAGAACTCTGTTTGAGTCCTTGGAGAGACACCATCAGTCAAAGTAGGCAATACTGGAATAGATGAACTCTTTATATATAAAGACAGCTCTATATACGTGTTCACTTAAAAGGGCCCAGCAGCTTGTGAACAGAAGCAGGAAAGCATGGATCAAAACAAGTTATTCATTGAGAGGCCTTAAGCCAGTGATCCAATGTCAGTCCCTGAAATGTAAAATGGGAACAGTGCCCTGCCTCACAAGTTCGTTGCAAACAACAACAAAAAACTGCGAAAACAGTTTTGCAACTTTGAAAGTACTGTACAGCTCTTGCCCCGCAAAATAGGAACATTGCAGTTGTGATTTTGAGAGAGGGGATCTATCACTAAAACTAAACTAAACTTCAGCAGCCCAATCCTAAACATGCTTACTTGGAATTATGTCCAACTGAATTTAATGGGAGTTATTGCTTGGATAGGAGGCTTGGGACTGCAGTGTAAGCAACCAAGGCTGTTTAACTCTACTGTGACAAAAGAACAATGGACCGGTGTTTAATTCTTGGAGTAGGAGTTCCCGAATTAGACTGGCAGCAAAAAGTCCTCATGCTCCGTTCTCACTGCATCCTTCACTGTGAGTTAGGTCAGCAGCAGTTGCTAGACAGTGGGATGCCAATGCATTGATGCAGGATACAAGACGAAGGCTGAAGTTTGCCCTCAAACTAGGGTATCAAAGTTGTGAGATGTGCACCAGTTTGGGAATGTGGTCACAGGCAGGCTTTCCTTTGACCTAAGGTTTAGCTCAGAGGGCCTCTGAACATGTACAGAGCAATCTCACCACATCTCTGGGATTAGATCCTCAGACTTTCAGGTCAGAAGAGATTCCAGGCCACCTCGAGTATTGGGACCTCTTTCTGCTGGAGAGGAGAGCTACAGGTTGTGACTGCGACACACCAGCCAAGCTGTTCAGGAGGGCAAAGAGATTCATTAAGGAGCCAGCCATGCTCCCTACCCCCCCTCCCCAGCTCACAACCCGTGCCGTCTATGAGGAACCTGTGGCTGGAATAGCAATAGGCCTATGGGTCAGCATTGAGGGGCAAGAGCAGAGTCGCCTTGCCCGGTCCCTGTCTCCCTGTCCCCGCGGCTGGCTGAGGCGGGCGGTAATGAGAGGAGACGGCCGGTGTCGCGGGCGCTCCCCCGGGGCTGTGGTTATTGTATGTGACGCGCCGGCTCCATCGCGCTGCTCATATTTCTCCCCCGATCAATACTTTTGACTCCCTACAAGACAATAATCGCTTGTCCGCGGCCGCCAGTCGATCAAATACATTATTAGAGTGCGCTCCCGGGGGAGCAGGGCGGGGGAGGGGAGCAGCAGGCGGGGGGGGGGGGAAGTACAGGGAATGGGGCAGGTTCCGGGGGGGGGGTGAGGTGGCAGAAGGCACGACAAGTTATGGGGTGGGGTGCAGGGAGAGAAGAAGGGGGTCTGTGGCTCACTACTATCTCTCCCCTTGCCTATACAGGCGGATGGCAATTTCCACACAAATGTTTGCAGGTGCACTCCTCTAACGAAGCCTGGGTCCGTGGCACGGGGGTATTCAAACCTCTGCTGCAGATTGTTATCTATATTATTTTGCTGGTTGTGTCGAAACTTCTAGCTTTCTTGAGATTTTTCCCCAGGCGTTTCGCCTGAGGAGAAACCCCGGAATTTCCAAGCTCCAAATTTCACTTTGAATGAAATGTGGTGGCAAAAGATCACCGTGAAACGTTGTTCGTCTCATCGGTGCCCTTCTGAGTTCCCTTGGGTGTTTCACCTCCGGAGGAACACAATGCATGTTTGCCTCGAATTTTGCTTCAGGTGAAATTTCAGTGGCAACCCTAGCCCTAGGTCTAGGCCTGAGGCCTTCTTGGCTGTTCTGTCCTACAGAGAGGTCTTTCCCCTCCTTAAGCTCCTTCTCTTGGGACACATCTTCATGTTTCTTAGACCAGAGGGTGTTGACAAGAGGACATTAACGCAAGCAAGAGGCCCTGCTTGTCTCCAGTCTGTTCACAGTATCCGCATTAATATCTTTGCTCAATTGGCAGGTTTTGTTTTTTGACAGGCCACAAGGCAGGGGCAAAGGAATTGCCTGTGAGCATGTGCAGAGTGTGTGTCTTATAAAGCCAAGTACACACACACCATGGCTTCACGTTGGAGATAAAGGCAAAGAAGGGGGAAATGATATTGTTGTACTCTGACTCCCATCAGCCCCAGCCAACATGGCCCAGTCAGGGATGATGGAAGTTGCTGGAATACAATGTCAGGAGTGCCACAGAATCCACATTCTTGGATTAAGGCTAAGGTAACCAGATGTGAAGTAGGAAAGAGAGCTCATGCACCTTTGAAACAGGGCTGGGGAACCTCTTCAGGGTAAAATTGTGCCTGAAACCATTAGCCACGTTTGACAGATGGGTGGGGCTGATCCACGGTGCATGGGCAAATCACCCAACCCCAGCTGAAGTAGTGTTGCTTGCATCAGGCACCAAATTTAACTCTGGCACACCCTGGCAAAGGAATAATCAGGAGCCTCGCTGCATCCACTCAATTATCCCTTTGTGAGTGTGGCTCACATTTGGCACACTTTGAAAAGAGGAGCTGGTGGGACTTCTGCACCTTTAAAGAGTTGATCAGAAGAGAGGGAAAATGTTTAGAACTTACCCTCAGAGAACTTCAGCACTAAAACATTCCATGGACAAATTGTCACAAGCACTGTACACAACATTTAGGCCCATTGCTTGCTATAAGCCAAAACCTGCAATCTGGAGGTGTCCGGGTTAAGGAGGCAGTGGATTCCTACACAAAAAGTGGTGGAAATGTCAAGCTCAGAGTTACTGTAAAAGGACCATGAGAACTGGAAGAACACATCGTGCAGAAGAACCAGGGTGATGGTGTATGTGACTTCTGAGTCCTGCCCTGCTGTGCCACACAGGTACATGGTCTCCATCACTTTGGAAAGGCTGTGCATCCACCACAGCCAAGTTAAGGTAAAAATTGAAACAGAATTCACAAGGGCAAGTAATGCTCTATTATGGCCCCTTTGCAGAGGCTGCTGGTGCTAGAACAACTCTGAGAGGATTTACTGGCCTTTTAGGCTGAGGTATAAAAAGGGGTGTTGGCACTGCAAAGTGTGTCGATGTTACATTTGGATGTGAAGTCATTGATATTTTTTCCTTGATCTATTGGTGAGCTGTATGCTCTCTTAAATGTTGATGTATTTTAAATTACCGTACTGGGTTGTTGTTGTTTTTAGCATTGTAGCTATATTATACTTTTCATTATGTTATTGTATTACTTATTTAGACTTTCCTTTTATGTTAACTGTTTTTGAATGTTTTTACACAAACCACTTTCAGCATTGATGTAGTTGTGGAAAAAGTGGCATGTAAATAACCTGACTATGACTTCTTTTGGCAAATGAACTTTCCCCCACCCGCTGCATGACAACCCGCTCCTTGGTTAAAGATAGAGAAGTCCAATCCTTCACTGCATTCAGGCCCCTTGGCACTGGAAAGGCAGAATTCAGAGGCACTTTCCAAGGCATGTGTGCAATATAAAAGGCAAAGGAAGCCAATGTGTACTTTAATATTTGTGCAGAACGGGGATTTTTCACAGGTCATACAAGGAGTCACCCGAGTTAAAAAATGAGAGGGTTGAGTTCTGGCATTCCCTGATGGATCTTCTCAGTCTTGGAGGAAACAGTTTGGCCTCTGGGCTTGAGAAGGAGCCATTTAGGGCAAAGGTGCAGATGTTGCTGAACTACAACTCCCATCAGCATGGCCAATGGACAGGGTTGATGAGAGTTGCTAGGGATTCAATCTGGGTCCCTTTGAGTCACAGTCCCTCCCTCAATGCATTCATACAACCACTTGATATAAGGCAAGTATCACTTTTCATCCTGAGGTAACCTTTATTTCTTTACCAATTTCTTCAGACCTTTTCACATGTCTCCTTCACAAACTAGGTGGTTGTCATTCATCACACACCTGCATGACCATGTGAATGCATTGGCAGATACCAAAAATGGATTCTAGCCAATGTTATGTCTGAATCACAATCCAACACATCCTAGTCTTGCCAACTTTGAGCAGCATTGTGTGGTTCGTGTTGGGATTTCACTGTGTAAAACCAAACCAGAAATAGCTGTGTGAACTAGCTACAAACCTTGAAGCACTGTAGGCAGGAACGTATATGCCCCCCTGTTCTGCAACCACATACGACATCTGCAGAAATTGTGGGCACAGATTTGGGCATTCAGATAATATTAACATTCACCTGTTTTAAAAACTGCAACTTTCTGGACTGTTTTGCTGCAAAGACAGAATTGAAAGTACTTGATGAAATCTCAGAAGCTCCATAGATAGCATAGAAGTGAATGCTTTCAGTAGTTAGGGTGTGAGGCATACATGAAAAAGACTTGGTTACAGAATAACAGAACTGTAAAGTTGAAAGGGACCCCAAGGGTCATCTAGTCCAACCCCCTGCAATGCACTATATGTGAGCAAAACTGGAAGGATAACTCTATTCCACCTTGCTTGTGTGTTTATAGCTCTCTGCATTTACACTCCTATTCTGGCTGTCCACATTTCTGTCCCCATCTTTTTTCATAGCCGTTTGCTTCTTCACATACACACAGAGTCCATATCGTGAGCACATTTTTACTATTTGCACTTTCACACTCGTATCTCTCTCTCTCCTTTTGCAACAGCAAACACTGTTTGTTCTCCTTAAATTCTGCCTTAATCACACATGTGTCATACATGCCTTATGTCCAATAAACCTTCCTCAACACATTAGTGCTAGTTTCCAGTTTCCCAAAGCACTCAGATCTTCACCAGCTCCAGCCTCCCTGCACATGTAGAACCAAGTGTGCAGATAAATCAGCAGCCGTAGGGATGGTCTTTAAAAATGTGTGTAGCTGGGACGGAAGGGAATGTTTTGATTTTGCTATCATCTTTTCCTTCCGTTTACTCTACTCCGAGTGCGCTCCCACTGCTGGTTTGGGAAATGGTGTACACACAACATTAGCCAAAATCCATATCTCTCCTGTCGTTTCTTATGAAATACTGCGTTTTGATGTGTTTTCCCCCAAAGCAGCTTCAATCTGAATAGAGAAAAAGAACCACTTAGCAGAATTTTTAACTGGTAATGTGTACACAACCTGGGATAGCTCTTTCCTATGTGGTCTTATTCGGTTGATTTTTTCCTTTTAAAATACTCCTCCTCTTGCTTTTTTTGTCCTTTGATATCTCTTTTGTTATTATAAATCTTTTAAAAATATATAAGGGAGAAAGCACGGGGGGGGGGGTGTCAAATCACCACATTTGTATAAATGCCTTAAAAATAAATAAATTCTTGTCTCCTTCCCATCTGTGCCTTGCCAACAATTACACCAGAAGCTTTTGGACCATTTTTAATTTCTGTGTGGCACTTCATTTATTTTACGCACTATAAATAGCCATCACTGATTGCAAGGAAATGAACTCTGTGAGCATATTTGCAGCTGTAGTTGTGGAATGTGTGTAGAGGGGTGATTTTAAAAAGGGCTTTTCCACACAGGACCAAAATGTGGATTTGCACCTGCCTCTCTCCCCATTAATATAGGGGCGTCCACATGACATCCTCTTCCCATCCCAGTGCTGTCCTGGACATTTCCCCTTTAAATTGATGGTTCCCCCCCCCTATTCTTCGAAAGTCCAAAAAGCCCAGAACTGAAAAACCCTGCACTTAAAGGAGGAAAGGTCCGGGACAACAAGACAGGATCCACATTTTGCTTCGGTGTGGATAATCCCCTGGTCAAATCAGAGCCAAAGCTCAGCACTCTTGTTTCAATGCCTAGGCTCAGTAATGCAGCTTGATTCTGATCATGTGCAAAGTGCCTGTTCTAGCACCGCTAAAAAAGCCCAAAGCTACCTCTAAATATCTGAGTTTAGAGGGCAGGGATTCAAGAAATCAGCCACACCAAGCAAATTGCATGCCCCATGGTAACAACATGCCAAAGGCCCAGGTAGACCACAGTGGATCAGGGAGAAATCATGGACTCAGGGCAGGAAGCAAAGTCCATGCAGCAGAATGCTATGCAAACCCTCCTGCCCCGAAATCATGCTTTCTTCCTGCATTGCTTCACATGCTTTCAGTTATGTGCCAATGCTGTGCCCTCGTCTAAACAAGTCCTTCATGGCTTAGTTGGTTAGAGCATGGTGCCGATAATGCCAAGGTTGCAGAATTGATCCCCATATGGGATAGCTGCATATTCCTGCATTGCAGGGGGTTGGATTATATGATCCTCGGGGTCCCTTCCAACTCTACCATTTTAAATGCTCGGTATCTAACATCACTTTTTCAAAAGGGGGAAAGGATCCTCCTTATTCATTCAGGCATGCATTTGTGCTGATGTTTGTAATGGCAGCTTGGGGTGCTTACTATTGAGTAGCTCTGCTAGCTGATTGAAAATGCAGGAAACTCCTGTATGAAGATGTGCTACAAAGATGGTGAAACTTTATTTAGATGCAAGCAGAAATGGGCCATGAATGACAATTTAAATTGAATGTTTGTGTGAGCGTGTGTAGGAAAGGGGTGGGGGACACAAGCCTTTTCTGCTTCTGAAGTTCATTTTGATTATTTATACTTTGTCCTGCAATTAAAAAGTATCATCAAGCTGAACTGAAGCGCCTGTGAAGCAGAGAGGCATACACACACAGAGAGAATGTATGCCAGTTAGTATTCAAGTGTAAAAGTGTGTTTTTAGTAGATTTATGGGGAGAAAAGCTAGGGTGAAAAAGCCCAGAAATAAAATTATAAGGCACAAGCATGTGAGATGAAGCATTGATTCATGTTCAGGATGACGTGTACACAAATGAGTAGGTGCACATGATGGTGGAGTTAAACATGAAAGAATATAGGATAATGAATAAGGAGTGTGGCTTAATACATATGCCTGCATGTGAAAGTAGAAGCACGCATCAGAACTGATTCACGCAACTGCTTTATTGCTCATTTGCGATGTGGGAAGCCAAAGTGAGCTCCCTTTGCTACATGACGGAGCATGCTTATGGGATTATTTCAACACCCATTTCAACAACTCAGCCTCTGGATCACTTGGAACCTTTCTGAGGATGAAGGAGAGGTGATCTGGAGATGGGGTTGGAATGATCATACAATCCTCTCGTCCTGCTGAGAAGTCAGTTGGGCTTCTAATCACAAATTTGCCAAAAAATGGTTGCATCGGCCCATGTTTTGTAACTGGGATTGTGAGAGAATAGCTACCACAGAACACAGGCCACCTCCTCTGTATGTGCATGGTATACAACTACACACTTGAGTATTTCCCTTCTCCTTCCACTCATACCTGTATCTCCAGATTTCTCCTTATGAAATGTTTCAGAAACTGTTCTAAATCCCCACAAAGCTTCTGTTCCCTTCTGTCACCCCAGTCTGGGACACAAGTCATGATCCAGCATGTGAATCCCTATACATGGTCCAGCACGATAAACCATCAGTTAAACTATGCATAATTCTCACTCGGACTGCGATCAGGACAGAACAACGCCTGGCAATACATGGTGGGGGGAGGTGGTACATATACTGGGACTTTTCCTCAATTTTGATATGGGTTTAGTAAATTGGGAATTATTCCCAGACCCCAGACCCATGCTCACGCCACCCCCCAATACCACTAAGAATCACATTTAACCCATAAGTGTATATCGAAAAGGTGAAAAAGAAATCCCGTCCTCTTTGCCTCTCTTTAACGGTCCTGGCTGCGAGTAAGGAGGGATATCTAATGTGTGTTAAGGGGTAACTAATCCATGTTAAAGGATCTGGAGTATGCCCCCTATGATAAGGGAAATTTGAGAAACGTGGGGGGGCGGCCTTCCGATGAACAATGGTCCCCTTCAACAAACTACAAAGAAAAGAAAGGGTGGTGGGCAGGGGGCAGAAAGGGAGAGGGAGAGGAATAGGAATAGGGGACACTGGAATTTGCAGTGAGATATTATTTTGGAGGGATAAAACTGAAGCAGGGATGATAAATAGGATTAATATGATGGGGCGTGGGGAACCAGCCCCCAAGCTGCAGCATCCCTTCCCATCCCCCAGCGGCTGCGCTTTGTGGGGGGGGGGGCATCCGTCAGCCCAAGCGCCTGACAATGAAAATGGTTTCGAGCCACGGCTGCCGATCGATACTGTGCAGGGGGAGAGAGGGGGGCTGGAGCTACGGCAGGGCCAGGCCTCTCGCTCACTCGCTGGCTCTCTCGCCCTCCCCCCCACCTTTTCCACCCGACGATTTCTCCCTTCTCCTCGCTTCAGACGCATTTCATTTTCTTTCCTATTCCATTCCCTGGTTTCTGCGTTGCAGCAGACTGGGGGGTGGTGGTGGAATGGTAGGGGGGGCAGGTGACATCCCCACCCTGTCTAGTCTTTCTCTCTTTCTCCTCTCCCTCTCTCTGTGTCACGATTTCGCAGTTCTCAGCATGCCTTGGCAAAGCTATAATAGTAATAATAATTTTTTTCAACAACAAAAAAAGCAATAACCGCAGCAAAACCTGGGGGAACAGCTGGACTTATTTCCTTCTCTCCCCCCCCCCCCACCTTACACCATTAAACTAAAACCTGGACCAAGAACCAAGAGGTGACCAAAATCCCTTCTCTCTGGCCTCCAGAAGCCGCTTACAAAGAGGCAGGTACCTCCACTGCCATCCTCAACAGTGCAGGTGGGAGGAAGACTCCCTGCCAAGGTCACACAAATACAATGGCTGAGCTGGAAGCAGCAGCACAAGTCCTAATCCCTACCCCTCTCTCTAGCCCCACACTGTGCCACAAACCCATGGGTTTAGCTAGTCCACTGAAGACCCCATTCGTTCTCCTAGAGCTGGGAACAGCCCCCAAAGGTCAAGAGCTGAATCCCTTTCTCGGACGGGGGCTAGGCCAAGTTCTGCTTTCTTAGCAAACCCACCCAGCTTACCACAATGTTCTCCACAAGTCGTATTTGCCCAGGAGTCTGATGCTGTCTCTTCTCCCCTAAACCCCCTTTTCCATCTTCCTACGTAACTGATCTTGGGCACCTTTATCTCCTTCTCCATCTCCCGTTCCCCTAATGCCTAGTGCTACATGTATTCCTCTGCCTTCAACTATACACCTCCTCTCTCTCTATAAACCTTTCTTTCTTTCTTTCTTTCTTTCTTTCTTTCTTTCTTTCTTTCTTTCCTCCACATTCCACCTTCTGCCTCCCTTTGTCTTCAAAGCATTTCCCTAGGTCCACGTCTTTCCACTTGAGTCTTCCCTATACTCCGTCCTCACAAGACATCAGCCAGCCCTCAAACTCACCTCCTGCCCTTCCCAACAAGTGTGGCTGTGTGTACACATTACATGCTTGAAAGACCGCTCTTTGCCTCAATTCGGATCAAAGCCGGTTTGGAAGGAAACGCATCAAAATGCAGTCTTTCGTAAGAATCAGCAGGGTAAATGTGGATTGTGTCTAACATTGTGCACAGACCACTTCCCAAACCAGTGGGGGGGGGCCACTGGATGCAGAGTAAATGGGAGGGTGTACACAGACTGTATTGGTGCACACAGCATCCCCATCCTCACCAACAACCTTGTGAGGCAGCTTAAGCTCAGAGAGAGGGCTTGTCCACACCACAACAAAATGTGAATTTGTGACTGTCTCCCCATTAGTGCAAGGGTGCAGTCACATGACATTCTCCCTATGCCAGTGTTTCTCACACCTTTCCCATTTAAATGCAGGGTGTTGTTTTTCAATCCTTAGAAAGTCTAAAATACACAGGAACAAAAAACACAAAAAGCACCATGAATTTAAAGGGTTGGGGGAAGGTCCTGCACAACATTAGGGTGGGGAGGACATAATGTTGGACACCCGCCAACATTAATGAGGAGACAGGTAGGTGCAAATGCACATTCCACTCTTGTGTAGTATGGACAAGCCCATAGAATCTTGCCCAATGAGTTTTGTGGCTGAGTAGGCATTTGAAACTGGGTTTCCTACATCCAAATCCACTACAACACATTGGTTTACTCTACAGTAGGTTGAAAGCTCTGTACTGTACAGCAAGAGTGAGCAGAAGATAAATTGGGATCTACTGACAGGCTTTTCGCAGTAGATCAGCAAGTGTTTCTGGCTCCCAGTTATTTAACAAGAGCAACGACAAAATGAGCCCCCCTTCCCACAGTTGAACTGCTGAAATTAACAAAGCTTGGGGTCACTAGGAACAGATTTTTGTGTGGAAGGACTGGGAGTTCAGCTCAGTTCTGGAACTCAAAAAGAAATCCATTTGCTCAGCCGTTGTTCAGAGGCACCATGTTCTTTAATTCTACATCTTCTGCACCTGGTTGCAAAAGGTGGGTTTGCGGCTGCTAGTAAAATGCAAAGTAGATCTCATAAGTCTAAGGCCTGCCCTTCCCTGTTGTCCAGCACCCAGGACATACTGCAGCAGAATTAATATTAATATCAGCTGCCCACCTTCTGCTTTTGCCCACCCACCCTGGGCCTCAAACCTCTCCCCGAAAGAATTTTGCAATCGCAATGGCAGGCTGTTCACAACACTGGAGCCAGCAGGCAGAATGTGTGGTTTGGGGAAAAGGTGGCTTCCTCTCTGTTGCCTATTGTGGGTTCAGGTGTTACCCCTAAAACAGGCTCACAACAACATGATCTCAAGCAAGCACCTCTTCTCTCAATTTCGTTTCCCAGCTGTACAATGGGAAGAGCGGCAACCCATCTCACATGGTTGTTGATGTGCAGATTACAAAGGCTGCAAAGTACTTTACAAATTGTATCACAGCCACCAGCCACTTCCTTCTTTTCAGCCCGGGACAAAACACAGCAGAAAAGGAAAGATGGAGACATGGGAACCATGGGAAACCGAGGTGGGTCCAGTAACACCATCAGAGGCAGAAGTGCACAAGAGTACCTACAGATGCAGCAGGGTCTGCTTGCCACATATCAAAGTAAGTGAAGCATTACCAGCTAAATAACTCCCCCCATCATTATAGGAGAAGACCATGAAGTCCAAAGTCTAAAAATCCAAGCTATAGCTCAGTGACATCTACTTGGCCTACAGAATGTCCCAGGCTCAATCTGTGGTGTCTCCAGATAGGGCTGAGATTGTCCCCTGCTTGAAACCTTGGAGAGCCGCTGCCAGTCAGTGTAGACAATACTGAAGTCAGTGGGCCAATGACACCCATGTAAAACCCGTGGATTAGCATGGGGCCTGCAACCCATTGGGGCGTTCTCCAGCACAGCCTCATTTAAAGGAACAGGAGCTGTGTAAGAGGACTCACATTTGATTTCAGTTGGACCAAGGTGCCAGCAGATTTCCCTGTCACTCTGCCACCTTTGGTGACTTCCCACATCTACCACCTAAGACAGCCACTTAACAGGGTTGTCCTCCCCTGAAGCCTGTGCCCATTGCCCAAATTCTCCCCATGTCCAGTCTCATCTGTAGGCACTCGTCACACAATGCACTCAAGAGGAGACACACCCTTGCACTGAAATGCATCTGTGCCCCGTTTTGCAAAGGACACCGAGACCTGGAGGGTGGATGGCCATGCCAGCCAACACATAAGTGCTTCTGCCAGTGGAGCATATGCACCCAATTCCCTATGTACATGTGATAGTGAGGTTTCTCTGTGCCAAGACAAGGACCTGCAAGGCGCTGGCCCTTGCTGGCTTTCGGCGACTGGGCCTCATGCTCCACCTCCTCCACACAATTTGCCCGATTGCCAGACCTGTCCGTCAGGCCCGCGTCGGCCGCTAGGAGCCATGCTGCGAGGTGGGGACGCTGAGCCCTCAGGGGGTCGAGAGTAGGGTCGGGGGGGTCAAGGCAAAGCCCCCTCCTACAACAAAGGGGGTAGTCCTATCTCTCCCCCCACCCCACCCCATGCCAGAAAAGGAAGATTTCTAATGTCTCTGTCTTGGGGTGGAAGGGAGGAAACACCACACCTGCTCTAACCACTAGGAGAACAACCCTCCACACAGAAAGCCATATAAAGTGAACTCTAACTCATGTCAGACAGAACCTGGATACAACTCAGACCTTATATGTGTGAGGAACAGATGCAGCAGGAAACAAACCTTCCGTCCTTGACATGGGGGGGAAGGCACACAACTCTCTGGGCTTATGGTTGCCATCTCCTCCTCACCCCTTTTCCTGGCTCTGCTCCCATGCCACTAAAAGCAGGCTGACACACAACACCTGCAGCTCTACCTAACACTCATCGCTATACCAGATGAAGCTTCACCTGCTATATTTCAACATATCAGGTTGCCATGAAATGCACAGGAGTAGCAACCAGAAGAAAAGGTGGCAACCCTGCTCAGATCCACTTCCCAGCCCAATGAACCAGCAGTTTCCCTTTGACTTTGGGCTGCAAGCAAAGCCCACCTCCCTAAACCTGCTAGTTCCCATTCTCTGGATTTTCCAAGGCAACCACTGAACACCAGGTGCTCGGTCCTGACAGAAACTGACCCCCAACTGACAATATGTGGGGAGAAAAAGGGGGTACGAAAGCAGAGCCGCAGCAATAGCCTCCCAGCCATAGAGTAAGTGCTGCTTAAGGGGAGGGGGAAGCAAGAAGCAAAGTTGGGGCTCCCACCAGTGCTTCCACCTCCCCCCCCCCCCCGCTGCCGGCTGCCCAAGATCCAGCCTTTTTTCTAAGGCTGGCAAGGAAGCAGCACCCCCCCCCCATCACTCCTGCTGGCGGCCAGGCCCTGTCCTACTAGAGCAGGCTCTGAGTTGCCAGTAATTAAAACCCTGTTAAACTTCATTAAGCAGCTCCACTTCCGACCTCATTAAATGATGATGAGGGGAGAGAGAGAGAGCAGGAAAGAGCGTGTGTAAATGTGATCACTCTCTAAACCTCAGCTTGATCAATCGCTTATCTGCTCTTTCTTTCTTTCTTTCTTTCTTTCTTTCTTTCTTTCTTTCTTTCCATTTCATACCTGGGTCCTTTATTTTGTCCCTCTCTTAATACAGCAGCTAGGAACCCACATGATCTAACCTCATTGTGTAATGTAAAGAGGATTAAAGCTTCACACAATAACTGAGTATGGGGTGTGTGTTTAAATAACATGCTGTAGTCTAGAACAGGCATAGGCAGGAATGATTTTGGGGTGGGGGGGTTGCCTAGACCCCCGCCCCTAGTGCCAACCAAGCAAAGCCACCTGTGGGGTGGCAGCTCAGCGTCAGAGCCTCTTAATGATCCATGTCACCCCTTACATTGGGATCTCCTGTCTACAGAAGCAAAAACCTACATCTGAGCTACTAAAAAACAGAGATTTTAACAGCCTGATGGGTTTTGTTTTTTTAAAGTATTTCTTCATTGTTTCTGAGTCATAAAGCGTTCCCAAATTACATCAGATAATCCAATGATTTACCATTAAGGTTTGTACGGGAGCATTTCAAAACTCCACAGTTCTTCACAGTGGCCCTCCCACCCACCACTCCCAACATACCAGCATGAAAACGTTCCAGCTCCAAGATTCTTAACCACGAAACTTCCCAAAGTGTCAGATTCCAAAGTTCTAAACTAGGGGTAGACAACTGGTGGCCCAGGAACTTAATCTGACACCCTGAAGCTTTCCATCTGGCCCCCTTTGCCAACACAAAGAGTGAGTCAGTAGCCCTCTTCAGCCTTTTCAAAGGACTATGGAGGTCCTGGCCCTAGCCCTGCCCTCAGTACTGCAAGGGTGGTGTGGCTTTGGCAGACCACCACCAGGTTCATTTGCAGCAGACAACTGTAAAAGCAACTGGACTAGTACTCCCTGTCTCTATCCCCATCCCCACTTACTACATACCCCCCCCACACACACACACACCATGGGATTAGTTGCATGTTTGGCTGAACACACGATGAAACCTTCTTACAATCAGGAATCCTCTGCATGCAGGGTTCCCAAATCACAATCCTCACAAGGATGATTCTAAGCATATTCAGCAAAATGCATGAAGACTCTGGTGAGAGTAGAGTTGGAGGGCATACCCCCCCACACACACACCTTCTGTAGCTGATGCCCACATACGCTCTTGCATGACTCAAGAATGCTACAAGATAGAGCCAGTGTGGTTTGCCTTCGGCTTCCATGCCTTACTTCAAAATATATTCCCCTATTCAAAAAATAAACAAAAATAAACCACTGAATGTGTTTTTTAGACACAAAAATGTTCAAATCCAGCATTTCAAACTTCCAGGCCTTACATCCAAAGAGCTGTGGCTTAAGTTTACCCTTTCTTCACTAAGATCTTTTCAGCCTGAACCTTCCAGTGGTGGTCTGCATAACACCGCCAATGTTCTATCCCAGGGGTCAGCAAACTTTTTCAGCACTGTCCCTCAGACCTTGTGGGGGGCAGACTACATTTTTTGGGGGGGGGTGAATGGATTCCTAGGCCCCACAAATAACCCAGAGATGCATTTTAAATAAAAGGACACATTCTATTCATGTAAAAACATGCTGGTTCCCAGACCGTCCGCGGGCCGGATTGAGAAGGCGACTGGGCCTACCCATGTTCTATCCTTTCCATATATTACATTGGTTTCCTGCCCATCCTCCAAGGAGCACAGGGTGGTTTGCAAAAGAAACCATGAGCTGCAACCAAAGTTTGTTTTTGGCTTACTGCTCAGAGTTTGTTTAGAGGAAGCAAACCATGAGCCCAGGCTGTGGTGTAATGCTGTGCCAAACCATGGCTTAGCACCTAGCAGCGTGGCGGCAGCAGAAACAGGTGAGTAGTGAAGAGGACACTGTTTTCTTCCTGTGCATGAGCATGCTTGGTTTGTCATAGTAAGTCATTGTTTTGCTTACTGTGGTGTGCCAACAGAGCCAATGACGAGCCCAAGGTCACTCAGTGTGGCTCATGGCCGAGAAGGCTTTAGACCTGGATCTAACAAAGCCAATTGTATATCCATAACACTATTTCTGCACTCCCCTTTCCTTGACCTGTAGAGTGAGTTACAGCCACGCCTGTGCTAATTCGCCCTTCCTGAGTAACAATTTAACTACCTCCAGAAGAACCACCTGATTTGTTGCACCATGGAGTTGGGAATTTGAGTCCCTCACGATCCCAGTTGGGCTCTCATAGACCCTGGCCATCATCCATGCTGACAGAGCAGGCCCACAGGTTCCCCCAACCTAGCATTAGCCTGCAATACTAGGTACGTTTTACTTGGACGTCGCTGAAATTAAACCAGATTCTCAAAGCAAACACATTACAAACAAAGGTATTCTAATATTTGATACTGCAGAACAGCCTTCAACAACCTGGTGCCCTCCAGATAGTATGGACCAGGAGTTGTAGTCCGAAACATTGGCAGGTGGGGAAACCAGGCTGGCGAGGGTGCTGTAGATATTTATATGCACCATTTTTGCTGTGGAACTTTCCCCTTCCTCCCCTCCACTCCCCACCCTTGATCTTGCTCATCACTGCAGCAATCTTGTTTCACACCTACACAGCTAGTCATTAGGCATCAATGGTAACCACACTTCAGAAAAAACAGAACCGTTGCCATGGGGGGCAAGGAAGTTGCGTCTGTGAATGAGACCCTTTGCTTCAATGATTTGGCCACAAAACCTGTCAACCTCACAAGCCATCTGCAGAACCTTCTAGCCTTCAAGCAAATCTCTAGCCACATTTTGAGCATTTGCCTCACAGTTTCCCACTTTCTACACACACATCCCTGCCTTCTGCCCATAAGATGGTTTTTGAAAGCCCTGCTCCAGGCACACCAGGATTAGGCAAGTGGTGATCTGGGGCGGGGCCTTCTCTGTGATGGCTTCCAGACTGTGGAATGCCTCCCTCAAAAACATTATTTACCATCCTTTCTTCTGCCCTTTCAACAGGAATTAAAAACAATTTTCTTTGCCTGGACTTTTTGACAAATGACGATGCTCTCTATTTTAGTTGTGGCTTTTATCAGATTTTATTGGCAGAGTGTTTTGATTTTGGGAAGCTGCACTGAGGTTCTGATAGTAATGGAAAGGGCCAGGATATAAATGTTTTAAACAACTGATGCAATAAATCCTTGCTGTTTCCATCTAATGGGCAAGGTACAAAGTCTTAACATCCTCCACTGCAGCTTTCTTCCCTAACTTCCCTCCTTTACATGTCCGTGTAAGTGGTTACAACAGGGTTGGGATGTGTCACAAGAATAGTACCAACACAGGTGTGGTTTCACCTGAAGGCAAAACACACAGTACCACCAAAACTAAATTTGCTGAAGTAATACAAATGCAGGGAACACACTTATAGGGAGAATCAGTGGGTAAAGCAGGGGGTGCGTCTACTTCACTTTGTTGTTTTTCCTCTACCTGTTGATTTCCCCCTCTGCAAATGAGTCAATTTTCCCTCCAGGCTCCCAGAGGCCAACTGGGAAGGGATGAAGGGATGGAAAAGGATGGAAGCAGCAGGAGATCTCTGCAGAAGAGAATCAACAGGCGCAAGAAGTGCTGAGCAGCCCCCATGGGTGGATTTTCTCCTGCAAACATTTCCCCCCCTTTGCCTTGCCAGGCAAACATGAGAATGCTGTGCCTGCTTCGTAACATGGAGATCCACCCAAAGGCAGCAATCCTACGCATGCTTATTTGAGAGTACAGTTCCACTCTGCTAAGTGGGATTTGGCTCTGCATAGGATTGGGCGGAAAGTGTCTATGAAGAAGAACAGGGGTTCTGGAACATAAAAGCTGTTCCTTTTTGCCCACCTGCAGAGCAACCCATTAGACTAAGTGCACCATTTACACTACTACTACATGCCTTACACTCGACTACCTGAATTCCCCAAAGTGCTCCATTCCCATTTGGTCACAACGCTGCGATATGGGACAACTTGGTATTATAGAAATTATATTCACTCATCGTTTATGCGGGACTTTTAACGAGCAAAGCCAGTCTTCATCTATTCCACATTCACAGCGCCACTCATGAGACAAGCTGCTATGGCTCACAGTGCACAGATGCTCAAGCAAAAGAGGCATTTGCGCATGATGTGAGAATGGAGACAAAAGATGTGCCAAGAGGGACCATGCACACCTTTCCCCCACCATGTGTCCCCTGGAGGAAGAGAGGCATGCAGATATAAAAGCCAGTTCATGATCAAATGAAGGGGAAATCAACCTTTTTTCTGTCAAGGGCCACATTCCTTCAGGGGTAAGTTGTCAGGGGCCACATGCTGGTGGTGGGTGGAGCCAGAGCCAATGATGGAAGGAGCCAAAGACAAAAGTGATCTAACTAACCCAGGGTGGAGGCCACCTGTCATAATGACTTCCTAGTAAATAAACAATCACAATGTTATCTACCTGACCATACTGTCCCTGACTTGAAATCAAAGAAGAAAACCCTATAACTATTTGCCGTGGGAACTCTATTCTACTAAGCAGTCCATACTTTTTCCCACTCTCGGTAGTGATGTGCAAACCCACAGCAGGAATTTTGTTGCAAATTTCTCCCTTTGAGTTGCAAGCCACCAATTTCCCAGAAAATCCATCTGCCTTCTTCTGTTCTGGCTGGTGTCATTTGTGCAACAACTATTCCTTCAATTGCCCACTTCAATTAAAGCCTGCGTGTTTCTGCATATGCTGACACTCACAGGCACAGCATATTTTGAACTTCATTGTCTCAAAGCTGCTAAAATGTTCTGCTGTTCATACACAAAGGACTTCACTCTGACATAACAGGATTGGGTAAGTTTGTGGAGGATGGTTTGGAGCAAAAAAGGTTCCAACAGTGTGAGAATGCAAACACTCGCTAGCCACATCAATAAGGTAATCTGGAGGCACATTAAATCAAAACCATGTATTTCCAAAAACTTGAATGCAGTCACCCCACAATGATTCACACACACACGACCAACTCTATCATAAAGACCAGCACATGTAGCCATGCAATAATCCAACAGTTGTTCTGCAACCATCGGCAAGCACAGGCGGTTCCACCAGAGCACCTTGTACATTCCATATGGTTTTCCAGCAGCAAGTGGCATTGGCAACCGGCTGTCCAATAGCCATTTGTGCACATACTCAACCCAAGAGACTCAGCCTACAGTGCACAGCCACCCTTCCCACACATGCCACACGTGTTCTGCAAGAATCTCTACAAAGGATTGTATGTGGTTTTGTACTCACAGAATCCCATGCAATCTGTAGTCATGCAGTCACATATTCCTTCCATTTCCTCCAGAGCTGGAGTAGGTAGACCTCAGACTTGCTTGCTTGCTTTTTACCTGAAGTTCACCAACTAGAGGCTGGTGTAAAACTGAAACTCAGGTAGGCAGACATACAGTAAGAACTGAGGAGCAGGGTGTCTCTGAGCATACAGTATGCTCAGTCCAGGAATTTGCAATCAGTACCTGAACCAATCTGATAAGTCCACTCACATGAAAACCCACTGCCGGTCACACCCACCCACCTCTCGTTTTTGTTTCAGCAAAGTAATTAGGGTAAGGAGGTGGAAAGCTTTTTAGTTATTGCTATTCTTAAAACAACTGGGAGTCAGAAACTCTTGCTAATATACTGCAAATCACCAAAAGATCTACCAGAAGATCCTGAACTAATTTCTGCCCACATAGTCTAGACTAGTTAGATCCTTTCTTGTTTTAGAAAATTTATTGGATGTATGCACAGAGGACACACTGTGTGAATCAAGTCACTTCACCCCCCACAGCATGCTGAGCTTCATGGAAGTCCACACAACTCATCTCACACATGTCAGCAATTTGTAGATGATTCTGGCAATACGCATCTACATGAATCCTACCATTAAGACACATTTGCATCAAGTTCTATAGGACAGATTTTATAAGAGCAGCCATTCACTGCTATGGGGGAAAGGAAAGCACTGCATTTGGGTACAGTTTTGCAACTTTTTCTCAAAACACTTGTAAGACGGGCCACTATTTTTATCCCCTATGATACAGTTCAGGGAGGGGAGTGAAACTAAGAGACAGAAGGCCCCTCAGGACACCATTTTTATAATGATTCGGGCACATGATGGTATCAGGGCAGTTACACATGATTTCAATACTGTTTGCACCTGCAAAATTTTTGTGAAGCTGCCTAGAGTGGCTGGGGAAACTCAGCCAGATGGGCAGGGTACAAAATAAATTATTATTATTATTATTATTATTATTATTATTATTATTATTATTATTACTGCTTCATTTCCAATCAGTGCATGTCCTGCTGTAATATACCGCTGAAATCCTGTAACTTTTTATAGTACAAATTTTCTAGGGTTTGGAGTGGGCGTTGTCCCACTTTTGTGCAATATAGCCCCTCCAGGTAGCAACAATGTGGCAGCATTGAGGAAGTGTCACAGAACACTCAATAAAGAGGAACAATGTGTGGATGGTCCTTTGTAAATCCACCACTAATGCACTGTTATTGCATCAACAACATGTTGCAGAATACGCCGGCCGAAAAACAAACAAACCACGAGTCTGTCCAAAACCAGAGTATGGCTAACCCAGTAGTTGCGCAATGTGCATATGCTGCTCTCACTGCCACTAGTAAACACACCAGCCTAGTGACAGCTCTCATGCCCACTGTTGTTCACATCAGTACAGCAGCCATTTTACCTTAGCTATCAGAATTAACCTCCCATGTGTCCAGCCTGTGACAGGGCTGAGGAGAAAAAAAGAACAGAAAAAGGGAGCTACAGGGAGAGTTTAGGCACGTGAAAATTGCAAGAACTGGTGAAGGAGACCCACCAAGCCAAACAGAAAGGAGGACTGCAGAAAATTGGAAGAGGTAGCAGGATGGGAAATGCAACCAGATGCGGAGATCAAAGTGCGTTCCTGACTCTGGGAAAGGTGTGCTGTCAGCGAGGCACAAGGCAGTGGGAGAAAGTATTGGTGCAGGCAAATATCTGCTCCTGGTGAATCCTGGGTGAGCCATCACCCTGAAACAACTTGCAGCCACTGCATTGTCGTCTCTCGCTTGCTCGGTCAACTTGGCGGCTTCCACGCAAAATGTCAACAACACGGCACCCTTTGGGGCTAGATATGGGTGTTTTCTGTGGTGCTGCATCTGTTCTGAAATAGGCGTTGCCCCTTAAATATAAGGGTTTCCAGAAACCTTTATTTGTAGCAGCACAAGAGTGAGGGAGAGCAAGCTGAAACAATTCCAGGGTAAGGGGAGAGAAAAGCATGAAAGCCAAAATATTTGTAATGAAGAGGAAAGAACTCAAGAGATGAGAAACTGACGCAGCTGGCAGGGTTGCACGTTCAGGCAAAAAAGAACAAGGGAAAGATCTGGGGACAAGGAGAGTGGAAAGGCTTGTACAATATGGAAGGCAGGTGAAATGGGAAACATAGCGTGGCGGTGTTAGAGATGAGCAGGGCACTTTACACAGGCCAGAAGGGCAGGGTATTACCAATAGGTTGTGAAAACTGTGTAAGGTGTGCATGGGGATTGTAGAAGTGGGAAAACAGGTGCACCCTCTGCAACACTGGCCTACGTCCCAAAGCCAGCACAATTTTTAGTGACACCAGGTCGACACATATATGTGTGGGCGACTTCAAGGTGCACCCACCTCACACAGAGATCTTCTCTGGGAGGAAAAGACAAAAAGGGATATGGGTGGAGGAAGGTGGACACAGACAGCAAGAGAAAGAGAGGGAAAGAAGCAGGCAGAGGCTAAGGGGTCAGGGAGGATGGAAAAGCTGTCTCTGCAAGAGAAGGTTTTACACCCTGCCCTCATCTCTCCCCCCCCCCTTCATACACACAGACACACACACATGAGCCTCAGCACTGACCCCCCTCCCATCACCAATGGCCAGTCCCTTGGGAGGCCTGTCCTCCTCCCCCCCCCCAATCCTGCTGACCCTGGCGCGTGGCTGTGCCCGGAGGCTCGGCTGGAACAAAGGGCCCAGAGCTCGGCCAATCAGGGTGTGCAGCTCTCCTGCCGCTGACCTTTTTATGATTATTATTTAAGGGAAAAAGCAGAGGCGAGGAGAGGAGAAAGGAGGGGAGGAGGCAGCAAAGGGAGGCGGGGGGAGGGGGGAAGAGGACAAGCCGGCCCTCCTGCAGCCACTGTATAGAAATACCCCCACATGCACTAATCATCTCCCATCCCCCTTGCCCAGGCTCCTTATGAGTCCATATTGTCTGGGATCAGCTAGGGCACAACCCAGCAAGGGGCACATCCCTGTCTGCCTGTGCCGTAAGAAGAAGAAGCTCCGCCCAGGATCTGAGCACAACTGGATCGAGAGGTGTTGGAAATGACATGGCGATTCAGCCCCGGATACCATAGGAGAGGGAAGACACTATCAAGCCCAGTGCCATGGCCATCACTTGCCCTCATACATAACCCCACGCAGAATCTCCACCGTGCCACATGAGTTTGACTGTCCCATCTCACCAAACATCCCACTTCTAAGAGAGGACCATTTGCAAGGGCTTCTAAGCAAAGCTACTGAGCCTAGAGGGAAAGATCTGCCCATGCAGAGGAAGTAGGAGATTTAGGTATCATATATAGCCATGCCTTTTTTTATAAGTTTAAGCAGTTACACCCCCTGAGTATGGACGTTAGTGTCTCCTCCTCTGTTTGCCTATCCTTTCTCTTTTAACCCAGTTATCTGGCGGCAGACATTCATACACACATCATAAAGGCATGTACCATAAGCTAGTACCATCAGTTGTGCATGGTTAAAAATAAAGCACTTGCAAACATACAATGTCCACAAGAACCAATTAACTGTGGGTATGACAGACCCGAGTTTTGCACTCACCTCAACCACAGACTTTTTGGCCAAAATGGCCTGTAAAAATCACCATGAGGAAGATGCCATGAAATTCCTGTGATGTGAATGGTCTACTCCAGGCACAGGCAAACTCCGGCCCTCCAGATTTTGGGACTACAATTCCCATCATCCCTAGCTAATAGGACCAGTGGTCAGGGGTGATGGGAATTGTAGTCCCAAACATCTGGAGAGCCAGAGTTTGCCCATGCCTGGTCTACTCAGCTGACCAGCTTCTGGTCAAACAGATAGCTATATATCTAGTTTGACCGGATACATATCAGAGCGTTCATGCAAGGCCTCTCACCACGTCAAAAAACACCAAATGTTTGGTGGTTTCACAATGCACTCCTTATAATGAAAATGGCTACATGCATCAACTGCTACCGGCACATCCTAAACAAGCTATTGTCCACCTGCTTTAGTGTTTAGGTTCTCAATATATGAAATGGAAATAAGAGCAACCTCTAAAGTACTTAGGCAGTAAAGTAGAGATTGCATAGCACTTTATGGTGTGCTATATTATAAAACAATAAATTTCAGTCCAAAATAATGCACATTCATGAAATTTTTCCTTCCTTTCAGAAACTTTGTCCTTGAAATCCACACTCATTGAGGGCCTAGTTTGCTATTAGCAAATGTATTACTTGCCAGTGTCAACTGGGTATATGGGAATTCAGTATATAACTTGTGCTCAGATTTTTTGACAGGTGCCTGCTTTGATTTTAATCAGCCCACAAAGCAAACTAAACGAGCTCCCAGCTACCAAAGCAATGTAGCCCGAATCAAAGTTTAGCCAAATGAAAGATTCAAAGCTGAAGTTCTCCATGGGTTTGAATCAAATCCCAAAAGTCATCAATAGGAATGGATGCTCAAGTCTGAAACGGAATCCAAGATACACTGTGGAGGCTCAGGGTCAGCTTGGGGGTGGCTTGCCTATTGAGTTACAGTGCCTTTCCGAATTCTGCCATCCTGCACTGGGTGATATCCAAGTCATAGTCAAAGCAGAAATGATTGAAATTATTGGACTTGGCATTCAGGACAGGCAAAGGGAAATATTTCTTCACATTTATTCACATGGTTCAACGATAGAGTTTCCTACTGTAACAGCCAACTTGCATGGCTTTAAAAAAAGTTTAGATGAATTCATGGAGAATAAGGATATCAATGACTACTAGTCATGGTGGCTGTGTAGTACGACCAGAATCAGAAGTGGTATGCCTCTGAGTACCAGTTGCTGGGGAGCATAGTTGGAAAAAGTGCTGTTGGGCTTGCAGGTTTCCCATAGGCATCTGGCTGGCTACTGTGCGAAAAGGATAATGGTTTATTTGGGTCTTTGGTCTGATCCAGAAGGACTCTTCTAATATACTTAAGTCCACAGATTTCACCGGGTCTACTCTGTGTATGACAAACACTGGATATCACCCAATACCGGTACATCTGGGTAGTTTAAATAAAATCATAGCAATTTTCATCACTGCCAAATTCTTTCTCATCTTTCTGGCACTTAATATTACAAAGACTGGTGCCTACTGTCTGAAGAACAGCTCTGACTAGCTCAAAAGCTTGCAACCTTATGCTATCACCAAAACTGGTGAAATGAAAGTATTACCTACATGGATCTTTAAAGTTTCCAAAGACAGCATTAAAAACTAGAAGCAACACACTAAAAAGGCATGTTCTTTAACCTTAAAAAAAAATCTTTTTCAAAACACATTATTTCTTTGAATAGAGACATTGCATTTTGAAATGCACATTCTATCTACCATGGGGTTTTTTATTTGACTTACGGAGCTAGGTAATGCTAAAAATGAAAAAGCAGCCTAGATCACAGCCTAAATCACATGCAAAAACATGAATCAGATGTATGTGTTACTGTAAACAGACCACAAGACACTAGGGAGGCACAACCTTGTGTAGAGATACCAGTGGCAAACAGTCCTGCAAAAAAACACATTCACACATTGCATGCAGGAGGGCATGGTGTAACTATCCTACAGCCACGGGATGCTTGTCCAACCATCTGGGCCTCTGCCTCCCACTCAGCTGACCACTTATATATTATCAGGCCCAGAAAAGAAAAGGAAAACTGGTTTCCAATAACATTATATTCCCCTGAATTGATCTTAGTACCTAAAACCCTGATGGCTGTCCCATGGAGTTTTATTTTATTATCATTTTGCCAGTGCACAACACAAATGTAACATGCCAAGACAAGGTCCAGAATACGCATTTCCCCTTTGTGCACAGCTATCCAGGTTCCACACCCACCACGACAAGAACTTTGGCTGGCTTTGTGCCATCCCACAACACCCCACATCCAGACCTAGATGTGGAAGGCCAAGGATGGAAGGATGGACACACACCAAACACACTGACTTCTCTGACCAGCAAGAGAGAGAGGGGGGGGGAGGAAGGAAGGAGCATGAGAGGGTGGAGGTGGGGGCAGTTACTACAGGCTGGAAAATCGATTTCTGCCTCTGAACAAGCTTCGCTTCCCAGATCTCCGGGTTCATTAGCACGGACTGGGCTTGACACCAATACAATTTCCACACCGCGCTGGCTGCAGCAGAGCAGGGGGGGAGGGGTGTGCATGCAGGGCCAGCTCTGCAAAGCCACTTCTCTGAACCCCCACCACCCACCCGCCAGCCATAGAACGTGTCAGGAACAGATTATAAAACTGCCTCCTGTCGTTCCCCCCTCCCTTTGGGTCGCCCCGTTTTTGCCTTTACCCTTTCTCAGGGGTTGCTTCTCTCCCTACCCACTGATGCACCAATGCCCACATTTCTCTTCATGCCCTGACCCTTCCCTATCCCTGATACTCCTAAATCTCCAGCTGTCAGGTCTACCAAGGAAAGGAAGCTCTCCCAGAGTATACTTGGTTAGAGTAGGGGAAATCAGTCATCAGGACGCCTGGGTTCTCTTCCATGAGGTGGGGAGTGGGAGGGGAAGGGGAAGAATGAGATCTACCAGTCAGTGGTTATTGCTAATTTGTTCATTAATAAGCATCCACATCCCACCCTAAAAATATCACTGCCATCCCAGTTCTTACACAGATTCTTACCCAGCACATTCCAAATAATCCACTGCCTCATAATTTTAGGAGGCAGAAGAGAATTTTTCCCCAAGGTCACCTAGAAAAGCCCTTCATAGACCTCAGGAGCCCCAGCTCTGGAGACAGCCCTCCCCTGCCTTCTCTAACTACAAGACCCCCATGCACCCCCCCCCCCGTTCTGAAGGCCCATCACTTCAAAGGAAAACATCCCCACTTATCTTTTGAGTTCACCATAGTCTAATGGTCGAGCGGTGCAATCCAAAAGTCTATTTTTAAGATACACCCAGACATAATGGTGAGGTGTGGAGAAGGGGGGGTGCATAGCAGAATGAATGACAGGGGGGCAGAGGAACTATACATCTTATGCTGACAACAAACAGTAACTAGAATACAGAGGAAATGTCTAAAATCAGGAGAGGGGTGCAGTGAGGCACAAAGCAGACCCCTAATGCTGTGGAGTGTAGTGGGGGCATAAATTCCCCTTAAACACAAGGCAACAGTCCTGTTTCATTTCCCATCTGAAGCACCCCATCCCAAGGAAGACAGAGAATATGAACTATTCACAATTCCAGCATTTAACTCGCAGAATTGGTGGGTGGAGGAGGGTGGGCATAAGCAGACGGGGCAGGGGCCGGGGACGACTAGTCAAACTTCAACAGGAGATTATTGTTAGAAGCATTTGACTAGATGTGGGGAAGATTTGGAGGGAGGATCTGAAGCATAAAACCAGAAAATATTGGTGGGGTGTTTGGCATGATTGCACTAGAGTAACCATTTACCAGGGTTGCACCTGAAACTCGAACAGGATATTCTTGGGGGACGATTGATGAAAAGGGGTACTTATGGGAGGCTGTGAACAATTTGACAGAACTGGCTGGCACTGGAGAAGAGGCAGGTGGGGTTATTTGGGGCCACCTTCCCAGACTGGATCTCACAGGTGCTTTCTGCCCACCCCACCCCCTAATTCTCTCTGGGCCAGAAAAATCCTCCCCCACCGGCCCACCACCAGCCTAACCCTAAACCTTACTTGGTGTTTCCCATATACCGAAGAGAGGAACACCTGAAAGTGGTGGGGGGGGGCGAGAAGAGGAAGAACCTCATAGGGAAATAATAGCAATATAATAAAAATAACTTGATGATTGGGGTGGGAGCAAAGGCTTCATCGGTTCCCCCACACACACCCAGCAAAAGTAAAAGTGTGTGGGGATCTCTCTTTTCTTTTTTTCCTCCCCCTTTCTTTTTTTCTCTTTTTTGCCCAGTCTTCTTCCACCGGCGTCTGCGTGCTGTTGGCTTCGGCGGCTGCCTTTGGCTTCTTTTCCCTGCTTACCACCCACCCCCACCGACCCCCACCCCCTCCGTCTATCGACCGCAGGATGCCGGCGCCGGAGGTTCGATACGGAGCAGTGACACTCCGGATCAATACCGCATGAATAAAAACCCCGCTCGCCCATCTCCGCTTTCTTCCTCTCCCTCTTTCCCCTTTTTCTCCCCTCCTTTTCCCCTCTTTCTCTCTCTCTCTCTCTGTTCTCGCCTGCAAGAGTTGGTGGCACCTCTCTCATTCTCTCTCTCTCTCTCTCTCTCGTCTTTTTCTTTCCCCCTTTCCCTTCCTTTTTCCCATTATGTTCCTTGCGGGCTTTCTGGCTGCTTTCTTTCTCTTTCCGCCCCCTACACCCCCTTCTTCTTACCGTTTGCAGAGCGCAGGGCGAGCGGCGACTTGAGGCGCCATCCGTTCTCCGGGCCGGCGGATCTTTGGAAGACCAAGGGGACCGGCAGTGGGATGAACATGTCGGGGACCTGTGAGTGACACTCCGCATAACCCCACGGAGGGAAAAAAATATAAATATATATATAAAAGGGTGGGTGGGTGAGTGGAGAGAAAGGGGTGGCGGGCGGGCGAAGTGGGGGGGGGGACACATACACACACACGCTGGACAGGTGACGATCGACCAAGGATGACAATCAACCCAGGGTGGGGGGGAGTGGAAATCTCTCTCTTCTCTCTCTCTCCCTCCCCCCCCCTTCGACACACACTGCTCCGCTTTCTGCACTTACACACGTGCGTGCATGGGTGTGTGCACGGGCAAGTGTGTGTGTGTGTGTGTGTGTGTGTGTGTTTGTCCGTGCTGTAAGCCTGTAAGGACGTGTGAGTTTTGGGCACTACAGCAGGACAGTGTGCATCGTTTTAAGGCTTTTGCAGAAAAGGAAAAGGGGGTGCGAGTGCGTGCAAGTGTGTGTGTGTGTGTGTGTGTGTGTGTGTGTGTAAAACACTGCGTGTGTCCCCCGACAGTGCCTGTGTGTGTGTGTGTGTTGCCCCTTTTCACTAGATCATTGGGGGCCCCTTAGCTCCGTCCAAATCTTTCTCTCCCCCCACTTCGCCTCGCCCCCCTTTTCCATCACACACACACAGCCTACGATTTCCACTTTATTGTCTTCCCCGTTATTCCCCCCCCCTTTGCTTCTACCTCCCCTCTCTCCTTCCAACCACCCCGCTTTGACAAATGACATCCGAGCCAGCGACTTGCCGTCCCTCGCAATCCCCCCCGCGGGGGGGCTCCGCTACCAACATCCCCCCTTCCTTCTTCACTCTTTGCACAAGTACAGTCCACCCAGACAAAAGCAATTATTCCTTAGGTACAAGCTTAGTGTGGGTGTTGAAAGGGGGGGAGGGGAAAGAGAGTATGGATGAATTATTGACACCCCCCCCCCCGCAAGCAAATAATCTTCCCTAGCTTGCCTTCTTTCTCAAAAAAATAAAAATAAAAAATAACACACACCCTACACCTGACACTTCCACAATCCCTCTTTTTCCAGGGCTAAAAATAAACCCCTTAATCAGCTTCATAAGGCTCCTCCATCCCCTTACTTAAATTAATGTGTGTGTGTGTGTGTGTGTGGCCCCAAACCAGGCGCTCAGCACTCACAGCGCCTTCCAGGTTTATTATTAGGAGAGAGATTTACACAGATAATTACTACTAGGCACTGTAATAATAAAGGGGTGACCTTCCCCACCCCCCAAAACTGGCCCATGGGATATATAATGAGGCCAAGAGAGTTTCTATAATAACTCTTTGACTTCTCTCCACGAGACTCACTTTCTTTCACTTTCCTTCAAGAGGGAAAGCAGAGGCACCTGTCTGTTCATCCCCTAGTTCATCCTCTATAAGGCTTTGGAGAGGGACGTATGTGAGAAAGCAACCTCTTCTGTGATCACTTTGGTTCCTGGCTCAGGATCACACCATGCTTCTCTCCCCACCCAGGCCTTATCACCCACTGAAGGACTTGGCACATTAAAAATAAAATAATGCACGTGCATTCAGATGTTGCTTCTCTAGACGATGTTGTTTTCCTTATGTTTTCCCAACTGCCTTCTCTCCCACTCCCCCAACAGTGTCAGGTCTGTGTAAGCCGCAGTTGGGATCTCAACCCCAGCCAGCGCTGCTTCCTCGGAACTGGCAGGGTGGCAAGATTTGAGACAGACAATAGTTTCAAAAGGGAGCTCACCAACAAGGATCGCTAAAGGCTTCGTCACCCGTCACCGACACACAAATTTCTCCTGCACCCACCCTGCTGCCACTGGCCAAAAGGGTTTGGTAGGATTTTGCAACAACACAGGGTTGGGGGGGAAGCCCTGTCAGACCTGTCTAACTAGAGGACCGCTCTTCAGAAATGGCTTCAACCCTCTGGAGTGGAGGGATTGCTACAGACTAGTTTGGTACCTCTTTCTCCTGCTACTACTAACCCTCACTGAACCCCATCCGCCATACTTCTAGTTTGATGCTTCTGCATTAAATCAGCCCTTGGAGAAACTGTTGTGTGGATGAGCTGTGAGTCACAGCTAGAGCCAGCCAAACCCCAAAACTTGAGTCCTGCCCCAATATCGCAGGATATTTCTTTTTTCCACATTTGCTCTCTGGGTGCAGTTGGATTCTTCTCCCCACCTCCATGCACATATCCCTTATTACTCTATTATGATCTTGCAAGTCCTGTTCAACTGCATTTCAAACAAGTGGTCCAAAAGGAGATCAACAACAGATACCATTATCTGTGTCCCATTGAACTCTCTTTTCATGTATCATTTGATTCCCCCCCCCTTTTTTTTATTCCAACAGCCCTGGAATCATGGAGAGAGAGAAAGTAGATAGAGGATGGATGCAAAGATAGAAATGGGGGGGGGAGCAGAGTGGAAGATAGACAGACAGACAATATATGAAAGGGGGGAGGAGAGAGAGAGAGACGGAGAAAAGGATGGACAGAGAATGGGATGGAAATATATTAGTGAGAGGCAGAAGGAGAAAGGAGAGGGGTATATATGGTGTAATATAGATAGATATCAGATTGATGGAGGGGCAGATGGATGAATATGCATGGGGCAGAGAGGGAGGGAGAGGGAGTGGGAAGAGAGAGAAAGAAGAGGAAAAAATAAGGGTTGGTGGGATAGAAAGAGTGCAATTATTTGATTCAGTACCACAGCGCTGAGGTCAGAAATTAACTGCCGCTAGCCTTAAAGTGGGGGTGTTAATATGTTCTCTCTCTCTCCTTTTCTCCCTGTCTCTAGGTCACAGAAGATGGAATGTACACACACACACACACACACACACACACACACACACAAACCAACCAAGGCTATTACAGTAGACATTTTCCAAAATAATAACAAAAGCCAAACTGGTGATGATGGCTGTTTTTGGATAGTGTTTGATCTCACCTGAAGAAATTCTCTTTCTGGAGTGAAGCTGGGAAGAGGGTACATGTGCACCCCATTTCAGCCTTCAAAGGGAAAAGGAAGGTCTGTAGATGCTAATAATAAACCACCGTAGGAAAGAGGAGCTGAGTTAATCACAAATCCACCCATCCAAAGAAACAAGGCAGTCACCTAACAGGAAGACTTGGTTCGTTTCCAGGAGAGCTGCTTCAGCCTGCATTGGAATTGCCCACCGAATGTAAATTCTGAACAAACTACCTTGAAAATTACTCTTTTCCACGTTCTAATCTGCATTTAACAATACTTAAAAGTATTGCTTTGTAGATGAAAGAGAGTTCTTAGCAGCACCTGTGAAAATGCCCTTATAACTGCTGGTCCAATGAGGTATCCCAAACAAACTAAAAGAAACACACTGCTCTTTTAAAATGTGCAGCATGGATATGCCATTTCCAGTCACCACCCTTTCTGCACCAGTATCTACTCTACTGGGCATTAGAAGGATTGTTTCAATGCGATTTATTTTTATATTGTAACTACTCTAAACCAATGGGAATTGAGTGGGGTGGAAATAAAAAATATTGTGCTGGCCCCAAGGGTTTGTCCATGAAGCGAGGTCCAAGTCCAGTCCTGGGTCTAGGGGTCCAAAGGAGGTCAATCCGGCGGGGAGCAAGGCAGGGAGCAGGTCAAGGTCCAAGGCGGGTTCAGGCACAAGGTTGCAGGTTGAGCACACGCTTGCAACTAAGTTGCTCACGCAACTTGGGCTGGGTCTGGCTGGCTTTTATCTGGCCCTATGCTTAGGGCGGTCCCGATCCTCCGGAGACTCGCCTCTCCTCCGGGCCTGGAGGCGAGCACTCCTCCTGCAGACACTTAACTCCCTTCGCCTCTCTGCCCTGAGCCTCTGTAGCTCAGGAGAGGCTGGTGGGTTACTAGACCCAGGGGGTGCCTCCGCTTCTTCTGAAGAGGCTGGGAGTGGAGCACCTGCAGGCAATGAGTCCTCCCTCCCATCAGGAGCCAGAGCAGACTCTGCTGATGCCTGCACCTGGGGATCCAGCACAGGTGGGGATCCTTCAGGCTCAAGCCCTGGCCCCGGCTCAGCTGGTTCTGGAGGCGGGGAATCCTGTGCAGGCTGGGATCCCTCAGGTTCAGCATCAGAGTCTGACTCCCAGGCCATCACAAATATTCATCCTAAATACATTGCTAATCTCAAATTTAATTGCTGGCAAAAGTATTTTATTTATTGTTTCCATTGTTTCCACCTTTCTACAACAGAACTGATGCATGGAGTAAGAGGTTTAAACAAGGAGACGTGGAACAGAAAAGTGTATGGAATAATGAGTAGACAGAGGAAGGTTTTATCCCTATAAGCCAGCATCTGAAGATTTGAACTCAATGGCTTGTGGGTGGGTCCCTGCTTGGATTCTGGACAACAGTATTTATTTCTTGAAACAGCAAAATTTTCTCCTCCGTGTCATATTACAAACTATTTAGTTTCAAAAATGACTTTTTTTCTAGCATGCCAAACTTTCTTGGGTAAGAGGAACCAGTTGTGCCATTCTGTGGATGTTGGCCTTAATTTCTCTCCGTAGACAGATCATATAGATGTGTGCATACACCTGTTTTTCTTAAATAATCCAGGTTTTACATTGTTATTTGTGCATTCAAACTTCAAATATAATGGCACGCAATCAATTAGCATGCTGGTAATAGCCATGTGCAGGCTCCAAGTAAGGGATGGGCATTCTGCGTTTCCATCTGCATCACACAAGATGGATGGGAAGAAATATCCTATCCACACCATACAGTGCTAATGCGGATCCAGTCAGCAATGAAGCGCTGGGCACTGCGTGCATGGTTCCCAATCCAATATCTGGAACTGTATGTATAGCTGGGTGCTGGCATGCAAACAAAAGATCTACTCATGTAACAATTTTGCAGTGTAAACAGATCCTGATCCAGAAGATGAACCTGCATTATGTATGGATACTTCTTGCTGGATTGGTTAAATTTGTATATCCTTTTTCTGTGAAATGATTAATCCAGAGCAAGTAGCACCATCAACTTAGATGGATAAGAATCATCACTAAACATGCATACACACACTTTGGTCACTTCAACCATGCAGATTGTGTGTACAAAAGGTTAATTGAAATGAGAGAGAGAGAGAGAGAGAGAGAGAGAGAGAGAGAGAGAGAGAGAGAAGCCACTGTCTATTAAATATTATTTAGAAAACATTATTGCTATCCTGCAATGTACAATATGTTACTTTGCAGTTCTAGAGTTAGATATGTCTTTTGCATGTATTAAGATACTTCCTGTCTTCATTTAGAATTTAAAACTGGGAAATATGAAATCTCTTTCTACCCCTACCGTATCATATTTGTTTACCATTTAAATGTTTATTGTAAAAAGATGTGCAATTTCAGCCTTTCCTCCTGTACAACCTAGCATCCTCACTACAACCTGGGCCTACCTTCAAAGAAATGGAAGGATCTAAAGGACTATGATGTTGTGGCTAACAAGCTCAATACAAAAGAAATAAATATTTGAAAGAAAAATTCTGTAAGTGATCTAATAGAACAATTAATGGACTGTCTGAAAAATTACCAAGAAATCTGGAATGAACATTCTTTTTCCAGTTTTTCATTCCAAACCTTATTAAGATTTGGTTTGGTTCATTTTGTCTTTCTAAAATGCAATTTGCTAATTTGGAAGCAACAGTGGGGAAATCTACGAAGAGGGTTGGAGGAGGTGATAATTTAAAGAGAGAGAAAGAGAGATTGAGATTTAATTAGAAATAGTTCTCCTCCTCCAGAAAGTAACATAAAATTAAAAGAGGAAATAAAAGGAACAAAAAGAATGGAAGATGGGATTTCTTTGTTGCTGTGGAACTCTCGCTGGGATATCTTCAATGAATGGGGGGGGGATCATTCTTTGGCTGTCTTCCACTTTATCTTCTTTTGGGGGATAGGGAGATACCTGCAAAGCTTTTTACCCTCATTCTCCAGTTCTTAAAAAAGGGAAGGTAGGAAAGTGGATGTGAGTTTTTGCAAAAAGATTGCTGTAGTAGGAAACTAGTAAATATACAAAGGAGTTTTCTCACGTAAGAGATGGAAGAGAAAATATTTGGGGTAAGTCTTCATCAATAGGGGGCCGGGCCTCCATGTTCAACTTTGCTTTATCCCACATATGGGCAATGAGATCAGCTTGGGTTTTTTAGAGTGATCCTTTATGACTTTTGGGGAAAGGTGTCATCCTGAATTTTTCCAACGAAATTCCATTGCAGTAACCTGTGCCTTTTAACATGATCAGAAATTGTACAGTTTGATGCTTCACACATAAAAAAAGTTCAACAAAACAATAAAGCCAATTTCAACCCACCCTGAAAAATAAGTAATGGGAGACTGTCACTTATTTCAAAGTATTGTGGATTCAGTGGGCCTTGTTAAGAAGAAAAGACAACATGCACACCAGAATCAGATTCACAGGTATGTTTCACCTAGTCCCTCCAGCCCTGGATTAGAAGAAAACAGAGGCCAAATCCATTTTCCTTGCCACTTTGTAGAAAATGTAGACATTTGGCCTGATTGTACAAAGATCTGTTCTTGATCCCTGCTCCTCTAACTTGAACTACCAGCAGCAGGCAATAGTGAAAACGTATGAATAAAATCCCATGTCACAGAATCAAACATAGCCGTATCTTTTTTGTATGATGATGTATTTGGCACTTATGTTCCTTACAGTTTCTGGCCAGCAAGCAAAGAAGGGGCAGGTATGCTCAGTAAGGGGGGGAATGCCAGCACTGCAGCAGCTCAAACCAGTGAAATATCAAGCCACTGTTCACTTTTTAAAAAGAGGCTTGTCCCATTGTCAGCAAAAACAGCAAGTGAAACACTGCCTGTGCATTGGGTCCATCTCCCACATGCATATATTTGGACCCTACCCCTTTAGCTCTTTCATCTTCCTGAGTTCATAACCCTGCAAGGTATTATAATTCCCATTTTAGAGACATAGCAACTTCTCCAGTGCCAGCCAAGTCACCCACAGATAGATACCGACAGCATCAAAATTTCACATGCCTGGCCAATCAAATAGCCAAGACTTCTCCAGCCTTCATTGTATGTGCTTAAAATAATATAACGGTCCTGCCACCTACAATATGCTCTGCTCCTCACACAGGTTAAGAATGCAGGCAATACTGCCAGATGTCACTAAGCACGTCCCCATCTTCAGCCAGAACTCACAGTGATGCCCATGAACCATCCCTGCCCATCAGCTTGCCCAGAAAGTGAGATGGAATCAAAAAAGAGACAGTGGGATTCCTCTAAGGGTCACACAAACAGACGGTGAGCAGCAAGGACAGAGTCTCTACCTACAAGGCACTTAGTCAAGGCTTGCCCACCCATACATATTTTGGTTATTTTGGTTTCCTAGCTGTGTGCCCTAAAATCAAAGCATTAATTTCCTTCAGAGAATTTAGAAATCTGGATGCTGAAGCTATCACTATCCTAAAAGCAAAATACTTCTGTCTGCTTCTCTTGCTAGTAGTTTAGACCCCCAACTAGATATGATATTGGAGTGGCATTATTGCATCTCTCAGCATCTTTTTCTTTTCTAGGCAAGTAGCAGCTGTGGGAAAAGTCAGTTGGGGCTGCAGCACAGTGGAAAGGGAATTAACCTTCTGCATGCCGGGTGCTGATTTCACCAATGAAAACCTCAGGCACACATCTACTTCTATTAGCTGAAGAGGGGATAACAGGAAAGTACCTAAATTATACCTCCTACATGGTTAATAGCTGCTCTTGGGGTAGGGGCAGGGGCAGGAATGCAATTTCAATCTGGGTAGAAGTGCAAGGGGAAAGGGTTAAAGGGCCAAACTCCTGTAGTCCTACTCTGAATCAGGACCCCCAAGTGGCTGCTCTTAGAAGAAGAAAATTATGTCATGAAATCCAATCGCTGATCATCCAGTTAGGCTTTCAGGGTCAGGGTTAACCTCAGAAAGTTGGAGCACATGCCTCTGTATTTATTTCAGTAGGATGGCCTCCTTCATTCACACTCCATTGATATTTCCATACATAAAATGTCCGGTGTATCTACACTACAAATTTTGGTTTTGAAAAAGTCCCTTTGTTGTGGCTACTCCCACAGAATCCTGGGAATTGTGGTATGGTGATAGGGTTGGCAGTTCTTCCTTGGAATTTCCTAGCTCCCCTCAAAGAAGTACAGTTCCCAAGGGAGAAAGAAAGACCAGCTTATGCTTAAATTGGTGCATACAGTGAAGAAAAGCCTATGTTGGCCATACGTGCTTTTCCTTCCATATTCTACCCTGCATTAGTGACATATACAGCGTAGCTTCACACTGCATGCAAACGTGGGTAACAAGAGTGTGACAACTAACTGTTTCGCCTAGGGGAAAGCCAACTTTTGGATGGCAATTTTTGAGCAGAGAAGTGGCAGGGGAGTGCTTAATCCCTTCCCTGCCTGTGGCTCCAAATCATACACACACCCTCAGCCCCTGCAGAGAGCATGTGTGTTTTGGGCACCGGAGGTGCAAAGGGCTGGCTTGGAGCGGAGCGATTTGGAGTAGAGAAGTAGCAGCTGAGAAAGGATTTGGCACACAAGGCACACTCAGCTGCCTCTCCGCTCGAAACCACACCCTCCCAAAGGCTGCTTTTGCTCAAGAAAAGCAGCCATATTTTGATAAAGGTAGTTCTGCCACTGCATCTGTCACTAATGCAATGAGAGAGTTCCAAATGTGCTTTTTAGTGTCTTTTTCTCAATTTTTCTTTGCAGGTGGGGAGTCAACAGCCTCCCCCCCTGCTCACACGCCCCAGAAACAAACTTTGCAGAACTACTGACCTTTCAGGCAGAAGTGGCAGCTGTAGTACATTCACTCCAGTCCAGTCCAGAACCTGAGGAGAGAACAGAGTGTCAGAAAAATCCTGGGATGACCACGTCACTCTCACGGGCACATATCAAAGGAACAGCAATGTATGCACAAACACTGCACAACTGGGACACAATGAAGAAATGAGATTTCATTGAAAGCTCAGCAGGGCCCACTGGAAGCAGGCGTTTTTAAAAGAGTTATTAAAAAGCATCTTTACCTCAGTTGGACACACACACTCACATTTATTTCGCCTCACTGTCATCTCCAGTCAAACAGACTTTAAAAAAAGGTTTCGAAAGTTCTAAAAAACCTGCACAACCTGTTTGATCGGATATGTTAATAGCACAGGAAAAGCGAATCTCCATGACCAGAGAAAACAGTGGTTCTCTCCACCAACCTTTAACCATCTGGAAACAAATATATAATCTGTTTTTAAACTAGGCAAAACATTAAAGGTGCCACCTTTTCCCCGCAGCACAGAGCCTGCGTCTTATGAGACTGCGTCGTCCCTTCCTAGTCTGCCTCACCTTAGTTGTTTATGGTTTGGGGTTTTTCCTTGGTGCTGGATTTTTTTATTTTTTTGAACTCAGACCACTCTACACAAGGCTCAAATGACTCATGACAAACGTGGGTTAAACCGAGGTGTGCCCCAACCATGTATAAAGCAGGGGTGCGGCCATTTCCTAGAGCAAAGGGATATGTGGACAACGAGGGGAGCTAAATCGTTACCCGCCCCCAATCTGCCACATATCTCCTCATGGCATCTCACCACAGACACTTTTCTCTCTCCTGAGCTTACTTCCATGGTTGTTGCCCAGAAGTGGGGGGAAGTGACTTCAGGAAAGAGACTGTGAGAAGGGAAGATGCATTCATGAGGGAGAAGGATTAGCACCTTAAAAAAAAAAAAGCTCAACAGCTTTGAAACCCACCCCCCAGACCTCATGCCTCAGAAGACCAGCCCCCGCTCCCCCATTTCAAGTGTGACTAAATCAGGCCTAGATTTAAACACACAACACTGTTCACATGGAGTTGAGCCTCAATAAAACTCAAGCCGCACTTTCACCCCACTAAGACACTACTGTAAACAACAATGGCTTCCCCCAAAGCATTCTGGGAGCTGTCGTTTGTGCTGAGAGCTGTTCCCCTCACAGAACTACAATTCCCAGATTTCCTCCTGAAGAGGGATTAATTGTTAAACCGCTCTGAGAATTGTAGCTCTGTGAGGGGAATCGGGTGTTTCCTAACAACCCTCGGCACCTGTGACAAGCTACAGTTCCCAGGATTGGGGGGGGGGAGTCATGGCTGTTTAAATTGGTACCAAGGTGGTGTGCATTTGTGGCCTCCTCCTCTGACAGTTTCATTCCTGGATGCCTCACACTCTTCTCCCGTAGAACCAATCCTGCACAATGGTGCTTAATGGTGGAGTCGGCCGTGACAGGGCCTGTTACTAAAGCAACTTAACTTTGTAGGTATACCTCAGACAGAGGTTGCCAATCTTTCTGGCAAGGGGGCCACATATCGAGAGATAGTATGCACCTCTCCCCAAACGCCTCAGAGTGGAGTTGCTTCCATCCTATGGAAATGCAAAGAGTTTAGTATCACAGCATTGCAAAACGGCAAGGCAGAGAAAAGGCCCCACCTAGCTCTATGCCGACCACAGCTGGGTCTTCCCATTTTTTTATCTGCGAGTACCACAAACCTCTGCTGCCAGCACCATTTAGCACCTGTGCCAACAGTAGCCATTGCCAAACTATATGCGGACCAGGATAGAAAAACCCAGACTCCGTACCTAAAATAACAGACCTGCAGAAGTCAGAAAGCGGGATACTCCTATAAAACTTTGCTGGATCCTAAGATCCCCAATGCCCTTCAATACACAGAATATAGAAAGGTAGGCGCACTCATAGTGAGCTACTGCAGCGGAGAGGGACACAAATTCTGCAATCCACAGATGGGCCTCTTCCAAAGTTTTGTTTATCCTCCCTTGTGGAGAAACAGGGGGAAGCTAAAGATCCACATTAATTTTTCGGAATCGGTACTTGAGAAGAATAAGCAGAAATGCAACGCGATGGATCTTTCTTCAAAAATACACACAGATGGTCAATTCAGATGAAACATTTTCCTCCAAGCATTTTTTAAAAGAGGGCTCATAGTGAAGAATTCCTTTGTAGAGGAATAAGCGCTGTTGTCAAAACAGGGACCACCAAAAAAACGGCCTTGCATTTGCAAGAGAACTCACTTGCAAACACCCAACCCATCTCACAAGGCCACACCCAAAGTGTCCGACCACAACTGTCCTCTTAGGACCCACACACCTCTTCCAGAGTCCTGGCTCATAGCTTGTGGCATTCCTGCTACACCCCACTGAAGCCCACTCCCCATTCCCAGTGCCAGAATCCAGGTGTCCTGGTTCTCCGTACCCTCCAGAATTGACATAAAACTCCCCCCTGCCCCTCGCACCCCCCACCCCCGGCTACGCAGCGTACCCACAGTTGTTCCTGCTAATCAGCCGATGTCATCTGCGGAGTGAAGTCTTTGCTTAAAGAGATTTAGGGCAGGAATCAATAGGAAATTTAAAAATCAATGCGGTTAGTATGAGAAAATCAATGGCGTTTAATCGGCCTGCCGATCCCCAGTCACAACAATTAGAAGGCTGGGATGTTCTACATCCCGCTACACACCATTAGCGTCAATATTTGTGTAAGTGATGGCAGGGGGCAGTTGGGGAGGGGAAAGGGGGGGGAACCCCAGTCTGGCACGAAAGCACTTGAAAGCTAGAGGAAGCGTGTGCGGAAAAGGGGGGGGATCCCGGCATCTTCTGCTCGCTGTTTCCCTTTGGGAAGGAGCTCCGCTTGTTGCATTTCTTATTCCTGCTCGCTGAGTTCTTAGCATGAGCTTCCTCTCTGTGCCTTTCTGGGGTTGCAGATTTGGGGTTTGGTGGGTTCTACGCCTACGTCCTGGTGCGTGGACTAGGAACGTCCGGCATCACGACGGCTCGACTCTTTTCCTGAAGCCCTAGGAGCTGCAGATGCCGTAGTTAGGTGGAGGAGATGAACTGGCCTTGCCAAGAACTGATCCGGAGGGTCGGCCACAATGGCACTTTTTCGGCCCCCTTCCTCTGTGGCCGCTCGATGCACGGGCCTAGGAACAGCAGGGCTTAGAGTGTTGCTTCCCATCTTCCGCACCACTGTTCAAGGTGCAAGAGCCCTATCCTCTTTTGCATTTGCATCCTCCAAGATGGAAGGAAGGAGGTAAGGAGGGTTGTAGCAGATGTTAGAAAGGGTGTAAGCTATAGCAGGTGGGAGAATGAAAGAGCAGAAACCCCACCAGGGCCAAGAGTGTTGGACTAGGACCTGGGAGACCATGGTTCAAATCCCTGTTCGGCCATGAAACTCACTGGGGGTGACCTGGAGCCAGTCACAGTCTCTCGGCCTAGCCTACCTCACAGGGATGCTGTCTGGATAAAATGGGGTGGAAGAGTACCATGTATGCCACTGTGAGCTCCTTGGAGGAAAGGTGGGGTATAAATCTGATAAATAAGTAAAATGAATATGCAGGCACAAGGAGTGTCCATTGTCAACGATGTAGTTGTTGGCTGTATTATTTACTTCTGTGGGGGCACCGTTTAGAGTTTGGCTTCAGGCACCAAAACCTCTTGGGCCTTTGCTTAGAGAAGAGGTAAAGGAAGCTCTGGGGTGTCCTAGTCCTGGGATAGCTCAGTCAGCAGAGCATGAGATCTCAGGGTCATGGGTTTGAGCCCCACATTGGGCAAAAGATTCCTGCCTTGCCAGGGGTTGGACTAGTTGACCCTCAGGGTCCCTTCCAACTCTACGATTCTCTGATTGTATGTTAGGCACTCTGAGACACAGTGCAGAAGGAGGAGGAGTGGGCATTTCAATACTTTGCCTCAAACTGGGAAGTGGGGAGTCGGGTCCCTCTATTGTTGCCACTTGTGGGAGATGTCTGTGGCCAAGCGGTTCAAGCAAGGGATCACAAATTGGGCATTTTTAATCCCAGCAAGTATAGCGACGAAAAAAACTGGCACCTCTCTCTCTCTCTCTTTTTTTTAGCTTCCCAGCCTGAGTTTGGCGCGGAGTGCATGCGGCTGGGACAGGAAGGCAGGCCTGCAGCAAAGCGCTGACAGAGAGTTCGCTCCCGGGAGCCGGATCAATGTGTCAGCGCGGGGGTCGCTGGGAATCCCCCAAAAAATCAATGCGCTGGTGTTTCCGGGCTGTGGCCGCCTAGATTAGCCTGGTACAGAGCTGACAGGGGCACTAATCAGGCTGTCAATAACCCTGACCCTGGGCAATTAACCTATCGACAGGAACGGGGCAAGGGGAAATACATGGGCTGTGGGGTAGAAGGTACAGGAAAAGACCCCTGTGCAGGGAAAGAGGTGGCAGGGGGAGCGAACATGTGAAAAAAAAGAGACCACCTTCCCAACTCTTCGCCCTGTTGCCATATACAGTACTTGCTTAGTAATGAAGACCCCCCACAAATGACAGAGGGCCACAGCTATCATGTGCTTATTTCAATGGCACACGTTGTTACCTGTAATAATGCTTCCATACAAAACTTCCACAACTCTGGCACTGCTTCATCACAGCCATCGTGTGCTTTTCCCACATTTTTCTTCTGGACCTGTTACTCTAAAACTTGGCGCAACTCATAAAATAGCACTTTACAGGCATACATCTATCATAATACGTGAAGTGTGCTTCCTAATTTCCAATCCTTTACCATGTCTGTCCAATTTTAAATCTAAATCTTATCTCTACCCTCCTGAGGTCTAGAAACTTATTTGTTTGTTTCTGAACGAAACTTAGGATTCTAGAGCTTTAAGTATGCATCACTGTGCTGCACAGTAAGTCACTGAGGGGACAATCTGATGTTGTCCATTCTGGTTATATACAGTGGTACCTCGACTTATGAATTACTCGACATATGAATTTTTCGACTTACGAATGAAAAAAGTGCCCGCACGCCTATGAATTTTTCGACATCCGAAGGATATCCATTGGCGGTTTTAGATGCGGTTTACTCGACTTACGAATTTTTCCAAATTTTTTGTTTCCAATGCATTCCGATGGAGAAATAGCTTTTTTCGACTTACGAATTTTTCAACCTACGAATGTGCATTCGGAACGGATTGAATTCATAAGTCGATGTACCACTGTATCTGTATCAAGTCCAGAAAAATCTCTTTTTGCAGACAAAATGGGCCTGAGGAGCTTGACTACATGTGAATTTGCATGTCAAAGGGGTCATGAATTAAACAGATGAGGAAGTAAAGAGAAAGAGATCCAGAAATACAACTGGGGCGGTGTGGTAGGTGAAGGTTTCAGATTATTTAAGCTACTTGCATCTTTATCCTTTATCAAAGAAGATAGATAGATAGATAGATAGATAGATAGTCAGACATATTGCCATGCACAGCTGGATACCACAATAATACCTGGATTTTATCTTACATATACTAGTTCTGCCTTTGGATAAAATCTGTAAATAATTCCCACCCAAGTGTTTGCCAGTCCATCTTCTCACACCTATCTATGCTTGCTGTTTGTTGCCCGTTGACAAAATAAGTACCCACTGCCATCTAGTTTACAAAATCTTTACTGCTTGGTCACCTGCAGACAAAGCTTTAACTCGCCACAGGTGACCTTGCAAGTGCCTACTTGTAAGCCTGCTTTATCTCATCCTAAAATTCAGATAATCTGACTTCTGAGAGGCAATTAGCATGTACTCTGCATCCCATTCTGTGCAGCTGGGCTGGCCTCCTTGGTCTATTCCTTCGGAAGGGTAAACACCACATGATGATTTGGTGCAAATATGCAATAAGTCAAGCATCCCAAGTAACTTTGTCACATGCCTTTGCCACTTAGAGTAATAGAATTACATAATTGTATAGTTGGAAGGAAACCGCCCAAAGGCTCAGCATGAGACTCTCAATCTCAGGGCCGTGGGTTCGAGCCCCATGTTAGGCAAAAGATTCCTGCACTGTAGGGGGTTGGACTAGATGACCGCCATGGTCCCTTCCAACTGCACAATTCTATGTTCAGTGCACAACTGCTGCCTAGATATTACAGGGGTCTGGATGGGGAAAGTTGAGTGGGTGTTGCACAGCAAGCTGGAGAATGGAGATGGGTACTGGCTTTTAGGATGTTGTCATCTGCAGACACCCCGGTGCCTGTTTTAATTAATTGTGTACATTGTGTGTATCGTTCATGGTGCAGGACAGCATAGCCACACTCCAGTTTGAAGATATTAAGACATTTTATTTTTAAAAAAAGTTTAACAGTGTGCTGCTGGCTTGTGCTGAAGCAGTGCATGTTCTGCTTTGGAGAGATGGACTGGTTTGGATGCCCATATGGCTTGCAATGTAGAAGAGGGGTCATGTTTACCCTAGAGCCTTGCACGCCCCTCCTCCCCTCACCCCCACCTTGTGACCCCATAAATATGAATTCGAAACCATCCTGGTGAAGGTCACGAGAGCAACGTATGAATAATGGCTCAAAGACGTGACTGGTGATGGGGCTCTGGTGTTTCCACCAGCCACAAAATATGCCAGGGCCGAAGAAGTGAGAAGAGGAAACTGGAACCAAAACAGTGGCAAACAACCAAGGATGCCCAGACGGAAAGAGCGTCACGGCACGTAAAAGGAAAGATGTACTTCTCCTGTGACATGCTGACACGCTGGAAGTGATACAAAAGCAGAGGAATTCATCCATGTTGCAAAGCATACAATGGGAAGGTATAAAACCACTGCCCAAAGCGGGGGATGCATTCTAACCGCACCCAAATAGGGAATAATGTTTCCGCCCTGGTGGCTTTTTTATTTTTCTTAGGATGGATCTGGCAAATAGCTGCTTATTTTTGATAACTGAAAATGATTTGGGAAAGGCATCAGTTCCTGTCTTTTGCCTCACTGATCCAACAGGTTTGGTAGGTTTTTGAAACAATACAAAAGCCTGCCAAACCTGTTCGGCACAGATGAAAATTCACACTACCACCAGCAATGTCTCTTTCGAGGTGTCTCCAGCTATCTAGGAAAACACATGAGAGACAATTGTCTGTCTCCAGATTTAGTGAACCAAGCAAGGGGAAGAATAAAGCAGAGCAAAACTTGATGCACTTCAGGGCTGAGTTGCATGATTTACATTTAAGAGCGCTTGAGATTTAAACGATGCTTACTGGATAAGGATGTGGAAACTGCCTTACTAGATCAGACAAAGGTCCATTAGATTACAGATTCCATCTAGATTCCAGTGTTTGGCCATTGTTGGAAGCAGGATGCTGAGCTACCGGTAGATGGGTTGTGCTCTGATGCAGCAGAGCTCTGTGTTCTTTCTTATGGTAGAGCCAGGTACAGAGTACTTGAAAAGCTTTACGAGGTGCCACAAAACCTTTTCCCTTCATTCATTAGGCACTGCAGGAATTCTTGGTGTGAGAAAAGCATAGCACTGAGCTTCATCACAGATGTAAATCCCCCATCCAGCAGGGCCCACCTTTTAAAACTGGATTTCCACACATCAAAAAAAAATAATTCACACGCACTCCCAAGTTGTTCTGTGGTGGGCTAAATGGCGCTTTTTAGTGTCACGCATGCATGCAATCATGTGGCTGTGTGCAGACTTTGTCCAAATGTGTCCGTAAGAATGGTTGAAGCATATGCAGGTTTCCTAGGAACTGTGACCCAATGCAGATTCTGTCAATGTCTACAAATCTGCATTTACATATTCAGAGGTATCCTGCTTAGGAGCGCATCTGTTCACTCTCCGAAGGTCTAGCCATGGAAGAGCGAACACAAGCTCATGCTAAGACCATCAGGAAGAAAGACGAGAGAAGAAGAAACTGCCCCATCCTTGGACCCCATCATCCCCAAGCATCCTTAAGGGAAGAAAGAAGGTTCATCCATATACTTTCTTCCTACTCCCTTCTCTCTCTTCCCTTGATGCCAAACTGCTGGACCTGAATAAACAGGGACAGGGCAACCGAAGAACGGCGCAGCCCACCATCCCCAGTCGGGAATTGCTGAACCTGTGAAAATCTGCTTCAGAAATCCGGTTAGTGGAATCCAGTTACATTCCAACTGCATCAGGAGACTGGAAGGGCTGGTCTGGGGGAGGGGGGAGCTGAGGCAAGAGGTTTCCATGCTCTGGGAAGGGTGGGGGGAAAGGAGGAGTGGTCAAAGCACAGATACAGGTATATAAGTCTGGCGTTTCTGAACTCTTGTATGATCAAAAGTTGGGGGTATTTTGGCAAGCCAGATACAGCTCAGCGGAAATAGTCCTGGAATACTACACACACACCCCGGGTGGTTTTCTATCTGTCAAGTTTTTTACATTCCTTTTCATTCTCACAGTCCTTGGGGTTCCAAAGATCTGTGTTTGGGTCTTTATGTGTTCATTAGGCCAACCAAAATGTCATAAAACATAATGCAAGTTTTTTTTTCAGGTTTTCCAGAACTTTTAATCTAGCTATGCGGCAAACAAAGAAAAAGGTGCACAGGGGGCAGTAACTTGGCTGACAATTTTTATCACCAACACCCCAGCTTTGTTTATCATTTAGCATGATGAAGAGTTCTAGATAACTCTAAAGTTCACACACAATTTGCTCAAGTACGGACTCTTCTTCCGGGTCAACATGGCTAAATTTTTGGGATGCCTAGATTTCTGCCCCTTTGGCAACCAATAATACGCTGGGATAGATAATTTAGGCACAGAAACTAGACATTTGGCCACAGTATGTTCACCCTCTTATGGCAAACGAGGACTTTGCATGGGTGTATTGGCCTTCCATCGGCGACAGGGGTTGCAATCCTCTACATCAGAAGAGATGTGGTCCACTGGTTTGTCTCATTTGGGGGAAGACTGGGGGGGGAGTCTCTCTCTCTCTCTCTCTCTCTTAAGGGGGAAGAGGGTGTTGTGAGTGGGTGGCTGCTTATTTTGTTGGCTTGTTTTAAACAAAAGCTGTCTGGATCAAAGAAGAAACTTGAAAAAGATTTTAAAAGGGGGGGAAAGTAGAAAGCTGGCCAAAGAAATACACAAGGATGTACGCAAATGAGCAAGAAAGATGTACAACAGTGAACACAACAGGAAAGAAAAGAGAGAAGGAAGAGTGGGAGAGAAAATGGGAAGAAAGAAACGCGTTTGCACCAGGTCCAAGCTTGCAAGCATTGCTCTATTTCCTTTCTTACCAAACCCCTGAGGCTTTCAAAGCTATTTTTTTTCCTGCATGGGAATCTTCTATCAGGGGCAGCAGGATGGGGGCTAATTATGAAATAAAACTAATTAATCACTGCAAACCACAAGGCTGGCCCAGCGGGGCACTAAAGAGATGGCTTTTCTTCCCCTCCTCGGGGCACAGAAATTATTTGCTGCCGATGAATTATTTAATGATGCGGTGTTCATTATGTATTATTGATCAGGAAGGATGGTTATTGTCGCCAAGATAGCCCAAGCTCCTACCTAGCCTCCGATTCACTGTCACGGATGAAGACCTGATCTTGCAAGCTTTTATTCCTCCCACTACATCTCCATTGTTTGGGGGAGACACACACACCCCTAAAATAAATCTGCGGTTAGCATCTGGTTTATCAGCCCACGCTGCAAACACTTCAGTCTTATTCTCACCCGTCGTGGCTCAGGGTTGATCTTTACACCAAGCTTCCTGCACCCATTCCAACCACCTTTTTCATGGCCTTATCTTTACTTATTTTAAACATTTATATGCTGTTTTTCAGAAGCTCAAGACGGCTGACTGAGACAAAACCTGGGAAATAACTCCTTCTGGGATGTGACGTTTTTGGGTTGGCCCTGCTTACCATCAGCTTCGAAGAAAACACAGTACAGTGGTACCTCGGGTTACATACGCTTCAGGTTACATACGCTTCAGCTTACAGACTCCGCTAACCCGGAAATAACGCTTCAGGTATCTGAAGAAGTGTGCATGCACACGAAAGCTCATACCAAGAACAAACTTAGTTGGTCTCTAAGGTGCTACTGGAAGGATTTTATATTTTGTTCAGGTTAAGAACTTTGCTTCAGGATAAGAACAGAAATCGTGCTCTGGCGGCGCGGCGGCAGCGGGAGGTCCCATTAGCTAAAGTGGTGCTTCAGGTTAAGAACAGTTTCAGGTTAAGAACGGACCTCCGGAACGAATTAAGTACGTAACCAGAGGTACCACTGTATTTGAGTGCAAGCACATAGTTAATTTTATGCCATGCTTTTCCTGTCCCACAAACTCGCGTGGGTTCTGATATCTTTGAAAAGCTCCCCCCTTTGAAAAGCCTCCCCCTAAGGGGAACTCTCTTATACCAAGGGTAGGCTCGCCGCCACCACTCCCCATCAGTTTTCCTTCGTTATTATTGCTATTTAGTTACTGCATTTATATCCCATCTTTTTCTCCCGGGAGCTCAAATCAAGAGATTGGTTGATTTTGCCCAGGTTGCTGCTTTCGGGGGCCACAGACTGGCTGGAGAACGAAGCAAGTTGCTATTATTTTAAATCACTAGGTTTATTTTATGTTCCAGGCAAGAGGCGGAAAGGTTGCCTATTCCTACAGAATAGCAGTAGCCAACATGGTGCCCTCCAGAAGATATTGGATTCCAACTCCCATTGGCCCCAGGCAGCTTGACCAATAGCCAAGAATGATCTGTGTTTCAGGCAGTCCAACAAAAACTGGCCAGTACTTCATCAGTGAGCCAGGCTTTGCCTTCTTCACTAACCCAGAGCATCACAGTCCCTGAGGGCGTAAGCATCCCTCCTTTTTCCGCAGAATGTAAAAGATGTCCTTCATTTCAGACACCACCAGGGCGCAAGAGCATCCCATTATTAAACATTTGGCAGCACTGCTCAACAATGGAGTATACCCATGGAAATAAAATGCAGGGGCAATCATATTGGGCATTACTGCAATAGACGTGAAAGGGGTGTGCGCACTTGTTCATTTCACGAGTGTGCCTTTCGATTCTCACGCACACCCTACAACGGCCAGGATTCCCCAGCAATTTTGCCCTGCCAAAAAACCAAAAAGCTAGTGAGAATTTGAGATTCCCCGTCATCTTGAGCTCTATGCCTTTGTCAGGTTGCCAACTTCCCCACTGGCTTTTCTTCTGTGCCGTTAAAACAGCAGCCACACACACAAACGCAGAGAAATTAAGCAAGACAGATTCATGACAGAGAAAAGATAGTAGTTCTTCTCACAGGGCATAATTAACTTACGGAATTGACTACCACAAGATATGGTGATCGCCACTAATTCAGCCGGCTTTTAAAAGGGGATTAGACAAATTCATGGAGGGCAGGTCTATCGGTGGCCATTAGTTTTGATTGCTAAGTGCAAGCTAGATGTTTTCAGGCAGAATACTTCTGAATTGCCAGATTCTGAGGACAAATAGGGGACAGGGTGCTGTTGCCTTCCTGCCTTGCTTCTGAGCTTCCCAGAGGCATCCGGTGGGGAACAGAATGCTGGACTGCATGGAACTTATCTGGAAGAGCTGCTCTCGTGTTCAGTGGCACCATCGGGAAAGGATTTTGGGGTGGAAGTTGATGGCCTCCAGCCACAGAATGAGAAGGAGGCTCCCCCAATCACAGCAAGGCAGCTGACGTACCACATTTTTGAATGAAGGGTAGAAGTTTCTGGCCAGACAAAAGGAAGTCATTTTCATTCTTCTTCACACAGCACCATAGTGAAAACTACGAAATCCACAAGATGCAGCAATGACTGCCAACCTGCACAATTTTTTTAAGGGGGTTGGACAAATTCGTGGACAGGAAAGCAGCTACTACTACTCATGATGGCTATATTACCACCAGTATTGGAGGCAGTGTATCTCTGCATACCAGTTGCTAAGGATCTGGTGCAGAGGTTATTGTGCTCACGTCCTACTTGCAGGTTTTCCATGGGCATCTTGTTGGCCACCGTGTGAAGCAGGATGTTGGACTTAGACCAAGCATAGGCAAACTCGGACCTCCAGATGTTTTGGGACCACAACTCCCATCATCCCTGACCACTGGTCCTGTTAGCTAGGGATGATGGGAGTTGTAGTCCCAAAACATCTGGAGGGCCGAGTTTGCCTATGCCTGACTTAGGCAGAGCTTTGGCCTGATCCAGCAGGTCTCTTCTTTACATTCTTGCACATTACCATATAAAAAAGGGGAGGTTATTAGAGGCTAACATTATCTAACTGCGCCACTGGTAGGTGAAGCTATCCCCCTCGCTATATCAACACGCCAGGAGAAAATTTCAACTGCTGAAAGCACAGGAGCAGGGCCGGTTAAAAAGCTGGCAACCCTTACACCTTTGGGGCATGCAGAGCCTCTGAATACATACTAGAGCTGGGCATTCTGCAAGTAGGTTTGCTGGCACTCAGGTGGACTTCCATAACAAAAGACAGCCAAGTGGCTAGATGTCCATTGCATTCTGCCTTCATTTGCAAGGGTTCCCTTCGCTTTCCAGCCTGGCAGGGGCTCCACTAGTGTGCCAAACAGAGGAAGTACACCCTGAGAGTGATGTGCATAGATTGTGAATCCATCTCCACTGTGTGTTTTTGTCCAGGGGAACCTAATTCTGCAGAGGACATGCCATGCTGAAGTTATGAAAGCCCTACACATCAATTGTTGCGGACAGGGAAACAAGCAATTATATCAGGAAAATGTATGTGACAATGTGCTTTCGCCCCTGGTGAAAGTGGAATTACTTGCGACAAACTTAAGGAATGGACTTTTACCATTGATGGCGTTAGGCAACTACTTTCCCAATCTGCCGCTTCTGTTTTCTTCCCCGTTATTTGCTTGCTAAAAATCAAAAGCCTCCCAGGGCCCTTGGCAGTTCCTGGCTCAATATGGCTTCAACCTTCTCCAGCATCAGAGCAGCAGCGAAATAAAATGGGGAGGGGGCAAGTCTGGGCCCCCAGTTGCTAACCAAAGGCAAAAGAGGGGTGGGGAGGGAAGACTGGCTGGGGCAAACGGCCGGTGGTCTTCTGTTGTCAAATTAATCCTCCAGCAAACTTTGCTGCTATCCACACTAGAGCAGTGATAATGCAATGATTTTTAAAACCCTGGATTTCCCTGGAAGCTTATCAGGGGTTCCTCAATGAGAAGATCAGAACTTGTGGGCAAAAGTGCCCTGAAAGTGGCTAGCCTGCCCCACCAGAACTTCCCCTACAATCCACCGTTGCAAGGGAGTGCTGATGTGCTCTCAGTTGATATGGGGCAATGGTGAGACCCAGTCATGGAATATATGTTCACCCTAGAACCACTGATCGGTGTAAATTGGGCAGGGCAGAAGGCTAGGAGCCCATCAGGGGTGGGAGGAAACTCATTCTAATTGTGTCTCCATCCATTTGCCGGCTGAGTTCTGCAATGGCAACACGGAGATTACTGTGGAAGAAGCTGGCAGGCATCCTCTGGACTCATAAAGTAAGGTTACCAGATTTCTTGCAATGAATCTAGGGACACTTTTCAACTTCAATGGATTTTGTATGGGGACTGATTTGTAAATCCAGGGACTGTCCCCAGGAAACGGGGAGGTCTGGTAACCTTATCATAAAGTAGGAAGGAAGGCAAGTGGGGGGTGGCTGAGGGCAGACTGGGATTGGTGAGGCTTCATTGCCAAAAACATTTACTAGGATCTTCCTCAGCAGGTAGCAAGTCCATGGCCAAAATTTTCCTAGGTTATCCCTGAAGATGGAGAACTTCAACAGCTATTTCCTTCCCTGGCAGGGCTAGATTTTGAGCAGCCCTCGGGGGTGCAGGGAACAATAGTTTTGCCCCTTGGAGGCATGTCCCCATGTCATTTCCAAAGAGAGGAGAAAGTGAGGGAGAAAGGGAATCCCTTTTTATTATTATGTATTAAATTTGTATACTGCCCTTCACCTGAAGATCCCCAGGGCGGGTCACAAGAGAATAAGATTCCCATCCTACGTGGACAGAGGTTCTTTGCTTTTCATATCGGAGACCTGATAACGCTATCAAAGGGGGCATACCGAAAGATCAATATTACTATTTATCATTTCTACATTGCCTCTTAGCGTACAGTGTGTTTTATTGCTCGTGGCGCTCTTTAATTCTGAAATAATTATTCCAGACTGGCCATCAACCCCCTCTGATTCGATCTTCGCGATATCCAGCATAGTTCACAATTGTCACTCAGTGCATAAGCATCCGCTGAGAAGGTGAAGGAAAGATCCATGTTTTAACAAGCTTGGCTGTGTGTACAAAAGCATAATTTAAAGTGCATTATGGTGTGTCTTATTAAAGTCCTTTCTCCTCCTAGGCAGAATTTGATGCAAAGGCTGGGTTTTTCAAAGTCCCTTACTCAATTTCCAGGGAATACAGAGCAGCCACCACAGCTGAGATCAGCCACTAACTAAGCAACCGGTTTTGGAGGAGAGAAATGTGAACACACCCTTAGATACTTAATGATCTCTTGGCTACACTGCCAACTTTATTTTCAAAATGTGTTCTGGGCAGCACTGAGTTCCTCAGAAGCTTCCGATGGGTTCGTCGGTGAAGAGATTGGTAGTGGCAGACAATAGTTCCTGGAAAAAAGCTTGCCAACTCTACCAGTGCTTCCCGTTATGTGAAGCTACTACATTTAAAGCAGTATTATGCCACTTTAAACGGTCGTGGCTTTCCTCAAAGAATTCTGGGAACTGCAAAGGGTGCTGAGAGGTTTTTTTTAGCAGACCCCCCTACTACCTGGGAGAGCTGCAATTCTCAGAGTGGTTTAACAATCAATCCTTCTTCTCAAGGAACTCTGGGAACTGTAGCTCTGTGAGGGGAACAGGGGTCTCCCAATAACACTCTCAACACCCTTAAGAAACTACAGTTCCCAGGATTCTTGGTGGGGGCGGACCATTACTGTTGAAAGTGTTATAATACCACTTTGAATGTACAGCACAGATGCAAACCTTAGCCAGGGGTCACCACAAAGGACCTATTTCACAGAGGGGGAAACTAATGAAAACAAGCAAAACTAGTACCAAAACACAAAAAAATCTCAATTTAAAAGGGGGGCTGTGGGCTTTGGTGGGTGCCAAGTGGATTTTCTGAAGGTGCTATGGTGCCCATGGGCACTGGTGTAGGAAGGGAGGTGCGGTGTGTGCAGTCCGCCCCGGGTGTCATCCCTGAGGGGGGTGACATTGCCGCCCCGCTCCCCTGGGACACTCGCAACCCCACCCCTATGGCGACTAGATCCGCCCCCCGGGTGCACAGCATGTGCGCCGCTCCGGGTGCCGGAGCAGCTAGCTCCACCTCTGCCCATGCACACCATATTGTTCTAGGTCATTCCCTCAGTTTAGATGACACAGTAGTGAGGTCCTAAAAGTCCCGGCCTGTGTGTGCACACTGTAGAACATGACCCAGAATCCTGTGGGGTTTTGTGGCACCTCTGTAGTGATTCCTCTGCCAATGAGTTGATGCACAAAGGGATCCTGAAGGAGTCTAGACCATTGTTCTATGTTATGAGATTATATCCTGTACAGCAGCCTTGTAAAACAGCACTGTTAAGTCCTGGGTTTAGATCTTCACTCAGCCAGAAAACTCAGTGGATGACCCTGAGCTAGTCAACGTCTCTCAGACTAACCTACCTCTTAGGGTTGTTGTGCATCCTGCACTCTCTGGGTGAAGAACAGTATGAATTTCTAATAAGTAAGTAAATTCCAATAGTGATACAAATCTTATTTTGGACAACAACAAAAAGGGAAATACCAGACGTATGGCTCAAAAACGTTTTTGGTTGGTTTTTTAAAAACACACACACACATCTTTTCTGTCCTGATTCTCACTGTCTGAAATATGGCAACCCTACATTTACACTTTAAATTCATTTTGTACATCCATAACAGCTTTAGCATTTGGTGAAAACCATAAATGAAAATTTTGCTGTATCCGGTATTAGGCTTCTCTGTTTCTCGTTTTTCCATTCTTAAGTTCGCCACATTTCCATAACAATCTGCATTAAAAAAAGTAAAACAAAACCTTTACAAAAATTCATCAGCATTTTTGTGTGCATTCATCCCAATATACAATTTTTGTAAGCAATTTTGCATGATATAATGCACTCTTGTGAGTTGTTTTCACCAATAAATTCATTTTCATGCACACTTTTCCATAACATGTACGTTTTATTCACACATTGTTTTGTTTTAAAGAACTGCATTGCAAAATTCAGAGAATACAAATTTTGAGTACGTAGCTGTTCCCGTATTGTTTTGGAAAGGGCAAATTAGATAGGTTCCCATTAAAATGGGAACTGAATTTCTTCCCTATCCCTGACGGTGACAGACAGATAATACAGGAGCAATGAGCCCTGGTCTGAGAGGCAAATGTCTAGGTTAGTTCCTTTTCTCTGCTACAAGCTTCTTGAGTGACCTTGGGCAAGTCCCTTAGGACGCAACACGGCAGGTGAATGTACAGCGTGGTTTTATTATAAATACGATAGCCAAGAGGTGTCAATTACATGCATTAATCAATCTCTGCATGTGGCAAGGTGTTTAAATGCTATGTTTTGTTTTGCCAACCCCTTCACAAAGAGGTGGGTGGGCTTCAGCTGACTTAGCTGACATGCTTAAAACATAACTCACCAGTCAACAAACCATATTTGAGACTTGCCTATCGGAGCCACTCCCTTTATATAGACCTTCAAGAAGGCGATTATACATTCAGGGCCAGCCACATACATCTTCGCACCTGAAGCGAAAACCCAATAGTACACTCTTGGCGAGGGGTGGGACTCCACTTTAAACACAGTGAGTGAAATTACGTAGTGTTGCATCCTTTGCTCTGCAGCTCTGGCAACACATACATCAACTAATCGCCTGGGTAAGGCACAGGGACTCTCCTCTTTATTTATTTAAATACTGCTTGTTACGCAAACCTCTCCAGGCAGTGTGCAATAATATATTAAAAAAAGACAACGCAAGCACCAAATATACAATATAGTTGAAACTGGAATACAGTACAATCAAGGAACAACAAAATACCAAAACAAAAACCTACAGTGTTTCTATTGCAAGCACTAAGAAGTAGTGTGAGCCTTTTCCCAATGTGAAATCATAGTGTGGTGGTGGTGTGCTTGTGGTCACTGGTTGTGGCAATCAGGACGTCCCAATTTTCCTAGAGGGTGTGCCTATTTTCATATATGAGCCGTATGTTCAAGTGATTGTGGCGGTGTAAAAGGTTGTCTGGCTGTAGACACCCTGTGCGTGGAGAGAGAGAGAGAGAAAGGGGACTTAAAAGAGCTGCCAGTTTTTCAGCCAAGCATGACCCAACAGGCACTTACGAAAACTATGAAAGTGCTGCTTCTCTACCCCAAAACAGGCACCTTATCGCACACTTTTCAGGTGAGGTTACCAGGTGCCTTCCTGCGCCTGCAGCAACCCAGGTACACTAAGTTTACTCTTGTGCTGCGGTACCTTAATTAGGGTCCGTTTAATTCCACAGCCTCCCTGCTTTTCACTCTTTGCAGGCTTCTAGTATATTTTCAAATCCCTCACAACTACAGACTTGGCTACCTTACCTAACAGCTATACAACAGGCAGAAATTCAAGAGACGTGCTTTTTTCTGACCTAACAGAGAGGGCTTGCCCCATAGAACTTCTGCATAGGAGCCATTAAAAAATAGCCTCTATTAAGGGTAAAAAAGTGGCTGCCTTAAGTATATCCACTGACTTGCAATAAAGAAACAGCCCTCATGTTTCTGATCTGCAAGGTACTTCAAAAGAAATGCAGGCGTGGAAAGACTTTGGACTTGTGGGGTCTATTGGTTTGTGGTTTTTTTTTTACTAGCACCCCATGTGGCCCACCAGCTGGAACCCAGTGGGGCAAAATGGTGGCTAAGCGGGATGGTGCCAGATGCAAAATGGTGGCTCGGGAAGACAACCAATTGCCTACTACTGCACCCCACAAGCCATACATACTGCATCAGAGTTATTACAGATCAGGGATACTAACAGCCTAACGTGTGTGTGTGTGTTTGTGTTGAACAATTAGAAGTCCGAAACTGTTTCCAATCTACTGCAAATGACCCAGAGATCTACCGACAGATCTCAGTCTACTTTCTGACCACCCCCCCAAATCAAAATATATACCCACAACAGAAAGGCTATAGTGAAAATACGAGCAGAAGACCCTTGTCTACAATGTACAGAATCACTGTTACTTTTCCATAGACATAAATATCCCCATCTACCAGAGGCTCTGGCCTTCTTGTAAACACTAGGTTGCCGCTGCGAACCCTTTTCCCTATTGTACTCCTTACTACTGTCTATATTCCTCTGCCAATAACCAATTTCCTTCCTGCCCCAGTCACATTCCAATTGCTGGGATCTTAATCTGCAAATCCATTTAGTTGTTGGGTGGTGTGTTTTTTTTACTTTCTCCGTGAACGCTGCCTCATTCACGTTCTTCTTTGCTTTGCCTTTGCTCTTCCAGAGTGGTAGTTTTCAGAAATAAAGGACACCCATTAAGACCAAAGAAGCAGTAATGTTCCAGAATAAGGAACAGTCATTTAACATAAGTAGTGCCCCTTAAAAGAAGGGGCAAACAGGAGAGCAACCCCAGATTGTGGTGGCCCTGTTGTGCCTGTACAAAAGAGCACACCCCTCCGCTGCAAATTAGCTAACTTGGAATAACTACCACCCCTGGTTCCACATTCAAAGTCTCCAACACAGGCTTACCATCCCCGATACACACTCCTAAAGAGGCACACGGAAGGGTGGGAATTACAATTTCGGAGACTTGACTCCAAGCACCAAATGAGACTAAAGTGTACCAGCAGATAATGCTGTGTATTTGTCCATGGTACATACACACACACACACACACACACACACACACACCCTGTCAGGACAGACACCACCCGTTTACAGTTTTGTCTGAGGAGAAGAGAACAAATGAAAGTTACTCGCACACCCTGAAGCACTTTAGGAAAGCATCAGTCGCTCAACATTATTATTATGAACTTTAATGAGAAAGATCTCCTCTGAAATTAGTGCACACTCAAACCTACTCAACGCTAAATCCCAGTAAAATTAAAAAAAAACAACCCAACAATCAAGGGTGATTAAAAAGTGGGGAAATAAGTTTTTTTTAATCCTCTCACATATACATATACAGTTATGGGCAAAGTAGAATTCCAATCCACCGCAGTGACTTCAACCACACAGCAAAACTGTGATGGCTGGGTTAATTACCACGGAATACAATGGTTTGTACAAGCATGCAAGGATACTGTTTTCAGCCACACAGACACACCCCGTAAGAATCAGAGGAAACCAAAAAGCAACGCAAAACTGCTTCTGCTCACAAATCATTCAGAATACAACCCTTTGTTCAAAAGGAATTATTTCTCCTTTAAATGTTAGAAATATCAGGTGCTTATCAGTTCTAGCTTATTTTTGGCTGTTTGTTCTTTTGAAAAGATAAGAAGAAAAAAGAAATTTAGAGGCCGAAAGTAGGGGAGCGGCAAATCCCGAAACAAAATAGCCATTGTTACTTTTTTAAAAAATGGTACATAAACATGAAATTTATGATTTGCAATTATTTTGTGGGGGTGGTGGAAACAAACATTAAATATTTTGCAGCACACAAAATTCAACAAGGGTAAAAGGTGGGATTGTTTCACTTTATAACAAATAAAAACATGTTGCAATATCCCAAGAATGCATCCTAGGCATTTTTTTCCTACACTATGCAGAATAAAATACCTATCAGCATTTACCTTACTATTTCAGAGGCAGAAGGAAATTGTTTCGGTTTCAAAGCCTACAGATGTACAGGCGTCAATCTGGAGCAAGGGTCTTTACCCCATATTTAAAATAGGGAGTTGGGGGGGGGCAGCATGTAGATTAGATTTTACACTGGGCTACAATTCACTGCTACTCACCCAATGATCTACATGATCAAATCTGGAAGGTAACATTTAATCCCAACTGTGTACAAAGACTACTGATCTAGCTAGATATACACTCAAAGGCCACCGAATAAAGCAAAACATGTTTCTTAGACTGATCCACAAAACCAATTAATTTGAAGTACTTAGATTTAAAGCGAGCTGGTCCTATTAACTACAATGCAACTAAACTGGCGATGCCCCCGATTTAGCGAGCTTGCTTTATGTGGCTAAGTTTAAAATGGGTCTTCTAAGGTACTTTTATTCCAACTTGTCAACAAGGTCGTCAGGAACACAGCCAAGTCACTGGATCAAGATGCATGACCCATTTTTATGTTTAGCCAGGGCTGTGGTTAGAATATGAATGGGGCATGTCATCACAAACCTCCCGAAAGTGTTTTGCACAACGTTCTGCCCAGATGTGGCCGGGGCCCGCAGAGGAGGCTTCTCACAACCCCCCATGCATTATGTGCAAACTGCAGTCTAGGAAGGGGTAAGAATCTGCCTTCATTGAACACAAGGTGTCAATTGTATAGCTGTTAGGCTTCGGGATTGTAAAAACTGTCTCACTTCTGGTCCAATATGCTTCCCGAAGCCTAAACTGTCGACAAAGAGGGTGAGAGGGAAAGTGTTTTACAGACCCAAATTCACCGTAGTTTTCAGCGTAGGGCCACTGTCGAATAGAACTCACGCCGTGGAGGCGCAATTATTTTTCTCAACATAGCGTACAACAATCCCGTCTGCTTCCTGAGCTGGGTTCCATTAATGTTCATCATTGTTCAGAACATGGAGGCTGTTTCCTTCCTGCACGGTGAGGTGGCAGTGGCTGTCTTCACAGCTGTGGGGAAATTTAACATACTGGTTGCCAGCCTAGCATGAGGAGCTGAATGACTGTTCTCTCTCTAAAGTAGCAGGCTGAGGGGTAGACCGGGGGGATTATTGGGACAGCGGGGGTGATAGCTGGCTCTTCACACATCCAGACAAAGACAAATGCGATGTCCAAAAGGTATGGACCCTCTGAATTTACTTAAAACATGCCAAAAGTCTAACAAGATCTCCACACATCTAAATTTCACCACGGTCGCCCTTCCTCTGAACCAGGCTGCTGAGTTTTTGCACTCATTCATCTCGTCCTCTCCACCTCCCATCCTGTTTTCCATTCGCACCAATCCTGTAACCCATTTTCTCAGCCACATACCAATAACACTGGACCCACCTCCAAACCCATCAGAAGAACATTCCCTCTCACGCTAAAGATTCGTATCTGTGGAATAATTTACATATTAATCCCATCGCAGGATGTTCAGATTAGAAGAATTGCAGGGTTTTTTTTAGGGAAGATTAAAATAATAATTTTGTCAACGGATGAAGCCATTTTTTCAGTGTATAATTCTACAATGTAATTTTCTGAATATCTATATACTGATGTTTGCTCTCGATTTCCTTACACATCTGGTATTTAACAGGTACCCAGATTCCCAAATAAATCAGAATCATGCCAATAAAAGATAGAAAATAAAAGAGGTACATATAAATCTTTAATTGCAGCGAACTCTATAGAAAGGAATAATCATTACACTTCAAGGCACCTAAAGGGTTCTCTTTAAAAAACTGTATGACATACGGCTTTTCTATATATTTATGCCTTTAAAAAAAAAAAATGGATCTATTGTAGCTATATATTTAAAAACGCATACAAGTTGATTGTGTGTGTGTGTGTGTGTGTAAATATTTAGCCGATCCAATAGAATAGATCTCTCCCCCCCCCCCCGCCCCATTATTCTGTATCTATGATATCTGAAAGTATGATTTGGAACTGGGATAACTGATTATGGGTTGTACTTAATTTGGCTGTGACAGATGACAATAGATAAGCAGATAGACAGACACAGACAAGAAAGCCAAAATAAAAGAAAGTAAAAGGAAAGAGAGACACAGTTATTAATATCGCACCAAAATTTGGCAGTGGATGGCAAATACTACTTAATTGTGCAATTTGTTTGCATCTGAAAATGTTGATGCAAATCTATGCAAACATATTTAGAAACAGAGTTATTATTTATGGCCTACCACTTCATTCCTGTTAAGGCTCTTTTTAAAAACTGCAGGCAGCGGGCCCGATCGGCTGTTTCACAATAGTCCTTTTACACTGTATAAGTGCTTTGAAGTGCTCTTGGTGTAATGGAAAATGAAGGACGCAATGTAGTGATGTATATTATTTATAGGTTTGTAAATCGATCCCTTTATATTTATTGAACTGTATTCTGGAGATAGATACCGGATATTATTGATACGGATGAATGTATTTACTGACTGATCCTGTTATTGATAGATCCATTACAGACGCTCGAAACAAAAGACACTTTCAAATGTGGAATTATATGTAGAGTTAACTCGTTTTGTTTTCATTATTGGAGCACTGATCTTGTTTTTTACAGATGTGTTGATCTCGAGCAAGGCACCTGTTATTTTTTAGGACAGGTGTATATATTTGCATAATACTGTACTGTACTGATAGGGAAAGGCAAACTGAGAGACTTTACATACAAATCTTCAATTGTAATGTGATATATATAGATATATATAGATATATAGATATAACTGCTATACCTACAATTCCAAAAGGTTCTGTTTAAAATTGTACACTTAGGCTGGATGTATCTTGATACTTCTATTTACAAATCAATCTGCTGTTTGTGGATTAACTAGATCTATATATTTACAGGCAAATCCATCTTTTTCTAGCTACATTTTAAAAACTTTTCAACAACGGCTATTTATAACTACCCTTATGGATTTGCAAAAAGATCGTTATACAGTATTTACATCTGGAAGATGCAGATTTAAAAAATAAATTATCTAATGGGGAAATCAACTTTTAGAAAGAGTGGTAATTAAATTGACTGCCTCCCATTTAACATGCATCGATTCGTAAATGAACCTCTTGGTCACACAATTACACAGACTGCACAACAGATAAATTGTACACCAGGAACAAGAACGACAGTGGGTTTCACTAATTGTTATTGGGGCCTGCTCTTCTTTTTAATCATTTCTATTGCTCCCCTCTTATATTTCTATCTGTCTGTAATTTTTACTCTTTCTTTTAAAAATTCCAGCTGTTCGGGAGAGCCAAGGTGAACGAAAGAACGAATCCTTTTATGCACCTCTTTCTATGATTTCTTCCTTTCCCGGATCCCTCTATTCTTCCAGGGCTAGAATGTGAGGCTGCTTTGCTTGTGATAAAGCAAACAGACCCCTGATTCCAGATACACTTTCCCTTTCTGCCTCCCCAATACATCCTCACACCAACCACATCCCTGGCCTTCTGGACGACACCACCACCCCAGAGAAAAATATGGTAAAGGTGTGTTTGGGGGGTGGGGGGGAAGCATCTAATTCCCACTGAAACTGACACCAAAGTGGTGTGAGGGTGGGGGGATGGAGTGTTTGATGGCTGAAGGGTATGACTGCTTTCTCTCTCTCTCCCTTCCCCTCCTCCCCAGGTGACATTCATGGAATAAATGACCTGGACTCTTTGTCGGGTGAGATGGAGCTGGCGGTCAGTTTCTTGACCAGGAAATGGCTGCTCTTATGTAGCAGTGGAGAACTAGGAATCGCTTTTCCCACTAACGCGTCATCTCTCACAACTGGGAGTAAGCACCCCACTAAACCTAAATTAAGAGTCTGGGTTCGGATTAAATAAAAGAAAACTATTTATTTATTTTTAAAGGCTGTCTCTGTGCCACTGCATCTCACATTCTGGATTTTAGGAAAGCCAGGTTGAAAGGGGGCACCTTCCGTTCCCAGCAGAAATATGACTTCCAGCGCGGCCTGAGGGCGAAATATAGTTTGGACAAAGGGGACCAAGTCCGATGGTATAATAGGAACGGAATTTGGAGGGGTTTTGTCAGAGAGGTTGGGAAGGAGGTATAGCCAAAGGAAGCATAAAAGGAGAGAAATGGGTGATAGAAAGGGGAGTAGAGGGGGGGAGAGAGGAGGAAATAAAGCAATGACAATTAGAGGGGAAAGTAGAGAAAATTAAAAGGGAAATAAATGGAAGGTGAGAAATAAACAGCAAAAGAGCAATAATAAAAGGTATGGTCCACAAAACACGGAACTGGCAAAATCGTTCAGAGGTTACAAAGAATATACGGATCATATATAAGGATGGATGGAGGGATGTGGCAAAATATATACATATATACTTAAAAGTCCTACTGCTCAGGGCAGGGGAGAACGAGGACATTATAAGGGTGTCAACATCTTGTCAGGCTGCCACACAGTTCCAGGCAGACAAGGGCAGGCACCGAGAAGCTCAAGAGAGCAGCGTGTATTGGGGTTGGAAATGTAGGGAAATGGGGCAGCGAAGGACACCCTGTTGCCAAGGGACTGGTAAGCAGGTTGCTTGAGGAAATCGCAGGCCAGGCCCTCGAAGGGCTTCCGCACTGGACCTAACCAGTAGGGTGAGCTGTAGAGGAAGGCAAGGGGCAGAGGCACTGCAGTGCTGAAAGGGTTACCGAAGCACCCGCACATACAAATGCACATACACATGCCAGGCAGCAATAAAAAAAGGTCACTGCAGAGAAATGAGGTCTCACTTGACAACAGCAGATGCACACCCAACAGAAAAAGAAAGGCAGACACACACAGGCAACCGCACCGACCCACAGAGCAACACACAACAACGGAACAGTGCGGCGCTTCTCATGCCGGGCTCCTCCGACCCTATGCGTAGCGTCTAGCGAACACTGGGGGTGGGCAGGGGAAAGACAGGGCTGTACTAAATACACAAAGCAATACAATTAAATCACAGGAGTCAGACACACAGACAACACACAGCAGATGTGGGTGCCATTCATATATATAGGACACTGATTCCACACTTCTATAGGGGACATTCTCCACAAATATAAGATTCAGTGTTACTGCCTGCCAATACTCATCAGCACATCGTATTGCGCACATGGGGATGGCGTCCCCTTTCAATTTATACTCGTGGGTTCTAATCCAGATTAGCGATTTTGCAAAAACTTCAGGGGAGATTGCGCAATCATTGCGGATCAACGATCATGGAGAGTAAAGGAGTGGTCTTGTGTACATGGCTTTAAGCTTTAACCATTCTGCCTTCGCCACTAGGCCCAGCTCTCACAAAGTCAGGGGCACTCCAATCCCCTCAGTCACTATGGCTCCTCATGAGAGAAATCGGACACAGAAACGCAAATTCTAGCTCATAGCTCCCTCCTCAAACCCAGTCGGGGTTACCACCTGCAAGGAGCTGCAACTCTTCCAGATTTAAAAAACAACCCCAGATTATTGAGATGTAATTTTGAAATAGTGTTTCAGTGATAGGTCTATGAAAGCGAGGCCTAGTAAACAGAAAGGGGGGGGGGACCATGGCCGGCCCTATCATGAGGTAGAGTGAAGCAGCCACCTGAGGCAGGTTTCGGATGCCAGGAAAGGGCAGCCAATTGTGAATCATTTGATTATTATTATTTTATTCTGTTTTATAGGAAGGAAGTGCGGGCTCCTGTGAAATATTCCAGTTAGGAGCCAATTAAATATGCACCTTGGCTTGAGAAGGGAGGGTGAGGGACATTTGCTGTTCTCCCTCCCGCAGCAAAATGTCAGGGGGCGAGCCCAGCCTTTTGACAGGACCAGACCTGAAGGGAAGGACGAGGCATTCTCCGCAGTTCAGGCAAAAGGAGCACTTCCCGTGATTTGCACTCCACACCCAAAAGGGAATAACCCTTCGCAGAATCCAAGGAAAAGGCAGTAATAGCAAAAAGATTTCGGAAGTGTCTGGTGGCTACAGGACTTGTTCCAAAAGGACCTGCTCCATTATATCAACAGACGCGCAAACCACAAGGCCTCACACAAAACAAGGGGGCACGACAATGTATCGCTGCTACCCCTTGACACGCTTTAACAACCCTTTCGTACACATACAGAGCACATACCCAATATCACTTAATGCAGATTAATTACCCCAAAGTGAGCTTTAATCACACTGTACTCACAACCTGAGTGATAAAAGGCTGGGAGGGGTTTTTTCACCCTTTCAATCCATGTTCATGGATGAAGTAAAAGATTCTAATCCACATTAGCGAACAAGAAGGTGTTAGCTTCTCCAGATTAATTAATATGGAGCACAAGCGTTTGAACTTGAGTAAACAAGATTAGGGTAATGAAAGAATGATAGAAGGTTAGAGTTCTTTCCAGAGTTTGACTTAATCTTTATACGTGTGGTGGCAGTTCCAGTCTGTTCTGTGAGGATTAATCTAGGAAAATACAGGTGTTTCCCCATAAATAATCTGAACCAAAACTGTGTGGTTACAGGTGGGTAGCCGTGTTGGTCTATCTGAAGAAGTGTGCATGCACACGAAAGCTCATACCAGGAACAAACTCAGTTGGTCTCTAAGGTGCTACTAGAAAGAATTTTCAAAACTGTGTGGTCTTTTTTATGCGCTCAAGGAAACTTACCAGCCCAACAACTGACATGCCAATTCAGACACACAAGGAACAGAAAGGGATACGATCTATATAGGAAAATGTAAACTCCTATAGATGACAAATAGATGGATTATGCACACCCACGGGGGCAATTTGTACACTTGCAGGGACATAAGACACACACACATCTCAAATTGCAGAGGCCTGAATGGGGATATTTAAGAAGAAATAAAAGCTGTTGGGTCACCCAACAATGCAACTGGCAGGGGAAAGGACTGTTACAAAACTCTTCGCGGCTTCTGCATTTATTAGGTTTTTGCAGAACCTACTCCAGAGTAATTTCCACTTCTCCCTCTGTCACAGAAGTAAGACCCTCTTGCTTCTGGCAAATTATCTACCAGTGCTGCTCACAGGTAGACTTGCAACTGCTTAAAGAAAAATGCAACAGCGCAGTTGGTGGTTTAAGCTGACAAGAGGTAAAAATTTGGTGTCTTAAATGAACACACTGACAAAGAGGGGGGAGGTCAGTGGCAAGCAGCCTAGTCTGTTGCCTGCTTCACTTACGCCCGTGCCCACCTGTCAGGAATAAGGGGGTCTTTACAGCATATAACCACTGCTCCCAATTTCCTCATGGCAATGTCCTGTAAGTGCCCAGCCCATCTCACCCCATAAGCAAAGCCCAGTTAGTTATTTCTGAACTCCAAGTAACTATGGACAAGTTAGGGAATGCCAATGAAGAGAGAGAGAGAATCGCCAAGGAAATGCCAGGCTCTGGGACAGCAGACCAGAAGGCATCCCTCAATTCGCTCACTCTCTAATGCAAAAACTCAAGAAACAGAAATAGCATCCGTTTTGGAAAACTGGGCTGATGTTCCAGCTTGGCCTGGGAGACACCTATCGCACCAAACATGAATTTGGGGAGTCGGTGGATCTGGATTTGGGGGTTCAGGATGGCTGAAGGGAACAGCCACGCCCCTAGATGATCCATTATTCTTAACCCTATTCTTAGGAGATGTGTTCCCTGCTCTCTATCTCCCTCTCTCCCTCCCAACTCACACACTCACTTTCGAAATTTTGGTCCCTCTCCATTCCTTTGGCTCTATCTTTCCGAGTCTCTCTCCCTCTCTCTCTGCCCCACTGAATCCAGACCACTGAACCCCCTTCCTTTACCAGGAGCTCCCCTCTCTTCTATCCAGCTGTCTCCTTTCTTTCTTATCCAACTCTCCTCCCCTGCCTCAGCCACACACCCTGCCCCCCCATATCCACCTCCTCTCACCTTCCCCTCATATAGGTCCCCTTCTCATACACTCCCCTACCCCGAAAAAAACACAGCCCAGTCAGAATCTGACCTCTTCACCCATCCAGCCACTACCCCAGGTCTCCCCTGCGCGCGCGCCCCCCACGCTCCCACCTCCTCCAGATCCTGGCAATATCTCCCCCTCCACACAATAGCTGCCATGGGCTGCTAATAATTATTAATAACATTCTTCCTTTCCTCCCTCTTCTCCACCCCCCACCTCGTCCATGGACAAAAGAAGAGTCCAGTTCTCGTTGTATGTACTGTATCTGCCGCCCCCTCCTCGCTTCGGCCATTGCACCTTCTTCCCCCCCCCCAACAACCTTCACTTTCTCTTCCCCCCCCCCATCCTCACCACCGGTTCTTTGAACAATCCAAACCATTCCATCTTCGGTTCGCACCCCACCCCCCCGCGCATTATGCAACTTGAGTTTATAATAGAGAGGGGTCTATATACTCACTTAAACCCCAATAAACACAGACACCCCCCTTAGTGTATGAAAGCAATCGCCGCTAACGCACAACACCCCCCCCCTTCTGGGGCGGGAGGGGGGTTAGGAATCCAAATATTGCAACACATTTCCTAACAATATATGCCCGCTTTGCAAAACCGTAAACGCCGGAGCCACAACCCCCCATCTCCTCAGGTTCCTTCTGTCTATTCCTCCTTTTTTCCCCTCCCTTCTTTCTTCCATCGCCAGAGCATCAAAAGCCGAGCCACCGCCACCGAAAAGCAAAGAGACATTTACAGAAAATCCTCTATAGCGTTTTCTCTGTCTTCTGATTTTATTTTCATCCATGCAAAAAATATATATATATTTAAACATTCGCTCAGTGCACAAAGCCATTTGCAAAAGGAAAGAACGGCCAGCAAATATCATTTTTTGCCATTGCAAAAAACGCCTCCCCTTTGCAATGAATAAAAATGCCCTTTAAAAAACATGCCTATATCATTTTTGCATTTTATTTGTTTTTGTAAAAAAATAAAAACAAAATGCATTTTTATATATGCATCTCTCCGTTATTATTTTCCCCTCTTTGCAATTTTTTTGTCCGTTTCCTTAAAGGCTGAGCCACATACACCAGCAAAAATAATATGCCAGGGAGAGGAAAAAAAGAAAGCCTCTTGGAAGGAACAATTGCAGCTGCTGTGTTGAGAGACGAAGAGAGAGAAAGGAATAGACTGCCTTGTGTGTGTATGCGTGTGTGTGTGTGTGCAATAGACCAGCTGCTGCATTAAGCATTTTGCAATCAATAAAGAGCGGGTGAGATTTATGCAAAGCGCAGATATTAATATGCAAAGTTTTAAAGATTTTTAAATGGGAGAGAGAGGGAAGGAGACAGGGAGGAGGAGGCGGGGTGGGGGGGGATTGCATAGAGACTGCACCTACCTCTGCTTCCATCGGTGGGCGCAAGCTGACTCCTCCATGCGCGCATGGGTGCAGCCCAGATACACAGGGGCTGAGGGGGAAGCAGCAGCAATAGCAGAAGCGGCGGCGGCGGCGGCGGCGGCGGCAGCAGCAGTCAGAGCGCGAGCCAGGGCGCGCGCCGGATTCTCTCCATCATTTCCCCCCTCCCCTCCCCATTCCCCGGCTACGGTTGCCCGGGCAACGAGAAAGATGCATCAGCATCAGCACCAGGATGAAAGATGCTCAGGGCAGCAACAGCAGATGGGGATGGAGATGGGGCTCGCTCGCGTGAAAGGGAGCCCTGATTGGAGGGGGGAGCAGATGGGAGGGAAGAAATAAGAGGAGCTTCCTAATTTTAGAGGGGGGGGGTGTTTCCAAATTTGTTAAACTGAGGGACTGAGTGGGGGAGAAAGCGGGTCTTTGGAAGTGGGAGGGAGAAAGAAAAATGCCCAGAGTGTTCCCCGCTGGGGCAGGGACGGGGGTGGGGGGGGCGGGGGACAAATGAAGGAAGGGGCAATACAGAAAGGTGAGGGTTATTTACGATCTGGAAATGAGGTGTAGGGGAGGAGGGCATCAAAGTCGGAACATGAGAAAGGTGCTTCTGAACTTTAAGATGGGGGGGACGACGAAATTATAATATTTAGGACAGGGGTTGGGGGGGGGAGCCTTAGGGGTTGGGTGGGAGCGGAAAGCTCTCTTGAGTCCTGGAGCAGGATAAGGGCTTAAAATAGGAAGGAAAACAGGAATGGAAAAACGGCAGGACTTCGGAGGGTAGGATAGGCATCAGGCGAGATTCTATTCGGGCATACTTAGGATCCTGGGGTCTATTGTATGCAATGTGTGTGTGTGTGTGTGTGTGTGTGTGTGTGTAGTCTGTAAAGACCTTCCTTCCGCCCTCCCCTTATTTTCCACCTTCACACTATCACTAAATACAAAATTAGGAAGAGTTTTAATGCTCTATGCAACTATGCAAAAGTTTTCTTTCTACGTTGCTCCCGTCTGCATAGATCTGCCTTCTAGATAGAAATGGAGAGGAAAGAATTCTGTGTAGTCTTTCACAAAGGGGCCATGAAAAAGACCTGGTGATAAAGAACGTAACATTTTATAGAAACTGAAGGACTTGTATAGATAATCCTAATTCAGAATTTAACATTTTGTTATGCAGGGAAGACATGCTGCCCACTTTGGAGATTTGAAATATGTAATTAGTATTCAGGGGAATCAAAGGGAATATAATCTGGACAGGAACATCGCTGAAAGGGATTAGGTGTTCTTGTACAATGTTATACTCAGGGTTTCAAATTATTGTATCCTGACTAGCAAGTGCAAAAGATACATATAAGGAGTTATTATAAAAGAAGGTAGAGTAAAAACAATAAAAACAATATATAGAGCAGATGTTAAGGATTAAATGTAAAATTTGGTTTTAAAAACAGTGTGAAGTAGATGTTGGAGTTAAAAGCATTTTCTGGAATAATATTCAATAGTGGAAGTACCATGTACAAAACCTTACATAAGTAACCTGTTAACTAATTTAAATCTGACGTTTTTGAAGTTAAAAGTCATATATGCTAAAATAATTAAGAGGTTTTCATGAAGTGCATATTAAGAAGTAGTAGTGCAACAATTTTAAAAAGAGAAAGTTATGTTTTTATGAACTCTTTTGAATAGCAAGATAGTCATACACTCTAAATAAGATTTTATTTAAATATGCAAAACATTCTTTTAAAATGCATATTTATGATCCATAGTATTACTTTGAAATCACTGAAAAATGCAGCTAATAGTAAATGCTTTATGTAATTGTTGACCCACAGCTGAAATTACATTTACTTAGATTATACAAGTTCCTGCATGCTACTTAGAATTTAAATGTAAATAATCATGTGGCAAAACTGAGGAATATGTGCATTTTATTATAGTACAATATATAGATTATTATACACACACACCAAAATATTTAATTATTTCATTTGCAAGCAGAACAATATCAAATGACATTCATACTCATTGGAATACAAAATTAGTGGGTACATTTAGAAATATTTTAAATAAAGGATTTTATGCTCAATATGCAAAAACGTTTCATGTAAAATCTATTCAAGGTACACAGTATTATATGCAAAGCAAAAAAATGAAAATCCCAATAGTGTTAACTTCTAGGAATTGATCTGTACGGAAAACTAAATTTATAAGATTACATATGTCACTCCAGATATTATAGTTATATGTAAATCCAAGTAAAGTTTTTGCATACAGTGAAAACAGAAAAAGCATAAACAGATTGCAGTAATTAAAAGCAGGGATTGCTGTGGATAAATGAACATAGGTATAAAATTGAGAACTTTATATTGAATACTCTTTGATTAATTTTCAATTAATATGTTATATGTAAAAGAATTAGCATGGATTAGATACAAAATGTTAAAGACTAGCAAAGTTTAAATGACTACTGGAAATATATTTTCAATCACTTTATATGAAGAATTAATATGAAAATATGCAAAATATTATTCACACTATCAGTTTCTAGCACCGAATCCAGAATTTTAAGAATAATTGCCAACACCGAAAAGTAACATTATCATATTAAATAATTCAAAGTATTGTATAAAATGGAAAAAAGAAAAATCTTCAATTGACCTTTGAAATCTAAATTCTGGTCTGCATACATGAAGCCCAAATTTTACAACACTAGGTTTCTAATATTTAACTTTCCAATCCATTTAGTTACATGTATGTTAAATAACTGAAACATGACGTAAGGCATCTAACTTTTAATTAACTTTCCAAGAAAATGCACCCAGAAATTCCTTGTTAAATGAAATATTTTTATTTTGCTCTCGGACAGTGTAAAAATATACAAAACTAAGAGAAATAGCTGTAATTAAGTTAGAGAAATAATTCCTGCCCCCTTTCTAATGTGTGTGGACATTCAGAAGCAGTTGAAGCCAATGTACTTTAAGAATTAAACCTACAGCATATGATGTGTATCATTGGACTGCGATATTTTGTTTGTCCGAAGGCTTCATTTCTCAGCTGGTCAGCTTCATTGCAAAAATAAAAAATAAAAATTGCCGGGGCTTCTTCCTGTTGTATGCTCTGGAAGACTCAGAATTAATTTTCATTATGTTAATAATATGCACAACATCCACTATACACCCGTAATTCTGTGTCTGTTGTATGGGTATTCATTGGTTTGAAAACCAATCTTAGCAACTTCAACAGGAGGAATTACTGCCTGCTCAAGTTGCTAAGATGACTATCATGCTAACATAAAAAAAATTCTCACAAGTAATCCAAAAGTAACTCAATATATATTGGGCATTAGGCTTAGATACCACACCTAGAACTTTGCATGTCATAACGATTTTACAGAATCTGTACTGCTTTATATGTGTTCTTGCTGTGTACAGTACCCTGAAATCTAAACATTATTTATTACATGCAGTCCTTATTTACATGCAACATGAATTTAGCATTCCACACAAAACAAAAATTAGGGAAATCTTGTACAATAATTATAATTGTCTGAAGATGCATCTTCAAGATCAAAGGAATAAAAATGACAATACTGCCGAGAATGAAGCATTTTTGCAACAGAAAAGCCAAATGGGAAAAAAAAACTGTTGCATTTATCTAATGGGAACCTGGAATGAGTTATTATTTCCTTACATCTCTGAAGACGTATATATACATATTTGTTCCAAATCTACAGGTTGCTGTAAATGGCAATTAAAATATTTGTAAAGGATACACACTCAGGATTCTAGACATCGTACTAAGTGTGGTTTTAGTGTTACGTAGCACACTAGCAAGCAAAGGCCAACACACAGGGTCTTTTTAAGTGGAAAAATACAGATTCTATTAGTTTGTGGGGGGTTGGGGGAAAACATGTCATGTGCCACAACTCAGGCTCACAGCCTGGAAAAAAAAGGCTCTTTGCACCAAATTTTACTGCAAAATGGAGTTATCCTCTAACCCTTTTAACTGAGATATCAGAGTGGATTAATTATTGCAATTAATTTGAGATCCAAAACTCGGTGGCTTCAAAATGCGTGCTTACTTTCTCGTGATATGTATACTGCACACAGATACACACACACACAAAAACAACACACTGTTAATTCAGCCTCGCTCTCCCAGCCTGTGCTCCCAAACCACAGTCGACATGCCGGATGCTTTGTTTGCCATTTTCGTCCATGTGCCTGACCACCGAACCTCGATCCATGCTTGCAAAGAAAGCAGGGTCGCGCGGCCAGATATACCAAGGGCCAACAGTGATCCTGCACGCCATTGGCTTAAGATGTCTCAAGCAGCGTCATTTAAAACGCCTCACTTTCCTCTTTAATAAACTTTGCACAAACATTGCATCTCCCATTTTGCGACGTGGCGAAGGCCCAATGACCACTTAAGAGCTGTGGGGGAAAGCTAAGGAGCACCCCCTTCCCTCTCTAATTCATATATTTCATCAGAAAGCTGGTTGTTTGTTGGATTATACGTTGTCTGGCGTAGGACTGACAGGCACGCGTTTCCCGGGAGCAAATGCCTGCGGTGTGTGAAAACAGCGACATGATGCCTGACCACTGACCGGATGCAGAAAACTGGAGTTGTGGTGGTGGCAACGTGGGGGTGGGGGTGGAAAACCAGCCCCCGGCAAACCTAGAAGAAAGATTTCTGAGTTGCGAAAAAAGATTGCTGCGCGATTGGTCTTGGCAACTCTTGGTAACAAAAGAGAGTGGGTTTTGTTTATATTCAATTCATGGTTTCCTTGAACTCGGCGCTGTGTCTTGAGTGGAAGCTGCTATTGTAAGGGCTTCATAAGGGATCGTGTGGCAGCTGCGGTGGGGGGGGTGGCTGGGTGGGTGGGGGGGCTGAGCAGCAAAATCTTTTCGAAAGCAAATGCCGGGGAATCTTGAGTGGCCGGGAAAACATGGCGAGCCCTGAAAGGTTATTTTGTGACGCTACACTATGGCAAATAAATATTGCCATGAGTTAAATTTACATCAACATATGTAATAAATTGTGGCGGGCTTTGTGGTTTTTTGGGCAGTGGGGGGGGGAACCATACTTATGTCGCATCAAGTTTGGAAGCTTTCGCTTGTGGACGATAGTCCACGATCCTTGCTTTTAAGACATCTCTCGTATTCAAAAAATAAATAGAACCGAGAAATCCCGAAGCCTGTCTAGTTCAATTTCAAATAGGCAATCAGTTCGAGCAATTGGTCATTGCCAAACAGCCACTTTTGAGTCTGGGGTAGGCAGGCCAGACGTCCCACACACCTCAAAATGGCCTCCTACCAAATCTCATTGCCAGGGCGGAAACTTCCTTCAGCAAAATGGAGGCCCAAATGACAGCGTCCGGAGAGCCCAGTTTGGTTCAAAGGCCACCAGTTGCTAAACCCAGCATCTGTCTCCCTTTCTTTCTTCCTCTCTCTCTCTCTCTCTCTCTCTCTCTCTCTCTCTCTCTGCCACCATTTCACGCAGGGAGTGGACAGGAGCACTAGCATTGCTACATCAGGGTGGTCTTAGAATGGCAAGTGAGGAAGCTACTTTAATAAAGTACAGTGGCGCCCCCTACCAAATGATCTGGGAACGTCAGCTTCGAAAATTAATCGTCTCCTTGCAATCCAGGAAGCACCGTCCAGAGGTTTGATCGTAGAACAACTGGTCATCTAGCCCCATGCACTATTCATATAACTTCCATAAACGAATTCATTAAATTCCATTGTAAATGTTGCTCTTTTCTTACAGTTGATGTTTAAATTGTGCGCTGCACAATGCACAGGCAAATATGCAGTCATGAGGTTGCCCGTAGGCAACAGAAATACTTGTTTCGGCCTTCACAATATATGTTAAAATGTTTGTTTGTTTGTTTGTTGAATTTATATACCGCCCTATACCCAGAGATCTAAGGGCAGTTCACATAAAAAATATCCCAGGATATAAAATAAAAACAAAAGCAATAACCCAATAATACCCATCCCAAATGAGTCACATTTTAAAAGGGTATGGGATGTTGATCAGGTCAAACAAAGGCCTGGTTAAAAAGGAACGCTTTTGCCTGGTCTCCTAAAGGTGTATAATGAAGGCGCCTGGCAAACTTCCCTGGGAAGAGCCACTGCACAGAAGGCCCGTTCTCGTGTTGCCACCCTCCGGACTTCTCGAAATGTTCCAAAATGTTGCAAAGGTCAGCCTTAATTAGGGGAAGAAATATGACTGAAATGTCCCATCTAGGTCATGGTTATCCTGCCACACCCTAGAGGGATTCCAGGCCCCCTCTGCAGGGCCAGGCTGAAGATGGTGCAGTCAAATAGCAAGAGAAAATGATAGGTTGGGGACCCATACGAACATATTTAAAAAACATAATAAATCATCAAACTTTTTTTTAAAAAAACTCCCTATACAGGGCTGCCTTCAGATGTCTTCTAAAGTTTGTATAGTTACTTGTCTCGTTGGCTCGGGGGTCAGATAACTCCATACCCTCCAACATTTCTCCGATTAAAACAGGGACATCCTAAGGAAAAGCGGGTCATTCTGATATCAAATCAGAAACCAGGATGATGAAGAAGAAGAGTTTGGATTTGATATCCCGCTTTATCACTACCCGAAGGAGCCTCAAAGCGGCTAACAATCTCCTTTCCCTTCTTCCCCCACAACAAACACTCTGTGAGGTGCGTGGGGCTGAGAGACTTCAGAGAAGTGTGACTAGCCCAAGGTCACCCAGCAGCTGCATGTGGCGGAGCAGAGATGCGAACCCGGTTCACCAGATTACGAGTCCACTGCTTTTAACCACTACACCACACTGACTCTCGATTGCTTCTGCTCTTGGGAAACAGGGACACTTGAAGTGTTTGCTGTCCTCTGTCACGTCTGGTACATCCCTATCCCAGACGGGTTAAGGCAGGTATGGAGAGGACAACAATGTGGGACACCCCACCCCAAAAAGCCCACAACCTCAAGAAAGCATGAAAGAGCAAAGAAGGTTGGAGTCTGTAAGTGACATGGAGAGAGAGGTTTTATTGAACCAAGTCTGAGGACAGGAAGGGAAGTAATATAGGAACAGGAAAGGGTAAAGGGCTAGTGCAAAGGTGGGAGGCTCTAAATAGACTTGGCCCCTGTGAGACTGGTGGTTTTTTTTCCAATGCAATGCCAGGAGCTTAGCAGAGTTGCAACCCAGGTTTTGAAAGGCCTGCAGTTCAATGGGCGAAAACATGTTAATTTCAGTTTCTCATTTTTCCTCACCCATTCCCACCACCCTTCTGAGTAATACCCCTCCCCACTCCCTCACTATATTTAAGGGTCTGGTGACTTCCGTTTCAGTGTATCTGAAGAAGTGTGCATGCACACAGAAGCTCATACCAAGAACAAACATAGTTGGTCCCTAAGGTGCTACTGGAAGGAATTTTTTAGTTTATTTTGTTTTCATTTTTCCTAAATTAGTTCTTCACATTTCCACATCGATTTGCGAATATTTCGCTTGAAGGCCTCCTGAAAATTCACCATCGTTCTAGTGTGAATTTATCCTAATATACCTTTTTTTTCCTATGCAGTTTTGCTGACTAGATTTTTGCAAGCATTTTTCTAAGGCATTTTCACCAGGCATACGCATTTTGCCCTGGTAAACGCATTTTGGGGGGGCAAATATTACTCAGCTGGGGAACTGCACCACAAAACCTGGAGAAGTGCAAATTCCAGCATTCCAGGATTTTATAGTGGCAGGAGCAGCAAAGATTTTTACTCTGCTTTTCAACTAAAAGGGCCCACAAAACAAGGTACAAAGATAAATTAAAACTTAAGAAGAGCCTGCCAACCAGTGGGGAACCCACAAAAGTTACAGTCACCCCTACTGTGGCTTCCAGCAAGTGACAGATTTACGTATAAGCTAAGCAAGCTATAGCTTAGGGCCCCACTTTCTTGGGGGCCCCCCAAAAAATTAAAGTGAAAAAACTGGGTGTACACTTCAAAAAAAAAAGATAAAAAACAAATAAAATAAAACCTACATACAGCAACAGTGTTTTGTGTTGCATAGGCTCCTATGATGTAACTAATGGGCCCCACCTGCTAGCCTGCTCCCTAAAGTATCACTGGTTTTCTCATTTCTATATATAGGGTGCCTACATTCTGCATGGACTGGTTGCATGGCAACATGTGCAAATGACTTTAGATACCAATTAGGTCCATAAATTACCATATAGCATATATTCGACACACAAAAACAGCGGCAATTTGTTGTAGACAAAGGACAGCTGGACATATAAAGGGCCCCGTTACCTTCAGTAGCTTTGGGCCTCATCAAACCTTAATCCGGCCCTGCTTCCAGCAACTGGTATACAGAATGATTCCTGCCTCTGACTCTGGAGACAGAGCCTAGACATCATAGCTGCTAGACACTGATCTAGCCTTCTCCTCTATGAGCTTGTCCAATCTGCTTTTGAAACCCTGATCTCAGACTTGCAATGAAATGAAATAAAAAACACCCTTGGCCTGATCCAGCAGGCTCTTCTTGTGCTATTCCCCAAAAGGTGAGAAACTGCACTGTAAATTGAGAGGTTATATTTTATTTGGAGCAACATCGCTGAATCTCCCAGCAGAAAATCGCAATGGATGCTTATTGAGCAGCATCTGACTGGTAACGTGCACTTCCTGAGATTTTTGTTTTTAAGTCTGCATGCACAGCTACAGAAATACCTGAGCACTTGTAGTGGGATCTACACACGGTGGAAAAAACGCTATAAATAAGTCAGAAATTAAATCATCATAACAAAATGGAAGTAATAATAATAATAATAATTTATTTATTTATTTATTTATTTATTTATTTATTTATTTATACCCCAGCCACTCTGGGCGGCTTCCAACAAAATATTAAAATACAATAGACCGTCAAACATTAAAAGCTTCCCTAAACAGGGCTACCTTCAGATGTCTTCTAAACGTCTGGTACAGTGTACGTCAGGTTACAGACGCTTCAGGTTACAGACTCCGCTAACCCAGAAATAGTACCTCGAGTTAAGAACTTTGCTTCAGGGTGAGAACAGAAATTGTGCGGCGGCAGCAGGAGACCCCATTAGCTAAAGTGGTACCTCAGGTTAAGAACGGTTTCAGGTTAAGAACGGACCTCCAGAACAAATTAAGTTCTTAACCCGAGGTACCACTGTAGTTGTGTTTCTCTTTGAGAAAATCACAAAGAATATTTATTTGCTCTCCGGCACCACCCAGTGTTACATGTTTATGGTGCACTGTTGTTGTTTTTTTACTAATGTACATAGCTGAGTGGAGGGTAGGCAAGGAATGATGGAGGGGAGGAACAGATACATTCTACCAAGTTTTGCCCAGAATAGCAACGAATGACCACGAAACACACACAGAGGAATGTTTGGAAGCAAATGTACCAAATATGAAGACAGGAAAAACTGGATGCAAATGACCCTTTTGTGTTTGGAGGTCTCCTCTTGGAAGTACCCAGAGCCTCTGATTTATTTCCTTCTTATTTCCTTTTAACATCTGCTCGGGACTTTGGACTAAAAAAGGAATATTTCATGCCGCCCCTTTTGCTCAGGTGCTGCAAGGAGCGCGGTCTCGCTGCCCAGAGGGCTTTGCACAATCAACATTGGAAGGGACAAGCGTGGGCTATGGAGGGGAAGAGGTCAGAGGCTGGCAAATGAGCAGCAGCGATTGGGTCGGGAAGCAATGCTTCATTCCCAGGCAAAGCTGTCCAAGCCACTTGGACCCTTTTCGTCTGAGCTTGTGAGTTGCACGAGGTCTGCACGACAAAAGGCCCACAGGCTGAGTGCAGGGCCCTGTGTTGAAAGAGACTTCCCCCTGCATATCTGTTGCAACATATTCACACCCTCCAACATTTCTCTGATGAAAACAGGGATGTCCTATTCTTTGATTGCCCCAGCGACTTTGGGCAGCTTTCAACATATGTAAAAACATAATAATACATTTGAAAACTTCCCTATACAGGGCTGCCTTCAGATGTCTTCTAAAGGTTGTATAGTCAGGGGCGTTGCAAGAGTGGGGTGCTGTCCACCCTGGGTGTCATGCCTGGGGGTGTGTATGAGAAAATACCCCCTGGGCGAATTTCCGTGATTGGCGCGATCGCCGTCGTGAAAATCCAACTGCTGATCGTGCAAATACACCCGGCGACCAGCCTGGCACCCCCCGGTGGATGGTGCTCACGACCCCGGCAGGGCGGTTGTACGCGGTCAACCGTTGGAGTTTAAGGTAAACAACTCTGGGCAACCTTCCCTTTAAAAAGCTCAACAACTCTGGGCAACGTTCCCAAAAATTGCAATGTGAGGGGGTGACAAAATCACACCGGGTACCACCTGACCTTGCTACGCCTGTGTATAGTCACTTATCTCCTTGGCTGGGGGGTCACATAACTCTGTACCCTCCAGCATTATTCCAATGAACATAGGAATGTCCTAAGGAAAAGCGAAGACTGGTCGCCGAAGAATTGATGCTTTTGAATTATGGTGCTGGAGGAGACTCGAGAGTCCCATGGACTGCAAGATGATCAAACTTATCCATTCTTAAAGAAATCAGCCCTGAGTGCTCACTGGAAGGGCAGATCCTGAAGTTGAGGCTCCAATACTTTGGCCACCTCATGAGGAGAGAAGACTCCCTGGAAAAGACCCTGATGTTGGGAAAGATGGGGGGCACAAGGAGAAGGGGACGACAGAGGATGAGATGGTTGGACAGTGTTCTCGAAGCGACTGGCATGAGTTTGGCCAAACTGCGGGAGGCCGTGGAGGATAGGGGTGCCTGGCGTGCTCTGGTCCATGGGGTCACGAAGAGTCGGACACGACTGAACAACTCAACAACAAAGGAAAAGCGGGACATTTCGGGATCAAATCAGAAACCAGGACAGTTTCTGTAAATCTGGGACTGTCCCTGAAAAATAGGGGCACTTGGAGGGCCTGCACTATACACAAGTAGCCCTTAAATTGATCTGAGCCGCAGACCTTGGGCCACAGTCACTGTTCCCAACCCCCGGTCCATGCCACTAACCACTAGGCCACTCAAGAAACCACAGGCTTATGCTCTGATACCAGTGCCCTGCCTTTTAAAACCTTAGGATTAATTTTGCAACTTGGGAGCAAGTTTGCAATGGGAACGGGGAGGGAATCTGCTACAATCCAAGATCCTGCCCTCCTCATTAATGATCAGTGGTGCATTATTGATTCATCATTGGGCAAATCAGAGTCATTTACGGGCCTGAGAAAAGAAACCCGGCAAATATAGACAAAATATCCGAGTGGCAGGGGAGGACATATGTAGCTTGGTGGAGCCACCTGGTGGCAATTTTGACAAACAGCGAGTGCTGTTAATTTGCGGCTGCTCCCTGATTCACAAACACCTGTTTCAAAGGGAACAGAGGCTTCGTTAGGATTGGGGAGGAGGAAAGATGATGTGGTGAAGTTTGTGTCTAGTCATGGAAAGCGGTCCTGAGACTGCTGAAGTCATGAGTTCGAATCCCACCCTTCCCAATCACGGGAGACGATAGTATCCTGCTACCATCGTTCATGGGTGAAAGTCGAAGGTTCAATTTTCAATCAAAAGCATTTCAGGTTGCAGTGTGTGCTAGAAGCAGAGGCAACTCAATTTGTTGCCAGAAGTGGAGCACCAAATTGTGCCAGGGGCTGAAGGGAATTGCGGTCAAAAACATCCGAAGGGTGGCAGATCAGGGAAGGCTAGAGTAGACAATTCCAGGCTAGGTGAACACCTGATCTGACCTGAACACAAATCAGCTACATCTGTACTTTACATATTGGTCTGGTGCCAAAGGATGGCAAGACTGGGTGTGTGTCAGGTCTCTAAGCCTAGCAATGGAATTCCCACTCTGAAAATGCAGCCGTTTGTTTACCCTCTTCATAGAGAGGATTAAAGAAGACCTAGAAATATCGCTTAGGGTGGATGGGGAGGGCCCAATGTGGACAATGGATCTGGAGGGGAGAGGAAGTTCTGGAGACAGCTCTGTTTGCAGGTGTACCGATTAAGGCAGGAGGTGATAAGATTCAGCAAAATCCCCAAAACAATTGGGAATTATAGGGACAGAAGCACCTAGATTGTATAGAAATTTATTTGTGTATGCTACTACAGCAGCAAGAATGCTACTTGCCCAAAAGTGGACAGAAGCAGAAATCCCTGCAAAGGAAGAATGGATACAAAAACTAGTGGAATAGGCAGAAATGGCAAAATTTACAGGAAGAATACGAAATCAAGATATCAAACGTTTTTTTATAAAAAAAATGGAAATGGACTATTGAGTATTTACAGATAAATTGTAAACAGATGAAAACATTAGCAGGATTATTGTAATAACTTGCAGTAAATTATTAAATGAGCAAGTGAAATGAATTTGGATATGCAGAATATATTAAATTAAAAATAAAAATTAAGGAACCGCAGAAAGAGGTGGAAGGAAGTCAGATTTTGAAATGTTAAATTGATTGTAAAACTAATGAAATGTATAGACTTGAAAAGCATAAATGAAAACTAAAAAGAAAAAAAAGATTCAGCAAAATCCAAAATGCTAGTTGCTGATGCCTTTGTAAAATATGGGTATGCCATGGTTGAACTTGGGATGCTGTGCATGGTTCCTATTGGCCTGTCTCAAGATGGGCATACAGTGGTACCTTGGTTCTCAAACTTAAACCATTCTGGAAGTCCATTCCAAAACCAAAACGTTCCAAAACCAAGGTGTACTTTCCACACCCATCAGCCAATCACCCATTCCCACCACCCTTCTGAGTAATACCCCTCCTCACTCTCTCACTATATATAAGGGTCTGGTGACTTCTGTTTCAGTGTATCTGAATAGGTGTGCATGCACACGAAAGCTCATACCAAGAACAAACTTAGTTGGTCTCTAAGGTGCTACTGGAAGGATTTTTTTTAATTTTTATTTTTTTTTATTTATTTTTCCCCCATAGAAAGTAATGCAAAATGGATTAATCCATTCCAGACTTTTAAAAACAACCCCTAAAACAGCAATTTAACATGAATTTTACTATCTAATGAGACCATGGATCCATAAAATGAAAGTGATAATGTACTGTACTATACAATAAATAAGACAGTATTGTAATGTAATGATAAAAATTAAAATTAAATTATTTTTTTTACCTGCACTGATGTTAGTCTTTGTTTGGCTGGGGAGCTTTTATCCATTTCCACAGTCACACAATCAGTCGATCAGTAGCTGAACTGGGTTCCACACAGTCACAAGAACAAATCAACCAAAAAAGCCTCAAAAACAAAAACGCAAAATAAATAGCAAAAACAAAAGCACCAAACTTTATCCATTCCGGAAGTCCTTTTGACTTCCGAAATGTCCGAAAACCAAGGCGCAGCTTTGCAATTGTACAGGTGCCCCGGAAACAATAGCCATAGCTGTCAACTTTTCCCTTTTCTTGTGAGGAATCCTATTCGGAATAAAGGAATTTCCCTTTTACAAAGGGAAAAGTTGACAGCTATGACAATAGCCGACAACTGCATTGGTCGTTCGGCTTCCGAAAAAGTTCGAAAACCAGAACACTTACTTCCGGGTTTGAGAACCAAGACGTTTGAGTACCAAGGTACCACTCTAAAGCATTGCAGGAAACACACAATCTTAAGAGGAGCCTTGCTAGATTCAGTCCATCGTTCTGTTCTCACAGCACTAAACTGTGGGAAGCCTGTAAAGCAGGTCACTGATGAATGTCCTCAAATCTGGGAGGGCTGCAGCCCCTTCACTGCAAAGACAAGACTGCAATGTATGAAGCTATTTAGTTTAGAAATGAGGTAAGGTGTGATTAGAGGCTCACAAGATTATTCATGGTGCAGAGAAAGTTAGATAGGGAGAGGTTTTCCCCTCCCTCTCTCATAGCAGTAGACCACTGGGGTCATCTCATGATGAGAAATGGTCCAGCCGAAATCCCTCTTCTCAGCTCACCACTATCCTCACCGTGGGTGCTGGTATTGGCAGTGGTGATCATTGGCACCCTGCGATTGAACTGCAGCAGAATCCCTCTCAAAAGATGGTGAAGAAAAGAGAAGACGTACATACCCAGTCTAAATTCATTTGGGGTGGGGAAGTAGGAAGAAAAATTGTGCCCCTTCCATATTTCAGGGGAAAGGCGATTTCCCGAGCCACATTCAAGATGTCAAGTTGTTTGTTTGTTTTTATGATTCTTGCTTTAATGCCTTTTAAAATGGTGATTAAAATAGGAAAAGGGTTTTCAGGCAAAACGCGATGCGGTTTGGTTGCTGAAGGTATTCTGCCAGGAGACTGAACTGATTAGTAAGTGCTCTAGTTGTGGGTAAAGATGGGGTTCTCCGTTCTCAGGGGAACATCATTAGAAATGGTTGTCACCTTCATTAAGATGCTGGTACCAAGGTCAGAGCAAATGGGAGAACCTAACTTGGAACAGGCACCGTTCAGAGGTAAAATGGAGGTACCTCTGGCAAGACCAGGATTTGAAGATAGGCTTCTGATGAGAGGTCTATCAAGACTTTGACAGCTCAGGGCTTGGAGAACTCCCCGGCTGCTGCTGCCACCATCATCATCATTTCAGGTTCTTGGAGCTGAGGCCTACTCTCCAGTTCTCATATTTCTTCCAAACAGAGAAAGTAGGCACGATCACTCTTGCAATTAAACTTATTTTGTCTAGTAGATGCTTTACCACTGATGGGGTGGTTTTTTCCTTCCTGTCGCAATTATAGGATTGTCAAGCTGGAAGGGACGGTCATTGAGTCCAACCTCCCGCAATGCAGGAATCTTTTGCCCAACTTGGGACTCAAACTCACAACCCTGAGGTTGAGAGTCTTATGCTCTACCAACTGAGCTACATATGTGGGTGAGAATTCAATGGAGGAGCTTTTGAGGTGGTTTGCACCAGCATGTGGAAGTCAATTCTACACATGGCCAAAGTACTGGTTCTTCCCACTGATGGGTTCTTAGGCTGTGTGTGTGTGTGTGTAGGAGACGCTCTCTGTCTTAGGGTTTTTATGTTGTAAACTGTCCTGTCATGCTCAGATGATGAGCACTATAGAAATTATTATTAAAAAAAAAAATACACTGCCTGCCTGTCGTCTCCAAAGGCAGAGGGTTTAGCCAGCCCCCTTAGGAAGGTCTGGAGTGGAAGATTTGCATGGATTCAGCAATACTTGGCATTTCTGTGGTGCTTCCAAGGGTACAAAGAGCTTCACATGCATCATCTGGCTGTAATTGTTTACAACAGCCCTTTCGGGTAGTCACTATAACTATGCCCCAAGTAAGGGGACTGAGGCTACGAGAAAATCCCTTGCCTAAGGCCACTTAGTGAATTAATTAGTGATTCAAACCGGGCACTTCCTGATTTACAGTTTAGCATCTTAGCCACTAGGCTACACCAGCTGCAGGAAAAACTAGGAGGTGGTATGCAGGACTTGGGGCGCTTTTGTGGGGATGAGATGGCGTGGCCTGCCGCACTTTCTTTACTGTCAAGAAGCACTAATAGGGATTCCCCGAAGAATTTATCCCCTTCCACAAGGCAAGGTGGCAGGGCTCGATCTGCACCCACGTTCAGCTAAGCTGCAGTTTACCAATTAAGGAGGCCACTTTTGCCACCCTATCTCAGCTCAGGAGATCTCGGTTAAGGACATCCTGAGCTGATAAAACAGGGGGGGAAATTGGCCAAAACAGATTGGCCCGGGCATTTTTGGGAGCCAAGCTCCTGCTCTTTTCTCCTAACCTTCTCTAAGTCTTCTGGGAAGCGTATGGTCCAAAGATGACTGGGGGAAGGGATCTCAGTAGCCCCTCTGGGATGGGAGTGTGACATGAGCTCTAACACCCTTCTGACCTGGGTTGGCTGTGATGGGAAATAATCCCACTTGAGACTACAGCTGCTAGAATCTGATATAATGGCCTGCTTTCCCTTGGGCACCACCCCCCTACAAATCCTCGCTGACAAAATCTGAAAGCTCTGCCCTTCTTCTCAGTTTTTGATGGAGCGTAAGAGCTCATGTACTCACTGTCCCAAGGCCCCAGTGGTAAGGGACAGCGTACAAGCAGAGGGGAGGAGAGGGAACAGGATCCTCTGTGGGGCAATACTACACCACACCTTCCCCCAGGACCCTGCTTTCCAGCGAAAGGGCTGCACAGGTTGCCTGTGTGCATTTGTAGGGGTGTTCTTTTGTGCTTCCCCGCTCCCCTGCTCCCAGCAGAGAACTTCCCTCACCTTCTTGTATTATCCAGGGGCTGATGGGAGTCGTAGTCCAAAATATCTGGAGGGCACCAGGTTGGCAAAGGCTGATTCAGGTAGCAGAGCCTTTAAAGGAGGGGAGAAGCTGCTTCAAAGGCAATGTCTTTAAGACAATCTCCGCTCTCCCAAAGGGAGCATGAGACTGCCTTAAAGCAGCTGCCTTTGCAAGTCTCCCTGCATTCTGCCCCCCCCCGCCCCCCGTTACACCTCCAACATTGGGGTTTAATGGGGAAACTTGCGAAGCCACACAGGGGATTTTGGCCAGTGGGTGATACAACAGTGATGCCAATACGACTGGCAGGTGGGCAGGCTTGATGTCAGGTTACAGCCAAATAGCCCACAGCTGCAGCTGTCTGACTGGGACGGCAGCCGAGAGCTGAGAGAGCAGGTTGTCATGGAAACAGCAGGAGATAAGACTGAGGGAAGAGCTCAGTCCAGGGCTAGTCCGTATCTCTCTGAAAGCAGTTTGTCAGAGCCTTTACCGGCTCCTCTTACCTCGGAGGAAAGCAGGATGGGTGGGGTGCAAGAGAAAAGGAAGTTGTCGTCGAAGAGGAGGCGGAAGAGGTTGGCGGAAGAGGTTGGTGTTCTCGCAAGGTTTTAAAGGGAAGAGGAACCACCCTGAAGTTTCAGATGAGTCATCAACAGAGTAGCCAGAGGTCGTGAGAGCAGGGAGCTCCACTCTAGAGGCTTGGTTGTTTTCTTTGTTTTCTTTAAATAAACTCAACTTCACTGAGTTAACATGTACGCGTCTTGCTGCTGCTACACTGGCCCACCTAATCAATTTTGGCCCAGCCAGCCAATCCTGATAAGGATCTGGCCTTCAGATCCAATGTCCTAAGGAACATTGTAAGATAGCAACAGGGTGGGGAGGAGAGAGAGAATCAGGTTTGAGTGTCTAGGAAACTTTTAGTTTTTGTCTCTCTAATGATGCAACTATAGAACCCAGTGTGACTTGCAGCAGAATACTGCTGGGGTATGTAAGTGGCCACATTTTCTGGGATGCTGGCACAAGCGTCATTTAGTCCACTGTTTCCCAACTGGGGGCTATATTCCCCCCTCCTGGGAGGGGTGTCCCAGCATATTCCAAGGGGGGCACTGGTGAAAATTATGTAAATAGCTGGCTATCTGTTTGGCCAATCACAAGCAGTTAAGGGGGCAGGCCACCAGGGGGCAGGCTAGCATTTCTTTTTGCCACGGGAGCTCACCCTGTCGGCAGGGATTCGAACCAACCTTCTGATCGGCAAGCCCTAGGCTCAGTGGTTTAGACCACAGCGCCACCTGCGTCCCATTCAGTGGGCCTTACTCCCAGGTAAAGGTGTGAGGGGCTATAGTGTTTTATCTAGGCAACCAGGGCTTCTTTGGATGACAAGATCTTTTTGCATCACGTCAGTGAGGACCACTTGCTTTTTAAAATTCTCCCATATATACAGCACTCCCTGTGCGCCTTTTGTAGATCCTCCAAGTGTCCCTATTTTCCAGGAACAGTCCCGGATTTACTGAAGTCGTCCCAGTTTCTGATTTGATCCCAAAATATCCTGCTTTTCCTTGACATCCCTGTTTTCATTGGAGCAATGGGGAGGGTACGGAGGTATCCAACCCTTGAGCCATCTGAAGGGAGCACTGTATAGCGAATATATTTTAATGCTTAATGTTCTATTATTTTTTATGTATGTTGGCAAACCAGTCAGATGGGCAGGGTATAAATAGTTAATTATTCTTAAGGAATAGGACGCCCCTATTGTCATCCAAGAAATGTTCGAGGGTATGCTTTTGGACTCTTATCTATAGGTTTCCCCCTCTGTGTCAAATAACCGGGGCCAAATAAGTGTTGTTTACTTTTTATAATACATGGAAGATGGATCTCCCTTGGGAGGTTCTGAACTCTCCTTCCTTGGAGGTTTCCAAGCAGAGGTTGGATGGTCATCTGTAATGGATGCTTATGGGGAGGGTTCTACGTTGCAGTGGGTTGCACTAGAAAGATGACCCTTGGGGTCCCTTCCAACTCTATGATTCATTATGTTCTTATCATCTTATGTAATTCTATTTTGTATAAATTATAAAAATTATAAATAAAACAAGTTCTATTTACAAACAAAACATTTAAATAGCTACCATTCAACCAGTAGGATGGGGTGGGGTCCACAGGAAGGTAACAAGGTTGGAATGGGGTCAGTTGGGAAAAGGTTGGGAAATACTGATCTAGTCCAACCCACTGCGACTCAATCATCTTTTGCCTAACATGGGGCTCAAACTCACAACTGAGATTAAATCTCATGCTGTGCCGACTGAGCTATCCCATCGGCAAAGGCTTGCTCAGACCAGGGACTAGGTTGGATTACAACTCTCATCATCTCTGCCCTTGCCCCAGGCTGATGGAAGTTGCATCTCAACTAGAGAGCAACAGGTCTCCCTGACCCTGTTACAGAGGGAAGTCTGTGACTTGCCAACTTGGAGGAAGACCAGAAGCTCGGGCCCTTCTGCAGCTCTGTGGTCTCATGGCCAAATCCTGGTGGCACTTCATGCATCTGAAGAAATGGGCTCAGCTCTCTACTCTGTGAAAGCTCATGCCATAATTTTTTTCTTGAAGGTGCTGATGTTTGTGTTATTCCTTGCCTCTGTTCTGCCTTAACACACTTAGGACCAATGTCAGCGGCTAGCATCCTTAGGCAGCTGACAGGGCCCACAGCTGTTCCTGCCTAATGGAATCAGGTGGGATAAAGGAAAAGGAGTAGAAGCCTCTGAAAAACTCAAATTACGACAGGCATACATCCAAGTTGTTTGCGCAAGACATAAGCTGTGGGATCTCCTCCCAGAAGCAGAGGAAGTGGGTGGGAGTTGTCAGTCTTCATGTTAAATACTGAATACAACTCTGCAGGATTTTGGTAATGATTTATAGGTCTAGAACAGTTTTGGAGTATGGAAAATACCAAACCAAACACTAACATGATTAAATTTGTTGACTAAAAAGGAGTGGGAGGGGAGGATCTGGGGCCTAAAGAGGGTGATACCAGGGGATAGTATGAAGGTTTGATTTTGAGGCTGCTAAGCATGTCTGGGTCTGGTCACCATATACACCACCTTGGAAATTCCATGCTAGAAGGCAAGATACAAATGCAAGAAAATCAAGAGAGATACCCCTGCTCAAAGTAAAAGGACAAAAAAAAAGATTGTTCTCAAGATTACAGATAGGTAATCCTTGACAGTGGGAAAATCTCCTGAGTTCCCTACTGTGAGCTGATTATTTGGGGAGTGTTCCCAAGAACTCCAGTTCCAGTTGAAACGCCGCCTTCAGCATTACATAAACAGCAGAAGGCAGAAAAACCTGGTGCGCTGGGCTATTGCCAGTTCAATTTCTTTGGCTGATGGCCCACATCTAGGGTAGATGGCCAAGGCATTTAGCAGAGAATCTTCAGTATCACTGTATTCTGCCTTCCCTGGTAGCATCCAGCCCCTTGGAATTTGGATAGCCAAGCCCGATAGCTGTACTTGCCTATTCTACATTAACAGATGATTTTTAATGTATCAAGATAGGAGCCTGTGGCCAGTATCTGGATCCTCTGTATTCTAGTCTGCATCGTCAAGCAGTAGCAATGGGTCAGTGCATCTTACAAGTTAACCAGAAGGCTGATGGTTGAAGCCCACCCAGGGATGGCTGTGGGCAGGATTCCTGCATTGCCCGGGGGGGGGGGGGAGTTGAACTAGATGGCCCTCTGGTTGCCTTTCAACTCTATGATTCTACGGCTTCTATGACCAGGTCCTCAGCAAGACTGACTCACCTAATATTTGTCAACTTGGCCAAAGATCACTAGGGTTATGCAGGGGCTCTTGGCTTCCTAAAGAGGATCCCCCTCCCATCATCTCTCACAACTTCTCACTAATAAAGAATGGAGGAAGTCACTCTGTAAATGTCCTTGCTCATCCTCCCCTTGCTCTTGGGATAGGCCCATCTGTTGTGTGGAAGGGTATAGGCCCTGCCCCCTTGCCAAACTAGTCACGTCAGTGACTCTTGGGTGGCCAGGAACTCCCTCTGGCAGCAGGCATACCAGCCTAACTGCCTTTCCTTGTTGGACAGGGAACAAGGTTTAATCACTACATCACCGATTGTAAGCCAGGACTCTTGTGTCTCAGCCTCTGATCCTGGTAAAACTGAAATATGAAGCCAAGCAGTTGCAAATACTATTCTTTATTGACATTTGCAAATACAATACATTAAGAATCATTTGTCAAAAAAGTCTTTTTATATAAAAAATACAACTTTTTAAATTACATGTTTCTGGCCTCTGGCCCTCCCACTGCAGTCAAGCAGTGTCCTCAGCTCAGAAATTTAACCAGAACGGGCCACACCACCTTTTTTTGAACCCTATTATTTATATTATGTACAAATAGCCACAGAACTGACAAGTTCCTCCCCAAAATGACTGAAGTTTCCACTTTTATAATCATTGGCTCTACTGCCACGGGACTTGGATGTATACTTAAGAATGGAAGCCCACCCCCAGGTTCAGATTTGAAGGGAAATAGGTTATTTCTCTTTTTCCAGGAAAGTTGGCAACATAGCATGCCCTGCTACTGGCCTTAAGAGGTGTACCTGCAACTCTGCAAAATGAGGATGCTCTTCACCTCTGCAAAAGAGGTCAAAAACACACGTACTGGTAGTGAGCATGATGCACATACCAACTTATTCCAAAAAGGTTTCAAAGCCCCTTTTTTGCTTCATCATCAGGACTAAATGGCTCTCCAAAAGCTGTCCCTTTCACTTCAAAATGAGGAATCCATGCTGAGTGGGTGCCTCTAGCCAAGCCCTACTTACACCTGAATGTCAATTAAGACCATTCCCAGTTGCTCTTTCAAAGCTTTAACCTATGCAAGAGCAGCTGTGGCACAATTCTAACTCCCTGAAGTCCCATCGCTGTCAAGATCCAGCCCTGCCCCGCGACGGGACAAAGGTTCCTTTGCTAAAAAGAAATTTCCTTCCTGAAGTCTACATCCAATTCAGGTAAGCCATGTGGTAATCGGGGAGTAAAAATGAAGTGCCCTGTGAGGAGAAGAAGAAAAAGATTAAGTGACAACCAGGATGGATGCAAACTCCATACGCATTTATCTGTTGTCATCCAGGCACCAGGAGGGCTGGTCCCCCCTCCACCCCCCAGAGATCCTTTGGGACTCTGTTAATTTGCTGACACCTGTGGGATTTATGCTGCTGATACTCTTCTATTTTGGTTATTTTTTCTGGTTCAAGGGCTTTAAGAAAACCAATCTCATCTTTCACATTTTTAATTTCTGCCAAAAACGTTTAAATAATATATATATATATGGAGGACCCAAGTCTTGCTGAAAAGGAGCAGCAATATCAGTGGTGGCAAGCCTGTGGCACTACAAATGTTGTTGGACTCCATCAGTCCCAGCCAGGATGGCCAATGGTCAGGGAGGAAGATGAGAGTTACAGTCCAGCAACATCTAGAGGGCCCCAGGCTTCCCACCTCGTCCTACACCAGTCAGTCAAAAGAGGACCTTAGTCAACATATTCTGGGAAACTGAACAAGTCACAAAATTAGGACAAAAGCATATTGTTGCAGTGTGATTCAGTATCACTTGTGAAAATAGTTCAACTGCAGAACATCTGAAATTGTCCTGGCAGAAAAATTGGCTTCTTAGTTAAAAGCAAACCTAAACTATTTGATTTTTATATATTGATTTTTACATTTCTGTGTGTGTGTGTGTGTGTGTGTGTGTATACAGTGGTACCTCTGGTTGCGCACTCAATTCGTTCCGGAGCGTGCACAACCTGGAGTATGACTGTATACACATACATACATTTTATGTTGTATGCAAATCAGGGACATTTCCCCAAAACTTCAGTATGATGAAGTATACAGAAAGAGTTTCCTACATACATGCTTACCTACAGATGAAGAAGAAAAATATGCTAAACACATTACCTTCTGTTAGTAATTACAGGATGTAACTATTTTGGTTTTGTAGTTTGGAAATATAACTGTTCAACTGCCTTGAGCTAGTCTCTTTCTTAAATTTATTGAAGCACTGGACATCTCATGTAATCCAACACCCAGACAAAAAGCCCCTAACGCCACTCGCAAAATTAATCTTCTGTGCTGAGCCAATGGAGCAAGATGACAGCTGGCAAGTAGGGGGAAATGCTAAGTTTTCAGAGAGTGTGAAGACAACAGATACTATTGCAAGCCAAAGTGGAGGGAACATACCTAAATTTCCTAGTAGCTAAAGTTACCAGGCCTGGGGAATAACATTTTCCAGTAACAGACGGCGACCCTCCTCATAATCATCTTCATCCACATTGACTAGCAGTCGGATAGCCTCCTGGCCCACGGCCTCTTTGAGAGAGTCTGTGATGAAAACTCCTTTCAGTGCCTCTAGCAGTGAGCCATTCATATAGTCGCTCCAGAAGGCATCAAGATAGGACAACTCTGAGAACTTGATGTCACAGATTATTGAGCCCAGGTCACGGGATTTGAGGATGGTGTTGGATTGCCCAAAGACATCAAACTGCCGCTCCAGATGGTTCTGCTTGTTTGACATCACATTCTGACGCAAGACAGGGTCATGCTCACAGTATTCTGCACGAACACGGAGCCGGATGTCTGAGCAAGACACACAGAACAGAGAGAGAGAGAGAGAGAGAGAGGGAGGGGAAAGGAAGAGAAAGAGCGGCATTAGAGCTGGAGGTCGCAAACAGAGCACGCAGACAAACAAACAGGTCATGCAACAGTATTCCAGGGTAGGGCTGTTCAACAGCCATGAGTAGGTGCTGAACATCAATACCAACCAAGCTGAAGATGCAGGCCACCTAAGACTCCTGAAGAGTTCAGGTTCCTTAAGATGGTCAGTCCCAGCAAGGGGTGTTCACTCTCGTTTTTGAAGTCTACCTTTGGCACAAAGTTACAGCTGAACTCCAATAATCAGTTACTAAAAACATCTCAATTCTCACCCCAGAAACATTTCTCTAGTATTTCCCCCCCCCCCCCACACACACACTAAATCCTTCCTGTTGAGCTATCTGCACCAATACTGAAAAGTCATCCACAACAGCAAATTCTTCAAAAGGCTTCCCACCATTTTCAATCCAAAATCTTAGAAATAATTTTTCCAAGTTAATATAGCTTGCTGTTATGTGACGGTATTATCAAACTGGACCACTGCTTTATTAAGCGCCATGAGCCATTCTTGACTTGGAAGGGAAACGACTTGGCGATCATGAACTAAAGCTAACTACCGACAGCCAGCAGGACTCTTTGCCAGGAAAAACTTAAAATTTGAGCTAATTAAGTTCCAGCCATCTTGTGAGTGACTTACTGCAACAGAGGTGTACTACCATGCTCTAGATGCCCCAGCAATTACTGAAGTTCAGCTGTAACTATGGACATTGGGCAGGTTTGTGTTTTGTTCAGTTGCCCAAAGCATTATCAGCATTGTAGCCAAAAATTTAAAAGGTTCAAGAGGGAGGGAGAAATGGAACAAATACAGAGTAGGATATGTTTTAAAAAATGAGGCAGGTGGTGTATTACATACGCTCAACAAGGCCGTCAGCTTTAATTTCTCTGTGTCTTGTGGTCATCACCTGTAGAAGCATTAACTCAAAGTGCAGTCACAGCCCTTTACCAGCAACTTTGTACGGCCTGGAGCCCACACCCACCCATACTAGTTAGCCACAAGGCAGCTTTTTGGTAGCTGGTTGCTGGTTTTCAACCAGCATGACAATTAGAACCCCTCTTTCCAGATGGGCAACAGCAGAGCTGTGCAACAAACTGAATTTGACAATTGTCCATGGCAGATTAGCCAGTAAATAGCACCATTCCAGTCCATGTAAGAAAGCCTAGAGCTTATACTAAGAGCAGTGCCATTTCCACCCCAAGATAAACAACGTACTGTAAAACTTGAGTAAGGAACAGAGATGCTCACAATTTCTCTTTACAGTGTACACCAGCAACTGCTTTGCCTTGATAGGGCAGCACATTAAGAGCTCGGCTGTACGACCCACTGGAAACCTTTCTCACATTCCAACCACAAGTTCCCACCCAATATGGTATATGCAGAGTAACTGAGAGGTTTCATTTTATTGGTACTGTACTCAGCTTCAGATACATAACTTTTGCATCCATGGTTTGGCATACGATTTCATCTAAATACCTATCCCACCCACTTTCCAATATAAACAGTTCTCTGAAGTAAGAATGATAGCAGCTGTCAGAGTTGGCATCAACATACTGGCACCTCTTGTGTCAGTTATGTCTCACTTAAGTGCCTGGAGGGCTCTTCCTCCCCCAGGACAGGATAAAAGCCTCAAACTATTGACCACGGGGGGGGGGGGACCCACAGCTTTTATTTCACAACAAGCAGGATGCACATCAACTGCAAGACTGTGGGGAGAGGGTTTCTGCACAACTCATTTGTACAAGGTGGTTAATTGTTCCATGGCCATGCTACGCCAGTAGTAATGCAAGCCCTGAGCAGCTGCATCTAATTAGACACTTGACCTATATAGGCAATAATGAAACCAACTGAGGCAGCACAAACAACATGGTAACCACCCAACCCTCCACTTTCAGGCCCCAGTCCCAGTGAAATAATCCCACTGTGGTTTCTGTTTGGAAGTATAGACAGCTTCAAAACATGCCACTGAGCCACATACTGCAGAGGCTTCTGCCAATATCTTTCCCCAAGTTTGAATCACAGTAACAAGAGTGAAGAAGCCTCTAAGTTAATTACCACTAAAGTAGGATGGTTTCAGAGATTGAGGCCTGTCACCTCATCATCCATGCAACACTTTTAGCGTGTGTTCAGCATTAGAATTAGAAAACTCAAAGTTATCAGTTTTCCAGAAAAGAACTGGGAACAGCATAGAGTACCAATTCAATTCAATTCAATATACTACATTTCCCCACCCACCTGACACACATATTTACAGGCCAGCAAAACCCATTACAGACAATGTTAACCGCGCAAAAATGCCTCCCACTGTGCAGAAGGCAACAAGTCCCAGAGTCCAAGGCAGTGTCCCTCACAGCTTGTTTAACAAGAGCGCTGCAGGGTCCAGATGCAGGTCGCTTCTAACATAGGAGAAGCGGTGAAGAGGCAGCTGAAATAATCATGAGGGCCACACTTAAGTTTTTGCTTTTTTTAGTTTGTCTGGGTATTTTTGCCAGTGTCTGGTACTTGGCCCGCTTGCCTGGGCCAATACTTATGCTTTTCCAGGGATGAATTTCAACTGTGGACCGAGAGAAACATGGTTCAAGACTTTTAGCACATGGCAACATCAAAAAATCATTCTGAGATTCAATATGGCAAAAGAACACAAAATGGTGTGAAAACCCTGGCCTCACTTCCTAGGTAAGTTGATAAAGAGCGACTGCTGCAGATACCAGACGCAACATGGGAATTCTCACTGCAAGGACACAGGGTACATATTCTTGCTTGTTCTTGACAACTACCAAATGGCACATGTATCAATGCAGGTTAACATTCATTGTGCTGACAGATTTATCATGAGAGAAATAACCAAGCAATGCAAGTGCATTTTGAAGTGAGAAGTGTGGAAGATTTTAAACTGTTAATTGTTAGCAGTTCATCCATCAATGACAAATGTTGATCAGCCAGAGGAAAAACTGTCCAAGAAAACTGATGGAAGCATCTGGAGGACAGGTAAAGTAGTTAAGGCAAGGGTAGGCAAACTAAGGCCCGGGGACACGAGTAGAATGTGTCCTTTTATTTAAAATGCATCTCTGGGCTATTTGTGGGGCCTGGCTGGTGTTTTTACATGAGTAGAATGAGTGCTTTTATTTAAATTGCATCTCTGTGTTATTTGTGGGGCATAGGAATTCGTTCATTCCCCCCCCCCCCAAAAAAATATAGTCCGGCCCCCCACAAAGTCTGAGGGACAGTGGACAGGCCCCCTGCTGAAAAAGTTTGCTGACCCCTGAGTTAAGGGAATGTTTATGCCCTAAGGAAAAAGGATTAACAGGAGCCCAGGATGATTCTATAACAACTCACAATGGCCTGATATCTGCAGCAGTAGCTATTAACATAACTAAGGGATCACGTGATATGGGAGCTATTTGCTTCTCTATCTAGTAGAGCAAAATCTTTAACTGACTGACACTTGAGACATCAGCTGATGACTGTCCCCAAAAGGCGGAGTCCTCATAGCTTTAATACCCCCCAGCCCTTTTACATCACTCTGCTGGAGGTTTGCAGCATAAGCCCCCTGCAGTGTCAGTTTTGAGTGGCTCTGTACACGATTACAATCCCAGGAGCTGCCAATGCAGCTCTGTCCCCACTGAACATGAGAATAGCCAACATGCCTTTACAAATTGGCTGTTTGAGAGGCTGGCATGCAGGGTGGGCTGCCTGTGGTTCCTCTGGAAATAGGTAACTCAGCACACATTTAAACACAGATTTGCTTTCACATAGAACTGGTGGAAATCTGGGTGCATGGATTCATTTACCTTTGCGAGACCATTCTGTGAGAGGAGTGCACAAGAGAGACAGAGTCTCTTTATCATCAACTTTTGCTTAGTAACCTGGAATTTAAATGGTGGATTGAGAAAGAATTGGCAGAAATCAAGCAGCAACAAAAAAAAGAGATCATTTGGGGGTTTGTTTGCTCTTTTTCAGTAACTAAGCTCTAGCTTCTGCAGGCTGAAATAGCTCAGGAGGTTGCAAACTGGAAAAGGAGATCAGTTTCAAACTCCCAAGCTTAGGTGTGCAATTCAGAAGGGTTATAAAATGCAGAGCTTATTTCAGAAGCAGCTGCCTGGAAAACAAGGGTCAAGCTCTGCCCCAGTGAAGCAAGGCAACATCATCAAGTATACAGGCAACAATCTAGTGTTGATTGAATGGAGCTTACAGTTTGATCCTTGCACCTACCCGGCAGAAGCCTTATAGCTGCACCTTGAAGTTGCAGTTTTGACACTCATTGTATTATTTTTGAACCTTCTTCGTTAGAACCCATTGCCTGTAAATTGGTCAGATGGTAAGACAAGTGTTTTTGTGCATTCGCTTTTGTTTCATTTGCATTGCACTGACACAAAGACAATAGCACATTGAGTTATGTAGGGATCTAAACCAGCCCCTAGCACACACCTGCTGAGTGAGAGCAGCTTCAAATGTTACGTGCAACACAATGCATTTCTGGGTAAGAAAACTGTAAACACTGTGTGTGTGTTGTCAAATACATGTTTCACAGTTTCCCTATACAGAACGTCTCTGCATATAGCAACACGTATCTGAAGCTCTAAGTTAGAAAAGGGTATATGCTGGTGTTAGAGATAGACATTCAACATTGAACTGGAAATCAAGCCAGAAATTTGGATATAATTCACTTAACTGAGTTTTAATATGAATTCAGAGGCGAGTCTGGGATTTAAGAAAAATCCAGTTTGATGGGTTGGTGTTACTGACCAAGTCAGGAGAATTAACCCCTTTCGAAAGTCAGATACAGAACCAGTGCGTAGTACAGTGTGCTATAAAATAAACATGCAAACTCAACAGATGCGTCTAACAGAAAGATGTACAACAAGGCTCTCCAGGAAATATTACAGCTATATATTACTGGTGAGCATGTACAATTTTGGAAACAGCTTAAGAATGTGGACAAGTCAATCATAAGCTTGAACACCTCTTAATACTATTCAGTGCTGAAGCTGTGGCACTCATGACTCCCTTGCTCAGGAATTGTACTTTCTGAAGATAACTAGCTTCATAATCCTCAAAATAGTTTTGTTATTCTTTAAGAAATTATGTACCACACATCAAAAATCTCCAGAACCTCATTGTTCTGAAGCATTCACTGAATTAATTGGAAATAGTTTCAACAAAAGTTGAATTTATTTTTAATTGGAGATGACTGAAGCAGAAAAATGGCAACTACCATGAATGAAACTACCTCACGTTATAGGGCATGATGTGTTTTGTTATTACAAAAAATAACATCAGAATAGCTAAACCAGTCTCTTTCCAAAACCAGCATATCACATGTAATGGTGTACTGACATTAACAGCCTCCACATCCCTCCCAGCAAATGGTGCCAAGGGTTTAGTAGTCTGAAGGCATCCTTTCCTCATTTATAAAGCTTTCTTTTTGGTCTTATGTTGCTCTCAGAGAATTCTGCCTGAAGGGCAGGGTATATAATTGAAGTAGTAAATAAATAGAGCTGGACCTTCTAGAGCACTATCAATGAAATAGGTACCGAACAGATCACCCTGGGAATTGAAGACAACGTAACAAGGAGTGGGTTAGAACCTTCCCACCCTCACCCCAAAGAGGGGGCCAAAGCTCCCATTCCCTCACTGCACTGGAATGAAGTCCTATCGCCAGATTTGTACAGAAATAGTGCAAGCCAAAACTCAAGTTCACTGACATAGAACAAAACTGACAGCACTGCAGCTCCATATATATATTTTCCTCCCCCAACCCTTTCCCCATTTGGCTCCAGCCAGAGAGCAGATGAATCACTGATCAGACCCTTAACAGAAACCAAGCTGCTAATGAGCATTTTAGAATGGTTTCATGGCATTATAAAAAATACTTTGTTCAAATCAAGGGCGTCCCCGGAAAAAAGCACATGCAAGGCTGACACCTACCACAGGTGACTTTCGTGGGAGTTTGAACCTCCTGCATTGGAGCATTAGTTGGTTTAGCTCCCCGCCGCCTGCGGGAAGTAGATTTTGACCGGCCTCTGCTTACTCGCTTCCTTTTGCTTGTATTGGAGCCTAGAGAGAAAAAGCCGGGCATAGGCAATTATTTACACCAAAGCCTGGCAAAGAAAGCTCAGATTCCACACAGCTACTGCTCCTACCCCCCCCCCCAATAATCTGATATCAAATGCAAACTATTTAAAAGGAATTGCTACCTTTCATCGGGGAGAAGTTATAAACTAGTAAAAATGTATCCACAATTGTAGCAGACAAGACATAAAACAGCTATTTAAAAACTGATGGCATTGTACATTAACTACTACACAAAAGGGATGAAACCATACACCCCCCCCCCCCCCGCAGGCTGTACAACTCACACACCTGTCTCCCACTGATCATTTCGAGGCTCTGCAGAGGCTGAATTGAGACAGTTGTCCATCTGCCGGTCAGATGAAAGGATAGATGGTCCATAGGTGTATCTCTCAGGAGAAACTATGTTTTTAAAAAAAATCAAAATCAAAATCTAGACACTATGTCAACTGGGAACAACAGTTCTAGAAGAAAGCAACATCAAACCTGACAAATCAGTTCATAAGTGCCTAGAATCAGAATATTCTGAGCTAAGCAATAGCAGATGTAATACCTTAAAAGAAACCCACCCTCAATCTTTCTATTGCTAAAATTCTGGCCAGAAAGCTGAGTTGGAAGCTAGGATTATGTCCATTCAAGAAAGAAATTTATTTCACTCAATTCAGTCAGGAAGTCAAAGTTAATGACACTGGATTGTATCCAATGTTAGTCTTTCTCAGAGTATATTCACTGAGATGAGTGACTTGGATCCACTAATTTCAACCGATCTATGCTCAGAAAACAGATAATACCCACTTGCTCTCTACTTTTCTGGCTCAGTACCTGTACGCTGCCTTTTCAGTGTGACATATGGCAGCAGATCATGCCTTGTCAGTACTCTCAGGAGCTGCAGAAGCTGCACGAAGTTGGTTTCATCACATTTGCCCCTCCTCTCTAGCTCCAGGAGCAGCTGTACACCATTTTTGGGCAGTTGCCTCTGAGCAGCAACTTCAAGACTACCATCAGTCTTGCCCAAGCTACATTGCCATTGATTTTTCCTCTTCCAGCTCTCCAGCACAGGTGATGTAGTCTCAGAACCACTCTCTTCTGCTGCTGCCACAGCCCAAAGGGCAGGATCCAATGGATGAGTCCAAGGCTGTGTCTCATCCAGAAGGAAAGAGAGTGCATCCATGTCATTCTCTGTAAGCTGGGAACCAATGACCTCAAACATTCGATGCAGGGAAATCATCCCATAGTACTCTAGACATTCTTCCTCCTCCCATATGTGGGCAAAGATTGGCCTTCTCATGTCAGCCATATGGAGACACTAACCCCAAGAGGGATTTACTGTTATGAGCTAGCAGAACAGAACAGATGTGCTGTGCTCTCAATACCACAGGAAAGAGACACGTTTTGACAGGCTGTGTAAGATTATAATATGCTATAAGAGAGCCGGGAAAATAGAGGTCTTGAGGAAGGATCCCAACACGGCTCCACAAATGCCTGTAAAAGGAGAAATGGGGATGATTAGGGCATACCACTTTGCCCCACCCTAAAAAGCTGCTTAAGAGGCAGAATACATACACACAGAATAACACAGATAAAACGTTTCTAATTCTGCCATGAGTCCCATCCAAAAGAGGGAACATGCGGCGTGGAAGGAGCAAAGATACAGGGGAGAAAATCCTCTCTCAAGGCCGCCCCCGTGGCTCCCTCCTCCAGAGGGTGCAGGGCCCAAAATGCGCCACAAGATGGCAGCAGCGGCAGCAGCCACAGGAAGCAGCAGTCTCCCCTCCCCCTTGTCACAAGGGCAAGCACAAACCAGCCAGAGGAGTGTGTGGACGAGCCCCGTGCCTGCGGCTCAGCCCCATCTTGGCGTGCGCAATGACCTGCCCTTCTCCATCCAAACACCCCTCCCCCCCGCTATCCCAACCAATCAAGGCTCCGCCCTCAATTTGCATAACAGTCCCTCTGAGAGCGGGGGTGGGGCTCCTCTGGGCGTGGTTTCTCCTCCCCTCCTCCCACCGATGTTGTTGTTTTTCTCTCTCCTGCTCACACCACCGCCGCAATTACGTGTCCTTTTACCTCTCCATGTTTTCGAGAGGGCATTTCTGGGACTCCCCCCCCCACTCGACACAGACGAGACACTCACCCCCCCCGCCTCCTTCAAGTATTTTTCCGCCCTCGTCGCCTCACAGCTGTTCCCTTTTCGACGCTCCTCTGCCTCCCTCGCCTTTTCTCTTGCCGGCCCCCCAAGCCCCGTTTCCAGGTTTACCTCAGGGGAAAACGGCTCCCTCAACCGTCGTCGTCCCCCCCAATTCCCCTCAAAGCCGCGCCACAGAACCCGCCTCGTTTCCTTTCACCTGTCGGCATTCCTATCCCAAACCCTTTTCCCTGCCCGTCCCCCAAAATAAAATAAATCCCACACACGAATAAATCCCTCACCGGGTCTTCCACCGCCGCTACAGCCGGACGCCGCCGCCGTTGCGATCTTTCTGGTAGCTTCGACACGACTACGCCTGCGCGAACCGAGCCTCAAGAGCAGGGAGGGTTCTCCCCCCCCACCTCACCTATTGCGCATGCGCCCGGGCTGTCCGGCGTCTTCCACTACCCCACCTGGCGTCGCAGGATCCTAGGCTGCGCACGCGCAGGCCCTGCCGCCAATCCGAATAACCGCCGGCGGCGGCGCGTGCGTCGCCCTCCCCCGGCTCACGCGGACAGCCCGCTGGTGTCCTCGTGACCCACGTGCGGGGGAGGAGCCTCCTCTGAGGGGGAATCTCAAAGGCGGCGGCGGCGGCGGCAAAAGCAACGGCAGACCTGGTAAATTCTTCTTGCTCGTAGCCGGCGCCGTTGTACGCCCCGCTGTTTGCGTCTCTTTGCGTGACGGCTTAATCCAGCTGATTGGGTGGTGTGATGTAGTAATTGAGAGCGGCTTTGCGCTATAAGCGCAGCGCAGCTCCCCCTCCTCGCCACCTCTTCCTCCCTCAGACATACAATGTTTACGTAAACGGGACGTGCGGTGTCAAGGAGACGGCGCTGATTACGTAAGCGAGGGAACAGGAGGATAGATACGTCGATGCGGCGGCCACAGGAGTTACGTAACATGCGTAGGGAGAAGAGGGAGGGGGCAGCAAAGCTCAGTACTGCCACCTCCTTCCTCGTGACTGGGCGGGCCTAGAGAGACGCCAATACGCTCCTCTTGCCTCCCTCCTGACTGCTGGCCCCACCTGAGGGCGGGCCGGTCTTGACGTCACCGAGCCGCTAGAGCCGAACCGCCCCCTTAGTATCGAGGCAGCTGATTGGCTCCCCAGCGGTTGTGGGGGAGTCAATGAGAGGGCGCGGTGCAGCCTAGGCCAAGCCGGGCCTGTGTGAGGAGACTGAAAGAGAGAGAGAGAGGCTGAGAGCAGGCAAGAGGGCGGGCGAGGAAGCAGCGGTGGCAGGAGTGGGCCAGGCCCACGGGCCGGGTGAGTGTGGCGTTCCTCCCACCACCCGAGCCCCCCGCCCCCTCTCCCTCCTGGCGGCATTGCAGTGAATTCCGCACAGATCTGTGGGGCCAGAGGCCCCTCCCGCATACCAGCAATACCCCACAGGGCCACCCCTTCACCCCTTTAAATGGCCATAGCAGTGGCACTGAAAAGAGGCGAACAAGGAGCTCCTGAAGGGTTGTGTGTAAAACTCAGCATCGCCTGGGGTTGACACCAGTTTTTTTCCATTCCTGGTATGATCTCTCTTCTTTGCTGTTTAGGTACTTCTGCATACCGCAGCAGACGTCTCCCTGCTCTATTCTTCTTTTTGTACATCCATTATAGGAACTCTCATGGTGCTATGCATGACTTTCTCCCTTTATCCTCCCAGCAACCCTGCGAGGCATTAAAATAATACACCTTATCAAAATACCCACCATTATTTACTACAGACACTCCTAATCTTCTATCTACTTTTCCTGTTATTCCCTTATCTTTCTCAAGACATGATGGTGCCTTCCAAAAATTAATATTCCTTTCCTCTTTTTATTTATTTTTTTAGGCTGAAACAACTATCCATTTATACACAGTGTTCAAACACTGCTTTCCTCTTTTCTTTTATAATCTGTCATGGTCCTTTAACTCACCTTGGTTTTTCTCTCCACCTTGCAGGCGAAAGCTTGCAGTTACCATGGAAGAGGAACTGCCTCCCTCTTTGTTCTTCCAGCATCAGTACATGTGCTCAGAGTGTGGACTCCTCTACAATACTTTGGAGGAGGTGCTGATCCACCACCAGAGCCATCTAGGTGAGCCCTATGAGCCTGAAGCTGCTGCCACTGTTGTAGACACAGGGCCCCAGCAGGACAACCGCTACCAGTGCCTGGAGTGTGGCTGTGTCCTGTGGTCACCTGACGAACTGCTAGCCCACCAGGAAGTACACCCCAGGGAGGTGCCAACCCGGCCTCAACCTCCGCCAGCTACCAGTGGACAGATCCGCTACCAATGCAATGAGTGTAATGAACTCTTTCCTTCTACCAGCCTATGGCTAGCACATCGCCAAACACACCAGAAACAAGAGGCTTCACCTGAGCCCCCCTTGTCAGCCCCACCAACCTCCCAGCCAGCTCCCTTGCCTCCTCTCCAATCATCTGTTCCACCACCTTCCGAGCCAGCCTCCCCACCACCCTCTCAGGCATCACTTCCATCACCTCCTCAGCCAACTCCACTCATGCATCCCTATGAGTGCTCTGAGTGTTCTTGCCTCTTTCCAACTCCTGAGGAGCTGCTGGATCACCAGGGTGAACACTTTACTGAGATTGAGAAAGAGAGCAGTGAGCCATCTGAAACAGCAGCTCAGGAGATTTGCAGTCAACGTGTGTCCCCGTTGCCATGCCCTGAAGAACCCCCTGCTGTGCCTCCACCTGCTCAGGCCTTCTGTTGCAGTGAGTGTAAGCAGGCCTTTGGGACAGTGGAGGCGCTGCGGAGGCACCAGCAGGAGCACATGGGGAGCAGTGAAGAGTTTCTTTGTGGCGAGTGCCAGCGTGGTTTCACAACAGCCAAGCGGCTGTTGGCTCACCAGCGAGTGCACGTGGATGGCACGTACGAATGTCCCAACTGCAACAAGATATTCAAAAAGGCAGCATCCCTTGAGCAGCACATGCGCATCCACAAAGGTGAGGCACTCTACCTCTGTGTTGACTGTGGGCTTGGCTTCTCTACTGAGATGACTTTGATAATGCACCGCAAGAGCCATACAGCCAATCCCCTGCACCGCTGCCACTGTGGCAAGACTTTCAGCAACATGACCAAGTTCCTTTACCATCGGCGCACACACGCTGGCAAGAGCGGCATTCCACCCACTCGTGGGGCCGGGGATCAGGCACCCAGCCAACCTCCTGAACCAGCACCCAGCGACAGAGAATCAACTGTAAATGGCTCAGCTTCCCCTGCCGTCACTGCCTCCTCCCTGCCAGGGACATCAGTAGAAGTGCCCAGTGCTGGGTTTCTTTGCCCTCAGTGTGGAAAGGCATTCTCCACCCACATCCGGATGGTGCGGCACAAGCGAGTGGTGCACGTTCTGGAGCGCAAACACAAATGCCCCACCTGTGGCAAAAAGTTCAAGAAGCTGGTACATGTGCGGAACCACATGCGGACACACACTGGTGAAAGGCCGTTTCAGTGCTCTGAGTGTGGCAAGACCTTTGTCTCCCAGGCAAACTTGGCACGGCACCACGTGACGCACACTGGAGAGCGCCCCTACCAGTGCCAGGTGTGTGATAAGCGCTTCACCCAGTCCTCTAATCTTCGCCAGCACCGCCTCTTGCACATGGCGCCTAACGGAGAGGGACCTCACTCCTGTGAAGACTGTGGAGTAGCTTTCTCCCGAGCCCATCAACTGGCTCTGCACCGGACCGTGCATACGGGGTGTTTGCCCTTTCCTTGCCTAGACTGTGATAAATCCTTCCCACGCCGTCGCCTCCTGGAATTGCACCGGCTCAGCCATTCTGGGCATGAGCCTCACCGTTGCCCGGATTGTGGGGCTCTCTTTGTTACAGCTTCCAAGTTGCAGGAGCACCGCTGCGCTAGGCGCCGCGACCAGGCGACTCTGCAGTCCTTCCTCTGCATGTCTTGTGGCAAGTACATGGGCTCTTTGGCCAAGCTGGCGCTACACCAGCTGGGACATTCGGGCCAGCGTCCTTACCCTTGCCCACTCTGTGGGAAAGCCTTCACCACCCCCAGCGGGCTGAGCCGGCACCAACAGCGCCACGCTGGCCTGCGCCCCCACAAGTGCTCTGTTTGTGCCAAGACTTTTGTAGCAGCCTCTGGGCTTCAGCTGCACCAGCGTATCCACACAGGGGAACGCCCTTTCCCCTGCCCCGAGTGCGGCAAGGCGTTCCGGCAGGCTACCCACCTGCGGGAGCACCGGCGCCTTCACACCGGTGAGCGCCCCTATCGCTGCCCAGACTGCGGCAAGTCTTTTGTGCAGTCCATGCACCTTGCTGAGCACCGACGCATCCACACCGGGGAGCGCCCCCACCCCTGCCCAATTTGCCCCAAGACCTTCAAGACTCTTTCCAACCTGCGAAGTCACCGCAAGACTCACACTGAACTGGCTTCTAGCCAGGAGGCGCTCCAGTCTACAGGGTCTCTCGTGGCTACTGGCCAGCCCACCCAGATTATCATGTGCACTGAGTTTGGGGAGGCTATTGCTATCATTGAAAGCACTGAGCACCTCCCCTTGGTAGAAACTATAGAGATCTACCAGACGACACTAGAAGGCAACATTTAGGTGACTGCCTTTGTACAGGGACTGAGCACACAGTCTCTTCTTTACTCAAGGGCTCTATGCAGGTCAGCAGGAGGGAGAGTACAGCTCCCTTTCCTCCATGCATCAGTTTAGCATGGTCTGCTGGTGACAGAGCCTGCAGACCAATCTCAGTGCCCTGATGCAGTCTGTTCAGTTTTGGGGTGGGACCTAGCTCGTAGCCTCACCTGGAGGTTTCTTGAGGCAATGCGATTTTTGTGTGCAGCGGGCAGTGCTGTAGAATGGCGTCAGACTGCTTGTCTCTGCCACAACTTACGTGTTTATTGTAAATTAAAGCAAAAAGTTCTGTTGTACTGTTAAATTATTCCTGTTGTGTCTCTGATTATGAGACTCTAGGAATGTGCCTGTCTGCTGCTAGCTTGTCTGTAAAGTTCAACTCTCTAGTACTGTTCACCCACTCCCAGGAAATAGATGGCATCATTTCCTGTTGCTCAGAGAGCAATGAAAGCAAAGCCTTTGCTTTTCATGATGAGGTACTGTTGCCTGATTTTGATAGTGGGAAAATACCTCTTTGATAATTTTACAGAAAGAAGGGTTGACACATGCAGCTCCTCTCACCAGATGAGCCTTGTTTGTTAAAACTATCCCTTCTGTGCAACAGGTTGACATACAGGGTCTCTGTTTCATTTTAAAGATGTAACTCTTGCTGAAGGTCTAGTCCAGTTTAATTTTAATTTTTTTCTTAAATAAAAGTGAGAGAATGGGACCAGTATCTTGTTTAGGTGACTTGGGGTATCTCGATCAATTTGAATTTGTCTTTTTTTAATTCCAACTACTGATAGGAATCCTGGATTTTAGTTGCTTCTAAGATGTTTTTCAGGGCAGAAGATAGCAGCATAGGGGGAAAGGAAGCTGTTGCATTTGTAGCCCTAAACATTTGCCAGGAAACTCTGCTGAGTGGGTTATATTGGGTCTTTCTAGGAACAGCCATTTACATCACTACTGTGAAAGGGCAGATCTACAGACTGGTTCCTTCAGCTATGTTTTACAGTGTTTTTATCTGTGTACAGGAAGGGTAAGACTAGTTAAGGATAATTCATTTCTCTTCCAGAAATGCATGACAATACTTCCAGTATTTGTAACATTACTAGAACAAACATGCATGGGAGACTGACCTCTGCTACAAAAGTTGAGTGCATCACTATTTCAGTTAATGGCAAACACGTCTGAAATACAGCAGCAAAACCTGTGGTATTTTTAGAGGAAAACCAGTCCAATTGCAGTAACTGTAATCAAGTTACGCAGCTGCTTTTTGGCTAGTGCAGAGCCCCATGTGTTATGTACACTGTACAGAGAGGTTCATGTTTAACCTTAGCTGGTAAATATTCAGATGGAGAGTTCTTAAAATTAGCTGCAGCCGCAGGATAGACTTTGAAAGGTGTTTAGCCACTTGCAGTTAAGGGAGCGAAGGAGGAGAGTCATAAGGCTACTTTGGAAAGTAAGTATTGGTTCATGCTTGCATTATTATAAGTCACAGGGCACACACTATAGAGCCACCCTTCCACTGTCTCATTTACTGCAGAGTGGAACATACCCAGGGCCTTTTGGCTTAATTTTTGTGCTGGGACCTCAGATCAGGGACGGAACCTGTGGCCCTCCAGATGTTCTTTGGCTCCATCGCCTATCAGCCCCAGCCATTCTGGCCAGTGTTCAGGGATGGTAGTTTTAGTTCAACATCTGGAGGGACACTGGTTCCTTATCACTGCAATCTGTTCTCATCCCTTCCTTGTTGCAGTGCTGTAGCCTTCTTGTGCCTCTGGGCCCCTAGATATCACAGGCAACATACATCTTAAAACATGCACAGATTTTCAACTCCACAGAGGCTAGTGGTATCCCCAACAGCGAGCTGAGGGGGGGGGGTGTTCTTTACATTTAAGTTTACAGGTGGTGAAAAATGCATGCTTGCCAACACATTATTGTCTACACTTCAGCTTATCCCATGCTTTTGAGGTACAGGTCCGAGCGATCTTCTATTTGCCCTGCCACTTTCCCTGGGAAAACCTGCTATTTAGTGCTGAATTGGAGCAAACATCCATCAGTGGAAAACCCAATTGAATTTTGTTCCGTTTCAGTGGTAAAGGTCAATTTCCCCAGGGGAAAGCCATAGTCTGAATGAGCCCTATGTGAAATGTAATCCTTAGGCATCAGGACACTTGGTTTGGGCATGTGGACATGTTAAGACAGGAAAACATATAGAGCTCATATTAGTCATATTTTAAAATGTTATTTCAAACTCAGAGCCAAGTTTTCAAAATCTAGATAGTTAACATTTTAATCGGCTCAGGAACACACAGCTAGCAGGCTGCAAAGATTCATGCTAACAAAACTGAATATTAACTAGTTACATTGAGGTACCACCTTGTGAAACTGATGCAGGACTAAATAAAGGCCTTTTCTCCACTATTTAATATCTATTTGTTGGTGTGAGGCCACAGTTCTTTATAGCATGTACACGTTTTATGTGAATGTAGCATCTAGGCACTGGTGTTACTGCAGACAAATCTATACTACTTTGAAGGGTGGCAGTTTTTCCTACTTCACCCTCTTGCCCCACAAGTGTCATACAGAATCCAGGAAATCCAGCACTGCCACTTGCAGCTGGGTGTGGAACCAACTTGTAGCCTTGGAGCAGTTTTTTCTTTTTAAAATAGTATTCCAAGTGTGCAATTATGCAGAAAGGTGGCATGAAGGCTAAGATCATCTCTAGGAAAAGGTTACAAGCAGGCCTAAGCTCCTGTGCTCACTTCCCTCATGGGAGACATCAACAAAATCAGGAAACTGCATTGTTCTTTGAACTTGAGTTAATCCCTGGGCTTTGCTGCTCAAAGACTGGGCAGAAGCCACAACTCAAGTAATTGCAGAATCTCGCTGTTTGGCTGTTCTGCGTTCTCTGAAATGGGAGTGGAGCATGCAAGCTTGAGGCTCCTGATCTCACCATGAGGGAACAGTGTCAAGAGAAACAAGCTACAAAAAGGATTTGGAGTTCTGAGGAATCACAAATGCTCCTTGCATACATCAGTGAAGAAATTGCTTCAAGTTTAACTAGCGGGAATGGTTAAAGCAGGAGTCATCATGTGGAATGATAGTGAAGTGCCTACTCCTGGGTCCATAGCACATGCACGACACTGAACAAAAACAGTGCCACATTTGCAAGTCTTTCCTTATGTGGAAATTGCTTTGTATGCTCAGTTGGCAGAACATGAGACTCTTAATCTCGGGGTTGTGGGTTCCTGCATAGCAGGGGTTTTGACTAAATGACCCTCGCGGTCACTTCCAATTCAACAATTCTATGATGCGATGCCCAACGTTTATTGACAGTGGAGCTTTAGTTACCAAAGCCTGCTTTACCTCCATGCTTATGGCACACAATTCTTGGTCCCTACATTAAGGGGACATTTAAGCATAGGGAAGCCATGGTCATATGAAAGCAAGCCTGGAAGCAAATGAAGCCCATTGTCTTGCCTCTGGTTGGCAGCACCGAACGTTTAACCACCAGGAATCTCCCTCTTTGCCAGTGGCTTCACCCTGCTGCCTTTCCCAGCTCATCCACACTGCCAAGACCCTCCCCAGTCCCAACCCATAATAAGGAGCTCCATGCCGTTCTTTCCGTTCATGCCAATAATTTATTGAACCGGATGTCTGTACACAGCCAAAAAACCTAAGAAAGAAACTAACACACAATGTTGGAAGGGACGGGGGGCAGTGATGAGGAATGGGCATGGGGAGGTGGGGGGAAATTATCCACAGGCTGCACCCTGGCTCCCCAGGGGGCGGGACCTTCAATCCTAGAGCGATCTGAAGATGGAGAGGGAAATGGGGTTTGGGGCAATCATTGCAACGTTGCATTAAGAAAAAAAAATTATAATCTATTTACAGGGAGAATGGTGAAAGGAAGCCACTGAGGGGGAGGGATGGGGAGGAAGAGATGTATTTACAGCAGGAGAGGGAAAGGGCATGGAATTAAAACTTGTCTTCTCATTCCCTCCCCTCCCACCCGCTTTGAGAGAACATCCCCCCTCATCCACCCACATCATTGATTTGCAGTGCTGGGAAGCAGACGCGGCTGAAACTCGGAGCAAGCCCTGCTGTAAATTTATCCACCTGCCTGGGGAAGGAACAGCTCCCAACGCCAGCCTGTACTGAGGGCAAGGGGGGGGGGAGGATTTCCCACAAGAAATCCTGGTGCCATGACGTATGGGAGGGTTGGAAGAGGAAGGTGCGGTTGGCCGTGCCCCCCTCACAGTCCAAGGCAAGGGGGATAGGAGTTTCTTGTTCCCATTAAGAGATTGTAGTGGAGGCACAGCCAGCAAAATGATGAGGGGAGGGAGGCCTTTCAGGGAAGAGGAATAGTCCTAATTCCCCACCTGAAAGTGACAAGTTGAATTTTATTGGGGTTAATAAGAAAACAAAAAGGGGGAAAGACTGACCCGCTTAAAAATACAGCATCCGTGTTTCAGAGGCAGACAGGTCTGGGGTGGGAGAGGGACACCCAGTGAGGGATCAGACCGCTGTGAGGGGGCCACAGGGTTGGAGTTCGGGGAGCGTCGGTGACATGAGACTGGAAATAAAACATTTTTTGTATCCCTCGGGGATGTTAAAAACAAGAGCAAGTTAAAATCGAACTGGGCCATCCTTGGGAAAGGTGGGAAGGGAGGAGAGAAATGGGGGTGGGGTGGGGTGGCAGCTCTTGGGTCTCTCCCCTTCCCCAGAGGCACCAACCTTGACTGCTTTTGAAAAAGGGAGCCCTTAAGCCATGGGATTTTTTTCTGCCCTCTCCCCGTGCCGAGGCATCATGGGACAACATGGGAGGGAACCGCGAAGTGATTCAGGGAGACAGGGAATTCCGCCCCCTCCCCCTTCCCATCCAAGTGGCCGTCTCGTCTCCGATTGGCCTCCCCACTGGCCAACGGGAGGCAAGCTCCACATGATCCCCCAGGCCACACCGTTGCTCCCCCCCCCCCACCGTTCACAGTTCAGAGAAGTCCATGTGGGTGGCCTGGAGGGTAGGGGGTAAGTGGAGGGAACCTGCCCCCCGGCCCAGCAGCCCCTCAGGATGTGTTGGCGATGGGTCCTGCTCCGTCTCCGGGCGTAACCTGGCTCCTGTCGGTTCCCATTCTCCCCTCACCTGCAGAGAGAGAAAGGAAAAGCCTTAGGCGTAATACTGAACCCTCTACTCCGTTCCCAAAATGCATCAGATCATCCTTACTTGAGCATCCGTTCACCACTGAAAGTAACCCACCCAAGCCCATGATTGTTCTCGCGCCAAATCTCAAGAGGATGAAGGCACTCACTGTGCGAAGTTGTGGAGCCAGGCACACTTCCCACCGAGCTGGCCTGGGATCGAATGTGTGGTGGAATGAGGTTTGTGTTCAACCCTGGCTGGATGGATAGCTCTGCAAGGGAAGAGAGACTGGATCAGCCATACAGGTATCTGTCAAGGGATGATAATTCTTCATACATCTGATGAAGTGAGTTCTAGTCCACAATTACAAGAGAAAAAATAGGGTGGGGGTGTTTCAGGTATTTCCCAGAGGTTCCGAACTGTTGTTAAGAGGGTTGAGCTTGAGAGGTTCTTCTTAAAAGTTCTGATCAAACAGTTAATAGAAAATAGGAGAAAGCTCGCTGAGGCCCACAGAATTATTAACCACGTCACTCATCCAATATTGGTGTGGGGAGATGCTGGGAGTCTCGCTGGGAGTAGGGACAGGTTAGCTACCTCCATTGTGGAGAATACATGGAGTGCGACGTGGCACTGAGTCTCAAATCCTCAGTGAGTTAGGGACTCCCCCTGCACGTGGCAACAGACTCCAGCAGACCGGAGTCAAGAAGGCGGTTTCTATACATGCCGTAGAGGGAAGCGAGGGGCAGATTGGGCTTGTCAACCCGGGAAGGGAGCCCATCTAGGTGCAGGAAACTCTTATCTTAAACCTCCGCTGCCTCACAGGATATCTTAAGAAGAAGAAAAGGCTAAGGAGTAAACCCTGCACAAATCTGGAGCGGAGTCCCTAAGGCTGTTGGATAGCACCTTGTACAACTCTTTCCAGCAACTCCTGCAGCCAAGCTGGTCCCAAACATTGCTCTACTTTCTTTTGGGCCACATCAGCCAGTGAGGCTGAGGGTGGGGGGTCTTATCGTCTGGGCAGTCCAAGACCTCCATGCACACTGCTCAGAGTTGCACCCCAGGGAGGTCAGGTTGGTGCTGCTAACAGTGGTTTGACCTGACCCCCGGAGGTGCACAACCATCTTGGGGGACGAGCTTTATATTACTGACCCAAAAGCAGGGATAACAAGGACCCAAAATGGGGAGGACAATGAAGCAGAAAAAGAAAAACTGTGGAGAGGAGTAGCAGAGTAAACTGAATAATCAACATTCAAAAGCATCCACTCAATTCCTAGCTCAGCGAGGCCACGTCTAGCAAATGTTTTGTGCTTCCTCGAGGACCCTGACAATAGGCCTTCTTCTCTTCCCCTCCCTGACACCCCCCTCAACCCCACCACTCTGCCTGCTTTCCAAGATGCCAACCACTTACCCACAGGGCTGAAGTTGAAGAGGGGGGGCAGGTCGCGGCCGTTGGGCAGCCGAGCATTGGGCTCGCGCAGCTCGTCGAAGAAGCTGTTGGCGCAAGCCTCCAGTGGGGAGAGGCGGGTGGCGGGCGTGTACTCCAGCAGCCGGCTGCACAGCGAGATGGCCTCCAGCGGCGTGCGGGGCTTAAACACCTGGCATGGGGGGGGGGCAGCAGAGTCATCCACAATGCAATGCAGCTCCCACTCCCCTTCCCACTTGAAAAATGCTACTTGAGTTGCATGCAAGGAACAAGTTTCACATGTGCATTTTCTGCAATATGCCCACCTTTATCACAGCCAATGACTTTTAAGCAGAGAACTGCCGGAGTCCCTGGTAAAAGTCTTGAATTCGAGTAGTGTGCGCTCCCAAAGACAGCACAACATAGTGGCTAGAGTTATGTAGCCAGTCTAGGGATATCGGAGCTCGAGCTCCTGTCCAGTCTTGAAGGTTATCAGGTGACCTTGCACCAGGACCGCTCTTGTTTTCTCCCTCGCTCTCTAACCTACTTCACAGGTTGGCTGTAAGGATAAAGACCTTTTTTGACAACCTGAGCTCTTCATAAAGAATGGTGGGATAAATATGTATATTTGCTGTCAGATCGCAGCGTTCCCCAAACTTGGGTCTCCAGCTGTTTTGGGACTAGAGTTCCCAAGCTGTGGTCCAAAAACAGGTGGGAGACCCAAGTTTGGTAAACACTGACATAGATGGAATTATTTTTTCTCTCCTGCTGCTTCACAAGGTAAGACCCTAACTGGTGGGTTCAAGTTACCAACTGCAAGCAATTAGGAGGAACCTCTGGAACGTACAAGGTAACGGAGAGTAAAACCTGTGCCACAGCCTCCCCAAGGAGCTAAAACTCCCAAAACTGTCCCTCTCCCTTGAGCAGCATTGGGGAGCCTCAGGCTTAACTGGGCCCACCTGCACTACACCCAGCATTATGCGCTGTCAAGCATGAGGCAGGTAAAGGTATAGCTGCACCAAAAGGAGGTTTGCTGGCAGTGCCAATCAGCCGGCTGCTGGGGCCTGCAGAGAATGGTGCCCTGTGCAGCAGGGTGGGAATCACCTGATGGCTGTTGTGCTGATTGACAAGTGGGCAGCCCCACCCACCTGCCCAACCTGGCCCACCGGGTGTGGAGTAGGGTGACAGGGATCCAGTGTAGAAGATGCCATTCCCCAAGCCTGTGCAAGAGCCTCCCCCCACTTTGAGCAGAGGACGACAACATTCTCAGGAGCCTCCACCTACCCCAGAATTTTCCCCATCATCTTTACCTTTATCCAGGGGTGTGCTTTAATCTGGGGGAACTTGAACTCCGTATAGTTGGGATTCATCTCTCGGATCTGTTCTCGCGTTGGTGTCCCCAACACCTTTGGGGGGTGGGGAAGAGAGAAAGAAGGGAGGGGGGAATGTCACACTCAACCGTCGCAGAAGGGAAACGTATTTTAGTCACAAAGCATGTCAGGATGACTTCTCGGTTCTCCTCCCCTACCCACAATGTCTTACTGGCATTTCGATGGGATGGGAGGAATTCTGTCCAAATGAAGGGTCACAGACTGGTCGGACACAGAGGGATGGTGGGAGGAACCAGCTGGGGAAACCCCAAAGGAAGAAGGCTCAGAAGCCTGGCGAGTGGTGGTGGTGGGACAATGATGAGTGATCAGGGGGAGAAAAGGAAGAAGACTGGGAAGAGGAGGTGTCAGAAGCTGAAGAGGTAACAGGGTTTAGTGAGCAGGGCGAGTCTGTGGCAGAGGGAAGTGCAGAAGCGGAAGGCGGCCAAGAGGCAGAGAGGAGTCCAGCTGGGGAAGAGGCAGATGTGTCTTCCCCTCCTGCTGCAACTAGCTCCCTTCCCTTGTCTCCCAGAACCAGGAGAGACATGAAGAGGGCGGAGAAGTTAGCTTCACGCAGGTGCAGTCTCAAATTGCTTGGGGAAAACCCTAGTGAGGAGGGAACTTAGGCAGCTGTGGGGAGCAGGGACATTCAGTCTCAGCAATGGCTTCATGGGGCAAGATCTATCTGCCAGAGATGAGTTGCTGCGCTCATTAGGCCTGACACGCCTGTGCAGATCCTATTCTCACTAGTAAAGAGTTAACTCCAACTTGCTTGCAGTGATTTACTGCTGGCTCGCTCCTGTCATGAAGGGAAGGATGACCCATAGTCCTCTGTTTGATGTAACAAACCCTTTCTAAGCAGGTATGTCCATTTTATAGCATAGGAGAGAGTACGTCAGTGGCCTTCAAACTGTGTTCTGGGTGGGCTTCAAGTTCTTTTCAGTGGCTCCTCATTGACAAGATTAGCAAGCAGAGACTACTGCTTCCCCCACCCCAATACATTTTGTGCACCATCACCTGTCTTCTGTCACATCGGTTGCACATGAAGGTGAGGTGTGTGACTACAACCCACACAAACCAAGCAGGGGCACACCAGAATTCATTTGCAATGCACAGGGTTCACCAGGCAAGAGTAGTTTCCTGAAGGATGTTTGAAAATCACTGAGGGAGCCCACAAGAGTGTCTATTTGAATACTTGAGCTGGAGTGGCCCAGCAAGAAAGAATAAGTGATCAATTTGTTACCTTGATGATCTCCACCAGCTGGTCCACTCCACTGTCCCCAGGAAATATAGGCTGCCCCAGAAGCAGCTCTGCCAGCACGCAGCCAGCAGACCAGATATCTAGGAAGGAAGCAGATGGGGACTTTATTGAAAGCTGGCCTCCTGGGAGGGAAGCAGCACCCCATGCCTAGAAGTGGAAGTCCTCAACTTTCTCCTTTTAGCAGTGGGTGGGCAGAGGAGAGAGACTCCTGTCATAGATCAGAAGTAGAGTACAAACTCCGCATGTGGTGGAAGGGACCCAGGTTGGATCCTCCAGCATCTCTAATCCAGCTAGTAAGAGTATTTTGTCTGAAACTCTGGAGAACCACTGCCAGTCAGTGTTGGGAGCAATGAGCTAGATGGTGCAGACTCTGGAAGGCAGCTTCCTTATAGCAAGAATGGGGAACTTCTGGTCCCCCAGATGTTCTTGGACCACAACCTCTGGGGCTGATGGGGTGGGGAGTCCAACATCTCATAATGGATGACGTTTCAGACGTTTCGGGGCATTACAGAATTCAGGAAAGCTTTCTTCTGTCAGCCACCAGGTCCCACTCACTTGTTACAATGAGAGGACATTCACTCTGCGGAGGCATCTGAACCCCACAGAAATGCAAAATGCAAGGGGGTGGGTAGGGTCAGGCACTCACCTATGTTTGAGGTGTAGTCTGTGGCTCCAAAGATGAGCTCGGGAGCACGATAGTAGCGAGAACAGATGTAGGAAACGTTGGGTTCTCCTCGCACCAGCTGCTTTGCACTGAAAAGGGAAACAGAGTATGGGTGGCTGAGATAAAGACGGCGTGGTGCGGCAGTTAGAGCAGATGGTTCTCAAACTTTTTTTTTCTATGGGCCACTCTTTCAGAATAAAACTTTGCTTGTGCCACTGAGAAGAAATAAACTGGAAAACACAACTAGGATTGTCCTCAACATCACATGATGCTCTTGCTCTCATCGTGAAAATATATCTATGTGTATTCTGCAAAAAGAAAAAAGAAAGATACTATACTACACTGAAATGTTTGAATGTTTCTTTTGACTATCCTTGAATCTTCCCACCACATTTGCCATCATCTCCTGCCACACCAGTGTGGCACATCGCATCCTTAGAGAACTGAGTTATAGTGTCAGACTAAGAGACCTGGGGTCAAACGCATCCTCAGCTTTGAAGCTCAGTGAGCTTCCGCCAGCTGCACTTTCTCCCTCTCCCTTTCAGCCTAACCTACCTCACAGGATTCTTGTGAGGATCATAGAATCTTACAGCTGGAAGGGACCAAAGGGTCCTCTAGTCCACCCCCCTGCAATGCAGGAATCTCGGCTAAAGCACCCATGGCAGATGACTATTCCAACCTCTGCTTTAAAATCTCCAAAGGAAGGAGAGTCCAGAACCTCTCGTAGGCGTCTGTTCCACTGCTGAACAGCTCTGTCAGTAAGTTTTTCCGAATATTTAGTCAGAATCTCCTGTATACAACGTATAGCTCATGTAAATCTACTCTTTGATTAAGGACATTTTAATAACCACCTGCTGAAGTCACTAGTTCACCAATTAAATGAATTAACCGAACAGCTTGCATAGTGTAATAATTAAGGTGCTGGACTAGGACTGGGGAGACCCAAGTTCAAATTGCCTTGGGCTGGCTGTTCACCTTTCTCTCCATCTCAGAGGGCTGATGAGGATGAGAGAAGCAGGGGCCCAAAGTATGTTTAAGATTGTTACCCATAAAGAGGTCAACCAGCATAAAACAACACCAAGTAGCTGCTTCAGTAAGTTATGAAAGCAGCATGAAGTTCGTCGGCTGCAATGTAAGCTGCCAGTCATTGTAAGATGAAAGGGAAGGGAGGAAAAAGATGGCCTATGGCCACAAAACCAGGGTGGATAAAACTCAATGGTTTTTTGATAAATAAATAAAATCAGGTTTTTTTTATTTAAATCAATTTTTTAAAATCTAAATTGGATTTTTAAAATGCTTTTGTAGGAAAAATATTTTTAAAGATAGTTTTCTATTTAAGTTACATTATAGTCCAGAGTATTCATCAGGAAATAAGGATTTGTTTTAAGTTTTTCAGTCCAAGTTTTTTTTATATAAAAATTTTTTTAACCACATCAGTTAACAAACATGGATACATATGCTATGTTATTGTTTTAGTTAAATAAATCTTTAAATTTTTTATTAAGCAAATGATTATTTTTCTCCTTCCAATAAAGTACAGCAGAAAAAGATGCCCAAATATAAACAGTTAACTTATTAAACCTCACAATAATTTCATAATTATCTATCTATGTATTTCTAATTAGTATAACCAAATCAGCAGTTTTTGATATAACTGTAAAAACTACTCTGAAAATTTATTATTCCAAAAATGAAACCTTCATCTGGTTGTAAATATTACTATTATACCAGCAAGAATGAGTCTTTCCTTTAAAAATGATTTAAATCAAGTCTTGCTTACTAGTGATTTAAATCGATCTGATTTAAATCAAATCCACCCTGCACAAAACACACAAAATTGTATGTAAACCTGCACCCTGAACTCGGAACCCCAACTAACTACTGTATATTCTGGCGTATAAGACTACTTTTTAATCCAGGAAAATCTTCTCAAAAGTCGGGGGTCGTCTTATACGCCGGGTGGAGAATCTGCGGTCGAGTATATCTCAAATTCTATATTTTAACTGGAAAAGTTGGGGGTCGTATTATACGCCCAGCCGTCTTATATGCCGGAAAATACGGTATGTCAGCCAGCTGTAGCCTTTGTTGATTAAAGACTGGAGCCTATGAGTCTCCATTTCAACCCTGAGATGTCACAGGGTGGTCAAACTGGTGAAGGGGAAATGTCGGTCAAAATGTGAAGAGAAAGCATTGGGAAGGAAGGAGGAAGGAAGGAAGGAAGGAAGGAAGGAAGGAAGGAAGGAAGGATCTAATTGGTAGAGAAGCCTCATTTTAATATCTGATGTTTTCTTGTATTTTTAATTTTTTTATTGAAAGCCGCCCAGAGTGGCTCAGGAAACCCAGCCAGATAGGCGGGGTATAAATAATGAAAAATTATTTATTATTATTATTATTATTATTATTATTATTATTATTATTATTATTATTATTATTATTATCTGAGGCCTGTAGAATGATGGAGCTATGCAACAGGGAAAAAGGAGGCATGAGAGGCAGCAGAAGTTGAGTCGCACATATGGGTATGAAATAACCAAGCAAACCTTTGGCTGAATATTTTGAGTAAATTATGGGTCACGGACAGAAACAAGTCTACTTGTGTATTTGGAGCACCAGGGTGATTTGCACATCCATCACACAAGGACCGAAGTCCATTCTATGGGGGCATGTGTGCTGGGAACAGCCGCTTCCGTGCCTCTCTCACCTGCCAAAGTCACAAAGCTTCAGTACTGCTGTGTCGGGGTCCACCAGTAGGTTCTGGGGTTTGATGTCCCGATGACACACGCCTTGAGAATGGATGTAAGCAAGACTGCGGAACAGCTGGTACATGTACACCTAGTTGGGGGAGAGGGAGGAGACAGGCTTTTAGGTTAAAACAATAACTTAAATGATATAATGCATACAGAGGTGTTTCACTCAGAGACCCTGGCTCATTCATGGGTGGGGATGCAGCAAGTTAAAAACGCAAGCAAGGGAAAGCACTTTGGGCTCAACCTACAACCAACCTACGGCATTTAATGCCATGGATGATGCAATGGCTGTCAGCATGTGACTTTGGAGCCAGGAATGGGAACCCTATGGATGTGGCCACCCTCAGATGTTGCTGGACTCCAAGTCCCATCAGCCCAAGCTGGCATGCTCCAATGGCCATGGATGATGGGAGTTGTAGTCCAGCAACACCTGGAGGCAGCCACAGGTTCTCCATCCTTGAACTAAAAGTTTTGCGGTGGTGGCAAGAGGAAGACTGTCCTGTTGCCATATGCTAAGCTGCTCCAATTCTAAACTAAGGGCAAATCAGAGAATCTCAGGAAGCCATGTGTGTGCGTGTGTGTGTAAAAACAGCCAACGTCCAGCAGAGGTGAAAACAGAGGGAGGCCAACAGAGGCCAACAGAGGGAGCAGTCTCAGGGGGAAAGAAAGCAGGCCAGAGAGAGAAGCCTAAGACAAGAGGAAAAAAATCAAAGAGAACAGGCACACACACGTATCCCATTCAAGAAGGCCAAAGTTCACATATTGATTACCAAACAGCCATCTTCTGGTAGCAACTACCAAAAGCTAGGCGTTTTCTTTAAAATTCTGTTTCTGGTTTGTTATTATGCATCTATTTGGACTGTTGTTATCCTGATGTTTCATTTTTTTATTTTGCTTGCATTTTGTTAGCCGCTTTGAGCATCTGCATTGTTGGGGTGGGGCGAGCGGGTTAGAAACCTCAATGTAAAATAGACTGTGGCACATGGACATGATGTCCCCTGCATTCGCTCTGAAGGGCGGCACTCTGCAAATGCATAAGATTCTCATCAGTGGCTGTCATCCACACGAACTAATTAGCACTGGGTTGTATCCAACTGTGGAAAGGCTCTTTGATCCAGCGGAAGCTTCTGTGAATGGGAAAGGGGGGGGCAGAGGTGATTTATGTAAATTTCCCCTTTTTCCTGCAGCTCCAGCACCATCTTCCACACTGTTCAAAGGGTCCCCCAAACCACTGGAGGAGATTTGAGGAGGGAGCATGAGGGGAAATCAACAAAATCACATCCCCCTCCACCTTTCTGTTCACTGGGGCCTGTGGTGGCTTAAAGAGCCTTCTGCCACCAAGGGAAACAGATACAACCCCATATCTCCACGTTCAACTACAATATATCTCTGACTCCCAGCTACCATGGTTCAACAACACAAATGGGCATCACTGCCACATCACAACCATGAACCTCACTTTGGCCACTGTTGGGTGAAAAAACGCGTCACTGGTCTGACCCAATCTTGCCATTCATATTCTTAGGGTTCCCTACAATCAGAAAAGCTACAGTGACTTGTGGCATGGCACCTATTTTATTTACACACTGCCTTTCTAGGATAAAAGAAAAAAGAAAATCGAACTCAGGGCTGCTTCCAAATAAAAACAGAAACTGCAAGAAAAGTAAAACAAAAAAAACACAAAATCAGCAGTAATCGAAGAAAACAGAACCACAGAAACCTCATCTATGGAGAAGCTTCAAAAGGACTGGAAGTGCCATTAAAATTCCAAATTAACTGAGAAAAGGGGTGGGATCAGGAAGGGAAGTCTATTGATGTTTAAGATACATTTTATAGGTCAGTACAGATACTTAAGCAGAGATGTTATTCGCTATTGATAGGGAAACCCCACCAACAGACGAACTGCACAAAGACAAGGTACCATTCACAGCATATCCCATCAGAAGGAGCAGGAAAAGGCCCTTCCCTGCCCTCAAAGACCCCAGGGAGCTACTGCCAGTCAGACAAGATAATACTGGGCTACAGGGACCTGTAGCTTTACTCAGTATGAGACAGCTTTATATGAATGTAAAGGTAAAGATAAAGGGACCCTTGACCATTAGGTCCAGTTGCGGACGACTCTGGGGTTGTGGTGCTCATCTCGCTTTACTGGTCGAGGGAGCCGGTGTACAGCTTCCGGGTCATGTGGCCAGCATGACTAAGCCGCTTCTGGCGAACCAGGGCAGCACACGGAAATGCTGTTTACTTCCCCACCAGAGCGGTACCTATTTACTTGCACTTTGACGTGCTTTCGAACTGCTAGGTTGGCAGGAGCAGGGACCGAGCAATGGGAGCTCACCCCGTCGCGGGGATTTGAACCGCCAACCTTCTGATTGGCAAGCCCTAGGCCAGTGGTGGCGAACCTTTTAGAGACAGAGTGCCCAAACTGCAACCCCAAACCCAATGATTTATCACAAAGTGCCAATCCGCCTCAGGGCAGGGGGAGGCCTGGCGGAGGGCCGGCGGGCGGGCGAGGCTCGGGGCCCCCAAGGGGGGGAGGGCGACACCAGCCCTGCGAGGGAGGCCGCCCCCTTCTGCCCCCTCCCCCGTCTCACCAGGCGGCGCGGGCGCTGCTCCTCCACACCCCGGCGTTTCTCGGCCCCGCCGCGGGGCTCCCTCGCAGAGTGCAGCACCCAAAACACGCAGCCGCGCGCGCCACAAGGTTCCACCGCCCGGCAAGCGGTAGGGGCGGGCGGAGCGCTTTGAGACACCGCGCCGCTCGGGAGACCCCGCCCCCTCGCCCTCGCGCCGCAGGGCCTAGACCAGTGGGGCGATGGCGCGCGTGCCCACAGAGAGGGCTCTGCGTGCCCACTTGGGCACGCGTGCCATAGGTTCGCCACCACTGCCCTAGGCTCTGTGGTTTAACCCACAGCACCACCCGCGTCCCTTTTTTATATGAATGTACACATATAGTATTTTAGAAGTGCAAAATAGTTAATGGAGTCTAAAAATTAGCTAGAGACAAAAAATGTGTGTTATCCTGTTCCATTTGGAACAATTTTTCATGCTTTATAGTTATAGTGATTTTTTTTTTTTGTTTTTACAAATTGCATATCCTGTCATTGTAACCCATCCTGGGTTCCCATTGTGGGAAAGGGCAAGTAAGAAAGTACTAAATGAAAAATGAAAACCTCACCCCATTCACTCAGAAAGGTTAGCAAAAGAAGGAGCAAAGGTAGCTGTGCTTGGGAAGGGGAAACATGAGTGCCTCAGGGAAGGGCTGGGGAGCCTTTAATCCTCCAGATATTTCTGGATTATTATAATATTTATTTGTATCCCTCCTCCCCCCCCACCAGGACTCAAAGAAGCTTACACAAATTAAAACAATACAGATAAAACACAGAAGGTGAAGAATGTATAAAAGGAACCAGTTAAAAAGCAATTAAGACTGTAATAGTATTAAAACAATATAAAACAGATCTATTAAAATTCAGATCTAGTAAAAAGAGCACAGCTCTACAGTACTTAAAAGCCCTTTCCCTTAAAACAGCAACAACGGACTATAATGTCAGTCATCCTTAACCACTGACCATGCTGGCTGGGGCTGATGGAAACTGGGATCAGTGGATGTTAGCAAATTGGTTTTTCCCTTTCCTTTATAAGAAATGGGGGGAACCTTCGGTCGTTCAATGTTGATGAACTGTAACTCCCATCAGCCCCAGAAAACATGGCAAATGGCTATAGATGAAGGAAGTTGTAATTCAATAGCATCTGAAGGCCCAAAGGTTCCACACACCTGCTACATAACATGCAATATTTAAAATCAGAGAAGGGGGTAGGTCCCAACACTTCTTTTTCCTTACAAGCTAACCTTGGGGTGAAAGGCAGGCAATAAATTAAAATAATATTTTTGTCATCCCTTTCCGACAGGGACATTTCATTTTAAAACGAGGGTGTTTGATGCCACAAACTCAATGACGGTGCACGTTCTCGATCTGTGTTACTCAAATAAACCTTTCAAAAACGATGGGAGATCCCAATCGACTTTATTAATACCCGAGGCACATTGCAAATTCCTGAGGAGGCAAGAAAGAGCCTTCCAATTATGCGCATTAAAATGAGAACACATGGGGGGCTCTTGCCCATTCAAAGGACGTAGGGGACACAAGACATCTTCTGGCCCTTGCCATCTTTCCAGGACATCTTTTTTGTAACCAGGAATAGCAGCTCCATAATGGGCCCAGGAGCTCGCCTGTCTGCATCGCATTCATTACACCCAGGACTCTCCCATGTGCTGTCGTTGTACAGCATGCAAAATATGACATTATGGGCACTCAACTCCTGCTTCCAGGAAACCTCAACTTTCAATTAAGTAAGTTTTTAATAAATAATAATAATAATAATACTTACTATTATTTATTAAATTTATACACCACCCTTCATCTAAGAACCACAGGGTAGTAGGCAACTCCATGAAGGACTAGCTATGATGGCTGCTTATTTATTTATTTCATAAAAATCATATACCATTTGATTATAGAAAGAAAACCTCAAAAAATGAAAGAATAAAATTGTCACTAAAAAATTTTTACAACCATAATTAAAAACATACAAAATAGAAAATTCTTTCCAGTAGCACCTTAGAGACCAACTGAGTTTGTTCTTGGTATGAGCTTTCGTGGTATCTGAAGAAGTGTGCATGCACACGAAAGCTCATACCAAGAACAAACTCAGTTGGTCTCTAAGGTGCTACTGGAAAGAATTTTCTATTTTGTTTCGACTATGGCAGACCAACACGGCTACCCACTTGTAACTAAAAACATACAGAAGGTTAAAGCCACAATAGAATAAGACTAAAACAATTTAAAACTCATGCAAACTTTCTAAATGTCTGGGCAGGCTTATCTAAATAAGGATGCCTTCAGCAGGCACTGAAAAGAATACAATGAAGGCACCTGCCCGAAATCAACAGGCAAGGCGTTCCAACGTATTGGTGCTGCCACACTAAACGATCAAGTTCTTACAGATGCGGTGGAGTTATAATGTGGCAGCTGAATATGTTTTATGTTCTACCTCTGCTGCCATAAGCATTGCGCCTTTGAATATCAGCTGCTGGGAATCACAGGTGGGAAGTCCTGCTTGCAGGCTGTCCTATCCGGTTGGCCCCTGTGAGAATGGGAGCGCTCAGCAAGGTAGGCCTTTGGCCTGATTCAGCAGGCTCCTCCCACAACGTGAAGCAAAGGTTCGTCCTTGGCTTCCCAATCTTAGTTTGAGCAAAACCACCCCGAGTTCAGACGCAATGCTGAGTCCGGGATGGTGTTTTGCTGTTCTCACTCTTGCTAGGCAAGGTGGGAAGAGAGAGCAAAGCATGGTTCATTGCAATGTGCAAATGTGGTCCCGGGTGCCACTGTCTTCTTGGGCAGGGCACATTTTGAAGCAGGAGTGACACTCACCTTTACATAGATGACAGGGATGGTCTGTTTGGCTTTGGTGAAGTGCCGGGCGACACGATAGACCGTCTCGGGCACAAAGTCCAGGACTAAATTAAGATAAACTTCATCCTTCTGCAACAGATTGAGAAGAAGAGGGAAGTGAGGGAACCGCCAGACCAACTCCACCTTACAAACGACAGTGGGCAACATGGAACCCTGAAGATACACCTGTTAGGACTGCCCCAACCCTAGCTTTCATCTCGAAAAGATATACAGGCTCTCATATATTATAAAAAGGACTTTTACATAAAGAGCTCATACGGTTGCAGCAGTGACAGATAGAAGCCCTACAGGAAAAATGAGGGCTTAATTTTTAAAACGAGAAATGTGCCGCATGCTCCAGCTTATCTGGAAGGCAAAACTCAAGTCCCAGGTGCAGAGAGGGCAGCTGTTGCTTCCTCAGCAGTTAAGTACTACGTATTTATGCTCAAAGGCATTCTGCTATTTCCAGGTGTTCTTGAGTTCAGCTCCAGCAATGAAAATGCATCCTGTAGCTGAGCTCTGATGAGATGTGCTTCAATTAGACCTTGGCAAAAACACCAAAGGGCTGGAAACAAAGAGGTCAATTAAGAGAAGTCTCAATTTTGTTATCGCTATTAGCTTTGCCTGCACCCCAACAGCCAGGATGTAGGAAGTAGCACAAAGGAACACAAAGCAACCACTATTGCCACTTCGGATTACCAAAGTAGAGTAAGACTATCCTGTATAGAGTAAGAACAAAATGTCGACAATCCTACTGTGGCTTTCATCATGCCAATCATATGAACTACATACTGCTAAGTCATCCATATTCGCTGTAAGCCTTTCCCCAGTGGACCCTCTGGTATAAAAGAGCCAGAATGGAAGGGCATAGCAAATAGACTAGGACTGAGGAGACCCAGCTTCAAATTCCCATTTGGCCGTAGAGCTGAATGAATGACCTCAGCATCGTCTTTGTTCCCCTTTGGACTGATGGCACTTGCAGCCCAAAACATCTGGAGGGAACCAGCTAGGCAAAGGCAGCCTTAGCACAGCTGCTCTCTCAGCCTAACTCAGGAGTGAGGAATCTGCAGTGCTCTAGATGTTGCTGGACCCGCCCCCAACTCCTATCAGCCCCAGCAAGAGTGGCCAATGGACAGGAACCAATGTTGCCAGACATCCTGAATGAACCATTCTCCATTTCCTCCCCTGTCCATACCTTCTCCCCACTTGAGTAGAAGAAATACCGCAGGCGAACGATGTTGCAGTGATCCAGCTTCCTCATGATCTGCAGCTCTCGGTTCTGAAAACAAGAAGATTGAGGTGAGCTACAGAATCCCAAGAGGCAAAATCAGCAAGACGCATTGACAGACTTTCCTTTTCAACGCACCTTGAAGCGTTTATCTTGAAGCACCTTCTTGATAGCAACCAGCTCCCCGGAATCTGCTAGTCGGGCCTGGTAGACGACCCCAAATGACCCATTGCCGATGACCTTGATATCAGAATACGAAACTTCTTGGGGGCGGTCGGGGCCCTGACCTGGTGTGGCCACCACAGTGGTCACCTTGCCGCTATCTCCTGGAAGAAGGGGAATGTTTGAGAAAAGGGGTGAGAGTTCCAAATGCTGCGGAAATCTCAAGCACCACTTGACTTCCGCTCCACAAACACATATCCACACCCTCCCCAACACAACACAATGTCAACATGCTCCAAATAGGACACCATTAGGTGAACCTCAGCACCCCCAAGCTGCTTCATCACTGAGTCCAATGGCCTACACACCCGTAACCAACAGCTGGTGCCGAACACACAACATTCCTAAGGCAACCCAAATGAGTAACCAAAAAATGTCACATCGTAACTTCCTACGCTACAGCTAAACCTTACAAAGCACTTGATGATAGGGACCAGTAACTGCATACCCAAAACCTGATTTTTAGGTGGGGTGGTTGTCCTTTTCCCAACTGGTAATCCAAAGGGGGTGGACAGCAACACTCATAAAATATCCTTTGACATTAAGATCCTTAGAGGCTCTTGGTCTACACCCACTCTTCTCAAAGTACCATTGCTAATTGATGGAATTATGATTATGCCCCTAAAAGCCAAAATTTTCATGCTGCACATTGCTTCCCTTCTCAGTGTCCAGCTAAGCCTCAGCCTCTTTTCACCCAACACCTCCGCCCCTCACTATCTTTCAACCACACACCTGCACTGCCTTACCTGTGCTGCTACAGCCACGCCCATTCTGAACTGCCTGTTACCAGGCAACCAGACCCTGCTCCAATTCTCCTTGCTCTTTCACCCAAGCATTAGTCCTTCTCCCTCCCCTTCATGGTCCAGCCCATCTTTCATTGCAACCCGCTCCTGGAGGGCACTGTGTCATTCCTACGCAAACTAGCTCATCTCAGCACCAGATTGGCACTAAGGAAAGCTTAGACAATTCCAGCAGCCGTCACAGGCTGCCTCCTTCAACCCCATGGAAATGAACACCCCTGGCTACCCTTACCAACCTCCCAGCTTCGATGATTTCATCCTGACGTCACCAGTATAATTCTGGACCACTTGTCCAGCTGCTGACCTCAAATAGCCTTTTTCCCAGAGCCCTAGTCCCACCAGCTGAGAACCTCAAGCCCTTGCAGATTCTCCCTGCACCAACCCAGGCCAACTTTTCTTCTGCAGGTGCCCAGTGACCCAGCTCTCTCCTGCGCTAGTGCCCGTTAGCAAACCCCTCCAAAATAAACACACACCTCCTCAAACCTAAGGGGCACATTTCCAACCTGTCCCCTCCTCGATTATTCATTCATTGGTTAGGCTTATATCCCACCCTTCCTCCCAAAGGAGCCCAGGGAGGCAAATAGGACCCCCGTCCCCCACTCCCCTTTGCCTAAACCTCCAGAGCCCCCAAAACTGGCACCACCCCCAAGAGCAGGTGTGGCTCTCGGAGACTCCTCCCTACCATCCGATGCCAGCCACCCCAAAAGCTGAGCACCCTCAGATACTCCCCCTCGTCCCATTTCTCCCCACATCTCCCCCTCCTTTGTCCCCGCCTCCCAAGCTGTCGCCCACCCCCCACCCCCACTTCCCTAGCACCCCTCTTTTCTTTCGCCCTTTCCCAACCTTCCCCCCCCCACCAGCCCCCTGCCCTTCTCCTCTTCCTCTGGTCGATTTCATTCAAGCCACCCCTCCCCCTCCCCCACCCATTCTTTGTCCCCCCTCCCCCTCCTCCACTGCCACCCCCAACCCAGGTACTTACGGCCCAGCTTGAGCCCCGGGAAGGAGCCGACTGCCGTGCTGGTCCCGCCTCCCCCCGGCCCAGGCCCGGCAGCCCCCCCGGGCTTCCCCCCCGGCGCTGCCCCCGAGGTCGGGCCTGGCGCGGCGGGTGCTGTGGCGGGAGCCCCGCCTGACGGGTCTGCGAAGGAGCTCGTTCGGGGCCGGGAAGAGCCGGCGCTGCCGCTGCTCATGGTGAGGCCGGGACCGGGGAAAAGGGAAGGGGGGCCGCGCTGGCTGGCTGGCTCCGTCTGAGGCGGCTCGGGAGCCGGCCCAGCCCGGCCCTGTCGCGGGAGCGGATGGGAAATGGAGTCCCAGCCACCATCCGTCTCGCTACCCGCTAACGGAGGCGGGACTCCATTTCCCACAAGCGGCGCCGCGGAGGCGGGGCGTTCGGCCTCCTGCCGAAGGTCATGATGGGACATGGAGTCCCCTGGCCACGAAACGCCCCGCTGCCCGCTAGCGCCAGAGGACTACACATCCCAGGATGCCGAGCGCACCGTTGGCCGGCCGCCGCGAGGAAGGATGGGAGATGGAGTCGCTCGGCGCACAGCACGGCCGCACTCCCCAGCACAGAGCGCGAGGGAGGGACTGCGTTTCCCAGCGTCCCCCACGCGAGGACGGCTAACCTATCCGGAGACGCGAGCAAAATGACCCTCTTGTGAGGCGAAGAGGGAGGCTGGGAAGGAAGCTCGAGCCTTCCCGTACGGGAAGCCAAGAGGGTCATACAGAGCCGCGGGGCGGAGAGTGTCGCAGACGCCGCTCGGCCACCAGAAAACCAAGAGAGACTTAACCTTGCGCCCATCTCGCTCTGATATCCATTATCGCTTCAAAGCCCAATGGAGCCGGGACGAGGCCTCATCAGGCCGCGGCGCGGTGCACCATGGGAGACGGCGTCGGTGCGGTCCGCCGCCGCTTTCCCAATACGCTCAGCGCGGACGCCCCGTGACGCGTTTGGCGGAGCCCCCCCTTCCAACAATTAGCGGACTACACTTCCCATCGTGCACCGCGACGATAAGGGCCGTGATTGGCAATGGGAGGCCGCTGTAGCTCTGGAATGGCCCGCGAGGCCCTTCAGGTCCGCCGCACTTGTAAGGCAGGCGCGTTATGCGGTGGGGCGGTCCATTCTCGCTTGGTGTAGAGTGGCTCCTTGGCATTAGGGCTCCCGGCATGCAGCGCCACACAGGGGCAGCGGCGTAGGGGGTTTGTGGGAGATGTAGTTTTCTCGGCATTTCCAGAGAGCAAAGGGAGTGGGCCTCTTCTCTACCGTTATTTGCAAGGTGGAAAACACGGGAACTAATTATATTATTCATTCCTACACTGCCTTTCCCACCCTGACAGGGACTCTGGGAGAATACTAGTTGCAGCACAGTGAGTTAAGCCCATAACTTAACATGCATTTAACTTCAGCTTTTTTTGCACGTGGCTAAATAAATAAATAAATAAAGGGGAGCAGAATGGGTGCAGGGTTCTGGGAAAAATGACTTTGGCAGTCCCACCCAGCGTTGGACCCAGTAGGTTTTGGCAAGGGGTCAGTGCATCCGGCTGTGAACCAGAAGGTTGGTGGTTCGAGCCCACCCAGAGACCACTGTGGGCAGGATTCCTGCATTGCAGGGGGTTGGACTAGATGACCCTTGGGAACCCCTTCCAGCTCTACAATTTTATTATTTTGACTTTAGGTACAATCCCTGGAACGTAACCCGTGTGTAGGTTGCAGGCTATTTTATATTTCTCCCACTGGACACCTGCAAAGCTAATGAAGGCAAGAACAAATAGGGTGACCACTTGCACACTGCTGTTTCGCCCGCAGAAAAAGAGTTGTGCAGTTTTTCATAAAATTTGCATATGCTCATTTATATGTGGGAGTTTCAAATTTATAAATAATGACCAGGGGCCCCATAAGCATAATCAGGATTTTTTTGGGGGGGGCAGGCCTTTTGTTGGGGAGGGGACAAAACCTCAGTTAGCTATTGATTTTTATTGATATGGGAGGGGACAGCTGCCCTTCCTTGCCACCCCCCTCCCGTGTATACCCATGAGTGGACCTCCAGGATGTTGGTTGACTATAACTTAGCATAGCTCAGTTGGTAGAGAATGAGACTCTTAATTAACCGGTGGCCATGCTGGCTGGAGCTGATGGGAACAGGTGATTTCAGAATTACGGTAGTGCCAAGCACCCCATGGTATTTCTGGGCCAGTACCTCCCTACTTCCCACCCTCCCACCTCTGCCAGCTTCTCTTAATGTAGAAGTTATGATTCTATGATTTATGAGTCTCATATATATATATATATATATAGAGAGAGAGAGAGAGAGATAAAACTTGTGAAACAACACAAGAGTTAGATAAAAAAAAATACTTTTATTCCATGCCCTGGAGGCTGCTATTGGTTTGCCAACAATTGGTTTCTGGACGGATATGTTTTAACTACCAGGGCATGGCAGCATAATAGCCACACACCTTTCTAGCCTTAAGGCTTTTTATGAAAGGAGAGCTTAAGGTTGCAATAGGGGAACTTCTAAGTAGGCATGCCTAGGATTGCAGTGTGAGTTGTTTTAAGGAACATTCACCCTACAGTCATAGTTCCAAGATAAATCTTGCCATGAAAAAGGCCAGTGCCATGAAAAAGGCCAGTTTCTCCGTCCCAACCCCTGCAAGCAGTATTATGTACAAAAGAGGTCTAGCAGCTATTGCCTTCAGGCTCAGATTACCATCACAGAAATGAAAGAAGTTTAGGGAGAGCAATGGCTGCAACAAGAAGACTTAGAATCATGGAAGTGTAGAGTTGGAAGGGACCCCAAGGGTCATCTACTCCAAGCCCCTGCAATACTGGAATCACAGCTGAATAATCCCTGACAGGTGGCCATCCAACCTCTGTTTAGAAACCCTCCAATGAAGGAGAGTCCGCCACCTTCCGAGGGAGTCCAGTCCACTGTCTTACCATCAGAAAGTTCTCCCTAACAGAATCACAGAATTGTAGAGTTGGAAGGGACTCGGAGGATCATGCAGTCCAAAGCTTTGCATTGCAGTGATGTGCCACAGGCCTGTAAGGGGATTGAACCCACGACCTTGGCATTATCAGCACCACACTCTAACCTGCTGCGTCTTTTGGTTTGGGCCCTACCCTCTGGAGCAGCAGAAAACAAGCTTGCCTCATGTGACAGCCCTTCAGATATTTGAAGAAGGCTTAACCCACCTCACAGGATTGTTGTGGGGATAAAATGGGCTTGGAAGCTGTCCCAAGTGTCAAGAGTTACTTGATAATAACCCCCCATTGAACCCAATGGGACTTATTTCTAAATGCCCATGAATAGAATTGGGCTGCTAATCAGCAGGTGAGCTGTTTTATAAGCTCTCTGGTTTTTCGGGGTGTGGAAAGGAGTTTTTTTTTTTTGTAGAGTGCAATGCTTTTGCATTCAAACTGTCCCACATTCAATTATTGGCATTTCCAAAGATCTAAAGTGACCGGTGCTGCAGCCAGTCAAGGCAGATAATCAGGGTTGTTGAGGATTGTGGCTCCAGCAACCTCCAACCAAATCAGTTGCTGACTACAGCTATCATAAGTCCAAGCTGGGAGAGATATATGATGCAGAGAAGGGCTGCCTGTACATTGCACCTCTAAAGCACATTCCCCCGCCTCAAAGAATCTTGGGTGCTGTAGTTTACCCATCTCAGAGTTACAGCGCCCATTAACCCTTAACAAACTACAGTACCCAGAATTCTTTGAGGGAGGTAACGAGGGGGGGGGTGTTCTTTCAATGTGCCTTAAAGGCATATACAGCCCAGGTTGAAGCCATGCTATGGAATACATTCGCCACTAGGGGGCACTTGGAGCACTGTGTTCCTACAGGGAACTCCAGCAGTATAAAAGGTAAAGGGACCCCTGACCGTTAGGTCCAGTCGTGTCCGACTCTGGAGTTGCGGTGCTCATCTCACGTTATTGGCCGAGGGAGCCAGTGTACAGCTTCCGGGTCATGTGGCCAGCATGACAAAGCCGCTTCTGGCGAACCAGAGCAGCGCACGGAAACGCCGTTTACCTTCCCGCCGGAGCTGTACCTATTTATCTACTTGCACTTTAATGTGCTTTTGACCTGCTAGGTGGGCGGGAGCTGGGGCCGAGCAACGGGAGCTCACCCCATCGCGGGGATTTGAACCGCCAACCTTCTCTGATCAGCAAGCCCTAGGCTCTGTGGTTTAACCCACAGCGCCACCCGTGTCCCACCTCCAGCAGTATAGAGCTGACCTAAAGGGAGTTTTGAAATATATATTTGCACAAATCTGCTAGGTGTCTTTAGAAAGCCAAACCTGCCCTGCAGGTAGAGCCCCCCCACACACACACACCCTGCAAAGGGGACGGTCCTATGCTAATTATAGGTGGAAACAATGTGCGAACTTGAGCACATCTTGAATTTAAAGAACGCACACAACCAAGAGTGATCTCCCGGGTGGATTAAGTGTCCAAACCAGAGTCAGCCAAAGCGATAGAGAAGACCAAGGCCTGTACTAATTTAGAAATTCTGTGTTCAGCTGCCTGGACCCTGGGACTCTTCCCCAGACCACAACCCCTCAATGGCTCTGCTCTGATCCCTCCTGAAATGCTGTTGCCTAACTGGTAAGGGCATAAAAGCTGGGATGATGTCTCTTACTTGTCTGGAATGAGAAGTGTGTGCATGTTTGTATAAGCCACTTCCCTGGCTTTTTGCATGGCAAGAAAGTAACCTACTGCAGAAGTGTGCATGCATACGAAAGCTCACACCAAGAACAAACTTAGTTGGTCTCTGAGGTGCTACTGGAAGGATTTTTATAATTTTTTATTTTGTTTTGACTATGGCAGACCAACACGGCTACCTACCTGTAACTACTGCAGAGAGTCGCATCTGTTGCTCCAGCCACTTTTGGCCCTGGCCAGCACGGGGATGTGCGCCCCCCCCCCAGGGTTGCTGCCCCCCTGGACAATCTCCTCCACCCCTGCTCTACAAAGCCTACTCTTTCTTCTGGTGATCTGCTTACTCGACACAAAAATTATATCCTGCTTGAAGCCCCTAGTGGATTGCAATAAATAAATAAAAATTGTCAGTAAAACATGAAGTTGAAAACAGGAATTCTGAAAATATATATATATAATTAAAAATCAACATTTATGCTAGAAACAGGTTACAAACACATGTCAATTTTTAAACGTCCGACTAGCCTTGCCTGAAGAAAGCTGTTTTTAGCAGGCACTGAAAAGAGCACATCGAAGGCACTTGTCAGGTGTCAATCAGCAGGGAGTTCCAAAAGTGTTGGAGCTGCCTCCCTGAGAGATTGATTTCTTACAAGCGAATAATGATACCATGAGACACCTGTAAAGGTCCCAGTTTTGCAGATCTAAGTTAATTATTGATATACAGCCTCTTGGCTGTGGAGGTTCCACTCTATTATCATGCCTTCCAGCTGCTGATAAGGCAAATCGACAGAGGAGGAGAGTTATTTCTTTCTTGAAGCCGTCAGAGTTGGTGACAGTCATTACAAGCTCATGGCAGGGAATGCTGCACCCTGATTTCATGTTGTGCGAAGAAGTCCTGAGCTATAATTGTTGATCAACTTCGCCGGGTGAATCCAGCTTATTGTATAATTATGGAATGGGGTGGGAGAGAGAGAATTCGTAATGAGACAGAGAGATCCTTTGCTTGTCAAAACAAGTTTTGCTGTGGAGCACTACAACTTCACCTGAGCCAAGTCTCAGCCGTCAGAAACCTTTGCTTGGTTCCCCCCCCCCCCAGTTCCTGGAACGTGTGAGACAGTGCACAGTGCTTCTGAGCATGTGTAAAATGCATTTCGCTCCACCCAAGGGGAAAGTGATAGCCTACTCCTCTCCCCACCCCCAATGGACCTGGGGTTAGGAGCAGAGTCCTTGCGTGATTGAACGGCAGTCCTTTTGGAGAGTAACCACTGTTCAGTAATAAACAAATTTCTTTTCATGTAAGACCAGGCACTTGTGGTCAGCCACCCGTTGGTTGTGGCTGGGAAGAGCAAATCGCAACCACGGTGGAGAATTCACATACAAACACACCGTTTTGCCTGAAGTACCTTGGAAGATCAGAAGGCAAGGGACCTCAAAGGAGATCTGAGGGCAGATAGGACCCTCCTTGGAGAATGCCAGTGGAAAGACACACACTCATTCACTCCAAGGCAACACTGAGCACTTGAGCTACACACCAATTGATTTTGCTCTGCACTACAAAGCCTGCCACACTAGCAGCCTGATCCTAAGCATCTTTACCCAGAGGAAAGGAGCCAGCTTTTTTTCTAACCAACATCTCAACCTCATAAGGAACATAGGAAGCTGCCTTAGAGCGAGTCACACAATTGGTCCATCCATCATTGTCTACACTCCTCGGCTGTCAGGGGTGGGTCAGCAGTAAATCACTCGGAGAAAGTGAAGTTAACTATTAGAAGAAACAAGGTCTGCTCAGGAATGCCAGGCCTAATGAGCACAGCAACTCTTCATAGCTCTTGCCCCTATGAGGCCGTTGTGGAGGCTGAAGGTCCCTGCCTTCCCACAGCTGCCTATGTCTCCTCCACTGATCCTTCCCAAGCAATCCGAGACTCTGCCGGGGCACCTGCCTTTGCTACTCCCGCTTCATACCACTTCTGGTCCTGGGAGACCAGCAGGGAGGGGAGCTTGTTGCAGCAGGAGGAGGAGACACCCTGGTTTCTTCACCAGCCTGACTCCTCTCCGCCTCTTGACCATCCTCTCCTGCTTTTCCTTCTGCACTTCTCTCTGCCCCAGACCCTCCCTGCTCACTAAACTCTTGTTACCTCTTCAGCTACAGACACCTCCTCCTGTCAGTCTTCTCCTTTCTCTCCCTCTGACCACTTGTCGTCATCCCACCACCACTCCCCGAACTCTAAGCTGTCTCCCCTTGGGGGATTCCTCAGCTGGTGTCTCCCACCCACCACCCACCCCTGCATCCAGCCAGTTCATGACATTGGCAGAGGCTGTCCTAGGTATCAACCAGGGGCAAGGAGTCGCTCCCAGCCCTCCCTCGAGATGCCTGGAATTGAACCTGGGACTTTGGCATGCAAAGCAGATGCTGAGCTATGGCCCATCCCCAAAGCCTCTGCCTCTGGAATCAGCGCATGATAAAACACTTGCCCTACAGCTTTGCAAGCAATTACATCAGATTCTTGTTCCCAAATAAATGCAAAGGCTGTTTGGAGAAAAGGCTTAGACAGCTTGATGGGAGAGGTATTATGCTGCAACAACTACATAAAACCTCCACATCCGGGAGGAGTTTATCAGAAGTTACAACAGGAAGTACTTCCTCACAAAAAACATAATTAACACATTGGAGACAAATAAAAAAACCCTCCAAGTGTCTCTGTTTTCCAGGGACGGTCCCAGATTTGCAGAAGCCATCCCAGTTTACGATTTGATCCCGGAATGTCCCGCTTTTCCTTAGGACGTCCCTACCTTCATCGGAGAAAATGTTGGAGGGTATGCAGTTATGCGGCCCCTGAGCCAAGGAGATAAGTAGCCATACAACCTTTAGAACAGTGTTTTTCAACCACTGTTCCGCGGCACACTAGTGTGCCGCAAGATGTTGCCTGGTGTGCCGTGGGAAAAATTGAAAAATTCAAGAGAATTACTTTATATATAGTCAATATAGGCACAGAGTTAATTTTTTTTTAACATTTTCTAATGGTGGTGTGCCTCGTGATTTTTTTCATGAAACAAGTGTGCCTTTGCCCAAAAAAGGTTGAAAAGCACTGCTTTAGAAGACATCTGAAGGCAGCCCTGTGTGGGGATGTTTTACAGTAAATGTTTTGTTGTTGTTTTTATATGTTCGAAGCCACCCAGAGTGGCTGGGGCAACCCAGCCGGATGGGCAGGGTACAAATAATACAATTATTATTATAGCGGTATAGGACGTCCCTATTTTCATCGGAGAAACATGGGAGGGAACGAATCAATAGGGTGCAAGGCATTCAGCGGCCGCTAGCCACAATGGCTGTGTACTGTGCCCAGGGGTCAGGGACGGCATGTACCCAAATGCCAGCTGTTCAGGGATCAGCTGTTGACCTCAGCTGCTGCTTGCGGGCTTCCTGTCGGCCACTGCGGGTACGGGATAGGTCTTGGTCCACCTCCAGCAACCATGCTCTTCCAAGGCAAGGCAACCTCCATCATCTTCTGAGCTACTCAGTGGCCTGCTACTGACGAAGGCAGAGCCCCCTCGGCCTCAGAAGCTAAGCCGTCGTTAAACCCGATTAATGTGGCCGACCCATTGCGGCCTACGCCTTACTGCAAGAATATTTTCGGCGTGTGCCAAAAGCAAGGACCTTTTGTCGCTCGGCCCAGCAGTAGCCGGGCGCGAGTCCATGCCCCTATAAACGCCGGCGGGGATTCCTGCTGCCGGCCCTCCCCAGATCTCCACTCGGGAATGTGCGTGACCCCCAAGGGTTAATGCTTCTTCAGCAGGGGCGGCGGGGGGGGGGGGAGATGGAGAGGTTAATGAATTATTGAGTAAGTCAAGGGTAAGAAGCAAAGAGCCTCCCACCGGGAGCAGGCAAGATTAATTCAATTAGGGGGATGACGGCACTCAGGCGCACATGCGGACGTGCACACTCCTGCCAGCTCACGTCAACAGAGTTGCATGCGCGCGGGGGGGGGGGTGGACGACAAAATCGGGACAAAGCTTGTGTGCGGGCAGCCGGGCCGTTTTATACTGATGCATGCATCCAGCATAATCTCTAATGCTGCCGGGCCCTCGCATCGCTACTCTGTAGGGGAGGCATCGCTGTTGCTAAGAGACAACCAAGTCTTTTGGCTCAGGCCTTGCTTCCCAAAATAGCAGAGCCGTGCCCGTCCCCCGTCTTCTGACACCTCAGAAGGGGTGGCGGGTGGCTTGACCTCCCCAGCATCCCTCCCGGCAATAGGTGGCATCCAGCTCTTTGTGGAAGGCCCCACAAGGCTGTGTTACCTGCCTGGAAATAAGATTCAAAGGATGTGTAGGGCTTGAAGGTCATAGAACTGTCAGTTCGGAAGGGACCGCAAGGATCATCAAGGCCAGTCCCCTGCAACGCAGGAATCTTTTTGCCCAACGTGGGTCTCGAACCCATGACCTTGGGATCAAGAGCCTCATGCTCTACCAACAGTCACTGGGGTAGTCATGGGCCAGTGTCTCTCTCGCTCAGCCTAACCTACCTCACAGGGTTGTAGTGAGGATACAGTGGGGGGAGGGCAGGGAACCCCCCACATAGCCCTGAGCACCGTGAAGGAAAAGGCGATTCATAGATAGCCCAAGAAGTGCGTTCCAACTGTTGTTGTTTTTATTATCAGGGCCTTTTCTGATGCCCATCCCAGGCAAACCAGAGATGCATGTTAAAATATGTCCTTAGCATGTCACCATCCTGCGCTCCCCAGGTCTTAAGAAATTGAGCGAGTTGTGTACCAAACCTGTCACCGCTGCACAAACATGCATGCGCACAAATGCTCAGGCTACAGCAGTGTGTTTATTGCCATAGCTGGCAAGGTTCCTTTTGCTCATTTGATGATCCGTTCTAGAACAATTGTGTTTCCTTGTACAAACACCCACCCCAGCCACATTTCTTGAACAGAACAACACCCCCTTTGCCTTTTGGGCCGTGCAAGCCAGGTACACAGGCAGCCATCAGAGCTATGAGGTACGTTTAAGGTACGGGAAAATGTCCCCGTTTCCCTCCAAGAGACACTGCCGGCTTTTGCTGCCGCCCCTTTGGACGAGAGACTCTGCTTTGCACCAGAAGGTCCCAGGTTCAGTCGCCAGGTAAGCCCAGGAGAGACTCCCTCTATAAAACCCCTGGAGAGCATCTACCTGTGAGCACAGAATCTGCGGCGGGGAACCTGCAGCCCTGCAGAGGTTGCTGGACTTCAACTCCCATCAGCCCCGGGCAGGACAGTCAATTGTTAGGAATGATGGGTAGTGTAGTCAAAACTCAACAGCCAGATAGCTCACCGGAACAATTCATTTCCGGGCCCAGTTCAAAGTGCTATGCAGCTTTACCCTGCTCAGGACCTCAATACCTTAAGGACTGCCTTTCCCTATATGAACCAGCCCGGACTCTGCACTTGTCGTCAGATGCCGTTCTCTATGTCCCCGAGAGGCTCGGAGGGTGGCAACAGGAGAGCAGGCCTTTTCTGTGGTGGCTCCCCATCTGTGGAATGCTCTCCCCAGAGAGGCTCGCCTGGCCCCATCATTACATGTCTTTAGGTGCCTGAGTAAAGAGGAGTGTTGCCTGGCACCTAGACATGTAATGATGGCACTCCTGTCTTCCACTGCCTCCCACAGTTTGGTGAGACTCACGTTAGTGGCTTCGAGAACACTGTCCAACCACCTCATCCTCTGTTGTCCCCTTCTCCTTGTGCCCTCTTTTTCAGGGAGTCTTCTCATGAGGTGGCCATGCTGTCTATTGGTGTATAAATTGAATGAATGAATAATAGTCCAGCAACATCTGGGTGGCCCATGCTTCCCTTACCTCAGACATGAGTTATTCTGAGTTAGATGTCGGAATTGGCACAAGCCATTTTGCTACATATATGGCACAGAGTCCTGCTCTGGGGGTGCCTGCAGGCTTTGGCCAACAGGCAACACTATAACGGCAACGTTCCTCTTTTCGCTTAGGAAGTCTGCTGTCTCCAGAATGATGGAGCCCTGATTTCTGCTGGGTGGGCAGATTATTTCATCGCACTGCAGGCCATGGGAAGAACAGGAAGGACAAGATATTCCGGCACCCACAGCTGCCCCACATTTCCTTCCACTTACTTACTTCAACAGGGGTGGCAAGGGACTTTCAGAGGAGCAACGTTTGCAACAGTAGAAGGAGCTGGCTGCCCTTGAGACCAGCTGTCAGAATGTAAGCCATGGTTTGTATCATTTATTGAACACAGGGGACGGGGGGAGCCTCTTAGACTATTTTTTGAGGGGTGGGAGGAAGTCCCTGTTCCAGAGAACTTACATTCTAAAAAACTTGACAGCAGAGAAGCAAGGGGGGAGAGAGAGAGAGAGAGAAAAAAAAATAAGATGGCGGTAAGAGGGGAAAATGTATTTGGTTTCAGAAAATTGCAGAAATTTATAGAGAATTAGAAAACATGGAAAACACGTCACATCGGCATTTAGGGAAGCAAGGCAGTTGAAGGGATTATTGGTTGCCTGACTGGGAGGACTTATTAACGATGCACGTTTTTTATTTTTGTCCAGAAAGTTGGACTCAATGCAAGGTAGAAAGCAAGTGTAGAAATATTAAAAATGAGTGTAGGAAACAGCCTAAAACGCTGCCTGATAATACGGAATGAAGGTCACAAACAGGGATTTGAGAGCGCAGAAATGAGCATCTAGGAGACCCCAGAATAATTACGCTTGAAGATAGAACGATGCAGACCCCCCAGGTGCCCCTGTTTTCCAGGGACAGTCCTGGATTTATAGAAGCCGTCCCAGTTTCTGATTTGATCCCGGAACGTCCTGCTTTTCCTTATCATGGTCCCTATTTTCAGAGAAATATTGGAATTGTTTAAATATATATGTGTGTGTGCTGGAAGCCGCTCAGAGTGGCTGGGGCAACCTAGTCGGATGGGCAGGGTATAAATAATAAAATAATTATCGTTATTACGAAATAGGACATCCCTATTTTCATTGGAGAAATGTTGGAGGGTATGACAGCATCTACTAAAATCTCAAACAAGAAATATTGGTAGGATTTTCAGTGGCTGGGGATGAGGCTTCAGGGTCCTTGACAGCATATTTTTCCCCTTTTCTTTTTTTTGCAAATCTGCAGAAATTGAATTGCCTGGGTACAACATTTCCAGTCTCATGTTAATAAATTGACAACAATATTAAAAAGTACAGATGTTGCTACAGCACTTCCATGAAATCCTACTTGCACGGCTCCACATATTGCTGTTTCTGAGATTGCGGCGGGTAGCTCAAAGAAACAGGGACTCTTCTGTGGTGAAACTACAGCAGCCCTGGGGAACATCATGGCCCCAGCCAACGATCAGGGATGATGGGAGTTGTAGTCCAAAAAAAAACACCACCTGAACTGTGGCATTCTCTCTCCCCCGCCCCCCCCCCCAACACTAGTCTTGCTCATTTGTCAATTGCCTTCTGCAGAATAGCATTTTAAATAAAAGTACACATTCTACTCATGTAAAAAAACACTGATTCCTGGACTGTCTGCAGGCTGGATTTAGAAGGCAATTGGGCCGGATCCGGCCCCTGGGCCTTAGGTTGCCTAAGAGATATGGCCCAGACAAAATGAAACATTTCATTCTGCCGGATCATAATTTACGTCAGCTGTTCATTCCCATGGAAATCATTGAAACTTAACTTCATTCCTTAACTCCCACTGAAACCAATGTGAAAAGTTGAGCAAAATCTAGTTTGGACTCCATCCTTCTCCTCTTACTTAAAGCTCGTTGGGGAGTATTAAGCAAAGTGGTAATTAATGCTCGCACGGACACTGAAAATGCTAGAGACTTTGGTGCTGCATTTGAGGGTCCACAACTCCGTTCCACCAACTTTTGCACCCAAGGGTGCTTGGCTAGGTTGCAGCCTAGGTGGAAGAGGAGGCGAGTTCTGCAGACAGGGCTTGCCCCAGGGAAGGACCTGAGATGTACACCGTCTCTCTTCCCTGCCACCCCCCAATCTTGTGCAGCACAAACCGGTCTTTCTGGCAGGGATGATGCTGGAGGCTGGCTCCATAGGTATTAAGAGAGGTGAACGAGTGCAGTTCTTTTCAGGCTCGCTCTGGGGTCTTAATATCCTTTAAACCCCACCCTCTAAAAGCAAACAGGAGCAATTAATTCCACAAGCATCTCCTCAAACCTTAAGAGATAACAACCACAAACACGCATGGCAGTTTCTAGAAAAGGACTTCAAGTGGCCTGGGTTTATTTTGTACCGAAAAGAAATTTAAGGTCCTGCTTCCAGACATGGCAGATTCTCAAGCCTGCACAAGTTAGGCAAACTTGCACAATTTACTTCCCTTGTGTTTTCTAGTTGCAGGGACATGCAAATAAGTCCTATTTCATCCTGATATTAGTTTACTTCTCCTTAACCCCATTGCCGCTGGCTTCTGAGATTTCCAGAAAGCTTCACCTTTCATTTTCAACTTATATCAAGTACTAGAAACTGCTTTGCCCCAACCCCTTTGTTCCTTTTTAAAACAAAACAAAAAATGCAACATACATGCAAGCGGAGTTTCCAGAAATTGAATTCTGCAGTCCATACTGCAATTCCACAAAGTTGCACCATTGGGGGGGGGGGGTAAATCCAGGGTTGAAGCAACCCTTTCTCAAAACCTCCACAATAATGGAAATTGTGGGAATGGGGAAGGAAAGCAGCATTTCCAAAGCAATCTCAGAAAAGCATCTGTGCACCAATAGAGACCAGTCTTCCTGTGCTTGTGGTAACCTAGTCAAAAACTACGAGAGACTTACCAGCAGACTGTGCATACTTCTGGGATACCCCAAAATTATGAAAAATCTGCAGAGGGGGAAAAAAACACATCCATAAAAATGGCCCCCTAAGGACATTAGGAGAGCCTTTTTGCATTAGGCCAGTGGCTCGTCTAGTCCAGCATCTGTGACCAACCAGATGCATGTACTGCCTCCGGCTGCTTCTGTGTGGCTGGTGTCCCTGAATTGTGCAACTGCTTAAGAACTTGAAGAGCCTACTGGATCAAGCCAATGGTCCATCTGCTCCTGCATCTTGTTCTCACAGCGGTGAACCAGATGCTTGTGGGAAGCCCACAAGTAGGAGCTGAGTGCAACAGCAGCACTCTTCCCTGCTTGCAGTTGCAAGCAACTGGTACCCAGAGGCATGCCAGTGGCCCAGATCAGGGTTTCCCAAACTTGGGTCTCCAGCTGTTTTTGGACTCCCACCATCCCTAGCTTGCAAGACCAGTGGTCAGGGATAACCAGTGGTCCCTGACAAGTGGGTGGGAGAAAAAATAATGGAGGGACAAAGAAGGGCAGTGAAACTGCCTTGATGTACTGTGCTGTTTTAATAATTCCATCTGGTCCGCTTTAAAGCAAACCAGCTTAATTCGCAGTCCCAAGATTCATTTGTGGCTCAGAATGCAGTTATCAAATCAACTGCATGCTTCTGGATTTTGATGTAGAGCTGCACATAAAAATACGTACGATTTAAATGCAACTAGTTTTGTTTTTAAATCCACATAAACGGGCGGCCTATTGAACACATGCAGAACTGACACAGAACTAAGAAACACATCCATCCACCCATTGCTAATTGATCAGCAGAGAGAGGCACCATGAGAAGCTTCAGATATTGCAGTTATGACACCAGTTCCCATCAGGTTCAGCTGGTGTAGCCTATAGTTTGGATTACATCTGAAGGTTCTCTAGCTCCAAAGTACAGGAGGGGAAACATCTCGTTGAGTGGGCTCGTGTGCGGATTGTGAAACCAGTTCTGATCCCGAAAGCAAAGTCCTGTGCCTAGGAGTCGCTGTGCTCTTCATCTGAAGTGTACTGGAGCAATCTCCGCCATTATTTTGCATCTGGTTCTGGTTGGGGGGTCTTAATGTCAAAATAATAATGGGGGGGAGGAGAGAAATAGCTGAAGTCTGCCTAACCCTGCCCTAGGCCACCATCACTCCCTTCCTTCAGGCCAGAGCTCAGCTCACTTCCACATGCTCCATGAACAATCTTCAACATGGCTGCCTTCAGGACTCGGCAGCTTTTAAAATAAGGTATTAAGAGGCTCCTCAGCCAGAATAATCAATAATGGCGAAGGAGGACTTCCGGTCTGTCTGTGGAGCGGAATGGCGACACAAAACGGATCGCCGCAATAAGGGCACCCAATGTTCCATTAATGTAAGAATTTAGACTTCTGCAACAGAACCTCCTTTATTTTCCTCTTGTCCTGTTCTGGGGTTCCCTCAATCCTCTGGAGCAAATTTGGCAAGGAAATTCCATTGTGCTAGTGTTGAATTTCCTGCACTGCAGGGGGTTGTGCATGAAGGCCCTCTGGGTCCCTTCAAACTCTACAAGTTTGTGGAATCCTTGTGCTAATGGAATCCGTGTCTTGGATACTGTCCATGGTTCTTTGATGGACAGCTTGCTCACTACTGTCCTGTCTTCCACCGCAAAGGACTGTCACAAGGGGACTGTCCCAGGGACCACTTGATTCATCCAGAGCTACAGTAAGGTCTGCTAGGCCTTGCCAGCATCCCTGTTTATAACTCTGCAATATACGACGATTCCCACGCCACTTATCACAGCGCCGAGCATTTTCCAAGAGTGCATATTCAAGCAGCGTGTCTATGATATAACAGGGCTGCTCCTGTGGGAAAATATATAGCCACAAAACATACCCCTCAAGATTAGCTCTTTGCAACGGGATTATCTGCAATTTTGCGGCCTTGGAACACTAGGCACGATCCTAGAAGGGATCCTATAAAATGATTCTCCAAATGTTTCCACTCGCAGAATGGAAATGTCGGGCGGCAAGCAAGCCAGCCCAGGGTTCCTTGCAAAACAGGTTTGATATTCAGATTAAGACAGGAAAGGAAATTGTGAAAAGAGAAGTTTTTCATCAGCCTTGGAGAGTTCGAGGGAAGGAGAAACCTCATCCTAGAAATTCCATGCATTATCTTTAATCAGAAGCAAGGCCTCTTTGGAGAACCTGTGGCTCTCCAAACATCTCCAAATATTGACCATACCTGCTCAGGCCGATGGGTGTTGGGAGTCCAACAATGTCCGGAGGACCACAGAATCCTCACCCCTACCATGTTATAAGCAGAGTCATATATGCATCTATAGCAGCATAGTCTGGAATTTTACCTTTTCAAGAATCTCAGCTTTTATCTCAAATATGTCTATCAAACTGTGCTTGTAAATCCATGGGCAATAATCCCACCACTCTTAGAAGCTAGAAAGGTGGAGAAATAAGCTTCCACTATTAAGTTTCATGTGGAAGAATTCAGACGTTCTTGGTAGGAAACTTGCGGTCAATGCAGAACCACTTTTTAGGGAAACATAGCAATGCACTCAAATCAAGAGCAATGCATTAAACAGTAACTTTCCAAGATTCACGGAGCCGTTTTCTTTTCTTAAGGGAGCACCAAGTTATGAAATCTCAAAACCCTTTTATTGGTGTTTTTTGTTTTGTTTTTACATTCTTAAAATGAGACACCCCCATTTCCTCGATATGTACAAGAACTTGAATAAGGCTGTATAAAAAAAACCTTTAGCATGATGCTGTGTTATGTCCACCCTACAAACAGAAGGTTATGATCGAAGACCTAGCCTTCCGGGCTAACAGCACCCTTCCGAAACCCGTTTTGAGTGGTGGTTTTGTTTTTCCGACTGGATGCAGAAAAAACAACAGACAACAAAGGCGGGTATGCCTGCCTGGGTTTGGGGCCCGATTTGGAGGTACAACAAGTGTTTGGTTTTTTTTGGGGGGGGGGAGATCCCTGCTTTGTTTTTTGCAAGGCACTGTCATTCTGCAGTTACGCCCTGGCTCCAAATCTCCCTCTTTGACAGAAAGGGGGAGTTGGGGCAGCTTCTGGCCCTCCTTCTATTCAGCGAGGTGGCAAAACAGTGCCTTAATTTGGGGGTGGGGGAAGAGGCGTGGAGAGAGGGGTTTTCGTGGGACAAGAGCATTGGAAAAGTAGGGTTGGGAGAAAAAAGACAAAATAGGAGTGCCCACTCTCCTGGAAAAAGCACTTGCAACAGGCACTTAAAAACCCCTTTGAAATCCCAGCCACCCACCCAAGCCCACAGTGGGACAGGCAGAGGGGGGCACACTGCGACCAAGCCCACTATTTCATTTTTGGTTACATAAAGCAATGGATTATGAAGGAGTTTCTTTGGAGGACTGGGTGGGTGGGGGGAAATCCCTCTTCTTCTGTCATTATTCTGGATCCCAAGGTTTCACAAATATACCAACTTACTATTCATAGGAAAGATGGGCTGGGGGTAGAGATGAAGATGATACTCTGGAGCAAGACTCAAGAGCAGTCCAACACTCTCTGCCTATGGACCCTCAAGCAAATGAGGTTGTTTTTTTTGGGGGGGGGGGTTGGTGGGGCAGGGGAAGAGCATGGTTGAGGGGGTTGCATTTTATTTTTAAAAAGGTACATTACTTCTACATAATATGAGTTAGAAGGGGATATTAATTACCCCACACCCCACTTCTCGGGCACTATTCAAATGGAGTGAGATGTGTGAAAAATATGGCTAATTCTCTTCTCAATCCCCTGGAGGATTAAAAAGTGTATTGTGCTTAAAACTTGCCAATCGCAAGGGGGTGGGGGTGGGGAAGAGAAGGAAGATATCGGGGAGGTGGGTTCTTTTAATAAGACCACCCCTTAAAAACCCCCGTGAAGGCAAAACCAAAATTACGAGCTTTTGTTCTTTAAAAAAATAAAAAACCCTACTCATTCCTGCGGGGTTTTCTTTTTTTAAAAAAAGGCCCTGGACTATATAACCTTAAAGGATTTTAAGGGAAAGGGGGTTGAACAGGAATAAAGAGAACCCTTAAAAGTCGTCCCAGCATATTAATTTTTTAGAAATCCCCCCTCCCCGCAAAGTTTATATATATATATTTATATATGTATATAGACACGTAAAAACTGTTCAATATTTTTTTTCACCCCGCCCCCTAATTTTTTCTTTTTTTTCTTTTTCCTTTTTGTCTGGCTTCCAGATAAGAAGAAATAATAAAATTTACAGAGTTTCCGGAATAAACAGGGGGCGGGGGTGGAGAGAAGGGAAACTGACAAAAGGTAAAAAGATAATCTCTGAGTTAAGGCAGCAAAACCAGCCCCCCCCTTCCCCCTCCTGCCCATTTTGTCCGTCTGTCCTGGGAAGGGAGCCGGGGGTGGGGTGGGGGGGCTGCACATCCCAGCTCTAGGAATCCCGGTTCTCCAGGGTCAGCTCGGCCGTGGCCCGCTGCAGCTCGGTGCTGATCCGCCGGCCGCCCACCCCGTCCCCATGGCTGCTGGCATCGTCTTCCCCCTTCACCTTCTTATCATCCGTTTCTTCGGCCCCTGCACCCGCTTCCAGCCGCTGGTCCTCGCTCCAGCGGCGCTTGAAGCGCAGCTTCAGAGGGATGCATTTGCCGCTTTCCCCGGCGCGGGAGGCGGGGGGCACAGCCGCCGCAGCCACCGGGGTCTCCTCCTCCTCTTCCAGCTTTTCCAGAGGCACGGGAGGAGCCTTGAAGACGTCCTCGTCGTCTTCGCTGATGTCGGTCACCTCGACGGTCAGGTCCTCCTCCGACTCTCCCTCAGAGATGGGCTCCACCTTGATCTGGGGCAGCAGAGGCGGCTCCGCCCCGGATGTAGAGGCAGAGGAGGAAGAAGAAGAGGAGGAAGAGGGGGTGCCGCTGCTGGATTCTCCTGGGGGCAGGCCGGGGGGCTGCTGCTTGTCACGGTTGCGGCGCCCCAACGGCGGAGGCTGCAGCTTGAACTTGAAAGGGGAAGGCGGCTCCTCGGCCTGCGGTGGCGGCGGCGGCGGAAGGGGCGGCTTCTCAAGGCGCTGGGGCTGCGGGATGACGATGTTTGGGTAGTGGAGGAAGGCCCTGGGGCTGAGGTGGTAGTTGTACACGCTCTGAGTGTGGGCCTGGAGGTAGCGCTTCATGTCCTCTGGGTTGAAGGAGAAGTGGGAGCCCCCGGGGTACATGGGGCTGAGGGTAGGTGAAGGGGTGTAGTTCATGTGGTTGGGCGTGAGGGGGAGGGCTGGGGACAGCTGAGGGGGCAGGAGGCCCGCGGGCCCGGCCATGGGAGACACAGGAAAAGGGCTGAGGGGCTCGGGGACCCGCGGGCGGGGGTAGACCCGGAAGAGGCCGTCGTGCGTCAAGCGGGCATGGCCGGGCATCGGGGGGCCCCGGAAGCTGCCAGGCTCCCCGCCACCGCCGCGACGCTGCTCCTCGGCCAGGGACTCCTCCACCTCCGAGTTGGCGGAGGTGCCGTCGCTGCAGTCGCTGACCGAGCCCCGCGCCAGGCGGCGCGCCACAGCCGAGAAGACACCCGGCGAGCGCAGGTCTTCGGCGGGAGACAGCACGTCAGATGGCGTTGAGGGGGGGAAGCGGAAGTGGGAGCCGCCGGACGGCACGGGAGGGGCGCTCTGGGGCACAGCCCCACCTGCGGAGATGGAGAGAAGTTAGGGAGATCAGACATTCGGGAGGAGGAGGAAGTGGCCAAAATTGACCCAATCCTCTCCCCACTCCCCTTCTGCCTTCTGACTATCACATCCCGCCAAAATTTTATTATTATTAAATTAAATTTGCACACCACCATCCATAGATCTCAGGACAGTTGAAAACATAAAATTCTACCATGAACATATCCAGTAACAGCTAGCTGTTCATTTCCAGGCCCTGTTCCAAGGTGCTCACATTTGTCTATAAAGCCTTGATTGACTTGAGTTGGAAAGGACCCTCATGATCTGCTAGTCCATCCCCCTGCAATGCAGCTGCCCCATACAGGGATCAAACCTGCAACCTTGGAGTCATCAGCACCACGCTGCTCTAACCAACTGAGCTATCTTAGTACCTGAAAGACAACCTCCCTCCCTCCCTACACGCCCTTCCTGGGCGTTGAGATCAGCCAATCTTCCACCTCCCTCATAGGTTTGGGTGATAAGTGTTGGCCCAGGAGAGGGTCTTCTTGGTGGCAGCCCCCAAAAGTCATGCAATTCATTCTGGCTTCTTCTGGACATCCACTGATGTTTCGGGCTGCAATTTCTATCAGCTGTAGCACAGCCCCAGAAACCTTTTGGGTAGGAAAATCAGGGACTGAACCTCATGGACAGAATGCATGCATTCCTATTACAGGTGACTTTGCCCCTGGCCCTGTGCACAGCGAAGAGCAGGCACTTGGATTCCAGATTTAGATTCTACATTATGCCTTTCTATGCGCAGCCAGCACCATATAGGGGAGGGGTGCTTTGTTCATACACCAAGGCAGCACCCCCAATCTTTGCCAAAAAAAACAAAAACCCAATTACTTTCACCACTTCTGCATGTTGACATGCGTTTGCTGGCTAGACATTCCTCTGTAATGAAATCCTTCACTCGAGCCAGGTGCAAGGAACCTTTGGGCCCTCCAGATGGTGCTGGAACTACAACTCCCAACATTATTCTTGGCTGATTGTTGGGGCTGATGGGAGCTGTAGTTCAACATCATCTGGAAGGCCAAAGGTTCCCCGCACCTGGTTTAAACTTTTGGTTTCTTTGCCCCACCACACCACAAACTCACCTGCCATGCCCATGTCAATGAACGGATAGTTGACCAGCACCAACTTGTTGAAGTTGAACTTGTAGGTGAATCGTTTGCCCTTGGTCTTGTGTAGGATCCGCTTGTTGTAGTAGTACCTGAAGGAGGACAAGGTGCAGGAGGAGAAGGGGAAGGTCAGTGACTCACAAGCCCCATTGACCACCCACTACAGGAACTCTTCAGCCTCTGAATACTTGGTGGGTGGGTCTGTGGTTCTTCCGCACTCAGAGCAGATTTGAGTTTTTTGCAGCCTGGGCACCTGTTAAGCACTACCTGTTAACAACAGACAAGTTTCTAGACCTCATGGTGGCACAGGAAATTTATCATTCGTTTGGATGCCTGGGTTACCCATCTCCTCCAGGTGATGGCTACAGAACATTCATAGAGCTTCATTTTCACCAACCCACAGGAGGCAGAAACAGATTCAAGCCCCTTACTAAATTTTCTGTCTTCTGGCAACTAGCAGCAAACTCAAGAGTGAAACCTCTGTTCTATTTGTCTCTTTGGAGTTGTCTGTTCCCAAAAGCATGCATATTATTTCGTGCTGTGAGGTTATGTTCCCCATTGCATAGGTGGGGACCAGAGGTGAGGAGACAGTGATTTATCAACCTCCCCCACCACATACACGTGGATGTGTGCAAACACACACACAGCTAAGCTGCTACAATTCTCAAGAATGCTTTATCAGTCAATCTCTCTTCACAGGGAACTCTGGGAATTGTAGTACTGGGAGGTGAACAGGGGGTATCCTGGCCACTCTCAGCATCCTTAACAAACTACACCTCCCAGAATTCTTTGCAGGAAGTGGTATCATGGTTTTAAATATATGGCGTGAATGTGCCTTTCTGGTTACAAATTCTGTACAGACTCTAAAATGGCCATCATGCCGGCTTGCAGATCTGGCCCGATGAAACCCAAAGAGCTGCCTTATGCAGAGCTGTCAACCTTCCTTTTTTGGCATTGGGAAATGGCCATAGATGTCAACTTTCCCTTTTTTCGCAATGGAAACGGTGCTGGAATAAGGGAATTTCCCGCGAAAAAAGGGAAAGTTGACAGCTATGGCCTTATACCATGTTGGACTACATGTATTTGGCCATGTTGCCCAGCGCAACCTGCTCTGAACGGCAGCCGTTCTCCAGCAGAGGGCTTTCCTCATCACCTGCTTCCGAATCAGACTGAATCCGGCACCCTCTGCTCTGCAGCCGTCCCTCCGCAAAAGTGATGGAACCTCCCGGCAGGACTATACGCAAATCTCTGTTATCAGGCATGGGGACCCTTCGGCCCGCCAGATGTTGCTGAAATACAATTCCCATCAGCCATAGCAAGCACAGTCAACGGCCAGGGGGTGACGAGAATTGGGGCTCAGCAAAATCTGGAGGGCCAAAGGTTTCCCCACAGCTGCATTACAAAGCCAGAGGTCTTCCATTCAGATACACAGAACCAATGCAAACCTGAGCTTGTGGATTTGGGGTGATGGGACGACTCATCTCTCAGGGAGGAGCAAGAGAGGGTTACCTCACAGGGTTGCTGTGAGGCACAGTTCCAAAAGCAATGCTATGGGCCAGACACAATGGGCTAGTGCGGTTTCACACGCGTGCCACTCATTTTGAGCCGAGGTTCTTTTTGCAAAGGTGAGCGGAACAAAACAAAGCAGAGAACTGAGAGCTTGCGTGATTAGCACTAGGGTCATGCATTTGTGCCCCAAGATGAATGAAAGATTCCTGCACTGCAGGGAGTTGGACTAAATGACCCTCATGGTCACTTTCCAACTCTACAATTTTATGATTTCTTTAAAATTATGTATTATGCACCAATGGAAGCAAAACAAAAACAAAAACTCAGAATGAAGTAGGCAACATTTGACAGCTTCCACAATTCATTCTGCTCTGAAGATTCAGAAAATAGTGTATCTGTGTGTGTGGTCAGATAGGATTAAGCGGAGAAGTGGGTTCACAAACGCAGTGGGAGGCAGACAGTGACCTCTGGAGTCTTCCCCTCTGTTCTACTCAGCCCTGTTTCTGGATTTCACCAGGTGCTGCCAAGCCGTTTCTGGAGCCATTAAGGACTAGCACCATGCAATGTTTTGAAAATAAAAAAGGCTGAAGTCTCAGCATACAGATTCCCACTCCGGATATTGGTTCCCAGGGTTTACACGGCAGTTGCACAGGCGTGAAAAACACAGCCAGGTCAGAACAGCCCAGGAGCGTAGGGATAAGAGAAGCAGATTCTCAGGGTTTCTCTTTCCAGCACCCTTTTCTGCCAGCTCCCGCCCCACAGACTCACCTCAGGGCCCGGCTCAGCTTGTCGTAGTTCATCTGGGGCTTGCACTTCCGCACCCCCCAGAGGCGGGCCACCTCGTCCGGGTCCTTGATGACAAACTCGCCGTAGTCCCCCTGCCAGGCAATGACATCATGATATTCCTCTTTGCGCAGAAGCTCCAGGATGAAATGCCACAGCTGGATTTGGCGCGAGCCGGGGCTCGACTCTGGCTTGTAGGCCCAGTCTGGGAAGGCGAACCCTGGCAACGAGAAAAGTAGAGTTAGCCAGCTCGGGATGGAGCAGCAGCCAGGTTGCGGGGAGGGGGAGAGAAAAGCAAAAAAAAAAAATCTTTGTTAAAAAAAACGGGGGGGGGGGGAGACTTGGAACAAAGGTACTGCCATTTCCCATACTCTGATCCGCTTCCCGCATCCCATTGGTAAGTGCTGGCAGTAAGGCACAGTGGTTACAGCCAAGGGAAGGCTGGAAGTTCAGGACTCTGCCGGCCCACCTCCACGCAGGATGAAACTACGAGGCGCATGGATTTCTCTCCCCTCCCTGCCAACCCCCCCCCCCCAGCGCACACACAGGGAGGGGAAAAACAGGAAACCGGCGGCTGCTGCCGCCGCCTCTCCTCTTGTGCAGCCAGGAGGCTGGGAGGCCGGCCAAGCCGCCTTGCGACTTCCAGGCTGGGTCCCAACCAGATCCTCCTCCAAGCGTGGGTGGGAGGGAGGAACAGCCCAGGCTTGCCTCTTGATGTTAAGTTTCCCTCTACCTGGGAGGGAGGAGGGAGGAAGGGGGGGGAGAAGCCAGAGCTGGCGGCCTCCATCAGCAAACTTACAGAGTCCTGCCCCGGGGACCCATACCTGTACAACAATCTCCACCCAGAGAGCAAAATACACACTGAGCAAAGGGAGAGGGAGGGGGGAGACCTAAGGGGTGCAGCTCAGCAACCCTGGGAAGAATCAGCCCCATTATGGCACAGAGAGAGAGGGAAGCATCAACATGTTTAAAGGGGGGACAGAAAGGCGGGGAGCAAGGCTCTTTGTGCCATGTTCTCACTGGGCAAGGGGGGGATGGTTAGTGGCTGAGGTCAGCAGCTCCCAGACAAGGGGCCCTTTTTTCCAGCCACGAGGCAGCAGCCTAGCCCAGCCCCAGAGCATTCCTGGGGAGGGGGGTGGCTGTGGGGCTGCTGCAGCGGTTGGGGGGGGGCTGGAAAACACAAGAGGACGTCAGAAGCACACACCGGGGCCTACCTCCTAAGTAGGCCTGTGTTGGCAGCACCAAGGGTCAAAACTTTTTTGGGGAGGGTGGGACGCAGGCAGGGGTCCACAAACACCACACAGACTTGTTTCCGGGGGGGAGTGATAACACGCCTGTCCCCACCCACCTCACCAAGTTTTAGCTGCCCTCTCATAAACAGGAAGTCGGAAGGGAAAACAATAGGGCTGTTTCCATGCTGGCCCTGTGGGGAATGGGGCCTCCCACTAGGCCTGATGAACACAAGGGGTGCACAAGTTAAAGAGATTTTCTGGGGGGAAAGCTCTCCCTAAAGGATCCTGGGGGCCCTTCCAGTGTGGACACGCTCCGACCTCTGCGCGCCTCACAAACCCAGTGCCACGCGAACCCACCGTTTGGTTTAAAACTTATTTACACCCCATCTTTCTTTTCGTCAACAAGGCTCACAGGGTTGTATGTAGACCCTCCCAACAGCCCTGTGAGGTAGCTCAGGCGGAGTTGCAGCGAACAGACTGGGTGGGGGATTTGAATCCGGGTCTCCCAAGTCCTGGGTCCAGCAGCCTCAGCTCCAAGGGCAATGCCACTCTCTTGTGTACGGGTCAGTAGGGCATGCCTGGCACACCAAATCCATACAGAGAAAGCAGTTGGACTCCCTCACGCAGCAACTAGTATATGGGTGGTGGTGGGGAGACCACCACCCCACAACCTTCTTCGCTTTTTTCTCTCCCTGCGCCCCCCCAAAACCCATCATGATCTCCATGGCTTGAAATTGCTGAGCCTATGCCCAATGCCTTGGGGGAGGGGGGTGTCTGAGCTTTGCCAGGGGGGGAAGGAGGGGGGCACTGTGGTTTCCCATTTCCCAAACCCCAGGCGCTCTGAGCCCATCAATAATTCAGGGCCCTGTAATGGAGGCTGGGGACGCGGGCGGGCGCCGGCTCAAGGGCATCTCGGCGCACAGACCAAGCCATTAGGGTGGTGATGTCATCTAGAGAGGGGGGGTGGGAGGGCTAGAGGTGGGTCCCATAGACGCATGCTGGGGGGGGGGGCGCTCCAAAGCTATTCTGCGCTGCGTGTGTGTGTGTGTCCCAACAGCCCCGGCACCCATGAATTCCCCAACAGGCAAAAGGGCAAGGCTAAAGTGCGGGTCCAGGCAGGGATGGGGAAGCAGAGTTGTGTGTACCCCCCCCCCAAACCCACAATTTCAGCTGAGCATCTTCCTCGCTGCCTTGCTCCCTGGCACCACAAGGGCCTTTTACAAACAGAAACCACCCCGCTCCCCCCCCCACACACAAAGTACCAGTCTCCAAGCAACAGGCAACAGCAAGGGAGACAAGAGGCTAAAAATAAACGGGGAGGAAGGGAGAGAAGGCACAGCGTGAACTGGGCAGCACCCCAAGGAGAGGCAGCCACAGGCACCCCACAACCACGCACTGGTGGCACAGGGAGGCAAAACAACCCCCCCCCCGCCCCGAAGCCCGGCACAAAAGCAGCCCTGGATACAGCAGGTGCCCATGCGGGACTCTTGGTTCGAAAAGCAGCGGGGTCCCTTCTCCCCAATATCAGCCACATTTGGTGGGGGGGGGGAAGAGGAGAAAGTTTGGAGCAAGTTGCTCCCTCTTCTTCACAAAAGGAGTGCATTGCGAAGCAGCACCTGTTCGGGGCTGGTGAAGGAGGGGTGGGGAAATGCCATTTCCAGGTACAACTTAGGCTCCCCTCCCCAGCCCCCCTATATGCCCCCATTGACTCCTGGTTTCACGCCCCATCCAGGCCCCCCAATTGTTTTCCACCAGCAGTGGAGTGGGTGGACGACATCCCATCTCCCAGTTCCTGTGAGTTTGAAGAGGGTGGAAGGGGGGGGCGAGAGAAAAAAGAGGGGGCCGGGGAAGAAACAAGCCAGCCCTGCTCCCCTCGCCTCCCCCGGTTGCAGCATGTGAGTCAGCCCCAACTCTCTCTCTTTTACACACACACAGTCCTGTTCTCACTAATTAGGAAGGCGGTGGAGGAAAAGGGGGGGGGAAGGCCGTGACATCAGCCGCCTGCAGAGAACTAAACACAGTGTGCTGAATGGGCTACTGTTCTCCGGCTGGTGCTACCAGATACACTCCCCCCCCCAGCACCCGAGTCCTCCTGGGGTGTAACAGAGCTGGAGGAGCAACCCCCTCCCCTCTGTTGTGGAGTTTAAGGGGGGCACTTCACATGATTATGACTATCAGGGCATTTCTCACAGCAATGCAAAACTCCCCACCCCTCCCCCTGAAACGTCTTTGCATAGGATTGCTTTTCCAGACATGGGAATCACACATTAAAGCAGCAGAAACCTCGTGTACCAGGATAGCCTGGGTGTCTGCAGGAGGCCTTATCTGTGGGAGAGGACTATACCACCACGCTTTTTAAAAAAAAAATAGAAAAATGGCAGTGGTCGCGTTGTTAAGACAAAAATTGTGTTATGTGTATAGTGGTACCCAACTGCAGGCTCATGCACCTGATGCTGCGAGATGCAGACTGGCCCTCAGTGATGCAAGCGAACATTTGCACAGCCCCTAAAGTAAAAAGTCTGGGATAGGGAACATGTGGCCTTCCAAATGGACTGTAAACCTCCATCCGATGTAAGCTGGGAGCCCAGACGCACCTGCAGGGCCCCGCTGATGTGCTAAATGATGCACAAAATAATGGTGCGTGTGCCAATGATATTCCACGCTGGAACCAACTCACCTGTGTACATCAGGCCTCAGGTGAGTTGGGGGGGGAGAGGAAATTTGGCTTCCTGGTCCAGCCCACTCCTCTCTTCTCTGCAGGGCAACCCTGCAGTTGGGCTTGACATCCAAGCTGGTTGGAGGGAAGGGGATATAGAGTCCCATCACCTAAAGAGGCAAGGCCTCTTGCAAAACTTTGGTCTCCTCTTAAGGAAGTGTGGGGTGCCTGCTATGGGGGCAGGCCAACTGGAAGATCCTACAGCAGGAGAAGGGGAGGAAGAGGAAGAGCCTGGAAGAGCTGACAGCCAGTTAAAAGGGCAAGCTCTTCCGACACCCCCCTTCCCTCCAGTTGCCCATCCCACAGACCCTGTCCTGCTGTTTAGATTCTCACCAACTAACACCCTCCCAGGAACGCACCAGGCACATTCCTGTTCCTATGGCTGGGAGAGAAGGGAGAGAGAGAAGAGGGGAGAAAGGAGGATGGTGCTTGTTGCATTGCCCCATTGCTCAAAGACACAATCCTCTTATCATTTTACACCCACCCAGAAGCACAATGATCAGGCTGCAGAGATTTAATCTTCCAGGGAAAGGGTTTAGGTTGCTATCTCCTCTACTAAAAAGAAGTAGTTATGCAGACACACACAGACACACTTCCTTCTTTATTGACGGAAAGTCCCATTTGCACCCAAACTGAGGAACCCAGGATCGCACCCGCCCTATTATCCTTGCCTTCCAAGTCCTACCACAACACGCAACAGCCAAGAGAGGGTGTTCTGCCCTCTCCCCGCCATTATTCCAAAGTGGAAGAAGAGGCACAAGACCGTTTCAACAAGTCCTCTGCTGCCACCCACCCTGCCCATGGCTGTTGCCACCATGTCTCCACCAACTCAGCCACCTCCTTTGCCAACCCACGGGGAGGGAGGCGGCAAAAACCACCGTCTGTTGGCTGGCAGTGCCCCCAGCTCTGGCACGAACCAGAGGCAGGCCTGTGCCAAGGGACTGGCTGGGTGGGGTAGGGGGAAGAGAAGACGACGAGACATCAGCCGTCCCTACCACAGAGCTTGTGGCAGGTCTGTGCCACCCACCCAAGCCATACTAAGCAGAGAGAGAGAGATTGTCATCACCGCCAAACCCTTTCCAGCCACCTCTCCCAGTCTTTTATGGGTCCCAGATGCCCCACTGGCAAGAGATCTCGCTCATCAAATGAAGCCCACCCGCTTCCCCATCTCTGCAGGGCTCCGCAGCAGGGAGTGAGGGCTACCAGCCATGCCACACAAACCCCTCCGTGGCAGCGCGGAGCCACAGCTCTGTCCCAGAGAGGGCAGGCAGGGGGGAGAACACCTTTGACCCATGCACATGCCCCAGATGGGGGAACTGAATGCAATTAGGGGTCTTTTCCCTGAGAGAGAAAGGCGCACGAAAACACACACACAATGCACACAGTGTTCGCAACCCCAGGCTTGGCTTAAGACTCCTCTGGCCAAGCCAAGCCCTCCACGCCCCCCCTTCCTATTTTCCACTGCTTCCTAAGAGAGAGAGAGAGAAAGTGTGTGTATGGGGGGGGGGGGCTGAAACTGCTCCTGCTTGCCAGAGTTCTAGCATGTGTGTGTGTGTTTTATTTCAAAGCTCAGCTGAAAGGGGACTCCATCTTAAAAACACTTTACCTCCTTTTGTCTGGTTGACTAACTCAAGGCTAGTAACACAGAGACCCTCCTCCCTCCCCTCCCCATCCTTCAAGGAACTATGGTCTGTTTTGAAGAAGGGGCTCTATGGTTATTTGCTCAGGGATTTCCTGGAAGACAGCAAATAAGAAGAAAAAGTGGGAGGGGGAGGGAGAACAGAAGAAAACTGGAAATTAAGTTGATATCTCTTTAAATCACCCCCCCCCTTTTACACACTCCAAACCACACCACCCCTGTGACTAATCCCCGGAGCCAGAAGCTAAAAGGGCTGGAATTCAATCCCGGCTTCAGAAGGGGGGGGGGACCCTTAATATTACATCACTCCCCAATACTAACAGCTTTCTTAAAGCCACATGCACAAGTCTACCATTCTCTGGCTTTCAGCAAGGCAAGCGGGGTGAGGGGGGCCCACACGCTCAGCTAGCAGAAGCCACATCAGAGGCCGTCTGCATGCAGCTTGCCAGCGAGTGGTGGCAATAAAGACGAAGCCAGACACCTCTTTCCTCTCCCCCCCCCTCCCGCGCCAAAAACAAAGTTGACGTTTTTTTAAAAGCGTTTTTTCAGACGGTGGAAAAATTAAGCGCCTTGCAACTGGGATCTGGATGCATTCAGATCTGGGATCTGCGTTCGCTCTGTGTGTGAGAAAGATTCCAGCATGGGGGTTAACGCTGCAAGATTTTATTTTCCTAGCGGCTTGGGCGAGGCCCAGGAATTATTATTAGGGTTTCTTTTCTTTCTTTCTTTTTTTTAAACAGACGCCCAAAGAAAAGAACTTTCCCAGAGTTTAAGGGGAAGGGGGGGGGGAGAGAGAAGAGTTTTCAGTGGCCTCGATTACTGCAAAAGAGGAGGTGTGAGGGGAAGACAAGTCCGAACAGAAGCACTTCAAAAAAAAAAAAAAAAGACACACAAGATTCCAGGAGACAGACAATCGGGCTCGGAAGGGAGGGGGGAGGGTGGCGCCAGGGGGGGATGGGGTGGAAGCTCTGAACAAAACCAGAGAGTGAGAGAGAGGAAGGGGGGGGGGGGAGAAGAGAACAGAGGAAAGAATCTGACCCCTCCCCAGAGCCTCTGCCAAATAAAAATAAAATTTAAAGGAACTGCTGTCTGTCCACACACACAATGCAAAAAGATTTTTAAAGCCCCTTTCAAACAAATTGTTTCTCCACCTCCTAATGCAACCTCAGCTTTATTTCGTATCCGCCTCCCCCCACCCCCCCGCGCAAACTCCTTTCAAGGAGCAAAGTCCACCAACCACTTGCCCTCAAACGGAAACCGCTGCAAGGCCATTTTTAAGACGGCGCCCCCCCTCCCAGCTTAGTAAAAGTGATCCGACAACACTCCACACAAATCTAAGTGTACCCCGGTTAAAGGTAGCCAAGCAATTCCTCCCCCCACACTCGCCAATCCAGTGAATTGAACTCAGGCCGGATTTTGAATCTGGTTTTTAATGTTTTTATTTCGAGAAGCGGGGAAGGGAGGGCATTCTTCTACAGAGACACCCCCTTCCTTATAAAGAGGTTAAAGTCCAGAATTTGAGGTTGGAGATTAACCTCACCACCCCAACCCGCTACAAGAAGACTGAAGCTACATTTAAGGTAGCATTTGCCAGCTGGTGTAAAAGAGGGCCCCGCCCGCCATGTACCTGGCTTACTTATGTTTGAGGTGGTGGGGAGTTTGAGGGTGATAAAGGAGGCTTGACACCCCCACCCCACCCCCAAACCAACTAATGCACAACTTACAGGCCACCCCACAACACCGCCGCGCTTCCACTGACCATCCCCGCCAGGCCACCTTAACACCACGTTGTTTGTCGGAAACAAAAGTTCCTTTTTCGAACGCAGAATTTCCAGTTCGGAACGCTTTGTAACTTTTTCTCCATTCCACGGGCTCCCCTCACTCCCAGCGCCCCATATTTACATACACACACGCCGCGATGCACCGTGAAACGTTTCCACTTGCCAACAATATTCTCCAGATTTGATTTTTTTTTTTTTTTTGCGGGGGAATATATAACCCACCCACACACACCGTAATCACGGAAAAGGAAATCACATGCCTCGTTTGTCTTTTTACCGTGTTATCACTTTTAATCGCTTCCAAGGTGACAATGGGACGGGAGGAGAGCGCCCCGGTCACTTCCCCAGATCCGAAGTGCATCCCTCTCCCCAAAGCTAACACACAACATCCCCCCACTCGGCTATGGATGTCTAATCTGGTTTCGGCAACGTGGCGTTTAGTAACGTCTCTCCAACATCTCCCCACCCCACCGCCCCCCCAAAGAAAACCCAACGGGATTCAGTCTATCCGAAACCGAAGCTAATCCGGTTTCAAAAACTCCCACAACCCCACGGCAGTGGGACGGTTGGGGGTGGGCAGTAGAGAGCGGAAAAAGGAGAGAAACACACATAGCCCGAGGCCTCCACAATTGCCACACACGCAGATTCCACCCCCACAAATCAGGGCCCACACAGCCTCAGTCACCCCCCCCCCCAAATCATTTCCCTGCCACCTCAGTCTGCCAGCAGCACCCACTGCAGAACAAACGGGCCAGGGGGGAGCGGGAGAGAAGCACCCGGGGCGCCCCCCACCCCCGAGCGCTCCCCCAAAGTCGCCCCCCATAACTCCGCTCATTCCTCCACCCCCTTCATTCCAGGACAGCAGCGGAAACTCCCGACTGGAGCACCGCGCGCCTCCGTCCCGAGGCCAAGCGGGCACCGCCACGCGCGAAATGGAACCGCGAGAGAGCCGGGAAGGGAAATGCAACAGGTCCCTGCGCCGCTCTTGCTCGCAAACTCCGGCGGAGCCCGGAGAAGAGGGGTGGACTGCCTCCCGCTCCTCGCCCGCCTCCCTGCAAAAGGATCTCCCCGGAGAGGCTCTATGGACAGGAAACAAGAGTTAAGTAGCCTCCATTAGCTGCCAGAGATGGACTCCAGGAGGGGGAGAAGGAGGAGGGGGCGGGAAGGGAAGGGAAGGGGGGGGGAAACTTGCTTGCACACCATTCCCTTCCCTGCAGGAACCTCCATTGCAGCTTCACCCCAGGCATGGGAGCCGAAGCCCGCTGCGGATCTTACCTCGTCTCGCTCCCCGGTGGATCCCTGCCGCTCCTTGCATGATTGTATAGAAACGTCTCCCCTTCCTCCTTCCCTTCCCCCGCAGCAGGATCCGTCCCTCTCTGTTCACCCAGGAATCTCTTGCGCACAGATACTCACAATTACCCCTTTACCCCACCGGGATCCCCAAAGTCCGAACTCTCCCGGGGTCGTTTTGCTGGGAAAACTTCCCTGCATCTTTCCAACTTTCCAAGCCCACGTGCCGCGGCCGACCCCCCCCCCCAAGCGACACCCCCCTTTTACTCCTCCCCACCGGGGGACCCCATCCCCACCCAAGCTTGGGACCTTCCCGCGGTCCCCACCTGCGTCCGCCGGGGTCTTCATGGCTCCTCGCGCTGCAACCGCCGGGTTGGACTCGGGCTCTGGCCCCCCTCGCTTTCCCCCCCTCCGCCTCATATGGAGCCGGGACGCCCACGCCCCCCTGTCGTACGTCACCACCGCGTCGCCATGGACACGCTGAGCCCGCCCCTCCGCCCCAGCCTGGCTCGGCTCCGCCCACAGAGCTCGGGGAGGAATCGCGGTTGGGCGGGGGACAGAGGGGGCAGTTAAAGGGGCCGCGCAGAGAGGAGCCGCGGGCCGGAGTGGGATGGAAGTTGTGCGCTTGGGAAGTTAAGGGGGGAGGCAATTGGAAGAGGCGCATGTGGATGGCGGGTGGGAGTCTGGGGGAGCGATGAGGCACGCATCTACAAGCCTCCCCCCCCACCCTTTCTGTAATAACAAATGTTAGTAGCAGGGGTGCCAGGAAGGTTTTGTTAGGGTTTGTTGTTGTTCAGTCGTTTGGACTTGCCTGACTCTTCGTGACCCCATGGACCAGAGCACGCCAGGCACGCCTATCTTTCACTGCCTCCCGCAGTTTGGCCAAACTCATGTTAGTAGCTTCGAGAACACTGTCCAACCATCTCATCCTCTGTCGTCCCCTTCTCCTTGTGCCCTCCATCTTTCCCAACATCAGAGTCTTTTCCAGGGAGTCTTCTCTTCTCATGAAGTGGCCAAAGTACTGGAGCCTCAGCTTCAGGATCTGTCCTTCCAGTGAGCGCTCAGGGCCGATTTCTTTAAGGGTTGCCATATTTCATAAAGTAAAATTCCTGACACCCGCAAAATTGTTGAGTTTTTTTTAGGAAACCACCAAAATTGTTGAGATTGTTTTTAGAAACACACCAAAATTGTAAAGCTTTTTTTGGGAACAAACCCAAAGTGCTGAGCTTTTTTTTGGGAAAACCTACCCCGAAAATAGTGATTTTAAAGCTTTTTGAGCTGCTTTTCCCATTGCATTGCCATACATCCGGGTTTTCCCCTGACATTTTTTGCCAATTCAGCAAAATTTCCTGACGCCATTTCTACATCCGAAAACCAGGACATGTAAGGAATTTCCCCGACCTATTGCAAGCCTAATTTTGTGCCGAGGAAAGCTAGGCTTTATTTTCTTTTATTTATTTGTATTTGTTTACACAAAGTAGAACCTGTGTAAATTACTGCCTGCGGAAGATTAGCAAACGTGCACCCATAATCGAGAGAAGAGAGGTCCATCAACAGCTATCAGCCATGATACCCAAACAACTTTCACTTTCAGAGGAAGTGTATCTTATCAATACAGTGGAAGGTGATTGCATCCATGCCCTTTTTGTGGGCTAGTGTTGTAAATAGCATGCTCAGCCCAATCCTATTCACTCAGAATTAAATCCTGTTGCATTTAATAATGATAATAAAAATAAAAAAATCTGCACATTGCCCTTCATCCATAAATCTCAGGGCTTAGCCCCACTAGGGCTGGGCAATATTTGGTTTGCAACACCAGCTAAACATTGCGATATAATGATATATCAAAATGTCTGAAATAAAGATGGAGTTATGTAGAGGTATTGGCAAATTCAATGTTTTCCCCACTTTGTGTTTTTGCATAGTGTGTACACACACACACACACACACACACACACACACCATGATTCATTAACTATTACCAGGTGAAAAATTGTGAAACCAATATCACAATATAGAGGTCAAACCAGTTTTGAACGATACAGTGGTACCTCGGGTTACGTACCTGATCCGTTAAGGGGTGCTGTTTGCACCTCGAAAAGTACGTAACCCGAGCATCCATTTTGCGCATGCGCAGACCGTGCGAACATGTGCAGAAGCATCCGTGCGCCAAAAAACACTTCCGGGTTACTGGAGTACATAACCCGAAAATACATAAGCCAAAGCGGACGTAACCCGAGGTACGACTGTATATCAATATATGGCCCAGCCCTACTCCCCACTAAGTGTGTATAGGATTGTAGTCTGATACAACAGGGCTCATCATTTTAAGTGCCAAAAAAGGAAAGTAAAAGATGCTGTATAATATGGTACCTTATTATAAAATTACGTAACAGCCTTTCCTTAAAAGCTCCTTAAATATTAAAAACCGATATAAAAAACTAATACAATAGTCAACACAACTAAAACAAACTATCTTTGACTATAATATCACAGTTAACCATTCTTAGACGCTGAATAAATAAAACAGTTTTTAGAAGTCTTAACCTAGAAACACACACTATGGTTTTATTTTTACAGTACTGTCAATGTACAAAACACTTTAGAGTGTGCAAGAAAACAGGTCACTGTCCAGGAAGATGGAGGGGAGAGGAAAGGCATAAAAGAAATGAAATGATACCTCGTTTTTCGAACGTAATCCGTTCCGGAAGACCGTTCGACTTCCAAAACGTTCGAAAACCAAAGCATTTACTTATGGAAAACTCAATACGGAAGCTACGTGGCAGTTCAACTTCTGAAAAGCGTTTGAAAACCAAAACAGTTACTTCCAGGTTTTCGGCGTTTGAAAACTGAAACGTTCAATTTCCAAGACGTTCAAAAACCGAGGTACCACTGTACAGTGGTACCTCTGGTTATGAACGGGATCCGTTCTGGAGCCCCGTTTGCAACCTGAAAGGTCCGCAATCTGAAGCGCCGCATCTGCGCATGTGCGCGATGCAATCCGGCACTTCTGCGCATGCGTGTGACGTCATTTTGCACATCTGCGTATGCACGAATTGCCGAACCCGGAAGTAACCTGTTCCGGTACTTCCGGGTTCGGCGCATTCGTATTCCGTGACGAACGCAACCTGAAGCAATCGTAACCCGAGGTACAACTGTACTTAGGTTTCGCAAGCCATGAGGGCTCTGGCTGAAATCTTAAACCTGATCACCAGGGAGAAAGCGCCACTAAACACAATGGGACTTAAGTAGACATGGACACGTTGAACTAGGGAACTCACTCCCACTGGAGACAGCGATGACCACCAACTCGGGTAGCTTTTAAGAGGACTGGACCAATTCATGGAGCATAAATCCACCAATGGCTACTAGCTAAGATGGCGATGGTTGGTTGGGGGCGATAATGCTTCTGAATACCAGTTGCTGGAAACCACAGGAGGGGAGAGTACGTTTCCGAGCACAATTCAAAGTGTTGGTGCTGACCTTTAAAGCCCTAAACGGCCTCGTTCCTGTATACCTGAAGGAGCGTCTCCACCTTTGTTCTGCCTGGACACTAAGGTCCAGTGCCAAGGGCCTTCTGGCGGTTCCCTCGCTGCAAGAAGTGAGGTTACAGGGAACCAGGCAGGGGGCCTTCTCGGTAGTGGCGCCTGCCCTGTGGAACGCCCTCCCATCAGATTTCAAGGAAATAAACAACTATCTCACTTTTACAAGACCTCTGAAGGCAGCCCTGCTTAGGGAAGTTTTTAATGTTTAATGCTGTATTGTGTTTTTAATCTTTTGGTTGGGAGCTGCCCAGAGTGGCTGGGGAAACCCAGCCAGGTGGGCAGGGTATAAATAATACATTTTTATTATAATCATTACTTGTGCTTGGATCCTGCTTTTGGTTTTCCACAGGCATCTGGCTGGCCAGTGTGAGAACAGGATGTTGGGCTAATCCAGCAGGCAATCCTTACGTTCTTATGGGTAAGACTGTGCTCTAAGGAGCTAGCCAAGGGTTCGAAAAAGTTGTGCTGCAAGGAGAGAGTATGGAAGGGAAAGAACGACAGTAGGTATCGTATAGTTGTTCTGAAAGGGAGTTCCAAAGTCATGTAAGGAATCTGTCCAGTCACGGCTGAGGCTGAAGGACCAAAGTTCATAGGCAGGACTGCATTGAGACATATGGGTGGAGAAATTCGGAGAGAAGTGAAGCAGTTAGATAATTTAAGGCTCTGGACCTCAGAGTCTTTTGTGGGACGGGTTTTAAAGATAGTATTGTGTGCTGCTTCGCTTGATTTTTACAGCTCACTCAGCCGGGTGGGGTCCTTTGGCAAAGTCCTGCCCCGACAGCACCACAGGGAGAAAGGCCAGGACCATGAAAGGCCTACACAAAGGCTGCACCTGGTCAAAATTATTCCATGATTCTGGCACTACCACTGAGAAGGCCCTGTTCTTTGTTTTTTTGGGGGGAGGGAATGGGGAGTGGCACACTGGGTTTTACCCTACTTTGGCTAGTCATAGAAAAAGGTTTAGAAAGAGCTGTGTGAGGCACTCAACTGGAAGTCCTGCTTGTGAGCTCCACCCGACTTCTGAGATTTTACAATACCTAAAACATGTTGAAGGGCTGAACATTTTGTGGTGAAATCATACTATGCTCAGTACTCAGTGAGTACTGAGGAGCCCTGTCCATGCGGGGGTGGGGGGACAGGCTTTTATTGGGGGGTAGACTCTAGAGTTCTAAAAGGAAGGAAGGAAGGAAGGAAGGAAGGAAGGAAGGAAGGAAGGTGTGTAGATAGATGATAGATATACCTTGGCTGCCCTGAGCTCTCTTGGGAGGAAAGACAGGCTACAAATGTAATATATAAATAAATTGGTAAGGGATTAAAATCCATTCCCCTAATTTTAGTGACCTCACAGTGATTTTTTTAAAAAAGGATTTTAAATGTGCTTTGTGGAGTTGGTTTGTGTTGTTTTTTTCTTGTTTTATGATGCATTTTTCAGTTGTGCACCACCCTGAGATCTGCTGCTGAAGGGCGGTATGCAAATTTAATTAATATTGATATGAGGAACAACCATACTGAGTTCCAGAGCATTTTTTATATATATAAAAGAGCCTTTCAACATCAAAGAACCAGAGTTATGGAAGCCAGGGTCCAAAACCTGGATAACTGGGACAACCGTGGGCCAGCCATTGTCTCTCAGTCTAACCTACCTCACAGGGTTTGTTATGAGAATAAAATGGGGAGAGGGGGGAACCATGAGCTCCCGGGGGGGGAGAGAATGTGGGCCATAAATGTAATTAGTAAATAAATAAATAAAATGAAGTCCACCACCTTTGCGTTAGAGAATCTGGGAACAGGGCTCAGAATCCAGCGGCTTCCAAGACTTTGGGGGAGGCCAAATTGAAGACAGGGATGCAGGGAAGGCCTTGGGAGGAAGATGCCACTTGTTACAAGTAGCGGGGGGGGGGGTATTTAAACAATTTCCGCCCTCCCTTCCGCAGGTGGGCCCTTGGGCCTGCCCCCCCCACCAGGGAGGACAAAGTACAGTGGCCCGGGGTGGGGGGTCAAGGGCCAAGTAAAAGCTGTGAAGCCGCCCAGCCATCCCCCCTTTTGGTTTTCTCTCCCACAGGTTACAAGTAGCCCAGGGGTGTATTTAAAACAAAGGGGGGGGAGGCCAGCCAGCAATTTGCACAGGATCAAAAACAAAGAGCAAGAGTGAATCAGGGGAAGAGGAAAGAACTTCAAAACATTCTGTGAATAGCCTGGAGGAACAGGGAAAGGATACAATGCAGATAAGAGGAGGGTGGGGGAGAAGGTCCTCCAGACAATGGTCTGATGGCACATGGTGCTATTACGGTATATTTGTTAAAGCTAAGCAGGTCTCCAACCTGGCCAGTTGCTTAGACGGGGAGACTGAATAACCAGGGCTGGCTCAGTCAGAAAGGCAGTTTGTAACTAAGCATGCCAGTTGCTGGAATACAGGAGGGGAGACGGCTGGAGCACTTAGGTCAGGCATGTCCAAAGTCCGATCTGGTGGCCTAATCCGGCCTGACAGTCTGTTTAATCTGGCCCCTGTGGCAGTTTATTCCTTGGGGTAAAATCCCCCCCAAAAAGCTCAACAACTTCAATCTTAAAAAAAGGTCAACAACTCAACTTTGGTCGGCCCTCACGCATGTTCACCTCATCAAATCTGGCCCTCTTTGGGAAAAGTTTGGGCACCCCTGACTTAGGTCCTCATAGGCACCTGGTTGGCCACTGTGAGAACAGGAAGCTGGACTAGATGGGCCACTGGCAGGGCTCTCCTTATGTTCCTGTGCAAAGCTGGAGCCCTGCACAAAGGAAGGTCATGTAAGTGTCTCCCACAGGGGAGCCGCAAAAAGAATGTGGTTGGTCAAGGGAGCCATGGACTCCCAGGCGCAAAGTGAAAACCACTGCTCTACAGGTTTCTACGTGCAAAAAAATAATAATGGAAAGGAAGCAAACCAAGAGGTCTTTGCAAAGCACTTTTGATGCATATGCTTAGATAGGAAAGGTTAAATGAGGAAGAAAACTGCACCTACAACTTGCAGTACGTTTTCTCAACTTTGGGGGGTTTTCTAAAAAAGCTCAACAACCTTTTTTTTAAAAAGCTCTGTCGGGAGCTGGTGGGGGTTGCTACGTCACTGAGGAAGGAGAGTTTGGGGCCAAGAAACCCCCATCCGTGCTTGAAACAGAAGCAAGGCCTTTGTGTGTGAACAGGTTCGAGCCTGGCCTCGTGAGACGTGAACCTCCTTGTCCAGATTCCTGCCTAGCCAGGGGTATTCCTGGGCTCACAAACACGTCTGTCACCAGTCTCAGCTCCCCATCTGTAAAGCAGGAATATTAATGATCTGGCTGCTCGGTGCTACTGTGAGGTTGGGCGAGGTGATTGCTGCAAAGCAGGGGGGGGGGAAAGGAGCGCAGCTGAGAAGGTGCTAGCACAAAAGTGAAAGATCAGGGGTGGGAACAGCAACTCACTCGTTCCTGGGCCACGGGGCACACAGGGAACAGGCAGCAGCAGATCTGAAGGAATGTGAGCGGGGAGGGATCCCTGTCCAGGCATGTTGGGGAGCTCGGAAGATTCCATCCTCCAAGCAGACAGGCAAGGGTGGGGAGAGGCAGGGAGTGGGGCCTGGGGGCTGCAGGGAGGGAAGCGCTGATCAGGAAGCCCCCCCCCCCCGAGGACGACAAGCAAGACCACTTTCCATTCATGCCTACGAAGAGTGTGCCGTTAAGCCGCAGCCTCCTCTCTGCAAAGGCCAATTTTGCAGGACTTGCACGGCGCAGATCTGGGTATTTGGGCGGTGGGGGAATAGGCTTGCTAGCTCCCAACTTCCTTGCATGGCGCAAAGAAGCAACGGTATCAAGGAGGCCTCCCTACATAACTAGGACGCAGCACCAAGCTGCATTAGGACACTGGAATTTACATTGTACACAACCTATGTGTAAAGCACATTCAACGGATATTTAAAGCACATGGCTTCTCCCAAAGAATCTCAACCCTCCAAGTGCCCCTGTTTTCCAGGGACAGTCCCGGATTTACAGAAGACGTCCCGGCTTCTGATTTGATCCTCAGGACGTCCCTATTTTCACTGGAAAAATGTTGGGATGGTATGGAGTTATGTGAATCCCAAACCAAGGACATAAGTAACTCTGCAACCTTTAGAAGACATCTAAAGGCAGCCCTGTATAGGGAAGTTTAAAAAAAAAGTTTAATGTTTTATTATGTTTCTATATATGTTGGAAGCTGCCCAGAGTGGCTGGGACAACCCAGTCAGACAGGCAATATTGTTACAGAATAGGACGGCCCTGTTTTCATCGGAGAAATGTTGGGAGGGTTGGAATCCTGGGGATTTACACGTAGCTGTGATTCCCATTACATCAGCGGTCAGCAAACTTTTTCAGCAGGGGGGCCGGTCCACTGTCCCTCAGACCTTGTGGGGGGCCGGAAAAAATGAACGAATTCCTATGCCCCACAAATAACCCAGAGATGCATTTTCAATAAAGGGACACATTCTACTCATGTAAAAACACACTGATTCCTGGACCATCCGTGGGCCGGATTTAGAAGGCGATTGGGCCAGATCTGGGCCCCAGGCCTTTGTTTGCCTACCCATGGTTTAATTATGGAACCTAATTCCATGTGGGGGTCGATTCTGATTTTCTCTGTTTCCCGTTTTCCCAGTCTTAAGTGCATCCCTGGGGCCTGCCTGGTGTTTTTACATGAGTAGAACGTGTTGCTTTTATTTAAAATGCATCTCTGGGTTATTTGTGGGGCATAGGAATTCGTTCATTCCCCCCCCAAAAAAATGTAGTCCAGCCCCCCCACAAGGTCTGAGAGACAGTGGACTGGCCCCCTGCTGAAAAAGTTTGCTGACCCCTGCATTACATTAACAAACTACAGTTCCCATCATTCTCGGGGGGGGGGGTTAAGCTGTGTCCTTTAAATGTTTGATGTGGATCTACCTAGTTGTCTTCTTAACCTATATGTCCTTGGTTAAGAAGACACTTACGGCTGCATTCCTAGGAAGATAGGGACATACCGAGTGTCACAGCACCGGTCCATCTAGTTCAGTGTATGGACTACACTGATTGGCAGAGGCTCTCTGGGTTTAAAGTGGGTCTCTCTCAGCCTTGAGATGCCCAGCATTGAACCTGGGACCTTCTGCATGTAACGCATGTGGCCTGTCACTGAGTGACAGCCAAGTATCACAAATATTTCGAACAACTGTTGTTGCCCGCCTTCAGCTGGTCTGCAAATAAACTCGGGTTTCTCAAGGAAGGTGAGATACACAGTTTAAAAATAACACAAATGGCGGGAAACCAAGCACTACAGAAAACTCAAAAGTTTTCCCAGCGTGGATATTAAAGCTCTGTGTTTAAAATAGGATGCGCAATGCAGTTTTTGCTCCATGTAATCTAGGGGCACGTGGATTGCAGAGCACACAAAAATATGTGCGCGTAAGAAAAGTCTTGCTGGGTCAGCCTTGTTTTTTTTGGGGGGGGGGGTGTAGCTCAGGGGCAGAGGTCCCAGTTTCAATCCGCAGCATATCCAGTTTGGACTGGGAGAGACTCTTACCCCAAATCCTGGACAGAGTTGCTGCTAGTCAGTGTAGGCAGGGCTGAGGAAGGTGGACCACTGGCCTGATTCACTTTACAAGGCGGTTTCCCGTGTTCTCCTGATGGACGAAGTGCCCATCTAGCCTATCTGGTATGCTGCTGCCTGATGCCGCTGAGAAAGGGTGGCCCAAGGACGAGAAGGAGAAGGGAAGCCCACGTATCTGAGTTATATATGTGGTGAAAGGGGCATTCACACTGGGGAAGTGTACTATGGGAAGATGTGCAGGCCCAAGCGAGAGGGGGTGCAAGCCACAATGGGAAGAGGCAGCAGGGGGGGGTGCTATGCCCTTGCTTCCAGCTCTAAGGAGGCGGGGGAATGGTAAGCCCCAAAGAGATGTTTAGCCAGGCTGCACTTATTCAGTACAAAGGCTGCAGAATTCAGCATTCTGAGGTTCTCAGGTTCCACTTTAAAAAAAGAAAGAAAACAGAGAGAGAGAGGTGGGGAAAGAGAGAGAGAGAGAAAAGAGCAAGCTCCTTGCCTTTACGGTGACGAAGTTAAAATTTCAATATTTATTTATTTTAACCCTGTTGCGTGCAACACCTGGAAAAACCTCTGAAGCCTTCTTGAAAGCTCATCGCCAAAGGGTCTTTAATTTAATGGCATTTTAACTTAAGGGTTCTCCCCCCCCCACCCCGCCACCGCCCCACCCTCCCAAGAGTAAATAGTAATGGCATGCAATATTGTAAAGAGGAGGGTTTTCCCTCGCAAGCAGCAAAGTCTCAGAGGGGCCCACAGGGTGTTGGCTTGTTGTGAGGGGCGGGGAGGAAGGCGCACTGGACAGAGAGAAAGGTTATGCAAAAAAAGCTCTGAAAAGCCAGATGATAGGAATATCAGCAAGGAATATATTGAGGTCTCCTTCGATCCCTGAGGGTAGGAAGGCAAGGCAGTAGAAGTCTTTGAAAGTTTCAGGCTGCAGTTCTAAGCAGCCCAGGAGGCAAACCCCATTGGGCACAGTGGGGCTTGTTCCTAAGTAAACAGGCACAAGATTGCGCTGTTATTAAGGCTATAAATTAGGAGCAAATGGCCGAGAACACAGACCTCCTTGCACCATATACAGTATGAACTTTCTCAAGATCTGGCTGCAAAAGTCATCTGCAAAACAAGCCCTAAATGAGGCTGTGCTACTGTGGATTAGTCGTAAGGAACTGTTTTCCAGTGCATGCTGTTTGGGAACAGGGTAGATCCATCCATTAGCAGACAGATGAGTCCCTGGCCCTGTCAGCTGTCTGGATAGGAAAGCACTTTTTGGAACCATGTTGTTACAGATTTGAGGGGATTCCCCCCCCCAAAAAAAAACCCCTAGAAATTAATAAATGGTAGTATTTTGATTAATTCGGATATGGATGGAAATGCAAGCTGCAGGACTGTGCCAGACAAGGAATCCCTGGGCTGGCTTATGCAAAACAGCCTGGCTGGCCTAAGGAAGAGCAAATCTGTTAACATGACCCAATGGGCCATCCTAGAGGAATCCTTTGGCCTGGGAAGACAGATGTTGCAAAGGTGATGGGGTGTGTGGACAGGAAAAGAGTTTTTGAGCAAGGTGTTCTAGGAAGAAGAACCAGAGAGAGAGATTGGGATCCATTTGCATTTGCTGGGTCCTCAAGACTGGCCGAGGGTGCAGCACACAAATAATTACTGGGCTGCATGTCCTGCTTCTTCCAAAATCCTGGAGCCAACGCTGAGTACAGGACACACCCTGCATGTTCTTTGTAGAATGACAATACACCCCTCTGCAGGAGCAAGAGCAGGGCGCAAATTCAACAGATAGATGAACATCTGATAGCAACACAGCGTCAACCTCCTTTCAGTCAGACACTGCATGTTGCCAGACGATGATCTGAATTGAAACTTGGATCCTGCCCACCAAACCTGAAAACGGGAGGGGAAATTACATTGCAATCTATTGGCTGCTCCCCCTGCTTGCTGGGGAAAATATCATGGCAAGGAAGAGACTAACGTGGCCCCATCTGTTGACCAGAAAAGGAGCAGTGCGGGGAGATTGCTACTTCTTTCCCTGCCAGAAGAAATAACACCTTGCAACTAATAACTAGTGCCTGGGTTTGCTCCCCCCCCCTTCCTTTTCCCAAATGCTTTTCCTTTTGTGTCATGTCTTTTGTAAGTCTGGGTTCAGGGACTGATGGTTTCAAGACACTCTGGGACGCCTCCCCCCCCTTTTTGGGTTGAGGAGCAGGGTGCAACACACACAAGTAAAGAAATATTAAATACTGGTGCTGAAGTGGGAATCCCAGAATTGCTAAAGGATTGGATGCTGCCGGATAGCTCAGTCAGTAGAGCAGGGGTCACCAACCTAAGGCCCATGGGCCGGAAGCGGCTTGAAGAGGTCCATGAGCTGCCCACTCTCGCGCTGCACTAAACTGGTGCAGCATGGCGTGGGGACTCACTTCCACGGTGCCGGAAATCGCGTCTGCGCGGACGCAATGCCAAAAATTGCGGGCGGGCGAGCTAACGCGCGGGCACAATCCAGCCCACAGAGGGATCTCCGCGGGACTGATCCAGCCCAGGCAAGATTGCCGATCCCTGTGGTAGAGCATAAGACTCTTAATCTCAGGGTCGTGGGTTCAAGCCCTACGTTGGGCAAGAGATTCCTGCATTGCAGGGGGCTGGACTAGAGGGCCAGGGTGGTCTCTTCCAACTCTGCAATTCTATATGACTCTAAAATGTGGGAACACAAGGAGAGCCCAGCCAAGGTTCATCTTCCCTCAGCAGCCAACCCCCTGCCTCTGGGAAGCCTTACAAGCAAGTAATGAATGCCGCAGCCCCCTCTGATGTTGCCTCCCTGAAAACTGCATTCTGAGGTTCCATGCTGCCATCGTGATGGTTAGTGGCCAGTTACGAAGTGCCATCTGCCGTGAGTTCCCCCTAATGCACTTTTAAAGCCGTCGAAATGTGCGGCCACCATCACCACCACTTGAATTCCAATACCCCACGAGGTTTAGATTTGCTATGCCAGCGAGATCTGGGGACCCTGGATGCCTGTGGAAGCTGATCAGGATTTCTCCAGCGGGAAGGTGAACAAGAGAGGGCAGGTTTCGGTGAAATATTGCTTGCGTACACAATTGTGGGGGGGGGGACCCTGTGCCTATATTAAAATACCTAGGATGCTCTCAAGAGTTTTCCTAGCACAAGACGCCTTAGAACAAGCCCCCATAATCCTTTGCACCATGCAGGGCTTCTATGGAAGGCGTTCACAGGGCACAGGGCACAATGTCAGCTCGGAAAGGGTCCCTTGAGAGCGGAAAGTTTTAAAAGCCGCCAGTTTAACACATAGAGTTTAATCCAAAAATTCAGGGCAATCTTATTTGACAACAGCCCTCTCTCATTCTCTGAAAGCTGTTATCCACTACTTGGATAATCTGTTTCAAAGCCATCTTTTAAACCTCAGCATTGTCTCAACAGTAAAGCAGGGCTTGAGTGAATGTTCTCTGTCTGCTCACCCAGGTGCCCCAAGAGGGGAGGTTCCCCACCCCCAAGGCTCGTGCTCCTTCCTAAAAACTGAGTATCGGCTCCGAAAAATCTGGGAGCAACTTTTTCCAGCCCTGCTGCTGATCTAGCTAACAGTTTTAGCATCTTTCTGTCAAGTCTTTATTATTGTCGTCGAGTAACATATTGGGACTCGGGTGGCGCTGTGGTCTAAACCACAAAGCCTAGGGCTTGCCGATCAGAAGGTCAGCGGTTCGAATCCCCGCAACGGGGTGAGCTCCTGTTGCTTGGTCCCTGCTCCTGCCAACCTAGCAGTTCAAAAGCACGTTAAAGTGCAAGTAGATAAATAGGTACCGCTCCGGCGGGAAGGTAAACGCCGTTTCCGTGCGCTGCTCTGGTTTGCCAGAAGCGGCTTAGTCATGCTGGCCACATGACCCGGAAGCTGTACGCCGGCTCCCTCGGCCAGTAAAGCGAGATGAGCGCCACAACCCCAGAGTCATCCATGACTGGACCTGATGGTCAAGGGTCCCTTTACCTTTACCATTATATTGCTGTTGTTGCAACACACCCCAAGGACAATTGACAAGCCATTGCTTTTTTATCTACTGGTGAGCTTCCAAAGGCATCAATACAATACCTGATCATTGCTGGAAAGAGCAAGGGGCTAGATGGGGCTTCCTCGGATTCAGCAAGTCGGTCCTTGCATCCATTTGTGACCAAAGCATGCACACGAGAGACCTGTATCATCTATGCATGATCAAGTGGAATATATAACAAGTGAGATCTGCAATAAAATGTTGCAGCACACCAAGTGTGGGACACTTCTGGTCCTCAGGATGCTGCTGAACCACAACTCCCATCTTCCTCAGCAAGCATAGCCAATGACCAGGGATGATGGGAATTTAGCAACATGCCCCCCCACAAAGGTTCCCCTACTCCTGCATTATACCCTAACACCTAATAGTGCTCCTGTTCAGGGTTCCAGTCAATCATCCCCTGTGTCAAGAAGCTGTCAAGGGCTCAAGCAGTTCACTCCCCCTGCCTGATTTTTTTGTTTTCCCTTTCTGACTGACACTCAACATTTTGTATTTCTGGGGTGGGGAGTGGGGGCAGCACTAAGCATGCTCATTCCCTGTTGGACTGCTGGGAGTGGGTTTCCCCTTTTGGAGTTTAGGAGGGAGATGTAAAGGCTTAGCACTTGCTTCTGCATAAATTGGGATTTACCTAAGAATGCCCTCTCGATTTCCAGCAGCCCCTTTTTAGCTCTAATTGTGTCAGGATTCTACCACCGAGGGCACAATTCACAGGGAATGGTGCTGAATTGCATGCCATGTCTCCCCGGGTCTCTGAGCATGCGTGCCTCCTTCTGTTTAAACAAGGGGTTTGGATGATGGGTTTAAGATTGCAATCTAACAGGTTCCTAACCTGCCTGCCTGTTTCAGGTTGTAGCCTCCAGTGTTTGTTTTAGCGGCCATTTTAAGCCATGACAACTTTTAAAAAATCAAAACATAAATCTGAATACATCTAAATGCATTTATGGGTGCACCTGGTCAATAGTTTGAGAGTGGATAACCAAAGAAAAGCTGGTCTTCTTGATAGCCTATGAGACAGAATTGCTGCTGCTACATTTATTCTGGCGCAAATTTGTTTTATCCCAGCGTATTTCATCCGACTACATTTTATGCTGCAAGGAACCTTTGAAGTTATAATAATAATAATATAATAATAATAATTTATTATTTGTACCCAGCCCATCTGGCTGGGTTTCCCCAGCCACTCTGGGCGGCTTCCAACAAAGATTAAAAATATATTAAAATGTCACAGATTAAAAACTTCCTTAAACTTATTCCTTAAACTCCCTTATCTTCTGGTAGATTCCCACCCCACCCTCAGACAATCAAACAAGCTATGGTTTGTTTCCCCAAAGCTTGGTTTGTTTTCCAGCTGCTCTTGCCTCATGACTTTGCAGTTTGGTGACCATCCAGGATGGGTTCAGTAAAAAAAAACAACAACCAATGAAGGGTGCTGAGTTCGCACATGACACCAGGAAACCAAGTTTCATAAGCCAAATACAAACCATAGCTTCAGATCATTCTTTTTTGATGGTAAACAAACCATAGTTAAGTTGTTGGGCATGGTTCACACATGTAACAATAAGGTTCTTAGCCAATTAAGTTCTACTTAAGAGTAGAGGAACTTAAATCAATGAACCTAAGATAGTTATGTCTTCTAAGGGCTATCAAGATAATAGTTTACAGTTAGGCTTGTTCTTACGGGCAATGTTCAACTAGGCACCACTAGTTAAAGTAGGGGTGGAGAACCTGTGGCCACCAGGTGCTGCTGGACTCCAACTCCCATAATTCCTGGTTGCTGGACTCCAACTCCCATAATTCCAACAACATCTGGAGGGCCATAGGTTCCCCATCCTCAAATTAAAGGATCTCAACATTAAAAACCAGTGTCTTGTTTCTAACAGGAACTAGCTGGAAGTTTCCAAGAAGAGCGCAAAGGCAACATCCCTTCCAAGCTTATTGCCCTCAGTGTCTTGTATTCACACAGGCATACTGCCCTCTGGTTCACAGAATCATAGAGTTGCAAGGGACCTCCAAGGATCATCTAGTCCAGGGGTCTGCAACCTTTAAGACACAAAGAGCCACTTGGACCCATTTCCAAAGGAAAAAACAACAACTGGGAGCTGCAAAACCATTGCGACATTTAAAACAAATATAACGCTGCATATATTGTTTCTTACCTTAATGCAATAATAATAAATAACGTATAGGAGCCAATGCAAAGTATAATTAGTAAAAACAACAAGAATAAGTTCTTACTTTTTTGCATTGACTCAGGGGCGTACCCAGGATCAAAACGGGGGGGGGGGGGAGCCATGGTCGTCCAGGTTGTGACATTTCAGCACAGAAAGGCGAATGAAACCAAAATTTTAGGGAAATTCTATATAATTATAGCAGTGCTTTATTACAGTAGTTATTACAATTATTTGCTTGGTTTTTTAAATTTTTTATTCTAGTTACATGTCTTATACCAGGGGTGGCCAACTCCCAAGAAACTGTGATCTACTTTCAGCAGTGATCTACCCCCGTTTTTGGGGGTTCAGCTCAAAGTTGTTTTGGGGGGGGTGTGGTGGGTGGGAGAGAGGGCTTCCCCCTCTAAGATAGGTTGGCAAGCGAACTAATAAAGAAAGAAAAGGGGGGGTGGGAATGGAAAAGTGGGGTGGAAAAATATAAATTGGGGGTGGGGTGGGGTGGGGTGGGGAGGATATCTATTAAAAATATGTAGTAGTTTAAAAAATAAAAATAAAGGGGGGGAAATCTTTTGCTTCTTTTTCCTTTTTTTGAACACAAAAACAAAAGGGGAAGAGAAAAGAAAAAGGGGGGATAGAGGGAGAAAAGGGTAATAATAAAAATTCAAATAGAGTGGCTGCAGCAGCTGTGGGGGGGTTTGTTTGTTTTTCGTTTGTTTGTTTGTTTTAAAAATGGGATTTCTCCCCTTGGATTAAAAAAGGAGGGGAGGAAGAAAAAGAGAGGGGAGTGGGAGAGCAAGGCAAAAAGCCAAAAACAGGTTTGAGGGGGGGGAAATCGCGCCAGGCACTGCAGCGCGCCGGCCTCGGGGCTCCGGGCCCCCGAGCCGCCCTTGGGGCCGTCGTTGAGCATGTACACCGCCCGCAGCGAGCGCTGGCGAAGCACCAGTTGGCGGAGGTTTCAGAAGCAGCGGCCACTTTGAAAAGGATTCCGCCCGACAGGGGCCGCTCAGAACAGGGGCCGCTCCAATCGCCGCCGCCACCTCCCGCCACCTTTATTATCCCGACTCTTTTCTCTCTCTCTCTCTCTCTCTCTCTCTCTCGGTAACTCGCAAAGCCCAGCTCCTTCTTCTCCCCGCCCCAACGCCACCCTCATTGGCACGTTCCCCTCAAACAGGAACAGGCATCCCGGCGGCTCATTGGCCGGACGAAGCGTCGCTCTCCCGTGCCCGCCTCCCGCCTTCATACTCAGTGGCTACCTCGGCGGTAAGGCCCCGGCTCCGAGCCTATGCGCCAAGGCGGGCGATCTGTCCTGCCAATCGGCACGCCGAGGTGGTAAAAGCTCAGCCCTCCCCACACGCTTATTGGTGTGAAGAAGTCGCTTCCTCTCTCTGGGAGTGGTCAAGGTGGACATCAATCTTGGGTCTGTCCTCGGGAACCCCGAGAGGGCTGAGAAAGACCGCCCAGCTGTTCAACGTTGATGCGGATTATTCATGGGTTTTTTTGGCCCCCCTTTTTTTTGCCGATAACCATTTAATTATTATTGAAAGGGCATTGAAAGGGGGCATGCCGGAGCCGCGGGAGACCTGTCAGAGAGCCGCATGCGGCTCCAGAGCCGCAGGTTGCTGACCCCCGATCTAGTCGAACCCCCTACAATGTAGGAGTTTCCATCTAGCTCTCCTGGCTAATTGGTGCTGGAAGACTGGTCATCCTCCACAAATACGCCTGCTTGCTTCTTCTTCCTTTTAAGCCCTCTGAGCTAGCGGCCATAAATATATCCAGTGGCGGTGAATTCCACAAGTTAATTGCATGTTGTATATGAAATACTTCTCTCTTTCGGCTCTCCTGAGCCTTGAGCTATTAATCTGCCGGGGAGGTGCCGCTGCGAGATTACGACCGGCTCCAAGGCTGCCCCATGAACTGCCATAGCAAAAGTGGGATTAGAACTCTGCTCTCCCAGATTAAAATATAATCCTCTCCTCGGTGCACTAAGCTTGTGTATATGTTGCATGTGCGCAGACAGCAATGTCTCACACAACCGAAATCTCCCGTGGGGACGCCCCACTCTTCTCCAGGTCTCTGGGCTGCCTGTTGTTGCCCAAGGGGGTAATTATAAAGGTGTTTGTTTTTGATTGCCTCATTTAGACACAAGTGGCTTTTGCTCAGAGCAGAACCCGCCTTGCGTGTGCATATGTGTGTGTGTCTATATATCTATATCTGCCTGTCTGATGCAACAGCTGAACACTCAGAGAGGGAAAGATGGGGCCCACTTCTCTCTTATCTAGGGGGGAGATGTGCCTCTGTCATTCGTCGCTAAGGGGGAAGACTCCAAAACTGGCCAGGGGAACACACGCTTTTGACCCACGTGAATTTTCTGAAGGGGGCGCCTTCCATCTGTACCCCTTCCCCCCCCCCCCGCGCAACCCCTACATCTTAGGGCTATGAGAAAGTGAGGCCTGGAAAATCCCTAGAAATGGACTCTTCTGAGACAGCCACGACTAAAATTAGAAGTGCTGTAACTATGGGTGGAAGCGAGGGAGGACTTTGTGGCCAGGGGAACGGGCCCAAATTATCCCTAACTTTATTAATTAATGGTGTTAGGAACACCTGAGGTGGCCTGGAACAGGCTGCATATACCTCATACATTTAAAGAAAGAAAAAGAGAAAAGAATCCTGGGAACTGTAGTTTCTGAGGCAGCTTGGGAATGTTGCTGTGTGAGGGGCAAACTACAGTGCCCAGAATTCTATGGGGTGTGTGGAGATGTGCTTTAAATTAAGGGTGCGTACGTAGCCAGAGTCAGTCAGAGGAAGTGGAGCCTAGTAGGCGGGTATGAGAATGAGAGGGAGAGAGAAGGGTTGCGAGGCTTACCTTGCCTCCAGTCCGCAGCGCCATCTTGCTTGCTCGCTGGAGATCGACATCTGCAATACATTCGACTTTGGCAAGAGGATGGCTGTGCAAACAGAGCAGAGGGTTAGGATACCAGCACAAAACGTGTGTGTGTGTGTGTGTGTGTGTGTTGGTGGGTTAGAATCTCTGCCAAGAGAATCTGGCTTAAAGATGTCGAGGACCGAAGAGGAAACCTCACTGCTCCAAGCCCAAACAAAAATTAACGGACCAATAATAATAATAATAATAATAATAATAAAGACTGGCTGTGTACATGCCATCCATTTAAAGCACGTTACGGACAATCCTGGGAACTGTAGCTTAGCCCCAACTCTCAGCACATTTATCAAACTATAGTTCCCATAATTCTTTGGGTTGCTTTGAATATATGGCTTGTACCACAGCCAGCCCAAGACATTTGGGCACCTGAGGGGAACCACAAAATGGCATCTGCTCACCCCCGCCAGGGAAGAATGGGTGAGTAAAGATCAACCTCAGGAACAAGGGAGGAAGAAGGATCAGTGTGATTGCAGCTAGCAGCCCTTAAAAGCCTTGGTAGTTGCTGCTGTGCTTCGGCTCCCAAATTCCCCTGGGCAATGCAGGCGGAAGCTGATGTTAGTTGTACAGTAGTTTGAAAATTTGCAGGGCAACAGGTTTTTGTTTTTAGTTTCTTATTAGATATGCCCTTCCTCCTGGGAGCTCAGCATAGTGTATATGGGTCCTCCCACTCCCTGTTTTATCCTGACAGCAACCCTGCGAGGTTGATTAGGTTTAGAGATTGCGATGGGCCCAAGGTCGCCCAGCGAGCTCCATTGCGGAGTCGGGATTTGAACCCAGTCCTTGCCTACAGTAACATCAAATTAATGTATAAACTTTTCCTGCATTAACTACAACAGAAAACACCAGAACGTCACATCGGTAGAGGGGAAAGGGAGGACTCAGAAGGTGGGAGTTTTGGGGTCCCAAAAAGTTGTTTAAGTTTGCAGCCCGGTGCCACTTCTAAACACTTGACAAGTGTTTAGCCCAGAAGCTCCACGTTAAAATTTCATGTCTACCAGAAACTCAGTAGGTGGTCTTATGCGTATTCCGCCCCCCCACACACCTCCCATCCATATTATTATACAGACAATAATGATTTCCAGAGGGGTAGCAGTAACCTGCATTACAAGGCTGTTGTAATGATTGCTGAGCCTGTGCATTCACAGCACTTTGAAAGGCTCTGTGCAGGAATGCATGTATTCTTAAATAGGAATGAATGTAAAGCAGCTGAGGGATATTACCAGCAGAAAGGAAGCTGTCTCGATCTATGTCGGAAGCATCGGAGAAGACAGCCTGCGTATGGCACGATGTTGCTCAGAGGCGCCTCTTCCAGTAAAACTCCCCAAGTACCCCTCCTTTGTTAGAAAATACAACTTCCAAGTGGGTGCATAGAGAGCAGACATTTCCACACTAATGAGTCCACAGTGGGTGGGAAGAACTTAACAAGGAAAAGTTTTGGGGAGCCCAAAGTAACCCATTAAGAGAGAACTGGGTGTCTGTTGTGCTTCTGGATGAGTCACTGGCCAGGTAATCCTGCCCCATATCTGGAAAGGACAGGAGTGAGCGGGGAGCCTCCAGATGTTTCTGGACTTCTGCCAGCTGCGACCAGCATTGCCAATGGTTGGGGACGATGGGAATTTTGTAGCCCAACCTCTGGTGGGCCACAGGTTCCCCAAACCATGACACAGGAAAAGATTCCCTGCCTTCAGAAGGAGACGTACTCTGCAAGTCATGCAGATTTATTTATCACATTTATATCCCGTCTTTCCTCCAAGGAGCTCAAGGTGGTCACATGGTTCTCTTTATACAGCAACCCTGTGAGGTAGGTTAGGCCGAGAAACTGTGACTGGCTCAAGGTCGCCCAGTGAGCTTCACCCAGGATTTGAACCCTGGTCTCCCAGGTCCTAGTACAACACTCTAACCACTAAACCACGTGGCTTGGTTGGTGGTTTTGAGCTCTTTGGAGGGCAAGTTGCTTTTTAGTCCTACGTGCTCTTAAAAGTAAATAATTTGGGGTCCAAGAGTAAAGTGGCCTTGCAGTTTTAAATCAGACCTTCTCGGTGTTGGCTCCCAACAGTGTGGGACGCCCTCCCTATAGAGGTGTATTGGGCACCATCCTTGCCAAGCTTTAAGTGGTCCAATGAGGGCTGGCCTCTTATTATTGAATGTTATTGGCCGCTTCCCCTGATCCAGCTGATATGAGCTGCATGGCATTTTGCGGTGGGATCATTTCCGATCCAATCTATTGCATTATCTTTCCTGGACGCAACTGGCATTTATGGTGAAGGGCAGTTAACAAATAGAACCAAGTAATGAAGACTACGAAGGAATGGATGTGCCCGCTACCAGTACTTTTCAGTGGGTGTGGAACACAAATGCAAAAACCAGTGGAAGGAGGACAGTTCCCAATAGGACCCAGAACACAAGGGGTTAACCCGAGGAGCTTGAGGCCTGACACCTGTTTAAAGAGACATGTGGGAATTTTCCGGTCCTGACCCCTGCCGCTGACCCCTGGCGACCAGGCTACTGGGGAACCAGGCCAAAATATGGGAACAATCTCCCCAGGCATGAAAACTGACAGCTTGGGGGAATGGAATGACAGGGGGGTGGGGAGAGGCTATACAAGGACCCAAGGCGGAGGGGGCTGGAGGGGGCGGGCTGAATGCCCCTTGCATCCACCCGCTCCCTGCCCCCCACCGCACAAATCCCGACCTCCCAATTCCTTTTTTTAAAACTTTCTTTCTTTTTCAGTCTCCCGTGCACCTCCCAGAAAAGACCCCTTTGCAGATGCAATTTTTTACCCAGCTCCCCTCGCCCGCCACCCTTTGCCCTGCGCTGTCCTTGGGACTCCCTCTGGGTGAAGGGAGGGCACGAGGCAAGGAGGGTGGGGTGGGTGGAGAGGGTCACAAGCCCAGGGAGCAGGCAGCAGCCGAGGTCTGGTGCCACATTTTCTGGGGCCTGGCTATAAATAGCCGGCGTTATAAATAATGCAGCATTATTCCCTCTATAATTATCGGGTGGGAAGTTTGTGGCCGGGCTGGCGTATTACACGGCTGTGCAGGCCGGCACCCTCCTGCCTCCTTTACGCCAGTCTTCCTAATTTACACTCCTTCCTCGCCCGGCTCGTTGGCCCGTCCCCTCCTGCCAGACGGACAAATCGAGCAACCGGATCCCTCCATTACTCTGGACCACCGAGCAAAAGGCTCCGCGGAGCAGACCGCATCCTTTTCATTTAAACTCCTGGGGGGAAATAACGGAGCGGGACCCTCGCCCGCTGTCGGGAGAGGAAAAGGGTAGCCAGCCTCCCCACTTCACCCCACCCCAAAGCTTTTGCAATTGTAGCCCCCGCTAGGCTGAGGTTAATTTCGAAGGCAGAAATTTTGACCCGCTCGGCTTTAAGCCTGTCGAGAAGACGTGCCCCTCTGACCCACAGAGCCTGTTCCCTAATCCGACATGTGTGTGAGTTGCCCAGGGTTACTCGGTAGTGAGGGAAAGGCAGGCGGGGTATGCTCAGAAACACACTTGTCATGTTACAGGGTAGATTCTGGAAATATAGCATGCTCTGGGGCTCAGTCCCGGAATAAATTAAGATCCGCTTCATTATTTATTTTTATTATTAATATTATTATTATTATTAAGCACCATCAGTGCATGGCAGCTTATAGCATGCAAGAGGACAGGTCTCTGTCCTGAGGAGCTTACAATCAACCTCATGATACTAGAGTTCCTTAGGTATATCATTTAAAATACATCTACTTTGTTGGGGTTTTAGTCCTGTTTTAACTGTATTTGCTGTTTTTAATCTTAGGTGTTAAATCACCCCGAGGCAGTTGTTTGGAAGGCAATTAACAAATCACTGATAATGCAGTAGTAATTAATATCCAGCCCAATTGTTTAGCTCCCTTATTTAGAGGCAAACTGTCAAATCTGCTTTCCTCGACACCCGAAAACACCTTCAGGCATCTCAGAAATATAACCAGTGTACACACTGCCAAATTTTGACTACATCCACAGTCTTAGCAAATTGGGGGTGTCCAAGCCAGCATGGGTGGGGAAACTGAGGCAGACACAGTGAACGGGGATGACGAATGCAGGCATGTTTGTTTCTAACAGCACCCTCTTGCCTTAAGGGAGATGGCAACAGGATAAAGGGCGCCCCCTTCTGCTGTGGGAGAATTGCATTCTGACCTCCCTATGCAGGTCTACTCAGAAGTAACCCAGAAAGGTCAATGGACACAGCACTGAAGACTTTGTTTCAAATATGTACCTCAGTTCACACAGCTCACTGGGTGGCCTTCAGTTACTCAACCTGGCATACCTCACACAGTTTTATCAGACGCATAGGATTATATATATTTTGTAACTCACAGAGTCCCTCCAATACGGTACAGTGAGAAATAAATCTAGATGAATTCAAAATAAACAAGCCTTCTTTTTTGGCATGAAAATACGGAAACTAGGAATTCAGGCTTTCGTTAAAAGGCCCTGTCAGAAGTGATGTTTACATGCCCCTATTTTTTAAAACCTTCATCTTCTTCCACAAGTCTACTGCAGATGAGGTTTCGGTCAGGTTTTTTTTTAACACTGAAACCGGTTCCCTACGCACGCTGTTAAAGCAATATTCGCAAGGACTGGCAATCCGGGTTTAAAATGGCTCCCTTGCGTTTCCAACATCCACACGTGGACCAAAGTTTTTGATGCAGCTGAACTGTATCCCACGGGGAAGGAGGGAGAAGAACTCTGAGAACTGTAGCCCCTAATAGGCAAAAGTTAATATTTAAAAGGCAAAAAAATTCCACGCTGGGGCCTTGAGCCTTCCCAGAAGACCTGCTCTTTCCAATACAGTTGAAAGCACACATCCCAAATTTGTACCGGTAGTATCAACTTCCATCAATTATAAGTTTCTGGCGTTTTTAAAGTCACTCTTCTGCTTTCATAATGATGCAACACATTCTAGGATTCAGTGGGGGGTGTTTTTTTTAAAGACCTTCTGAGCACCATTTAGAATCATAGCATTTATGATTTATAAATGTCCTTAGGTTTAAGCCTTTTTTTTCAAGGGTTTAAAAAAAACAAAGACTCTCCCCTACTCAGACACACACTTCTACCTATATCCAAGACTGTAGTTCTACATCTTCCTTGGTTCCCCCCCCTCCCCGCCCAAAAAAAAATCATAATAATTGGGGAGTTCGTGATCACCCCCTTGGTGTTGGGTCCAAGAATCAGAGGCATGCAACGTCTGGACTTATTATGCAAATGTTCTGCCCCACATGCAACACTCCCTGCCCCCCCCCAAAAAAAACAAATAATAAGACAGAGCTGAGAGTGGGGTGGAGAAGAGAGAGAGAAAAAGAGACTTACAGAGCAAAGAGGAAGAGAGGGCTTTCTTTGTGTGGGGCTCCCCCATAGACGGGCTAAGTCGTCCCCTCCCTTTTTGCCCCCGGCCAGCTGGGAAAGTCAACTCCGGGGAACCGGCCGGAGGGAAAGAGCGAGCGAAGCGGGTATATTTAGCCGCAGGGCGGGGTCGGCCGCCTGAGGAAGGAGGGAAGGAGGAAAAGAAGGAGTAAAGCGGAATTAAACTCTAGAAGGGGACGCCCGGCGCCTTGTGACTCCTCCATCGCCGAAATAGCAGCGCGAGCAGGCGAAAGGAAAAGTTTGTTCCTGCGGCGGAATTAGCAGCAGGGCACTAAAAACAGCTGCAGCGAAAGCAGCGCCGCCGCCGCCGCCGCCTCCCTGGCCCGGGGCGCCTGCCAGCTGGCAGCGAGCTCCCGCCCTGCCCTGCCCTGCCCTGCCCGGCCTGCCCGCTCGGAGCGAGAAGCGCGGCAGACACAAGCACAGGCCCGCACGGCCCTTCGCACGCACGCCGAGGCTCCCTTTGTTGCCGCTTCCTTAGCGCCGCCGCCGCCGCCCGTAAGAGGCGTGGGTTCCGCCTCGCTGGCGCCCTCGGCTGCGCAGCGCCTCCTGCCGGCGGCGGCCCGGCGCGGCCGGCAGGGGGCGCTAAGGCAGCTCCCGCCGCGTCTCTGTGTGAGTCCCCGCTCTGGCTTGTCTCCTCCTCCTCCCCATCAGCTTTTTTTCCTGCTTCTCACCACGCATCAGTAGCAGGGCCAGATTTAGATTTGATGAGGCCCTAAGCTACTGAAGGTAATGGGGCCCCTTTATATGTCCAGCTGTCCTTTGCCAACAACAAAAAGTCGCTGTTTTTTGTGTCGAATATATGCTATATGGTAATTTATGGACCTAATAGGTATCTAAAGCCATTTGCACATAACAAAATATGTACATAGCTGTCAACTTTTTCCTTTTTTAAAGGAAAATTCCCTTATTCCAAATAGGATTCCTCGCAAGAAAAGGGAAAAGTTGACAGCTATGAATATGTATTTTATCAAAGTAATTGTTGAAAAGTCCATGCAGAATGCAAAGTCCATGCAAAATGTACAGAAATGAGCAAACCAGTGAAATATTAGGGAGCAGGCTAGCAGGCCTACTTATATCGTAGGAGCCTACACAACACAAAACACTGTTGCTGTATGTAGGTTTTATTTTATTTGTTTTTTTAATCCTAAATATAAATGTACATCATTTTTTTTTTCTTTAAATTTTTTTGGGTGGGGCCCCCAAGAGAGCGGGGCCCTAAATTATAGCTTCTTTAGCTTATATGTAAATCCAGCACTGATCAGGAGTGCCACCTTGAATAAAATATTTTGGGGGAGGGGGAGCAGGCAAGTTCAGACTCTCCAAATGTCCCTCTTTTCCAGGGAAAGTCCCAGATTTACAGACATTTCTGATTTGATCCCAGAATGTGCCGCTTTTCCTTAGGCGAGCCAGGGAGGGGCGCCCAGAGTGTTACCCTCTCCAGGGTGGTACCTGGGGCTCTCCGCCCCCTTCGCCCCCCCCTCCCTACGCCGCTGGGTGGGCCTGGACTCCAGGAAGGATTTTTTAAATGTCTATACAGGGGCTTGCACGCATGGCTCTGGGTCCCTCCCCTGCCCTCCTGTGTGTGAGGGGAGTCACCCTGTTGCAACAGTTATAATAAAGACTTTGCTTCTCAATCTTCTCTGGTTGGCCTCTGTTCTATTCTCTTTTTTTTATGAAGAATTTATTAACATTTTCATAATACAACACATACCCAGACCCACACCTACAAATACAAAACAAATACAAATACACATAATGCCAGGATTCTTCTTCTTGTTTGTATACCTTACAAAAAAAAATTCTATTTCTGAATCTTGACGTTTGACTTCCCCCGCCTTTTCACCTTCGGTTTTAAATCCATATTTTACTTTCTTAACACCTTTTCTCTATAAAATTTTTTTTAACTTCAATTAAAGATAACACAATTCTCTTAATCATCCTATTATAACATAAATCTTAGCAGAATATTCTTATAAAAACTAAACTTATTTCTTCTGTCCTTTATCATGCTGCTTTTCACTTAAAATCCAATATCTCCTTGCTTATTCAAAATAGACTTATAGTTAACAAACTTCACTCTCCGATTTCAGATACCATAACAGACCATTTGGGTTTTACATTTAATACTTCATCCCACACCCCCTCTGTCCATTGTCTTTCTCTGTCTTTCGCCAGAACCAATCCTCCAGTTGTCTTCTTTTACCAAATGTCCACAGATCCAGGCAGCATTCACAACAGACCTTGCATCGAGCTTCAGGGTACACATCACATCCTTCCTGGGCTCCTCCGCTTCTTTGTACCATACTTCTACTTCTTGTAGATATCTTAATTCTATGTCCCTTGCCCCCGAGCTCCCACCTCGGGGTCTGGATATTATAAATTTTCCCGTTCCAGGGCTGCCACCCCCAGAAAACGGTTCCTTTTCCCGGAGTCGCCCAGCCATTTCAGACCATCCTTCAAGCACCCCTTCCAGCTCTTTGCCAAGGTTTGCTTCCATTGTGTAAAACTTTTGAAAAGCCTCCTCTGTGGGAAATGAATTCTTTTTATTTATAATCCCACTCAAGACTTGCAGTTTCCGATTAAGCAGTTCCAGCCTCAAGACAGTGAGCATTTCTTCATCCTTTAGACCAGAGTTCAAAACAAGTTCGAACACAAAGTCCAGCATTTTGGAAGGGAGGGTGAGTGTCAAATTTCAGTTCCTGTCTCTTCCTTCCTTTGTTTCAATTGTTTCCCACATCAATCCAAATTTTCCATCGCCATTTTTTCTGAAGCCAGAGTGTAAAGACCAAAACTTTAAATGGAGATATTTTCTCCCCACTTAATCCCCAAAGGGAAAGCTCAGCAGTCTCAGTTTTCAAATTCCGAGCACTTTGTATCCATTATTGTAGCAGCAGTCACTTAAACTGGTTACTTTCTTTCTCTCCCGAAGGGAGGGAGGCAGGCTCCCTTTCCTCTTCCCCCCGGATCGTTCCAAAAATAGAAAAGTCAGTCAAATACTCACAACCACCGGGTTCTTTCAGATCGTTAAAGACAGGTAGAACTTAGACGCTCATCACAGGATTTGTCGCCGCATTTACATCCCGGTTGGGGCATGTCCCCTATAGCCCGGCTCCGTCGTCCCTTCACCCCCACTCCCCCTTTACAGGGGGAGCGAGGGAAGGGTTCGGAGCCACAACGGGCACAGCCAGGGAGCCCAGGGTGCGGGACGCTCTTCCCGCACCCCACCGGAGCCCCGCTTTGCGGTAGCGGGGCTCCAAACCCCCGGGATGGACTGGGCGCTTCGCAGCCGAAGCAGCCCACGACCACCCGCAATGGCGTCGCCGCCGGAAGTGGCCTCTGTTCTATTCTCCTACCGATGGAGAACCTACAAAGGGCTCTTGTGTACCCTGTAAGGGAATAAGGGCAGATTTTTTTTGTTTATGACACTCTCAAAACAAAAGTTTTATGGTTAGACATAGAAGTGTATCTAACTGTAATGCAATTAAAAAGAAAAAAGAAAAAGAAAACCCATAGTTTTCAGCAGCCTGGGTCCCAGGAAACATCAATTTGTCTCCCCCTCCGCTGGGAGAATGCCAAACTGCTGAGATTAGCAGTAGTTACAATTAAAGGTGACCTGCACATGTCAGAGGCTCTTCACGTATTTCTTTATGCTCCAAAATTAAAGGGAGATTTTGTTTCTTTCTCTTTTCTTTCTTTAAAAAGAGAGGTGCCCATCGTTTTAGAAGCCACCTGTTTCCAATTTTGAAACCTAAGGGCTTCAAAGTGCGCTTTGGGCCTCTGTGTCTGTCCACTAGCTGAAGGGTTTGGTGGGGTCAGAGGCCACCTGAACCTATTTTCTGTGTCAAATCTCAGCCCTGGAACCTGTCAGTGTGCAAAATAGCCTTCACTCTTGCAACGTGGGACAATTTGTGTGTGTGTGTGTGTGAACAGAAGCGTGTGAGCTTTTAAGCACCACAGAACTATGTATCAATCATGGCAAAATGGAAACCAGGAATACAGACCACAGCTTCTTGGATAAATACAGCACCCTACTTGCCAGCATTTAAACTGGGGGGGGGGGAATATGATTAAGTTGCAAATGGCAAATATTTGTTTTGGTGACCTAAACTGCTTCTGACATAGCTGAGAATCAGGTGTGTTTTCATTCCACCCAGTTAAAGAGTGTAACTCTAAAGCTTGCGTGCTCGTATACCAACAGAAAGGGGTAAAAATACATTTCTTTTCTAGTTTGGCATTTCTTGTGGTTACCCAATGAATCCATCAATTTCCTCCCACTCATCGAGGACCTCTACACTGCTCCCAGCAGACACCCCCCCCCCGCTATTGTTTTACATATCAGATCTGAAACACCAGCAGCTGCGTTACAGAAAGCCCAGTGACCCAATATTCTGATGCAGCACATAATATTTAACGTATTGAATAGGATGTGCAGAGAACCATGCCTATCTGGAGGTGCTGTCCCTAACCCCAACTATGTGAAGGTGGTAAGAGGAAGGTGCTTTTCACATGCTCAGAGACACTCTTTTCCAGCCAAGCTGGAAGTCGAATGTAAATCAGTCCTTGGCTAATATGGAAAGATCCAGATCCTATGTCCAGAGCTGAAACAAATCCCATTGATTCAGGCCACTGTGAGAGTTGTTTGAGGTTAAATATTACACCGTGTGTGTGTGTAAGTCACTGGTCTGCTTACAGAAAGCTAACTGGAGAATATGTTCTATTGCCCTGGGTGGGGACTAGGTTCTAAAATAGAGATTATGTTCTGCATTCCAAGGATATCCTCACAGCATCAACACAGTTCTATTTAGGAAAAGTGCTAGAGGAACTTGCAAGGCTAGCTCCAGAGGGTGGCATGACTGGACATTTGTGGGAGCTTCAAGAGCAGCAGAGAGCCCATTGTACTGAAGAAGAAGAAAAAGAAGAAGAGGAGGAGGAGGAGTTTGGATTTGATATCCCGCTTTATCACTACTCTAAGGAGTCTCAAAGCAGCTAACAATCTCCTTTCTCTTCATCCCCCACAACAAACACTCTGTGAGGTGAATGAGGCTGAGAGACTTCATAAAAGTATGACTAGCCCAAGGTCACCCAGCAGCTTCATGTGGAGGAGCGGGGAAGCGAACCCGGTTCACCAGATTATGAGTCCACCGCTCTTAACCACTACACCACACTGGCTGAGAATGCTGCCGTTTCCACCTTGCACAGAGTATCAGATGCAGCCAAAGATAATTCTCAGTTTGTAAATCCTGCTTGTTCTATGTTGGCCCCTGAGGGTTCTGTGTATCCAAAGGCCCGCAAAATCCTGGATCCAGCAGTTGGGTGGGGTGCTGGGAGACAGGGTGTTTCCAAATAATATCTAATTTTAGGACAGTGGTGCGGAGCCTCTGGCCCTCCAGAAGTTGTTGGACTACAACTTCCATCATCCCTGTTGAGTTGGAGTCCAACATCTGGAGTGACACAGGCTCCCTTACCCCTCCAATGCAGGCTTTAGATCTTATATTGGAGGTTTGCAGTGCAATGCTCTGCATATCCACTCAGAATGAGTCCCGTTGAGTTCAATGGAGTTTACTTCCAGGTACGTAGGTATAGGACTGCAGCCCCAAAGAGGCACAATGCGTTCCACCTGTACGATCTATTTTCAGTGCATGTGGGTTCACCTCTACTGCTTGAATACTGACATACTATTATTATTTCATTTATGCCTTATGCAAAAAAAAGGGGGGGGGAGAAGAAGCAGCAAAAATGCCTCTAGGCAATTTACAGTTTAAGAACAAATATGCAACATCCAATATGACAAACACAATAAATAAAATTTCACGCTGGAAAAACAACAACTGTCAACAAAATATCCTATATAGCATAAAGACAGCAATCAGCTGAGAAACCCTGTCGTATGGGAACAGCTGTTGATATTAAAAACACGGGCTAATAAAACATGAATAATTGCTAAAACTGCTAAGAAGAAGGATTATAAAAGGCCTGGGGAAAATGGAAAGACTTTGCCTTAGTGCCTGGGGTAGGCATCACATTAAGCTAGCTCAGCCTTTGCCAACCTGGGGACTGCCAGATGATGGAGGTTTAAATGAAGATGGGGAGAACCTTGTACACCACCTTTTGCTCCTTGGAGAAAAAAGGTGGGGTAGAAATGCAGCAGTTTGTTCTCTCGATGCAAACCCATCCTATACATTTGCTGTACATCAGTACAGTGGTACCTCTGGTTAAGAACTTAATTCGTTCTGGAGGTCTGTTCTTAACCTGAAACTGTTCTTAAACTGAGGTACCACTTTAGCTAATGGGGCCTCCCCCTGCCACCGCACGATTTGTGTTCTCATCCTGAAGCAAAGTTCTTTTTTATATAAAAAATTTTTAAATTAAGTTTTACATACATTCTTTTAGACATCCAATAATATTCATCTCTTATACATATTGTTGTCTTCCATCAACCACTTCTCAAGATTTTCAAATTTCCTAATTTCTTCTTGTATTTCCAACTTCACTATTACTTTTTATCACAATAACTGATTATTACCTTCCAAAATTATCTCCATAATATTTCCTAAAATTAACCTTACAAAACTTCTTGTAAACCTACTAGCGTAATTTGTTGTTTACAATTGTCTTTCAAATATTTATCAGATTTAGTCCAATCCTTCAGGAATTCCTGGTCCTTCCGGTTTCGAATTCTTCCTGTCATCTTATCCAATTCTGCATAGTCCATTAACTTCATCTGCCAATCTTTAATCGTCGGTGATTCTTATTACTTCCATTTCTGTGCCAATAACATTCTTGCTGTCATTGTTGCGTATAGGAACAATTTTTTATCTTGTCTATTAATCTCTTTTCCTACAATTCCAAGCAGAAATGCTTCTGGTTTCTTTATAAACGTATATTTCAACATTTTTTCATCTCCTTATACATCATTTCCCAGAAGCCTTTCACCTTCTTACATTCCCACCATATATGATAAAACGTTCCCTCTTTCTCTTTACATTTCCAACATTTATTACTTATTTTATACATTTTGGCTAATTTTACTGGTGTAATATACCATCTATACATCATTTTCATCATATTCTCTTTCAAAGCGGTACAAGTAAATTTTATGCTTTCTTTCCATAACTTCTCCCAATCCTCCAACTGCATATTATAACCAAAGTCTTTAGCCCAGTGTATCATTACTGACTTAACCTCTTCATCTTTCAAATGCCATTCCAACAGTATTTTATACATTTTAGATAATATTTTACAATTATTATTCAAAATTTCACTTTCAAACTTTGATTTGTTAATATCAAATCCATTTTCTTTCAGACTTTCCTTGAACATTTCATTGATTTGACGGTAGCGCAACCAATCATTTACATATTCTTTTACTTCTTCATATGATTTCATTTTCCACTTACTTACTTCCTTTCTTAATATTTTTTCATAAGTAATCCAATTTCCACTCATATTAGTTTTTTTTCAAACTCATCGTCTCCAAAGGTGACAACCACCACGGTGTTTTATGTTCTAATAGGTTTTTATACCTATCCCATACTTCAAACAGAGATCTACGGAATATATGGTTACCAAATACTTTATGAACCTTTGTTTTGTTATACCATAAATAGGCATGCCAACCAAACCTATTATCAAAACCTTCTAAGTCTAATAAATCCACACTTTTAACATTATCCATTCCTTTAACCAACAAAGGCAGGACGCTTCATAATATAATTTCAAGTCTGGCAGGGCGAAAACCTCCTCTTTCTTTACTATTGGTTAATAACTTACTATATGTATTCTTGGTTTCTTTCCCTGCCAGATAAATCTTGAAATCGTCTTTTGCCATTCTTTAAATATCGCTGCCCCTTTGATTATTGGAATTGATTGGAACAAAAATAACATTTTGGTAGCACATTCATTTTAATCACGGATATCCTACCCCAAAGGGATAGTTTCATCCTTCCCCATATTTCCAGATCCCTTTTTATTCCATTCCACACCGGTATATAATTGTTCTGAAATAAATTATATTTTTCGGTGTCAACCAAATTCCTAAATGTTTCACTTTTTTAGCCACCTCTTTACCAGTCTGTTGCTGCAACTTGTCCGTCAAATCTTGCTTTATATTCCTAACCAACATTTTAGTCTTCTTTTTATTCAATTAAAAACCTGCAACTTGGCCAAATTGTTCAATTTCTTCCAGCACATCGGTCATACTATAAAACGGGTCTTCCATTGTCAGTACCCATCCTGAAGCAAAGTTCTAACCCGAGGTACTGTTTCTGGGTTAGCAGAGTCTGTAAGCTGGAGCGTCTGTAACCTGAAGCATCTGTAACCTCAGGTACCACTGTACAGCTTTTCCCCACCAGGTGCTGCCTGAATAAGACTTTAACCCTCTGCCTTCTGGTGCTGAGAATGTGAAGGGGGGGGGGTGGACTTGAGAAAACGGACCAGGTTTCCCACACTATCATTATCCCAGCAAATTTCCCTGCAACATTGAAACCAGCGAACGCACCAAAAAGCAACACTGCTTGGGTCTTCTCGCCGAGTTATTTTATGTGCCTCTTTTCTTTGGCCAAGCTTCCTGAGTGGTACTCATCATATATGGCAATCTACACACACACACACACACACACACACACACACATACTGAAGTATCATGTGCAGTTTTGTCCTCTTTCTTTTGTGAGAGCCAGTGTGGTGTAGTGGTTAAGAGCGGTAGACTCGTAATCTGGGGAACCGGGTTCGCGTCTCTGCTCCTCCACATGCAGCTGCTGGGTGACCTTGGGCTAGTCACACTTCTCTGAAGTCTCTCAGCCCCACTCACCTCACAGAGTGTTTGTTGTGGGGAGGAAGGGAAAGGAGAATGTTAGCCGCTTTGAGACTCCTTCGGGTAGTGAAAAGCGGGATATCAAATCCAAACTCTTCTTCTTCTTCTTCTTTACAATGTCCAAGTGGCTGCAGCTCAGAGGAAGAGCATTTTGCTTCGCATCCAGAAGGTTCCAGGTTCAATTCCTGGGCAGGCAAAATCCGATAATGCCTCACACATACCTGGAGAAGGGTGTGCAAGTTTGTGTAGGAGCTAGGCTGCTGAGCAAATTTAAATTCCTTTTAATTGCATCTCACCCACTTTTGGCTCTGGCCCTGCCCACCCCTGGCATGTGGAAAGGTGCCCAGAAGGCCACCACCACCACCAAGCAGGAAAGATTCCCTCCCGCTTCTCACAGCATCATATCACTTCCAAGAACTATCACTCTTCAAGGCTTTTCTAGGAAAGGGTACTAGAAGGTTAAAGGGAATGCCACAATTTTATCGGTCTGGAAATTCCGCTTGTGGTGTTTAAGAGGTTGTGTCCCCCCCCCCACAAAAAGAGAACTGGATGTTTCAGGAAGGTCAATGTTGGTCAGGATCCTCAACAGTCCTGCTCCAGAAATCAACTGGAGGAAATGTGGGTTTTCAGTCAGCCCAACACCGTCGCCAGCGCCAGCCTTGACATCGACATTTGTCTGTCTGTGAGCATGATGGAATGCAATCAAAGAATGAATGCCAGCTTTTGCTAACAACAAAGACCTTGCAGTTCTGGGAGGTAGGATGCCAAGTGAGAATCTTCAGTGTCCTCACCAAACTACAACCCCCAGGATTCTTTGTAGGAAGTTGCCACTTTTGGCTAGGCAAAATAAAAGACAGTTCAGGAGAGTGGGGGGCACAGCCAAGCAGTGGCCAGACCTGCTGTGTGCTAGACCAACATAATAATTATTTTAGGCATTTATTTAAAATATTTATTTTCTCTCATATTGTAGGGGTTGGACTAGATGATCCTTGGGGGTCCCTTCCAATTCTATGATTCTATGATCTGTGCATATACACAGGAAAGTGATTTCGGAGCAATCTCCTTTCAGGGTGACTTGTGTTTTCCTTGAAATTCCATTGTATGTAACAAAACCTGCACAGCATTCTCTTGAAACTGAAACACCTTGTGTTTTCAGTTTAGCTTTGTCGCGTGCCGTGCCTAGAAAGCTCCCCTTTCACGCTGATTTCGGGCAGCTCTAGGATGCTGGAGACAGGGACCCTGTTGCAAATGTAACAAGGATTTGACCTCCTGCGATCTGGGGCCCACCATACCACATCTGACAACTGAATATGGCTTCCATGTGGCAGCCATACCATGTGCCCCCTGCCCCTTACTTCTTGACTATGACCCTGCTGACGTAAACCTGCTGCTTTCAGCACTGCGGTGGAACTTCCTGCGTCTGTCCCCTGCTGGAGACAGAATGCTAGCCTACAGGGGCTTTGAACCGATCCAGCAAGGGGATTCTGATGCCGTCCGTTGCCTGCGCTCACATAAACAACACCAAGCCACAGAGCAGTATGTGAGATTGTATCTTCTACAGCACCAGCTTATTCTTCTTAAAGCGCTGCAGACTTGCAAACATCACAAGACGTTTTCTTGTTAAGTAAGAGATGTCGGGAGCAAAGCAAACCGGGAGAAGAGGGAATATGTTTCTGCGTGTCCAGGCTGTTGGGTCACCCTGGGATTGTTTGTGAGCAAAGGGCCTTCGGGCACAACATGGCGATGATTCAACGGCAGCCCTGCAGATGACAGGGCTGAAAAGTATCCTAAATGTCAAGCTTTTAAAAAAAGAAACACCACCCACGTTTTGAGCCTTTAAGGCATGCTTCCACAATGCCTATTTCCATGAGTGCAACACCCTGTTCCCCATAGAAATTCACTGCAGGAGAAAACAGCCTTCTTTGCCTTCCTGATCCTGCATCTGAATCCTGCTATGGTATACATCAGGGGTTCCCAAAATGTGGTTCTATGTTTGGGTTGCCATATGTACTCTTTTTTCCCCAGGACACCTCCTCTTTTTCATGATGAGAGTCGTCATGGAGATCCATAGTTAAAAGTAGAATTCCGATAATGCCTCACACATACCTGAGAACACACCATATGTTTAAAGTGAACTCTGAGTTCACTGGATCTCAGAAGATAATAATAATAGCAGATTTGAATCTTTTCTCTCCCCAAAAGAAATCTGGGCACTGTAGTTTGTTTAAGGGTTGCTACAGTGCTCAGAATTCCTTTGGCCACCCTGGAGTGACTGGGGAAACCTAGTCAGATGGGTGCCATATAAATAATAACAGGATGATGACGATGATGAAGGAATGGAAGGGGTCTTCCTAACAACTCTCAGCACCTTTACCAAACCACAGCTACTACCAGAATTATTTGGGAGAAGCCATGGCTTTTTAAAGCGGCATCATGGCGCTTTTAAATTTATGGTGCGGATGTGGCCTAACTGCTTTACTTCCCGGACCCTCTGTGCTTCTGTGGCTGGCAACTGCAAACACTCTTCCAAGGGAGCAGGATTTGGCCGAGGGCTCTGGATGGCTTGAGGAGCAGCTGCTTTGGAAGTCAAAGCTAACGGGCCAGCGCTTTGTCCACCAAGGAGGTGAGGGAGGAATGAGCATCAGAAGACACCACTGTCCCGAGGAAAGCAGCTGCCATGGCACGGAGGCCCCTCTCGTTGCGCTCTCCGCTTACTTAAAACTACAACTGCAGGCAGAAGGAATCCGTAGCTGTGCACGACCAGACACGCCGCCGCGCAAGTTAAACAACACGCAGCCAGGGCGTTTCTGGAGAGCGATTTACAGGCGACGTGAACACGCCTTTTCCCTTCCTTTCTGCAAAAACTCAGCAAAGGCGAAGAGGGTGGTGATGGTGGTAAAGCGGGTGGGGAAGGCCTCTTAACAACCTACCCCGAGAAGGCCTACGTGCATTTCCGTAGCACGCGCCAGTGGGGCTGACCAGCTTTCGTGTGTGTGTGTGTGTGTTGCGGAGGTGAGAAGGCGAAAACTGCACAGCGCTCCGGATAATTGTTTTGACGGGAACACCAAGTAGATCGTGCTTGTTGCATTTGCTCAAGTTGCATCGGGGTCAATTGCTGGCGCAAACGTGTGTGTGTGTCGTGTGTGTGCATTGCACGCTCTTGCGGTGAAGTGACGGGCCTGCACGCGCAGGTGTGCGCGGCGCGTGCGAGCAAGAAGTAGCGCGTCCCCTCCTCCAGCCCCTCTCCGCCGCATCTTCCAGGTTCCACAACTCCCGACTTCTCGCCCGTTCCTGTCCTGCCCGAAAGCGCTTGCTGATTGGCTACGAACTCCGGCATCGCGGCCAATGCGAGCCCGCCTGGTGACTTCATTCCTCGGCCGCCCCAGGCGCGGATTTGGCCGCTGCCGGCCCCGCCTCCCCAGCCCCACGTGGGGAAGGGGGGGGGATCCGGTCGGACGCTGATTGGCCGCGGAGCTGTCGGCGGCGGCTCCGCTGTTGCTGAGGGGAAGCGCAAGGGGCCCGACCGGGGCAAGGGAGGCCAGGAGCGGACGACGGGTGAGTTTAAGAATATGCTAATGACATGCAAATTAAGCAAAATGGACCTTCCGCCGAGGGGACTTGGGATGGGAACGAAGTCCACCCTCCCCGTTCGCTCCGCTTGCCTCAGTTGTACTTTTGCAGCCCTGCGGGGGGAGGGGACGGGCTAGAAGTAACAAGCGGAAGAGCTTGATGGGAGTTGTAGTCTTTCCTAGGGGAACTCCCCAGGATGTCCTACAGGGCGGGCTGCCCTTTTGGACTACAAATCCCATGAGGCTGTGCGCGGAGCCTTGGCTTCTTTAGATGTTCTGTTGCCCCAAAGCATGATGGGTGCGCTAGTCTTTTACGAGCACGTCCTTCTGCTTTCCCTATGGGTATCGCTGGCCCTGAAGAGTCTCCGGCACCCTGGCCATCCTCAGAAACGGCGCGGTGCATCCTGGGAGTTGTGGTTCTTTCCCTGTTAACTTCCTGGTTTCTTCCATAACACTTTATGGGAACCATCACTTCGGCGGCCGGCAGCCCTTGCGCGCTTAGCGTTTCTAATGCGGTAGAAGCCTGGCTAACAAGGCACTATGGGAATTGTTGTCTTTCACACCTACGCAGTGTGGGAAGGATGAGTGACAAGAACTACAAGTCCCATGAAGCGTAGCTCCCTGTTTCTGCCTCAGCTGTATTTCGCGTAGCGTCATGGGAATTAAAGTTCTTTCAGCGAGGGTTGGAAGAATCAATCAGCTGTGGGGTGAAAGTCCTTAAAGACTACATGTCCCATGAGGCTCAGAGGAAAACTCGCTCTTCCTTTTCGCCAGGCGCCCGGTAAACAAGTCTGTGTTCTTGCTCCGCCTCTCCGTCCCTATTGGCTACTGTATGGTGGGCTTCTCCCACTTCTTCCTTAATTCACCTTTCTACAGGCTACTGTAAGTGCTTCTCTCAAGGAGGGGCAGGAATGCTTTGAATAGTCTGGCCGACCCCTTTCAGCGCTGATAGGCCGCACGCGCTGCCTGTCTCGGGAGGTGGGGAATGCGCAAGTTCTGGGGGCGAGCTATTGGCTCTTACGAAAATCTGTCACGGAGTTGTGGGTGCCGATTGGACAGTGGTTCCAGCTGGTCCAGATTCATTCACCATTTTGTCTGTTGGAGGTAAAAGGGGCTCGGAGGGCCGATTGGGGCTCGGGCTGGACCATCGGAGAAGCGGGGGGGGGGGAGAGTAAAAACTGGACTGTACCAAGACTCCCTGCAGAAAGAACTCTGGCTATCCTAAACCCCTGGAAAGAGGGGGTCATTCAGGTAAGGGGGGGAGGGGGGAGGGAGAGGAGGCTCCACATAGGGTTAACATCTTCACCATAGCCTCCAAAGGCAAAGGAGGGAGTGGGATGCACCAACTTTACTGCCCCTCTTCCCCATTAGGTCCCGGGAGGTGCCAACTCCCGCAGCCCCCAAAATGGGGACCCTCAGAGTTGCAAGGCAGCAGGAGGCAGCAGCAGCAGCAGCTGAGATGCCCGCTTTTTATGTGCCACAACTTTTGGTGATTTTACTCAAAATAATTCTGGCAGGGGGGATGCGATCCCTTCTGCAGCTGCTAAGGCAGGTGGGGTCAAGACAAGAGACCAGCTTCGCCCCCCCCAACCCCCTTTTCCTGGGCATGTTTGGGAGGGCAAGTGGGTTGTGTTGCACCACCAGGAGAGGAAGGGGTGATGATCCTGGCTGTGGTGGGATGACTTTGAGCAGGGCAGCGGTCCAGGCTGAGACCCAACACCAGTTACTATGGGGTGGGAGGATTGGCAGGGAGGCCTGGGCATTGTGTGTGCGTGGCAGGAGGTGTTTGTGTGTGTTGGGGTGGGGGGGTGGAGAGAAAGAGAGAGCCAGGCTGGTGCGGAGAGGAGTTGCATAACATGGGAGGGGTCTTTGGGAAGTTAGTTGTGTGGTGGGGGCATTGTCAAGAGCAAAGGAAAGTCTTCTCTTCAGCATTGGGGTGAGCAAGGTCACTTGTGTGAAGTGCTGTGGGGTAAAGGGTCTGTCTTTCAGATATAAGGCCCATGGGCAGGAGCAGGTGACACTTTGTTGACTTTGGGGAGGGGGATGCTAAGGAAGGATGGCATGGCTGTGTGTATATGGACTCTGGGGGTAGTAACATGAAAATACTCGAAACATTTCCTATATGGGGCAGGTGGGGGGGAAGATTGTGCAGGGAGAAGGTGTGTGGACGAGATTGGGTTTAATTGTTGCCCGGCCACATGAGGTATTAGCATGGGGACCTGTTCCGATTGCCAGTTTGAGCCCAAGGGGTATGTGGAGTAACAGCGTGTGCCTCTGAGCGCATACAGAGTGCCGCTGCTTCACCACTCTGGAACAGAGCACCCACATCTTCAGCTGAAGGAATCCAGAGCAGATCTGGGGGAAAGGTGGGAGAAGAGGAACATGTTTAGAGGGTTTGAACTGGGGGAGGGGGGGCAGCAGCCATGGAGAGTCTGGCATAACCTCTCTCTCTCTTCGAGGAAGCTTGAAGCCAGGGAGAGCGTCCGGAATGATAACATTAGGAATGCTGTGTCGAGCCAATCCTTGAGACTGTTCGTCCATAGTCTGTTTTTTTCCAGGAAGCCTCTTCTCCCTCCCTTTTCGGTGGGGTGTGGGGAAGAGGAGGGGATTTGGCCTACGTCCCTGCATGCCATCAAGCGGATGGGTTGCAACTCTTTCACATTCCTTTGCACCCTGCTCCTGTCTCCAGGCCTCAGATGAGAAGGGAACTAGGAAGGATTCCTCCGGAGGTCTCTGAGCATTCCTCTCCCTGCCCACCAACTGCACCCAAGCCGGTAGCAGGGGGAGACATGTGAACAAGGAAGGAACCTTCCCTCTGCAGAACTTGGGGTTCTCTGGGTTATGCCTGAGTTCGCTGCACCCCTTGCCAGGGTAGCACATTATGGAAAGCCGTTGAGAAAACGTGTAGGCCCTATTGAACAAGTGGGGGGAAATGCCGTTTTCTTGTGCTGCCTCATGTTGGGATAGACGTGTGAGTTTCTTCTCTGGCCTTTGGCACAATGAAGCACAGACAACTCGGGAAGCATCCGATGAGGTAAACAGAAACAGAGAGAAGTGTATGTCAAGAGATGCTGGAAAGGATGAAAGGCTTCTTATTATGCTAGCCCAATTTGTTTCAGGCCGAGCAAGCCTGCCTGGGGGGGGGGGTTATCTTACATGTTTCTTTATAAATGCTCAGCGAACATCCGTTTTGAGGGGACCTTGCAGGGCAAAACTTGCCTGGTCCTTACGGCATAACACCCAGTCCCCAGAACCCTCTCGCCTCTCACTTTTATTCCCCACGGATGCTTTCTGCTGTATAATTAAAACGAAGGCAAAGGACCTCCCCGCGTGTCAACATCACCCAGGGGTCACTTAGTCAGAATGTTGAAGGTGCAAGCTGAACCCTGTACTCTATCGTAAGTTTTAACGCCTTCATCTGATGAAGAGTTCTGTGTTGCTTGGATGCTTGCTCTCTCATTCTGTAGAATGGTGATGGGGAGCCTGTGACCTTCCAGGTATTTTTGGACTCCATTTCCCATCAACCCCAGCCAGTGCAGCCAATGGCCAGGAAGGATAGAGTTGTAGTCCGGTGGTGTTAAGAGGGACTTGGGTTTCCCCGTTCCTGATTTACAACATAGCGTAGTTAAGTGTCATGACTGACCTTCCGGGGGGGGGGGTCGGAGCTGGAAGGGATCCCCGAGTGCCATCTATTCCAACCCGCTGTAATGCAGGAATACCTAAGCTCTTTTATTTATTTCATTTGTTCCTGATTTTATTGGCAATGGTGCCAGGGGTGGCGCATGAGTGCTTCCCAACCATTAGTGTAGCCTGCTAAGTGTCCGCCAAAGCAGTGTTGTGTTTTTTCTCCGTTTGCGAATACAATTATAGGAGGTGAAGGAGCTCAGGCCTGGGAGGTGGGCAGAGAATTATGGGACGGGGCAAAAGTATGGAATATGTTGCCACGTGCCTCACACAAGCAAGGAGTAGCAGGTGGGTTTGTGCTTGCGGGAATGGTCTTTTTAGGGTTAGAGCTGGGAAAAGGCAATGGGAGCAGGGAGCGTTTTAAGAATGCATTGCAGGGGGTTGGACTTGATGACCCTTCCAACTCTCCAATTCTGTGATTCTACAAGGAGACTTCTGAATCGGGCCCAAGGGCCCATCTAGTCTAATGTTCTCACAGTGGCCCTATATTTGCTTCTGGGGAGCCAGTGAGCAGAACGTGAATCATAGAAGAGCGGGAAGGTCATCTGTCCAACTGCCTGCAGTGCAGGAATCTTTGGCGCAACATGAGGTTTGAACCCATGACCTTTGGATTAAGAGCCTCAAGCTGTACACAAGAGCACTCTCTCCTCCTGTGGTTTCCAGCAACTGGTATTCAGAGGCATTACTGCCTCCAACTGTGGAGGCATAGAATAGCCATGGAGGGTACAGCCACCAATAGGCTTATTCCCCATGAACTCGTCTGCTCCTCTTCTAAAGCCATCCAAGCTGGTGGCTGTCACCACTGCCCCTTGTGGGAGTGAGTTCTGCACTGGCGAAGAAGTACTTTCTGCCCTGAATCTTCCCAACATTCAGGTTCATTGGATACGCAAGAGTTCTGTCGTTAAATGTTTAGAATACAATGGTTGCTTTTGCTGAAATTCCTGCATTGAATGGGGGTTGGACCAGATGACTCTAGGGGTCCCTTCCAACTCTATAATACTATATGACATCCCAGCAGAACGAGCCTCTGCTTGCTCTTGTAACCTTTGCCTCTTGTCTTTCTCTCCTCAGCTCCTGAGTCCACACCCCAGCCTGGAGGGAATATGAAACCAGTGAGGAAGGCTGCTGGCTCCTCCTCCTCCTGTAGCAGCAGCAGCAGCAGCAGCAGCAGCCGCTCCCACCCTCCACCCGGGCGGCCAAGCCCAGAAGCGCAAGGCCACTGAGGAGGAGCCAAGCCCGAAGAAGGAGCAGGGGAGGAGTCTCTAGATCAAGCCCTGCCTTTCCAGGTGCCCGGTGCCTGCAACCACAGATGGATCCTGGCCTGCAGGAGTTGGCAGGGATGCCCAAGGACCCCTACAAGCTTTCCCGAGGGGGACAGGGACCCAGGGACTGAGGCCTGCGGGGTGGAAGCCTCCCTGAACCGCAAGACGGCCACTTTCAAGTCGCGGGCGCCCTGCAGGAAGTGCCCGGGGGGCGACGAGTCGAACGGCAGCGAAGGCGCGGCTGGGCCCGCCGAGGACGAGCCCAGCGCTGCCCTCGTCCAGCACCGACACCGCCAGCGAGCACTCTGCGGACGAGAATGACAAGGGGGCGGGGGACGCCTGGGCCACGGCCCCGAGCGGACTACGACCTGCGGCAGCTGCGCTCACAGCGGGTGCTGGCCCGGCGCGAAGGGCTCTTTCAGCCAGCCATAGTGAAGCAGATCCGCCGTGGGCAGGACTTGGGGGTGCAGTTTGTGGGCGACCGCGTCACGGCGTACTATGAAGGGGCTCTGGGCTCCGTGGCGGTGGACGTGGTCCTGGACGCCACGCCTCCTCCAGGGGCCTTGGCGGTTGGCACACCGGGTCTGCGCTTGCGCGGACCCCGAGGAGACGGCCTACCGGGAAGGCCACCGTCGTCGAGGTGAGCACCAAGCCGGCTTCCTACAAAGTTCGCTTCACCCACCCCGTTGTCCTCCCCGGCACTGCGGCAGCCCGCAAAGACTCTGCCTGGGTGCACGCTCGGCCCTGCGCCTCTTGCGCCCGCCGTGGAGCTGCGAAGCTGCCCCCGAGGACAGCAAACCACCCGAAAAGTCGCCTCCGTTGCCAGAAGAGAGAGAAGGTCGCCCTGGCCCTCCCGTGTCCAGACCCGAAACAACCAGAAGATGCCGAAGTCTCCAAGATCAGCGCCTGCTTGCGGGCAGAGGAGAAGTCCGTGGTGGTGCAGCCCCAGATCCTGTCCCCGCCCAAGTCACCCGGCTTCCCTCGCCTCCCTGAGCAGCCATCCCCGCTGCTGAGCCCGGATGCGAGCGGGAGCCGCAGCAGCAGCGTCATGTCAGTGGACAATGCAGCACCCCGGGCTCGTCCCGCTCCCGGACGCCCCTCACGCGGCCCAGCAGAAGTACAAGAAGGGGACGTGGCTGTGCACGCCCAACGGCATCCGCAGAATTCAACGGGAAGCAGTGGCGGCGGCTGTGCTCCCGGGGAGGGCTGCATGAAGGGTCGCAGCGGCGCGGATGAGGATTACTGCTCACGCATCTCCTCATGCGCACCAAGGAGATGGAGAGCCTCTCGGAGGGCGGGCCAGTGGGCTGCGGGAGGGCAGCGCTGAATTTGATGGGATGACACCTCGCGGGACAGTGAGGCCAGCAGTGCGCGGGGGACTCTCGGCCCCGCATGGTGCCCCCGCTGACTTGTCCCGCTTCGAGTTCGATGAGTGCGAAGCGGCTGTCATGCTGGTCTCCCTGGGCAGCTCTCGCTCGGGCACCCTCTTCCTTCTCACCCGTCTCCAACCAGTCTCCCTTCTCACCAGCACCCTCTCCCTATCCCTCACCCCTCTTCGGCTTCCGCCCGGCCAACTTCAGCCCCATCAATGCCTCACCCCGTCATCCAGAGGGCCGCCGCCCGCAGCCGCCACGGTGAGCGCCAGCACGCCAAAGGGTGTCGGCGGCGCCGTGCTGAGCCCTGAGATGCTGCACCACGCGGCCCCCCCGCGAGCGCCACCACTCGGGCATCACCTTCCAGACCAACCTCACTTTCACCGTGCCCATGGCCCCAGCAAGCGGAAAGCCGGGGACTCGCACCACAGCAGCACAGGCTCGGCGGCCGACTTCCACACAGAACGAGAGCCTCGACTCGGGCGTCGAGTCCGTCTCGCACACGCCCACTCCCTCCACACCGGCTGGCTTCCGGCCGTGTCGCCCGCTGGGGCGGGGCCCTTCTCCTCCCGCTCCCAACAGGCTTCCCCGCTCTTGCTGGTGCACCGCCGGCCGGACTGACCTCTGACCCCAGCCCCACCGTGCGCAGGGTTGCCCGCCGTGCAGAGGGACTCGCCCGTCATCGTGCGCAATCCCGATGTGCCGCTGCCCTCCAAGTTCACCGAAAAGCCCCTGAGGGGAGGGTGGCGCCCGCGGGCTGGGAAGGCCGGCTCCAAGGAGCACCTGTCGGGCAAGGGGCAGCTGCAGATGCCGGTGCCCATCACGTGGCCGGACTCTGCCTTCCAGGCCAACCCTGCGTGGTTTCCGCCTCCGAGCAGGCCCCCCCCCATCTTCAGCGTCTCCTCCCCCCTTCCAGCCGGTCGCCTTCCATCCTTCTCCTGCAGCCCTCCTGCCTGTCATCGTCCCTGGAGAGTACACCAGCACCCCCACGCCCAAGAAGGAGATAATCATGGGAAGGCCTGGGACAGGTGAGTTGTGTCTGGTTGCTTAGTTTGTTTTTGTCTTCTGGCACAATTTTCAGTCCGTGTGTGGACTGCATTTGTTGGTCCCCCAAGATTCATTCCGTAGCAGATGAAAATGAGGCACTTGTCTGTGCGTTAGCCCTATGCATACACTGTTTTGAATCCGCTCTGGCTTTGCACTAACTGTTTTCTTCTTGCACCGAGAGTGGCTGCGTCTCTGTTTTGGAAAGAGAGTGGGGGTCTGTGTGCTGTATGGCCTAGTGGCCGAGGAGAGTTTGCTTTGGATCTAGGTCCTGGAGATCTGATTTCAGCAGCCACTGCTGCCCTGCTGCTGTTAGCGAGTCCTCCTTTTTTGAGCAGCGGCAGCAATAGCGTCCTGCTCTGCTGGGTTGTTGTGAAAGCAAGGGCATTAATGACAGTGAAGGACATTGTGAATTGAAAGTGCTCCATGAGTTGTAGGTAGAAAGAGATATTTTACTCAGTGCTGTTCGGAAGCAGGAAATGTACGCTGGCTTTGAGGCTGCATCTAGGAGGGAGTTTGAAAGTGTCCGCATAGTTCATCTGAGGACAGTGTTTTTCTCCAGCTCTGTGCAGCCAACCTGGTGCGGATGTGATTCAAACATGACAATGAAGGGAAGGCGAAAGGTTCGTTGATGCTCCATTTTGGGTTTGTACCCTAACCACCTCTTACTAGCTGGTGCAATGTTAGAGACTCAGATATGTAAACTAGGCACCAAATGGCTCCTTAAGCCTAGGTTACTGCCAAGAAAATGGAATGTCTGCTTGTCATTTTTGGCAAGTCTTATTTTTCAAAGGATGGACTGAATGTGATTGATTCTCAGTTAAACATCTGGCTATTTCAGATGACAACCTTGAGCTCGGTTAAGAACTTTGGGAACTTAAAGAAGGAAAGTCACTTGATCCAGGGACAGGCCACATATATATTGGCCTCTTCTGACCTCTCTCTTTTATGGACCATTCATAACCTAGGAATATCTTCACAACTGTGAATGCAAGCAGGGCAGTGGGGTGGGGTAAGTGAAGACAACCAACAACAATTAACTATGTTCGCTGCTCCTGCTCAGGCTGCCACAGATACGGCATTTGGGTTCCAGAAATTCATCCTGACCGTGCAGATAAAATATAACTGGTAGAATTCTCCAGGATGTGGTATTAGTGCGTGAAAACAGTCTGGATCCAATGATCCCCAGGCACGCACCTACGGATGGTGGAGATGTCAGGCCCAATCCTGGCACCTAGACATCTTCACTTAGCCGCAGGTGGCCGATAGCCAGGTGCAAAATGCGCCTGGCTAATTTCAACACTGAGCTGGCGGCAACATTTTCATGAGAGTACTGCCGCTTCAGGCCAAAGGTCATGAGAGCAGAAGAAGGAGCCCTGCAGGATCAGACCCATGGCCCATATAGTTCAGCATCCTGTTCTCATAGTGGCCAACCAGACGCCTGGGGGACACCAGCAAGCGGGATCTGAGCCCTCTCTCCTTTTGCGATTTCCAGCAACTGTTATTCAAAATCAACACTGCCTCCAACCGTGGAGGCAAAACACAGCCATCCTGGCAAGAAAGCTGCCCCAATTTGTTGACCATTGCTGCAAGTTCCAGGGTTAGACTGTGCTGTGTGAATAAGTTATCTTTCAGTGTTCAGCTTCACTGGATATCAACGAGTTCTAGTGTGAGAAAAAACTTTCCTCTCCCCACTTTCTCTATGGCAGGCGTAATTTTATAAACTTCCATCATGGTACCTCTTCTTACCTTTCTCTTGGCTAAAGAGTCCCAAATCATAGTAGAGTTGGAAGGGATCCCAATGGTCATCTAGTCCAATCCCCTGCAAATGCAGGACTCTCAACACACGGTTCCCCATCCAATTTGGAACCATACGGGACCCTGCTTAGCTTTGCAAATGTGCCAGCAGTTTTCTTGCTGTTCCAGCCTTTCCTTATAGGTCCCTCTTGTCCATGCTCCCCACTCCTACTGTAGCCCAATATCTAATTGTGTTTTTCAGGAAGCAGGGGCACAAGGGGCAATGAACCCCACACCCCGCTGCCTGCCTGCCTGCCTGCCTTCGGGCAACTACTATTCAGAGTCCTACTTCTTGTGATTACTGTTTAGTTAATAGCCATTGAGAGATTTTTTCCTCCGTGAATTTGTCTCTATTCTACATCACGACCCAGCAGCAAAGTCCTTGCACTCCTATCTTTGTTTTCAGTACGAGAGATTTTAAGTAGGCGGAGAACTCTCCCATTGGAAATCACAATGAGCCTTGTCTGGATTGGGCCCAAGGCCATTAATCATCCCCATTGATAGTTGTGGAATCTGAAGCAGAGAGAGTATGTGATGTGCTCAAGGCAGCAGCCCTGTCTGTCCAGGGTTGAGTTGGGATTTCAACTTTGGTCTCCTTTGGTTATGGCTGGACGTTTGACGAAACAAATTCTCTCCTTCTCCCGGAGGTAGAGGCACACAGAGCTTCCAAGTTTTGTCCCAGCTCCTGCGAGGGATGGAGTGTCATCTGTTGTGGATGCTTTAGCTGAGAATCCTGCATTGCAGGGTTTTGGACTAGATGACCTGTGGGGGTCCCTTCTAACTCTACACTTCTTTGATTCTATGAGCATGTGTGTATGTCTCTGGAAGAGAGATCCTACAGTATTCTAGATATTTCCACCCCCCCCCCCCAGATTTCTCATGTTCTGCCACTTGCTTCCCAGTGCACTCTGGAATGGAGAACAGACCCGCACTGCTTTTGAACCACTCATTACCCTTTGCAGTCCCAAGCAGGCCACAATGCCAGGTTAGCCAAACTATCCTGTGCGTGTCCGTACACATTTGGTGGGTTGCATTTGACTTGGTTGGGTCATGAGCCGGATAAGCCTGATCTAGAAAAACAAGTTTGTTCAAAAATAAGTAAGCAAGTTCCCAGATTGTAGTGTCTGCGTCCTGCACACGGGCTTTTCATAGGCATCTGGTTGGCCACTGTGAGAACAAGATGCTGGATTGGATCTGTTTTTGGCATGATCCAGGAGGGCTGCTCTTCAGTCCCTATGTCACTGAAAGGAGCCTTGGATATTAGAACTAGAATTGCTTTCCTGGCTTGAATCTGCCTAAAGAAGTTGCCCTAGTCTTGTCCACATCAAAACAGCAATAGGGTTTTAATGTAGGCTGGGAGCAGGAGCCTAAACTCAGAATTATAGAGTTGGAAGGGACCACAAGGATAACCTAGTCCAACCCTCTGCAATGCAGGACTCTTTTGCCCAACGTTGGGACTCGAACTCATGACTCTGAGATTAAGAGTCTGACGATACCAAGTCCAGTTTAATTTTTTTTTTGTGAGCCACCATGAGTCTTTGTTCTGGGGAAAAGGTGGGATATCTATCTATCTAACTAACTAACTAACCAGCCAACCAATCAGTTTGGCTAAGTGCTAGTTTTGATAAGTTTGAGATCAACTTGTTTTTAACCTGCTTAGATGATGCCAAGAGCTGTGTGACCTATGATTAATGGCTGGGAGAGTTGAAGAACCACCTTGAAGGCTTTTAGGCCTGTCACTTTCTCTTGGAAATATTTTACCCCAACATGTTACATTTTTTTGAGAGAATTAGAAAAACCCCTAATGTAAAAGTCAGTTGTGTTTCTTGGAATGTGTACATATATGTGTGTAAGACATAGACACGTCCGAAACTTTCTTAAAGAGATCTGCAAATGGTAAGTGGGCGAACTTTGGGGATATTGTTTGCCACCAGCACAGTGATGTGGAAAGGACTATATTGAATGTCAATCATGCTCAGGAGAAGACCCATTGAATTTGATGACCATGACTAGCTTGCTTTCTGCTGCTCCGAAGGGCAGGACCTGGACCAATGGATCCAAATTATAAGAAAGGAGATCCCGACTAAACGTTAGGAAGAACTTTCTGTTGCTAACAGCTGTTTGACAGTGGAACAGTTGTGGAGGTTTTTAAGCAGAGGTTAGGCGGCCATCTGTCCAGGGATGCTTTAGCTGTGAGTCCTGTGTTGTAGGGTGTTGAACTAAATCACCCTTGGGATCCCTTCCAACTCTATGATTCCTTGACTACCTCGGGCCCATTTTCAGTGGGTCCACTCTGGGGGAGAACCCGGTCGGCTCCAACATGCAATTTTAAAGTGCTTGTGTTTCCCCACGCGGAATTTTTCTGTTTCATAAGCGCATTAGCAACACCGGAGAGATGCTGGTCCCAAGCACAATGCTAGGCAAGCGTGGCAGTTTCCAACGGTTTAGCTTTGCTTACTAAATATAGGTAAAAACGAACATGCTCAATTAGGTCGCTCTCCGGGGCATAAGAAAATTTCCTGACGCGAACTGCATTTTTCCTGATGCAAAGGAAGAATGTTTGGTTCGGGTTTTCCTAGGAAACCCGAATCCCTTGCCGTCAGCCTACTTCTGCATAAACTCTGTAACTTAAGAGTGCACCACTGGGGTAATCTTTACCCCCTCCCCCAAGAGGTCTGGGTTAGGGTTAAATATCTACTCATGTATGGTGAATAGAAATTGTCTCCGGGCAGGGAAGCGTTTGTAAGCCGGAAGGGAGTTGGTTCTCTTTTGCACGCCCCCCCCCCCCGTTTTCCTTTCAGGCCAGCTGTGTACCGCTACTGACTGAGGTATGTGTTAGCAGGTTATTTATTACAATATTCCTAACCCACCCTGTATTGGTTGGTCTCGGAGCAGGATATATAACAATAAGGCAATCCTAGGTGGGCTAGCAATTTTTGTGGGGGTGCTTTTAAGACTGCCGTGTAGATCACCCAGCATAGACATGCTGGATTAATACCACTCCACACGGATACTCAGAAGTGTTGGCATTTTAGAACTTGATCTTATTGATAGCAAAGGGCTTTAGAATTTGTAGGAAGGGTTCCATCTGCACTATGCATTAGGGCTGGGAGATACCTGGTTTCGCCCAGCCCTAAAAATAAAAATAAAAAATTATTATTATTATTATTATTATTATTATTATTATTATTATTTCTACATCACAATATATCACCAATTAAACACGGCGATATACCAATATATCACAATAAGGATGGAGCTCTGTAGAGGCCTTGGCTGGCTTCATGGGTTTCCCCCCACATTGTGATTTTTGCATAGCTCACACATACATATAACGATTCGCAATATATTGCCAGGTCAAAAAATTACCAGACCAATATCACAATATGGACTTCAAACCGGTTTTGGATGGGACAACGATACATTGCCCAGCCCTACTATGCATTTCAATAAGTGTCATGCAACTTTAAACAATCATTTAAACAACTTTAAGCAATCCTAGGCCTATTGTTGTTCAACATCTTTATAAATGACTTGGATGAAGGAATTGAGGGGATGCTCATCAGATTTGCAGATGACGCCAAACTGGGAGGGGTAACTAATGCCGCAGAAGACGGAATCAGAATTCAAAATGACCTTGGCAGATTGGAGAACTGGGCACAAGCTAACAAAATGAATTTCAGTGCGGGCAAATGCAAGGTTCTGCACTTAGGTAGGAAGAACCAGGTGCACAAGTATAGAATAGGGGACACCTGACTTAATGCAATACATGTGAAAAGGATCTAGGGGTCTTGGTGGACCACAAGCTTAACATGAGTCAACAGTGTGATGCAGCAGCAGCAGCAAAAAAAGGTAACACTGTTCTAGGCTGCATCAACAGAAGTATAGTGTCCAGATCAAGGGAAGTAATAGAACCACTCTATTCTGCCTTGGCCAGACCACACCTGGAATGTTGTTGTTGTTGTTGTTTGTTGTTCAGTCGTTCAGTCGTGTCCGACTCTTCGTGACCCCATGGACCAGAGCACGCCAGGCACGCCTATCTTTCACTGCCTCCTGTAGTTTGGCCAAACTCATGTTAGTAGCTTCGAGAACACTGTCCAACCATCTCATCCTCTGTCGTCCCCTTCTCCTTGTGCTCTCCATCTTTCCCAACATCAGGGTCTTTTCCAGGGAGTCTTCTCTTCTCATGAGGTGGCCAAAGTACTGGAATACTGTGTCCAATTCTGGGCACCACAGTTTAAGAAGGATGTTGACAAGGTGGAACATGTGCAGAGGAAGGCAACCAATATGATCAGGGGTCTGGAAACTAAGCCTTATGAGGAGCACTTGAAGGAGCTGGGTATGTTTAGCCTGGGAAAGAGGAGACTGAGAGGAGATATGATAGCCATCTTGAAGGCTGTCACATGGAATAGGGAGCATGCTTGTTTTCTCCTGCTCTTGAGGGTAGGACTCGAGGCAGTGGCTGCAAGTTACAAGAAACTTTAGGGTTGCCATACGTCCAGGATTTCCCAGACATAACCAGAATACTGCAGTCGGAGGCAAAATGTCCAGGAAAATCTGGACATATGGCAGCCCATGGCAGCAGTGTTGTTTTTGCTGATTTCCCTCAAAAGTAGCTCAAAAATGTCAATTGCTTTTGTGTCCGAATTTTCACTTTTTGAAATATGGCAACCCTACAAGAAAGGAAATTCTGACTAAACATTCGGAAAAAAACTTTCTGACAATCAGAGCTGTTTGGCATTGGAACAGACTCCCACAAGAGGTTGTGGACTCTCCTTCCTTGGCAGTTTTCAAGCAGAGGTTGGATGGCCATCTGTCATGGATGCTTTATGTAGGATTCCTGCATTGCAGGGCTTTGGACTAGATGACCCTTGGGCAGTGTTAAAAACTGAGATATGAAATCCAGGAGTTAAATGGCACCTCAAGCCTAGGTTATGGGCACAACAACGAAATGTCTAGGCACGCTTTTTAATAACAAAAATACAAAGCTGAAAATGAAGGAAGTGCAGCTAAAATAGTATGCTCATTTTTTACATGGTCTAGTCCAAGCATGTCCAAAAGGTAGATTGCGATCTACCGGTAGATCACTGGACGTCTCTGGTAGATCACCGGCTCTCCTCAAAGTAGCTCAACAACTTTGACTCCCCTAGAAAAAGCTCAGTAATTTTGACATGAACCCTTAAAAAACAGGCCTTCCCCCTCCCTAAAAAAAGTTCAACGACTTCGACCTGAAACCCCCCCCCCAAATGGGATAGATCACTGTCAGTTTTTAACTCTGTGAGTAGATCGCAGTCTCTTGGGAGTTGGCCACCCCTGTCCTTCCCGTGCCCACCCCCCTCATATTCTTAAGAGGGTCTCTTCTCCAGTCTTCAGAGAGTAGCTGGAAGTGGGGTGGCAGAAAAAGGTCCCCCTTTCCTTCCTTTCTCCAGTTTTAATCTCAAATCTTAGGCACAGTACTGCACCCACAGCTCAGAAGCTGCTTGTGCTGATGAAAGTTTCGAACACTGCCCATGGGTCCCTTCCAACTTTGGCTTCCCCCAAATAATCTTGGGAGCTGTAGTTTATTTAGGGTACTGAAGGTGGTTGTTGTCTAGTCGCTTAGTCGTGTCCGACTCTTCGTGACCCCATGCACCTGAGCATGCCAGGCACTCCTGTCTTCCACTGCCTCCCACAGTTTGGTCAGACTCATGTTGTTAGCTTCAAGAACACTGTCCAACCATCTCGTCCTCTGTCGCCCCCTTCTCCTTGTGCCCTCCATCTTTCCCAACATCAGGGTCTTTTCCAGGGAGTCTTCTCTTCTCATGAGGTGGCCAAAGTATTGGAGCCTCAGCTTCAGGATCTGTCCTTCCAGTGAGCACTCAGGGCTGATTTCCTTGAGAATGGATAGGTTTGATCTTCTTGCAGTCCATGGGACTCTCAAGAGTCTCCTCCAGCACCATAATTCAAAAGCATCAATACTTTGGCGATCAGCCTTCTTTATGGTCCAGCTCTCACTTTCCGTACATCACTACTGGGAAAAGCATAGGTGAACCACTGAAGGTGGTTAGGATACCCCAATTCCCCTCACAGAGCTAGATCCCAGAATGATGCTGCTTTAAATAGGTAGTTCAGATGGGGCTTTAGTGTGCAGAATGAATATGGAGGCTGTTCTGGGGAGACCCTTGCTGTGACATCCCCCTTCCCCGATTCCCTCATTGCAGCAAGTCATGCCTGCTGCACCATCCTGTTCTACACCCTGAGACACCTGGGTTGAAGCATTTGCCGCAGCCAAGAGACCAGTTCAGACATGACTTTTCTTTATTAGACATTGGACTCATTCCCACATGCAGGTAGGTGCAGTTTGCGACATGGCTGAACATGTGTCCAGATGTCGCAGTACGTTTGCCCATCCATCTGTGTGTGGACAAGGCTTCTCACTTGGATTTGCCATTAATATAACTGCAGGTGCCCATAGTAAAAGGTAAAGGGACCCCTGACCATCAGGTCCAGTCGTGTCCGACTCTGGGGTTGTGGCGCTCATCTCGCTCTATAGGCTGAGGGAGCCGGCGTTTGTGCGCAGACAGCTTCCGGGTCATGTGGCCAGCATGACAAAGCCGCTTCTGGCAAACCAGAGCAGCGCACGGAAACGCCGTTTACCTTCCCGCTGGAGCGGTCCCTATTTATCTACTCGCACTTTGACGTGCTTTCGAACTGCTAGGTGGGCAGGAGCTCGGACCGAGCAACGGGAGCTCACCCCGTGGCAGGGATTCGAACCACCAACCTTCTGATCAGCAAGCCCTAGACTCTGTGGTTTAACCCACAGCACCACCTGGGTGCCCGTAGGAACGACCAATTGCACACCAGCCTGTGTTTTGTGTATCGTCCGTGCGCAAGACTGCTGGAGCATCACATGACGCTTGTACAAGTGAGTGGAGAAAGAGGAACATACACTGAACGGCTGGCTGACTGCAGTTTGCCCCACCATCACCCCAGCGACTGTTCTGTACTATAAGAAGCCTCACAGACCTCTTTTCTCCCCCTGGTGGCTGCTGTCACCAAAATCACAATGTGAGACCCAAACTCCATACCACTGGGTACCTCTGAGCAGTGTTAGAAACTCAGATATGTAAGCTAGACGCCAAATGGCTCATTTAACCAAGGTTTTTGTCACCAAAACGGAACATATAGTTGCCATTTTTGGGCAAGATGGATCTAAAGTCTTATTTTCCAGTCGATGGACTGACTGTGATTGATTCTCAGGTAAGCATCTGGCTGGTTCAGATGAGCTAAGTTAAAAGCTTTGAGAACTTAAAGAAGAAAAGTCCCTTGGTCCAGGAACGGTCCACATATATATTGGCTTATTCCAACCTCTTTCTCTTAATGGCTCCTGCTCCTGCTCAGGCTACATAGAAAAAAAACATTGGTTTCCAGAAATTCATTCCGATTGTGCAGATGAAATATAACTGGGTGGGTATTAGTGGATGAAAACAGTCCAGATCCAATTATCGATCCCCAGATGGTGGAGATGTCAGGCGCCATCCTTGGCACCCAGGCATTTTCACTTGGTCGCAAGTGGTTGAAAGCCAGGCACAAAATGCGCCTGGCACCTGGCTAATTTCAAACACTGCCTCTGAGCCCCATCCCTTTCACACCTGTGAGAGACCTTTTGGGGTGGATAAGAATGCATGCTTGTGCTTTGCCAGGTTTCTGCACCCAGCTAGATACACTCTTTGGGGACTCTGAGATCAGGCGGTTACATTTGAGGTTTGCTTTCTGGGACCTTCATTTTGGGCACCATGGCTCATGGTTGTTCAGGTCTGTGCACATCCTGCTCTGGGGTGCTAGGACATATGAAGGGAAGAGCACACCTGGGACAGAGGTGAGGACTCGAGCATGCAAGGTAAGGGAGAGCGTGGCATGTGCTGCTCCCATTCCCAAGGCACTGGCTCCATCTCCCTGCAGCATCACAACTGCAGTTTGCTGTCTCTCGGCAACTGGTAACCAAGGCTACCATCTCCCTGCTGCTCGCTCGGAGCCCCATCTCTATTTTTATCAGCAACGGGAGAGACCAGATCCAGATTTAGGGGGAATTGTACATTTGTGCATATGGCTTGGGGCTTAGATGCATTTTGCGCGTACTGCAGTAGTGCCAGCTCCCTAACTCCCACACCCTCACATGCGATGGGTTTATTTGTGCACTCGCACGGAGCGTGGGCATGCTTGCGTAGTTGTGTGCACGGGCATATCCATCGCATGCACACGTGTGTAACCGCAATTGCACCGTGCATGTATTTTCCCATGGCGCAGTCGTGGTGCCACTCGAGCAAACCTCGGGGTACATTCACACTTCCTCTGAAAGTGCGAATTTCATGCTTGCAAGCTGGCATTTCACACCTGTCTTGTGCTTTTATAAAAGGAAACCATCATCCTGTGGAAAGCGATCAAGCTTGGCAGACTCACATGTGGGAGGGAAACTACAAAACGATCCTGTGGCATCTTAAACACTAACCCATTAGACTAGAGTCCACTGTATCCAGTAATCCATGAAAGCTTATACCACAATAGATTCATTAGTGTTTAAAGGGCTGTCAGACAATTTTGGGTTTTTTTTTTTTTCCTGCAACAAGTTACAGTAGTTTATTTTACACCCCACCTTTCCTCCAAGGAGCTCATGGGGCATACATTTTTTTCCCTGTGAGGTAGGCTAGGCTGGAAGACAGTAACTGGCCAAAGGTCACCCAATGAGCTTCATGGCTGAGTGGGGATTTGAACCTGGTCTCTCAGGCCCTGGTCCTGGGACACTCTAACCCAGTTTGCTGTGGACTACAACTCCCACCATCCTTAGCTAGCAGGACCCAGTAGTCAGGGATGATGGGAACGGTAGTCCAAAAACAGCTGGCGTCCCAAGTTTGGGAAACCCTGCTCTAACCACTACACCACACTGGCTAACCCCCGTATGTTCTTGCAATGTGAATCCAAGAGGCTTTTCACGCTCTATTCGCCAGCCTGGATCCACCAGTGCTCACCATGATAAATGTGCAAAGCATGGCTAGGAGGGATGTGGACTCCGACGTGCATCAGACGTGCAACAGGCTCTGGCTCTCTGGTGCAGCTCTCTGCAATGTTTGGAGTAGGATCAACCATACCTCAATGCCGGAGAACATGCTTTTACCTAAGAAGGTATTTGGTGCAACCACCGACATCCTCAGGTAAAATAAAATGGATCAGGTAGCAGCAGGTTATGGGAAAGACCCCCTGCCCCAAAACCCCAGAGAGTCATTGCCAGTCAGAGTAGTTAATACTTGGAGAGATTTCATCCAACAGGAAGCCGTCTTATATCAGGCCAGGCTATGGGTCTCATAGCATGATTGTTTCGAGACACAGGTCTCCTTTTCCTTTTCCAAGTGCATCAAACATTAGTGGAACTGTGATGCCCTGGGTTGTTGTATAAAGTGTGATGTGTGGCTTTCTCCCTATTATGTAATGCAGCATGTACCTAGTTCCAACACTAAATACCTGCTCTTACACAATTCCCTACACCCTGGAAAGTGCCAGGATATTAGTATGGTAAATGATTGTGCTCCCAACAGAGGACAGTGCCGAAAGCACGCCAGCAAGCCAGTTGCATAACACATGACACACGCAGATACAGCCAGGATGCAAAACTGCCCATGCAGGGCCCAGAGTGTGCACACAGCCTACTGCTATGTGGGAAATCCAGATGGGAACAGATGGCAGCAGGCATATGTGGCTGCCCTCTTCGCAGCTTTGCATGTGTGCACAAGAACACAGCTTTTCCCCTACAGTAACTGGTGTTGTATTTGTATCAACACAGTACTAGGTTAACAAACATTTAACGGCTAGAGGTCACTGGGGGTGGTCAACCTGTATCTGAGTCGTACCGCAGTGACTCAGATGATTGAATAATCTTCCGCATAACTGTGATCAATATCCCTCCATGCCATTTACTAGCATGTTGAGGAGTAAGGCTCTTGCCTCACCTTCTCTCCCCCCCCCCCCGCCTCCCTGATGTTCAGTTTTCTATATGGAATGATTGTTTTTTGTATGGAAGAGCATTGAGTCACGTGCATCTTTAGGCCTGAAGTGGTTTAGCCTGGCTATGGGATGACCACATTGAGTGACGGCTTAGTCTCAGTCAGGGCAGGACAGGAATTAAGCCAGAAGCACATTCGCCTTGAAAGAGGAGGACAATCCCAGTTGAGCCCATCTCCCTCCAGATATGGTGGACTCCTTCCTTGGAGGTTTTTAAGCAGAGGTTGGAGGATTCTACGATTCTATGATTCCTCATCTTCCCGTGAAAAAATGAGCCCTTCATTTCTAGCAGTGTGTTCCTGTGTCCTCACCGAACATGAGCTTTTGCGTGTGAGAGAATGTATTTCTCTACAGAGAGTGTGTGTGTGGGCACTGCAAAAGCAAGACACTCACCAGTGAAACTTCTAATGTTGCTTGCTTGCATTTATGCGGATGAGAACTAGAAAGGCTCAGCGTTCTGGGATAGCTCCCTTTATGTGGCCCTGAACTCCTTGGAGGAAGTATGGATCGTCCGGGATCTGGTGGCCAACGCTTAGGTCCATTTAATCTGGAGGCCCCCTGCATTCCTTTTAGATGGACAGGTTGGTGCGCTGTAAGTCGCCCCTCCCTTCACGCCACCTGTGAAGTACGGAACTTAAAATACAGCTCTGATTTCTGTAGTTCACTGAGAGAGGTATATCTGAGTTTTGAGTGTCGTGTGCCTCCTGTTCTGCAAATTTCTGAGGAGGGAAGGGGCTTGTCATGTTTTCCTCCCTCTGTGCTACCTCCTGTCCTTTGCACTTGGAGGGCACAGAAGGTGGAGTGTGTGCGCGTTGCCCTTGGGCTGCAGAGTTTGCAGACAAAAAGTTCTTCTGTTGCGGGCTCCTGCGTTGCGTGAGGCAGCGGGTCTGCATGCAGCATGCGTGGCTGTGTCACGGCAGAAGCATGAGGAACTATGAGTTATCTGCATGTGAGTCGATGTGCATTGCAGAGTGAGCGTGGGTGGCGCTTTTTCTGTGCAATTGTCTCCCCCCCCCGCCCCAACGTCATGGTCAGTCTTCCCCTCCACCCCGCCCTTGGCGTAAGGCAGTGCGTGCTGGGAGTGGTGTGTTTGTGTCCTCTCCTTCTCACCCCCCCCAATTCCCTCAACAATGGGATCCTCGCCCAGGCCTGGCCTTGTTCCCAGATCTGGTGTGTGCGCTTGTGTATTGGTGTGTGTGTGTGTGTGATTGGGGGGGGGTGTTCCTACGTGTCTCCTTACTTCACCTCATAGCCTATTGGCTGCCTGCTGGGGGAAAGAGGCTGTCTACAACCCACCCACCCCCAGCTGTGAGCAGAGGCAGCATTGAGTCAGTCTTGCGGGGGAAGGGGCTGTGGTACTCAGGGAGGGGAAGGGGCTAAGGGAGGAGTGTGAGTCATAGGGAGGCAAGCGGAGGCAGGAGGCACGGAGGGGGGGTGCCCTGGAGTGCACTACACTCAGGGTTCACTGCCTCTCTGCCCCCCCCCCCCCCCGCCCACACTCCTTTTTCCCCGCCACCCTGCCCCAGGGAGGATAGATTATCCCAGGAATGCGTCTGTGCTGCAAACTCTTAATCCCCAGCCGCACTGGGCTGCCTGCCAGCAGAAGCAGCTTCAGTGCATATGTGTGAGTAGTATGATAGGAGTGACTTTAATATACGGACACGTATGTATGTGCGAGCGTGACAGTGATGCACTCAACTTAACGGGTCTCCATCAGTCTGCATGCTTAGCTGGGCTCGCGCTCATGTGCCCCATTCAGGTGTTACACAAGGATGCACTTAATCCCACATGTGGGTCTGTCCATGCGCATAGCTAGCCAGGCGTGCACCTTATCAAGGGTATGCTGGTATGTCTGTGTGTGTCCATGTCTCTGTGTGCGAACCTATTCATTGTGGTGCCCCCTCACAGGCATCTGCCAGGGCATGTGTGGCCACAGGAGTGAGCATGATCCAAGCGGGTGCCCACAAGGGCACAAAGTGTGTGGGGAAGGGGCATATGGGGTGTATCATGTATGCACTGCATTTACACTCCACCTTTCTCCCCAAGGAGATTAAGGTAGGGTACCTGGTTCTCTCTCCTCCCCCCCATCCTTCATTTAATCCCCACAACTACCCTAGGAAGTAGCCCAGGCTCAGTGTTGGTGACTGGTCCAAGGTCACGCTCAGCCAGCTTCACCCCTTGAGCAATGATTTGAACCCTGGTCTCTCCCAGGGTGGCGCTGTGGGTTAAACCACAAAGCCTAGGGCTTGCCGATCAGAAGGTCAGCGGTTCGAATCCCCGCAACGGGGTGAGCTCCCGTTGCTTGGTCCCTGCTCCTGCCAATATAGCAGTTCGAAAGCACGTCAAAAGTGCAAGTAGATAAATAGGTACCGCTCCGGCGGTAAGGTAAACGGTGTTTCCATGTGCTGCTCTGGTTTGCCAGAAGCGGCTTAGTCATGCTGGCCACATGACCTGGAAGCTGTACGCTGGCTCCCTCGGCCAGTAAAGCGAGATGAGCACCGCAACCCCAGAGTCATCCACGACTGGACCTAATGGTCAGGGGCCCCATTACCCTTTACCTCTCCCAGGTCCTAGACCTTTGTGCGCTAAGTCAATAAGCAGGGGGGGGACAAGCACCACAAATCTTGCACAGCTTTTCTTAATATCCCCTTCCTACTTTGCTTTGTCTTAAAAACAAAACAAAACTGCACCAGCCTTATTTGTTTCCTTTTTTTTTTCTTACTCTTGACCTGGTTGGCCCTGTCACTACTTCCTGCCCATCCTTACCCCCACCATCTTCCCTTTTATTGCCCTTCCTCTTTTCCCGCTTCCCCCTAAGCCCCAAGCCTTATTTTCCCCAGCCTTCCTCACTATGCCCCCTACTCTCATTTCCCCCTTTGCCCCCACCCTCATTTCCATACCCCTCCAACCCCCCACCCCACCCCCACCCTTCCCCTGCCCCCCCACCCCCACCCTTCCCCTGCCCCCCCCTTATCACGCCTCTCTTGCCCCCTCTTCCCTCTCTCCTCCGCTCTCCCCCCGGGCGTGGTCTCTCCCTCTCTCTCTCCCTGGGTTCCGACGGGCGGGCCTGAGGCGGCGGTAGAGTACAAGAGAGAAGACGGGGGGGGGAGCGGCGGGAGGCGGGAGAAGAGGAGGAGGAGAAGGCGACTGGTAGTAAACCACGGCCAATGGGAATCCCTTTCACCCCCCCCCCACTTCTCTCTCTCCCGCCCGCCCCGCGATCCTTTCCTTCACCCCCCCCACCACCACCCTCGCGGATTTGCATATGACTGACATTCCAGGGGCGGCCAATGGGCGGTCGCAGTGCGTGCGGCAGGGAGGGGTGCTCATTTGCATGTGAATGACCCAGCGCGGCGGCAGCCAATGGCGCGGCGGGGGCTAATTGGGCATGCGTGACGACGGCAGTCTGTGTGAGTGTGTGTGTGTGTGACTGAGAGAGAGCGAGTGAGTGAGGGGAAGGAGGGAGCGGGCGGGCGGGCGAGGAGAGCGAGAGGAGGGCGGTTCGGGCGAGGGGGCCGCCCTTGTTCGTAGCCCAGAGCGGCTGGGAGAGGGAGGAGGCGGGCAGGCAGGCAGTGAATGGTGTTTGGTTACAACGTTACAACCGGAGGGGACGGCGCGACAGGCGGAGCAGCAGCAGCAGCAGCAGCGACAGCCTCCTCCCTCCGTCTCCGTCAAGACGCTCCGCGACAAGCAACCGCCCGCCTGTCGCCGACAGTAGCTGCGAGGAGGAGGAGGAAGGGGAGGCGGGCAGACGGGAATAGGCGGACAACTCGCGACCTCTCCCCTTCCCTCCCTCCCCCCTCTCTTCCCCTCCCCCCTTCCCCGGTCTCTTCCTGCCTTCCCAATGCGCGCACACCGTAATCCTGCCAGGCGACAGCCTCTGGCCGGGGATCGGGGCAGGCGGTGTGGGCGCTCTCTCTCTCTCTCCCCGCCCCCCTTCCAAACCCCCTCTCCTTCCTACCCACCCGCTTTCATCGCTGAGGGGCTGCTGCTGCTAAAGTGCCCTTGCATACTCGCACACACCCACCTCTAGAAACTGCACCTCAAAGCAGCCTGTATTTCCTTCCTTCCCTCTCTTTCTCTCCCCCCCCCCCAGCACCTTCCTCTCAACACTGCTGGACCCACACGCCCCTCTCTTTTTTGCACGCACTGCCAGAGCAGCCGGCTTCGCACATGGGTGCTGGCACACAGACGCCACCGTCACACGGCTACCTACCTCGCCTCCCTCTGCTCCCCCACCCTAAGATGTTTCCTAACTTACCCCATGCCGACTGCCGGACACACTGCTGCGCCTGTGAGGACCAGAGCAGGCCATAGGAGAAGAGTGTTGCCCCTCCTGCTGCTGCTGTTGCACATGGGCGGGCAGTGCGGTGGTGAGCCTTCAGACTGTTGACATCCAGCTGGCCTTCGCCCTGCATGGGAATTTCTAAGGTGGCCCTCTGCCGCGGAGGGGAACGGGCTTGCTGACCCAGCGCACACCCAAAGCTGCAGACTTCAGTAGGCCTGTTAAAGAGACCACCCCCCACGCCTCCCTCTCCAGGGCAAGGGCAGGGGGAGAATGCTCTCCGAACTGGGCAGCTGAGAGACACGTGATCCACCTGCCCTCAGGACAACGGCTCAACACTCCTTGGGATGTTCTCCACAGAAAGACCCCCGTCAGCGTTGCCCCCTCTGCCGCACAGGGGGCTAGGCATGTTCGGTCAGTGAATTCTGGGTTACAAAGTGGTTATTTTGAAAGGTGGATTTGTTTTTGTATGGAGACATGCAAGGCATGCCTAGGTCTTCTCTCATACTCTCTTTGTGCTGGAAAGATGGGTGATTTGGAAGATATAGTTGACCTGAAGCTGACCTTTAACCTTTCTTGTGTCGCAAGAGATTGAGGGTGTCTTCCATTTCATACTAAGATGACTGTAGAGGGGCCTGGGTTCCTTGATATTTCCATTTCATTCACATAGTCCCCTTCTAAGTTCAGGAGGTCAGTTGGCTGAAGATGTTGAATGGTATTTGAAGTTTCCCTTTCCCCCTTCCGTGGCTACTATTTCTATTCCTTGTCATAAGACAAGGAGCAAATGCTGGATATTCGAATTTGCAGTATTTTGTTTGGTGGTCCATTATGCTAGCAGCAGCTTGGCACCCAGTTGAACTTTTTCTTGGAGTTGGAGATGTTGCAAGTGACAGAACAGCAGCATTTTTTTCAGCATTTCTGGATGCAGTAAAAGGACACAGCTGCCTGTGGTAAAGGTGGCAAACCTGACTGAGTTTACAGCTGGGGGCACCCTTTTTTGTTTGAAGCCCCTCCCTATGGGCACTCCTCCCCTCTCCTCCCCACGCCTTTATTAGCATCCTCTGTGGAAAGGTGATTGGAGAAAGATTCCATGTGTTGCTGTTTTCATGTTTCAGTTCTTTTAATTTGCATGTCATATCTTGCATCCATGCCAGCTCTGTGAACTTGCTTGCTTTGTCTCCACCTCTGTAGATGAGAAATTGAGGCTTAGAGAATGGTGATGGGCTTGCGGTTGGTTTATGACAAAATTGGGATTTTTTTGTCCTGTTCTCTGTGTTGGATGCTGGGGGGGGCATCTTGGGGGGTCAGGGAAGGACGCAGGATGCCAGGATTCCACATGGTGCAGCTTCAGACAACCCACTTCCCGATGTGTCTGTGCTTTCTTTGTCACGTGTGTTGTAGTTTTTCTTGATGGACAGCAGCTTCAATCTTGGAAGCTAAATCAGTAATCTTTACTTGGGGGTGGGTGGGTGGGTGGGGGCAGCCTCCAGTCATGACATTTTAAGAGCCTTGTTGCTTTGCTGAGACCGGAGCCGAGGGTCTTACTATTTTGTGCCCTTCCTTCTGCTGTCGTCCCCCCTCCCTTCTCATCCTCCCCCTCCGCATAGGGATGTGGTCACCAGCCGGAGGACAGGAAGCCACTGAGCCAGCATTTCCCGGCACAGTCCAACCACGATGCGCTGAGTGCTTTTAATAATTGAGTTAACTTTACACGCAGGCACAGGAGCGATGTGACTGATCCATCAGGGGATGCAAAGGAAGGAAGAGAGAGAGAGAGGAATGATGAGAAAGGGGCTCAGCAGTGGGAATAGAACTATCCCTTTCTTTCTGGAAGGCAGAGCCCCCCCCCCCCAGTTCTGTTACGATTTTAGCATTCTTATCAAACAAGTACATCCAATTTTTAAAAAAATCCCAAACCATAAATAAAATCCAAATAAAATCGAAATTCCCCCAGTCTGCAAAGGAATGATGAGCAAAGCAGTAACATGGGTAACTTTATATACTAGGACAGATTATTTGTCCATGTGGCTCAGCATTGCCTACTTTGGCTGGCAGCAGCATCCCAGGGCGTCTGGTAGAGGCATTTCCTAACCTGTCCTTTTTAGCTGGGGATGCCAGGGATCAAACCTGCGGCCTTCTGTGTATTTTTCCACCAAAGTATAGTCAAAACTAAGTATGAATTGGTTTTTTGCTAGGTATATTATTGCTTGTGGAGTGCTGAGCACTTAGTGACCCGGAGCAGCAGTTGCTTCACAGGGATGAGGGTAGCATAAAGTATGTTAGGTTGTGCTCTTGTTTAAAATCAACACTACTCACTCCACAGAATTAAGCCCGAGGCATCCTTGTGCACAGCTGATTAGCATGTAGTTTTCCAGTTATGCATCTCAGCTGTGTTTTGTAGAGGCTGTTCATGGGATGTTGGTAGAGGTGGCACTAATTATTTGTTTGAGGCTGAAACAGAGAGCTCTGCTGCCGCCACTGTATGACTGAAGTTGATCTAGGCAGCCCTGCAATGTGTCTTGGGTTGTTTCCTGTAAAAAAACAACAAGACATGATGTGGTTTGTTGCAGTGGTGCAAGGCTCTGGTTTAGTCACACTTGTCTTAAGCTGTGGTGGACACTGTGGGTCCACGTGCCGTAGAGCTGAGAGTGTCCTGTAGAGGTGTTTACACAATGTTTTGGGCTTAACTGGTGTTGCATACCCGGTTTGTTTTTTCCGGGTGCCGTAGAACCAGGAAGTTCAGGTGCTGCAAATTTGATTGTGTGTGCACATGCATACGCAAACACATGCAAGCCAGCTCAGGTCTCTCTTTCCTACGCAATAGTAGCCTTTTCTTGGAACCCCAAGAAGGAAGTCTTGTTTAGCCTGATATAGGGGCAGCAGGAAGTGATGGGAGGGAGAGCCAGTACAAGCAGATCACTTCCACCTTCAAGGAATAGCTTCTAATGGGGGGTGGGGTGGTGGTGCTGATGTCTATGGACACTTCTTCCTACGTGGGGAGGACCTTCTTCTCCTGAGGGGAACAACCCTGGGGCGCCGTTTGGCTTTCCTTGCCCTACACAGCTGGAGCTCCTGAGGATGCTCTCAAGCCCTCTGGTTGGGATGGAGCCAAGTAGCTTGGCTGCCCCAGCAAGCGTGGGAGTCTGAGAGAGCTGGGCCCCTCACCCCTTCCCTCCCCTTCCCCTCCTGCAGCTGTAAAATTCCTTTGCCTGGCTTCCAGCTGGGAAGGGCGGAGGGGGGGGGTGTTGCTTCCTGGCAGGCAAAGCAGAAAATCTCTCCCACCCCCAGGGACCTAGAAGCTAGCGATAAGGCATGGCACAGATTGTGGCTGCTAGGACTGAGGACGGAAACAGAACTGGGATGAGGCTGTTAGAGGTGTGCATGAGAGAGAAAGGGAACTGGAGGAAGGGAGACTTGGACTGATTCAACCCTGGAGTCCCGACTCCCAGTCTCCTATTCCCTTTATTTTACTTGCTGGCCTGAGCTGACTGTTGCAACACTTTCTTTCTTCTCCTGTTCCTTCCAGTGTGGACAAATGTGGAGCCACGGTCTGTGGCTGTATTCCCGTGGCACTCCCTTGTGCCCTTCCTGGCTCCCAGCCAGCCCGATTCCTCCGTGCAGCCGACCGAAGGCCAGCAGCCTGTCAGCCACCCGTCTACATCCAATCAGAACAAAGGCAAGTGTGCAGGGCGGGACAAGGGGAAGAAAGGGGGCGGGTGCAGAATTTCCACCAAGGCTTCCTGCTGTGGGACAGGCCAGCAGGTGTAGGACAGGGCATCCGTGCAACTCCTTGCCCTCCTCCCCAAGAGCACATGGCTGTTCATTCTCACCCAAGGCTTTCCATTTCAGAACCTCCAGAATCAGCTGCAGTGGCCCATGAGCTCCCCGGCGTGTCTTCAGGGGCCGAAGCAGGGAGGCCAAACACTTTGCACCCTGACAGCCCGACTCCAGTTTCCCAGCCATCAGCGGCAACTCCTGGAGGGAGCGGAGGGCCAGCCCAGCACGAAGACGATGTCCCAGGGCACTCGCGCCTGGACAGCGAGACAGAGAGCGATCATGATGATGCGTGAGTTCTGCTGCCTTCTGGGGCTACTCCATTGTGTTTTGTTGCGCTTCTTCCAACAGCCTTGCGAGGTCACAGCTCCCCCCCCCCCGCCTGACAGACAGCTGTTTTATAGCTGTGGGTGACTTTCGCAAGCTATAAGTCCACAACTAGAGGTGGGACCCGCAGCACAGCGGAGCAGGGAATGTGCTGCTGGAAAGAGCGGCGTGAGGCAGTTGGGAGAGAACCCTAAAACAGAGAGGGAACAGGGAGCATGGTTAAGTATGTCAGGAGACCCGGGTGAGGTGGCGGCGCTGGGAATAGTTTGGAGAAGATTGTGAAACTGGACCTCCTTCCGTAGGTTCCTGTCCGTTGTATCTTCTGAGATGCAACTCCCACTGCTGCCGGGCAAGCGTCGTACCCAGTCATTGAGTGCTCTGCCCAAAGACCGAGATTCATCTTCCGAGAAGGATGGGCGCAGTCCTAACAAGGTGAGGGAACTTTTTCTCCTCTCTCTCTCTCTCTCTCTCATATTCCTCAGCCTCCCTTCTCCACATTCAGCTGTGGAATGCTCCACCAGTATTCAGAGTTCACCCTGGGGTAAATTTAGTTGTGGCTTTGGTGCTCTTTGCATCCACACACACCCCCTTTTTTTGCAGAGAGAAAAAGATCACATCCGGCGGCCTATGAATGCTTTCATGATCTTCAGCAAGCGACACCGGGCCCTGGTGCACCAACGGCACCCCAACCAAGACAACCGTACTGTCAGCAAGATCCTAGGCGAGTGGTGGTACGCGCTGGGGCCCAAGGAGAAACAGAAGTACCACGACCTGGCCTTCCAGGTACTACAGCCTCCTAGGAAGCGTAACACGGAGAGCAAGCCGGGCATCTTATCTGCAAGTGCTGTTGCCTCCCATAGTGCAGCTAGCATGGCTGGGTCAGATCAGTGGCTCCTTTCATCTAGCATTCTGTCTCCTAAGAGTGATGCTGTTATGCAGGGCCTGATGGTGAAAGCCAGGGCTGTGTGTATGTAACCTTTTCAGGAGGACAGGAAAGGTACATAAAGTTGTATGGTTGCAGACCTGAGTTTCTGAAGAACATCTGCTTTCATGTAATTACAAAAGCAAGTCTCCGGCCTTTAGGTTGCCAAGATATACTTGAAAAATTTGTAGGTAAAGCCTAGTAAAATATCAGAAGCCGAGTTTTATAGGGAGCAAGGATTCGGTGTCCTGCATCGTTTCTTATCACAATCTATGGGAATGATGCATAATTTGCTCATTTTAGATTCAGATCTCCTTTGCACATAATTTTAACTTTTGCAGTGTGGCGTTTGTGACAGCCGTTCCTGCTTTGCCCCCTCAGTAGCTGGTACATTGCCTAGGAATCTTTTCTTCATTTCTCTCCGTTCTTGACTTTTCTCTCTCCCCCCACCCCCTCAAAAAAAAACCAGGTGAAGGAAGCCCATTTCAAAGCTCACCCTGACTGGAAGTGGTGTAACAAAGATCGGAAGAAGTCTAGCTCAGACGTGAAGCCCGTGGGGCCAGGGGGATGCTCCAAGGAGACCCGAGAGCGCAGCATGTCTGAGACGGGTACCGCTGCTGTGCCAGGAGGTGAGCTCCTTTCATGTCTCTCTCCCCTCTGCCCCGCCCCATGCTTTTAAGGCTCTCTCCTTCTTGTCTTACAACTCTCTGCTTCCCCACCAGGCCCTTCTGAGATGCAGGTGCTGCTGGGGACAGAGGGCAAAGCAGGAATGGTAGGATCCGGCCACGGCCATGGGGAGCGGATCCTGCCCTCAGCGGGGCCTGGCTCGCAGCGCCCCCGAGCCTTCTCCCACAGTGGGGTGCATGGGATGGAGAGCGACCGTGACAGCCAGGTGCTGCAGGAGCTCACCCAGGTACGTTGGCAAAATTTTGGGTTCTGGTGGCAAGGGGCGGGGCAGTAGGAAGTCATGGAGAATCTGGGCTCTGATCAATTCCAGGGGAATTGGGGCTTTGGGAAGGAGGGAGGAGAAGGGATTATTGCTTGCTGCAAACCCAGCTCACATGTGCACAAACACAAGAAAGTGTGCAAGCGTGCAAGGCAAAGGCAGCGTCACTTAGACACGTACCCTGACTTGGAAGCTTGTAAAGGGGAGTTCTGGTACCACCACATAGACTTTTCTGGCTTACACTAGTTCTGGGGCTTCCTTGTTGGTTCAGCTGTTGTTTTGCCACACAGTTCCTTCTTTCAGCTGAAGTCTGACCTGACAAAAATCCTTCAGGTCGCAGATCAAGGATCGCCATGTTGCTCTGGGAGATGTGAGGCTCTAACAGATGACACTATTCTGTTCCAGATGTGCTCAGGACAGTCTCTGTACATCGGTGGGAAGGGGCAGTTCGGGGGGCTGGGCCCTTCGGGGTCCCCATTTGCAACCCCAGGCGAAGGCCCCAGGCACTCCCTGCACCTGCACCCCTCCCGTGCCTCCCGTTCCCAGCGCACAACCAGCGAGGACATGACCAGTGACGAGGAGCGAATGGTCATCTGTGAAGAGGAGGGTGATGACGACGTCATTGGTAAGGAGTTCCTGCCCAAAATGCTAGCACAATGCTTTCACTTATCCCTGAACCACATGGAGCTCAGAGTATTTAAACTTGTTGCTCTAAATTCCTGCGTGGCTTTAGCAAAGGATGAGGAACATTGCAAATATATTTGGGGTGTGTGTGTGTGTGTGTGTGTGTGTGTGAGGAAGATGACATGTTAAATAAATGCTGTGGTTTCAAGAACTTGATGCAAACCATGAACTAATAGTTCAGCATTAAATTTAAGTTGAAAGCTGGAGGACTGATTTTCAGCAATAAGACCTGCACTGTTTTGGAATAGGCTTGCTGGTCTGCTAACTGTTGCCCTCACATCTGCAGCAAGAGTAGTGTGTGGTCCTGTATGGCCTTGGGAAGGGGCAGTTCGGGGGGGCAGTTATGTCATAAATATCAGTGTACATGTGTTCTTACCTACCCACCAGCCCAACTCTTGCTAGGAGATCTGCTTGCCCTGGCAGACTAGAGGTTATTCAGCGCTGTGTTGTGGGCACCCCTAGCTTGGGACTAGGAAGGCATGCTTTAAAGTTGCCTTCTGGGGCGGTGGGAGCCCAGTTTATCATCCTGCAAACGCAAATTCATGCAAACCCACCATGTGCCACACAAACCTTGTACCGAATCTGTTACCAAATGATGTTAAATATGGTAAGATTCAGTGAAACCAAGGAGGCAGGATTTTCTGCGATTTCTGGGAGCGTGTAAAGGCGAAGAAGCTGGGCCCCCTAAGTTATATTTGACTCTCACTTCTACAATGCTAAAGTTGATTGGGTGGGACTGGAAAGGCTGTGACCACCCCATGGATTTAAGAAAGAGTTAGGTTTTTGTGAAGTATCTTTTGATTTGCTGCACGGATAATGTAGCGCAAGAATGAAGAAGTGGCTACTCTTCCATTATCGATGAGGGTATCTTTTTTCTCTATGTATTCTGAGATTGTAGTTTGTGGGCATGGGAAATGGTACCGGGAAATGAGTACTTGGGATTTAGCATCTTCAGAATTCCTTAAGTTTCTAGCATTTAAGACTGCAAAGATGGGATGGTGGACTATCTCCCAGATGCTGCTCTCTCAGAAGCTGAAGAAGTGGAGAAAGTTAGTAAGATCTCTTAGGGCTTCAGTGCCTTGCACCACACTTTCTCCCTTTCCATGACTGGGAGAGAAGCAGCGTGAAAATATGCAAACCAAGTAAATATATGTGCTCGTTATCACAATTTATGCAGATTGCAGAATAGTGTGGCTGTACTGAATGCCTGGATAGCTCAGTTGGCTAGAGTGTGGTGCTGATAATGCCAAGGTTTGCAGGTTTGATCCCAAATTCCTACTAGATGATCCTCAGGATCCCTTTGAACAATACGATTCTATGATTCCACTGTGTTTTTTCCCTCCTCCCGATTTATACAGTCTTGCCAATAAAGAGGAACTTTAATTTACTTCGGTCAGAGTGCAACACCGACTGTTCTTTACCTGCAGTGACAAGCTGTGCTATTACACTGTAAGCTAAACAAATGTTCCCCGCTACGCAAACCGTTCAAATTTTATTAGCTCAAATAAATGAATGGAATTTCCTCTTCTAGACACAAACTCAATTCAGCAATGGAAGCAGCCACCTCTTTTCGAACAGTAGCTTTAGGCAAGCTGCTGTAATCACCAAATTGCACCACAGAAGGGAAGAAAGAGGGATAAAACTCAAAATATTGGTGGCGGGAGGGGGTGCAAAGTGAGGGCAGAGGAGTGGAGTGATGACGCCCCGCCTTGGGGAGCGTGGAATCTCCTCCCAGGTGCCATTTCATATTGAAGTCTTCAGTCTTACTCCCATAACCACAATGGCTCAAGACTTGCCCATTAAAAAAAACCAAACCCCACAGTGTTTTCTGTACCACAGGAGATCATTGTACCCTGCATTAGTTTATGTGGAATAAGCTTCTCTCAAACAAGCATCTCTATGTCCTGATTCCCTTGCACACAATCCATCATATGGGATTGAATGCAGAGTGAGGCAGTTTGCTGTGCTGCTTTATTGAGGCTGGATGGTCTTGGCGGTAGAGCCAAGTGACCTGCATGCAAAAGACCCCAGGCTTAATCATTGGCATTTCCAGGTAGGCTCCTGCTTGGCACCCTGGAGCGCATCCGCCAGCCAGTTACTGCAGACAGTATTGAGGTAGACGAGGCCAGTGGTCTGAATCTGTGTAACGTGTTTTCCTAATCCCTACTTTAGGCAAAAGGCATTTATTACAGGAGTGGGATAGTCCTATTCTTGTTGCTACTTGCTTTTTAGATTGTGAACGTGGTGGTGCGTACTGGCATTAAAAGGTAACTAATCTGCATTTAAATGCAGTCTTGATTATTTACTGAACAAGATTCTCTGAATGCACCAGAAGCCAGATTGCTCTGCTTCAAAGCTGGGCTGCGGGCAGGTAAAGAGATGGACATTTCTGCCTCTCGTTTTCCCTCCTGCGCAGTGTTTCGTTGTGCCCTGGTTATTGGCCCACTACCAGCACCTTCTTTTCCTCCCTTCTGCACCCTGAGCACCCCTAATTTAGATCTCTTCCAGGGGACAGCAGCTATAATTTCTAACACACACACACATAAACCTTCCACATTTTTCCTGTACTTGCAGTAAGTGAATTTGCAGATTTGCAGTAATCCTATCTCTCTCGGATAAAAATCTCTGCCTCTCCAGGAGAGTTTTGGAGAGGGAGTGGGGGATGTTTGGAGGTGGTCAGGTGTCTTGCTGACTCATGCTTCTGCTCTCTTACAGCTGAGGATGGGTTCAACCCTGCTGATGTTGACCTCAAATGCAAGGAACGAGTGACGGACAGCGACAGCGAGGGGTCCTTGGGGGATGAATCTGACAACAAGGTGAGTAGGCTGGAAGTAAAGGAATAAGGGTGCAACTTCCGGGGGGTCTGAGCCTTGCAACATAAAGAGGTTGTGGCAACGAGAGAGGAATCTTCGCTTTATGGAGGTCTGTCAGTGGGTTGCTTCAGAGTGTTCAAAGCACCACACGCGTCTTCCTTGCGGCAAGCTAAACTCCTGACTTTTGGCACTTTTTAAAATTAACGTTTTGTGTTGAGGTGAGCAAACACAAGCACAGTCCTTTGCAGGCAAGGGGCTGGAGCCAAGAGAGGGGGACTTTGCTGCCCTCTTGGCGGAACTGAGATTTGAAATGCGACTGTCCTGGTTCAGAACTCATTCCTGTTTTGGAACTTAGAATTGTAGAGTTGCAAGGGATCCCGATGGTCATCTAGTCCAACCCCCTGCAATGCAGGATGGGCGATGCTGTAAGGAAGAGTATGAAAGCAGTGCTGTGGAGGAGATTGTTCACGGACGTTCCAGCAGCCTCCTAACCCTTTCCGCATCTGCTTGCAGGACTTTGGGCGGAAGCTCTTCTCCCCGGTGATCCGCTCGGCTGCGCTGCCTCCTTCCTCTGGTGCCTTTGCTCCCTGCCGCCCGCCACCCCCTCTGGACTTGGAGCCACCCCCGCCTCCTCACGGCCTCGACCAGCAGCCCCCTCCCAAGACGTATGGCTCCTTCCAGCTGGCACCCAGCACCTTCAAGGCCCAAGAATCCAGAGGAGGGGTCCGCCCTCACAACACCCCAGCCAAGCGCCTGGAGCCGCGCTTTGAATCGGCGGCGGCCACTTACCGGCGGAAGCGGGCAGAAAGTGCTGGAGGGGGCTCCCAGGCAGCAGCCACGGAGTCTGCGATGGCCCCCCTGGCCGCCCCTACTCACTCGGTCATCTCTCCGCCTGGTGGAATGTTTCAGGCCGTGGTGCTCTCCGATTCCGCCCGCTTGTCCTCGGGCACCGTGCTGGTGACGGCCCCGTCCATGAGTGCCCCGAATGTGGGAGTGATCGGCTACAGCGGCGCGCCCAGCCTGGTCCGCACGGCCTCCACCGTCGTCACCAACGTGGTCAAACCAGTTAGCAGCACCCCGGTGCCCATCGCCAGCAAGCCCTTCCCGCGCGGGTCAGGGGAGGGGCTCCCGCTGCTCAGCCCCCCTCCCTCGGACGGGGCCACGAAGGCGGAAGGGATTTCTGTGGGGCGCCTCGGCCTCCTTTACACCGACAAGAAGACTCAGCCGCCCTCGGCGATGCCCGGGATCCAAGCCACATCGCCTCACCTTGTAGCTGGCCCTCTCATTGGGCAAGGCTTGACCGCTGTGGGGAAGGGGCCTGCCAACCAGGGCAGCGTGGTGACCAACCTCCTTGTGGGAGCTCAAGGCTACGGGCAAGCGGGCAGCGCGGGAGGGGCTGCCGTTCCGGTGACTGTCTTGCCCCCCGGCGCCATCGCACAGCAGCCGTCGGTGCAGTTCATCACGCAGAATCCGTCTGGGCCCGGGCAGAATGGCCCAGTGCCGCTCAGCATCCTGCAGCCTCAAGGCATCCTCTCGGGGGCAGCGGGCAAGGCGGGCGGCATCACTCAGGTGCAGTACATCCTGCCCACCTTGCCTCAGCAGCTGCAGGTGGCCGGGGGAAAGGTGCAGGCGGGAGCAGGTGCTCCTGGAGCTGCCAGCATCCATTTCACTCTTCCGCCAGCCAACGGGAAGGTGATCGCCACGCCCCAAGCCATCCCCATCATCCAGCCTGCTCCAGGAAGTGGCAACAGCAATGTCACCGTCATGTCCTCAGCACCCAAAGGTAAGTGCATGGGCCTTTTTGCTTGATAAGCCCTTTGTTCCGAAAAGGGCTTAGCATTGCATCAGAGTCTTAGACCTCAGCCTGCCTAGTCTCTGTAATTCCTAAGACTGATTGAGAATGCTTCCTGGCTAGCTCATCCATGCACCATGATGGAGTGCAGAAAGAGATTCATGTTCCTTTACGGATCTCTCATCGCTGGAGGGTCACCGCACCCCAAAGCTTTACACATTTTAGAAGCGCCAGATTCTGGCCGCTTTTAATACATGAAGGGTTTTTTACCTGAACCTCCTGCCACCTCTGTGTTAACAGAGCTCACCTACCGGTTAGTGGTGACGGCGTGGGTCACCGTTTTGTACGGCAGAGTTCACTTCCGGTCCCTGGGCAAGTCAGAGGAGGCCGGCCAACAAAAATATGCACAATGGTTCTCCCTGGTGTAAAAGAGCCAAGAAGAGCCGTGCTGCATTGGGCCAGGGCCCTGTCTACTCCAGTATCCCGTTTTCCATGGCGAGAGCCATGTGCCTTTGGCGAGCCCACAGTGCAAGGCATGAGGTCAATTGGCCTCTCCAGAAACGTGTAGTATATGGCCATCACAGCTAGTAGCCCCTGATAGCCTTTGCCCTCCATGAATTTGTTAACCCCTTCCCCCAACCACTGCCCTTTAAAGATTACGGTGAAGGATGTCAGCGGGCAGGGAGCTCCACCCTGCCACCCTGCAAGATTTGATTTCTTGCAAATGGGAAACAAGCATTACGTGGCCTCTGTCACGGTGCCAGTTCTGTGGATCAAAGTGGTTGGGTGGCCACATACAGGGTAAGGCGATCTTGCAGGTAAACAGTAGAGTTACGTAATCTTTGATCGATCTTCCAGACCTGAGAAGCCCCAAATGTAGCTTTCTTCGTAGGGAGAGGTGCTTTTGTCCTCCCGATAGTTGCCCTGTCCTGCGCCTTTCCCAGCTCTGCAACATCCTTTATGAGATGTGGTACCTTGGTAGCTCCGCTCAGATGCTGGGCTTTTTTAGATCCTCAAACTGACCTCGGTTGTGTGCACCTCTCCTCTCTTTCTTTCTCTCTCTCTCCCCCCAGTTCAGTCAGTGTCTCCAGTTCAAGCTCCATCTCCCGGCACTTCAACCCACCTCGTGTCTGGGCAGGTGGTGCCCCCTGCTGGGCTCCAGGTACAAGGCAAGGTCCTGGTGCCCATGGCACCCCCACAGGTGACGGTGCGCACCTCCACTGCCACCCAGCTGCCTCTGGTGACCCCACCTTTCCCCGTCCCGGTGCAGAACGGGAGCCAGCCAGCCAGCAAGGTTAGTTAATTGGGAGGGGAGGGGGGAGGGGGCTGTGCTGGGAACCTTATGCAATGGGTGAAGGTGGTGGTATCTGCTAATTGTGAATACTACGTATAGTAGTAGTAGTAGTAGTTGTTGTTGTTGTTATGGCGGCTGCTAATATTACTTTCGTGCACAAAGGGTGGGTAGGTGGCCAATTCATGGAGCAGTAGATAAGCCTAGGGATGGGGTTTTGAAATTACCTCCATGCAGGAGTCTTTCTTCCCTGTCCTCTGCATATCCTACTTAGGTCACCCTCTGGGTTTCAAAGTCCAGGCACTTCCCTTGAACCGCAAGGTCTTTAATTCATGGCATGTAAAAAAACAACAACCCCCAAACTTTCTATAGCCTGCCAAGAGGCCTTTGGCTAGTACAGTTCTTTTATTTGTTTTTGACGCTTGTATCCCCCCTTTTCCTTGCAAATAGTGTAATCAAGTTTCTTTTGAGCACGGTATATTGTTAACATAGTACAATGTGGGGAGGAGAGCAGAGCCTCTTCTTAAGGTTGTGTAGCAATGCTCAATTCAGTTGCTCATACTATAAATGAAGCAAAGAGTGATGACACAGGACCACAGGCATGATGCGAAACTGGAGGGTTGAAACTTTAGTACGGGATGCACTGCTTCGACTGGAATGCTGAGAAAACTGCTTTGATCTCTTTCTTTTTGGACAAGTTTATCATCTTCAGGATTGCGAAGAGGGACTTTAAAAATGAAGGAGAGATAAAACTAAAAGGTGATAGGTGGGCCCAGATGGTTTCTTCCTCACATCTCCCTGTCCCTACTGATCATAGGCTGCAGTTCCCACCCACACTTAACGCTCCTTCCTCTCTTCCAGTTAGGGCACCTAACGCAGCATAGGTTACACAGATACCGCTCCTACTACTGCAGATGTTGAATTCTGACAAATCAGACCTGAATGGCATGTGGAAACGAGTGTTTTCATGAAGTTGATTGACAGCAGTGATTGACAGGTCTGCCTGGCCACCCGGTCTTTCTGCTTTTCCAGATCATCCAGCTCACCCCGGTGCCCGTGGTTCAACCCCAGCCCTCCTCGCAAAGCAGCGCCACCTTGGTTCCACCCCTTAGCCCAGCTGCTCTCCAAGGCACTGTGGCCACTGCCGTCATGGGCTCCCCGAGCCAAACCCAGAAAGTCCTCTTGCCCTCCTCCACCAGGTACAGACCACCCGCCTACTGATTGGCTACGCCAGATCCTGGGGGCACCCTGCCTGGGGGATGGGGAAGATGGCAGGGGCGCAATCTTGTTCATTTCAGCATCAGCCTCCTCCTCTGCTATAACACACTCCCCCCCTCTCTCTCTGCCCCCAGGATCACCTATGTGCAGTCAACAGCTGGGCACCCCCTCTCCCTGGGCACCTCGGCCTCCCACACACAGCCCAGCGCCCCTCCAGCCACACCTGCCACAACCTACGTTCAGTCCCCAGTGGGCCCTGCCCCCATGGCACTGGGTTTCACAGCCATCGGGCCGAATGGGCAGGCCATAGTGCAGCCGCTGCTCTCAGGTAAGGTTGGCAAGGCAGCTGGGGGAGGTGGCGGATGGGGCCAGGCTGGACGGATGCGCTTGGCAAGGGGCATGGCGGCAACGAGAGATGGCGCCGAGGGTCGACTGGCTTGCCTTAGTGCCCTGCTTCTGATTCCACTGCCTGTTCTGCTTCCCGCAGGTCAGAACCCTCTGCTGGCTCCAGGGCAAGTGGTGTCCCCACTGCAGAGCCCCCAGCTCCCGGCGTCCTGCGCCGGACAAGGGCAGGTCATCACTGCCATCTACCCCAGCCCCACGGGGACCAGTCCTGCTCAGCCCGCCAGCCACGGTGTGGTCTACACGGTAGCAGCCACAAGCACCGTCACAGTCTCCTCTCCCACAGCCATCCTGCCCAAGGGGGGCAGCAACACTCAGAACCAAGGGGGGCCCAGCCAGGGCCTGATTTCCACAGGTACGGGGTGGTGGGGTGAGTAGCAGCAGGGAAGCCCCACCTGAAGGTGGGGCTTGACACGGAAGAAACTGAGAAGTAGGGGAGGCAGCCAGGGAGGACACTGGGCTAAAAGAAACAAATTGTACACCTACAGGCTGCAGCTTATAATCCCAGCAAATGTTGCCCATCGCTTTGCATCATTTGAAGTCCATAAGGAGTAGAAATCTTGCTCTTTTTTTTAAAAAAAGTGCAGGGCACTCCTGCTTGGCAGCACTACGTTCATGTGATGCTGAATCTGCCCGGATCCTGAATTAGGTGGGCTTTCTTTCCCTTTTGGGCGTTTCTGACTTGACTCTAACCAGCTTCATTTTCCCACCTCCCTCCTACTCAGCTACCCCTGCCGCTCCTCCAACGGTTCCCCGACCTCAGCGGCCACCGCTCAAGCCCCTCCAGAAGGTGAAGGCCACGATCGCTAGCATCCCGGTCGGCTCTTATGAATCCTCCCCCTCACCGGGTCCAGCCCGGCCCCCCGGAGGGCAGCAGCAGGAGCCCGGAGGGTCGCGATGCCACCGGGAGGCCGAAGCCACGGGAGAAGCCCGGAATTTGCGGGAGGCGGGACCCCAGGAGCCGCCCCTCTCCCCCGTGTGCCGGGGCAGCGAACAGAACCCCCCGCCCAAAGCCCAGGATCTGAAGCGGGAGTCCTGGGAGCCGGTGTCGCCCCCGTCTCCCCAGCAACCGCAGGTCACGGAGGCGGCGCCCGCGGAAATCTGGAGCCAGCGGGAGGCAGGAGCCGGCGAAGAGAGAGCGGTCCGTGACCCTCCACTGAGCAGCAAAGGGACTGAGACGGTAAGGAGGACACAGGAGGCCTTTGCTCAACCTCTGGCCAGGATTTTCCTGCGCTTCCACCCCGGGATGTAGACTGCAACCAAGCACTTCACAGCACTTGGAAATCCCGCAACTGTCTTTGCCAACCCAGCCCCAGCCCCCCAAACGTTTCGCCGGGGCAGGCGGAAACTGGGAAAATCCTCCACAAAGTCTCCAGCAGAAGCTCCAAGGAGATGGTTCTGTGTCGGGGGAGCACAGCCACTGAGAACGCCTCTCTCTGTGCCAGCCTTGACCAACATGCGCTCCCCACCCCTGGCCAGTGTTTTGGCCTACAATTCCCATCAGCCCCAGCCAGCACAGCTGTAGGAGTACAGCTGCATGTCCCTGGAGATTCCCCCAAGCTGTGGCCTGACCATCTCCTGGAGACTTTGGAAGACCTTGCCAGTTTTCACCTGCTTTCCAGTACCCAGATTTAAGCTCACAATAGGTTACAGGGTTTTGAACATCGGGATTGAGGCTTCTGGGCTGTGCATTTATATAATGACCTCCTGCACATAATCATCTTGCCTTGCGAAGCAAGCGAGAGGGTCTCCCCCTCCATGTAGTTCACCTCCCCATTTGCCAGCCTTGCTGATCTGCCTCCATGTTGGCCCGCCCTCCTCCTGATTGCCTCTTCCCAGCTGCTCTCTGGTAGTAAACACCCTATTCCATTCTTCTGCAGGCCCTCAAGTTCTCCCCTTCCCCGGACTGGAGAACGGCCGGTGCTGAAGGCCGCTGCGAAGCGTCTGCCCCATCCGCAGGCCCACTGACTTCCTCGCTCAGCCCCGGCCCTTCGAGCTCTACAGAGGCCCCTAGAGGAGGCCCCTCAACCCTTGCTCCAGCAGCAGCAGCAGCCTCCGCCTCCACATCCGAAGCAGGGCCCGAGCAGAAGGAGGTCCCCATGGGGAAGAAAGTCAAGGTCCGGCCTCCTCCGCTGAAGAAAACCTTTGACTCTGTCGACAAGTGAGTGATTGGGGAGCTGCAGGAATGGGTTGCCAAAGACCTAAAGCACAGGCAGCACATTAGGTCCAACTAGCTCAGTGTGGTCTGCACTGACTGGCAGTGGCTGTCTGGGGCTTCAGGCAGGGAGTCCTTCCCTGGAGATGTGGCAGGAGATTGAACCCAGCAAAGCAGATGCTCTGTCACCAAGTTACTTCCCTTCCCCAGGAATTACATTTTGCATAGTGTGTTCTGGGGTATCTGGAGTTCTTCATCAGGGGTTGCTGAATTCCCCCCTCCTACCCCTCAAAGGCAGCTTGCTTGTTGATACAATAATTAATTAATTAATTAATTATTTACATGCCAACCATCTGACTGGGTTGCCCCAGCCACTCCTTTCCTTCAATGGGCAGTTGGCTGCTGGCAGTTAGCTTGAAGGGACCACCTTCCGTTCATGCTGGTTGTATTTATATTATATGTATTATCACATGGTTCTTCTAGAGTCATAGAACTGTAGAGTGGGAAAGGGAACCCCGGGGGTCATCTAGTCCAACCGCTTGCAGTGCAGGAATCTTAGCTGAAGCATCCATGAGAGATGGCCATCCAACCTCTGCTTGAAAACTTCCAAGGGGTCCATAACCTCCTGAGGGAGACCGTTCCACTGTCAAACAGCTCTTAATGTCAGAAAGTTCTTCCTGATGTTTAGTCGGAATCTCCTTTCCTTTAACTTGGAGCCATGGGTTCAGGTCCTACCCTCCAGAGCGGGACAAAACAGGCTTGCTCCATCCTCCGTGTGGCAGCCCTTGAGATATCTGAAGATGGCTCCTCTCCCAGTTAGAGCTTCCCAACAAGCCTGTGATGTAGACCAGGCTGAGAGAGAGTTCTTGACCCAAGGCCACCCAGTGAGCTTCATGGCTGAGTGGAGATTTGAGATTTGTTCTCCCAGATGTTCCGCCCCTGCAGTGACATGGAGCCAGGGAGGTTCCGTGGCAGTGCATTCTAGTGTGCAAAGAACTCTGTGCAGCTAGGAAGCTTGGGAAGCTGCAGAAGGCAGGGGGGAGTTGAGCTTGGTATGACATCCACCGGAATTTGCCGGAAGGGCTGGAGCTGCCCACCATGTGCCTGGTCTGAACGTGTGAAGGCTGCTTTCCGTGTCTCACTTTTCTACACAGCTGTTGCTGCTTGTGCCGAACTAACAGCCCAATTCCAGAAAAGGCATGTGCCTCCGTAATGTGCAAATAAGTGTGCAACGTGCCCTGTTTTGGTCTGAGCTCACACGTTGGTAAGAGAGTACGTGCCAGCGTTATATCCTGCAGATACACACACATTGGTTAGCACTCTCTTGCGGAACAGGCGGTGTTGCAAGTTAAACTCACAGGTGAAAGTGGCCTTTTCCATAGATAAGGCTTGCCACTGGTGGTGGTGGGACCCTGGAAGAAAGCACTGGCCTTTTGAAGAGCAAAGCACGAGGAGGCTGCTGGGTTGGGGGGCAGCGTTGTGTTGGAGTGGGCATGTTCTGCGGGAGCCCCTGACTGCACGGTTTGACCCACACCCAATCCCCTTCCCCAGCAGGGTTCTGTCGGAGGTAGATTTCGAGGAGCGCTTTGCCGAGCTGCCTGAATTCAAGCCCGAGGAGGTGCTGCCCTCGCCCACCCTGCAGTCGCTTGCCACCTCGCCCCGCGCCATCCTCGGCAGCTACCGGAAGAAGCGCAAGAACTCCACCGGTAAGGAGCCAGGCAGGGCCAGGAATAGCCTTCTGTTGAAGGGGCTGCTGGGCATTGCAAGTCCAAGGCAACAGAGAGGACAAACACGGAGGAGCAGATGAGAACAGCAGACATAGATATTGTCAGGGGCTGGACGGAGGAGGAATGGTGCTGGCCATCCCCCCACTTCTCATTTACCTTCCCGAGAACAGGAGGGCAGTATAGACTTAGAACAGTGGTTTGCAGAAGGACATAGTTCAGAGAATGTAGAGGTGAAAAGCTGGGCAATATTGGAAGAGGAAGCAGATTCACCGGGGGAGAGACAGTTGACAGACTCAGTGTCTTTGGAGAGCATTCCTGAGTTCCCCTCCCCCAGGACTAGGTGTGCAGTGAGAGTAGCCGGACAGAAAGCTCAGAGACAGAAAGCGCAGACCAACCAGCACAGGGATGACATAGGATAAGAGAGATGAAGTAGGGGGGGGGAGGGACTTGGAGCAATGCCATTATAGGGAAGGGTACATTCCTTCATCATTCACTGTGAATCCTATATAATAAAGTCCAAGTGTCTCTGCGTCCAGTCCCTGTGTCCGTGGGTTTGCACTACTGCACATGTTGGGACTTGGAACGCAGAGACACTTTGGGACATGCCGGCTGCGGAGGCGCTGGGCACGGGAGAGAGCAGGAGACTGAGCAGCCACTGCGGCATCGCGCTGCCAGGGACTTGCAGCCACTGAGGAGCTCGCAGCGCCGGGGCTTGTGGGCGGCTCTCGCCTTGCCGCCCTTTCTCCCGCTCCCGGGGGAGACACAGCTTCCATCCCCCGTTGCCAAGGAAACGGTCCGGGGGAGAGACGCCAGAGTAGAGGCGTCCCCCCCCGCGAAAACGGCAATGCTTAGCCCCTCCCCCCCGTGCGAGAGGGAGGTGGTGGTGGGCGTGGCCGCGCGGAGAGCCCACACCTCTCCTCCGGGGATCCCCGCCCACTTTCTTTCCCCATCTTGAGGGCCTGTGAGGGGGCCTCGAGGGCAGGGAAAATGGGGGTGAGGAGCGGGGTGGGCGGGGAGCCCTGTTCCAGCGCCCGTTAATTTAACGGGTTTAAACCACTAGTTATTGAATAAATTGCTTGGTAAGAACTTTTATTGTTCCTCCGATTCTGGGCTGCCACCGTGGGAGGGATCTGATTCCCTGAAGCCTGACAGATATGGAGGACTGGGTACCATCTGTTCTGTTGAGAGTCTCCAGCCAGGACAGGTTTGCCCAGGAGGTTACTGGAGTCGAAAAGCAATGTGGGATATCCACCCCTTTCACATTTCTGGGATAAGGTGGGAAAGGAAGCGTGCTTCCTATTTCCAAGGTCTCCTGTAATTCTGCATCCTTGGGTCTAATTTGGTGCAGATTTTTTAGGGGCAGGACTTTACCCTTCCCTGACTTGGTAACACGATTAGTGTGCGGGTGTCCCTTTCAGACCTGGACTCCTCTACGGAGGACCCCATCTCCCCCAAGCGGAAGATCCGGCGCCGCTCCAGCTGCAGTTCAGAGCCCAACACTCCCAAGAGTGCCAAGTGTGAAGGAGACATCTTCACCTTTGACAAACCAGGTAAGTAAGGTTGGAGGGCGGGGGGATGATTGGGGAGAAAAGGAGGAGAGGCCACCTCAGCCTCAAGCAAAACTGGAAGGTTCCAGAAATACCCCCAAGCTGTGTACCTGCTTCTTCAGAGGGAGACCGACCCCATTCAGAGTAGGCAACCTCCCAAATATCCGCTAGCAAACCACCCACTAACATTTGGCCGCCCCGAACTTTTTAAAGGGGCATTTTGGCTCCAGGTGCATCATAGATCCTTTCTCAATTTAGGCACAGACACGGAAGACGTACTCGGGGAGCTGGAATACGAGAAGGTGCCGTACTCTTCACTCCGGCGTACCTTGGACCAGAGGAGGGCTCTGGTCATGCAGCTCTTCCAGGATCATGGCTTCTTCCCGTCAGGTAATGAGGAAGCTCAACCCGGCTTTCCTGGCTGACATTGTCCTCGGGGGAGTAGAAGTTTGGACTTTCCTTTTCCTGCAGGGGATTCATCTCTCCTCCCTCCCCCCTCTTGGACCCTTCCTTCACTGCAAGAAAAATCACTGTAGTTTTTGGGTTTCAACTGAGCATCCATTTTAGGGTCCACCAGACAGTTGTGGAAATGTAATCGAGAGCAGCTTTCCTCATCTGGAGGGGTTGTTTTTTTGGGATTCCCGGCTCTCACCAGCCCCAACCACCATGGCCAGTAGCTGGGGATGATGGAAGTTGTAGTCCCAACAGCTGCTGGAGCGCAGCAAGTTAGGAAAGACTGACGTAGAACAACTCTGCGTCCTCCTCCTGCTATCTGAATAGCAGCTTTCAGTTTGGAACAGGAACCAAGGCTGACTGTACCCCTCTAGGCTTCTTCTGTATATTTTTTGGCTTTGCTGGCGGGTGGGGTGTATGCTCCAGGTTCTTCTCATTGTTAAAGCACTGCCTAGGGAAGAGTTTCTGTATTTGTTCTGTTAGAATAGGTGGCTGTATCTCTGTAGAGGAATCACACTTTCATCCATCCATATACCCAGCCTTTGAAAAAGCAACAATCATTTTTAAAATTGAACATTAATAGAATTAAATCTATCTATCTACCTATGCATGAAAAATATATAAAAACCATACAAATAAAAACAGCATAGCACCAGCCCTTTCATTAAAAGCACTCAGTTCCCAAAAGCCTGTTGGAACAAGTGCGTGGAGAGAGGACAAAGAGGGAGCCAGTCTAACTTCTCTAGGGAGGGAGTTGCAAAGTCTGGCAGCAGCAATTTCCCACATCCCTACCAAGAGTCTCTCTGAGGGTGGTGGGAGTTGAGAGAAGGGCCTCCCCTGAAAATCTCAAAACCAGGGAAGGTTCATATGAGGGAATATGCTCCATAGAATTGTAGGGTTGGAAGGGACCACAAGGATCATCTATTCCAACCCCGAGATGCAGGAATCTTTGCCCAATGTGGGGCTTCAATCCATGACCCTAGCGTTCAAAACATTTCAGAGATTATTGTAATATTCCTTAGTCTCTGTTTTGTGGCCTAGTTCAGTTCTCTGCATTAGTTTGTAGGCCCCCCCCCTTTTTTATTCCCCAGGCTCCTTGCTGCGGCACTCACCACCTTTCCTCTCTCCCTTCCTCTTTGGCAGCCCAAGCCACTGCAGCTTTCCAGGCCCGCTACTCCGACATATTCCCCACCAAGGTCTGCTTGCAGCTCAAGATCCGGGAAGTGCGGCAGAAGATCATGCAGGCGGCCACCCCGACGGAGCAGGCCCCGAGCACACCAGAGCCCGGAGGCCCCGCCAGCCAGGGCGGCGCTGCGGAAGCGGGCCAGCCTCTGGAGATGACCATGGCGCAGGACTGTGCGCAAGGAGCAGAGGCCACCTCTGCTGCCGCCGCAGCAAGTACCCCCCTTCCTACCACAGCTGCCGGTTGGGACTGTAACCAGCAGCCTTCCCCAGGAGGCAGCGGCAGCGGAGGCAACACCAGCAGCAGATGAACAGCCATGAGCAGAGAGTAACAGCCTTGTGGAAAAGGAGGGGGTGGATATTGGAGCTTTGCCCCCCCCCCACCCGCTGACATCTCTGTTCGTCACTCCTGCCCTCCTTCCCATGCTAACTGCTTCCCCCATTTTCTGTGCCCCTGCTCAGGGACTGGAAGGGGGGGAGGCAGCTGTCCTTCCTATGCAGACTCTTCCCCTTTCTTCTTGGCACTCATCTCCAGCCAGTCTGCTCCAAGGGAAGGGCTCTGGACTGCTGCCAGCCCCTCCGCTTCCCCCTCCATCCCAGGACTCAAGTGGTGGTGCTGAAAAACCATTCCAGGACACACGCCTTGCTCTCTCTCTCTCTTTCTCTCATTGCAGCGGAGACCGGCGACGGGGCTGAGTTGGGGGAGTTTTACAAAGGGCCTTGAGCGATGGACCCGTGCGAGGTGTCGGGTTCTAATTTCAACGCCCCTCCCCACCCTTTTAATAATGTTAAATATTTTGGGAACCCACATATTTGTTGCTTCTGTGTCCGTAACTGGGGTGGAGGGGAGAGTCTTTCCCCACAGACACACACACACACACACAGCTGCAAGGGGTCGGGCGGGGAGTTTGTGGCCTTGCATCCTGGACAGGTTATTGCTTCTGTCGCTGGAGGCAAGGAAGAAGAAAGCACACCCAGACCGCTGCTGGGATCAGTTGACTATGACGCCTGCTTCTCTTGACCCGTCAAGGCTCTGCGTTGGCAACGAGATGGTGGGAAGAGGGCGTTATTTGGGGGAGAGACTGCAAACAGACCAGCCTATGTCTGGACAGGAGGTGAAGAGGGGTTTCTGCGAGTGAGGGGCTGACCCAGCACTCAAAGAAGCAAGAGAGCAGGTGTGGGTAGCTGGGGGGCTCCCCCCCCCCGAGCGTGAGTGCCCTGGCGGCCCCACGTCACATGTTGACCATGTGTGTAACCCCTTCTGTATTGGGGTGCTCCCACCTCACATGCTATTAAAGCTCTTTAACAATCCGTTCAGTCGTGGAGTTTTGGTTGCGCACATCTTTGGAGAACACCTTCTGGTGGGGGATATGCTTTCCACCAAATTCTGCTGCGAGTCTGGTGCAGAGCGGCACAGAACCCAGCTCCTTCCCAAAAACCCCACTGCAGCATCCTCCAAAGGCTTTTAACCCTTAAAGGGGGGGAAAAGAGGTATGTCCGAAATGAGTGTAGGAGTCTGAGAAGCCAGAGGGGTTCCTGTGAGCAGAGCCTTGCCCCTGGGGGCTCTCCCTTTGGCGACTTTGCAGCGGCAGAATAAAAGTGTGTATATTTGCAGTGAACTTGTGCAGGCTTCAAACCTCGAGGCGCATCTGCTACGAAACACGACAGCAGCAGGATGTGGAGTTGGCTGCATAAATCGATTCCTTTTGTGCATCTGATTTACAGGTCTCTCTGGGTTGCAATCCTTGTTCAAAACGATTTTCAAATGGATCTCGAGTGGCAGAAGGAGGAGGCTGCACAGCAGGTTGCAATCCATGTAGACAGCTGTCCTCTCCAAAATCTAGATTTCTACATATTAAGAGAGATGACCTGTGCCTGTTTTTCAGCCATTTCCTGATAAGGAGGGGCAACTTCCTTTTGTGAGTGGAGAATGGTAGGATTATCGGATAGGCATTTATAGCGTTACGAGGTTCTGCACCGAGGCTGTGTAATGTTGGCTTGCACCACATCTCAAACCCTGCTGTGCTGTTGGCATCTGTCTTGTCTCGGGAGACAACGGAAGAGTGTGCCTTCAGGGTCAAAGTCAACCGTTGGGAGAGCTACACCGCTTGCTGTGGCTGTAAGGAATGATACGGGACTTGCACCACGGCGGTTAACAGTATCCCTAGTAAGCCCCACCTGTCCATTTAGAGATGAGACCCTGCTCTTCAATTACCTAAAGGTTTGGGAGGGAGCAGCTTAAAGGAGAGGGTGCAATTATACAAAAGAACCAGCTTTCTGAATCTGGCATGTGCTTCCATCTGATTCAGTATTCAACTACCTAGCAAAGATTGCAGGGAACAAAGAAGGTGATATTCCCTGCTGCAGAGACATAATAGGCCCTCCATGGAAGGTTCATACATAGCGGTGGGGAACTAGAACTCCCATCATCTGTGACCTCTGCCCATGCTGACTGGGGCTGATGGGATTTGGAGTCCCAGCGGAAGCTGGAGGGCTACTCTTCACCGCTGCTATTACACGCTGCGGCTAACGGTTTGACAGTTCTATACTAATCCCTGTAATTTGTCAAAGTCTTTCTTAAGGCAGGCCACCCCCAGAGCATAGGATAGTGCTTTGGCAAACTTCCATTTTCATTTGAGAAGTCGCTGCTTGCAAATCTGGGACAAAAAACACACACCCAGTCAGAATCATATAGACTTGGAAAGGATCCCAAGGGCCACCTAGTCCAACCACCTGCAATGCAGGAATCTTTTTGCCCTGCGTGGGGCTCAAACCCACAGCCTTGAGATTAAGGGTCTCATGTTCTACTGGGTGGAGAAAAAGAAGAAGCCAGTCTTGGAGACCAGAAACTTTGTGCACCACTTTTATTAAGTAAACATAAGCAAGTTCACATCAACTTGCCCTGTGCCCAACTTAAGTTATGGCAGATGCCGGCCAATAGGCCCCCAGTCTCCCACAATCACTTAATCTACAGAACTAACATGCTGAAAGGGATTTTTTTTGGGGGGGGGGTAGAAATCAGCATTCAGTGCTGAATACTAGGTAGATGAAGACGTAACAGCCTGGGAGGGAAGCTGTATTTATTGCCTACCCACTTGAAGACCGGAGGAGAGGTGGCGGGACAGACAGCATTCTAACTTCTGGGGGAGGTGTCCCTTTGCAGCCACCCAGGCCAGAGCGTGGCTCCATCTTGGCCACAGGCAACAGCATTTGGTCAAGGGCTTTGAGCGTGGCATTCTCCCAGCAGGCAAAGCAGCAGCCGGTGAAGGCCGGGGCAGAGCCTGGCGTAGCCGTTGCGGGTCAAGTGGAGGTAGTCGTACATGTCGTGGTGGCTTATGGTCCCGTCCGAATGCACAAAGCCCGGGTCGACGTTGAGGAAGGAGGCGTTGGGAAGCAGTGGAACCTTCGCCTCAAGTAGTTCGTTCACTCTGCTGTTCTTCTCCCGCAAGGGGTTGGGGTTCTTGCCCCGTGGCAGCAAGCCCTGCGTCGGAGAAGATGCGAGCCGATTAGAAAGCAGTGCAGACCTTACGCCAGGGTTTTCCCGAATTTGTGGTTGTTTTGAGACTACAATTCCCATCATCCCTGACCACCGGTCCTGCTAGCTGGGGATGATGTGAGTTGTAGTCCAACAGCAGCTACCTTTTAAACCTTCATCCCTCCCGCCAGAGCAGTCCCGCCCGACACCCTTGGCACTCACCAACACCACCACGCGGGCCTGCGGTTGCTGCTGATGGATGACCCGCACAATGGCTTCTATGGCACCAGCCACCTGCTCGGCAGTGTGCCCGTGGTTATTGGTGCCCACCCAGACGACCACGATCTATGGGTAAAGAAGGAAGGGGGGGGGAGAATCAGTTTCTCTTGGGGAAAGGAGAGGTTGCTGGTCCTGGGCTAATGGAGGCCACCCACATCGTTAGAACAATCATTTTCTCTTGTAGCTGAAGATTCCTCCCTGCAGGGGTGGAATGTTGCTGTACTACAACTCCCATCAACCACAGGTTCCCCATCCTGCTTTTAAAGCCACAATTGGGCTCTCTTTTTTCAGCAAAGGGGGGGAGGGGAAGGAGTCTCTCCCCTAAACAGTGTTGGCAGCGACAAACGGTATGGGGATGGGGTGAATGGGGCAAGCTGTGAATGGGGTGGGTTTTGGGGGGGGGCAAGGTGCAAAGGGAATGGGGTTAGCATTGGGGTGGGGTGGGTGAGCAAGGACGGAAGCCCCTAGCTGATGTTTTAAAAGCTTGTTTCAAATCCTTGGGCCTAGAAGCTATAGTATATGCTTTACGAGGTGTAGATAATCTCAGCAAATCGGGAGAAGTAGTCTGAACAGTATTTCCAGTGCTTTCTTCTTCCTCCCAAGGGCTCATTAACTAGTGAAAGCAGAATTAAGCAAAACAAAGACACATAGGCATATGATGCATCCGTCACAGAAACTGAGTTAAATGTTTTTTGCATAGAGATTGTGCAAAAAGGGCTACTGTCGATTCATCTCTATCTCCTTTTAGTCCTCCCTTGTGAGTTTTTGGATACTTCCTTGTCCTTTCGAAAAAAATGCCAAAGTACACACACACACACACACACTCTCTCTCTCTCTTTTCTAGAGGCAGAATAAATTATGCAGAAAATATGAATCTATGATTTCCTGCTGGTTTTCTTGGTGAAGAATAGAAACAAACCTAACTCTCCTTAAAGATCAGCAATTACTTCCTCATCCTGCTCTGTGTTCCTGTACCACCACTACCCATTCTCCTCGGATGCTTCCCGTAAGGAGACATCTCTTGGGAAAAGCTTTAGGATCATGGGCAGAGTGCTCAATCCCTGGCATCTCCAGTTTTTAGAGGACCTTGCTGATCAGTGCCTCAGTTTGAGATCTTGGGAAATGGCAGTCAGTTCTGGGCTGGATGGACCAATGGTCGGAGTGGGCAGGCATAGCACTGTTTCATAAAGATTACCTTTGGACGGATGTGCTGCAACTCCCCATTCTGCAGGCGCCAGAGCACATGCTGGGTGGCATCTCCCCCAATGCCAAAGTTGAGAGCGTGTAGAGGGGAGAAAAGCTCTCTCCAGATCTTGGGGGGGGGGGGAAGAGGAGGAAACAAATCAGCTGTCAGACTATTAAAAGAGAATTCCACTTACCCATCTCGCCCCTTACAAGTTTCTTTCTGAGCCACCTTACCTCGAACTGGTGCAGCAGCTGCACCAAAGAATCTCCAATGAAGACAACCTCTGGTTCCTTGTCTTTGCTATCAGCAATAAAGCGATGGTGCTGTTTTATGGGGGAGAAAGAGGGCACATTTCAAGAGACAAAGCTGAAAAAGGAACGTTGGGTGGAGAGAGGACGCAACCTAGGCATGCAGACCCGTTTCAAAATGAGATGCAGGTGAGACTCACTTAAGCCTTAAAAATATCTGCTGTGTTAAGGCTGCTCACACGCCAATTCTTCAAATCACATTTGAAGTACATTCCTCCCCTCAAAGAATTCTGGGCAATGAAGTTTACCCCTCAAAGTGTTACAATTCCCAGCAACCCTTAAAAAACTAAAGTGCCCAGAATTATTTGAGGGGGCAAAATGTGCTTGGAATTTACCTTAAAGTTATAGTGTGTACACAGCTTTTGTGCATTGTTACTGCCAACTATTTCCCGTTCACTTACCACACAAAAAAACTGCCATATATTTACATGCCAAGACATAGAAATGGAAAAAAAAACTCCAGTTTATTGTCCACCCTGATGGGAAAGGGGTAATAATAATAATAATTTATTATTTATATCCCACCCATCTGGCTGGGTTTCCCCAGCCACTCTACAAGGAGGCTAAAAGGGGTACCTAACATTCATAAAGCACTTTCCACATCGTAATGTGTGAGGTTGTAGTCAGGCCAAAGGTGAGTAAAATTAGGCTTAGAAATGAAACATTCCCAGGGAGCAGAAATGTGCCCCATGCAAAGTCAACACTCCAGTATAGGCCTTCAATTGGTGGGTGGGTGGGTGGCATAAGAGTGGGTCCCACCCCCCTTTGCAACTTCAGGTGAGCCACACTGGTGATACCAGCACCATTTTCTTTTGTGATTATGAAGATTAAGTAGTTGGGGGTTTTCCCTCAAGGAAAGAAAGAAAGGTTGAAAATAATATTAAAAGCAGGCCCTGGCCCTAGCCTGCAAAAGCACCTCCAACAATAAAAAGTGTTAATATTTAAGGTGCTCTGTTGGTTTTGCTGCAATAGACTTGACATGGCCTACACTTCTGAAACATTGAAAATGGGTCCCATGTTGATTGTTAAATTAAAGCCCTACAACTGAGGAGGTAGTAGGTGGTTTTCTCGCTCTGCACCACAACAGCACCCTTTGCAGGGATGGGGCTCCATTCTGCATCCTTCTCAGGATTAGCACATTGGCAATTCTGGCCTAGCACACAAGAAATGAGCGCACAAGCAACTGTACACTGCCTGAGGACCACAATGCACTATCGCCTCCACTGCAAGTCATTTTGGGTTTCCCTTGTTATTTTCCACTTTGGGAGAAAAAGTGGGTCACAAATACTAAATGAAAACTGCAAAGGCAGGAACGACCACGGCCTTCTCCAGGAAGGGCACTGAGTGACCAAAAAGATCAGAGACAATGAAAACTAATAAGGCTACTCAAAGATCCCATTGGGGCAAGTGAGGGGCTGGAGTCTACTTCAGGTCTTTTGTCTGTTTCACAGGCGGTTCAATCATAAGGGTGTTCCCTCCCCTCTTCATCTTATGCTGCATTTGCTTTGTTTTTTAAAATGCTGCACGTGAACCTGCTTCTTTTTTTGCGGGAGGGTGCATGCGTTTCAACCTAAAAATACAAATCTTTTGCAAGGCTTTCGAAGCCTGATAACTGTGACTGCCACCATTTGGAGACGTGCAAACGAAAACCCTGGAAAATGCAACTGCACCCTCCCAAGGTGGAAAACTCTTCTCTCCCCCTCCTCCTTGCTTTGTTCTCTACAGCCCGCCATCCTCCCAAAGGGCCGCTGGGCTTCTCACCAGGGACATCCATCGCCCATCCCCTTGCACATCAGTGACTGGGGTCGGGGTGCTGGCTGGGTTCTTGTCGCCGTCACTCATGGTCCCTTATGGCTCCTGGGAAGGCAAGAGCAAGAATGAGACTTCACAAAATGAAAGCCCCCCCCCACCTCTGTCCCCGCCCCACCTGCCCTGCACAGGGGACTGCACTACCTAGCCAAGGAAAGGAGGGGGCTGTGCATAGAGCACCCAGTCCAGGAAGGCTAATGGCACGCGTGCAAACCTTTCCCTCTGACCCTCCCGTCGGCGTGGGTGGTTTAGTCCTTTCTCATCGGCTTCACTATGAATCGACAGTCCCATTTCTCAAAAAAAAGGGAGGATTGGTCCTATGCCATTGGTCTTCCTTGTTCGGGATCCTCCCGCTTCAAAGCGGACAGTACAAGACAGCGCGATACTAAAATTATATTTTGTGGGAGTGGTGGTGAGGGAAATACCTAGGAAGCAGCGCATAAGACTAATTTTCCTGCAGGCTCCCCTTTTGATACAATAGCTCTGTCCACTGCTCCCCCCTCTGTGTAGCGCATAGTGGTACAATCCTCAAGATCCAAAGATGCCCCCTCAAGGCGAGTGGGAAATACCAATAAGCATAATGGGGGGAGCGGTTTGCCCACAGAACTTTCCCCGAGGTTATGTAATGACTCAAGGCTCCTGCTTGCCTTTTAAAACACTCTTACTGACCAGCGGGAGTTAGGTTTCCTCAGGCAAAGGGAAAAGCGAGTTTGCCCGATTTCCTCCCCCTCTCGTGCGCAGTGGTTCGCTCTGACCTTATCCGCTCTACGCTTTATACAGGCAGCACCATTTCAAGCGGAGGGGGAGAATACTCACAGGGTTGTTCGGAAAGAAGCCAGTTGGTCCAACCCTTCAGCGGCGGGAGGAGCCCCTTTAGCCGCCGACTGACTTGATGGTCAAGCCGCCTCAGCTCCGCTCTTGCAAGCGGTTGCTTGTGCGGCCTCGGCGGAACCATCTGAACCCGTAATTTAAGGGGAGGAGGATGCATTCCTTCGCCACTCCCCCATCTCTTGAAGGAAATGGTACCGCTGTTCCATTCATCTTCCGGCTGTTCCTGGTATCCTACCTTCCTCGACCGGGCTGTGCTGTGCATCTCGCCTCGGCTACTGCTTCCTCGGTGCCGCGTTTTGCATGCATAGCCAATGGGCGTCAGCAGTTGGTGCAGGCAGGATTTATAGAATCAGAGTTGGAAGGGTCCCTGAGGATCATCTAGTCCAGGATCAAACCTGCAAGCTTGGCAGTATCAGCATCATGCTCTAACCCAGTAGTTTTGAACCAGTGTGCCGTGGTACCCTGAGGTGCCTTGGATAATGGTCAGGGGTGCCGCGGCCAACACTGGCCTCCATCCCTCTTTCCATCTCTCCCTCCTCTGATGCCTTCTCGTGTCTCTGCCTCCCAAAGGCTTGCACATCTGTTTGTTGCAGCAGCCCTGACTACAAGCTCCCCAGGGCGAATGGTGCCTCCGGGGCTGGCCAGAGGGTGCTTCCCATGCCCTTGTGGGGCAGTGGGAGGAGGCACCTCTCTGGGGTGGACAGTGGAGGGGAGACTCCCAAGGAGAGAGGAGAGGAGGCTAAGAGAACACTCCACAGGGGTGTTCGAAAAGGGGTGAGGGGCTGCCAGTTCTGCAGGCAAGGGGTGACATAAAGGGGCTCCTGAGCCCCACAGGGGTGTTGCAGAATGAATGTAGTTGGTCAAGAGAGCCTTGGACTCAAAAAGGTTGAAAACCTCTTGTTTAACCAACTGAACTATCTGAAACTCAATATCAGAACCAACAACATTTGTGCTCATTATTGGTTTTTTTGTGTGGTAGTAGTTGGAAGCAATATTTGTATAATGTTTTCCTATTTGATAGTGTACATTTTTAGATTTCTGCCTTTCCTTACATTTATATAATGCTCACCACACCCTGCCTGAGAATAAGCCTACTGCCTGTTTCCCACAATGCCTTTGCTCCTGCATGTCACATATTGAAATAAAGGCATTGCAGCCCTGCCAGGTGAAAAGAACATTTGTAAAAAAAAAATTGTGTGTGGGGGGGGGGTGAATGGGAGAGAGCAAGCTAAAAAAAAGACAGGGGATATTTGGCTCTCCATATTTTGTTGGACTGTAACTCTCCAAGTCATAGTAGCTGGGACTGGCTGGAGTTGGGAGTCCAACATTTGAAGAGCCAGAGGTTCTGCATTGCTGGTTTAATGCATTCCCACAACCAATTGGAAGCCCAGTGTATTCCTGTAACCATTCAGAAGTTAGCACAGGTCATTCTTTTTAGAATCACAGGATGTCGGTGGTGGAAAATAATAACTTGGCATTTGTACAGCAGACTGTTAATAATTTGTTAAATACTTTGACACAGTCATCCCTGCAACAACCTTGTAAGGTCGATCAGTATTATCACCTTATTGCAGAATGAGGTCCTGAGGCTGAAAAAATACTCCAAGCCCTCACAGTGTGTGACACATTAATCTGAATGCAGCCAATTGGCCACATATGATAGGCCACCAAGTTGATGAACCTCCTGTTTTCGCTGCAAGCACCTGCATGGCCATAATATACAGCTGATAAAGCACTGCATTTAGCTCCATGATTCACAAAGTTGTGCTAGCCTGAAATAGTGGCCATGCTGATGCAAGTTTTAAACCAAGGACTTCCCAGCTCTTGTATATCGAGGCCTAGTCCACTCCATGGTGGTACAGCCAGTCCTGGAATGGCACTTGAATATTCACATTCACGTGTGAAGAAACATTGTGCGTTATTACAGTAGTTCAAAAGCACGCTAGTGGTTTAGTCATGCTGGCCACGACCCGGAAAGCTCTGGACAAACACTGGCTCCCTTGGCCTAAAAGCGAGATGAGCGCTGCAACCCGTAACCTTTGACTGGACTTAACCATCCAGGGGTCCTTTACTTTTTTACCTATATCCAAATAGGAACTGACCAGTGGAAAGCTGTTGCATTCTCTCTCTCAGCCACACAGGGGACCCATTTTCCTGAGAATCTCCACAGAACAGCAATAGGAAGGAATAGTGCTGCAGATCAACCCTGAAGGCATGGTACTGCAGGCATGCCTGTACCACACACTAGGTGGATTGTCCTACACCCTTCTGAGGGGTCTAGAGAACAATAGCAGATAATTCTCAGCCTCTTCTCATAACTATAGTTTGCAAGGTTCAAGCTTCAAGAGGTAAAACACTGACATTGTAGAGAAGGCATGTCCTGAGGAAATTAGTGTTGCTGTTGTCCCTGTATCTGAAATTCAAAGGTCTCTAAGCTATTTCTGCTTAACTGGCATTAATAATCGAGGCTTGTATTTTAATTGTTTGTTGCTCTGTACAATATGAATGCATTGGAAGGCCTGGATACCCATCTTTCTAATAAACAAATAAATGGGATGGTTTGAGTGACTTGTTTCTGGAATTATTGCTTATGGCAAACTGTGATGTGGGCTCTGTTGGTTTGGAGAGCTGATAATGAAAGACTGTTCTAGAAGTGTGAACAAACAGAACATGGCCCCACCACCTCTTGCTAATACATCCATCCTTCTCCCCTTTCCGGCAGAAAGGCAGAGCAACAGAACAGTCCAGTTTGGGGTGAGGGAGATCATAGTATGATCTACTGCTGCAGAACAAACCTCATTTTAACATCTGCTTGATATTTGCTGCAGAGGCTCTCTGTGACTGTATATGTACTGGTATATGGGAATATGTATATGGGAATCTGGTACACATCACAGAATTTTGAGAACTTTTTTTATTTAAAAAATACTTATAGTTCTTTTTGTGGATATAAGTTTGAAAATATATAGAAGTGTTTGTAAAAGAATTCAGCATGCAAAGGAGAAATTATCTGTGACACATGGTTTTCTCATCTTACCTTGTGGTTTTCACTCATGGTGTTCTTGCATACCCTCAAAAACCAACATGTTCCGTAAGCTTACAAATACAACCCTATTAATATATTCTGGGTGCAGAGTTTCAGTATAGCTCAAATTTAGAAAACTTGAATCCTTCTTGAAATAGCACTAGATAAAGCAAAGTGAAAAATCTTTCAAACTTCAGCCTGGGGATAAAAACCAAAACAACTGCTGCTGTGTCTCAACATTTTATTGGCAGAGGTCGTGTAGGGAACGTAACACATGTCTTGTTCATTAATCATTTCAGTGTGATTTATTTTTAAATGGTAGAAATCCATTACGATAATCCCATTTCTTCAAGAAGGAACATTAACTGCTTACACTATTTGTTAGAAAGCTACTCCAACATGCTATTTTAAAATCTAACATTTTCTCAAAACCCTTTCAAAAACTCTGGCACTGAACTAGTTAAAAAGGAATTGAATGTGTTAAGCGATGCTGACTTTGTCTTGCCACAATAAAGTGGTTGCAATAACTCAGCTGGGGATCTGAAGGAAATAAATGCAGAAGCTGTGCCCCTGACCATGCCCTGTTAAAAGATCGGGAGAGATCTTCTTTTCAGAAAGTATTATATATGCAGGCACCCTCCCACTGTCAGAAGCCTAGGTGGGGAGGGAGATGGAGCCCATCTGGCCAATGCTTAGGGAAACAGAGGGGGAGGTGTTGGCCTGGTGGAGGTGGCTCGGCTGTTGTTGGCTTGGTGAGGCTTGCTGAACAGACTGGCTGCATGCTTGCTTAGATGCGAGGAAGTCAGGCGATGCTTCTGTAGAACCTACACAGAACAGAGAAACCCTGTTAGATCTCTAACACTGCAGCTCAGTGGCTTCTTCCCCTGTTCCTACCTATACAACAATCACACTGATCTTGTGACAGCCATTCAGACAGGCCTCCCGCAGGGTGTCAGCCTGCTATTTGTAAATACCATGTAGCTGACCTGGGTTTGTTCCAGGTCAGCTAGAAGGTAACATGATTGGAATTGCATTGCCTTCTGCCTGATCCAGTGTGAACCCAGGTCAGCTACAAGCAGTAAGTTGACACAGTGCAGGAGCCCTGTATGAATAGCTCTTAAGTGGCAACACCGTAATTGCCCCTTTTGAATTCTTTCTCTCAGACACTCTGGGTACTCTGCACATCATTATGACCATGATCCTTAAATACCATGATTCTCAAGCTGACTGCAATGCGAAAAATCCGGAATAAGTGATTTGAATATTTCTGTCTGTGTTCTGAGGAGCCCAGCTGTATGACCTCCTGTGTAACCTCTTGATACAAAGGTGATGGTGTTTAAACAAAGGAATTCCAGCAAAGCTATATGAGATGTCCAGAGCAGGTTTCTTATTTGCACTGCAACTTGGTACTTCTCAATTTAGGAAAAAAGCAATATGGGTGTAGGTATGTTTTGGTCACTGAAATCAGGTTTCCTGATAAAGGAGAAACCTGCTGAAGCTAGTTTGTGTGCATTCTTAACAATTTCTCTGCAAGGACTGTTCTTGCTAAAGGTAGGAATGTTCCTATACATCATCAGTTCAAATCTTTTTTAAGAACCCAGCAAAAGAGAAGTAAAGATTCCCTCATTCCAGATTCCATGTCTGTCTGTACATGTGCTTAACATTTTGTGCAAATTCCTATGAAAGCAAACAAATTGCTACAGGTAGTAGTGCTGCATCATGGAAGGGCATTTCCAAAATTTAAAATACTTCAGTTTTGTATAGTGAGTTTTTCTAAAAGCTCAAATGCACATATGTGCATACATTCTTTCAATAACCCTTACAACAGCCCTGAAAGGTTTACCAATATTACTATCATCATAACTGTTATCCTCCAGCAAAAAATTATCTAATGGTTTTTTTTTAAAAAAAAAAGTCTAGTGGCTATCACAACATTCTGCAGCCAATTCCATGTTGATTGTGTAGTGTGAATTATTTTTGTTATTAGTCCTGATCCTACTGCCAATCACTTTCATTAAGTTCTAGTGTGTTGTGTGTGAGAAAAATAAAATCTCTATATTCCTTTTCTATATATAGCCCACAGTTAGATTTTGGGTACGGGGTGCTTTCTGCACATGTCATTGCTCTTTTGGAGACACTGTTTGATAACATATATTAGTCATTCTGGCATCGATTACAGCTGCATTGTCTATAGTTTACCTTCTGGATCCTTGATCCCTGGCGCATTGTGGCTTCTGCCATGTTCTTCTCCTTCCTGTCCCTTGCTTGAATGCTTTCCTTCTTGGCTCTGCTGCTGATGGCATTGTTGTGATTTCTGCCCTGGGGGGGAAACTGGCTCTGGGAAACCTTCCTGAGCTATAATGTAGGGGGTAGGATTCAACAGTGACAGCCTGGGAAGCATGTGCAGTTCCATCCCAAATGGAGTGCATGGGATGCCAGTTTGTAGGGGCACTGAAGTGACAGACACATCCATTGGTGGGACACAGAAGGGCAGAATTTGAGGGCCACTGTGAGTGGAGCCAGACGGAGCAAGGAATTCAACATTTGTCTCTGAAATCCAACCACTGTCTACAGTTTGTGGCATGCAGATGGTATGTGGCATGGAGCCTGAGGCTGTGTGGTAGGCTGCCACATTTGGGGCAAAATGGTGGTGGCTGACACTGGAAGTCCCTCTGAGGCTGGGTTTGACAGCTTGGATGCTGGAAACCATTACAGAAGTAGCCACTTGGGGTGGCCGGGATGGAGCAATTGAGAATAGATGGACATTTTTGTACTGCTGGGGAAGAGCACTTCCATGGAGTAAAGGAAGGAAAAGAGGCCCTGGGGCCTGTTCTCCATGAGCACTAACTGACTCTGGGGACGGCTGGGTTCCTTTCAAAGCTATGTCCTTGGAAGCCTTTACAGGCTGAATGTCACATGGAGGCATGAAGTATGAGGGATGCTGCTGGAAGGGACTGGCCACCCCAGGGTTGTGAAATGTTGCTGAGGGGCGTGTGAAAGCTGATGAGGCCAACAGAGCAGGTGCAGAGCTGGTAGGGGGCAGAAGACTGGAAGTGGCCAAAATGGAACCTGGCTGGGGAGCATTTCTCAGCACCATCAGGGCTTCAGCGGCCTCTTTCTGCAGCTGTTGTTCAGAAAGGGGGGAGAAGATAAACCCCCTGGTGGGCCAGACCGAAACATGAGCAGAAGAGGTTGGCTGAAGAGAGAGGGGGAGAGACTATTAACCTCATGATTAACAAATAGACATGAACTAGATTAATGAACATCATGTACAGATCCTGCTTGTTCTTTTTGCAGAGTTTGGGAAACAGAATAAGAGCAGGGTAAATCTTGCATCCTTCTTTGCTTGTGGGAAAGAACAAAGAGACCTGCAACACCTTAAAATACTTAACCATTGTATTATAGTATAAGCTTTTGTGGGTTACAGTCCACTTCACCAGAAGCATGAAGTGTTACCCTGATGAGAAGGTGCTAGCTGAAGTCACCCATGCAGGTAACCAGCTCATACCTCTGGACTCCTTTTCCTCGCCAGAGTTAAGAAGAAAAAAGAAAAGGGGTAGCAGCAATAAGAATGACACACAACCGGCCTGTGCTGCAAGACAGCTGTAGGTCCTTAATTTTAATCTAGCCCCAGGTTGGCTTGTGCTATGGGCACTTGCAACAAGGAATATTTTAATAAAGGTTTCAGATTAGAATAGGGTGGAGATGCAACTCTGGCTGCTTTCCACGTATACAGAGTGAAATATAGACCAGTTATTAGTCATTTTATCAATTGCCTGTGCCAAATAACAATTCTTTGATTGAATGGATATCATTTAGCCTTGCCAATCATTGCTTGTGTTCTCCCCAGCAGTGCATTCTGCTTAGTCCAATTTAAAGGGCCGGAAAGGAATAGGAGTTGTTTCACTTTCCAAGGGATAATGTTTACTGTTTACAAAGCAGTTCCTCTTTTGCAGCCAGAGCTCTGGCATTTCATAACTTAACATTAGACCCACTTTTACCCTCTCCCACTAAACCACTTGACCAGCCCATGAAAGCCCTCTACCAATATAAGGCTCTGGCAAGTTGGGGCCTTCTTGTGGCAGAGAAGCAATCACCTACAAAATGGATCATGGGGCTTTTATAGGGGAAGCATCAGTTCTACTATTAATAAAGAGGTTGCCCATTCCAAGACCCTGAACTACTCTTCATTTCTCTGAGACAAGCTAACACACCTGTGAGCCACCAACTGGAGACATCAGGAAAGAATATTTATCATGTGTGTATTCACCCTCCCACAGAACAGGGCAGACTAAATAATTCCAATTGCCAGCTTTGCTACCACCTGCAACATCACTGAAATGTGTGTTCCCATCTTTCAGGAAGGAGGGAGAAGGTAATTCCAGCTCATGTACAATTTTTGTGCAAGACACAAGGACCAAAATACCTGACCTCCCAAAGGTGCAGCCTTTGGACGTCTGCTGAAATCCATGTTGCCACTCAGGGGATTCAGGGCCATGCGGCTGGAAGAGGGTGGATGGGAGGGGGAAGAGAAAGACAGAGAGCACATTCAATCCTGTTTATAAAGTTCCTTACTGGCAGCTTGTCTCCCACTCGCCTTCTGTCCTTGCTAAACCACAAACTGTTGAGGGGGAAGAGGGGCTTCTGCATCTGTCATTCTCCCAAGTTCACTTTACATTTCCACCCACAACTTGCTGTTTGCAGTAAATGTTTGTTAGTATAGACAGCTGTTGCTGTACCAGTGCCAAAGAATAAAAGATAAATAATAGATTAGGTAGTGTCTTCCACTGGAGCAATTTCTGTTTATTCATTATAGAGGACCTGAAGATACATGGAACAGTTAAAATTGTTCTTTAAATAATTTGTGTGCAAATACATTATTCTAGCAGTAAAGGCATATACCACCCTTTGGTTCCACTCATAAAAAGACAATTATTCTAGCACTGTCTTTGCTATGTCTACTTCATATCTGTGACTTTGTGCTTCCACTAGATTCTTCTGGATCAGGGATAGGAATGTTTTTCAGCCTGAGGGCCACTTTCCCTTGTGAGTAACCATCTGGGGGCCGCATGTATGCCCAAAAGTGGGTGGAGCAACAGATGTGATGCTTACTTTGTAGTAGGCCAAGCAAAAGTCAGAGGTTTCCCCTCTCTACCCTCTATCCAGGAAAGGAAAGAACATCACCACACTTCAATAACATATTCCAACCAGGCAAAAAATCTTGGGTGCAGAACAGGGCTAATGAGGTGTGTTGCCTGGGGAGAGTTCTGAGGGCCACTTTCAGTCCCTGAGTCTGAAGTTCCCCACTCCTGCTCTAGATTAAGACTTCTGTGTAACTGGAAAGTTTGAACATTTCCTTTAGCAACAGAAGTTGGCCAAAAGGGTCACCAGCTTATCTGCTATGTAGCTCATAAATTTCTATAGCAAACTCTACCTTTTATACTTCCCTTTGACTTCACTGTAATTACTTTAGTAACTTTACCTTCTACTTACAATATAATTTACATAGAGAAGTAGATCACTTAATAAATAACCCATCTTAAATCATGGGCATTGTGTCTAGCAGAGACTTATTCCTCAACAGCCCTGACATTAGCTGGATTAGCCCTTTCTTGGGATTAGTGAGCTAATATACACCCTGATACTGTACTGTAAACACTGTGGCAGAAGTCACATTAATTGACATTAATTGAACATTTATGCTAAGTGCACTTAGGATCGTAGCCAAAAGGCATGCTCATTCCCACATGCGGGAGGCACTACCTGATGGCTAAATCAACCAAGTGATTAATACCCAGAGGTACTATTACCAACTGTTTGCTCTCTGTCTTGTCCTGGCTTCTTGTTTTTGAATCCTCAGCAGAGCAGGGAGACAGAACATTACCGCAGCCAGACTTTCCTTAGGGTGTTTACACAACTGCCATGAGCATAAACATTTTGGACAAGAAAATATTTCACAGAGAGCAAATATTTCATCATATAAAGGTAAAGGGACCCCTGACCGTTAGGTCCATTCGCAGACGACTCTGGGGTTGCGGTGCTCATCAAAATGTGAGTGGACAGGTGGTAGAATTGCCAGCTCAAAAGTTCAAACTTACTCTGGAGCTATGTTACTTTTTACAGACCTCATCCAACATGTTATGCTTGAGAATGTGATATGACCAGGGCCACCTCTTTAAAGATCTAGCAACTCTAGTGAATGTCCACATTCTTTTTACGATATAACTCTGCAAGTACTTCTTCTTATCATTGTGATAGGATTCCCTTATTTTCACCAGAAATGTGTTCTCATATGCAAAATAAGCAGTCATTAAATTTATTTTGCATATGGAAATATTCATACTGACCTATTCTAGTTTTTACAATTATAATGACCAAAGATTTCAGTCACCTACAGTTAGTCTTCCTGGCTGATCCCTAGATTAGCTGTTATAGAGACATACCATATTCCTATTTTTAAATTTTCAGTCACAGACTATTACTTAGCTTTAAATATTCCCGATGCTGGAACGCTATACACAAAATACCTGGGCAGATCGGCAGGTGAAGGTAAGCACCAGGACGTGCCAGGGGTCTGGTGAAACATCTGTCCTGGAGCTGTCATATAACTATCTGGCATGTATAACGCTTCATTACCATCACAACCTGCAGGGGATGGAAAACAAGCTCCGTGGTCAGACCCTGAATACAGAGGCCAACATGGTGTTTACAATATAAGAAACCAGAACTAGGGCCAGCCTTTCTGAAGCAGCACCTTGTTCCTCAGGGCTGTTTTAAAGAACACCAGGACGCTGGAAAGGTTACATTAAGTTCTTATATAATTGCTGCTATTATAGTATAAGTGCAATATATCTTTTGTAGCATATGCTATGATCATTTAGGTTTTGTTAATTACATGCAACTAAAATATTAGCCATCAAATCACAGGGTGAGGGTCTGTTGGCTCAGAGTGGGGCCTTCTTTGTATGAGAGACAGAGGGGGAGTAAGTGGGTTTCTATATGTGAAACAGGGAGTAGGAACTCTTTCTAAGACAGTTAGTTGTCTAAAACGTTTGACTGTCTTGTGTTTGTTTTTTACCACGGTATTTGGTTTTTGTAGTTTTGCTTTTTCCCCCTTGTGACAGAATAGTTGTCGGGGGTTTTTTGTAATTTTTGTATGCTGCTGTTTTTACTTTGTTTAATTTTATTAGTTGTTTCCTGCTCTGTGACTGAAAATGTTCAATGAAGAGCAGACTACTAAATGCAACAAAATAAATAAATAGATTACACCAGATTTTTTACTAGAGAAATTGGTCACCCACCTACCATACCTTGAAACTGAAAAGAATGTTCCTGAGGCAAGAATGGGCAGAAGGGTGCGGGGGGCATAGGAAGCGGAGGTGGGAACCAAGCAGTATGAGGTGGTTGATGTCCTCTAAGGGCCCACGGCAGCTCTGTCACTTTAGAACAGTGAGGGAGAGGCAACCAAGAACATTCCTAGAGAACAATGCACAATGCAAATGCAATACAAATACAGCTTATAAATATTGCAAACATCATATAAATTATTTCATCAAATAAAAGAAGCAATTTTTAAAAAGTTTCTGCTCAAATCATTAATTGACATGAAATATATTAATTATCTTTGGGAAATCCTGATAGCATCATATAGGACATTCTCTGTGAGGTTATAGCCAGAGAATCAGTCAAGTCTCCTAGATCTTAAAGGAGTGAAGGAAACAAAGGGAGGCATCACAGGCTACACCTAGATTCCAGAGCAGTTTTGCCAGGGAGGACACCTTTCCACTCTCTGGCACAGCCCACGCCTGCCAAGCCTACTGTTGCAGGGAGTTCCACAGGCTCAGGTTGGATATATAAGGGGAAGCAGCCCTTACCAAAAAAAAACACCCCTAAGTGCTAATAGTGACTCCAGTGTTATGCTGGCAAACGTATATGTGGCTGGCTACTTTATGTTTAATTTGATAATATCAGGACATCTACATTTCAAGGCTTCCAGCTTTATTTCATTTCTCATTTCCTGGCCATTTTGCTAACAACACAATGACAACAAAGCTGAGTTTAGCTTTGGAAAAGCCATATTGTTGCCAGTATAAAGAGAAGACCGGAAATCTCTTTCTGCAAGTGCCAACCACAATCTACTGTTAAAATGACCCCATCAAACAAGAAGACAAGATACCGTAAGTGATCTACAGTAGTCCCTTTTCCTCACCTTCCTGGCTGCTCTCCGCCTTTGTCGTCGTAGGAGCCCTGGAACCCCTCTGAGTCCATCCTCTGAATCTTTCAAGGGTTCTTCATTCTCTTTCCTGTCTGTACAACAAAAGAGAAGAAGCTTGTGGGTCACTAGCTGTGAACTGGAATGTTGCCTGAATTTTGAAAAAGTCATGTAATGGTAGTTCATTTGGTGTCTGTCATGCTGCACAGCAAAGGAAAGCAGGGCTATTTCATTGACTTTGCTGCAGGCCCGTGCAGAGCTTGTCTGAGACCCAGGGCCTGAGGCTTTTTCTTGGCATGACAGCATAGGTCCAGCAGGCACAACAGGGATTCCTGGCTATCTTAGCCTTCCAAGGTCTGCGGCAAGCGTACCCGGCAGCCCCCCTTCTATACAGGCCTGCTCCGATGAGAGACTAACACCTTCAACCCTCCCTGAGCTGTCCCCTAGCAGTACTATTCCATCAGATTATCTGAAGTTGGTTGTTTAAGAACTGAAACTTTAAGAACTGATGCCTGAGCTTGCTTCCCGCCTCCCTTCCCGCCTTGTTTGCCACAACATTTAGATTGTAAGCTTGAGGGCAAGGACTGTCTTAAAAAATTGTTAGTTCCAGGAGACTTTTTCAGTGAAAAATAATGGAGTAAAAAATACTTAAAAGAAGTGTGCATGAACACGAAAGCTCATACCAAGAACAAACACAGTTGGTCTCTAAGGTGCTACTGAAAAGAATTTTCTATTTTGTTTTAAAATAAATAAGTGTATTTATTACTTAAAGTCTGGCAAGCAGCCAATTTACCTCCTATGATATGGTATTTGTTTATTTAAGACATTTTTACTCAGTCTTCAGCCAAAAAAGATTCCTAGAGCGGCTTACAAATGTCAGTAGTGCAACAGTCCCTGCCCACAGTCTTACAACCTAAAAGACACAACAAACAAAAGAAAAAAGGAAACGGGGAAGGAGAATTAAAAAAGCAAACACAGACACAGAATGCTTCTAAATACCAGCCTGAATGGATTTTTTTCAAGGAGAGAAAGAGCCAAAGGTTGCTGGATTTGCAGCAGTCCCTGAGTCCCTGATCCTAAGGACAAAACTACATACACATTTTAACAAACACCCCACAAACCGGGTTTTTTTGGGGGGGGGTGAAATGCAGTTTCAGGAGGATAATTTTGGAGCATGAAAAACTGGGGGGAGAATACACTTAACTCTCTTCACACTCATTAGTTTTTGTGTGTACTCCTAATCAGCTTTTCCCTCTAAGTTCAAAGCATCTGTTTGCAAGGGCTCATGGAGCTGATTTTGCAAAAATCATTCTTTGCCAGCACAAATCCCCATTTATTTCATTGCAGCCATTCATATCGGACATATATTTTCTGCTCCCCTATGTTTGGCAGCCTGTGTTATTATTGTTATATATTTATGCCCCACCTTTTTCTCTGATGGGGTTCTTTTGTTTTAGAACTCAGAGGCGATTGAGAAAGTCAGTTGCTCCCAATATATAATTAATGCTAAATGCTATAATCCTAAACACATTTAGGACTGGAAGCAAATTCAGATCAATGAGGAGTACGGTTCAGTCCTTTGCATTTTTTAAATTTTATATACCAGTAATTCAATGTACCATGTTTTCCTGTTCTCATAGCAGCTTACCTATGTCTCCCCTGCATGGTTTGATCCCTTTTGGTAGTTTGGCCGGGTGGAGAGAGCTTGATGTGGGGCTGTCCTGAAGCTGCAGCAAACCACTGGTCAGCTTCCTCAGCTCCATCTCCTGCTGCCTGCGCAAGGCCACCTGGGCAGCCATGACCCGGCGTCTCTGCCTGGGGGGAGCAACCATTAAATAAATAAAGAATTAAAGTGGTAGAGTGGGCAGAAACAAATCACACACAAGCAAAGAATTCTTGGCCTTTTCCCTACGATGTAAAACAACATGCTTTTTTCTCTTTGGAGCAGTTTGGCCCAGCACATGGCCCGGTGGCCCTTGAGGCTTTTTTTGCAGCCCTTGGCAACATTTGATGCCCTCCTACTCCCTGGAGAGGTTTTGGGAAGAAGGTGTGAGGGCTCTCTGGCAGGGTCCTAAGGTCCTACCGCCTCCTTCCCAAAGCCTAGTTAGTGCTTCCTCAGCTTCAGGAAAGAAGTGAGAGGGATCTAGAACCCTGCCAGAGCCTAGCACCTCCTTCCCAAAGCATGGTGTCTCGCTAGCCAGCTTTGGAAAGGCAGTGCAAAGGTTTGGGGTGGGGGCATCAAGTCTTGGCCTTGCCTCCTCCCGGGTGACAAGGCAGTGTGTAGACTGCAGGTTCCATGTTGAAGTACTCTTGCGGCTTACTTGGTATGAAAAGTTGGACTGCCCTGCTTTGGGGGTTCAGATGCATATTTAACCTACCTGGTTCCCTAGTCGTACCCCCCCCCCATATTGCCTTTTTCGTTTTCTTAGCCATCCATGCACATTTGCATACAACATACAGATTCTTCCTTTAGGATACCGAGCAGGGAGTTGCAAGGAGTGTACTTTAAAAAGAAAAACATTGTGCCGTACATCATTGGAAGTATTAATGGGCTTGCAGCGGAGCTAGCAAACCTCAAGCAAAGCACAAAGGGGAGAGGTAGTACTTGCAGCTTAATATGACAAAGGCCTTATTCATAAGGGAACAGTGCCACCTACTGAGACCAGCACTGTGCTACGTTCAACACAAATCCCCACAATGCCAGGGGCCAGCACCCACTTCCATCTTGCTTTCCCACCAGACGTACAGGATCAGGATACATTTTTCACACTGGCACCCCTGGAACTGGCAAGTGTTCTTGTGGCCTTTCAGTGGGACCCGGATGCCATGATTGCGGCAGCGGGCACAGGTTGGAGAGCGTACGATGGCGGGGAGCGCATAATCATCTTGGGTGCTGCTGTCATCTGTGGTGGAGTCTGAGGGGGAGCACTGCATGTTTGGTGCTGCTGCAGCCGCGTCAGGATCCTCGTTGTCTCCCATGGTGTGTGAACCTGAAAGGGAGGGGAGAAACATAATGTCTCCTCAAGGGAATGTGAGGCCATTTCCTCGATCCAAACAGAGCCGCCCATCCTAAATGTTGACTAAAACCAGCTTTGAAGGATTCCCGATGTGTGCCTTGACCACTTCAAATGCATACCCTCCCATCACAATCTTGCAATATGCCTGAAAATGCCTAAAAAATGGCATCTTTCCCATTTTAGATAGTTGCACACCGCTGCTGGTGGAGCAGGATTACCCAGACAGAGGGTAATAAATATGTGAGGTCAAAGGTGTGGCCTTTGGCGTTTTTGCTCCCAGTATGAAAATGGAAAATGGCCCTAAGGCGATTGGCTGATTTTATTTAATTTTTTATGACAAGCACATCCCAGGCCATACTTGGAAGTGAGCCCTGCCTTTTTCTAGGGGATTCACTTTCAAGTAAGTATATTTTGGATTGCAGCCACAGAGATGGAGATTAGAGTCGGGGAAAATGGCAACCCCTCTGGAATTTGATGCACAAAACAACTGCTTCATGCGAAGGCCTGCTCTGGTTACTGTCACCTGGACCCACCCAAATTACCAACATTTGCTTCTGGAGAATATGAAATACTCTTGGAGGAGATTATGCCGCTATAATCTTGACATGACCGAGAGGGACTCATGTCATGGAATTACTACAGAAACATGACATAATTTTAAAGGGCTGGGGTGTGTTTGAAGCCAGGTAGCTGTTGAGGAAGTTTTGGAAGGGCACTTCATGCACTGTGTCAAAATGAGGTGAAGCAGTTGGGTGAAAATCAGGACACTGCGGGTTTATGAGGGAACCATGTCACTAGATAGCAGAGTTAATTAACTTGAGTGTGACTACAGGCAATAGTGACACCATCTTGTTCTTGACAGGATGGCGGGATCTTTTGGGATGGTTGCTAGTAATGCCCTCACAATGAAGGTGTCAATACTATGGGAAAAAATTGTTGAGTGAGGAGAATGCAGATTTTATTTCCGGCGGCTAATTAAGGTTCTGAGGCAACATTTTTATAGCATTACCATGTCACTTTGAAACAGATATATATATTGGCTACGGGATACTTTTGTGGAGCGGCGTGACAAAAAAAAAGGAGAACTGAAGAGTATTTCAGAACGCTATTATAAAAGGCAAGCAAGCATTCATGCACATAAAACGGTTCGCGGAGCACTCGCTTTAATTCCGACGTCAACCAATCGCAGCATTCCTATCATTCGCTGCTTGGACGGCGAGCCAATGAAGAGTGGCCTTTTATTTCTCCTTTAGCCCCCGTGACCAGACAAAAATCATTCGTTCGCCCCCGCCCCTCGCCAGGTTGCTACTTTGAGTGCTTTCTGCTAAACTGTCGCTCTTCGCTCCCAACTGCAAAAAAAGATAGCCAATGAGCGACGAGAGCGTCTGGTGCTCGAGCGGTGTGGGGTGGTAGTTAGGAGAAAGTCCGCTTAAAGTATAGAGGGGAAAGAAGCTAGCAACAGTTGGGCTGAACCATTGTGGGGGAAATAGGGGGAGAAGGGAAGAATCACTGTGTTTCAAAAACAGTGCTGGTGAAAAAAGTTGGCAAAGGGATGCCTTAAAAAACAGAATAATATGCTCGGGGCAGATCAGTAGAAAATACAGTGCCCACAGAATGCTCTGGTTCTCTCCAAAATTTTGGGTGGTTTGCCCTGAACCAATGAGTAATGAAGAATATACTGTACATATATATATAAGATAGATAGAATGAGCAAGAGACCCAAGAAAGGGATCGAGCCCCTCAGCTAAACCTGGCTTGTCTTGACTTGGATGGAATTCCCCTCACCCCTAATTTGCGTGAAAGGCCATTACAACAAAAATGAAAAACCCAAGGCACTAATGATGGTTTTTAAAAGTGCATCAGCCACCCAAAGGACTCTTTTTTCCAGTGTGTTAGGAGTCTGAAACTATTCCCCATTCCCCGCTTCTTTACGTGACGTTTTTTGAAACAAAGTTACAATTTTTTATTTTTTGGCTTGTTTGTTAGCTTATTAAATTAAATGCAGCTTGAATCAGTAGCTGGGATTTGTGCACCTCTGTGCTGCAAAATAAAGGGCATCATCCCAAACTGAATTGTCACTGCATTTATGTTCCCTCTTCCCTTCAAAGAGGTCAGCGTGCTATGCATCTTTTTCTCTTCACCCATTTTACCCTCACAACAATCCTGTGAGGTAAATTACACTGAGATGGCCCAAGGTCACCCAGCGTGCTTCATGGCTGAGTGGGGATTTCAATGTACTCTGCTCTTGTTACTTATTTTATTGACTTATTTACATTCATCATGTCTATCAACCAAATATTTTTTTATCGTGATAGAGCTAAAACAAAAATTTAAAATACTGACCAGGATTTCTCCAACATTGTTCTAATCACATTTAGAACTTCTCTTCTTTTTTGCCTGTCAGTTAGCTACCAAAATAAACCATCCATTTATATTTATATACAAGACTGCTGTGAATATAATATGTGGCGGTCCGGACACTGTCTTGAGATTGATAGATATGAAAGAGGGACATGGAATAAAAATACAATTGTATTCTTTAGTACAAGCTTGTAAATAAATCCACACAAGTTACTTGCCTGCAATGTTATTAAAATAGCCCACTAAGAATTATAATTTCCTTGCTAGCTACAGAGGAGGCGAATCACAGAAATGCAGGCTGTTAATTCCGATTTCAAGCTATTCCACTTGAAAGGGCAATTGGAGCTGCAGAGAGACTTAGGGGCTAGTTGATTATATATTAGTCATACTGTTGTAGGGCAAATCTGCTGTCTCACTAGTACTCATGAGTTGGGTTGAAGAAAGAGTCCAAAAGTTTATTTACTGCAGTAAATAGGTTCAGCACGGTCACTTCCACAAAGGCTGAATGGGGGGGGGGTGTTATCCCCCTGGACCTTTTACCGTGGTACCTTGATTCTCAAACTTAATCCGTTCCAAAAGTCTGTTCCAAAACCAAAGCGTTCCAAAACCAAGGTGTGCTTTCTCATAGAAAGTAATGCAAAATGGATTAATCCATTCCAGACTTTTAAAAAACAACCCCTAAAACAGCAATTTAACATGAATTTTACTATTTAATGAGACCATTGCTCCATAAAATGAAAGCAATAAACAATGTACTGCAGTCAATCAATCAATCAATCAATCAGTAGCTGAACTGGGTTCCACACAGCCACAAAAACAAACAAAAACGCAAAATAAATAGCAAAAACAGACAGACCTCAGCGTAACACACAAAATGGAAGTGTGGCACTCAAATTGGAAGCGTGGCACTCAAAATGGAGCACGTTGGCTTTCGAAAAAAGTTCACAAACTGGAACACTTCCAAGTTTGCAGGGTTTGGGTTCCAAGTTGTTTGAGTACCAAGGTGTTTGAGAACCAAGGTACCACTGTATAGGTTTTAGAGATAAAATCCAATCAAAACACTGCAGACATTTGCAGAGGGTAGCTGGCAGAACACTCATTGGATACAATTTTCTAGATGTCCAGTCTGGAACTTGATGTGCGTCCAGCCCTTCTAGATGTCCAGTCTGGAACTTGATGTGCGTGAAGCCTACATAGATACAAGCCTACATACTAAAGAAAGGAGAATTGTAGTCTGAGATTTATGTTCACCTAGATAACAAGCCTACATAAGGGGAGTCATCCTTGGTAAGCTGGCACGGCCAGACTCCCATAATTTTACTCTTCAGAAGTTCACTCCCCAAATGCCATATCTTTGGTATTTATAGCAACTGGGCTATGTGTCTTTTATGAACAAAAGGAAACTATTATGAACCAAGGATTTTAACAGAACTCCATTATATCATTCAGTTGGGTCTTTTTATAGGTTTGTCACACAAAACATATTTTTTGGGAGCCCCCTACCATTGGCCAATACTACCTCAGTTAAGAATGAAGACAGGAATGGGAATGTCTGTGTAAGCTCACGGTTATTTTGATGGGGCCTGATTTCAACATACGTTTCTGATTTGCCTAATGTTGGGGTGGGAATTAATTTGTCTCACTGATGGTCTTCTTATCTTTGTGGATGCGTACGTCAGGGGTGGTCTGATCTGATCAGAGCATCAGTCCCCTCTGTCATCCATCAAAAGCAACACCAACAACTTGACAAGGATAAACATCTGGAAGAATTATCTACTACTGATAGAATATCACAACACGTAATAATAAGGGACGTAATAATAAGGGCTCATTTGCTTCCTCATCTTCCATTTGTCTCTTGCCGGCAACGCCCTTCTGATTTCTATATGTGACAAACAGACCAGTCCCTGAGAATAAATCAGTGAAGGGAAACCCTCAGCTCACAGGCCAAATTAGGCCCACCAGGGATCCTAATTTCAGAAATGAGGCCATTTCCCTCAAACCATGTCCACCTGCTCCACATCTGGCTTTGTATGTGACACCTGGTGTGGGTCAGATAAAGATGCATCTGCAAAGGGACAATTGGAATAAATAATAAGAGCCTGATTTTTCTTTGATTAGCAAGGGAGCTTGCAATAGCTGGGCTGAACCACTGTGAAAAATAGATGCAGAATGATAAATAGAAGGAAAGGGCAGAAATTACTGTGTTAAAAGTACTGTAGAGCAGGGAGAAAAATATGGGGAGAGGATTCGTTTAAAAGTGCAGTAAAGAATGAAGTATAAATGTTATTTTTGGCATGTTCCTGAATGGAGGAGTGTAGCCGTATATATTTATTTTGATTCCTCGGATTTCCCCCAAACCAGAAAACAGCACAAACAAGCAACATTAAAAATTGTGTGCTTTTGCACCCTTCCTGGGCAGGGGAATTAAAACAGGACAAAACAAGAAAACGAAAACAAGTTGCGCCTGCAGAAATCTGTTTATGTGCCCTACCAGTACATAACTGGTGTAACAGAATTAATAAATTAGAAGGTGGGGACAAAGATGAAAGGTAACACCTACTGGTATGAATTGTAAATTACTCCCCAGATACAAATTCAAATACATATGGGTCTTAACTAGTCTAATGCAATTTGAATGGTGGGGTGGGAAGTAGATTAACAGCTAAAAAATGCTTACATGTGGACAAGCCCTATGGAAACACCTTCTCACAGACCATCCTGCCTGCACCTTAAGGTCAATGGATGATGCCTGACTGGTGGTCCCTGCGCAGGATGAAGTGCATACCTCTGGGACCAATGGAAGGGCCTTTTTAGTGGTGGCTCCATTCTCTGGAATGTTCTCACTCAGGTGTGCCTAGCCACCTTATCATTTTGTTTTAGAAAGCAGGTGAAGGCACACCTATTCCAGCAGGTTTCTGGACAAGGGGAATTGTGACGGAAGTAATTTGAAAATAGTTTGATGCCGCTGCTTTTGTTTGCAAGTTCTTGTGTGGCTTATTATTATAATGTTGTCGTAAAGCACCCTGTGGCCTGTTGGCAACATTTATTTTTAAGCAAAAGGACAAATCAACATCGGTGTTGGCTACCCCTTGTCATTGTGCTTTTTGTATTGCATTGCCATTTGAAAAGCTTGTGGTGCAACTGAATCTCTCCCCGTCCTACCCCCACCTGGAGACTGAACCTGGGACCGTCTGCATGCAAAACAGATGCTGTACCACTGAGCTGCATTCCTTTCTCGTACATCTCTATCTTTGGAAATTGCCACCCTATTTTCCAGGAACTGCTGATGCTCATTCTGAGAAAGAGGCATAAGTGCAACATTGTTTTGGAGAACACAGGCAGAAGTCTTTCTTTGTGGAAGGATCAGTGAGTGCCAGCACTGAAAAAGCTTTCTGTGCAGAATTGGCAAAGATCAAGGGGTCAAAAACAGTGTTCCCATTTTGGGTGAATGGGTTCCACTTTCTTTCCTCCTCACAGCACCAAATGGTGAAATACTTTTTCTGTGGCCTTCTGTGCAAACAGGATAATTTCCTATGGACTTAAGCACTGACGCTGACGACCGGAAATGAAATGCCGTTGCTGTGGGCTGAGTCACCAAGTGCTGGGAGCCGAGCAGCTACAGGGCAGCACATCATGTGTCAAATTTAGAGCTTTTTGAAGGGATTGTGCAGTTTGCCCTGCTCAAACAGTGGGATCTTCCAGCCTCCAGCACCTCCACCTCACCCCTCCTTCTATAGTCAGCTGAGAACAAGCAGTCCTGCTGGCTGGTTAAGACAGGAAACGAAAAGGGAAACTGAAACCTTTCCTTAAGCAATTCTAATTTCAGTCAAAGCACCTAGTGAGGGGAATTCATGTGAGCCGCTACCATAAAAAGCCACTGGAGTTTGCCGTCAGAGCAGAAGTGTTGTGAACTGCTCCAAGCATTCATCCTTTCCGAGCCAGACCAGCCAGAAAATTAACTATGTGAGTACCACCTTTTTTCTCCACAGCCCTGCCTAGCTGTTAGCTTGAGAGAAACAGCCACAAGCCCTGGATTTCAGACTTTCAGGCTGAGGAAGGAATGACCTAGGCCAAATCAAGGTAGGGCTGGCAGGATACATCTTGCTGAGTGTGGTGAAGCAGCAAATGCTTTCCATTCGTGCCCCTTCTTGCTGGCTATGCAAGGGATTGAGCAAGTAGTCAAGTGATTCTGGCACCTGAAGCAGAAAATCCCACAAATGTCTGTTTTCCTCGCTGGCAGTGAAAACGCAGTAATAATAAAGAACAAACAATTTGCTGCCATTTCCTGATGCACAAAACAGCTGCCTGCCCCTCTACCTAACTATTCATTCACTCATCCTGCAGTGAATGAATAGTTACTTTCATAGTTCTTGAAGAAAAGCATTCAAAGATCCTATGGGCAGCCCTTCCCTTATCTAGCTAAGGGATGGGGAATCTCGGGTTCGGGTGCCAAATGTTACCCTGTAGGCCTTGGGACCACACCTCCTTTCCCCATGTTAGACCTCTCACCAGCCCTGCTCTGCGCTCTCCTCAAAGAGATTTTGCCTAACTGAAATAAGTCCTTTCATTTTTGATATTTTAAAATGGTAGGAGTCACTCACATTCACTGCTCTGGCCCGAAGCTTGCCCAAGAGGAAATGCCCTTGGGGGAAATGTTTCCCAACCTCGACCCAGCCTTTCCAGGGGAAATATCCTGAGTGCAGAAGCAGAGCTTGGAATTTCTTTTTGACTCTTTAGATTCCTCAGCCTCTTTCCTGGGCTGCTTTCTGAACTGCTCAGCCAAGCATCATGGAAGAGCCAGTGTGCCTGATTGAGAACAACCCCAATGAACAGCTGCGGGTCAACCAGGAAGCCCTGAAGATCTTGCAGAGCATTCAGCAGCCCGTGGTGGTGGTGGCCATTGTGGGACTGTACCGCACTGGCAAGTCCTACCTGATGAACAAGCTGGCAGAAAAGAAGAAAGGTGAGTCTGCAGAAGGAATAAGTGTTGGTGGGTAGAGACTTTGGGCTGGATGGGGCCAGCAAGGTACATTCAGATGTTACTTCATTTAGGTAACTGCTTTTTCAGATACTGGAGAATTCCACACTAAGAGGACCATATTCTGAGGTTACTGCTGATCCCCTCCTACCTGATTCCCTTATTCCTGTCTCATTTGATCCCTATAGGCTTCTCTCTGGGGGCCACGATACAAGCACAAACCATGGGCATCTGGATGTGGTGTCTTCCTCACCCCAAAAAGCCTGGCCACACCTTGGTGCTTTTGGACACAGAGGGGCTGGGCGATGTGGAGAAGGTAAGTTGGAGACACAGAGCAGCTATTGTATGGGGGAAGGGCCATAGCTTAGTGGTAGGGCAGCTGCCTTGCATTCAGAAGGTCCTAGGTTCAATCCCTGATATCTCCAGGTAGGGCTTGATGTTTGTGCCTCACACCTTCATTGTATACCTTTAGGTACCAGGCAAAAACATTCCTTTTCAACTAGGCTTTGGCTGATTAATATTCTACAGTCTTTTAAAAGTGTTGGGGGTATTGTTTTGTTCTCTTTAACTATTTACTTTTGTTTTTACCTTTTATCCTGAGATCTTGTGATAAAGGGTGGTATATAAATCTTAATTATTAACAACAACTATACGACAGGAGAACAGGCTAATCAGGAGCACTTGTAAAAGCTCTCAGGTGAGGAAGTTTGCTCATAGGAGTAATCCAAAGGTGAGGTAGTGTGTGCAGAAAGGGATCAACCAGACAGAGTTCTTTACTGTGTGTAGAGATGCAGCCTAGGTGCAGATCCAGTGTGTAACAGGATTCTGCACTAATTATTCATATTCCACCCTACAGAGCAATACTGCGAATGACTCCTGGATTTTTGCCTTGTCTATTCTGTTAAGCAGCACCTTTGTATACAACAGCATGGGCACCATTGACCAATATGCTCTGGAGAAACTGCAGTATCCTTTGTACAAATGGTGTCAGGAAGTTCACTGCCAGTTTTCCTCCTTTGCAGTCAGAATAGATGGTATAGATGCTTTCGGTAGCAATGTAGCTGTGTGTGCACACTGGGAAATGCCTCTTCGTACATACATTTATTTTCACGATACTGGATGGCACAATGTACGTAGGCCACAGTTAGTGGGGACACTGCACTGGTTTCCAGGAAGCACTAATGGACAAATTCAAAACAAGATGAACAAAACTGTGATGATAAATAAGACTGCAATATTTAAACAGTTAGTGGGTTATATTTCTTGGGGGGGGGGGAACTGCACTAAAAAGGACACCTCTCCAATCAGGCAGCAAAAAACTGTTAATTCTTTTTAATGCAAGTCCTTAAAAATCAATAGAGGGCAGCTGTTTTCTTAAAAGAGTCATTGCGTGGACATGCAGAGTCCCCCAAACCCCCAGACGACCCCTGAGCGGAATAATGACTCAAGACACATGCTATGGGATTAAAACTGGCCACAACTTTATTAACATTCAGATGTAGGGAGACCTTGGGTCAGGCATTGGGCATTTATCCATCCCAGCCCCCAGCCGGGGATCTGGGAGACTTCAGGGTTATCCAGAATGTCTGGGGATTGGGCTGGCTCTGGCGAACATACGTTCAAGCAGAGAGCCCCCCCCCCCCGCTTCGCCGCCGCTGGTGGGGGAGAGCATTGACAACCACGTGGCGCCAATGCCTCCCCCCAAGACCCCTTTAACGGGGGAACCCTGGTATTGCCGCCGCAAAGGGGGGGTGTGGGTCACCACCTCACGCACCCCCCCCCCCACATTTAGGAAGATTGACTAAAGGACTCCGCCCAAGGCCTGAAACTGCCAAAGTTGTGACGCCTTCTATTGTGCGGGCAGGGTGGTCCCTCCCCTTACCTGGCCAATCCCCCTGGCAACGCCCTCCCCAGGTGAGTATGGGCAGTTGACTGAGGTAGGCGGAGACCTCAGGTATCCAGCCTGGGGAGGATGAGACCAGCCTGAACTACCAGGAGCCGCCATGGGGCCCAGGGGGCTGCGCGCGACCATGCAAAAGTCGCCCCCCAATTGATGTGGGGAGCGGTCATTCTGCCGTATCTCACACAGAGAGGTAATGTTGCCTCTTCTAATACTGTGTCTGCTATGTCACATGCATACATCATCTGAAAATGAAGGAATTGTGCTTTTTGACTTAGAACTCCTGTTTTTATCTAGAAGCAAGATTTATTTAACTGGGTGACATTTCTAATAAGGGCCTTAGGAATAGTGAGGAGGGATAGAGGAGGAAAGGTGAGGGGTATTTGAGAAACTACTGCCCTGTGAAGTGGAAGAGGCATCGTAATTTCCTTAGTGTGATCCCAGGTATGTGACAGAGCTGACTAAGCGCATTAAGGTGAAGAGCACACCTGCAAAGGACTCCGAGGGTGAAGAGGAAGATTCGGGTGACTTTCTCAGATTCTTCCCGGCTTTCGTCTGGGCTGTGCGTGACTTTTCGTTACTGCTGAAGCTGAATGGGAAACCTATCACCGAAGACGAATATCTAGAGAATGCCCTGAAGAGGAAGAAAGGTACTGAGAGTTGGAGGGATCCTAGCCTGGATGAGTGCCGGATTTAGGACAGTGTGGGATGTTCCCCCTCACAGGGTGCAGAGCCAAGGGGGCACTAAATAATAGCAACAGCAACAATAATAACCTTATCTGTGATTCTCTCTCTCTTAGACAACCCAGAGAAGTTGGACCTTGCCAAAAAATGCATACGCCAGTATTTCCCCAGCCGCAAGTGCTTTGTCTTTGACCGCCCGGCCTCAAGGCGAGATTTAGAGGAATTGGAGGACCTACCTGAATCTAAACTGAATCCTGAGTTTCTGGAGCAGGTTCAGCATTTCTGCCGCTATATTCATGAGCAAGCTCAGGCAAAAGTCATCCAGGGAGGGCACACGGTGACAGGGACATGTGAGTAGGGACAAAGGGCGTGGGTTGAGTGGCTCATGGGGAATCCTGGGTGGAGAGGCTGGGGTTGCACCATGAACTTTAGTATACAGCAGAACGGTTTATGGACTGGAATACTTTTTTGTTTATAGACCAGAATACTTTTTTGTTGTTTTTTCTACAAGACTAAGGGCCTATCCACACTTCCACTTGCCCCAGACTTTTGCAGAATATGTGCTGGACCATTACCACTGATTTGAGAGCTTTTCCATATATCCTGAACTAAATAATAATAATAATAATAATAATGATGATGATGATGATGATAAATTTATACCCTGCCCATCAGGCTGTGTTTTCCCAGCCACTCTGGGCTGCTTACATTAGTTCATCATTTATCCAGTTTTACTCATATCATATTCAATCACATTAATATCTTATTAAATCATATTTCTCTCCCTTCCTACCCCTTGCAGCATTGGGGCACCTGGTGGTGACCTATGTGGACGCCATCTCCAGTGGGTCCATACCATGCATAGAGAACGCGGTGGTAGCCTTGGCGCAGATCGAGAACACAGCTGCTGTGCACGATGCCATTACATACTATGAAGCTGAGATGGAGAAACACTTGAAGCTGCCCACCGAGACTATTGAGGAGCTGCTGGAAGTGCATGCCCAATACGAGAAGGAGGCGATTAAAGTGTTCTTGGCACGAGCCTTCAAGGATGTCAATCATGAGTACCAGAAAGAACTTGGGGTACGAGGATTAACTCACCAGTGGGCATGAGATAAGGGGCTCTCCATATCTGATATGGGGAAAACTAGAAGGATTTTGTGTTGGATGGAAAGTTGGATCCTCAGAAATGGGAGGTTCCTTTCTATGGGGCAATGTATTCATTCCTGTCTTAGTTTAGAGACTGAGTAGCCAAGATGTCAAGGGATGAGATCCGGCTCCTTAGCAAGGTTGTGTTGGACATTGATTGGATGCCATTGGAGCTAGTTGAGTTGAGCTGAGATGTGTCCCCCCCCCCCCCGGAACACGGAACATCTGGCAGCCACTTGGTTTTGTTGGGATGAAAAAATGACCCTGTTGCCAAGGGAGGTGTTTAGAATGAGAAACTAACTGTGGGAGGACCAGTTTGAGGAGAGGACAGAGGGTAGTAGATAGGCCACCTTTTTCAGGCAAAATAGACTTGCAGCAGGTCCTGTTATTTGAGGCCTTATCCACACTTACCTTTTGCCCTGCTCTTTCTGAGCTTTAGAGCACGCATTGTGCCTGGAAAGAGCGGAGGAAAGGTAAATGTGAATAAGCCCTGGTTTTTTTTAGCCCTTCCATGCATCTCTTCTCCTTCTGGGTTGACAAATGGGTAGCCAGCTGGCACCCAGCAGATTGGACTTTCTGATCTGTATCTAAGAGTCACTTACTCTCATGGATTTCAAGAGCATTGCAGCCTTCCTCCTGGGTCTCCACGTGCAAGATGCAAGCTTCTTTCTACCTTCCGCTGCCCAGTGCTATTTATGATAAGTCTAAAAAGCAGAGTTAGGGGAATTCTGGGTGCTAACTTGCTTATTTGGTTGATGGTGCTGGGAGAGAAAGTAGAGCAACAGCAACTTTTGTTTTCTGCTCCTTGGTTGCAATTTTAAAACTTGTATTTGTGCTGTGGTTTGATTCCCTATGACTCCAGGGTCTATGGTATGCTGTAACTTTATGTTATATATTCCATATTTTATGTTTTTATGGGCTTATAGCCGCAATAAATTTGAATTTGAATAGAGCAACAGCCAACTTTTTGGAATAAAGTCCTTTTATTTCATACACTGAAACACACTTTGGAACCATGTTATCCATTTCTTCCCCTTTGCACTGGTCCACTGGAGCTAGTGCCTGCAACAAGAGGGAGCCCTGAAATCCCTGGAATAGGGAATATAGAACTGTTCTCCATTAGGAAGCACCATTTGCATCTCACCATATGCCCCCTTCTCTCTTCCCTTCCATTCTTCCCTCTTTCCTCCAGACCCAGCTGCATGCCAAGCTTCTAGAGTTCTGTTCTTGCAATGAGAAAGCATCATCAGATCGCTGCCAGGCTGTTCTTACACAGCTGTTCCAGGACGTGGAAGAGGCGATTGGCAAGGGGAGCTATTCTGTGGCTGGGGGCTACCAGCGGTTTCTGGATGACCAGAAGGAAAAGGTGGATCAGTATTACCTGGTGCCTGGGAAAGGACTCATGGTGAGTCAGACTTGCAGACACAGCAACAGGAGGGATAAGAGGACATGCAACACACCCATAAACCATGTTTAGATTCCCCCAGGAATAAATCCTCTCCTTATAACTATTGTACTGTTCCTTTGCTATAATAGGTTTCTCCAGAGTTGTCGCTCCATCCCAGTCAGCAGCTCTGTCAGCATCACTGTAAGAGCCACAGAGTGCTGATCTAGAATCTGGGAGACCAGGGTTCATATCCCCAGTGGCGGAGCTAGGCTCCGTGGCACCCGGGGCGGCAAAGGAAACGCCCCGGGGGCGGGGCGTCGTGATGTCACATTGTGCCGTCACGATGCCACGCCCCCGGGGCGTTTCCGGGAGTGCCGCCGCCGCTTCTGCAGCCCCCTTTTAAGCCAAAGAGCCCGCTTTTAAGCTCTGCGGCTCAAAAGGAGGCTGTGGAAGCGGCGGTCCGACGCTGCTGCTCCCGGGGCGACTGAGCTAGCGGCAGCGCGTGGGGGTGACAAGCGCTGGCCCCTCCCGCCACTCCCCACGCAACGCCGGTCACCCTGGGAGCAGCAGCGCTGCACGGACAGGGTGCTCCCTCGGCCGTGCGCTGTTGCTCCTGGGGTGACGGAGGGAGTGGCAGCGCTTGGGAATGGCGGGAGGGACTGCCGCTTGTCAACCCCATGCGCCGCCGCTTGCTCCATCGCCCCGGGAGCAACAGCGCACGGCCGAGGGAGCACCCCGCCCGTGCAGCGCTGCTGCTCCCAGGGTGACCGGCGTTGCGTGGGGAGTGGCGGGAGGGGCCGCCGCTTGTCACCCCCACCCGCCGCTTGTCACGCCTGCCACTCGGGGCGTACCACCCCCACCGCACCCCCCCTAGCGATGCCCCTGCATATCCCTACTTCAGCAACAAACCCGCTGGGTGATCCTAGCCCAGTCACTGCTTCTTTGCTATCTTGCCTCACAGCTTTGTTGCAAGCATAAAATAGGGAGGGTGAGAGCTCTATGGAGGAAAGGTGGGATATAAATGTAATCCCTGCCTCACTCCCCTGCCTTGCCTTCTCTCTGCTCAGCCCGATAACCACATTTCTCCCAGCGCAGCTCTGATCCTGAAGTGAGTCAGGGTGGGAGAGGATTGCTTAAAAGGACAGTACATAAAGCAGAGGAGGAAATGACTTTTTTCAGATAAATTACATTTTGCTTTAATTGATTAATGAATACTCTGCCTTTTCTTCAAGGAACACAAGGCAGTGTGAGTTGTGTTCTCCCTACCTTTCTCTTACAGCAACCCTGTGGGGCAGGCTAGGGAGAGAAAGAGAGAGAGACTCCAAGATCGCTTCATGGCTGTGTGGGGAACCTGGGTCTCCACAGTCTTAAACTACACTTGAAGTAATACACCGCACTGTATCTCAAAGACCCAGCCCGGCTCCAGATGTGATTAGGCTATTAATCTATCATAAAGTACAAATAGCTACCCTGCCATATCTAGACTGGCCTTCAGGTTTTTGAAATTGTTTTTCAGTGTCTTCTTCACTGCATATATCTTTGTATGCAAGCACAAAGCCAAACAATTTGCCTCATTCTACCCCTCTTCTCCTCTCTAGGCTTCCCAGGTCCTGCAAGACTTCCTGAAATCCAAGGAGGCAGCAGCCCAATCCATTTTACAGGCTGACCGGACCCTCACAGACAAACAGAAGGAGGTTGAAGGTGAGCCCCAGTTCAGAGGCCTCCTCCACAGGCAGGCGTTACAGACCCATAACAATCTTGGCTGGGATAGTTTTAGCCGCCTCCGTCTGAGGCGGGAGTCCCCACTTTCTGTCACCTTTGCTAGTTCCTGATTCCTACCAATTCCCAGGCCTCCGAATGAAAGCCAAACTAGGAACATATTGGAGAGTACAATGATCCTCAGACCTGCCATTTAATTAAAAAAAAAATTGTAATGGCCATTGTGGAGGGGTGACTTTGACCGAGACCACAGGATGGAAGAGGAAAATGTTGCTGGGAAGATTCTTGCCATCTGATTAAGGGAAGTGGGAAAGGCCCACTAGACTGAAGTTCATTAAAATAACGATGTGACTTCCAATGATAATGATAATTTATAAAAGCTGTTCTGTTTTTTGTTTTTTAAAAAAGCCCTGATACTGAGCTGTTACAGTAGCCCTGCTGAAATGAGATGCAGCAAAAAAGAATGTATGGTTTTCTATACTGTTAAGTACTGTCACAACACAAATAAAATAATAATAATAATAATAATAATAATAATAATAATAATAATAATAATAGTGTTACATGCGCACCAGTCATATAGAACACATTCCCTTCCCTAAGAATCCTGGCAACTTGGTTTGTTAAAGGTGCTGGGAATTGTAGGTCTGTGAAGGGTAAACCAAAGTTCCCAGAATTCTTTAGAGGAAGCTGTGTTTTCATGTATGTGCATACCGTATATACCCGAATATAAGCCGACCCGAATATAAACCGAGGCACCTAATTTTCCCACAAAAACCTGGGAAAGCTTATTGACTCGAGTATAAGCCGGTTCACCTTTGCCGCTGTGGAGGAGGAGGAGGAACGAGCAGCCCAAAAGCAGCCCTTTAGGCTGCTCCTTCCTCTTCCTCCTTTGCCAAGTTTGCATTTATGCGAGCAGTTCAGGAATGGAACAAGCTGCCTGGGGAGAGTAAAGAACCGCCGTTCTTGTACGCTTCTTAAGGAATGGTTGACTGGGGAGAGCGGGTGGCGGCACGAGCGGAGAGAAAGGGCTTCTTTCTCACTGCCCCCACCGCCCGCCTCACTCAAGTATAAGCCGAGGGCAGCTTTTTCAGCACAAAAAATGTGCTGAAAAACTAGGCTTATACTCAAGTATATACAGTATTTGATTTCCATGTATGTGCATAGCCTCCGAATACACTAATGCAGCCTTTGCCAACCATGTCTTAATGTATGATTAGCATTCACCATCTCTCTTTCCCTCTAGTGGAGCGAGTCAAGGCTGAAGCCTCTGCCCGGGAAGCAGAGTTGCACGAGAAGATGAAAGATGAGGCTGTCCAGAGGGCCCAGCAGCAGGAAAAGAGTTTCGAGGAGCACAAAAGGCAGCTAGAAACAAAAATGGAAGAGGACAGGAGGAAGCTACTGGCAGAGCATGAGATGGTGATGAATGCAAAGCTCCAGGTAACAATATCCTTAGTACTGTATCATTTATGCAGTCCTACCAGCTTTCACTAAAAGAGGCCAGAGTCCCATAAGACACTATCCATGCATGCAATTTCTATGCATGTATTTTTACCCCACTCTTTAGCCAAAAAAGGCCTCCTGAGAAGCTCACGACAATAAGCATTCAGGCTTACAATCTAAAAGATGCAGCACAAAAAGAAAAGGGATTGGGAGGGAGGAGGGGGAAAAAGCAAACCCAGGCACTACTTCTTAGTCACAACGTTCTTTTGAGTCTTCTTTCTGGCAGAGAAGGAAGCAAGCTTCCGGCTGCTGCTGCTGCCTCTTTGGATGACGGATGGGGTCTGGTTTATCTCTCATGCCATTGTTATTTTTTCTGGAGACATGTGACCATTGGGGAGCTCTAAAACATACATCCTTCACGAATCACAGGGCCAGTTTGTGCAAGATGGCACCATTCTAGCTGACTGAGGATGCCTGTGTTATCTTGAGAGAGTCTTCAGGGACCTAACATTAGGGGAAAGAAGCAGTTGGATTGGGGGCATATGGAGAAGGGAGGAGGAAGCAATTGCTCACCTGTCTCAATTCACCACCTGAATTGGCCTAGTTCTGTCCCCATCTCTTTTACTGCAGTCTCCATCTTTGCTCTGGCATTGACTTTATTCTTTATCCCTGCCATTCCTTAGGAGCAGAGGCGGCTTCAGGAAGAAGGGTTCCAGCGAGAAGTCAACAGGCTTCAGGGCGAGATCCAGCGCTTGAACTCTGCGATGAGACAACAGTCGAGTGGGGGCTCTGGATGTGTGATCCTTTGAAGCTGCTGGCATTTCCAAAAGGCCCTAAATGGATGAGGAATGGGATGAACAGGAGAGATCTACTTTGTATCTGGGCTCACTGAGTAGGTGTCTTTGGTGTGACTTTTTGTGTGTAAATGAGAAAAATGATGGCATTTAAAGACGAAATGGGTTAAATTAAACAAGAAGGAAGATCTGATAGTTGATTGTATTCTGTTGGTATAATAGGGTTCATGCCTTGTTACCTTGTCCTAACTATTACGTTTATGTAACAAATAGTTCTTGCCGCTGCCTTCCAAGCATTCGCATACCCATGGTTTATTTATTTTGGTTTTATGTCTGTATTTCTTTGACAGTGATTTATGATTGTATATGGACCATGTATATTGCCACTAGATCCTGTTTAATGACAGTGCATTTTGCAGAACCTTATATAACATTTTTTGGACAATTAATAAAAAATATGAAAAATAAATCAGAATTGGCCATGGGTAGAGGCTTCTCTGTAAAGATAAAGTGTCTCCAGCTTGAAACAATCTAAAGACAAGAGTGTGTGTGGAAAGTTTAAACAAAATAAAAAATTCTTTCCAGTAGCACCTTAGAGACCAACTAAGTTTGTTCTTGGTATGAGCTTTCGTGTGCATGCACACTTCTTCAGATACGTTTATTGTGGAAAGTTTATTGGGCTTGGATGTGGGGAAATCGTGCTCAGCTATGAAGCTCCCATGGATGGGTTTTAGGAAGGGTAGAGGGAATTGCACCCATATACATTTCAGATGACATTATGCACTAGAAGCACCTTTATCTCAGGCAAATCTGCTGCATCTTTGCATTGACTGGCTGTTGTGAACAATTACGTTTCTCCAAAGTTCTTGATTGCCATTAGTCATATGCAAACCACACCAAATGTGGACATCATATTTCCCCCAGGGGAATCAGACTTCTGCTGCTTCTCTCTCATACACAAACACACATTTGCTGCTGGAAAGCACACTTCAGCTGTGGATATTTGCAGGCAGAGCTGCTTCCCACCATCTCACTGACTGCTAAAAAGGTGATCTGGAGCCATGCTGTTAGTTGTTATTCAGACAATTAACACTTCCACACTAAGGTCTGCCAGTGCAGTCCAGACATGGCTGTTCCACCGTCAGCTAGAAGCAGAATTATAAATGTCCTCATAATCAAATGTGGCTTGAAATTGCAGAGGTAATTATGACTCCAAGGCCTCAGTCCTGGTCTGTCACAGCCAGTTTTGACCCCATGAGCATATATGTGAAATTTAAGATTATTATTTCCCCCCCAACATGAAACATTTTACACTTGAATTGCATTTGCCATTCCACCACCTGTTCACTCACTCCAGAGAGCTCCTTTTGGAATTCTTTGCAATCTCTTTTTGTTTCAGCAAATCTGAACAAAGATGTACCTTTAGCAAACTTGGCCACCTCACTGTTTACCTCTTAACACTAGATAATTTATGAACTAGTTAAAAAGCACAATCTTTGGGTTAATACCAATCTTTGGGAGACTCCACTTTCTTCTCCATTTGGAGAACTCTCCACTTATTCCTACCCTTTGCTTCAATGAATTTAACCAATTCCTGATCCACAAGAGGACCTCTTAACGGATAACCTTGAGCAAATAATGAGTCCATTTTCAGTCCCTGTCACTTAGCTCTGCGGTGGGGTGGGGACAAGCAAGCAAGCACCTACTGTATTATTCATACCCCACTACTCTGTTTTTGTATTCAAGCTGGTCCAACCAAGAGAACACAATCATCAGGTGAAGTGGAGAGGGATCAGGAAGTGGCAGAGCTCCACTCGCACCTCTTTGAATTCAGGTTGCTCCTTGTTAGCCTACTCTTCATCTTCAAATAGGGTGGCAGTATTATGCATGCTGAATCCAGCTGAACCCATTCTTGTGATGCATAGGATCTGACTGCTCCTGGGATAAGCCCTGCTGGAACAGACCAATGGCCCATGTAGCCCAATATTCTGGTATCCTTGTGGCCCAGCAGATGACTTTGAGAATCCCACAAGCAGGACTTGAGCACAACAGCATTCTCCCCTCCTGCGGTTTCCAGCAACCGGCGTTCAGAAGCATTCTGACTTTGACAACAGATATGGAACGTAGCATTGCGGTTTAGAAGATGTATCCAGGGGTCAGCAACCTTTTTCAGCCGTGTGCCGGTCCACTGTCCCTCAGACCTTGTGGGGAGCCGGACTATATTTTGAAAAAATAATAATGAACGAATTCCTATGCCCCACAAATAAACCAGAGATGCATTTTAAATAAAAGCACACATTCTACTCTATGTAAAAACACCAGGCAGGCCCCTCAAATAACCCAGAGATGCATTTTAAATAAAAGGACACATTCTACTCATGTAAAAACACATCCATTCCCAGACTGTCTGCGGGCCGGATTGAGAAGGCAATTTGGTCACATCCGGCCCCTGGGTCTTAGTTTGCCTACCCCTGGTCTTATCCTCCATAAATTTGTCCAGTTCTCTTTTAAACTATCCAAGTTGGCGGCCATCACTACCTCTTGTTGGAGCGAGTTCCATTAAGAGCTGTACTGAATCTTCCAATATTCAGCTTCAGTGGGTGCCTCTGAGTTCTAGTGTTATGAGAGAAGGAGAAATGATGCACACACTAGTGGGGACATTATAAAGGTGTATAAATTATGCATAACTTTATACACTTTTATAGTAAAAGGTAAAGGTAAAGGGACCCCTGACCATTATGTCCAGTTGCAGACAACTCTGGGGTTGCGGCACTCATCTTGCTTTATTGTACAACTTCCGGGTCATGTGGCCAGCATGACTAAGCTGCTTCTGTCAAACCAGAGAAGCGCATGGAAACGCCATTTACCTTCTCGCCGGAGCAGTACCTATTTATCTACTTGCACTTTGACGTGCTTTCAAACTGCTAGGTTGGCAGAAGCAGGGACCGAGCAACAGGAGCTCACCCTGTCATGGGGATTCAAACCGCTGACCTTCTGATCGGCAAGCCCTAGGCTCTGTGGTTTAACTCACAGCACCACCCATGCTTTTATAGTAGGGTGGCCATATTTCAAAAAGTAAAAACCAGGACGCCCCGAGAGTTGTAGAGCTTTTTTTTAGGAAGACCCAAAGGACTGATTTTTCAATTGGCTTGCCTAACATCTAGGACAAAGCAATGGCCTTTGGAAATTCCCCCCAGGCGTCAATTCTGCCTTTGAAATCCCAGTAATATCCAGGAAAATCTGGATGTATGGCAGCCTTACTTTATAGCAGGGGTCAGCAACCTTTTCCAGCCGTGGACCGGTCCGTAGCCTCAGACTGTGTGGTGGGCCTGACTATATATATATATGTATATATATATATATATATATATATATATATATATATATAGGCGGGGGGGGGGATGAACGAATTCCTATACCCCACAAATAACCCAGATATGTGTTTTAAATAAAAAGACACATTCTACTCATGTAAAAATTCGCTGATTCCCAGACCGTCTGCAGGCCGGATTGAGAAGGCAATTGGGCCGCATCCGGCCCACAGGACTTAGGTTGCCTACCCCTTATATATAGTGTTTCTACTTACAATGGTACCCCGGGTTACGCACCCCCCCCCCCGTGTTGCGAACGCCCGCAACCCGGAAGTGTTTCCAGAGTGCGCACAACTCGCACACAACCCCCGGATGCGCAGAAGTGTTCTGCGCACTTCGCGAATGCGTAGAAGCGCTCAAATCGCGCTTATTCCAGTTTTTTAGGTTTTTTTGTGCGTTCGTGATACGCACGCCCACGTTACGTACCGCGACCCGGAACAGATCGTGTACGTAACCCGGGGTACCACTGTACTTGCCTTTTTATTGTTTTTTTATTATTACAAATATTTTTATTAAAGATTCTTGGTTTACAAAAGTATGTGCAATGTCTCTTTTTCTACAGATCAGTTTCATTTGTTGTGAGACATTAGTGTTACATTAGGAAGTAAAGAGGGGAATGGTGAGTGGGGTGGGGTCAGGTGTTGTCTTTTTTTCTAAACTACAAAGACTCAAACATAATATTTCCTCATAGCGACCCTTGATCATGTTGCATTTGCTTACATTGCATCACATTTGCCATTTTGCTGTCCGTCTGTCCAGTTGGGAGAAATTGTTTTGCAGCTTCTCAAAATCCCTGCTTCTTTTAGCAACCTCCTGGAGCATAGAACCCCGGTCATACAAGATCTACATTGGCTCCCATTACATTTCCAAGCACAATTCAGAGTGTTGGTGCTGACTTTTAAAGCCCTAAACGGCTTCTGCCCTGTATACCTGAAGGAGCATCTCCACCCCCATCGTTCTGCCCGGACACTGAGGTCCAGCTCCAAGGGCCTTCTGGCAATTCCCTCACTGTGAGAAGTGAGGTTACAGGAAACCAGGCAGAGGGCCTTCTCAGCGGTGGGCCCGCCCTATGGAACATCCTCCCAGCAGATGCCAAAAAGATAAATAGTTATGTGATTTTTAAAAGACACCTGAAGGCAGCCCTGTTCAGGGAAGTTTTTAGTGTCTGATGCTACATTGTGTTAGAGTTCCCCCAGTCTAACAGAGAGCATCTGGTTGTGAACTAGAAGTTTGGTGGTTCGAAGTTCGTGGGAAGTATTCCTGCATCGCAGGGGGTTGGACTAGATGAGCTTTGGTGTCCCCTCCAACTCCACAATTGTGTGATTCTTTGATTCTATGGCTCACCACCACCACCACCACCTTGGAAATTGAGCCATGTCTCTTCTGCAGGCTTTTGTCACAAACAGGTGTGTGTAATGCTCCGAGCCTTGAAGCAGAAGAAACAACCCAAATTACAGTTACTGAGGGCTGATTCATGAGCCGGGAATAAGCGAATTACACAACTCAAGCCAGTTGTGTGCTGAGCAATAATCCCCCACCCTCTGCTTCCAAGGCTGCAAGAGTTGATCTGCTCAAAGGACAAAGAGTTTCCCTGAAAGGGAAAAGCGAAACTAGAAGTAGACATTTCTCATGCAGTGCTGAAAGAAGGAAGATTCTGGGCAAGGAAATCCCCAGGGTCAGCAGGGAAATCCAGGAAGCACCAATCCCACCACCATAAAAAAGCCAGGGGAAGTTCAGTGAAAGGAGAAGAGGTGTGCAGGGCTCCAGCAAGAGAAGAGCCACAGGAACTTCTTGCCTCTGTCCACAGGCAGTGAGACTCAGCAGCAAGCAACCCAGAGCACCAGCTGCTGCTCCCAGCAAATTAACTCTGTAAGTACCATTCTCCTTCCTCCTGTCCCTCCTGTTGGCTTGAGAGAGACAGGCATAGGCTTCAGAGGCCAGACTTCTCAGAGCAGGGAAGGGACTGCTTGGATGAGTGGAAGGATGCTGGCCTTTTTTTAAATAGCTCTCTCAGCTTCTCGTTCTTCCAGTCTTAAATTTTATTCTTTCCATTTCTGCAGCAATCTGCAATCCCCCTAAAATCTGCCACCTGAGGCAGCCGCCTCACTCTGCCTAATGGAGGGACCGGTGCTGCATTTGTCTGCGGTTTGCTTGCTTGCTTTAGTGGTCTAATCCAGAATGCGGCAGCTAGACTGGTGACTGGGAGCGGCTGCTGAGACCACATAACACACCGGTCTTGAAAGACCTACATTGGCTCCCAGTAAGTTTCCGGGCACAACTCAAAGTGTTGGTGCTGACCTTTAAAACCCTAAACGGCCTCAAAGGCCCAGTATACCTGAAGGAATGTCTCCACCCCCATCATTCTGCCTGGACACTGAGGTCCACCTCAAAGGGCCTTTTGGTGGTTCCCTCGCTGCCAAGTTACAGGGAACAAAGCAGAGGGCCTTCTCGGTAGTGGCACCCACCCTGTGGAACACCTTCCCACCAGATGTCAAAGAGGAAAACAACTAACAGACTTTTAGAAGACATCTGAAGGCAGCACTGTTTAGGGAAGCTTTTAATGTTTAATAGATTGTTGTATTTTAATATACTGTTGGATAATAATAATAATAATAATGTTTTTGACATTTTTAAAAATAATAATAAAAAATTAGTTCCTCAGATCTTACAGAAAAGAGTCTGAAGAAGCCACAGGCAGGCTTTATTAAGAATGCTTCTCATGTTCCCTTACTTGGGCCTCAGCTGATGGCAGCCAATTAATTGCTTGCCCCTGAGCTTGCCTTGCTCTGAAGGCAGAGAATACAGAGCAGAGAGAATTCAAACTAGGGAGGGTGGGATGGAAGGGAGTTATCCTGGAAAAGTGCACAAGTGTCTGGCTGGCACTATAGAGCACATCGCACAGCGTTTTGTTGTAGTTTTCACTTGTGAGACTAGAGATTTCTCTGGAAGTTGATCTTCAAGCAATTAAGCAGTGGATTCAGACTTAGTTAGACTTAGAGTAGACCCATCAGATCAATGAGACAATCTCATGGCTTGCAATGGATCTCCACACCATACAGAGAAAGCACAACCCCCCCCCCCCGAATTCTGGAAGCAGTGGTTTATCCCTCACAAATCTACAATTCCCAGCACCTTTTACAAACTACAATTCCCAGGATTCTTTGGGGGGGGGGTTGCTTTACATATATGGGGCGTGCTCAGCCCAAATGTGAACCCAACCCTTACACTATGCTCAGCTGTGCATGTTTGGGCAACAACAGGGGCAGCCAGCTCCCAAGAGACTGAGATCTACTCAGAGTTAAAAACTGGCTGTGATCTACCCCCTTTTTGGGGTTCAGGTCAAAGTTGTTGAGTTTTTTCAGGGAGGAGGTAAAATGTTGAGCTTTTTGCGGGGGGTCACAGTTGTTCAGCTTCTTTGTGGGGAAGCCAATGATCTACCAGTGATCTACCACAGACATCCAATGATCTACCGGTAGATCACGATCTACCTGTTGGACATGCCTGGGCTACAACAAAGAGGCAAAATTTCCAGATGCTGCAAACAAATGTGGCTTGGAACAGCTGGACACAGAACCAGCTAAAGGGAAGGTGACCTCGGGCATAGCCCTGTTTGGTGCTGTGCCCTATAACTGACAAGGAACACTGACCACAGTGCTATCAAATCCATTAACCTGGGGTCCTTTCCAACTCTAAGATTCTATGAACTATGTAAACAGTTGCGGGGAAAGTCTAGCTCTTGATTTCAAAAGAGGAAATTCCTTTAAAATCAAAGGGGTCCTGGTAAAAAAAGAGAGAGGAGGAAGCTGCAAAAAGAGCATTTCCGGAAACAGCTTGAAAGCAAAGCAGACAGTGAGTTTCATAATGTTTTTACGAACACCCTTTAGCAGTGCAGAAATAACAGTGGCCAGGCTATCCGTTTGTGCATCGAACCTGGATGTCTGCAAATGGAGTGCCTATGTTTGAGAAGGTACACCTGCATATTGCCCTCTACACAATTTAATATCTGTACTTTCTAGGGTCCTGATACCACGGAGCACCTGAAACTTTTGTCGATGTGCAGGACTGTTCTAAAAAGGGATAAAACATGATAGGGTTGATTCATAGAGGGTTGGCGTGGACCTTAAAAAAGGAAATAGCTAGTGCCATCAATACAGGCCCTTAGTAGCAAGAAGAGCAGTGAAATAGGCCATCTACTCTTTGGAAAGCTGAGCAGCTATTCTGTTGAGTTTTTAAAAGCCAGATTTTCTGAACATTTTTTTTTGGGGGGGGGTAGCATAGGACACAGAAGATGAACTGGGAAAACAAGAGGGGGGGTGTTGTTCATGACATTGTTGAGATAACCTTGTAAAATGTAAACAAACATAGTATAGCTATTCCACAGTAAAAGCCCAGTGCCCTCGTTTGCACATCACAAAAAGCTGCTGTTTGTTATAAACCATGGCTTAATCATAAATGTGTGTGTGTGTCCCGGTCCCCACCCACCTATACAGTTCCCTGCACAGCTCCTCTCCCATGCATGCCATCCACATGGCTTACTACGTTAGGTGTTTTTACATTGAAACCTCCCCTGTGATTCTCAGATGAAGAGATGGCAAAGAAATGTAATTAACTAACTAACCAAGTGATAAGACTATACTATGGTTTGTTTGTTTGTTTGTTTCAAGCAAACCATGAGCACCAGTTCACAAACAATCTTAGAACAAACCTTGGTTTATGGTTGACTTACCACTTGAGGGTTGTTTGTCTTGTTTTTATGTTTGTTTTTAAACAAAGAATCCAAAAAGTAGCCGGGTTTTTATGTATGCGGCAACTGCCACATGGATCTTGCTAGCCCAGAAAGGGAAAGAAGACAAAGTCCCTACCAGAGAGGAATGGCAAACTAAGCTGTTGGACTATGCTGAAATGGCAAAGCTGACCAGAAAGCATAGGAACCAAGAAGACAAAAACTTCAATAAAGAATGGGGGAAATTCATAATTTATTTAGGAGACCACTGTAAGCAGATGAAAACATTAGCATTAGGATTCTAATAACACTTAGCAGATATCATGGACAGTATGGAAAGATACAAAAAATGGATTATGAAATGATATGCAGTCAAAAAAGTTGACAATAGGACCCATGGAGGGGATGGTGGGAAGTCTGGAGATTCAGAGAAATCTCTAAATATGGATATGTATCTTGTATTGTTATAACTCTACACTTCTAAAATCAAATAAAAATTATTTCAAAAACGAGAGAGAGAAGTACTGGTACCTGGGTTTTTCTTTTCACTAGCAATATAGCGAGTGCAGAACCTGATAGTGCTGTACTTTACTTTTTCTCCCAGGAAGTTCTTGGTCCTGATCCGTCCTTCTCATGGGCTCTCCACGGCCTCTGTCAGTGAATATGGAAGAGCCAATGTGCCTGATTGAGAACAACCCCAACGAACAGCTGCGGGTCAACCAGGAAGCCCTGAAGATCTTGCAGAGCATCCAGCAGCCCGTGGTTGTGGTGGCCATCGTGGGACTGTACCGCACTGGCAAATCCTACCTCATGAACAAATTGGCAGGAAAGAAGAAAGGTGAGTCTGCAGGAAGAATCTGCTCTGTGCTCCTGAGTAGAGATTGGGGTGCTGAATGGACACATTCACACCACGCCAGAGTTCCCTGAGAAGAGGGATTGACTGGAGGGGAATAGGGAGGCCTCCTCTTAACTCCCTTAACGAACTACAGTTCCCAGTTTTCTTTGGGGGAAAGCCATGCATGGCATCATAGCAGTTCAAGCATAGAGTGTGAATGTGGCCAATGAGAACTTAGTAAGGGAGCAGTTATAGTGTGAAGTCTCTTAATAATGGGTTGTACCAAACTAAGTGCTACAGTTGTGGGTGGATCGATGGATCTGTCTGTTTCAGTTCTCATCATTTCTCATCTCTCCAGTCTTAAGTTCAGTTCCCTCCATTTCTGTAGCAATTTGCAAATAAGTAAATAAAATAAAATCCCCACCAGCTTTTCTCCTAATACAGTTATTACCTCAGTTTTTGAGCGTCTCGGAAGCCAAACATTTCGGTTTTCGAACGCCGAAAACCCAGAAGTAAATACGCCTGATATCCGATCTCCTTCCCATTTGTATCCTACAGGATTCTCTCTGGGTGCCACCATACAAGCAGAGACCATGGGCATCTGGATGTGGTGCCTTCCTCACCCTGAAAATCCTGACTATACCTTGGTGCTTTTGGACACGGAAGGACTGGGTGATGTGGAGAAGGTAAGCTGGAGGACAGGGCTGAAGCCACAAAGCTTGCTGGGTGGCCATGGGCCAGTCTCTGCCTTTCAGCCTAATCTACATCACAGGGTTGTTGTGGGGAGAAATGTGTCACACTTATTAAGATCCCCGTGACATCCTAGGTCTCAGGTTTTGACCTTGAAATCTCAGGGTCTGGGATGCTCCTGAGCTGGCTGTCCTAAGAGCTAGGCTAATCCCAAAGTTTTTGGACGTGAAGTGGCTGGGCAATGTGCAAACATTTGGAAGCAGGGAGTTGATGCCTTGGAGAGTTAATTTTTTTTTAATGATATTTTTTAAATTCAACAATTAGCGTCAGAAATAAATCATAATCATATACATATAGGATTCTCTGAATCCTTGGACTTCCCTCCACCTTTCCGTGGTTCCCATAGTTATTCTTTTCCAGCTGCATCATATAATGTTCTCCGTATTTTCTTTAACCTCAATTCTCACCATAGTTCTCGTTACATTGCAAGTGGGGTTTTTTTTTTAAAACCCTGCCAATGTTTTTAATTGTTTACAGTGATATTTTAAGTAATTTATAAATTTTCCCCATTCTTTATCAAATTTATTATCCTCTTGAACTCTGAGCTTCCCAGTCATTTTTGCTATTTCGACATAGTCCATCATTTTTGTCAGCCATTCTTCTCTTGTAGGTACTTTATCGTCCTTCCATCTTTGGGATAATAACATCCGCACAGCTGTCGTAGCATATATAAACAGTCTTTTCTGCTCCTTTGGTATATCTGGACCTAGAATTTCTAATAAAAAAGCTGCTGGTTTTTCCACAAAAGTTATTTTAAACATTCCTTTAACTCATTATAAGTCATTTGCCTAGGACGGTTTTCTATGGAGTCCTTATGTACAACAGGAAAACTAGACTAAGAGCAGCCCCAGAGCTCTTGAAAGTCACCACACAGTGTGAGGCAGTGGGAACAGAAAATACCCACCAAAGCAGTGTCTCTAACTCTAGCGAGTGCGACAACTCTAGGTTGCTGACATCATCATTGTACTTTTTCCTGCAAGAAATTAAAACATTTTTAAGGTAAACCTAGCATAGATGTTGATGTGCTTTTAATCTCTCTTACTGTAGATTTTTTTTAAATTAAAAAATTGCATTGCCGGGGGTTGACCCCTGGGGTACCCTCCAACTCTACAATTCTGATTCTCTGTTTTCAGCTTTTTTATTGATTTTTTTTTTTTTTTACAAATTTATTGCAAACCTCTTACAGGCTTTGCAGCAATCGAGCGGTCTATAAATGCAAATAAATAAAATGCATCAAATGCAAATAAATAAAGAAAACAGGTGCAAGCCCAGTGTGCGAGGGTTTCGTGCTAATTATTCCTATCCCTCCCGACAGAGCAACATCGAGAACGATGCATGGATCTTTGCCTTGTCCATTCTGCTTAGCAGCACCTTGGTCTACAACAGCATGGGTACCATTGACCAGTTTGCCTTGGAAAAACTGCAGTATCCTTCCGTGCAAACTCCATTTCACCTCCAGCTCCCTCATTTCCAGCCAGTGTAGATGGGGCGGGGACTTTGGTTTGCGTGGTATCTCCTTGAACATTATGGGATTTCCCCCATGCACTTCTTTGCAGGATACTGTAGATGCAGCTCGCCACCGTTCTCTCTGGACTCTTGTGTTTGTTAGGAAAACATTCTTTAAGAAACAGATAAGTTACTGGAAGCTTTAAAGAGGGTTCCAGAATTTTCTTTAGTGTGTAGTAGTGGCACTCTAGGTGTGATTGGTGTCAGCTGGAGGTGCAAATAAGGAAGTTGACTATGTGCTGCTGATACTATGAGTTTTTGGTGTGTCAGGATTGTTAATTACTGGACTGAGATTATACCGTGCTGCAGAGATAAAGAAGGAATGTAATTAGCTTGCATATAATAGTAACAGAAATGCTTGTGCAGTCAAGCAATGAAGAAGCTCTTGACTGTGATTTTGAGTATGACTCCTGTTCTTGTCCTCTGCCACCGGGGAAAACTCTGCTACAAACAGTAAGAAGTGCTTTTACCGAGGTGCCACCAAACAAACAGAAAAGTGCAGCAGAAGTGTATGGGCGGTAACCTCTAATAGTGTTATCTAAGTTATTTAACTGAGAGATTATTGCCCCACGAGGGGACAAGAGTCATCTCCATAAATTCCTTAGTGTAACCCCAGGTATGTGACAGAGCTGACTAAGCGAATCAAGGTAAAAGCTACAACCACGAAGACCTATGAGGATGGAGAGGAGGAAAACAGTGAAGACTTTCTCAGGTTCTTTCCAGCCTTCGTTTGGGCCGTGCGTGATTTCACACTGCAGCTAAAGCTGAATGGAAGCCCCATCTCTTCTGACGAATATCTGGAGAATGCCTTGAGGAGGAAGAAAGGTATGGCAAAGAGGGCTGATGGGATCCCACCCAGGCATAGGGTTGGGTCTTGCGTCACCGATCTGAGGCTGTGGCAGGGACTGACTGTATCAGGGGTGGGGAACCTTTATCATTCAAGGGGCCCCATTCCCTTCTGAGCAACCTTACGGGGGCCACAGGGCAGAGGAAGGTGGAGCAACGCCTGTAGAATTTACCTTAGTATAGCAGGTCAGCATATTATCCACCCAGGCAAACAAAAAGCCTTATCAGAGTTCGGGGACACAGTTCAGACAGGCAAAACCTCCCAAGGAGGCTGCAAGGCAGAGCCATTGAGGTTTGTAGCCTGAAGAGAAGGGGTGTGAACTGGGGAGAGTCCTGAGGGCCACCGAGAGACCTACAGGGCTGTTTTTGGCCCACAGGCCTGAGATTCCCCATCCCTGAACAACATTCTTGTTAGCTTTTTATAACATCTGCGTCATTGGGAAGTCCAAATTCTATAGACAATGATGAAAAATGGGAGAGCATCTTTCTGTGAAATGGGGCCTTTGAACATAAGAATCCCAAAAGAGCCCTGCTGGCAGGCAAGAACTGTATACGTACCAGTGTACGGCCTCCAATTCTGTCATTTTACTCCACAATTTTCTGGGTTAATGGGGTTCCAAACAGATGTTTGTTTCTGGAAGCAATTAACGAGGAAATGAGTGCCAAACCTCCGCAATATTCTGCTAGATTTCTGGAGATAATAATAATAATAATAATAATAATAATAATAATAATAATAATAATAAATAAATAAATTAGTATTAGTATTATTTCCCCAGCCACTCTGGGCAGCTCCAAACAGAATATTAAAAACACAATAAAACATCAAACATTAAAAACTTCCCTAAACAGGGCTGCCTTCAGATGTCTTCTAAAAGTCAGATAGTTGTTTATTTCCTTAACATCTGGTGGGAGGGCATTCCACAGGGCAGGTGCCACTACCAAGAAGTCCCTCTGCCTGGTTCCCTGTAACCTCGCAGGGATGGAACCGCCAGAAGGCCCTCAGAGATGAACCTCAGTGTCTGGGCTGAATGATGGGGGTGGAGGCACCCCTTTAGGTATACTGGGCCAAGGCCATATAGGGCTTTAAAGGTAAGTGGCGACGCTTTGAATTGTGCTCGGAAACATACTGGGAGCCAATGTAGGTCTTTCAGGACCGGTGTTATATGGTCTCGACAACCACTCCCAGTCAACAGTCTGGCTGCTGCATTCTGGATTAGTTGTAGTTTCCAGGTCACCTTCAAAGGTAGCCCTACGTGGAACGCATTAGGGGGGCTTCTACATCATGTGAAAGCTCAAATATAATGCAGATACAATAGGGAAACAGAATGAACTGCTGCTGATGCGGTCTTTCAGGACTACATCACTTAGGACTGCATATGAGGGACTGTTTAGTTGAAAGCACATCCGGGTCAGAATCCGCTGGCAAAACGAACAGGAAAACAGGATGAGCTAGAATTTCCCTCCCTGGTTCGTCAGCTTTCTGCAGGTGGGAGGATTTTGGCATAGGGGTGTTTTCACAGAAGCCATTAAAAATGCGCATTCCAAAATAGTAGTGTTGATGTGAAGGATTGCACCGCTTGGCCAGCTGAATTTGAGCTGAGGCAAGCATGACGTCTGGAGCAAAGATGGAATGCAACAGCCCAGAAAGACTGATGACTTTGCACTTGCAATTCTCCCTCTCCAGGACAACCTGAGAAGCTGGATCTTGCCAAGAAATGCATCCGCCAATACTTCCCCAGCCGCAAGTGCTTTGTCTTTGACCGCCCGGCTGGAAGTCGAGACTTATCAGAACTGGACGACCTGTCTGAAAAGATGCTAAGCCCCAACTTTGTGGTGCAAGCGCACCGCTTCCGCCAGCATATATATGAGAGCACTCAGCCCAAAATGATCCAAGGAGGACACCTGGTGACCGGGACATGTGAGTAGAAGGCAAGGGACCAGAAAAAATGGATGTGTTAGCAAAGTCACTTAAGTAACATTGACGGAGTCCAGAGGGAGAAAAGGAATCGCCGTAACACTTCACAGGAGAGAGGGGAAAGTCCCATTGCGCAAGTGGAAATCCCTGACAGATACCCACAACTTAATATAATTGAAATAGGAATATAGTATGTCTCACCATAGAAATCCAACTAGCTAGCTAAAATAAACAAACTGGCTTTCTTCCCTCCCTTTGCAGTGTTGGGGCACCTGGCGGTGACCTATGTGGACACCATCTCCAGTGGGTCCATACCCTGTATAGAGAATGCGGTGGTAGCCTTGGCGCAGATCGAGAACACAGCTGCCGTGCACGATGCCATTACGTACTATGAAGCAGAGATAGAGAAACACCTGAAGCTGCCCACTGAGACTATTGAGGAGCTGCTGAAAGTGCACGCTCAATACGAGAAGGAGGCCATTAAAGTGTTCTTGGCTCGGGCCTTCAAGGATGACGATCACGAGTACCAGAAAGAACTTGGGGTACGAGGATTAACTCACCGGTGGGCATGAGATAAGGGGCTCTCCATATCTGATATGGGGAAAACTAGAAGGATTTTGTGTTGGATGGAAAGTTGGATACTCAGAAATGGGAGGTTCCTTTCCATGGGGCAGTGTATTCATTCCTGTCCTAGTTCAGAGACTGAGTAGCCAAGATGTCAAGGGATGAGATCCGGCTCCTTAGCAAGGTTATGTTGGCCATTGATTGGATGCCATTGGAGCTAGTTGAGTTGAGCTAAGATGCCCCCCCTCCAGGAACACGGAACATCTGGCAGCCACTTGGTTTTGTTGGGACGAAAAAGTGACCCTGTTGCCAAGGGAGGTGTTTAGAATGAGGAACTAACTGTGGGAGGACCAGTTTGAGGAGAGGACAGAGGGTAGTAGATAGGCCACCTTTTTCAGGCAAAGTAGACTTGTAGCAGGTCCTGTTCTTTGAGGCCTTATCCACACTTACTGTTTGCCCTGCTCTTTCTGAGCTTCCCCACTCAAGCAAGTGGCCGTTCCTACCGGTATATTGGGAAAACTGAAGAGGATATGTTGTTGGATGGAAAGTGTGAGACTCAAAAGTCTTCCTTTCCTTTTCCATGGAGGGTAGCAGGTTGATGCTTGCCCTAGTTCAGGGAGTGACTGGCCAGGATGTTGAGGAATGAGACCTGGATTCCTGGCATGTGTCATGAATACACCAGCTCCCAGGGGAAAAGTGCCGACAGAGGGAGAGGGCACACAGGAAGAGGGAGGGTTAAACGCAGAGCAATCCGCACACAGGCAGGAGTACGCTACCCAACCCTCAGGAATGAGCAGCGAGCAGAGCAGGAAGCAGGAGAATTCACAGAAGTTCTGTGTCCGGAAATGAGGAAGGGGAAGGAGTTGACACTATTAGCCCTCGCTTTTGCCAGATCAGTGGCCTCCAGGATTGCCTTCGTCACAAGAAGAGCGTCGTCTGCTTTTGGTTTCAAAGGAAGAAAAACCCCTAGTGGGAACATCGCCAGTGATGGACGGCAGTCAGATGTTGCCGCTCTGTGAACCTCTGTTGTTTTTCTTGCAATAAATCATCTTTTAATTAGCCATGCTCATGGTTTCGAAGACTCCCTGACAGCATGGTTGTGTTGGCCATAGATTGGGTTTGGTTGGAGCCTGTTGAGTTGAGTTGCCCCCAGGAAGGCAGGGCATCCAGCAGCCGCTTGGTTATGCAGGGACAAGAAGTTGATCCTGTTCCCAGGGAAGTGTTTCGAGTAAGCAACTAATTGTGGGAGTACCATTTTTTGGAGTGGAACAGAGGTTTGAGGACCAGCTGCTCTCTTCTTCAGGCAAAGTGTACTAGCAGCAGTCCAGTTACCCAAGTCCGCTAGTCCTTCTATGCATTTCTTCTCCCTCTCAGTTGGCAAATGGGAAGCCAACTGATGACAACCAGATTTGGTTCTGGAGTTCCAAGTTGTTGATCTGTAGCTAACGCCACTTCTTCTCACATCAAGGGCACCTTGGTCACCCCCCTGGGTCTCCAAATGTGCTTTTTGCACTCGCCCACCTGGTTTTATACACAAATGGTTGAGAAGGTTGAATCAGGGGCCCTCCAGCCTCTTACTCCGAATAAGTTAATCTTACATTGCATATTTGGGTTACATACTGCTTGCATTTGTTGACATGGCTGGGAGGGGTGGCCCAAAGAAATTTTGTGCTTTCCTGGAAACTTTCCCTTTGGCAAAATGAAGCTTTTGACGTTGATCCTGGTGATCCCATTGTTTTCCTTTCCCTTGGCCTTCTGCCTGGGTAAAGTGTGAACTGTGCCAACAGATTTGTCCTTGTTTTTAGGATGCTTAGAGTTTCCAGACTCTCTGGAATGGGGAATATAGGACCATCCTCTACTGCTGAGCATCTGTTCCCATTTGACGCTTTCTGTTTCCTGCCCAACCCCAGGAGCGGCTGCAATCCAAACTTTCCGAGTTGTGTTCTCGCAATGAGCAGGCATCATCGGATCGTTGCCAGGCGGTGCTCCTGGAGCTATTCCAGGATCTGGAAGAGAAGTTTGGCAAGGGGATCTACTCTGTGGCTGGTGGTTACCTGAAGTTCCTGGATGACCAGAAGGAAAAATTGGAACAGTATCACCTGCTGCCTGGGAAAGGGATCATGGTGAGTCAGACTCAGTGGGAGAACAATTGGGGTGGGGGGATGGCAAGGGCCAGAAGGATACCCCTGAGGAAAAATAACTCCCCCTTTAGTAGCCTCAGAATGTTATTGTTAGTTATATAATGCCAGATAATGCACACAGGGCTGTATCCAACAAAATGATAATGGAAGACCCCATTCGTGCAAGGATTATGAATGGGGCTCAATCACCCCCATCTCCTTCCCCTGCATCCACCCTAAATCTAGGGGTACCTCTGACCCTTTGGAGTAAAAAAAATTTTTTTTTGGGGGGGGGAGTTGAATAGAAACAAACAAATGACTTCACTCTCTCTCAGGCTTCCAAGGCCCTGGAAGAATTTCTGAAATCCAAGGAGGCAGCAGCGCAGTCCATTCTGCAGGCAGACCGGACCCTCACGGAAAAAGAGAAGGAGGTTGAAGGTGAGTCTGTTCAGGGACAGCTTGTTACGACTCGCAGACACTTAGGCTGCTTCCACACTGGCCATTTAATGTGGAATCGCCACTTTTTCCTCACACCCTTTTTATGAGATCTCTGCAGGTGGTCACGAAGAAAACACCCCCCTCTCATGCCTTTCTGGTTTATCTTCAGTTCTTTTATGTCCAACTCCCCTCCCGCCCACCCTGCGCAAAAAGATAAGAAAATCTAAATTTTTAAAGCTCAGAAGAAGAACTGTGTCATTTCCTATCCCCATGTAATGAATGTGGGGTGCCCCTACAGGGCAGATTCATGACATGTCCTCTGGAGTCCTCCCAGTAGATGGTGACAGGAATAAATCCGCAGCTTCTTTCGGAAATTGAAAAACACCGGCATCAACTCACTGCTTGTCTCTTTCTGTGCAGTGGAGCGAGTCCGGGCCGAGGCTTCTGCACGAGAAGCTAAGCTGCATGAACAAATGAAAGAGGAGGCCATCAAGATGGCCCAGGAGAAAGAGCGGAGTTATAAGGAGCATGAAGCACAGTTAATGGCCAAGATGGAAGAAGACAGGAAGAAGATCCAGGCTGAGCACGAGATGGTGATGAACAGGAAGCTTGAGGTAATAGAACAGCGCCCTCTATGGGCAGCCTTGGTCATCTACACCAGAGGTGGGGGAGACTTAGGCCTTGGGGGACAGGTGCGCCCCCCCCCCCCCAAGGCTCTCAGGCTCTTTGGAATCACCTCAGGCCTCTTCGTAGCTACATTTCTTTTTTTTCATTTCACTTTTAATTTGTATACCGCCTTTATATATTACTATGCACAAGGCGGTTTACAGCAACAAAACATACAAAAAAGAACACGGGCCTTGTAATAATCTGATTCAATACAGAAAGTCATAATATGACGTATCTTTAAAACGGAACGGCTTATATCTAATGAAGCAATATTCAGTAATCTAGTAGAATGTAATAGTACACAATGAAATTAACTCTCAATACACGAGCAAATAATAATTAACAATTGCAATACTGTAAATAATTACTAAACCATGATCAATAAAAATAACTGCAGGTCATAGTGCATAAAATGCCACCAGGGCTGTCTTAAGCATATCCGGCGCCGTGGTGCAAAGATCCCTCCGGCGCCCCACTCTCGTGTGCCAGAGTTGTCAACAGGGCTGGGCGATGTATTGATACATCGTCCCATGTTGGTTTGTAGACCACACCGTGAGAACCGTTTCAAAACGACTGAGCTGGCAATTTATTTGTGAAGCACAGCCTCCAAAACTCCAGGGGGCAGTATAATTGTGAGTAATCTGACAGTTGGCTGGCTGCCGTCCCTTTCGGCTCCCTTTCCCCTCCGATGGCAGAATAGTCCCACTCCCAGCCTCAGTGCCTCCCTGCAGCCGCGATATCTCTACCCGATGCAGGAATCGTGGCTGGGCTGCTTCTTCCTTCTTCTTCTCTCTGTTCAGGGAGTAGTGGAAGGAGTTTGCCCTCCAAAGGCAAGGGCTCACCTTCCTCAAAGAGGAGGGACCCGCAGTGCACATGGCACATAGCAAATAATAATAATAATAATAATAATAATAATAATAATAATAAAAAAAAAAAATTATACCTCACCCATCTGGCTGAGTTTCCCCAGCCACTCTCGGTGGCTCCCAACATTATTATTATTATTATTATTATTATTATTATTATTAGTGATAAAACATCAAACATTAAAAACTTCCCTAAACAGGGCTGCCTTCAGATGTCTTCTAAAAGTCAGATAGTTTTTTATTTCCTTGACATCTGATGGGAGGGCGTTCCACAGGGCAGGTGCCACCACCGAGAAGTCCCTCTGCCTGGTTCCCTGCAACCTCACTTCTCATTGTGAGGGTACCGCCAGAAGCCCCTCAGGAGTTGGGCTGAACAATGGGGGTGGAGATGCTCCTTCAGGTATACCTGCTAATATCCATGACCACTCTTATATAGTTCCATGTTTCAGACATGATTATAGATCACTATATCCTAGTGTTTAGCTGGGGATACCTCGCGATGTTGAAAACCAGATATCGCCCAGCCCTACAGCCCAGGTGTTGCTGATGAGCCTCTGCTCTCCCTTCTTAGGGTTCTTTCTCTTCCCAATGGATTTGCACTAGGCAGCCTTTATCAGAGGACTATCCTCTATAGCATAACACACATGGGCACTCTAGACAGCCCTGTGCCCTTTTATTCATTCCCCCCATTCCAGCTGCTTTGTGAGGAACTGGGGCTGACTTCTATCTTCATCCTTGCCACTCCCTAGGAGCAGAAGCGCCTTCAGAAGGAAGGGTTTGAGCAGGAAGTCGCAAAGCTTCAACTTCAGATCCAGGCACTGCAGAAGACATTGGAGATGCAGAGAAATAGCGGTGGCTCCCGGCGTCGTTGTTGTGTAATTCAATGAAAACAGCATCCCTGGAAGTGTTGATGGGTTGAATAAAGGTGTCTAGAAGAAGAAGAAGAAGAGTTTGGATTTGATATCCCGCTTTTCACTACCCGAAGGAGTCTCAAAGCGGCTAACATTCTCCTTTCCCTTCCTCCCCCACAACAAACACTCTGTGAGGTGAGTGGGGCTGAGAGACTTCGGAGAAGTGTGACTAGCCCAAGGTCACCCAGCAGCTGCATGTGGAGGAGTGGAGACGCGAACCCGGTTCCCTAGATAACGAGTCTACCGCTCTTAACCACTACACCACACTGGCTCAGGACTGTGGGTGGGAATGCAGCTAGGAAGCCAGGGGATGAACGGAGATCTACCTTATGTTACCATTTAGCTGGTGTTTGCAGTCTGTTTTCGCACAAAGGAACCCCAACTCTGCGTTTTTAAGACAGAGTCTATTTCTAAGGGGTCATCTACACTTCCACTTGATGTTGTTGTCATTTAGTCGTTTAGTCATGTCCGACTTCCACTTGATCTGTTCCTATAAAGCACAGGTCTGAGTGGTTTTCCATTTGCCCCACTCCTTTCCCAAGGAAAACCTGCTCTTTAGTTCTCAACTGAAGCAAACAACAAACCCGAATTGCTGTTTGCACCGATCGAGCACTAAAGAGCAGTTTCCCCCAACCCCTGGACAAGGGGAAGTGTGGATAAGCCCTAACAGAAGAGCAACACGAAACAGACTGTGATATGAAGACTCGGCCTTGGGCCAGTCACTGTCTCTCAGCCTAACCCATGAGTGTAGCCAGGATTTTTTGCCGGGTGGGGGGCAGGACCAACGTGATTGGTCCGTCAGTTAAGTATTTCTATTGTTTTACTTGTTCTATGGCTATTCCCATGGCCTAACCTACCTCACAGGGTTTTCATTAAGATTAAATCTGTATGCTACCTTGAAGGGAAAGTGGGAAATCAATGCAATATACGTATATCATCATCTATTTAAAAATAAATAAATGCACATTGTTGGTTTTCAGTGAATTTGTACAGTTGAAAAAAAGGAAGAAATCAATAAAGTACAACTGAACAAACAGAGATATCACATCATTTTTCCTGTGGAGTAAGATATGGGGGGGAGAGGGTATAAAGCTGGTATAGATAACACAGAGCAAGGAAAACAACAACCATTCATGTCAATTCACAGAGCCAAACCGCGCCCCCCCCCAAACTCCAAAGCCAACATATGGAGCAGAGGGCTTTAAATGTTTGCAGGTGGAATTAATAAGAGTCAGAAATGGAAACCACACGTCTGCAAATGCATCTGTTTTAGCTCACTTGTCCTTTGGCTGGCCTCAAATTATGAGAAAGCCTCTCCATCAAAGCCAGATGCCAGATATTGTGACTGTACCATATTATGACTGTACCAGTTTTCAGTGGAGAAGTCCAAGGGTGTTTTCCTCCCTCCTGCTACTGCCCCCCAAAAGTCAGCTAATGAGATCCCTGTGAAATAGTTTAGGACCAACAAAAGAGGAAAGTAGAGTTAGTGAGGGAGACTCTGGGACTGTTTGGGGCTGGGTATTTTTTAGAAACATGGTTAAATACAAGGCCCCAAAACCCGGCCACGTGAGGTCAATGCTACTACATAATGAAGTTGGAGCCCCGAATGGACCATCCGCTCCAGCAATTAGGGGAGAAAGCTGGGCTCTCATAGCTCATGCATATCATCATCTTCATAAAATTTGAATGCAACTGCGTGCTGTGGCAGGTGTGGGTTTAAATGCAGGGAAGCTGAGCTGCAAATGTGTGCTCAACTGCGAAGCTCCCTTGAACAGGTTTAAGAGGTGGTGGTGTAACAGGGAGTCCTCGGAGCACCCCACAATCATCTAACCTTGACTCCCATAGGTTCAGGTTGGGGCCACAAGGAAGAGACTTCAGCCAGGAGATAGAAGCAAAACAGCAGCCAGTTGGCCTGATCTTTATTGTTGCAACAAGACTTCCCACTACCACAAAGACGAAGCAGCCAGAAGCCCTGGTCAATGGTTACATCCGTATTTTAAAGTTTCCCAAAGTTTTCCACAATACAACTCAGGATGCATCATCAAGACATCATAGATATGTCGCAGAAAAGGTGTGGTCTCAGGTAGAACCTGAGATCCAGGCATGCACCTGTCATTGTCAATCAAATACAATGGACGCTCGGGTTGTGAACACGATCCGTGCGGGAGGCACGTTCGCAACCCATGCTGCTGCGTCTGCGCATGCGAGTGACGCAATCCGGTGCTTCTGCACATGCGCAAAGTGCAATTTAGAGTTTCTGCGCATGTGTGAGCGCCGAAACCCGGAAGTAACCCGTTCCGGTACTTCCGGGTCTGGCACGTTTGTATCCTGAAAATGTGCAACCCGCAGTGAGCGCAACCCGAGGTATGACTGTATAGTCTTTCACACTTACCCATCACAGTACAAATAAAGGTATTTTCATTATTTTCATTGCCACGATCCTACACTTTGTTGAAGGGAAACTCCCCTCTGGAGTAGAAATCATATACTGAACAGATGGAAAGATATTTTATCTAAGTACAGTGGACGCTTGGGTTGCAAACGTGATCCATGTGGGAGGCACGTTTGCAACCCGCAGCGCTGCTTCTGCGCAGGCGCGGGTCACAATTCAGTGCTTTTGCGCATGCGCGAAGTGCGATGTAGTGTTTCTGCGCATGCATGAGCGCCAAAACCCAGAAGTAACCCATTCCGGTACTTCTGGGTTTGGTGCAAGCGCAACCTGAAAAAATGTAACCCGCAGCATTCGCAACATGGGCTATGACTGTAGGCTGAAAGCAAAGAGTAAGGTTACCGTAACTTCTGTCATAGAGATACAGTATGCTGATCACAATCAGCACACTCAGAGGATGACCTCCAAACCATCCTAAATATCTTCAGAGGACGACCTCCAAACCATCCTAAATTTCTTCGCAGCAGCTTAAGAAAAGCTTGGCCTATCGCTAAACATCCAAAAAACCAAAGTGCTGCACCAACAAGCACAAAACAACCCCTCCGCAGTGCCACAAATCCAGCTCAATGTGTAATGTTGGAAAATGTCCTGCACTTCTCCTACCCGGGCAGTTATCTTTCCACAAGGGCCAACATTGATGCCGAAATCCAGCATCACCTGAGCTCTGTGAGTGCAAGTTTTCTCCCGACTGAAGTGCAGAGTGTTTGAGGACCGGGACATTCGCAGGGAAACAAAAATGCTTGTTTACTACCAACCTTACTATATGCTTGTGGAACTGAGAAGATTGATAAAATGAGTGATTTCTGATGACTAAATAAATAAATAAATAAATAATATTTATACCCCGCCCATCTGGCTGGGTCTCCCCGGCCACTCTGTGTTGCCTCCAACAAATATCAAAATACAATACAAAGTTACAGATTAAAAACTTCCCTAAACAGGGCTGCCTTCAGGTATTTTCTAAATGACAGGTAGTTGTTTATTTCCTTGACATCTGAAGGGAGGGCGTTCCACAGGGCGGGCGCCACCACCGAGAAAGCCCTCTGTCTGGTCCCCTGTAACCTCACTTCTCGCAGTGAGGGAACTGCCAGAAGGCCCTCGGTGCTGGATCTCAGTGTCCGGGCTGAACGGTGGGGGTGGAGATGCTCCTTCAGGTATACAGGACCGAGGCCGTTTTCCCATTGAGCCAGTACATAGATACGTTTAACAGTGAATTGCTACATTTGGTATCAACACTTTCCCTGCCTTCCTTTGTTGGAGACCTGGGTTTCAGTGGGGAGTTGTCGGCTCCTGAGCCGAGCTCCCCTTGCAGATGTAATGCCTTTGGAGATAGATACATTGACACTAGGGGATTTGGTTTGACGGGTGAAAAGGCAGCGAAATACCTCTGCGTGGTATGTGCGAGCAAATGGTTTGGTAATGTGCAGCGGAGACTCTCTGTCTTTGCCTCGTGGTGTGGAGAGGCAAAACTCGTGGTGGCAGGGGCGTAGCAAGGGGGGTGCATAGGGGGTGGTCCGCCCCACGTTCCATAATGGTGGGGGTGACAAATTATCAAGGAACAATTACAGTACTGCCCTACTAGGGCAGTTCATTAAAAAAAAAACTTTTTTTATAAAAAAAATGCCTGCTCCAAAGGTCTTATCTTACTATACTAGGGATTATATAGCTATATATGAAATTTCATGCATATCAGTTATTATCTTGACCCTCCTCCACCAAAATAGCTGTTTACTTGGCTGTTTTCCTATGTCGTGAAGGCTGAAATTTCAGTTCAGTGGAGCACTTACTGTTCCCAACCCTAACCCTGTGGAAAGCCATCTAATTAGACTTTGATTTGATTTTGAGATGTTTTTAGGAGGTAATTTAATTATTGTTTGATTTTATACCAATGTTATGTATCTGATGTTAGCCACCCTGAGCCCGACTTTGGCCGGGGAGGGCGGGATAGAAATTAAAGTTTTTATTATTATTACTTGTTATTATTCCTTTGTAAGAAAATATGAAATAACGTAAAACCATTTTTGCGGGGGGGGGGAATCAATGGGAGGGGATGACAAAGAAATTTCCGCACCAGGTACCACCTGACCTTCCTTCGCCTGGGGGGGGTGACAAATTTTTTTTTGCCCCGGGGTACCAATTTACCTTGCTACGCCCCTGCGTGGTGGTGGTGGGGAGGTGTCTCACCCCCTTCCAATTTCCCGGTAGCAGTGGGTGCAGACGTTTCACTGCGCACACCCGTGTAGGCAGCAGGCGTCCCCGTCCCTCCTAGAGAACGTCTGGAAGCCCTGCAGGTTCCACTCGGAAGTGTGGCTGGCGCGCTCAGATTTCCATGTCACTTATTCCCATCTTCCCTTTCCTCCGCAAGAGGAGGCGGCAGACCCGGGTCTTCCTCGCTCCGTTCCATCCTCACAACCCTGTAAGATCCAACGCCTTTCCCTTGTTGTTGTTGTTCAGTCGTTCAGTCGTGTCCGACTTTCGTGACCCCATGGACCAGAGTACGCCAGGCACGCCTATCCTTCACTGCCTCTCGCAGTTTGGCCAAACTCATGTTAGTAGCTTCGAGAACACTGTCCAACCATCTCATCCTCTGTCGTCCCCTTCTCCTTGTGCCCTCCATCTTTCCCAACATCAGGGTCTTTTCTAGGGATTCTTCTCTTCTCATGAGGTGGCCAAAGTACTGGAGCCTCAACTTCAGGATCTGTCCTTCTAGAAAGCTGAGGGTAGGCGAGAGAGATAGGCAAAAAACAAACGGGGGAAAAAGCCGTCTAGGATAATGACTCGGGAAAGCTGATCTGGCCTTTCCCACGACCGTGGCAGTGGCGAGAGGAGGACCAGGCAGGCTCCAGAGATGGGACTTTCCCCCGGGAAGGGCGAGGCGAGATCGCGTCCCGTAAAAAAAAAAACAGCAGCAAAAAACGCCCCTCCCCGCAGCAAGCGAAACCGAAAGAACGGCTGCGCGTCGCCGAGGCTTGAGCCACGGGGTCTCTAGGCAGCGGCTCCTTCGCAGGATTGTTTCCTCGTCTTCCTGGGGAAAATCCTGCGGCTCCCTTTCGCTGCTTTCTTCACCAGGACGCGCCTGCGGTGCGCGCCGGATCATCGCCCCACGACCAGGTTTGCGTGCCGGGTCCCCCCACTTTCTCTCCTTCCTAAACTTCCAAGAAAGGATTGTGTAACGGGACGCAGGAAGAAGAGGAGGGGTGAGTTTGCGCGGAGGAGTGAACGGGGGGCTGGGGGCTGGGGAGGGAGTCTTTTTTATTTGTCTTTTTCAAAAAAGCTTTTTAAACAAATAAATCAACACTCTGCAACAACCAATAACGATAAATCACAATCTCTTCTATTTGTAGTTCTATTCCCATTTGTATCCGGAAGGTGGTAGTGGTGGGTGAAAGTCTTTTGGAAAACCAAACAGGCCATGATTCAGCCAGTCCCTCCGAAACAGAGCCAGGCACAGAGCTGTTATTGTAGCGAAATGTTTTGGGAGGCAGCCAACGTATTGTTTTTAGTTCTGTTCGTGCAGGTCCTCTTCTGTGAGGAGGAAAGGAGTCTTCTAACAGAAGCCAGCCCCGTTTCCCTAACAGGCTACAGCTGTACTCATGACTGTTCAAAAGTGCTTTCAATGTATGGTGTAGGAGTGGTGTCCAAACTGTTTTCAAAGGGGGTCAGATTTGATGAAGTGAAGGGCCGTGAGGGCTGACCAAAGTTGTTGACCTTTTTTTAGGATTGAATTTGTTGACCTTAATTGGCCCCCAGAGCAGCGTGATATACCATTTCCACTTGGGGAACTGGCAGGCTATTCCACCAAGTGAAGGAAGTCGGGTTTTCTGAGCCCTGAAAGAATAAAAGGTAGCTGATCAGGGGAAACAAGAGAGGGAGATGTGTTGCTCTATGAAGTACAGGTGCCCCTTGAACAGTGAGTAAAATGTGGCTGTTTCACAGTGAATGTCCATTGTGGAAGTGGAATGTATTAACCTTGAAAATGCCCCAACATCTAAACAGCTACCTGGACCATCACTCCAGCCATTCTTTGGCAGCAGTATCTTGAAAGTATTCTCCTTCCTGTTCTTGACATTCAGTCCCCTGTGCTAGAGTTTTGGGAGCGGAAATCCTTGATCAGGACCATGTGCAGAGTAGGAACCAACAAGCTCTCCACAACAAGGAAGAGTTCCAAAGTTCTACTGTAGACAGTCTCTAAACTTGTTACAAAAAAGTTGCAAATACAAATCAACACATTGCTCTTAAACAACTAGCAATGCAGTCCAATTTTTAAAAAGGTTTTTACTTGTTAATACTGTACAGTTAAAGAACTATTCTCTTTCTTGTTCCAGAGAGAGATTCAGATAAGCAAGCTGCTTCCTCAATAAGCTGGCAGTTTCTGAGAGAAACCCAGACTTCCAGGGATGAGCCATCAATTAAACACCGAAACAAATATTCCACCCCCTTGTTGCCGCTTTAGATGCAAAAACACTTTCTCCCCTTTTTTTCTTTATTGCACTTGTACAATTCTTTGCAAAACAGACATCCTAAAAAAGCAGACCCCTAAGTTTCATACACAGTGCACACAAACGTAGCATTTTGTAAGTGTTAAACTTACATCCTTTTCAGCCTCAGTGTCCCCAGTCTCCTTCCTGAGCTGGTTTTGACCAGAGCTCACCCAAACATCATGGAAGAACCGATGTGTCTGATAGAGAACAACCCCAATGAACAGCTGCGGGTCAACCAGGAAGCCCTGAAGATCTTGCAGAGCATCCAGCAGCCCGTGGTGGTGGTGGCCATCGTGGGGCTATACCGCACTGGCAAGTCCTACCTCATGAACAAGCTGGCAGGAAAGGACAAAGGAGGTATGAACCTAAGACATACTTTTGTGGGGCTGGCCCATGGCATTTTGCTGCCTGAGGCGGTAAAGCAAATGGTTCTCCCCCCTCCCCCAAGCACCACTCAAAATACAACAAAATCAAGCTGAATAGCAGAAACCACTGCCTGTTCATGACACCCAAAATCTGCCGCCTGAGGTGACATTCTCACTCTACCTAACAATAGGACTGGCCCGTATATTTGCCCTGTGAGCCAGCAGTCAGGTCCTACTTACAGGAGAGTGCTCTTGTGCTTGGGTCCTGCTTGCAGGTTTCCAACAGGTATCTGGTTGGCCACTGTGAAGCCTTTCCCACCGACTCTCATCTCTTTATTTTCTCCATACAGGAGGAGCTTACACTCTCTACCAGTTATTCATTTTATTTCAACAATTTGTACGCCACTTAGCACTGTAGTTTGTAAGCGAGGTAGAAGGAATGTTACAAAAAGATACAATCAAATCAATTTAAAATAACCCCAGATAAAACATCAAACATTAAAAACTTCCCTAAAAAGGCTGCCTTCAGATGTCTTCTAAAAGTCAGATAGTTGTTTATTTCCTTGACATCTGATGGGAGGGCGTTCCACAGGGCTGGCGCCACTACCGAGAAGGCCCTCTGCCTGGTTCCCTGTAACCTCACTTCTTGCAGGGAGGGAACCACCAAAAGGCTGGACCTCATTGTCTGGGCTGAATGATGGTGGTGGAGACGCTCCTTCAGGTATACTGGGCTGAGGCCGTTTAGGGCTTTAAAGATTAGCACCAACACTTTGAATTGTGCTCAGAAATATGCTATGCTTTGAACACGGACATCTATGTGTGAGCAGATACTCCTGTTTTCTGTACTACCAGGATTCCCGTGCTATCTGGGGTTGTGATGTCACCTATAGCCTCATTGCATGTGTGGACATCCCTGACGGGGTTTGTGCGCTATGGGCTCTGGGACCAGGAGGCATGGTATTGCTCTGACCTCCACATCCCCGTCTATAGGCATGGAAGACTGCTCTAAAAAGGCCTTAAAAGTGTACCTGAAACAGTTACGGCAATATCACACCACCCAGAAACCTGAGACTTGATACGCACAATGCCTAAGGCACTTGGATTTACCAGCAAGTCAGCAGTGTTGATATTGTATGTTTTCGTTGGCAGCAGTTGAGAAATTGCAGAGCTGCATGCCTCACCACTTCCGCCCTTCCCATTTCTACGCTGCCCGCTACAGGTTTCTCTCTGGGACCCACAGTGCAAGCATCCACCAGAGGTATCTGGATGTGGTGTCGCTCGCATCCCCTGAAGCCTGATCACACCCTGGTGCTGTTGGACACGGAAGGGCTGGGTGATGTCGAGAAGGTGAGCTGGGGGTGGGGGCAGCCAGGATAGACCACCATGGAGACTTTATCTGCAAGAGAACTTCAGAGATCAGGGACACTCCCTAGGCAGCAGGAGGCCCTCTAGGATGCAGTGGGGAAAAGAAGGCACCCCAGGGCCCCCAAAAGGTGGAGAGATTTCGGACAAAAAATTGCCAGTCTTCGCATTCTTGTCCCGTGCCAGGAGTGGAAATCAGTGGATATGACCCATATTGAAATGAATGGGGTGCGATAACATAGTGACAATGCAACTTGCTTACTTGACACAGTTTCCATAATCAATCACATAAACTGTGCAAGTTGTGGAATTTTGCTGCAGCAGACAGCCAGACAAATAACGGTGTTTGGCAAAAGCTGAACCGCAGTGGAATGGAAACAGTGCTGCGTACGACACGTGTGGTTTATGATGCCATCTTACGCCCCTAGTGGAGACCTCGGTCCAGTTCTAGTGCCTTGTTGCCCCGGACTTTTATGCTCACCATCCTCCTTTGCAGAGCAACCCTGAGAACGATGCGTGGATATTTGCCCTCTCCATTCTGCTTAGCAGCACCTTTGTCTACAACAGCATGCACACCATCGACCAGTATGCTCTGGAGAAACTGCAGTATCTTTTTGTAAGCATGCTCTCTGGCGGAAACACGGGTTAGTGAAGTGTGTGGGAATCCTAATGCTGTGATGTCTCATCAGGCCCTTGGCAGGTGTGACAGTGAGGGCTCCAGAGTCCTTAAATGAGGGGCAGGAGTATTTTTAAGTGAAGTCCGAAAGGGCTTCAAATGAAGGAGCTGGAGGGGGAGAGACCAGACTTCTCAGAATGAAGCAGTACCTTGTAGAGGGGTCTTTGTAGAATTAGAATTTGTTGAGCTTTATGGAATTGAGAACATCTGTTAGAGGGATTAAGAGAAGAAGAGGAGGAGGAGGAGGAGTTTGGATTTGATATCCTGCTTTATCACTACCTGAAGGTGTCTCAAAGTGGCTAACATTCTCCTTTCCCTTCCTCCCCCACAACAAACACTCTGTGAGGTGAGTGGGGCTGAGAGACTTCAGAGAAGTGTGACTAGCCCAAGGTCACCCAGCAGCTGCATGTGGAGGAGCGGAGACATGAACCTGGTTCACCAGATTACGAGTCTACCACTCTTAACCACTACACCACACTGGCTCCCTTAAATTATACCAGTTCTGTTTGTACAGCCTCCTTCCTCTCCAGTTTGCCAAGCAACTTTATGTAAGGTATAGCAGTAAGTTAAAAACCATTCTTAAAAGATGGCGGAAATGGAAAAATGAGATATAGGAAAGATCCATCAAAAGGAAAAAAGACTGCTGCATGTTTTGATGGTGTGAGGATTCCTTGCATACCCACATTAGCATTTTTATTTTTTAATATAGCATTTTCTAAAACAAAACACCTAGAGAATTGTGAAGCTTAGTGTGGTAAGTGAAAATGCCAAGCCATTCTAAGTCAGGGTGATTTTGATTTCTGTGAGGGAAAATCCAGGTTTAAAAGAAAGGCACACAGTGAGAAGTAAAATAACTTGCACCAGTGAATCCTGGGAAATGTAGTTTGGTGTGGGGGCGATTAGACTTCTCCCTTGGCACAGGCTTGGCCAACCTGTGGTCCTCTAGATGTGGCTGGACTGCAACTCCCACATCCCTGACCACTGGCCTGAATCCCCATCCCTGAATAAAAACTGAAAGGGAGAGAGTCAGTTGAGATTCTCAAGGAAGTACGTTACATAGCCTTGGTGCTGCGGCTGAGAAGGCCCTGTCTGGTGCCCCAGTCAATTTTGTCTCTGAAGGGCAAGGGAAACAGAACCCGACTTCTGGTGATGATCACGAAAAGGTAGGCAGAGGATACCAGTATAGATATCACAGACATAAAACATTGTAAGGAGGGACTGTTGAGAAACTATTATTCTATTCTGGGGGTGGGGGTGGGGAAACATGACTCATTTCCTTAACTGAGTCCCCAGCTACGTGTCTGAATTAACTGAGCATATCAAGGTGAAGGCATCGGCCGGGCAGAGCAGTAACAGATATTATGGGATGCCTGATGACTTTGCCTTCTTCTTCCCAACCTTCATCTGGACTGTGCGGGATTTCACACTGCAGTTGCAGCTGGATGGGTGCCCTATTTCAGAGGACGAGTACTTGGAGCACGCATTGAAGATGAAGAAAGGTGCTGTGGGGAGCTGGTGGGGTTCCTGGCTTTAAAAGATTGGGCCTTGCTGCTTTTGAAGCGGAGGCCTAGTAGGGTGCTTGCTTGTAAAAACAAAACCTGAAAGTGGTTTACATAAAGAATGTACTGGTGACATTACCAGTACAATTAAACAGTTTAAAACTGCATTGCAGGGGGTTGAACTAGATGACTCTTGGGGTTGCCTTCCAATTCTACGATTCTGTGATTCTAAAACAAGTACCTAACACGTTTTTTAGAAGTATTTAAAATCCACGATAAGATAAAAAACAATTTTTTTAAAAAAAAAAACATGTCAACATTCTGCAGGTCTGGATAGGCTTGTCCATGGAAAAATGTTTTTAGCAGGCACCAAAGAGAGCATAGGGAAGGCGATTGCCTGATGCCAATAAGCAAGGTGTTCCTAAGTATGGGTTCTGCCACACTAAGAGTGATTTCTTGCAAATGTGGACCTGGTATTGCACGGCAGCTGTGCCAGTTATGCAGATCAAAGCAGTCAAGTGAGCAAATACAGTGGAACCTTGGGTTACGTTACCCTCGGGTAATGTAAACTTTGGGTTGTGAAAGTGTCAAACCCGGAAGTGTTTCGCTGCTCGCACATGCGCAGAAGCAGTCTCTCCGGTTGCAAAAACTTCGGGATATGGCCGGTTCACTGGAACGGATCCCGTTTGCAACCAGAGGTACCACTGAATATGGGGTAAGGCAGCCTTGCAGGTAAATGGTCCCAAGCTGTTGAAGCACTTTATACTAATAGCAATATGTGTAATTTGATTCTATATTAGATGCCCCTGAAAAGCAAGATCTTCCTAAGAAATTCCTGCGGCAGTATTTCCCCAACCGCAAGTGCTTTGCCTTTGAATGCCCAGCCTCACGGAAAGACTTGGCCGTCTTGGAGGACCTCCCGGAATCGAGGCTGAGCGCAGAGTTCGTGAAGCAAACGCACCGTTTCTGCAGCTACATTTATGAGAACGCACAGGCCAAAGTGATCCAGGGAGGGCACTTGGTGACTGGGACATGTAAGTGGAAGATGGGGAAAATATACTGAGAAGGCTCCTGGAATATTCCAGATGGGGCAGGGGCTGGGCATCTTTGGCCCATCAGGGTTCCATTTTATGAGGCCATTTTTTCCAAAACCATAACCACCTGTCTATCAGCTAATATCGGTCCAATGCATGTGTGACATCAGCTGTTTTTGGGGGGGCAATTCTATGTCATACCAGTTCTCCACAAAACAAACAAACAACTGGCCCATGCAGCCAGTGCAGCAGGATTAGGGCTGATCCTGCTCCATTTTTCTCTGGGGAACTCACACATCTAGCCAGAGCAAGGAAGATTTAACCCCCATTCATCAGGTGATGAATGGGGAGATAAATCCTGCTCGGTTTGCCAGGATCACAGCTTCCATTGAAACCAAGTCCCCCTGTCCCCTCATTTTAGCGGTGCCTTTCTTTCTGCAAGATGCTTTGAAGCCTGAAGTTCAAAGCACCAAATCGACTGATGTTATTGTGACGCCAGGTGATGATTGAGTGGGTTGCCCTGCCCACTCCTCACATTTGGTACCAAAGGTCAGTCCTCATAAGAATCCGGCCCATGAAGCCAAAGAAAATTCCCAGTCCAAATACGGGTCTACTCAGTAGCAAGTCCCATTGGATTTGAGGGAATTACTCTCAAGTATACAGAGGATTTCTTAAAATCTTTTTATTTAGTGCAAGAGGCCAAAATTTAGACATTAGTTCTTTGGAGAAGAGTCTGATGTTCTGTTAAAAAACAAAACAAAACAAAACAAAAAACCCTCTGGATTTTATGAAATAAAATGGCTATTGCCTCCATGAGTTCCCTGGATGAAGAAAGACAGAAAGTTAATGAAATAAAATACACAACTGAGTTAGTCTGCCCTCCTTCTCCTCTCCCTTTTGCAGCCCTGGGGAGCCTAGTGGAGACTTACGTGGACTCCATCCGCAACGGATGTATGCCTTGCATCGAGAACGCTGTGGTGGCCTTGGCTCAGATCGAGAACCAGGCCGCCATGAAGGATGCTCTGAACCGCTATGAGGCAATGGTGGACCTCATGTTGATGCCTCCCACTGAGGACGTCGCAGAGGTTCTGCAAGTGCACGCTGTTTGCGAAGAGGAGGCCATTCGAGTGTTCCTGGCCCGTGCCTTCAAGGACGAAGACCAAGCGCACCAGAGAGAACTAGGGGTACAGGATTCTATGTCTCTCGTGGGAATAGGATGTTGGCCCTATTGGTTGGTTTCCCAAGTTCCTAAGTTCACAGAGCCCTTTCTGTCTGCTGCAGAACTCCTGTGCATCCCAGCAAATCCCGGAGCACGTTCTAAGGCAGGGACAGCCAATGTGGTAGCCTTCAGATATTTTGGACTCTTAGTTCCCACCGTTCCTGACCATCTCCCATGCTGGCTAAGGATGATGGTAGGTTGGAGTCTGGCAACATCTGGAAGGGAGCATATTGGCTGTCCTGGTTCTAAGCGTAGGATGCTGCTCAGGCCTTTTGGACCACATTCTTCTCCTGAGTAAATGGAGGGGGGCTATCTTGGACAACATTGAAGACTCTTCTGTGACTTCAAGTTACAGGGGAAGATTGGCAGTGGTGGAGAAGCAGTATTTCAGGGAAGCTTGTCCCCCCATTGATCTCCTTTTAAAAATAAAATAAAATATTTTTTTAAATATTTCCTCCATTTTTAACCGAAAGGAGAAATAGTATCTTAATCTAAGTTGTTCCCCTATCGTGTTCATGAGTAGGGATGGATTAACCTGTCCAATTTTGGTTTCTGTCAGTTGCTCGTTTTTCCCAATCTTAAATGGGAAAATCTCATTGAGTTTCCAAGGAACAGCAGGGTTGCCCAGAATATCATCTGAAATTGGTCTAGTTAATATCTGGGCCCAGTTCAGAAAAATTGGTTGAGATTTTTGCCCAAGTTTAGGATGCACCAGCTTAGATGGCGGACGATGAATATCTGGGCTGTTGGAAGGAGTGGGACCAACCTATGAACTGCCTCGGTCAGCCTAAGCCACCTTGTTCAGCTGAACCAGCAAAGAGGTTCAGGGTTGGAGAACTCCTGGAACAGGGGATAGCAGGCCTTTCTTTATTAGGGAACATCTGCTTTATCTGACTCTGCCCACCTCTCTCCTCCAGAGGCAGCTACAAGAAAAACTTCAAGAGTTGTGCACTCGCAACGAGCAGGCATCATCAGACCGTTGCCTGGCTGTGCTCATGGAGCTATTCCAAGAAATGGAGGAGAGGATTAGCAATGGGAAATACGCAGTGCCTGGTGGCTATCAAAGGTTCCTCGAGGACCAGAAGAAAGTAGTGGAGAAATATCACCTGGTGCCTGAGAAGGGAGTAATGGTATGTTGGGTTAAAGTTAGAGCCTGCTCTTGCATGGTGATTCCTATTTTCAGTGGGTGCTTCCAGATGGGAACTTAATATTACAAGTGGGTCATTTGGATATTGCAAACAAGTCACTGGCAATAGGATTTTAGTTATGCTTTTCTTATGGTTAATCCAGATTAAGGGGGTAGGGGGGGATATGGACTTGCTTTTTGATCAGTCACATGACCTGCCCCATACATTTAAAGCACACAGCTTCCTCCAAGGAATCATAGGGATTGCAGTAATACAGTTCCCAGGATTCCTTGGGGGAAAGGATCATGTGACTTGTGAGGTCACTGTGAAAATTGTGTATGCATGAGGATTACCAGTTCACAATAGATACCCATCTGGAAGTGCCCAGAGTCGTCTTGTGATTCTTCTCTGAGTTCCGTTAAAAAAAAATTAAATTGGGGGGGGGGGATTTTTTTTTGAAAAGTCAATACAATTTATCAAAACAACCAATTACATTTTACTCCCTTTCCCCCCATCCTCTCCCTTTCCCACCCACCCGGGCTTCCCTCAGCTCCCTTTCATGATTTATCTATTCATATTGTTTCTGCGTGTTATCAAATTATACATATCATTTCCATATTCGTTCATGTTCTACTAATAAAAAGTTTGTGTATGTTTATTCAAAGCCTGCCAGTGAGTCTAAGTTTCTTTGTTGTTTTTTCAAATAGTTCCCCTTCTTCTTTAAATTCTTGGTTGTCCTTCTCATGTAGTTTATAAGTTAGTTTTGCCAGTTCCGCATAGTTCACCAGCTTTTCATGCCATTGTTCCTTCGTTGGAATTCCTTCCTTCTTCCAGCTTTGTGCTAGCAAAACTCTTGCTGCGGTTGTAGCATTCATAAATAAGTTCTTTGTTTTCTTCTCCCAAGTTCCAAATGAGCCATCTCACTCTCTCTCCAGGCTTCCCAGGCCCTGCAAGACTTCCTGGAATCCAAGGAGACAGCAGCCCAGTCCATTCTGCAGACTGACCAGACCCTCACGGACAAACAGAAGGAGCTTGAAGGTGAGCTCCTGTCCAGTAGGCTTTGCTTGCCTTGAAGACATACTGGCCCCAACAGGCCATTGTAGCTGCGAAAATATGATAACACAGTAAACAATGGATTGTATCTAATGCTGGTCCTACAGAATGCACCCAGTGAAGTTAATGAACCTAAGTTAGTCATGTCTGTTAAGTTCAGTTGGTCTACTCTGAGTAGGACCAGCATTGGACACAACGCACTAAGACTCTGTGTACTCCTTATCCCAGGTGTTCTTGTCCTAAGAAGTTGTGTGAAACAGCCTGTGTCGCTGTATCAAGCATCTCTCCAAGTTGTCTGTCACCTCTTGAGTTTTTCCACCTCAGGTGATGCCAGCGCCGCGTTTTTGGACTAGACCAGCCCTGAATGCAACTGCCCTGAATTCCCAGCTACTCCTCCTCCTGTGCTGTTCTCCATCTGGGAGCAGGTTCTGCACCTGGCAAAAGTGGAAACTGCAAGGCTCCACCCCCTTGAGGTGCAAAAGAGAGCAGGACTCCTGCACCTTAGGCAGTTCTGCAGAACCTGCTCTCAGGTGGAGAACAGTGTGGTTAGAGGCATAGTGGGGAACCTCTGCCGGCAGAGGCAATATGTTTCTGAATACCAGCTGCTGGGGATCACAAGTGGGGAAAATGCTGTTGCGGTCAAACCCTGCTTGTGGGTTTTGTATAAGCATCTGGCTGGTCCTCGTGAAAAGGGTTTGCTGCACTAGGTGGGCCACTGACCTGGCTGAAGCACCCTGCAGAGTCGGAGGAGGGCTCCCAGGAGTTCGGATATGCAGGAATTACAAAGAAAGATGCCCAGACCATCAGAACGATCAGGTGTAACAATTTATTAAAGAAGGGTTCAAACCTATAGCAAAAGTCTGACAGCTCCCTCCTTCCCCCTGCTCATTCCATGGGGCGGACTGCAGCAAGGAGATGGCTTGTACGCACCCAAGTAAAGATACACAAAATCTTCATGGGCTCATGGGCTTCATGGGCTCAGTGGTCTAAACCACTGAGCAACTTGGGCTTGCTGATTGGAAGTTTGGCGGTTTGAATCCCAGTAACGAAGTAAGCTCCCACTGCTCTGTCCCAGTTCCTGCCAACCTAGCAGTTCGAAAACATACCAGTGCAAGTAGATAAATAGGTACCGCTGTGGCAGGAAGGTAAACGGCATTTCTGTGCGCTCTGGTTTCCGTCACAGTGTCCTGTTGCACCAGAAGCGGGTTAGTCATGCTGGCCACATGACCCAGAAATCTGTCTGGGTACAAACGCTGGCTCCCTCGGCCTGAAAGCAAGATGAGCGCCACAACCCCATAGTCGTCTTTGACTGGACTTAACCACCCAGGGGTCCTTTACCTTTACATCACATGGAAACACAGGTGCCTGGTATTAACCATTGCCTGGCATCCCTTGGGAACACAGGTGGATGGTATTAACCATACCTCCCCCTCTAGCTATGCCTGGGGCCTGTGGACACATCAAAGCATGTGAAGCACACATGAGCTCAGTGCTGCAGCTGCTACCGATTAGGCAGGGGTCATTTTGACCGTCAGTACACAAAGTTTCCAGACCAGCTTGCCTTTCAGTTCAACACACCAGGCCTGATCCAGGAGGCTGTTCTTACGTTCTTCATTACAAGAGGACACTTCTTCAAGCGTTGCTTGCATGACGAGCAACACCTACTTAACATTCCCTCTTCCACCCAGCTAATGTGCAGGAGCCCTGACCTGTATCTGCCCACCTAAATTGCAGGCTACTCTTAAGGAGCAGGGCTCATTGCAGGGCAGGGAATGGGACGGCTGTGACCTTCTGGAGGTGGCTGGACTGCATCTCTCGTCCCTCACTAAAGGCCTCACATTGGCTGAGACATGCTGAAGACCCAACAATATCTGGAAGGCCCCCTCTGTTCTACAACTTGAAAAACACCACCGGTGGGAGGAGACATTCCTTCTGATTGTGTTCCTCCCCCACTATAGTGGAGAAAGCCCGGGCTGAGGCCGCCAGGCGGGAAGCTGAGCTCCAAAGACAGATGCAAGAACAGGCCCAGCAGATGATCCGGGAAAAGGATCGGAGCTATGAGGAGCACAAGCGCCAGTTGTTGGCCAAGATGGAGGAAGACAGGAGGGCCCTCCTGGCTGCGAATGAGAGATTGTTGAACCAGAAGCTCCAGGTAACTGCCCTTCTCTGCTCCCATATTGTTTGCTTTTCTTAAAAAAAAGATGTTTCAGTACATGCAGTTCCTTATGTGTAGGTCTCATGATCAGTAAGGGCACACCAGTAAGTGGAGCTTAAGGGGTCTTCCAGAACTGGTGTTTCATTGTATTCTGCAACATGTTCTTGACACAGTGGTTAGTGCACTAGAAATGGGTATATTATTGTACAGGCCACATTCACACCATACACCGAAAGCCTCTGTGATACCATTTTGAACAGCCGCAGCTTCCTTCAAAGAATGATGGGACCTGTCATTTGTTTAAGGATGCTGAGAGTTCTTTCACAGGCCCCCTGTTCCCCACCCCAGAGCTATAATACTCAGAAGTTCCCTGTGAAAAGGGGTTGATTGTTCAACCCCTCTGGAACCACCCTTCCTCTTGCTTCCTTGGAGGGAGGCTAGAGAGTGGAGCATGTGTAGAAGCTAGCCAACTGTCAGACGCAGGTCTCCGTTGTCGGTGAAGTTGACTCTTTCTTCAAGGAAACGAACATGCAACTTGGCCTCGTGGTCTCAGCAACACTTCCCAGCAGGTCTTGCCCCATGGAAGGGTTGCCAGGACTGAAGGTCCCTGTCTTCCACCCTCTCCAAGGCTCCTGGATGTTTCCCAAGCAGTCTCAGACTGTATTGGCATGCCTCCGGCCTCTGCTCAGCCCATCTCAGAGACCATTGGTTCTCAGAGGCAAGTGGAGAGGCGAGTTTGTCGCAGCAGGAGAGGGAGACTTCCTGGGTTGTTAAGCAGTTCCTTGACCACTGCCTCAAGAGTCTGAACTGCTCCCTGTCAGGTTCTTCCTGCTCACTAAACCCTGTGCCCCTTCAGCGTCTGACACCTCCTCCTGTCCAGCCAGTCCCTGACACCTACTATACAAGGCTACAAAATTTACATGAATTGCTCCAACCACTTTTGCTTCAGCCCACTCCCATCACTGACATGTGCTCTCTGGAAGATGGTCCAGAAGAAAATGTGTCCCTCTTTGCTTCATGGGCAGGGGATGAAACCCCCCCCCATTCCTTGAAAACTTCCATGGATCCTGGGATCTGCTGGGAGCTGGCAGCCCTAGGTTCTGTTGTAGCCCAGTTCCATCTGTTTTGTGATCCTCTATGCCCCCCCATGATGTGTTACAATTAATGGATGCTGACTTTTTTAAGCATCTCTCCACACCTTTCCTCTAACAGGAACAGAGGCGTCTTCAGCAAGAAGGGTACCAACAGGAATTCTCAAGGCTTCAGTCTCAGGTCCAGAGCTTGGAGTCTCAGATACAGCAACAGAGGAGTCAGAGAAGAAGCTCTGGAGGATGTGTGATCTCTTGAGGATTGCATCTCTGAACAGCCCTGATGGACTGAGTGAACGAAGGGGAAATCCTGGCCTGGCTTCAGGGCTGTGGATGAGGTTCAGCTGGGATGGAAAAAGCAGAGAGCTGTACTTTGTACCACTTTCAATAGGTGTTTGCAGTGTGCCTATATATGTGTACGCGATAAAAAAATTGCTGCATTTTCAAATTCACTGCACCTGTGTACTGACTTCTGTTCTAAACAATTACCTGTGTCTGTGTTGAGCAAATCAGTCTTCAGGGGGTGTTTACAGTGTTGTCTCTGGTTGTGTACTTCACTGCATTTTGATATGGATGGTGCTAATATAAAACCAGATGGTTGGATCCATCTCTTAGGAAGAAGGTAGGAAGTTGCCTGATACATAGTCAGATCACTGGTCCATTTGATTTTGTCTGCACTGACCGACAGCAGCTCCCTGGGGTTTCAGATAGGGACATTCCCTGCCCTATCTGGAGATGCCAGGAATTGAACCGGTGACCTTCTGCATTCTAAGCAGCTCCTGTATCACTGAGCTACGCCTTTGCCCCTCTCCTGCATTGCTAATAACACTCAGAATCAGCTGTGTGATAGGGCTGTTGCTGCCCAGTCCACATGTACGAAGCAGCTAAGGTGGGGAATCCCTCGTATTTAGCTCGTGGTGCTGTGTGTTATGAACTGGTCTGCAGCCAAAGATGGGTAAATGTGTAGCTGCTGTGTTTTTGCAACCTCTGAATTCCTCACCCCCAAACCCAGATTCCTGGCATCCCTCCACCCACCAGTGATCTGCACTATTGACAAGTGAAGGAGGAAGGAATCTATTCAGTTGCAGTCAGTTTGCTGGACTCGGGCCGCTGCCAAGTCTTTTGAGATGAACCCCCTCTCCCCTTGTGCAGAATGATTGGGGGAGTCTTATTCACGCTTGCTCTGAAAGTATTGCAGCCTGAGACCTGTTACAATGAGAATTGTAATGAAATGTGCATGAAATGCTTGTGTCAGTATTTTTTTTTTAAAATAAAAGCTTATGTCTTTGAGTTCTCCTGCTTTGTTTCTAGTCTCTTCAGCTAACAACTTCTTTTTAAATGTTTTTATTTTGGAGAGCTGTTGTACCAGCTAGTGTTGCCAGTCCTACCCCATTCCAGGAAATTGGGCAATCGACACTCTTGCAAAGGGAAGAGAGGGAAAGAGTTGAGTGATCTCAGTACTGCTCACAGGTTTTGTGCTGGGGAGCCATTATTTCCCAAGGTTAGGAAATAATGTTAAATAAGTGTTAAATCTTAAAACTTAAGACAAGGAACTAGTCGGTTCTCAATATGACAGTTGGGCAAGCAGACACAATTGCCGTATTTGCTTGTGAAGCAAATTCTCCCTTGAGAAAGACCTGCGGTCACAGCTAATTGCAGCTAAAAGGTCACCTTTTTGGGTCTACTCAGTTTGGACTGTCACGGCTTTCCCCATCAAATGGCAGACCCTGAAATTTGCTTACAGAGTATCTAGTCAAGTCAATGGAAGACGGGAAGTTAACGAGTATGGTTGGGTGGGGAAATAGTAAAAAGTGAGGTCAGAGAGAAATGAAAGGCAGAAAAGTACAGGATTGCGGCAATTCTGAGGACGCAAGGCGAGAGACGGGCAGAGGGGTGCAAAAAGGCAAAGGGGAAACGGGTGGCTGCCGGTAGCTGCCCCATCAGGGCAACATTTGTGGAGCAGACGTCCAGGGCTCCCAGGGCCAGGCTTGCTACTGCAAAAGACCAAGGGTGTGTGTTCGAATTACTGCCTCAAAGTGTAGTGAAGTTGTTGACGGTGTGTGTGTGTGTGTGTGTGTGTGTGTGTGCATTTCTCATCTCTCCCTCTCCCTCTCCCTCTCCCTCTCTCTCCCTGCTTCTTTTTATCTGTAAAGGAAAATAACAAGCATTTGAAACATTCAGAAATAATAATTAAAATCAACCATAATCTAAAACCAGATTAAAACACATGACAGGCTGGATATTCGATGTGCTCATAGGCCCCGCCTCCCAGGTTGGTCACCCCTGCTGTTGCATGCCACCTCAGTCTGAGGTGCAGGGTTCAATTTCCATGGAATGAGGGTCAGTGGTGACTGTGGTGTCTTTATGATATATGGTTTATTTGCATATATAAGGTAAAGGACCCCTGGATGGTTATGTCCAGTCAAAGGCGACAGTGGGGCTGCGACGATGCTCATCTTGTTTTCAAGCAGAGGGAGCTGGCGTTTGTCCACAGGCAGCTTTCCGGGTCATGCGGCCAACATGACTAAACCACTTCTGGCACAGTGGGGCACTATGACAGAAACCAGAGCGTGCGGAAATGCCATTTACCTTCCCGTCACAGTCGTACCTACTTATCTACTTGCACTTGTTTTCAAACTGCTAGGTTGGCAGGAGCTTGGACAGAGCAACGGGTGCACACCCTGTTGCAGGGATTCGAACCGCCGACCTTCTGATTGGCAAGCCCAAGAGGCTCGGTGGTTTAAACCACAACAGCCACCCCTATTTGAATATTTACCTATTTGCATACACACTTCTTATTTGGCGATCACTCATAGCTGAGTAAGATTGTTTTCCATAAACCTGGTTTTAACAATGAATCCGTTAGTGACTGTGGAGGCCAATTCTGGATACACACACACCCTGACAACAGAAATCAAGCATGACTCTGCTTCCCTGGCTTCTGCCTGAAGGCTGTTTCCAACTCTCATACATAACTCTGCTGCCCCTACCAGCCAGGTGAGGTAGGGCAAAGGTACCCCTGACCATTAGGTCCAGTTGCAGACAACTCTGGGGTTGCGGTGCTCATCTCGCTCTATAGGCTGAGGGAGCCAGCGTTTGTTCACAGACAGCTTCCGGATCATGTGGCCAGCATGACTAAGCCGCTTCTGGCGAACCAGAGCAGCGCACTGAAATGCCATTTACCTTCCTGTTGGAGCGGTACCTATTTATCTACTTGCACTTGACGTGCTTTCGAACTGCTAGGTGGGCAGCAGCTGGGACCGAGCAACGGGAGCTCACCCCGCCGCTGGGATTCGAACCGGCCACCTTCTGATCGGCAAGCCCTAGGCTCAGTGGTTTAGACCACAGCGCACCCATTTGGCACAAAGCTACTTCCCTTTGTTACACTAACGACCATACTCAAGCCCAGTAAGTCACCAAGAAGTTGGCCTGGCTAGTTCATACCAGATTTTAACCCTTGCTGTGGGTCTAGGAGCCCAGGAATACAGACTACTCCCCCCCCCAAAAAAACTCACAACACTAAAATCCCACAGAAGCTAGGCATATATCAAGTTCATAAGTTTATTGCTCTAGCCAAAGTCCACAACAAACTGTTGCTAGGCAATAGTATTACTGTAATAAAATAATACAGAACACACGTCCACAAAAGGGCATACATAACTGGCAACAGTTGAACTCAGAAACACCCAGATCCGTGCGTGAAGGCAGATAAAAACTCAGAAATGGAGGGCGCGGGTGGCGCTGCCGGGAACTCTCAGCTCTTCCCGGAATCCTGAGCTTACAATCAGGGGCCGCTTTCACTTTCACTTCCTTGTCGCGAACAAAAGCCCCGCTGAGCAGGCGAGGAGCCAGAGATAGCGGGGTCGGCAGTAGAGCGCGCGGGAAGTCTGGGAGCCGGAGGCCGCTGCTGCCGCCGCCGGGACGGTAAGGAGAGCGCCCGGGCCACGTTTTGGGCGGACCCCGCCGCGGTCGGCAGTTGCGCCGCGATCCCCTTTGCTGAACAGCCGCGGAGGCGGAGATCGGAGAGCCTCCTCCTCGTTTGCCTGCTACGAGAATCCACACGTGCAATCCCAGCCCTCTTTACGCGGGAGTCATCCCCGTGGCATAGGTGCCAACTCCCTGGGGCCCTGGGTGCGCCATCGCCCACAAAATTCCCCATGAAGGGAACCGGGCACCCACAAATTTCGGTTCCAGGGCCATGCACGCTGCGTGGCACCCACAGCCCCCGGGCACCCACTGTCACGGGGCCAAGTTGGCACTCCTACCCCCGCCCCCGTGGGGTTAAAGTAAGGCTAACTTCTGAGTAGACGTTGCACCGGAAAGTTGGGAACCGCCGCGCTCCTGCGCAAGAGGGGAGGGGGAGAGCCGTCGCTTTCGCCGTCTGGTTTACTTCCGTGTAGACGCACGGAGGCTCGGCTTTCCGGTGCACATGCAAAAGGAGAGCAGCGGCGCTCACGGGGCAGCAAAGGGCCGGCTGTTTATTCTTGGATCCCCATCCGAGATTGTTTTAGCCAGCTATTTGGAGCGCCGCCGCAGCGAAGCTCTTTTTGCTTACGAGGAGCTGCCAAATGTCTCCGCGCGTCTGAGGCTGGTTTAGTGCCAAACCGGGGGGGGGGGGGGTGAGCTAAGGGAAGAGGTTCTAGCCAGGGATGTACACTTGAATAAAATAGGGGGGGGGGGCACTGGCAGGTAAGCTCCGTACCACATGATCACATGACACGGCGCACGCACATCGTTTGAATGGCAATGCGGGGGGTAGGCAACCCCCTCAAACATTTTATTGGGGGGGGGGGTTCGGCGAAGGGACCTCGGCCCCCTAGGAGTTGGCTCCTATGATGCTAACTAATAAGATGGGTTTTGTGTATTTGACACCATTACCCCTTTGGTGTGTGTCTCGTGAGAATCGGCCTGGGGATTTCCCTGTGCGGTTTGTGGTTTTGCGCGATGGGATGGAGGAGGTTGATTTGCAGGCTGCAAAGAGTCCAGTCAACCTTCGTCCTCTGTGTGTCTCTGGGCAAGGCAGGGCCTCGATCCGGAAACTGAAACAAGTTTTAACTGCCCCCAGTACGGTAATTATCACAGGGAGGGAGGGAGGGAGACCCCAGGAACCTGGTGGTTTTGAAACGGTGTTCCTCGAAACACGGGGCTCACCAGAGATTCTTGGGTGAGAAGTTTGCTCATTGCAGACAAACTGCTCAGAACATAGTTCACAGTAACAAAAAAAATAATTGTCTAAATTGTTTGTATGCCACCTTTCATTTCCAATAAATGCAATGGTAATTTACAGAAAATTAAAAATATTAAAGCAGTATTATTATTATTATTATTATTATTATTATTATTATTATTTCAATATGTGTGGTGTTTTGCAAAAGGTTAGTTCCTTGCCTTGAGGACCTTAAAGTCTAAAATATGAGACAAGAAAAACAAAGGAAGAGGAGAGAGGTGAAGGCAGAGTTTAAAGGGAGATTGCTGATTTAATCATTTCAGGCCCACAAATGCAGGGATGGGGGACCTGCGACCTTCTAGATCAGGGGTCAGCAAACTTTTTCAGCAAGGACTTTTTCAGTCCACTGTCCCTCAGACCTTGTGGGGGGCCAGACTATATTTTGAAGAAGAAAAAATGAACGAATTCCTGTGCCACACAAATAACCCAGAGGTGCATTTTAAATAAAAGGACACATTTGACTCATGTAAAAACACAAAGGCTGGATCTAGAAGGCGATTGGGCTGGATCTGGCCCCCGGAACTTAGCTTGCCTATTCATGTTCTAGATGACAGAATCAATAGAGTCAGAGAATTGTAGCTTTGAAAGGAACCCTGAGGGTCAATGCACAAATCTCAACCATCCAAATCGAAACCATACCTGGCGCTCCTTAGCTTTGCAAATGCGCCAGCAGTTTTATCGCTGTGCCCCATTAAGGCAATAAACCATCAAGTTGTTCAAATAGTAATAAAGAGAATACCATGGCAATGTATCATAAAAGCATTAAAACATCCAGAAATTATAAATTCATGACATACAGAACAAATGGTCAACACTGAATCAAATTCATTACATAATTTTTTTAGCTGCGTTTTATTAATGGATTTATTTTGTTTTGCTTGTGCACATCTTGGGTGGCGCTGTGGTCTAAACCACTGAGCCTAGGGCTTGCCGATCAGAAGGTCGGCGGTTCGAATCCCCACGATAGGGTGAGCACCCGTTGTTCGGTTCCTGCTCCTGCCAACCTAGCAGTTCGAAAGCATGTCAAAGTGCAAGTAGATAAATAGGTACCGCTCCGGCGGGAAGGTAAACGGCGTTTGTGTGTGCTGCTCTGGTTCACCAGAAGTGGCTTAGTCATGCTGGCCACATGACCCGGAAGCTGTACGCCGGCTCCCTTGGCCAGTAAAGTGAGATGAGCACTGCAACCCCAGAGTTGTTGGCGACTGGACCTAATGGTCAGGGGTCCTTTACCTTTATCTTATCTTCACTGGTGGTGGTGTAAATATGTACATTTGAGGGGGGGGCAAAGGGAGTTTAAGGAGATAACAGAAATCACTGGGTTAAAGCTGACCGAAAGTCCAGAGGTAGCATTATTATCTATTTACGATGGGGTGGAAGGTTCACAGGCTATGAAAGACTTGCTCACAAATTTATTAACAGCTGCACAAATTTTATAGCTAGGAAGTGCAAGGGGTAAGCAGAATAAAAAATGGAAGAATGGCATAAAGAGGGGTGGGATATAGCTATTAATGATAAAGTAATATGTGCCATTAAGCTAAGACGGGGAATATGCAGGAGAAATGATTTTGAGGAGATAGGGAGAGTGTTTGTAGAATTTATACTGTTAAAATGGAAAGGGGTCAATCAAACCATCGCAAGAGGTGTTGAAATTTTGGGAGGTTAGATAGTTACAATCGAATGGTCTCGGTGGTGGGGTGCACATTTTTATTATATATTGGTGATTATTACTTTGTCTAAATAAATAAATAAGCAATAAATCATCTATCTAAATATAAATAAATAGCATCTTTCTGAGTCTTCCGGCTGCTGGATCCGTGCAGCTTATATTTTTTGATTCATAGGTGTACCTGAAATATATCCATTGGTTACTCTTCCTGGTTTTCCATCTGTTCTCCTACCCCAAACAGTACTTTAAGGTTTGGAGCAATGGCGCCCGAAAGTCACATGTCCGAGCCCATCTGCCTGATCGAGAACAGGGACAGGAAGCTCTTTGTCTGTGAAAAGGCCCTTCACCTGCTCTCTGAAATTCGCCAGCCGGTGGTGGTGGTTGCCATTGTGGGACTCTACCGAACGGGCAAGTCCTACCTCATGAACAAACTAGCTGGCAGAAACTCAGGTGAGAGAGAAAATTGCAGCGAACCCTGGAGAGGGAGGGGGGCACACTCTACATTTAAGTATTTTATGCTCAAATGGGGGGGGGGTGGACCACAGAGTGCCCTTCTGTGCAGAGAGAATCCTGTAGTGACTTACTGGTATTCCGAGCACAATTCAAAGTGTTGGTGCTGACTTTTAAAGCCCTAAACGGCCTCGGCACAGTATACCTGAAGGAGCATCCCCACCCCCATCATCCAGCCTGGACACTGAGGTCCAGCTCCGAGGGCCTTCTGGCAGTTCCCTCACTGCGAGAAGTGAGGCTACAGGGAATCAGGCAGAGGGCCTTCTCGGTAGTGGCGTCCTCCCTGTGGAACGCCCTCCCTTCAGATGTCAAGGAAATAAACAACTATCTGACTTTTAGAAGACATCTGAAGGCAGCCCTGTTTAGGGAAGTTTTTAATGTTTGATGTTTTATCGTGTTTTTAATATTCTGTTGGGAGCCACCCAGCCAGATGGTGGGGTATAAATAATGTGTTAATGTGTTCCAAGGCAACAATTTGGACACAACTACCACAAGAGTCCAGCATGCTTCTAATCCTAGTTTTCCTGGTACATCTCTTTGGAAAATGTAGAACATTAGTAGAGTATCTGATCTGCATGTATAAGTTCCCAGGTTGAATGTTCCTAGTCTGAAAACCCTGGCGAATTGCTGTGAGTCACGGTAGACAATACTGGGTTAGATGGGCAGATTCAGTTCCATGCAGCTTTCTAGTTTCCTAAACAGAAGCCCACTTTTCCTACCACCCCATCCCCCGTGTGGGAGAGGGAACAACAGCCTTGAAATGTGTAATCTGTTTAAGACGTAAGAGCCTTCCAAGAGAAAGGGCATCAGCCCCGTTCCCTGATGTTACTAGCTCACATGTTTCCGGTTTCCTAAATCCTGAAAATTTGATTATCTCCATGGTTAGGTTTCCCCCTGGGTTCTACGGTGCAGTCGAAGACCAAGGGAATCTGGATGTGGTGTGTCCCCTACCCTGGCAGGTCTGGTCAGACTCTTGTGCTTCTGGATACAGAGGGACTAGGCGATGTGGAAAAGGTAATTCTGAACTCCTGGATGGTGCACCTGCTGAATATCTGCCTAGCATGTACGGGCATAGGACATAACAGCATTTGTGGCAGGGCCAGGCGCAACGTATCTTCCACTGTACCCAGCTGCTGGAGGATCATTGCCAGGTATTAGTCTACAGAACCAGAAAATGCACACATCAACAGAGATAAATGTTTCATACATTTAAAGTGTGACTCAGAGGCTGAAGGGACTGTGAAAACAAGCTGGTGTGAGGGTGCCGACCTCTTTGTAAACTACGGGAAATCCCCAAGTATGACTAAATATTTTGGCTGCTGGGATTTTGATGGCTCAGCACAACTTATGTAAATTTTGGAATTTCTGGTCTGCTGAAGTTGAGAGTTGGAGGAAGGTCTATACTAGTGTGAATCTGGTGTGTGAATGTTTGATGTTTTGTTGTATTTTTAATATTCTGTTGGAAGCCTCCCAGAGTGGCTGGGGAAACCCAGCCAGATGGGGGTTTAAATAATATATTATTACTACTACTACTACTACTACTACTACTACTACTACTATTTATTTACCTTGGGAAGCTTTTCTCTGGCATGGGAACAAGTGTTGGATAAAGCTTTCCCTGCTTGATTTTGACATGGCTAGCTGCTGTTAAAACCCCAGAATCGGGGCTCAAATGAAGGGAGTTTAGGGACAGCCCAGCACCAACAGCACTTTGGTACTCAGTAGTGCAACAGCGTCAGCCGCAGTCCTTAGCCCGCTGCGCCAGCTTTCCCAGGGCCAAGTAATAGCAACAAATAACTTGAGAATGAATCAGTCCTTATATATTGTGCAGCTCAGTTGGTTAGAGCATGGAGCTGATAATGTGAAGGTTGCAGGTTCGATCCCCGTATGGGACAGCTGCATTGTATTCCTGCATCGCAGGCGGTTGGACCAGATGATCCTCGGGGTCCCTTCCAACTCTACAGTTCTATGATTATATGAAGAATACTTGTAGCAACACTGCTGTGGAAGGGGAGAAGCAGAACCTAACGGCTTTCTTCCTCCTTTCTTAGGGCGATACTCAAAATGACACCTGGATCTTCGCTTTGGCTGTGCTCCTGAGCAGCACCCTGGTCTACAACAGTTTTGGTGCCATTGACCAGCAAGCTATGGATCAGCTTCAGTATCCTTCCCAAGCACTAACTCTGATTTTCATTTGCTGGAGGGAGTTTGAAGAAGTCCTGTACTAGCTCTCTCTCCTTAGGACATTGCCTCTTGTTACTCTAGAGCAGTAGGAAATCTTTTTCAGCCTTCCAGGGGTCATGTGTCAGTGGTGGGTGGGGCCAGAGACAAGAGTGTGCAGAACAACGGATGCAACTCTAACCTTTGTAGTGTTAGGTTTTCAACCTTTTTTGGTACTGTGACCCACAAGTCCACGGAGCAAGCCAGCAGTAAATCATACTGTTCAAAGTTGGTGATAACTTAGAAGAGGAGGTGTCAGGCTGGGAAGAGGAAGTCTCAGAATATGAGGAGGTTATGTTAGCCCCAAAATGGAAAACGAGTGAGGTTCCAACCAAAGAAGAATGGCAACTTAACAGAATATGCACAACATGCAGGCTTAGCATACAGAATAAGAGAACAAGAAGAGCGTACATTTAAAGAAGATTGGAAAATGTTTATTAAATATATGGAATATAATTGTGCCCAGCTGAAAACGCTGGCAACATTAAGATAAATTCAACAGTGTAAATGAGTTTTGATGCACGCAATAATGGTAAACTGATTGGTATAGGTTTTTGTAAAATATACAGGGATTTAAGACAGGTAAAATGAACCATGGAAAGGGAAGAAGAGAAGGCATTGATATCTTAAGGATGTAAAATGAGAATTTGAAATTGTAAAACAGAAAATTTAATAAAAATATATACATTAAAAAACAGAAGATGTGGAGGTAACAGGGTTTAGTGAGCAGGAAGAATCTGTGGCAGAGAGCAGTCCACAATCAAAGGCAGAAGCCGAAGCCGGCGAGTGGGAGGAGGCCAAGAGGAAGATGAATCAGGTCAATGAAAAGTCACAGGAGTCTCCCCATCCTGCTGCTACAATCTTCCCTCCCCACTTGTCTCCCAGAACCAGAAGAGGGCTGAAATGGGCAGAGCAGTAGCAAGTTGCATGCAGACACAGTCTCTGATTGTTTGGGGGAAAGCCCTGGAGAGGAGGGACTTAGACTGCTATGGGGAGGTGGGGACTTTCAGTCTCAGCAATGGATTCATGGGGCAAGACCTACCGGAGGTGAGCTGCTGTATTCCTTAGGCCTGACACTCAACCAAGTCCATGAAGATCCTGCTTTTGCTAATAAAGAGTTAACTCGCAACTTTGAACGTCTTTGACACCATTTTTCTAAAACTGCCATCCACGTGCCACATAAAGTTGAAGGGCTTTTCTCTCCTGTTGTAGCTTTATTTTCCTGTGGCAATAATTCCAAAGCAGGACACCCTTGGGGGCGGGATGAGGGGGAAGAGGCATGGAAAGGGTGCATTGTGAGGACATCATCGCCACAATTGCAGCTGCATGAGGATTTGTTCTGCCCATGCAATGGAAAGGTTAATGAGATGGCTCTCCAAAATATGCAGCAGTTTAAAGGTAAAGGACCTTTCTCATTTGAATCGAACTACCTGTTCTGTATTGCATGGCTATGCGGTAGGGGTATTTCGAGGGGTGCTTGTTCTCCCCCTGTGCACGCAACTGGTCTCTTGATTCCTAAACCTGGCCAACAGCTATGTGACAGAACTCACGGAGCGCATCAAAGCCAAATCGTCCCCCGGGGGCGGCAGTGGGGGACTGGAAGACTCTGCTGAGTTTGTCCGCTTCTTCCCAAGTTTCGTCTGGGCCTTGCGGGATTTCACCTTGCAGCTGGAGCTGAATGGGCGCCCCATCACTGAAGACGAGTATCTGGAACATTCCTTGAGATTAAAGAAAGGTACTAACAGTGGCGGACGAATTCAGTGGCTTCCCCCAAAGAATTCCAGGAGCTGTTGTTCATTAAAGATGCTGAGAAAGGTGCTGGGAAACCACTCTTCCCCTTCCCAAACTACAGAGTTCCTTGGGAAGCAGGATTGTTTGTTAAACCACTCTGGGAAATGTAGCATTTTGGAGGGGATTAGGGGTCTCCTAAAAACTTTTCGCACCCTTAACAAACTCCAGTTCCCGGAATTCTCTGGGAGAAGCCATGACTGGTTAAAATGGTATCATATTGCTTTGAAGTATCGTGTGAATGTGGCCTTAGTTTAATACCTACCGGTAGTCTAGGTGTGTAACGTGGTGTCTATACTACCTAGCAGAGTTGTGTTTCAAAGCACGTTTGATGTGTTTACACATCACATTTATTTGAAACAGTAGCAGCTTTCCTCTGCACAAAATTGCTTCCAACGAACCACAATAAAATACAGTATATAAACTGTTTCAAAGGGGTAGCCAAGTTACTCTGTTGCAGCAAACACAACAGAAACTTGCTAACATACTGACAGCCAGCCCTGTTGGGGCCCCAGTCAGCATGGACAATGCTCAGGAATGATGGGAGTTGTACCCTCATCATACCCAGAGGGTACTAGGCTGGCTAACCCAGCTTTGTAACTTGCATGTGTGTATATATCTGCCAACTTGGGATAACATTCCATGCACCCGAGAGAATAAGCTTATGCCATAACACACTTGCTAGTCTTTAAAGTGCATGAGACTGTTGTTTTTAGTAGAAGAGTTTGTATTTGAAGAAGAGTTTGGATTTGATATCCCGCTTTATCACTACCTTAAGGAGTCTCAAAGCGGCTAACATTCTCCTTTCCCTTCCTCCCCCACAACAAACCCTCTGTGAGGTGAGTGGGGCTGAGAGACTTCAGAGAAGTGTGACTAGCCCAAGGTCACCCAGCAGCTGCATGTGGAGGAGCAGAGACACGAACCCGGTTCACCAGATTACGAGACTACCGCTCCTAACCACTACACCACACTGGCTCTCAACCACTATATACCACTATATATATTTAAAAAACACTCAGAATTCATAAGGCATCTGAAATTACTAGCTATTGCTTAAAACTTAGAAACGGTGCCACCCCTGCCTATAGGCTTGCCATCTACAGTTAGATCTAAGAGTCAGAAGGGGGGAAAGCAAGGAAGAGGGGAAAGGGTTGTGTGTCTATGGACTTAATAAGGATAACCATGAAGTATAGTATGCCTTCCCTTCTGTAGTATGAAATATCCGCCTTGCTCAAATCCCACTTTTCCTCTTCCATGTGCTAACCCACTGGTATCTTTGCGTTTCCATGTGCCATTTCAGATTTACCCACAAGCTCCCCATCTCCTGTTAATATTTGTATGTGCCATTTCAGATTTATCCACAAGCTCCCCATCTCCTGTTAATATTTGTATGTGCCATTTCAGATTTACCCACAAGCTCCCCATCTCCTGTTAATATTTGTATGTGCCATTTCAGATTTACCCACAAGCTCCCCATCTCCTGTTAATATTTGTATGTGCCATTTCAGATTTACCCACAAGCTCCCCATCTCCTGTTAATATTTGTACTGGTACTGTATTTGTTAGAAACTGCATTTCACAAAGAATGAATTGTACTGGGGGGAAGGAAAACCTCTGTAATGTAATGTAACAGCTGCAGAATCTTGTGACTCTGATTGAGGTCACAGAAATGCTGACTCATTGTCTTGCTAATTTGTTAACAACCTTTAAAAGTGAGTTACAGGTGGGTAGCCGTGTTGGTCTGCCATAGTCAAAACAAAATCGAAAATTCTTTCTAGTAGCACCTTAGAGACCAACTGAGTTTGTTCCTGGTATGAGCTTTCGTGTGCAAGCACACTTCTTCAGATACCAAGTATCAGGTATCTGAAGAAGTGTGCTTGCACACGAAAGCTCATACCAGGAACAAACTCAGTTGGTCTCTAAGGTGCTACTAGAAAGAATTTTCGATTTTGTTTTAAAAGTGAGTGTGTTTCTTATATAGGAGGGGAGGGAGTTGGAGGTTGTCTTGTTGTTGTTTCATTGACCAACAACAACAACAACAACAACAACAACAACAACATGGGAGTGTGGAAACTTCAAGCAGATGCTGTGTCTGGAGGAGTTTGTGAGTACAGACAAACTGGGCACTGATATCTTACACACTGCTATGAAAGAGTTTCTGAAGCAAGAAGCAAGAAGATCCTCTCTTGGGCTCAAATGCATTTTATCGGACTTGATATGCACAAATAAAACTGCTTGTTAACAGTTGCCATCCTGCAAGTAAAGAGTCATCTTCAGAGCTGGAGTCTACTTCATCACGAAGGCTTTGAGGGTGAAACCCTTGCATGACTCAGAAAAACAGCTAACACCTCCATCTTCTTCCAGGTGATGCCTCTGATGTTCAGCTGTACAACCTGCCTCGCAAATGCATCCGGATGTTCTTCCCCACTCGCAAGTGTTTCATTTTCGACCGCCCCACTACTAGGAAGAACCTGCCCCGGCTGGAGTCGATGCAGGAGAGCCAGCTGGAACCTGACTTTGTGGAACAAGCCGGCCAGTTCTGCCGCTACATCTATAGAACATCCAAGGAAAAGACCATCCCAGGAGGACACTTTGTCAATGGCCGCTGTGAGTCCTGGTAACTCTGTAGTCCTCCTCAGATCAGCTGGTTGACAGCTGAGTGGCCCTGTGCACCTGTCAAAATTGCCCCAGGGAGGAGCTTGGGATCTGGCCCACCATCCTAGCTACTTGATTTTGCATTGCAGTGGGCCACTCTGAGCACAGGCAGTTCAGCGTGCCCTCCCATAAGTGCTCCTTTGCTTTTTCCCCCTCGTAGTGCTGGCGAACCTAGTGACGACCTATGTGGACACCATTCGCAGTGGGCAAGTGCCTTGCATGGAGAGCGCAGTGCTGGCCTTGGCTGAGATTGAGAACTCGGCTGCTATCCATGATGCTACTGTGCGCTACGGGGAGCTGATGGATCAAAAGCTGAAGCTTCCTACAGAGACGGTCCAGGAGCTGCTGGGGATCCACGCCGAGTGTGAGAAGGAGGCCCTGCAGGTGTTCCTGGCTCGTGCCTTCAAGGATGACAAACAACGGTTCCAGGTGGAACTCATGGTAGGCTGTCCCTTGATATCTGCGTGTTAAGAGGTGGTGCATTGAGTGTGTCGGTCTGGTTGCAAAACAAACAAGGAGCAAGCATGTTAAGCCTGGACAGCTGGCTTATTTACTAGGAGTTAAGTACCAGCGGTACATCATTTTCATATTCAATGTATAGCACGCTGTGAATTTCAGATCCTCTTTCCATAGTTTTTTCCATGCTGCAAACTGTATATTATACCCAAATATTCAGATTTTTGTCCGCCGCACTGCAATCTTTTGGTGGAGGGTGGTTAAGAAATGTCTTGAACAATTTTATTCTAAAAATAAGTCTGTGGCACACAAAGTCTGTTCTCCCAGAACAGAAATGTTTCAAAGTGCTTAGCTATGTCTCAGCTTTATTTTGTTTGTGTTACCAGAAAACCATGGACCAGATGAAGGAGGGCTTCTGCCAAAAGAATGAGCAGGAATCTTCAAAACTCTGTTGGGCTGTGTTGATGTCCTTGTCTGGGGAGTTGGAGGAAAACATCAAACAGGGGGTTTACTCTCGTCCTGGCGGTCACAAGCTGTTTTCAGATGACCTGAAGGAAATGGAACGGAGATACCACCAAGAACAGAAAAAAGGAGTGATGGTGAGGAAGGGCGAGGGCTGCTGAATGAACATCTTAAAGGGACATTGTAATGTTTCTGGGGAGCTCGGCTGATTGAAGGGTGGGGGTGCACTCAAAATCAAGGTTTTCTCAGAATTCAAATTAGGTGCAAAGTTCATATATGAGTACCAGGGCTGGCAATTGGGTATTGAAATTGTGACTGCGGAAACCCAGCCAGATGGGTGGGGTATGAATAAATTGTTGTTGTTGTTGTTGTTGTTGTTGTTGTTGTTGTTGTTGTAACATTTTTAAAATTCTGAACCCATGAAAAATGAAGCATTGTCAGACTGCTGTCTAGTAGCTCATTGTTCAACCTGGTAGCAAACAGAAAGGCATACAGCTGAAACAAGCTCAGATTCCAGGTCCATTCGAGAGACATATAAAAAGTAGACTGGGAGAGAGATTGTGGGAGGTTGTTCTGCTTCCCCAAGCTATGTGCCTGAGCTTCCCAATTTAGGACCTATACAGATGTGACACAGGAAGTCCGCAGTGTTTTGAATTTTACTTAAAATCAATTGCTAGAGATTGAACAACAACAACAACAACAACAACAACAACAACAACAACAACAACAACAACAACAAAGAGATTGCAGATTGGACTAGAACACAGTGGCACTGGGAGATCCTTGCAGGGTGCTGTTTAGATGAGGAAAGCAGGCGACTTTTTCTTCCATCCTGGCTGCTCTGGTGTGATGTGCAGTCCCCAGCTAGCAGATCCAGTCACAGGCATCCCTCAACATATCTGCTTAGGCTCTTAGAGGGCCACAGTTCCAGGGGTGAATAATACAGAGGACTGAGCCTCTAGGGCTTGCTGATCAGAAGGTCAGCGGTTTGAATCCCTGTGATGGGTTGCGTTCTCGTTGCTCTTTTCCAGCTCCTGCCAACCTAGCCGTTCGAAAACACACCAGTGTAAGTAGTTAAATAGGTACCGCTGCGGCGGGAAGGTAAACGGCATTTCTGTGCGCTCTGGTTTCCATCACGGTGTTCCATTGCGCCAGAAGTGGTTTAGTCATGCTGGCCACATGACCCAGAAAGCTGTCTGTGGACAAACGCTGGCTCCCTCAGCCTGAAAGCAAGAGGAGTTCCGCAGCCCCATAGTTGCCTTTGACTGGACTTAACCGTCCAGTTGTCCTTTTTAATACCGAGGTAATAGAAGAAGGAATTCCACAGCCCCCAGCTGCAGGATGAGATCTACTTTGTGCCTGAAATGAAAGGGGTGCCTGCCAGGGAGTGAAATGCCATCTGAGCCATCTATCTTCTCACAGTCCATGCTTCAGACAGCCCCCCTTCCTCTTTATTTTTAACATCACTGCAGAAATGTTTGTGCATTTGCATTTCTCCTTTCTCACCTTATAAACCAAAAATGGGAAGCTTGAAGCAGGCGGGGACCAAATCTGTTTTAGCCGGCCTCTCCTCATTCCCTCTGCTGACTCTTCTGTTGCAGGCAGAGACAGTCCTACAGCGGTTCCTCAAGGAGAAGGAGAATGTCAGCAGAGCCATACTGCTAAGTGATCAAGCTCTCTCAGAGAAAGAGAAGGAAATGGCAGGTAAAGTAGCATGCTTGTGGCAGTGATCAACAATGAGGCTCCCTGGAGGTCTTCCCCTGGTGCCCACGAAGACTTTGGGCCTCCCCACATGCTTGCCCACTTAGTCATGAAGTTGTGGGTGTGGTTATATTTTAAGTCCTTGAAAATGACATAGAAGTATGTTGGAAAAGAGACATTTTCTCCTCCTTCCTCTTTCAGCTCTATGTGCTTTTCAAGGCTCAGAACTCTACTGGATCAAACTTTTACCAGATCCCTCCGGAAAATGACACTTTTTTTTTCGTGCACATTCTCTCATTCTGCCTCTCTGAGGGGGAGGGCTGATTTGAAAGAAGCCTACTGAAAGCGCTTTTCAGTCAGCAGCTCACCTCTCTCTTCCCTCTCTCTGTCATCCTATTTTTTTGCCCCCTTCCAAAGCTTCTGTTGTTCCCTGACACACCCACATAGTCACCTCCCCCTTTCAGCAGAACAGCTGTCACTAAAGCAGATGTCACGTTCCAGGGGAGTCTCCAGCTGTTTCCTAAGACTCCGGCAGACAGCCTATCTATTAAGCATCCATCCTGAGACCTGATGGTTTAGGGCAGTATTTAAATTTAATAAATAATAATAATAATGATCTGCTTGCAGAAAGCTTTTGCAGAGGTTTGATTCAATCCAATGTTTGTTGAGCATTCATTGTGATTTGTTTACGGGGATGTTGTATGACAATGAACGTTCATCCTGACTTGCTTACACATTTTCCCTTTTCGTCATTCACATCCCACAATTTTCAGTTCAATTGCCTGTCACTTTCCTAATAGCAGAAAAAAAGTTTCTTTTTGAATTGGAATTCTTGCACTAGGACAACAGAATTCATTAATTGACTTCAATGTGCAAACCTAAATTTCCTAGTATTCACTTGAATCCGTCCTCACAAACTACTGCTATGTATTATTTACTTCTGCTACTACTACTTTTCTATTTTCTAGTTGTTTGGGGCTTCTTACTTTCTCCAGATACAGATATGAATGGTATGCAGGGCCACTGAGCATTAACAAACTTCAAGCAGTAATTCTGGCCCCTTTAACCCTATTTTAGCCAAACCCAAACTCCATAGTAACCATAGAACAATATCTTGTGACTCTGCACAAACACCTGCAGTTATTCGTTCTTCCTTTTTTTCATTCCCGGGACAGAGGCGAAGGCAAAGGCTGAAACTGCGCAGCGAGAGCAGGAGATCCAGAAGCAGAAGCAAGCTGAGCTGGAACAGAAGATGGAGGATCAGAAACGGAGCTACGAACTGAACATCCAGCAGCTGGAGGAGAAGATGGTGAAAGAAAGGGAAAATCTACTGAAAGAGCAGGATAGGATGATGGATAGTAAACTCAGGGTAACTGTCACAGGCCCATCTTGGGCCTCTTCTCAATTTGCAACAAGCAAACACAAGAACGCTAGTTTGGGTGGTTCTAGAGTTGTGCTTCCTTACAAAATGGATCAAGTCAGGCCCAGGGGAGTGTTAGCCCTCTTCCTCATAATCCCAGGGCTCCTATCTTATTTAGTTAGCAATGTTTTTCCCGGTCAGGCATCCCTCTGAGACACACTCAGCTGTGGAGGGAAGCTTCTGGGGTTGGAAGGAAGTTCATCATGATCTGAGCCATCTCTTTGACTGAGTGTCAAGTGGCAGACAATGACGTTAAAAACTCAAATTCCATTCAATTAGATGCCACCTTTAGAACACCAGAAGAAAGCTTTTGCCTTTCAGTTTGGCTGGGAAATATTCTTAAACACACCGGAAACTGAATCACACCCTTTTGCTTTTGATGTTAATGCCCTCTCTTCTTGCAGGAGCAAGAGGCTTTGCTGAAGGATGGATTCCAGAAAGAAGCAAATCGACTAAATGAGGAGATTAATCAACTGAGACAACAGACTCAAAAGATCAAGGAGCCATCTTGGATTGGCAGGGTGTTGGGTGGCCTGGCAGATGCTGTCACATGTTTTTTGCCTGGTGTTGTCTCCAAACTTGCTGGATCGCTGGTTTCTAACTTTATAAAGCGCTTGTGAATGATCAAGCAGGAAAAGGCCTTGTCTGGAACATTTCCTGTCCTGTCCTTCCAAGATTGTATTGAAGATGCAGATTGGGTGCAGATTTCCTTGAACACATTAAAATGGTGCTGTACTTGTCAAAGGCAACCTCTTTACCAAGCCAGTTAGCTACTTGCATGCCTGTTGCCTATGAAGGACTTTTTGCCAGGCAGTGTGTCAGGTGACACCCATGCCACTATCGCGAAGAAAGCTGCTGTGTTGATGCAGCCTGAGTGCCATATTGCAGTATTAGTGCAGTGATGCTTACCACAGACTTGACCTGATAATGTGGTTGGGTGCAGATTGTTAAGCACATAGAAGCTTACAAATTTGACTGTCACATTTGAGGGTAGGTTTAATTGCTGGATTTGAAATATGCCTGTTTGCTTTGATCTTGTACTGTACACATTGTTGTTTTTTTTATACGTGAATAAACGTCTGGCAAAATAATAAAATAATTATGGAGTTCACAACATTGCATTTTTAATTGTGTGTTTCATTAAATTTTCTTGTGGCGTGGGAGGTGGCTTATTTATTTATTTAACCTTTTTCTCCCAAGGAAATTCAAGGTGGCATACTCCTCACCGAATCCCCACAAGAGCCCTATGAGGTTGGTTAGGCTGTGGGAGGCTTTGAATGCCCTATGGTCATCATCACCCAAGTGTCATGGCCATGTGGGGATTCGAACGCTGGTCTCCCAGGTCCTTGTCCAACACTCTTAACCACTATACCACCCTGGACAAAGATGTACAATATCCACAAAAATGTCATGCTATCTGAATTTGCTTTTTGTAGCAGCCGTGTGCCCCAAATCCTACTTATAGGCCCCAGCACCTGTTTTCCAGTCAGTCAGAAGCACAGAGTCTGCTGGAGAAACCCTGGCCTGATAGAGAGTCTCAGATTTCACATGCCATGGAGCCAGAGTTTGAAAGCAGGGTTGACTCCCAATCTGCAAAAGGTGAGGAGGAGTTTCTGCACCGAGGCGAAGTTGAGTTATATCAGGAGCAGCAAAGTGGGAGGATAAGACGTAGGGATTGTGCAAGGCAGAGCAAAATGTTATTTAGCTTGTAAGTTTCTTGTTCTAGCCAAAGGCCACGACTAACTTGTATTATTATTAATAAAATAATACAGAACATATGTCCATAATATAAAAATTCATAATATGAAAAGTGACTGCCAAGTTCATGAGCATTAAAGCAGTTTCCCTTGTGCATCTCTGACAGCTCAAATTCTGATATTATTTCGCCTTTTTAAAGTTCAGTTTGCCAACATCCATGATGTAAGAGAGAGAAGTTAGAGCAAAATGTGGATTTGCACGCCCTCTTCTCATTAATGTAGAGGCCTCCCAATGATCTCTTTGCCATCTCAGTCTCATCCCAGACCTTTTCCCCCTTTAAGTGTACTGCAGTCACACAATCAATCAGTGGGTTCCACACAGCCACAAAAACAAACAAAAACGCAAAATAAATAGCAAAAACAGACAGACGTCAGCGTAACGCTCAAATTTGAAGCACTGCACTCAAAACGGAAGTGTGGCACTCAAATTGGAAGCGTGGCACTCAAAACGGAGCATGTTTGGCTTCAGAAAAAAGTTCACAAACCGGAACACTTACTTCCGGGTTTGCAGTGTTTGGGTTCCAAGTTGTTTGAGTACCAAAGTGTTTGAGAACCAAGGTATCACTGTATTTAACATTTACAGAATGAAAGCTCAGTAGTTTGCTCCTTCGGCTTTTAATGAACAGCTGGCAAACGCAGCTCCCTGATAAGGCACAACACACCCCACTGCTCCTGGGGATCTCTAAAGCAGCAAGCCGGTAACCAGCGAGATGGTTTCCTAATCAGGTCCAGAGTAGCCTACAGTGGTACCTCGGGTTACAAACGCTTTGGGTTACAAACACTTTGGGTTACAGACTCTGCTAACCCAGAAGTAGTACCTCAGCTTAAGAATTTTACCTCAGGATGAGAACAGAAATTGCGTGGCGGCAGCGGGAGGCCCCATTAGCTAAAGTGGTACCTCAGGTTAAGAACGGTTTCAGGTTAAGAACGGACCTCTGGAACGAATTAAGTACATAACCAGAGGTAACACTGTACTGGCGTTTTCTCCCAAGATGAGATCCTGTTGGTCAGCACCAAATGCAGTTGCCTTGTACTCCTCTAGGCTGTAAGTGCTGCGAAGATTAGCAGCTGTCCTCCTCTAATGGGGCCTGGGAGTGGGTGCAAATGTGGGCCTTATCTCTCCTGTTGGCACAGAGCAAGGTTCATGCAGGGTTCAAGACGTACCATAGGCAGTCCTTGTGGCTGAGCCAAATACATTTCATGTCTTGGGCATGATAATTTGTCAAACTAGCCAGGTGCCTGACAGTTGGCCAAATTCTCATTGTATAACAAAGCGAGGGACAAGCCCTTATCTATATGATACATGGTCCTAATTATATTGACAGAGAGTGACGTCTCGTGTCAATTCCTTATAAGTTGGCTATATGAGGATGCCCTCACTATACGGATAAATATATAAAGATGTAAAGCTACAATAAGCGTTGAAACCAGGAAGCACCACTTACTGGCCATATGTGGTAATATATCTGGCAATACATACAATCAGTGCTGTGGTTTATTTTTGTCCCAGTTTTGTTGCGCTATAGCTCCTCCAGGCAGCAATAATGTGGAAGAATTAGGAAGCAGAGCAGAACATATCTGTCACTAATGTACTCTTACTGTGTAGAGAGCACATTGCAGGATACACCCACAAATAAAACACCAGTCAGGGAGGGGGGAACCTGCAGACCCCATATCTGATAAGACTGACATATTTCAAATTGAAAATCCTGACAGAAAAGTTGTTGAGCTTTTTTTGGCAAAACAAAATGCCGTTTTTGAGCTATTTTTATAGGGAAACGGCATTGTCAACTTAGGTATTCCAGATACAGTGGTACCTTTGTTTAAGGACAGCTTAGTTTATGAACAACTTGGATTAAGAAAGCTGCAAACCCGGAAGTAGGTGTTTTGGTTTGTGAACTTTGCCTTGGAAGCAGAACATGTTGAGTGAGTTCCATTTGTAAACTGAGTCCCTCGCTGCTATGGGAAAGCACGCCTTGGTTTAAGAACGCTTTGGTTTAAGAATGGACTTCCGGAACGGATTAAGTAAATAAACCAAGGTACCACTGTATGTCAGCCAAGTTCACCCTCAATTACCAAATGTTGTGGAAAACTCAAGTTCACATACCATTTTGTGACATTTGGGCTAGCTTAATAAAAGTATTGCCAGGTACATATTCTGGCATTTTCCAGAACAGGTATTTGGGCATTTCCCACAAACTGTCTCCAGAACCATTTCTCAGACATCTGGACTCTCCTTCCTTGGAGGTTTCTAAGGAGAGGTTGGATGCCCATCTGCCATAGGCCAATCAAGTTTATTTGGCTCCTGAGCCAGAAAAATCTCACAAGTGCCTTTCCTCCACCTTGGTGGGGAAAAAGAAAATAGAATTAAAACAAACTAACCCAGGGGTCAGCAAACTTTTTCAGCAGGGTGCCGGTCCACTGTGCCTCATACCTTGTGGGGCACCAGACTATATTTTTTTTTTGGGGGGGGAGAATGAATAAATTCCTATGCCCCACAAATAACCCAGAGATGCATTTTAAATAAAAGGACACATTCTACTCATGTAAAAACACGCTGGATTTAGAAGGCGATTGGGCCGGATCCGGCCCCCGGGCTTTAGTTTGCCTACCCATAAACTAACCACACCACTCGATGCCCACCCCGACTTTCGGGGCAAGGCACACAAACGAGTAATTTTGTGCAGGAATTTATTCGGTTTGGGATCAAAGTGCTGCAAGGGGAATTCAGAAAAAAGTCCCTAATTTTGTCTGGAGACTGGGGAGGATTCCTCCTCGACTTCATGGTTGCCAGATGCTTATCCAGCCGGGCGTGAGAAGCGCTGATTTCCTGGAACCGCTCGCCTTTGAAGGAAAGAGGCAGCTGGATGCCTGCTTTCGCTTTCGATCCTCCACTATCTCGCCACCCAGACAGAGGCGACTCTCACGTTCTCCCCCGCCCCAACCCGCCCTCTTGGCCAGGAAGGGGGGGGGGTATTGGCGGCGCCGCCCATGAGGCTGGATGCAGCATCCTGTTCTCAGGAGATGGAACAGTTCCAGGCAGCTGGGATTCAGAAGCATTTTGGCGCCTTTAGCCCCCTTCTACGTGGTTTTGTCATATCCAAATCGGTGGCTGTCCCTGTCTTCCGCGGCAGTGAGTTCCACAGTTTATCTATGCGCTGCCCGAAGAAGCATTTCCTTTTATCCATCCTCCTGAATCTTCCAACATTCGGCTTCGTTGGGATGTCCACGAGTTTTGGGGTTATGAGAGACGGTGGAAAACTTGTCTCTATGCACTCTCTCCATGCCATGTGTAATTTTGCAAATTTCTAGCATGTCACCCCTCATCCGCCCTTTTGTCTAAAGCCGTTGTTGTTGTTGTTGTTGTTGTTTAGTCATTTAGTCGTGTCCGACTCTTCGTGACCCCAGAGCATGCCAGGCATTCCTGTCTTCCACTGCCTCCTGCAGTTTGGCCAAACTCATGCCAGTCGCTTCAAGAACACTGTCCAACCATCTCATCCTCTGTCGTCCCCTTCTCCTTGTGCCCTCCATCTTTCCCAACATCAGGGTCTTTTCCAGGGAGTCTTCTCTTCTCATGAGGTGGCAAAAGTATTGGAGCCTCAGCTTCAGGATCTGTCCTTCCAGGGAGCACTCAGGGCTGATTTCCTTAAGAATTGATAGGTTTGATCTCTCAAGAGTCTCCTCCAGCACCGTAATTCAAAAGCATCAATTCTTCGGTGCATCAGCATTCTTTATGGTCCAGCTCTCACTTCCATACATCACTACTGGGAAAACCATGGCTTTAACTATACTGATCTTTGTCGGCAAGGTGATGTCTCTGCTTTTTAAGATGCTGTCTAGGTTTGTCATTGCTTTTCTCCCAGTAAGCAGGCATCTTTTAATTTTGTGACTGCTGTCACCATCTGCGGTGATCATGGAGCCCAAGAAAGTAAAATCTCTCACTGCCTCTATTTCAGGCATGTCCAACTGGTAGATCGTGATCTACCAGCAGATCACTGGACATCTGTGGTAGATCACCGGCAGATCAGTGGCTGCCCCCAAAGAAGCTAAAAAAACTTTGGCTCCCCTAAAAAAAGCTCAACATCTTTGCCCTGCACCCCTAAAATGACCTGAATCACCAAAAATAGGGCTTTCCTTCCTGAAAAGTAAAGCTGAATGTCGCTTTCTTCTTCCCCAAAGAAGCTCAACAACCTTTACATGAACCCCCCAAAAGGGGTAGATCACTGCCGGTTTTTAACTCTGTGAGTAGATCACAGTTTCTTGGAAGTTGGCCACCCCTGCTCTATTTCTTCCCCTTCTATTTGCCAGGAGGTGATGGGACCAGTGGAATTTGATTTTGGGGGGGGGGGCAATTAGAGAACGAGTTATTAACAGTGATGGCCTTTTAGGCTTCCTCTACTTCAGTGGTGTCCAAACTTTTTTTCAAAGAGGGCCAGATTTGATGAAGTGAAGGGCCGAGTGAGGGCTGACCAAAGCTGTTGACTTTTTTTTAGGACTTCAGTCAGAAGTTGTTGAGCTTTATTTTTAGGATTTTGCCCCAGGAAATAAACAGCCACAGGGGCCGAATTAGCCCCCCCCCCACGGACTTTGGACATGCCTGCTCTATGTGAATAGTTCATTTTTGGAATAATACGAATTATATGTCAAGGGAGGGGGAGCAATCAGCATTTTAAGAGATGCTTAGGTGGGGCATGGCCATAAAAGGTTGGGAACCACTGGTCTAAAGTTAATAATAATAATAATAATAATAATAATAATAATAATAATAATATCATGCAGGGCAGGTTTGCAATGCCTGAACTTTGCTCCCTAGCAGACAACTGAAGAATGGTGAAATAGTTTGGGGGTTGTAACCAGAAGTGGATTATGGGGGGTCTCAAATAATTTCTGAACGTGGCTCTGTCCAGATTTTGCTGGACTCCTGCCTGTCCCGGCCAGGATAACTAACTGTAAGGTGGTGGTGGTGGTGGAAATGAACCTCTGAGTCCAAAACATTTTTTTTTGCGGGGGGGGGGGGCGCTGGGTTGCCGAGCCCCGTCTTAGAACCGGAGTGGGGCGGAGAGGTTCACACACCCCTTCGACCCTCTTCAAGTACCGGTAACAACTATTGCACTGATGGCCAACGCCTGGAGACCTTCCGCTGGTGACCCAGGTGTAAAGACTCCGAAATATATCGGTGGTATCTGAAGAAGTGTGCATGCACACGAAAGCTCATACCAGGAACAAACTCAGTTGGTCTCTAAGGTGCTACTAGAAAGAATTTTCGATTTTGTTCCGAAATATATGTCTGGGCTCGGCATCCTTTAATGCTAAGTGCCTTGTCTGTTTAATGTTTCTTTACACCAGATTCGGATTTGGCAGATCTTGGGGCTTCTAGCAAAAAAAAAGGGGGGGGAGGTACCCTAATTCTGCTCGAGGAAATCTCTCGGCGTCTCTGCCTTGACCTTGGAGCCTCGCCCTCTGCTCCGCCCGCCCGGTGCCACCTTCCATTGGGCTCGGGCTGGAGCTCCTAACCGTCCGAGGCTGAGCTGCTGCGCCGTCCTAGCGAAACGAGCCCGATTTCCTCGTCGTCTTCTTCGAGGTTTTGCTTGCACTTGTCTTGCTGCTGCTGTTGCGGCGGCTAGCGCTGGATCAGAGAATAAAGTTGGGATTGGGAAGAGAGAGGGGCGCTTTCCAAGAGCAAGTAACCCGAGCCTTCCGGGTTGGTAGAAGGTAGGAAATCGGTCCGTTCATCGCTGTCAAGGCGCTGGAATTTGGCCGGGGAGGGTGGGAAAGTGGACGGGGGTGGTTTTGTGGGAAAGCAACTGGCAGGCAGGGGAAGGGTTAAGTCAGCCTTTCCGCCCCCCCCTCTCTACCTTTGCAAGGGCGAAATCGGAAGTGCGCCTTCTTTAGAGAAGGGTTTAAGGTGAACTTTGCTAATACAGTAAATCTATCATAGCACCATGTGTGTCTACCCTGAAATAGGCTCCACTGTATTCAGCGGGATTTACTCCCGTGTAAATGTATATGGGAGTAATGTGTAAGCATTCTATTTTAAAAAAAATTAAACAAATTTAGCAAAACATATAATTAATCAATATCAGTTACTTTCCTCCTTTTTCCTCCCCCCAGACTTCGCTCAGCTCCCCTCTCCGATTTGTTTATACATATTATTTTCTGCATGTTATAAATTTGTACATATCATTACTTCTCTATTGTATGTTCTACTAATAAATTTGTGAATGTTTATTCAAAACCTGTCAATGAATCCAGATCATTTTGTTATCTTTTTAAGTAGTTTGTAAAAAGTTCCCATTCTTCCTTAAAGTCCCGGTTGTCCTTCTCACTAGTTTATATGTTAACTTTGCCATTTCCCCTGAACACACTTTGTACAGCTTCGTTGAAAGCAGTGGGCCTTACTTCTGGGTAAGCTTTGCAAGGTTCCTGCTGTCAATCTGCAAATCTGATTCACTGGTTGAATTGTATTGGAAGGAAAACCTGGACTCCATTTTTTAAAAAAATAAATATTTCCGTGTTATGACAGCACATGCCTCTGATAAAGAGCTTAAAACTCCTTCCCTTTTTCTAGTTTGATTTTGTAACATATATCAGATTGGAAGAAACAAAATCGAAAATTCTTTCTAGTAGCACCTTAGAGACCAACTGAGTTTGTTCCTGGTATGAGCTTTCGTGTATTTTATTGTATTAATATGGAAATTAATAATAAAATGGTATGTTTGACTCATGTACTTAAAATAATAATAATGGCCTGCATATTGGATCAATTTCCTCCCAAAATCAGTTTAAAAGCTTGTAATTCTATACACAGCCCTCCCACTAATAGATCAGCAATGTGGAAAAAAAATGTTAATTATTTTTAGTGTCAGTACATAAAATAAAAGGTGGCAGCCGTTCACCTTCAAGAAATAGGCATTTGCTCTTCTGCCTCTTCTGCTATGATAAAAAGAAAGAAATGTTTTAACTTTCAGCCAACCCAATGTATTTACACTACTCGGCATGGTGCATAGCAAATAAAAACACCGCCCCCCCCCCTGAGCAGCACCTGTGGCTTTCAGTGTCAGGATCTGATGCCAAGGACCTCAAGCATCTAGAACAGGTGTAGACCTGTCACAGCTATTCTGAGAATGGTGATCTGGGCAACGTGATCTGTGCTGTTCCGAAAGTCTTGCCCTGCCAAGTCAGGTTTCAGTCATTCACTCACTCCAGGGTTTCCAGCTGTTGTTGGACTACAACTCCCATCATCCCTAGCTAGGAGGACCAGTGGTCAGGGATGATAGGAACTGTAGCCCCAAAACAGCTGGGGACCCAAGTTTGGGAAATACTGACTCACTAATAGGCAGAGACACACTTGAGTTTCTGTGGCATAATAAGCTCCTCTGTTTTCCCTTTGCAGACCCATCTTCTCTTGCACGATGGCCCCAGGGCAGGTCCACATGGCTGCTCCTGCTTGCCTAATTGAGAGCATGCCGGATGGGAAGCTTGTGGTGAACCGGGAGGCTGCCGAGCTGCTTGCCAGGATCCACCAGCCGGTGGTGGTGGTGGCCATTGTGGGGTTGTACCGTACTGGCAAGTCCTACCTCATGAACAGGCTTGCCGGCAAGAGAAAAGGTGACTGGCTTCATGAATATTCCCCGTTACTCAAGGGAAGGGCTGGAGTCTGGTAGCTTTGCATGAGGCCTCTTCGGAGCGGAGGCAGACTTCGGTAATATTTTGGCCTCCCTGAACGAGGCCAAAATGTGGCGCCCCAAAACGGATCTTCTCAATTATGGATCTTCACGATTTTGCACCCCTTTGGTTCGGTGCCCTGTGCAGGGGAACCTTATTCCAGCACTGTTTGGAGCAAGGCGATGACATCTGCTGCAGCTGGAAGTTGGTTTCAGGGCCCCTGGGTTTTCTGCCTAGCCTAGGGAGAAGCATGGAGACAGAAGAGTAATGGCTGTCGTGGAACATTTATATAGACTTATCAACATGCATGGTGCATTTCAGATAAAATTGCCAATAGGTCCCTGCCCTGGGGAGCTTCCAATCTAAATTTCAACAGGTGAGAGTAATAAGGAGCATCAATATAAGTAAATGGTGCTACATACACTTGGCTTCTTTCCCAGCATATCTACTTTGTGGGGTAGGTATTCTGGGTTTAAGCCAAACTAGCCTAGGAATTAAAGTGATCTTGCCGCCTGATCCTTATAAGTGAGCCTTGTTGGGTTCAGCAAAGGATCAAAGCCTTGGGAGCTCTCGTTTTCTCGATGTGAATCATTTCCTGCTCCTTCCTCAGGTTTCTGTCTGGGTACCACAGTGCAGGCGCAGACCAAGGGAATCTGGATGTGGTGCCTCCCTCACCCCAACAGGCCTGACTTCACACTGCTGTTGCTGGACACAGAAGGGTTGGGTGATGTGCAGAAGGTGAGCTGGGGAAGATGGCAGCTGGGGTGGGGCCTGCAGAGGATTAGCACTTTCAAAAGAGCCTTGGGCCAAAATATTGAGCTGGTGGCCAGCAGTGAGGGATGATATCTATGTGAATTATCTGACATCCCTGTGTCACACATTTGGGAATGTCTTTGTATCTCAGAAACTGGTACAGTCGTACCTGGAAGTCAAACGGAATCCTGCACCCAATCAGAAGCTGCGGATGTTCGGCTTCCGAACTTCATTCAGAAACCAGAACAATCACTTCCGGTCTTCAGTCGTTCGGTAGCTGAAATGTTTGAGTTTACAGGTGTTCAGCTTCCAAGGTTCCACTGTACTAGGAAAAAGTAAGATTCTGGAGGGAAAAAATCTTTTAAAACCCTATGGCTAATCTTTATTAAAATGTAGAAACCAGAGTGGTCTTAGGTGGTCAGTGGATGGGACACGGATGGAACCCCACCATTTTATTATTTCAACCTTCAGCACATTTTATGTATGAATGTATAAAAACAGAGGCAGTCAGGGGAGCTTTCAAAATGAGTAAGGACACAATATCAGTATTAATCAAGAAGTATGAACCAATCTGTAAAAAAAAATATCACTTTCACAGTTAATACCTCAAATTAACACCCCAAAGAGCCAAGATTAAGAAGAGAAAATGCTGTGTAGCAGATAAATTAGAAGCTGCTGGAGAAGAAGATTTATCAGGTGACAGTAAAGGGAGGAGAATATCCAAACTTCTGTGAGTTCAGCATTCTGCGTCCCATAGCAGAAAGTTCCCTTTCTTACTTCCTTGCTAGCCAAACATGGGAAGGTAAAGGGGTTCTCCAGGTGTTGTGTGCCCGCTCTTGCTTTCAGGACCGCCTAAATGTGTGTGAGAGAGGATGAGACAGGATGCTGCAGAGAGAGAAAGCACTATGCCAGAGGTTCTCAACCTTTTTGAGTCCACGGCTCCCTTGACCAACTACATACTTTCTGTGGCACCCTAGTGGGGCTCAGGAGCCCAGTTATGTCACCCCTTGGCCCGCAGAACTGGCAGCCCCACACCCCTTTTCAAACACCCTCCCTTGTGGGAACACCTTCCCTCAGCCTATCTCTTCTCCTGTCTCCTTGGGAGTTATCTGGGCAGCTGCAGCTGCTGCCCCTGGTTTCTGAGTTGCCCCCCCTGTCCTCACACTGCCCCACAGGGGCCTGGGAAGGACCCCCTGGCCAGCCGCAGTGGCACCATTCACCTGGGGAGCTTGTAGCCAGGGCTGCTGCAATAAACAGCTGCACAAGCCTTTGGGAGGCAGAGACGCAAGAAGGCATCAGAGGAGGGAGGGAAGGAAGAGGGACAGAGGCCAGTGTTGCCCACAGCACTCCTGACCATCATTCAAAGCACTCCAGGGGTGCCATGGCACACTGGTTGAAAACCATTGCACTATGCCTTAGGGGCTAGAAGCTGGCTTTGACATTTTAAGTAAAAATGTGGTTGATTCTGTTGGCATATTTAAGCTGAGCAACTGCGCAACAAAAAGGTTGAGGAGACTGTAAAGCATAACTAGGAGTGGATTTAATAAAAGGAAAAATAACAGAAATTACATTAGCTATAAGAACATTACAGAAACATGACCCATCCAGTGACCCACCACCTAGGGTACTGAGAGAGGTACACAGACCTCCTTATATACTATATCTGATTGCTGATACGCCTTAAATCAATACAAACTTAACATCACCTGCTGTACTGCCCCACAGCTGCAAAACTAGGTCAGTTCATTTCCTTCTTTCTTTTAAAGAGATATTTCTGTGGAACAGTAATGAACCTTAAACTGTAACATTCAATAGATTCCTGTGCCCAATACCAAATTCTAATACAAGCCTGCTCTTCCTGGGGCACGTGCCCACAATTGTGAAATGCGCACAACTACTAAGCACCACAAGCCTTTCAAACGCAGTCTGAACAACTGCAAGCAAGTCATGGTTTGCATTCATTTCAGACAACGACTTCGCCTAGTAGTGCAACAGAAGCAGAGGAAATGCAACAACACACCTCAAAGCAGCTGCTTTGCACATGCAGGTCCCAGAGGAAAGAGCTGCAGATGAGAATGGGGCATCAGGGTTTCGGGTATTGGAGTCTTGGGATGAGAAGTCTTAAAAAAAAAAATGCCTGTATCTGTTTCAGGGAGGCATGGAGAATGATTCATGGATCTTTGCCCTGGCCATTCTTCTCAGCAGCACCCTGGTGTATAACAGCATGGGCACCATTGACGAAACGGCCGTGGAGAAGCTCCAGTATCCTTTTTGGGGCACCATCAGTTCCAACCAGCCCCACAAGATTGGGAAGGCAGAACCATGTGGCAGCTGTATGTCTGTGTAGGGCAGCGCTTCCTGGGGGGGGGGGGAGAAAGCTTTTGGTATAGTCGCCAGTGGAGCAAACCTTCCCTTTCCAGGCCTGCCTTGGAACACAAAGTGCTGGGTGGGGGATTGTGGGGGGGGGCAAGGAAACAAGCAGGGCATGTAGCTGATGTGGGTGGGGCAGGCACCCTCCAAGGATCAGATGAGCAGGTCACTGGGGCAGAGCAGGGATGGGGAGCCTGTGCTCTTCCAGGTGTTGGTGGGCTCCAACTCCCATCAGCCCCAGTATGGGAGTTGTAGCTCAGCCACATCTGGAGGGCCAAATGTCCACCCATCCCTCAGTTTGTGCTTTCGGAGTGAATAGATGAGGGTCAGACCACCCATGAACTCAACTGCATAGTTGAGTATAGGGTCTTCATTCTCCACAAAAAAACAAAACAAACACCTGCCTAGTGTCCCAATCCAGAACAGGACTTCAGTATGGAGGCGCCAAGGGCTTTAACCAGTTACCCCTGCTGTGATCCTGGTTCAGACTGGATCTGGATCTGGGTGCGTATAGCCTGGAAAAGAGGAGACAGAGAGGAGATACGATAGCCTTCTTCAGATTTCTCAAGGGCCGTCACACGGAAGAGGGAACAAGCTTGTTTTCTCCGGCTCCAAAGGCTAGGACCTGATTCAGGGTTACAAGAAAGGAGATTCCGACTTAACATCAGGAAGACCTTTCTGTCAGTCAGAGCTGTTCGACAGTGGAATGGTCTCCCTCGGGAGGTTGTGGACTCTCCTTCCTTGGATGTTTTAAAGCATCTGTCATGGATGTTTTAGCTGAGTTTCCTGCATTGCAGGGGGTTGGGCTAGATGACCCTTGGGGGTCCCTCGCAGTTCAACGATTCTATGATTCTATGACATATCACGATTTGCATGGCAAAAAGGCACCATTGAAATGACTTGGATCTTTGCCCCCACTTTATTTTGCAGTGCTTATTGCTGGTATGAGGCTCCTGGTCAAGACTGGGATTGCGGGGAGAGCAAAGGGTTAAATGTCTCCTGTCCCAGGATCCTGATCTGTATCTCTCACAATGCACTGACAATTTGTGTGTGAGTGGGACACCTTGCATTAAATGGCAGGGCTACACAGTTAAGGTCACATGTGGTTTCACCTTCAGCTGCAGTTCCTGTTGGGAACTCCCTGAAGTGGGTGCTTCACAGGCAGGCAGCTAAAGAAAGGGAACTAGGAACCCCGGAAGAAAGCAGGAATGGGAATGGGCCCTAATGTGTAAAGCAAGATATGCCAGGAGGGATTAGGGCCAGGTTCAGCCGCAAAGCCTTGCCCAGACCACTACTGTGTGCCCACAGTGAGGAAATCACAGGTAGAGACACAAACCGTTCCAGACAATGCATGACTTGCAGACTGCAAAGCCCAACGATAACCTTGCAGCCCTTTTCCTTAGCAAGCCCCAGCTATGTCACTGAGCTGACAAAAGCAATCCGAGCAAAATATCCCTCCGGGGATGGCCAAGAAGAGGAGAATTTCACCGAATTTGGCCGATTCTTCCCAGATTTCATCTGGGCTGTGCGGGATTTCACACTGCAGCTGCAGCTAGATGGACGCCCTATCAGTGCAGACAAGTACCTGGAGAATGCCTTGAGATTTCTGCAAGGTGCGGTAGCTGAAACCAAATGCAACATCGGGACAGATCCTTCATTGATCCTTCTTGTTTCCACTTAACCTCCTTCTAATCGATTGAGTTTTCTCTTCAGCAGGGAGATTGTGTTTTATTTTGAAAGGTTTTCTGGGCATCGCATCCTGCTGATGACAGAGGATGCTCGCTGGGAGTTGTAATTCTGCAACATCTGGAAGGCCACAGATTCCCTACACCTGGATTAGGGAAACCAAATGACACCTGCAGGCTGTCACTGTTTTGCAAGAGGGATTCAAGTGCATTCTGGAACTTTAGGTTGGCACAATACTAACAAAGAACTGAGCCCCCCCCCCCCCCGATACCCACACCCTTTCTTCATCTTTTCTCCTAGGTGATGCTGAGCACATTCAGAAGCACAACATGGCCAGATCATGCATCCACAGTCTCTTTCCATCACGGAAATGTTTCATATTTGACCGTCCAGCTAGCGGGAGGAAGTTGCATCGGCTGGAGGAACTGAAAGAAGAGGATTTGGAGGAAGATTTCTTGCAACCAATGGCTCATTTCTGCCAACACATCTGGGAGACATCGCGACCCAAGATGATCCCAGGAGACCGAGTTGTGACTGGAACGAGTAAGGAAGCTCCAGCAAAATTGTAGGCTTGGGGGGTGTAGGAAGCTTTTTTTCACTGAAGCCATAAGGAGCAGTGTATTGGCTGTGTTGCAGAACGTCACAGGGTTCTTCATGTGTGCTCTTCAACCCTTTTGTGTTGGTCAATTACCTGTGTTGCACTTTGAATCAAGCCCAATATAGCTTTGCCCAGCTTCATTATGGTACCAATAACAGCTGTCAAACTGGTGGAGGAGGGACCCTTTGTCACCAGAGCAACATGAAGGTGTAAGGAACTGTTGGCCTGACCATTGTAGATGGCTGAAGTTAGCAGTCCTGCAGGGATTAGGTGACATAAAAAACCAAAAGGGTTTCCCCCCTCCAACCATATAAAGTCGCTGATTCTGCCCTGGCCAACTTGATTGCCTGCTGAAAGCACCTTTGGCAGCAGGTGAAAAAAGAGTGGAGTGACGAGAAACAAAGGAAAATTGAAATGGACAGATTCGCCAATCCCAAATGATGAGTTGTTTTGTTATACTGTTGCCCTGTCATTTGGAAATGGTCAGCCTGCTGCAGCGCCCTCCAACCTGCTCTTTGTTCCTAGGGCAGGGATGAGGGATCTGTGGCCCTTCCAAATCCCCAGTCAGCATGGCCAATGGCCAAGCGTGATGGAGTTTTGGTCCAGCAACACCTGGAGGGTCACAGGTTCCCCATCACTATTATTCTGCAACGAGAACACACAAGTTCTGTTTCCAGAATAAATTATACAAATCAAATGAATTGGTTAGTTTTTCATTATTTATTCTGCTTTCAGTGTAGTTTTTTTTTAAAAATTAAGAATTTCAGTTTTAGGGAAAGCACAAAGGGCAAGAACCAGAGTCCAACACAGAGGGATCCAATTAGGACTGAGATTTATAGAGGGTGGGGAGTAGAGCAGAGCAAAGTAACTATGAGAGAGGGTGATTGGATGGTGGTCCTCATTCCCCCATAGGGACGCAGGTGGTGCTGTGGTCTAAACCACAGAGCCTAGGGCTTACTGATCAGAAGGTCGGCGGTTCGAATCCCCGCGACAGGGGGAGCTCCTGTTCCTCGGTCCCAGCTCCTGCCCACCTAGCAGTTCAAAAGCACGTCAAAGTGCAAGTAGATAAATAGGTACCGCTCCAGTGGGAAGGTAAATGGCATTTCCATGTGCTGCTCTGGTTTGCCAGAAGTGGCTTAGTCATGCTGGTCACATGACCTGGAATTGTACGCCGGCTCCCTCAGCCAATAAAGCAAGATGAGCGGCGCAACCCCAGAGTTGTCCACGACTGAACCTAACAGTCAGGCATCCCTTTTCCTTTACTTCATCCCCCTCTACTTTTTCACATCTTCAAGTTCTTATTTGTAGCTACGAAGGCTAGAACCCTTCTTCTGAAAACAGATGGGATTACTTCAGGTGCAAGATCCTCATCCTGTTCTTGCATGACACAAGAGATACAGAATACTTGGTCCTCATTCTCTTGCTGATGTGGGCAGACACTTCAAGGCAGTTTGGGTCTGCAAATTCTTTCTCAACGTAAGGAGGTTAATCAAGCCGTGCATTCCACTTCTATTGTCTCTGATTCTTTGGCTTCAACCATCTTTCCCTTTTCAGTGCTCGCAAGCCTGGCAAAGACCTATGTCAATGCTATCAACAGCGGGGACGTGCCCTGCTTGCAAAATGCAGTGCTGGCCTTGTCCAGGATCGAGAATTTGGCTGCTGTCCATGACGCCATTTCCTGTTATGAAGAACGGATGCAGCAGCAGCTGCTGCTGCCGACCGACACTCTTGAAGAGCTGCTGAGGACACATGCCAAGTGTGAGAGGGAGGCCGTTGACGTCTTCATAGCCCGTGCCTTTGGGGACAACGTTAAACAATTTAAAGAGGAGCTTGAGGTGTGTTCTCTTTAGTGCCTTATCAGCTGCCTGCACTTTAGCCCATGTCCATTTATTTATTTAATGTCCTTATATATCACTTTTGGTCACACGCGACCTCGATACAGTTTACATAAAAACAAAGCGTTATCATTAAAAACACAGATTAAAAATCACAACAGAAGATCAGTGACACCAACAGTAAAACCACAAAAAAATCGGTGCTACGGTATAAAGCAAATGTTTAATGTTTTACTGTGGCTTCATAATTGTTGGAAGCTGCCCAGAAGTGGTTACAGTAGATAGGTGGCATATAAGTAATAAATTATTATTTGTTGCAGACAGTTCCCACATTTTGGGTGTGTGTGTTGTGTGTGTCTTGATGTAACTATATCATTTAAGTCAATCTCACACTGATTGAATTTTGTAGTAAACAACAACAACAACAACAACTCCCTTCCCATCGGACCAGGTTGCCCCAACCACTCTGGGCAGCTTCTAACGAATATAAAAACATTTTAGTATGTGGCCTAAGTATGTCTTCCCATTGTATAGCACACTGGGGAGGAAACTTTTCATCATTGCTAACGTGTCATCTTTCTGGTGCTTTGTTCCGTTTTCGTCCTGTAGAATAAGTTGAATCAGAAAAAGAAGGCATTCTGCGAAAGAAATGAGAAGATGTCTTTTGACCGCTGCCGTGATGTGCTGCACTCTCTTTCCCGGGACCTGGTATCTGAGATCCAGGAGGGGATTTACGCAGTGCCTGAAGGCTATAAGCGCTTCCTTGCCAAGATGAACGAAATAAAGGAGAAATACTATGCATTTAATCGAAAAGGGGTTCAGGTAGGACAGGAGGAGAAGCACGTCCGTGACACTCGGAGAGGTGGGGATCCTGTTGCTGACTGAGGGCAGACTTACAGTGCAATCTAATGCATGATTACTTGGGAGTATGTTCCACTGAATTCACCAGTTGGGGGTAAAGATGCAAAGGTACTAAACTGGTTGAAGAGGAATCCTCTCATTGCAGGATTGATAGAGATCACAAGCGTGTCTGAAAATTGTCCCCTCCTTAGTGAGTTTTACAAATACTTCCAAACATTTCGAATGCCGATCCACATTTTGTTAACTTTTATCCATTGTTGTATCACTGGTAGGAGGTTTGTTTTTACTGTTCTTTTCTGGCTCATTTTAAGGGATATAGCTGTTGCTTTTAGTTGTGATGATTTCTCTCCGTTACCTTGTGAGGACTTCTGTTCTAAAAGGCTGGGTATATATATTTCAATGAGTAAATAACATCGATTTCTCAGCGTGTCAATAAACTACTCACTTACTTTATATAGTATCTTTGGGTCTCTAATCCCAACAGGACAGCATATTCAGTTTCCTCATCTTTTGGCAAAATTAATAACTTTTGCTCCCAATGTATTATCAGGCAGACAGAGCTCTTGAAGAATTCCTGAAATCCAAGGAGACGGTGGCAAAATCTATCCTTCACATGGACAATGCCTTGAGTGGCAAAGAGAAAGAAATTGAAGGTACAGATTTGGGCAAACAGACAATCTATATTATAATTTATGAATGCCACAGATTAAATGCCACCGTAAGTGTGGGGACACCAAAGGTTTTAATTGGTGCCCAGAAAATAACAGCATGGTGATGTTCCAAACTTGGGTCTCCAGCTGGTTTTGGACTACAACTCCCATCATCCCTAGTTAGCAGGACCAGTGGTCACAATTATGGGAACTGTAGTCCAAAACCAGCTGGGACCCTGTTCTAAAGTCCAGATCAGGGTTCTTAGGAATGTAAATGAAGGGAAAGAGCAGTGTGGGGATGATTCTTTTGACGATGCTGCAAAAACTATTATTTAAAAAGTGAAACACTGCACTCATGCATCACTTTTTAGCAATAAAGCAGCATGCTCTGAGAATACTATTGTATTGTGGAACCATCTTATTAAATTCAGGGGTTCCTCACTGGCAAGGAAGGTGGATCCTGTAACCATGCCCTTAATTTCTAGGGATAATAGTTCCTATTTATTTTTTCTATACCTTGTAAACCTTGTGTGTTTTCCTAGGCCCTTTTCTACCACCTTTCTGTCCCTTGGTCTTTATTTATGTCGATCCCAGGGGATAAACATCTGCCGCTTGGGGAAATCTTGGCCTAGATCCACCAGTGCAATGGCAAGCCCCAGAGGGAGGCCTGAGTAGAAGATTATAGTGCACACAGACAGCCAGGTTCATATGAACGTAGAGGGTTCCTCCAGATTATTCACCTTGGATGCTTGATCTGACTGCCAGAAAATCACTGCCTCTTCCCCCCCCCCCTGGACCACAGCCCAGCGTGCTCAGGTTGAAGCAACCCAGCTGCAACAGAAGCTTTTGGAGCAGGATCTGGCCAACCTGGAGCAAATAATGGAGGATAAGAAGCGACATAATGAGGAAGGCATCCAGCTGATGAAGGAGAAGTGGGAGGAAGAGATGAAGAAGATGAAAGAGGAGGCTGAAAGGAGAATGAGGCATTTCCACAAGGTAATGAGAGGAATGCATGGCACTGTATTGTTTTTTTTTTATTTACACACACACACACACACACACACACACACACACACACACACACACACTATTGTGATCCATAGACCCAAAATACACAGTACAATCCCCCCCCCCATTTACATCGTTGCTGTTGTTTTAATTTCATTTTTGTATTATTCCCTTGCATTCATGGATGCATATTTGTACTTAAAGGTAAAGGTAAAGGGACCCCTGACCATCAGGTCCAGTCGTGTCCGACTCTGGGGTTGCGGCGCTCATCTCGCTCTATAGGCCGAGGGAGCCGGCGTTTGTCCGCAGACAGCTTCCGGGTCATGTGGCCAGCATGACAAAGCCGCTTCTGGCGAACCAGAGCAGCGCATGGAAACGCCGTTTACCTTCCCGCTGGAGCGGTCCCTATTTATCTACTTGCACTTTGACGTGCTTTCGAACTACTGATTTGAAGCCACTTTGTGTCCTTCCCAAAAGAGGTTCCTGGGAGGCCGGAGGGACATTGCTGGAACAACTCTTGGGTTGGGGCAATTGGGTAAAATGTTTTAAACGGTTCCAGTTTTGGTTTCTCTGTTTTGTTTTTGTCGGGTTGATGTTGGTTAAATGTTTAGTTGGGGTTGGCAGTTATTTTAATTTGGGTATAACTGTAAACTGTTTATTATTGTTATTGTGATTTTTATTGATTTATTGGTTTGTTTGTTGCTTGTATAGGATATTTTGTTTTTAATGTTTGGTGCTTGGTTGTGTTTTTATATATGTTGTAAGCCACCCAGAGCGGCTGAGGAAACCCAGCAAGACGGGTGGGATATAAAATTAATAATCATCACCATCACCTCCGGCTAGGAGAAAGTGTTTTCAGAGAGACCCTCTCCAGCATGCTGGAAAATGCATGTTTATTGTGTAACCAAAGGCAACGTGGGCCTTGTGACCCAAGACAGGCCTGATTCCACCGTGAGTTTGTATCTGTTGCCCTCACGCATCTGTTTTCTCAGTCAAACAATGACTGTGTGCTCCTTGTCTCTCTAGGGGCTGCTAAGACAGAGGTTTTTGCTGATGGCCATGGAAACAGAAGTGGAGCTCCTAAGTCTCAGGGCACAAAGGAACAATACCTGAGGGCTTACGCTTACTACAGAAGCTGTCCACAGTGGAGTTTGAAGGACATAACCGCAAGGCTGGGCAATTGGAAACTTCAAACTAGTGCAGATTATGGCAGCCTGCTTGTTGACTGGCACGAGCTGTTGAATACTACATTGCCTGTTTTGAGCCATCTGCACTGGCCGAAGTATCATTTCTGCAATCACTTCGAAGTGCTGATTATTACTTTTAAAATGTGATAAGCCTAGTTTCCTCAAGAGATGTCTCCTCCCATATGAGCCTCCCTCATAGGAAGAACTTACGACAATGGGCTTGGTCCAGCTTCTGTCTAATGAGGAAGTCATAAGAGGAACTGCTTTCCAAGAAATGGTTCTACTGTCACCGCCTTCCTGCTGGCTAAATAAGAAAAGAAAAACAATAACCCTGTTTATTTCAGCTGGCCTGTGCTGTTTTGTGTTTCTTTCTCTTATTGTCCGGCTTCAATGGGGGCATTGTGGTGGTGGTGGTGGTGTTGATTTACTGTGATATAGTTTATGAACAGATATATGTAAATTTCAAATAAATAAATAAATAAATAAATAAATAAATGTGTGATCCTGAGTGTGTCTATTCTGAAGTTGTATTAAGTTCAGGTGAGCTACTCTCAAGTGTGCATAGGACAGGCTGCGTTCTTACACCCTATCTCATAACACTGAATTCATACCATGGTTGGCTAAGGGAGCGTTCACACAATACATATATCATGTGTTAGTTTACCTTGTTGAAAATGCAGATTTCTGTTTAAACATAGCTCTTCTCTTGACAGGAACACCTGGGTATTTCCTTTTAGTTTTTATCATGTTTATGTCCCCTCCTTTCATGCGTTGGCAGATGTTTTAAATACATTGCTGTAGTACTTGTCATACTGCCACTAGTTGTCACTATAGTACTCCCCGCACAGCTAATAGCGACGGCAGCAGCAATTTGTGAGGAAGGGGAAGGAGACATATTTTGGGGAAGGAACCCCATCGTTCTTGATGGGACCAGACAAACTGGAACAACAGGCCCAGTTTACTGAAAACTTCTCCATTTTTTATTATTTGCATTTTCAAAAACAGGAACAGAGAGCATATTTAACCCCCTCCCCCTGTCCCACTTACAACTTCGTACCAAACATGTATACTAATACCAGATGACTTCCCTTCCACCCTTTTCCTGGTTCCTTTGCTTTTCTACTACTCTGCGTAATCCACATCTTTTTAATCATCCAATTTGTTATCTATTAAAAACTCTCTATCTATGCTGGATTTAGTTCACCGAGAACTTCTTGAGTGCAGCGGGCTAGCAAATGGAGAAGCATTCGTGGCTGCTTTGATTTCTAATGTGCACAAGAAATTTCACAACCTTTGTTGTTGTTGTTTAGTCGTTTAGTCGTGTCCGACTCTTCGTGACTCCATGGACCAGAGCACGCCAGGCACTCCTGTCTTCCACTGCCTCCCGCAGTTTGGTCAAACTCATGTTAGTAGCTTCGAGGACACTGTCCAACTATCTCGTCCTCTGTCATCTCCTTCTCCTTGTGCCCTCAATCTTTCCCAACACCAGGGTCTTTTCCAGGGAGTCTTCTCTTCCTGGTGGCCAAAGTATTGGAGCCTAAGCCTAAAGATGACGAAATTAAGAGCTAAGAAACAGGAAATTAGAGGGAGACTGGGTTGCTTTCGGTTTGTTTAAATTTTTCCCACATCTTCCAATTTGGGCAGTGGGATTATCCTGTTGGTTCTAATGGGCCTCCTGTTTCCTAGGGAGGAAGTTAGCAGTCTGTGCAAACCGGTGAACATTTACAGTCTCCTAACAAGCTGGCTTGACGTACGGATTCCTTTCCTTTCTCTGGTGTGCCATATTTCCCCCTCTTAAACAATTAAGGAAACTGATAGAGTGGATGGGGTCCCATTGTAGATGTGCACCTGATTTAGGGAATAATAACTACTGGGGAAAGTTTGAATGGGTTCATGGAAAGTGAGGGAGAGGAGGGTGCTTGGTGCTACAGTCAAACCTTGGTTGTCAAACGTAATCTGTTTTGGAAGACTATTTGACTTCCGAAACGTTCGACAACCGAAAACTGAAAGCAGAAGCCTCAATATAGGGAAACTCAAAACCGAAACTGAGTAGCATGTTTGGCTTCCAGAAATGGTTCATAAACCGGAGCAGTTACTTCTGGGTTTTCGGTGTTCGGGAGCTAAAACGTTCCATAACAGAGGCATTTGGGAACCGAGGTTTGACTGTATCCTTCCCTTAAGGCTGTGGCAAATATTACAACCAAGCAAAGAACCAACCAGATTCCATGCCCAGCAAAGTGGAAACATAGAAAACCACCAGCCATTTAACGTCATCTCCTTCATGTCCACTGAGCTCTCAGCTGTGGAGTTAGCACTTTTACAAGCGCCTCCACATAATGTTTGTTCTGGTCTTTCAAGGAAACCTTTACCAGATTTAGGTTGGAGGACCTTCTGTTGACAGGATGATGCCTCCCTCTGGACTAGATAGAGAGGGTCCCTGACTATGGCTCTGTTTGTTCTGATCTTTTCTCTCGTGAAAACTACCATAGAATCATAGAGTGGGAAGAGACCACAAGGGCCATCCAGTCCAACCCCCTGCCAAGCAGGAAACACCATCAAAGCATTCCTGACAGATGGCTGTCAAGCCTCCTCTTAAAGACCTCCAAAGAAGGAGACTCCACCACACTCCTTGGCAGCAAATTCCACTGTCGAACAGCTCTTTATCAGCTTATAACAGGGGTGGCCAACTCCCAAGAGACTGCGATCTACTCACAGAGTTAAAAACTGGCAGTGATCTACCCCCTGTTTTGGGGGGTTCAAGTCAAATTTGTTGAGGTATTTTTTGGGAGGAGGAAAGCCCAGTTTTTTAGGGGTTCAGGGAAAAAATGTTGAGCTTTTCTTAGGGGAGACAAATTTGTTGAGCTTCTTTGGAGGAGCCAGTAATCTACCAGTGATCTACCACAGGCGTCCAGTGATCTACCGGTAGATCACTATCTACCTGTTGGACGTGCCTGGCTTATAACTACTTTCTAGACGAATAAAACGTGAAACATAAACTCGATTAAAGTTTATTCAGAGCTCGGAAAGTGAACCCCATACACTTACCTGAAGGTAAGCACCGCAGGACCCGTGGGAGGAGACATGGGGTGGGGGCGTTGCAGGAGATAAGTGTAAGCATTAATACAGTATTAGCAAAAAGGAGCAAAGTCGCGCATTCAGCCCCCTCCCGCAGGCTCCATTGCAAAGGGCTGGGGCGATTTGCACCTGAGGAAACGCTTAACCCTTCCCTTGCCAACCACTTCCCCGCTGGGATTCCCAGCCTCGCCAGCTTTGGCTACGGGCGCCCACATGCCAGCGCCGCGTTTACCTCGCAAAAAGAGAGGAGCGGCAAGGAATCCGAAGCCAGCCTACGATGTTTCGCCCCCCCCCCCCCCGTTCGAAGTTCTCCCGGGTGGTTTGCAAAACGCTCCCCGTTTGCCTTGGGTCTTCAGAGAGAGAGAGAGAGCGATTCCCCAAGCCCGCCTCTTGTCTCTTCTCGGTTGCGGGGCAGATAAATTGCTCAAAAATTGCACCCACCAGATTACCCTTCCCCGAAAAACTGACGTGTGTCTGCAAAAAACAAAACAAAACAAAACAAAAAACAGCCTCCACGTGACTTGGCTGCAGATTGAAATATTGGGGAGAGTGAAAGCGAAAGCTCGCGGGCTGCCTTTTTCTCGGAAAGGCAAGCGATCCCGGGAATTCACCTTTTCCGCAGTTGACTGCTTTTATTGGGATCACAGAATTGCAGAGGTGGAAGAGATCCCGCGGGTCATCTAGTCCAACCTCCTCCTGCAATGCCGCAGTCTCAACTAAAGCATCCCTGACAGGGGGCCATCCAACCTCTTAAGTGGCAGAGATGGTGCGTTTAGGAGGTTGCTGCCTTGTACCGAGGAGTCAGACCGATCTAGTGCCGTAGTGCCTACACTGGCTGGCAGCGGCAACATTTGGGATTCTTTTTTGGGGGGGGGGGCGGTCCTCTCCCAGCTAGACCTTCCCTCGCGCTATTTGCATTATCCAGGCTGCGTACACTATGCCTTCGAAGCACTTTCAAAGCAGGTCTTCCTCCCCCAAGGAATCCTGGGAACTGTAGTTTCTTCAAGGTGCTGGAGATTGTAGCTCTGTGAGGGGTGCACTACTGCCCCCAGGATTCTTTGGAGCAGGAGGAATGTGCTTTTTGAAGCGTCTACACCACATTGAAAAAACAGTACGGTTGAGAGTGGGGAAAATAATTTCCAACACAGGGGAAAGCTAAAGAGAAAATGGTGCCCACACCCATCTGGCTGTAAAAATCTGCCTTTCAACTAGTCACAGACACAGCATCATCTTTATGATTTATTGTCAGCTGATTTGGGGGTGTCACAAAACTCCCCCCCCCCCCAAATAATAATGCTGGGAACTGTAGTTTGTTAAAGATGTTGGAAATTGCAGCTCTACAGTTCCCAAGATTCTTTGGGGTGCTTTTGAGGAGCTCACACCACACTGAGGAAAGAGTACAGTTGAGAGAGGAAAAGTAACTTTTGACACAGGATAAAGCAAAATGGAAGGCTAGAAGTCTAATGAACCAGCTGCTCCCAGGGCTGGCCCAAGACATTTTGCCACCTGATGCACAGTCCCTGCACAGTCCACATACAGTAGCTGACTGGACTGGCAGCTCATATTTCAGCACTGCTAACAGGGCAGCATCCTCCACCACACATGAAGGCAGCAGGAAAGCTTGCAGCCGGTCTCAGGGCAGATGGAGGGACACATTCATTTCTGTCGTCCTAAAGGAGGAACTGGTGGCGGCCGGGGAACCTCAATTGGAATGGTTGCGGAGGCTGCTGCCAGAGGCACATTTAGGAGAGCATAAGTTCAGTCGCACTGGGTGCAGATCTTTGGAAGCACCACAGCAGAGGACACAACCATTATTTAGAATGGAGTCCAAGAGGTGTCGGGGTATGGGTGCTGGAGCTCCTCGTGCACGGCCTTGGACTGGTTATGCACGAGGTACCAGTTGCGGGGAAAGCGGCCAGCGTTCCGCGTGCTTTTGAGCACGGTCGCCGGCCAAGCCTCACAGTCTGAAGGATGATGAGTAAGCCAATTGAAGACTCTGGTGGTGTGTGAGTTCCTAATTGCCTTCTTTAAAGAAAAGTTGCCTCGTGAAATAAAATATGTACCCTGACTCTGAATAGACGGACCAATTTACAGAAAATTAAAAATTTTACTTTACTCCCCCCGTTAACCCCAAAGGAAGACAGACACCGGTTGTATCTTTAGTGGCTTCGGCAGAACCCGCGTAGGCTCGTCCCCTAAGCTAAGTTCTCCTAAGCTTAAAGACCCTGCGCGCCCAATCTTCCGCGAGGCTAACTAAATAAACTAAAACCGAAATATCTTCCGCGGGCCTAACCCTAGGCTAACCTATAAGAAAACCTAACTAAAACTAAAACCGAATGATCTTCCGCGATCTAACTCTAACTAAAGAAAAACCCATCCAACCCATCCAACCCGCTCCTGATCCCTTAAACTAAACTTGACTTCAACTAAAACCCAACTAAAAGAACATAAGAAGAACGTGCGGTCTCCGCAAAAGAACGTGCCTAAGCGGGGTGCCTCTGCCTTTTATTAGGGAACAAACGTGACATCATCATTAGTACTTTAACCAATAAAATCACTGTTGCTGCCCTCCAAAAAGGCGGGAAGCAAGTTTAACGCTCATTAACAACTTTGAACATGACCGGATCTACAAAATAAAGGCGGATTAATCTCATAAGTGAACCACACTATTCATTCATGCTTTCACTTTCGCTTTTACGCGCAATTATACCAAAAGTAGACCTCGAAAAACTTATGAAATAACCAAATAAATATGAATCCATGGCGGATCCGTGAAACGTATTCCGACATATCATCTTTCTTTTTTTGTTTTAAATTAAATTATTTTTGATTTAGTTATATAAAAAAAAGAAGGTTAGAGATATCATAAGCATTTATGTGACACAAACATTACCATTTGTTTTGATATAAGCCTTGACATGAAAAGGCAAACGTCGACAATGCCGACAGTGTCCACGCCAAAGTCTACATCAAGACTGTGATATAAACACTAGCAATACCATCAACATTCATCCTTTTCATAGGAGGAAATACTTGTACAATAATGTAGCAATAAAGTCATGAAAATAACAAACCACTAGGCAAACATAAAAAGTGATCGATCCGATACACTGTAAACCTTTTAGGCATATATAAATACTTCAATACGTAGTGTAACACAACAAATCACCTCATAAGCATATATATTTTCGCGTGCAGCGTAAAACAACAAATTACTCCCCAAACACAAGAGAGGACCTGATGCAGGTCCAAAATTAAAAATAACGGATAACGACTGCCCAAACATAAGAGAGGTCCCGATCCGGGACCCAAAATTAAAGTATAACTAGAGCTGGGGCTACATAGCCTACCCAGACCCCTCCCCCATTTTTTTTTAATTTTTTATTTGGAAAACAGAAGAAAAATGGATAAGGTAACGGAAAAGGGTTGTGGCTCTGAGGCTACAGAATCGAGGGAACTTTAGATTCTGGACTTACCACAGCGACCACAGGTAACGGGGAACTAGGGTCCGATTCCAGAGAGGGGATTTAAGGCACCTAAGTACAAGTGGTTTTCGCCACAAAAGGAGATTTAAGCTACCTATATAAAGGTGTCCCAGTCAGGATGAGGATTTAAACCATCTACGCAAGGGTTTCCAGCGAAACGAAATGGGATTTAAACCAGCTACATAAGGGTCTCCCATTAACAGCAGGAAACAAGGTGAAGGGAAAAGCTGGGAACCTGGTTTACTGCCAAAAGGTAGCATATAGAGGGGGAATCTTTAAAGTAAATAGGGGTACCAAAAGGGTAGGACGCCACCAGACTTGACATATATATCTTGAACAAATCCGAGAATGACCAATTCTTTGACCAAAGGAAATATTTCAAATAAGGCATATAAATGTTACCACATTTTTAAACTACAACTTTTGCAAGCACAACGTGGAGATTTAGGATTACTGAAATAAAACATATATGCATGAATATGTCTATGACTAGAACTGCACAAAGACAATGCTTTGACCTTACATAAACATTTCCATATCATCAAAATTGTGACACTCTAAATGGAAACCATTGCAGAAAAGCTTTGCATATATATAGACATCCATATCATTAACTATCAAGCTATAAGGAAAACACATGTAACATGCGAGGCGGATATTTCAAGAAGCATACAAAGGTAAATATGCAATTTTTACAAGTACAATATAAAGTACAAGACAGGTTTAGAACTGCAAAATGGTGTTGGAGAGGAGGATGAAGACGATGAATGAGTTGCCGGTCGTCTTCTTCTCCGACTACACATGACCATGTAGAAGAAATAGTCCTGGGACTCAGGAAAAGTTCATGGGGCTCAGGAAAGTTCTGAAACATCGAGCTCTGAAGAACCAACGATACCTGTAGAAGAAAGGAGGTTAAGCAAGCAAATCAAGGTGATCTGCTAGTGAATGCAGGTATGAGAGTAACTGGAACAAGTCCAGGCAGCCAGGAACCAGAGGCCGCCCAGAGGCAAACAAAAGGCATAGGTTGAGGATAGTTGCTGCATTTGACAGGAAGTTGAGAAGTTAGCGAGTAGCTAACAACCAGAGTTAGACATCACGGCTTGCGATGAAAAGGGAGCATCGGATTTCACGCAAAGTTTGTCCAGCGTGTTTCTTGAGTGAAGAATGGAGTTGAACACATAAACAAGGTGTGGGAAGTAGGAGTTTTTTCCGCAGAAGTAAAGACAGTCCTCCGCTGAGAGGATTAAGCAACAAGGGGCTGTCGTTGAAGATGCAGGCTGGCAAGTACCACGCAGGGTTACATGACTTGACCTTCAGGTGAAGAGTTCCTTGCGGAAGACAGTACTTCTGAGCACAAGGAGGAACCGCCTGAAGAGCCTGTAGTAGAGTTCTTGGTTGATGCAGGAAAAAATACTCCAAAAGAATACCTGGGGAGATGCGGAGCATATTTGCCATCAGGTAGAGAGCAACAGAAAGCAGGTGAAAAGGGTTTGCGGTTTTGGTTGGAAACAGGTATGCTGCAAGAAGTGATGGCAGCAATCTGTAGACACGGTGAGTACCATTCAGAATCAGCCAACAGAATGCCCATGCAAAAGACAGCACGGAACATAGCAAGGAACGTCCCATGGTTGGCGACTGGATCACTGAAACAAAGGAAAGTCTCAACGGCGTGAGAGCGCTTGAAGATGCTACTGAACAGAACTTGTAGACAGGAGAATTCACCTTACCAAGCAGTGAAACTTTCCAGGAGAACTTTGCAACAGGCTTACTGCAAAGGACAGTTTTAAGACTATCAAGGGAACGCTCTAAGGTTAATGACTGTGGAGCTTTATCCATGAGGTACCGACGGAGAGTAAGGGGTTGCATGCGATCCTGGTGTAGCAGCTCTTTGATTAGGGCCTCTGCTGCAGCGAGCTTTTCTGACGTCAGCGCCCATTGGTCGACCCATACAGGGGGTCCTTCCTTCCATGTGAGTGGAAGAGCATGTACTGGCGCTGATGCAAAGGCCCACATCAAAAATGCGTATGGACAACAGTTCTTGCTTTAGACAATAAGTCTCTACCCCAAAGGGTGATAGGCACATCCATAACAAGTGGACGGAGCTGCACCATGGAGCCTGAGTCCGACTGGAAGGTAATCGGATGCACGCTCTGGTGGGCGGGTTCGAAACCTCCGACTCCGAAGACTTCCTGGGTGACAGTCGTTGCCCACTGGTCAGGCCAATCCTTTCTGGCGATCACTGTGACATCTGCGCCTGTATCAAGAAGACCCTTGATCTTTCGTCCACCCATTTCTAAGACGAGATGAGGGCGTTCTTCTGTAATCTTGATTAGCGCCATTGCTGCCTGAGGAGGCAAAGAGTCTACAGGAGCTGTAGGTGTAGAAGTAAGCAAATAGAGTCTGGCAATTTCTAAACCTTTTGTTAGAACACAAGCAACAGTTGAGAATCCTGGAATCAGCAACTGCGATGAATCTGTGATTCGAACTAGGCCTGCAGTCAGCGTGACTGTGGCAGGGAGGCGATCCATCCTAGGCAGAATAAGGCAAATCGAAGTGTCTGGGAATGGACCACGAATGGATGTTGGCAATTGCTGAGCAAACCATGGATTTGAAAAGTAACAGTCCTCTGTTAAGAAGAGTGGTATACCTGGGACAGAAGAAGCTTCTTGTTCTTCGTCAGCAGTGTCTGAAGACATCTTTTTGGCTTCGGGTTTTTTGCATTGCTGAAGTTGGCAACTCTGAAGCTGCTTGGCGTTGAGTTGGCAAACTTGAGGTTCTTCCATTAGTAAGAGTTGCTGACGCTGTTGAACCTGCTGGCATTCAGTCAGTTGTGCATCAAACTGACAGGATGGAGCTTCTTCTTTGACACAAGACAGTTGAAGTTGTTGTCCATGATAATTGTTTGGTTGTGGCGGGTTGAGCTTAAAAGCTGGAGGTGACACAAAGGTGTGGACATTGTTAACTGGAGTGATGTTTAAACTTCCACAAGAGGGAGCTGTCTCACTCACTTGCATTCTTTGGCCACATGGAAAGTGATCATCAGCTGGGTTGCTACCTGGATATTGCTGTTTCATCAAGGGCAAATGTCCTTCAATGACAGATTGACCTTGACTCAAAGGTGAGTAAAGCTCAGGTGCTGCGAGGTTGACCTCAGTAGGATGTTTTCTCAACGTTGAAGGCAATTCTGCGATCAGAGACTTGACTGTGATTGCTTGCTGTGAAGCGGGGATGACATCAGTAGGAACTGAAGGGCAGTTAGCAGAAGGTGAACTGAAGGCTGTGTTCTCTACTGGAATCCTTTGAATAGGTAAGGCAGATGATGAAATCTCTGGAACCTGAATGTTTAATGAGGTCACATCTTTTCTCTGGACATCTGAAGAGTAGATATCTCTCTGAATCACTCTTTTTTCCTGATGACCTGGATAAGGAGTAGCGTTGTTCACCTTTCTGGGATGGTTGACCTTCATGATGTTCTTGAGCTTGCACCCTATTGTTTTACCGGGGCCGGGGCGCGGCCCGCAGAACCGTTTCCCTGAACTGGAGATGAGGTAGGTGATGTGTTTTGTGGATTCAAGCGACAATCGTTCGCCCAATGAAATCCTTTTTGACAGATGGGACATCTCTCTGGTGGCTTGGCAGAAGGCCTTGGCGTTGTTGTGCACTGCGACCTGAAATGCCCATCGCCTCCACACCCATAGCACTTCTTGACTGGCGTAGAGCTGTCTTGACGTGGCATCTGTACCGCAGCTGCCAAGAGCTGTGCTTTGTAGGAGTGGGTACCAACATTCTGGCAGACGCGTAGCATCTCAGTCAATGTGGCATCTGGACGAGCTGCAACTGCTGTTAGGGCATTCTTGCAGTCATCATTAGCATTTTCAAAGGCAAGTTGTTTTGTCAGCATGTTTCTGGCATGACGATCTTCTATCTGGCGTTCCACTGCAACAATCAGGCGATCCACGAAGTCCCCATAAGGCTCTTTTGGACCTTGCCTAACTGCAGCGAATCCTGATACTGAGCTGGCATCTGTGCGATTGGGTAATCTGCGCCAAGCTTTGACTACGATGTCTGCTATGGTGACGAGTGCAGCATCAGGTATGGCTAGCTGTTGATTGAGATTGGAGTAATGTCCTGATCCTGTGAGCATATCTTCTGTGGCGAGTGGCGTTGCACGTCTGGCTGCTACTTCTTTCCACTCTTGCAGGCACAGAAGAGCATCTGTAGGCGACAGAAAGGTGCGAAGTATCAACTTCCAATCAGATGGCAGAAGTCTACTAGTGGACAGTCCTTCAAGTAAACTTCTAGTATAAGGAGCTTGAAGTCCATTTTCGCGTATGGCTTTCCGCAGTTCACGTAGTGTTTCAAAAGGAATGGCTTGATATCTTGCAGGTTGTCCTCCATTGGCACGAATCACTGGAAAGATGTGCAATGGATCAGCACTAAAGTCTATTTGTCCCAAAGCTGCTTCCAAAGCTTGAGTTCTGCAGATGGGTTGCATTGCTGTTGGATCTGTAGGTGGCATCAGTGAGTTTAAATCTTCTTGATGCTTTCCAAATGATGAGCCACTAGATGGCGCTAAAGAGTCTTTGACATCTGGATGCCTTGAAGATGGCTGACTATGAAGACAAGATGGCTGACTTGAAGTTGGATGAAGACAAGATGGCTGACTTGAAGTTGGATGAAGACAAGATGGCTGACTTGAAGTTGGATGAAGACAAGATGGCTGACTTGGAGTTGGAGCATAAGGTTGTTGGCTCTGTACTGCAAGTCCTGGCATCTGGATCATCATTGTTTGGCTTTGCTCTTGTCTTGGAATCTGCATTGGCATCGGAGGTGCTGAAGGGTTGGTAAATTGCTGTTGTGCTGCTTGCATTGAAGCTTGGATTGCTGTTGATTGGAAGTCAGCTTGTTGCAAAACTGGAGCTGCTGGCTTGAGCGCGGCCTGCAGGGCAGCAGGGTTTGCTGGCAAAAAGGCTGCTTGCTGCTGCTGCTGCTGCTGGATCGCTGGCAAAAGCGCGGCTTGCGATGGAGGAAGCGGGACCGTTGCTTGGAGCGAGGTCCGCGGCTGCTGCTGACTTGAGATTGCTGGCTGGTAAAAGGCCTGCGATGACTGCTGAGCGACTGGCGGTGGGGCAGTCCGCGGCGGGGCTTGAAAGGCCGACGGCGTCTGCTGCACCGGCACAGGCGGCAATGAATCTGGCAACGACAAATTGGACAAGGGCGAGTGCGTGTACGACAACGGGGCCTGAACTGGCTGCTGCGAGGGGGCCGAAAATGGCACAACCGCAAGCGGCAGCACAGGGGCACTATTAAAAGCAGTATTTCCTAAATTCACTGTTCCATTAAGCAAAACATTTCGTGGAGCGATTTGTTGAAAGCAGTTTCTTACTTTGCTCCATACTAATTGTACAGGAATTCCGATTTTCGGGTTGGCCATAAATTCTAACCCGATCCTTTCCCATGAGGCTAAATCTTTCGTTCCCTCCTTAGGGACCCAGGGGCAAATTTCCCCAATAGTTTTAACTAAAAGCTCTACTTCTGATTCAGAGACAGGGTGACCATTTCTTTTCAAAAGGTACAATAAATCTTCACAAAATTTAACTTGAGCAGTTGAGAGTGAGGAGCCCATTTTTAGCACTTTTCCAAAACTTTTCCTCCCCCACCCGTAGGCTTCTACTAGGGGACACCGGTTCTACCCGTAGGCTTTAACCGAAAAACCTGGCACCCGTAGGCTTTAGCCAGAAAACCTCCACCCCCACCCGTGGGCTTCTACTAGGGGCTACCGGCCCTACCCGTAGGCTTTGACCGAAAAACCTGGCACCCGTAGGCTTTTGCCAGAAAACCTTTCCCTCCCACCCGTAGGCTTTTTCGGGAGACACCGGCCCTACCCGTAGGCTTTGACCGAAAACCCTGGCACCCGTAGGCTTTTGCCAGAAAACCTTTCCCTCCCACCCGTAGGCTTTTTCGGGAGACACCGGCCCTACCCGTAGGCTTTGACCGAAAACCCTGGCACCCGTAGGCTTTTGCCAGACCCTTCCCACCCGTAGGCTTTAGGGAAGACCTTACTCTGCCCGTAGGCTTACACTAAACTCCTTGCCGCTCTACCCGGGGACCCCTTGGGGCAAAATATACACGCGCGCAATTTCTATTTACAGTACTTTGGGCAAGCGGTGGATTCGTGCTACTGCAGCGAAATCCTGGATAAACCGGGCCGTTATACCTCACCTCTCAACGTCTGTTTCCGAGCCACTTCCGATATGTTGCCTTTAACCGGAGTCTTCGTGGAAGCGATTTTCGACTACGCTTTGCCTCACACGGGGCACCACTTGTCGGGGTATGGGTGCTGGAGCTCCTCGTGCACGGCCTTGGACTGGTTATGCACGAGGTACCAGTTGCGGGGAAAGCGGCCAGCGTTCCGCGTGCTTTTGAGCACGGTCGCCGGCCAAGCCTCACAGTCTGAAGGATGATGAGTAAGCCAATTGAAGACTCTGGTGGTGTGTGAGTTCCTAATTGCCTTCTTTAAAGAAAAGTTGCCTCGTGAAATAAAATATGTACCCTGACTCTGAATAGACGGACCAATTTACAGAAAATTAAAAATTTTACTTTACTCCCCCCGTTAACCCCAAAGGAAGACAGACACCGGTTGTATCTTTAGTGGCTTCGGCAGAACCCGCGTAGGCTCGTCCCCTAAGCTAAGTTCTCCTAAGCTTAAAGACCCTGCGCGCCCAATCTTCCGCGAGGCTAACTAAATAAACTAAAACCGAAATATCTTCCGCGGGCCTAACCCTAGGCTAACCTATAAGAAAACCTAACTAAAACTAAAACCGAATGATCTTCCGCGATCTAACTCTAACTAAAGAAAAACCCATCCAACCCATCCAACCCGCTCCTGATCCCTTAAACTAAACTTGACTTCAACTAAAACCCAACTAAAAGAACATAAGAAGAACGTGCGGTCTCCGCAAAAGAACGTGCCTAAGCGGGGTGCCTCTGCCTTTTATTAGGGAACAAACGTGACATCATCATTAGTACTTTAACCAATAAAATCACTGTTGCTGCCCTCCAAAAAGGCGGGAAGCAAGTTTAACGCTCATTAACAACTTTGAACATGACCGGATCTACAAAATAAAGGCGGATTAATCTCATAAGTGAACCACACTATTCATTCATGCTTTCACTTTCGCTTTTACGCGCAATTATACCAAAAGTAGACCTCGAAAAACTTATGAAATAACCAAATAAATATGAATCCATGGCGGATCCGTGAAACGTATTCCGACAAAGAGGTAGGGAGAACCAATTTTTGGCTTCGCACAGGGCTCTGCTGGAATTTGAGAGCCCAAGGTCCACCACTGCTGCTGTTTTCCCTTCTCCTCAGCCACCCGCCCACTGAGGCACCTGTGTCACTCTGCCTATTGACAGGGCTGGGCCAGTCATCTTGTACTTGTACAATCTCAAATGTCTGATTATCAGCCATCAAGTTTCACATTTCATAGAGTGAAAAAACTTCCCATTAATCCCTGAACAGCAGACAGTTGTTAAAAGTGTGAGTGACAGTCAGGCTTTTTTTTTGTACTCTGTGGTTTTGCCTAATTCCCCATTTTTGCCCAGTTTTCATGCCCATCCTCTGATATTTCGCCTGCACGTGCCATTTGTTAGCACCTGTCTGTCTCAAGAGACAATGGAGTGCACCTCCGGGGGTGAAGTCAACCCGCTGGAGAATCACAGCACCGGTTGTGGCTGCAGAGACCGGTAACTTTTAACTGCTGCCTCCCATGTTGTTTTTGCTGCATTAGCAGCACTGAAGTGACCTCTCCATGATGCAACCCTGGGCAGTGTGCATGGAGGTCCTGGGCTGCCCTGAGGACAAGGCCCTGCTTCTCGGCCTCACTGATGTGGCCCAAAGGAAAGCAGAGCAATGCGTTTGGCACCAGCTTGGCTACAGGAGTTGCTGGAAGGAGGCATAAAATCATACGGCTGCAGGCAGAGACTAGGAACATGCCATGATTAGTTTATTGATTTATTGATTTATTTTCTATACTACTTTGTATGTCTGAAAAGAAACAGCATATAAGAAAACAAGTCGCCGCAACAATTCACTTAGTTCTCTAGCCAGTTAGAAACTCAGATTATGTAAGCTAGGCACTTAAAAGGGTACATACAGAGGAAGAGATAAGACCGTCTTCCGTTCCCACACTCTTCCCAGACAGGCATGTGATTTACACCAATCTCATCTGCAGCATCCGAGGCATGAAATACTAACAGGTTACAGTCGCCAAAAACACAATGTCTAGTTGCCATGTTGGGGGCCAGGCGGGTCAAAAGTTTTCAATACAACTTTTTGGTTCCTGAAATTTGTTCTGATTGTGCAGATAAAAAATTAGATAGAATTCTACAGGATGTTTAAAACAGGCAAGAGCCAAGGATCCCCAGGCATCCACCTTCACCTGTTCTCAAAGTGGCCAGTAGCCGGGTGCAAAATGAGCTTGGCGAATTTCGAACACTGATCTATACACAACAGTGCAATGAAGGTGTGGATGTGGTGATAAGATAAGGAAGTCAGCAGCAAACTTAACAACAACTAGCCCCATTTATTCCCATGCTGGAACTATTTCTTTGGATTCTTTGGTGGGATCCTTACATTCTTGGGTGGGTTTTTACTCCTTGGTGTGCTATTTACACTCTTTGGTGGACTTTCACTCTTTTGTTGATTTAGAGCACTGGAAAGCATGTTGCTCTGCATCCTGTACTGCAAAAGTTGTGTTGCTATAGATGATGCAGCTGACAGCCCTTTTTCTATAGCAGATAGCACAAGTGCCATCTTGGAGTTCTGACTTTCTTCTTTGAGACGTTGGATTTCACTTTCCATCTCATTGGCCCTCTGCTGAAATCCTTCCTTCAGCAGTTCCTCTTGTTCCTGGGAAGTTGAGAAGCACACAGAGACAGTTTAGTTGACGGATGGATAAGAAATGGGTCAGCATCTATGAACAGGGGTGGAATCAGGCCAGGCCTGGACCACTTTGTGTGGCAGTGGTGTTTTCGTAGGCAACCAATGCCTTTCTCCCCGTGTTGCCAAATGGCCTCCCATAAAACCAACTGTCTCCAAACTAGACCTGCTTTTTTATTTTGAGCATATAGGGATTGGTGCAAGATTTGATGTGCCATTGTGGTTAAGAGCAGCAGGAGCTTGGCTATGCGCAACACACTGATTCAAAATTCAGCTCAATCTCGATGTTGTTCTGTGTCCTCAGGCAAGCCAATATCTCTCAATCCCAACTGGATCCATACCTTCATCGATAACAACCACAGCCAATGTGACTTGCTCCAAATATTATTATTATTAATAATAATAATAACAACAACAACAATTTATTACTTGTACCCCGCCCATCTGGCTGGCTTTCCCCAGCCACTCTGGGTGGCTTCCAACAATTATTAAAATACATTAAAATGTCACAGATTAAAAACTTCCCTAAACAGGGCTGCCTTCAGGTATTTTCTAAATGTCAGGTAGTCGTTTATCTCTTTGACCTCTGATGGGAGGGCATTCCACAGGGCAGGTACCACTACCAAGTAGACCCTCTGCCTGGTTCCCTGTAGCTTGGCTTCTCGCCATGAGGGAACCGCCAGAAGACCCTCGGCGCTGGATCTCAGTGTCCGGACTGAACGAGGGGGGTGGAGACGCTCCTTCAGGTATACAGGACCGAGGCCATTTAGGGCTTTAAAGGTCAGCACCAACACTTTGAATTGTGCTCGGAAATGTATTAATGGACTCCCAACATCCATGACCACTGGCTGAGACCGATGGGAGCTGGAGGCCAATAACAATTGGAGGGTACCATGCTGACTATCCCATCCTATACGGTATGGTCAAAATTAGATCCTGACCCGCCTCAAGGGATTGTTGTAAGGAGAACAAAGGAATTGTATAAGAAGTTGTTTAAATACTCAGGAAAAGTACTGTAGAAACACCAGTTAACATCTATCGAATATATGGAACCTAGGTTTTACCAAGCCACAGTGAGTCACTGAAAAGCTCCCAGACAGTGCAGCTTTCTTGCCTCATTCTGCACCAACCGTCAGTGGCTGTTTGCCTGCAAGAGCATATTATGCCCATTTCAAAGCAGGTTCTCTAGTTAGGGATTTTCCAGGCACAAATCAAGGTGATGGCAATCAACTTTAAAGGATTAAATAATTTGTTCTTGATTTTACTTGAAAGACATAGGGTTATGTGGCCTGTATAAAGAGGGTGATGATATATCAGGGAATATATTATTTATGTTGAGACATTTAGAAGGGTAAAGGAGGCCATCTGTGAACTAGATTTGGCCTTGAATGGAGGAAGAGTTTTGCTTCTAAGCCTCATCCTAAGAAGAAAGCAGGAGCAGGGGAAATGGGACCCTCCAGATTTTTCTGGTCCATGAGCACTGGCCATACTGACTGGGAAAGATGTGAGTTGGCTCCAACCACATCTGGAGGACCAGACTCCCCACCCCTGGCCTAAATATTGAATCTTCCAGTGGGTCAGTCTGCATGTGACTCAGCTCTCTTTACCTTGAGTTTATGCTGTATCATCTTTATTGTTTCCACTTCCATCAACTTTTTCTCTTGCTCCATCTTCTCGTTCAACAGCTGGAGCTGTTCGTCGTGGCTTCGCTTCTCATCCTCCACCATTTGCTTTAGTCTGGCCTGCTCCTGTTCCAACAGCTTCTGCTGCAGCTGGGCTGCTTCGGCCTGAGCACGCTGGGCTGGGAGCCAGCAAAGGAAAAGAGACAACATGAATATTCGAGGGGGCTGCCATCCCCCGCCACCATCTCCCCTTCACCCTGTGTTCTGTTCAATGTTCTCTCCTTGCCTGAACATGAGAATACTACTTCTGTCGCTATGCCATTCTGCGAAAAGGTACCACAACTGTAACCCTTCCCTGAGAACTCAGAGCCCAGCCAGAGCAGGCCAGGACATTTACTCTCTAATACATATAATTTATAATTATAGTTATTGCCTTAGATATGCACCCTCAATTTCCTTTTCTTTGTCAGTCAGGGCATGGTCCATCTGAAGGAGTGAGTTTGCCACAGTCTGCTTGGATTTCAGGAATTCTTCAAGAGCTTTGTCTGCCTGATAACACATTGAGAGCAAAAGTTATTCATTTTACATTATAATGGGGGGGGGGACGACGACACGAGATTATATATTGGGATTAACGACAAAAATTGGTGCATAGTAAATTAATAATTGTACAGTGGTGCCCCGCTAGACGAAAATAATTCGTCCTGCGAAAATTTTCGTCTAGCGGGTTTTTCGTCTAGCGAAGAGGCAATGCAAGCCGCGCTTTCGCTAGACGAAAAATTTTCGTTTTGCGAGGCAGCCCCATAGACTTTTTCGTCTTGCGGGGCTGCCTTCCGCTAGACGAATGCCTTCCTCTAGCAAGTTTTTCGTCTTGCGAGGCATTCGTCTAGCGGGGCACCACTGTATCTTAATGAGGCACTGAGAAATTGATAGTAGTGGTCCCTAATCCCTCTCTAAAAATCTACAAGGAAAAGATCTCTTTTAAACTATTTTATGCAAACCACTTAAATATATTTTTGATTGAACAGAGTTTATTCATTTTGCTAAGTAGACGGACAAACTAATTCACTTTTAATCAAGCCCTATTGAATTCAGTGGGGCTTACTCCCAAGAAAATATCCACAGGATTGCATCCCAGGTCTAAAGTTTGAATCCGTCCTCTTTCAGTATAAGAATTCTCCCTCTTTGGATATCACAGAGAGGCTGGCTTACTGTCCTACCTGAATGCCTTTCTCAGGTACCAAGTGGTATTTCTTCTCTACTTCATCCCGTTTCTCCAGATAACGCTGGTAGCCACCAGGCACAGAGTAAATTCCCATCCGGAGCTCATCTTCTAGCTCCTGGGAAAGGTCAGTCAGCACAGCAAAGCAGCGGTCCAAAGACGCCTGCTCATTCTTCCTGCAGAACTCTTCCTTTTTCTGCTTCAGCTCTTGCTACAAGAGACAGAAAATTGGCAGAAAGATGATCTGTTAATAATGATGAAAAGCTTTTTCCTCTTCAGTGGAAAGACTTACTAACAAGGCCACATCAAAACTACAGTACAAATTTCAATTGACTTAACTGGCATGGTATTCCCCACTCCCCCCAAAAATCGTGGGAACTGGCTATGACATCAATGATCTATAACGGCTGCATTTCTAAAATGTAGGCCAGTTTAAGTTGTCTGTCTCCACCTTTCCTAAAGTTTAAAACTAAGTGCGTACCCAATCAAATTGCAATCCTACCCGTCTTCTGGGATATGTGTTTGTCTTCCATTTCAACTGGAGAATGTGTCTTCCACAGGTAGCTAAGCGAGCAATCCTACAGCAAGATGCTCCACGATGAACAGGCTAGGATCCAGTGGATCTCTGGCTGAGCCAGGAAGTTCCCCGCACACAGGGGCGTCGCTGGGGAGGGGCGGTAGGGGCGGTATGCCCCCAGTGACAGGGTGACAAGCGGCGGGTGGGGGGTGACAAGCGGCGGCCCCTCCCGCCAGTCCCACGCGCCACCGCTCCCTCCGTCACCCCGGGAGCAGCAGCGCTGCACGGACGGGGTGCTCGCTCCTCCTGGGGTGACCGGTGGTGCGTGGGGAGTGGTGGGAGGGGCCGCCGCATGTCACCCCCACGCACCGCCGCTTGCTCCGTCGCCGTGGGAGCAGCAGCGGGAGAGGGGCGGGCCAACTGGCCCGCACGGAGGCGTTGTTATGTGCGCATGCGTCATGATGTCATGCGCACGGAGCGACGCCCCGCCCCCATGGGTGCCGCTGGGCTTGTCGCCCTCGGCAGCCCAGCGGCTAGCTACGCCCCTGCCCGCACAAGCAAGCTATGCTGGCTTTGCTCCCTCATCCTCAGTTCAGTCGGGGATACACCAGAGTATTCCCCCCCAAAAAAGGCGTAAAGCCCCAAAAGGGGGCATTTAAGGGGCATGGTGGGGGCAGGACCGGGGGGGATCCTAAGCCTATTCTGCTCAGTCATATGACCTGGAAACCCAATGAAAACTCAGATGACCAATGAGATGGTGCAGTTCAAACACTATTTTAAAGGTTTGTTCTCCCTCTGCCAGGCTTAGGATGGCTAAGCAAGCAGTAGCTCAATGACTAAAAGGAGTTTGGATCTCATATAAATTTACACCAGCTTAACTTACACCGGCCTGCTTTATGCCACCTTTCTATGTTCCCTTTTGCCTTTGGATAACAAGAGGCTGTCTCCATTCTGAAGAGAGAGATTTTTAGAAAACCGTCCAAGTTTTAGAGGACCCTCCTAGCTGTGATGCTCAGAGCTATGCTAGGTAAGCGTTTATTCTGCTAAGTTTTATTTATTTTTTCCTGATCTTATTTTCTTCTAAATGTTTCCTTAAGCCAATTAACATTTATGTAGGAAGACAGGAAGCTCCATCGTACAGAGACAGACCAGTAGTGTCTATCCTTGGGACAGACTCTTAATCCTGTCTCATGCTGAGCAACCACACTGAGCCCCATACTGGGTAAAAATATTCCTGTATTGCAGAGGTTGGACTAAAGGACCCTCGTGGTCCCTTCCAGCTGTACAGTTCTATGACTCTTTCTGCACTGACAGGCAGCAGTTCGATACAACTTCAGGCAGAGGAGATGCCACGCTGGCAGAGGTTTTTTTCTTAACAACAAAAAAAGAGAGAACAGATCTACCTCAAGCTTCTTTTGTGATGTTTTAACCAACTCATCCCCAAAGGCACGGGCCATGAAGATGCCAGTGGCTTCCCTCTCACACTCGGCGTGTACCGCCAGCAGCTCATTGACGGTGGCCGTGGGCAGCTTCAACCGCTGCCCCATCTGCTCTTCGTAAGAGGAAATGGCATCGCAGACAGCTGCTGCGTTCTCAATCTCTGCCAGGGCCAGCACGGCATTCTCCAAGCAGGGCAAATCCCCGCTGTTGATAGCATTGACATAGGTCTTCGTCAGGTTCTGAAGCACTGAAGAGGAAAGAATTGGGCGAAGTCACCAAATCAGAAATGGCAGAAAAGGGATGCCCATCCCGCTTAACTTTTGTACGCCGAGGAAATGTATCCAGAGTCAAACACCTTTCAAACGTTATAGTACAAACCGAGGACACGTCATCCACTGTACCTGCAGATTTCTCATAAAAGAAAATTAACAGATACTCTGCACAAAACAAGAGGCAGAGAAGACATGTTTTTAAAAGTAATGTTCTAGCCCTCACGCCTGTAGAAAATAACCTGAAATATGAAGGAAGCACTTGGGAATGCTTAAAAAGGCAGAGGTTACTATTCTCTGCCCTGCACCCACATCACACTCCTAATTATTATTACCTCTCTATGCTACATATGTATTATGGCCTTGCGTACTTCTAGTTCTTGCCAAAACTGAAAGCAGCCCAATCCATAACTCAGTGTCACCACAGTGTGTATCCTGCAGTCCTGGGGCCTCACTGAGATAAGTATGAAACAGCACAACTGGGCTCAGAACCCAGCTCAGAACCAATATTTTATTGAATACAAGAAATAAAACATCAACGAAACAAAGAACAAAGCCCCTATATTAGCAGCACCATGGGGAATTAACTCTGCAGAAATAGGCATGGAAGTGTTTGGTCAATTAACTCTCAATAAATAAAAAGGGGAGGGGGTGAACAGGCTTTTTAGTAGCCAAATGTCATGGGTTCATGTCCTTGCTTGCTGCAGAATAATAATAAAAAATGGTGTAAGCATTTAAAACAATGCATACAATGTTGCTTTCTACACAAATGACACAACCAAATTTCTCTGAAAAGTAGAATTTGGGTTTCATCACAGAATTGTTACAGTATTGTATTCTGTGTATATAGTCTTCGAAATAAATTCTAGATAAGTGATGTTCAGCAGGCAATCAAGTAAGCAGCTTACATGCAATTCAGCCTGCACGTGAACAAAGAAATTGTCAAATTGCAGAGCAAGGACAAACTAAAGCATTTTATACAGTCAGGTGGGTCACTACAGTCACACCTCGTGTTGCGTTCGCTGCGAGATGCAAACGGCGTGGGTTATGAACGCGCTGAACCCAGAAGTACCGGAATGGGTTACTTCTGGTTTTAGTGGTTTGCACATGCGCAGACGCGTCAAACGTCATGCGCATGCAGACGCACCAAATCGCATCACGCACATGCACAAGCGCAGCGCTCGGGATGCGGACTACTCAGGATGCAAACAGGGCTCCGGAACGGATCCTGTTCGCATCTAGAGGTACCACTGCATTGGTTTCTGATGTCACCTGATCCCTTATTGGCTGGTAATTGAGTAACACCATTCACCTCAAGCTGACAGCTTCCTACACCCCCAAACTGCTCTGGAGACAGAGGAAAAAGCCCCCCATCCATGGGGTTCCCAGACTGAGACAGGTTATACTATTATTAGAATGGCACTGGGTAAAACGAATGACTCCAATCAAAATCGTGCCCTACCCACCAAACCCAGCCTACAATCTTTCAAAAATGTTCCCTACTTATTCCTGTCACAACTTGGCCTCCCGGTACTGTCTTCGGCCGAGATGTCTCCCAGATGTGTTGGCAGAAACGACCCACTGGCTCCAAGAAATCTTCCTCCAAATCATCTTCTTCCAGTTCCTCCAGCTGAGACAACTTTTTCCTGCTAGCTGGGCGGTCAAACGTGAAACATTTCCGCGAAGGAAAGAATCTGCGAATACACGACCTGGGCATGTTGCACCTCTGGATTTGCTCAGTATTACCTGGGGGAGAAGAAGTGTGAGTACAGAAGACAATCTGTTACTACCGCCAAATTCCACAGAAAATGTACCAACCATCTCCCTGGTGGAGCAAACTCACCTTGTTACCTGTAAACATTCAAGTCTCCATGCCGACTCAACTGACACCTGAGGTCCCAGGGCTTGCTGTAAACTAAGTTAGGATATTGCTCTCTGTTTCAGCACTGCAATGTTATGGCCTTGCTCCGAGTATATATTTCCCTCTTCAAAGCGCACTTACAGCTCACATGTGTATATTTGAGATTAGCAGGCAAGACTTCTATGTCATATGGGTTTCAGGGAGCCCAGTCCCACTGTACAAGCGACTTACCTTGGCAGTATGAGGTTTTTCACGATTTTGTGGCTTTTAGCTTTTACAGTTTTGGTATTGACATTGTAATTGTTGTAAGGTGTTTGTAAACCTCCCTGGGAATACAACTGATAATTGGAATGAAGAGTTATTACTAATGCAGTCTGCAGCCAGAGACATGTGCCTCAGGACCCGGTGTGATATATCTCTGTGTCTTGCTCCATGTAGCACAAGGGGAATTGGTTAAACCTCTTTAGCCCTCAGTGGCTATGTGAATAGATACATTCACCCACTTGAATATTAGGCCTGTATGACTTAGATCAGTTGGGCACCTCTAAACTAACAGTGTCCTCTCCCCATCTCAGACACTGCATTTTCTTTCTTACAGTTACTGTACCTTTCTGCAGTCTCAAGGCATTCTCCAGGTACCCATCATCAGTGACGGGGTGTCCATCTATCTCCAGCTGTAGTGTGAAATCCCGCACTGCCCAGATGAAGTCTGGGAAGAAACGGACAAATTCGGTAGAGTTCTCCTCCTCTGTATCTTCCCCGGAGGAAGCTTTTGCTTTAATCTTTTTTGTCAGCTCAGTGACATAGCTGGGGAGTGCTAAGGAAAACAATTCCAGGGCTGGTTTGGGGCCTTGGAACCTGAATTCAGCCAAACGATGGGCCTGCTTGAACCTGCAGTTGTGGGCTAGCTGGCAATAATGATAGGGCTTTGGAGCAGAGATTTACACTACAGACAGACCACATATCGCAACCGTAGTTTGGGCAGGTTTTGTGGGTTCCTGCCTGCCCCCCCTTTTCTATCTGTAAAACAGGTCTCTGGAGGTTCTCAATTTGTGGCTGTAATCACTGATCTACCCCCTCACAATGTGTCCCAATTAGCTCTTCACCCACCTTCCGATCCTGGGAGACTGCCTGCCTCTTCTATCAGCTACATCCCCTCTGCGTTTCCTCCTGCACCACCCCGTAGTTCCTCAGCATGCAGACCAATCCTCAGCATCATGCAGACCTCAGCATCATGGAGTCTCAGACCAGGAGAATTCATTCCACCTGCTTCTGCATCAAGAGATCTGTCTCCCATGGAGTGAAACCCCTAGGGGGACAACCTACAACTGCCTCAAGTCCTCCTAGATCCTCCAGGCCAAGCGTGCAAGCCCAGCTGGGCTTTCTGATGCCCCCAAAGGATACTGCAGGTTCTCCAGGGCATTTTGGTCAATGGTGCCTATGCTGTTGTACACCAGGGTGCTGCTGAGCAGAATGGCCAGGGCAAAGATCCACAAGTCGTTCTGTGTGTTTCCCTGAAACAGAAATATAAATATCAGTTACCACCAGGGGGGGTTTCCAGCCGGAACTCAGTTCTGGCACCTCTCTGGTAGACGCCATTGCCATTAACACCAGGTCAGCATATTTTGCCACAAGGCTCCTTTGAAAGTGCTAGTCTTCTGCTGCCCCCACCCCAGCTGCCATCTCCCCCAGCTCACCTTCTGCACATCACCCAACCCTTCTGTGTCCAGCAACAGCAGTGTGAGGTCAGGCCTGTGGGGGTGAGGGAGGCACCACATCCAGATGCCCTTCGTGAGCCCCTGCACTGTGGCACCCAAACAGAAACCTGAGGAAAGAGTGGACAATGATTCAGAGACATGAAACAACAGGTGCCATGGCTTAAGGCACAGGTCACTGGGAAACCCCACTGAACTCAAGGAAACATTTGTCATATCCCCATCATAGCTTTAAAGCACATGGGGTCCCTCCCCCCAAAGAATCATGGGAACTGTAGTTTGCTTGGGTGCTGGGAATAGTAGCTCAGCAAGTAGTAAACTACAGTTCCCAGGCTTTAGGTTTATGGTGCAGGTGTGACCTGACTTCTGCGTAATGAGGGATCAGATGATTAACTCTTTCTGGTTTAAACCCCTAGCACCTGTCCCCTTAGTGAAAAGAAAACTTAAGTGCACATAACAAAGAAGAACCTATGTAAGCTGTAAAGTGTTGTGCACATTGAACTCGGGACTAGGATGTGGAAGACCAGAGTTTGAATTCAATCGGGGAGACCTTGGGCTGGTTGCTGTCTCTCAGCTGAACCTACCTCACAGGGTTGCTGTGAGCATAAAATGTATATGGGGAAGACAGTGAATACCACCTGGAGCTCCTTGGACGAAACGTGGAATATACAGGTATATATAATAAAAAATAACCTGCTGTATTTGCGGACCCCCCTGTGAATTCTGCTGAGTGGGGACCCCAAACCTCTGCCTCAAAGTCCTATCTCCACTCTGGTTCTATATATATATATTAATTTACTCCTCTTCCTCCATGCTTCTCCCCAGGCTAGGCAGAAAACCCAGGGGCTCTGATACCCTGTTCCAGACACACCAGGCACCACTGCCTTGCTCCACATGCGAAGCTACTAGACTCCAGCCCTTCCCTTGAGTAACGGGGAATATTCATGAAGCCAGTCACCTTTTCTCTTGCCGGCAAGCCTGTTCATGAGGTAGGACTTGCCAGTGCGGTACAACCCCACAATGGCTACCACCACCACTGGCTGGCGGATCCTGGCAAGCAGCTCGGCAGCCTCCCGGTTCACCACAAGCTTCCCATCCGGCATGTTCTCAATTAGGCAAACAGGAGCCGCCATGTGGACCTGCCCTGGGGCCATCGTGCAAGAGAAGATGGATCTGCAAAGGGAAAACAGAGGAGCTCATTATGCCATAGAAACTCAAGTGTGTCTCTGCCTATTAGTGAGTCAGTGTTCCCAAATTTGGGGTGATGGGAGTTGTAATCCAATTAAATTCAAGTTTCTCTCTGCCTGTGAATGAGTGAATGAGCGAAACTTGACTGGAAAGGGAAAGAGTTCAGGAAGGGCACAGATCACGTTTCAGCTTCGCCTCACTGGGATCCCAGATATTTTTGGCACCTGAAAGTTACCCAGTTGGACATTCTCAGGATAGTTGTGACAAGTCTACATCTGTCCTAGACACTCTGTGTCACAGTTTGAGGTTCTTGGCATCAGATGCAAATGGCACTGGAGGGGAGGCAGCAGAGTGGCAAATACCCCCCCCCGCCCAAAAAAAACAAGCTTACCCACCCATTTCTGAACGCCTGTAATTAAGATATGCTGTCATTTTTCTTTCATGAGCACCTGGAAATATACTTTGTCCCTGCTGTCACAATTCCACCAGCACCACACCAATGATAGGTTTCATTTTTCAGAACTGATGCAAACCCCACAGAACTGCTCCCCTCCCCATTTAAGAATACATTCGGACACCATTTTAATTCCCCCCTCGTGCCTCTGTTGCAAGAGCTTACTATTGGCGTCTTTCGAAGCAAAAGTTGCAGCTGCGAAAACAATAGTCTCCACTGCAAAAGTCAGGGCAGGGTGGGGGTGGGGGACTTGCATCGCTGGAGGGAGGAAATGCTTAATTAACCCTTTCCTTGCCAGCACCCACCCCGCTGCTAGGATTCCCTTCCTCGCAGGTGTGCCAAAACTTGAATAAAATATTGGAGAGGCCAGGTAAGCCCCGCCCCGCATAATCGATCACCTGACACGGTGTGCACACGCCCCATTTGAATGGCAATGCCCATCAACTTGGGGGGGGGCACAAATATTTTAGGGGGGGAAAGACCCCTCGGCCCCCAGGAATTGGTTCCTACACACCTTCCGCTGCTTTTGCTCCTGGCTAAGATTCCCGCGCCGTGTTTACCTTGCAAAAAGGAAGGAGCGCCAGGGGTTAACAACAACAGCGACATCGCGAAGCTGCCTTTTCTTACTTTTTGGTGTTTGTTCTTTTGCAGGGACGGGCCCCGGGAGGATGGGTCTTGACTGGACTCGATTATTGCGGGTTCTCTCTTGCAGACGAGCTGGCAGGCCGGCTGGCAGGAAGAGAGAGAGAGCCTTGCTCGGAGTTCCCAGCGGAGACGGCAGGAGTAGCTCAAGCCTCGTCTTCGGGGGTAAGAGCAAGAACTCGGGGATTGCAAGACGCTTCTGTGGCTCGAAAGCTCTTGCAGCGCCCCAGCTGCCCTTCCTGGAAACTGGGAAGTCGTGGCGACCAACCAGCTTCTTCTACTGCCCTGGCGACGCTACAAAATAGGCGAGGAACGAAAGCGAAAGTGCCCGGGCTGCGCACCATTTTCTTGGAAAGGCGCGCGATTCTGGGAAACCAGCAAACAGGAGGTGGAATTAAGCCATGGGTGCGCGGCTCGGAGAGGCGGCCCAGTTCCCTGATGACACTAAATATAGCTCAAAGTCCTTAACAGAGAGCACGAATCTCTGAGAAAGGACTTTCCCAAAGTCCACGGAAGCGATACACGTCGGGCAGCTGCTCTCAGCACAGAGGGAATCACACTCAGTGTCCATATAACCCCAATCTGCCACAGCATATGGCCCACTTTGTAGTTACTACCCTACAGGGGTCGGTGCCAACTTGGATAAAATATTGGAGGCCAAGGTAAGCCCCGCTCCACATAATCGATCAAATGGCATGGTGTTCACATACCATTTGAACTTTTGTTGGGGTGGAGCTGGACCCCTCAAAAAATTTTTTTTTGGGGGGGCAAATGGACCTCGCCCCTAGGAGTTTGCTCCTATGCTAAACTCCTCAGATCCACTGTTCGACCTAAACCCCTGGCATTAGGGGGCTGGAAAACAGGGAGGAAGGAGATCGTTTGCTACCTGCTGTGGGTCCTGACTTCCCCCAGACAGTACCAAATACAGTACAGTAGCAGATAAGGGGGGAACTAGAAAACGAGGGGAAACACACAAACTCAAAATAAAGGAGGTCTTTAAGCGGAGGCTTGACAGCCATCTGTCAGGAATGCTTTGATGGTGAGGGAGAAAGGTTGTTTTCTGCTGCTCCAGAGAAGCCGCTACGGCACTAGGTCGGTCTGACTCGGTACAAAGCAGCAACCTCCTAATCTCTGCCACTTAAGAGGTTGGATGGCCCCCTGTCAGGAATGCTTTAGTTGAGACTGCGGCATTGCAGGAGGAGGTTGGACTAGATGACCCGCGGGATCTCTTCCACCTCTGCAATTCTGTGACCCCAATAAAAGCAGTCAACTGCGGGAATGGTGAATTCCCGGGATCGCTTGCCTTTCCGAGAAAGGCAGCCCGCGAGCTTTCGCTTTCACTCTCCCCAATATTTCAATCTGCAGCCAAGTCACGTGGAAGCTGGTTTATATTTTGCAGGCACGCGTCAGTTTTTCGGCGAAGGGTAATCTGGTGGGTGCAATTTTTGAGCAATTTATCTGCCCCGCAACCGAGACGAGACAAGAGGCGGGCTTGGGGAATCGCTCTCTCTCTCTGAAGACCCAAGGCAAGCGGGGAGCGCTTTGCAAACCACCCGGGAGAATTTCGAACTGGGAAGGGGGAGAGCGAAACATCGTAGCTTCGGATTCCTTGCCGCTCCTCTCTTTTTGCCAGGTAAACGCGGCGCTGGCATGTGGGCGCCCGTAGCCAAAGCTGGCGAGGCTGGGAATCCCAGCGGGGAAGTGGTTGGCAAGGGAAGGGCTAAGCGTTTCCTCGGGTGCAAATCGCCCCAGCCCTTTGCAATGGAGCCTGAGGGAGGGGGATGAATGCGCGACTTTACTCCTTTTTGCTAATACTGTATTAATGCTTACACGTACGGTATCTCTTGCAACGCCCCCACCCCATGTTTTCTCGGCAGTAACTCCCGCGTCTCCTGCGTTGCTTACCTTCAGGTAAGTGTATGGGGTTCACTTTCCGAGCTCTGAATAAACTTTAATCGAGTTAAATTGTGTTTCACGTTTCATTCACTAGAAAGTAGTTATAAACTGATAAACTTCTATTAAAAATATCTTTTTAAAGTGGTGTTGCACTGTTGATTTGCCAGTATGATTCACAAATCGAACTGATTGTGGGGTGGAAGGAATCTGGGCCCCCACTATTATAGATAAACTTTCCTTTAAAAAAAATATTTTAAAAAATCCTTCCAGCAGCACCTTAGAGACCAAGTAAGTTTGTTCTTGGTATTAGCTTTCATGTGCATGCATACTTCTTCAGACAGATACACTGAAACAGAAGTCACCAGACCCTTCTATATAGTGAGAAAGTGGGGAGGGGTATTACTCAGAAAGGGTGGTGGGAATGGGTGATTGGCTGATAGGTGTGGAAAACCTGTTGACGACTGTTAACGACTGCAATTGGTCTTACAGGAAAAAGCAAGGGGTGAGATGGCTAAAGATAGCTTTGTCATGTATAATGAGATAAGAATCCAATGTCTTTGTTCAGACCAGGTCTCTCCATGGTTTTAAGTTTGGTAATGAGTTGCAGTTCAGCAACTTCTCTTTCCAATCTATTTCTGAAATAGAAATAGTAAAACAGCTACTTTGAGATCTTGTATAGAATGTCCTGGGAGACCGAAGTCCTTTTAAAGAAAGTTTTGTGTTGTTATTTAGAGAGGTATCCCCAGCTCTGTAAAGATTGCGAAGCACCTTTGCCGTTTTCGGGTGTGATATTGTAACAGTGATTAGATTGAAAGAATGCTGTAGTGTGCTTTATTATCTAAATATTGAAAAGGATTATATTATATACTGCCTAATGCAAAAATAGGCTTCTAAGCAATTGACAAAATATACAAAACCACCAGGTACAAAAACATGAAAATAGAAAAATCATAATAGGAGTGGTGCTGCCATAAAACTGCAAACACTTCTGCAAAGCTAAGCAGGGTCTGGTATGGTTTCAAATTGGATGGGGTACGGCATATTGAGATTCCTACATTGCAGGGGTTTGGACTAGAGATGACCTTTGGGGTCCCTTTCACTTCTATGATTTTATGAATAATTATATTTATATCCCACCTTTTCCCCAAAACGAGGACTTGAGGCAGCTCACAAAAATTAAAACACAGAAAGCTAAAAACACATAAAAACAGTTAAAAGGTAATTAAGCTGATGTTGTTGTGAAATATTAGATATTAAAACTAATATTAGATATTGTTGATTGTGGGAAATTAACTGACGCGATGAACAGGATGATGTGAAGGGAAGGCCGCCACGAGGCATTCTCGGGGGGCTCCTTTTATTGAAAACTCATAGCTAGGTTAAACATTAACATACAGAGAGAACTCCAAAGACCAAATAAGGAATGGTGTGCCTTCTAATACCAAATATGGAAAGCTGCTCCTTTGGTTACACCCACATGACATCTTCATTGTGTACGTGCTCTCCTCTCACTTACTCACCCCCTCCCGCTGAACACCTCATGATCCCCAAGTACTTTCCCACCTATTCCTTTGTTCTCCTGCTCTGCCTAAACATGTGTTTCCCAACTTGGTGCCCACAGAGCCAAATGGTATGCCAAATGAGGCTCTGTAGGTTGATTAATTAAGTGTGGTATGACAACACTGTATATTAATTATTCTATCTTGATATAAAGGCGGGGCATGCCAGCGCCTGGCTAAACTATAATTCCCACAAGCTATAATGGAATTATGCTTGTCCTATGCTTGCCTACTCAGAAGCAAGTCCCATTCAGTTCAATGGGACTTCTAGATAAGTTGATACAGGATTTCACAGGATTCAATCCCACAGACATGCTTAATTGGGGCTGAGGAGCTCAATCCTCTACGCACTTTGGAGTAAGAACCGCTGAATTTAATGGATCAGACTCCTAAATATATATGCATATATATATATGCATAATTAACCAAGTAATCTGGAGACTGAGAGGCAGGGTTTGAACTCTCTAACCCCTACACTAGCTGTCCACAGAAAGTTATTTACAAACTCAACCATTTATTTGGAAACCTGAAAGTTTAATTTAACTGGGAAGTTTAACTGGGACTGACTGAGTTCTTTGGGACGTCTTTCTCTCGCTTTCCTTCTCCCTCCCTCTTCCTTCCTTCCTTCCTTCCTTCCTTCCCTCCCTCTCGCTTTCCTTCTTCCTCCCTGAGAGATCCCTGCCCGCTCCAGCTTCCACGCAAGTAGGAGTTGGGATCAGGGCTGCTCCAATAGGCAGCATGAAGCCTCCCATCACAGCACTGGGGTCAGGGAAGGTGGAGGCAGCCCAGAAGCTGCATCTTAGAGCCCCTGTACCACCACCATAGGACGCGGGTGGCGCTGTGGGTTAAACCACAGAGCCTAGGGCTTGCCGATCAGAAGATCAGCGGTTCTAATCCCCACGACTGGGTGAGCTCCCATTGCTCGGTCCCAGCTCCTGCCCACCTAGCAGTTTGAAAGCACGTCAAGTGCAAGTAGATAAATAGGTACCACTCCGGTGGGAAGGTAAGCGGCGTTTCCATGCGCTGCTCTGGTTTGCCAGTAGCGGCTTAGCCATGCTGGCCACATGACCCAGAAGCGGCTCCCTTGGCCAGTAATGTGAGATGAGCACTGCACCCCCAGAGTCGGACACAACTGGACCTGATGGTCAGGGGTCCCTTTACCACCATCATATGGGAACTTCCCATTGCATTGGCCACCTCCACCTTCTCCCTCCTTCCCCTTCCCCCTCTCTCTTTTATGATCTTTCTGTAACACCTGGACGTTCAAGAAGGGGAGGGTATGGGTGCATGTGCATGTTTTTGTGGGAATGTTGAGGGATGTGGGAGAGGATATATTGTTTTAGATATCCTATCCCAACTTGCGTTTACAAGCTCGATAATATCAGCAGAGCTAACATTCCCTTTTTACTTCATATGCGCAGCAGATAGTTTGCACAGACTCGCTAGAGTCATTAAAAATATTGTCCTGGTGTCTTCCCTTTTTTATCCCTCTTTCAATAAGACACTTCACAGTGTTTGGTAAAGTGTATAACGTTTACTTACAAGTAATCATCTAGTCACACAAGGATCCTAGAGGCAGGCTTAAAAGTTACTAAATAATATACATATGGTGACTTTCTCCTTTTGAGAGAAAGTCCCTCTTTTTACTTTTGGCCTAGTGCCAACGGTGCATTTTAATAATGCTGCTTTTAAACTGTCTTAGAGATCAACACGACAACTGACCAGCGACATGGAGACTCGGCATATACTACAGTTGGAAGCTCCCAACTGTAGAGTTCATTCCCAACTGTAGAGTTCCATATAAGGAAGTTGGGTTTGACTGCCCCTGTCCTTTTACATCCCACAGTTTTTGGGTTTTTTGCATTGCACAGAGCACACTTCTCCGGTTCCCCCCCAAATCAGACTTCAGGATTTCGGTTTATTATTTCATTACATGATCGATGCCCTCCTTCCTCCTCCCCCAGCTGCTGCTACTGCTGCTGCAGCAGCAAACACATTCCTTTCCAAGCCCCCTCCCCTCACCATGCCTTTTTCCTCTTTATTAATCATCATCTTGCACTTTACAAGAGCTCAGCTGCTGCCCATTTTGCAAACATGCCCTTGCACTTTCTCCTGCTTTCGTCCCCCTCTCCCCCCCCTCTCCCAAACCCTGACACACACCCTCCTCTCTCCTTTCCCCCCACCACAGAGGGAGGAAAGGAGAGAGGAGGGTGTGTGTCAGGGTTTGGGAGAGGATGCACACTGGGGAGAGGGACAGGGGGCGGGGAAGAGAGAGATTATTTGCAAAGCACAAGTTCCCCAAGAGCGCCAAAAGAGGGAACAGCTCAACTTTGCTCCTGAAAAGCTCCTGCTGGAAAATTCCCACACAGGAAAAAAGTGTGTGTGGGGGGGGGGGGGAGAAAACAGAAAAAGGGAAAGTGCGGGGAAAATAATGCCCCCCCAATGGGTGGCCGGAGCTTTGCTCCACCCTGGTGCAATTTAGGTTTGCCACTGTCTCAGCCTGGTGTCCTTCAAAGCTCAAGTAGAGACATCCCTGCCCTTAGGCAACAGACAGGCTGGCATGAACCCTCTGGATAGGCCAGGCCTGAGACAAACAACAATGGCAGCCTGGCGTCAGCAGAGACTTGGTACCAAGGCAAGAGGTCCTTTGGAGGCCTCCTGCTGCATCAGGGCCTCCCTCTGCTGTGCCAACAGAGGGTCAGTGGCGGCGGCAGCAGGCTGTGGCATAATGAACTCTGTTTTCCTTTTGCAGACCCATCTTCTCTTGCACGATGGCCCCAGGGCAGGTCCACATGGCGGCTCCTGTTTGCCTAATTGAGAACATGCCGGACGGGAAGCTTGTGGTGAACCGGGAGGCTGCCGAGCTGCTTGCCGGGATCTGCCAGCCAGTGGTGGTGGTGGCCATTGTGGGGTTGTACCGCACCGGCAAGTCCTACCTCATGAACAGGCTTGCCGGCAAGAGAAAAGGTGACTGGCTTCATGAATACTCCCTGTTACTCAAGGGAAGGGCTGGAGTCTAGTAGCTTCGCATGAGGAGCAAGGCAGTGGTGTCTGGAACAGGGTATCAGAGCTCCTGGGTTTTCTGCCTAGCCTGGGGAGAAGCATGGAGGAAGAGGAGTAAATTAATATATATATAGAACCGGAGCGGATGGGAAGGGCTTTGGGGTAGAGGTCCCCACTGAGCAGGAAGCTACCTTAACATGGCAGGTAACACATGTTGCCATCTTAAGGGATATCCTAGGACTATTACCTAACTCCCCCACTGAAGAAACATCAGCGCAAGTGGCACTTTGTAGACTACATGGCACCAAAACGATTGGCCCCTCCTGTGAGTATATTGCAATATATATTTCAACAAGAGAGTACAGTTCAATAAGGAGAATCGGTGTGAGCAATGGACTCACTAGGTCCTGTGAGGTGTTATGTTTGTCCTCTGAGGATGTCTGGAACCCTGTGGCAGCTGGGCCTTGAGCCAAAGAGAGTTTGTCATCTGATCCTAGGTATCTTTACTCAGAAGTAAGTTCCACAGAGTTTAAAAACTGTGTGCCTTCAACCTTGGCACCCCTTGTTTTCTAGAGTGGTTGGGGCGACCCATTCAGATGGGCTGCGGGGATTCTTTGCTGGAGCCTCCCGCGTGTAGGACAGGGTCAACTACACACGGGATACCAGTTGCTGGGGATCTGCGGCCAGCGTCTCACGTGCGTCCTTGCACGGACGCCGGCCAAGCCTGCGAACGGGACGGCCGGTAATTAATTCACACCGCGCCGTTGTCCGCCAGGCTAAATCTGAAGGTGCGTGAGTAGTTCGGAAGGATGAGTGCCTCGTAAATGTACCTGCAAGCACTTGCGACCTCCTAAGTTGTTCCCTTAAATAATATACCCAAATAAAAGGTGGCCAAAACTACGACCAAGCAAGAGCGCTAGTAAACTACGAAAAATTAAATTAAGATGAAATAAAGATAGACAACCATTGTTTCTTTTGATGGCTTTGGCTGACCCGCATAGGCTATTACTTCTTTCTATGCCTCGACTGTTCTAAGACTATCTAAGCTAGCTGACTCTTTACCGCCAATTCTTCCGCAATGCTATAAGCTAACTAAACCTTTACCGCCAATTCTTTCGCAATGCTAAACTATACTAAAACTAAAGCTAGCTAAGCCTATACCGCCAAATCTTCCGCAAGCTAACCTCTCTACCTCCTGCATGCGCTTCTAACCCAACCAACCCGTTCCCAAAACCCTTCTACCTGAACGACTGTTCAATCCTGACTATCTGCCTAAAACGGGGAGCCGCAGCCTTTTATTGACAATGAACAAGCAACGTCATGATCAATACCTTTACCAATCAGAACACTGTTGCTGCCCTTGAAAAGGGCGGGGGAAGCAGATTAACTGTCCATTAACAAGTTTGAACCTTTGGAGCCAAAACTCTAGGTGGAGGGATCTCAGTGGCAAGACGCCCACTGAGTTCTACTTTCACTTTCGCTTTTACTCGGAAGTATACATTAAATAGTGCATATAATTAACATTCAACAGATACAAATAACTGCAAGTGCAAAGGCACCCACGGAGTGTATTCCCACAATGGGCGGCATAATAATAATGATAATCATCTGCTCCTCCTCCTCCCACAGGTTTCTGTCTGGGGACCACAGTGCAGGCGCTCACCAAAGGCATCTGGATGTGGTGTCTCCCGCATCCCTATAGGTCGGACCTCTCACTGGTGTTACTGGACACAGAAGGGTTGGGTGATGTGCAGAAGGTGAGGTGGGGGAGATGGCAACTCAGGTGGGGGCCACAGAAGCCCAACACATTCAAAAAAGCCCTGTGACAAAATGCGCTGGCCAAATATTGATACGGATTACCAATACTTCTGCCAACGGATTACCAATACTTCTGCCAGTTATATCCCTGTGTTACACATTTTGGAATGTTCCTGTAACCCAGAATTTGTTAGTAGGATAAAAGCAAGGGTGGGTATAGCTGGCCCCCCAAGTTGTCCCTGCCCCAAATATGCCATTTTTAAAGACGGCCGCACTCACTTTTATAATTTGGCCACACCTACTTTGACATGTGACTTCCAGAAGGTTGGCCACACACCAGTGTGGCGGCCCTTGAGGGAAAATGACAAAAGTTAGCTTCTTCTGCTGGAGGGGCCAAAATTTATTATGAAACTAAAGGGTTCTTGGTGCAGGTATTTGTGGTTTGCAAATGGGGCATCTATCATGCTTACCCAAGTGACAATTCATTGACACAAGGCTCTGAAAAACATTTTAAGTATGCTGCCACTCAAGGAAGTTTACAATGAACTATAATGCTTCACTGACAAATGAGAAACAAAATAAAAAATTCTTTCCAGTAGCACCTTAGAGACCAACTGAGTTTGTTCTTGGTATGAGCTTTTGTGTGCATGCACACTTCTTCAGAAAGCTCATACCAAGAACAAACTCATACCAAGAACAAACTCAGTTGGTCTCTAAGGTGCTACTGGAAAGAATTTTTTATTTTGTTTCGACTATGGCAGACCAACACGGCTACCCACCTGTAACTGACAAATGAGAGTTCTCTATGAAGGCATGGTATTTTAATATGCCATTGCGGTCATGTTTAATAATGCCCTGTAGGTGCTTTATATTTATAGTTTTCCTGAAATTGAAACATTTAATGTTTTGTATCAACAAAGGTTTCAGTTTCAGGCTTGTATCCAGCAATAATTGCTCTGGGTGTGCCAGGTCATATTTTTCCACTTGCCAGAGTTGTGCCACACAAGGCAATTTAGTCATCGCAAACACAAACAGCGATTCTGCATTCAACTGTGTGGGCTGCGTTTGCTTCGTCTTGAAATGATAAAAAATTTTCCCCTGAAATTTGTGGCCTTTATGGTAAGCAGTCTTGCATTTATTTAAGATAAGATTTCTTTATTGTCATTGTACAGTACAATGAAATTGGAAGCCATCCCATAAAAACAACACAGAACAGCTACACATACACATACATACATACCCATCACAACTCTCTAGTTACAGCATTTAAGATGGTTATAGCTCTTGGATAGAAACTATTTTTAATCTATTTGTTCTGGATTTAATTGTTCTATATCTCTTGCCCGAAGGCAGTGGCGCAAAAAGACTATATCCAGGATGAGATGGATCTTTTAAAATATTTTTCACTTTTTTAAGGCAACAGGAACTGTATAGTTCTTCCAAAGATTGGAGGGGATGACCAATAATATTTCCACCTGTGGTTATGACCTTCTGGAGCACCTTCTTCTCCATTACTGTACAACTGGAGAACCAAGCACAAATACAATATGTAAGAATGCTCTCTATGGAGCTGCGGTAAAAGGACACCAGCAGTTTCTCACTCAGATTGTTCTTCTTTAAAAGTCTGAGAAAATAAGTTCTCTGCTGGGCTTTCTTTACCAGAGCAGTGGTATTTGCACTCCAAGTCATACCCTGCTTGATAGTCACTCCTAAAAATTAGAATACAGTCACTCCTAAAAACTTGAATACAGGCTGTGTGAGAGGATGAGTGTCATGGATGTAAAAAAACCTAAACATACAACAAAAACATCTGTTTTCTGCTTGTGGGGTAGTTGCCAACAGTTAGGCAATATGCCTCTGCAAGGCTTCCAAGTGCAGTCTAAGATGCTGCAAGCAAGTTATGATCTGCATTCATTTCCAAGAATTCCTTAACCTGGTGCAACAGGAGCAGCGGAAAAGCAACAACACAAACCTCGAAGCAGCTATCTTTGCACATGTAGCTCCCAGTGGAAAGAGCTGCAGCTGGCAATGGGGCATTGGGATCTGGGGTGATGGAGTCTTGGGATGTCCTAGAAAGGCCTGTTTCTGTTTCAGGGAAACACACAGAACGACTCGTGGATTTTTGCCCTGGCCATTCTGCTCAGCAGCACCCTGGTGTACAACAGCATAGGCATCATTGACCAAAATGCCCTGGAGAACCTGCAGTATCCTTTGGGGGCATCAGAAAGCCCAGCTGGGCTTGCACGCTTGGCCTGGAGGTTCTAGGAGGAGGCAGTTGTAGGTTGTCCCCCTAGGCTTTTCACTCCATGGGAGACAAATCTCTTGATGCAGAAGCAGGTGGAATGAACTCTCCTGGTCTGAGACTCTGCTGATGCTAAGACTGGTCTGCATAATGCTGAGGAACTACGGGGTGGTACAGGAGGAAACGCAGAGGGGATGTAGCCGATGGAAGAGGCAGGCAGTCTCCCAGGATTGGAAGGTGGGTGAGGAGCTCATTGGGACACATTGTGAGGGGTGAGGATCAGTGATCACGGCCACAAACTGGGACCCTCCAGAGACATGTTTTACAGATATTGGCGGGGGGCAGGCAGGAACTCCAGAAGGCATAAAATCAGGAATAGGCCTTAAGGTGTAAAAACGAGAGAGGTCAACCCCTTGCCACAAAACCCTTTCCAAATTACAATTGTGATATGTGGTCTGTCTGTAGTGTAAATCTCTCTGCTCCAAAGCCCTATCATTATTGCCAGCTAGCCCACAACTGCAGGTTCAAACAGACCCATCGTTAGGCTGAATTCAGGTCCAACTCCCCAAACTAGCCCTGGAATTATTTTCCTTAGCACTCCCCAGTTATGCCACTGAGCAGAAAAAAGATTCGAGCAAAAGCTGTAGGTGTCTTCCTTGGGTTTCACTCCATGGGAGACGGATCTCTTGATGCAGAAGCAAGTGGAATGAACTCTTCTGGTCTGTTTCGGAACAGATAGAGCCATAGAATTGTAGAGTTGGAAGGGACCCTGATGATCATCTAAGCCAACCCCCCTGCAATGCAGGAATATATATAGCTGAACCTGCAACCTTGCCGTTATCAGCACCACACACTGACCAACTGAGCTGCTCAGGAACTGGGTGAAGGGCAAAGAAACAGAGAGAGACAAAGCTGATGGGCAGGATAAGCAACCCCCAAGGATTAGGCGCTGGGTGAGGAGCTCATTGAGACACAGTGTTAGAGTTGGGAACCCCCGGGGGCATGTCTTACTGAGAGATAGGTGGAAGGAGTAGGTGAGCTAGGAATCCTCGAAGGGGTGGATTCAGGAATTGACCTAAAGGTGTATAATAAGAGCTGTCAGCAGGGCATAAGGCCGCAATGTTAAAATAAGTCCCTTGCCACGAACCTCTCCCCAAATCACAACTGCAAGAGGTGGTCAGTCTGTAGCGCAGAAAATCTCGCTGCACCTGCTTGGAGGTCATCTCATTCTCCAGCCTCTACTGCATCTACAGACAGGTCCAGCCAGTGCATGATTTGGCTGAAGTTCATATTGCAAAGCCCCAGACCAGCCCTGGAATTGTTTTCCTTAGCACTCCCCAGCTATGTCACTGAGCTGACAAAAAAGATTAAAGCAAAAGCTTCCTCCGGGGAAGATACAGAGGAGGAGAACTCTGCCAAATTTATCCGTTTCTTCCCAGACTTCATCTGGGCGTTGCGGGATTTCACACTACAGCTGGAGATAGATGGACACCCCATCACTGAGGACGGGTACCTGGAGGAAGCCCTGAGATTGCAGGAAGGTACAATAACTGTGAAAAGATAAGGCAACATCTGAGATGGGGAGGGAAAGCTGTGGCTTGTTAACAGCCTGGAGGACACTGTTAATTTGGAGGCATACAACTGATGTAAAGAATAAGGGCCTAAAATTCAGGTGAGTGCAAATGAACAGTCCTGTACCCATTGAGGGCCAAATGGGTTTAACAAGTGTCCCCATGCTACTTGCCTGATGGAGCACACATATGGGTACATTCACAACAATGCATCAAAACTGCATACTACCAAGTGTACCAGGTTGCTTGTGCATTTGGACTGGGCCTCCTGAAACCCCTCTGACCTAGACGCCTTGCCCAATAATCTCACATATACATGTGTGAGCTGTATGTACAGGTACATGCTCAAAAGCATCATTTATACCATCACATTTGCAGTGCTGAGACAGAGAGCAATATCCTAACTCGGCTTACAATAAACTTGAATGTGTACAGGTAACAAAATAAGTTTTCCCCACTGGGGAGATGAATGGCACGTTTTCTTTTTAATTTGACAATATTAACAAATCGTCTTGTGTGTTCACACTTCTTCCCTAGGTGACACTCAGCAAATCCAGAAGTTCAACATGCCCAAGTCATGTATCCGCAAATTCTTTCCGTCACGGAAATGTTTCACGTTTGACCGTCCAGCTAACGGGAAAAAATTGCATAAGCTAGAGCATCTGGAAGAAGATGATTTGGAGGAGGGTTTCTTGGAGCCGGTGGGTCGTTTCTGCCAACACATCTGGGAGACATCACGACTCAAGACAGTTCCAGGAGGCCAAGTTGTGACAGGGAGAAGTAAGGAACGCTTTTGCAAGTTTGTAGGTTGGGACAGGTGGCAGTTGGAAACCATTGCAATAGGAGCCATTTCACTCTCTTCCGTTGTCTCTCGAGACAGGTGAATGCCAACCAATAAAAACTAATAATTGGCCATTGTAAAGAACACCTTGGAGCTCTCCAGGTGTTGAAAGTACACCTAACACACCTTAGTGCTGGTCATTGACCTCTGTTGCACTTGGGACTTGAGATGTAGATACTTTTGCCTGGTGTAGTTCTGATGATACTACAGTCGTACCTTGGTTTTTGAATGCCTTGTGACTCGAAAGTTTTGGCTCCTGAACACCGCAAACCCAGAAATGAGTATTCCGGTTTGCAAACTTTTTTTGTAAGCCGAACATCTGACGTGGCTTCCACGGCTTCCGATTGAGTGCAGGAAGCTCCTGCAGGCAACTGGAAGCTGCGCCTTGGTTTTCGAACATTTTCAGAAGTCAAATGGACTTCCGGAATGGATTCCGTTTGAGAACCAAGGTATGACTGTAATAACAAGTCTCAAACTGGGAACTTCATTGGTGGAGCCTTTTCCCCTCTGTCAGCAGAGCAGCTTGTGGATGTTGCGATGTCTGCTGCATAGCAGTGCCACCATTCTAGATGGCTTAGGGTGAAGGGTGTTACTCAAACCAGCCCATTAGGGATCAGGTGACATCAGAAACCAATAGAGTCCCACTTGGCTGTAGAAAATGGTTGGTTCTGCCCTGACTCATCAGTTGTAGCAGGTGCAGACTAAGGACTTGCCCAATGCAGGGCAAAATATAGATTTGCACATGCTGTCTCCCCATTAATCTAGGAGTGTTCACATGACATACAGGTGAAACTTGAAAAATTAGAATATTGTGGAAAAGTCCATTTATGTAAGCAATGGTTTTCGTTAGCTACTGGAGTTTAATATATGAGATAGACTCATGGCATGGAAAGCGAGATATGTCAAGCCTTTTCTTGTTATAATTGTGATGATTATGGCGCACAGCTGATGAAAACCCCAAAGTTGAGATTGTGAATTTGGGGTTTTCATCAGCTGTATGCCATTATCATCACAATTATAACAAATAAAGGCTTGACATATCTTGCTTTGCATGTCATGAGTCTATCTCATATATTACAGTAGTTTCACCTTTTAAGTTGAATTACTGAAAGAAATGAACCTTTCCACGGTATTCTAATTTTTCGAGTTTCACCTGTATTCTCTTGTCTCAGTGCTCCCCTTGTCTCCCCCTTTCCCTTCTTTAAAATACAAGTTTTTTTTTTAACCTGGCCATTTCATAATTTCCAAGGATCAACCGTGCACTGCATTTAAAAGTGGAAATGTCCAGGACAACAAGTGCCCCTACATTAATGGGGAGGCAGGTAAGTGCAAATCCACATTTTGCTCCGGTGTGGCCAAGCTCTCAGTTGCATGTAAACAGCTCACCTGATTGCTGAGTTGTGGGAGAGAGCAAGGGAGGGAGGCAAACAAGAGTAACTAGGAGGATGTATGTGTTGGATTTTTATCAAGATCCCTCCCTGCTTTTCCAGCCAAGTGCTATCTACATGTATTCAAGTTATTTCCTGCAGCCACGAGGGACAGAATCTTGCTTTTGTAAATAGAAAACGGGTGGCTACTATGCCTTTTTTTATTGCGTGCAAGATAACTGTTTTCTGCTCTCGATTGGTGAATCTGCAGCTACAGCAGAATACTTGATGCAGACAAACAACTCAAGGGTGTATGGGGCCTGAAATTACACTATCAGTGCAAGGAGGTTACTTCTGTGGCTTCACTGATCCTTCCCTCTTCAGTGCTTGAGAAGTTATTGAAGATCTACGTCGATGCTATCAACAGCGGGGATGTGCCATGCTTGGAGAACGCAGTGCTGGCCCTGTCTGAGATTGAGAACGCAGCTGCTGTGCACGAGGCCATTTCCTGTTACGAAGAGCTGATGGGGAAGCAGTTGGTGTTGCCCACAGACACTGTGGATGAGCTGCTGGCTGTGCATGCCGAGTGCGAGAAGGAAGCCAATGCTGTCTTCATGGCCCGTGCCTTTGGCATCATGCAGGTTAAAAAATTCCAGGAGGATCTTGAGGTATATGTGGTTTCATTTGTGCCTCATCAATTGTCTCTTGACAGTGTGTCTGGAAACAGAAATTAGGGTCATTTTAAAAATGTTCCTTCCCTGTTCCTCAGTCTTTTTCACGGGCCCGAAAAAAGACCTCAAGAATGCCGAAATGTAGACAAATGTAGGTCCTCTGCCCCCACAAATGCACCCCATCTGTATCATACATTTGAAGCAGCTTCATATCACTTTAAACAGTCATGGCTTCTCCCTAAGAATTCTGGGCGCTGTAGTTTTTTCAGCCACTCTGGAAACTGTAGCTGTCTGATGGAGAATAGCGATATCCTAACCAGGGCTGGTCGAGACATTTTGGCACTTGAGGCAAACCACAAAATGGGGCCCCCACCTCCTGAAGATCTACATCAGGAACAAGGGGGGTGGGGAGAATAAAGATCTGCATCAGGCTCTGCAGCCCCTGTGGATTTTGCCATCTGAGGTGGTTGCCTCACCTTGCCTCACAGGCCGGCCGGCCGGCCGGCTGGCCCTCTCCTAACAATTCTCCAAGCCAGCTGCAGCTCCCCAAATTCATGGGAGTCCTATAGCACTTTAAATGTGCAGTGCAGATAGGGTCATGGAACCAGAAACGTTCTCTGTGGTCAGAGAGGAAACCCACAAGGCAGAGAATGTAATTAAAAACTGAACTTTGGAGAAGGGCTGGAGCACCAGAATACAGCACCTGCTTTGCATGCAAAAGGTCCCAGCTTCATTCCCCTGCATCTCTAGGCATTTGTGATATGAAAAAAAATCACACTTAGTAAAGCTTATTTAGACAAAATCCTGTTGCATAGCTATAGATGTCATGGCTAGCAGGGACTTCCATAGCTTACTTATTTATTGGGTTTATATGCCGCCATTCCTTCCAAGGTGGTTTAAAACATTAAAGCAAATAAAAAAGGTAAAGGTAAAGGACCCCTGACAGTTAAGTCCAGTCGCAGACAACTCTGGGGTTGCGGCGCTCATCTCGCTTTACAGGCCGAGGGAGCCAGTGTTTGTCCATAGGCAGTTTTTCCAGGTCATATGGCCAGCATAACTAAGCCGCTTCTGGCACAACAGAACACCGAAACCAGAGCAGCGCACGGAAACGCTGTTTACCTTCCTGCCGGAGCGGTACCTATTTATCTACTTGCACTTTTGGGCATGCTTTTGAACTGCTAGGTTGGCAGGAGCTGAGACCGAGCAACGGGAGCTCACCCTGTCGCAGGGATTCGAACTGCCAACCTTCTGATCGGCAAGCCCAAGATGCTCAGTGGTTTAGACCACAGTGCCACCTGTATTATATTAAAAGAAGACTGACAAGAGTCCTCTCATGCCAACTGGGAGCTGATGGTATGTGCACTTCCTAGCCTGGACTCCTTCACTTCTGCCTGAAACTTACATGGTTTTCTCAGTCTCTTTGTCCAAAATGGAGACCATTGCATGTTGTCCCCAGGCAGCGACAGACATTGAAATGCAGGCCAAGTTGACCTCAACTCATTTACTTACGTAGCCTAGAGAATGCCACATTAAGCTAGCAGCAAGTGGCACACTTTCCAGATATGTGCATCTCCCAATAGACAGGTGGCTGAAAATGGCAAGGAGGCCTGGTTCTGAACTTGAGGAAAGATGTGCTTGGACAAATAATAAAACTGATGTCCAGCACAACCAGTCCCCATTCGACTGAGAGTGGGAAGGTGGGGACGGACTGAAATCTGTGCTGTTAATTGTTTGTGGCTTTAGTATGCCTTTCCCATTGCAACAGGGTGCAGAATGGGGCAAGTTTCTTTCTTTTTTTAAAAGAATATAGCTCCATATAGTCAAAGAATGGGGCAAGTTTCCCCCTCGTTATTAACACACCATCTTTCCCGTGGTTTTGTTTTTGCTTTGTTCCGGCAGCTTCAGCTGAAGCAGAAAAAGGAAGAATTATTCGAGAGAAACAAACAGGTGTCCTTTGACCGCTGCAATGATGTGCTGGTGGAGCTTTACCAGAAGCTGGAAGATGGAGTCCACATGGGAATTTATTCTGCTCCCGGTGGCTACCAGTGTTATCTGAAGAAATGGAACGAAATGGTGGAGGAATACTGTTCAGTACCCCAGAAAGGAATTCAGGTAGGTCCACTACTTGGAAGTACCGGAGCCAACATTCCTCAGCATCCAAAGATTCTGCATTCCGGTGCTGATGGAGGGTAGACCAGAGGACTGTAGACCAGAGGTGAGGAGCCTCAGGCCAACTGTGACCATCCAGCCTTCTCCTCCTGGTCCTCTGGGCTCTCCCCTGGCTACAGATCCTTAGCCATGCCCCCTATGCCCAGGTTGCAGCCCTCACTAGCCTTATGTGAGGGACCCTTCGTTTCCCACCAAGAGCCCTCACAACCGTTAAACGTTTCCCCTGACTGAGTCTCTCCCTAGGGTTCACCGACGACTAAAATGAATCCCCAAATTGATGATATGAGAGAAGTCCTCGGGGTACCTCTGTGCTTCACGTTCTTAAAGTGGAACTCCTGCCACCTTGGGATCTCCCGCCCTCTGGGTTCCCAAACTGCTGCAGCTTGCCTTTCCTTCTGGCAACTGCGTGGCACCTTTGGCTTCCCTGCCCAGTCCTCTGTGTGTTAGGGAAATAAGCCACCCGTCCCCTTTCTTTCTCAGGAAACCTCTAGTGCTTTCCCCCTCAACCACACCTCTCGAGGTACTGACGCACTGCCAGAGTCCATGAACGTTAAACAAACAAAATATGTTTATTGAGGTAACATTAATATCAAGGAAGTTAAGGTAGAATGCGGTTACAATGTTTTTTTCTATTTGGTACATAAGCTTGGTTACAACATGAAAATGGGATAAAAACTTTCCTTTCCTAACCTAAGCCTAACCTCCAACCCTCTCACCCTCACTCCCTGACCCACAACAACCGCCCAACTGCCATTCTCTCCCTTTTAAAAGGTAGAAAAGACCCACCTCTGCGATTGTGCTGCCAGTCATCTTAGAGTGGGTGTTAACTCTTCGAGTGCTGGGCACCTGCTCACACCCAGGCACAGGGTTGGTCCGTTACACCTTACTTGAGGGTTTCTGCCTTGCTGGAATGTGCCCCTGAACTTCCATAATGTGTCTTGCTTACCTGGATGGAGGACAGAAGGGTGTGTGTGTGTTTGTGCATAAAACTAGCATATTGCACAAACTAGCATATTGCACATGTTGCTCCTCCCACTTTTACCTGTGGCTCCACCTACTACTAGCAAGCACTTCCCAGAAGTTTCCCAGTAGGGAAGGGGGTATCAGTCGGGGGGGGGGAGGATTGCAGGCCTTACTGTAGATGTAAACACTAATCCAATGCACATTTACTTGGGAGGAAGCCCCACGGAATTAATTACGATTTGATTCAGAGTAAATATGCCTAGGATTGCACTGTTAAATCAGTTTAACAGGCACTCCTTCTTTGCAAGCTATGTGATGGGTGTGGCGATCACACAGGGTCCCCGGTCGTTTGACGGACTATTGATCCCTGTGCCACCACGGCGCTTTGCTGCCACCAACCAGGATCCCCTCCCTGGTAAAAACTGTCACAGTCAGGGTGCAATTGTAAACAAAATAACAAGTGTTTATTTGAAAACTTCAACAACTTAAGATATTGGTTACAACCCTGTCCTAATCCTACGCTCACCACTCTACCTCACCACCAACCCTCACAATCAACAACCACCCACCAACCAACTCCCTCGATCAACTGCTCTTCATCAACTGCCCTTAACTCCCCGCTCTCTAACTCTAACTGACTCCTTCAGCTGCCCCTAGCTCCTCCCCCCTCTGTTTATTGGTCAGCCTAGGGTCAGCCACTTAACCCCTTACTCACTCCTGCTCATATGTATTCCCTAGGAAGGGCAAACGCCACATTCCTCCCCCCTTAAATAAGTTTGATTCAGGAGGGATAACTGCACAGAGTTATACTCCTGATCAAACTGCGTGACACCTTAATTCAAACAAACATTTTCTATGTTTACTAACCTTAACTCCTCATCTTATACTGGCTTAATAATTGTTTGGGTTTTTTCCACATTATATACAATAGATCATGCAATATTAAACCTTTAGTTAACTGTAAGAAAATTTGTAACTGTCCATTTTAATCTTTACCTTCGGGTCTTCGTGATAAGGCATCTGCAATGATGTCCAGGATCCTTTCACGCTCCTTATTGTCCTTAACCGCCACAAGAAGTGTCTTTCTCTGGGCACCAGTCTTTTCTCTGCCACACGTGATGGGATGCGAGTTGTCTTCCTCTGCCATATGACACAGTCCCACTCCGATCCCTGCAGTCGATGCGTCTGTAACGATTGTGGATTCCAATCTGTGTAGAGTCTTTGTTTCTCAGGGTCAAAAGCTCTCTTGGATCACCCTCTCTCTCCTTCAGGATCTCTGTTAAGTGTTGAAGCTCGATGCCTTGTACAAACGTCTCCAAGTCATCAAAAGCAGCATAAGAACTGGTTGTCTGGCTTTTGAATTCATTGGGAACTGCTTTCAGAAGTTTGTGGATAGCTGCTTTTTTAGTCAGCTTGCTGAAGCTTTTTGGACAAACGTGTTTACTTAATGAAAGTAGACTAAAAAGCTCTGATTGCCTATTGCTGTTAGCAATCTCCCTGGCTGTCAGTCCATCTTTGGTCTGTGTTGAATTATCAGTTCCCACTTCAAGCAATTTGAAGACTACTTTTTTATGTCTTTGACGTGGTGGCCACGTTAATGCTGTGTAGCCACGTTCATCTTGGGCATTTATTGGTGTTGCATGAGCAGCAGGGTACCCATCTTCCCACCACACAACATCTAGTGTAGGAAACACTTTCACTTTCATAGAAAGCTGATGGGACACCATGGCAACTATAACTTTCAGTATGTTTTTCTTTCTATATTTCCAACTGATGAATGGTTTATCATAACTTTGAATAGTTGTTCTAACTGATCTCACAGATAGGTCACTTTTTAAAACAACTCTGACTCCTCTTGAAGGGACATAACCCATAAGCTCTGGGTTGTATTTTCCAACAATCGTCACTATGGTAATATGTGACCAGTCATAAGCTTTCCAGGCCTGCCCCCCAATGTCAAATATAAAGACCTTGTATTCTAAATATGGGGCTTCCTGTTCCTCATCCCACAGGATCCCGGAAATAAAACTGTTTACTAGATCAATGTTTACTTTATATGGGCGCTGACGTCCTGCCACGTCACTGCATGGAGCTCCTTGGAAAGGAACTTTTGCAATTGAACAAACATGGGCCTTAATTGAGCCTAGACAGGTATAATCATAGCCGTACCATGGAACACCCATCACAATCTTCTTTGGATTAATGCCCATGTGAATGTATTTTTCATATTCCATTATGGTGTGGTTATATGGAGCATTGACTCTGGCTTTGCATTGCGACCACATCTGACTCTGTTCATCATACGGCGTAGCAAATATGAAATCACAAGACTTTGCAACCCCGGTGTCAGTGTGATGGACTACCCCTTTTTCTAGTCCTGGAGTATTACTGAAAATCGTTTTAAATTTTTGTAGGATGTTTCTTATTTCCTCCTGCTGTGAATGGGTTAAGGTAGGGGCTAGCTTAACTTCTTGTATATTACATTCTTGCTCCCCTCTCCCTTCCCAGCATGGTATTTCTGCTTCTTCTGGGTCATCTCGGATAGCATAGGGAGCCCAGCTTTCAGTTCTCTGGTAAGGCTTAATCATGTTTACGTGAACTACCTTGCGCCCCTCATCCCCCTGCTGGATAAGGTAGTTTACATTATTTATTTTGGACACGATTTGGGATGGTTCCTCCCAGGCTAGTTGCAATGCATTCCCCTTTTTGGTTGCTCTAGGCAAGGGTCGTGCCAAGTCGAGTCCTAATCTCTGGAATGGTGTGGAGATTGCAGGTAAAGGACACAGTTTTGCCTTGGTTTTGTCCTGACCTGATCCCCGCCTCTGGCAAATGTCACAGGCTTGGCAATACATTTTAATTTGCTTCCCCATTCCTGGCCAATAGAAATTTTGTGCCACTCTTCGTTTGGTCCGAGTTATCCCCATATGTGCCCCAAAAATACTATTATGGGCTTGCTTTATGATTTTTTCTCTATACATGTGAGGAACCACTAGTTGTCTGCGGTTTTCTCCTCCCCCTTTATAAGGTGTGCTAAGGGCTTCACGATATAACAGCCCCTCCTCTAGGCAGAACCTCTCTGGGCAATCAGGGGTTAATGGAACAGTAGATTTTGCTGCCTCAAAACAGCCGTTTAGTTCCATGTCATTCTTTTGTTCCTGAGAGAAACTAGTCTTTTGAGTATTTTTAAAAGGTATTAGGAAGCCTGGCTCACTCAAAGTTTCAACTTGAGGACTTTGAGTCCTGCCCTCATTGGCAACTGTTTCGCTTCCCTCAGTATCAGTTGACAGTTGGCCCCCCTTGGAGCGGGTAATCACAAACACACTCTGCACATGCTCCAGGAGATCCCAACCGATAAGCACTGCAGTGGGGATTTCCTCTGAAATGGCCACTTGCCACTTTCCACTCCAGTCATGTAACTTAATGTTTACCTCAGCCATTTGGAATCTAACTGGCTCTTTGGCGATTCCTTTTATTTCTATAGTTTTTCCTGGAATTACTTTATCGGGACTAATTACCTTAGGATGAACAATTGTGATTTGGGAACCGGTATCTTTTAACCCTAGATATTTTTTGTTTTCAATCCAAATATTTTCTCCTGACTTTCTCAAGAGCAAATCATTCTGTTTAATCAAGTAAGTGTATTACTGAGGCCTCAGGAATCTCCTCTGTCTCAGGCCTAGCTAAAGCTTCGGTTTCCGTGACAACCTGCTTAGCCTCACCCTGCCCTACTGAGTGGATACAATAAGAGTGTTTTTGAGTGTTTGTGCTCCCAGATTTAACTTGCCCACCAGTCTTACATTCAAAGCTTCTGTGGCCCAGTTTATTGCACGACCAGCACCTCATATCTCTTCCCCCAATATAATTAGATTTATTTTCTTTTACCTCAGAGGTATGGGTGTTAGTTTGGCCCACGTCACTTGGGCTTTTTGACTGTGGTATGTTTCCCTTTTTTATTACCGGAGAAGAGCTTCCTTTAGCATATTGAAATTGGTTTCTGGGGTTCCCCCACAATTTCCCACCAAATTTTGGACTATCAAATCCATGGTCCCTAATTTCATTAATTTGGTCAGCTATGGTTGCTGCCTCCTGGATGGTTTTAGGACTTCTTTCCTTTACAAGATATTTCAACTCCCCAGTTATGGTGGCATAAAATTGCTCCAACGCAATAACCTCTCTGATTTTTTGAATTGAATCCGCACCCTCCTGCTCTAACCATTATTTGAGGTAATTCGTAATTTTTGCCCCCAACTGAGCATACGTTTCTTCTCTCAACTTTGTCACACTCCTGAATTTTTTTCTTAGTTGTTCTGAGGTAATTCCAAACCTCGTATAAATTAATTGTTTAAACATCTCAAAGTCTGTTGACTGTTCTTCTGTCATTTGGGCGTATATTTCTGCCAATACCCCACTAATTTAGCCCTTAAGATCACCATTTTCTCCTCTTTTTTTTTTAAAGAAGATTTTATTATTTTCCATATGCATATAAAAACATAACAAACATAACTACAATGAAAACACATCAAACAACAAACCAAACAATAATACAACAGACATAAGAAAAAACACATACAAACCTATCAAAACACCAATCTTTATCTCGTTCTAATTCTTTCTTCTGAACATAGAGGACTTCCCCCGCTCCCTCCACTGCATTGATAATCCAAATATACTTTAGGTAGCTATATATCTTTTTCCATAACCATTAACCAAAACTCTTATTTGTCTTTAGATTCCTCTGCATAAACATAATTCATGATCTATCCTCAATATCTCAAAGACGTTCTTAAACATTTATAACCTATACTATAAAATTCTTACCAACAATTTAATCTAAGTTTTGCCTAGCTAAAGCCTGTTCAGCAGCTAATTCTGCTCAGATATTCAGTTTTACACAATTAACTAAATAATCCTTAAATTTCTTCCAATCCTTCGACACCTTCTCCTCCCTCTGGTCTCGGATTCTCGCGGTCAGTTCGGCAAGCTCCATAAAGTCCATTAACTTCATCTGCCATTCTTCCACTGTTGAGGTCTCTTCACCCTTCCAGTTTCTTGCCAATAAAATTCTAGCAGCTGTTGTGGCATACATAAAAAATACTCTATCTTGACTGGGTATCTGATCGTTGGTCATGTTCAAAAGGAATGCCTCTGGTTTCTTACTAAAGGTAATTTTCATTACCTTCTTAAGTTCATTGTAAATCTTATCCCAGAAGGCCTTAACCTTTGGGCATGTCCACCACATATGATAAAAGGTACCTTCCACTGTTTTACATTTCCAGCACATGTTAGACATTGACGGGTTCATCTTAGCAATCTTAACTGGTGTTAAATACCATCTGTAAAGCATTTTCATAATGTTTTCTCTTAAATTGTTACAAGCTGTAAATTTGATACCTTCCTTCCAGTTTTTCCCAGTCCTCCAACATAATATTATGGCCCACATCTTTTGCCCAATCTATCATTGTTGATTTAACCATTTCATCTTTTGTATGCCACTCTAGCAACAGATTGTACATTCTGGAAAGGTTTTTAGAGTTCGGTTCGATTAGCTCTGTTTCCAGTTTTGATTTTTCAACTTGAAAACCAATTTTCTTATCTGCTTTAAAAATCTCGTAAATTTGATGATATTGCAGCCAGTCGGTGACCTCGCCTTTTACTTGATCATAACTTTTCAATTTAAACGATTCACCTTCTTGCTGCAATATATCTACATATCTTAACCATCTTGCAGACATGTTAGGTCTCTTATAGGCCTTGGCCTCCACCGGTGAGATCCATCTAGGAGTCTTTCTCTCTAGCAAGTCTTTATATCTCATCCAAACCTGATACAAGGCTTTTCTAACAATATGATTTTTAAAAGTCTTGTGGACCTTAACCTTGTCGTACCAAAGATAGGCATGCCAACCAAACATGTTGTCAGAGCCTTCCAAGTCCAGCACGTCAGTGTTTTCCAATTTAAACCAGTCTTTCAACCAGCAAAAGGCCGCCGCTTCGAAATATAACTTCAAGTCCGGCAGAGCAAAGCCTCCTCTCTCTTTAGAGTCCGTTAAAATCTTGAATTTAATTCTAGGCTTTTTCCCCTGCCATATAAATTTTGATAGGTCCTTTTGCCATGCCTTAAAGCAGTCCAGTTTATCCAAAATTGGAATGGCTTGAAATAAAAACAGCATCCTTGGTAAGACATTCATCTTAACAGCAGCTATTCTGCCCATTAATGAAAGTTTCAATCTTGTCCATATCTCTAAGTCGTTTTTTATCTCTGTCCACAATTTCTCATAGTTATCCTTGTACAGGTTCAGGTTTTTTGCAGTAAGATTGATCCCTAGATATTTTACTTTCTTAACAAAATTGAGGCCAGTGCGTTCTTGTAACTTTTGTATCTGTTCTGTGTTCATATTTTTAGTCAGTACTTTGGTCTTCTGTTTATTTAGTTTGAAGCCGGCTACATGCCCAAACTTCTCAATTAAATCCAATGCTTTGGGGACACTGCTTTCAGGATCTTGTAGGGATAACATTAAATCATCTGCATAGGCGCGTAGTTTGTACTCCTTCTCTCCCACCCTTATTCCTTTGATCTGGTTCTCTTTTCGTAACATATTTAAAAGAACCTCCAGGACCGTAATAAATAATAAAGGGGAGATAGGGCACCCTTGTCTTGTTCCTTTTTCCACTCTAATCTCCTCCGATATCACACTGTTAATTATAATTTTTGCCTTTTGTTCTGTGTAAATGGCATTAATGCCATTTAGAAATCTTTGTCCAACTGCCATTCTTTCCAAATTTTTCTTCATAAATGTCCAAGAAATATTGTCAAAAGCTTTTTCTGCATCAATGAACATCAGCGCCGCTTCTATATTAATGTTTTTTTTCCAATTTCTCTAAGATATCCATAATTATTCTTGTGTTATTATTTAGTTGTCTACCTGGTAAAAAACCTGCTTGGTCTTTATGTATATAATCTTTCAGCACTCTTTTTAATCTCGTAGCCATGACATTCGCAAATATTTTATAGTTGACATTTAAAAGCGAAATTGGACGATAATTTTTCATTATAGTCTTATCTGTATCTGGTTTCGGAATCAGTGTGATATAGGCCTCTTTCCATGTCTCTGGTGCCCTGTCTCCTTCTAGTATTTTATTGCAAACTTCTTTTAAAGGCTGTGATAGCCAATCTTTCAGACTTTTATAATATTTTGCAGTCAATCCGTCAGGTCCTGGGGCCTTTCCTGTCTGCATGTTGTTAATTGCTTCTTCAATCTCTTGTGTCGATATAGGGTGGTTGAGTATACTTAATCTTCTGGGACTTTTTGCAATCCATTTTCCTCCAGGAACTGGTCCATCTCTATTTCGTCTACCTTCTCCTCCTTGTACAGTTGTTTATAAAACCTTTGAAAATGCCATCTAATTTCCTCTGGATTCTCCACGATTTTCCCATTTACTACCAAGTTGTTGATGATATTTGCTTTTTGTCTTTTCTTTAATTGCCAAGCTAGTAGTTTCCCACATTTATTTGCCGATTCGAAGGATCTCTGTTTCATCATTTTAATCTTCCATTCAATATCCTGATTTATAATTTGGGCATATTGGGATTGCAAGTATTTGATTTCTTTTTGTATTTTTTGATTTCTAGGGTGTCCTCTTAATTCTTTCTCTTTCCCTTTGATTAGTTTCAGAAGTCTTTCCGATTCTACATTTTGTTGTCTCCTCTTTTTTGCCTTTTCACTTATCAGGAACCCTCTCATTACTGCCTTACTTGCATCCCAAACAATCCTCTTTTCCACTTCCGAATTTAAATTAAATTGGAAATACTCCTTCATCTTTTTTACTGCCCTCTCTACCAGCTTGGTGTCTCTCATCAGGGCATCATCCATTCTCCATCTAAAAGAATCCTTAGAAATTATTTTTAAGTTTGCTTGTACAGGATTGTGGTCTGAGTAAGTTTTTGGGCCAATTTCTGCTTTGCATAATTTCGGTGCCAATTCATTCGAGATCCAAATATAATCTATTCTCGACCATGACTGCTGCGGTTCACTGAAAAAAGTTGCCTCTGTCTCTATGGGGTTTCTTAGCCTCCAAGCATCCACCAAATTCAAATTGTCCACCATTTCAAAAAAAGTTTTCAGCAGTTTCCCCTCATTTGTTAACTTAGCCCTCTGGGATCTGTCCATTAATGTGGAAACTGCCCCATTAAAGTCTCCAAGGCATACTATTTTATAGTCCAAATATTCCAACAGCAAATCATGTATTTTCTTGTAAAAAATTGACTTACCATCATTAGGTGCGTAAAGTCCCAGAATCAAGAATTTTTCGCCTTGTACTTTAATTTCAATAGCAATGTATCTCCCTTCTTCATCTTTAAATAGCTGTCTTGGGCTGTATTTTTTTTTGCATATATTATCACTCCTCTCTTCTTGACTTTATCCGATGATATAAATTCTTGGCCTAATTTTTTGTTTTGTAAAATTCTTCTATGTCGTCGAACTACATGGGTCTCCTGTAGACATATTATGTCCAAATTCTTTTTTTCCAAACTATAAAACACTCTGTGTCTCTTTGGTCTCTGGTTCAATCCCCGAACATTCCATGTCATCAATTTTAGAGCCATCTTTGGATCCTTATTCTGTTCCTCCTGTTGCTAAGTCCTTCTTGTCTTTTTCTGGATCTCTTGGGTCACCTGTTCCTGAGGTCCCTGGTGGTGGAAGCACTCCTGGGGTCCCTGGTGGTGGCAGCACTCCGGGGAGTGGGTACATAAACGCTGGGTCTAAAGCGGAACCCCTGAAGTCTTCCAAATGTTTGTCTAGAAACTTTTGTTTGTCAGCCAGGGATCTTATCCTAATTCTTTTTTCTTTGAACATAAAAGTCAGTCCTTCTGGGAATTCCCAGCTAAAGGAGATGTTTCTTCTTCTTAGCTCTGTTGTTAAGTCATTATAAGGTGCTCTTTTGTCCAGGAAAAATTTGGGGATGTCTTTAAAAAGCACAACTCTGTTCTGCTGCACCACTAGGTTGTTCTTATAATGTAGGTCCAAGATGTAGTCTCTTTGGTATCTGTTGTTAAACACGATCAAACAGTCACTAACTGTCTTGGAACTTTTCTTTCCTTTGGGACCAAATCTGAAGGCCTTCACTATGAGTGCTGAGACGTCATCTTCTTCCAGATGCCAGAATGTTGAAAATTGGGTTACAATGTAATCCTTTAGGCTTCCCTCTTCCAATTCTGGTAGGCCTCTGAGACGGATGTTTCCTTCTCTCTGTTGAAGTTGAAGAAAAGCGAGAGATTCTTCGACACTTCTCTGCCTAGATCCAATTTTTTCTATGTTCTCCAAATCAATATTATCCAACTTCTGTTCCACTGTCCGTATTTTCTCTTTTACCACCTTAATTTCCTCTGTTTCCTTCTTTAGGACAGTCACCTCCTGACCAATTTTATTAATTTCTTCCCTGTTTTTCCTCACGTTTTCCTCAATTTGGCCAATAGATTTTTCAAGTCTTTGGGAAGATTCTTTTATTTCTGCTTGTAGTTTCTCAGTTGCAGAGTTTACTGTTGAATTAACAGAATTTACTGAAGATTGTGTCTGTTTCACATCTTCGGATACTTTTTTCAATCCTTCTGTAATTTCTGCAATGCTTGACGTTAGTCTCTCAATAGCCTGGGCCATTTGTTCTTGCGTAGTTAGAGAGAAAGATCCTTTTCTTTGTGATGTTTTGGCTCTTGTACTCTCTTGCATATCTTGTTCACTTTGCAGCTGCAGTCTCAAGGTCACTCCAGTTTTAGTAATTGTCCCAGACATTCACAGTAGAAAGCCAACAGTTCCAAAAGTCAACACCAGGTGGCCAGCAGTTCAATCCAGATAACAAAGAGGCAACAGAGCCCAAAGTCCCAGGCAGTCCCAGGCAGTTTCAACCAGTTCTAGCCCTCCAAAAAAAAATAGGCAAAGATCTTCAATTTTAAAATTTAAGGTCTCTCAAAAGTCAAGAAGAAGTTAATTTCTAGCAGCCCAAGGCAACAGTTAATTTTGTACAGTGTATCCACCAAGTCCACAAAGTTTCCCAGGCTGCAGCCGGCCACAAAAAAAAAAGTTACCAAGTCTTTCTGGAAACAGTTGCAAAAAAACAAAGAAAGGAGAATGGCAACTAAATTACGCTTTCTGACCCGGAATCCTATCCAGAGGGTGAAGCAGTGTCTTCTTTGGTCACCATTCTCAGTTTTAACTCCTTATATACAGTCTAAACAACTTTTAAGCCACTTTTTAAAAGTTCAGCAGAGTTAGCAAAACTTTTTCCCGTTAGTCGCGGCTTAGCGCTCTTGCCGCTACCTCGCTCTATCAGCAGTTCAAAGAGAGCGGGCTTCCTTTTAGAGTTTCCTCTGTAAGTTTAGCACTTTAAAGAGTCTTAATTCCAGAAAGAGGGTTTACTTACAGAGTTTCTATTACAGTCCAAGTTAGGAAGTGCTGGGTGCTCAGGTCTGGCGGGATCGCTGCTTCGTTCTCCGGGGGCAGCCGTCTCTTCAGTCCCGTGCCAGAGCTCCGCTCGCCCAATCTCCCCCCTTACGAGGGTCGATCGGGAGTGAAGATGACACGTCTGGGACCCACGAGGCAACAAGTCCACGGGACGCTCTTCCCGTGGTTTTAAGGGGCCCGTGGCGCAGGCACGGGAGCCCCTAAAGCCCGACGGAGAACCGGAGCTTCTCAGCTCCCGTCTGCCATTAACCGGCACCTAACCGGAAGTCAAGATCACCATTTTCTCCTCATCCTTCACTTGGAAATCTTTACAGGCTCTCTCAAATGATATCAGAAAAGCCTCTGGGCTATCTTTCTCCTTGAACTCAGGGAATCGCTTTAAATCCACTTTCCCTGGTGTTTGACTACTGGTGTTATTACTGTTATTTTGATTCTCCATGGCTGCTAATTCTAGTTTCTTCATTTCCAACTGAAATTGCATTCTTTCGCTCTCACTTTCCCTCTCAGCTCGAATTCTTTCGCTCTCCCTTTTGCTTTCCTGCTCAGCTCGAATTCTTTCGCTCTCACTTTCCCTCTCAGCTCTAATTCTAATTCTAATTTATATTGTTGTTCTAGTTTCCACTTTTCTAATTCTATAGAAACTTGTGACTCTAAGCTCTGCTCTTCCCTCAGAGGATTCCCATTTTCCTCCCCTTCAGAGCTATCTTGAACTGGTTCCCTCACAGGGTTCTTTGTCTTTTTAGGTGGCATATTGTGTGATTGAGGATTGACAGTTAAATTAACAAAATAAGAGAAATCTCCTCTCAGCACTGTTCCCCCTGGCTAGGTTTCTCCAGACTCGGGTCTCAAAGTTCTGCTATGGGTCTTCTCTCTACCCGTTAAGCTTACTTCCTCTGACCCCAAGTCAAAACTCTCTGCCAGAACAGATTTGTGAGCTCTCTTTTCTCCTTTTGTTATCTTAGCCTTGCAGCGTCCTTGGGTAACCACAACTACACCCCCCGGGCTAGGTTATCACTTCACAGATTTACCCTTCCCCTTCCAGGTGTATTCTTTAACCCCAGCTGCTTCTGCCAATTTTGTGGTGAACAGGCAAAACAATCTCAATATCCCTCCATGGGCTTATTGATGTCTCCTGCTGGCGTATTGATCTTATCCCGTCGCTGCCGCCAGTTTTGTGGCGATCACACAGGGTCCCCGGTCGTTTGACGGAACCAGGATCCCCTCCCTGGTAATAACTGTCACAGTCAGGGTGCAATTGTAAACAAAATAACAAGTGTTTATTTGAAAACTTCAACAACTTAAGATATTGGTTACAACCCTGTCCTAATCCTACGCTCACCACTCTACCTCACCACCAACCCTCACAATCAACAACCACCCACCAACCAACTCCCTCGATCAACTGCTCTTCATCAACTGCCCTTAACTCCCCGCTCTCTAACTCTAACTGACTCCTTCAGCTGCCCCTAGCTCCTCCCCCCTCTGTTTATTGGTCAGCCTAGGGTCAGCCACTTAACCCCTTACTCACTCCTGCTCATATGTATTCCCTAGGAAGGGCAAGGGTCAGTTTAACAGGCACTCCTTCTTTGCAAGCTATGTGATGGGGATTACAGATCACTAATATCCATTTCTCAACATCTCACCCCAAATACTATTATTCAGTTATTTGCTGCATTAATACACCAATGTTTTTTTGCCTTTAATCCCTGTGTGTAATCTGCTTTGACTCCCCCCCCATCTTTGCATTCAATTAATAATCTTTGCTTCCGATCCATTATCAGGCAGACAAAGCTCTTGAAGAATTCCAGAAATCCAAGGAGACCGTGGCAAAATCTCTCCTTCAAATGGACCGCGCCTTGACTGCCCAAGAGAAGCAACTTGAAGGTGCAGATCTGGAGGAGGGGACTTTACACATCATAAATTATATGTCATTGTTCTGGCCTGCTTTGGTGGGCTCTGAGCACCTAGCAAAGCAGGTTATAGTTGTTGTGGTACCTCTTAGCTTTATGATACGGTAACAGGTGTGGTGTTGTCACATTGAGCAGGATAAAACCCCCAAAGCACTGGGTGAAAGGAAGATGTTTGTGATCTTACAGGGCCTTTGTCTTGTTGTGCAGCCATAGGCTCTTATAGCTTGGGGTAAGGAGAAGTGATCAAGGGATGCCCTGAGAGAGTACAGTATTTTAATTCTGAAGTGTCTCTGGGAAAGATGTATATTTTGGTCTGGATGGACCTGATACAGTGGTACCTTGGTTCTCAAACTTGATCCGTTCCGGAAGTCCGCTCCAAAACCAAGGTGCACTTTCCCATAGAAAGTACCGGTAATGCAAAATGGATTAATCCTTTCCCGACTTTTAAAAACAAGGCCTAAAACAGAAATTTAACATGAATTTTACTATCTAACAAGACCATTGATCCATAAAATGAAAGCAATAATCAGTGTAAAGGTAAAGGGCAAAAGGACCCCTGACCATTAGGTCCAGTCGCGGACGACTCTGGGGTTGCGGCCGGAGCGGTACCTATTTATCTGCCTTTTACGTGCTTTTGAACTGCTAGGTTGGCAGGAGCAGGGACTGAACAACAGGAGCTCACCCTATCGCAGGGATTTGAACCACTGACCTTCTGGACTTCCGGCGAGGACGCCATTGCGGGCGGTCGAGGGTCGTTTCGGCAGCGAGACGACCCTGGCCTGTCCCGGGGGTAGGAGCCCCGCTACCGCACAGCGGGCTCCGCCAAACCGCGGGTCGAGCGTCCCGTGGCACGGGCACTCCAGCGAGTCCACTATAGCACTGAACCCTTCTCCCATTCCCCTTGTAAAAGGGGCGCGGGAGTGAAGGGACGCTGGGCTGTGGAGGCTATGCCCCAACCGGGCAGGCGAAGTGGCGGCTGCCGCCTGCACTGAGCGCGTCGTTCTTACCTGATTTGAAGGAAAAGAAGAAGAAACCCGTATGCCGTGAGTACGGAGTTAATTGGATTTACAATTTTGACAATTGGCACTCCGGGAGGAACGTTAAAAGGAAGCCCGTTCCTCCCTTTGCTGAATGAAGAAAATAACATTGTTTCTAGCTGCTGCTGCAGTAGCGGATACAAAGTTTCTATGGAGCTTTTTGACAAGCGAGACCGGCTGAACCCCTTCCAGGGGAACTAAGATGTTGGAAATATTTCTTCTTTGAAGTTGTTGGATTATAATCTTTTCACCCTGATTCGGGGGGAAATGGCGGCTGAAACTTGTGGTTAAAGATGGAAAAGTACTGAAACTTGATACCCTCTGCCTACTTCTACCATGCTTGGTTTCGTTTTTAAACTGGCTTTAGATCCGGGTATGACTCATGAACAAAGGATTATTCTTTTGAAGTTAGAACTGTTAAACCAGAAATTAAATTTGTTGAAGCAGAATGTTGAGGAAAAGTTATATGCAACAGGAAAGACTCTTGAACTGGAAGAAAACCTTGCTAGGGAACTTGAGGAAATTTTTGAGAAACAAAATACAGTGACTATGCAACTCCAAGAAGATGGAAAATCCTGTTGGTGTGAGAGACCCAGGGTTGGAAGACAATTTATATCCAATTTCTGGGGTGAGAGCCCAGAAATGAAGGGGAAAAGATTTTTGAAATCGCAATTTGAAGATGACTGGAATTCTGAAATGGAGATGCTGGAAGGTGATGACTTGTGTTCCCTGGAGTTCCTTGCAAGGATGTTTATGGACTGCGTCTTGACCTTTGGTTATAAAGAAAAAGAGGACATTCTGGGCAATGATGTTGGAGGGAGATGGAGAAATGTCTGGGGGGTGATCCCGAGATGGCGAAGGAAAATGGTTAGAAGAGGGATAGGGTGAGAATATTTAAAATATAATTAGGATGGCTCACCATGGTACCCTGAAGTCAGTGTGTTAAGAATTTAAGATTTTGAACTAGTGAAGAGATATGTGAATTGTTTATCAGCAGCAGTTTAAGTAAAATAAGATGTAAGATTTGAGTTAAGAAGTAATAGGTTATATTATGAAGTAAAAATAAATATTAAGAAGTTATGTTTAGATATTTTGATGGTGATGATTTAAATTTTAGAGATGAGAAGTTATTAAAGTAAATTAGAATTGGAAGCAAAGGAGAGAAAACGGGGGAAGTCCCCCAAGTAGATTTGAAACAAGAATTTGTTTAAGTAGTAAAAGGAATGTTGGTGTTCCAGTCTAGGTTTGTATTTGTTTTTTATTCTGTTTTGATTGTCGTATTTGTTGTTGCATTTGTTCTGTTGTATTGTCTTTTATTGTGTGGAAAACCAATAAAATCTTTGTAAAAAAAAAAAAAGAACCACTGACCTTCTGATCAGCAAGCCCTAGGCTCTGTGGTTTGGACCACAGCGCCACTCACGTCCCATAACAATAATCAATGTACTGTACCATAAAATAAATAAGACAGTATTGTAGATGATAAAAATAAAAATTGTTATTTTTTTTCTTACCTGCACTGATTATAGTCATTGTTTGGATGGGGGGCTTTTATCCATTTCCACAGTCAGTCAGTCAGTCAGTCACTCACTCACTCACCCACTCAATCTTATCAGTAGCTGAACTGGTTTCCATACAGCCACAAAACAAATTAACTGAAAAAGCCTCAAAAACAAAAATGCAAAATAAATAACAAAAACAAAAGCACCAAAAGTGCTTCTTGAACTTAATCTGTTCTGGAAGTCTCTTTGACTTCCAAAATGTTCGAAAACCAAGGTGTGGCTTCTGATTGGTGCCGGCGCCCTGTAAACAATAACCGACAGCCGCATCCGACATTCGGCTTCCGAAAAATGTTCGAAAACTGGAACACTTAGTTCCGGGTTTTCAGCGTTTAGGAACCAAAGCATTTGAGAACCAAGGCGTTTGAGAACCGAGGTACCACTGTAAAGGAAATGATATTGCCCTCAAAGTTTTAAAGAGCATTAAATATAAGACATGTAAAATCATGGGTACATAAGAGATGCCTAAAAGATAACAATGGAGGCAGCCTGATGAATATGTCCAGGGAATGTCTTCTAAAGTCTGGATGCCACCACAAAGCAGGCCCTGTCCCCACCTCCACTTGGAGACATTCAAAGAGTGAAGACTGTAAAACCAGCCAAGTTCATAGGGTAGCAGGGGGTGGTCCTCCAGATTTTGCTCTTTCAATGCTTTCCTGTCTGCCAGGAGTTCATGTTGTCTCTCTTTCTTCGCTGGCTCCCAGCCCAGCGTGCTCAGGCCGAAGCAGCCCAGCTGCAGCTGATGCTGTTGGAGCAAAAGCAGGCGCAGTTGGAGCAAATGCTGGAGGATGAGAAGCGAAGCCACCATGAACAGCTCCAGCTGTTGTGGGAGAAGATGGAGAAAGAGAAGAAGATGTTTGAAGAGGAAAGAGAAAGGGCGATACTGCTTAAACTCAAGGTAAATTGAGATGAGCCGGATTCAGACGCTCGCCCACTGCAGTATGTAATTGTTATGTACTGAGTTGAATAGGAACCAAAATGCAGCAGTCTGATTGGTCCTAGAACAATAGGATTGAGATTGCAGAAGTCTGACTGGTCCCAGAACAATAGGATTGAGATTGCAGCAGTCTGATTGGTCCCAGAACAATAGGATTGAGATTGCAGCAGTCTGACTGGTCCCCAGGAGCCACCCAATCCAGCTCCAGGTGGAAGTGAATCTGCACTCCGACTGGCATACAGGAGTATCCCGGAATTAGCCAATCACGTGGGGCCCATTGTGTGTTGTTGTTGTTGTTCAGTCGTTCAGTCATGTCCGACTCTTCGTGACCCCATGGACCAGAGCACGCCAGGCACGCCTATCCTTCACTGCCTCTCGCAGTTTGGCCAAACTCATGTTAGTAGCTTCGAGAACACTGTCCAACCATCTCATCCTCTGTCGTCCCCTTCTCTTTGTGCCCTCCATCTTTCCCAACATCAGGGTCTTTTCCAGGGAGTCTTCCCTTCTCATGAGGTGGCCAAAGTACTGGAGCCTCAACTTCAGGATCTGTCCTTCTAGTGAGCACTCAGGGCTGATTTCTTTGAGAATGGATAGGTGTGATCTTCTTGCAGTCCATGGGACTCTCAAGAGTCTCCTCCAGCACCATTGTGTAATTAGTGTATATAAAGCAAACGTTTTGGGGGAACTGCAATCCTCACTACTATGAGCTGAATAAAGAGCATGAAATTCACACTTGACTCCGAGTATATTTCAGTAATCTTTAGGTCAGGGGTGGGGAGCTTGTGGCTGGATCCAACTCTCATCAGCAGAAGCCAGCATGGCCAGTGCTCAGGGGCCAACAAGGTCTGGAGGGTCATATTTTCCCAGTTCATGCTTTGGGGCATCTTATTAAGACGGTGCTTGGAAGTGGAACCCTTGCCTCCACTCAAGGCCAAATCTAGTCACCCCAACCCTTCTAAATGACTCCCCACCAGTCATTGATATAACCTAAGACAGGGGTCAGCAATCTTTTTCAGCTGTGAGCCAGTCCACCATCCCTCAGACCATGTAGTGGGCAGGACTATTTTTTTTTTGAGGGGGGAAGTGAACGAATTCCTATGCCCCACAAATAACCAGAGATGCATTTTAAATAAAAGGACACTTTCTACTCAAGTAAAAACACGCTGATTCCTGGACCATCCTTGGGCTGGATTTAGAAGGCGATTGGGCCTCATCCGGCCCCCAGGCCTTAGGTTGCCTTCCCCTGCCTATGATATCCTCACCCTCTCAGTGCAGGCCACATTATCGTTTAGGTAAAGCTTGGATCCAACTCATGCAGTGCTTCTTCACAAATCCCTGTATGCTCTTATTTTTATTTTTATTTTATTATAGAAAACTAGTCCTAGCTTGGAGACAGTCTGTTTTCAGGTTGTGTACACACATCTTATTCTAGAATTGAGTCCTTGTTTTTTTCTACATAGTCCACAAACAATCTGCACATTTTTATCCCTGATAAGTGCTTCTTGAGAAACCGTTGTAATTCCAAAAACAAAAGCTCATTGCAGATTATGTGTTACCCCACAGTGTGTCCACCCAAAAACAGACGTAAATGGTCCCAGCCATGGGGCGTATGTTTGTGTGTGTATCCATAGCTGCCCAATGACATTGTGGGTGAGCGTGTTTCAAGATCGCCTTTGGTCCTTCGTTCTGCTGGGGCATGTGAAGGGAGGAAGAGGCATATCAGGTAGCCACACTGGCCCTCGTGCATGGTAGGATCTAAAATCAGTCTGGATTGAAAGCAGCATGTTGAGGATGAGCATAAACAATTCTGGATTGAGCAAAACTACATTTTTGTGCTATTAACAGCTGAGTGTGTACGCAGCCTCGAAGGGTGCCTCTCATTTGACAACATGCTGGAAAAATGTACATTTTCATATCCAGCTAGTGTAGTGGACATTCTGCTCCAGTCCTAGTCTTATTCTATCCTGCGCCTGTAATTTTCTGCCCTCGCTCTTCGATTGTTAGTTGAACGAGTTTCTGTGTGCTCCTTGCCTTTCCAGGAACACAAGCTGCTGCTGAAAGAAGGATTTCAGAGGATGGCAAGGGAAATGGAGCGTGAAATCCAGCATCTCAAGGAAGAAAAGAACAGCTTTCCCTGGGAACAGGCGTTGTCTATAGTGAGAGATTTGATCCCAGTTGTGTTATCTTTGAAGATGCACAGTGGGAGCACGCCAAAGAGATCGAAGAAATAGTTCCAGCATGTGGGGGTGGGATTAATGCAGGTTGCAAGGTTGCATTTGAATGTATTATTAGATGCATCTGCACAAATCAGGACGCATGAGAGCTGTATCTATACACTTTTAAAGCACATTCAAAGCATGTTCTTTCCCTCAAAGAATTCTGGGCACTGTAGTCACAGAGTTAAAATTCCCAACAATTCTAAACAAACTACAGTCCCCAGAATTCTTTGAGGAGATAAATGTGCTTCCAATGTGTTTTAAAAGTAGGCCTGTAGTGTGTGTGCAGTGTTACTTTTTTGTCCACTGACATTTACTTAGGATAAAGATTATGCAGGGAAATGTATTCTGGGTGGGTCTTCTAAGAGAAAGCCAGCTATTAGCTTGTGTGTGTGTGTGTTTTTGGAACATGGTTGTGAATGTCAAAATGTGAAGTAATGTTACATTTTTAACATCTGAAGTCTGAGCTTCACTATGCACAACTTGGAACCCCTGCTCCTGGAGTTCCTTTGTGCAGAACTAAAAATAGGATAGGCTGTTTCTACAAAGGAAACAAGCTGGCCTTGCATTGCCCTCTAGTGGGCAGAGACCAGGTGGCGATTGTCTACATAAAGTGTGTCCACTTAAATATCAAGGATCACACCTAAAGCCAAAATTGTGTATAGTCAAAACACATTGGGTTCAATGGCGGGTGGGATTGCCAAGTCATTTCCCTCCAAGCCCCACCCCCTTAAAAAATAAAAAAATCCACACATGTAAAGCTGAATGGACACAATTTAAATGTGCATAAGTTGTGGTCTTGTTGTATTTGACTCAAGCAGCCTTCAACCAACCAAATTGCGAACATGCGCTGGATTATGGAGAAAGCTAGAGAGTTCCAGAAAAACATCTACTTCTGCTTCATTGACTACGCAAAAGCATTTGAGTGTGTCGACCACAGCAAACTATGGCAAGTTCTTAAAGAAATGGGAGTGCCGGATCACCTCATTTGTCTTCCTGAGAAATCTCTATGTGGGACAAGAAGCTACAGTTAGAACTGGATATGGAACAACTGATTGGTTCAAAATTGGAAAAGGAGTATGACAAGGCTGTATACTGTCTCCCTGCTTATTTAACTTATATGCAGAATCCATCATGCGAAAGGCTGGACTGGATGAATCCCAAGCCGGAATTAAGATTGCCGGAAGAAATATCAACAACCTCAGATATGCAGATGACACAACCTTGATGGCAGAAAAACTTACCGTAAAACGCACGGCATGGCAACACGTTAGCCGGCTACACCACGGGTAACCAACCTAGCGCCCGTCAATGGATCTGCCCCACTCACCTTCTAAATCCGGCCAATGGACGGTCCGGAAATCATCCCCTTTTTTAAATGACTAGAATGTACCCTATACAAAAAAATCTGCCACCCTCCAAAATATATCAAAAATGTCAAAACAAACCATCAAGACAATCATAAAAAGACACTTCTTAACTGGACAAAGACAAAAACTACACATCAAAACAGACTACACACATCCTACACTTCAGCAAATTAAGGTATGAAAACCATACATTTCCTCTTTTCCACTATACTTCCTTTCCCAATCCAATTTATTCGCCACAGCAACGCGTGGCCGGGTCAGCTAGTTTAATATATTTTGATGGGACCTGGGTTGCTTCAGATTCTACCTTATGGGGAGACTAGATTGGCCTCTACCAAGAACAGGGCCTTCTCTGTTGTAGCACCAATGCTCTGGAACTTCATTGCACGACAGTATCACCACTGCCTCCCTGTTGGCTGACTAGATAAAAACGTATTGATTGCAGTTGGTCATTGAAAACTGCTGTATCCCATGTTTTATGGCTATTTTGTGATGTTGTTTCTGCTTGGTTTGAATGAAGAATGGTCGTATTTTAAATATGTAAACAACTGTGGTGTATTTTGTGAACAGGCATATATAAAGAACCTTAAATAAATAACACAGCGGCGTGCACAGCGGGAGGATGGCAGACCGTAACATCTCTGCTATCTATCACGAGTTAATTTGGTGGCTGCGATGGGAGTAAGCAGCCTCCCGACCTCCCTGGGACGACGGGGAGGGCTGCCTTGCCCGCGGTACCCTTTAACCCGCTTTGGGTCCTTCGGGACCGAGTGGGTGGGTCTGGGCACATAGGGCTCATTTTAGATAGAGCTCCTGGAGCCGGCCCCGTTCGTGCACGCTCCCTTCAATTGGATATATAAATTTGTTTAAAGATTTTGGGCATGTCTCGGACAAAGGAGTGGGAAGAATGTTGCCAACTGCAGCCCTGAGTGATTAAGAATGAAGATTGGAAGAAGACGTGGACTTTACATTGGTATGTGAAGGAGGGAAAAGAAGGGGGGTAAGCTCTGGAATCTCCATTTGTTTTGCCTCAATATCTACTTAACGGGCGAAACCTCCCCCAGAAAATCCACTTTCACAGGCAAATGGCAAGTGGACTTTAAAGACAGAATGTAAATTAGAATGGAAATTACAAAAAATAAACTGTGTGGAGGTGAAATAAGATCTGGACTTGACTCAACAGAAATGGAGGATCCTTGGCTGGCTGTGACGCAGCTAGAATTAACTGTCGATTGTTGATGATAGCCTGTGGAGCTGTACACCACTTCAAAGGGAGAAGCCAGATTTGATGGACGATTGATAGTGGAATTTACGAGGGGTCTGGCTCTCCTGGAAAGGAGTGGGAATGGCTTGCAGGGGAAGAAATTGGTGTGTCGCAGTTTGATTTACAAGTTTGATTTAAGAGACTTTCAAGATGGCGTCAGCCGAAATGCGATATTTGGAGAGGATGGCTTTTTCCACACAGAGACATTATTTATTATAAGCGTGTCTGCTTGCTGGCATCTATCAGAGGCTGTGATAATATTGACTTTATGAAAGCAACTGGAAAAGATCATAAGAAAGCGCTCCGGAGTCCGAGACATGGGGAACTCACAAGTTAAAAATTTGGCATAATTGGAATTGTTATAATTGGAATTGTATAATTAATTTGGATTGTAATTCGATTGGTAATTGGAAATATATATTGGAAAATCAATAAATATTATTTAAAATAAATAAATAAATAACAGTGCAATTGTACTAGTCCGTGAATTGCCCTGTTGTGTTCAATGGAACTTACTCCCTGGTAAGTTTGTATAGGTCTGGATTGCATCAAACTGGGTGCTCATACCCCAAACATCATGACGGCAGGACATCATTCTAGTACTGATGGGGAGAGTTTAAACAATCATAACTGTGGGTGTCTTTAATGGCTACATATTTTTGTTTAAACATATATCCTCTCTGGAATATTTGGGTGTTTCCTTCTGGCTTTTAAAATATTTACATCCTTCACTCCTTCTCCTTCTTCAGCCAATGTTTTAAATACAGCGCTGCAGTATTTGTCATACTCCCTATCTGTCACTAGGTGTTGCTGTCGTGCACCCTGCACAGCTAATAGCAGTGCACCAGCACTTTGTGACAAAATGGAAAGAGACATCCTTTGGGGAAGGAAACCCATTGCTCTTGAATTCCCTGTGCTCCTGGTTCCAAGGGACGAGGCAAACTGTAACAACAGGCCTTATTCACTGAGAACTTATTGAGTGCAGTGAGTTACTAAATGGAAAAGCATTTTTGGCTATGTCACATTCCGTTTATTTCAATATGCCTTGCAAACTCCCCAGCAGGCTGCTCCTGTGATTTTTAATGAGCGCAAGAAAAGCTCGCAACATTAATATAAAATTAAGAACTAAGAAATGGGGAATTGGTGAGAAATTAGATTGCTTTGCTTACAAAAATAAATAAATATCCACCCCTTCCAGTTTTGGCAGCGGGATTATCCTGTTTCTTCTAATGGGTCTCCTGTTTCCAAGAAGGGCAGTTAGCAATCTGTGCAGACCAGAGAACATTGAACAATCTCCTAACAAGCTTGCTTGACGTACTGATGCATTTCCTTTCCCTGATGTCCTATACATCCCCCTCTGATGTGCCATATTTCATTCTGGGAAATGGCCAGAATGGATGACGTTCCAATTTAGATGTGCACCTGATTTTAGTGAATAGCCATCGGGGACAGATTGAATTTGCTCATGAAGGAGGAGGATGCTTCATTGCTATCCAGACCTCCCAAGTCTGTGGCAAGTGCTAAGAACCAGATTTCTGTGCACTGCAAAGTAGGAAAGTAGGAACTCACTGGCCATTTAATGTGGACAACAATGGGGTTGAGGGCAGGAAAGAGAAGCAGCAGCAACAATGGCAGGCAGGCAGGGAAAGACCATGGGCAAGAGAAGAAGCAATGAGGTAGAGAGGTAAAGAGAAGGAAGGTGGCAGTCATACCTGGGGGAGGAAAAAGGCTGGATGGAGTCGGCCAAGGGAGCAGCAGTGAGTGAGGAGAGCTGGTGTGAACAGCAATAATAAATTTAATAATATTTTTTTATTTGTATCCTGGCCGAGGCCGGGCTCAGAGTGGCTAGCATCATAAAAACAACACAATAAGCATAAAAACAGACATCAATTAATTAAAATACATCTTAAAATTAATTCAGACAAGTTAAAATCTGGGCAGGTGGCAATTATCAGGGTGGGATTGAGAGTGGTTAATAATTGCCAGGACCAACTGTTTCCACTGATCATACAAGGACCTGTGAGTAGGTTGGGGGCCTCCTTTTATACAAAGGAAAGTAGGTCAAACTGCACCCCCCCCCAAAGGCCTGGCGGAACAGCTCTATCTTGCAGGCTCTGCGGAAAGATGTCAAATCCCCCAGAGCCCTGGTCTCTTGTGGGAGAGCGTTCTACCAGGCTGGGGCCATGGCCGAAAAGGCCCTCGCTCTAGTCAAGGCCAGTCTAATTTTCCTGGGGCCCGGGATCTTCAGGGTGTTGTTGTTAGCAGACCGTGAGGTCCTCAGTGGGGCATACCAGAAGAGGCGGTCCCGTAGGTACAAGGGTCCTAGGCCGTATAGGGCTTTAAAGGGTAAAACCAGCACCTTAAACCCGATCCTGTACTCCACCGGGAGCCAGTGCAGCTGGTATAGCACTGGGTGAATGTGATCCCACAGCGGGGACCCCATAAGGAGTCTCATGACGGCATTCTGCACCCCACCCGCTGGAGTTTCTGGGTCAGTTTCAAGGGCAGCCCCATGAAGAGTGAGTTACAATAATCAAGCCTGGAGGTGACCGTCGCATGGATCACAGTGGTGAGGTCAGGGTGAGAGAGGTAAGGGACCAACTGCTTAGCTCTGCGGAGATGAAAAAATGCCGCCTTTGTTGTAGCTGTAACCTGGCCTCCATAGAAAGGGAGGCGTCGATGATTACACCCAACAACCAGGATGGTGTGATCTTTGCGGAAATGCAATTGGTGGGCAGGGTGACAAAAGCCAGGAAAAGTTACTGGGAAGGAGCTCAGTGGCAGAGCTTCTGACTTGCATGCAGAAGACACCTGGTTCGATCCTCAGCATCTCCAGGTAGGGCTGGGAATTTGCTCACCTGAAACCCCGGAGAGCCACAGCAGTCAGTGCAGGGAATACCGAGTTAGCCAGACCAAAGGTCTGACACTATAGAAGGCAGCTTCCTAGGTTCCTAATTCCTAATCGGGATCAATTCCCACAACTGAGGCAGTGTAGTGCATTTCTTAACCTGGGGCCTGAGAGATCAGGATTCGAATCCCCATTTGGCCATGAAGCTCGCCAGGCGACCTTGGGCCAGTCATCGTAATCTCTTACCTAACCTACCTCACAGGGTAGGATTGTTGTGAGGGTAAAACATGAGAAAGGGGAGAACCATGTACTTCAAGCTCCTTGCAGTTACGGTGTGATATACAAAATAAATAATAAACTAGTTCCTTCCGATCCCGTTTACAGGGTAACTGTAAAAGCATTTCCCAAGATCTGTTACACACACACACACACACTCACATGCACACTGCTGGTTGGGGTATATATATATATATATATATATATATATATATATATATATGAATGAACACGTGAAATCCAAAAGCTAAGAACCATCTGCGAGGACAGGAGACCCCACTCTACATTTCCCATAGGACACATTTGAAGTGTGGATGCCTAGAGCTTTGGATTTGTGGGTATTCTAAATTCTAAAAGAGATAGCTCAGTCAGTCGAGCATGAGCCTCTTAATCTCGGGTGTGGGTTTGAGCCCCACATCGGGCAAATGGACTCCTGCATTGCAGGGGGTTGGACTCAATGACCCTCGTGGTCCCTTCCAACTCTACCATGCTGATGATGCTATGAGCAGCTCTGATAATTCCCATCTGTAATACATTTCTGTGTGTGTGTGTGTGTGGTTTGTATTGCTCCTGCTTCCACTCACCCCATTTCATTTAAGCTCTCACATTGATTGCCTTACCTCAGAGTCCTGCTTCCCTAATCCACGAGCATTAAATGATCCACATAAAAAGCCATCTTGTGCCTGGGCTGATCTGATCTGTTTGCTAGCAGAACGCTCAGCAAACAGAGACATGTTCAGATTATCGATAGCAGGGCAGAGCTGGGACCGCCACATAAGTGAAGGATGTGTCATAAGACACACAGAGAGCGATGTCTGAACGTGGATCTTTGATGTTCCATGTAGATCAAAGAGAAGAAACTTTCCCATGCCTGGTTCCTGGTGGGAACCATTCTGCTGAAGGAGCACCTTCCTCTGCAGGGACAACAGAATTACTGTGTTGTCCAGTGAAAGGCCGTTTACAATAACCACCACTTTCATGGACATGTATTTTGGTTTTGTGGTTCTTGAGGTGGTCCTGGCGGTGGCCATTATCTCCATCAACTTGCTGGTTTGTGCCACTGTCTACCTGCACAAGGAGCTGAGATGCATCACCAACTATCTGATTGTGTGCCTGGCAGTGGCCGACCTTGGTGTGGGAGCCCTGGCCATCCCCTTCTCAATGGTACTCAGCATGGAGTATGTCCTCTGTTTCTACACGTGCCTCTTCCTCACTTGCTTCCCACTGGTCACCACCCAGTTCTCCATCCTCCTCCTGCTGGTCATTGCCATCAATGCCCACCTGAAGATCAAGCTGCCCAACAGGTAAGCCAAAGGCTCTTTCTTCAGCATCCAGCCTGTGAAACTGAGTGAGTGCATGTGAGCCAACAACATCTATGCACATGACCAACTTCCTAGGGGTTCTGCAAATGCTGGTGCATCATTTATGCTAGTGGTTCCCAACCTTTTTTCTTCTATGGGCCATTTGAAAATCGCTGATGGTTCTGGTGGACCACACAAATGATTTTTCTGCCAGTTGTAGCAATGGCAATGTGTTGCGCTCGATGCTATCTGCTTTGTAATTGCATTTTTATTGCTTCTTTTATTTCTCATTTTGTATTTTACTGCATTACAATCTGCATTGCATAGAATTCCGCTTGTAACAGAATAAAACGCAAGAAATAGAAGAAGCAGTAAAAATGCAGTTCGACATCGATATGAATATATAATTATTTCATTTCATAAAATTTATACACGACTTGACTGTAAAAAAAAAACCCTCAAAGCAGTTTACAAAAAGATAAAAACAGTAAAATCAAGAAAAAATTACAGCCGTACTTTAAAACAGTGTTTTTCAACCTTTTTTGGGCAAAGGCACACTTGTTTCATGAAAAAAATCACGAGGCACACCACCATTAGAAAATGTTAAAAAATTTAACTCTGTGCCTATATTGACTATATATAAAGTAATTCTCTTGAATAGGAATCAAATAAACACAAAGAAAGTATTTTATAATTACTTTCCAATTTTTCCCACGGCACACCAGGCAACATCTCGCGGCACACTAGTGTGCCACGGAACAGTGGTTGAAAAACACTGCTTTAAAACATACAAAAGTTAAAATACTAAAACAGGTTAAAATTACCCTAACTTTCTAAGCATTTGGGTAGCCTTGTCTAAAGAATGTTTTAAGACGATGTGATTAGCATAGCAATGGAAGAGCTACTAATGGAGGCAACACTTGTTTGTTGACCATAGACAAATGACATCTGACTCTATAGTCACATGACACTCACAAGGATTATTTTCTGGACAGCTACGCCGTGCACGTGAAGAAGGGAGGGATGGTGATCATTTTGATCTTCTGCTGGCTGCTGTCTCTGCTGATAGGTCTCTCGCCAATGATGGGCTGGAACCGCTTCCAGCACTATGCGGAGACCAGCAACAAGACGCTGCCTTTCAGCTTCCCCTCCGAGAGGACGGCCTTCGTCATCATCGCCCGTGACCTGCCTTACGGAGGCTTCCTCTCCAAGGTCTATCCACGGCAAGAGAACCTCAGCTACTCCGAGATCCACAGCGGACATCTGGGCCTCTGTTCCTTCACCTCCATTTTCAGCCCAGAGTACGTGGTCTATTTCAACTTCCTGATCTGCACCCTGCTGCCCTTGGCCGCCATGTTGGGCATCTATGCTGACCTCTTCCGGGTAGTCCGCGGCCACTTCCAGTCGCAGGCTCCTTGGCCAGGCAAGAAAAGGGAGTTGCAGATGGCCCGCACCCTCTTCCTCTTGGTGGGCGTCTTTTGCATTTGCTGGATGCCACTGCATGTCATTTACTGTGTCCAGCTGTTGTGCCCAGACTGCCAGCGTTATGAGTCACTGGACCGCCTGGCTGTGTTGCTCTCCCACCTAAATTCCTTGGCCAACCCACTAGTTTATGCCCTGAGGAAGAAAGACTTTGGGCTAGCCCTCCGATCTGTATTCCTCTACCGTGTTTTGCACTGGCCCAGGCTGAAGGCCTGCATTTGTCCCAACCCCAAAGTCCATCCCCAGGCCTGAAGGAGGACAGAGCGCCACTCCTTCTAACAGCAGACTAAGATGGTGAGTGCAGACAACAACAGAGCCAAAAACAGGTCCACTGAGGGCGTGTTCACGTTACCCTTTGCAAAGGTGTGCTCACCTTGGCTAGAGACAAATTGAGAATGGCTTCAAGGACTTATAGCATGCCTGGATAGCTAAGTAGGTTAGAATGTGGTGCTGATAATGCCAAGGTTGCAGGTTTGATCCCTGTATGGGATAGACAAGTGCCCATTCCTACATTGCAGGGGGTTGGACTAGATGATCCACAGGGCCCCTTCCAACTCTACAGTTCTATGATTCTATGACACCAGTTGGTGTGAAGCTGGTTTGAGAAACAACGCAGCCAACAGCATGCACACAAAAGCTCATACCAATAACAAACTTAGTTGGTCTCTAAGGTGGTACTGGAAGGAATTTTTTTATTTTTTACAGTATTTTGTTTCGGCAGCCAACAGCAGCCTTTTATAACAAAAGTACAGTCCCAATGGTCATTTCTCCTCTGGTCACTGCTATGGGTACACGATTTGACTGCGAAACGCCATGGTGCATCTGCAGCAGCACAACTGGATGCCTTCATCTGCCCCAGCTGCAACAAAACATGTCTCTCCTGCATCGGCCTCTACAGCCGCAGTAGGCACTGCAAACGTCAAAGAGTTTGACCTCACCACCAAAGGCGAACTCCCCCATTGTTTCCCCGAGACCAATAGATGCCAATCAACAGGACACATATGCATTTTGGATGCAAGTTCTGCCAAGACAAGATTAAAAACCCAGCATGAACTGCAGTGAGTGCACAGTAATTGTTAGTATGTAGGCAGCCTGAGAAACAGGAGGCGAGCTATTAACATTCTCAGGGGAACTCTTTTGAGGTTTTACAGAATGACCTTTTTTTTTTTTGCTAAAAGCAAACCAGCAAACCACCACCAACAATCTGCGCAAAAAACTCCAAAACCAGCCCAATGTGGACTCGACTTAATCAGTAGCCACAATATGTTGAATGCCGGGAATGGGAGAGATTCGGTTCGGTTTGCATTTATAGGCAAACCTGCCTAATTTGCATTTTCTGAAACAATCTGTGCACTGAAGCAGCTGTCCTTTGAAATCTGCACTTCTCGGATTTTGCAGTTCTCCAGCCCAGCGAAGTGTACAAAAATGTATATGCCAGGGTAAAGTGTGCATAAAAATGTATATTGCAAAAATGTATTATGTAAGGTAATTGCTTTAGAAAAAATGTCTTTGATGGGCAAAATTGCATCCAGAGATGTGCGTATTAGGAGAAATTCACATTAAATTGCTGTCGATTTTCATGAAGACATAAATATAGAGAGCAGGCGGATGTGGAAATGTGGAGAACTGACCTTAAAGAGTGGGAAAGTGAGAAACCGAAATTGCTGGATTCACCAGTCACTTGTTGAATGCCAATTGGAAAGAAAAATGGAAAAGCACCATGTGCATGTGTGCATGCAATGCTCTAGGTCCCAGGATTATTTGCGGGATGTGCTTTAACTGAGCAGCCAGTATACAACCTGGGGGCATGTGGGGCAGTCCACGCAGCTCTAACCACTGACCTCCCTTCAGCATTTGTCCCCTGAACTGGCAGCTACACTCTGCTCCCCTGGTAGGGCCAGCTCTACCCACCAACTACCATCCATAACTATGTCTTTGCCCTGTCCCCTTGGTCCAATCTACACCACTGCCCAGGAGGAGAGGGGAAGGCAAGGCTGGGGCTCCTCCTCCTTCTCTGTTCCCACTGAGAGCAGGAAAAGAGGAGCAGGGCCAGAGGGCACTGGGAATTGGCCGTGAGGTCCTTCCTGTGCAGCAGACCTGACAATGCCCAGCGGCGATGCTGCCTCTGAATAAGCCAATGAAGACAAGACTCCTGAGCCTTTAATAATGGTGAAGCCGATTTTTTTTGTCAGGTGCAGCTTGTCAAACTGTAGCAGGGCCACTGCTACAAAACCAGAGTGGAAAAAGCTGGTACCTGGTGAAATTTCCTCTTCTGTGTGATGTGAACAATTAAAGGCACAACAGGAGCCCGATTTTCCTTTGTCCCTTGCCTCCCTTCCTTTGTGTGTCTCCTCTTACCTTTGGGCACCATCAGCTAAGTGCAATTGAGATAGGCCCATTTAAGACAGCAATAGGAAAATCGCTTCCACCCACAAAGCAATTATTGAAAATGAGGGAGCTGAACTGCAGAGAGCTATTGAATATTGCAGCATTAAAGCACATAATGGACATCAGGAACTGTCGATAAACCCATTATTTAAACAAAGACTGTGGCTCGGCCCTCGGTATTTTTAGAACCTTAAATTAAGCTAATGAAATTGATTCTGTTTAAAACTCAGCGCAATAAACCTCACTTTTTATCTATGGACGTAAAATAGTCAAGAAGGAAAATAACCATGGAGAATTTGGAAGGAGCAGGTATGAGAGAAACCTGGTTTCAGTTATTGATTGTTGGTTCTCGTCATGCTCAGGGTGCTTCTGTGGTCTCCAGTCCACGAATAATTTCAGTCCAGGGTTATCCATGTGTGATAAAGTTCTCCTCATGAGAATTGCCACATTTATTATTATTATTATTATTATTATTATTATTAGCAAGGCTATGTGTGTCTCTTGGAGCTATGACACAGGCATAAATCACATTTGTGTGGCAAGCTTCAAAAGTTAATTGCCACCACTTGCTGCTATCAAATACTGTATAAAAAACGGTGACCCTTTTCCTCATGGAAATGAAGGCAGTTGATAGGGAAGCTGTAGCTCAGCCCAGATTGAACACTCTGCCAGGGGATAAATTTAATGTGCCTTTTAAGCAATCTAACGAGACTGGAGTTGTAATGGGGTGTAAAAAAACAAATGGAACTAGCCAGTCTTATTTCCTTGCGGTTTTGCTTGTTGTTTTGAGGGGAGCCGTGCCAATCCAAAACATTTTGCTACCTGGAATAGAGGCCAAGTGCCCCTTCCCTCTGGAAAAAGAGGTACCAGAACTCACAAAGAACATTTCCCTCATGTCTTGGAATGGCAATGGTGCCCACCTGAGAGTTGTTGGAACTGAATTCTGGCGAGTTCCGGCTGGGGGGGGGGGAGAAGCCCTGGTGCTACACAAATCACAGGATCATAGAACTGTAGAATTGGAAGGGACCCTAAGGATCATCTAGTTCAGTCTTTCTCAACCTTGGATCCCCAGAGATTGATGAACTACAACACCCATGATCCCTGGCCATGTTGGCTAGGAATTATGGGACTTGTAGTCCAACACCATCAAGGAACTCAAGGTTGGGAAAGGCTGATCTCGTTCAATCCCCTGCAGTGCAGGAATACACAGCTGCCCATACAGGGATCAAACTTGCAATCTTGGTGTTATCAGCACCATGCCCTAACCAACTGAGCTATCCAGGCTGAAGCATGTTGCTTCTCCCTGCTGTATGGTAGGGCTGGCCCTGGATTGGACCAGATCGGGGGGCGGGGCATAAATTCTCTATTTAAATGTCTGTCCAGTTTAAAGAACAATAAGGGAAAGCAGTGGCCTTGAAGTTGTTCATCAACTGCAGATGAATAGAAGACTGACTAGGTAGAAGCTAGACAGACTAGACTAGGTAAAAGCCTATGCAGATGCTCAAATTTCCTCTAGCCTCTACGGCCTGCAATTTCAAGGATCTTCTTTAAAAATGAATGCATTAATTGAAAAGGATAGGTCAGGAGAACCAAATCTCTTCAGAACATTTGGAGGTTATTTGAAATGTGTACAACAGACATTCCAAAAGCTTTTGTGCCTTTTGTAATTTGTAATCTACAAGTCCAAGAAGGCGCCAGAGTAATAAATGCATTGTCACTCAAAAAAAGTTGTAAATGGTGATGGAGTACAGGCAGACCACAGGAAAACCAAAATAATTCTTTGCATCAGTCTTCACTGTAAAGGTTGCACACACACAAATGCTTGACTACTTTTTTCCTGGAAGAACGCCTGAAGAAGTCAAATACAGGTAACAAAGAGATGAAGCAGCATGGTTAGAGTAAAAATTTGCAACTTGCTGGGTTTGGATGACACATAGCCAAATTTCCAACAAAACTATGCTAATTCCTTTCAGTCCTTTGGCAACACCAATTTTTAAAAAGCATCCAGAGAGAAGCAGAGATATGAAGCAGAGAAACCTGTTAAGGCTAACTGCCTAAGCAAACTGGTAGATAGCACTATTAAAGCCAGAAATATTAAATATACAGGCAAAGAAGTATAGCTCAATAAAAATCTATATTTTCTCCAACGGGAAGGTGATGCAATAATTCTTTAAGAGTACCTAAGTCACCTGGCACACGTTTTGAATGGAGTTCCAAGGTTGTTTTGGCAGTTGTAACGGTAGGTTTAATACTACCCTAGCAACCAGGTTAACAAAGAGGCCTGTGAGCACCTTAAAAACTTCGGGTAATATATTAATATTGTGGACATAAGATTTCAAAACGCGTTTAGTTTGTTGTGTAAATACCATTATTTAAAAATTCGCCTTATTTCGTCTGTTGTTATAATTGTTTGTATGTATTACTGTGTTACGGAAATTACCGGGTCGAGAAGGCTCAGCTCCCGGTCCTACGGAGGAAGCCCGTGGTTCGCTGCGGAGGCAATGGAGACCAGCCGGAGATTGGAGCAAAAGCAAAGGAGTTTATTGCGCAACAAGGTTCAGGAGGATCCGAACCCCGAACAAAGGGTGTCCTGGACTTTTAAAAGTTCCCGCGATAGCCCAGAATACATAGCGAAATACATCACAGAAACGTCAGAGATGGGAGGGGAGAGAGGAGGTTACAGTAAAATTTACATAGGGGAAAAACAAGTTTTGCATATCAGGAAGGATGGCAGGAACCGGTGAATGGATCCAGGGTGGGTGTAATACACATCGAAGGTTTCTTCTGCGTCAGGACAATAGAAAGCTCCTAGGAGGATGTCTGCTGCCATGGTAGCTGATGGATGGGTGCTTGACTGGATTATCGGGAGGGGGCATCTCCTCCTGCGGACGTGACTCGCTGCTTAGGGGATTATGAAAGCCACTGAGTGGAGAGTCCAAAAATTATGCAGTATCGAAATAATATACTTCCGATGATCGGAGGATGGCGGGGACCGAGGGGTTAGAAAGGTTATTTTACAAGGAGCAAATAGACACCCGAACCAGGCAAATCGGACACTGCGTTCAGGAGTTGTGGATTTTTACAATAATAAATATTTCGAGCTGTCAAAATGGGGCCACCCAGCGTCTAAATTGTCCATTTGATACATTGTTGCAAGTTATAATTAATAGTTTCCTCAACTGGTTACATTTTAGTTTCGATTCCATTGTTCTCCCAGCAGGGAGCCTGTCAAAACCCACTTAGTGTTCAGTCAAGCGTGAAGGTGATGATTGAATCATAGTAGCTGACCTGAACGTTCCATTTTGCAGGCTGAGCTGAATGCATGCTCCTGATTGGCCGGCTTGCCGTTCATTGAGAAAATGGACGATACGAGGAGCGCTTGACAGGAGGCTTCTCGGAGGGTTTTCGGGGCGCAGATCGGAACATTTTGGGGATGCCCTTTATCGCGAGGGCTTGTGTGGTGCTTGTGCGACTTATGTGAAGGGGTACCCGCTCATCGTCGGGGGGGGGAAAGGAAGAAAAGAGGCTTCCAGGTCCCGCATTTGGCAGCGCGGGAGTCCCGCGAGGAGGCTGCGCGGTGGGGGAAGGTGGTGGCTGGAATTTTTCCCTAACAGTCCCGCATTTGGAGATAAGATTTGTATCTGGTTCGCAGAACCACAAATCCTTTTCTCCACACCTACACCTTCGAGACTTGGTACTCACCTCCCCCACGCGCCTCGGCTGGTCGTATTCAGGGAGAGCGGGCCGGTCATGGTTAGATGCCAACATCGGGTGCAGGCACGGTGGGTTGTCAAAAGCCAGCTGATCGGAGAGTATGATGAGCTGTCACACGGCTGTCAAAGTAGCAGGTAGTCACACTGGTGAACTGTCAAAGGTGGCCAACGAGGAGACAGGATGTGCTGTCAAATAGCTGTCAAACAGCTGTCAAACGGTAAGCAGGTAGACCAAGGCAAGCTGTCAAAGTGGTAAGTCCGAAAATGTGGAGAACTGTCAAAAGGCTGTCAAACGGCATGCAGTCAGAATAGGGCAAGCTGTCAAAGCGGTAAGTCCGAAAATGTGGAGAACTGTCAAAAGGCTGTCAAAAGCTGTCAATAGCGGCAAGTCCAACAACACAGGCAGGAACGATGCCTGAAGACTTGGGAACGGTGACACAGGGACTGGGGCGCGGTAGACAGGATCTGGGGTACAACGAACAGGAACTGGGGTGCGACGAGCAGGAACTGGGGTGCGACGAGCAGGAACTGGGGTGCGACGAACAGGAACTGGGGTGCGACGAACAGGAACTGGGGTGCGACGAGCAGGAACTGGGGTGCGACGAGCAGGAACTGGGGTGCGACGAGCAGGAACTGGGGTACGACGAACAGGAACTGGGGTGCGACGAGCAGGAACTGGGGTGCGACGAGCAGGAACTGGGGTACGACGACCAGGAACTGGGGTGCGATGCTGGGGTGCGGTGAACAGGAACTGGGGTGCGACGAGCAGGAACTGGGGTACGACGACCAGGAACTGGGGTGCGATGCTGGGGTGCGTTGCTGGGGTGCGTTGTTGGGGTACGAGGAACAGGAACTGGGGTACGATGCTGGGGTGCGGTGCTGGGGTACGGTGGGCTGTACCCCCGGGTATACGAGGGGTGGGAATTGAGCGCAGTCCAAAGGGGAAGGGCTTCAAGGTCCTGTTGGGGCTCTCCTTATGTTCTCAAGTCGGAAGGAGGGGCTTGAACGAATTGCGGGTCAGTTTGAGCTGGCAGAGGGGCACGGAAAGGATTTGGAGGGTGTGACTCTGCGGTTGGTTGGGCCACCGAGACCTGGGTGCCTTGGGGTGGCCAATTCCCTTGGGGATGAGGTGGCACCATTTGCTGGTTCTCATAACTCTGGGCCCAAGGGGGGTGCGAAGGAAAGGTGGAGTATGGTGAGTTTCCTCTGGGGAATGGGTAAGAGTTGGTTTCAACCCATGGGCTCCCCGGGTATAAATATGGGCAGTTTCGTCTTAGGTGCCCTGGTTGAAAACACAGATGACAAAGGCCAGTGGATGGGCCCCAGGGTCGTGGCATGGATGGGCTTGCATTCAATCCTTCCCCTCTTCCTCGCCCCCTGCCTCCTCCCCTGGCCGGGAACCCTGGAGCTGGGAAGTAAGGGGTTTCCATACTGAGGGCAAGCACTGCCTCCTCCCCTGCCCTGGTGTCCATTCTTTTCTTTTCGTCCCGGTTGTTAAAGACGGACTTGGCGATGGACAGTATTTCGCTAAAAGTTTTCCCATCGTAGCCAACTAGGAGATTTAAGGCTTTCCTTATATCTGGCGTTGCTTGGTCTTTAAAAAAGCCTTTTACTATTATATCATGGTGCGGATTCTCGGGGTCTATTCCGCCCCAGGTTTTAATAGCCGCCACCAACCTAGAATAATAGTCCGACGGGTGTTCATTGGGACCCTGGATCACAGTCTGAACTTTAGTCCAGTTTATGGAGCGCTGCCCTGAAGCTTTAATGCCGTCTAAGATGGCCTTTTTAAACAGGTTCAGACACCAGACGCCATTAGGGGTATTGAAGTCCCAAGCAGGGTTGGGTTCAATACGGAGATCCCTAGGTGTCAGGGCCTCCACCCCTTGAGGTCTTCCTTCTTGGTAGTTTTCCTGGTTTAGGGCTTCTTCAGCCTTACTGAGAATGTCAGCCTTCTCAGCCTCATTGAATAGGGCATTTAAGAGTACGTGGACATCCGTCCAAGAAGGGTGATGGGAAGAGAAGATTGTAGCGATTTGCCGGTGGCACTTGTCAGGGTCATCCCTCAAAGAGGGCATCACGTTTGCCCAGTTTACTAAGTCTGCAGTCCGGAAGGGCTGGTGGGTGTAAATCATCCGTGGGGCCCCATCCGGAGTTGCAGGAGGGATGGGGAAGGCACGTAGGGGCATCTGGTAGGAGGTCGCCTGGTGATTGATTCCCCCATTCCCTTTAGCCTTTCCTTTTACTGGCTGCCGGGAAGCAGATGGCGAAAAGGCACCCTGGATGCGGATGGCAAGGTCCTTAGCAGTTTGCACCATAGAGCGGGTGGTCATGCCCTCCACGTTCTCAAGAAGATTGGAGTGGGGCGACAGGGTATAAGCAGCGTGGTCACTGACTGGCGTTAAGACCGGGTCAGGTTCCATTTGGCCGTTGGATACTGTGGCTATCTCTTCTTGGTCCATGGGTTGGACCATTAGCTGCCCGCCTTGAGCTCCTGCCTGATTGTTCGGGTCTGCATCATTTTCGGGTCCCGGGAGATTATTTTGCCCAGGGACATCATTCTGTGCAGGGGGAGCTGTGGGTGCTTGTCTGGGTCTATTATAGTATAGCGCCATTGCCTGATCCATAGAGTCATCGTCCGATGGATCCTCATAAGGGGGCGGTGCAGGACCTCCCTTGGGTTTCCTAGAGGCTTTCTTAGGAGGTTTTATTATAGGCATCTGGAGAGCCGGGGAATCCTTCAGAGTAGTGAGGATTTGATATACGACCTCAAAAGCTTTTAGGTAGTCCAATTGGCGGGGTCTTTCCTCTAGTAAGTGCTTCTTTAGAGCATTCAAACGATCCTGGTTGAAGGATCCCTCCGGTGGCCAGCGGAGTTCAGATGTCATTTTATCAGTAAATGATGGCCAGGTGTTTTCGCAGAGTTCTTGCAACTTCTGCCTGGATAATAATTCTGAGCCCGGAATCTCTTTCCAGTGATCTAGTACAAACTCGAGAGGGGAGTCGGGTTCCGGCTGGGCAAAAGAAGGCTTGCAAGAAGCCTTCCTCCCAGCGGAAGCACGACTGGGCTTCGAAGCCTTGGCGCCCATTGTTCCTTGGGTTTAAGAGGAACCTGGGGTTTTGGAAAGAAGGGATGGGAAAGGTATCTTAGTAAGTCGGGTTTTCTTGCTAAGGGAGTGGGACAGGGGGGTTTCTTAACATAAGCAAAATACAGTACACGACGTTCCAATAATCTAGCCTGGTCCCTTGCGTTCACTAGTTCGGCTAGCGGGGCGGCTGACCAGGGGGATCTACTCTAAACTACCTCTTCCTTTCCTTTTTCTGGAGCTCCCTTTTCCTCTTCCTTTCTCTTCCGTTTCTTCTCATCTATTTCTATTTCTCAACCCCCATTTCCACCCATTACAGGGTACCCCCACCTGGCAACCTCCTGCCTATCGTTAACAGCTAAGGAAGGGAGCCCTACTGGACGCCTGCCACTGCAGTGCCAGATCGGGCAGCCTTTAGATAGAGTTAAACGGTCCGGAAAAACCTCCCTTGCGTTCGGAAGCGGGCTCACGCACGACTAGCGTGTTTTACATGGCCCGACCGGGGCGGCTGAGGTTTAGGATAGTGCAGAGAAGTCCTTTGCCCCTTGGCAGCTGGCAAAGTAGAAAAAGAGCCCAGTCCCTTGCGTTCGTTAGACCAGCTAACGGGGCGGCTGACTGGGTATTGGAGAAAAAGAGATAGAGCTCAGGACTCCCCTTTCGAGTTGAGCAGCAGTCCACGGGACAGACTGAGAGACAGGCAAGAAAGGATAGGCAAGAGAGCAGTAGATTGCGGTTGCCAGGCTTACCTCCCCCCTCCCCCCAATCACCAGTGCACTGGATTTATACTCACGCGTCTTCCACCGCGATCCGCTGGATCGTTGGAGACGAAGCCGGCTGAACTTTGCCTTTGCTCCCCGGTTGGCTCCCCTTGAGACCTGCAATTACCGCCCGGAGGATGGCCAGGGATCCGTCGAGTCTCCACGGGAGAAAAGGGTCCCGTTGCCGGCTGAAGGCTCGGTGGGGGTCCCCAGCCACCACGGGAGAACGCAGGTCCCGGGTTTCGGCACCAAGACTGTTACGGAAATTACCGGGTCGAGAAGGCTCAGCTCCCGGTCCTACGGAGGAAGCCCGTGGTTCGCTGCGGAGGCAATGGAGACCAGCCGGAGATTGGAGCAAAAGCAAAGGAGTTTATTGCGCAACAAGGTTCAGGAGGATCCGAACCCCGAACAAAGGGTGTCCTGGACTTTTAAAAGTTCCCGCGATAGCCCAGAATACATAGCGAAATACATCACAGAAACGTCAGAGATGGGAGGGGAGAGAGGAGGTTACAGTAAAATTTACATAGGGGAAAAACAAGTTTTGCATATCAGGAAGGATGGCAGGAACCGGTGAATGGATCCAGGGTGGGTGTAATACACATCGAAGGTTTCTTCTGCGTCAGGACAATAGAAAGCTCCTAGGAGGATGTCTGCTGCCATGGTAGCTGATGGATGGGTGCTTGACTGGATTATCGGGAGGGGGCATCTCCTCCTGCGGACGTGACTCGCTGCTTAGGGGATTATGAAAGCCACTGAGTGGAGAGTCCAAAAATTATGCAGTATCGAAATAATATACTTCCGATGATCGGAGGATGGCGGGGACCGAGGGGTTAGAAAGGTTATTTTACAAGGAGCAAATAGACACCCGAACCAGGCAAATCGGACACTGCGTTCAGGAGTTGTGGATTTTTACAATAATAAATATTTCGAGCTGTCAAAATGGGGCCACCCAGCGTCTAAATTGTCCATTTGATACATTGTTGCAAGTTATAATTAATAGTTTCCTCAACTGGTTACATTTTAGTTTCGATTCCATTGTTCTCCCAGCAGGGAGCCTGTCAAAACCCACTTAGTGTTCAGTCAAGCGTGAAGGTGATGATTGAATCATAGTAGCTGACCTGAACGTTCCATTTTGCAGGCTGAGCTGAATGCATGCTCCTGATTGGCCGGCTTGCCGTTCATTGAGAAAATGGACGATACGAGGAGCGCTTGACAGGAGGCTTCTCGGAGGGTTTTCGGGGCGCAGATCGGAACATTTTGGGGATGCCCTTTATCGCGAGGGCTTGTGTGGTGCTTGTGCGACTTATGTGAAGGGGTACCCGCTCATCGTCGGGGGGGGGGAAAGGAAGAAAAGAGGCTTCCAGGTCCCGCATTTGGCAGCGCGGGAGTCCCGCGAGGAGGCTGCGCGGTGGGGGAAGGTGGTGGCTGGAATTTTTCCCTAACAACTGTATAAGCTAAAATAAATAAATATAATCTTTATCCTCCACCCAAAAATCTCAACAAATTTATATAAATATTATTATTAATAATAAAAGCAATAACCTGTATCACCTGTAAACCTGTTTCTCTAAAAAGCACCAATCGACGCTCAAGTCAAAAGAAAGTGAGATTCTAACACACACACCCCCATCAAATTACTCACGAGGCGAACGATGGAAACCGGGCTAGACCAACTTCCGCCCTTTTGCGGGCGAAATACCAAAACGCTTCCGCTTCCGCCGCTGAGGTGGGGGGGGGTTAGAACTCAAAGGCGGCGCTATGCTCCTCCCGCGCGCCGCGGTGATTGGGCACCCCAAGTCTCGCGGCTCACTATTGGCTTACAGAACCTCGCGACGCCCGGAGCCCTTGTGAGTAGCGGGTGGGTAACCCCTCTCGTTCTCTTTTTTTCCTGGAGCGCAGTGGCAGGAGCACGGTGAGCAGTCTCGGGGAGCGTGGTGGGTAGGCCTGGGTCCTCGCGGGGAAGGGCTTTCGGCGCGCCCGAAGGCTGGCGGCCTAGTCTCCCGCCGCTCCTGGTCCGCCTGGCCTGGCGTCCCCCGTCCCACTGGGCCAAGAGCGTGCTCTTTCCGGAGGCGCGCGGGGTGGCGGGGAGCCGGCTTCCATGTCTCATGAGACGGAAGAGGACAGACGGGGGCCTGGCTTGCGCTAAAAGCCCCGTGTTCTCGTTACCAAAGCCATAATAAAGTTTGCATCCCCCCCCATCGCCACGTCAACTTAAAAATGTGTTTTGCCTTATGCTTTGGGCACAAGGCGAAGAAACTTTTTTTCTGTATTATTGCCACAACAAGGTTCAGTTTTCCAAATTGCGCGTCGAGTTTAAAATGTGCTTTGCGTTATGCCCTTGGGCACAAGGCAAAGAAGCTTCTTTCTGTCATATACGGTTTTTTTACATTTCCAAAGCTTGGGACAGGCTAAAAGAAATGCAAGGTGAAAATAGTATGTATGGTTTCTTAGAATTCGTTCCCTCTGTTTTCAGTGGAGCCTACTCCTAAGTAAAGTTTTGCACTCAGCTGCTTTGTTTAATTCTGTGTATGCTTACCTGGAAGAAAAGCCTGCTGTTATAAAATTAGTTACAAGGTTTTTGTTCCCCATTGTTCCACACCTATGGAAGAGATACCAAAATTAAAAATGGGCCTGGGTTGGAGAAGATTTAAAAGGAGAATATAATTGTTATTACTCTGATTTGTAAAAATGCTTCATAAATGGCAAATGAGCCTTAAACTAGAATATACATTGGGCAGGAAACCTGTCGGCATTTCAAAACTAGGAATAGAAATGTTCTGCCTTCCGCAGCCTTCGTCCATTTTAAACAAAAGTAAAATAAATAAAATATGCATTATTGGTTTTTTTAAAAAAATATTTTATTTGTTGAATATAAGAACAACATATAATCAAATACAGTGTTCCCCTATCCCCCATAATAAAGTTGTCATTGGGTTATATGCTGTGCTGCAGAGTAAAATCCACAAAGCACCTTGGCCTAAATATATATAAATACTTAAGTATCAACCACCAACCATATTCTAAGATGCAGCTCGGAATTTGATAGACGTGGTACACATGGAAAAGAATGTGAAGGAAATGCAGATTGATGGGGCTTGATGGATATTGCTGTGATGCACTATAGTTCTTGAATTCCTGACCTGTAGCAGAGGTCAGAAAATACTTCTCTTGCAGTCCCTAATGTAAGTAACAGGGCCAAATGGGTTTTTTTGGCTGAGGAGGAAAGTAAGCTCCCTGCAGCTGTTCCTTCTCTGGCTGGTGGATGGGGCCAGGTTTGTTGTGATTTTTGCCATAATGTTCTTCCTGGGAGGCAACCTTCCATTGGTTCTTGGGATAGTTGCAGAGGTCAAAATGTGCCTCCCTTCAGCTCTGGTTAAACATCCTGAAAGGTGAGCACTTCAGGTACGGTTCTCTTCCCCCCCCCCAAAAAAAAGCTTGTGATGACTTTGCTTGTTCTTAATATTGCTCAACTGGTTGTATTCTGTAGATGCCTGGAGTAACTGTAAAGGACGTGAACCAGCAGGAATTTGTGAGGGCCCTTGCAGCCTTCCTCAAAAAGTAAGTTGCCTGAAAAATGAATAAGCAGTTAAGAGTTAGCCCCATGGATTTGATAAGGGGATTAACTACACTTGTTAGTTAAAAAGAAGGGAGCACGGTCTACCTGCGCTCTTCTGCTAATTGCTTTGTGTATGTCCTGTTGCTCGGTCCCTGCTCCTGCCAACCTAGCAGTTTGAAAATACATCATAGTGCAAGTAGATAAATAGGTACCACTCCGGCGGGAAGGTAAACGGTGTTTCCGTGCGCTGCTCTGGTTCGCCAGAAGTGGGTTAGTCATGCTGGCTACATGACCCGGAAGCTGTACGCCGGCTCCCTCGGCCAGTAAAGCGAGATGAGCGCCACAACCCCAGAGTCGTCCGTGACTGGACCTAATGCTCGGGTCCCTTTACCTTCACCTTTTTTATGTCTTTACTGTGCTAAGAGTGCAACACTTAGCCAAACATAAGGAAATGCTCCCTTTGGTGTAGTGATGGCTCATCAAATGGAGCAGTCTGTCTAGTAGCATAATTTTAAAAAAGGTACTTAGGTGCAGCTAGTTGTGCCAGAATGAGGATTGCGAACAAGAACATGAAGCCATTGAAGGCTTTGCAGTGTGGATAGATGGCATCTTGTGGACAGCTGGGCTTTCTGATTTCAGCAAGTATCCCTTTAGGAACAGGACATTTGTTTTGAGGTTTATACATTCATGAGTCTTGGCAGGCACAATGCTTGAAGTGTATGTGATAAGGGAGCCCCCCCCTAAAACTAATCTTTAAAAAATAAACATTGATCCGGGTGTCCCAGCCATCTTTTGTCCTGAGCACAGATGCATCATTTGCCTCGTTCCTGGGTGTGACTGCAGATGCAACTGTTCATCACTTAGTTCTATCTGACTGTGTTGTCTTCAAAAGGTAAAGAGTATGTGTTAGTTTTTAGATAGTTTTAAGGTAGATTGTGCTTTGCTTTGGCAGCCTTCTGGCAACAAACAAGGTGGATGATAAACTTTCAAATAAACGAAGAAAAGCAGGGATAAAACTGAGATGCAAATGAGACAAAGGCTAAACTTGCTCTTGGTTCCTCCACCCAATCTCCAGATCCAGGCTGGGTGTTGTTCTTCTCTTGATTTTGTTCAGGGTAGCAGCCTGTGCATTTGGAGGTACTAGAACTCAAATGGAGCCATTAAGAACACTCAGTTCTGATCTGCCTTGCCCTGCCCTGGGTTCTGTTTCACGGTCGCAGCTTTATTTTTTTATTCTGTATGTTTATAACCTGCCTTTCTTCATGATTGGATTCAAGGCAGTTTACAGATAAAAACAATAACTGTTTAAAACATTGAAAAACCAATAATTAAAAATAGAATTAAACATGGATATAATTGAAACTATATACATATGTAAAATCTGTTTAAAACATACCAATAATTACAATAAAAGCAGCATGGCACCAGCCCACCCTTTCATTAAAAGCAGTTAATTCCCAAAGGCCTGTTGGAACAAGAAAGTCTTCACTTCCTGACAGCAAGGAGGGAGCCAGCCTAGCTTCTGTAGGGAGGGAGTTCCAAAGTCAGAGCAGCCACTGAGAAGGCCCTCTCCAGCATCCCTACCAGGCGTGCCTGAGAGTGTGGTGGAATAGAGAGAAGAGCCTTTCCAAAAGATCTCAAAACCCTGGCAGGTTCACATGAGGGAATACTGTCTTCCAGATAGTTTGGACGTAAGCTACTGTATGTTGGGATTTATAGGTGATAACCAGCACTTTGAATTGTGCCCAGAAACAGAACAATAGCCAGTTGTTATACTAGGAGTTGTTCCTAGTATAACCAGTCTCATAACCAGCCCTGGTCAACAATCTAGCTTCAGCTCTTTGAGCCAATGTACGTTTCCAAACACTTTTCAAAGGCAGCCCCACGTAGAGTGCGTTACAGTAATCCAGATTACTGTAAACCTTGAAACCAGATTGATAGGGATGTAGATAGTCTTCTTCAGAAATTCATTGGAGCCAAGATTCCACCACACGCTCTAGTAGCTTGCCCCAAAATAGCATATTGGAGACTGGACAATAATTATCCAGTAAAGTGGGATTCAGGGAGGACTTTTTCAATAGGGTCACTATAACCACTGCCTTCAGCCAGTCTGCTATTGGCCCTTTTGATGAGCCAGATAGGGCAAAGATCTAGCACACATGTGGTATCTCTTACATTTCCAGGATATATATCTTGAAATGTATCCATTAACACTGGACAAAGGACTTGTATCAGTTATAGCATCCAAAGTCAGGACAGATCTGAGCAATTTTGTCAGCGAAGTGCTTGAGCAAATAGTTCACAGTGGGCCATTTAGTGGTCCAAGTTTTCATGTGGGCCTAAGTGTGAGAGACCCCTGACCACTCAAAACAGCTCCACTGGACACATGAATAGCTTCATTGATACATGAATAGGTCTTCAAAGAAGAGATTCTAGCCTGTGCTTGGTCGGGCTTATTCCAAGTTTTCTGCCAATATCGGCCACGCATCTTCAAATACACTCAAACCCAGCCGACTGCAGGAGGGGGCAGCTGGTCAGGGGGATGCCGTCATGATAGGCCACTGCAATTCTCTCCCCCCCCCCCCCCGCCTTGCTTGCTGCTGTATAGAGAATCCCGGTGGGGAGCTTCATCCAATCAAATTTCTTAATTCAAGCATGCTTTTGCAGGATCAAGTCCTGGGTAGCTGTTGTATCCTATTCACCGACCTGGCAGCATGTAATGGAACATAGATTAATTAGCTTTTTCTTTATATGGTTACATTTGTAGGATGACGTTTTAGGGTCAGAACAGTCCTTTGAGGATTTGACTAAGGAATAGTGACTCGGCTGGTTTCATAAGTGGTGGTTTCAAATACAAAAGCTACTGGCGCTGCTGCCTTAGAAGAGGCCTTTCTCCTTTTTTCACAACGGGAGAGAGTTGCTCCTTTGATTCAGGTGTGGGGAACATCCATAGCTCAGTGGTAGAGCATCTGTCTTGCATACGGAAGGTCCCTGGTTTAGAACAGTTCTTTCTCTTTCTTTCATTCTTTCAGAGGTATGGTTGTTTTTTTTAAAGTTGCCCCACTCTTCAGCCAAAGAAGACTCTTAAAGTGGTTTTTACATCAGTAAAAACAAGACAGGACCCTGCCCTTAGGCTTACCAAAAGGACATGACACAAAAGGAAAGTTAATTGGGAGGGAGTGGGAAATATGCAAACTTGGGTACCAGTTACAGTGGTGCCCCGCTAGACGAAAATAATTCGTTCTGCGAAAATTTTCGTCTAGCGGGTTTTTCGTCTTGCGGAGCGGCAATGACAGCCGCGCTCCTCAAAACAAAAAAAAAAAAAGACGAAAATTTTTCGTCTTGCGAGGCAGCCCCATAGACTTTTCCGTCTAGCAGGGCAGCCTTCCGCTAGACGAATGCCTTCGTCTAGCGAGTTTTTCGTCTAGCGAGGCATTCGTCTAGCGGGGCACCACTGTATTTGTTACAAGTTCTACTAATAAGCAGCTGGGATTGAAACCAAAAGAAGCCCAAAGTTGCTGGGCTGCTTGCTTGGATCGTTGGAGTGTCTGTTTCCCTTCTCTGCCACAGGTGGCAGGTGACGAGGGAGGAGGGACTGGAAACCCCTCATCTCTTCTTGCCTCCCATTTGCTGCAGCTTGATGGAATTGCCCCAGACAAGTGCAGTCAAGTGAGGTCTTAAGGATGGAAGCTGTTCATGCAGAACAAGTGAGGATCTAGCAAATGATAGTTCAGTGAGGCATGGGTTTGAGCACTTGTCTTCTAGTGATGAGTAGGAGAAAGAGACTTGCCTTTTATTATGTGAAAATACCATTGAGGTGTGTGCTGCCTTTGGGCAAAAGCGATAGCTTGGCTGAAATAAAATTACTGCTGCTTATTTATATGGTGATAACTGGTGTTTGAATTGTTCTTGCAGGTCAGGTAAACTGAAAGTACCTGAATGGGTGGACACAGTCAAACTAGCCAAGCACAAGGAACTAGCTCCATATGATGAGAACTGGTTCTACACCAGAGCTGGTAAGGATGCAATGTCTTAGTTTTTAAGAACACAGTTCATAATTGTTTTTAACAATCCATGATTGTCTGCATAAGTGTTGTGTTGCATATTGCATCAGAGGGACCAAGATAGATCCTGCCACTCAGATCTATTAAGGGCACCACTTTTGGAATGAGAATGTTGTAGGATAAGTGCAGTGCATTAACTCGCTGGTTTGGCACCTGACAACTTCATGAAAATGAGATGCAAATTACGTTGATTATATACAGCTAATGGTAATGCTTGGCATTTATACAGCAAAATGTAAGTGCTTGAAGCAGTTCACATACATTATTCGCAGCACCATGAATGCACATGGTACTTTATAGGCATTTTAGTAGTGAAACTGGTGCCCTGCCTCCAAGGAACTTACAATAAGAGGGATAACATGGAGAGTGAGACATGCAGGACAAAGAGTGGATATGAGCAGATACAGTTAACGTGTAGCTTAGTGTCATTATCCCAATAATCCTTAAAATTCCTCATTCCTCTTTATCCAGCATATTTGAAAATGCTTGAGTTTGGTGTGCAACTTCTTGGGGGATAGCTAGTGTTCTGCTCTAGGAAATGAGCCCTCTTGGAAGCATAAAAGTAAACCCACTATTTTCATTGATAGGGCGAGTGTGTTCCCTGATGTAGACTATGAATTAGTTAACTGTGTGCTTGTGATGGTGCATTATTAGCTCCCCTGTGCCAGCCACGCCTACTTAGATAGATGACACATTGGATAGACATTATGAAGCATTCATATGTCTCATAAAGAGCAAGTTACTGGGATTCTAAAGACATGAATTAGTTGCTTGCTTTTACTTCTTTTTCCAGCTCTTCTGATCTTCTCAGGATTGTTACTAGAGGTCTTGCCACCTCACCACACCCAATCTGTGTCAATGTTGGTGCTGAGAGGTGCAATTTTTCACAGGCTTAAGTCATGTGCCTTTTGATTTGCTTGCCCGTAGAAGGAGGAAGACACAAACAAGTGTTGGTAGCTGGCCAAGCAATCTGTCTTGGTTTTCTTCCCGCTGCCCCCCAAGGCCCAAGATAGTTTTGTTCCTGACTTTAGACAGCTCCTAGCAACAGTTGGAGAGCTTTAGAGTTGCTCTTTGTGGAGATCTTCACTGTTCGTTTGCATGTCGCTAGAATGCCTTCTCAATGCACACATCTGTTTGTATTCATGGTAAATAACGCAGACCAATTATCTGTCTTTTCATGCCTCGCTTTCTAAATGCCCCTCCACTGTGGCGATGATTTACAGGGAAGCTCTAAAGTCCAATGTGCTTTTCTCTCGCAGCACTACCGCAGTGATGTCTATTAAGTGCCGTATTCCCAGATGTTGTCTTGCTGCTGTAACTGTTTTAGCGAAATGAAGGCTTGGGAGGTTGCCTTGCGGCAATATGGCCTTGGGCTGTGTCTGTTTTTGTCTGCTTGAACGGTGGCCTCAAAGGACAAAGCAGGTGGCTCTGTACAAAAGCAGTCATGGCGGTGAAAAGTGCTGTGCCCTCCGTGCTACTTTCTGCACTATCCTGTAGTCCTGTTCTAGGTGTAAATTGGGGGTTTACACCATTTCTTGTTCTCAAGCGAGGTTAACAGTATGATGCTTTGTTGTTTCTCTGGAGTTGCCACACATGTTTGGCTAAAGTTCCTCCAGCTAGGTGATCTTAGGCTGACAACACTTGTGCTCAATAACAGTTCGCATGCTACTGTTGGATACTTTTGTGTGATTCCTTCCTTCTTTAACGGGAGTAATGCATTCAAGCATGCAGCCAACTTAGTGTGAGTTCGGAGACAGGCTTCTCATTCTGGAGATGTTGCCCGGCTGGAATTGGGAGTTCTCAGCTCGTATATCACACTGCTCAAATGAGTAGACCAGCCTTCTTCAGATCAGTGCCCTCCAGATACTTGGAGCTACGAACCTGTTTCAGCTCCAGCCAGAACAGCTGATGGTCAGGAATGGTGGAACACGTTCTCCAAGACATCTGAAGGGCCCCAAGTTTGAGAAACATGGAGTACCCTATTCCTGTTAGTAAAAATGGACACAAGTGATGTGCAAGGCAACCTTTTGAACCAGGAGGGTTTTGATAACGGGTCAATCTGTGTAGAGAAAACTTACTTTGCGGCTGTATCTGGTATAGGAAGACAAAGCCAAAATGTTTTGATTGAAATAAACAGGAAGAAGAGTCAGGAAGTGATGTGTTGTTTGTATTTTCGTTTGTTTGCAGCATCCACAGCTCGCCATCTGTATCTCCGTGGTGGTGCTGGAGTCGGCTCCATGACCAAGATCTACGGGGGCCGCCAGCGCAATGGCGTAATGCCCAGCCACTTCAGCAGAGGCTCCAAGAGTGTTGCTAGGAGAGTGCTGCAGGCTTTGGAAGGGCTCAAAATGGTGGAGAAAGACCAAGATGGGTGAGTCTCGGTACCGAAAGGACGCAGAGAACTTGTGCTACTCGGTAGCCCAAGAATTACACTCATAAGGGAGAAAACTGCTGTGGGGTATCGTGGCAGCCTGCCCCACTTGCAAAAACTTCAGGTTGTAGTCAACACATTTTTACTTGGAGTAGGATCTCTGAAATCAACAAGCCTAACCACGTTGTGTCCATTGACTTCAGTGGGTCTACTTTGAATAGGAGTAGAATTGCCTACAGAGGTCCATTCATCAGAACTTGCTTATATGACTCATGATGGCTGCATAGAGCCTTCATGTTCAGAGGCACTGTTATCACTCAGTATTAGTTGCTTGGAAGAACAGCAGAAGGTGGCCATGACCTTCGGTGCCCTATGATTTGGCTACCAGGAAGCCTCTTGACTAACCATGGATCAGAATTGCTAGACGAGGTGCACCCTTGGTTTCATCAAGCAGAAGCCTTATGTTCACTAAAGGTTTCATCCATACATGCATATTTTCAGTTATGTGCTGCATTGCCTAGTTGTGACGCCCTGAGCAAAATGTGTGTTGTCATACCTATTGAAAGCAGCTGAAGCCTAGTATATTTATGTGGGGCATTTAGGGCTATGGGGTGAGGTTGTACATGTTCCTTGAAAAAGATCATAAATCTGCTGGGTGATGGTAACTAGGGCAGAGAATGGCTCACAGTAGCGACAGAATTGCCTTAAAAAAATTACTGATATTGGTCACTGCTTTCTTTCAGAGGTCGCAAACTTACTCCACAGGGGCAACGAGATCTGGACAGGATTGCAGGACAGGTAACCTTTTATTCACATGAATAATTTCTACAAGAGTAGCAGTGTGACTCTGTTGCAGCAACACCAAGGAAAAGCCCTGTGGCACCATAAAGCATTCTTGTAAATAGGTCCCTGCCTGCAAGCCATAAGAATTCCATTCAGGGAACCAACCTGGACATTTTTAAAAAGCCCCTCCCCCCCTCAAGGCACAGATAAATTAACCTATTCAATGTAGGCAGGCTAGATTGTGTAAAAATTTGCAGGTCACTTAATTTTGTAGAGTACTTTTGTAAAGGTGCCTGTTGCATAAGTTTTATTTAAAATATTTTAAGGTTGCTTTTTTTTGGCATATGCTTTTCCAATGTGGTTTTACAGTCAAACAACAAAGGAAAAGGAAAACAACAATAATTTTTTTAAAAAATTCTGCAGTTGTTTAGGAAATCTCATTCTGAAATAAATGCAAGAGGATTTAAGATACTACAGGCATCTTCTGTTTCTGCCACAAAACTGTTGTTCTCGGTTGCAGGGTAGGAGAAGGAATGCTGGAAATGAATCATAATTTTTCCCAGTTGCTTGGGCTTGAAAGTTTTCTTATTCCCTAAAGAATTGCACCATCTTTCTTGAAATGCTTCACAACGAAAGGAAAATTGAATAGAGAGTGAGTGAGTCAGGATCAACAATTTGAGGGATCATTTCAGCAAAAGTTCTGCTGTGGCATAAAGTGAATCCCTAGCAGCCTGCCTCTCTTCAAAACTCATTAGAAAGAGTTGTGTTGTGTAGATCTCTGCAGCTTTAGATTTGTTCTTTAAAAATTTACTTGATAATCTCTCCCCAATAAAACTCTTTTTAACAGCCCCAGTGCCATCAGATAAAGTGCCTGAATGATGTTGCATTAACTAGCTCTCTGTTGACATTTACAATGTACTGTGGATGAATTATTCCTTGCAAACGGTTGCCTTTACAAATACATAGAAGTTATTAAGTGCAGCATGTCCAAGCAAGTACCAGAATGATAGATGTCTCTCATTTCTAGCAGTTGAGCTAGACTGTGAATCTGAGTATCTTGAAATTTTCCCTTATCGGTCCTTTCAAAATTACAGCACTCCATATAAAAAGGAGCACATTGAAAGAACTCCAGTTCAGCTGCTAGTTAGCCGAGTTCAGTCGGTAACTGAATTTATTGTTACATAATTCTGAAGGGGCGAGCCTTGCGTTCTGTAAGGATGCATGGATTTTTCATTCAGAGGCTGTGGGTGACGTAGACCAAAATGCATATGTAGAACCCAGCTCCTACGCTGTTTTATGTGCCATCTATATAAACTGTCAGTGTTCAGGCCAATGGATTATGCCTTTATTCATAGAATTGTAGAGTTGGAAGGGGCCCCAGGGGTCATTTAGCCCAGCCCCCTGCAATGCACAGACATGACAGGAAGCATGTCGTGGTGCTATGTAACATTGAATTGTGCCTTTCCCTGCCAAAGATCAGCAGCTTTCCCACCTTGGTGTTTTCCAGATGTTTTGGAGTATAACTCCATCATCCCTGCCATTGATTGTGCTGGCTGTGGCTGATGGGAGTTGCAGTCCAAAACATGTGCAGAAAGTTGGACTAAATGTAAGTCCTGCATGGTTTTCCCTCCCAAATGCAGACCTTTTCCTCTCTTCTTTTCTAGGTGGCAGCTGCAAACAAGAAACATTAAAGTGAATTGCAGATCAGAAATAAAGTCCTTTATTTACTGATGTTACGTTTGTTTTTCTGAAGGCTTCACTTCTTCCACCTCACTCCCTGTGCACCCTCCAGTCTTTTTTGTAGTATCTGAGTCTTGACCACATAAACTGCCTACAATACCATTTCAAACCTTTCTTTGAATCAATGAGGACTAAAATCTTCAGGACGAAAACATCATGCCAGCTGCAAATATCCCCGTTTACATGGGCAGCTGCAGCTATATGTAAAAAAATTATATGCAAGTGTGGATATAATTACTGCCTTTAAAAAAAGCACTGCCTCCCTGAGAAATACTCTGTGCTCAAGCACAGTTCATTCAGATTAGGGATTCAGTCTTTAATTGCTAGATTAATAAACTAAAGCTCTTGCTCTTGTGGGCCAATTTTAATTGGAGAGAGCAAACTTTAATTCGTTAGAGCTGCTAGTAAGGGCACACTTTTATTTATTTTTTATTTTTTAGCTCTTTTGGTTCCAAGGTGGAAAAAATATTAAAATATGGCCTTTCTGAAAGTTCTTGTATATATCCTTCAATAGTGAGGTTTTGGTGATTTGAAAATAAAATTTTAATTGGTTAGAAAGCAGAAGATTCTGTAATCAGTTCACAACCCTTTGATTTGCTTCTGTGTATTCCATATGGAAAACTTATGCTTGTTTGATGAAAACAGTTGCCAAATTTTATTAAAGTAGGTACCTTTGCCCTGCCTTTCCAGTGCAATTTTTGATTAATTTTTTTATTGGATTAAACCCCTCATCAGAAAATGAATTCTCTTTTGCCACTGTTCTTGCACTCGCTGCTGACAACTTGCTTTTAGGTCTTGACTGACCGTTTGAACATCTGGTAGGTATTGGAACAGAGATGTTAATTTTAGCTTGTGATGCCCTTGCCCCAGACTTCCCTAACGGCAAACTGCTTAAATGTGAGACATTAATTCAATGAGCGCTATAGGCAACACAAATATTCCGTGGTCTGGTGTTAATTTGGAGATTGGATATGAACTTGATTTGAAATAAAAAGTTAACTGGGAGAGTGGTCAAACCAAAATTTAAAAAAAATCCTTCCAGTAGCACCTTAGAGACCAACTAAGTTTGTTCTTGGTATGAGCTTTCGTGTGCATGCACACTTCTTCATATACCTGCATGCACATGAAAGCTCATACAAAGAACAAACTTAGTTCGTCTCTAAGGTGCTACTGGAAGGATTTTTTTATTTTGTTTTGACTATGGCCGACACCTACCTGTAACTGGGAGAGTGGTGTATTTCTCCCTTCACCTCTGCTTCCTGGTCTTTATATCCCTGCTGCAATTCTGGGGTGGATAAAATTACGAAGAACATAAGAAGAGCCTGCTGGATCAGGCCAATGGCCCATCTAGTCTGACATCTTGGAACAGTTGCCTTTGGGAAATCAGCAAGCAGGATTCGAGCGGGAGCACTCCTGCAGTTTCCAGTAACTTGTTTAGAAGCGTTACTTTCTCCACCTACGGTAGGGACAGCATAACCATCATAGTTAGTACCCATTGATAGCCACCATGAATTTGTCCAGCCATCCAATTTGGTGACCATCACTGCCTCCTGTGGGAGCAAGTTCAATAATTTAACTGTTGAGAAAATAAAGCACTTTTACCTGTTTCAACATTCCATCTTTATTTTTTTATGCAACCCTCAAATCTGTTCCTTAAAAAAAAATTAAACAAAACTTTGAGACTGCACGAGTTGCGGGTTAGCCCCAAGGGCTTTTTCCTCCCCGAAGTTTATGAATGATTTAAAACATGGGAATTTGGAATAAAACTGCCACCTCAGCCTTAACTGTGACTTTGACGGTGGCGCTGAAGCCCAAGAGTGTTTCTCTGCAGCTTGATGCTAATGTACACTTCTGGAATGCCTCTCAGGAACTCAGCACTTTACAAACTCAATTAAGAATTTGCGCCACTCCTGGGAAAACGGGGGGTATCTCCAGCTTCTGTGCAGTAGAGATGAGAGCATTTGGCATAATCTGATAGCGTACACAAAACTTGCCTGTGTAAGCCATTGTATCTCGGTGAATCAACACACTAGGAAAACACAAACTTTAAATCTGTTTTTATTGTGTTGCCAACTCCCACCTCTGAATTAGGGCTGTGTTTGCACCACCTGCCTCACTGATGGTGTTCAGATGATGTGTTACATACATCAAAGGTTGGCATCCTGGGTGCTGTATGGAGGAATCTTAGCCACTCCAGGTTCTGGAATTTATATTTTTGTGCATGTGTTTTTGCATGATATAGACATACACAAATCTAGTGGCATCTGGTGTAGGTTTCTTCCTAACATTTAAACCTCGTCTTCAAGAGACTTTCCATGAGAGCAGATAACACAAAATGACTAGCTCAGTTGGTACAGCATAGAATCATAGAGTTGGAAGAGACCACAAGGGCCATCCAGTCCAACCCCCTGCCAAGCAGGAAACACCAAAACATTCCTGACAGATGGCTGTCAAGCCTCTGTTTAAAGACCTCCAAAGAAGGAGATTCCATCACACTCCTTGGTAGCAAATTCCACTGCCGAACAGCTCTCACTGTCAGGAAGTTCTTGCTAATGTTTAGGTGGAATCTTCTTTCTTGTAGTTTGAATCCATTGCTCCGTGTCCACTTCTCTGGAGCAGCAGAAAACAACCTTTCACTCTATATGACATCCTTTTATATATTTGAACATGGCTATCATATCACCCCTTAACCTTCTCTTCTCCAGGCTAAACATACCCAGCTCCCTAAGCCGTTCCTCATAAGGCATTGTTTCCAGGCCTTTGACCATTTTGGTTGCCCTCTTCTGGACATGTTCCAGCTTGTCAGTATCCTCCTTGAACTGTGGTGCCCAGAATTGGACACAGTATTCTAGGTGAGGTCTGACCAGAGCAGAATATAGTGGTACTATTACCTCCCTTGATCTAGACGCTATACTCCTATTGATGCAGCCCAGAATTGCATTGGCTTTTTTAGCTGCTGCATCACACTGTTGACTTACGTCAAGTTTGTGGTCTACCAAGACTCCTAGATCCTTTTCACATGTACTGCTCTCAAGCCAGGTGTCACCCATCCTGTAATTGTGCCTTTCATTTTTTTTGCCCAAGTGTAGTACTTTACATTTCTCCTTGTTAAAATTCATCTTGTTTGCTTTGGCCCAGTTGTCTAATCTGTTAAGGCCATTTTGAAGTGTGATCCCGTCCTCTGGAGTATTAGCCACCCCTCCCAATTTGGTGTCATCTGCAAACTTGATCAGGAGCCCATCATCCAAGTCATTGATGAAGATGTTGAATAAGACTGGGCCCAAGACAGAACCCTGTGGCACCCCACTAGTCACTTCTGTCCAGGATGAAGAGGAGCCATTGATGAGCACCCTTTGGGTTCGGTCAGCCAGTTACAAATCCACTGAATGGTAGCATTGTCTAGCCATCTCAGGGTTGTGAGTTTGTGCCTCACTGGGTTGGTGAAAGATTCCTGCGTTTCAGGAGGTTGGACTAGATGATCCTCGTGGTCCCTTCCAGTTCTAGAATCCTGTGATTCTACTTTGAGATTGCTGTACCAAAGGAGAGCAGACTTTGGCTCTGCCATTAGCCTGTTGACACAAATTATACTGGATTGTGGGGGGCGGGGCGGGTGGGTAATCCATTGCTGAAATTACCTCCAGTGTTGGAAGAAATAAACCTGAATACCAGTTTCTGGGAAACTCAAGTGGGGAGAGCGCTCTTGTGCTCAGGTCCTGCTTTTGACCTTTCTATAGGCATCTGGTCGGCCCCTGTGAAAACGGGATACTCTGCTAGATGGGCTGTTGGCCTGATGTAGCCTTCTTAGGTTCTTCTTAAATTTATTGTGACATAAACTCATAGAGCTTCATTGAATGTTGCAGGTTGACAGGTGTGCGTGTGTGTAATTCTCCTCCCTTCTATGTTTCTGCCTGTCTATTCGAAATAATTCAAGCATCAGACAAAACAAGTGCTAGCCCACAAAAGCTTATGTGTGTTACAGGGCAATGCTACATGTTGGCTGAGAAACGAGTCCCGTTAGTTTATAGAATTGCAGTCACGGGTAAGTTTATAGAATTGCAGTCTTAGTTTTAAAGGGCTGTGTGTTTGTCGCCCTGTGCCGGGATTGCCAACTCTTCCACTGTCCTTGATTCTCTGCCTTTCAAAAGCCTGTAATGCAGGAATGAAACAGGTGAAACCTATCCAGTCTTTACTGGGGCGAAAAGCTCCACAGAAGAGGCAGGGGCTTAGACACGCCTGATCAGGCCCATGGGGTGCTTACCGATTAATATGTGCCTAGAGGTAGCATGAGTGGAATAAGAAAGTGGCAGCGTAAGCTATAATTCTGCATAAATGCAAATTAAATAATAGATATCTAGGCTACTTTAATAGCCTCTAGAGTGCAAGAACCATATGCCACAGGGCTGACGTTAGATGTTGGTGGCATAGGCCTCTATTCCTGTCGGGCTGTTTTCCTGCTATACTTTTCTCCTTTCTGCACGTAATTCAGTCTGCTGCTGATTTTTCTTCTCGTTTCTCTTCCAAGCCAGGCCACTGAGGTTTTCATATGGGCGGATGGCAGTGTTGGGAAACGGCTGCTTCAGTCCCCCTTCGCAAAAAAAGGGCACACTATGTCAAAGGGGCAGAACAGCCTGTTCTCCCTTTGGCACCAGTGTAGCTTTTGCCGTAAAAAGCGTCTTGGAAATCCTGTCAGAGGAGGAGGAAGGAGGCGTTCTGGGGGTGTTAAGAGGAGTTTGTCATTTGTTGCTGTCAAGGACTGCCAAAGGTAGATGTTGATCCCTGACATAAGCTAATGAGTTGAGCTCCTGGGGAGCCAGAGTTTAGGCACCCCCTGGTTTAAAGGCGTCTCTCGTCAATGCAGGTTGGGATCCATGAAAAATTGGCTCTCAGTGGCCAGGACAAGACTTGCCTGTTAAACGCTGAGCGGGAAAGTGTGGCGATGTTTGTGCAGGGGACTGAGCGGAAATCGTGTGGAACGGGTTTTTAATATGCTGCAGTCTCTCTCCAGCCGTCTTTTGAGAGGCCCTTCTGGAAATAATTAGAGCTGCTAAGAATTGTTAATTCAATATACGTAACAGCGGGGGCCTGATGGGCCTCCCCCCACCCCACCTGTCGCTCCTTTGCCACCCATAAAGAGGCATTAAAATGGGGGAGATTTACAGCCTTCAGCGGAGAGGAGCGTTGCAAATTTTTAAATGGCGCCTTCGACAAGCGACAGGCAACGAAGTAATGCGTTTCTGATAGTGGCGCTGATCTGGAAGCGGGATTTGAAAGGGACGCAGCAGCTGTTGTTTACAGCTGCTCAGCTTGAGTGGAGGGGGCTGAGATTTATCACTTGGGGAAGCAGAATAGTTTGGAGGGGGCCTGATGCCTTCAGTCAGTCATTTTTGGATGTTTCCTTTTAATGGCACCCTATAGCTCTGGGATGGGCCCTCGTTTGCCAGAGCGGAGAGCTCTTGCTCCCCACCCCAACTGAAATCATTATTAAAGCTGGAGATAAGGGAGAGGAGGGAATATATCTTCATCAACAAGGCAGGGTTATGATTCATTCTAGAGTTGGAGCCAACATCAGCACACGGCCCGGCATGATTGAGTAAACAACTCTGATGATGTTTCCAGCATCATTACAATTTCATTGGGATTAGTTTGGTTTAAATATCAGTGTACTGAGGATGGGGGCGCATTTCAAATGAGTGGATATTCATGCCGACAGGCACCCATTCAAAATCTAAAGCAGTTCCTTGGAATTTGCATGTTGAAAAGATTCTAAAGTTTGCCTTTGTCGAAATTTGGGATGCCACTACCGACGGGGGTGAACAGCACGCCCTCCTCAATTGAAGTACGGCTTTCAAAATTGAATATCCCTCACCTCAGCCACAACGCTTGTTTTTCAAATTTGATTTTTTTCCTCGTGTTTTCAAAGCCAGAATTAGCAATTCTTTAAACATTTCAGATTTCAGATGTCGCTGACATTTAATTAAGAGCAAGTGTGACACATGTAGGGTTGGCACAAGCTGAGCTCTGGAAGGGATAATGGATCTTGGAGAAGACTTTCTCTGTGTGCTGGTGTGGGGCCTGGCATTATCCACGAGGTGGCACTCAAGTGAATGCATTCAGGCTAATTTCCTAGGCAAGGGAGATGTTGTGATAGGGCCTTTTCTCTTTTAAAGGGCAATAGATTTAAGGAGAGAAGCCTCACTGAGGAGTGTTTGGTAGCCTCCACCCAAACAGAGGAAAGCATGTCATTCAGGAGCTTGAGGCTTAGCTGAGGCAAAAAAGTCTCCAGAGCATTGCTGGAGGCTCTGCTGAGGGAAAAGGTGCAAGATGTAGCTGGAGGCCTTTCTGCTCCAAGTCTAAGACACCACCTGCCGCCTGAAGCCTCATTCAGGTAAAAGGACGGTGAAATTTTGACATTTTAAGCGCCATTAGGCCTAGCTATGGGGAAAGGCCTGAGGGGGACACCAAGGAGTCCTAAGTGGCTGAGTGAGAGAAATGTCTAGGGCGCCAAGGTCCACTGCTGGGAGAGGAAAAGCTGTACAATAATTATATTTAAATCGACCAGAGGTTAATTTGCCCTGGCCAAATTTTGCACAGTGGTTTATAACGAGATGCGATGTGTGCAGCTCTGCATTTTTGGACCAGGTCAATATGAACTGAAATGGGCCACGCAAAATATGTAACCAATATTGCATGTCTGGGAGTGTCATGGTCACAACAAAAAGGTCCAATGTTTGTGGTGGTGGTCTGGGACCTGGTAGGGTGGCCAATTTTCGAGCCAGCCCCTCCTGTGTCTTTAACAGTGGTTTGATCCGCAGAAATTAACAGGATGCATTTGCCCTCGCACCAGAAAAAGGGGCCACCTGTTGTTTTCTGCAGAACAAGATTTGGATTTGATGTAGGTATTTAGAGGAGTTGTATGCCACACTTCTTAAAGTGGCTGTTAAAGGCAGAAGAGCAGACCTGGTTGGGGTTTTTCCTAATCATTTGGCAACCCTACACCATTCAGAGGTGAGGCAAGGCAATGGCAGAAATTTCCATGACTCCAGAAGAGGATAGTTGTTTGATTTAGCTGTATAGGTTGCAGAGCAATTATTTATTGATCCAAAGCTGATGTTGGGTTAGACATTTCAAGGGCTTTTGAGGGTGTTGTGGTGCAATTGTTACAAAGTTAATGCTGAAATGGTTGCTCAGGACCAAATAGCTTTCCTCAAAGTAGAACTTAAGTTCCTTATCTATCTATCTATCATTGCCTTGCAATGTGGGGGAATTGCATATGAACTGTGACCACAGTCCTATTATTCCATACAGGAAGTAGTCGCTTTTAAATTGTTAGTGTGTGCTCTTTCCTTTTCTGTTTGTTTAATGATTCCCATTGAAAGTACTGTAGTAAGATTTGTCAATATATGTGATTTTTCTTGCTTTCAACCCCTCCCGCACTGCTGCCTTAAACATTCCCTGGGGTCTGAGGAAAATGTCAGGTCAATTTTTAAAAGTATTTCCCCCTCAGTTCTGCTGGCTAGGCATAAAGGCTTGAAACCCCCGAATACAACTTACCTTAAAAGTCTCAGTAACCAGGATGCCCACACGTGTGTTTTTATGTGCAAAAACACACACATGCCAGCCTCCCAGACACTTTCTCTTCAAGCTAAATTTTACACACAAAAATGTTCCCCCGCCATTTGAAACCATCCTCCCTAAGCACTTGCACAAATTTTAAAGACTGAAGTTAACATTCTAGTAAGCTCTAGTATTCATAGTTGGGGTTGGGACCAATCCATTGGCTGCTTTTTTATACCTTTAGAAGCCTGGACATTTTTACTGAGCTCTAATCTCAAAATATGAGATTTCTAATACTGTATGGTGTTAACAAATTGGCACGCACAGCATTGGAACAGATTGGGGTGCATGAACAGTTTCTTATCTTCTTTAAGCGGAAATCCATAAGGAAAGCTTTCTTTCTGTTAACAGCTGCACATAATTAAAAAAAATATGCATATCATTTATTTTGAGGGCTACAAATGTGTACTTATAAACACTTAGAAACATTTCCAGCCAGTTGCTTTTAGTGAGAGGATGGCGATGCAAGGCTTAGCACTTACGTTGGTCTCTTGTCAGTTGATCCAGACAAGAATAAGAGCCCTGCTGAATCATACCAAGCCTCTATTTAATCCAGTTTCCTGTTCTCCACAGTGACCACACAAAAGCCACCAGGAAATCAACAAGTGAGGCAGACAAAAATGTTCATTTCTATCATCCAGTGTTCAGCTGTACACTGTCCGTGATGGGTGGACAGGAGCCGTGTCTGGTGTCCATTGGGACTAGTGGGGGTGTAATGCAGGAGGCCAATAGCAGGTGGAGCTAAAGCCAATTTGCTCTTTCTTCCTTCTTTCTGAGCTTTGCTAAGGCAACATTGAAACTCACCAGGAGGAAATTGACAGCCAGTGCCACCCCCTGGACAGGTTGTAAGTAAGATGGTGGAAGCTGGTTGAGGACAGATTGGAGTTGCTGGGGTGGTGGTCCATCTGCTCTCAGGACTAGCCTCCATTGATGGGCAAACTGTTTTTCCCCTGTTGAAGACAACATTCTCTTGGGGATAATCTGTCAGGGGAAACTTACTTGCTATAGACTTGGGTGGGGCCAGAGCACAAGATATATGCGGCTATCCCCTTTTCTTTCTACTTTCTACCATTCTCTTTCTGCTAACCCTTCCTCCTGTTCATTCCCTCCTTGATACCTGCATAAAATTAGGTCAAGGGCTGCATGAAATGGAGCTGAGGGCCACAGTTTGCCTATCTGTGCTGTTCATGGACGTTCCATTTACCTATTCTTGTTAGCCTGTAGCTCCCAGTACGTTTCCGAGCACAATTCAAAGTGTTGGTGCTGACATTTAAAGCCCTAAACGGCCTCGATCCAGTATACCTGAAGGAGCGTCTCCACCCCCATTGTTCTCCCCGGACACTGAGGTCCAGTGCCAAGGCCTTCTGGCGGTTCCCTCGCTACAAGAAGCCAAGTTACAGGAAACCAGGCAGAGAGCCTTCTCGGTAGTGGCACCCGCCCCGTGGAACGCCCTCCCACCAGATGTCAAAGAGAAAAACAACTACCAGACTTTTAGAAGACACCTGAAGGCAACCCTCTTTAGGGAAGCTTTTAATGTTTAACAGACCATTGTATTTTAATATTTTGTTGGAAGCCGCCCAGAGTGGTTGAGGAAACCCAGCCAGATGGGCGGGGTATAAATATTAAATAATAATAATAAAAATTATTATTAATCCCTGTTCCAAATTATCTAAACTAATGATCCTCACAGCATCTTGTGGCATTAAGCCAGTGGGTTAAAACAGAGGCATTTATGTGTGTTTGCTGCTGAGTTAGTTCTACAGTATTGGGATACGATGAACGGTACTGTTCTGGTAGGTATGTGAACATTTGCCACGATTGCAAATCTATCAGTTGGAGAGAGCCACATGGCCTCTGGGTGCCATTGCTGGCTTCCTGCCCCATGGTGCAGGGCTCAGTTCTATACACCCTGCCACAAATGCTCACAAAACATTCCATCAGGCCAGCTGAATGCATTTGGTTGGCCCTGGGATGGCAGCCATCATGTGCAGCATTTTCATCTTGTGCCTTATGATTGTATGAATTGGTGCTTAAATGACACTGATGCTAGGCAGGGGAGCAGGCGAGTATTTTGATCTGAAATGCTGAAAAAGCAGGGAAACTGTTGCTGTTGTTGGAGAAGTAAGGAGAGTATGTATGCTATTAAGTGGAAATTGTTATTGAAGTTACACCCACACCATTTAGAACACTCTGATACCACTTGCACAGTCATGATTTCCCTCAAAGAATCTTGGAAGCAATACCTGTACTTTGTTAAACATTCTAGAAGTTATAGCTCTGTGACTGACAAACTACAATTGTACAAACTACAATTTTGGGGTGGGGTGGGGGGGAATGACTTAAATGCCTGGTGTAGATGCATTCTTAAGTTGGTACCACTCCTTTGTTTATCCATTTACTGTTCAAAGTTAGGTTGTAAGCTTTTTAGAACAGGAGACTTTGTTTGTTACTCTGCAAAGCACCGTGTACGTTGGTGTACTTTATTATTCCTCCTAATAGCAGATTTGGGTGCTGAGTGCCACCAGGATTGTAGCCAAAATGTGCCACTTGGAGACAAGGAAGCATCAGCACTCTTGGAACCACAAGGTATGTAGAAATAGAAAAACATCTTCTGTGGTTTGAATATCTTCAAGTGGAAAGACTATTGAAGGAAACTACGACTGTGGTAAATATTCCTGCCTTAAAATACAGCTAGGTCATTTTTGTTTTCAATTTAGACCAAAGCTGATTTAGAGGAAAACACATTAAAATGCAGTATTTCATAAGAAATGGCAGGATAGAGAAAGGATAAATATGGCTACCATTGTGTTTACACAGCTTCCCGAACCAGCAGTTGGAGCACTCTGAATGCAAAGTGAACAAGAGAGTGGGTACAGCTTAAAGTGGGAAGGATGGGCATTAAGGGGTATTAGTACAAATTGTCAAGGATTTTTTTTTCTTTTTAAAAAAACTCTTTTAGTGCCAGAAGGGAAGACTCTGCATGCTTGGGGGATGTCAAGCGTAGGTGGGTTCCCACGAGGCAAGACACAGCAATAACAGCAAGAACCTTTATTGAACTACATAACTGGGAAACAGGGGCAAAGCAACTGCTGCTTATATACATTCCTGAAAGCCTGGGCCACTCCCACTCCCAACGTGATTGGCTGTCTAAACTTCCAAGCTGCGAATCACGACTCAGGGTTTAAGGGCCAATGGGAGAACCCCAAATCCTGAAGTGTTCTGTGATTGGATATCATGTTGCAAATCAGAACACAGGAGCTCAGAGTTCTTAGTCCAGACTCAAGCTCAGGCAAAGACAGACCACTGAATACATAACAGAACCCATGAAGGCAACTCTTAACAGAAAACAGCCCAAAGAGGACTAAAGTATGCTCAGTACTTTCAGACAGTGGAGAAGGACAGTTGGAGAAAGGGATGTGGAATGCCCTGCTTTATGAGAACGGCTGTCTGGAACCCTGAACAGGAGCACTCATTTCAGGAGAGAGGATGTAGGCTACCGTCTGCAACATTTTCTTGCAGGCCCCACTTAAACACGTAAATGGTGAGTAATGCAGTTCTGAGGGACCCCCTGCCCCCGAGTTTACTAGGATTTGGAGCTGTTTAACATGCTGCTCAAAGAAGGCAATTGCCGGTAAGGAAGTTTCTGAAAGATTTGCCACCAGCAATGCAAGGTATCTGAAAAGCAGACTGCATTTCTCCTTCCCCTTTGCTCGTGTGACCACTGTACACCACAACTTGTGCTTTCAGCCTCATACCCTTGGTATCTGGGTGGGCTTGCTGATTGGGTGCTTGAATTCTCCCTTCCATTCAGTTTGATTGGCTGTTTTGCATCTCCCGTTGCGGCTGGCTGATTGGCTGTTTTTACATTCGCCCCCTGTTGTAGGGCCTGATTGGTTGCCGCAGCCCCTGCGGTGTGCTGATTGGCAGAGGAGGGAGGCTTACATACGTGGCAGGGGTGTGTATATGAGAAAATATGGCTTGTGTTTTCTCTCTTGGACACAAACGCACATAATTTCCCCACACACATTTGGCTCACATCTTTTCTAAATTGTTTTGGTAGCCACACGCTCAAAATGACTTCATGCAAATAATCACAAAGCACATTAAAACTGCTCGTTTTGTTCGCACAACTAGGGTGGTTAAACAGTGGTAAAACAATTGCCAAGCCCTCCTACACACCCCTTAAATTCATGCTTGACTACTAGTCTTCATTAATGCTTTTGAGCATGGAACTATTCTAGTCAAAATCATTTGGCGCCAGAGTCTGAGCATATGTAGGTGGCTCTCCTGAAAAACTGCATGTTCAGGAGGAAGTAATGGGAGACTTGGAGACGGTCACCTTTTCCTGAAGCAGTAGCCAAGAGGAGGATGGTCTGGTATTAACAATAGCCAGCATTCCACCTGTATTGTAACTCCTCTAATTGCCATGATTCCCTGGGCCCTGTAGAGGTCAAAACACTGCCAAGCTTTCAGCATTGGCACAACTAATCTACTCTCTAATAGATATGTCAAAAATAAATTTCTGTTTATCATGCCAATGGGCAGCAGGGAGTTCAAAAGTTGCATTTGTCAAAATACTGTCGTGTTCACGGCTGTTAAAGATACAGCATCCCTAACGCTGAAAGTTTGACCCACATTGCTATATTGTGATCCCTTTTGCTCTTGGTAGCACCATCCAACACACAGTGATGAAGTGGGGCTGCTCGTTTTATGTCTCTGCGGCAGCTCATCCATCAATGGGCCTCCAGGAAAGCAACGCATGACCTCTGCCACAGCTGCCAATGACAGCCTGTAGAACAGTTGGTGAGGTTCTTTCACAGGTGGAAGTCCCCCTGGTGACATATCTGAGGTTTCCCCTGCCTCTGGACCTTGGCAGCCAAGATCTCACTTTGACCTTCTGCACATCTTGAGTGCATGGTGTTACCAGCCTCCTGTGCTGCCTTAGGTGAGATTTAAGACTCCAATTTGCAATTATGTGCCTTGGACATACGCTCAATGCAGGGAATGAACTTGCTTTGCTATTATAATGATTTTTTAAATAGGCTTTCATATTGAGAAACCGCCGCTTATGCACCAGGAAACATGGTCCCTGATGTGCTCTGCATACAGCTGTGATGGTTCAGGCAAGAGGCAGGCATCAATACATTAGGTACCACAGCTGTTAGTGACTATGTGCCTCTACATGCACATGCAGACAAACGTCTCACTTACTTTATTTATTTATATTTTCGTGTGGGAAACAAACATCCACAATCCTTGCCTAGGAACAGAGGTGGCCTGTTAACGTCTCTCCTTCCTTGAAAATGAAAGGGAAGGCTAACATATCATTGTACTAATCAGTTTACTTGTCTCATTTTTGCTGAGAGCCTTTTAGTAATAATCTTCATTAATCTAATAGGTCATATATCATCTCGCAGATTTTGGACGTTCTGCTGCACTAATGGAAAAAAAGAAAACCGGGCACTTTCTGTAGGTGGCTGAGATCAGGATGGGTGGAGCAGTGGCACGCCTCAAAAGCCATAAAATCAAAGTTAGCTGAATAAATTGGAAAGCGGCTTTCGTGCATTGTGGGGTGGGGAGAGAAACTGCCACAAGCAGGAAGGTAAAAAAATATATGAGTTGTATAAAGATTAAAGGGACAGGGAGAGGGAGCATGGTGGTCTGGCTGCTATTTTTCAGTGCATGACCAGGCTTTGCTGAAAGAGCTGCTTCCCTTACAAAAACTGGGACACACTTGCAAACACCCCCTGCACCAGTGGCTATTACCCAAGAGCCCTCACCTGCCTTTGTCCTCATTGCACACTGAATCTCCAGCTTTGCTAATATTAAAAAGGCCATGTTCCTCTTTACTGCTACCCTTTACCTACCATGAGCAACCTGTGTGTTTTTGCTTCTGGCTGGAGAAGAGGCTGGTCTGGGTAGCTGTCTGTTGAGCTTTATATTTTCAAAAATGGGGGAATCTGCCGTGGTGTGTTGCCTTCATTCCAGCATCCCTAGCTGTGACTTGAAACATGCACAGCATCTTGGAGAGCATAATCCAATTAAGTCCTGCTACCATTTCCTACACTCTTTCTGAAGGCTGAGAACAATGTACAGTATGTGTTGAGGCTTTAGCGTGAAACCAGTTCCTTCTCTCTCCCCCCACCCTTCATTTAACATCCAGCATGATGAAGGGTCCTGGAAAACTCAAAATCTTCATCTCTGTTTTGTGACTTTTGCCCGGTCCTAATGAAGGAATTTTTGCAGGGTTTCTTATGGGCCAACGGTGTTACCTCTGTGTCCCTCCCTCCCGCCTCCTCCCCTCCCCAATCCGATGTATGCGTTATCTGAATTGCTGTGCTGTGGATTGTTTGTAGAATGCTGTTTTTTAGCTTTGTAACTAATTGTATTGCCTTGGTTGTATTTTATGGGTTTAATTGTTTATGTCAGCTGCCTTGGTAGTGCTTTGCCCTGAAGGGCAGCAGATCAATCTGGAAACAGAATAAATAAGAAAGAGTGAGGGTTACAAAAAAAGGCAAAGCCAACAGGTAACAAAAAGATTCATTATCAAGCTGATTTCCAAATTCCCCAATGCATTATAAAATGTGTGTGTACTTTTAAAAATTCGTCGTTGAGGATTTCCAGCTAAGAAAACAACGTTCAGAATGATTTTCATCTTCTGTAGCCAGAATAGGGAACCTGTGGCCCTCCAGCTGTTGCTGGACTACTTCTCCTGTCATCCCTGATCATTGGCTGCTCTGGCTGGGGCTAATGGGAACTGGAGCCCAACAACCTCTGGAGGACTACAGCTTCTTCATCTAGTATAAATATGGCATTCTATTCCTGCTTGTTTCGCCAGCTACTAAGAAAGATAAAAGAGGTGGGGGTGTCAAGGAGAGGCTGCTCTCCCCAAGCTTTATTCCAGGGGAAACTGGACAGTGTGCCATTCACATTCCCTAGATTTTTCCAAACTGCAACCCAGAGTGACCCAGTGAAGCTGAATGGGAGAGGTTCATGCCGGACAAAAGGAAATACTTCTTTGCATAGTGCCCATTTCAGTTTTAACCTGGAAAGCCCTTATGGTTCAGGACCCATATATCTTCTGAAACCTACTTGGACCCTTGGTTTATCTTCTGAGGCCCTTCTCTGGGTCCTCCACTGAGGGCAGGCTCAGAAGGTGATGACAAGGGAAAGGATATTTTCTGTTGTGTCTCCTCATCTGTGGAATACTCTCCCCAGTGAGGTCTACCTGGTGCCTTCTTTGAAATCTTTTCGGTGCCAGGTAAAGACTTAATCTCCCTCCCCACCCCGGTCTTTAATGGACTGAGCTGGTTTTGTTCTGCCAGAGCTTCCTGTGGCTGTTATGGGTGTGATTCCTCTGTGTGTGCATGTGGATTGTAGGCATTCATATTGGTAATGTATTTATGTTTATGTTCTGAAATGTAAGTCTCTTGGAGACCTTGGTAACAAGTGACTAATAAAATGAATAAGTAATAATGTTTAGCTTCTAGAATTTGACACCACAAGGTATGACTGCCACCAACTTAGATGGCTCTGAAAGGGGATTACACATTTATGGAGGGCAAGGTGGTCCTCTGTTATGGATGCTTTAGCTGAGATTCCTGAATTGCAGGGGGTTGGACTAGATCAGGCATAGGCAAACTCCGGCCCTCCAGATGTTTGGGACTACAATTCCCATCAGTCCTGACCACTGGTCCTGTTAGCTAGGGATGATGGGAATTGTAGTCCCAAACATCTGGAGAGCCGGAGTTTGCCTATGCCTGGACTAGATGAACCTTGGGTCCCTTCTAACTCTACGGTTCTATGATTCTTAGACTATAAATGGCTACTAGTCATGGTGTCTGTATGTTACCTCCAGGGTCAGAGGCACAATGCCCGTGAATATTAGTCACTGGGGAAGAGCTGCAGAGGGCTTCTGCTCTGGTGTGATGCTTCTGGGCTTCCCATGGGCATCTGGTTGTCCCATGTATATAATGGGATGCTGACCTAGATGGTTCTTCAGTCGAATCTAACAAGGTTCATTTTCTCACACTTTTATTGGGAGCTGCAGACCTGGCCCCTGGTGTGTGCTGTGATCCTGTTCTGGTGTCTCGTTTGCTCTTTGCAGTGGTATTAACTTCCTAGAAGCTCTTCCCAAGTGAGGAAGAAGTTATTGTAGCAGAAACTTAAATCAAAAGCCCAAACAGCCAACAATAAACCAGGGAGGAAGATTCAATCAGCATATGAACTGCTTTCCATGCAGAAAGCAGATTTTTTTAAAAAAAATACAGCGAGCGTTTTAAAATGTAATAAACAAATGTGCATCTGCTACCCAAGTGCCTCTTAATCTACCCACTCAATCTGGTCTGCTTTTCTTAAGCTTCTTGTTGGAAAAGCCGGCTTCAGGAAAGAGGTGAGTGTGTGGATCATTTGGGGGAAAGGGGTCCTCAAGGAGTGGGGGGGGGGGCAGGTGGGCAGCCAGACTTGGCTGTGTTGTGTTGAATAATTTGCAGGCAAAGTTAAAACATAGCCACCTAAGACTTTCCAGGATGGAATATTGCCTTGATGTAAATGTGAGATTGTTATCCCCAAAGAAGCTGCTGGCAACCTCTTTTGACACTTGTACTTTCAGTAGTTTCCATGTTCTTACATTTGGGAGCTCATTCTCTCCATGTTTCCCTCCTCCCTGCCCATAGTAATAAAAGCTTTCAGGCCACTGCACATAGCTGAAGGAGTGAACAGAGGGAAGAAAAATTAATATCTGGAACTTCAGCCGAGTGAATCTTATTGAATTCTTGTTACTGGTCTTATTGAAGAGCGTTTGCAGGGTTGACACTGTGGTAATGCGGCAGGCTGGTGGAAGATAGATTTGAGTTTTGCTGAGCCAGTTTGTGGTCCCAGGTCTATTGAAAAACAGGAGAGAAAGCAGAGAGCTGTGACCTAAAAATCTCAGTGGGCTAGATCCTGTTTATCTCTCTCCAGCGCTGTAATATATTACACAGGCGACATTAACAAGATGGTGTAATTTTGATATGTTAACCCGCTTTAATTATATTTTTGTTCAGGCAGGCTAATTCTCAGCAGCTTTTACTGCAATCTTTTAATTTATCGGTTACATTGGTATCCTTGCCTTTCCTCCAAGGAACTCAAATGGGTGCTCAAACTTCACAACAGCCCTGTGAGGTAGATTAGGCTGAAGGGCAGCGTGACACACACATAAACCTCCAGTGACTTAGGAGGGTGTCCAGGCCTACAGCCGTATAGGAATATGGCTAATTTCTGCCAGTTTCAGGGCCGCCACTTTCTGATTTGCCACATGATCCTGGCTGGGCCAGAGGCACCCTTAATCTCTAAAAAAGATCTGTATCCTGTTGGTAAGGTCGAGGATAAGGCATATTGGCGAAGAATGGTGTAGAAAGCAAACTCCAATAAAGAGAGACAGCAGGGAGTTTACTAAATACCCAATGGGGTTGCTTTATTCATAAGCCAAAGGAACAAGATTTATGGGAGGAAAATGAGCGATAAATATACAGGAGAGATACTCAAACCAACAGAAACATGCTTAACTACCGTTCTAGCTACACTATCTCTAAGGTCGTTTAAAGGGCAGGACAGATATATGACAGGGAAAGGCTTATAACAAATCGCATGTAGCTTCCCCCCACCCCCCCACCCCTCACCCTGACTCGTCTTCAGAGGTCTTCTAGCTGCCTTTTCCCTGCTGCCACTGAGGACGTTCTGTACCCGACCCCCATCCCCTTCCTGGCAGGACCGGTCCAAGACAGCCCAAGATTATCCCTGGAGTGGATAACCAAAATATGTCCCCCGTTGGTTAGCTGCTCCCAGCCCCAGCCCAGAATTGCTGCCATCTGTAACCCCCAAAATGCAATGCTTTGTGTGATGTTGATGTAACATTGGGCATTATATTTGCGAGATTTAAAAATGGTGGTTTCCTGCCACCAAGCGCTGGCTCTGGTGAATTAAGTCCTAGGATACCTGAAATTTTGTCTCGCCCTTTTTATGCCCAATTGATCACTGTGCTCTGCAGGTAAGGGCCTTCTGCAGGTACCCTGTTATCAAGAGGCCCGCTCTGCAGAATGTAGGAATCGGGCCTTTAGTGTTGTGGCACCTACCCCCTGGAATGCCCTCCCCTTGAATATTACACGGTCACTGAAGTAGAAGAAGAGGGTTTGGATTTGATATCCCGCTTTATCACTACCCTAAGGAGTCTCAAAGCGGCTAACATTCTCCTTTCCCTCCCTCCCCCACAACAAACACTCTGTGAGGTGAGTGGGGCTGAGAGACTTCAGAGAAGTGTGACTAGCGCAAGGTCACCCAGCAGCTGCATGTGGAGGAGCGGAGACGCGAACCCGGTTCCCCAGATTACGAGACTACCGCTCTTAACCACTACACCACACTGGCTCTCTTGTCTTTTCTGCAGCTTACTGAAGACCTTCATCTTTCAAGAAGCCTTTCAAGGTGAACTGTTTCCCAGCCTGCGTCTTAATTGGATATGTTTTTTTATTGCTTTATCGCTTGTTGCTCACCACCCTGGGCTCCTCTGGAAAGGTGTAGTCCAGAGCAGAGTGTCAGGTGGGCAGCTGGAGACAGCAGCAAGTGTTTTGCTGATTTCCCAGTCCGCTGCCTGAGCTTGTTGTGCCCTCCAGGTGTTTTGGACTACAGCTGCCTGCCAGCATCCACAGTCTCTGGCCATGCTGCCTGGGGCTGTAGTTCAAAAACATTTGGAGGGCCCAAGGTTGGGCAAAGCTATCCTGGGTGTCAGGTTTCAACCTTCTTCTGTCTCGGAAAGGGGCATGTTGGATCAGAAAGAGCAGAGGCAGAGAGACTTTGAGTTTCCAGAATCTGCTGTGGTTGTTTTTAACTGGAAACACAGTCTACCAACTAGAGCCAGCTACACAACTGCAGCTAAGGAAACAACCTTAGGATTAGTGAAGAAGTAGGACGCTTATGACCACATACACAGGCTAGGAGTTTGTTTTCAGTGCCAGAGTAGAACTGTCAATCATTCCACACATATGTCTGCTCCTGGTGCCTCCTCAAGCTTTCTCCATGAGAGTAACTTAATTAAAGAGAAGTGGAAGAGGATAGCTTTTTTTTTTTAATTTTTACAGTATCAGGGTGGTGTGCAGCAATTAAAAAAAAACTCCTACACAATTGAAGGCAACAAGGTGTTCCAGCAATTGGAAGCAAGAAATACTTGCTGATCTACTGCAAATGATCTAGAGATCTACCAGAAAGGAGACCCCTGTCTACTGCTGACCACTCATGAGATAGATGCTCCATCGTGGCCAATCCGATTCCAGCTTTGGCTACTCAGATGATTAAGAAGCATGCAACAAACAGGGCATGGTGGCAACAAACTGGTTGCTTGTTCATCTGGTATTCAGATGCATGCTGCCTCTCAACGTGGATGGTTCATTTAGCTATCACAGCTAATCGACATCAATAGACCTCTCTTCCATGAATTTGTCTACCTGTCTTCCATGGACAATAGATCTATCAATGGCCGCTAGCTCAGCTAGAAGGACATGCTACTGAGGTAACTGGATTTCCATTCTGAGGCTTTTTGTGACATTGCTATGGATAAAAGGACTTTGGGGCTGAACTCAAGATGGGAGTGTGGGCAAAACACTTAGACTTGCTGGTATGTGCTTGAATCCCATTCACAAAGTGGCTGCATACTGGAAGCGGTCAGAGAAAGGTCAGGAGAGCAAAGATTGAGGTTGGCAGGTTATATCCAACGGGCCCACCGTAACACTGAGAACCTATTGAGGCAAGCAATTATTGTTCCATTGTATAGATGTGTACATAAAGACCATAAAGAAGGCTGATCGCCGAAGAATTGATGCTTTGAATTATGGTAGACCCTTGAGAGTCCCATGGACTGCAAGAAGATCAAACCTATCCATTCTGAAGGAAATCAGCCCTGAGTGCTCACTGGAAGGACAGATCCTGAATCTGAGGCTCCAGTACTTTGGCCACCTCATGAGAAGAGAAGACTCCCTGGAAAAGACCCTGTTGTTGGGAAAGATTGAGGGCACAAGGAGAAGGGGATGACAGAGGACGAGATGGCTGGACAGTGTTCTTGAAGCTACCAACATGAGTCTGACCAAACTGTAGGAGGCAGTGGAAGACAGGAGTGCCTGGAGTGCTCTGTTCCATGGGGTCATGACTAAACAACAGATGTGGAAACTGAAGCTGTGAGGGATGTGATGCACTTCAAGCTCACGTTTCACTGAATTGGGGAGGCTTTGAACTAGTGTGTCCTGGAGCCGATGCTAACACATTATCCACTAACAGTCAAACATATATGTCGGTTTTGAAGCCGAAGCAAAGGGTGAAATTCCAGGCATTTTGCCCAGTTTATCTTCCATCCAGAATTTGTTGATGTTTGGTGAAGACTCTTGGGATGCAGCTTGATGAAAATACATCTAAATGGATTTCATCTCGCCTCTGATGCTAGCTAGCAGTTTTAATCCCAGAAGAGACCAAAAACTATCTTCTTTTTCTTTTTAAACTTTTCCTTTTGTTTTCTTTCCCGGCCTCTTTATCAGGAAGGGCAAAATCATTACATGCCTGCAAATGATGGAAGCCTTCGAGTGGGGAAGATTTACCTTAGGCTGACAAACTGCCCGCCTTTGGATCATTGTCTGCTCTCTTACTCTGCGGGAGATGAGCAGTCGAGTAGCGAAGAAAATATTTAAGTGAAGTTTTATGAGGGATTCCCTCCTGCGCATTCACTTAATTTGATATGAAATGGCAGACTGCGAAGACACACGTTACCAGTCGGCATCTGCTATTACATGGCTGGCTGTTCCTCGCGGTGTTGGTTTGCCTACTTTACAAGCTCTGAGCAGATAAAGAGGGAGATGTGAGTGCCTGTAGGATTTTTTCTTTTCTTTTTATGAAGTTGGGGGGGGCGGGAACCCACCCTGCTTTTTGTTTCATATTCAAAAGGCAAATTCCAGGTGGAGGGAATTTATCCAAGGAGAAGGAAAAATCACTTGTGTTGGCAGCCTTAAAGAGGGTGGTCCAGGGGAGCCTGGGGCTCAGCAAGACTCTTAAGGAGGGACGAGCAGTGGTCTGACTCAATATAATGTGGTTTTCTATGTGCCTGTGATTGAGTATCTCTTCCCGTTTTATCTACAAGTGGCAATGGAAAAAATGGGGAAGAGAACTCCATTGTGGAAAGCATCTAAAGAATGGCACAACTGGTTCCACATGCTCAGGTATCACGGCTCAACCTTGGCTAGATCCTGAATCTGAGGTCCCCATAGAGGAGGAGCAAAAGGAACTGTGCCCCACCGCACCCACCAGTGACGCTTAGGGACACCTGTGTCCTGGCAAACCGTTTTTCTACCTCAACACTGCAGTCACAGGAGCAGAGATCACCTGGCCAGTTGTATACCCTCCAACATTTCTCTGATGGAAAATAGGGATAATAATAATAATAATAATAATAATAATAATAATAATAATAATAATAATAATTTTTTACTCTTTATACCCCACCAATCTGACTGAGTTGTCACTCTGCGTGGCTTCCAACATACATAAAAACATAATAAAACATTAAACTTTTTTTTTAAAAAAACTAACCTATACAGGGCTGCCTTCAGATGGCTCAGGGGTTAGATAACGCCATACCTTCCAACATTTCTCCGATGAAAATAGGGACGTCCTAAGGAAAAGTGGAACATTATAGGATCAAATCAGAAACCAGCATGGCTTCTGTAAATCCGTCCCTGGAAAATAGGGACACTTGGAGGGTCTGCAGTTGCCTGGGGCTTCCAGCCAGCTCTCGAATTCCCACCCCCACCCCCAATTTGTCATCCCAGGAAGCAGAGGAGACAGCCAGCCAGGGAAGAGCTTCAAAGCTGCCAGCCGAGTGCCTGGCTAGCCGCACAAATCTATCCTTCATGTGAGATTACTCAGAAGGATCCCGCATAGGTGCCTGCCTGGATCAAGGCCTGGCTGATGGTCAGGAAGGATGGAGCCCCTAAGTCCTACATAAGCTCCCTTTCTGAGCCAAGCCATTGCTGAAGTAATCACTCCCTTGGGGCTCGCTGCTAAACTCCTGCCCAGTGCACTAGTGGTTGGGTTTGCAATTACGAGTCTTTCTAGTACCAGAGAAATGGACATAAAGGCAGGTTTCTGCTTCTGATGCTTTTAAAAAAAATATGGGATTGATATATATCCATCTCAAAAGCTCACAATCTCACAGAATAATAAATCAACAAAATGAATACCAATCCTTCCTCCTCTCCTTAGGTAGCTTTTTTTGTAACATAGTTTTTATTCCTTTTATTCATCTTTAAGCTGATTAACATGGTTGAACAGAGATACCGTCTTTTTTGCTCCATAAGACACACCTGAACATAAGACGCACCTAGTTTTTAAAGGAGGAAAGGGGGAAAGCCCTGTTTTTTTTGAGGATCAGCTCACAGTTGTGCAGCTTCTTTTGCAAAGAGGAAAAGCCCAATTTTTATGGGGTTCAACTCACAGTTCTGCAGCTTCTTTAGGAAAGGAAAGGGAGCAATTTCTACAGTTTTCAGACAGATAATCTAATCAGCCAGTCACATGTCACTGGGGAAACAAGCAGCCTCCGTCTGCAGAACATTCAACAATGGAGGCCTGGGCAAGGGGGCAGGGAGGAAAGGGAGCCTTATCTCTCTCCTGATCGCTTGCTGATCAGCTGTTCAGCAGCTTCCTTTCAATACCCCCTTCTCTCTTTGTAAAAAAAAAAAAAAGCATGATCTGCTTTTTTGCCCCTGGGCAATTTGGCTCCAGGGACCACGCATTCGCTCCATAAGATGCACAGGCATTTTCCCTTACTTTTTAGGAGGAAAAGGGTGCGTCTTATGGAGCGAAAAATGCGGTATGTCTTTGTTTACATTAGAGCATATGACATGCAACAATTACATAAAATTAAAATTAGAACAGCAACAACAATAATAAACTACTGGGAAAACCATAGCTTTAACTATATGGACCTCTGTCGGCAAGATGATGTCTTTGCTTTTTAAGATGCTTTCTAGGTTCATGGATCCTTCATGAATCACTGCCTTGTTGTGGCGAAGGGACTTGAATAATTAAGAGAAACTATGAGCTATGCCGTGCAGGACCACCCAAGATGGACAGGTCATAGTGGAGAGTTTTGACTAAAAGTGATCCACCTGGAGCAGGAACTGGCAAGCCACTCCAGTATCCCTGCCAAGAAAACTCTATGGACAAAGACAACAGGCTCACCCTATTCCTACTCAAATGTGCCCTTAAGACAGGATATGTGAGTACAGAGACAATGGGGAGGCTTTTCCCATTTGCATCCAAACTGCAGAGTAATATTTGGGGTCACTGAAAGAGTCAAAATGGCTTTAGGACTGTTTTCCTATACTGTTTTAGACATGTGGTTTATATATTTATTTATGTATATGTTTGACTGGTACATTTATGAACATTTATTTTATATCTTAAACCTTATAATTCTCATTACACTAGTATAACAAGTTTAAGCAAACTAAATAAGTTATATTGAATACATGCCTTAGGAGTGCATTCATTTGAGCAAAGGCAGACTGTATTAGGTGCTTCTGCAGGGGTTATTCAAAAGCCAGGGTCTTGCTTCTTGATCTTCCTTTACTTTAACAAGTAATGCTTCACAGAATAACAATCAGATCCATGGAGGGCATGGACTGATACCCCTGGACTTCGCTTGACTGCTTCTTTCTCTACAGCCAGAGGTGGGGGGGGGAGGGTCTGTGGTAGACCAAGGACTGTGTTCTCTTTGGGGCCTCCTTCCAGAAAGCAGCATGCCAATGGTGGGCAGGGCACCTCAGAGGCAAAGCAGGTAGAGCAATGAGTTTAAGCATCATATTTGTACACTAGACTAGTTTTCCCACACATTCATGCACCCCATCCCTATCCTCCAACCAGGGAAGCAGGAGGCATGGTCCGAGTTCAAGGACAGACAGGCAAGGGGAAAAAAGCACTCGAGGGTGGTGACACACGACCAGCAAGAGGTGTGGGCTGAGGCGATTCCAGAGATGGAGGGGTTTGAAAGGCCACATTTGGCCCCTGGGCCTGAGGTTCTCTGGTCCTGTTCAGCGGAAAAGGTGAAAAACCTGTGGACTGAGGGCCACTGTAGCCTTTAGCCTAATTTCATGCGGGTGGAGAGGAAGGGGAAGAATGGGGTGGGTGGGATGAAAGGCAAAAGCAGAGAAAATAGGGTTGCTTAAAGAGAGAGGAAAGGAAGGGAGCAGCTCACTTTCAGCTCTGACTGTGACTCCCAGTTTTGGCTTTGGTTTCCCAAGCACCACTAGCTCCAGCCCTGCCCACTGCCAGCTTAGGGCACCACGGGCAGAGGATTCCCCACTCCCCCGGGAATGTGGTCCTAGGTGGGGCAAGGAGGAGGGCTGTTCCATCCCAGGTTCGATTGGTATGTCTTGCTTCTTGTATGTAATGCCACGTAGAGCGAAATACAGCTGCAGAAGCAGCAACAGATACGGTCTTCCTCAACATGCAAGGTTTGGACTGAGCGGCATGCATAATGTGCTCATTCTTGAAATAATTCTTTTCATGCTGCCCCCCCCCAAAAGTTTACATTTACTATGGCTGCTTGTTCAATTTGTAATTTACGGGTCACTGCAAAGGTCCAAGGGGGCAGTGGCATGTGCATGCAGAAGGGGAGGACAGAAGCTAAGACAGAGGTTTCGGAAGGAGTCGGCAAAAACTGTTGCGCCCTGAATGAAGGATGCCCCATGCTTTTGGCAAAAGTAGAGGCAGTAAGAGGATGAGCCAGAGGGTCCAGGGACCCCTGAAACGACTGTGCCGTGTGAGCGTGGGTGTAATCCTCCCCGCCTAGGACGCAAAAGTGCCGGAGATTAGCCCTGAAACATGCGCCGTTCGTGCTCTGCATTTTAAAGTGTCACAATTCCATGGCCCTTTGGGAGTCCCAGAGCGCCTCATTTTGAGAGCCTGGGACTGAGAGGGATGTTGGCAAGAGATGAGCTCTTGCGGGATGTTCTTGCCCTCTCCCTCCCTCCCCCCTGTTTCAGGCTGTGGAGTTCCATTCAGTGCCATTGTCTCAGATAATTTCAGCGAAAGAGAAATGCCTCGTTAATACTGCTATAATTAAGTGACACTGCCACTTCCCTGCTTCCTTCTGCTTGCCACCCCCCCCCCGAGCCTTCTATGTCCCTGCAAGGAAGCCTGAGGATCCTTCAGCTGCATCATGGGCTCCCCCCCCCCACAACGCCCCCCTCTCTCAACAGCTCGCATTTTCCCCCTGGACGGATCTCTCTTCCTGGGTGGCTCTCAGTACTGTTCTTTTATTAGCAGCAAACGCTTATCTCTTTTTATATGGCTTGGAATGCATTAACTGATTGCCTGCTGAATGCTGGCCTGCCTCTGCAAGAAATCAAGAGGCTGCTTTTCTCCATTGTGGCCTGGGCTTTGCCCATGTAGCCCAAGAAATCAGGGGGTTTATGTGACACAGTTTAAGTCTGGCAGTACAATGGCAACCAAATTGGAGGTCAAAGGGTGTTTTCTTTTATGTAAAAAAAACCCAATTTGATTGAAAGCATAAGACTGAATAATGCACTTGCCATTCTGATGAGTGAATGACCAGTTACAAAATGTGGATGTGTTGCACGGGGGGGGGGGGGGAGAGAGAGAGAGAGAGAGAGAGAGAGAGAGAGACTGCAGCTGAGTGGCAGAGGACATGCTTTGGATACAGAAGGTCCCAGATTCAATTTGTGTCTCTAAGTAGGAAAGGCCCTCACTGGGGAGCTGCTACCAGTCAGTGTCGACAGTATTCTGCATTAGGCAGGTTCCTGCTGTTAGAAATATGAGGTTGGCTTTTACATCCAAGCTCCCTATCATGGGACTTTTGGTCTAAAAATGGAAGCTACCAAGGAAGCAAATGAAGCTGTTGATCTTTATTGGCAACAGAGTCCCCCTCCCCACCACCTTGCAAGGAGGTGAGGAGCCCAGAACAAAAACATCTTACACATTTTAAACCCTCAGATAGTGACAGCCCCTGTAACAGAAAGACCACCCCAAAATGTCACAGATACATCACAAAATGGGCTGTACGTGTAAATCAGATCATGCCCAGAGTTCATGTTTCTCCAACATATTTACACGTCAGTCAATCAAGATGCCTGATAATACATAGCCGTGACTCCAATCCATTGTCAAGAACCTGTTTCAATCATGCATAGATGTCTGCTCTTTTGACAGATCAGCTTGGCCATTCAACAGATACTTAGATTCATAGAGTTGGAAGGGATCCTGAGGGTCATCTAGTCCAACCCCCTGCAATGCAGGAATATGCAGTTGCCCCATATGGGGATTGAACCTGCAACCTTGGCATTATCAGCACCATGCTCTAACCAACTATGTGGAGCTGTAAAAACTTATAATGATAATAGAATAATAAAGATGTATAGTTGAAAGGGACCACAAGGGTCATCTAGTTCAAACCCCTGCAATGCAGGAATCTTTCACCCAATGTGGGGCTTGAACCCACAACCCTGAGATTAAGAGTCTCATGCTCTACCAGCTGAGTTATCCCAACAAGAAATTCTATCAGTTTGCAGAGGGAGGACCTATCAGGAATTTCCTGCTACCTGACTTGACAGGGTCTCTGATGTTGACTAGGGGCTGCTAAACACGGCTGCTGTGTTGCCCTCTGTACTATTTCAGACATGCTTTGATGGTGTTTCCTGCTTGGCAGGGGGTTGGACTGGATGGCCTTTGTGGTCTCTTCCAATTCTATGATTCTATGTAGTGTATGTAGTGTATGCACTTATGAACATGCATTTTTTTCACAACAACTTGGAATTCCTACAGCGTTGTGTTACCAATTGCACCTAGCACCCTGTTTCCCACAGGGCATGAATCCGACTGCTGCTGTTCCGCAGCAATTGGTTTTCAGAGTTATACGGTCTCTCTGAAGCTAGAGGTTCTGCATTGGAGTCATAGGTAATAGCTGTGATAGACTTATTCCCTATTTGTCTAATCCTGTTAAGGGACATATTTTACACCATAATCTTCAAAAGCATTCGTGGCTGCATAGCAACAATTGGTCAGAGCAGTAACATTTAAGCACCAATTCATCCTTCTTTTGCGCAAGGGGCCAGAGCTCAGGGGCACGATACATGCATTGCATGCAGGAGCTCCCTGGATTCAATCCCTTGTACCCTCAAGTGGGGCTGGGAAAGCCCTCTGCATCTGAAGCCGTGGAGAGCCTCTGGCAGCCATTGTAGGCAGTACTGAGCTAGATGACAGGCTGACAAAAATCACCAAGAAACCGTTTCACTTATTTCAGAGAGTATTTTTACTCCGCCCTTCCAATGTAGAATTAATGTTCAGGGTGGCTCAGGACATTTTTAAAATAGCTTTTTAAAAAGGCACCTGAGTGTTGCGATTCATATTCAGCATCCTTTGGATATGCAGCAGTGGCATCTGCCATCCGTCAGATGGCCAGGTACAGGAGGCAATAATATAAGGTACATTAAAAATGAGTTTAAAGAATGAATATGAATGGTAAGTAGCAAAGCGGTAGTCGATGGTTCGGTTCCTAAGGAGGTCAAAAAGCTGAATTCACATCCAATGTTTCCATCCAGGTGACTGTTTGGTTGTGTACATGGGTGGAGTGATTCCCCTGTGAGGAAAGGTTGCGGAATCCCGGACTTTTTAGTTTGGGGAAAAGGCAAGTAAGAGGTAACATGACAGAAGTTTATACAAAACAAAACAAAATAAAAAAATTCTTTCCAGTAGCACCTTAGAGACCAACTGAGTTTGTTCTTGGTATGAGCTTTCGTGTGCATGCACACTTCTTCAGATACACTGAAACGGAAGTCACCAGACCCTTAAATATAGTGAGGGAGTGGGGAGGGGTATTACTCAGAAGGGTGGTGGGAATGGGTGATCAGCTGATAGGTGTGGAAAACCTGTAGACGACTGTTAACGACTGCAATTTTTACCAGGTCTACAGTTTATACAATTATTCATGGAGAGATAAAAAGTTTTTCTTCCTCTCTCATAATGCTGGAACTTATGGGCATCCTGCGAACCTAAAAGCTGGGACAGATAGAAGCAAGTACTTCTCCCCCACCCCTATTATTTTATTAGTTTTCAAACAATTCAACAAATTCAACTCGATTTCCATACAACGTTCCCTTAAGATTTTGACCTCCCATCCTTACTTCCCTGATGTTTCTCTTCAGATCATTCCTCTATGTAATATTTCTCTAAAACATATATCCTAAAAAGCAAGTGCTTCTTCACACAGCAAGCAGTTAAACTGTGGAACTTGCTCCCAAGGATGGATGGCTTTAAAGAGAATTGGGAAAAATTCTAGATTCAGGTAGGTAGCCGTATTGGTCTGACGCAGTCGAAATAAATGGACCTAATGGTCAGGGGTCCCTTTACCTTTAAGGTGCTAATTGTCCAGTAGCACCTTAAAGGTAAAGGGTAAAGGGACCCCTGACCATTAGGTCCAGTCGCAAACGACTCTGGGGTTGCGGCGCTCATCTCGCTTTATTGGCTGACGTTTGTCCGCAGACAGTTTTTCCGGGTCATGTGGCCAGCATGACTAAGCTGATTCTGGTGAACCAGAGCAGCACACGGAAACGACGTTTACCTTCCCACCGGAGTGGTACCTATTTATCTACTTGCACTTTGACGTGCTTTTGAACTGCTAGGTTGGCAGGAAAAGGGACCAAGCAACGGGAGCTCACCCCGTCACGGGGATTCGAACTTCTGACCTCCTGATCAGCAAGCCCTAGGCTCTGTGGTTTAACCCACAGCACCACCCTGGGTACAAGCTTTCATGTGCATGCACACTTCTTCACAAGGGATAAAATCTATCAATGGCTATAAGCCATGAGGATTGTGCTCTGCCTCCACAGTCAGAGGCAGTAATGTTTCTGAATACCAGCTGCTAGAAACCACAAGAGGGGAGAGCGTTCTTGTGCTCTGGTCCTGCTTGCCGGTTTTCCACGGACCTCTGTGTCACTACTGTAAGAACAGGATGCTGGACTAGATGGGGTCATTGGCCTGATTCAGCAGGCTTTTTTCATGTTCTTACACATTAGCGGTTTAAAGTGCTGTTAGGTCATTCGTTTTCTGAATTTGGATCAAAGCTGGTTTGGGGGAAGCTACATTAAGGTGCATCAAACATGCTGGCCACATGACCCGGAAGCTGTCTGCGGACAAATGCCGGCTCCCTTGGCCTGTAAAGCAAGATGAGCGCCGCAACCCCAGAGTCGTCCATGACTGGACCTTACAGTCAGGGGTACCTTTACATCAAAGTGCAGTATTTCATAAGCAACTACAGGATAGAAGCAGGATAGATGTGGATTGTAGCTAATGTGGTGTAGCTAAACCAGCGGTGGGAGTGTACTGGGTGCAGAGCCTTCTAGTTTGTGCCTCTGTCCTGGATAGCAGGATTCTTCAGGGACGCGGGTGGTGCTGTGATGTAAACCACTGATCCTCTTGGGCTTGCCAGTCAGAAGGTCAGCGGTTCGAATCCGCTCAGTGGCGGTGAGCTCCCATTGCTCTGTCCCGGCTTCTGCCAACCTAGCAGTTCGAAAGCACACCAGCGCAAGCAGATAAATAGGTACCGCTGCAGCAGGAAGGTAAACGGCGTTTCCGTGCGCTCTGGCACTCGTCATGGTGTCTCATTGCGCCAGAAGTGGTTTAGTCATGCTGGCCACATGACCCTGAAAACTGCCTGTGGACAAACACCGGCTTCCTTGGCCTGAAGCGAGATGAATGCTGCAACCGCATAGTCGCCTTTGACTGGACTTAACTGTCTTTGAGTCCTTTACCTTTACCTTACCTAGCAGGATTCTGAGTCTGGATCGTCATGAGCTACCAGCCTTGCTTTATCATCTTGGTGGGAAGAACAGGCACTTTAATAGGCAGGGCAGTCCCCGTTGGAAAAGGAGGGCAATGTACACATAGTAAAGAAATGTAGGACTGTGATGGCTGGCAACTTTGGGGACTATAACTGTGGGACTGCTATGGGGGACATTGTTGAATGGAACCCTTAGTTCAATTCTGCTTCCAGCTGAGAGTGGAAAATCAGTGTGTCAATCAGCTGTTCTCAAGAACCCAAGTATGAAGGCAAACTCTGAGTCAACCAAATAACACACTTCGAGCCTCTCTGCCCCCTCCCTCAAATGATATTTAGGCCTAACTGAGGGATCCAGGACAAACTGGAATGCAGAAAGGTGCCTTATACCAAGGGAGACCAGAGGTCCTTGTCTACACTAACTGGCAGCAGTTCTCCAGGGTTTATGGACAAGTCTTTTTCCAGCTCCGCCCAGAGATGACAGGTACTTTATTGATTTATATTAAAGTCATATGCTGCTTCACAGCCAGAAGCTGTTGAAGTGGTGCCGCTAAGACAAAATGGGGTAAAACGCAAAAGATAACAGACTCTTAAAAACAGCCATTTATACGATTATACAATTAATGTTCCATAAAATGATTGAACCTGAGACCTTTTTTATGCAAAGCATGTGCTCTGCCACTGAGCTTGTGACCCTTCCCCTTGGTTCACTTTGGTTCAGTGGCCCTGAAACCAAGGAAAGTTTACAGAGTACAATTTATGAGAAAATAAGCACACAGGTTATGGAAGGCGGTAAGGGGGAATTGGCTGGGGTGAGATAAAAGCCGGGAAAGATGGGCGATTTCTGACTTTCGGTGCAATTTGTTATGAACGTATGCACTGAAAGTTTTGCATACCGTGAGATCTTTTTGCATTTAATGAAATCTCAATGAAGCTCCCCACCCTCCCCCATTCCTACCCTCCACTAAAAACTGGTTCTTTTGGCCTGCTCAGTCTGAATTTAGCTCAGCAGGGAGTTTTCCTTAGGCACCTTCTGGCTTTGCCAAAGACTTGCAAATGGAGAGGAAAAGTAGGTTGTTGCTAGCTGCAATTCACACATCATGCAAGGGGAGCACTCACCAAAACTAGTGGGGGGAGCGGCAAATATCCTGCCTGCAAGGTACCTCTTGCCAGCCTTTTAATATAAATATTTATAGGTTTGGAAAGTTACGTAATCGAATCAACCAGTTCTTCTTTCCGCCCCTTTGCTTTCTTTCTGATCCTTGGTTTTTTGCCATCTCTCTTTCAAGCAGACAGTGGTCGCCATAAAGCCTAGAAACGTAATTCTGAACAATGATAAACTTCTGTGGAGTCTAAGGAGACCTGATCTGCCATACTAAAGTGGTTCAAGATACATATGTGTGCTGCCCACTTCTGATCTCTTAAGTGGGCTTATCTGTGAGGAATATGAGTTTGTCTCATTGCAGCAGGCAGGGTGAGGTGATGATTAGGATCCCTCGGCTCCTATGAGTTTCTGAAATGAGAAATCAGGAGTAGAACTCTGCTCCTTGCTGTGCAGAGTGATGATTGTTATTGTAATTTCATCAGTGTCTGGATTTGCAAAATTTCCTAGCAACTCTTATCACTTGACTCTGACTTTATGTAGTTACTTCTGCCCAAGGTCTGATTTTATGCCCAAATAGATTTGTGGATTCCAATTGTGAATCCAAATCTTGCTGTCCCTTCTAAATATCCATCTTTTGAATTCTTTTTTTGGGGTGGGGTGGGGGCGGTATTATATACTACATATTAATTTGCAAGAAGGTAATAGAAAATGCATTGAAAGATCGTCCATGGGAGAGTATATTAAACTCCCTTAATTGTTAACCACATTTGCAAATTTTTAATTACAAGCTTGCCTATTGTTATGCTTGAAAAGAGGTGGGCACGATGGAAACATTTTTGTAAGGCATTGTGGTATGTATAATGATTAGAGTGTTAGACTTATACTGGGGAGAGTCAGGTTCAAATCCTGCTCAGTTATAAAGCTTAATAATAATAATAATTTTAAAAATTGTCCAGTAGCACCTTTATAGAGCAACTAATTTTGTTCTGGTATAAGCTTTCGTGTGCATGCACACTTCTTCAGATACCACACAAATTTTTAATTCTTAATTTTTAAATTTTTATTATTTTTATTTCGACTGCATCAGACTAACCTACCTGAAGTTATAAAGCTGACGGAGTCCATTCAAGCCGGTCACTATCTGTTAGCCTGACAGAGCTGACCCTACCATTGGGCAAACTGAGGCAACCACTTCAGGTGCCAGATATGGGGGGGGGGGCAGTGAGAGCAGCCTCCGTCCTGGCTGTTCCTCCTAACCTCCCCTGGGACCAGGGTCATTTCCCTCTGTTGGAGGACAAAAGCTACCGGTATGTTTCTCATGCAGTCTGTTGGTACAGTAGAAAATGCTGTCCCATCACCAGTGCTGAAGATTCACCTGAAGTAAGATTCATTCTCTTGCCCCTTACCTCAGGTCTTGGATGGCTTGAAAACAGGATCAGACAAATCTATGGAGGAGAGAGGGCTGTTGATGCCTACTAGCCACAATGGCTATGCTCTGCTTCTGTTGGAGGCAGCAACGCTTCAGAATACCAGTTGCTGAAAATCACAGGAGGGTAGAGTGGTTTGGATTTGGATTTGATATCCCGCTTTATCACTATCCTAAGAAGTCTCAGAGTTGCTAACATTCTCCTTTCCCTTCCTCCCCCACAACAAACACTCTGCGAGGTGAGTGAGGCTGAGGTCACCCAGCAGCTGCATGTGGAGGAGTGGGGAATCGAACCCGGTTCACCAGATTACGAGTCCACCGCTCTTAACCGCTACACCACACTGGCTGTCAGTGAGTCCTGCTTGCTGGTCTCCCACAGGCATCTGGTTGGCCCCTGTGAGAACAGGATGCTGGACTTGATGGGCCCTTGGCCTGATCTAGCAGGCTGTTCTTATGTCTTGGGCTCCGCCCCCCTGTCGTCTAACCCACCTCACAGGGTTGTTAAGTGGATTTTAACAGGCTAAACCATACATGCTGCCTCAGTCATGTCCTGGGAGGGAAGAATAAAAACGTAACAGTAGGCACAGCAGCACTGCATGTATGCTAGAGAAATTGGGCTTCAGTTTACAGCACATGAATGAAATATTTATAAAGAGGGGGGAAAGATTAATGTGCAATGGAGCTACCCCTCCTGCTTGCACCCTGGGCCTTCCTCAGATCTGGTTTGGGGGAACCCCTAGAACAGATTTAGGGGGCACACAGGGGGAGGAGAGGGAAGGAAGTTCCAGTGTGCCAGCAGAAATCCATGCGCTGTCAGGGCACTGTAGCTGAATACTGCCCTTTGGCTTTTATCTGTTTAACAGCAAAATGCATATACTGGTAGCTCTTTGTGAAATGAAAACCTCCACAGCAAAGCTACAGCTTAAAACTTCCCAAGGTGATCAAACAGACGGAGAAGTGTGGCACCTGGAGTTGCTGAGAGAGACACAATCGCATGTATGAAATTTCAGACTGGGATGCTAGTTAAAGGTGCACACTGTTCCCAGTTTGAAATACTTGAGGCTGTAAAGGTAAAGGTCCCCCTGACCGTTAGGTCCAGTCGTGGATGACTCTGGGGTTGCGTGCTCATCTCGCTCTATAGGGCGAGGGAGCTGGCATTTGTCTGCAGACAGCTTCCGGGTCATGTGGCCAGCATGACTAAGCCACTTCTGGCGAACCAGAGCAGCGCACGGAAACACCATTTACCTTCCTGCCAGAGCAGTACCTGTTTATCTACTTGCACTTTTGATGTGCTTTCGAACTGCGAGGTGGGCAGGAGCTGGGACTGAACAACAGGAGCTCACCCCGTCGCAGGGATTCGAACCACCGACCTTCTGATCGGCAAGCCCTGGGCTCAGTGGTTTAGACCACAGCGCCACCCGCGTCCCTACTTTTGGTTGTAGGGATGTTGTTGTTCAGTCGTTGAGTCGTGTCCGACTCTTCGTGACCCCATGGACCAGAGCACGCCAGGCACGCCTATCCTTCAGTAGCATATTATAAATAATGTAAACGTATAGTGTGTGTGTGTGGATTTATTGTACAGTACTGGGTTTGTAGCCCAGCTGGAGAAGGCCAAAGGCCCATTTAGTCCAGCATCCTTTTCCCACAGTGGCCAACCAGATGCCTGTGGGAGGTATTGTCTTTTAAGCCTGTTGGTTTTCTTTCTCTCTTTATTTGCACGGTGCCTGGATAATTTGTTTTGAGGCACCTCGTAAATTGACATGTAATAATAATTTGGAAAAAAAAAATCTAAACAGTGCCAATCTCCACACTCCCTGCTGTGTCTAGATATGCACCTATTTGTAGAGCAGGTCACAAACTACAGGTATGTGCATTGTGAGCATGAGTTCTTCTGCTTCGCATAGATAAACATCACATTTGTCATGAATATTTATTTATGTGCAGTGCTTCAGATTTCCTGGTGTTACATGCTCTCCACATTCCTGAGCTGTGAGATGTTCTGGGGACAATACTGCACCAGGTTTGTTTTTCTCTGGATGAGAGAGCGCTGCAGATGGAGGGTGTACTTTCCTTTATTTACAGAAAGCTGAAATGGAAGCAGTGGATCTGCTCCTCCACATGAGATCCCCAGGGAGAGGCCCTATATTTCCAAGGTGCCTTCAATTAACTCACAACTCTCCTGCTCCTGCTGTTGCCCTCCCTCTTCCAAACAACAGAACTATTTTTCTTTCCTTCTCTCCTTTCCCTACTTACTCCCCCACCCCTAACATCCACCTCCCCCTTCAGCTGAGTCATCTTTCTCAAGTTCTGATGGGCATGCCATTCACACATCTTTCAGTTTGCAGCAATTGCCTAACCACTATTGGATTTGTGGCTGTTAACTATGAACCCTGTGTTTGATGCATCAATTGCTCACTTTGTGGGGCGCTAAAAAAAATGGGGTTTTCGTTGCAAAGTGACTGCAAAACTTTGGCACAGGTTTGGAGGGGGAGCTCAAATTTGGGGGTTCGTAGTTAGCCAGCTCACATTGATGTTCTCTCAATCGACCAGCAATCCACCTAATAGAGGAGTGCTCAGTCAGTGGGCACAACAATATTATAATAACACACTGAACAAAGCAATTGCAAGTGGCCTATGGCCATCTCCATATAAGCATGCTTGTTACTTGATGACTGCAACATTAAGTGGGGCATTAACTTGTGTGTGATGTAGACGTTGTCAATCATGCACCTAGGACAGAACATTCATATTGCCTCCAGAGCAAATGCTTTTCAGTGGAGGCAGTTAATCTGGTCCGGATGTGCAGCTGACTGAGATGGAAGAGTGGGCTCCCATCATTCAGACTGTTCTGTTTTATAGAAACAAAACACAATGTTCCCAACAAGCAGTGAAGACCAGCCTGCAAGGGAGAATGGGGCACCTACCCTACCGGCCTCATCCTGCCTTCAGCCAGCTCCCACCTACCTGCCTTCTCAGCAGAGAGGAGGAGGAGGAGGATGGGGACAAAACTGGTATCATTTGGCTTCGCCTGTCGTTAGCTCTGCCTTCACCTACATGTTTGGGCTCCTTGTCTTCTGCCCCACCGGCGGCCCCAATGGGCCCCAGCCACTGCTTCCAACAAATAAAGAAAACTAGCGTAGAAAAAAAGCAAGATTTTTTTCTCCCTGCTGTGCTGGCTTTCTACCTGCAGGGAGCTGTGTGTGTATTTTAATGTAGGCAGTCATTTGCAAATATGATCCCCACCTCCTCCCAGCCTGAAATGGTAATGCTCATTCTGCCTCCTTGCTCTGCTGCTTGTGTAGATCCGGCCTTGGCAACTGGCAAATAATGTGTGAGTTCGCCTTAATTGTAGGACAGCCTTGCTACACTTTTGTGACAAAGGATACTGTTCCAAAAGCCCAGGGTGCCTGTTTCTTTCACTGCCAAGCCCGTGTCAAGAGTGCATGGCATCTCAGGCACCCACACAGGGTCTGTTTCCCTTTGGAGAATGGAAGACACAGCGGAAATATGGTTTTATTCACACATTTTCACCTTCATTCTGCATGGGCCATACAGCATGGCCCAAAGCATTGCAGGCAGTCCTTCCTTCTCCCTCGCCAAGATGGATCTCAGCCTTTCTTCCCAGATGCCACTTGCCCTCCTCCAGAGCAGTTACCCTGACAACCTTCCAAATCTCCAGTCTCTGGTCACACCTGGGACAAGAAGTTCCATTGTCCAGGCTACCCAGGAATTCCTTTGCGTCTTACATTCCCTCTTCACATCACAAGTAACTCCAAATCCTAGCATTTATTCATTTAATGTAGGGGGACCCCCAGTTCTGTAACAGTACTTCCCCCCCCTTTACCATCCTTCCTCCACAATGCCTGAGACCCCTGCATGATCCATTGTTCTCTGAAGCAATCTTCTTAACATCCTTGCCTTTTTACATTCTGCTAGAAAATCCTGCAAGGCACTCTCCACCAGCTTTCTAATTTGGGCTTTGCATTATACTCTGGGTTTATTTTTAACACCTCGGGTTCAAATGTTTCTCTCCTTTCTTTTTTGCACAGGCCAAAATAAGCTCCTAATTTTTAAGCGCTTCCTCCTTTTAAGGAGATGAAAAATATTTTAAATTCAGCTGTTTAGTTTTTTTAAAAAAAACAAGAAATAGCTCATTTATAAGCCTCTTTGGTTACCCTGCTCCTCCCCCCATTGCTCTTTCCAGTTGCATTTGTTTGTTGCTGTTGGGTAATAATAGATTTCTCTCCCCTGCTGCCTTTCCTATAGAAATGAGGCCTCCTGCCTAGCTTACCTCTTTATTTGTGTTCTACCATCATTTATTAAGTCAGCACAGCGGTCAGCGCCTAGGAAGAGGGCGCGTTAGGTAACTTGAGGTCCCTCCGCTGCGACAGGAACATTCACTTTGAAGGGTTCGCTGCGCAGCAAGCTGCTTTTTCCCCCAGAGTAGGGAACGGTGACTTTTCTCTACAGCGGGTCTATGTTGTTAGTTTTTCCTTCCTTTTTTAAAAAATAAATAAATAAAACCCCCCTTCCCCTCTGACATCTGTAGGGCACGGATCTCTGGATGGAGATTTAAAGAGACAGCAACATCTCCGAGCAGCTTAGCGATCAGGAAGCCTCCCTGTCAAGGCTAAGGGAAAGGAAGTCGCCAGATTTCAGAAGTCCGGGCCAGACTCACATGTCTGCTCTCGCCACTGAGGTGGTGCTGAGGACCGTCTCAGATGATTTATTTCTAAGGGGCCCCCGCAACTGCAGTGACTAATGTGCCTTGTGTGTCTCTGCTTTAGATCTGCCCAGGGATTTGATTTCAGAGATAACTGGGCCTGACAGGCAAGACAGCACACTGAGTGCGGAGGGGAAAGGAGAGAGGGGAGCCGGGGGAGAGAGGCAGCCAGACAAGGGGAAAGGGGACTCTGAAGAGAAGGAGCCAGCAGGCACCAATTACTTTTGCAAAGTGCTACCACTTCTCTTTAGTTACCGCCAGTAAGATAGGGAATGATTAGATCTTCCTGCCGTTTGCCTGTTGGTGGCAGGCTCTCCTTGCGCCCGACCCTTTTTGACAACCCCAGCTCCGGACTGCCTTGTCTGGATCATCTTATGCTACACGCAAAGCTGCGGATTCCCAAAGGAGGATTTATTGGAATTTCAAGGACATATCCCCTCATGGCACTTTGCAAGTGGCGCTTCTGAGTCAGGAGGCCATTCAGAGCAGGCAACCGTCTGCGTTATTTTTTATTTATCATTTGGTTTTTTTTAATGTTCTTTGTTCCCGTTATGGATTGCTTCCTGTGAAATAATTTGGAGGAATTTCAAAATACAGCGCACACACGCGCGCACACACACACATACACACACATACAGCAACTGCATATATTTAAAAAGTGAGAACAAGAGCCAGCGAGGTGCAGCAGTTACAGTGTTGGACTAGGGCTTGGGTAGTATAATCACGGACAACTGAGAAACACTGGCCTGCGAGTGCTTCAATTGGAGAATAGCCTTTACCAAAGGTGTCATGGGCTTTGAAGACACTCAAACTCAGGACGAAAGAGGAAAACGTGCTAAGAGGAAGGCACACTTGGCAAACCCTCACCAGTGGCGTAGCTAGGTGGGGGCGATGGGGGCGGTGCGCCCCGTGTTCCGGTGGGGTGACACTCGGCGCCCCCGCCCCGCCCAAGCTGAGCCCCGCTGGTGGGCCCAGAGCAAGCCGCGGAGCGAGGCAGCCTTGCCTGCAGCCTGCTCGCAAACCTGCTCGGCGGCCTGCGAGCGCTGCGGAGTGAAGCCGCTTCACCCCGGGGCCCATCGGTCGGCACCGTTATGGAGCAGCGTGGTGCGGCACGCATGCAGAGCGCGCGACACATGTTCCGTGCATCGTACGCAGCAACGCATGCTGCATGTGCAATGCATGCGGTGCTGTGTGAGACACACTGTGCATGCGTCACACACTGCACATGCGTGCTGCGCCACTCCATAGCGGCGCTGGTGGGCGGGCCCCGGGCGGGCCGCAGGGCGGAGCGGCCTCGCTCCGCGACTTGCTCACAGGCCGCCAAGCAGGTTTGCTCGGGGCCCACCAGCCGGCGCCGCTATGGAGCGGCACAGCACGCATGCAAAGCCTGCGACACATGTTCCGTGCATCGTACACTGCAACGCATGCGTCACACACTGCGCATGCATGCTGCGCCACTCCATAGCGGTGCTGGCGGGCAGGCCCGGGGTGGGCCACAGGGCAGAGCGACCTCGCTCCGTGGCTTGCTCGGGGCCCGCCCACCGGCACTGCCGCCAGGCCCCCCGGGTTTGCCATCCCGGGTGACCGAGTGGCTTCCTCCGCCACTGACCCTCACCATGATCAATTCCCATCCAAAAACCTATGTCCCCACTGTGGAAGGACATGTGGATCCAGAATTGGTCACCACAGGCACTTACGGACTCACTATTAAAACCGTGTTTATGGAAGACAATCTTACTTGGCTATGAGTGATCGAAGAAGAAGAAGAAGAAGAAGAAGAAGAAGAAGAAGAAGAAGGGAGACCAGGGTTCGAACCCCCACTCAGCCATGAAGCTCACTGGGTGACCTTGCGCTTGTCACTCACCTTATTTCTATGCCACCTTTCCATAGTTAAAACCATGTTCAAGACAGCAAACAACATGAAAAGATTTACATAATTAGAAACATGACAGGAGCCAATCCAGCAGTAAATCACACCCAACAAGTGGAGTTAACTCAGGACCTGCACAGGAGTATCAGACTCTTCCTCGGTAGGTCTTGCTCCAACCTGAAGCAGTTGCTGAGACTGAAGGCTCCCCGCAGCTGCCTAAGTCCCCTTCTCTGCAGGGTTTCCCCCAAGCAATCAGAGACTGTGCCTGCGTTCTAGCTAACTCCTCTTCTGCCCTGCTCACTAAGGCCTGTTACCTCTTCAGCTTCTGACACCTCCACTTCCCAGTCTTCTCCCGCTTCCAGTCTCCGGGTTCTGAACTTTCTTCCCTTGGGGATTCCCCAGCTGGTTCTCCCCACCATTCCTCTGCGTCCAACTGGTCCATGACATCGCATAACAAAAGCATAAAAAAAAACCTACACGGCCAAAACGAAACCAAAGTTTCCATGTAAATCATCATATCTAAAAATAAATATACAAATGATTAATACCAATAACAGCAACATAGCCCTCTAAACAGTATCCCAGCCCAAGAGTCTGTTCAGCAACCTTAGCTTTCAGTCAATCAATCAGCCAGGGCCCAGCCTCCCAGGCCTGGTGGAAAGAGGCTAGCAAAGCAGAGTGCGGGTTTTCCATATAAAAATGATTTCAAATCCAAAAACAGACACTAACTGGGATAACCCGCCCCATCCCCCCAGCTTTGAAGGCTTGTTGAAAGAGGAATGTCTTCAATGGATGCCATAAAAGCAATAGAGATGGCACCTGTCTGATACTGTATCCTGCCTTTCAGTGCAAACTTCCCCGTAAGGTGGCTTCCAACAAGCGAAGCAAAATAGAATAAAATAAAATACAAACGATCAAAACAGCAAGAAAGCCACGGCAAAATAGCAGAGCCAGCAGCTATAAGCATATTAAAAGGATCTTTAATACCGTTAATACCACATTACAGTTCCATTGTGCCATTTCAAATATAATTAATTGCAATTATATGGTGGTGACGAAGCCTCTGGCCATGATTGGCTAAGCTATCTTCTTGGTCAAGGGAAGGAGGGACAGGGAGAGGTTTTCTGGCTGCCACTGGCTGAGCACCTCAGACCCTGAGAGACACGGGGCAAATCAAAGGACCTCGGAAATGAGAAGGTAGTTGGATCTTAAGAAGGTGGCAGGTGCTGTGGGTCAGGTGAGTCTAGAGCAGGAGCAGATAACATGTGGCCTTACGGATATTGCTGGACCGCAGCTGCTATGATCTACAGTTCCCATCATCTTGAAGCACTGATGGGCACTTGAGTCCAACAATTTGTGGAGGAACACAGGCTCCCTCATCCATGGCCTTCAAGGAAAAAGTGCGATGCAAGAAGAGCGGTGACGGAGAAGGAACACCATTTTTAAAATCAGAAATTAGCTATTGTGGAAAGATGTGTTCTTAATTGCCTGACGGAATAGGAAAGTTTTCAGCAGACTTTAAAAAATTGAAACAGAAGGTGGCTACTGACGTCTCTATTGGCAGAGTGTTCCACAAGATGAAGGTCTCTTAAGATGTTTGTATGTAGTGCAGTTTCAAGCCAAACCATTCTAGAGACCAGACTGGTCCACGGTCAATGCATGGGACATTCTGTGCCTTAAAAGCTAGAGCTGGTGTGAAGGAGCAAGAAGGAAAGAGGGGATGGCGCTGGTGGAATTGGGGGTGAGCAAAAGGGCCCCCCAGTCCCCTTGCTTATTGTGATGTCCTTGTTCCTAGAAGACTACAAGGGGGTTGTGGTGTTGGTGAAATCTGGGTGAACCAGGGTGGAATATGCTCTTTGCACATAATTTGAACACTGGAAAAAGCTGATACAACAGGCAAGGAGCAGGGTTGGGTAGTGTGTGGCCCTCTCAGTGTTGTTGCAACTCCTTTCAGCTCCAGCCAGCATGGCCAATGGTCAGGGATGGTGGGGGTTGGAGTCCCAACCACTTTGGGAGGGCCACAGCTCCCCCATCACTGCTTTCGAGGAAGCGGGATTCGAAAAGGGGAAAAAAGCCTGCAGGCAGCAAGAATGCAAAACAGCTTGTTGCTCAGCCCAGGTCCAAGAGCCATGGATGCTCTTGAAGCCTGACAATGCTCTCATAAGCCAGCAGGAAGTCAGGGTTGGCAGAGGCAAGCATAGAACCTGCAGGACTGCAGCCTATTCTTCATGCGTTCAGCAGCCTGGAGTTGCTCTCTGTAACAGACAGGGAGAGTCCTTTCTTTGAAACCCGGTACCTAGTCCTGAGAAGCCTCACTGAAAGATCAACGTGGGATATGATTACTAAGATACAAGAGTGTCACTAAGACATCGGTCTTCTCCAGTCACCCCGCCCCTCGCTGCAGTTGTAGGGGATCCATAGGAGGATTGTTGCATGACAGACCGCTTTTGCGGCTCATCAAAGTCATGCTGTGGCAGCAGAATCCATCTGACATTGGATGCCTGCAGTAAGTCAAGTTCCATGTTGATCCCAAGATGAAGTGACTGCAGAAGTCGGTGCACAGAGGAGGAGGAAAAAAAGTGACGGCTTGAATCAACCCAATGATATTACCACTTAATGGATCTCCCGGAGCAGAGCTGAGAGAGGCTGCAGACCTTGAAACTGTGGCCGTTTGGTTTTGTGCCAGAAGATGGCACAAGATGGCTCCTGGACGGCCACCTTCCACCAATGGCTCCTGGACGTCCACCTTCCACCAATGGTAAGGGGAAAGCAACAATGGCATTTCATTTTCATCAGCCAGAACCTGAACCCCAGGAGGGCTGCCAGTCATAATGAGTGTCAGTGGCTGCTGAAGTGTTTCGTTATCTCTGTGTTCCAGAAGGGAATTAGCAACTCTGGTGGGAAGGTGCTGCCAGTTTGATCACTCTTGTCTCAAAATGGTTGCGCATATATGAGGCCTAACATTATGGGGGCACCATTGTAATGTTCCCAGTGCTGCCCAAATCCAGCAACAGAAACCACATCCTCTTGGATTTGATGGATTGAGCAGTTTAGTCTGTTGTGCTAAAGGAGTTTGGCAGCATCCTGGTGTCCTAACACATCCGCATGTTGTCTTTCTGTGCCACAGTGCAATTGTTGGTCTTCAAGGCGCCGCAGAACCTTTGTAGAATGATGTGAGGATTGTTACTCAGCAGACCAGCATCTCATACCTTAAGATACTTTAATAACTTGCTTGGTTTTCTTCCTTTTTTGTGCTCTTGAGTTCCTGTGGCTCCCACAGCAGCGGGTCCCAAAAACACACATTTGTTTTGTTTTGTTACCTTCCCCTACGCCAGCTTTGAGGTGGATGGGACTTTAAGCCAGGCTAAGTACTGTCTTTTAAACACGGGTGAGAGAAGCTCGGTGGGTGTCCTGGAAGCTGTCAGCTTGGCGCCTTTATAACTATGCTCCCCTACCTGGTGGCAGGAGAGGAGGAGGGTTTGGGCGGTCAAGTTGATAAAAACCTGGCACATTTGCAGTCTCAAACAAGATAAATGGAGTGAGGCCGATAGCAATGCTGGCGGCGTGAATCCATTACACAGTGAGCGATTGCAGAGATGATCATTAGTATTTATTATCTGCATGCCTGGATTTTTCTGCCTTTGAAACAGCACTTCCGAGGCAGCCACACCGCTCCCCACGCACCTGTTGCAAGCCTGTGGGAGTTCTGCTCTGGTGCCACCGGGAAGCAGGAGATCCTGGTGGGAAGCGAGTGAGGAGAAGTGTCGCGGAAATCCAGCTTCTGATCTGCCTCCAATGCCGAACCCTGGAGAAGTGAGGAAACAACAGCAGCCAAAAGGTTATAAGCAGGGGAAACTGAGGGCCTCCAGATCTCATTGGACTACAACTCCCATCAACCCTGGCTGTTGGGACGTAGGAAGCTGCCTTATGCCAATCGGTCTGCCTAAATCAGCAATGCCAACACTGAGGATCAGAGGTCCTCCAGGGGTTCAGACAGAAGATTTTCCTGGACATACTGGGAAAAGAACCAGGGATGTTGTACCATTGAGCTATGGCCATTCTGTCTAACAACATCTGGAGGGACACAGTTCTCCATCGCCACTTCTCTGAGTTAGGTTTTTGTTGTTTTTCCTCTGGAGGCATGTTTACATCCCATGTCCCTTTTCTAAGAACATAAGTAGTGCCTGCTGCATCAGGCCAATGGCCCATCGAGTCCAGCATCTTGTTTTCACAGTGGCCTACAAGATGCTTGTTGGTATACCAGCAAACCAGACCTGAGCACGAGAGCAGTCTCCTATCCTGTGGGATTCAGAAGCATTATTGCCTCTGACCATGGAGGGCAGAGCACAGCTATCATGACTAGCAGCCGCTGATAGCCCCTACCCCCCCCACCAATAATTTTTCCAATCATCTTTTAAAACCATCCAAGTTGTTAGTCATCACTGCCTCCTATGAGAAGGAGTTTCGCAGAGTCCATTCTATGTGCTATGTGAAGACGTACTTTCTTTTTCACTTGTGATTTCAATAAGACTTACTTGCAAGATCGTTTACATTTCCAATGGAAAGTTTAAAATGCTGCATTTTAGCTGCCTGGCGATCTTAAAAGTTTGCGTTTGAGATGGCTGAAACTCATCTCAAAGTTGAACCTTTTCAATTAAGAATGAGTTCAGTGGAGCTGAAAGAGACCTCCCCCTCCCGCAACCTTCCTGAATTTATTTAGTACCTTTTGTACAGATTGTTTAATTGTGAACTATTTTGGCAACCCATCGCTTTTGAACAGCAGGTTGTAACAGCACAACAATATAACTAATGGCTGGAAATGGCAAAGGGACAGGTTTGGGGAACATTTCCTAAAGGCAAGAGCTTATCTGAGAGTGAAGCCGACTGCCTCAGGAGCTGGTGGCAACAGAAGCAGAACATGGATGGTCATCCATCGGAGGGGTGGGGGCTATGTTTGCAAGAAGCCTGCGCTGAGCAGGGGATTGGAGCAGATGACCTCTGAAATGAAGATATGGGAGCATTCCAAATCATTTGTCCATTCACATGCAGAGAAAATAGTACATCTGGCCGAAAAGCAACACAAGGAGATCTGCATTGATAGTTGCAAAGCATCCCTAACGACTATTGGTGCATAATCATGCAACTGTTGTACAATCTTAGAAAAGAGCGTGGCTGTGAAGGAGAATGACTATCATGAAGGGACCCTGAAGTTCTGAATTTGCCGCGATTTATACACTGCTCTCTTCAACTTCCATTACACCCGGCAAGGCACACACCTGCCCCAGCCCCCCCCCCCTTGCAAAGGGATGAAGTGTGAACTTAGACCACAGCCTAAAGACAAGCGGCTAAGCCCCCACCCATTTATTTCCTCCTTTGTGGGCTTTTGCTTCAACTTGCGTCATGTAGTTCTGCGAGTGTTTCCTTGCCCACAAGTTCCTGTAACTACAAATGCCCTCAACGGGAGGTGGCTGCATTTACCTAGCAGGGAAAAGCGTTTTGTGCCTGGCTTAGTCATTGGGGATTGTAGCTGATGGAGATGTGGCCTTGTTAGCTTTGCATTTCCCTCTGCCCCCTCCCTCTTTGGAGTTGCAGGAAAGTCTTCTCCTTCTTGTTAAAAGAGCCCTCTGGGAATGTAGAGATGAGTGTTGTGCACTGTGCCCCTTTCTCAGGGCTGCTTTGTAAACTGACTTCTGGAAAATGGTATTCCCCTCATAAACTTGCCTGCCGTGGTCCTTGGGACAGTCCTGCCGGCTATTGATGGGAAACCATTGCGTGCCTCGGCCTGCTCAACCTCTCAGGCTAGAAGTGCAAACTCCCACCCAATATGCAGTGATGCTTATGGATTTATCTTAAAATGTTGGCACGCCATCATCACAAGGCATTTTATGAAAATGGAAATGGCAACAAATTCGTTAGCGAAACAGCCAGCAGATGATAAGGCAGCTGAAAGGCAGAGAGTTTAAAATACTTAAAATACAGTAAAAAATGTTTTTAAATGCATGGGTAAATAAGAGAACATTTTGCCCACTGCCTAAAGGACAAGAGTTAATACTCAATGATACTTGAGGAGGGCATTCCATAGCTGCTGTGCCACTAGCAGAAAACCCCTCTTTCTGCCAGTGTGCTAAACATCGGCTCTGACAGAGGTAGTATTTGGAGAGGCATTGGCTGATACTCTTGGCAAGCAGGCAGACAGAACCCTGCTGAATCAAACCAAAAGTCCAGCATTCTGCTCCCACAGTGACTAACTAGAGAAGCCTCTGAGAAGCTCACAAGCGCCCCAATCTCTTTAGGGCTGTAAAGATAAGTAGTAGCAGCAGCAGCTGTAGCCATGATTGGTTTTGTGTGGTTTACGTTGTTCCTACTTGAGGTCAGTTGGAAGGGGAAAGGAGGCCAACACAATTACGTTTCCTCTTTCTGGGCCCAAATTGGGCCCTAACTAACAAAATGAAATTCAGTAGGGACAAATGCAAGGTTTTACACATTGGCAGGAATAGGCAGCTGCACAAAGGGGGACACCTGCCTTGCCAGTAGTACATGTGATCTAGGGGTTTTAGTAGACTGTAAGCTTAACGCGGGTGGTGCTGCAGTGTAAACCACTGAGCCTTGGGCTTGCCAATCAGAAGGTTGGCAGTTCGAATCCTCATGACAGGGTGAGCTCCCATTGTTCGGTCCCAGCTCCTGCCAACCTAGCAGTTCGAAAGCACGTCAAAGTGCAAGTAGATAAATAGGTCCCACTCTGGTGGGAAGGTAAATGGCGTTTCCGTGCGCTGCTCTGGTTTCTCCAGAAGAGGCTTAGTCATGCTGGTCACATTACCTGGAAAAATTGTCTGCCGACAAATGTCGGCTCCTTGGCCAGTAAAGCGAGATCAGGGTTTTTTGCGCCCTAGGCAAGATCACCTTCTGGTGCCCCCCCCCCCCGGCCAATTGAAGGAAGGAAGGAAGGAAGGGTGAGAGAGAGAGAAGGAAGGAAGGAAGGAAGGAAGGAAGGGTGAGAGAGAAAGGAAGGAAGGAAGGTAGGAAGGAAGGAAGGAAGGAAGGGTGAGAGAGAAAGAGAAGGAAGGAAGGAAGGAAGGAAGGAAGGAAGGAAGGAAGGGTGAGAGAGAAAGAGAAGGAAGGAAGGAAGGGTGGGCGAGAGAGAGAGAGAGAGAGAGAGAGAGAAGGAAGGAAGGAAGGAAGGAAGGAAGGATGAGAGAGAGAGAGAGAAAGAGGGAGAAGGAAAGAAGGAAGGGGTATGTGTGTGTGTGTGTGAGAGAGAGAGAGAGAGAGAGAGAAGGGAGGGGTGAGAGGGAAAGAAAGAGAGAGGGGAGAAGGGGGAGGGAGGGGTGAGAGGGAGAAAGAAAGAGAGACAAGGAAGGAAGGGGTGAAAGAGAGGGAGGAGGGAGGGAAGGAAGGAGGGAGGGAGGGAAGAGAGAGGGGGGGAAGGAAGACTCACTGCTCTGCAGCTGGCGGCGGAGTGGGGCGGAGAAGCCCAATTTTGGGCTGCTCCCCCCTTCCCCGCCAGTCTCCTGCTTGCGGAGCAGCGGCGGTGGGTGGCGGGGCAATTGCCTAGTTTGCCTAAATGGACGCACCGGCCCTGAGCGAGATGAGCGCTGCAACACCAGAGTCGTTTGCGACTGGACTTAACTGTCAGGGGTCCTTTACCTTTTTAAAAAAATAATTTTATTGATTTTCTTTTTTCATAACAATTATTCAGTATCATCATTTAACATCCATTTCCTACTTTTAGGGGTCCTTCACCTTTTTAAGCTTAACATGAGTTAACAGTGTGATGCAGCAGCAAAAATAGCTAATGCTATTTTAGGCAGCATCAACAGAAGTATAGAGTCCTGATCAAGCAATGTAATAGTACTGCTCTGTTCTGCCTTGGTCAGACCATACCTAGAATACTGTGTCCAGTTCTGGGTGCCCCAATTTAAGAAGGCTATTGACAACTAGAATGTGTGCAGAGGAGGGCAACCAAGATGATCAGGGCTCTGGAAACCAAGCCTTGTGATAGCCGTCTTTAAATATCTCAAGGGTTGTCACATGGAAGATGGTGCAAGCTTGTTCTCTCTTGCTCCAGAGGGAGAGACCCAAACTAATAGATTCAAGTTACAAGAAAAGAGTTTCTGACTAAACATCAGAACTTCCTGACAGTAAGAGCTGTTCAACAGTGGAGCAGTCTCCCTCGGGAGATTGTGCACTCTCCTTCCTTGGAGGTTTTTTAAGCAGAGGTTGGATGGCCGTCTGTCATGGATGCTTTAGCTGAGATTCCTGCATTGCAGGGAGTTGGACTAGATGACCCTTGGGTCCCTCCCTTCCAACTCTATAATTTTATGATCCTTCCCCTCCCTACCCTTAGGTAGGGCCAGCACTTGAGCATTGCCCTCTGCAACTGGGGATATTCCCCAATTACTAGAGGGAAGCCGGGGCTGCTTTGGGGGGAGAAAGTGTAGGATGATTTCACTGCCTCTGTTTTCCTGCAAGGGCAAAGAGGGTATGCAGAGATGGTCCCTCCTACCTTGCTGTCCTCATTCCTTGCTTGGGCTCCCAGCGTGTCTGAACCTGTGTGTGGGCATTTTACCAAGAGAGATTCTTTCCCTTCCTGTCTGTTCCTAATAGACCACTTTTTTCTCTCTCGCCTGCAACTCTGAACTCAGCAGCTTCAGTTTAGATCCTGCTGACTTCCTCAGTCTTACCATATCCGAAGACGGTGATTAACACTCCAAGGCATCATTCATGTTCACAGTTTAGATGCCTGTGGCTGCAAATCCTGCTGCTTTTGAGGAGACATCTGTTGGCTTTAATTCCACTCAGGCCTGTATTACCAGAATATCCCTTCAGGCTATGACAGACTTTTAATGGGACACGAAACCAGTAGGGTGGACAATCTATCCACGCTAATGGAACTTTGAAGATCCTGTTAGAACCCCGAGGAATCCAGCTTTTTTACTCCTTAAAATAGAGAAGTGAAGATTCTAGCTCTCATGATGCTACAAATGTGTTTCAAGGGTTTGGTAGCAAAAAAAAAAAAAGGACTACAAGCGATGAGGTCCTATATGTTTTGAGGGTTGGGTTTAGGAGGCTTGCGTTCAAATCTCTGCTCAGCAATAGGTAGCCTTGGACATTTCGTAGCCTACGGTGATCTGTCTCCACAAGGTTCTTGTGAGGACCATAAAAATAAAGGTTGCAACTGTCAAGTTCTTTATATGCCACATTTTCCACAAGTGAATTTGTGAATCTCAAAGTGAATCTCAAAGTGGTTCACACAAAAATCAGAGTACAGTAATACAATGACCATACATAATAAGGCATATATTATCGCTGCAACATAACATTAAAATGAATAATCAACAATTCGTTTAGCCTACATGAACATTTAAGTGCACATATAGTTTAGCAATAGGTCAGGTCAAAGCATTCATTAAGCAGCTCCCTTACTAGGGCAAAACAAGTGAAACGGACCACCCCCTAATGGCAACCACAGAGCGTGTCTCTTCTGACAGTTCTTCCTCTAGAAACAGATCCCTTAGGAAGGCGATTTCCAGGGCCAGCCCATCCATGAGGCAAGGTGAGGCGACCGCCTCGGGTAGCAGGATCCACAAGGGCAGGAGATCCAGCCTTCAAGGAATGCATTGCATGTGGATCTTTATTCCCCCACCCACCCAATGTTCCTAATGTAGATCTTCACTCTCCCCTTTCCTCTCTGGCAGCGGGATTCGCCTCAGGTTCCAAAATATATTGGGCTGGCCCTGGAGCATCCATAAGGGAGCTGTTTCCAGAGGAAGAACAGTGAGGGGAGAGAGACTGTTTGCCATTGGGATGGTGGTTGGTGGTTGGTTTCACCTGCTGCCCTGAAGGAACCTTCGAAAGGGAGTTGTTGCAATGGGCATCATGTGTATTTTAATGAACTGAATAGAGTGAAAGATTGTGAGTCCTGGGGGTGCGGAGAGTGTGTGCATGAACTTAACAGTGTTTAGCTTATTTTTGGGTTGCTGTTTTGCTAACATTGTTCTAGAGATTATAAATGATGTATTTATTTGTTAATTGTATAATAGGCCGTTTGCAATATGTAGCTTATTTTTTCATTGTTGCAAAACTGCTCAGAGCCATGCCTAGGAAGCATGAGGCTAGCAGAAAGCCTCTCAGACCCTTCCTTTCCAGTGAAAGTGTGGACAAGCCCTCACTTTGCCTTTCAATACAAACCAAATCCATTTTCATGCCCTTCCTCCCATCCCCAAGACTCTTTCCAGGTACCTGCTACCTTCTTTTTTTTAACAGAAGATGCCAGGGATGTAAAACCACAGACAGTGTGATGTAGTGGTTAGAGTGCTTGACTGGGACCTAGGAGATCAGGGTTCAAATCCCCACTCAGCCATAAAACTCCCTGGGTGAACCTGGGCCAGCCGCTGTCTCTAAGCCTTAACCTACCTTGCAGGGTCGTTGGGAGGATGAAATCATGGAATCATAGAGTTGGAAGGGACCCCAAGGGTCATCTAGCCCAGCCCCTTGCAATGCAGAAATCTCAATTCAAGCATCCATGACAGATGGCCATCCAACCTCTGCTTAAAAACTTCCCATGAAGGAGAGAGTCCACAACCTGCCAACGGGATGGGGTGGTGCATATGCCACTTTGAGTTCCCTGGCGAACAGGTGGGATATAAATGTAATAAGACGATGATTATAATAATTAAAAATAAATAAAACCTGGGACCTTCTCTGTGCAAAGCATGATCTGTACCACTGAGCTGCAGCTGGCGACGTGAGTAAACGCAGATAGAAATCTTTCCCATGCTATAACTTGCAGCGCAGGTGTGCCTCGTAGAAGCCTTCCCAAGAAATAAAATTCTAAGGTGAGCAGCAAGTGTTTCCCTCGATTCCTCCCCACCCCCACCTCTCCCCCTAGAGAGCAAACACAGATTGGCATCAGCAGAGGGCACAGCAAGCTCAACAGAGAGGGAAGGGGGGGTAGAAGCCCCAGGCAGGAGCAACCTTCCCAACATCCTTCAGCAGACATCTATGAAACATTTCCCGTTGCCCCGTTTATGTATTTACATCCCATTATTGGCAGATTTGGCATTCATTCAGTCACAGGGAAGAAATCATTTGGTTACTGAAAGATCTGCGGGGAAGGCAGCTGAAGGAACACACACATAACCAAATCAGCTTCCGAAATAAATAGTCCCCCTGCAGATAGATACACTTCCGAAGATTTGTCATATACTTCTGCAATATTTTTTCCTGTGGCTCCAAGCTTGGGTGTGTAAGACGTATTTATTTTACAGCATGCCAGTAACTCCTTGCATGGGTTTTTCTTTCCCTTTAAACACCCTTAGCGTAATTCATCCCCAGAGGGTAATGCCCTTGGGGTCCTCCCTGCCCCCCCCCTCCATACTGCCAGCTCTGCCTCCATCAGGGGCAGATCTGACCCAGGGGAGGGAAAGGTGTATTTTGGTTTGATTAAGCTTTCCAGATTGCAACCCGAGTCCGATTTTATGAGTGTTCTCTGCTTTAAGGTTCCCTCGCACAATTCCACCCTGTAAACTTTATTGGCAAGAGAGAAGGAGGTGCTGGTTGGGGTGGATTTCAATATGGTCACAGTCAAATTTCGACAAGGGACAAGGGGGCAGAGGCTGCTCCCGCTTCCCCTGTCATGTTTCCGCCTCTTTGCTGCTTTTATGGCCCACGTTTCTGCTTTGTCAGGCTGCTCCAGGAAGCGTCGTCTGCATGTCTAATTCTTCCCTCCTCCACATGAAAGGAGCTGTGCCATTTCCCACCTCTGCCTCGAGCCAGGTGCAAGGTTTCAATGCTTTTCAGTCTGTTTTCCCTTAAAATGCAATTTAAAAACATCAAATACAGGGTTTTTTTGGGGGGTGGGGCGTAATTCCCGCTGAGCAAAACTACGTTTCAAAATGTGGAGAAAGTGCATGATTCAGTTGGGAGTTGTGTTCTGATCGGACCGTTGAACTGGGTCGGTCCACTGCAAAAAGTGGATCAAATGAGCTCCTACCCCACCCCTAGTTGGATCTAATATAAGAGCCAGTGTGGTGTAGTGGTTAGAGTGTTGAACTTGGGAGACCAGGGTTCAAATCCCCACTCAGCAGTGAAGCTCACTGGGTGACCTTGGGCCCATCTCTCCCCTTTGATCTGTCTCTATCGCTCTCTCCCTCCTTCTGTGCCCCCCCCTCTAGCTGCGATGCCCAGTCTAGATGTAGATGCTGGACTGATCCAGCAGGCTGTTCCTATGCTCTTAGGAACTGCAAGGGGGAAGAATAGGATGCAGAACGATGTAATAAATAAAAGGTGCACAAATAGTCAATGCATAACTTACAATTTGTTAAGTGCCCTTTGGGCATCTTTCTTCCTCCACCATCTATAAAATGGGAATTATTACCTTATCCTCTTGCAGAAGGTGAACAACATTAGAATTTCAAAGCACTTTGCATTATTATTTTTTTGAAGTGCTGTATTAATGATTCAAAACAATAAATGTTCTTTTAAAAAGTAATGGCGTGTAATTAAGTGTCACAAAGGTGTGCAGATTCACGGCGGCAGCATTGCTAGGGTCCGGGGTTTGGTCACCACACTGCTCGTGCAAACACCTTCCAGCTAGCTGAGTGGTCCATTAAATCAAGAGCCAAGGGGCGAGATTGGGACCTCTTTCTGCCAGTTGCCCTTTCTGAGGTCCATAGTGTTAATACCAGTTGACTTGCAGGTTCCTGCATCAGTCAATTTGATGAATATGGGGATTCTGGGAGAGATGCGAATTCATGCCTGCTGTTCTACCCTGAGGTGACTTTTTGCCGTTACCTCAGGGGCAGCGACCTTGTGTTACACCCCGTTCTAAGGGTAGTCATTCCCAAATTGTATGCCAGGGCAGAAGAGAGAACTGCTAATGTGCCGGGCGAAATAGCTCATAAAATGAACGAAAGGCCCCTGTGATCCCCAATTACCTATTGACAGAGAAGGCCGCCCATTGTCTCTGTATGTGTCACTGCTCTAGTCACCTTGGAGGCAGATAAGTTTCCTTAGGGCTCACCCACACTTTCTCTGCTCTTTGCTGCTCAATCAGAACAAATGTCAATCCATAGAAAACCCGACTGATGTTTGTTCGGATTCAGCAGTAAGCTTTGGGTTTCCCTTTTTTTTTTTTTTAATAATGATTTTTATTTGCATACTTTAAGGTTTCCACATACAATTCCAACAACTCAAATACGACAAACAACAGTCAAACAAAGAAAAAGAAGAAAAGAAAAAAAAAGACCCCGACCTTTCAATAAAAATAAAGTTATTTACAATGAAGTTATATTTGTCCATGTCTTATTTTTGCGCTGTATCTTATTAGTATATCGCCTATTGAACACTACCAAGATCATAAAGTAATACATAATATTAATAATAATAACAACAATATTAATAATAATGATATTAATATTGATATTAAAAGATAAGGAAAAGAAAAAAGATAAGTAAATTAAAAAAAAGTTAATAAAAAATTAAAAATTCCAAAAAAATAACACACACAGAAAAAAACTAAAAAACTAAAAAACTTTCCAGACATGGTTTCCGACTTCCTGACAAACCCTTTAGCTTAAACAAAGGTTAATATGAATGCTTACAAACCCTTACTATCCCTTATACCACTTCTCAACTACATTCTTAAATATATCCTTGCTCCTCATTCTTTCAACGACCTCTTTCTGTACCATTCATCCCTTGAATGCTGGCATGGTAGAAAAACTCTTATTATATTTCAACATATATCTTTTGTAGACCTCCCATTTGCCTGCAAATTCCTGCTTGGTGTTATCTCTTAGGTTATGTGTTAATAAAGCCAACTCCGCAAATTCTTGTAGTTTGACCTGCCAGTCAGTGACTTTAGGTGCTTCTTGATCCTTCCAGCCCCTTGCCACTACCATCCTGGCCGCTGCGATCGCATACAGAAAAACTTCTTTGTGCTTATTCGGTATCTCCTTGCCAACCATACTGAGTAGAAATATTTCCGGTTTTTTAACAAAAGAGACTGCCATCATCTTTTTAATTTCTTCATAAACCTGTCCCCAAAACACTTTAATTTTTGCACACCTCCACCACATGTGCATCAGATCTCCATTCTCTACTCCACACCTCCAGCACACGTTTGCAAGACTTTTGTACATTTTAGAAAGTCTGGCAGGTGTGAGGTACCACCTATGGGCCATCTTTGGGTTTTGGGTTTTCCTGGGGAAAGCGGTGGAACAAAAGAAAAACATGCCTAGAAATCACGGGGCAAACTTATTCTCAGAGGAGGCACACCCTCTGAAGGCAGGGAGGCATTTCTGCCTAGCCCTCCTTGACCCAATATAAAAGCAAACTTTTCTCATATAAGAATATAGAGAGCCAGTGTGGTGTAATGGTCAGAATGTCGGACAACGACATGAGGGACATGGGTTCAAGTCCAGCCATAAAGCTCTCTGGGTGCCCTTGGGCCAGCCATTGCTTCTCAGCCTAACCCACCTCACAAGGTTCATTGTGGCGATTGAGGAGGGGGACCATGTATGCCACCTTGAGCTTGGAGAGAGCGGTGGAATAGAAACACAATAAAATAAACAGTTTGAAATCGAGAAAAAATAACTGACCTTCAGGATTCAGCAGTCTAGGAAATACTGTATTCAGACAGCTGCGGAGCTTGAATTTGGCAAACTTCGTAACCCAGTCAAGGATGCCAGGTTTATTTTATCCCACGGTTTGGGGAATCTGTGCCCCTGGAGATGTTGACGGACTCCAACTCCCATCAGCCCAAATTGCATGGCTAATGATCTGGGATGCTGGGAGTTGTAGTCTGGCAATGTCTGAAGGGCCACAGTTTCCCTCATCCCTCTGTTATGCCATGACCTGAACAATTCACAGGGCTGAAATAAACATGTATACTTCTTCTGCAGTGCATTTTTTTTTTAAAAAGACTGTTATAGTTTCTTTTTTCCAAAAGACATGCCAGTTCACATTTAAATCGGAGACATAAGTTGTATTCTGAGTCACTGGGGCTTCATGCCTTTGATCATCCTGCACAGAGATTTTGGTCTCTGGTGCAGTATTTGCGTCCCTTAGAATCTCTGCTGTCAGATAATGGTTTCTGTTCACTCCCTTCAAAAACATCTAAGCAGCGGCTTCATTCCTTTTGTTTTTACCCTTCCCTTTTATGCCTTTTGGGTGCCTCGCCGCCCTTCCAAATTTCCAGATGTAACAAGCATGCAAGCTGAGATCATTTTAAGAAGAATAAATAACAGCCGCATGTATTTAATTGGAGAGTAGAACTGCTGTAACGCAGGGCATAAGTACATAAGAAATGCCTGCTGGATCAGGCCAATGGCTCATCTTAGTCCAGCATCCTGTTATCACAGTGGCCAGCCAGATGTTTGTGGGAAACCTGCAAGCAGGACCCAAGCACAAGAGCAGCTCTCCCCTCCTGTGGTTTCCAGCAGTTGGCATTGCTGCCTCTGATTGTGGAGATCATGGCTAGTAAGTAATGGCTAGAAAGTTCTGCTAGTAAGTGGCGCTGTGGGTTAAACCACAGAGCCTAGGACTTGCCGATCGGAAGGTCGGCAGTTTGAATCCCCGTGACAGGGTGAGCTCCTGTTGTTTGGTCCCAGCTCCTGCCAACCTAGAAGTTCGAAAGCATGTCAAAGTGCAAATAGATAAATAGGTACCACTCTGGTGGGAAGGTAAACGGCGTTTCCGTGCGCTGCTCTGGTTTGCCAGAAGCAGCTTAGTCATGCTGACCACATGGTGCGGAAGCTGTACGCCGGCTCCCTCGGCCAGTAAAGCGAGATGAGCGCCGCAACCCCAGAGTCGTTTGCGACTGGACCTAATGGTCAGGGGTCCCTTTACCCTTACTTTTAAGTCATTGATAGCCGTACCCTCTGCAAATTTGTCCATGCACCTAAGATCATGACCTGGGAAGTACTGCTCCCATCTGGATGTCCAGTTTTGGAAAGTGCTTTTGGATGGGTACTGTTCAATGCCTTGACATTTACACCACAGGGTCCCCTCGGGGTTCTTTTGCCTCCTGTGCTATTTTAAGCATTTGCACAAAGCTACTCAATGAGCTCATTCAGAGGCTTGTGGCAAGGTGTCTGTCACCGACATGTGGATAACACCCAAGTCTATTTCTCCTTTTCTTCAAATTCAGGTGAAGCGTTTGAAAATCCTTAATCAGACCCTGGCTGCAGTAATGAACTGGATGGGGGCCAATCAACTGAAGCTCAATCTGGGCAAGGTGGGAGCTTTTGTGAGCAGGTGGTTTGTCTGCCCAAAGGATTCTTAATTATTTTGTGCTAGCTAGCCAGACCTGCTATCCCTCGGAAGTGAAGGCTCATCGCTTGCAGGAAGGGCTCCTTGCTCCATCTTCGTTGGTAGAGGTGCAATTGGCTTCTGTGGCACAGTTGCAGCTGGTATGCCAGCTTCTCTGAACAGAGAGGTTCTGGCTTTTTTATCCATGATCTGGTAGCCTGCAAGTTAGACTGTACCTGTATGTGGAGCTCTCTTTTGAAGACTGGAAACTGCAGTTGGCACAGGATGCAGCTGCTCAATTGCTAACTGGGATTGGGTGCTGTGGTCATATTGCACCTGTGCCATACTGGTTCCCAGTCTGTTTCTGGGTCCAATTAAAGGTGTTGGTTTTGACCTCTAAACTTTCACAGCTTAGGACCAGAGTATTTAGAATCTTAGATCTTAGAATTATAGAGTTGGAACCCTCTGGAATGCAGGAATCTTTCCCAACATGGGGCTCGAACCCATGACCCCAAGATTAAGAATCTCATGCTCTACCAGCTGAGCTATCCCTTGCATGACCAGATGTATGTACCCACCCGCACATTAAAAGGAAGGTCTCCTCCTGGTGCTTGCCCCTCCCCCTGGCTTCTCAGATGAGCTAGTTTAAAAGAGGGAATGTCTTCCAAGTGTTGGCACCCAGATGTGGGACACTTTCCCTGATGTCTGCCCAAGGAATATAGGAAGCTGCCTCACCCCAAGTCTGACCATTGGTCAATCTAGTTTAGCATTTTCTGCACTGACTGCTGTGGTTCTCCAGGGTTTCAGATGATTCTCTCCCAACCTTACCAGTAGATGCCAGAGATTGAACCCACAACCTTCAGCATGCAAAGCAAATGTCCCAACTTAAGATCAGGCCAAAGGCCCATTAGTTCAGCATCCTGTTCTCAAAGTGGTCAACCAGATGCCTGTAGGAAACCAGCTAGCAGGGCCTGAGCACAAGAGGACTCTCCCTTAGTGGGGTTTCTAGTAAATGGTCTTCAGAGGCATATTTCCTCCAACTGGGAGCCATCACCCTTATAGTCAGATTGAGGTTGAATCCTGACAAGACAGAAGTACTGTTTTGGGGTGACAGGAGGTGGTGGGTGTGGAGGACTCCTTGGTCCTGAATGGGGCAACTGTGCCTCTGAAGGACCAGGTGTGCAGCCTGGGAGTGATTTTGGACTCACAGCTGTCCATGGAGGCGCAGGTCAATTCTGTGTCCAAGGCAGCTGTCTACCAGCTCCATCTGGTACGCAGGCTGAAACCCTACCTGCCTGTAGATTGTCTCGCCAGAGTGGTGCATGCTCTAGTTATCTCCCGCTTGGACTATTGCAATGCGCTATATGTGGGGCTAGCTTTGAAGGTGACCCGGAAACTGCAACTAATTCAGAATGCGGCAGCTAGACTGGTGACTGGGAGTGGCCGCCGAAACCACATAACACCAGTCCTGAAAGACCTACATTGGCTCCTAGTACGTTTCCGAGCACAATTCAAAGCATTGGTGCTGACCTTTAAACCCCTAAACGGCATCTCCACCCCCATTGTTCTGCCTGGACACTGAGGTCCAGTGCCGAGGGTCTTCTGGCAGTTCCCTCACTGCGAGAAGCGAAGTTACAGGGAATCAGGCAGAGGGCCTTCTTGGTAGTGGGACCCACCCTGTGGAATGCCCTCCCATCAGATGTCAAAGAAATAAAAAACTATTTGCCTTTTAGAAGACATCTGAAGGCAGCCCTGTTTAGGGAAGCTGTTAATATTTGATGAATTATTGTACTTTAATATTTTGTTGGAAGCCGCCCAGAGTGGGCGGAGTATATATGTATGTATGTATGTATGTATAAATAAATATTATATCACCTGGCAAAGACCTTTTATGTGCTGTTCTAATCTTGCTGTGTATATGTTTGTGCGTGTGCGCGCATGCTAGTGATTGGAGATTAGTGCATTAAATTATTGATAATAAATAAACAAAGGAGCACCCACTTCGTTTTACAGGGTCATGTGGTTGTTCTGGAATAAGCGACGACTCTCAGGGGAAAAAATCCAGCACATGCCTCTTGAGAGACACCCCCATCTTGCCAAGGGCATAGGAGTTGCATCTGTCATGCCAAAAAGTAGTAACCTTCCTTGGTGGCGGCTGAGCCACACAGGTGAATTCTGACAGGGACGTTGGGTGTGGTATGGTTAATTCTGACTGAGCAGAAGCAGTCTGGGAATGAATGGTGGTGCCCTGACCCATGAAACAGGTTCTGGTGATGCAGGCTGTACGCAAGCTTTCCTCTGAGCCCAGGATACCTGCCCTGTTCCCCTGCCGCTTTGCTAACAAGCAGTGACTTGTCTCTTCGTTCAGAGCTCACAGGTATGAAAGCCACTATAGAAAACCAGGCTCGGGCTCATTTAGAAACCTCCATTGATGGATTTTTTTTCTCTCCCCCCCCCTTGCCCCCCTCATGCATCCTGTTTTGCAAAAATACATCGCACCCCCGGGTTCATTCACAAAGCCTGGTCGACAACAGCTGGACATTTCTGGACGATCGATCAGGATATCGGTTCTCTTCGTGAAAGCAAAAAGGGCAATATTCGTTGCTGAAAGAAATGCTGAGCTTGAACTCTGGCTCTGGCTCTCAACGATTTATTAAATAAAAGAGCAGGGGTATGATTTTGGATGGTTGTTGCACACAGACCCCTTCTGTAAAAAAAGCTAAGCCCTGCCATGCCTTTGAGAAGCTGCTTGGTCTTCTGTCCTTTTTCTTGCTGAGCCACTAGGCATGACCTAGGTAGCAACAGTCACCACATCTTAACCTTTACCACTCCTGTTGCTTTTGCCACAATTGCAAACAAATGAGCACAGGGGTGAGTGTGGGTTAAAGGAGAAAAAAGGCCATGCACCTATACATTTTTAATTTGGGCACCCCTTAGTGTTTGACTGCAACAGCTGTCGGGGTGCAAGCAGATCATTTTCTCTTCTGTGGCTAAAAGCATGATCGCCGGCAAGCAGGATGGAGCAGTACAGCTGCATCTCACAAGCCCTTTTAGTTGCTCTAAACCCACAGCGTTCATCTTATTGTTCCGCATTCCCTGCACAGCAATGGATTCCCAGTGCTCTCCCATGTGTCTGACTCTCCAGTAACCTCTTGTGTGCTGTGTCATCATCAGCTAATAGCAGCCTCTGTTTCAAAGGAGCCGTTCCTGTGGCACAGCTGCAGTGCACTGCACGGAGGCTGGGAAAAGCAATGGGACCTGATCTATCTTCTGCCCACAAGTGCTCTAGAATACTACAGAGAAACCTTCAAAATAGGCAGAGGTGCCAGGGTAGACGTGGGGGGTTGGGGGTTGGGGTGTGGGGTGGGGTTCTCGGCAGTGAAGCAGGACTACATACAGATGAAAATTTGAAAGCTACTGGAATAATAATGATAATAATAACAAAATACTGTAGATTTAAGGTCTGACATTGGGAAGGAGGGAGAACAAGAAGGAGTAACGAAATTTAGGATAATTCCTCCCCCAGCACCCCCTCCCTCTGTCTGGAGATAAGGTTGAAACAGATGAGTCATAAGACTCCTTACAATGTTGTTAAGGGACAAATTCATTTGCAGCCAAATACATGACTCTTGAGAGTCCCATGGACTGCAAAAAGATCAAACTTATCCATCCTTAAAGAAATCAGCCCTGATGGCTCACTGGAAGGGCAGATCCTGAAGTTGAGGCTCCAATACTTTGGCCACCTCATGAGAAGAGAAGACTCCCTGGAAAAGACCCTGATGTTGGGAAACATGGAGGGCACAAGGAGAAGGGGACGACAGAGGGTGAGATGGTTGGACAGTGTTCTCGAAGCGACTGGCATGAGTTTGGCCAAACTGCGGGAGGCATTGGAGGATAGGGGTGCCTGGCGTGCTCTGGTCCATGGGGTCACGAAGAGTCGGACATGACTGAACGACTGAACAACAACAACATGGATTTGTATTTGAGTCAAGCACATTCACATACCCTCCTGGAAGGTAGGACAGACTTTCGTTATGTACTCAAAGGTAGTACATCCCCCAACGGCAATTACTAACCCTGAGGTCTGAATCTCTGAACAGTTTTGAAATACCAGACGGGGTTTCTTCGGGGCTTCCTTTTAAGCTGTGAAATCTCGTTGGCCTGTACAAAGTAGCCAGAGGCACATAGGTAAGGTCATTCCAGGCTAGCCAAGAGGCTTAACCAACACCAGACACTCAAGTCAAATTTGTTCATTTAAGAATCAAGTTGGAGACATTCAGAAATGGGAAATGGCAAAACAAAACAAAACAAAACAGCAGAGAATTAACTAGCTTACCTTTACATCAGGAAAAGTGGATTGTAGACCAAGAAAGCTTATGCAGCAGTAAATCTGTCAGTCTTTAAGATGCCACAACCACTCCATTGGAAACTATTGTTTTCTGAATCAATGAACCTTGTTTTTTGCCTGTGACTGTCTTCGTTATACAATTGCCAGGGCAGAGGCTAGACTTGGCAGATGTCAGTGCCTGATGTCGACATTTCATTCCTGACCCCTGTTGCTTTGCTGCCAAAGTCTGTGGGCCAGAGACTTCCATCGAGGCTCAAATCCATCGTTATCTGGAAACTCTAAGATCAGGAGAACTCCAGCGGTAACTGAGAACTGAACCTTGCACGTACCTATGAGAACAACTTCAGTCGGATGCTCCTTTGTACCTTTGCGTGTACACAGTGTTTGCATTTTCTGAGATTCACAGCAAGGGCATCTGCTGATCAATCAAAGTAAACCCCTTGTTGGTAGCAGACCCGGGTGTCACTGTGGATTACACAAGGATGCTTCAAAGAGCCGGGGGAGGGTTCAGGCAACCCAGTAACAATGTTAAAAAAAGGGGGAAGGGAAAAAAGAAAAAGTTAACAAAAATTCCCCCAGCGCGTCAGATGATTCATTTCCCTCGAATGAAAACCGACTCACATTTCAAAGGAAGAGCTTATGAGAGCTGGCTGTGCTTGAAGGAGAACTCAGCAGAATAGACCAATAAACCACTGAGCAAAAGATGATGGGGGGAAATTCTGGGCCATGGGAAAGGTGACATTCATGGGTCTGTGCCACTTACTACTCCTTTCACTGTGCAGTGGAGCAGAGGGGAGCCGTGCTCCCCAAATGTCTGATAGTGGAACCACATTTTTTTCCTCAATTAAAAGTGGAGGCAGGTATCATAGCTCAGCCGGCAGAGCATGGGCTTTGCATCTCGAAGGTCCAGGTTCAATCCCTGGCATCTTTGAGATTTGGAAAGACTTCTTGAAAATCCTCCAGATATATTGGACCATAATCCACATCAGCCACAGCCTGCATGGCCTGCGGTCACAGATGATGGGAGTTGTAGCCTAGATAGAATATCTAGAGCATGGATTCCCAAACTGTGGTCCACAAACGACCGGTGGTCCTCAAGCTTCATTCACATGGTCCATGCAATGTCTGTGAATAACACTTACTTTTAAATAGTTTTTTTTTTTAAAAAAATTATATTGCATTTTATTGTATTCTATTCCATAGAATTCAATTTGTAGTACAATATAATGCAATATAAGAAAACCAAAAACTATTTAAAAGCATGTAGCATCTAGCACTTTGCATTATTTCATGGAGGAGAGGGCTATCGAAGGCTACTAGCCAGGGCTTTTTTTTCAGTCAGAGCTCATAGGAGCTCGGCACCGGCACTTTTCAGGTAGGCGCCGTTGCCATTCTAAGGCAACAAGGGAGAAGTTCATGGTGAGCTCCGGCACCTCTTTTTCTAGAAAAATAGCAGTGCTGCTAGCCATGATGGCTATGCCCCACCTCCATAGTTGGGATCACTTCTGAATACTTCTGAATATCAGCTGCTGGAAGTCAGAGGAGGGGAGAGTGCTCTTCTGCCTGGATCTTGCTTGTGGACTGGCCCCCACACACCTGGTTGGCCACTGTGAGAACAGGATGCTGGACTTGGTGGGCCATTGGCCATTGGCCTGAATTATGATAACAGGTAGAAGAATCGTTAAGGGGTCTGCCAAGTTCCTCAGCAATTTTCCAGTGGTCCATGGGTGGGAATGGGAACCACTGGTCTTGTTGTTGTTGTTGTTCAGCCGTTCAGTCGTGTCCGACTCTTCGTGACCCCATGGACCAGAGCACGCCAGGCACGCCTATCCTTCACTGCCTCCCGCAGTTTGGCCAAACTCATGTTAGTAGCTTCGAGAATACTGTCCAACCATCTCATCCTTTGTCGTCCCCTTCTCCTTGTGCCCTCCATCTTTCCCAACATCAGGGTCTTTTCCAGGGAGTCTTCTCTTCTCATGAGGTGGCCAAAGTACTGGAGCCTCAACTTCAGGATCTGTCCTTCTAGTGAGCACTCAGGGCCGATTTCCTTGAGAATGGATAGGTTTGATCTTCTTGCAGTCCATGGGACTCTCAAGAGTCTCCTCCAGCAGCATAATTCAAAAGCATCAATTCTTCAGCGATCAGCCTTCTTGATGGTCCAGCTCTCACTTCCGTACATTACTACTGGGAAAACCATAGCTTTAACTATACGGACCTTTGTTGGCAAGGTGATGTCTTTGCTTTTTAAGATGCTGTCTAGGTTTGTCATTGCTTTTCTCCCAAGAAGCAGGCGTCTTCTAATTTCGTGACTGCTGTCACCATCTGCAGTGATCATGGAACCCAAGAAAGTGAAATCTCTCACTGCCTCCATTTCTTCCCCTTCTATTTGCCAGGAGGTGATGGGACCAGTGGCCATGATCTTAGTTTTTTTTTATGTTGAGCTTCAGACCATATTTTGCGCTTTCCTCTTTCACCCTCATTAAAAGGTTCTTCAATTCCTCCTCACTTTCTGCCATCAAGGTTGTATCATCAGCATATCTGAGGTTGTTGATATTTTTTCCGGCAATCTTAATTCCGGTTTGGGATTCATCCAGCCCAGCCTTTCGCATGATGAATTCTGCATATAAGTTAAATAAGCAGGGAGACAATATACAGCCTTGTCGTACTCCTTTCCCAATTTTGAACCAATCAGTTATTCCATATCCAGTTCTAACTGTAGCTTCTTGTCCCAAATAGAGATTTCTCAGGAGACAGATGAGGTGATCCGGCACTCCCATTTCTTTAAGAACTTTCCATAGTTTGCTGTGGTCGACACAGTCAAATGCTTTTGCGTAGTCAATGAAGCAGAAGTAGATGTTTTTCTGGAACTCTCTAGCTTTCTCCATAATCCAGCGCATGTTTGCAATTTGGTCTCTGGTTCCTCTGCCCCTTCGAAATCCAGCTTGCACTTCTGGGAGTTCTCGGTCCACGTACTGCTTAAGCCTGCCTTGTAGAATTTTAAGCATAACCTTGCTAGCGTGTGAAATGAGTGCAATTGTGCGGTAGTTAGAGCATTCTTTGGCACTGCCCTTCTTTGGGATTGGGATGTGTCGGGGTTCGGGTGCTGGAGCTCCTCGTGCACAAACTTAGGCTGCCCATGCACGAGGTACCAGTAGCGGGGAAAAGCGGCCAGCGTTCCACGTGCTTATGAGCACGGGCGCCGGCCAAGTCTCACAATCTGAAGGAAGCTGAGTAAGATGGAAAATGACTCCGAAGGTGTGTGAGTTCTTGAATGCCTTCTAACTAAAATAATGCCTCGAAAACTAATGGATGCCTCGAAAACCAATGGACGCCCTGAATCTGAACCATGAAAACCAAACCAAGGACATTGCGTTGAAATTAAAATTCTTAAAACCTTTACCCCCTTTCCCCCAAATGACGACAGACACCGAATCCTTCTTTTGTGGCTTTGGCAAAACCCGCATAGGCTCGTCTTCTGGCCCTAAGCTAAGTTTCCCTGAGCTCTAAGTCCCTGCGCGCCAATTCTTCCGCGATACTAAATTAATCTAAATCTAAACCGAATATCTTCCGCAATTCTAGCCCTAGGCTAAACCTAAAAGTCTAACTAAAACTAAACCGAATATCTTCCGCGAACTAAACCTAACTAAAAGCAAAACCCATCCAACCCAACCAGCCGCTTCCAAAATCCCTTAAATTAAACTTGACCTGAACTGAAAGAACTAAAGAAGAACGTGCCCAAGCGGGGAGCCTCAGCCTTTTATTTGGGAACAGATGTGACATCACGATTGACACTCCAACCAATAAAACCACTGTTGCTGCCCTCCAAAAAGGCGGGAAGCAGATTTAACGTTCATTGATAACTTCAAATATTGCCGGAACTACAAATAAAAGGCGGATTAATCTTATTGGTAAGCCAACTATTCATTCTTACTTTCACTTTTGCTTTCACGCGTAAAGATACTAAAAGTAGTTCTCAAAAACCCATTAAAACAAATGAACAACCGCGGATCTTTTGACGGATCCACGCAGCGTATTCCGACAGGGATGTAAACTGATCTTCTCCAATCCTCTGGCCACTGCTGAGTTTTCCAAACTTGTTGGCATATTGAGTGTAGCACCTTAACAGCATCATCTTTTAGGATTTTAAATAGTTCAGCTGGAATATCATCACTTCCACTGGCCTTGTTGTTAGCAAGGCTTTCTAAGGCCCATTTGACTTCACTCTCCAGGATGTCTGGCTCAAGGTCAGCAACCACACTACCTGGGTCTTAGAGTATATATAAATATAATATAAATATGATACAAATTAGTGTGTGGTTAAATAATACAGCAGCAGTGAGACTTCCTGGGTTGGGGAAAGCCGGTGTAGACAATATTGAATTACATGGACCAGTGGTCTGACTCAGTAGATAGCTGCTTCCTAAGTTGTGCCCAGTAAGGTTTACTTGTAGATTGCACAAAAATAAGAACAGTCTACCTTTTGTTCTGAACACGCACATCTTCTGCATACTTCGCCTGAGGTGGTTTTGCTCTGCTCTCTGCAGCAAGAATGGTTGAGGCAATCTTGTTGCAGAGACAGAGCTATGGGGTGGGAACGCCCAACCTCAAGTGAAGACTGACTGGAAGGAGGTCAGGCAGTGACTCTGGCAGAGCTATGGCAGGCAGCCTCCCCGGAGAGCAAGTCATCAAGCTGTACCTTTTGCATCGGCAATGAATGATTGGTCCATTTCCATCTGATACAGAGGGTGGAATTGCTCAGTCCCAGCAGAGGCTGACTGGAAGACAGCAGGACCAGGAGCACTGACTCTGTCAGAGACAGAAGGTGCAAATTTACTTAATTAGTAATTTGAATTCTCCCACCATCCAGTTTGAGAATTACCTACTGGGGCTCAGTAATAGTGCAGTTTGCAAGGGTTCCTCTGCTTGCTCGATTGCTGCCGCCCCCCTAGGGTCTGGCCTAGCAATTTGGCATCTCCTGATTCTCATTCTGCTCTGCCTAACATCTGAAAAGGGAAGGAAAAGAAGCCTAAAGTGGGAATAAATAACCCTCTTGTGGTGAGTCTTTACCACAAAAAGGGAATAGGTTCCCCACAGATGGTTACTATTCCGACAATTTATCCACTTCTTAAAGATCAAGTATGCCTAGCAAAATAGCCTACAGTACATCTTGTTTATTGAGATTGCTAGCATGTCCCTATTCCCCCTGCCCCCTTTCTATGTAGCTTGGCTCACTTGCATGAGTCATCTTAGTTTGCTGCATAAGCACCATTTTCGGGTACTCTGGATATCTTCATCTAGCACATCATAGTAGCCTGATAGGTAGGTGGTCCTCTCTTACATCAGAGGCAGGATTTACAACAGCCAGAGTTGAGCATGGAAAATTCTGGCAACTGCACACAGGTCGAGTCCCTCTCCGGCTTCTGGAGAGTGGCAAAACCTATTTCACCTGTATCTGGCAGCTTTCATCCGTGTTTCTCCCTGGTTCGCTGCTTCCTGTTTGTAAGTTACTGCATTTTGTGGCTTTAAAAATTGCAGAAGGTTTATTGCTCTGTTACTACGAATGCAAGCCACCTTGAAAGCAGGGCTGCGGATTTAAAAACTGCTAACAAAAATATGCGCAAGCAGGGGCATCTGTTTTTCTTTCTGAGTGCTGCACTCTTAGAACCCTGCAATTAAAAAAACCCAAAACCAATTTATGGGATAGGTGCAGGCTGGAGCTCTTCTACTTTGCAATGTGTTTGTGAGTAGTGGTGAGGAAAAGGCCTCGAAAGGCCACGGAGATGCCCTGATTTCGAATTCTGATCCACAGCCAATCTTTGTGGTGTTGCTGCTTGCTTATGAAGTCTGAGTGGGCCTATGGTTGCCAACTGACCAGGAAAAAACCAACAACTAGCCTTGCCTGATCCTGCGCCTCCAGCAACAGCTTGATCTGCAGAAATTAGCAGGTGAGGCTCAGCATTATCACTTGCTGATGTCCAAGGATCAAGCTGTTGTTCAAGGCCCAGGAGCAGAGGATAGTAATGAAGCTGGCATCCTTGTCATCAGGTTATTCTTCCTAATCATGCCAGCTGGTCCAGACTTTGGCAGGTGTCGCTGTAGCTTCGCCATCTTTCTTGAAAGTGCCAGAGCAAGCGCTCCAGCTTCTCTCCATCATGCGTAACCTTTTGCTTGCTCTGGTGTCTGCCGTATAGACTATCACATTTCCCTGTCTGGCTGTTTAGTTAGTTTGGGCCAATTTAATCTCTCCTCATAACTCAGGCCCTGCAGCCCTTCTGATGTGCGAAGTGCCTCCCGTTCATCTCTGCCTTTCTGCTCCATTGCCCAGTTCAATTTGGTCGCTCCTTGCCCTCCTCATCCTCCTTGCTTGTCTCAGCATAAGTGTACACTCTTGTTAACCTTTCTCCTCCACTCTGCGAGGATAAGGTCACGGCCTGGAAGTTTCCCTCCTCTTCCTTTATAGGGTTGCCTGCTCAAGGTATCCTGACAAATGTTTTCCTGTATTTCCTTTCCTTTCCTTCTGACCTCACTGTTTGCATGCATGCATGCACGCACGCACATGCACACACACACACCTGTGTATACACCCGTGTAACTGGGGCTGGGAGAGAAATCCAGTTCAGTTCATGCTTAATTCTCAGTGGGCAATTCCAAGGTCCCGCTGCTCTTTATTCATATGGTTCCTTATCTTTCAACTGAACTTGGATCTGATAGCCCTTCCAGTAGAGGACTGTCCTCTGTCAGGTAGGACACACCCTGCTTCCACAAGTCTGCACTGCTCTCCTTTTCCAGCAATCTGTACCTCTTAATTGAATTTTGAATAAGAAGTGCTAATGGCTCCATCCATCTTTTCTGCCTTGACAAACTGCCCACAATGGAGGAGGGCCAGCAAATCTAACCGATCTCCCACCTACTTTTATCTTATTGTTATATCCCAGTTTGTCGAAAGATTCATAGTGCCAGGTTAGGGATATAATATGTACCTGGGTGCTCTGGAGCTTGGGAACTCATTCTGTGAACCTGAGCTCATTGGAAGCACCAAGAAATCTTGGTCTTGTTTGCTTCTCACTTCAAGCCATAGTTATTTTGGCACCACAGGCAAACAGCAAGGGAGTAAGCAGTAAGTGAAGGTCTGCATCAGGAACCGGGGGGGGGGGGTCCTGCTGCTCTGTGGATCCTGCCTCCTGAGGCAGTTGCCTTGCCTTGCCCTGTGAATGGGCCGGCCCTGAGTTATGCCAGCATTACGCTAAGCCACTTTCCAAAACCAGAATCATGGTTTGTCTCTCTCCAAACAAACCATGAGTGGTAATCCAAGAACAGCTTATGGTTGGTTTGGAGACAGACAAACTACGATCCCAGCTAAACCATGGCTTAGGTTTGTGTAGTGCAGCAATGCATCAGGAATGGAGGAAGATTTTTTTCCCTGTGCACCAGCAAACGGTGTGTTCACCTTTATACCATAGTTAAGACCAGGGATGCGGGTGGCACTGTGGTCTAAACCACTGAGCCTCTTGGGCTTGCTTATCAGAAGCTTGGTGGTTTGAATCCCTGCGACGGGGCGAGCTCCCATTGCTCTGTCCCAGTTCCTGCCAACTTAGCAGTTTGAAAGCATGCCAGTGCAAGTAGATAAATAGGTACTGCTGCGGTGGGAAGGTAAATGGTGTTTCTGTGCACTCTGGTTTCCATCACAGTGACCTGTTGCTCCAGAAGCAGTTTAGTCATGCTGGCCACATGACCCGGAAAAGCTGTCTGTGGACAAACACCAGCTCCCTCAGCCTGAAAGCGAGATGAGCGCTGCAACCCCATAGTCCCCTTTGACTGGACTTAACTATCCAGGGGTCTTTTACCTTTTACTTTTTACCATAGGTAAGTGTAACTGTGGTTTAGAGTGTTGTTTGAGCTAGTCCTGGTGATGTAATATTTCCCACTTCTGAGCTGTATTTATTTAGCTCTTATATCTTAGTAGGTTTGTGTAAACTGTTATTGGGTGGTTATTTTATATTTGTCCACAGTCTCCTGGCCTAGGCAAGCTGCGTCTTTTTTTTTTTAAGTGTAAAAATGTGTTTTGTTTTGAACCATAGGTGCAACATCCTTGTCTGAGGACTTACTCCCAGTCACCTGGTGCAAGGTAAGGCAGCACTTTCCAGACCGTACATCTGAGCACATAATTGCTTCCTTTCCAAGCTGCAATAACAGTTTAACAACCAAGAGGAAGAGCTTTTACTGCTGAAGCATTAAATGTTTTTTGCCTAATGATTGAAAATAGTAAAATCCTAGCCTCTGATGGTTAAGGTAGCATTAAAGGGGAATAATAAGGGCTGGCATTTAGACAGGGCCTCTCATCTTAGAGGATCAGTTGTAACCTACATATAGATGGAGGGGCTTTGTCCATTCATTTAGGGCCAGCGTCTCCGGTGGAGTTTTGTCCCAAGTGCCAAGCCACTAGGGGGCACAACACAACCATTCAGGGTCACAGACACAAATATCACACCACCCACTCCTTTCTGTAATAGGGGGTAATTTGGTGGCTACCTGCAGAATACCTGTAGTCCCAGTGGTGGAGCTGGATGGTTTTTCGAGTCTGGACTTAATGGTCTTAGGGGGGCACTTACTCAGTCCTCCACTTCTGCTTCACTTTAAGGACAGGTGTCCGCTCCACTCCACTTCTAGTGTGGGTTTATGGCAAAATTGTTTTGTAGGATTTGCTGCCTGCTTAGATTGTAACTTTGCTGTCTGAGGCAGCATATCACTCCTGTTTCATAAAATATACCAAGCGTTCTTTATTCCTCTGTGTGAGAGCTTCTTGTGGGCATAAGGTTAAGGGTTAACACACATCCATAACGAGCACATGTCGATCCTAAACTTCTTGGCAGTGTGTATATGAACATACAGGAGTGCTGGCTGCACACCTGTGAGTCCAAGTGCACATTGGTAACAATGGAAGATGGCACAAGCTCCCCCCGCCCCCAAGGGTAATACTCAAACCAATGGAACAAGAAAGGAGATTCTATTGAACATCAGGAAGAACTTTCTGACAGTACGTGCTGTTTGACAGCGGAACAAGCTGCCTTGGGAGGTTGTAGACTCTCCTTCATTGAAGGTTTTAAAGCAAAGGTTGGATGGCCAGAAGTCATGGATGCTCTAGCTGAGATTCCTGCATTGCAGGGGGTTGGACTAGATTACTCTTGGGGTCCCTTCCAAATCTAAGACTCTATTATTCCTTTTCATTCAGCTGATTGCAGCCCTGGGCCACCTGCCCTAAACTCTTGCCCTGACAATACCTTTCTTCCCCAGTGCTCAAGACACAGAAACCAAACAAGTCAGGTCAAGATGAACCTTTTTTGGTACAAGCCTCTGCAGAGTGTACCCTTCTATTTGACCAAAGAGAAAATGAAAGGTGAATGTTAATGTATTGCATTGTTTAATTGAATGGAGCTGTTTGTGACCCACCCTGGGACTGCATGGTGAAGAGAGGGTCATAAACGCCAATAAATATTTATTTTAGATAGTTTATATTCCCACTCATCCGCAGTAAACACCAAACAAGAGCAATATCATTCAAAGCAGCTTGCAACATTTAAAAAATAAATAAAGAGCCCTAACCAAGGATGCAACAATATTATATTTTAACCGCTGTGTGGGGCACAATTAAGCTTTCTGTTGTTGCCTCAGTCAGCGAAATTTGAGCTGGCGCTGGTAAAGAGATCTCTGATATTTTAAAAAAGAGAAAAGGAAAGATGGGATCTGAAAAATATGTCCTGTGTGCAGAGACACGGATGTATACATTTAAAGCACGTATGAAGCATGTACACCCTCCCCCCAAGAATCATGGGAATTGCAGTTTCTTCTGGGTGCTGGGAACTCTGTGAGTTGTAAGCTAAGTTCCCATTATTACTTGGAGGAAGTGAAATGAGCTGAATTGTGTGCATCCTAGCCACACTTTAGGGAGCAGGAAGCTGACCTTGAGGGGGCAGAACTCCTTTCACGCTCCAAGGCAGAGGTATACCTGCTGCAGCTTCTTCTCATTTTGAAGGATCCTGGATCAAATGCGAGAACTGCTTTTCGCTTTCTCATCGGTCAAATGGAAGGGTATAACTTTGCTCTCAGTTCTGTCTGTAGATTGCTTAATGGAGCTGTGGATTGTTAAGAGCGGCCCACCAAATGTGCCGTGGATGTGATTAGTAGATACCGAGTTTCCTTCCATTGAAAGACAGCACAATACATTTTGAATGGTTGGTATGGAGCAGTGATGTGAATGCACGGGGAAAAAAAGCCATTAGCTTTGCATTTTGGCAGAAAAAATGATTTTCTTTTAAAGACGCCTCACCAAGAATTACACATTCTGTAATAATGAAAAGGCTGTTTGCAGGAGCTGTTTCCTTTGCATAATGCGCATATGTATAATACATATGCTTTTCAGTGCATATTTCACAATTCCTCGCAGCATTAATGCTTGCATATTTTAGGGGGCTCAATTCTTTACCAATCTTGCGACTTGAAATAACTTACAGTAATAACATGATTACTGCTTTAATAATTTTGTTACGTTTGCTGTAAGAGGATTACTATTTTGGTTTGTGGTTTTTTCCCCCTCAATTCGCCGGCAGCTTTGGGGTGGCGCGGGGCTACAAAACACTGTGCATAACAAAGAATATATATATATTTTTTTGCATTTCAATTCATTTTTTTATTTTTTTATTTTTGCAAAGGAGCGCTTGCTGCCCTGGACGGCCCCAACCTTCCTCTCTGCTGGGTGCTGATGAACTTCAGGGGGAGAGCAGGAGCCGCGGGTGTTGTTTTTTCCTGGAGTGGGCGGTGCCAAGAGGCGGCACCGCCCCTTCCCCGGAAAGCCCCTCCTCCCCGCTCTCCCTCCCTCCCTCTCCCGCATGGGAGTTGTAAACAGTTGCCTCCCCCTTCTCTGGGCAGGCCCCGCCCCCTCCCGCCGCGGGCCGGCCCCCCCCCTCGCCGCATCTCATTAGCATAGATTAACGCTGGGGGAGCTCGAGTGCAGGTGCAGAGCCGGCGAGAGGGAGAAAGAGAGAGAGAGAAAGAGACCGGAGGGGAAGCGGCAGGATGCGATCGGCAGGGAGCGGCGGCAGGCACTCGCCTTTGGTGGCCGCGGCTGGGATTTTACTGCTGTGCGTTGCTGGCAGAGGTAATCGCGGAGGAGACGCGGAGATCGGCGCGGGTGGGGGGGCAGCCTCCCCCCCTTCTCTTTCTCTCTCTCTCTTTTCTTTCCCCTCCCCGGCTGCTTCTTCATCCCACCCCCTCCCGGGCTGCTGTGGGCGATTCTGCTCTGGCATTGCCCGCTTGTCCTCTACGCGTTGCAAGCGCTCCTGCAGCGAGCGAGGATGGAAAGCGCCGGCTGCGCGCAAAGGAGGAACCGCGGAGAGCGGGGCAGCAGGGCGGGGGCGAGGAGAGGAGAGGAGGAGAGGAGAGACCCCCGCTGCCTGCACACGGACCCACCGGGTCATCACCGGCCCGCTTGGGGGGCTGCCCTCCCGGCGCCGATTTCTTTTACCCCTCCCTGCAGCCTTCCCGGGCTGCCCCGTGCCGCGACGGGTGAAGCTGGCAGGCAAGGAGGGCAGCTGCCTGGTCTTCTTTCCCCATAGAGGGGGCGCTTCCCGGAGGGACCGCGGCCCTGGCGAAGGGAAGGAGGGAGGGCAACCTCTGCGCACTGTAGGGTTTCAACTCCCCACCCCCACCCTCCGCCTTCGCAACCCGCATTGTGTGACCCTAATATTCGCCGCGGCTGCTGCAGCAAAGGGGTGTGTGGATAGGGGGAAACAATGGCTTGGTTCCCACCCGCCCCCTTTTTCTTGTCACTGCAGTGGTGGTGGTGGCTGGGCTTTGTTAGAGGGCGCTTTTTGTGTGTGCCCCCCCCCACTTTATCCTTCGACCTGTGGGCACACCGGGACACCCCCTTTTCTGCATGCTCTCTCTCTCTCGTAGTGTCTTTCTTCTTCTTTTTAGCTGGGTGTCGCCTAGGGCAAAGGCTGTGCCCTGGAAGGTTAGGCACCGGTGCCCCGTCAACTTCAAAATAGGATTGCAGGGAGGTGGGGGGCGAGACCTGCCTCCTTGTGTCTTTGGGTGGGGTGGGATCCTTGCAGTTCCCTGACCTTTCTCTATCCCTCCACCCCACCAACCGTGCAAAACAGTATATTTTCAAGCCCAGTGTCAAGAAAGGTTCCAGTTCCTTATATTGCCATTCTTGTGGCTTCGTTTTCGCCTTTTGCGTGTCCGTATTTACATTTTCGGTTGGTCTAACTTTTTAATCCCCTCCCCACCGGAGATGGCGGTTCTAAAAAAAGGGTATCCAAATAGCTACATCATCTCTTCTCCGCTCCCGCCCTCTTCCCACCTTCCTCCTCTTACTCTCCCCCTCTCATCCTTTCATCCCAGCCTGTGCCTTGAGTTTGTAGAATAGAATATAAAACTGCCTGGCTGTATTCCCGTCGACCTCGGAGCGAATCCACATCCCTCCCTGCTTTTCTTTCATTGATTCACTTTCTCTCTCTCTCTCTCTCTCTGCTGAGAATCAAGATGGGCTGACAGTTGGCCTCCTCTCTATGCAAATCTTTCAAATTTTGTTTTGATGGGGGGGAGGAATACAGGAACGCGCACAAGTAAAAATGGCGGTCTCCAAACCCCCCCCCCCCACTCCCCAGTTTTCCAAATCCTGGGTATCCTTTAGTTCCCATCTGATGCAGTTAGTGTTGGGGTGGCAGTGGGCGGGTGGGTGAGTGGCAGGAAGTGACTGAAAAGAGAACAAAGCCCTTCGGAATAGGATTTAGCCTCACCAAGAGGAAACAAAGAAGAAACAAACTAAGTATCGTTTGGTCCCTTTGGATAGACCAGCTAGGCTGAAACTAAAAAGACAGAATCTGAGCAGGCTGGCATTCCATTGACTCCCGAAGCTCAACTGGCTTCTGGATCCAGTTTTGTGTGTGTTGAGGCAGGAAATGAGCTTCTGCCTCTGCCTCCCACCTTGACATGGGCAGAAATCTTTGAGAAGGTCAAAATTCCAAACCTCCTTTCGCGGCTCACTGAGGAGGGCAGAGTGCTGAACTTTACTTGCCAGTGGCTGGCATCTCCATCAATCAGCCTCCCTTTGGAGAGGTCAGTCTGTGGATGCTCAGGCAAAAGTTCCAGCATGGCTCCCAGCCTGCAGGCCTGTCAGGTGTGCATCTCCCTAGTGGCATTGTGTGATCCTTCCGTGCAAGCTGTCCACCTCTCCGTCCTTCACTGCTCAAGGATGCAATTATAAGGCAGGCGAGTGAAGGTTTGGGATGATGAATTAAGCCTGGCGTTGTGCACATGGGGCTTTCTTTGTGTGGGAACTGCATGAGTGCCATTTCCATGCCTTTCATCTTTGCTTCTCTGAGCTGGTCCTCCATACACTTTCCCTATTGGGAAATGCTTCTCCCCCTCCCAAAAGACCCCCCTCCTATCAAATTAAATTGGTTTATTTAATCACCATGTGAAACCAGGAAGACAAGTTGTAATGATGAAGGACTTGGAATAAATGTGCACCCAGTCATCCTGGCTCAGTCACATCACAAAGCTATATATATATATATATATATATATATATATATATATATATATATATATATAACTTATTGCATTTATAATTCCACTTTTCCTCTAAGGGGCTCAAGGCAGCATGCTTGATTTTTCCTGACTTCGTTTTATCTTCACCACAGCCCTGTAAGGTAGGTTTGGTTGAGAGATTGCAACTATGATGCCAGCATCGGTTAGGGAGCTTTGTGGCCAAGTGGGAATTTGAACCTGGGTCTGGCCTGGTCCTAGTCTAACCACAACATCATAATGACATCCTCTCCTTTTCCTCCAACTGGCTCCTGTGTTTGTTCTAACAGACTAGGAAATACAAAGATAACAAAAGACCCAACTTTACTTGATCAACTAGGTTGGTGTGTGCAAGCTTTTGAGTTGCACAAAACTCTTCATCGAACAGATTTTTTCTTAGCGGGGTCAAACATTCCTAGATGAAATGCCTTTCCTTGGAAGTAAACTCAGGACATGAATACAATTGTTTTCCCCCCAGAGTTAAACCTCTGGGACCATCCCTGTATACGTATGGTTCAGGGTTGTATGGAGCAAGCCCTTCTTTTGAAACCCAGAATTCTGGGTTGAATTCAGAATGCCAAATGCAGCTTTTTTTCTTTTCTGGAACTGTTGTTATTGTTTTTGCACCCAGTGACACTGGGGGTTTCCAGTTCAGCACTAGACTGGTTTTCAGTTTTGGTTTTGTTCCCTCCTGCCTTATAGAGAGCCCGGAAGCTTGCTCACTTTGCCAGCTCTTCCAGGCTTGGCCAGGTTTCATTGGGGGCTGAAAAGTGTGTGTGTGTGTGTGTGTGCGCAGCTCAAAATGAAGTTGGGGTTACTTTCTCTTGCTCTCTCCCTAACTGCATCCAAAAAGGAGGGTAGGTGGGGAAGGGAGCCATTCTAGCAACAGGAGAAAAACAACAACCCCACAACCCACAACTTTTGAGATATAGAAGGACGTTTGAAAGGCAAAAGCTCTGGCTGCTAAATGAAAGGGTTTGCTCAGCTGAGAGGCGAGATGCTTTTAGAGCTGGAAGACTAGGAGGCTGGCGGGAGTGGGGGTGGGTAGTTTTCAGCCAGCAGGGGAAGGAATCGAAGAAAGTGATAGGGAGCAGGGAGCCAGGAGGGCTGAGGATCCAGGGTTGCTTTAAAAAAAATGGGGAAACGGGGATGGGAGCCAGCCTTGACTTTAATTTTTGTGACTTTGCAATGAACTCGCTTCCTTCCCTTATCGGAGCCAGCAGGTCCATGCAGTGGGTAATTGCATTCCACTTTAATCAATAGCTGGAGTAAATCTACTTTCTAGGTCACTGAGGGAGGGGTGGGGGTGTATGTGTGTTTCTACTCCCTGTTGCCCCCCTCCTCATTCCCCTACTTCTGTCATCATGCAAGCGGCTGTTTCTTACAAGGTGTGTGCGTGTTAAAAACAAGGTGGCCAGATGAAAATGCCCCTAAATTGGGTACCCGCAGCAGCAGCGGCTGTGTAGAACTTCTCCCGTTTGAAACAGGATGTGCTTTTGCTTTTTAAAAAAGATGTATTGCGTTGCGCACCTGCTTAGATGTCACAGCCTTTGACCTGGATGCTCTTCCCTGGAACTCTAGTGTCAGGGGAAGGAACTCTGCATATGCTCAAATGCAGTCTTTCCCCTGTAGATGCCCGGCCTAGCAACCAGCTCTGGGTTTCCACCCTTCTTTTTGCGAGCCTGGATTCCCCTCCCCCCCACTTTTCTAGGAATAAGGGGCTGTCTCTTAAATAAAAGCACTCTGGCAGCCTGGCTTGTCAGATGAACATTTCTGAAATAAAGGGCTCTCTGGAATAATGGAGTTTGAAGTAAAGGACGGCAATTATTTTCTATGAAGCTCTGATATTTAACGAGGGTGGGGGAGGAACAAAGCAACATCCTGAAAACCGTAGAGGTTTTATGAGGTTCTGGAGTGCTAGGCAGTAGCTCAATACCAACGTTGCCCGTTCAAAATGTGGAATACTGTAGTGGTGAGGGGTTTTGAAACAAAGGGCCACCCATTCCCCTTCTGTGGAGCATCGAGGCTCTGGAAAGAACCGGGAACCTCTGCTGTGCTTTGCAGTGTTGCAAAGTGAACTAAGGGACACTTTTCAAAATGGGGTGGGCGTCTGATAGCTCTGTATGATTAGCAGCCTTGTTGTTCCTGGTTGGGGGGGGAGTCAGATTTCTCTCTCCCCATTTCCCACAGTTGGTCACTAAGGTGCACACTAAAGCACCCATTTAGTTTCTGAGACACCCCCCCCCAAAAAAAAAATCATGAACGCGCAATCCTAAAATTGCATCCAAGTGGGCATGCATGCGCTGGCACTCCGGCAACTGGGCCCTTTTATGCAAATGTGCTTACAAAACACTTGCTCTGCTTTGATGCCAGAATTAATTGTCGGGAGGACTTTAAAGAAACATCATTTCTTAATGCACAAAATAGCTGCCGTGGTGTGACTGGGACTCTGGGTGGCTTCTGTTTTCCTGTGTGTTTTTTAAAAAATTTTTTTTATAGCGTTCCAGTTTCTCCCTCCTCCCTCCTGCTTGCTCTCCATTGCTGTTTTGAGTGTTTTGCAAGGGTTGAATAGCGGGAGAGAAGTGCCTCTCGGTCTGTGCCAGGTTTCGTGATGTCTCAAACACGGAGCTAGTTCTCAGTGACAGGGCTCACTTTCTGTCGCATGCGAAGCAAAACATAGATGCCTCAGTGCATGCACAGACTGCATCCCCCCCCCCCCCGCTCTTTGCTTATGTTTATTATTGTAGGCTAAATGTGGAATACTGCCTCTGGCCCACACCTGTCTCAGGTGAGGGGAACATTCGGTCCTCCAGATGTAAATCCGGTCTTTGGGTGTCTGATTTTCGTTGTTGTGTATACTGTGTATATACGGACAATGACAATAAAATAAATCTAATCTAATCTAATCTAATCTAATCTAATCATGTTGCTGGACTACAACTCCCGCAAGCCTGGGATGTTGGGAGCTGTAGTTCAGCAGTATCTGGCCAAAGGATCTATTTAAACAGTTAAAATGGGAACAGATTGATAGCTAGAAAAAGGGGGTGGGAAGGTGGTTGCAGTGGGTGTCTGTAGCTCAACAGGGAGCATTAGTACCCCAAGGTGGAAGCTGAATCCTGTAAATTGGTGGTGGGTACATACAACTGGCTAGTGGTTGCCATCCTGTGACTTATCAAGGATATAAGTGGTCTTGTGGCCAGGCAAGGGGTAGATGACATGGTGCCCTCCAGATGTTTGGCACCCCAACTCCCATCAGCCCCACTCAGCCTGGCTGATGGGCAGAGATGCTGAGAGTTGTAGTCCGAAACATCTCAATGGGACCATGTTGGCTACCGATGGGCTGTGCCCAAAGACCAAACCCAAACCAGACTGTTTGCCCATCAGTGTACCTCTTGTTGACCATATCAATAATAATCTCCGAAGAAACTGCTGGTTCAGGCCAATGGCCCAGCTAGCCTAGCGCTAGTCAGTCACAGAGTGGCTGACAGGATGCCTCTGGGAAGCCCAAAAGAAAGATATGAGAGCAACAACGCTCCAGGAATGGGCATTCAAGAGAGGCATACTGCTTGCATTCAGCAGTGGAGGTACTGTGGCACAGAGGGAACCCAGATTCTGTGACATAGCAGAAGACTCGGTTCTGCTCTCAAAAGTGGTGCAGGCCTACATGCACATTTGGCCTTCTGGTACCCGCTATCCTAGTGACAAAATGGTGGTGGTGGGCATAGGTCTCAACCACCCTATGGGGTGACATGAAATGGCAGAGGTACTGGGAAGAATTCTGCTTCCCTAGCAACTCCCTAAGGTGCAGATCCTTGCACTTCTGAGAACTCTTGCATCAGGGCAGGTCCACACACCGTACATTGAAAGCAAATCCAACACATGGCTCCCTTCCCCACACTGAAAAATATTAGACACTGTAGTTTCCCCTCACAGAACTGCAGTTCCCAGCACCCTTCCCCAAGAGAACTATAATTCCCAGGACTCTTTGGAGGCAACTCGTGTGATTGGGTCATGTATGATGTGGGTCTGCCTTGAGTAGAGGAGAAGTAGTTATACTGGAATTGGTTGCAGCAGATTCTCAAGGCAGCAAGTGCCCTTTGGTTAAAACCAGGGATCCCCTGGGCCTCATCTGCTATAGACAGCCATGTGTATCACTTCAGTGGTGAAGCATACAATTAATGGGTTTCACTTTACACTCCCACCATTTGCATGCTAGACAACATTCCTAACGTGTGTGTGTGTGTGTGTGTGTGTGTGAAAGAGAGAGAGAGAGAGAAGACAAACCAAAAAGGTTTGCCAAGCTTGATTAAAAGCAACAACACTCTGAGCATGTGCAGTTCTGCATTTTAAACCTGCTCAGACCATAGCACCATCATGACTCCAGGAAACAAAATGCAGTTTTGCTTCTCCTGCACTGACACTAAAAGCAAAAATAATAAAGTGAGCATCTGTGACTGTGTCTATGCCCAGCTGGCCCATCCCCTGACTATAAAATGCCTTCAGAAATACGAAAGGATGCTGAGGCTGTCAGTAGGATTAAGTCCTGACATGCCCATTCAGGCCCAGGTGCTGGTGTCTGTTTGAGTCTGCCTCCATCACCTGGGTGGTCAGTTTGGGGGTTCTCTGGACTGCAGGAGCCTAGACTTCAGCTCTTTGAGGTCCAGCTGTGGCTGCACCACACCCTGGGGCATCTAGGGTTCAAACCAGTCACTCCTCTTTTGCCCTTCCCTTTATGTGGAGTAGCCCTTTTTCAAATCAAGATGCCCCTGCCCTTGGCTTGTCAAAGCAACAATAATTATGTCAGGTTTAAGAAGTCATACCCTTAGGTTATCTTAACACACATTTCTGATGCTTCGCCCCACTGTATAATTTACAAAAAAGAAGTATCGTGGTGCAGTCTTTGACCCAGAACCCACTCCCCTACAAATCCCCCCAAAACATGGGAGCTGGCGAAAGGGCATTGTGTGTCTGTGTGTGTGCTTTTGAATCAAATGTTGCAGGCATTGAAAAATCACACTGCCAGTTGCAGATGGCCAATTCAAAAGCCCATTGATCGCTGAGGGATTTGTCCTCATATGGCAGTTTTCTTTATGGATGTCTACTTGTTTCTTCATTTTTTGTTTTTTGGGGGCTTGTTCTGGTGTGCTTGGTTTGCGCTGTGCGACACAGTGTTTGCCTGAGGCAGCTAATTCCATCTTGTGGCAGACGAAGGGGTCTTGAACTTGGTCTAAATGGAGAGAGTGGAAACTTGAGACCCGCCGGCCAGATTCAGCCCCCAGAGACTTCTCATCTGGGCCCCAGCGTAACCCCCGCCACCAAGGGTTTATTGTGTTTCTATGCCACCTTCCCCCCCCCCAGTTGCTCAAGATGGTGTGCATGGCTCTCCGCCACAACAACCCTGTGAGGTAGGTTAGGCTGAGAGGCAGTGACTGGCCCAAGGTCACTCCGTGAACACTGGTTTCCCCCCCTGGTCCTTGTCTGACACTTTCACCACTGCCCCACCCCAGCAATCACCCACAGGCACACAACCCAGGAGTTCCAGCCACTTTCTCCCAAGCGGAGGCTCAGACTACACATGATGGCAGTAGACACCTACCTTTTAAATGTGGATCTCTGTAATTGTGTGTATAAGGGTGTGTGTCTTGAAAAGCAAAGGAGCGTTTGGAAACCTCCGCCCACAATTCCTTCCTCCTTTCCTTCAGCCTGGTTCTGATCCTAGAAATGAGTATAGATGGGAGGAAAGCCTCTCCCCGTCTTCCAGCCCCACCTCAGACATGACTGAGGCAGATCTGCATTTCAAATATACAAACAGATCTGCCACAGTCACACAGAGTATATGCCTCTTTAACCTCTTTCTTCCCCAGTGTGAAACACTGAGAGGTTTTGGGCAGAGAACTCCTTCCCAGGTCCCTGTCTTGAGGTCAGTTAATCCTACGGAGGAGAGCTGGAGAACATGCAGGATCAAGGGTGTTGCTGGTGTGGAAGCAGGATACTCAAGCTGGAAGGGAAATAAAAGCCCTGTCAGTTTTGCAAGAACTGACTTGGAACCTGGAGCGCATGACAAGAGACCTATATGGAACTACTATCCCGGTGCAGGTCCAGGAGTGACTGAGATTCATACCTTTACAACCACTTCCCTGCCTTCTTGGTTTTCTGCTGGGTTGCAGGTTACATTCCTGGTTTCCTGCTGGTTTCTTCCTGCTCCTGAGTAGACCTCTGATGTAGACCACTTCGGGGTTTGAAGGTGGGTGTGGTAATCACTGTGGTGTTGGTAGGGTTGCCATAAGTCCGGAATTTCGTGGATGCACACGGAATACTGCGGCCGCAAGCAGTGCCTGGATGGAATTCGGCTAAATGCCTGGGGAAATCTGGATGTTCAGCAGCAGCCCATGTTGTTTTTCCTCAGAAATAGCTCAGAATGTCCAAATTCTTTGCAATTTTTTTTTTGGGGGGGGGGAAACAAACCAACAATTTTGGCCAAAAGCTAAAAACAAAACAAAACCCCACCCTAGAACTTTGGCCAAAATTTTAAAAAAACCCAACAACTATGTTTGAAATATGGGAACCCTAGGTGTTGACTTCAATATGCCCATGGGACAGAGCAGCCCAGTACCTCCTTCTGTGGATTCCATGCTTCCTTCTCTGATATGGCCATAAGAAGAGCCTTCTGGATCAGGCCAAAGGCCCATCTAGCCCAGAACTCTGCTCTCACAGTGGCCAACCAAATGTCTGGGAGAAGCCCATAAGCAGAACCTAAGCACAACAGCGATCTCTGCACTTGTTGTTCACAGCTGCTGGCATCCAGAGGCACATGTTGCCTGTGACAATAGAGGTAGAAGAATGTCACCATTGGAGCCATTGATAGCCTTCTGCTCCATGGAGTAAAGAGTCCTGGGATTCTTTCAGACACAAAGTCCTTCCTGGGGTCCTGGTCAGATTAAACCCTGGGCGCGCTTCAGCTGTTCCCTCCTGTGCACAAGCCAAAAGAGTGAGGGGCAATGGCAGCCTGCCATTGGGGGCTGTGTGCCTGGGAGTCAGTGGGCAGAGCCATTGTTGCTGGACGTCCAGCCCTTGTTCCATCTCTCTCTCTCTCTTTTTTAAATTAGCCTTAAAGTGTAAGTGGTCAGTGTTGTTATCCCTCCTGCTTTGACTGTTGGACGAAGGTTTCACCCCTGCTATATAAAATGGTCCACAAAAGCATGTGGCAAAGCTCCGTCTCAGATTCTCGAGTCAACTAGCGAACCTTGCCTCAAATTGTAGGCCCACGGGCATGGGGTTTGGTGGTTGTTCTCAGAATACAAAGCAAGATGGGAGCGGCCATTCTGGAGGGGTGGCAAGAAGAGAGAGCAGGAGATGAGCTGAATAAATATAGAATCATTTGAGTGGCCGAATTAGGATTTGAACCAAGGTTCTCCAGCTCACAAGGCCAACATCTTCTGAGGCCCTTCTTCGTGTGCCTCCTCCTGGAGAACGGGGCCTTCTCTGCAGTGGCTTCCTGTCTGTGGGATGCTCTCCCTTGGGAAGTTCACCTGGTGCCTTCACTATACACCTTTAGGTGCCAGGCAAAAACGTTTCTTTTTAACCAGGCCTTTGCCTGACCTGATCTACATCCTATACCCTTTTTAAAATGCTGGCTCTTTTTAGGTTTTTTTTTTTTTTTTTAATTGGGTCGTTGTTTGTATTTTGATTTTATGTATGTGATCCTTTATGTGAACCGCCCTGAGACCTTCTGTTATAGGGCGGTATAGAAATAAAACAAACAAACAAAAATAAAATAAAATAAATAAACAATATGCCTTATTGTAGCACTAGTGGGTCAGAGTTTCGACCAGGACCAGCAAGGTTCAGATTCAAATCCCTGCTCAGCCTTGACGCCAGTCAGATGATTTTGGGCCTCTCTCTCTCTCTGTCTGAGAAATCTACCTCGCAGGATTGTTTTGGGGATAACACGGGACAGTAAAAACAATACAGCCTTGGGCTCCTTGGAGAAAAAGCGGGATAGAAATGTAATGAGCACAATCCCATTTGCCCGTGCATTGTGCTGTTTAGCATCCTGGCATTGAAAACGGATTCCGGTCGCTGAGCCCAGGCTCTGCTTAAGCCCCTGCACCTCTTTTGCCTGAGCCTGAGCGGTTTCTCTGTTCTAGCCACTGCCTGCCTCTCTGCTTCCTTCCCGGGGGTGGCTGGGATACTGACATCTGCTCTTCAGTCAATCTTTTGCAGATCTCTGGGCTGACAGTCTCTCCAGCAGCGGCTGGGCACCAGGACCCAGCTGAATGAAGCACAGGGGGGAGGTGCTGCTGCCTGGGCTCTCAGCATGCAGCTCACTCCTCGCCTTCCATTCAGAAAATAATACCCCCTCCAGAAGGGATTGGAACCAGTGGGGCGGGAATCCGGATTTGTGCGCAGGCACGAGCATAAGGTCACCTGCTTGGGGAAGAACCTGGAGCTCCCTGATCAGAGCCACTTGGGCGGGTATGATGAAGCAGGCAAACGGCGGCGGTGGCGGCACAGGAAACATTTTTATGCTTCGTTCCTGGAAAAGTTGTTTTTTTCTTTTTTCTTAGCTGCACTGCTTCTTTCATGCTGTGCCTCCCCCTCCCCCTCTGCTTCCCCCAAATCCAGAGTCTGTGTCAAGGATACCCAGTCAGAATTAATTACACAAGTTAATTAAGCTTGTGCACATGTACTTAATTTTTGCATAAATCGTTTTCTTCTTCTGACATTCCGGTTTTTAAAAGGATTTTCTTTGTGTGTGCGTGGCGGAGGAAGAGGAGGAGGGGGGACCTTGGGTAACAAAGAGAGAATGAAGAGTGAGGTTAGCAAGAGGAAATGCGGTCGCTCCTTCAGATTGCAGTTTTCTGGATTCAGAGCAGGAGTGGCTGTCTTAGAAGCATAGAATCATAGAAAGCATAGAGTTGGAAGGGGCCACAAGGGTCATCTAGTCCAAACCCCTGCGATGCAGGAATCTTTTGCCCTATGTTGCGGCTCTAACATATGACCCTGAGGTTAAGAGTCTCATGCTATACTGACTTGAGCTATCCCTTCAGTATTGCAGCCCTTCAGATGTTACTGCAGCTCCCATCATCTCTGCAACATCTGGAGAGCCATAGGTTAGCCAACCCTGCTATAGGAGATTGTTAACCTACCTGTCCACGGGACACGCGTGGCACTGTGGTCTAAACCAGTGAGCCTCTCGGACTTGCCGATTGGAAGGTCTGCGGTCCGAATCTGCAGGAATGGGTGTCCCAGCTCTTGCCAACCTAGCAGTTTGAAAGTACACCAGTGCAAGTAGATACTGCAAGTAGGTACTGCTGTGGCGGGAAGGTAAACGGTGTTTCCGTGCACTCCGGCTTCCGTCATGGTGTTCTGTTGCACCAGAAGCGGTTTAGTCATGCTGGCCACATGACCCGGAAAGTTGTCTACAGAAAAACGCCATCTCCCTCGGCCTGAAAGCGAGATGCACGGCGCAACCCCATAGTCACCTTTGACTGGACTTAACCGTCCAGGGGTCCTTTACCTTTTTACCTTTTACCTGTCCATCCACCCTGTTATCTTAATTTCTCTTCTTGCTCCCTCTTTGTTGTGCCAATCAGTTGTTAATCTCACCTACCCACTTCCTTTCGCTCTCAGTTTTTTATTTATTATTAAATCTACGTGGAAGCTGTCAAGGATGGCTTATGCATTATGGATGGATTCTCCCCCTGCTCCCAATTTGATGATGATGATGATGATAGTTAATTGCAAGATGGCCAACAAAGTAGGGATACTAAAGTAGCAATGAGGGATGGAAAGCTGTAATTGTTGCTAATAATTAATTGTTGTCTGACCCTTTTTACACCAAACTTTCATAGGACTCGGTTCACATGTTTCTTGACTTTTATGGTCATGAGGACTGTCAGTTTACCAGGTTCCCTTTAATCCACATTCTGCATTAGATGTCAGTGTTTGCCCATTTTGATGTGAACTTGTAGAGAGGGGGGGGGGAGAAAGAGGATAGATATATGAATTATTGGTTACTAGATAGGGTGAGAGTCCACCTGTAATTTTCGCATTTCCTTTCCTTATAGAAAATGATTTAGAAAGAGTGTGTTTTGCTTGAAACCTTGAAAGGCAGGTTATTTGGCTTGGGTAAGGACAGATTTCACACCTCCTTTTTTGGGTTGAACGCTGAGCTTCCCACCTGAGGGCCTGAAGTTTATATAATCAGGTGTTAAGCCAAGGTTACAACAACACCATACATTTAGAACACATTTGACACACCTAGCTTCCCCCAGATGATCCTGGGAACTGTAGTTTGTCAAGGGCACTGGGAATTGTAACTCTGTAGGGAGCAAACTACAGTTTCCAGGACTTTTGAGAGGAAGCCCTGTGCTTTAACAGCATGGTGTGTCTGTGACTTAGCACGTGGGGGACCAGGGGTTCAAATCCCCACTCAGCCACGAAACTCACTAGTTGACCTTGGGGCCGTCACAGTCTCCCAACCTAACCTACCTCACAGGATTGTTGTGAAGATAACATGGGGCAGGAGAGGACAGTGTACTCTACCTAGAGCTTCTTGGAGAGATGGTGGGATAGTAATAATGAAATAAGAAGAAGCGTGTCTGTTTTTAGTTTTGTTCCCAAACGTTAGCTCTCTGTGTCCGTCCCCCCCCCCCCCCCGCAAAATGTCCCCACTTCTGCATTTGCTGGTCATCGCCACGACGCTCTTTACCCATGACCGTAAAGAATAAGTCTTCTTTTCCCCCAGAGATGTACACTTCCTCCTGGTAACCATAAAGCACAAAGTTTGTCTCTTAGCACTTTAGAAGCTCTGGAGAGGTGGTGAGGTGGGCAGTTTTAAAGTCCTGTTACCCACCTTGAGTTCTCAGGATAGGGCAGGTTGGAGCCCCCCCACTTTTAGCTTCAGCTCTACGACCCACCCTGGGCTGGAAACAGTTGTTTTACTGGCTGATGAATGAGGTGTGAATTGCTGAAGATGGAGCCTCTCTCAAGCTGTGTTCACACTTGTTCATCCTCCATCCTGGCTCCCCGTCTGCAATCCTTGCTGAACTGTGAACATACTGCATTGTAAGACCTGGCAGCTGTAAAAGGACCAGAATAGAATGACTTCTGCTCTCTTTGCCTGGAACCGGTGGCCTTACCTGAATCTCACTTAGAAACCGATCATGCCGGGGTGGGGAAAGCATCAAATCAGACAGTATGAGAGACGGAAACAGGACAAACATAGGGTACCTCTTTAAACCCAGCCAGACCACTGGTCCATCTAACTCATTCCTATCTACACTGGCAGGCTGTGACTGCAGGGCTTCAGAAATGCCCTACCTTGGAGATGCTGGGGACTGAACCATGCAAAGCCTATGCACAACCCCTGAGAGATGTCCCTCCCTCATTCGTTTTCCAAGCTGTGTTCCTTTCGGTACCTCTTTTTCACATCGCTCCATCCTCTGAGGAAACTCCTGTGTGTGTGGCAGAGGATTATGGGATGTATGGCAGGATGCTCTTCACAATGGGCCATACCATCATCTCTTGCTAAATGAGAGCATGTCTTAGCATGCTGGGTGCACTTCCTTTCTGAAAAGCTTCCATTTCATAACTCGTCCCTGAGAAACCTTCTTAAAGCTCGGGGACGGGAAACCTGCGCCCTGCTAGATACTGTCAGATTCTGATTCCCATTAGCCCCAGCTAGCAAAGAATGGATGGCCACAAGTTTCCTCACCTGAGCTCTGCCTAGCTTCAGAAGGAGCCCTAGGTTTTCTCCGTGCACGGCTAGCTCGTGAGATTGAAAATCTGTTGTTCTGTTGCCTTTGATACCTAGGAAACATGGCCAGGATTCTCCACGTTCCTGTTTCCCAGCATTCAACATCCCCCAATACCTCTTTCCTGTCTCAGAAGGTAGAATTGCAATGATTCATCCATGTAAATAAGCTATGTCTCTTTCTGAGACCACGCTGCCCAATCCATGCCACGGTAGGCACGCATGCTGATCGTACGGCACAAATTGGTTATCCCACCAGTGGGCCCTGCTGCATGATGGGGGTTGTAGTCTAGTAACATCTGGGGACCCAAGACTGGGAGAAGGCCACACTAATAAATACTCTTTTGTTTGATAGGTAAAGAACAACTTTCGCTGTTTCTGTGTGGAGGTGGGTTGGAAAAAGGCCTATTTGCCTCTAGAGGAAGATTGCAGATAATGGCCCAGGGAGGCTGACTATTCTGTAGGGGTTAATTCAAGGTTCATGGATGTGATCTGGTGTGTGTGTGTGTGTGCAACAGAAGATATGGTCACACCAGATTGTAGGGTGTGGCAGCTGGAGAGCTTCCGATCGTCCTAAAGGGAGTGGAGTAGGGTTACTGGAAGAAGGAGGTCATTTGGGGATAAGTAGGTTTCCTCCTGTGACACACATTGTTCATAGCTGCCCAGTTCTTTCCCCCCTCTGCCAGCCTTGCTGGGTCTGCCAATCCATCATTGTCCAGATATAATAGGACGGCATTAATGAAGAGACGGGTGCCAAGGAGGCCATCAGACTCCCGGGACAGCCAACAGCGCACGTGGGGGGAGAGAAAACTCTCCTCTGGGCACCATGCCTCACTTCCGTCTTGGAAGCCAAACCCAAGAAGTTCTGACCTCTGTTCCTCTGCCGCGCTCTTAAGTGCCTCTCCCTCCCAGAGTCGAGGTGCTCTCAGGTGCTCTGTGTGATCGAGAGCACAGTTCAATTCCTCATCCAGCCACAAAAGCTCTCTGGAAGGCCCAGGCGTGATCATTGCACTCTGCCTCTCTCTGCAACCTTTGCAACACGGGATTGTTGTAAGCATGTGAGACGGGTGCTGAAAGCAAGAGCTTTGTAAGCTGGCAAATGCTACCGCTTTAGGTCTGCTTGGGTGTTATGCTTGAATGGGGAATATAATCATGCAGAGGGGGCCCATGCCATCTTTCCCCCCAGTGCCCACACGCACCAGCCCCTGCTTGCTTTGCCCCTGAGCTCCCCTCAGTGTGGACCTTCCTAGATCAACATAGGAATGTTAAGAAGGGAGTGCGCAGGAGCCCGAGTAGATAGGGATATTGGGGGCAGCAGGAGTGTCTCCTGTTCCACCTACTCGAATTTACATTCTGTACTCAGGGAAAGTTTGCCTACACACCATGCATTTTAAGCACATTTGCACCTTCTATCCAGAAGAATCATAGGAAGCCAGGGTTGCCAACTTGAATAAAATATTGGGGTGGGGGGGAGGTAAGCCCCACCCCACATAATAAATCACATAGCATGGCACACAACCACCATTTGACTCGCAATGCCCATCAACTTTGGGGGAGCCCAGAGTCCTCAAATATTTTAGGGGGGGGGTCTGAAGGGACCTCAGCCCCAGAAGTTGGCTCCTATGTAGGAAACTGTTGCTTCCCTGCCACAGAGCTACAATTACCAACACACTTAACAAACTGTCTATTACAGGCTCTTTCTGTTGGGCAAAGGAGTCTCTTGATTCCTTTTGCTGCAATCCACTCCGGTAAGGGCTGGAACTTGCAGGTTTGTTCTTTCTAATTACTCCTGACAATTTTTTTTATCTTGCTATTCCTCTAAAGAGCACTTGGCAATGGCCATGTAGCAATTTGCCTTTTCATCTTCCCAGCAGGCCCTATGGGATAGGTTATGTTGCGAGGTGGTCGCTGACCCCAAGGTTTGTGCTTCGTGACCAAAGCACAAGGTTGTGACTTGATGAAAGATTTGAACTCAGGCTGCTGCAGAACAAGTTTCAACCTCTTGTCCATTGCCTGTGGCACGCTGAGTCCCTGGTTTTTTTCCTGAGTGTTGGGACTTTCCTCCAGACAATGGGGGCTCTCCTTCCTTCGAGTTCCTTGACAGAAAGGTGGTCTATATAAGTGCAGTATATAAATGGAACAGAATATATATAACTGCACTATAAATTTATATGGGTTTCATGTCAGTTTGGAAAGTTACGGCTTCCCCAAAGAATCCTGGGAGCTATTGTGTAGAAAGGTTACTGGAAAGACTCTCGGGTCTCCCCACAGGGCTATATTTCCAAGGATTCCCCAGGGAACGAGAGTGCTGTGATGGCAGAGAGGCACAATTTCCGTGGCCAAAAATTCCTAGACCTGAATGTGGTACTTTGCTGCCTCCAACGAGGGACAAGATGGTGCAGACATGCACCCAATTCTACGTACAGAAGCCACCCAGTGTGGCAGCTAAATCTTACTTTGGCACGGGTGATGGGGTGTGCCCTAAGGCAGCGGCCTAGTTTAGGTGGCTCAGTTCAGCTTTGCTCTCTGAGACCCCACCGCTGAGGTGGGTTAGGCTGAGAACACAGTGACTGACCTGAGGGTGCAGTTCTGCAGAAGCAGCATTTCCTATCATTGTGTGGGGCAAAATCGCCCCACTGAAGGTTGCCTTGGTTGCTTGAAGAAACAATAAGGTTTTTAGACAAGGTCACGGTTTGGCTGACCCTGCTCTCAAATAGCAGAATCCAGGGGTCCAAACACTTCCCCTGCTCTCTCGACCGCCCCTCACATCCCCAGCCTGCCTCGCCTCTGCAGCTCCCCTGCTTATTGCTCCGTTTCTCTTGCTCTGCCTAATTGTTTCTGCCTTCCCTATTATGTGAACTAAATATTGCCTTCCATAGCTCAGGGCCTCTTCCTACCTTGGCATGTTCCTTTCGAGATTGTTTTCCCTCCTCTAGGCTACCTGCGTAACCAAGATGGAGTGACCTAGGAGTCCACAAGGAGAACTAATTATTGTATGTTCAGAGGGTGTTTACAGAGCCCATCCCCACAGACTCCCAGCTCTGGTTTCTTTCTCTCCTTCTCTCTGTCTCTCTTCCCTGCTTGCACAGAGCATCCTGAGATGGAGAACGCTGGATCTGGAGCGGCGCTGGGTCCCACTGGGGATTGAGGCAGCGCAACGGCTGCCTTTTAGCACTGACAGAGCACAAGTAATTAATGGCAGCAGCAAAACCCTGTCCTTCTCAGAGCAGGTTTGCTGGCTGCTTATGCAAAGATCTCCTGCATCTTTGTTGGGACGCGGCCATTTTGGTCCTCCCCGGAGTGGCAGCTGGGATTTGTTTACTTGCTGCGCAGGAAACTTTTGCTTAGGCTTGAGATGCGGCTGACTCTGGACTGGAAACGGGGGCATTTGTATGTTTGGCCAACATGAACCGATGGCCCTGCACAGTCAGTATGTATTTGCTGTGTTCAGAAAGAATAATCAACAACTTGTTCCGGGTCAGATAGGGCCGTTGTCCAGGGGTTTTCCCTGCTCTGTCCCACCCCACTTCACTCTGCAGTGTCTGGCTTGGCTTGCTTGCTTTTGAGTTTGTTTGTTTGTTTTTAACTTTCTAAGCACCTTTCTACTTGTTCTGTGTGGATGGAGACAGCAGAGGCTGGTCCATTAGCACAAAGCGGGCACTGCTCCACCAACCGTTGCCTGCTACCACCTGTGTTCCTAAGGGTGCAGGCGGGTGGCATTGCTTGGCAGCTTCCTCCTCTTTAGTCTCAGTTGTTGCCCTTGCAGAAGTCCAGGAGGAAGAGGGCAAAGCTAGAGTTTGTTGGCATTGGCACTGGCTCCTCCTACTGCTGGGCTCCTTGCCTTCTGCCCCACCAGCTGCAATGGGCACCAGCCACCGTGGCAGAGACTCTGCCTAGAGTCGTGAGCCCTTCCAGGCTGTTGCTGTTTTGCAGGTAGATGACAAGCTCAGGTTGTGCAGTTAAAGTGGATTTGGTTCTGGCCAGTGAGTAGACGATTGGTCACGCCTTGGTAGGGAGTCATTGATCGACTTTCGACTGCTTTGGATTCCTCGAAGCAGCTAAATAACACTCTCCTCCCCATAGAGATGGGGAGCTGGAAACTCACTTCACATTTAAAGGTGAACCTACCCAATTCACACTTTGCAAAAACAAATGTGCAAACTGAAACACAGCCATCCTTTGAAATTTGCCCTTCTCTGAATGTTGCAGTCCAGTTCTCCGACCAAATAAAGTGTACATAAATGTCTTTAGTGGGTTAAAGGGTGCATTAAAATGAATATGTTGGTGGAAAGAAGAGGGGGAAATGCATTATATTAGGAACCATTGTTTTGCAAAAATGTGCCTATCAGGCACAATTGCACACAAAAATGTATTGTATTAGCAGAAGTTCCATCCTAAAATGCTGAAGAATCTCCATGAGGACATTTGTTTTTTTAATGGGAATTACTGTGGAAATGTGGAGGACAACATAAGACAGGAAAGATGAGAAACCGAAACGGTCAGATTCACCCATCCACCTCCCCAGTCCTTCTCAAAACTTATCAGACTCCTGGTTGCCAACTCCTGTTCCTGAATCAGTTGTTTCCTCTCTGGCTAGATATGGATTGCTGCTTTTCAAATTGGTTTAGCAGTCATTTCCCTTGTTCTCATGGGAATTGCAGTTCTGTGAGAAGAACTTGGCATTCCCAGGATATGTTGGTGTAGAGGGCATATCAGCTAGTGTAGATAGCATTATTCTTTATTTAAAGCTATCCATGTAAATAATAATAATAATAATAATAATAATAATAATAATAATTTAATAATCATTTTATTATTTATACCCCACTCATCTGGCTGAGTTTCCCCAGCCACTCTGGGCAGCTTACAGCATATATAAAACATACTAAAATATAAAACATTAAAAACTTCCTGATACAGGGCTGCCTTCAGATGTCTTCTAAAAGTTGTGTAATTCTTTATTTCCTTGACATCTGATGGGAGTGTGTTCCACAGGGAGGGCGCCACCACCGAGAAGGCCCTCTGCCTGGTTCCCTGTAACCTCATTTCTTGCAGTGAGGGAACCCAGTGGCGGAGCTTCATGCTCCAGCACCGGCGGCGGGAAGCAGGCAGGGGCGGGGCTGGCGCGTGTTCTGGGGGTGGGGTGCGCTGCCCGCAGGGGCGTGGCGCACATTCTGGTGGCAGGGTGCGCCGAGATGCAACCCTATTGGGATCCCGCTGCCCGGGGCGCCCCGCCCCCTACGCCCTGCCCTTCCTATGCCAGTGAGGGAACCGCCAGAAGGCCTTCGGAGTGGGACCTCAGTGTCCGGGCTGAATGATGGGGGTATACTGGGCCAAAGCCATTTAGGACTTTAAAGGTCAGCACCAACACTTTGAATTTTGCTCAGAAATGTACTTTTGCACCGGTGTTACATGGTCCCAGCAGCCACTCCCAGTCACCAGTCTAGCTGCTGCATTCTGGATTAGTTGTAGTTTCTGGGTCACCTTCAAAGGTAGCCCTACATAGAGTGCATTGCAGTAGTCCAAGCGGGAGATCACCAGGGCCTGCGCCACTTTGGCGATATAGTCTGCGGGCAGCTAGGGTCTCACCTGGCGTACCAGATGGAGGTGGTAGACAGCTGCTCTGAATGCAAAATTGACCTGCGCCTCCATGGACAGCTGTAAGTCCAAAATGACTCCAGGCTCTGCACCTGGTCCTTCAGCGCCACAGTTACCCTGTTCAGGACCAGGGAATCTTCCCCACCTGCCCATCCCCTGTCCCCCCCAAAACAGTACAGTACTTCTGTCTTGTCAGGATTCAACCTCAATCCGTTAGCCACCATTTATCCTCCAACTGCCTCCAGACACTCACACAAAACATTCACTGCCTTTACTGGTTCTAATTTTAAAGAGAGGTGGAGCTGGGTAATGTGTCTCAAAGAAGGAAAGGGCAGGTCTAAAGGGTGATTATTGCCTAGAATAGGTGTGGGGAACCTTCAGCCCTCCAGGTGCTGCTGGACTGCAACTCCCATCAGTCCTAGCAAGCAGGGCCAGTGGTGAAGGATGATGGGAGTTGTAGTTCATCAACCTCTGGCCAAAGGTAAGATTTCTCACACCTGTGCTAGAAGATGGCACAGGGAAGACAGATGAGAAAAGGGAAGGATATGGAGGCAGAAATAAACTAGGGGGTGTGTTTCACTTTTGCAGTTACATGTATTTAGGCTTAGCTGCAGATTACAGGATTGGCCCAAGACATTTGCGGCTCAGGACTGCAATACCTAAAGGACCGTCTTCTCCCATATAACCTACCTGGTCCCTGAGATCATCTTCTGAGGCCCTCCTTTGTGTGCCCCCTCCTCGAGAGGTCCGGAGGGTGGCAACATGAGAATGGGACTTCTCTGCAGTGGCTCTCTGTCTGTGGAATGCTCTCCCCAGGGAAGTTCGCCTGGCGCCTTCATTATACACCTTTAGGCACCAGGTAAAAATGTCCCTTTTTAACCAGGCCTTTGGTTGTTCTTAGTGAAATCCAACACCCTTTTAGAATATGGCATTTTTTTGGTTTGATTTTATATGTTGTGGTTTTGTTTGTAAACCGCCCTGATACCTCCAGGTATAGGTCGGTGTATAAATTGAATTGATGATGATGATGATAATAATTTTGCTGCCTGAGCAAAGCAAGTTGTTTTGGCACCTCAGGCAGAAAATCCAATGGGTGCTTCTCTTTCTGCAAAAAAAAAAAAATGTAATGAGTAATTTGCTACCCTTTCATGACATGTGAAACTCCTTGGGTTATATCCATCTAGCATTAGTCATATTCTCAGTAGACCCATTGGGCTTAATGGGCATGCCTAACTTAAGCCCATTTATTTCAGTGGGTCTTCTCTGAATATAACTTAGTTGGATACAACACCTTCTGTCTAATGTTGGGGCTGGCTCTGTTGCTGTCTTTGATGTTGTACTGACGGTTTCCTGCTGTATAACTTGTGTATTTAGCAACATCACCGTTCCCCTCAAAGAATCCTGGGAACCAATTTGGTGAAGGCACTAAGAATTATTTGAGGCCCTTAGTTCCTTCAAGCGAACTACAACTTCTCAAATTCTGTATCAGGAAACCTATGTAGCATTTAGGTTTTGACTAATTAGTGTAAGTTGATTTTAGGCTGCAGCTCAGGTAAAGAAACCATCATTGATTAATTGCATGAATTTAAATTGAATCTGCAAAAGTTTGTGTACAAATAAATCAATAGTTTTGATGGGGGGGGGGGAAACATTTCCTTGGTTTTTTAAAGAGGCATACCTTTAGAGGCTTTCCCTTCTCTGAGAGAAGAGGAAGAAAGGTCTTCTAAAGAGGAGCTAACAATCTCTTATGGATTTGCAAGTATCTTTTCTTCAAATTAAAAGAATGTCAAAATATACAAAAATACAGAAGCCAAAATCACACTGAACAATGAAATGAAACGCACTAAATTAAGATACATGTGAGAGCTGGACCATAAAGAAGGCTGATCGCTGAAGAATTGATGCTTTTGAATTATGGTGCTGGAGGAGACTCTTGAGAGTCCCATGGACTGCAAGAAGATCAAACCTATCGATTCTTAAAGAAATCAACCCTGAGTGCTCACTAGAAGGACAGATCCTGAAGTTGAGGCTCCAGTACTTTGGCCACCTCATGAGAAGAGAAGACTCCCTAGAAAAGACGCTGATGTTGGGAAAGATGGAGGGCACAAGGAGAAGGGGACGACAGAGGATGAGATGGTTGGACAGTGTTCTCGAAGCGACTAGCATGAGTTTGGCCAAACTGCGGGAGGCAGTGAAAGATAGGCATGCCTGGCGTGCTCTGGTCCATGGGGTCACAAAGAGTCGGACACGACTGAACGACTGAACAACAACAACAACAATCAATTCACCCAAAGTGGACTTTGTTAGTTCTAGAATTCTTAAGTTAGAACTCAAATTATTTTTATTCTAGTGTTGAATTAAAAACAGACCATTACTCTCCAAAACAAGAAACCAACTAAAAAGCTCCAGCACCACAAATGTCTGTGGACTCTGTCAAGTGTTAGTCACACATGACTAAATGAGGTCCATAAATTTGGGTCTACTCTTAGTCCAACTTAGTTGGAGATAAACCTGTGCTTATTCAAAGGCATAATATGCTAGATGTTCTGCACCCATTCCTTATAAGTAGGGACCCAAACATAGGCAAGTATTGCCATTAAGAATAATTTAACAGTTTGCTGAAATATCTGCTCCCTGATTATTTGGGTACATCTTTTAAAATCAATTAAATTCTTAATTGATTGATGGTCTAAGCCTGCAGTCTTCAACACAGCTTACTAGGGGACACACCTTGTTGAAGAGGCTGAGACTTGCATCCGAGTAAACATGCATTGGCTTGTGCTGTTAAATGTCCCAGCGCAGCTATGATTTGGTCGTATTTCCATGGACTTATTCTGGGTCTGTATATAGACACACACCACTCCTCTGGGGGTGTATCAAAAGCTTGTTCTCCTCACTGTTTCAGGTAGGTTGACACTCACATGCAGGAGTGGCTGTTTAGCTATTCCTTCTCAGGAGAAGGATGGCAGAGAGCATTTTAGAGAGTTTATATTAATCTGCATTTAGTGATCTTGAGAACACTCTGGTCTGATGTTAATCTGGAACGAAAGCCATGGATTAAGATAGGATTGTCAGAGCGGTAGCTCCGTAAATACGCTTCAGAAGAACGAGGCATGGTTGGGTATTCCCTGCAAGCAGATGCTGGACTGTTGCAGGTAGGGGTAGTGAGGCAATGCCAGACAGCTGGCCACATGCTACCCACATGCACACTCGATTGCTGTTACGTCAACGTTTTCTATGGTGCTTTTCATAAAAAAACTTCCAAAGCTATGTACACAGATTAAAAGTTTTAAAATTCATAAGACCAATTAAAACAAACAAAGCCATCAATGCAGCAAAGAACACCAGCAAAATTAATTGGTAAACTCAAAAGCTCTTTGAAAAATAATTATAAGAGGAGCTGCTTCCTGGGATCATGTTGCTCGTTGCAAAGGAGTGTGTGAGATCCATGGGAGACCAGCCCTTCCTTACTTTTGTGAGTGAAACTTAATGGCTGGGTTTGCTGCCATGGTTTGTTTGGCAATGCTAAACCATGGTTTGTTTGACCTAACTGTAGTTCATTTGAATGTGTGGCTTGTTAACCATGCTACTGGAAAGAAATTTTTATTTTGTTCTGTTAACCATGGTTTGTTTTCTGCCAATAAACTGTGACGTGAAGCTACAGTTGGTTGTTGGTTTGTAAGCCCTGGTTTGTTTCTGCATTGATGTCTGAGTCTTGCTTAACTGTTGCTTGTTTGGAAAACAAAACCAGGCTTTGGAGAAACAAGCCATGCTTTATTCACCTGTCATAGAGATTCTCAGCACCCATTTCTGTTAAATTATTTTTAATTGTGAACTGTTTTGTCTTTTGCTTTATCGATAATGCAAAAAAAAAGGGGGCTCCTGTTTTTCAGGATACCTAGTTGTGGTGGCGGCATTAGCATGCGATGCCAGACTCAGGTTGTCAAATACAGACAAGCATGCCTTTGCATAATGCTGAGTGACAAACAGAGGCAAAAGGAGCAGATTCGCCATGTGGCTCTGCCCACCAGAAATAAATCTTCTTGTCAATTTTTTTTCAGGACTGTTCCAGTCAGTTTTGGGGTGTTCTTCTGTAAAGAGTTTGATGACAATACAATGATGATTTAAAACATTACAAACACGTGGAGATATATAAATATAATACTGTTTAGCATCATTCTTTATTACTGGTAATTTTATGCTGCTTCCCCATGGGGCCAAGAGTACAGTTACAAGGAATACCTCCCTCGTGCTCCCCAATCTTTCAAAGCACGTTTGCAAGATGCTTTTCACAGCCCTATCTTGTTCAGTCTCTTGCTCTCTCTCTCTCTCTTGTCCCAGATTGAGATGAACCCAGAGTCTTCTCAGGATCTGCCTCGCCTCTCCAAAATACTCCCCCCCCCATTCTCCCCCATAAGCAAGCAGAAGTGTGCTTGCTTCTGAGTTCCTCTGCCTTTCTTTCCCTCAAAGAATAACTCAGGCCAGTCCCTCTTTGCAAGACTTTGCTTCACCCCCGCTGTGTTTTGTATGAATCAGCCCTTCAGCTTGGATCTGAACTGTGTGTTCATGGTGATGCGTTTGGCCTTGGGGTATGTGTGCGCGCATGTATGTTTTAGGAGGGAAGAGAAGAGCACTTCTCCATCCTGGGCTCTTTAAACAGGTTGGAGGTCTCTTCTGGCTCTCGTCAGCCCTCTTAGCTTTCATGTCATCCGACCGGTGTCAAATTGCCTTCTCTCCGGATCTGGCCTCTTTGTGTGAACAGGAGGCTCCAAATCCCCCAGCTGTCTGGTGGAGGTGTTGCCCTTCTGCTTATGCGGCTCCAGGCTGTGCGCTGTGCCCGCCAGGGTGTGGGCAGAGCTCTCCTCAGCCGATGCCCTTCTGCTCTGGCTTATTGCACAGGGGCCTAGGGGTCTGACAGGTCATGATGTTATTTTTTAAATGAGCTGCTTTCATTTGGGAGGCCTGCAGCAGATAGATTTATTATTCCAAAGCCGGGACATCTCCCAGCATGTCAGAATGTTTGGGAGTTATCCTAGGATGGGTAGGGGGAGAGACTTAATGGTTTTGATCAGGGGCTGCTGGGAGCGACATCTGACTCAGTATACCAACAGTCGCTTAATATTACCAGTAACTCATTAACATTCTCAAATTGATTTGTAGTATTCCTAACCTAGAGGGTGGGGATTTGTTTTATTTATTGTAGAATGCCTTTTAAGTCGCGTCTGTAGGTGGATCTACTCCATGTTAGTTGATGCTGATTCAAAGGGCACTTGTTATTTTGGATTAATGAATTTGGAGCGTAAGGCCGGGCCATGTGCATACGCCATACTTGTTTGGGAGCACAGAAGAAAAATCTCAGCGTGGTGTTTTGGCTGCAGAATTAAGCTCTCTAACAAACCCCCAACTTCCATTTCCCCATAAACAAACAAGCAGAGATAAAGTTCATAGTCCTTGTGCTTATTATAGAAATCTGTGCTTGAAAATGTGTGGGCAAGTGCTGGGTGAAAACCCAGAGGCTAGGGAAGCATATGAGTAAGCTTTCCAGAGGTTGGAAGAGGAGGAGGCCTCAGCTCGCCTGTATTCCTTTGATTAGCAGAAGCAGATTACATTATGCAGCGTTTTTTAAAAAGGAAGGGCTGAATAAATTATGCAAAATGGGAGCGGTTAAGAAAATATGCATAATTGTATATTTATACAGATCGCAGGACTCTTGTTTTCCTTGCAGCAGAATTCGCTTTTCCCCCTTGGTGCAGAGCATGCACAATTTTGGCTTAAGGGTGTAATCCGTACGTGATCAACCCACTGTTCTCTCCTTGCTGAAATCTTTGCTCAAAACCCAGTTCTTCCGCAAGGTTGCTGGTGGGTGGCTTTCTCCCTCCCCACACCGTACTATACTTTTTTTATGACGGTCCCCTTCCAGCCGCATCTCCTCCCTTCAAACTTTGCTGTGTCTTGGGTTGTGAGTCTCCAGGCAGGAGCCAATGTCATGCCCTGCCTATCATGAATGGGTCTAATGCAGGGGTCACCAATGGAATAGATGCTACTGGGCTGGATCGACCAGTGCTCCAACTAGGTTGAAGTTTGCTTATGCATAGGGTAAAACATGGGGGCTCTTCTACTAAAGCTTGACACTTGATCCCAGGTCAAGCTGGAAGGAAGGAGGAGGCTGATAATGGGTGGCTAAAAAATGCATCTTCTATATCAGGCAGAGGCCTCTAGCCTGCAGGCCAAACTTGACCCACTAGGCATGGGCGGGGGAGGGGGCAGCTGCCCCCCAATCAAGTAAATCAATAAAAATACTTAACTGACTGAGGTTCTGCCCCCCTCAGCATGAAGGCTGCCCCCATAACATAAATCCTAGCTGCCACTAGGCCTCCCCATTTGGCCTGCCAGGCCATTTTCACAAAATCATGTCCACCTGCTCCACACCTCATGTCATAGGTGATGATGCCAGGTGTTGGGCAAGTAGAGACACAGCTGCAGAATGGAAGACAGCACTCCTACAGGGAGTTAAATCCTACTTGGTTTGAGTGTGCCAGCCAGTTCCCAGATTCTGCTGCTCACCCATCAAAGTTGGCCCGCCAGGTTGCGGGGAGATAAAAGATCTGGTCCACAAGGCCAAAAAAAGGTTCCCCACCCAGGCCTATCAACACAAGCACATATCTACCGTAAATTCATTTTCTCTGGGAGAGAGAGCTGCCCTATACTGTTGAAGAGTCCGTCTCAGCAAGGATGCTCAAGAGGGAGTGGGCCACTCTGAGCCTCCACTGCTTTCTTAACGGTGTCTGTAGGGCAAGAGAAAGCATACCTGTTAGCGTAGATTGTGAGCCATGAGTGTTGGTGACAGGTGTGTGGCCTTTTGCCTCCTGGATCTCTTGCGGAAGACTTCATTTAGATACCTTTCCTTATTATGTCACACCTAGTGGAGTTTGTACCAAGCTGGGACATGCCATCAGGCTGGCTGTACCCTCTTCTGTTGTATTTGGTGGGGAGAAGGGGTAGATTGTTGTGCAAGAGCGGTTACAAGGGACCCCGCCTTCCTGCAGGGGTTCTCTGCCTCATGTGCGTCTTTGCGTTTGTTCCTTCTGTTCCTTTTAAACCAGCAGAAGCCTAATTGTTCCTGCCTCTGCAGCCTTTGTCTACCTGGTTTGCGATCCCCCCCTCCCCTTAAACTTCCCCGGAATCTTTTTGTTCCTAAAGCCCTCTTAGCCCCCTGCAGTCCTGTTCAGACTATCAGTCCAACAGGAACAAGGGAAAATAATTTTCAAGCTTGGAGTTGCATTGCCAGAAAATTAGACTTTGGGGTTTGATTTCAGGAAGAGGGGAGATGGTTCCGATGTTTGCAGGAAATAACAGAGTATGAGACCACTTCGGTACAGAGGTGGCTGCTTTGTACAGAGTCAGGCCATTGACAGTATCATCTACACTGACGGGTAGCGGATTTCAGACAGAGGTCTCTCCCATTCCCACCTGGATATGCCACCAGGGATTGATGCAAAGCAGATGCTGTGTTTCTGAATCCTGCTTCCATCTTGGGAAGCGAAGTGGGGTCCTGTGGTTAGAAAGGTGAAGCCCGAATGTGTTTTGCCAGGTTCTCTCCTTGGCTTTTGAAAGGGAAGTGATGGGGAAGGAACTGGGAGGACTTTGGGTTCTATTTCTGCCTCTTGAGTGGGTAGCAAGTCTTCACCTTTCAGTGAAGTGTTTGGCAACCTGGTGGGTGGGGCTCAATAAGTGAAAGTTTTGGAGCAGGGGACAAGTGGGAAGGAAGCCAAAATGTCTGCTTTATTAGGTAACAAGCCTATTGAAAGGCTTGTTTCCCGCATTATGGGTGGTATTTATTTATTTAATGTATATCATGCTTTTCTCTCACTGCAGGGCTCAAGGCAGCTTACAGCACTAATGAAAACAAACACAACTAAAAACAGACTACACACACACACACACACACACACACACACACACCTATTAAAACCTGTACTGAAAGCCATTTACAAATCACACACCCTTAAAAGACCCTGCCGCAACAGCCAGCTTATGGCTGAACAAAATGTGTCAGAACAAAGAAAGAATATGCTTGCTGGCAAAAAGAAAACAAAAAATGGGGCAACCTAGGTTTCCATGGAGGGGAGTTCCACAAGTTTAGAACAGCCCCCAAGAAGGTCCTTTCGTATTCAGTTCCCCCCTCAAAGAATTCTGGGCACTGTAGTTTATCCCTAGCAGAGTTAGCATTCCCAGCAGCCCTTAGCAAACTACAGTGCCCAGAATTCCTTTAGGAAGAGAGAATGCTTTGAATGTGCTTTAAAGATACAGTGTTTACAGAGCCACAGTGTCTCTGAATGCTATTCATTTACAGCAACTGTGACAGCAGAGGGTCATGGCCTATATTTCCATAGGCAGACCATTGACCTGACCCAGCAGCGCTTTTGATACACAGAGAAAGAGGAAGCCGGAAATCTTCTCTGAGATGCAGCTTGTCCATCAATGCCACTCCTCCCCTGCAATATGCGGCACCAGGGAAGTGTTTGGGTATGTTTTCTTGCAGGGACTGCAGCCCCCATCAACCCTGATTATTGGCCATGCTGACTGGGCCTGTCCAACACCATCGGGGAGCCACAGGTTTACTGCCCAATGCATAGTGAATTATTCTTTGCTGCAGGGGGCAGTGATGAGACTCAACAGGCCAGCTTCCTATTAAAACTAGGTGCCTGGAGGAGTCCCAGAATCCTTTGCAGCACACTAGTGGCATTCTCCCAACTTCCCCAAAGGCAGACAAATGTGAAAATTCCACCATCGAGTAAGTTGTAAAGAAGTGTGTGGGGTCGAACACTCTGTACAAGGGCAGGAGGAGAGGCTGGGAGTTGAGACTTGAAATGTGTCCTGTAGGCGAAGACTGGAAGCGGTGATGCAGACTTGGGACTATTATATTCTCCCTCTTACCTTGCCTGTTAAATGAGATCTCTTTGACCAAGGGGTCTTGGGAATAGGTAGGCAACTGCGAGCCTTTGTAGGACCTCTCTCTACTTGCTCAGCACACCTTCCTCCTTGCTCTGCGATCCCTGTCGGCTATTTATTCTTTATCTCATTTACACCCCACCTTTCCTCCAAGGAGCTCAAGGTGGCTGTCTTGGTTCCCTGCCTCCTCACAACAAACCTGCAAGGTAGGTTAGGCTCAGAGACAGTGACTGACTCCAAGGTCACCCAGCGAGCTACATGGCTGAATGGGGATTTGTTTTGTTTTTTTTATAAGATTTTATTATTTTCTATTAAGACAAAAGAAAAACATAAACATAACATAAACACCAACATTAACAATACAAAAACATAATACATCAACACAATCAAACAATTACAATAAAAAGAAACATATACAAACCTTTTAACTAACACTTATCCTCTTACTTTTCTTGGTACTATCTTCTTTGTTTTGGGGACTTCCCCCATTCCCTCCACTGTCTTCAAAATCATATATATCTTCTAGGTAGCTTTGTATCTTGTTCTATTCACATTTGCCCAGTTTTTAATGTGCTTAACTTTACTTAATCATATACCTAATCACATATAAATCTTAACTTAAACACCAAATCTTAACATATTTTCTAACAAATAAATCTTTCACACAAAGATGTCTTCCTAACAATTTTATCTAACATAAACCTGCTAAAGCCGCTCTTCTATTAAATTCTGCTCAAATATTCAATTTTACTGATTTGACTAAATAGTCTTTAAATTTCTTCCAATCCTGTGACACCTTCTCCTCCCTCTGGTCCCGGATTCTGGCGGTCAGTTCTGCGAGTTCCATATACTCCATCATCTTCATCTGCCATTCTTCCACCGTTGGTATCTCTTCACCTTTCCATGTTCTTGCCAATAAGATTCTAGCTGCTGTTGTGGCATACATAAAAAACACTCTATCCTGACTGGGTGCTGAATGGGGATTTGAACCCTGGTTTCCCACGTCCCTGTCCAGCACTCTCACCACTACACTACTCTGGCTCTCACTGTTTGCTGAGGGGAAGAGGAGGGAAAAGGAGAAAGTCCTGATGACGCTCCTCTGCTGCCATTTTAATTTTCCACAATGCCCTGATGCAAAGCTGCACTGGAGGCCTTGTGGGGAACTAAAATGGTAGTTCGCTGGCACGAAGCACTGGGGGATTTAAAGTGGAGCTGTTTATGGAAGCCCCTTGTCCTGGTTGGGTCACCCATGGGCTTGTTGTGTCGCACAGCAGCCATGTTTGTTGGGCGTTTCCGCCCTGCTTACACGCAAAGCAGGGGGTGATTTGCAGTCTTTAATTTTTACAACATAAAAATGTGTGCATTGTTGAGTCGAACCTCTCCTCCTCCTACTTACCCTGCTGTGTTCCATCTCTGCAGGCGCTTTCCCCTTGCCTCACATCCGAACAGTGCAGACACGTATAAAGAAATGGGGCGGCCCCTCCATCACGTTTAGTTGGGCTCCCAGGAGGTCCACAACACAGTACGGGTTTTTGCAGGAGCAGCGGGATGTGCAACTGCCCTGCCCTCCCATTCCTTGCTTTCCTCCCCGATAATCAAAGGGGTCCTGGGGTGCTGCATGCTCCACCAAGTGCCTGTGTACAGAGCCAGCCAGATTAAAAGGCAGCCTCTCCAAGTGCCCAGTTGGCTTTTTTGTAACCATCAATCTTTAATGATCCTTAATCCAGCTGGGTTTCTCCTGGGGAGAAACAACAGGGAACGTCCCAGCCATGATCAGAACGAGAGAAAGAATGATCTTCTCATTTTGCTCAGTGAACTGTGGGGGGCGAGGGAGGAGCAGAGGAGTGATATCAGGGGAGGGAGGAATTTGGGGGCCTCTGCTTTTAGACGCCTGTCCCACTTTTCCTTGCAGTCTCTTCTCTATTTCCTTACACTTCCAGACCATTGATTTCCCCCTAAATTATTCATTGGGGTTTCATAGCAGAGTTGGGATTCTTTTCCTTAATTCCCCTTCTGGGAAGGAATGGGCAAAATGGGAACTATATGGGAAGGAGGAGAAATCAGGGGAAATGGGCAGGTTTTCTCATGCTGTGCTTTCTTTTAGTCCACATTGCTCTCAATGTTGACATTCATTGCTCCCCCCACCTCTCCAGCGTTGAACAACAGGGAGCTTGTGGATGGATCAAGGAGAGACTGGAATTTATTCAGACGCTTAACGTTGAGGGATAGTTAACACCAAGGCTAATCCCTGAGACTCCGGTGCTGGGATTTATGAATCCGTAATGAAGCCAAGAGTACCCGTTGAGCATACGAAGAGTGCCTTGTTATTGTTTTGCATACTACTACCCCTTAAGAATGGTTAGTGCATCTTAGCTTGTGTACAGATAGAGATTGTTTGAGTGGTGGATTTGTGTTACCCCATTTCTCTTTTGCAAAACATGTAACCTTCCTTAGAGAATTGAGCTTGGAATCACTTCTTTCTGTTCCCAGGTGAAACCAGCTGCACTTTTGGGCTGGCAGCTTGGTGACACTCACGAAGCCACTTCCGCCTCCCTCCTGATTCCAAGAGCATTGTTTCAAGTTTAGGAAATAATGGATTGGCTGAAAGAAAACAAGAACGTAAATGTTTAGCTGGATTGACATGCCAGGCACTTGATAATGTTAAACACAGACAGAAGGGCAAAAATTAGCTCTCAATTCAGAGCCTGGTGCATTTGTCATTGGAGGAATGAAAGTGAGGGAAGCAGAGCTCTCTCCAAAGCAGGACAAACCCACACCTATCTGCTCCAGAAGGGAGGCATGTCTGCATGTGCCACTTGGTTTTCCGTGGTCTCCTAACCGGATGCTGATCAGGCCCTCGTGCAATTAGCTTCATCAGAAGTGATCCTGGACTGTTCACCAGGCCTTTCAATGACTGCAGATGAGCCACAGTTTGTCCTCATGCATCTGAATTTAGGGGGAAGGTCAAAGGCTATTGCTCTGGCATTTCTCTTTGTAGGTTATGTAAAAAGGGATTGTCCTTCCTCAGGATTAGTCTGGCTTCCTCTGACCACCTGCATCCCACAAAAAATATGCAAGTGGCAGACATCATGCCCAGAAATTTGAATGTTGATTTAGTAGTCTGTCTTGCACCTCTGTTTCACCATGTTTCAAGCAGGCTGGCTGCCTTCTTTTATTTTTAAAGCTGCGTGCACATTCAACACTAACACATGCATATGTTTTAAAACTCTATTTTAGAAGGGATGGAAGACTTGTCTGAGAATTGTGGGAATTGGAGATTTTGATGACACAGATTCTATCCAATCAGTGCTGTGCACTGGCAGCTTCTAACCCAAGTGTGCAGAACTGGTTTTCCTTGCTTAGTTGTTATAGCATGAGACTTAATCTCAAGGTTGTGGGTTTGAGCCCCATTTTTTTGTAAAAGATTCCTACACTGCAGGCGGATGGAGTAGATGATCATCGTGGTCTCCTCCAGCTCTACAATTTTGTGTGTCTCTGTGTTTGGTAGTATGGAGTTGTATCTCTGTGAAATATTTGCTTTGAGATTTATCAGTAGATGCGCTTCTGCTCATGCTGGGAAGATGACTGATAACCCTACCGGGATCAGAGAGGAAACTTTTTCTCTCTTAGTCCGATTACTAGAGAGCAACCCCTGTGGGTTTCATTGCATCCCTTTGTTGTTCGTGGTTTGGTTTGGTTTGTCTTGCCTGTCTGTCTTAGCTGAATAGAGCAGGCTTCTGGGCAGGCAGCACTTAGGAGATGCACCTGTCTCTCTGCTTGGAAGTGTGCTTTGGTCTGGATTGAGGCTGATGATCCAGGGAGGGCTGAGCAGAATGATCTGTCCTGGGTTCCACATTGTTCCACAAGCAGAGCAGGTGCCTGGCCGGAAGGCAACTGCACAAGCAAATCTACAATGGTATTAGCCTTGCTCCCTCCCCCCATACGCAAATGCCCCTCTGCATTTCTCAGAGGCTGTATTTAGAGAGCTCTGTTTCCTCAGTCCACTTGCACAGCTCTTGCGAAACCTCTGGGAGTGATGAAAACCTGTCTGTTAATGAAACATCTGTGGCAAGCTTGTGGCAAATGGCCACTCAAGAGGGTTGTGTTTCCACTGTGGATGTCACCGGTCTAATACTTGTTCCCTTTTCTCAGAGGAGTTCTGGGAACTGCATTTATATGAAGGTGATGAAGGAAGGTAATGGTGTTGCCAGACCTCCAGATCTGTCCTGAAGTCTCCTGGTTTGCCTGGCCCCCTCCTGGTGGCAGGTAGAGGGCTTGAATGGCCAGGGGGACGAGACTGACAACAACAACAACAACAACAACAACAACAACAACAACAACAACAACTTCTTGCTTGCAAGCGTCAGCCTGGGAGGAGCTGGCTACAAATTATACCATAGACGCTTTGTGGGGGTCTGCCTTCCTCTGCTCCCTCTCCCAATTTACCTCAGTTTGCAATACCTGCTCCAGGAACATTGCCAAGGGCTGCTCCAAGTTCTCACGTTTGGGATGCTAGTCCTGACCAGGTAAGCTTATAAGGTAAGGGGTTGCCAACAGAGCCCCTCACCAAACTACAGTTCCCAGGAATCTTTGGGAGAAGCCACGAGCAGTAAGAGCAGTTTTTCAAAAACCCAGTCTAAACTTTTGCCACACGCCCAGTTGCTTGCGCTTTATGCCTGCTGTTGCGCTTATCTTGTTTTCCACACTCAAAACAGTTGACCCTGTAGCTGCTGTCATCGGTTGTACTTTGTCCTCCCTTCCCCTGAGCAAAAACACAAGTCTGAAACAAAGCCAAGATGCTGATTTTTAAAATTATTATTATTAAACAACAACAGCTGAACATCACATGCTGCCTGGGTCAGGGGTGTGTGAGGATGGATAGTCTGATCAAAGCGGCAGAGGCCTTTGCATACTGTTACAGTATGGTCATTATGGGTTTCTGGAAAATCTTGCACGAAACCGGGAGCTTGCGTTCCAGATATGTCCTTTTGCCGTAGTCGCTTGCATGATGCGAAAACAAAAGGAGCAACTGAGTTTCTGTGTATTTCCTTTTGGAAAGTTGAATCTTGTGCACTGGGCTTCTAAGGATCAAGTGGTTATTTTGCCTTCTCACTGGTAATCTTTCTGCCAGGCAGAATTACTCAAGGTAGAATCTAGTATTGGTGAGAGATGTAGGATGGGGGTCATCTAAAGGCCCAGAAGGAAAGATCTGGAGAGCCACATTTTGACCCTGGGCTTGAGTTATTTTCCTCCTCCCCCCAGCTGGAGGAAGTTCAAGTTCAACTCCCATTTTGGCTGTGCGGTCTTGGGGAAACGGTTCTCTATCTCTCTCAGAACCAACCGGCTTCCCAGGTTTGCCTCGGAGATAAAGTGAGACCATGCACAGCCCTTTGAGCTTCTCGGAGGAAGAGTGGGCTATAATTTATTGCTCCTTTGAAGCATTTTTACCCCGCTGTTGAGTGGGAAAAAAGGCTCCCAGAGCGGCTTATAAAGATCAATGGTAAGTCAATCCGTGCCTTTAGGCTTACAATTTAAAAGTCAGGAGGAGACAAAAGGGGGAAACAGATTGTGAAGGAGGGAACAAAATTAAATTATTTGGATGCTTTTAGAGATTAGTCTGCCAGTCTGGGAATAAGAATAGTAGTGATAGAAGTCTGGATTTGTCCACACTGTTGCGAAGGCTCATGGGGTTCCCGCCAAACCCCAATTCAAATGGAGTCAATCTGCGGCCGGACCGGGGAAGGCGGGGCCTAGGCGGGCGGACCTGGACGAGGCAGGCTTCACTCAGGTCCTCCCGCCAACACTCCTCAGTCGGCCAGCAGCGTCCCCCTCCCGTTCCCTACCTTCATAGTTGCTTGCTACATTAACCGTTTATTTTTCAGCTAGGAGGGCTTTGCTGTGGTATGCGGACGGTCACCGTATTTGGTGCCGGGAAGGAATTTCCCCTGCACTCCAGGTTTCGCACTTGTCACGACTTTGGCGGTTTAGGCCTTTGGGCGAAATTGTATAGCCTTTCATCCGATTGGGGTGTGGTGAATTGGTGACTCACCCACCCTCTGTTCCCTGGTGCGGCGATAACAGGGTGCCCCATTAGAGGGGTCTGGAGGGAAGTCTCTGCCAGTTTCATAGGGCCTAGTGGGCCATAGGGCTTCCTTCAGTGTTTGGAGGCCATCCTAAACCTGTGTTTTGCAATGGATCCATTCTTGAATAGACCTGAATAGTTCCTCATGGGGGGCGGCGGTGCTGAGAGGGATACATGCCCAATGCCTTTGCCAAGGCTTCGTACATCTGAAATCAATAAAGTTGTATCCATTCATTTACCCACCTTTTGCAGCCAGGCCTGCCATTCGGGGGACTCTGCGACTGGGCACACAATGGGCGTGTGCTGTATTTGAAGATGGTGATCTGTCCCTCTGTTTACTTTTTCAGAATTGCACTGTCAAGGCAGAAGTGATGTGAGAGAGCTGTGATTGCTTTGCCTTGACCTATTTGCTTTGCTTTTAAAAAGCAACAAGGGGCTCTGGTTTTGCTGGGAACGGTGGTGCTTAAAATCCACCAGCCTGTACTCTTCTAACCCCCCCCCCCCCGGCAACAATTTTTCCTTCTAATGAAGCACCAGATTCGCACCCACCACCCACCTCTGGCTAATAGCAGCTTTGAGGTGGTGTTTGAGCAGGGAGGCAGCATGGGGGGGAAATTAGGACATTCGGCCAATGGTCTCCCAAGTCCTATCTTTTTTTCTAACCCTTTCAGGGCGGGGGAGCCTTGCAAATGGGAGGGTTTTTTTTCTTGGGTCTGCAAATAGGATTGCCATCCATTTTGTTCCCCTGACAGAAGTCCTGTGCCATGAACAGCTACATAGCAAGCAGAAGTTCAACTGGTGAAGCTCCTTTTCCTCCTCCTCCCCCCACCACTCCCCCCTAGAATATTAATTCTGTGCCTACCCTGAATCAAGCGTTCTTGTGCTGTGCAAATGATTTAGTTTTGTAGCTGTTTCGCCTACCGTGTGTAAATGGTTATATATTCTGAGAGGTGCCCTGGACTCCTTCAGGAAGAAGGGCAACATCACCTCCCCCCCGGCCCAAAAGAAAAAGAAAAGCCAATTAATTAATTACTTAATTAATTAAACACCACCTGCCGCGTTTTTGTCTGCCAGTCAGCTTTGAAAAGCATAGTTTCCGCCATTAGGAGGGGGGAATGGCAGTGCAGGGTCAAAGCAGGTGACAGAAGGTCCAGCTCTTTCACCATCTCCCCTCCCCGCACCATGCTGTTTTTTGTTTAATAAATAATTTTTATTAAATATTTTCTTAGGTTACCAAAGTATGTGCCTTGTCTCCATTTTCAGGTCGTAGAATCTTTTTCACTGATCATTTACATCCAATGTGAGACACTGATGTTATATACAGTATAAGGTCGGGGGGGAGAAGAGGTGGGAGAGGGGGTGAACTGACACGGGGGACAAATAGAAGGGGACGCCTTCACCCTGCTATGGCCCACCCTGCTGTCCTTTCTTCTCCCTTTCCTCTCTGCCTGTGAGCAGATTGTACTTCCGAGCAGCAGCAGGTGAGAGCGGTTCTCTGGCTAGCCTGGGAGAAATCCAAGTTGGTCCCAGACCCTGCCTCTTATCAGGCTGTGGATTTGATCTGGCGAGAAGCGTTGGGATCCCAGTGGGCAACGGATGAGAAAGAAGGCCGAGCTGCTGCCAGAGGCAAGTGAGCGTAATTCATTCCTGTTTGTCAGGATTTAATGAAACTCTTTCTCTCCCCGGGGATGCGGGGCGTGCTGAGAAGCTGGGATTGGCTTTGGTATCGCCCAGCAGGAGAGGAGAGGAGCTTTCTGGGGGAGAAGAGAAGAAGAGAGAGGAAGCCCTTAGCTGGGCTTCACCCAGGCCTCACTCGCAGGGGGTGTCCTCCCGCTTGGGGCAGTATCTCTTGTGCTTTGTGAGGAATCCCCTCTGATCATGCCATCCGGTCATGCAAGGAGGAGCAGGGGCAGGCCTTGTTAGAAAAATGTTTGGTCCCCAGGAAGGCAGAATCCATGGGCTTTTAAATTCTCATCCTTTAAATTCACCCACCACCACCCCTTGGCAACTGTCTCCCGTTGAAAAATTCAATCGGAAAGGGAAACGGAAGTTGTCACAATTGGCTTTATGCGTCCAAGGTCAGGAACCAAAATCGTGCAAGTCATTATGAGCAGTCGTTCACGGATGTCCGCAAATGCTACATCCATAAATGGTTACGTTACTTTCTGCACTGCATTTGACGTTTCCCTTCCATTGAAATGCATTGAAATTAATTGTGCCACTAATTGCATCGGTTTCAGCCATAGTGTATTGTGAGACCAATAGTGTATGTTTCAGTGGAAGCCGAACTGTTGCCATTCTTATTTTATTTTATTGTTTTATATTTTTCTGAACCACTTTCCTATAACTTTTGTGAAACAAACAAACAAACAAACCATAGCAGAAGAAAAACAGCGCTAAAATATGGGTGGAAATCGCTTTCTCCTTACATCCCTACTCGCACCCAAGGTGGGGTGAAGGAGCCCTGTTGCATATTGTGGCTGGGTCTGTAACCTGGAAATGATATTCAGTGTCCCTATCTCCCCAGCCCACTTTTCTTTTTAAAAAAACCAAGTTTCTAGCTCTCAAAACTGCTGTGCAAAGTTTGCAAATATCTCCATGCCTGCCCCTGTTTTTTCCATTCGCTTCTATGAAATCTGCTACCTTCCTTCCCATTTTTTCCACCCTGGTTCTCAACCCAGCGTTAAATGGGCTCTGTGTTCTGTTACCTGACTCCCTCCTTTCTAAGGGGCGGGGTGTGTGTGTGTGTGTGTGTGTTAATTTTGTCAATAAAGGCAGGATCACCTATTGGGTACCACCTACTCCTTCCAATTGAGTCACACAAACAGGTGTGCAGCAGAAAGATGGTGGATAAAACGGCTCCATACAAGGGACAAAAGCCACATGTTACAGGAGAAGGGCAAAAAATGAATTGTTTCCCAGAGTTCCTAACCGATCTGACCTGGGCTGAAAATTCGTAGAGCCTAGGAAGCTGCCTTATACTTAGTCAGATTATTGGTTTGTCGAGTTCAGTACTGTCTATGGGGAATCTGTGGCCTTCCAGATGTTGTTGGACTACAACTCCATCATCCCTGACCATTGGCCATGCTGGTGGCAGCTGTTGGTTGTTGGAATCCAGCAACATCTGGAGGGCTGCAGATTTTCCATCCCTGTTCTGCATAAGCTGCCGAGGCTCTCTGGAGTTCTAGATAGGACCCTCTCCCAGCGCTGCTTGGATGTTCCAGGTACTCGGATGGTATGGACTTTGGGTCTTTCCTTAACACGGTGGTGAATCTGATGCCAAACACAGGGAAAACATACTGGAAGCTCACTGGTGTGCCTCTCTCCTTGGGGAAGCATCAAATTTTTCCACTTAGCAAGAGGCTCAAAGTGACTAGTCCCTGGTGAATTGCTCTCGCTCTGGATTAAAATGGTGCATGGTCTTGCAAAATGGGTTTGCCATTGCCGGCTGGCTTGCAAACTGCAGCTGGACTCTTCCCCCCCTGCCAGGCAGCCAGCATGCCGCAGGCTTCCCCGGGCGCGTAGAAACCACTTGCTGGCATCCTCGAGAGGTCTCAATTATGTGCTTTAATGAAATAATCCTTGGGCTGATGCCCAGCTGGTGGTGTGTGCCACCTCCTCCTCCACCTGCCCGCTTGCCTGCTCCGTGATGGGGATCTTCCCTTCCCACGCCTCGTCGTCACTCCCCCGCCCCTCCCCTGCCACCACTGTGATTGGTTGGCAGGGAGCCCCTCCACGACCTGCTGCTCTCCCCCCCCCACAAAGTCCCTTGGCTCACTCTCCCCCTTTGCACTCAGAAATGAATTAAGCCCTTGGAATGAGGCCTTAATAGATCTCTGATATCAGTGCCAGCTGCCAGGGAGGAAGGCCGGCCCACAGTCAGGAGGGATGGCAGGAGGACAGTGGCTATCTTATCTCACGGGCCGACAGTGCAGGCGGGTGCCTCTTGCCAGGCCATTTCCCCAGCCTGCAGTGTCAAAGGGGCGAGTTCTTCTGGAGGTGTGGGACGCTGGGGTATCCCATTGCCCAGTTTAGGGAGAAGGTGCAGCTATCTATGGGGGTGGTGCCGCTATTTCTGTAGAAAGGGGTAGGGAAGCTGTGTCCCTCTCTGCGTTGTTATGGGGACTCCAGCTCCCCATAATTCCTGGTTCCTGGAAGGTTCCCTCTCCCTGGTTTCAAGACAGATTGCTTATGGTTTAGCTATCTTCTTGAGTGTGTTGCTTCTCAATGGAAAAGGGTGAAGGGAGAGCTGCCTGGTGATTCCAGCATCAATCCATAGTGTGATGGTGTGTCGCTCCACCCAGGGTTGCCAGTTTTCTCCCATTGAGAGATGCTGGGCCTTTCAAACAGCTGGGATTACTCACTGAATTCCTGCCCCTCTTGAACTGGTTAAATGGTCAGGAAGGAAGATTGCCTCTTCCTGACTTGACCCTCTTCCTGACTTGGGGTGGATGGAGTGATGGGGAGAGGAATGGCATTTTTAACTGTTCCCAGGGGCAGGCAGAGATTTGTTTTTTTTTTAGAAATGGGAAACACTGTGGGTGGGATGGATTTTGGCGGTGGGCCTGCTGAGCATGTCCCATGGGGAGCCGTCCTCCCCACACAAGCCTTTCAAGTGACCCTCAGTGGAGTTGGGAGAATGGGGCTGCCGAATGCAGGGAACGAAGGGGGCTTTGGCTGGTGCAAGGGGTGCTGGTTTTGTGGGTGCACAATGGGCCATTCTCCACTCCCTGGCTGGGATAAGGGGCCCCCTGTGCAGTGACTGGAGGCACACAGAGCCGCCTCTCAGCCCTTTGTTCACGGCCTCCCGGCCTGTTTGTTTCCCCCTTCTCCCTCTACCAGGATCGGCTGCCTCTTTGCAACCAGATGAGCCAGGAGCTGTCATCTCCTCTTGGCACCGGGCGAGTGGGGAGGGGCTCCCGAGGCAGCCCAGCAGCTAGCGGGGGGGGGGGGAGTGTTGCCTTCAAGGGGATTGTGAGATGCATTAACAAAGGATGGGCTTCGCAAAATGGTTGTTTGCAATGGCAGTTTAAAAAAACCCCAAAAACGTCCATCTTCAGAGGCAGTATATCTGATTTGCAGGAAACAAAGAGCAACAGGGAGAGCTGTTGCCTTTATCCCATCCTTGGAGGCTTTCTTGGGAGATCTGCAGAAGCAGGAAGCTGGGCTAGATGAATTCTTGTGAGGCACAGGCAGGCGAGAGGGGGAGAGAGTCGCTCAACTTTACCTGCCTTTCCTTCCAAATTCTGGGAAAGTACTCAAGATTCCAAATTCACAGATAGCCACTTGTTGCAGTCCCTACACCTCCCTCCATTGGCTCTGGAATGCCTTGTTGCTCCACAAAACCCAATTTGCACAACACAGACCACAGTTTACCATGAGTTCACAGGTAGCTCTCCCCTAGCGGGAGCCAGCAAACAATAATCTCAGCTTAGCATTGCCCACAAACCAGGGCTCATGGTTTGTTTAGTTCCATCAACTCCAACAACCAAGAGCAAACCTTGACTTCACACCATGCTTTGTTCAGAGTGCAAACAGCGACACCCAGTCCCCAGTTCAGACATAATGCTAAAGCAAGGATCATGGTTTGTTGCTCCTACTCACAGCAAGGGACTGCAAGAAGATCAAACCTATCCATTCTCAAAGAAATCAGCCCTGAGTGCTCACTAGAAGGACAGATCCTGAAGTTGAGGCTCCAGTACTTTGGCCACCTCATGAGAAGAGAAGACTCCCTGGAAAAGACCCTGATGTTGGGAAAGATGGAGGGCACAAGGAGAAGGGGACGTCAGAGGATGAGATGGTTGGACAGTGTTCTCGAAGCTACTAACATGAGTTTGGCTAAACTGTGAGAGGCAGTGAAGGATAGGCGTGCCTGGCGTGCTCTGGTCCATGGGGTCACGAAGAGTCGGACACGACTGAACGACTGAACAACAACAACAAAACAGCAAGGGAAGAGTGAAGTAGGAGCCATCTTTGCATTCATAGCCCAACCATTGTTTACCGTACCCAGTCCGCATACACCGAATACTAGTTTTGTTAAGGGTGAGCTAGTAAGGAACAGTTGGGTTAAAATTGGCACAGTGAAATGAAGTATGAAACACAGGATGTGGTCTGTCGTCTGTGCCAGGCTTTACCATCCTTTCTAGGCCCATGAGCACGCTTGGATTTTTGAGCAGAGGTCCAGGGCAAATGCTCTATTTCAGCCATCTTTGTGTATGCACATACCTGAGGTTCAGCTCAGTGTACGCAGCAGTGGGGTGCATGGCAAAACATTTGCCCAGTTCCCACTCGCCCCAATTCCTGTCCAGCGTGCAGTAAACCCCCTCCCTACACCATGTGCTTGAATGGTAAATTTTAACGAGTGAAGCAATCCAGCAACGGCTCCACCTCCGAATCATGCTTGCAAAGTCCTTTTGACCTTCGCGTTGGCCAGTGCCATGTTTTCAGGTGTCTATTCAGCACCAAGCTCTTGGAAGAAACTGCCCGGGTTACCACACCTGCGTCTCTATGACCACAACGGCTAGGAACCCAGCCGTTGCTTTCAAGCTGCACACCTGGGCATTTGAGGGAGCCGGCCTGTTCTGTGTTAGTTGTTGCAGCATATTGCTGCACCAGACTTAACATGGCTGCCCATCTGGAAGCATAGTCTGTGTTAGACGGCATATCCTGTCATTATGATATCTGTGATTTTTTCCCCTCGCGTCTGTTCCAATGCTGGGGGTAAATCACTGAAGCTGTGGGGCACATGCTCGGCAGCGCTGGCTCTTTCCACGTACCCCAGCTTGGCCTTGATTAGAAGCATCTCTTTGCCAGGGCTTTTAAAATCCCATCCCCATGCTTCTCTAAGGCGACCACATCTTCCTCTCCATGCCAGAATTGTTTCAGGTGGGAGGAGGGGACGACAACGACACACGCACAACCCCAGTGTCTTATTCATCAACACCCTATGTTTACCTGGAGTTCCAACAAATAAATAACCTCTTTTTAGCATAGGAGGCTGTAAAATGCTGATAATTCCAGATGGAGTGAGCAACATTGTTAAAATATAGGAGGCACTTAAATTTCACAGAGGGGAATATAAAAAAAGTCTCCTGTTTCCCCATTATAGGATTGCAGAGAAAGCCAGAGCGGAAGAGATGCTGGCTCCCTCTGGAAGCTTCGGCTCCTCTGCCAAGTGCTGGGGGCTGGAGTTCTGGAGAGGTGCTCTGGCTTGAGGCGGGTGAAAATCTTAGTCTTGAAGGTTTGGTGAAATGGAGGAGGGGGGGAAGCAGCAAGATTCCTGGAGCCTGCCCACTTCTTCAGCTGCGCAGTGGCTTTGGGGTGCAATCGAGATTGGCAGAGAGGTGCATCTGATCCATGGATGTACTCAGAAGTTACCTGAAGCAAGCCCCATTGATGTGAACCTGAGCCGTCTAGGTGGGGCTTGTGTAGGAAGACTTCCTGGTTGCTTGTTCTTTGCTTAGTGAGCTGGGGTACCAATGCAGTTGTTTTAAAATGGTGACAGAGCCCATCCTCACTTAGCTTTTGCCCCACGCTTTCTAGGCACACGTCTGCACTTTCCCAGTCCAATGTCTGAGCGTTTCAGGTCTTCTATGGATTGCCAAGAGCATTAAAGAGCAAGTTTTTGCAGGGAAAGCAGTTTGGGGGGGGAGGAGTGCTTGGGCACAGACCGGAAAAGAACAGATCTGTGTCTAAAAAGCATGGATCTGTGTCGATTAGCCCTTAGTGCTTTTGGCATTGGGATTCTCTCACTTGTGCTACCCTATATGCCTGGTAGGAGGCCTTGCTTCTATGGCACAATGTTTACTTGTTTGCAGCATTTATACCTGCTCCTTTAGCCAAAAAGGCACTCCAAAGGGGTTTGCAGTTGTCAATACTGTGGAACCCACTGCCTGCAGGCTCATAATCTAGAAAAGGACATGGCAACCAAGGAAAAAAAATGGGAGGGAGGAGGAAAAAGCAAGCTCAAGCACAAGGTCTTAAAGTCACCACCAGAGTTGGTGGCAGTTCCGACTGCGTCACCTTCCTTGCAAGTCCTCTTTCCCTCCAGATCAGACCCAGGAGCAGAGAAGGTGACCCTGTCAGTGCAGGGCAGGAGGGCAGGGCAGTTCTTGCCAGACAGTTAAATGCTTGAAACCAGCCCTAATAGCTGTATGGGCTCAGCATGTGCACAAGGGGTCAGGACTGCTTTTTTTCTGTTCCAGAACTGTTGGAGAGAATGAAGTTTTGAAAACAAGCTGGCCATGAGACTTTTGAAGTCCTGGCTGAGGAAAGCTCCTTTTGGGAAGCCAAGCACGCTGAGTGGCCTAAATGCAACCTTACAAGTGGCTTCGTTCCATGTGACCTTTATCTTGCATTCCTGTGACCCATTTTTTAGGCTGACATATGGGCTGGGGAAAGTGGTTTACAGGCTTGACGTAGGAAGAATGCCGGGAGCGAGGATGCCTGGGTTCTTTCTCATTTAGTGGAACCAGTGGGCGCTCTGGACCAAATCAGGCCCTGTCCGCTCTACCCTTTTGGCATCTCTGCCTCGGACCCTCCTCCCCATTGCCAATTTATTCCTGTATTTCTAAAGGGGAACGTTGTGGGGAAGGAGAAAGCAGCCTTTGTTCAGAAGGCCCAGGTTACTTAATGCTTTATGGGCACATTTGTTGCGTGCCAATTTTTAAAGATAAGATAAAACAACATTCCGTATGCAGGCAATCCCAAACGGTGCGCCAATAAATTTTTGCATGGCTTGGCTAGTTAGGGGGAGAGGCCAGGAGGTGAGCAGGGAACCGAGCCATGGCTTCAACCCTTGGAAATAATTTGAAGCCCCCACCCCCCAAAAAGCACCTTAGATTCCAGCAGACCATTGCCCTATCCTGTTTTCAAGCATGTATTTGCGGGGCTAGAAGCTTTTGCTTTGAAAATGATTAACTGTGATCCCCAGCAAGCTGAATTATGCCACCGGGAGCACGTTCTGCACTCCTCTCCCCTTGCCCCGAGATTCTGCAGAATCGCAGTATAGAAGCGGTCCTCTTTGTAGGTCAGAACTGGCATAAACAGGGAGCTGGCAATGACAGTTGTAGCTGGAGGCTTTAGAGGGCCAGATCCAGGATACGTGGGAGGATGGGAATGGAGGGGCGTCAGAGAGATGGAGCAATCCGTTGGGACAGGAGAGAGGGTTAGGCCCATGGAACTGATGGCAGAGTTCCATCTCTGGAGCAGGCCTTGGGGGGCAGGTAGCTGCGCCGTTCCTTGGGGAAGTGGGGTCCTCAGGTGAATCGTGTCCCCCGTCCAGGGCATATTTCATCTCCTCCGCCTCCAGTGCTTCACCAGCAAGAATCCCCAGTTCCCCTCACTGCAAAGCATTGCCCGTCTCAGCTGCAGCCAGAGATAAGGGGGTGAATTAATCCAAGCTGTGCGAGAGGATGCAATACTGTGATCTGGTAACTGCTTCCCTCGGGATACTCCAGCAGGTTAATCCCTTATCGCAGCCTCTGCAGGTTGGATCTTCCCACTGGCTGCTAATGATACCTGGGGACGGGCTCTCCTTTGGCACTAAAAGGCTTGTGGAACGTCTTGGGGGGGAAAGGAGCTTGGACATCACGTCCACCCACACCCCGGTTCGCCCCGTGGCTGGAGAGAGCAGGGGCTGTTTGTTGGGAGAAGCACCCGGGGTCTGGCTTTGCAAGAGGGAATTTGCAGGTTGGGATTGAGAAAGGTGTGCATGCCTTTTGTTTGGCAAATGCCGTGCTCCTGGGTAAAAAGTGGGAGTCCGGGGAGCTGTTTGGATTGGGGGAATATTAGCAGGGTTCGTTCAGATTCCTGTCCCTGAGGTTTCCCTCCTCTGAGGGGAAAGAACATGAGGAAATATGAAAGTGAGATATATATTTATTAGTAGTAATAAATAGGCCAAGAACAGAAAGGAAAGGGGATAAGAGAGGAAAGTGGATGTGAAAGGACCAGGGATGAAAGAAACCGTGGTTTGTTGCTGTGGGGTAGGCCAGTGGAGGATGAGCGTGAAAGGACAATGGGAGAAGAAATTACAGGAGATGCGTTTAAAAATATTTTGGAAACACTTGTGGGGGATGGGAAGGGGGAAATATTAAGCCTTCTCTGCTTAAAAGTTTTTGGATCCGCTAATGCTGCCTAAAGTGTGGGAGGCTAAATCATAGTACCTTCAGAGTGAATGCCGGTACTTAGCCTGAGGGAACTTCTTACCTCAAGGAAAATGCTGTGTCGAAGAACTTCATGATTTCCAAATATAGGATAGATATCAGTAGAAAATGATGTCAGTAATTGCAATCTTATTACACCACACTCTGTGTCCATCGGCCACCATTTTGTTCTGGCACCACCATTTTGTGTCCAGTGCGTCTCTGTAATTTTTGGCCACCTCAAGTGAGCCCTGGAGGTCAAAGGTTTGTGAACCTATGTCCTAGCATATGTCTGCCTTCCTGAGCCACACATTTTGTATATGGTTCTGGTTGGTGGTTCCAATAAGAAAGAAAATTGAATTCCCCCAAACTTCAAGTCTTCCCTCATCCTGGTGTGGGAGGGCCCATTACCTTCCCACAAATAAGTGCATAGGCCTTGTGAAGCAGTCTGAATTCCACATGTGAAGCAACCACTGGGAGCGGCCATCAACTACATGCTTAGCTTGTGAGTTTCCTCAGTGACCACTGTTGGAAGCAGAATGCTGGGCTAGGGGGAACCATGGTCTGATCCAGCAAAGTTGTTCTTGTATTTAGCTTTGTGTATTCCTGGCCCCATAACAGATGGCCACGTAGCATGCTTCCAAATCTGCCTTCTCTCTCTCTCCCTCTCTTGACACCAGGCGTTTCCATCCTTTCCCATGGTAGAAGAATCTGTCTTGTTGCCAGGACTTAATTTCCAAAATGAGAAATGTCAGGCAATGCTAGTCCCAGGGCAGAGATGTTGTCTGTCTACTTCAATCTACCATTGTGGCGTAGTGGCCAAGAAGGGGCGAGGCAGGGTGGGACTCACTCTGCACAGGCCCTGACAATCTACATGGACAAAGTTCTGCCACACAGGCAGAGTTGCTTCTTTTTGCTGAATATGAAGTCTCTTTGCATGTTTAGAACACGGTCAAGCTTTCCATCAGGCTGCAGAGCAGAGTGGATTCTTCCCCCAAAGGATCCTGGGAACGTAGTTTACCCCTCACAGGACCATTTCCAGCACTCTTAATAAACTATAAGTCTCAGAATTCTTTGGAGAAAAGTCATGTGCTTTCAATGTATGGTGTATATGCAACCTGGGACAGATTTATCTCTAGGGGTTGCCCACAGTGTTGAGTTCTACTCACTGAAATTAATAGACATGACTAAGCCAACAACCACATCATACATGTAAAGCAATGTTACACCACTTTAAACAGCCACAGAATTCTCCCCCAAAGAATTCTGGGAGCTGAGGTTTGCTAAAGGGGCTGAGAGTTTTTACAAGGTAAAGGTAACCCTGACCATTAGGTCCAGTCGCGGACGACTCTGGGGTTGCGGCGCTCATCTCACTCTATACGCTGAGGGAGCCGCCGTTTGTCCGCCGACAGCTTGGGTCACGTGGCCAGCATGACTAAGCCGCTTCTGGCGAACCAGAGCAGCGCACGGAAACGCTATTTACTTTCCCACCAGACTGGTACCTATTTATCTACTTGTACTTCGATGTGCTTTCGAACTGCTAGGTGGGCAGGAGCTGTGACCGAGCAACGGGAGCTCACCCTGTTGCTGGGATTCGAACCACCGACCTTCTGATTGGCAAGCTCTAGGCTCTGTGGTTTAGACCACAGCGCCACCCGTTGTTAGGAGAACCCTATTCCTGTCATGGAGCTACAGTTCTCAGAGTGATTTAACAGTCAATCCCTCTTCATAGGGAACTCTGCAAACGGTAGCTCTGTGAGGGAAACAGTGGCCTGCTTACAACTCTCAGCACTCTTGATAGACTACAGCTCCCAGAATTCTTTGGGGGAAGCCGTGGCTGTCATGGTAGTGCTTTATATGCATGATGTGAATGTGGCCTAAACTAGGTCCATTAATTCCAATGGGTCTACTCCTAGTAGGACTTCATTAGAAACCGTTATCTGTCTGTACTCCTCTGGGAGCACAGAGCAGCTGTTTCTACAGTGATTCACTGACTGGGAAGGGGAGTTTGTGGGAATGTATGAAAATCAGAGCAGCGGGGAGTAGGGATTGCCAGCTGCAAGAGAGAAACAAAGGCCTTGATTACTGTATGGAAGCCAGTGAAAAGAACCAGATATTGTCGCACCCCAACTCCCATGAGCCCCAGCCAGCATGGTCAGTGGCCAGGAACAGTGGGAGCTATAGTTTAGCATGGCAGAGGCTTAAGACAAGATACCCCTTGGGGTCCCTTCCAGTTCTACAATTCTATGATTCCCTGAACATGTCAGAGGGCCCGTGGGTTCCACCCTGTCCCTCTGTTTCTGGCATGTCTCATTCACCCAGCCAAAGAGTGACAAACTTCCACTCTTGCCGTTTTGCAACGACAGCCGGGTTCCTCGTTCTATCTCGGAGGAAACACCCCAGATCGAGAAGTGTGAGTCAGCACCCGAACAAAGAGCCCCCTATCTGTGCCTGTGGGCAGCTTTTGATGCTTCTCAACTCCCCGGCTCGTGGCCTGCAAAGAATGCCAGGTCACGCTCCCTTTCCCGGAGGGCGCCACTGAGTCAATGGCATCCACGTCCCACCGTCCTTCATGAGTTCCATTCTTCACCTCTCCGCTCAGAAAATCTGACCCCTGGAAATTCTGGTGCAGCAAGCCTCCTCCCAGCCCTGCCAAACTGGAATGTTTGCAGTACAGTAAATTTCTCCATCCTCGCCCCCTTCCCCAATTCAGAGAGAGCTGTGTGGGCAGCACATAGCCCAGGCATTGAGCTCCAACCATGCCCTTCCAGTAGCGCTCAGCCTGTAAGGAGTCAGTGGCAGGATGGGTGCAGCAGGAAGGATCTGGTCCATGCATGGTATAGCCCAGCCTAAACTACTTCTACTGTCACTTCGCTGTGTTTTCCTTGAATCAAAATAGAAAATTCTTTCCAGTAGCACCTTAGAGACCAACTGAGTTTGTTCTTGGTATGAGCTTTCGTGTGCATGCACACTTCTTCAGATGTGTTTCCTTGAATGTGAAGGATGGTGTTGCCCAGGGAAAGTGTGGAGAGGGGAAGGGGGGATTCTTTGAGAAGTTATGGCAGCTGTCATTCTGCCAGACGACGGTTGATGATTGGCCGGGATCCGGGAACTGCTGCATTACAGGGTGGGCGGAAATGTCTAACAACATGTAAATGACATTGTCACCTTATTAATCGAATACTTAGAGGGACTGGCAGGCAGGCAGGCAGGCTTGGCTGGGATCAGAGCAGAGAGAGATGGCGAGTGATTGAGGCCTGTCGAAAGTGGCCAGGACAGCAATACATTCTTTTCCCTATCTTGCGGTTGCCTGGTGGTTCAGCACTAGAGTTCTTTCCTACATACAGCGGTGCCAGGATATGGGTTCAGGCTCTGTACAGGAACTCCTCATTGCTGACACATCGTATATTGTTTTCCCTAAGAAATATTGCGTCCCATGAAAGGTTAACCTCCATGAGCTATGCTGCTACTGCTTCATAGCTGACTCACTGATGGAGCGCAAGAAGTTGTCTTGCACTGAGTCGTACCATTGGCCCACCCAGCTCAGCATTGTCTACACTGATTGGCAGAGCAGACCCACTGAAAGTAGTGGCCATTAACTTAGATAGATTGAGCTGTGCAAAAAGCTAGTTGGGTGCAACCCGGTGTGGCTGCATACACACCAAACATTTGAAGCACAAGACTTCTTCCCCCAAAATAATCCTTGTTTAACCCTCTCAGATTTCCAGCACACTTAACAAACTTTAGTTCTGGGGACTCTTTTGGGGAAGACTCTATGGCATGGGAGTGCCCTGTGGGTGCTTTCAGACTGTGCTGTTTCTTCAGATGGAATCAGTCATATACTAGCAAATTCAGATTATTGGAGCTCTTGTGCAATAAGCCTCCTTCCCCCCAAAGATCAGACTTTTACGCGATAAGGAAAGTGACAGGAAAACGCACTGGGAGGTGTGAGATGATGCTTGCCCTCAAGTCTGAATCTGAGCGAATCCTCATTAACCAACATCACCCTAGATGGACCTTTGGTGTGCTTTCAGACAGGGGCATAATTTGCAAATAGATTTGCTGAGATACTACAAGTAGGTCATTGGCGACATGTTTTTTGTTTGTTTTGTTTGTTTTTTGTTTGTTTAAAAAAACAACTTATCAGATCTCCCCATAAAAGGTTATGGCATTTCGATGCCAGTGATGTTGGATACATGCTGCAGAAAAGCTTGTGTGAATGAGGAACACTCATTTCACAATAAACCTCTGTCTGGAAGGAAAGCCGTTTTTTATGTTGCAAGACCATTGCTACCCATTGACCACAGATTAAGATAGAATTGGTACAATCTAAATTAACCTCAGGGATGGATGGTGTCAAATCATTTGAAATTTGTTTGCATGTTGCCCTGAATATTGTAGCTCGGTCGGCAACCAGCCAACCACAAAGTGGAAGTATCGCTGAGTTGGAGGAAGCCTGAAGTTTGCAAAAGTGCAAAATGTTATTAGGAAAAAGGCCTGAGTTGGAAGGCAACTGCCCAGCAGCTCAATGAGTTTGCTTAGTGGCCACAGAATGCTGACAAATTGATTGGCGGGGGGAACTGGACTCCCAACTCACACCATCCCAAATGGTTTCCCATGCCATCTGGGCTGCATCTGACAACATCTGGATTGCTGCCGGTTTCCCACCCCTGATCTTTAGGTGCTTTGTGTCCTCTGCCATTCTTGGGGTCCAGGTCTCAATTCCACGATCACTTCCATCCTGCCCGTTCCATATTCACAGCTGTGACTGTTTACGCATCATCAGCCACCCTTGTGCATCAAAGTGGGGCACAGGGGGAGGAAAGGCTCCTCCCTTTTGCCATGCCAACTCTGCTGTACAAGGCAAGGTTGACCAAAGACCAAGTGGGAAACTGATCTGCATCACGTGGCCTTGGTTTGCCGAAGACTTTGCTCATCATGTTGTAGCTTTGTTAGCTGCTGTGCATCAAGCGCCCTGTTGGGAACATCTGGGCCAGAAGCAGGATGCTGAACGGCCTCATTCTGCTTCCTATACCTGCGCACGCATCCTGCATCCCTTTCCTGGGATCTATGCTTGCTTCGCCTCCTGCCCTTGCTCCCCCACCCACCCACCCCCACGAAAGCTGTTACCTTGACAGCTGAGCCAACACAAAGCCGCCGCTCAGCTGCCTTCCGTAATCGGCCCCATTATCTCGGCAGGGCCCTCTGCTCTCTGCGCCAGACTCGGAGTGGCCTGGAGGGGGATGCAGGCTCACGCTAGGCAGCCGACAGACCCTGCCTGCCCAGAAGGAACATACTCCCCGCCCCCCCGCTGTTCTTCTCCCTTTCTTCCTCCTCCTCCCTCCCTCCGCCCTGTTCCCCATAACCATTACTTTGATAACCGCAAGAGACGTTAGCTTTGCTTTTTAATTAAGGCAAGAGGCGCTGACAGGCAGGGTGCCATTTCTGGGAGGTGGGGAGCAGGGTGATGTTTTAGCAATTTCAGGGACTTGCAGAGGTGAAAGGAGGCAAAGAGGTTGTCTGTTCCACCTTTTCTTTCTTTTCTTTTTGTAAGGCAGGACTATTCTTCCTCTAACCTCTTAAAGATCACCTCATGCAATCTCAGTCGGGAATGTTGTGGGATCTGCTTTTTCTTTTTTTAAATGCCTGAAATTACTAACCAGAGTCAGGTGCAAAATAATGGTGGGGAAGGGGAATCTACTCCTTCAAACGAAGGCACCAGGTCCCTCTGAGAGCCAGTGTGGTTACAGTGTTGGACTAGGACCTGGGATATGAGGGTTCGAGTCCCCACTTGGCCATGAAGCTCACTGGGTAACCTTGGGCCCATCTCTCCCTCCTTCTCTCTCTTTCACTTTCTCTCTCTAATCTACTTTGCAGGGGTTTCATGGGGATTAAATGAGGAGGGAGAGAACCTTGTGCACTACTTTGAGCTCCTTGGAGGAAGCATATAATATAAAATGGTTTTCATAATAGCAAATTGCTTTTATTTATTAGAAGGGGTTATCACTTTTTATTGTTAAACAATTGGGAGCCAGAAACCTTGCTGATCTACTGCAAATTACTCAAATCACCATTGGTGGTACCTTGGTTTTTTGAGTGTCGCAGAAGCCAAACGTTTTGGTTTTCGAATGCTGAAAACCCAGAAGTTAATACTTCCGTTTTTGAACGCTCCTTGGAAGTCAAATGGCTCCTACTGCGGTGTTTCCCCCCCCCCCCAATTTTCTCCATTGACTTTGCAGACCACCTATTGCGCCTCGGTTGTTGAATGATTCGGAAGTCGAACAGTCTTCAGGAACGGATTGTGTTCGACAACCGAGGTACCACTGTAGATCCCAAGCCACTTTCTGCCCACCTCCGATCTGGACCATGGTGAGCTTCAAGGAGCGAGCAGGTGCACTAGCGCCCAGGGCAAGTAGCTGAGGGTGGTGCATGCGCCTGTTCTCCACTTCCCAAAAGTTGTGGGTCGCTGGCTAGTCTGAATTGGGGCTGCGGAAAACATTTCTGACCTTCCGAACATTTCGGTGAGCCAGAGCCTTCTTGTGAACCACCCCATACATGGAGGTCATCCCAGGAGGATGGCCCCATAGCATCCAAGGGAGTCAGGAGAAAATGTGGGAGGGTCTTCTCAAGTGCCCAAAATGGGTCACAACGGATCTTGAGAAAGGCCTGAGTCCAGCTTATCACAGCCTGGGGGTTGTGACCTGTGCAAGTGGGTTGTGAGCTTTATACAGTGTTTGCTTAGATGCCTCAAATAATGGTAATTTAAAAAGGCAAATCTGCAGTTAAAATACATGAAACAGATGGCTGCTGAAGACCGGACATCCAAAATTCATAGAATCATAGAACTGTAGAGTTGGCAGGGACTGCAAGGGTCATCTAGTCCAACCCCCTACAATGCAGGAATGTCAGTTAAAGCATCCATGTGATGATAAGTTGTTGTTGTTGTTGTTGTTGTTGTTGTTGTTGTTGTTGTTGTTGTTTAATATGTATTTATATGGGATGCAGGTGGCTGTGGTCTAAACCACTGAGCCTCTTGGGCTTCCAGTCTGAAGGTCAGCGGTTCGAATCCGCTCAGTGGTGGTGAGCTCCCATTGCTCCGTCCCAGCTCCTGCCAACCTAGCAGTTTGAAAGGACACCATTGCAAGTAGATAAATAGGTACTGCTGTGGCGGGAAGGTAAACAGCGTTTCCGTGCGCTCTGGTTTCTGTCACGGTGTCCTGTTGCGCCAGAAGTGGTTTAGTCATGCTGGCCACATGACCCAGAAAGCTGTCTGTGGACGAACGCCGGCTCCCTCGGCCTGAAAGTGAGATGAGCACCGCAACCCCATATTCGCCTTTGATTGGACTTAACCGTCAAGGGATCCTTTACCTTTTTAAATATATAAAATATACAGTGGTACCTCGGGTTACAGACACCTTGAGTTACAGACACTTCGGGTTACAGACTCCACTAACCTGGAAGTAGTACCTCAGCTTAAGAACTTTACCTCAGGATGAGAACAGAAATCGCGCAGCGGGAGGCCCCATTAGCTAAAGTGGTACCTCAGGTTAAGAACGGTTTCATGTTAAGAACGGACCTCCGGAATGAATTAAGTTCATAACCAGAGGTACCACTGTATATGTATTTATACCCTGTCTTTTTCTGTGATGGGGCTCAAGGTGGCTTACAGATTAAAACCAAGAATCACTGAAATACATAGAAAAATGATTATTAAAATACAGTTATACATTGATAGAATTAAAACTAAATGGGTTGCCGTGCCATGCAAATTTGGCCTTGTGGGTTGCCATACCAAACCAGCTGGGAACTTCTCCAAAGGTGTTCACTCAGAAGTAAGTGGCAATGAGTTTGCTGGGGCTTTACTATCAAGTAAGTAGGTGTACGGCTGCAGCATTCGACTCTGGTCCTTCTCTATCTCTAGTCTTTCCAGAGATGTAAAGAGAAAATTTCTCTTGGCAGTTAAATCTCTCTCCTCCTTCTCTTCCCCCCAACCCCTTCCCCCCATCATTATAGGATGGTATATGCTGATGTTTCTCGTCGGCAGTCTTTGTGGCTTTATTTTTTTGAACTTTTAAAACATTTTTAATCTTTCCTTTTATCTTGCTTTAATCTGCTATCCTTTTGTGTGTGCACGCCTGTGAAAGATTTATAGTGTTTTTATTATGTATATGCATTCGGGAGGCCTTTGGGCTGTTGTGTGCGTTTTTAGAAAGCTAAATAATGATGATCTCATTATCAAATTGGGCCAGGCTTGTGTGCTGGAACTCTTGCAGAAGTACAGGAAAGCTCAAAAGGCCTGAGCCATTCCTGTTCTTGTTTTGTTTTTTTGAGGAGGCTGAGACGGAGGGAGATGAGTTACAGAGAAGATTCCTCTAAAAATCTCTTGCTGTACATTTTCCCCCATATAAGAGCTTTTCAGAAAATGAAATGCAGGTAGGTGACCACAGGTCTTCTGCTTTCCTTTCATTGGCACCTGTAACCTTCTAATTGCGGTGACCAGCGGTGGTGCGTTGATAAATTTTGAAGTGCAAGTGCTAGTCATGGCAGCTCCCTTCATAACAGGGCCGTCCTAGGACATATTGCTGCCTGGAGGGTAACAGCAAAAGGTGTATTTCCTTCTTCCCCCCACCATCACCCAAATTTAGGTGCATAATGCCCAAGGCTAGCTAAGTTCTTCTGGCACCTGACACAGAAAAGCTCACAAGCAACTCAGCCCAAGGCCACATTCACACTCATACATTGAAAGCACTCTTAAACAGCTGTAGATCTGTGAGGTGAGCACCCTTAAGAAACTACAGTTCCCTGGAACCTCCATGACTGTTAAAATGGAGGTATGGGTGGAATTAAAACCTATTTTGGTAGACTCGTAATCTGGGGAACCGGGTTCGCGTCTCCTCTCCTCCACATGCAGCTGCTGGGTGACCTTGGGCTAGTCACACTTCTCTGAAGTCTCTCAGCCCCACTCACCTCACAGAGTGTTTGTTGTGGGGGAGGAAGGGAAAGGAGAATGTTAGCCGCTTTGAGACTCCTTCGGGTAGTGAAAAGCGGGATATCAAATCCAAACTCTTCTTCTTCTTCTTCTATTTCTTAAAATAGAAACAACCTGCAAATGTGCTGCTGTTTCATGCCACCCTCAGTCTATTTCTTGAAACAGTCCCCTTGCTCTGCCAAATGATGGGACTTGCAAGAAGAAGAAGAAGAAGAAGAAGAAGAAGAAGAAGAAGAAGAAGAGTTTGGATTTTATATCCTGCTTTATCACTACCCGAAAGAGTCTCAAAGCGGCTCACATTCTCCTTTCCCTTCCTCCCCCACAACAAACACTCTGTGAGGTGAGTGGGGCCGAGAGACTTGGGAGGAGTGTGACTAGCCCAGCAGCTGCATGTGGAGGAGCAGAGACGCGAACCCGGTTCACCAGATTACGAGTTTACCGCTCTTAACCACTACACCACACCGGCTTCTGCCCTTGCCAAAAAGTCCCGCCTTTAAGCCTCCATAGGTCCATTGTGGCTTCTGTGTCATGGTAACTTGAAACAGTGAAAGAAAGTTGGCTAGGTGGAATGGTATCGGTAGTTCGGATTGGTCTGATTGTGCCCCCCCTCACTCTTGTCACATTCTAGCGTGACAGCGGCTGCCGTCGTACGCATGCTTATTTATTAATTTACTATATGAGTCACTCCCCCCCCCCAGAAAGGTGATCTCAAAGTGACTTGCAAAGCAAACATTAAAACAAGTGTAGAAAAACGCTCAGCAATAATATGCATCAAAGAGCAAAGATCCAGCTCAAAAAAATTAGCAGTAAATTAACGTCCAGTTCCTGGGTGAATGAAAATGTTTTGTCTGGCACCTAAAAACAGATATAGACTGCGTCAGGCAAGCCTCTCAGGGGAGAACGTGGAGACACCACTGAGAAGGCCCGTTCTTATGTCTCCACCCACTGCACCACATTCAGAGAAGAGCCTCGGGTGACATACAGTATGCAGGGTCTGGGTCAGTTCATGTGAACTTGGGAGCAGGCTCCATTTGGACTGGGTGTGAATGACTCCTGAGTGAACGCACCCAATATTGGAGTGTGTGAAATGAATTCCACGGGCATAGACTGCTAAAGCTCCAGGAACCCCCCCCCCCAATTTGCCTCCTTCACCCAAAGGCTCTTCTGTTTGCCTTCCTCCTCTCCAGCTTGTTTCTGTGAAAGGGATGCTGCCTCAGGCCCCCTTTCCACACCCACCCCTTCTCGATGCCTCTCTTCACAAAGAATACAGGGGGCAGGAGGCACCTTGGTTTGCCTTCTCTCGCAATGCCTGTTGGAGGATGTTTAGGGAGCCCGAGTGATGCTGAGAGTTTAGTCTCTTAACGCATCACTCCGGAATGTTGTTAATGCAATAGAGAACGGAGTGGCACAATTTTGCAAATTGAATGTGCATTCTAATCAATGTGGCTCGTTCAATTTGCAGGCATGAGAAATACGAATGCCACTCTTGGCGTCATTTGTGAAAACGCTCTGTTTATACAGCACACATATCAGCAGGAAGACAATAGCGGGCTTCTTTCTTTCTTTCTTTCTTTTGCTTCTCCTCCCCCTCTTGGGAGTTGAAGGCGGCTTGGAAAAATGGATCTGCAGCCTTTCCTGTGTATGCGCTCAATCCCACTTTCACCTCCGGCAAATGAGTTGGACAGTTCTTGGAATCACTTCCAAAACCTGTCCATGGCTTTTGACTGGAGAAGACTGGTCATGTCTATGCATGTATTTGAAGCATCTGGCATCCCTGTAGAATCCTGGGAACTGTGGTTCACCCCTCACAGAGCTGCAATTCCCAGGCTCCTTAACAAACTATGGTTCTCAGGGTGAATGGTGTGGATATGCCCTACAGGCACTGCCAGGCTGTCTCTATTTTCAGGTAGGATTTGGTCGCATACCGACAAATTTGGGTTGTGCAATTAAAGTTGATTTGGAGCTCTTGTGCAACAAATCCACTTACCCGATGGATCAGAAAAGTGTGACAAGGAAATCGAAGATGTAGTGGAAAGTGTGGGGTGATGCTTGCTTTTTTATCCTCTAGCTTCCCCTGACCCAATCATCATTAAATGTCATCTAATAACTCTCACAAGCAAAGAAGCATGAATGCCCAATAAACAGCTCATCTGGAAGCAGGTTCCAGGCTTCAGTGCTCCAGACAAAATGAACAAAATGAGGTGAGACCTCTCCCAAACTGCATTCAGTTCTCTTAGAAATGTCTGTTTCCTCCAGCTAAAAGTTCAGAGCTCCCTGTGAACTAATTTATTATTATTCCCATTGCACAGATGGGGAACTGAGGCTAGTTCTCAGTGGTTCTATAGCAGGGCGGAACTTGAAGACAGAAACTGATCTCTCCTTGAAAAATGATGTATTCTTATGCTTGGAGCAGCAACTGGGAAGGGAAAATAATGGGTTCCTTTGTGGCCAATCCAAAAGCGTAGCATTGAGCAGGCTCTGTGAGTGGAAATGTCAGGAATCCTGACCTTCTGCCCCTTCAGTGTCTGCATGAAATTCTTATATCTGGGTCTCCCAAAGTAAGAGACAAGCTTCGCTTTGGGAGCTATGGACAGTTGCCAAGGGAGAGGCAAGTTTCTTCCTGAGACGACACCTTCCCTGCCCACTTCAAATAGTGTGTGCTGTGATCGGCCAGAGTGCCCACCCATCCACACCCATTCAATTTCAAGGTTGGGGCTGTGGTACTGTATGCACCATATCTTTAAAGCACATGACATTTCCCCAAAGCACCCTGGGAACTGTAGTGTATCCAACAGAGCTACAATTCCCAGCACCCTTGACAAACCACAGGCTGTGTCCACACCATACTTTTAGCTTTGGAGGGCAGGGGTGGGCTCTCTTTTTTTAGAGTTGGTTTTTTCTGTTAAGGATGCTCTCTTAGGGACCTTCTAAGTGCATCTTTTCCTTTCTTTTTTGTTGTTGAAAAGAATTGCCACATGGTGTCAATTTCCTCTGGCCTACTCCAGTTGCTGGGTAGCCAAGTACCCCACACAGAAACTCACAAAGCAAGGCAGCTCCCCTGTACTTTGTACTTAGAGAAACCCTGCAGAGGTAGCCATGTCAATGAAGGCTAACATCTGTCCCCCAGGAAATGTTATCTACTCTTCTTTTAAAAAACCAAAACAAACAAATGCTGCTTATGAGAGGGGCCATCGCAACACCCTTTGGCGACAAATTCCACAGATTAGGTATGCATTGGGTGAAGAAATAACTTTGCCTTGTCGGTCCTAAGCCTACCGTCAATCAGATCCGTTGGATGAGCATGAATCCTAGTGTTTGGGGAGAGAATGAACAGCTCTGTTCACTGTTCTCGCTTTTCGGGCCAAGCCTCTTATATTGGACTAATTGTGGAAGATGGGCAGTGGGTTGGCGCTCCGCCTTCTGGCTCTAACGAGGCTCCCAATGGGAAGGACCCGGGAGGTCTTCACGCGCCATCCCTGGCTGCGGTCCATGAATCTCCCCTGGGGAGGTTCATTGCATGCCCTCCTTATTTTTTGCAAAATTAGTCAACTATGTTCCGCTTTAATTATTTTCGAGGATTGTTGCGGCGCATGGGTTAGTGGGAGCAGAACAAATGGCCTGGTGTTTCGGGTGGGGTGCAAGCAGGCAATCCTGGAGGGTGGGCTAGCAGGAGAGGCCTCAGGTTTGGACGGACAAGCATCTGCAGAGCTGTCTTGGGTGTGTGATGGGCTGTTGACCTTGTCGAGGGGAGTCTGACCTTGGCCGTCACAGCCGGCTGCGCAGTAGGTGCCACGGAGACCCTTTGAGCAGAGGGGAGGCGGGTGGGAGAAGAGGAAGGAGCTGACACAGCATTAAACCGTAGCAGCCCCCCCTCCCCTCCCACCACACACCAGAGTTATGGCACCTAGCAACAGCCGATGGGGGCGTTGCTAAGGCAACCGGGATGGTGATGCGGCAGCTGCTAGTGACACAAGCTAGGATGGAGGAGGCTGCTGGGTAACCCTGGGGTCAGGTCCCAGCCACAGACCCCTTTTTCTTCCTCAGCTCAGTTATTGATACTGATATTGGGGGTGGTAGAAACAAAATAGGGGCCGGAGACTTCACAGCTGTGCACGCAGGGGCTGGGAACGATCTCAGCTAGTCAGAAGTGTGTTTGCTCCCTGTCACGTTTCCAGACAGACCCAGTGCTTGCACTGCAAGTATGTGTGGATGGAGGACAGGCACAGGATGTTTTCTTAACAGCCTGAGCAAGCATCAGGTGGTGCAGTGGGTCGTCGCGTCTGGCTGTTAACCAGAAGGCTGGTGGTTCAAGCCCACCCAGGAACAACTGTGGGAAGATCCCTGTGTTGCAGGAGGTTGGACTAGATGACCCTAGGAACTGTAATTCACCTCTCACAAAACTGCAATTCCCAGCACCTTGGCAAACTACAGTTCCCAGGATTCTTTTGGGCTTGTGTGCTTTAAATGTATGATACGTGTACATATACATGTCACATTAGTTTGGAGCTTAACTCTATGAGATAGATAGATAGATAGATAGATAGATAAGAAATTCCTGTACTACAAGGCCGAGTACTACTCGGATAGCATTCAGGTGAGTCCTTGGTTAAAGCCCCAAATAGAAAGAGCTCAGCTTCTCTCCGAATACCTCCCCCCTCCCCCACAAAATAAGTTAATAAATAAATACACACACAACTCAATTTTCAACAGGACCTCGGCACCAAAGTTATATAGCTGGGCCTGATCATTACTCCTATGGTCAAAAATTTCAAATTCTGTGCCAAGCGAAGCTGGCGCTGATTATGGGAAGCCCGGAAAAGAATTTATGCAGGTCAGTAAAAAAGAAAAAGGAATCTATGCAAACTTTGTTGCTTGCATAAACATGCTTTGTTTGCATGCTGTGCATCTGAGCTTGTCATCTCTGTGTGCTTCTCCGCAGAATTGGGAACATACTTTCCTTGGAGGGGAAAGAGTGGCAGGGAGCGGGGAGGAGCAAAGCGGAGGTGGGTGGCGTGGGGGACGTGGTAGAGGTGGTTGACAAAAATAAACTGGTGTTTCTCAACGTTTTAGAGGGTGCGTCTCTCTCTCCCCACCCCCCAACCTGGCTGCCTTCTCCCTTCCAACACAGTTCCTCCTAACTGCAGAGGGAACATGCAACCTCTTTGGTGTGCAAATATTTCTGGCTAGGGTCACTAGTTTGGTCCATCTATACCAGAAGCAGCCTGGATCCTGCAGTCTTCATCTGATGTCCTCCTCTGTATGCCCTGTCTGAGGAAAGTGCAGAGAGTGCCTGCATGACAGGACTTTGAGTGGTGGTCTCCCCATCTGCGAAATGTTCTCCTTTGAAAAGTGTACCTTGCACCATCTCTTTCAGTTTTTAAGCTCCAGGCTAAGACCTTTCTGTTTAGCCAGGTCTTTGGTTCATTAATGTCGCCTCCTATGGCGGTGCTTATCTTTTGGTGAGGTGGGTTGGACTTGGTCCATAATTTGTTCCTGGATGAGGAGGTTGTGCATTTTTTAATTGCCAGTGGTTTTTAAAAATATTTTCTCTGGTTTTAAATTGTTTTGACGTGTTGCATTTTATTTTTGTCTAGTCAACCTTAGACTGGGGTGGGGGTGGGTAAAAAGTGACACATCAATTCATTAAATAAAAATTAATGGAGGATTGAGCAGATGATACCAGTAGTGGGTCCAATGGTCAGGAAGGTGGTTTCTGCTCACGCTGTCGATGGAAGTGAGGGCCAGATGGGGCTTGCCAACCTGCGAAGGTAGTCCATCTAGGAGAAGGAAAACTCTGGTCCTAAAACCTGCTCTGCCTTCTGAGATATCTTCAGGAGAAGAACATGCTAAGGAGTAAACCCTACACAAATCTGGAGTGGAGTTTCTAAGATGGTTGGATAGCACCTTGTACGCCTCCCTCTGGCAACTCCTGCAGCCAAGCGTATTGCTCTGCTTTCCTCTGGGCCACATCAGCGCGGCCGAGAGGTGGGTCTTGTCGTCTGGGCAGCCCAGGACCTTCACGCACACTGCCCTGCTTGCACCCCGGGGAGGTCACTTCGTTGCTGCTAATGCAGCGGTTTAACTTCACCCCTTGAGGCGCACGCCATTGTTTCTCTGCCAGCAATGAAATGGATCGGCAGTAGAGTCAGGACAGGCAGAAGAAAGTACAGTGCTTCTTTCAAACAACTTGGTTACCGAGTCCACTGCCACAAGATAGCTTTAAGTGACTTAATAGGGGATTAGGGAAATTCTTGGAAGAGGATGGTTGAGTAGTATTATGGGATTCCCACTGCAGCAGGGGGAGCTGTTGTAAGAGCTGGAAAGGAAGTTGGGTCTCTGAGCTTACCTGCATTGTCCCTGCTTCACAAAGAAGGGTGCATCCCTAAAGCAGGCAACGGCCTCTGGGGAGGTGCCCGTTGAAATGCTTGTTTAATTAAGGGGTGAATGAAATTTTTGTGTGTGCACGTAAGCAAAGGTTTGCTAATGAAGAGCAGGTGTCTTCTAATGAGGGTTAGAATTATGGAGCCAGCTCCAATTATCGGGGAAGGGGAATTAATTTCATGCAGGAGAAACGTGCCGCCAGTTTCCAAGAGGAGAGCCCCGATACCTCCCAAGGTGTTGTGAGCTCACAGTGGAGGGGCACTGGGGTCCTGGATGCATGTGGCAGCCTCTCTTTCTGCTGTGGCTCGGATATCAGGTTTAGGCTCATGTCTTCCGCCAAGAGCATTTATAGACAGAAGAGCGAGTGTGAGTTGAGCCTGCCTCTCCCCACAACTCCTTGGTGTTTGTCTCAGCTCTGCTTTCTGCTGTCTAAGTAACCCTCCTCACCTCTGGAGTAACTGTACTCCCCTTAGAGGGCGATGCTCACAATCCATCTGCTGCCAAATTCTACAGATTCTCTACTTCCCTGTTCCTTTAAAACAAAAGACAAAACATCCTCATTCTCAGGCAGAACCAGGATCAAGATTACTGTGCTTGCTACCTTTCTGCAGCTTCTGCTGCTGTACATCCTGGCTAGGGCTGAAGGGCTTTTCAGCCCAGCCACACTTGAGGGGTGACAGCTTCCCCATCCCTCTCATTGTGCAATCTTGCAGCCTTTGTGCAACTCGTTTTGGGTCCTTAGATCACAAATAGAGCGATTCACAAATAGAAACACTCCTGGGTATAGGAAACCCCCAAATCTACTCGTCCTCTCCTGCCAGTTCCTGGAATCTCAGGTTGACTTCTGGGGCAGAGACAGATTGACAAATGGAAGGAAACCCGAGAGGAGTCACAACGATGATGAATGTGCCACCGCAAGGCAGTTTGGGAGAGATTTACAGAGCTGAAAGCTCAGTTCTGCTGTTCAGAACTGGGATATGCAAGCACTGTTGGCGTGTTGTGTGTGTGTGCATGCTCGCTCGCTGGCTAGTTGCAGGCACACGCCTTGCCTTCGTGTCGGTGTTGTCGCTTCAGGATTTATAGATCTGTGCTGGAGTTGCACATGGGGATCTGCAAAGCCTTTTCCAGGTAGCCCTAAGTTTGGTGACTGGGAGTGTTGTTTGTCTGAGCACTTTTGATCCTTGCCACCAAGGCCGACCCCTGCCAGTCTCTGTGGCTGAGGGGGACCTGCACAGCGTCTGCTGTCTACAGATCTGGTTTTCTGGACTTTTTTGGGGGGGGTAGTCTGGTGGCAGGGGGAGGGCAGCATCTGTCTACACGGAAGCTGCACCTTCCACCTGGGAAGTATTTCCTCCAATACTGGAAGTGCATCGGCTTATGCTTACTCGCTGGTAAAAGGCATTCTGTCCTGAAGGACACAAGAGGAGACCCTCATTGAGAAAGGTATCTCCAGCATCTCTCTCTCTCTCTCTCTCTCTCTCTCTCTCTCTCTCTCTCTCTCTCAGAGATATACTCTGTTTGAGTATGGAAGCTATTTTTTGCTACGATGACTAATATTATTCCACAGCAGACATGAGCAGTCTGGCCCAAGGACCATGCGTGGTCCTTGGCCTAATTTCATGTAGGTGGCATGGAGGGGGAAACTGGGGTGGAAGAGGCAGAAAGAAAGCCAGAGAGAGAGAATAGGAATGTCCTCACTTTTGGTTTGGCCTCATCCACCTGCTGCTCTGGCCCCCAACAATTTATCCCTGAGGGAAAGTGGCCCTCAACATGAGAAACGGCTCCCTGCCCATACGGTAATTCCCAATATTCATAACACACTTAAATCAATTTTTGCTCATCTTTTCTGAGCCTGGGTACTGAAAGTCGGCCAGAATGAAAAAGATCCAGGTTGGATGTAACACTAAACTGTAGTTCGGCACTACTTGCAATGAGCCTGCTAGATTCTTGGGCTTGTGTGCTCTCTCCCTCTCCTCCAAGGCGCACCAGGGGAGATCGAAACACTTGCTTCCTTGTTTAAACGAATCACAGTTTGTCATTATGCACGAGCTGGGCCAAACTGAGCTTAAACTGTGTTTTATTGAAACAGGGTTTAGAGTTGCATCTGAACCAGGCCGGCGGCTTTCCTTTGGGATATACCGAGGCTCTGAATTGAATCCTTTGCTAAGGAATTTGGACAGCGCAAGCCGAAAGCGAGATGGTTGTTCAGCACCATGTTGACATAACCTGTAATAACCTCCTGCCATCTCATCTCCGCTGCTCTCACTTCTGCACCAAACTGAGGATGCAGAAGTCGCTACCTGCCTGATCTCTAAATCCTGACACACACACACACACACACACACACACACACACATGCTGTTGGGGCGCTGGTGCTGGTAGATGGGGGTGGAGTCTTCCTCCATTGATGGCTTTGCACGACAAAGAGGATTTACCAAGAGGATTTTGCAGCAGTGGCGAACAACACTTGGGAAACAGCACTGTCAAGAGGGAGAGAGGTTCCTACAACACGTAGCTAAAGTAACTCCCACCTCCCCTTTGGCTGGCACTGCTGGCTGCAGCTCTGTGGCTCCTCCCTTCCCCAGCATGACCGGATCATGCCATGATAATGGTGGGCTCCTCTAAAGGGGCAAAGAGGAGATGAATGTGCTTTGCATGGTGGAGTGGTTTGGAAAATACAGGGAAAAGAGACAGAATTATAGGCATACACCCAGAAAGTGAGGAATCTGACCTTTGCTCAGTTGCCAGGGCAGTTCTCAGGACCCTTTCATTGAGCATCTGACTTCTCTGGGGACTAGAGAAGGGCTGCCTGCTGAGAACTGGCAAGCTTTGCCCGGTTTCAATTCTCAAATGTCTCATTGGCATGCGATAAAAGTTATTCAGACACTGCCAAAGAATATGGAGAAGGACAAGTCGCTTTCTGGACCTGTCGCTCCACCCCAGAGTGGCTCAGAACCTGCAATTAAGAGTGTAATCTACCCGCAAATTCATCACATTCTCTCTCTTTTTTTTAAAAGTATCTTTCAGAAAGGCTTTAACTCTTAAGTTGTGTCATACTCGTATACCCACCAAAATGAATGGACCTAAGTTAATGATGCCCATTATTTCAGTGAGTCTACTCAGAGTAAAGCTGAGTTGGCTATGCCGATCTGTTTTTAAACCTTTTTTTCAAAAAGATGAAAGAGTCAGTGTACATCCATATTACTCTCATGTCTTCCCAACAAAGCACCCTGGGAATGTGTGTTTGGTTTTAAAAATAAATAAAGAGAAGCTCTTTATTTCCAGGGTTTTCAGAAGCTTGCAATAAAGCGCTGTGTGGGCAACCCCATGTAGCACAAGCACAACCCAAACATACAGGGCACATCTGCTGCACAATGTAAAGAGAAGTACTAGCAAGGAGAGTCCTCTCAAACATGACCTTTCAATCCTTGGTGCCACTATATCGTCTTGAAGGTAAAAAGTGTCTTGGCAACAGGCCTAGCCAGAGGCACTACAGAACTCCTTTGACCTATCCGTAATTGTTTTATGGCTCTGAGATCAGACCAGCCCATCTCTCAGAAACCCTTGGCCTGAGAAAAGTTGAGGCATTTAATCAGGTATATTTTTGCATAGCAGACAGGGGCTTCTATAAGGAGGCAATTTATCTTGAAATGGGTACAGACCTGCCTCATTGTCTTGGGATGGAAATGTTGTTTACAGTCTCTAAGGGTCTGTCTAGACATGGGGTATCCCCATATTGTGCCTTCCAGAAGCTTTGGGCTATGGTTGTGTACACATTGTACCTTTGAAGCACTGCCAAAGCACATTCCTTCCCTCAAAGAATTCTGGGCACTGTAGTTTGACCATCACAGAGTTACAATTCCCAGCAACCCTTAGCGGACTACAGCCCCCAGGATTCTTTGAGGGAAAGAATGTGCTTTGAGTGTGCTTTAAGTACAGTGGTACCTCGGGTTACAAACACTTCGGGTTACAGACTCAGTTAACCCGGAAGTAGTACCTCGGGTTAAGAACTTTGTCCCAGGGTGAGGATAGAAATCACACGCCGGCAGCATGGTGGCAGCGGGAGGCCCCAGTAGCGAAAGTGTGCCTCAGGTTAAGAACAGTTTCAGGTTAAGAACGGACCTCCGGAACGAATTATGTTTGTAACCTGAGGTACCACTGTACCTGCTGGACTGATGGGAATTGTAGTCTACAACCTCTGGAGGGCACTATGTTGACTAGCCCTGATCTGGACATTACACAGCAACAGCGGCAACTCCCTTTCTTGGGCCTCAATCCAGATTGGGATTGCGGCACACAAGGATGACTCTTAACCTCTTTCTCCCTGTGCCACATTCCTGATGCAAACCACCTTATCAGCCAAAAAGGAACTAGTGGGGTGGTGGCAGCGGAGGGGGATTTTAGACAAGGAGGAAGTGGTTGAATCCTCTTTCCTGCATGCTGTGATCCTGGTATGACTGCTGGTTCTGTGCAAAAAGAAAAAAGAAAACAAGGGGAAGGGAAAAGAGGAAGTGGCTGTTGCTAAGCATGCTTAGCATATTGTGCAGTTTGACTTGGACTACTTGTGACAGCCCTGCTCCCTCCTTGACAAGCTGAACCCCAGCCACTAGGCATGTATGCAAAAACAATAACGTCCAGCTTCAAATAGGCAGTAAAACCAGACATAGACATCCCATAGCACCTTGCACCTGCCTGCCTGCCTGCCTCCGTGTGTGTGTGTGTGTGTGTGTGTGTGTTTGTGCGTGTGTGTGTGTGTTGCACATATTTTTGGCTGTTTCGTTGGGGGAGTGTAGCCTGTTGTTGTTTTTGGTAAGGGTGTTGCCTGACATTTTTGGCTGTGTTTTATTTGTGTTTGGGGGGATATAGGTGAGATTCCGTTGTTGTTGTTGTTGTTGTTGTTGTTGTTGTTGGGGTGCTGCTGGTGGTTTTCAGCATTGTCAGTTTTTCCTCCTCCTGTGAAGTGGGTATTTTGTGGGTCCCTCAAGTTATTTCAAAATGTGGCCCCTGAGCCCAAAACATTTGGAGACCCCTGACTTAGCGGATCACAGTTGCACAGTCCTGCTCCAATTGATACCTTTTGTATGTTGGTCTGTATCTGAGAGCCTGGAACAGACATGGGCTCAGTTTGCACATCACCCTAAACCTTGGCTTAAGTGCTACATTTACGAGCTGGAACAAGCCAGAGCAAAGCCTTGGGCTCGCTTGCTCTCTTCTCCTCCTGCCGAGAAAAGGATTTTGCCAGCATTTTGTTCCAGTTTCAAGAATCTTGGCTTGTTGCATCGTATCAGATCATTGTTTAAAACATGCTCTGGTTAGTTAAACAAGCCAGCTTCATAACTCAGGGTTTGAAATTGGTTTGTTATAAACCATGATCTCTGGTTGGTACGGCACAACGAGCCAAGATTCTGTGAAACGGAAATTAAACACTGGCAAAGGGGAATTGGGGCGAGAGCCAGTGTGTGAACTCAAGGCCTTGCCTGGGCTCACTTTCACTCATGTATGTCGTTCTAAGCCAGGGATGGGCTAGCTTCTCGGGGTCAAGGGGCCGCATTCCCAGGGGAAAACGATCGGGATCACACACAGTGGGCAGCAAGCAGGGCCAAAGCAAAAAGTAGGTGGGGCCTGAAAGAGTGGAAGCTGCCCACTAGGGCACTTGGGGCACTGCCCCACCAAGCTCACCCACCTGCCTGCCTTCTTACCTAGAATCGGCTTCCTTCTCCTTAATCTCAGTGTTGTCCTAGAAGACGAGGATGACGGAGACAAAAATAGAATACTTGGCTCTGCCTCCTCTTAACTGTATGTGCTTCCTGTCTTCTTCCCCACTGGTCCAATGGGCGCCATCCGCCAAAAGAATGTGTTGCGGGTCTCCAGCTGTTTTTGGACTACAACTCCCACCATCCCTAGCTAGCAGGACCAATGGTCAGGGATGGTGGGAATTGAAGTCCAAAAAACAGCTGGAGACCAGGCTCTAAACGATGGTTTAGATTTATGTCCATTATAGCCCCTCTCACACTTAGTTCTCATTAGGATGCTAAACTGCCTCTGGGGTGTTACCACTTTGAGGCTGTGATTTGGATTCCCATGATAGACTATTTGTGCGGGTGTATCCCCTGCACATGTCAGTGCAGAAGGCGAGGCTAGACCCTCTGACAGTGCTTGTTTTCTGTGTGGGGGAATGTTGTTGTTGTTGTTGTTTATCAGCATTTTTCCACGGAGGAACATTGCCTCACCTGCAGGAGCCCCCACCTGCAGCCTGAAGTGGTGCAGCTCAAGCCCTGATTTATCAACACCTAGGCCTCAACCTCAATATCGCCCCATCTACCTCTGCCCGCACCCATGCTCCACTTTGTATTTCTAATGAGCTTTATTTGTGCACTTATTACATTTGTACTCAACCTTTCCTTCAATGAGTTCAAAGTAGCATACATGGCCTGCATATTCCTACAGCACATACACTAAAATTGGAACGATGCAGAGAAGAATAGCCTGGCCGCTGCACAAGCATGACACTCAAATTTGTGACGCGTTCCACATTTTTCCAATAATGCTTTCACACCCATGGTTACCCCACCCCCTCATGTTATCCTCACAGCAACCATGTGAAGTGGTCACAGGTCCAAAATCGCCCAGTGGACTTCATGGCTGAGTAGGGATTTGAACTTGAGTTTTCCCAGCTCAGTGCTCTAACCACTACACAACAATGGAGGCAGAAGTGGAGTCACGTCAGTCTGCTGTGACATGGCACTTGGGGTGTCCAGTAGCACTGATGCAGACTTCTCCCCTGACAGTCTGGATCTCGATTGGCGCCTCCAACCTGCTGGGATATTTCCCAGAATTCAGTTCCTTCAGCTCCCCATTCTCAACCCCTTCCCCCTCCTAGATATCTTGGCCAACAGTGTGACGCAGCAGCAGCAGCAGCAGCAGCAGCAGCAGCAAAAGAAAAAAGCTAGTGCTATTTTAGGCTGCATCAGCAGAAATATAGTGTCCTGATCAAGGGAAGTCATAGTACCACTCTGTTCTGCCTGGGTCCAGTTCTGGGTGCCACAATTTAAGAAGGATGTTGACAAGCTGGAACGTGTGCAGAGGAGGGAGATCAAGATCTCTATGAGAAACAGTTGAAGGAGCTGGGTATATTTAGCCTGGAAAAGAGGAGACAGAGAGATCATAGAAAATGGGAAGGGACCATGAGGGTCAACCTCCTGCAATGGAGGAATCTTGCACCCAACGTGGGGCTTAAACCCAAAACCTTTGAAGATGGCTATCATATCTAAAGGGCTGTCACATGGAAGATGGAGCAGGTTTGTTTTCTCCTGCTCCAGAGGGTAGGACCCAAACCAATGGATTCAAGTTACAAGAAAGGAGATTCTGACTAAACATCAGGAAGAACTTTCTGGTGGTTAGAGCTGTTTGACAGTGGAACAGACTCCCATGAGAGGTGGTGAGCTCGCCTTCCTTGGAGGTTTTAAAGCAGAGTTTGGATGACCATCTGTTACGCATGATCTAGTTGAGATTCCTGCATTTGCAATGAGTTGGGCTAGATGACACTCCAGGTCCCTTCCAAGTCTACAATTCCACAATTCTATATCCATGAGTTTGATGAGATATATTATTTTTTCCAGTTTATTTCCCACCTTCACCATCTGGTCCCAGGGCATGGTGCAGCAATTTCAAAAAATCAATAATGCACGATCACGGGAATAAGGTGGGTTCCGAAAGCATATACCTCACATGTCAAACGCCACGTCCCTTGGGAGAGAACCTGCTGCTGTTTTGCACATCTTACTGTTAAGTTGCCCTACTGATGATTTAAAATAGCTCTGTGCAGGGACCTGCAACAGCCCTGCAGTCTCACAATGTGGGTCTCACCTTCTCCTGTGAGTTATATTCTGTGGTGTTAGCTCTTGATCCAGCCGCTTGCACATTTTCACATGATTGTTATTTTCTTGCTTCGTTGGCCATAGGGTATTTAACCTCCGTAATGATAATACATTCATGGATTGTGTCAACACTTGAATTAAACCTTTGGTTCTCTAGTGCTTTCACATGAAGGGATCATGGGCTGCTTTGATTGAGGTGGCACTAGAAACTGCAGCTTCTAGTGCATGTTAAGTAACAAAAGCTTTTTCGAGTGCCTTCGTTCCTTTCAACATCCATTGTTCTCTGCGGCCTCTAGATCGGGAAGATGTTCTTGCAATCCTGCAGGTGTGTGTACGGTTATCGTGGGTAGGAATCGTTGTGTATGCTGCGCTGCAAATTATAAAATGAAAACCCAGGTATCTATAACAAGCTTTCTGCCATATATAAATTTATGCCCTGGTAACCTCAAGGTGGTATTCAACTAAGTTGTACCCACAGCGGACTCATTAAAACCATTGAACTTGGCTAAGTTAGGACCAGTAATTTCAATGGGTCTGCTCGGAGTGAAACCTAGCTGAATGCTACCCCCTTGATTATTGAATCTTTGGGCCTGGGCTCAAAGCTCCTGCTTGTGCAGAATGTCACAGCTAGACTCTTGGTGGAGATAGTAAACTACTGCCAGCAAATCAGCCTGCTCCTTAATAGCTTGCACAGGCTGCCCATTTGTTACTGGGCCAAGGTCAAAATTCTTACATTAATTTACAAGACTCTTCACAATTTGGGCCAAGGATATCTTAAGGATCTGGTCCCTTATATCCAAGCCCATGTCCACTGGAAGCTGTGCATTCAAAAGTGTGGATAATAATAATAATAATAATAATAATAATAATAATAATAATAATAGTTGTTGTTGTTGTTGTTGTTGTTGTTTTGTTATTTCTTCCCTCCCGGCTGAGATTAGACAAGCCTATGGACCCTTCTTCTCTTTTTTTCTCAAGCAGACATTTTAAGGAAGTTTTCTGTTTTTATTCATTTTACTCATTACACCCTGTAGAAGCCTCAACAATAAAGCGTTACAGAAATACCTTAAGTAATTTTTTTTTTAAAAAATCAATATATTCCACAAATAAAGCAAACGGTCAAATATGTACTTGGGCCACATTCACACAATTTATTTATTGCATACCACCGTTATCTTCCAAGGTGCTCAAGGTGGTTGTACAAGGTTCTCCATGTCTGCGTTTCATCCTCACAACAACCCTGTGAGGTAGGTTAGGCTAAGAGATGGTGACTGGCCCAAGGTCACCCAGTGTTAGTTTCATGGTCGAGTGGGGATTCAAATGCTGGTACCCCAGGTCATAGCCCAAACTCCAACCATTATGTCAAAGAATTCTGGGAGCTGTAGTTTCTTAAGGGTGCTGGGAGTTGTTAGGAAATTCCTATTCATCTCACAGAACTACCATTCCCAGAGTCCTTTAACAGTCAGTCCCTCTCCCCAGGGAACTCTGGGAATTGTAGCTCTGTGCTGGGAACAGTGGTCTCCTAACAACTCTCAGCAACCTTAAGAAACTGCAGCTCTTTGGAGGAAGTCATGACTGTTTTAGTATAATAATGCTTTAAACATATGGCATATGCGGGTGGCGCTGTGGTCTAAACAACTGAGCCTCTTGGGCTTGCCGATCGGAAGGTCGGCGGTTCGAATACCCACAATGGAGTGAGCTCCCATTGCTCTGTCCCAGCTCCTGCCAACCTAGCAGTTCGAAAGCACGTCAAAGTGCAAGTAGATAAATAGGAAGGTAAATGGCGTTTCCGTGCGCTCTTCCTTCACTGTGTTCTGTTGCGCCCGGAGCTGTTTAGACATGCTGGCCACATGACCTGGAAAGCTGTCTGTGGCCAAATGCCGGCTCCCTTGGCCTGAAAAGCGAGATGAGCGCCACAACCCCATAGTCGCCTTTGACTGGACTTAACCGTCCAGGGGTCTATCTTTACCGTTACCTTTATGACATGAACGTTTCCTTGGTTTGCATAAGTTACGCTGCTTGTTTTAGCTTGTATGTGTGTCAGGATGTTTGTGAGATTATGATGGTGGTGATGATTTCTTTTCTATACCACTTTATATTTTAAAGGGAAAAACATCTCAGAGCAGTTCACAACACATTAAAACATTTTTAAAACCCCAAAATAAAACAAATTCAAGCATCAAGGAAAATATTTCTGATCCTTCTGTAAGTGACGTTTTCCTTTCCCCATACTTGGTGAGTGAGAATGAGTAAGGAACTATATGGAACCCTGGAGCTCCAGCCGATCTCTGCCTTCCGACATCCCACCAGGCATTGCCCAAACATGTTTCAAGTTTATCTTTGCGCCTGGGAAGTCTCAAATGGTGCCTTTGTTTTGATTGTTTTCGGGGGGAAGGAGGAAGAACAGAAGGAATTCTAGGGAGCCAAACTCTGCGGATGATAAATTCCGCACTGTCGAAGTGCAGTGATGGAAGGGAAGCATTCCAACCCCACCCCTCTGCAATTACGATAATAATAATAAAAAGGTTTGCCCTATCAGACTCCTGCCCACATTTCCATTCTCGCAATCAGATCGCTTAAAGAGTGATGGAAAGAATGTTTGTCACTCTTTGAGTCGTGCACACGGGTGGAATAAGGATTCTCCCATGTGTCGGTGGTAAGAATACAGAGCCTGGGGGTGGTGTTAATTCTGGGTTAATCCATCTAGAGTGCATATATGCTTTTGTATTTCTACTTGTGGAATGGGATGGGAAGAAGCATAATGTAACAGAGAAGTGCAGAGTATTTGAGGACCGGGACATTCGCAGGGAAACCAAAATGCTTGTTTACAAAGCTATTGTACTACCAACCTTAATGTATGCTTATGAAACATGGACCACTTATAAACACCATCTCTAACTCCTCGAAAGATTCCATCAACGATGTCTCCGAAAATTTTTACACATCACTTGAGAATACAGGTGAACTAATACCAGTGTTCTGGAAGAAGCAAAGATCACCAGTTTCAAAGCAATGAGTCTTCAACATCAACTTCATGTTGTGCAGATGCCTGATTATCGTCTTCTAAAGCAACTACTCTATTTCGGACTTTAAAAATGAAAAGCGTAATACTGGTGGTCAACAAAAGAGGTTTAAAGACTGTCTCAAGGCAAATCTTTAAAAATGTAGTATAAACACCAACAATTGGGAAACACTTGCCTGCGAGCGCTCCAGTTGGAGAACAGCCTTTACCAAAGGCGTCATGGGCTTTGAAGACACTTGAACTCAGGATGCAAGGGAGAAACATGCTAAGAGGAAGGCACGCTTGGCAAATCCACACCGTGATCAACTCCCATCCGGAAACCAATGTCCCCACTGTGGAAGGACGTTTGGATCCAGAACTGGCCTCCACAGTCACTTACGGACTCATTGTTGAAACCGTGTTTATGGAAGACAGTCTTACTCAGCTACGAGGGATCGCAGAAGAGGAGGAGGAGGAAGAGTGTAATAGAACAGAAGGCAAGGTGAACCCAGGACTCTTCCTGTCCTTAAAATAGGTCAGCATTTTTTCTTCTTGCTGTTGGAAGACATCAGGGATGGGGAACATGCAGCCCTCCAGATATTGTTGGACTCAACTCCCATAACCTCTTACCATTGGCTCTTACTTGCTGGCTGGAGCTTATGGGAGTTAGGGTTAGGAGTCCAACAACCTCTGGAAGTTCACATACTCCCCATCCTTGGATTGCAGATGAGCCAAGTAGGGCAGGAATTGACAGTCTGTCTTTCTTGTGCAGAAAAGTATTGAGCTCTCTCGATGTTTGGAGGGGGAGGAAGAATTTAGCTTGTCTCACCCTTTTGCTCAGTTGCCATAACGTCTTTAAAAAGATAGAGACAATGCATATGAAGTTAGCGCGAGTGTAGGATCGTTCAGGTGCTGTGCCAAATATGCATTTTGGGAGCAGGCCAGCAAGCTGTCTTCCCTACCAGCACACAAACACTCTCTGCACCGTGTGCATTCTGAGTCACCTCTGAGCAGCCCTAAAAACTCTCTATGGGGATTTAATTGCAAATGACTGATCTAAGGCGGCAGATATAGTTGTCCGAAAAGGAGGGGATTGGGGGCATTTTAACTGCTGCAGCTTTTTGTGTCACAGTCCTCTTTCTGTAGGCGTTCTCCCAGTTCATGTAACACCATATATTGGCCATTGATTAGCAGTCGATTCAGGGACAGGTGAAATAAATGACTGCAGAATCAGCCCCTGGAACTTTCTGCCACTAGTCGTGCCACCACCAGGTTGCTACTTGCTTTGACGGCTTCATACTATTCACCACGGTGTCTAAACAGAACCTCTATGCTCAGGGGCAGTCTGCCTTCTAAGGCCAGTTGCTGGGCAGTGGGCAGCGGTGGGGAGATGCTACCTTGGCATGCCCTGCTTCTGGGACCCGAGGAGGCTCCTGGGGCACCTGTTAAAGGTGTCCTCTTCTGCCTGACTCTCAGAAGGCATCGAGACCCTTGCCTCTGCCCGATCCTCTTTGGCGTTTTTGCTTGGCCTGCGCCATCTCCTGCCCCCTTTGCAGCTGCATCCAGCCGCCGGCCTGAAGGTGTGGGTTCCCCCTGCTGCCTCTTTTCCCCGAGGCCAGCCTGGCACAGGCAGGAGAAAGGCACACAGAATATCAATCAGGCGCCAGCGCAGAGGTCAGAGCGGTGGGGTGGGGGAGGGGGGGTTCGCTTCAAGGCCGAGAGCCGTGCGGCAGCGTTTCATGCTCCCTGCCTCCCTTTTGTAGAATATCAGCAGCCCTCGTGAGCTGCATCCTTGATGCGCCCGACGCCTCATGCCGGAATCTCATTGCAGCAGGCGCAAGGATGGAGCCTGAGATGGGGAGGATGGTGTGTGCGCGCGCTGGGTTTGTGTGTGTGTCAGGAAATGGAGGTAGTGGTGGGCAATTTTGGAAGCTGGACTGTTTTAGAAGAGAGGTGTGTGGGGGGGAAGCGAACTCTGCAGGTCCACTTTGAATTATGGCATCAAAGCACCAGGGCAGGTGGCTGCTTGCCAGATTTGATACTCATGCAGGGCTCATCCTGCTTCTTAAGAGTTGCGGAGAGGAAAGAATCGGGGGCAGGGATGGTGGCAGAAGTCCGCCTTCGCCCGAATCCTCTTCATGTCTTCACCTCCACAGCTGTTTGTTTGCGGTTGGAGTAGGAAGCCCTTTTTTCTCTTATTGATCCGGCAACCTGACCTCCTTTTGAGGTTTGCCTCCCCACACGGTAGCGGTGCCTTTTCACATCGGCTTGGTGTACAGGAGATGCAAGCGGGAGGAGAAGCTTCATTTGCCGCCGGGAGTGTCACACGGTTAAATGAAAAGGCAGATCCGCACAGCATGCTTTTGAAGCCCACCCGATGCATATTTGAAGCACATGGCTTCCCCCAAGGAATCCTTGGAACTGCAGTTTGTGAAGGGCTGCTGTGAATCGCAGCTCTGTGAGCAGGAGGGATCCTTTGGAGGGAGCCGTGGTCTTTGAATGTGGGGTGTAGGTCCACCCAAAACGTAAAAGGCTTTTGTGGGGATATGGAGCACAGAGGAGGATGCCCACAGCCTCTCTGCTTGACTTCCCCCAAGGAATTGTGGGAGCTGTAGTTTGTTAAGCATGGCAAGAATCGGAGCTACAGTTCCCGGGGGGGGGGAATCATGTGCTTTTAAATGTGCACTGGGTGTGCTTCAAATGGATCTGCCCAATGTTAACCCTACTCTGAGTAGTCCCAGTGTAATCAATAGATTTCAATTAGTACTGTCCATTGGTTTCAATGGGCTTGTGTTAGATGAAACTTTACTCCAGTGTGAGAGGGAAGGCAGTCTAGAGTGCTGGGCTAGGACCTGCAGGACCAGGGTTCAAACTGCAATCACCCTGGATAGTTCAGTTGGTTAGAGCAGGGGTCAGCAAAGCAGGGGGCTGGTCCACTGTCCCTCAGACCTTGTGGGGGGCTGGACTATATTTTTTGGGGGGATTAACGAATTCCTATGCCCCACAAATAACCCAGAGATGCATTTTAAATAAAAGGACACATTCTACTCATGTAAAAACACGCTGATTCCCTGGGCCTTAGTTTGCCTGCCCATGTATTAGAGCATGCTTCTGATAATGCCAAGGTTGCAGGTTTGATCCCTGTATGGGACAGCTGCATATTCCTGGATTGCAGGGGATTGGACTAGAATGATCCTCAAGGTCCTTTCCAACGCTAAAGTTCTACGATTCCTCACTTAGCTGTGAAACTCACTGGGTGACCTTGGGCCAGCCACTGCCTCTCAGACTAACCTGCCTCACAGGGTTGTTGTGCAGACAAAATAAGGAGTGGGAGAAGCATGTACACACACCACATCGAGCTCCTTGGACGAAAGGTGGGATATAAATGTGATAAAAATTCTTCTGAGATACTGCCTGTCACCTGCAGATTTTATTAGCGCTTACATTTAATATAGTTAACATTAAAAAATTTTTTTAAGCCACATTAATTATGGATACACTTTTAAGGTTTTTGACTGATTCTTCATCTATTCACTTAACTGAGCAAAGGTTGCTGCTCAACCGGCCACTTTTCTGAGTTTCTGAGTGCCGTTAAAGGCACAGGAGCAGGCTTATTTACAAAAAGGTGGCAACCCCACCAGCTTCCTCATTCGCTCAGTCTCAGTTCATTCTCTCTTTCCCCCCAACCCCTTTTCTTAACTCATTTCCAACATTCTTTTTAAGTTCCTCTGACCCAGATTCTCCTTTTGTGATCTCATCTCCCTCTTTCTTCTCTCCCCAAGTTTGCTGTTTTTCTTTCACTTTGCTTACTAATTCGCTCCCTCATTAGCGAGATTGTCTCTACACCCTCCCCACACCCCGCCGCCCAGAAAAAGAACCCCTTGATGGTAGATGTTTAATTTCGTTTGCCGTCCTTCTCCAGGGCACCAGAAAAGCTGTTCCGTCTAGAGACTTGATGCTGTGGTTGTGCAACCCTTGTGAGGAGGCTTGGCAGATGAGCTTGGCTTCACGCTCAGGGTCTTGAGGTCTATTCATAAAACCATTTTGACGTTTGAGTGGCACGATGCCAGTATATGTGTGTGTGTCTGTGAGAGAAAGTGTGTGTTTGCGCTCTGGTTGAGATGAGACTGCGTCTCTCCATCTCCTGGCTCAAGCTCTCATTGAGATGACGGCCTGCGATCGCAACATGTCAACCAACCATTTGGCGTGCTTGCAAAAACCAGCGGCTGTGCCAAAAACGGCAACTTTGCTGCACAAAACGAGTTGTCTAATTGGCCCAAACTGATTTCCATATGCGGCGTTTCTGAGTAATTATACTTCAGCTAAGATTGTCTAGGCACCAGTCAGGTGGGGACCCTTTCTCTTCCCATCCGCCACTGTAATAATCCTGGCTGTAGCAAAAACTGAGGTCCAGCTCTGAGGGCCTTCTGGCGTTTCCCTCACTGCGAGAAGCGAAGTTACAGGGAACCAGGCAAGAGGGCCTTCTTGGTAGTAGCGCCCGCCCTGTGGAACACAGCCCCCCATCAGATGTCAAGGAAATAAACAACTATCTGACTTTTAGAAGACATCTGAAGGACAGCCCTGTTTAGGGAAGTTTTTAATATTTGATGTTTTATCGTATTTTTAATATTTTGTTGGAAGCCACACAGAGTGCCTGGGAAAACCCAGCCAGATGGGCGGGGTATAAATAATAAATTATTATTATAATTATTATAAAATTTGCTTTTGATTCTTTAAATGGTATTCCCCCAAATGTCTGACAAAGGAGGTGTGTATGCATGCGTGTGCGATTGTTGCACGCCACCCCAATTTCTGAGCGGTACAAGATTCCAGGGTTTCAACACGCTTAACCAGGGTTCGGTCTCCTTGCAATGAGGGACAGCGGGGATGGTGGTTTCTTGCTGGGGGGGGGGGGAGGGTGGGGGTTTAGAATTGATTCAAGTTTCAAGAAAGGAGGTTCCGACTAAACACCAGGAGGAACTTTCTGATAGTAAAATTGGAACGGACTCCCTTGCGAGGTTGTGGACTCTCCTTCCTTGGAGATTTTTAAGCAGAGGTTGGATGGCCATTTTTAATGGATGCTTTAGCTGAGATTCTTGCATTGCAGGGGGTTGGACTAGATGATCCCTGGGGGTCCCTTCCAACTCTACAGTTCTACGATTTTTAGGTTGTATGGCTTATTTATACAAATATACAACCTGAGCCTACAGTGTGGGGCATCACAGCATTAACACCTCAATAGGTCTTTCTTCAATAATAATAATAATAATAATAATAATAATAATATAATTTATTATTTATACCCCGGCCATCTGGCTGGGTTTCCCCGGCCACTCTGGGCGGCTCCCAACAGAATATTAAAAATATGATGAAACATCAAACTTAAAAAACTTCCCTAAACATGGGGTCCTGTTTAGAAAGCAAGTCACAGAAAAGACATAGTCACAGCCTTGGCTTCCAGCAGAAATCATGCATGGCTGTCACTCTCTGGCTTCTGTCTGCTTTTAGCCCAGCTCTCTGGCTTTTGCCTTTCTCACTAGCAGCTGGGTGAAGGAGGGGGCCCACCCATTTGCCATCTGGAAAAACCAACCTTATTTTGTTATACTGATGATCATACATTGGACCATACATAACTATGTTCCTTGCCTATCTACGATAATTCAACAGTGGGATCCTCCATTAGATTTTAACTCTTGCTGGATCCAGGGATTAGAAGGGGCATCATACAACCTGACCGTCTCCTCCCCAAACTCACGACAATATATTACATATAAAAATTGGACACAGGCATCACTTTTACACCCCAAGGTTTACTTTTAAGGATACAGAAGAGTGTGAATTGCTCTAGGGCAGTGGTTCTTGAACTTTTCAGGCCACACTTTTAGAATAAAAATTTGCTTGCACCACACCAATTTTTTTATTGATAAGAAATGCATTAAAGCAACAATAGAAACCACTCCTAGCAGTGCTTGATTTATAACAGAGAGCACAGCTATTTTATAATATTGCCATGGGACATCCAGAAAGTATTAAACAATGCAGCTGCATGAGAACACAAATCAACCCCAAAATATAATACTGATTGTGCCTGAGTCCAGTGCCGAGGGCCTTCTGGCGGTTCCCTTGCTGTGAGAAGCCAAGTTACAGGGAACCAGGCAGAGGGCCTTCTTGGTAGTGGCACCCGCCCTGTGGAACGCTCTCCCACCAGATGTCAAAGAGAAAAACAACTACCAGACTTTTAGAAGACATCTGAAAGCAGCCCTGTTTAGGGAAGCTTTTAATATTTAATAGATGATTGTATTTCAACATTCTGTTGGAGGCCGCCCAGAGTTGCTGGGGAAACCCAGCCAGATGGATGGGGTATAAATAAATTATTATTATTATTATTATTATTATTATTATTATTATTATTATTATTGTTTTCCTGCCACACTTGCTGTCCTCTCCTGCCACTCCATTGTGGTGCTGCAAACCCATTGAGAAGCCCTGCTCTAGGACCATCACTCAGTGGCAGAGCAGCTGACCTGCATTGAGTGCCAGAAGTCCCAGGTTCAATCCCTAGTATCTCTAGGTGTCAGGGCCTGGGCAGAGGAGGAATGGTGGAGACCACCTCCCCAGCCTGACCCTTCCAGAGGAGGAGAAGGCAGTTCTGAATTACAACAGGGGTTTGAGGGAGGTCACAGCTCAGAGGAAGATGAGGGGGAAAGTTGGGAAATAATGGGAGAAGAGGAGGAGGAGGAGGCAGAGCTGGAGCAGCTAGCTGACATGTTATCACTAGAAAGTATTCCAGACCCACCATCTCACAGAATCTGACGAGCCTTAAAAGTAGGAGAGCAAAGAGCTCAAAGACAGATAGACCTAAGCGGCAACCATAGAGGGGGTGGTGCTGTTGACAAATGAGGAAGCGGGAGAGAAGGGGAGGTGGAGACAGTGGCATAGCAATGGGGGGCGGTGCGCTCCCAGTGCCATGTTTCCGGGGTGACAAGGCATGCGGTTTGCCAGAAGTGCCGCTCCAGTGCTGTATGGATGGTGCTAGGATCCTCTGCTCGCGGCTGCAGCCGCATGTAGAGAATCCTCCGTTCGCGGTTGCAGCCGCGAGCAGAGGATCCTGTCACTGTCCGTACAACGCTGGAGTGGTGCCGCCGGCAACCTGCTATGTACAGCGCATGTGTGGTGTCATTACATACGTCGCATGCGTCATACGTGGTGACACTCAGCATGCGCGCTACGTAGCAAGGCCCCACCCCCCGGGTGCACGTCATGTTTGCCGCTCCAGGTGCCTGAGCGGCTTCGTACGCCACTGGGTGGAGATATGCTCGGGACAACGCCATTATTCCAAGAGGCTGCATTCTCAAGCCTGTCTCTGTAAATAATGAATAAAAAGCAGATGGTAAAGACTCTTCCTTGTCTTATCTCTGTTCCTAGTATAATATATGCAACACGTTAGCGGCGCACAATAATCCCCAAGTCAATAATATATTCTTTATCAGGGCCATTCCATTGTTACGGGTGGGACACTTTGACCATGTTTTTTGGTATTCACACATGTGTAACAATGTAAATATACATAAAAATTAACAACCAAAATTTAATAAAATCTTATAAAAAAAAAAAAAATTAACAACCAAAATTTAAACTATGTTCTTAATAAGATGCTGAACATTTGTGTGGTTTCAGTGTATGGTATTCGCAGCCCTAATGCTCAGAAAGGTCCTATTGTGTGACCTTGTGCTAAAGTTACTGTTCCCCTACAGACTTCCTACTTTGTTTCCTCAACACTTGCATTTCGGTGTGCCGGCTGCTGTAGGTTTCTGCAGCTTCTTTTCCTAACTTACCAGCACACACGTGTTGTGGTTGGTGGTGGTGAAAAGAGGATGCAGTTCTGCATACTGAGGAGCGCTGCTCCCCCCAAGTGGCTTTCCATAGCATGTAAGAGCCAACTTGGTGTGTTGACCTGGAATCAGTCCCTGTCTCGCTGTACCAATCCTCATCCCACAGAGCCAAGATCACTTTGCTGTGTGGCCTGTAGAAATTAGTCCGGAAGGTCTGCTTCCTGCTTCCTGTTTCCACCCTTTCAATCACCAAGATGACTTGGAATCCCTGCCTCGCTGACGTGAATGTGTTGGGAGAGTGGGGAAGGCCTACACTATGATGTTCCATAAAACGTGTGGGGTGTGCAGGGAGGCCAAAAGCCATTGAGGAGGTGGCTCTGTTTGTTCGTTTTGACAGCAATGTTCCTCTGACTTTAACAGCTGCAGAACAGGCAGAACCTCTCACCTTGGATACAAGCGGAAAGCTCTCCCTGTTGAATTTCCTCCGCATAGGCTGAGGGTGCTTGGCAGAAGGGGCGGGGTGTTGTAAAGGACGGCTACCTTGCTCAGCCCAGGCTTGAAAAGCCACCCTTCTCAAGGCTATTAAAATCCCTGAATGATGTTATAAATTATTGGAAGGGGACAGTTGGCGCGTTCCTGAGCTGTAGGTGTTTATTATTATTTTTTGGCCACTCGTTCTTTGTAGCAAGGCGGGCGGAAGGTGGGGGGGGAGAGAGAGAGAGAGTAGGCCCTTCTCTGAGCCTCTCTTCTCCCCAGGTCCTCCTCCCTCTTCCCTCTCCATCTTTGCAGGCCCCATTGGAAGTCAAACACCGCATGGCATGGTGCCAGGGCTATGCAAATGGTGGTGGCTGGTCGCCATGGCAACGTGTGATTAGCTGCAGATGAATAGAGCAGGGAGGGTGGCAAGGGTCATGCAGGAGCTTGGAGAGGGGTGCTCTCTACCCCCCCAAAACCTACCTCTCCCCCCCAGGACCAGCAACTTAGATGCAAGGAGATCTTTTGTGGGTGGGGGCTCATTTCTAGCAGCTCGAAAGGACAGTACTAAGTCTCTCACACCAGGCCCTCTGGCATGACCGCTTTATTTTTTGCCTTCTCCACAGGCATCTTTCCCTACTGAATCTCTAGCAGAGTGTTCTCAGCATCTTTGCCAAACTACTCCTCCCAGGATTCTTTGCAAGGGGAGGATGCTGTGGCTAAAGCATAAAAGCAGTATAAACCCTGATGTAGATATGTGTCTCTGATCAGCGCTGGGCCAACTTTGACCTCTGCCTGCAGCCAGAGTGGAATAACGTTCACTGGGATGCTCCTTTGATGAGCATCATCATCATCTAACAACAACAACAACAACAACAACAACAACACTTCATACAAAATAAAAAGTATCAGAGACTTAATAAAATACAACAAGTAAATGCAACTTTAAAAACAGAAAGATTTTAAACATCCAATAATGCAAAATGCATAAAATGCTCTCCCAGTAAAATATTAATAAGGACAAGTCCCTAAAAGGTGAGGACCACTGCTGGAGGCAACTTATTTACCTAAGGACTGAGTATACAAAAATATCTTAGATAGACAAAGATGGTGCCAGGTGCATCTCCCTAGGGAGAGCATTCCACAGATGGGGGGGGGGGGGGAGGCACCATGGAAAAAGCCCATTCCTGTGTGGCCACCCTCTGTGCCTCCCTCAGGTGTGGCATACGGAGAAGGACCTTCAATGAAGACTGCAGAGCCCAGGCTGGTTTTTATGGGGACGGGCGGTCTTTTGAGTTGTTGCAGTCCTGAGTCATATTGGGGTTTACACATCATGGCAAGCAGAAGGGCAGGTAGGTCCCATCTATTGGCCAGAGAAGGAGTGGCTGCAGGGAACATGCTCCCCCCCCCCCCACTGCCACAAAGGACACTTGGGCCCAATGCCTTTGGACTGCAGAAGTGACCAGAAGCCCCGTCTCAGGCCTCTGCCATCAGCTGCATGGAGTAAGGGCCTCTAGGTCAGTCACAGCACCTCTTTCCATGCAACACACCAGAGAATTGAATCATAGAATTGTAGAATTGGAAGGGACTGTCAGCGTCGTCTATTCCGACTCCCTGCAATGCAGATATATTTTGCCCAATGTGGGCTCGAACCCACGGCCGGCAAAGCGATCTCTTTTCTCTGTCTTATCCCTCTACTTCCCTTCTAAGGGGGGTGCCTTCTTTTCTTAATTTGGTAAGCCAGAAGGTAGGACCCCGCTCTCCTCTTCCAACCGCCCATTGATGTGAGCCACTTTGGCATACAGTGTTTGTCTGGACAGAATTATATAATAACAATTAATCAACTGGCTATTGTAGCTGTGCCTTTACAGCAGCGAGATATCCAAGCATTAGGAGATAATGCATATTGTCATTTGTGCTGTGAAAAGCTTCACCCAAGGATTTCTGCACATCGAGCAGCTGTTGAAGCTATCAGAGCAGACAGACCCCTTTATTTTTACGGGGCAGTTGGCAAACCTGCCAATGGCAGCATTGTCTGACAAGCTGAAAAAGGAATGGGGGCAATCAGACTCAAAGCCCAACAGCTTATTTACTCCCCAAATAAGGTTGCCACCTTTTTCTTCTCTTATAGCTTCAGTGTTTTCAACAGCTGCATGACAGAAATCCAATAGGTCAAGCTCTGCCTATCACTGCATCTCTGCACTGAGAAAAGCTGCAGTTACAAAATGCTTCTTTTATATAGAAAAAAAATAAATCCTGTTTGCTTTATCAACTTGTGAATAAAAGTGCAAGAGCAGGGCAGAATGTAGTTTTGGGTCAGTTGGCAACTGCAACTCTGATGCCACCGAGAGGAAGGACTGTCATGACTGGGCGTTGGAGGCGTGAGGAACAGTGCCAAATCCATTTGGGGAGTGTGGTTTGGAGACTGTTCTTAGCAGTGGGGGAAACAGTCAGAGTTGAGATAACAGAAGTGATGCCTCCTCTAGCAAAAACTGCCTGTTTTCAGTTGGCACTTGCTGATTCATTATAAATGTGTGCAGAGGCAAAATTGCCTATTGCCTGGCACCGAAGCTGGGGTTGATTTTTTTTATTATTATTTTTAAGGCTAGTAATTTGGGGACAGAAAGCAAAATCAGAAAAACGCGGCTTGGAATTGCCCAGGTGGCAATCAGAGATAGCGGGTCTGAGATGAGGCGAGGGCACGTCACAAGGAATCTGCGGCTTAATTGGGAGGTTTTTGCCAGTAGCAAGCAAACGATGCAGGCCAAGCCAGAGAGGGGATCGTTTCCAGTGATGTGCAAGGTAGAGACAGCTGCCGTGTATACACCATGCATTTTTTAAAGCACAAGCGCCCTGCCAAAGGATCCTGGGAACCTTTGGTTGGTTTACCTGGTTTACCTCTCACGGCGCTCCCATTCCCAGCACCCTTAAGAGTTCATTTAGCTGCACTGAGCAATAGTTGCCCTCAAGGGTTTGAGATGGAAGCCTCTCTCAGCTCCACCTGAAGATTGGGTCCGGAGCCTGTGGCACAATGGATCAGTGTGTCTGGCTGTTGGTGGTTCGAGCCCACCTAGGGACAGATGTGGGCAGGATTCCTGAAATGCAGGGGCTTGTTCTAGGTGAGTCTCAGGTTCCCCTCCTAGTTTACAGTTCTATGATTCTGTGTTGGAGACGGAACGTGGGACCTTCCACAAGCAAAGCAGATGCCCTGCCATTGAGCTACCCGTGCCCCTTCCTTAAGGTGTCTTTGTAATGTTTGCTCTATTTAAAAAAAAATAGAGTACATTGTTTGCTCTATTAAAAAAAAATTACAGGCAGACAGTAAGTGGGAGGCAAACTGCAGGAAGCAGATCTCCAGCAAGCATCTTGGGCAGTGCAGAATGCTACCTCCAGCTAGACACTTGCTGCTCTCTTTCTGCCCATTCCATCTGCCAAATGGATGTTATATTCACATGATTACACATGCATGCTTTCTACTACCCCTAACCTAGGCTTTGTGTTGCCTCCTCTAAATTCTGAAGGGCATCTCATTCAAAACAACCCAGAGAGATTCCCAGTCATCAGGGGAATCACCTCCTAACCATTATCTCCCATTGCAGAAATGCTGCTAAATTAATCTGCCTATCAAAACAGCAACGTGCCACCATGTTTAAGGAATTTTAACACATGCAAAAAACAGTGTGTAGCAGGGAAGGGAAGAATTCTGGTGTCATGTTCGCCATAAGATAACCCTATCTGTTACGGCACGGCACTGCGGAGAATGTTCCACTGGTGGAACTTCCAATATGGCTTCTTAAGAAAGGGAAATAAAATGTCAACTGTTTCAAAAGTGTTTCATAAACACATTCTCTCTCTCTCTCCTCCCCTTACCTGTATTCTGTCTCCAGTGGTAACTGGTGGATACGGCCTAGTGTTATTTTTCCAGCCTTTGCTGTCACTTACAAGCAGGGAAGCCTGTTTCTAAGCCTTCTAAGGCCACATCCACAGCATATACATAAAGCGTGATTATACTACTTTAAGCAGCTATGGCTTTCCCCAAAGAATTATGGGAGCTACCATTCCCAGAGTTGCTTAACAATCAATCCCTCTTCACAGGGAACTCAAGGAGCAGCAGCTCGGGGTGGGTGGAATAGGGGCCTCCTAACAACTTTTAGCATCGTGAACAAACTACAGCACCCATAATTCTTTGGGAAAGCGCTATCATAGTGCTTTAAATGGTGTGAATGTGCAGACATAACAGTACTGTATACGCAAGACCACCGCTTTGTCTTCCATGTTAATCCAGAAAAAAAGAACATACCTTTGTTACAGCTCCTGGTTTGTTTGGAGACTGACAAATCAGGAGGTTAGGTTTAAAGGTAAAGGTAAAGGGACCCCTGACTATTAGGTCCAGTTGCAGACGACTCTGGGGTTGCGGCGCTCGTCTCACTCTATAGGCTGAGGGAGCCGGCGTTTGCCTGCAGACAGCTTCCGGGTCATGCGGCCAGCATGACTAAGCTGCTTCGGGCGAACCAGAGCAGTGCACGGAAACGCCATTTACCTTCCCACCGGAGCAGTACCTATTTATCTACTTGCATTTTGACGTGCTTTCAAACTGCTAGGTTGGCAGGAGCAGGGACAGAGCAACGGGAACTCACCCCGTCGCGGGGATTCGAACCGCCGACCTTTTGATTGGCAAGCCCTAGGCTCAGTGGTTTAACCCACAGCGCCACCCGCGTCCCAGGTTTGGATGTAACACTATGCCAAACCATGGCTTAGCAACCATCATAGCAGCAGGTGGAGAGGAGAGACATCAAGTGCCTGCAGTTTTAGCCCTGGGCACCAGCAGCACGCTGCACATTCATCTTTAAACCATAACTAAGCTTCACTATAGCCTGAAGCAGCTTGCAAACTCTGTCTTTTTGCATGGAAAGGAGTCCTTGAAAGAGACACTGATTTCTCCATGATGTCCAGGCAGATGACAAATCTGAGTACCCCATACTTGGTGAAGGTGAATCTGTTGAGCTTCCCGGTCCCCTTGTGAGATTTATGGCTGTTCAGGGATTTGAACCCTGGTTGGATCGAAACACTTCGCTTGCTGGTTTGCACTGGGAAGCGTGAGAAAACGGGTCAAATGAAATAAATCGAAGATTTGAGGTGTGGAAGCCTTTGTATCTTCCGCACAAGAGATTGGCAGTGTGGGAAAAGCAGGTGGAAAAGAGGTTTGAGCATAAATGTGCCAGAAATAGGTGAAGGAGGCACCCTTGTGGGAAGCGTGGGGGGAGATGAGCTGAGGTGGGCCGTCGGAGAGAGCTTCTTTGAGCAAGAATGTAATTGCTGGGGTGGCGATGGAAGTGGGCTGTTCTCTGTCTCTGTCGCCTGATTCCCATGTAGAAAGCAGCCGCCTGCTTTCCACCATGTCAGCAAATTCTGTGCCGGCTGCAGAGATGAAGGGGAGGCCTAATTCTTTACATTGACTGCACTTGAGGAAAGCGGAGCAACACCTGTTAGGAGGCTGGCTTTGGGGGTGGGGGAGAGCCCAGTGGCTATGTGGACAGGATAAGGCCATGGCTGCGCAAAGAGAGCCAGGGAGAAGTTTGAAGTGTGTTGCATTTTCCTACAACCCCAGAGAGTACTTCTCTGTCTCCCCATCCCCCGGGACAGAGTTTCTGTTGCTTCCATTTTGCACATCCTACCGTGTCAGCATCCCGAGGGACTCCTTGTTTTTGCAGAAAGCTCAGCTGGATCCTTCCAGGCCCTAACATCTCCCTGTTCCAAACCACTGACTTATTAGCAAAAAAAAGTGGAAATTAATTTCAGGCGGTGTATAAGATGAAGAGTCAATAAATGCCAAGTTGGATAGTATACACTCTAATTGGGTACAACCCCGTTTGGCTTCTATTGACTCTTTTAGTGCAACACCTAAAATTAATCTCCAGCTTTGTCCCATCTTTTTCTTCTTCTCTTCTGCTCTTGTATTCACAAGGGAACTGTGTGCTGCGCTTAGCACTGGAACCGTTAGTTTCCTTGCTTTTAAAAACAATGGAGAAACAGACATTATTGCGTCTTATGTTCTGCTAGCCCTTAAGATAGCATAGCACCTGCACTCCACCATAAAACGTGGCACATGCAAACTTGGGGCCAGTCCATCACACTCACCTTTTTGCTCCTGTCCCCGCTGTATAACATGTGGCCTGAAGAAAGCTCTCTTAAGAGTTTGAAAGCTTGCTCATTGTTTTGTGACATTTTAGTTGGCCCCCAAAACTGTCATTTTACTATGGTTTGGAGGCAGTGATGGCCAAACTTGTCCCTCCAGCTGTTTTTGACTACAGCTCCCATCATCCCTAGCTAACAGGACCAGTGGTCAGGGATGATGGGAATTGTAGTCCCAAAACAGCTGGAGGGCCAAGTTTGGCCATCACTGGTTTGGCGATTCCCACCCATCTCTCCCCTATAGGACCAACGTGGCTGCCTGTATAATCTTGAAGCACGTGTATTTATCTGAAGCATTTCTGTTCTGCTGTTCAGCAAAAAGCAAAAAGGGGAAGTAGCTCCCAAGTGTTTTTCAAATACTGTATCAGTAATAAGGCAGTCCCTGCCTGCAGGCTTTCAACCTGGGGGACACAGCACAAAAAGAAAAAAGGATTGGGAAGGAGGAAGAAAAAAGAAACAAGTTGCAGAGTTTGTGTGTTCCCACCTGGAATGGGAATATTCCGAGGAGGAGGAGGAGGAGGAGGAGGAGGAACCCAAAGGTGCTGGTTTTTCAGCAGAGCTGATGAGGAGGTCATGTGGTGCCACCTTTCTCCCTCTCCTATTGCCACCCAATCACGGAAGTGGCAGAAAGGTGGGTGTTCCTTTTCCCTTGGTGATTTGATTCTCAGGGAGGCTGGCAATTCCAATCCACATGTGTGGCTGATGATGAATCGCCTTAGCCCAAACTTAATTCATCACAGCCACATATGTGCAAATATTGTGAAAGCAATATCCGCAGACTCAAATTGAAGGCCACTCCACACATTAGGGTTGTGGTTTTTTTATTTTAAAAAACAGTAAACTTCACATTTTTAAAGTGTGTGCCTAAAAATGCAATGTGCAAATGAGAGAGAGAGAGAGAGAGAGAGAGAGAGAGAGAGAGAGAGAGAGAGAGAGAGAGAGAAACAAGTTTGGAAATGTGCATCCCAAAAGCCACAGCCATCCAGATAGTTAGGCTGGGTACACACCATGTTTAAAGTAGCCCCCCCTCCAAAAAAGCACAACAGAATCATGGGAACTGTAGTTCAGCCCTTAGAGAGCTGCAATTCAACACCTTTAACAAACTACTGTTCCCAGGATTTGATTTGATTTGATTTGTGAGTGTGTGCTTTAAGTCTCTAATGCATACACAGCCTTAGGATTAGTTCAAGATTCCTGACTAGCACACATGCAGTGGCAAAGGCAGGTTTGCTGCCACCACATAACGTATGGAAAGGAACGTAGGAAGAGGCAGATTGCATCAAAATTGAGGGAGAGGGTCCTCAGGACAGATGTTTTTTTCACCACAGACGGGTCACTCGAAGGCCCTCTGCTGCAAAATATTATAAACCAAAGGCAGGGAACTCTTCAGCCTGAGGGCCATATTGCCTCCATGGTAACCTTCTGGGGGCCACCTGTGGGGATGGCAATAAATGCAGATATGTACCTCTGAACAGTAGGCTAGGCCTCTATCCTGACAAGTATAAAGCATGATCAGAGCTGAAGAACGCATTCCAGCTGGGCAAAAAACACTCTGGGTGCAAAGTGGGGCCTGGGAGGGATGTGGCCCAGGGAAGAGAGACTGGGGAGATGTGCTTCGCCCTTAATGGTTTTCCAAGGCTGCCCCTGGGGGACAACTGCCTTACTTTGCCTCATGGCCCAGCCCACTCCCTTGGAAATTTGAAGTGGGCAGGAATGCGCAAAAAGCAGGTCTGGAGCGGCAGGGGCAATAATTTATGGAAATCAGTTCAAGGCACCCGTCACTGGACTGATATGGAGAGGTAGGCTTTGAAAGCATATTGGACAGCATGTGAAATTCTGCTCCAGTGTCCTAGTGTACAATCTTGGTGCTTGTGGCTTTTTGGAGGTGCTCTAGGGATGGTTCATTTGCCTGAGTGGGAGAGATTTTAGGGTAAGAATAATAAGGGGTACTGCTGCCTGAACAGTAAAAAGCCTTGGTGACGTATTGGGTGCTGTGTGTGTGTGTTGAAGAGAAATATGGCATTGTATGTAACACAACGTGCTCCTGTCCCTCACATCTACTTCTTGGTTCTTCCCCGTGCTAATTTTTGCTACCTGATCCTGCTGGGGTTAAACCCAGGAGTATCAAATGCTCCCCGCTCCTTCGGCACTTTCCAGCTACAAAATGCATCAACCTCATCAGTGCCATTCCCATGGCAACCCATTATGATGTCAAAGGAGGAGGGACAAATTACCAAGGGATTTAAAGGGACAAAATTGTTCCCCAGGCGGAAGCCCCTCACATCTCCCCTTGCTTGCTCCAGCCACCGTCTCCCTCCCTCCTCCTACCTCCAGTCCCTGCCCATCACCCACCTGCTCTGCTCAAGAGTATCCTGGCATCTTGCATTCCCTCGTTTAATTCCAGATCAATTACTTCTTATTTCCTCCTTACCAGCCTGCCCTCCGGTGACTAATGCAGATTGCTACTCTCCTTGGGAAACATGGGCTAGAGTTGGAGGAGGGAAGAGAATGGGGGCAGGGAAGGATTCACCCATTAAACCCTTGTTTAACCTTCTTGATCTTATGCCCCATGAGATCCGCATACGCTTTGGGGGGGAAAGAAAGGGGGGTACTGAATCTGTGTTAAGTGGTCTTAAGTATGTTCCTCCACTAAGACTGCCCCTTTTATTTTACTGGCAGCCAAAGGAAAAAGGGGTAGAATCTGAAACTGGCACACTTCTTAGGGCATTTGAATGACCCCTGGCTGTTTCCCCTTCTTTGTTTGGCCCACCTTTCCCTCCTCTTCCCCCCCCCCCCGGCCCTGTGCCTTTAACGGCAGACTTGGCTTGCAGAAAATGAAGCGGGCATCACTTTCTCCATCCCTTAGCTCCATGCCAGGAAGTGCATAATCTACAGGAAGAGCCTAATCTACTTAAGAGTTATTTTCTTTTTCTGTTTTGTATGCCAGGCTACTGCTTACAAGGTGCAGGAGGTGGGGGCACAAACACAGTGGTAGCAATGGTCCCCCAGCTGCAAGCCTAGATTCAAAATCCAGAAATGGTGTTTTCCGGAACCCTTCCTCCTCTTCCTTCATCTGACAGCCTTGACGTCTTGTTTTCAATTCCAACCCTTCCAAGGAGCTGCCATCAAGCTAGAATAGAGTTGCGGGAGGGGTGGGGGGAGAGTCTGGTCTTCTCCTGCACCTTGAACAGAGGTTAGATTGTACAGAAACCAGCCCAGGAAACTATTTTGTGTGTGTATTTGTTTGTTATAGAGCTGAAACATCAGCTCCCAATAATGGCTGCCGTTTGAGCTGCTCTTAGGTTCAAAGATTGGCAGCCCTAAATGTCACACCCTCCGACATTTCTCTGATGAAAATAGGGACGTCCTTTTCCATCAATCGTCATCACCATCATGCCTCACCCATCTGACTGGGTTGCCCCAACAAAATAGAAAATTCTTTCCAATAGCACCTTAGAAACCAACTGAGTTTGTTCTTGGTATGAGCTTTCATGTGCATGCACACGAAAGCTCATACCAAGAAGAAACTCAGTTGGTCTCTAAGGTGCTACTGGAAAGAATTTTCTATTTTGTTTCGACTATGGCAGACCAACACAGCTACCCACCTGTAACTGGGTTGCCCCAGCCACTCTGAGTGGCTTCCAACATATTGAAATACATAACAAAACATTAAACATTTAAAAAACATCCCTATACAGGGCTGCCTTCAGATGTCTTCTAAAAAGTTGTATAGTTACTTATCTCCTTGGCTTGGGGATCACATTGCTCCGTACCCTCCAACATTGCTACCATGAAAATAGGGACATCCTCTATCGAATCATTCTGGGATCAAATCATAAACTGGAACAGCTTCTGTAAATCCGGGACAGTCCGTGGAATATAGGGACGCTTGTAGGGCCTGAAATTTGTGGGCAGCCAGGGAGCTACCCCACCTCTCTCAACAAAGCTCCAATGCCATTGGACAGTCTGTATTCTACAGAAGGGATTATATTGCATACCAGAAAGTCAGGTTTGCACAGTTAAAGAGAATTACAGTGTTCTTGGCTCATCTGGAGTGTTGCTTTAATGGGGTTCAGTCACACCCCGACAAATTCAGGTTGTGCAGTTGCAGTCGATTGCACAACTAACCTATTTCACCCGAAAGATCAGACTTTTTCCAATAAGAAAAGTGATGAGGAGATGCACCCGAAAGTGTGGGCTAATGCTTGCTTTGATGCAATGCCATTTAACCTCTCTACAAGCAAATCAGAATAAATGGGCACTGAATAGCCAACCTTGTTAATCTCCCTCCAAAAACCAGAAGAAGAGGACAAATGTATTTAAACAGGATATCTGGGAGTGCCTTAATGTAAACCCACTTAAAAAAAAAAATCAAAGGAAAACCAGGCTTCTGTAGGTAGGAAAACACTGGAGAAATGCCTTCAAAAGTGTAGAATGAATGGATGATTAACGGAATGACATATAAACACAGCACACACAAATCTGGATGAATGCTTTGTTGCCATTGAACCTCCCCCATAAAACAAATTGGAACAAATAATAAAGACCAGATATAATCTTTTTTAAAATAAAATTTATTTTCAGTTTTTCATCATTAACATAAATCAAACTTAAATTCAATAATATTTATACAATTGTGGGGTTCCCTGAACCCCCAGACTTCCCTCCTCCCACTTCTGGTTTTCCACAGATACATTTTTTTTAAAAAAATTAACCGCATCTAATTACATATATCCAGCTTTAATTAAATCCTTATTTATTCCTTTATGTATTAAAAAATCACAAGTGCTATATCAATCCTGCTATCGTCTTTAAATTTTTACATTGTTCCTTAATGTACTCTATAAATTTATACCATTCTTTTTTAAATTTACTGTCATCTTGGTGTCTGATCTTCCCAGTCATTTTTGCCATTTCTACAGATATAATCTAACCTCCACATTGGCTTTGTGCAAGCAAATCAAGATGGATGCTCAATAAGACAGGTGGCCAGGAGGATTCCTAACAGACCCTTGTAAATAAGTCCATGGAAGTTACTAGCCTGCAAAAATGCCTACCAGACAGCTTGTGGATAGAAGAAGAGGGACAGAGAGTTGCACCCGCCTTCCCTTCATTGCCACCTGCATTTCTATGCTGAGCACATGGCTCTGCCAAAGGGCAAACTCTAACATAATGTTTCAGGGAAACATTTCCAGTGGGGCTCCCTTCCAAGGAAGCATGCATAGTCTAGTTGGAAGCAGAATGGGTTAGCCTCATCCAGGTCTTCTCCACTTTAGTTTTACACCCTTCTTCTTGTTACCATTGCTTTAATTAAATGATGTTTCAGTTGTTTTAATTGCTGCGAATCTGGTTGCTTTCCTGATGTCTCTCTTGTTGTGTATCACATTCAACAATAGAGCGAGGAGATGGCTAAATACTGGAGTGTTTATTTACGCTGTTGAAGGGAGCATACAAGAACATAACATTTGCTAGAAAGAAGCAGCTGTTCAATTGTTGCAAGAAAAGGTCATCTTTAGTTTTTTTTTTTTAATACTTGTTACACTAGAAAGAAACATATCAAGGACCAGACAAACTATTATGCAAGAGATGTGTGAACAGTCTCCTGGGGTGTTGGGTGTGTGAAAAATATAGGGAAGAGGAACCTATGGCTAGGGATGGATGAATCTGGCTGTTTTGTCTCAGTTTCTTGTTTTCCCAAATCAGTTTGCAGATCTTTGCTTTTAAGTCCTCGTGAAAATTCACCAGCATTTTAGTGCAATTCTTTTCCTAATACACACGTTTTGGCATGCAATTTTGCTGCATGTACACCTTTTTGCAGGCCCGTTCCACTAACGTAACACATCTTTATTTGTTGATTTCACTAATGTCTGCATTTTTATGCACGCTATCCGCCAATATACAATTTTTTTTGTACACGTTATTCGTTTGGGTTACAAAATCTGGAGAAATTTGAATTTTGAAGGAATGATGTATTTTGGATTGCATGTTGTTTTAGAAAGTGCATAGAGGTGTGAAGTGAACCACATTTCTCCCCCTTCTCTACTTGTGCCCCCCACTCCAACTCCCATCAGCCCCAACTAGCATGGTCAATGACAGGTAACTATGGGAGTTGTAATCCAGCATCTTCTAGAGAGCCACAGGTTACCTGCCCCTTGTTTACTAGCAAACAACTGCTAGAAGCTAGGGGATTTCCATACTTCCTCTTGTTCTGCTGCTCTCCACTAGGAAAAACTGCTCTTTAGTGCTAAGTCGGAGCAGATGGCAACTTGGGTTTTCTCCAGGTTGACATTTGCTCCGATTTAGTGCTGAAGAACAGGTATTACCGGGGAAAGGGGCAGGGCAAGGAGAAAGCCACTCAGACCCATGCTTTCTAGACAGTTAGAGCTTCAAAGCAGCAGGTTAGGAGGGCTTTACCCTTTCTCTTCTTGTAGTTTATCTGCTGAAAATCACCTTCCTCCATACTGCTTTTCTAGCCATACGGGAAGAGATGCCAGGATGTTACTGGAAGGGGGGGAGGAGTAGATTCTAGGGCTGACCTTTAGTGGACAAACAGAAGAAAGGGAAAGGGTAAAGGTACTACTCCACACCCACCCTCAAATCTCTCAGCAAAAAGTAATTACCTTCTATGGCTTTTCAAACTTGGAAAGTTTTGCCACTAGGTGGTATATAAATATTGGAAACAAACAAACAATAAAAAGGCAAATGAATAATGAATAAAAATAAATGAATAAAAATAACAAAGAAAGAAATAACTACATTCGTACCTTGGATCTCAAACGCCTTGGCTCCCGAACAAATCGGCTCCTGAATGCCACAAACCCAGAAGTAAGTTTCCGGTTTTCGAATGTTGTTTTGGAAGCCGAATGTCCAATGGGGCTTCTGCAGATTCCGATTGGCTGTGGGAGCTTCCTGCAGCCATTCAGAAGCAGCACTTTGGTTTCTGAACGTTTTGGAAGTCGAATGGAGTTCTGGAATGGATTCTGTCCGACTTCCGAGGTACGACTGTAATGTTCTTCCCTACCCGCCTGCCCTGTGTGTCGGTTTCTTGCTGATGTGCTTTGCAAGCTGTGCCTGGCTAATGAGCCAGCACATGCAGGCTCCCGTTAAGCGGTTTGGTGCGTCCAGGACTTTTAATACTGCATTGAATCCCAAGCATAGATCTGTGGGCAGGAGAAGCCCAGGATCAAGCGGATCAGACCTGCTACCTTGCTCTCTCCTGAACCTGGGTCACGGTAGATGCACCTCTGCCTGGCCACATTATTCCCCCTTTCCCTGCCCTTCTCTGCCCACAAAGGCTTTGTTTGCACTGTCTCTGTGCATCAGGGCTAGCCAGGAGCAAACGCTCCTTCGGATACATGAGGGACCCATGACAGACACACTCTTCAATAGCTGTCCAGGAAAGGGAGCAAACGGCAGCAAAGATCAGATTGAGAGGGTGCCATTGCCACACAGTTTTGCGCGAGGGAGAAAAGGGTTGAAAGCAACGGGCAGGGGTGTGAAAGAAGTCTGCATCAACAGATTTCTGGACTGGTGGGAAAGGAGTTACCAGGAAGGAGGGAAAGGGTACCATGCCAGCCCAATTTAATCCAGCACCAACCCTGAGTCCTGTTGCCAGCCACCTGCGCTTTGTGCCGCTAGCACGCATATGCCGAGTAATGCAACCACCCTAATTCCCAGGGGAAGGGAAGGAAGTGAGTGCAGCTGCTTCCACCCCGGGGAAGAGAGGGTTGGAAGAGAGCCTGAAAGCGTCCATCCGAAGCATGCACAGTTGACTCCAGAGTCTGCAGATGGACATGGAAAGGCTTCACACATCCGGGCCACTCATACATTGCAGACGCCTCAGCTGCTTTCTGGAAACTGGGTACCAGCTGGCCTCCACGCCCAGCCCAAATGGTTGATTATCATTGCCTTTAATCCATAGGCCAGACCCGCCAAATGGAAGAGACCTCCAACCCTCATGTAAATGTTCCTGTTCTCTCGAGAACTGCTGGAGCAGCGAAGTAGAGCCTTTTCAGAAGTGGCACCAGTTCCTTAAATTGGCCTTCCAAGGAGAGTCAACCAGGGGCTCCTCTAGGCCTCCTTGTTATTGCGAATTCATGATGATTTCTGCTCTTGATGACCATAGGGTGGTTTTACATCATCCTGCTTATGCCTGCAAAGGTTTGGGAGTGGACATGCCACCTCTGTCTGATCGGTGTGTGCTTCAGTTGTGGCACCCGCCCTGTGGAACGCCCTCCCACCAGATGTCAAAGAAAACAACAACTACCAGACCTATAGAAGACATCTGAAGGCAGCCCTGTTTAGGGAGGCTTTTAATGTTTAATAGATTATTGCATTTTAATGTTCTGTTGGAAGCTGCCCAGAGTGGCTGGGGAAACCCAGCCAGATGGGCGGGGTATAAATTATTATTATTATTATTAGTAGTAGTAGTAGTAGTAGTAGTATTCCTGCATTTCAGGGGGTTGGACTAGATCAGGGATGTCTAACTCCCAAGAGACTGCGATCTACTCCCATAATAAAAAACTGGCAGTGATCTACGCCTTTTTTTTGGGGGGGGGGGGGGTTCAGGTCAAAGTTGTTGAGCTTTTTTGGAGAAACCTCCCAGGGATCGACCAGTCAATCACGATCGACCTATTAGACATCACAGAACTATATGGTCCTCATGGTCCCTTACAGAATCTATGATTCCTGTTGCTTCCTGCTGAAATGCTCAACTTTCATATACCAGAAACGTTCCACTTTATTTTCCTCCTGTCCCGGCCTTGTTGCACGTTAGCATCAAAATACCCCCTCCAGACAGCAATAATACAACAACATTGGGAAGGGGGAGGATTGCAGGACAACTAATAAATTGGGACAGGTTTTGGGATAGTCCAGTATAAATCCACCACTAATGCGCTGTAATTGCATCAGTGACACGCTGCAGAATACACTCTTTAAAAGAAGGAACAATCTGGAGGGGCCCCAGGCCACCTCAAGTAGTTTCCCTGTTGCTTAGAAAGGCCATTTTGGGATCTGATTGCTCAATAGATATATATTTAATGTTGCTGCGGTTGTTTCACGCTGCTTCTTATTACCGGCTTTTAGTATTTCAGTTGTGTGGTTGTAAAATTTTGTATGCTGCTTTGGGCAATGATGTTCCAACAGGGGCCTGTAACTGATGGGTATGAATGAATGAATGAATGCATTCATTCATCTGATACTGGCAGTTTCCAGTCTTGGGGTAGGAGATGACCCACATCCGCCCTCAGTCTGCCACCATTCAGCTTCACCAGGTGGCTCCAGTAGTAATGAGAGAGCGAGAAAAACTCCTCCCTATCCACTTACCTTTTTGACTGGGACCAGGACCCTGAGGTTGCTGGACTCCCAATACCCATCATTGCTTTGTTGTTCAGTCGTTCAGTCATGTCCGACTCTTCGTGACCCCATGGACCAGAGCACGCCAGGCACGCCTATCCTTCACTGACTCTCGCAGTTTGGCCAAACTCATGTTAGTAGCTTCGAGAACACTGTCCAACCATCTCATCCTCTGTCGTCCCCTTCTCCTTGTCCCCTCCATCTTTCCCAACATCAGGGTCTTTTCCAGGGAGTGTCTTCTCTTCTCATGAGGTGGCCAAAGTACTGGAGCCTCAACTTCAGGATCTGTCCTTCCAGTGAGCACTCAGGGCTGATTTCTTTGAGAATGGATAGGTTTTATCTTCTTGCAGTCCATGGGACTCTCAAGAGTCTCCTCCAGCACCATAATTCAAAAGCATCAATTCTTCGGCGATCAGCCTTCTTCTGACTATGACTGATGGGAGATGGAGTCCAACAACATCCAGAGATTCCTGAGTGCTCCCTTAGTGAGGTCCCATTGTCACTCCCTGCTGGGCAACTGCAGGGTCCAGTTAGCTCAATGTTTGTGAGTGCAGCCATGGCTAGGCCCTATACCTGTGGGAACCTAACAAGCGCAGTGTGAATTTGATGGCCCTTTCCTATTGTTCACCCAGCCTTGCATTTGCTAACTTGCCTGGTAGCCGTCGGCATTTGATAACTGGCCACATAAGAGACTTCTCCGCAAAGCAGTTTCCCCTAACATAATGCACGTTTGCTTATTTCCACTCTTGCATGCATTTATATGCATGCTTTACCATGGTACGTGCAGTTTTGCACGTGCTACTCAACCAGAGAACTGCATTGAAAATTGGGAGAGGTTCGGATTTTGAAGGGCGGCTGTGTTTTCAGTTCACATCTTGCTTCAGAAAATGTGAATTAGGAAAGTTTGCCTTCAAATGTGAACTGCGTTGAATTTCTCCTCCATTCCTAACCCATAGCTTAGGGCTTCCAACTTTTGAAAACAGCCCCCACCCAATGTAGCAGCCCCTGCCAGGTGATTTATTTTGGTTTAGATCCCACGCAGGGCATGGCGGATGCTGGTTTGTGCATCTAAACCATCAAAGGAAAGGGGCAGGAACTGCTTCCCCCCCTCCCTCCCACCTTTTCTCTCTGGCTAGTTCCCAACCCAGTTGGCCTGCAAATCCTGGTGTGAGATTTGGTTCCTCTGACACCATCCCAAACGGGCGCTGCCCAAACTAAGTTCCCCCTTTCTTTTCTGAAAACACCTGTGCATTGGTGCAGGAACGTACTTAAAATAGCACCAGTCTGAAGAGGGGATAGCTCTCTCTGCTTCGGTTTATTATGTTAGGAAAACAGCAGGTGTATGTGTGGTGGTGGTGGGGGGGAGTGTGACCCTTTCAGAGGAGCGGAAATGTCAACCTTTGCTTGTGTCCTTCTGCCTGCTTGTGTGTGGTCGCATGTGAATCATCGGGTGACCCAGCAAACAAAATAGAGGTCACCAGCCATTCATTGCGACCTGCCAGGTGTTTTTCAGTGTCTCTCTTTCCCCCTCCTCCCTCCACCCCCATTTTGCAATTTGCAGCTGGTGGAAAAACTAGGAAGTTTTCCTGAATTGGTGAAGTTGGAAGTTTGGTGGCTGGGGGGGGGGGTGTCTCCTCAATCCTAGTCCAATACTGTAACCACTGTACCACACTGCCTCTTACATGTTTTATGTTTGTGCGTGCATATACTGTTTGGGTGTGGGTGTGGGTGTGTGTATGTTTGTGTTGGTGTATGTGGCCCTGCACCATACTGCTAATGCGTGAGATTTGAGCCTTGAACCTAGTTTAGAATTTAATAAAGGGCAATGAATCTGAGCATGTGTGGAGTTCTTTTCTCCCCCTACTGTGTAACCACAGCCATGGTTCATGCACCAAGGTTTCTCCAGGGCACATAATCGAGCAATGTTGCAGTGAAACAAAAGCCCATGTTTAAATAATAATAATAATAATTATTATTATTATTATTTGTACCCCGCCCATCTGGCCGGATTTCCCCAGCCACTCTGGGCGGCTTCCAACAGAAATCAAATACAAAAATATCAAACATTAAAAACTTCCCTAAAAAGGGAGTGGGAGTGGGAGAAGGAACTGTTTTGGTGCAAGGCTAGCCTTCCATTTGTAGACATTGTAAGCTGAAAGTATTCAGGCTGCAGCCAGGAGTGTATTTGCAGCTGAATTGACATGACTGACGAACGGAGATCCTGGTAGATCCTCAGGGGCAAAAGTGAATGATAGAGGGAGGGAGGCGCTAGTCCCCCTTGCCTTAACTCTGCTTTGGCCAAACATGCCAGGCACCCCGGATAATGGCAGCTTCCACCTGATGGCTGTTGAACTGAAGCCGGTGGGATGTCCAAGGGCGGCAGATGGTCTTCATCCAGGGAAGAGTCCAAGACGCATTAAGGGCAAAGGGGGCCTGCCAGGGCTTTATGGGCATGGGCCGGCTCACTGTGCAGCACAGTATGGCTCAGACACAGCTGCCAGGACCAGCCAACCAGGGATGCAATGAGGTTTTGTTTTTTAGTGCCTGGACAAAACATATAAAAGTAATGTCTTGTGCCTTGCCTCTCATTTCGCCTAACTGGATTGTGGAGCTCCTGCTGCTGCTGTGCTGCTTAGCTGCCTCCCACTGGTCTTGTCCATCTCTTCCGTGCCCTTTGAGCTGTATGATGGACCGGAGAGGCCTAGGAGACAATCTCCACTCAGGGCTCATCTGCACTTCGGTTTGTTCCATGGTGTCTAGGCATGGGTCCAAAAGGTTCTGTTCTGTTCTGCTTTCCCTGGGAAAACCCACTGTTTACTACTGAATGGAAACAAAACATCAATTGGGTTTTCCATGGAATGGTGTTTGTTCTGATTCAGCAGCAAACAGCAGGTTTTCTTGGGGAACAGAAGAAAAACCTCTCGGACCTATACCTAGAAGTAATGGAACAAACAGAAGAAATCACAGGACAAGCAAAAGTGCAGATTGAGCCTGTCAGCCTTGAAGTTCCTTGAGCCATCCATCCATGATAAAACCAAGGAGAGATAAAACCAAGGGTTACCCTGAATTCCTTGGTGGATGGGCGAGGTATATATAAACAGTAAATTGACATTTCTTTTTCATTTTCTATGAGAGCTGACCTCTGGCACCTTCTCTCATTGAGCCCACACCTGTCGGCAACACCCCTCATTTGCTGCCCAGCCCTTTCCTTGAGCCCTTGATCCTCCATGGAGCAGCAAGGTCTGAATGCATCACGATCTGGGTAGGAGGGAGGGAAGGAATTGCGAGGGGTCCCTCCCTCCAGACTCGCGTTTCATTGCAGGTATATTTCGCAACATGTTCTTGACACAAGAATTAGCGGTGGTTTTAGTCTGCTTTATTAGCTGTTGCAATGCTTCCCCGAGGCTACCGCATTATTGCTGTCCAGAGGGGCTGTAGCACAAACATAGCAGGACAAAAATAAACCAGAGCATTTGTGGTATAAAAAAAATGATGGGATTTCAGCAGGAAGTTGTGGGGTATGCATTGACTGGAAATGAAACACTGCAACCGCCCAAAAACCTTTGCCTGCGCTACTGAAAGTGGAATCGCTTGTGACTGCCCCAATAGCACCGAGAACACAAATCATCATGAATGTGCAATTAGAAAAGATGTTTGGAGCTGCCCTAATTCTACTGGGTGGATTCAACTTTTACCCAGTTCCTTGGAAAAGCACAAGATGTGTTGCCCATGGTACTTGCTCAGCAACCCATGTGTGCTCTCATTCCTAAAAGGTCAGTGAACCCTAGAAGGTGACTAGCAGAAGTATAAGCAGAGACAACATGTTTTGTGTTTTGTTTTACTGCCCAGATTTGCCCAACTGCTCCTTACTTGCTCCCCCTTAAGCAGTTTGACCACCCCAAAAACATTTGCAGGTGCAAACAGTATTGAAATTGGATTGCGGGTTTTACCACTCCGATAGCACCAGGAACACAAGCCATCGTGAATGTGCAATAAACAGGACGTCTGGAGGGGCTCAAAGTTGTTGTTTCCTGGTTTCAGAGGAACAGAAATAGAAGTACATAGAGCAAGTATGGGGAACCAGTTGCCAGGAAGGATGTTAGTTGTAGTTCATCAACACCTGGAGGACCACAGGATCCCCACACCTGGCTTAGAAACATCTCATCCAGGTAGTACTGCAGCAGAAGAGCTGTCCATACAAAACAGCTGCCCTAGGCTGTCCCCTATGAGAATCTCCTATTCTTAAATCCGGGTTTTTTTCCTTATTGCCATGTATAAGATGCAAGGTCACTGCAGGCCAAATGGAGAGATGTTCCTGGTGTCCTTTGCTTTATTTGGCTTGTGCTTGGGGCTGCAAATGCATCTGCAAGTCCAGGGGGTCAGGATGCAGTGCCAGGACGTGCCCCAGCAGCCAGCGCGATGCCAGCTGCCCGACAAAACACTCCCCGTGATGGATGGTGCCAAGGCCAGGACAGAACAGGACCCATTGTTCCCTTTTGGAGTCAGACGGAGGGATGTCTGCAGATGCCCTTGTTCTTGTTTCCCCGAACACTGTTCCCCTTAACGCATTGATTCAGGTTGTTTTGATGTATGGCCAGTCCTCCTGTCCTAGGGGGCTTTCAGGCAGGATCATAGACTCACAGAGGGCAGGGAAGGAAACCTGAAGATCCGACTCTCCAAAACTCCCGCCCAGAGCCTTCTGCACTAACCCTCCTGTTCCCCACGTATCAAGACAGCAGTCGTAAACAGAGGAGAGAAGCCTCTGTTCCCAGAAGACTCGCAGTTGAAGGGCACAAATGACTTTATGCCCATCTGCATGCTACAGATGGGAGACAGTGTGTGCGTGATGGCGAGCTGAGCTTGGGTAGAGTGATCCACACAGGCAAAAGAGCATTATGGGGCGTGGGGGTGTGGTGCTTGCAGATGTGGACACTTTTGCAGCCACCAATCATTGGGGTTCTGCTTTAAGCTGCAAGTGGAATAGTCATTCTTCTTCCAGACTTCTGGAATCCCAAGTAACATCATGCAGCCAGGTGGGCATTGCTTCCTTTCCCCCTCCCCATCTTCTGTGTGTAGCGGAAGGATTTTTTAAATAGGGACAATGTTGTGGGGGGGGGGGTGGCAGGGGAAGGGTTGTTGTACTCCTAATCATGATTGCCCCTACCACTTCAGTTGGGGATGGGGAGAATAGATACGGATATAAAGACAAAGCTATTTAGAAAGGGAGGGTTAATTTCTAAAGAGGAGAGATGGTCCAGAGAGAAGGAATTGGTTAGTGCCATGTATACAGACTCTTAACTGCCCCCCTCCCCGTGCTTGCAACTACCATAAAGCTACACCTGACAGCCATGCCATTGTGGGGGGTTTTAAGTTTTGTTTTCTCAGCAGAAGGAAAACCCAGAAGTTCAGGGGGGGGGGATGTGGGAGGAGAACGTTTTGCTCACATAAAAAGTGAGTGAACAAAGCATTGTTATTCTGTAGTAAATGCTCAGTGTGGAAGCTGCCTAAGAAGCTGATTCACTGCCAGCAGCTTTTGCAGGACTAGGTAAAACCCTATTGGCTCTTTGTGCCACCCAACTCTGAGCCGGTAACTGCAATGCCACCACCTGGTCACCCATTCGTGGTGGTGCTGAAGCACGGCCAAGAGAGAGCCAAGTGCGTGCGTCTTGCTCCTAGAGTCCTCTGGCACAAGTCCAGTTGTTTGAGAGAGAGAGAGAGAGAGAGACTTTTAGAGAACACTCTTGGTTTCTAGGTGTTACCGGAAGGGATTTGTAGCCACACAAAGGCAGAGGGAATCTCAGCTCCAAACCCTTCTGGGGCTGGCAGAGCAGAACTGAGGAGTCCCGTCCAAACCTTTCCTCCCTCTGCTACACTGAAAGTTTGTGACCCCTTTCAACTCCAGGGAGGGGGGGGGGAAGGATTCTGCCTGCCTCCGAGGGGCTGAGGGGAACGCAGTGCATTGAATGCCAGAGAGGAGGGGGAGGCATATTTTCAAAACTAAGCTCCATCCCATTGGCTGGCATTGAACTATGGTTGCCTGCCAGGGACTTGGTTCGGCCTCCCATCCGTCTCGGCACACACTGTCCCCGTGGTAGCCTTGTTCCCATCAATCAGCTGTGGTTATTGTCACCGAGCGAGCCTGGCGTTGTGGGGCCGTGGTGGGGGGAGAGGCTGGTAGAAGGAACAGTGATATTTCTGTAAGATGCCTAAGAGTGCTCATGTTTGTTCCTCAGCTGGAGCAAGAGCGAAACCGTGTGTATCCATGGTGCTAAAGTGGAGCCATGTTGCTATGGATAGAGGCAAGAGGCCCTTTCCTTTTTCTATTTTTGCTCAGGTGGTTCACGCAGCAGCCATTTTTGTTGCTCAGAGCAAAACGTCGTAGGGTGAGCTTTTATTTTCCCATGGCTGACTTTGTTTGCCGCTGAGCTGGGTCAACCAACCTTCTCACAATGCAGCACAGTTCTGCGTTGCTGAGGAGCAACCATCTTTGTTCTGCCATGGAAGGCAGTGGAGTGGCTGCCATTTTGATTTTCGCTGTCAGAAAGGGCAACAGTTCCTTACGTTGTGAATCACAGCATTGACGCAGGCGTCTTTCTTGTGGAGACGGAGAAAATGAGGCAGTGGCTATTGCCTCTCTTTTTTTTCCTGCACAAGATCAAAGTAGCCATTTTTCCTATGGAGGAGGAAGAATTGTCAGAGCTGCCAGACTGCAGATGGTGTGTTGGCCATTTATTTTTGAATTACAGACGTGCTGGTTGAAGTTGTTACCTGACCTGATATTCCCCGCTCAGCCCATTCAGTGCTGCTGCTCGTAACATGTGAAAATGCCTGTTAAAGAAATTAGCAGTTTCATATTTGTCGGGGTTTTTTTGGTTTCAATCTTGTTGGCGTACGCCAAAGCAGATGGTGTAGAGTCCATTGCACCCATCCTGAGAATCTCTGGTTTGTTTGTTTTTAAAGCACGTTTCTAGTCTTTGTGGAAGAAAGCCTCAGTAAGACAGAGCTCAACCGGACTTCCTTTTGCGCTACACTTTCCAGGCACAGGTCCTCACTTTAACGCTCTGTGTCCAAGAGGTTTCCCTCCCCCCTTTTCCCTGGTGCACATTTTACTGCTGAATTGGAGCATAGAATCATAGAGTTGGAAGGGACACCAAGGGTCATCTAGTCCATCCCCCTGCAATGCAGGACCAATGTAGAGCTTGACACACACAGCCCTGAGATTTAGAGTCTCATGCTCTGTCGACTGAGCTACCTAGCAATGCAAACAACAGTCCTCTGAAAACCCAATTGCTGTTCCCTCTGATTCAGTGGTAAAATGCAGGTTTTTTCCAGGGAAAGTGCTGGGACGAAACAAAAACCCAATGCTTGGACACCAAGCTTTAAAGTCCAGATCTGTGCCTAGAAATGCGGCACAAAAGACATCAGGATGTGTAGAGTTTGAAGGGGAGGATGAAATTCTGTATTATACATATCAGGTTTGTTCTGCGGTGGTGATATTAAGTTGCTAAAAGTTAGTAACCCACCACATTCCCCCCCCCCATCTGCTGAAACATACCTTTGTTTAGTTTTGGGGGCCTGAAATGTTGGGGCTTGAAAGTCAGGGTGGGGAGAGAGAAGAATGGTGGCCTCTCTTTGACGCCGCCTTGTCAGTTGGAGAGGATTTTTCCTCGCCTCAGGTGATTGGCCAACGGCTGTGTACAAACCACCATTATGTGCTCAACTTACATAGCTTGGCTGGAATTACTGATGGATGGATCACTTTGTGTCTCCAGACTTCGTCAGTTTTGCCCAAGTTCATTCTGTTCTGCCTCATGTCCACATTAATCTCCAATTTTTAAAAGGGGAAAGGGAAATCACAGGGGGGGGGGGAAATCTCTTTTTGAATATGTATTTTTGGACTTACGGGGTAAAACACATTTATAAACATGTATTTGGTGAGAAAATACATAGATGTAAATGCAATGTATTTTCTCACAAAATACACATTTATAAATGTGTTTTACGTTTCTCTATTATGTATTTTGTCCTAAAGTTACATTTTTTGCATACATTTTGGCATGGGTGTTTTTGTTTTTTTTAAATCTGAGAACTGCATTGCAAAATTCAGAGAAGCGCAAAGTCGGGAGAATCGCTGTCTGATCCGGACATTTGGCTGGGAGGTGTGGATCAGGCTGGTTTCCTTAGAAAGGCAGGATGAAGCTAAATCCCTGAGCTTCCCTTGACGGAAATGCTCTGAGTGAATTGTTGCTCATGTGCTGCTGGCGCTGAATGGCATGTGCGTGTGCGACCACAATCACTTAAAATCAATCTGAGAAACTTGATAGATTTATTAGTTCATGTAATAGAGTCACATTTGCCTGGTACATTCTCCTTGTGGTGAGCTTCCTAAAGCGGGCTTTGCCGTTTGTAGACGTTTTAGTTTTTGGGCTTGCAGCAAAACTGCCCTCCCCTTCCCTCTACCCCCACCCTTAATAATGTTGGCTTATTAAGAAGACAAGGATAATTCAGGCACATAAATCTCCGCATAGCCTCTATTTTTTGCCCTGCCAACCGCGTTCCTTTCCATCAAGCTACGTCTTCGCTTTGCTTATGCAACAAATCAAGCTCCCAAAAGGCGCAATCTGTCGGAAGTTCTCTTCCGTGGGACCCACCAAAATGGATTTGCATGACCTATTGTTAGCTAGCTTGGGCTCCTGGGACGGAAACTCGGGGTAGAAGTGTAAATAAATGAAGATTAAACTGTCCCCAGCCACTTCAGTGCAGAGCCGGCACAGGCGAAGTTGCACGCATACCCCCCAACATTCCTCCAATGAAAATAGGGCAGGGGTCAGCAAACGTTTTCAGCAGGGGGCTGGTCCACTGTCCTTCAGACCTTGGTGGGGGGGCAGACTATATATATATATATATTTTGGGGGGAGAATGAATTCCTATGCCCCACAAATAACCCAGAGATGCATTTTAAATAAAAGCACACATTCTACTCATGTAAAAACACGCTGATTCCCAGACCGTCCGCGGGCTGGATTGAGAAGACGATTGGGACGGATCCGGCCCCTGGGTCTTAGTTTGCCTACCCAAGAAATAGGGGAACGTCCTATTCCATACCCTCCAACATTTCTCCATTGAAAATACGGACGTCCCACCAAACCCTCCATTGTTTCTCCGATGAAGTAGGGGCGTCCTAAGGAAAAGTGGAACATTCCGGGGTCAAATCAGAAACCAGGATGGCTTCTGTAAATCTGGGACTGTCCCTGGAAAATAGGGACACTTGGAAGGTCTGCACTTGGAAGAGGAGGCAGGTTGTGAAGTGCATGCGTCCAAGAGCTGGCATGGTGGTATGAGGGCATCTCTTCCTACCACGCAGGTGCCAAGGGCAGGCTCTGTCCCACAGCATGCACCACTGGTATAGAGTAGATAGCTGGGGCATGCACATCCTTGGCACATGCTGGCACCTTCTGTCCTGGGGTGGAAGGGGAGAAGCAAGGAAATGGTTGGATCTTAGTGGTGTTTGACTCTCTGGCACTTATTTGCTTTCAGCGCTTCGAGTTCCATGAGGGACCCACTGCAGCAGTGGGGTTAATTCCTCCACCCCTGGCACAGGGCCCTGATGGATGGGCCGGCATTTTCAAGTTGTGACCTTTAGTGAGAGGCACATTGTTGGAATGCGTCCTCAGGAATCTCAAGAAGGCTGGGGCTACGCACGTGCTGCCAGAGGGAGCGAATGGTGCCAACAGGCGGGAGAGGGCAAATGGGGTGGGGGGGTGGGGAGGAAGGGGGAGCCGAGGAATGTATACAGGAGCAGAATCTCACCACGGCCTCTATCGCTTGCCATTAAAAATTCCTCCCACCTCTTGCTTAACTCCTCCAGCCAGCCATCTTCTGTGCCTTTATTTTGTTTGTTCGTAATTTCCATCCCACCTTTCTCATCGAGGCCGCTGGCAATTTTTATAATAGACAAATCAACCCGAAGGACGAAAATAACGGAATGCAAATCCCTCCCACCCTTTCTGTTGCATGAGTGCCCTTTCTTGTGCATGCATTCCTGGTACCCACAAAGCGACAACTCACACAACTGCTCAGTTGGCCGGGAGCGTGGTGCTGATAATGCCAAGGCTGCAGGTTCGATCCCCGTAAGGAACAGCTGCATATTCCTGCATTGAAGAAGAAGAAGAAGAAGAAGAAGAGGAGGAGTTTGGATTTGATATCCCGCTTTTCACTACCCGAAGGAGTCTCAAAGCGACTAACATTCTTCTTTCCCTTCCTCTCCCACAACAAACACTCTGTGAGGTGAGTGGGGCTGAGAGACTTCAGAGAAGTGTGACTAGCCCAAGGTCACCCAGCAGCTGCATGTGGAGGAGTGGAGACGCAAACCCGGTTCACCAGATTACGAGTCTACCACTCTTAACCACTACACAACACTGGCTTGCATGGGGTTGGACCAGTTGATCCTTGGGATCCCTTCCAACTGTACAATTCTATGAACTGGAAGGATTTCACAGTCAAACTTTTCTGGACACCGACCACTTCAGATGACAAGTGGTAGCAGGAAGCTTCATTGCTGAATACACTTGCCATGGCACAACCAGAAAGTGTGTAGCATATAAGGCATTCAGCCTTTCCTTCTCTTTGACTAGGCAATGTCTGAAGAGCCGTGGCTGGGCCCGAGACCCGGGGGGAGCTTGTTTTTGCCCGACGGATGTCTAGCATCCACACCTGTCAATTTGTGGTCTGTAAAGAGTGGGTCGCCTGAGGCCGTTCGGGGCTCTCTTCCCTGCGTGTTGTGTTCGGAATGTGAGCCGGCGAAAGTAAATGTCAAAAGTGAACTTGGATTTATGGATCAGAGCCCAGGGCATGTGCTTGTGAATTAATTCCTTTCGGGGCACGCAGATTCTGTGGCCTCCGGGGAAAGCGCGTACGTATAGATATGCCAGGTCATGCCCACACAGGGGCTTCTGCTGCTCCTGGTTCTGTGATGTTAGCATTCTGCTGGAAAGGCAGGAAGCAGGGCTGGGGTGAAGATTGCAAGCACCAGCCCTGTCCAGCCTGAACAACGATGTGTGTGCAATGTCAGTCTGCCGTGGCGGACAGGTGGGGGGGATCAGCGTGGGTGGCATACAGGTGCCATGTGGCTTTCAGAAATTGCTGGAGAGCAGGGCTAAAATCCCATGCGGCCATATCCGAGGAGAGCAAAAGCTCTTCTGCATTTCCTGTAGGCATTTCCAGCGCCTCTCGGTGTATGCCTCTGTGATCTTTTGTCTCTGCACCTGTGGGATTATTATTTTTTGCTGCACATTTGTTCACATCTCTGCCCATCCCTCCGCCGCTTTGAGAAATCTCTAAATAACAGCACACGCAAAGGAGAGCATTACTGAGCATTACAGAAACGCTCATTGCCAAGGCGTGCATTCTCTTGCGTGTCCAGGCAGTGATGGCTTGCTCCAGGGGAAAGCAGATATCGCTGCAGTTCCGTAATGGATTTAAATATTAGCAGAAGGTACGGGGAAGGGAACACATGTGAAATAATTTTAATGCAGGAATTTTGCACATTTGTTCAACATGCGCAATTTATTCCCCTTGCAGAACTCGACTCTTCTTAAAGCAGGGTTGGTTTTTTTTTTGTTAAGGGTGCTCTCAATGGCTCAGTAAACCCTTTCAGGAGATACAGCCCTTGATATATTTACAGTCAGGGCTAGCTGAGGTGGAAAATCACACATGCTTAGCACACAAGGCACACAGCTTCCATTCATCCCAGTGCAGCTTGTGCACGAGAATTTCCCAGCGGGTTATTCCCGATGGGTCGGACCCATTCATCTACTCTGCTGCCATACCTTGGGGCACAAGATCCCTTGCCTGAGATGGCTGCCCGTAGCAGCAGTGGTGACATTCAAAGTCTTCCGTTCCTGCAGGAACAGTCTGCAACGAAGGGCGTGGAGGGTGCACAGGAGCAGCACTTCTGTTAGAAAAAGGGGTCGGCAACCTCAGCCCCACTGGCCAAATGTGTCCCTCTGTGCTTCTCTATCTGGCCCTCAGGCTCCCCCCAGGCTCCACCGTTCAGGGATCTTGCTTCATGCCCTCCTTGGTTGTTTGGGCCTGGCTAGGGGGATCACGTATCATGCTTGACGGGATGGAGGACAGAGAGGAGTGCATGATTATGTTTAGAAACTAGCTGGCTGCAGAAAGGTCCGCATTTCATTGCCCTACCGACTCAGTGGCGTAGTGTGGGGCACAAAATTTCAACACCTGGTGCTGCCTCAATACAGCTGTGTGCTGTCATCGCTGGGCTCCGCTGAAAACGGCTTCTCCATGTGAACCAGGCAATGGAATGACTCTTCTCCAGGCAATGGAATGACTCTTCTTTTCTTATCTCTGTTGCTGTGATCTCCTGGGCGATGTGGACGCCATTGAATGTGCATGCGTACTCCGTCTTTTTCTCTCCCTCCCTCCACGCAGCCCTGGGCACTGGCAACCCACGCTATGCCACTGTATCCAGCTTTGCCTCTTGCCTGACCCACCCAGAAGGGAATGAGGTCCTCAGAAAGTGTCCTGGATCAGAACGTCGAACACTTGGCCAGAACCTTTGTCAGGCAGCCTCCCGTCGGGGGAGACTGGTGGGCCCCAGCTGCTAGGTCAGGCCTGCCTCCATTGGAAGGCCTTGCCTCGCCACCCTTTATAACCCCTTCGTTTCGGAAAGAGGGAAGAGAGCAAATTTAGCTAATGCGTTTGGAGAAGTGTTGAATGTAAAGCTCAATTTATGTAAAGCTTGCATTGTGCGGGGCTGTACGTGGCGGTGTCTTACGCAGCTCCTGGCATTTCTGTAGCACGGATAATACTTATAAATCTCTCAATCTTATTACATCTATTAGTGTTCGGCTCTCCCTGTTTAGCATTCATTTAACATGGTGTTTTGAGGAGCTGCCGGAAAGACACGATACTGACCCCAGGCACTGGGATTTTGCGCCCGCGTGTAAAGCACCCCTATCTTGAGCCTTTTGTGCTTTGCCTTGAGCACCTCTGGGCTGGAAAGTTGACTTAGGAGACCTGTACGTAACCAGGCAAAAGCAAGCCGACGGTGTTGCACTGGATGAGGCTCTGCTTCTCTTGGGAGGAGGCAGTCAATCACAAAAAAACGTACACATGATGTATGGTTTGATTTCCTAGCCCTTGCCATCTTCCTCTGCTTCACACGCCCTGAAAGCCAATGTTCCTAAAAGGTTTTCCCCCCTCCCATAGTAGCCCCTCTGCTATCTTCATTTTGTTTTATTGCCTTTTCCATTACCACAATATCCCATATTTTATGACTCTATAGAATAATTGGCTTGTCTCTTGCAAGGGTGCCGTGTGTTGTTTTTTCGCTTCTGATTAGACAAAGGGCTGTTGGTTGAGCATCAAAAGAGTTGGAGGGGACAAGAAGCCATTTATTTCTACCTCACCTGCTTTGCAGGGGTCTCCTCTCACAGGCCATTGACTTATGTCCTCTGGTCCACAGTCTAGATCATTGGGGTGGGGGATATATTACAGTCCAGGCCTTCAACCTTCGAAGGAGCAACAAGGAGCAACAAATGTCAATTTTATCTTTGTGCATTTGGCTACTTTCCATGCACACTCACACAGCCTTCTCTCTACCCTCCGTCCAGGCAAACAAGAGGCTATGGCCAGCGGTCAATAGCATGTTCCAGTTAGGCAAAAACTCTCAAGCTGTGATGCAAGGCTAGAAAGGGCTGTGGCCTGGGAAGAGTTTCACGGGCCAGATTGTGAGGCCTGGGGAGACACATCTGGCTCCCAGGCATGGGCTTCCTCAACCCTGTTCTATATAAGCCAGAAAAGTAGTTGCTCCAGATGACTCAAGTAAGCAAACCAATCGGCACATTTTGCTGCAAACGGTTGCAGTTTGTTCAAGGCAGTGTCCTCCCTCCCACACCTGCACTTGCTAGATTACATAGTATTGAGTTGATTGTATTGAAAAAGTCCAATGATACAACAGTAGACGTGAAGGGGGGCACATTTTAATGCACTGACTAGAGGTTCTTAATGGTTGCAGTGAAGCCTCAAGACTGGCTGAGATGCTCTGATGTCACAGAGAGGTTGCACAGATAGGAGCTTTTGGCTGCCATTGGCCAGGTTGCATTTATGCGAGAGAAGGTCAGAATTTTTTTTAAGCAGGGGGCTAAACTTTGAAGAGAAAGCAGGACAGAGAAACATGGGTTGGAGGAGAGGATCAGGGGAGAGAAAGGGAAACTATGCTGAGCCAAGGAGTAAAGATTGCCATGGCCAGCATCTTGAAAAGTAAGAAGGGATGAAGGTTATATATTTGATTTGAAGCAACCGGTCATCTCTTCTGCTTCAGGCCTTTCACTTAATATTGCACAATTCTTACAGCAAGACACCTCTGTGCCCCATGCGCCCTTTTCCCTGGTGGCATGTGAGGGTGTGGCCCACTCATGTGATTATGTACCCCCACATAAAGCAGGTGTAAGGAACCACTGTCCCTCCAGGAGTTGCTGAGCTGCAGCTCCCATCACCCTGTCCATTGGCCATGCTTCCAGGGGCTGATGGTAGTTGTAGTAGAGATTTTCTGCATTGCAGGGGGTTGCACTACATGACCTTCAGGGCCCCTTCCAACTCTACGGTTATACCAGACATCTCCAAACTAAGGTCCGCGGGCCGGATGCGGTCTGCGCGAGCCAATTGTGCAGCCCCTGCCAGCCGCTCTTACTGGCGCGGCATGGTGCAGTTGCCCATCTCTGGGTCGGCGCGGCGACAGAAATAGCTTTTGCGCATGCGCAAAACGTCATTTCCAGCACACTTTTGGGTCTTTGGAGCCCCACGCGCACAGGCTATTTCTGGTGCTGCGCCAACCCAGAAGTGCACCAGAAAAGGCGAGTGCGCACGCGTATGGGCGCACGTTCCCCCGCCCTCCAGCCCGCCGTGTGATTGGCACCGGAGGAACCGGCCCAAGGCCGGGTAAGTTTGAGGACCCCTGGGTTATACGGTTCAGTGAATCCCCACACTGGATATAAAGACTTTGACCTCCCCAGGGCTGAACTTCTAAATCCCAGGCTTGCCCCCAAACCCTGCCCACTCACTCATCTCTGACATAAGAAGCGAATTATGACGAGGGCTCTCCGCACATGCTCAGGAACACTCCTTTGCTCAGTAGCACAGAAATCTGGCGAGGTGGAATATGTTCAGGTGGCAGCTCCAACCTTCTCTGTCGATGTTCAGAGCGCCCTGTTATAATTTTGATCGCTTATGCATGAGTTTATTCTTCACTGGTATGCAAAGAGGGACTCGGGTGCTGCTACTCAGCCCAGGCGAATCCCCACTCACATTAAAGCCCCACTCGCCTTCCGTGAACATCATGGTAACCCATTCTTTTCTTTCTCTCCCTGCACTAGCCAGAGCTCAGGAAGTCCAAGCTGAGAATGTGACCGTGGCAGAGGGCGGCCAGGCCGAGATCAACTGCAAGCTGCACCAGTACGATGGCTCCATAGTGGTGATCCAAAACCCATCCCGCCAGACGCTCTTCTTCAACGGCACGCGGGGTAATAATGGGGCTTTGGGAACGGTGGGGTTGTAGGCTAGGCTGGAAAACTAGAGGACCATAGAGATGGAGCTGGACGAGACATGCCACCCACTCAATCCCCTGCCTGCCATCTGGACCAGCACCAGCACCCCCTACAGGTCAGCCCACTACAATGCAACCTGCTGCAAGAAGAGAACAAGTATCATATCAGAGGTACTTGCAGAACACATGGATCGAGCCCGGTTAGCCAAGCCAAAGGCCTCATGGGGAATCAAGCGCACAAACAATGTTCTTCCTTTGGGTTACTAGCCAATCTGACCTGGGCAGTGGGGAATTGATCGGTTACACCCTGAACTTAAGAACAACCCGGTCAGAGTCCAGGGCTGACCCAAGATAGCTTGGTAACTGAGGAGGAAAGTCCAGACGGCACCCTCCCTATGCTAAGTGCATCCTACTACACACTAGGGCTGGGTGATATATCAATATATCGTCCAAATCAGGTTTGAAGTCCTTATCGTGGTATCGGTTTCAGAATTATTGACCTGTCAATATATTGTGAATATATCGTGTAGGTGTGGGTGTGTTGTGCAAAAATCACAACGTGGGAAACACCGTGAAGCCAACCAATGCTTCTCTCGATTCCTGCAGCCCCTGTTGACTCTGCCGGCTCAGCTCTCCCCTGCCTCCTGCAGGGGGCAGTGAACCATAAGATCAAGCACCAGCAAAAATCCCGATACGGGAAAAACCGCGAAGCCGGCCATTGCCTCTACGTAGCTCCATCCTTATTTCAGACATTGTGATATATCAGTATATCATGATGTCTCGCTGGTGATTTATCACTATGTTGAAAACCAGGTATCGCCCAGCCCTAGACACTTCTGCAGCTTTGGGTAGCAGCCCTAAATCTTCCTCCCTGAGGGATCTGTGAATGGTGGGGCTGGCCTGGACTGAGTGATCCTCACTTAGAGAAGCCATGAACTGCACCTCCATGCCACCTGGCATCTTGTCTCAAATAGAGACAGTCCCTCGTACTTGAGAGAAAGTGGGGAACCCCCCTCCCCAAGACTATATTTTTGTTGCTTCTTATGTATTTGAATTCTATGGAATGCAAGTTGCAGCTCAAAATAAAACATAAGAAATAAAAGAAGCAATGGAAATACAATTGAAAACCACACAGCATCACACCCTGATGACCTTTTTCTCATTTCACTGGTCCATAACATGAGACACCTTTTCCTCTCTCTCCTTACAGCCCTGAAGGACGAGCGGTTCCAGCTGGTGGAGTTCACCCAGAAGCAAGTCCGCATCGTGCTCTCCAACGCCCGCCTGGAAGATGAGGGCGGTTACTTCTGCCAGCTCTACACCGAAGACACGCACCACCAGATCGCCATCCTCACCGTGCTGGGTACGTGCCGCTTTCCCGCTGCCACCACCTCTGCCACAGCTGCCACAGCTGCCACCACCCTATTTCGGGATTGCAACATAAACTGGAAGAAAGAGGAATTACAGTACCATTAATAATAATAACAATAATAATAGTAATAATAATAATAATAATAATAATAATAATAATAATAATAATAGTTGCTATTATTCCTAAAGCACCCTCTTCGGTCCACCCAGATCCTCTGGGTCTTCTGCAACCGTCGAAACACATCACAGATACATTAAAGCCAATTAAGTTTTTATATATATAAAAAAAATACTAACAAAACCCACAAGCACAGTCCTCAGAGAACCGTGGAACTGGAGTGAAATGGGGTGATCCTCTAGTCTAACCTTCGACTGGGCTCATTGCCAGAACTGTTGGCACAGGAGATGGCTAAGGACGGATGGAGCCACTATTAGTCTATGTGGAACAACAGAAGCCTCAAAAAGCACTGCTTACGTTTGTATACACCTTGCTAAATCCAACTAAAAAGTTGGTGGAGTTGAAAGATGTGGCAGATGTCCAAATAGTTTTTCATCCAGCCCTGGTACCTTTGTGACCTTTGGCCAGGATGCTGGAAGGTGGGAGCAGGTTAGCAAGAAGGTCAGTCCGTTCTTACCTTGCGGCGTTATGATGAATTAAGGCCAACACAGGCCTTGTGCGAAATTTATTTATATCCCCACCCTTCCAAAGGAGCTAAGGCAGCAAGCACACCTGTGATAAAGCTATCAAAACACATTTTTAAAGAAATCCAAAATTTTGGATTTTTTAAAAAAAATTATTTTTTTGAGGAAAAAAGGTCCCGGAACTCCATTCAGCTGAAAAAAAGCCCTGGTAATTATAATAATCTCTCCCACACACCTGGCTTTCATAGAATCTTAGAGTTGGAAGGGACCCCAAGGGTCATCTAGTCCAACCCCCTGCAATGCTGGATTCTCAACCAGATCATACATGACAGATGGCCACCCAACCTCTGTTTAAAAGCCTCCAAGGAAGGAGAGTCCACAGCCTCCCAAGGGAGTCCGTTCCACAGCTCTTACTTTCCCCCAAAGAACCCTGGGAAATTTCATTTGTTCAGGGCTCTGGGAATTGCGGCTCTGTGCACGATAAACTAAAGTCCCCAGGATCCTTTAGGGGAAGCCATTAAATATATGGTGAGATGTGGATGTGGCAGAGATGGAGAGGGAGACAGAAAGCTGCCTTGTCGAGTCAGATTGCTAGTCCACCTAGCTCAGTCTCCCTAGGCTTTCAGAAAGAAGCCTTCTCACAACCTTAACTGAGAACCTCCTCCTGCATGCAGAGACCTTCTGCATTCCCCAGCCTGTAATTTCAAGCGCCTACCTAACCTCCCACACAATCACTAGACATTCATATGCTTCTTTTAAGGCCAAGCATTGACAACCTGTGTGATCATGCTCCGAATCAGTATGCTGTATAATTTACCCAAAGGAAGGGGTGGGGAAGCCTCCACATTCTGCACTAACAGAAGCTAAATCAGGTATTCTTAGGAAATTATGCAAATGTCTGCTTCTTTTCCATAATTCTAATTTTGCAACTGGGGCTGGGCGAGGTGGGGGGTGTGTGTCTGTGATAACGAAGAGCAATGCAGAGCAACAAAATCCCATTTCCTGACTCTCTGATATTCTCCTTACTCGCATCCGTGGCTTCTGAGATGGTTTTTTTTTTCTTTCCACCCTAACTTAAGGCCTAGCAGCTTTTGTTTTGCTTTGTTTTTGACCTGAAAGTGGAATTTCCCAGGATGCATTTGAACTGGTGAACCTGAGGAATCCTGGAACAGACACAGAGGCCCACCTGAAGAGCTCGCCACCCTTGCCGTTTGACCCCCTATTTCAGTGGTGGGGAACTGGCGGCCTTCCAGATGGTGTTCCGTCTTCTCTGACCACTGGCCACACTGGCTGTGGCTGGTGGAAGCTGCCACTGGGGGTTACCTGCCTACCCAGTGATAGGGCCTTCTCAGTGGTGGCTCTCCATTTGTGGCATGCCCTCCCTAGTGAGGTGCATCTGCCTCAGGCATTGGGTGGCTGAAACGTCTGTTGCTGGAAGCGCTGGAATTATTAGCTATGAGAGTGTGGGTTATTGGACTTCCTAAATAAAATTTTAACTAGGTTTTCTTTTTTGAAGGTCTTGCCAGTTTTAAAAAGATTGTTTTGAGATGTTTTAGTTCAGGGGTGGCCAACTTCCAAAGAGACTGCGATCTACTCACAGAATTAAAAACTGGCAGTGATCTACCCCCTTTTTGGGAGTTCAGTTCGAAGTTGTTGAGCTTTTTTTAGGGAGGGGATCCCTGTTTTTTAGGGGTGCAGGTCAAAGATGTAGAGCTTTTCTTTAGGGGAGCCAAAGTTTCTGGCCTTCTTTGGGGGGAGCCAGTGATCTGCCAGCGATCTACCACAGATGTCCACTGATCTACCAGTAGATCTCGGCCTACCTCTTGAACATGCCTGTTTTAGTTGTATGCTATTATAGATGCATGGGATATAAACTGAATACAACATTTGAAGGGCCACAGGTTCCCCACCCCTTCTCCGGTTGGGTTTACCAGATCCGAGACTGATTTGGGTGATGCTGTGGTGGGATCCGGTGCTGTGTTGGAGACAGCCTCACTGCCTGCCCCATAACCCGACTGCTGTTCCTTCCAGTGCCCCCTGACAACCCCTTGGTGGAGATCAAGGAACAGGCCGTGGAAGGAGGAGAAGTGGAGCTCACCTGCAGCATCCCCAGGTCACGCCCTGCTGCCACGCTGCGCTGGTACCGGGACCGGGACCGGAAAGAGCTAAAAGGTGAGGGAAGGAGGGCGGAATCCAGGGACTTAGCTTCCTGTAGGAGTTTGCTTTGGCTCCAAAGCTCCGGAGCTGTGAATTCCCATGCCAGCTGACCTTCTGAAGTGGAATGCGCGGAACGGGACATAGTTTTCCTTTAGATTTTTCTCCTACTTGGGTGAAGCAAAAAAACAACAACCCCAAAATAACCAAAAATGCATATCTTAGGGTAAAACAAATAATTTAGGGTGGAATAAATCTGGAAACGTGTGCACTGAGTTGAAATACATATTTAAATATTGTTTTATGTACTTTAAAAAGTACAGTACAGTGGCACCTCTAGTTGCAGACATGGTCTGTTCTGGGATGCCGTTCGCACCCCGAAAAGCCCACAACTAGAACGGCACAGTACTTTGGCCACCTCATGAGAAGAGAAGACACAAGGAGAAGGGGACGACAGAGGATGAGATGGTTGGACAGTGTTCTCGAAGCTACAAACATGAGCTTGGCCAAACTGCGGGAGGCAGTGGAGCATAGGCGTGCCTGGTGTGCTCTGGTCCATGGGGTCACGAAGAGTCGGACACGACTGAACGACAACAACAGAGCGGCACTTCTACGCAAGCACGGAGCGCAATAGAGCGCTTCTGCAATGTGCGAAGTGCACAGAATGCTTCTGCGCATGTGCAAAGCGTGCAGAACGCTTCTGCGCATGCATGCGCGACAAAACCCGCAAGTATACACTTCCGGGTTTGACGCGTTCGCAAGCCGAAAAGACACAACATGAACCTAACGCAACACGAGGTATGACTGTAGTGGAACAGAATGTACACATGTGAACCTGGTAGGAAGTAGGCTGATCTGCCGTTGGGGACACTAGTTAGCTTAGTACTGGGATATCCAGTTAATGCACCTCTAGAGAAGGTGCTGGCTCTTTTTCAACTTGGGGTCGGTTTTAGGTAGCGTCTCCCCAATAAAGGTTGTCATCTCCAAACGCCTGAGGTGGTAGCTGAGGCTGGATCCATATGTCTCTTTAACTGCAGCATATACACGAGCCGAGTTTATTAGCAGCTACTCCTACTCTTCCCCCTGCCTGCCCAGAAAATACTTAAAATAGAAGGGCTTTTTGGCATCTTAAAAGCAGATGTTTCTTTTGGGGCTCCTTTTAGACTCGTAAGTAGGCTGCTTCTGGGTTTCTCCCAGCGCTTCTTGGCTGCCGGCAACAAGTTCTCTGCACTCACGTTGGAGGCAAGTAGGAGTAATCTTATGTGCTCCTACCCCTCCCGAGCACGGCGGTTGCATTTTAATTGTATGTAATTTAAAAATTAGAAAAGGAGAAAAGAGTCCCGCGGCAAGGCGTGACGCCTTAACTCAGCTTTAAAGGGACGTCTGCAAGCGCTCGGCGGGGTTGACCAGCGGGGCCGGTGCACGTGTTCTTTGTTTCTCCACCCCAGGAATAGGCAGCAAGCAGGAGAACGGGAAAGTGTTCAGCATCACCAATGTGGTTCGCTTCCGGGTGGAGCGCAGGGACCACGGCAGCGTCGTGACGTGCGAGGCCACCCACCCCACGCTGCGTGGGCAGCGGAAGGAGACGCAGTACGTGCTAGATGTACAGTGTAAGTCACCGCAGGGGCCTTGCTGGCGGGGGAAGAGGGGGTGGAGGGGCTCCGCGACGGCAGGGTTGGCATCAAGCGGCAGGGATGCAGTGCATTCTGGGCCCCTTTACCCTCCCCTTCTCCTTTGGGTAGGGTGGGCAGAGGTTACGAGGCTGGGGGTCTCCGGGTCTAAACCACTGGGCCTTTTGGGCTTGGCCGATCAGAAGGTCGGCGGTTCGAATCCCCGTGACGGGGTGAGCTCCCATTGCTCTGCCCCAGCTCCTGCCAACATAGCAGTTCGAAAGCATGCCAGTCCAAGTAGATAAATATGTACCACTGTGACGGGAAGGTAAACAGTGTTTCCGTGCGCTCTGGTTTCCATCACGGTGTTCTGTTGTACAAGAAGTGGTTTAGTCATGCCGGTCCCATGACCTGGAAAGCTGTCTGTGGACAAACACTGGCTCCGTCGGCTTAAAAGTGAGATGAGCGCCGCAACCCCATAGTCCCCTTTGACTGGACTTAACCATCCAGGGGGTCCCTTACCTTTGACTTCTCTTGGAGGAATGAATGCCCAGGGCAAGAGAGCAGGGGGCTTCCAGAAGGGAATTTAATGGCTTATTTATTGAATTTCTATACGCGGGTGCTGGGTGGCGCTGTGGGTTAAACCACAGAGCCTAGGGCTTGCCGATCAGAAGGTCGGCGGTTCGAATCCCCACGACGGGGTGAGCTCCTGTTGCTTGGTCCCTGCTCCTGCCCACCTAGCAGTTTGAAAGCACATCAAAGTGCAAGCAGATAAATAGGTACCACTCCGGCTGCTCTGGTTTGCCAGAAGCGGCTTAGTCATGCTGGCCACATGACCCGGAAGCTGTACGCCAGCTCCCTCGGCCAATAAAGCGAGATGAGCGCCGCAACCTCAGAGTCGTCCGTGACTGGACCTACCTAATGGTGAGGGGTCCCTTTACTTTTTATACCGCCCTTCATCCGAGGATCACAAACACCATGTCATAACAAGCAAAACAATAATGTCCCCCCTCCCCCAAGCTTAAAAGGCTGTAGATTGCTTGATTAGCCCTAGGCCTGGGAGAAGAGGAATGTTTTTGCCTGGTGCCTAAAGATATGTAATGAAAGCACCAGGTGGGCCTTCATGGGGAAAACAGGGAGTCACCACAGAAAGGTCCTGTCATCTCCCCCCCCCCCCGAGCTACCGCGAAGGTGGCACATGAAGAAAGGCCTGAGATGTTGGCCGGTTCATATGAGGAGAGGCGGTCCTTGAGGTATTGCTGTCCTGAGCCGCTTAAGGTTTTATTGATCAAAACCAGCACTTTGAATTGGGCCCAGAAACTAATTGGCAGCCAGTACAAGGGCTGGTGTAATACGCTCAAGCCGTCTTGCCCCAGTGAGCAACCTGGCCACTTCATTGTGAAATCGCTGGTGATGATGACCCTACAGTCCTTTCTCAGCAACCTTCCAATGTCATTGTCATCTAAGTGCCAGCCCATGCATGCATTTATTTATTTATTTTTGCATTCAAAACGGATTTCCCCTTGCCATGGAAAATCCAATAAGTGAAAATAACCTGCTCTTACGTCTGCAGTCACTGCTAGTGAATGTGTGAGTGTGCAGGCGCTGACAGAGGAGGTCATGACTGCTTTGCTCCTCCTTGGTGGCTCTCCCTCTGCTCTCTGCAGGTTTGTGGTTTAGCTCTCGTCCCCCACACACCACAACCACAGCCAAGGTTTGCCCTGGAGAGCTGAACCGCGCGTCTTGAGTTTGGACTGCACACTTAAGGCAAGCCCATGGCTTAGCTCAGTGCAGCAGCTAAACCCCAAGGAAGGGACCAAAGAGGCTGCAATATCCTCTCTGGGAGCCTGGACACTCGCACACATCCATGCCAAACCATTTGCTGGCTCCATGTGGCATGTGGGCCAGGGCTCAGTGCAATGCAGGCCTGAGCCTAAAGCGAGTGTATTTTAAAAGCGATGCAGAAAAACCCTGGTTCAAAGACGCTGTTCAGTAGTGTGGTGGGCCAACTCAGATCTCTTCTGAAATTCCCTACACATTTTCTTCAGTGGGCTCTCAAATTACCTGCATGTTCAATTTCCTGGTAGTGTAATAAGTGTCATTTTGGTGTTTCTGTTGATATATACTGTATACTGTATATAGATCTCCTTAGTTTTTATGCATACTGTTTTCTATTGCTCATTTTCATGGGTGATGCAAAAATCCAGGGAAACTGTCCCAGCCTTCCTTTGCAGTCTCACGTTCTTTCTATGGCGAGGCAGCTCTTTTAGAAGGAAAAGACAAGGGGGGGGGGGGATGCATGTATTGATATCGGCCACAATGCCAGCGAAAACCTTGATTTCAGGCTTCTAATCGCTCTGACGTCTGAAGGAAGCGTTTCCTCTCCACGGCGGGGGTTGCAAATTGCCGGGCCTTGCTTGAGACGTGTGACTGTTCTGTGCACAGGCTGCTTCATGACCTCCTGTTTATTCTCTCTGTTTCCACCCCAGTCGCTCCCACAGCCAGGATCCATCCGTCTCAGGGGGTGATGCGGGAAGGAGACACTTTAGTTCTGACTTGTGACGTCAAAGGCAACCCGCGGTGAGTACTTCCGCAGGATGGGGAAAGCCATAATTAGAGGTGGGGGTGAGCAGGGGAAGGCAGGTTCTGGAATAGAAACACAGGAGGTTGCCTTGTACTGAGTCAGACCGACCACTGGTCCACCTGCCTCCAGGCTGCCTGTCCTATCAGAGAGCCGCTCTCCTGGGTTTCAGGCAGAGTCTGTCTTTCTCAGCCCTGCCTGCGGTCCATTTCCAAAACCTGGTTGACCACAGGCAGCGGTGTGGCAAGAGAAGTGGGCATAGATGCTTCTCCGAAGCCTCTTCTGCTCTCATTCAAGAAAACCCTGCTTGTCTATTTCAGGAGTGGAGAATCTGCGTTGACTCTCCAGAATCCACTTCCATCAGGCCCAAAGACATGGTTGTAGTCCAGCCAGGGGCAGAGCAAAGGGGGTGCGTTGGGGGCAGTGTGCCCTGGGTGCAACCCTGGAGGGGGTGACACTCAGTGCCCGCCCGCCCGCCCCGCGACGCCCAAGCCGAGCCCTGCCGCCTGGTAAAAAGCCTTGCTCAGCAGCTTGCTCACGGTTTGCCGGCACCGCCGCTCCATAGCACACATGCGCAGCGTCGCTACATAGCGACACTGCGCATGCGCGCTGCGGAGTGACATCCCGCCCCCCCAGGTGCCCCGGGGTTTGCCGCTCCGGGTGCCCAAGCGGCTTCCTACGCCACTGAGTCCAGCAACATCTTGGGGGGCATCAGGTTAGCAGCCCCTCATCCCCTGCTATTGGGAGCTGGAAGCAAAGGAGGAGAGGGGCCACATCCTCTGAGCAGTAGAGGCATAACAGAGGGCATTGGGGGCAGGCTTTCCTTCTTCTGTGACACGACGAAAGCAGCACCTGCTGGGAACCCCCCCCCCACTTCATAAGGACCCCCCCCCCCCAATCCTTGCTCTGTGGCACTTCTTCCCTGTACACGCGGGGGCAAATTGTCCTTGCCTTTCTATATAGCCCTGACTGATGGATACAATTCCCGAGCGGAGTTATTACTCGAGCGCCCCTTGATCCAGCCTCTCGGCTCCGTCTCCCATCCATCACGGGCTCTGGCAGCGCTTGCCACAAATAGCCTTGATGGAAGGAAGGAAAGTGGTGTGTGTTTGTGCACGCTCATGTGGGGGAGATGTGGCACTTGTGACCCGCAGGGGCCACCGGAGATGGGGGTTGGGAGGAGAGGGGCAAGGTTAACGCAGGCTGTCCTGACTTCCGCTCTCAGCCCCACGGACATCAAGTGGAGCCGAGCTAATGACTCGTTGCCGGAGCGGGCCTTGACGGAGGGAGAGGTGCTGACCATCCCCAGCCTCAGCATGCTGGATAACGGAACCTACCTGTGCCAGGTGGCCAACAAACATGGCCGCTCGTCGGACCAGTATGTGCTGGTGGTTTACGGTAAGGAACACGGGTCCTCTGATGCCGCAGAGCTCACCTGCTCCCGCCCCCTCTCCTAAGCTCAGCCCAGAACCCCCGAGTTCACTGTTGTCCTGGTGTTCACATGTGGCAGGTGAGGAGTTAAAAGTCTGTTTCGGGGCCATACCACTTTGGACTGTGGGTCAGGGGGAAGCGGGGGGGGGGGGTCACATGACAGAACGTTTTAAAAAACCCACACCTAGAAAGTTAGCCTGTCAAGGAGAAACCTTTCTGCTTGCCAAATATTTTTCCCTTTGTTCAGGTGATGCGTTAAGTCATGTGAGAGTTATAGTTAGCTGTTTCTGATGACCAGACCCCCCCCCAAACCACACCCTTTCTTCCTGGTCCAGATTGGTGCTGTCCCCTAATGCCAGGGTGGCCCTCCAAATGTTGGTGGAGTGTCAGTCCCATCATCATCCTGGCTGGGGCTGATGAGCCACCAGTTCCTTACCCTTGCTCATATGGCAGCGTCTCCCAGCAGAGGTGTTTGCTTTCCTCCTGCCAGGAGGGCAGCCAGAAGTAGGGTAGGCTCAGGTCCTCTGCTCCAGCCCATACCAAAGTATGAAGCTCGCGGAGGGCACTGTCTCCAGCCAGCCACCCCGCCTCTCACACCTTAACCCTTCCCTGTCTTTGGCAGACCCTGGGGCCATTGTGGAGGCCCAGACTTCAGTGCCCTATGCCATTGTTGGGGGCATCCTGGCGCTCCTGGTCTTCCTCGTCATCTGTGTGCTTATAGTCATGGTGTGGTGCTCCATCCGGCAGAAAGGTCAGTGTCGGAACCCTGGTGCCAGCTGGGCAGATAAGAGACATGAGTGCTGATTTATAGAAGGAACGCTGGGTTGCTCCATGACTCACCACTGATCTGAGAAACTGCCTTGCAGCACAGTCATTTCATGTGTGTCTCTCTCTGTGTGTATTCAAAAAGCATATTTCTAGCCTTTGGGGTTGGAGTGAGGAGCTTGAAATGATAAAAGCAGGGAGACCCGGGAGGGCTTGGGGGGGTGAGGCTTCCTGCCACCGTATGAAGGACTTTGTGGCTCTTAAAACCAGCCTCTCTTACAGTCTTTCCCAAGCCTCCTCTTTGTACGTGGGGAGGAAAACGCTACAGCTGTGTACACAATTGCTGGCTTAAAACACAGCGAGGTGGTTTCCCCCCCTCAATTCGGATCAAAGGTGGTTTGCGTAGAAATTGATCCAAACTTAGTATTAAAAAAAACAAAAACCCTGCAGCACGGGATGCAGAATGTACAAGAAGTGTGTACACCACCTGCATTTCTCTGCTGGCCAGCTGCAGATTTTGTGGAGGAATTCTTGGGCGAGACGCTGCTCAGAGAGTTCCCATTCTCCTTGTTGCCTCCCACTTGCTTGCCCTCACCCTCTGACCCCAGTCTGCACCTCTGCCCCCAAAGGAAGAAGGAGAAGCAGAGAAATCTGCTCCTTCGGTTCCCACAGCTGGTTGGAGAGGGCAGGCCAGCCGCCCATGGCAGCAATCAGGAATTTGAGATTTCGGGGCTCAGCCAGTGAGTGACGGTACCAAGCCCTGGCGCCAGCTTGCAGTGTAACCACCTGGCCGGTTTGGGGTTCATGTGTTCGGATGGGGGAACATTCTGCTCCTCTGATGGCCACTGCACACCCTCTTAGCTGTGGGTACACTTGCTAGAGAGCAGGACCTGATATCCTCTGCCTTCCAGAATTCCTCTTCCTTGATTGTAGCTATTGCTGAAAGTTAAGTGCAGTGGGGACGTATTTGTGACTAAACACCCGTGAGGTCCCATTGCACATGCATAAGCTGGCGATGTGTCTTCAAAGCCATTGCAAACCGAGGGTGACAGAATGTGGCTTTCATACAAACAGAAATAGCACCAAAGCGAGGATCTGTTCTCTAGTTGTGGGACGAGGACCAACACATGTAATTAGAGGTGTGATTCCTGCACTGCAGGGGGTCGGACTGGGGGACCCTTGGGCTCCTCTCCAAATCTCTGATTCTATGAATGGAGTCTCCTTAGCAAGGTATTGAGTCTCCACCAGGGCCCTGTGCGCCCCACTTACCATTGCTTGTGCCCAGTCTTCTCCGCAACTCTCTCTCTCACACACGCACGTCCTCTTTTTACAGGCTCCTACCTGACGCACGAGGCAAGCGGCCTGGACGAGCACGGAGAAGCCCGCGAGGCCTTTCTGAACGGCGGCGACGGCCACAAACGCAAGGAGGAATTCTTCATCTGAGCCTGGGAGAGGGGAGGGGGAAGGGGAGGGGTGCTGGGGGCAGAGCGCTGGGGTCAGAGCGGCCGAGAAGGGGAAGACATTTATAGAAAAGCTGCCACTCTTGCTGGGGGAGGGGAGGGAGGGAAAAAGAAGGGTTGGATTAAAAAGAAAAAAAAACACTTAAAAATATCCATTGTGTAAAAAAAGGGGGGGGACACACACACACATGGCCACCACTTGTTCGGTTTTATTTTTGAAACCGAGGACTTTAGCCCCACCCCCAGCTATGAAGCTCCGCCTCCTGCCATTGGCTGACTCCTCCCCCCTCCATGCCCTCTGCACCAGAGCTATTTCCTGTTACTTCTGGGGAGGGTGTATGAGAGCCAGTGTGGTGTAGTGGTTAAGAGCGGTAGACTCGTTATCTGGGGAACCGGGTTCGCGTCTCCACTCCTCCACATGCAGCTGCTGGGTGACCTTGGGCTAGTCACACTTCTTTGAAGTCTCTCAGCCCCACTCACCTCACAGAGTGTTTGTTGTGGGGGAGGAAGGGAAAGGAGAATGTTGGCTGCTTTGAGACTCCTTCGGGTAGTGAAAAGCGGGATATCAAATCCAAACTCTTCTTCTTCTTCTTCTTCCTGTGTGTGTGTGTGTGTGTGTGGCCCCACTTCCATTAAAAAAAGAGCAGGAGGCTGGGATAGCCACAACCCTTTTCTCTTTGGGGACAGGCAGAGCCCCGTGGGAGGGCTTGGGTCTCTTTGTAAATAGCGTAGAAGCCACCCAGCGAGGGAGGTGGAGAGGACACCCAGAGATCCAGGGCTGCTGAGATGGTGTCAAAGGGCCCTTCCCCTTGGAGGAACTGTGGCTCATTAGCTCTGGGTTTGCTTGTTTGCTTTTCTTTCCAATATTAGCACTGAGTTTCAAAATATCTGGGGAGGGAGATGGAGCTAACATATTTTGCTCTGGAGCGCCAGGATCTTCCCAGCAGCCCTGGAGGAAACGGAGGAAACTCTCGAGTTCAGGGAAGGCGACGGGGGTGGGGGAGAGAGAGAGAGAGAGAGAGCCATTCTGTGAGTTGGGACCCCCCCCCTCAGGTGTGTTTTGCCCCCAGCCGCTGAGGAGGGGAGCCGCCAAGTCAGAGTGTTTGGCGTGCAGCATGACAGGAGCGTGAGGCTGGGAGTCGCCCGGTCGCCTTGAGTTGTCTTCAGGGCGCCTGGCACCATATCTCTCTCGGCCGCACCTTTCCCCCCACTGCTAAGCCCAGGGCCGCTCAAGCCGTGTGGGGCCTTATGAAGCAGGTTGGACTCTTTTTTTTTTCTTTCTTCAAAGCCATGATAGTTTGGGGAGGGAGAGGGAGGGTGGGAAGAGGAAAGGGGGTGTCTCTGTCTGTCTCTGTCGTCCTTGTTACGTGATGTGCCCAGCTGGGGACAGGCGATGGGACTACGGAGCCCCATCGGCGCATCAAACCCCCCCCCCCCCACAACTCACACTCTGTCCTTGACAGCCAAGCGTTGCCCCCTGGCCCACAGCCCAGCTTCTGCAGAGAGTGGAGGACATTTGGGAAAGAATTTGCATCCGTTTGAATTTGTCAACATATGCAGATTTGACTGTGGCCAGTTTCAGCTCCTCCTCCTCCTCCTCCTCCTCCTCCTCGCCTTTGGGCCTGGTGGCCACGATGTTAGGCCATCCCATCCCCAGACCCCGAGAGAGAAACCGCTGTGTCGCTCGCAACACCCCCTTGCCCCTTCCTCCCTCTCCGCTCGGCCTCCCTCCCCGGAAGCAGCTGGGATCGGCGAGTCCCTCGAAGAAGAGCAGGACGAGAGGCTCAGCAATAGGCACCCCTCCCTCGGCACCTGTCTGGATGTTGCTTTCATCGGTTCAACCTCCCCCAAACACAGCTGCGTTAAAGGGTTGGTTAAAAATAAAATAAAAACCTGTTACAAGCGGCTACTCCACCCCAGAGGTGGCTGCAATGCACTGCTGCAGGATGGAATCCTGGTGACTGCCAATGGGAGGATTCCCCTGTGGAAATGGCTGCTCCAGAGGCAGTTGCTGCCCCACCCCAAGGTCCAGTCCCATGATTGAGCGCTGAACCACAAAAGGGGAGGGGTGCTGAACCCTGTCTCTTCCCCGCTCCCTTCTCCCCCACCCCGCCCCCCACTCCTGGTCTTCTTGGTTCCTTCCATCCTTGCCGACGTCCCTCATTTTGTGCCAGTAGATGCCCACTCCTCGCTTTCCCTCAATTTCCATCCCACCCCCTTTCCCCTCTGTCTTTTGTCCGGGGAACAAAACAGAAGAAAAGAAACCGACGTGTGATTCTGTGTCCGTCTCTGGCTCGCGGTTTTTATTTTATATTGTTTGTGTCTCGGAAGGGGAGATTAAAAAAAAAATGAAAAGAATGGAAAATATAATAATTAATATATAACTGGGGGTCGGGAGTATGCAGGGGGCTTGTTCCTCTGCAGCCCAAGACTGTTTCCCCCACGCCCGAAAGTTAATATATATGTAAATATCTATGTCTGCCTTTTAACCACCTTTGATACTTCAATAAATCCCCCTGATTAATTCTTTTAACACCAGTGGTTGTGGTATCCTTGTTCATGAGTGCGTGCTGTGGAAGCGGTGCTGGCTCCGGAAATGCAAAGAACATAAGGAGAACCCTCCTGGATCAGGCCGGGGGCTCATAGAGGCCAGCCAGACACCCATGACAAGCCTGAAAGCAGGACCTGAGCCCTGCAGCCCCCCCCCCCCTGTGGTTTCCAGCAACTTCAGGAGGCAATGACATGAGCAGACAAACTGGAAATTCCTCTCCACTGCATCCATCTATAGCCAGGTGCCCAGTAAAAGTGGAGAGTAACGGGGGGGGGGGCTATTATTTTCTAGTCTTTGAGCCCCAGCAAGTTGCCCAGCCTCAATGTCCTCCGGAGCGAACCCTGTGCAGGAGATCCACTCTGTTTTCCTGTGTCAGGGATGCTACTGACAGAGCTTAAAGCAGCAGCAAGCAAATCCGATGCTTTTGCTGTCACAATCTTTCTGCTGCAAAAGCGGGGTGGGGGGCGAGAACAGACATATGAAGCCGACAGGGACAGCAAAGCCCCATGGGGGTTCACTGCCATCGCTCAGCCCGGGAGTCCCAGCGAAACACCAAAGCCACTCTCATCCTCAGAGGCACACCACCATTGCTCCCATTTCACAGATAAGAAATGAAGGCTGGGAGGGTGTGCTTTGCCCCCGACCAAGGCTGCACAAGCATCTGTGCCTAAAATTGGATTCGAATCTGTGTCTTGCCGGATCCCATTCTGTCCTCTAGATCGGCCTCCTCACGTTCCCTCTCTTAGGGCCTTGGGGAAGTGCCTCCTCAACCCCTCTGATTTATTTTCACAGTAATGTTGGGGCTTGAGAGATGCAGCCATAGCCCCCCAGGACACCCAGTGAACTTGAGTGTTGAGTAGCTCCCCATCCAAAGCCAAAGTGCTCGTCCGGCTCTTCCTGCAACCCCTAACGCTTCGTGGCCATTCTGCCCCACTGCTGTCCCGGTCCTGGATTCCTGCTCCTCTTGTCCACATTCTTGCCCCCATAACATGCTGCATGCACTTCTCTCCCATCTTTATGCAGCATATATACGCGCGCACACCTGCTCTGCCTTGGTCTTCTGCTGTGCCTGTTTCCAGTCCCCGAACAAATGCGCTAAGCCCCCATTTCAGCTGAGGACAGAGAGTCTTGCACATTAGTTCCTGCTTTCCCTTCCATTTCTCTCCTTCACTCTCATTTTTATTACTCCGCCGGGTCCCTCTACGCGTCCCCCATCTGTCATTCTGTACAAAACTCTCTTCTCGTGGAAAACATTCCGACTGGGAGCTACCAGAAAAAATATTTTAAAACAATTGCAGGAGTGGGGGGAATTTAATGTTCAACAAAATGGCATAAATTCTGGGTTTGCGGCACTTTCTGCTCGCGTTTGCCCAGGAAGCTGGAGTGACAATCTAGGTAAAAGGAACGGACCCAGCACTCTCTGCAGTCCTCCTGCCTTGGACTCCGTTATTCCTGACCTACAGCTGTGGTTTCCCCAGTCAGGATCAGGCCAAGAAGCCCATCTGGCTGAGCCTTTTGGATCATGCCCACGACCTCATCTATTGGTGTGATCTCCATTTGAGATCCCTTTTTGCACCCTCTTGGCTGATACTCTCCAGCTATCGTCGTGACACCCCCATGATTTTGAGTGACGGAGACAAGACGTGCCTCCCAGTGTGGTGAAAACAGTTTGGACAGATGCACACTACATTCCAAGGCATGAAGGGGCTGGAGAACAAATAATATATTTCCAAATCACCAGCTCCAGATTACATAAGAAGAGCCTGCTGGATCAGGCCAATGGCCCATCTAATCCAGTATCCTGCTCTCACAGTGGCCAGTCATACCAATTTAAGACGCTGCCATGTCCTGATGTAGCATCATTTTGGGGCAGGGTACCCAGCATGAATTCCTCCAGATGTTCCTGAACTATAAACCCTCAACATCCTTGGCCAGTGTAGCTGGGGCCGATTGGAGACAGGGTTGTCTGGAGAGCACCATGTTAGCTATCCCTGGTCTGGGGCATTGTGGGAAATTTAAATGGCCGCACTCCTTCCAGGGGGGGGGTGAAAGGGGGGGGAGGGCGCACCATGTAAACAAACCAAAGTGACTCGCATTGGAGCATTGTGAGAAATCGAAAGGGGGGCACCAAGCAGTACTGTGCTCATTGAGGCCAACATTGGTTTAAAGGGGACCCAGGACAGGCATCCATATTCGCCTGTCCTTGGGTACTGGGATCCCAGTGGCTGCCTGAGGATGCCCCATGCTGACATTCAGGGCCGGCCCACCCATGAGGCAAAGGGAGGTGACTGCCTCGGGTGGCAGGATCTACAGGGGAAGCAGATCTGCCTCTAGGGTCTCTTTTCACCCTTGTTCCTCACTTCTCCTTCCCTGGCCGGGGAAGGGCGCACCATTTTGTAGCTTGCTTCGGGTGCCAAAATGCCATGAGCCGGCCCCGCTGCTGCCAGGGCTTTCACTCCCACCTCCACACATAGGCTACGGATGAAGGCAGGTAATATGGTAAGGAGCACAGGAGTTTAGAAGTGGAGGAAGCTTCTCTGACCAGAAAAGAGAAGCCTTGGGCTGCCGTGACTGTGTGTGTGTGTGTGTGTGTGTTGGTCAGACCTCTTTCATCGCACTTAAGAGCTTCTGTTTGCCTGCCTCGGTGTGCCCTTTCGCCTGTCTTTTCCCCGTTCCGGGTCACAGCGGTGAACTCTCTTAAGCTGGAGGCAGGCAAAGCTGTCTGGGAATCACATCGCTCCTAATGAGTCTCGCTGTGCTCATTAGCGGGCGAGTGTCTTCCCATCATCACAGTCCTGGGCTTCGCTGGGCAGCTAATACGACCAGATGCCCACCTCCAACACCGCAGAACGGCGAGTCCAATGCTGAGCAGCCGAGAAATGAGGGCTCTTGAAAAGTGGTGGAGGAGGAGGGAGAAGAAATTGCCTTCTAGAAAAAGGAAAAATAAAGTGCCCACCCCTCACCCACCCACCTCTTTTCAGGCCCTGGCCCTGCCTGGGATTGCAATGTTCATCTCCCTGGCCTGAATTTACCTGCAGCACTTTCTACCTTGCTGGATCACAGCCATATTTCCACTTAACCTAACTCTGCCCCTCTCCAGAGATTGTTCTCCACAACAATGGACCCTTTTTCAATCTGCCTCGTGCTTCCAGGTCATCTTTGTGGCTTTGTCCATTCTGGATCCTTGCTGTAGCTCAACCACTTTGATAGGTGTTTCTAGACGGTAGCTGTTTGAAGGCCCTTGCCACCGTTCTCACATCCAGGCTCTCAGAGCATTAAGGAGCACATACATACCCTCCAGCATTCGTCAGATGAAAATAAGGACATGTCTCACTCCCCCCAACTGATCCTCCTCAACCCCCCAATTTTGGTCCCCTCTCCCAACCCCACAGAGCATTTCCTGTCAGAAGAAGGGGGAGTGCCACCACACCTGTGGGACACAGCACACATGCCCTCCACTGTCCTGAAAAAAAAAACATTGATCCAGATTTTATCTTATTTTATTCTCTGGTAGATTTACAAGAAGAAAAACACACTAATAAATTAATTTTGGAAAGGGGCAAGATTAGATGCAGACGCACAAAGCATTTTTATTTTTAGATCCAGACTCCTTGCATCCTGCCCTGCCCTCCCCCTTTTTCCAACCCAGCCCTGCCCTCTACCTGCCCCTCAGAGCCGGCACATCAAGCAGCAGACTGTCCTCTTCCTTGCCTGCTCTCCAGCAGCCACTATGAGCTGCCCAAGGGAGGAGGCCAGCAGTGGCAGCCACACAGCCCCACTGCCACAGCCAAGCAGCCCCACTGCCACAGGGAGGCTCTTCCTCCTCCCTGAGCTTGGCACTGGTGGGGGAAACAGGCACATTCCTGGATCAAATCAGAAACCGGGATGGCTTTCGTAATTCCGGGGCTAACCCTCGAAAATAGGGACATCTGGAGGTTATGGAAGCGCCCCCTAATGGTTCCAGCCTGTGGCTTATTTAGTCCAGCACCCTGTTCTCATATTGGCCAGCCAGGTGATGACGATGATGATCACTTAGAGCATTTCTACCCTGCTCTTCTGCCAAAAGGCTGCCGGAGCAGCTTAAAGGCAATCAAAACAAGGCAGCCTCTACCCGCAGGATTACGGTCTGAAAAAAACAACACCGCTACACACAATGGGACAAAGGAGGGGGAGAGGCCAGGGGCCCAAAAGCAGGACCTGCACACAACAGTTAGAATCATAGCACTGTAGTGTTGGAAGAGGGTCATCTAGTCCAACCCCCTGCAATGCAGGAATCTTTGGCCCAACGTGGGGCTCAAACCCACAACCCTGAGATTAAGAGTCTCACGCTCTTCCAACAGAGCTGTCTCCCTACTTGTGATTCTGGGCCACCGGTACTCAAAGACACTCTGTTCCTGCCAGTGGAGGTGGAACATGGATACCGTCCCATTTTTAGCTCAAAGTTTAAGTAGCCCCTGCTTCACAGTTTTGGTAAAAAAAACAACAGCAGCCTGCCCTCTCTACCTGGCTTCTGCAGTGCGGAATAAAAGGACCTACCTATCCCTTGGCCCTTTTTATTAGCCTTCCACCTGCAATCATTTGAGAAGGCCCCACAGCCCTCGTGCAGCTCTTCTGCAGCCTCTTCCGAATCAGGCCGCTGGGCCCATCTGTCCCCAAATCCCAAATGTCACGGCAACCGGCAGAACAAAGATGGATGGCGCCTGATCGTTGGGGCAGCAAACTCATCTCGGAATCAAATTGTTCCTAACGAGCCTCATTCTGCTCATTAGCAAGGTGAGTGTCTTCCTGGCCTCTCTGTCGAGGGGGTTTCCTTGGGTGCCTAATCCAATCAGCCCCCAGCCACTGTTGGGCAGGAGCAAAGCGGCCGGTTAAGATGCCGAGCGGATAAGAAGACAGGGACATTTTACCACCTGAGGCAAAGGACAATACGCACGCCCCCCCCCCCCCAATGTAGAGAACCTGACTAGACTAAATAGTGGCTACGTTGACATACTCTCCAATATCCCTCAGAGGAGCATCACATGGGGAAGGGGGCTTTTTCTTTTGCGCGTTAAGATTTTTATTAAATTTTTTCATGCTACGGACAACCCCCCACCCCACCTATGAAGCCCAGTTAACTCCACCTCTGACCCTTGACCCCCATAACCTCCTTGACCCCCACACCCCTCAAACTCCAGCCCCCTATGGGCCTGCCTGCACCCTACAAGCTACAGCCTTCCCCACCCAGAGTTTCTTCCAGCTGCCACCTTCTCTTCAGGCCTGTCCTGGCTCACTTTCTCCTTGTTTTCATTTGACATGGCTGGCAGGACGGATGGCTGGAGGCCCACCGGGCCAGAGAGTCACAGCCTTCCATGGTGGGGACATGGATGGTGATGGTGGTGACCCCATTGCCTCACTCCCACTTCCTCCTTTGCCTCTTCCTGCTGCTGCTGCTGCTAAAGGTAAAGGACCCCTGGACGGTTAAGTCCAGTCAAAGGCAACTATGGGGTTGCGGCGCTCGTCTCACTTTTCAGGTCGAGGGAGCCGGCGTTTGTCCACAGACAGCTTTCCGGGTCATGTGGCCACTGGCCAGCAGGACTAAACCGCTTCTGGTGCAATGGGACACCATGATGGAAACCAGAGCGCACGGAAATGCCGTTTACCTTACACACCAGCAGTACTGGCGTGCTTTCAAACGGCTACGTAGGCAGGAGCTGGGACAGAGCAATGGGAGCTCAACCTGTCGCACAGATTCGAACCGCCAACTATCCAGTCGGCAAGCCCAAGAGGCTCAGTGGTTTAGACCACAGCACCACCCATGTCCCTCCTTGACCCCACACAACCCTGGACACTGTTGGGTATAGCAACATGCTCCTTTTTAGTGTTGTAGTCCAGGGAGAGTCCTGAGATTAGAACCAGGTGCTGACCAGGGAGAATGGGCAGGATATGATGGGATTACGCCACGGAGGGACAGAGGGCTCCCTGGCCGCCTCTTTAGGGTAGAGACAACAAGAGGCCATAGCTGTGAACCGAGAGAGCTGCAAGGAACGAGATTCTTGGGGAAAGGAAAAGCAGGCGGCGAGTGGGACCTTTCTGCTGCTTCCTCTTCAAGAACGCGTCTCTCGAGCAAACCTAGAATTAGGATGGTAATTGGTTTTCTGTGTTTTCATTGATTTGCACGCAGAACTCCATCAGAGCGTAGGCTGCATGGCACAGCGACGCACAGACAAAGGGCAGGTCCCTGCCCCGAGGAATTGGCAGCCTAAATTTAGACAGTGGGGCAGGAGAGGCAAGGGTAAGGAGAGGGCAAAGGCAGCCTTTGTTGCGTTTCTGCTTCTGTATCAGCTGGCGATGAGGGATGAGGCTTCACGGAAAAGTTGGGGCCGAACTTTGATAAAAGGACAATGACAGGGATGTTGATGGCAAAGGGGGCTCGAGCCCTAGGTCTTCTGTACCAGGCCTCCGATAAGCCCCTTCCTCTCCCCTTTTTCTTGAAAAATAAATAAATCACAGAAACTTAGAATTGGAAGGTACCCAAGGAGCATCTAGTACAACCCCCTGCAGTGTCCCTGATTAAAGCGGTAGTGAGGAATGGTCAGCCTCTCTGCCAGATGTGGCCTGCCAGATCTCCCCATGTGGCCCATGGGACTGTTACCTCCACACCCCAAACACCTGCCCCACACTGGACATCCTGTGCGATGCCCGGTGTGGAGCATGTAGACATGCAGCCAGAACCTGCCCTTCAGAAAACAGGATTGAACTCTGTATCCCATCAACTGATGCAGGGAAGTTCAATCCTGCTTGGCGGCTTAACTGGGATAGCTCAGCCAGGAGAGCACGAGACTCTTAATCTCAGGTTCGGGGGTTTGAGCAACATGTTGGGCAAAAAAATTCCTGCATTACAAGGGGGTTGGACTAGAGGACCTTTAGGGTCCCTCCCATCTCTACAATTTTATGATTCTCAGGTGAACCAGAAAAAAAGTCGCAATACTTATTTCCCTGGAGGCGGGGAGAAGAGAAGAGAGATAGAAGAGCAACTGAGGGCCGTACCACCCCATAGAGAGGGCTGGGGTAGGTTGGGCCTTGCGAAAACAGGGTACAGTAACTGAACAAAGTGCAAGGTGATGAGAGAGAGGAAGACCTCCAGGAGAGCTTCGTCAGTAGGAAGGGAGTGAAGCATGGGAGAGGAATCTGCTGTGGGTTACCTGGCATTATAAATTTGCAGCTTGCCATGAGTATGAGTAGTTGAGTCTACTTTCTACCAGACCCTCTTTGGGTTCAATATTTGGGAGGGAGAGTAGGGAGAAGGGGGGGTCCTCTTGTGTTTCCAGCCACGTGTAATTATTCTTCAGGATCACGTCTCTCTCTCTCTGGCGACGACGATGATGATGATGTAGCCACATCCTTTTAAAATGCACTGCAGTTTTGCAATCTAATCTTGAATACATCCAAGAGAAAATTGAGCCTTGCTGTCAATCACTCCTTTCCCCGCTGCTGGAAGCTGAACGCACCCCCCCCCACACACACACAAACAACTCTCTTTCCTGAAAGCTGAAATGGTGCCTTTTGGTGGAGAGGAAGAAGGGAAGGACTGGGCTAGGCTGGATTTCAAAAACAAGATGCTGATATGGCAGAGAGGAAAGCTTGGCCTGTTGGATGACAACCTGTCCTACAACTGTCCAAAGCACAGGAGCCGTCCTGAAGTGGGAGGAAGACATTTAGCAATGCTTAACAGTGGGGCACAGCTCTCTCTCCTGCTTGCATCTGCAACTGAAGTTCCCTTTCTGCAACAAGCTGGCTTGGAATGCTTGCCTGGCAGTGCCACCTCTGCCCCTTTTGCAGAAACTCCTGTTCTCATTTTGCAGTCATGGACACCAACTTTCATGGCGGCCATCAAATGGCAACAGCTCATAAGACTGTGCTGCATGCATTACACCCCACATTAACTTTTACCGCTCTCTCTCTCTGCAAACGGCTCCCTACTGGGCATTGGGGGCGGGAAAGGAGGGCACCCACTGTAGCTAATCTTATGCCCTCCCCTCTTCAAATCAACCTGTCATTTTTAGGATGGAATGTGGGAGCTGTAGTCAGAAGGAAGTCCCAGTGCATTCCATAGGGCTCGCTCCCCGAAAAGTGGGGTTAGGATTGCAGCTGCTGGCACAAAACCCTCTTGCATTTCATGTCCTGGGATTCAGTGAGAAATGAACCTACTGCAAGAGACAGCTGGGCAGTGATGACTGACGGCAAATGACCGAGGCATCTTTTAAGCTACACTGAGCGTGTTGGCAATCTTTGTCTCCTTATAGTAAAAAACTGTCTTTTAACGGCAAAGCAGGATCAGCTAAGGGCTATGAAGTATCTTATGGAAGATGGAGCAAGCTTGTTTTCTTGCTGATCCAGGGGGATTGAACCAATGGATTTAAATTACAAGAAAGGAGACCATGACCAAACATTAGGAAGAACTTTCTTGTGTTAAGAGCTGTTTGACAGTGGTATGGACTACTTCGGAAGGTGGCGAGCTCTCCTTCCCTGGAGGTTTTTTTTAAACACAGGTTGGATAACCACGTGCCAGGGATTCTTTAGTTGTGATCCATGCATTGCATGGGGTTGGACCAGATGACCCTTGGTGTTCCCTCCAACACTGCAATTCTATAATACTTTGAACCGACATAAAAGCTGCATGGGGCCTCCGGCTCAAGGGCACTCGTGCTAAGGTGTGATTGCAAGTTGCTGAGTAAAGCATGTTCCATTTGTCCCAAACTACCGGTATTTTACAAGACCTCACACAAGTTGGAGAGAGAGGGTTATGGCGGCAGGAGAAAGAATACGCTGAGCGTCATCTTGCATCCATGTAGACAAAAACAGGAGTCTCCTTATTATACTGATTAACTCTGCTTTTCTCAACGCCTTCCAGACATTTTGGACTACAAATCCCATCATGCTTATCCAGCGTACGTGCAGTTCAAAGCAGATGAAGGGCACTAGATTGGGGGAGAGCTCGCTGAATGCACGTCCGAGTTTCTATTAAGTCACCAGCCCTAACAATTGCATTTATACTGTAATTCTCAGTAGATTGCATTGCAGTTGGGATCAACGCTCTGGGGAATAGGTTTGCAATGCACTGGACTGTTTGCTCTGCAGTTAACCCAGGACTAGGTGGGGCGTGTTGCTTCAAACTGGATGGGGGACCATGTGTTGAGATTCCTGCATTGTAGGGGGTTGGACTAGATGACCTTGGGGGTGTCCCTTCCAACTCTGTGAACACCATTTTTAGTCAATACAGCAACTGGGATTATACAAGGAGCTAGTTGAATTGGAGCATTAAAAATGTCAAGCCATTTCCTGCTCTGCCACCTTTGATGAGGCTCATTGAGGTGGTTTGTGTGTGTGCAGATGTATGTAGCTGGGGCAACAGCTGCCTCTATGCTGAGTTTGAAGGTTGGACGTTTTATTATTGTTTTTATATGTGCCAGAAGCCGCCCAGGGTGGCTGGGGAAACCCAGCCAGAAGGGCGGGGTATAAATAATAAAATTAATTATTACAAAGACCAGCACAGTACCATGCCCCAAAGCCGAAACAGCCCAAAAGCTAGTTTGCCCCAGCAGGAAAAGAGCCGCGATCGTACAACCACAGAATGCCGGCTGCAGGTCGGTTTCTTAACGCTGCAGCCATTTCGCCATCCTGCTCGCCCTCTGCCCAGGGTGAACCCGCTGGCTGCCGATTTTGCGTGATGTACAGCCTCCGCCTCTGACATATATGCAGACAGAGGGGATGGTGGTGTTTTTACAAGGACTTAATTTCCAAGAGAGGCCTTTTATGGCTCCGGTTTCGGAAGAAGTGGCGAGAAGCCGTGCCCGTCCGTGGCTTGGCTTAGTTTATATCCCTCCTGGGTCCCATGGAGAACACTGGTGATAAAAAGGGGGGAGGGGGGGAACCCCGACGTCGCACGCTCCAAACAGCCACCATTGGCAAGATTTTGTTATTTTTTATTTTGATGAAAGGAAGTGCTGGATAGGGGGACGTTTAAACTGCGTGCTGCAGAGACAAGCATGATATACACTCACTCCTCTTTACAACAACTCCCCCCCCGCCCCCGCCCCCCCGCGTGTTAGCATGCAAATAATAGCGAGGAACAACCGAAATGCCAAGGCACATCTTGCTGCTTCCTGGTCTCGGAACTAGCACAGAGCTCAAGCAAGAAGGCTCTGAGCGTTTTGGTGCAGGACTGCAGCGGAGGCGGAGGCCAAGGAAGGCGCAGAAAGAAAGAACCCCGAGGAACCCTGAGCGGAGGTTACGTTTCAAACCAAGGAGCAGAACCCCCCTCCCTCCCCAAAAGTGGGAGAACTCCTCAACAATCGCTACAGGAACAAAGTGACTACTAATTATTTAGCACTGCTTTTTGCAGTGTCAGGCAGAAATCCAGAGTCTGCTGCAGAAAGAGATGAAGAAAGAGCAACGGCAGATGCCCCCCAAGACTCCAGGATGAGAGCTCTCTGCAGGAAGAAATGAGGGGAGCCCCTCTTTGCTGCCTGGGGATTTTAGAAAGCGGTTAAACTTAGCTTAATATTATATTATACATATAAAATTTATACCATGCCTTTCCTCCCCAAGGAGCCCAGGGTGTTCCTGTCCAGGGTGGGATCTTTTTTAAAAAAAAAATCAGCCACACTCTTGTGCTGTTGTTGTTCCTTCTCGGCAAGTGAAAGAGTCAGTGGGGAACTAGGGGGCAAGTTCCGGTGCGAAGGGGCCAGGTTTATTTGTTTTTAAATCCCACAGGGCACAGACCTTCTGCGGCGGCTCTGCACCTAATTCTCGCCAATCGACCGGAAACAAAACTGCTTTCCAAAGTGGCGTGCGTCCCTCTGAACCGGAAAGGGCTAACACTTGCGAGGACAAGCAAGAGGTCGAAAAGCAGTCCGCTGGCAGAAAAGAACATCTCAACCTCATGAAGGGGAGAACTGCAGGCAAAGAGCAAGTAACCCAGAAAGGGGAGGGGGGGATTCATACACACTTCAGCATCACCATCGCCCCTTACATTTTTGGTCTCGATAGCTCCAACCACCCTCCTTCCAAAAAAAGAAACTCAACAACTGCCCCAAACATATACACAAAAACAACCGCTGTACATTGTTAGCATCCCCACCATCCCATAGTTTCCGAAGAAGCTGGATCTTGAAAGTGACAAAAGAAAGGAGGGAGATCCATTTCACCCTGGGAGAAAAGAAAAGAGAAGAAAAGAGCTGAGGATGTTGTGAAATCTTACGACCGCGGGCCGAGCCACAGCATTGGCACAGTTCCACCCCACTTTGAGTGGCACCTCCCATCTCCAATGGAATGCAGTATGCAGCAACCAACTGCAGGCAAATGGGGGGTTCTCCCTTAGGGGCCACATGGGGCTCGCACACACTTTCCTATGTGCCATGCTTAGAAAGCACACAGGCCCAAGCGGCTTCCCTCTTGCCTTGCTCCTTCCCGAGGGAAAACCCGCTCTTTAGCGATTCATCGGAACAAACAGCAATCCGAGGGAAATCTGAACTGCCATTTGCTCTGACCGAGCACTAAAGAGCAGTTTTCCCCCAGGGGAAAAGAAGCAGGGAAAAAAGAAGTGTGGATTAAACCCAGGGCTTCTTTTGTGATGGTGTTTCTTTCATGACCAGTACAAAGTAGCGGCTTCTCTTTCTTGCCATTTTGTGCTGGGACCTACAACATTTTTACCAAGGTAAAAATACTGGCACCTCTTTTTCTTTTAAGCCCCCTGCCCATAAAAAAAAAATAGCTCTGGTCCTGCCACTCACACAAGGCTTGAGAATGAAAACAGTCAATGACAGCCATGTGTTGCTCCAGATCCCTTCCCCCATCTCTACGGTGACTCCCATAATTTTGAGCGGTCCTTCATTACATTTCCAGTTCTCCTATTATTCTGGATCTGTTTCTTCGGCTGCATCCAGCCAGCTGCTTAAATATTTAAACCAGAGCTGGAGGGTAAGGAAAGGTACCCAAGGAAGTGATATTTTAAGTAGCAACGCGGTGAGTGAGTGCATGTCTTTTAAGCTAAATCGCTGTTACGGATTGGGCTGCTTGCAGCATCCATCTTAGTACGAGCAGCTGCATATGAGGTGAAGGTTTCTGTATATTTTAATGGTTCTACAGAAATGGGGAGGGGATTTCTGGCAGGTGCCGCTTATCATGCAGAGGTGAAGCCGTCCTTGTGTGAGGCAAGCTGAGGTGAGCACCTCAGGAGGCAGATTTGGGGCAGAGGAGAGGGAGAAAGAACAGGGCATGATCCGCTATATCTGTCTGCCCAAGCTATACTCAGGAGGACGGACCTGAGATGTTTTAAATGCCTGAGATGAACGACAAGGTGCCTTCCTACTGCCGAGTACAGAACTAACTGGACTGGAAACTGAATTTTACTTCACTGCTGACAATGAGATGGTGCCCTCTATCACACCTCAGGGCAGGAGGGTAGCTTAGTGGTTCGAGGATGGGTGTGTTGTGTGGCACACAAAGCTCCGACCCCTTGCTGCTGCCCCACCTCCCAGCAGCTGCTGCCTCATGTGAATGCCTCACCGTAACCGTAGGGCTGGCCAACTGGTCTTTAAATTGGAGATTAGGGTAGAAATGCAATTCCCAAACCAATACACGAAGCGGATTTCTCCACATTTTTGACACAGTTGACTTCAACGCTCCCCAAAGGCACACATTAAGAGTTAAGCCTACACAAAAATATGTATATCCAGAGGAATAATAATTGAAAATGCATATGAATTTCATGTGGGCTTCTTTTTTTTAAAAAAAAGTGTTCTAGCGGAAATGGAAAAGGGGGAAATTCAAGATGGTGGGGTGCCATGAGAAACCAAACCATTCCTATTCATTCAGCCATTCCTATTTCACCCTTGCCTGAAACCTGTGCCTGCATTACCCTCCTGTGTCCACACGGGGGAGCATTTGCACAGCTATTACTTATGGATGCCAGGACAGAAAAACTGCCCTTCCAGGACTGTGGACCTTTGGATTAAAGGAAGGGAATGGACAGGAAAGGGGGGTGGCGTTATACATCCTTTGCACTTCTGCTGACCTGTGCCTCTTTATTACATCACCAGGGGATGCGTATCTCCAACGGAGGAAGGCACAGACTCCAGGCTGCCTTTGTAGATTGGGGTACGCTGGCCGGAGTCTTCCCTGGAAAGAGAAAGGTGGACAGAAGTATCTGAGTTCCATTTTCTCCATCACTTGATAAGAGTGCAAAACGGTTTTTTTTAAAAAGAAATTAAGCTGCCCTAGAGTGACACAAAAGTCCAGTAGAGGGAGGTTCATCTTTCACACTCCTTCTACACGTACAGGTTTGTCCGTATGTGTATATTAATAGAACTAATTAATCGCAAAAGGCCCCAAGGAAGGAAGAATTAAACCACCACTGTTTAGGCTGCAACTGGATATCTGCGCAGCCAGGAAGAGAAGGAAGATGCTTGAGCTGTCCTTTCTCAGCCCGAGAGCCACATTTCCTTCCTCCTGCCCGCCCCCCCCCCCCGCACACCAGAGATGGGTGGGGCCAGAGGCAAAAGTGGGTGGAGCTACAAAAGTAAAAGCTACCTTTGCACAGCGTGTAAAGGTTTCATACACACAAAGCCCTCTCTGTGTTCTATATAGAGGCAAGCAAGAAATCAAGGACACATTCCATCCAGGCACGAATACTTGGGGGTGCAAAGGAGGGCTGAGGGAGCCTGGGGAGAAGGATCTGGCTAAGGAGGTGGAAAACCCCAGGTACCAGAGGGAGAGAGAGAGAGATGGCTGGTTGGCTGCTACATTTGCCCCAGCAGGAAAACGGTCAGCCTGATCTGTTCCCTGCCTCCTGCTTTAACAGTGAAGCAACACCCCACCCACCCATTGCAGCAGGGTTACAAGCTCCCCCAGCAATACAACCCCGCAAGGTACTCACAGGCCGGCTTTCTTCTTGGCAGCTGCCCGATGCCGGGGGATCAGGAAGGCGAAGACCAGGATCACCAGCAGTAGCAGCACTGCAGGCAATGCCACAGCCAGGGCCAGCATTGGGGTGCTAAGGGACAGCACGGACTCTGCGGGGAACAAGGCGGACACAACAAAGGCAAGCCGGGTCAGCACCTTAGGCGAAGGGTGCAGGAAGAGGCCTGCTGGATCAGGCCAGTGGTTATTGGTAGTGAATCAGGTGCTCGTGGCAAAGTGGCAAGCAGAACCCGCGGCACAAGGGCCGCCCTCCTCTCTTGCAGTTGCCAGAGGCTGGCATTCAGAAGCATTGCTGCCTCCTCTGACCAGCAGCCCTTGAGAAAAGGAGGATAGGTCATCTGGATGTGGGGTGGACTCCAATTCCCATCAGCCCTAGCCAGCAAGGTCAGTGGTCAGGGATGAGGGGACTTGTAGTTGTTGTAAGCATCACCACCAAGATTGGTTTTTTTTAATCAGGAACTCAGAGGAAATGAGTTCCCGTAGCTTTTAAAAATTAAATAATTGTGATTTTTTTTTGTCTGGAGGCTGGAATGTCTACACCCAATGCCTGAGCCAAAAAAATCCATCTATTATCCATAATCACATAAAGTTGTGGCCCTTTTTAAACCCTGATCATTGACTGCTTGAGTTTATTAGTGTCGTACCTCGTGTTGCGAACGGCGCGGGTTACAAACGCACTGAACCCGGAAGTACCGGAACGGGTTACTTCCGGGTTCGGCGGTTCACGCATGCACAGACGCGTTAAATGACGTCACGCGCATGCGCAGAAGCACCGAATCACGTCGCGCAGATGCGGCACTCGGGGTGCGGACTGCTCAGGATGCGAACGGGGCTCCGGAACGGATCCCGTTCGCATCTAGAGGTACCACTGTAATCCTTCCTTATCAAACCTTTATTAGGCATTTACATATAAAATTGCAAGATCAAGAATCACGTACAAAAACTTTTAAAATATATATATACACAAAGAAACAACATTTAAACTCATAGGCTGATGTATGGTGTGTGTTAGTAAAATCTAGAATTTCCTCCTGTTAAAGTGCTCCTTGAAGCACTGCTGCCAAAAATTCGGCTACCCCTGTAATCACATATTACATTTAGCCACTGCCTGGAGCGGGGTGTGTGGCACTGTGACTGGGTCCCCAACAAACAAAAAACAAACAAACTTCTTGGTGAGTTTCCCCCCAGAAAAAAATGAATAACAACAACAACAACGACAATAATAATAATAATAATTTCCACCTGGACATTATTCTGTCCATGACTTTGAACCTGCTTTTGCAGGTTGGTGACATGTGTGGACTCCTCTTAGAAACCACACTTTCCATGTCTCTGTTGGGGAACAGCTGCAAACATGGAGGCTCGGTTTATTTCTGTGGCTTAGCAGCTACCAATGGTCCTGTTAGCAGACATGCCCAAGGCCCCTTGACCTAGCGGGGCTTTCCTTCGCTGCAGATGCACTTGGGCCTGGGCTATGGTTGTATCAGTTTGCGATCCTACTGGGTTAGTAAAGGGAGAATTTCTGCATTTCAGGAATTTCCATGCCCTTCCCGCTCTGCAATTCTATGATTCTTTGAGAAAGAGGACTTGGGGGGTAAAGACCGAAGACGGTCCCTGACAAGGGAGGTGCCGGCTGCCTTCAGGAAGGAAGCGGGTGGCACAGCCCAGGGCGCTGGGGTGCCTGGAGTTTGCCCTCCGAAACGTGGGCTCAGGCAGGGCTCCGTGGGTGCAGGAGAAGGGTTGTTCTCACCGAGGGTGAATCCGCGCTCGCTCCCCTCCACATACAGATGGATCGACTTGCTCTTGGTCAACTGGGGCAAGGTGGGGTGTCGCGCCCTGCAAGTGTAGGTCCCGGCTTGCTCCCGGTTCACCTTGGAAAGCATCAAGTCGCTGGAGACCAGAACCCAGTCGTCTCCCTGCAAGAGGGGGAGCAGGGAAGGAAACACCCCCCCCCCCCGGTTAAAATTATGAGCACTTTTTAAAACATCCAAGCCTCCAGCCATTTGCAAACTCAGCACTGAACTAGGCATGGCAAGAGAAGCGGACGCTAAACAGTGAAAACCTAAATCCTAGTTGTGGGCAATAGGTTTACAAAGTTATTCCATTTAAACAAAACAACAACAAAAAACATAAAGATTAACTTGCCTATCAGTTATTGCAGTATTTTTACAGTAGTTGACAACATACCCTTTAACAACACTGGGAACACCTGAGTCAAATGCTGCCTCCACTCGTCCCCCACCTCCTCTTCCGCAATTAAATTTTCAGAAATTAGTGTGTGTTTTTTACTTTGAGGGTGTGTGTAATAGTTTTAGGGGCTGGGGTATCCCTGAGGAGCCAGGCGTCCTAGTAGATGAGGGGCAGAGAATGACGACATAGAAGTTTGGGTTGCAGCCAATGCTAGACCTACTCAGAGTAGACCCACTGAAAACAATGGACATGAGTAACTTTAGGCCCAGCCTGAGTAGGATTTAACTGAGACAGCCCTTTTGTCTTTCTAAGAAGGAGTGTATCCTTCCCCTCCAGCTCCCCTCAGCACAAAATGTCTGCTTACTGGACTCGCTCACACACACCCCCCCCAAAAAAAATTGCAAAACGAGGAGGAAAATGTCGGCTGTGCACATTTGGGGATCCATGTTCAAATCCCCAAATATGTATGACCAACATTTTCCTCCTCACCTTGTGATTATGAGGGGTGATTCCTGTTAACGGAGAGCAGGACAGCCTGTTATGCCGATGAGGTAAACACAGGCTTCCTGGATCTGCGTTTTACCTCACGAGGCTAACATGGGCACAGGGCCAAGGGGGAGCTGAGGTGACTATGAAGAAGCAAAATGCACAGGTGGAAAGCTGCTGTGTTTGGACAAGGAGCCGGCTTCGCCTTTAAATGCTCTCCCCTGCTTACGCACAATGGCTTTAATAGCACTCTCTATCGTGGAACTATGGAAGTGTAAATAAGGCGAGCTGAGGGCGGAAAGAGACAATGGACTTGGGTTTTCGACAAACATTGCCTCAGCAGCAGCGAATGATGGTGGGGTGGGGGTGGGGGGGGTGCAGATTCCAGGAAATGCCCTGTCTGTTAAGAAAAGGGGAAAGAAAACATTTGGTGCACATGTTGGAGGGTTGGGGCTGGGGGGGGGGTCCCTTCCTTCCCTGTGGGGCGGAAATCTCATTGGACTGCCTTGGAATGAAAGAGTGGGTAGGTTCTTCCAAGAACAGAGGGGTCAGGATATTGCAAGCCCACTTTTAGTGGGGGGAAAGGACTCCTTTCTCCAGGATTGCACTATATTCTCCAATAGAAGGGGCAGGTGTGCCATTTCAGCTGCCTCCCCCTTCAGGGCTAGTTCTAGCATAGCTCTCAGTCCTATTCAAGCATTTTAAGGGAACATGCGAGGGCTTAAACGCAGGAGGGGGACATGTGTCCTCCTTGCACATGTTTCATGCATCCGTTTCTCCCTGTCCTTTCTGGACAAGTCTGGCTGCGTCCGTCTGTCCGTTCCCGTTCCCCCCACATTGTACTTATAAAACACATTGATCCCTCCAGGGAATCCTGGGAACCGTAGTTCACTCAAGCAGCTGGGAACTGTAGCTCTGGGAGAGGGGGCAAACTACGCCTTCTCAGGATTTCTTGGGGGAAGCTACGTGCTTTAAAGGCCTGGGTGCGAAGGCAGCTTCTGACAGGCTGACCATCCTTACGAGGCGCTTTCCTACACAACAAAGGAAGGCTGAGGCATGGCCACCTATGCATAGCTGTCAACTTTCCCCTTTTTTGCGGGAAATATATATATATACACACACACACACACACACACACACACACACACACACACATATATGTGTGTATATACATAATATAAACTATATATATATAAACTATATATATAGTTTACAGCATTTGCAAAGCCTGAGATATGAGCAAAATCTTCAGGCACTTTTCTAGCTTTCTCCCAATGTTCAGTGTTTTACTTTGGCCTCCGCTGGAAAAATCCCCCATGAACGCCCATGGGTTGGGGGTGGAGTTGGTGCACCCCACATGTCCCTGGATACTCCCCTCCCCTACATTAAGCCCCAACCCACGTTCTTGGCTAGGCCTCCTCTTGGATCCCAATAGGAACAGCCAAGGGTTCAAGGGGCCACGGAGTCGTAGAGCTGAGGGTCATCTATACTCAAGCCCACCCAACCCAATGCAGGAATCTCAACACGCAGTCACCCATCCAATTTGAAACCATACCGGACCCTGCTTAGCTTTGCGAAGGTGCTGGCAGCTTCGCCGCCGCGCCGCTCTCCACCTGGCAAGCAGCCCTGTGCTATTTTCCTTATGTGTTGCAGCGTGTCTTTTATAACACATAAGTAACTGGTCTGCTGGCCAGTGGGCCTTGGCAGAAAAAGATTCCCTGGCCCTGCTCTAAAGATCTAAAGGTCTTCTCACCTCTCGGGTCCATTCGTAGAGCGGGGGCTTCGAAGCGCCTGCAGAGCACTGAAGGTGCAGGTCACTGCCTTCAAGCATCGTGACAGAATCTCCTACTGTCCCACACCAGGTGTTTGTGCGAGCAAGGAGGACGCTGTGCAGATCTGGAGCAGGAGAGAGATTTTATTAATAATAGTAATAGTAATCATCATCATCATCATGCCACCCCTGGGTTTTTGTCACCTAGACCCTGTTGCTGCTGAGTAAACAAGTAACCCGCGTTGATTGATTGATTTGTTTAAACCGTTAAACATTTTTTTTAAAAAGTTAATATATGTTGTGGTCTTTGAACGAAGGGTGGAACACAGATTTAACAAAATGAATAAACAACAAACATTCAACAAAATAAATAAATAATAAATGCCAGGGCTAATATTGACACATTATTGATATTCTGTCGTTGTTGTTAATATTTCATAATCATTTGCTATAAATATCTCCAGCCTGACCGGGTTCAAGCAACTTTTATATGAAGGCATAAAGTTAGGAATTCCAAGCCTGGTTAACCATTTAAATCTTTCATTTTTTCCCTAGCAAAATAATATGAGCAGAAGGAGAGGCTTAAGCAGGTGTAAGGTACCTTTCTTTTGTTCTCCCCCCTCCCTTCCTTTCTTGATGTTTTTAGTTACTCTCTCACCCCTTCTTTACTGAGTTTTAGGTGCAAGTTATGCAAAACAAGAGTTTTTGCTGATTGAGCTTTGCTGATAGAATATACGTATAAAAACTCTATATGTGCCAATAGATTCACCTTAAATTGCTGCCCAGTTCAGTCCTGGGAATCTCCCTTTAGCAAGGGTGCTCCTAATACAGCCTTGCAGAACTATGTTTCCCAGGATTCCCTGGGAAGAAGGTGGTGTTTGTTTGTTTGTTTGTTTGTTTTAAAAGGTCTGCTGCAGGGATATGCCCAGGAAAGATGTTTTAGATAGTGAGAGACAACCTTTAAGAGGCTTCCCCATTCCAGAAAGAGCTGCCACGGCCCAACCAGAAAATGCCTGAAGGTTTGATCTTCAGTATGTGCTGTCACTTGATGACAGGTCATGCATGCCTGGAAATACAGAACGTGGGTAATGAGCCGCTGCCTTTACTGTTCCGTTGGGACCAAAGTTTGTAGAATTTGCAAACCCGCACACATATGCACCACATGGTCAACAGACCCTGGACACCTTCCACAAGACATTCAATGACTTTCACCCCACCATCAACCTAACTATGAACCAATCTATGCAAGAAATACACTTTTTGGACACTACTATAAAAATACAGGATGGACACATAGACACCACCTTATACCGTAAACCAACTGACCGACAAACATATCTACATGCTTCTAGCTACCATCCCAAACATACCAAACAATCCATTGTATATAGCCAGGCCCTACGTTACAGCCGCATCTGTTCCAACTCTACAGACAGAGACTCTCACCTAAGAGATCTACAGCAAACCTTTTTAGAACTAAAATATCCACCTGATGAAGTTAAACAACAGATCGACAGAGCCAGACTGATACCCAGAGAGAACTTGCTGCAAGACAGACCCAAAAAGAAAATAACAGAACACCACTAGTCATCACATACAGCTCCCAAGTTAAAACAGTACAACGCATCATCAGAGATCTACAACCTCTCCTAGACAATGACAGTTCTCTTTCTCAAGCTCTGGGAGGAAGACCCTTCATCGCATACAAACAGCCACCCAATCTCAAACAGCTCCTCACCCACAATAATACAAAAACAGGACTCAACATGGACACTGGTACCAGAGCCTGCAATAAACCCAGATGCCAACTTTGCTGCCACATAAACCCGGATAACACCATTACTGGTCCCAACAACATCAAACACACCATCTCAGGACTATTTAATTGCTCATCTTCCAACATTGTGTATGCAATCAAATGCCAACAGTGCCCTTCAGCTCTCTATATTGGACAAACAGGCCAAACCCTACGCCAAAGGATAAATGGACATAAATCTGATATCAGGAATCACAAGACAGAGAAACCAGTAGGAGAACACTTCAATCTCCCAGGACATTCTATAAAAGATCTCAAAGTAGCTGTCTTAATACAAAGAAATTTCAGAAATAGACTGGAAAGAGAAGTGGCTGAATTGCAACTAATCACCAAACTTAAAACCATGGAGAAACCTGGTTTGAACAAAGACATTGGATTCTTATCTCATTATACATAACAAAGCCATCTTTAGCCATCTCACCCCTTGCATTTCCCTGCAAGACTAACTGCAGCCGTTTAGAGTCGTCAACAGGTTTTCCACACTTATCAGCCTATCACCCATTCCCACCACCCTTCTGAGTAATACCCCTCCCCACTCCCCCACTATATTTAAGGATCTGGTGACTTCTGTTTCAGTGTATCTGAAGAAGTGTGCATGCACACGAAAGCTCATACCAGGAACAAACTCAGTTGGTCTCTAAGGTGCTACTAGAAAGAATTTTCGATTTTGTTTTGACATATGCACCAGTCTGTGGTTAAATCAAGAAGACCCAGAGCACCAGGACAGACTCTCGCTGTGGCACAAGGGTATCACAGTAAGCCAATGGTCGGGAACCTGTGGCACTCCAGATGCTGTTGGGCTCATTTGATTTTCTTCAAAGAGGATTTCCGTACCACTTAATCATCAAAAGCTCTTCAGTGGTTTGCATAAAAAATGCATGAGGATTGCCAATAAAAACCAGATATTTAAAAACAAGCTGGCTTAATTCTTTTCTGCATTTAAGATCAGCAGTTTTAAAAATACGCATGGTGGAAATAAAATCAACGTATTAAAATGCACGTCAAATCTACATGTCTGGATGCACTCGATTCAGCAAAACGTTGTCGGCTGGCGCCAAAAGCAGCCCAACGAAGTCACCTGCCTAATATCAATGGGCAGGGAGTCCCAAAGGGCAGGTGGCGCCACACTGAAGGATCAGCTCCTTGCAAGTGTAGAACGTTATGTGGCACTTGTAAATGTGCCATTTCCACAGATTGAAGTAGTTGAGTGGGCATTACATGGGGGGGGGCAAGTAATCTGATGGGGGATTGGAGTCCAACAATACCGGTCCAACTTGCACCGGCTACCAATTAGTTTCTGGGCAAAGTCAAAGTGCTGGTTTTGACCTATAAAGCCTTAAACTGCAATTCCCCAAGGACCACCTCTCTCCATATGAACCTACGCAGACCCCGAGATCATTCTCCAAGGCCCTTCTTCGTGTGCCTCCTCCTCCTCGAGAAGTCCAGAGGGTGGCACCACGAGAACGGGCCTTTTCTGCGGTGGCTCCCCATTTGTGGAATGCTCTTTCCAGGGAGGCTGAGACGGCGCCTTCGTAATACACTTTTAGGTGCCAGGCAAAAGCGTTCCTCTTCAACCAGGCCTTGGGCTGATTGACATCTAATGCCCCTTTAAAATGTGTTGTGTTGTTTTCATTGTCATTTTTATGATGTATTTTGTGTTTTTTTATATTGTGGTTTTATGTTGTGAGATCCACGAGTATAGGGCGGTATACAAATTTAATAAGTAAAAATAAAATAATAATAACAACATCTGTGATGTAAGCGATGAAGAAGAAGAAGAAGAAGAAGAAGAAGAAGAAGAAGAAGAAGAAGAAGAAAAGTTTTGAAATATTTTATGGGCTCAGGATGCCATCAAAAGAGGGCTGAGCATTTCCTGTGTGCTAAGTGCGGGTGGCATTCATATTCTAAATGTGTGTTGACAAGTCGCATGTGCTCAGGATAAGTTAGAAAGCACTCTGTTGGTGCTCAGGAGTGCTCTTTTTTATTACTCCTCCTTAAAGAAAGGCCATGGCCACAGCTGGGATGTGTGTGGCTAAGGGAGCAAGGGCAGGGCTGGCACCAACAGTCCCTGCAAGAGGTTACACTTCTGCCAGTTACCTACAAATTGCCAAAGGCCAGTTGCAAAGGCAGCCCCCCCTAATCCTCCCCACCCGCTATTTCTCCATCACCCACTAGGGGCCAGAGGAAGGAAGACACTTTCCCACGTACATTCCATCTGCAGGTCCAGCTCACTGGAGACAGAGGCATTGCTGGTGACGTTGGAGCCGGCGCAGCGGTAGGGTCCGGCGTGCCAAGATTTGAGTCCACTGATGGCCAGCTGGAGGCGGCCGTCGTCGTAGCTGACGCTGACGTCGTAAAACCAGCAGCGCATCTCGCTGGCTTTGTCGAGGGAGATCCAGGAGTGGAGCCACTGCAACAGGGAGGGGAATGCCTCGCATTAGTCGATGCCCTCTGCAAAGTGGCGCTACCCGAAATGCCAACTGGCGGCGGCGCAGGTTCCCCTTCCGAGCACCACGCCACTCAAGCCACACCGACATGGGCTTCAATACACTTTGGGGCCGTTCAGTGAACGTTAAGGTATTTTGGTGGAAGACCTGGCCATTGTTAAGCGTTGCGTTTGGAGTCTAGGGTGGCACACGGCAATCGGAGCAGCTGCACCGCGGTTGAGCGAGGAAGCAAAGGGAGCCAAAAATAAGGTTCCTTTAGTTGGTCCACATGTTCCTGACATGTATGTCAAATCTGCAGCCTTCTAGATCATGTTAGGCTTCAGCTCCCATCAGCCCCAGCCAGCATGGCCAACAGGCAGTCAGGAAATAAAAGAGCTGTCATCCTGCAGCATCTGGGGGATAAAAGGCTCCCAACCCCTGTTATAATTGCTGCCATCTTGACTCCCAGCAGCTGCAGGGGCATGGTTCTACTTCCTGGAAACAGTGCCCCCTAGTGGCCACTTGGTGGCCTTGATTATTGTTTTCCCTGGACACTCCCTAATCCTGAGCTGTGGCCTCCCCATTTCTCCCATCTCCTTCTCCCAATCCTGCTTAGAGCAGCCTCCCATTCCCAATCCAGTCAACAAAACACCTGTCATAAAATACCTCCTTCAGAACTCTTCATTAAAGTCTACGTGTGAGCAGCTCGGGTTTAGCAAGGCCTTTCTACAAAGACCTTTCCTCCTCATGAGCAGCATGTTCACACAACAAACCTGTTTCACTATAGCATGGGTAGGCAAACTAAGGCCTGGGGGCCGGATCTGGCCCAATGAACTTCTAATCCGGCCCGTGAACAGTCTAGGAATCAGCATGTTTTTACATGAGTAGAATGTGTCCTTTTATTTAAAATGCATCTCTGGGTTATTTGTGGGGCATAGGAATTTGTCCATTATTTTTTTCAAAATATAGTCCAGCCCCCCTCCCAAGGTCTGAGGGACAGTGGACCGGCCCCCTGCTGAAAAAGTTTGCAGACCCCTGAACAATAGGTAGGGGCTGCGAACCGAGAGACTTGAGTGGGCTGGGTAGGAGAGAACCATCGTTCAAAGAGCATGGATTCTGGGACAAGTGATTACCAGCCGCATTGCAAATGTACAATTCCTCAGGTTCCGTGAGGGATGTTGCTGCAACAAAATTGGGTCCAGACGAATTCTGAAATATACTTGCCCATACTATCACATGGTTCTTATCCTACCAAATCCTTACTAGTATGGCTGCACACACCATACATTCAAACCACAGAGAGTGAGAGAGAGAGAATCCTGGGAACTGTTGTTTGCTAAGGGTGCAGAGAATTGCAGCACCACAAGGGTTCTCGTTCTCGGGAATCTTTGCAGGGGTGGGAAACGTGCTTTAAATGTATAGTGCGTGCCCCGCCTACGTTACCAATCTGAGACCTCTGTCCTTAGCTTGTTCTTGCCTGAGTCAGAAATGGGCAGCTGTCACAGGCTACATTACATTTGGGGCAATCCTTTGGGGCTGGGGATACAGTAACATTGGCAGACGGTAGGGCTGGAGCCTAAGGTGGACTGGAGCCCAATGTAGGTGACATCAGAGCAGAAGATAAGTGGGGCCATCCCTTTGTCTTGCTTTTTCTGTCGCCTTTCTCTCTCTCTCTCTGTCTCTGCCATTCCCCACCCCACCCCCCAATATACATGCTACCATGCTACCCACCACATGAAGTTCGGCTGAGATTTACTTGAAACTTGCCCATCTGAGGCCTGGCAAAAGGGTCCTGCCCACCTAAGAACCACTGGACTGTAGAATTAGAAGGGACCTCGAGGGTCATCTAATCCATCCCCCTGCATAGCAGGAATCTTTTGCCCCGCATGGGGCTCAAACCCATGACTCAGAGATGAAGAGTCCCATGCTCTACCGACTGAGCTATCTAGGGTGTTGCCTTTTATACTGGTCTTGCTGCGGTTGTGCCCCAAAGACGCCTGGGAACTTTAGCATGGTGAAGTAGTACTGAGAATTATCGGGTCAGGGTGATTATCCCTGCATTGCAGGGGGTTGGACTCAGAGCTGTCAACCTTCCTTTCTTTTGCATTGGGAAATGGCCATAGCTGTCAACTTTTCTAACGGTGCTAGAATAAGGGAATTTCCCGCAAAAAAGGGAAAGTTGACAGATACAGTTGGACTACATGACCCATGGGACCCTTTCCAACTCCACGCTTCTAGGATAGCTAATACAACCCCACTCCCAGATTCCCTGAGCAAAAGGCCTGGCTGTTAGAAAGTCCAAAAGGGGGGTGTTGCAGAATGGAGTTCTGCTGATCAGGAGCCTGTCTACTACATTCCATATTTGAGTTTCTTTCTCTCTCTCTCTCTCTCTCTCTCTCTCTCTCTCTCTCTCTCTCCCTGCTCCCCCTCCAGCCACAAGTGAGTCAGCATTCAGCAGCCGCAGCACAGAGCATGCTCAGCCTCCCTTGCGCTGCCCTGGGATTTCCCCATCTCCTGCCCTAGGCTTTTTCAAAACAACAACGTTCTACTTCTGCAAACCTTTCAGCCACTCGTCCTACTTGCATTGCTCCTCCGCTGTGCGTGGATGGGGCCCACTTTGGATACCTAAAAGCAACAGCACGCACACCTGAACTTAGGAAATATCTTTGGGCGCCACTCTGGGTGTACAATTTGCAACCAAATGTTCTGCGACCGCAGCACAGCGCCTCCTATTGAGCAAACCGCCCATCTCCCTCCTCGCTGCTTTGTCTTGCAATTACACCTGGAAGTTATCCTGACCTTGCTGTACTTCTGGAAAGTGAATCCGCTCATCTCCTCTCCTTCATCGCCCAGGCACTCCAGAGTCACGTTCCCGCCCTCAAGGACAGGACCCTCCTGGTCGCTGCGAAGGACGATGGAGACCTCTGGAATTGTAAAAGAGGGGATGGCATGAGATAGAGGACACCACCCTCTGAGCCAGCGGAGTGGCTCCCAAGCTCGTTGGCTAGATCAGCTCCGGCACCCACTTCTTATTTCTCATCTCCTTTTTTATTTTAAAAAAATTGTATACCGCCCTACCCCCGTAGGTCTCAGGGTGGTCCACAACATAAAATTACAATATAAAGCAAAACAGCACAACATACATGTCAAAAATAAGAACAGAAACATAGAATCATAGAATCATAGAGTTGGAAGAAACCACAAGGGCCATGCAGTCCAACCCCCTGCCAAACAAACCAATAGTCCTCTGTTCCGCAGCACATTTAAAAGGGCATCAGATGTCAGTCAGCCAAAGGCCTGGCTGAAGAGGAACATTTTTGCCTCGCGCCTAAATGTGTATAATGAAGGCGGCACCAGGCAAACCACCCCGCCCGGGGAGAGCATTTTATAAACAGGGAGCCCCTGCGGAAAAGGCCCCTTCTTGTGGATTGTGTTATGTAATCCTTGTACATTTTGGGATGGCAAATCTAAGCCTAGGCTTCCCCCAAAGAATCCTGGGAACTGTAGTTGATTGTGGATCTGTGAGGGTCTCCTAAAGACTTTCAGTCCCTGCAACAAACTACAGCTCCCAAGTTCCTTTGAGGTGGGGTGGGGGGGCATAAGAGTGATTTAAATGTCTGGTGTGGACTTCCTTCTGTGTCATCCTTCCTGCTCCTAAGGTCGAAGTGCATTTGGATACAAGGGGTGAGAGGGAGATTATGGAACTCCTTGCCCCATGAAGTTTGGTTGGCTCCTTTCTTGGTTTCTTTGTTTGTTGCTAAAGGCCATTTTTCATTCTGTTTTTGTTCTAGACTGACAACCTTTTTGTGTCCTTCATTTTGGTTGGGGAGGGGTTATGGGTTTGTTCTGGTCTTTATTATGTGTTTTCGTTTTGTATTTCTGTGCTTTGAACCACCCTGAGATCTTTGGCTGAAGGGTGGTGTACAAATTTAAAATCATTGTCGTTGTCGTTATGAAGAAACTCTCATTTAAATGTACTGAGCAGCCTCAGTGGGTGATTTTATGCTTGTTTTTCTGCTTAGGTTTTTAACTGTCAACACTTCACGCTTGAGAGAGAGAGAGAGAGAGAGAGAGAGATTGAAACTGAAACCTTTAAATGTCTTAAGCAGCCTTGCTTGGTGCTTTCAGTTAGGAAGGAAAATGTTTACTTATATATATGCAAACATTTCTACACCTTTGTGTCCCTTTCGCCAAACCGTATCTTTCTTATTTATTTATTTACTGCATTTCTGTCCCACACTTTTTCTCAAAGGAGCTCACAGTGGCATACAGGTACATGTTTCTCCCCGTTCTCTAATGTCCACAACAACCCTACGAGGTAGGTTAGCCTGAGAGGCAGCGAGTGACTGACCCAAGGACGCCCAGTGAGCTTCATGGCCAGGTGGGCATTTGAACACCTGGTCTCTCCCAGATCCTAGTTCGACACTCTAACCACTACACCACACTGCCTCCTAATCTTACTGATTGCGGAGGCTCAACCTCAGAACTTGTCCCATAGGCCCATGACACAACCCAGGGGGCAAAACAAACATGCACACAGCACCTTCTGTTAAAAGATGTGGTCACAGCTTGTGGCTAAGAAGGTTATTTTGAAAGCAAAAGGTTGCAGGTATCTCAAAAGTCAGGCAGAGAGAGGAGGAGACCCCTGTTGAAACTGTGGACAGCTGCTGCTGCTGCTAGTCAGCATGAATAATACTGAGACAGACAGACAGACACATGGCCTGACTCTGCATACACTTCCTAGATCCGTTCTCCAAGATCCCAAAGCCAGTCCACACATGTCTACGAGCACCCAGGCAGGCCTGAGCCCGAAAATCTCTTTCAGCAATATTTAGCATTTGCATCCAGTTGTGATCTTTACAACAATCTTGCAAGGAAGGCGATCCCCAAATTTCTAGAGAGGGTGGTAACAGTGGGTGGGACAGACTGGCTTGTCAAAGGCAGTCAAAAGAGTTTATGGGTATAAATAATAGAATAATAATTACTATTATTATTAAGATTCAAGTGGACCTTTCTGAGTCGTAACACAATCTGCATACACACCATACCTCTAAAATGCACTCAAAGGCCATTTCCCCTGCCCACCACCACAAGAGAATCCTGGGAATGGTAGTTTGTCCCTTACAGAACTACAATTCCCAGCACCCTTGACAAACTACGTTTCCCAGGGTTATTCAGGGGGAATAGTGCTTTGAATGTGCTTTAAAGGTATGCTGTGTGTGTTAAGTCTCCTGGCCACTACACTGGAGATTTCCATACTCTGCGTTGTGACGCATTAGTGTGTTGTCTGCAGTGTGCAGGTGACCATACAGCTGGCTCAACAAAACACTTCTTGTTCATCCTCTCTCCGTCCTTTCATTAATTACAAACTCGGTTTTCAGTGCCGATTCTGGGGTGGACTGGCTCTTCCCTTGCCGCACAAGATCTCCCAGCCCAACTGGTCTTACCGCACAGAAGCAGAACTAAACCTTCGTGAGACTGGGAAAGAAGATTGCTAGCTCTTTCTCGCAAGGCCTTGGGCAACAATGTGAAATGCAGAAATCAAGCCAGAAAAGCTCCCAGGCGCTCGCTATTTCCAGGTTGGATTTGGTTACCCACTGGCAAATTCAGGTTGTACAACTTAAAATGAGATTAGTGCTCTTGTGCAACAAGACCAGTTTCCCAAAACTGCAGTGTGGAATAACACTTGCAGAGTGAATGCTCAATTAACAGGAATCAATCAAAAGGTTTTGCCTGCTAAATGTCAAGCTGCTATCAAATGCCTACATATGTGTCCGTCTCGCTCAGCACTGCCCACTCTGACTGGCAGCAGCTCTCTGGGGTCTCAGGCAGACATGTACGGTACATCCCACCAACTGCTCTCTGGTCCTTTTAAATGGAGATTCCGGGGTTTTAACCCCCCCTCCCAGACCTTCTGCATGCCAAGCACCCGCCCTACCACCGTGGCCTCCCAAAGCAAAGGGGCAGGAGGAGCACGGGGCAGTTTTAAAAGGTGGGCCAGCGAAGTGAATTCCGCACCGGCTCCTCGTTTCGCGAGTGTTGTGCCATTTGACTCACCTGCCTGGGTGGTGCGCAGGGTCACAGCCAGGCCAGCCGCCACCAGCCAGAAGAGCTTCTGTTGAAACTGCGCCATCGTCGCCCTGCTGCCTGCTTGCCTTCTGTTTTGGGTAATGAGAAAGTTCCCTCCTCCGTTTCCTGGTTCGCCCTTAAAGGGGGGGAAAAAGCGAGAAAGCCACCGCGTTTAGCAGCCTCGCACCCGCGCGTGGGAAACCGGCCGAGCTTAACAGAAGAGGTGGGGCGCACTGGCTGCTAGAAGCGACTCTGCACGCACCCCCGAAACAAACCGTCTCCCCAACCTCTGCTTCCCCTGAGCACCAAGCACCAACCTCTCTCTTCCTCTCTCTTTCTGTGTGTCTCTTCCCCTACGAGACAGAGGCGTCTCTGTACTTGTTGCCCGCGCCAAAGGGGTGGGGGGAAAAGTTAATAACAAACTAAACCGGAGCGGCCAGTTGAGGAACTGAAGACGCAGCTCCGTCGACGCGCACGCACAGAGATCCGTCGGGGTGTAAAGAAGTTCAAACACGAAAGGCACAAAGAAAGTGCGACGGGAAAGGGGGGGGGGCAAGGGGGGGGATGGGGTAGAGAAGGCAGCCGGGAAGTGAAAGGTAGCTGGGCAGGGCACCCTGCGTCTCTCTCTGCCCCAGTACCGGTCACCCGCCGGCGCAACAGTGCTGGAGCTTGTCTGCTGGCGCGTCCCTAACCGAAGGCGCGATTCTAAATTCTAAGTTCTTGCCGAGGCGGGGGAGGATAGTCGCGCCACCAGAGCGCAAAAGCGGCTGCGGTGGGTGAAAGTTCCCTCTCCTACTCTTATGGCCAACCGCAACTCTCACAGCCGGCCGACAGGAGAAGGAGCTGAACAATCTTAGGGGCGGCCGGGCACGATGGGTCTGAGAATTTGGGGAGCCCCCCGCGCGCGCACACACACACCAGGAGAGTCCGATGGTGACACCCAGGCGGTTGTTCTCCGCATGGGAAATTACGGGGTGGGGGTACGACGACGCAAAGTCTATGACTTCTTGTAACTGCAGGCTACTTATTATTTTTTGCAGTCTATAATAATTCCCCTGGTGGGCTGGGCCTGTTGGATATGGGTGGGAGGACGCGTTTCGGAACCGGACCCTCGTAACAAATTGCTTTGTTTGTCCGTTTAACTTCCGCAGACGCAGCATTCTCAGAGCATAGCAAGCAGATAGGCTTGGAACGCCCTCCTCCAGTAAAGGGCAGGGGGTCTGATTATGACAGCCCCTCTCAAGAAAACTGGGCAAAGAGCAGTGAGATTAATAGAGCGGGGTGGGGTGGGGGCAGAATCTGTGATCAAATCTCAAGGTTGAGATGTTGAGATTTTGGCATGACCCCTGAAGCGATGTGAAGATCGGATTTCTCCATCTGGGGAATTTCCACTTGGACCTTTGGCCTCACTTGCCGCAGGGAAGCTGCTGAAGTTTTTGCACAACCTGACTCTTCATGCACGCACATCACATCACACAAAGGTTTTCCCCTTCAAATGTTTCTTTGCTCTGGGGAACAAAGTCCGCAACTGTTCAGAAATGAAAGTAAAACTGGCCCCAGCCTCCCACAACAAAAACTTCCAGAGTTGACATTTCCTTCCCATCCTTACAGGACCAGCAGCTGGACCACAATGACTCTTAAGAATGACCTTGGTGCAATTTTTTTGCTCATACTGAACACTGGACGAGCCAAAACAGTCTTCAGGGGAACGAACACATTAAAAAAAAAAAAAAAGCATTAGGTACTAATCTCGGGAGCAGATGCCGTGTGTTCCACATGTTCATTTTACAGAAATGCCTTCCCCTCCATCATGAGTGCAACAAGGGAGTCATGTTCTAGAAAGTAATGTAAGCCCGTTGCGACTGAAAAGTCACAAATGGGCTGTGCTTCTGTAGTAAATAGAGAGCTACCCTGATTCTCTGCAGAGTGGTACTGCTGTTCCAGTCTGGTCCCTAGCGTCTCTATAGTTAAAGCCCTCTATTGGGGTGGGGAACATTTTGCAGCCCAAGGGTCATATTCTCTTCTGGGGAACCTTCCCAGGGCCACATGGCCGCGGTGGGCAGGTCCAGAGACAAAAGAGGAGCGGGTGTACATTTTTCCTTTGTACAATAGACTTAATTTCTACACAAGCTCGCACACCTTTCTCCTTCAAGAGGCACTATCACAGTTCAAGGACACATTCCAGACAGACAAATAGACCCAAGGGGTGAAGCAGGCCAGTGAGGGGTGGGGTCTGGCAGGGAGAAGGGATGTGAGTCATGTGACCTGCAAAGAGTCCTGAGCAAGGCCAGACCAAGATATTTTGGCACCTGAGGTGAACCACAAAATGCTTGCCCCCTCTCCACAAGGGAATGAGTGAAGAACTATGTCAGGAACAAGGAGGTAATGAAGATCTGCATTGAGATCTGCTGCCCCCTGTGGATCCTGCCACCCGAGGCAGTTGCTTCACCTTGCCTCATAAGTGGGCCGGCCCTCGTTCCGAGGGCCAAACAGAGAGGCCTTTAGTGTTGCATTTGGACCCCAAGCATGGTGTTTTTCACCCCTGAATGGTTCAATTCAGACCCTTCAGTGCCCAAAGGGTTGTCCCATTGCGAATCCTAGAGGAAAAGCAGCTTTCTGTGGTGGACAGAGGCATTATGGAAACAGGCAAAGCTGTGCTAGCTTAGGAATGTTAAGAAATGTAATTTATGTTTCAAAGATATTGCCCCGGTCCTGGACAGTCAGGCTGGCTAGAACTGATGGGGAGTTGGAGTCGTAACGGCATCCAAAGGTCCACACACAGCTTTCCCCCATTCCTAGTTCATTGACTGTTTTGTCCCCAGATGAGGTGATGGCTGCTGGCTGGGATGGGGATGGGTCTGTCTGTGGTTCTTACCAACAACAGTTATTTGGAGTTCCCATGTTCAGCGTCCGTGTGCCACTGAATTACCTTGACCGGGCGCAAAAGGAGACAGGACTTTGGCACCTTGAGTAGCTGCATAGTAGAGGAAACTTCAGGAGGTTTAAGCATGCACGGCAAGCTCTCCTTTCTGAAATCCCCTCTTCATCAGAACTATTCAGGGCACAAGAACCCTCTCCTCTTTTGCACCCAGCCGCTCTAGGTGGGATGGAAACTTTGTCCAAGCCAGGAATCCAAGTCACTTCACTCTGTGCCCCAATAAGCAAACCCTCACAGTTCCCCCCTGCATAGCACATTGTGGGTGAAATGGTTCTGGCATGATACACAAACCGCCCCAGTTGTGTAAACCACCCATCCCTTCTTGGGAGGAGAAGGCTTGTACAGAGGGAGCTGCATTATACCGAGTTACACCAGTATAGCATAATTCAGTGTGGTCTACACCGGTGGGGGTGGGGGTGGGGTGGACCTTGCGGCCCTCTGGATATTGCTGGACTACAATTTCCCTCGGTTAGCATGGCCAACTGTCGGGGTGATGGGAGTTGTAGTCAGGCAACCTCAGGAGGGTTGTAGGTTCCTCATTCCTGGTCTACACTGAGTAGCTGTGGCTCTCTAGGGTTTCAGGCAAGGAGCTCTCCCAGTCCTGCCTGGAGATGTGAGGGATTGAACCAGAAACCGTGGAACCTGCCTGCGACGGATTTACAGCCCTTCTCCTAGTAGCAGCCAGAGTGACCAGATACAGAAGCGGACAAGGCTCCTGCACCCGTAGCAGTTGTGCAGACGGTTTGCCACCTGCCCACCCTGCTAACTAGTCACTCCCCTCTCTGGCTCTTGAAGGAGATTCACATATACCTGCAGCACGCCAGGCCAGGTGCAGACCAGGAAAGGGGCTCTGAGCCAGGAGGGGGGGGCGGGTCTAGAGAGCAGACAGAGTGGCAAAAGCAAGGAAACCAACAAGCAAAAGGAACCAATCTTGGCTGGAGTGGCCAGATACGAAGCAAAACTGTGCTCCTTTGCCTGTAATAACTGCGTTGAAAAGGGTGTCACTTGTCATGCAGAAGGGGCAAGTTGTTCATGTTAGAAGAGGGAATTTGAGCAGGTGTAGCTTGTCATGCAAGACAAGCTGGCGCTCTGTCATCTTTTGCATCTGGTACCCTACACTGAATACTGATGAGAGAAGACTTGCCATCAGGCCTTGGCTGTGGGCTTTCTGGAGTTACTTGGTTGGCTGCCATGGGAAGGAGATTGCTGTGTTATGTAGGGATAGTCAGTGTGTGGTACTCTCCAGATGTTGTCAGCCTCCAGCACCCATCAGTCAACATGGCCAGGGGTCAGGGATGGGAATTATAGTCCAGCAACATGTGGAGGGCATCAAATTGGCTACTCCTGCTGTATTAGATGTAATAGTGGGGGCCATTCACACCATAAGTTGAAAGCACTATGGTACCACTTTACAAGGTCATGGCGTCCCCCAAAGAATTTTGGGAGCTGTAGTTTGTTGAGGGCATTGGGAATTGTTAGGAGACCTCCTATTCCTCTCATGGATATATCATGGCTTCCCCCAAAGAATCCTGGGAGCTGTAGTCTGTTAAGGATGTTGAGGGTTGTTAGGCGACCCCCCTGTTCCCCTCACAGAGATATCATTCCCAGAGTTGTTGACAACTAATCCCTTTTCGCAGGGAACTCTGGGAATTGTTACTCTGTGAGGGGAATAGGGGTCTCCTAACAGCTCTCTCAGCACCTTTAGCAAACCTGGAATTCTTCCACACCCTCCAAGTGTCCTTATTTTCTAAGTCCCAGTTTCTGATTTCATCCCAGAAGGTCCTGCTTTTCCTTAGGACGTCCCTGTTTTCATTGGAGAAATGTTGGAGCTTATGTTCTCCCCCCTACAATTCTTTGGTGGAAGCCATGACTGTTTAAAGTGGTAGCATAGGGCTTTTCGGTGTATGGAGTGAACGTGGCCTTGGTCTTATCTAGAAGGGCTCATTTTCACGAGCAGCAAAATATAAGCAGGCTGGCATTTGAAAACCAAGCAGCCAGCTGGAAACCTTGGGCTCCTTCCACACAGGAGGCTACTGCAGATTCTCTGCTACTCATGCAAGCAAAGGAGACTGTGCTGGCCAACATCGTAACTCAAGTAATACAGAAGAGAACACCACGCAGTTGGCTAAACTTAAATAATTGCTGGCACACGTATGTAGGCAAAGTTCCGCGTTTTATCGGTGTAGTCCTGTGCATGTCTACTCAGAAATCAGCCTCACTGGGTTCAGCGAGACTTACTCCCAGGTAATGTGTGTATGGGGGTTGCAGCCTTCAGGGGTTACTCAGGTAATTCACTCCTGAACTGGGTAAATATATAGCTGCTCACTCACTGGACACGAATCCAAACCTTTGCCTTTTATCTTGCTTTACTTCGCTTTTACAGTGTGGATATAAGTGGACTTAAAGTGTGTTAAGGTCTGTAGATCACACAGTTAATGGTACATATATGACGCTAGTTTTAAGATGGATTGGATGCCAACCATTTTGGGCTGAGAGCAGTGTGATAAATTTTGGGGTGTGGGGATACATGTATCTGCCCATACCTTCCAAGATTTCTCCAATGAAAATTGGGACATCCTATTTAACAACAACAACAATAACAACAACAACAACATTTACACCACACCCATCTGGCCCATCTGACTGGGTTGCCCCAGCCACTCTGGGTGGTTTCCAACATATATAAAAAACATAATAAAACATTAAACATTCAAAAACTTCCCTATACAGGGCTGCCTCCAGATGTCTTCTAAAGGGTGTATAGTTACTTATCTCCTTGGCTTGGGGTGGGGTGGGGGGTTGCATAACTCCATACCCTCCAACATTTTTCTGATGAAAATAGAGGTGTCCTAAGGAAAAGCAGGACATTCTGGGATAAAATCAGAAAATGGGACGGCTTCTGTAAATCCAGGACTGTCCCTGGTAAATAGGGACACCTGGGGGGGAGGGTCTGTATGACCCTTTCCCTGAGAGCATGAGAGTTTTGCTGCTGAGATTACCAGCCTACCACCCCTGAAACTTCCTTCCATTTATTTCAAGTATTATAGAGTACAAGGTAACTTGGTTGTTGCTATAACCTTGAGCATAACCACGTGGGAACTGCATTTGTCCTAGCCAGGCTAGATAAGGCACAAATGTATTAAATTCTCCTTCGAAATAACAGCAAGAACTTTATACCATTATCTGCGCAAAAGTCAACTAAGCCAAGAAAACTGTGGGAAGCTTTCCAGGATGGAGAGACAGAGACAGAGGAGAAAGAGATAACACAAGGCACTTACTGCAGCTGGACCCTTTGCCTAGAAAGCCTTCCATTTATTTATTTAGTTATTTGTTTAAGCTATTTTTATTCCCGCCCTGTGACACAAGAAGAGCTAACCAGAGCGGCTGGCAAATCCAAAGGTTCCTGTGTCATCTGTCGGCGCAGCAATGATGAATTAAATAAAATCACGAGCATTAGCAGGGATCAACCAGCATGGACTAGCAGAAGCAGCCCCATTAATGTATTGGGCCACTGGTTGGTGACAAGGGACTGTTTTGTATTTATATGTCATTTCAAATATTTATAGCCCATTTCCCATTTCAAGCTCACATTCCCAAAGCGGCTCACGCTAAAAACACAGAACAATCACTTTAAGGCAATATAATAAATAACATTATCATCATCATAAAAAAGAGCACAAGACAATCACCATAACAATAGATTTAGAATCTTAAAAGAGAAATCATAAAAACGACAGAAGCAGCATAACAATGAGACACCCCAGATAAAACAGTGATTACAGGAATGCAATATGAATATCCTATCAGGTCCCTGCTCTGAAAATCCGTGTTCTGCCAAGATGCTCCAAGCAAAACGGAAGCGCCTTAACTTAGCACCTAAACCTACTTGGGGAGGCCATTCTAGCAATTGGGATGGGATGTATTGTGGGGGTGCGGAGACCCTTTTCTGAGGTATCTGTTATGGGATGCTCACTCTTGGAGTCATTTTTCAAAACTGGGCTTGCAATATGTCTTTTTGTTTATCTTGTTTATGAAAGTATTACCCTATCATAAGACATCAGGGAGGTGTACTGTAAAGAGAAAACTTAAAAAGCAGTACCGAAAGATCGTTAAACCAAAATAAAACTTTTAAACAACTGCATAGACCTGTGGGCATTAAAAAAAAAAGCCTTCAAGAGACACCTGAAAGTCAAAAGCAAGGATGCCCTGCTGAATCTCTGCTGGAAAAGTATGGGAATGGAGAAACTTAAATGTCTGCCTTCTGGTTGAGGCAAGCTGGGCCTCTGCAAGATGGGGGTAGCATTATTGCTGTTGTTGTTTACATTTGTTGCTTTTTGCAAAAAAGAAAATATCAAAGCAACTTAACAAGATAAAATACGATATTGCTGCTATGAGGATGATGACGATTAGTAATACTTTTATGACTTCTCACACACTCTTCACCAGGAGATCCTAGGGCAGGTTACAACAATTTAACAACTACAGTAATTAAAAAACAGAGCATTAAAAAGTTTAAACATCCTACAATCGAGATACTAGGGTGGGTCCTAAACTATATAGCTCAGACGTCAACAGCCAGGGCAAATAGCTGCATCTTTAGCATTCAACAAAAACTACATAACTAAGGTGGAAGATTCACCTTTGTGGGGAGGGAATTCTGCAGCTGAGGGGCTACCACAAAGAAAGCCCTCTCCTGGTCCTGCTACCCTCTGAACTTCTGAGGGTGACAAAACTGCCCAAGGACCCTCACCCCTCACCTCTGACAATCTTAACACCCAAGAGTGTCTGTAGAGAAAGAGGCTGTTTTTCAGATATTTGGGGCTGATGTCGGTTTTTTTTTTTTTTTAGGGCCTTGGACATGAATATGAGCACCTTAATAGTAAAAGAACAGTGGTCACAGCTCTGTGTGAAGTGTTTTCCTCTGCTCTGAGCTATTAGAGTCAACACTGCAAGAGTTGAGGAGGAGCAATGTCCGTTTCAGAATGGTTTTGTGTCATGAGAATTCTTGTGTTTGTGCACACTATAAGGAAATAACCACTCAGGATATCCCCTGGCTACCCACAAACAGCAAGAAGGAAACTGACCGCTTAAGAGGGAAAGGAGAAGCTGGGCCCATCCATCACCAACTTCACTTGGAGGGACTGGTTTGTTGCACCCCAAGTGAGCTGGGCAGTTGCTGGCTCCGTCCTTTCCTTAGAAAACTATGAGTCCCAATGACATCACAGAGCAGGGTGGGCGGGGCAAAGGCTGGTTGGGTTTGAAGCTGAAGCATTGGCTCAGGAAGTCTTTGGTGGCACGGCGACCCTCATACTCTCCAACATTTCTGCAATGAAAATAGGACATCCTATTCCAGAATAATGATGATAATAATAATTTTATTATTTATGCCCATCTGACTAGGTTGCTCCAGCCACTTTGGGAAGATTCCAACATATATAAAAACATAATAAAACATTAAACATTTGGGGCTGCCTTCAGCTGTCTTCTAAAAGTAGTGTACAGTTACTTATCGCCTTGGCTTGGGGGGGTCCCCTAGTTCCATACCCACCAACATTTATCTGATGAAAATAGGGACGCCGTAAATAGGGACATTCTGGGATCAAATCGGAAACCGGGACAGCAAGTAAATACCGGTAAAACTCAAATACAGGTCCTTTGGAGATGTCACACGCTGCTCACGGTGTAATGTTTTAATGATAAAACCAGGTATCCTGGAAGCGAATTACCTGGTCCTTTGTCCCAGAATTGGCTCCCAGTCCCCTGGTGATGTGCCAATTCAGTTTCTGGGGCCTTGCACCTTGACATTTGCGGTTATTATAAAGCTTCGAGAGCCCCACTGTAAACACACAACTGGGAGAGTCTTGGCCATTGCTGTGGAATAATAAGCAACAATTGGATGAGTGGCAGAGAGATTGCCAATGTTTGGTGTTTTTTTTTAAAAAAGCTGCCCCTCTTCCTATGCCGTTAACCGCAGCTTGTCCTGTATCAGTTAAGGGAGGAAAGGCAGTTCCTTATCTTTTCATGCCATTTAAAGGCATAAGAGCAGAGGAAGCAAGGCAACAAATTAAAGCGCAACAGGAAGCGCAAAATGGCACCTTTAATTACTCGGCAGGAACCAGGAACACAATTAGATCTGCCACCACATTTCAAAGCAAATCTGGAGAGTCCCATTGAAGCAAAACATCTGTGAGGATTTTGAGAGAAGTTAAAAGAATGCCATTAAGACAAACAACATTTTTTCAGGCGGCGGGCTGGGGGGGCTTATACATCATTCTAGTGAAGTTCTGGGAGAGCCTGGGACACAAATTATTATTATTATTATTATTATTATTATTATTACTCCTGTTGTTGTTGTTTAAAAATGCCCTGGTAATTATATCATAAGCAATTAACTAGCTTGTCTTGGTCAGAACATATGCCTTTGAAATATTTTGATAAATACTAGGCTATACGAGTGGAATTCAGTGCTGTTGTCTGACAAATTCTCTGTCTGCACATCCAATTCATCTTGCCAGATGGCAAGATCCTCCCTCTCCTCCCTCCACACTCTGTTCAGGGAGTTTCCCCCAAAAAACAAAACCCCCCACCCTCAGCCAACCTCAGGGGGCACAGGGAAGAGGAAGGGGGAAGATGCATCACGCAAGAGAAGTCTTTGCACAGTGTTTGTTAGGTGAATCCTGCCCTATATATGTCTGGCAAGTGGGTAAGTTAGGAAGTTGCCTTGGGCTGAGTCAGACCATTGGTCCATCTATCTCAGTACTGCCTACACTGACCAGCAGTGGCTGTTTGGGATTTCAGATGGAACCCCCATGCAAATTGAAAATTACCTATACAATAAGCTGCTTGGCAGGGGGTTGGACTGGATCTCTTCCAACTCTATGATTCTATGATAATGGGTCTACTCTGAGTAGCACTTAGTTGGATGCCACCTGCTGTCAGCAGCGCCAAATCTTAGCTGGTCCCTAACAACCTCTTGGGCAACATCAGCAGGAAAAGGCTGGAGATGCAATTCAAACTGTTTGAAGATTAAACTTCCCCAAGTCCTTCGAAATCCCCTCCCACGCCTTCTGCCTGCTTCATAGCAGAAATGTGAGTGGCCCATAGAAAACAATGAAAAGAAATCCAGGATCTGAGCACAAGCTGTGTTCGAACTTCCGAGTATTCTTTGCCTCTTCCAAAACAAAACAAAAGTAGAATAAACCGAAACACTTCAAAAAGACAGAGTACAGAAATCTGAGCTTATGCTGGCAGGTATGAGTTAAAGAAAGTTCTTAAGCAATTATTATTATTATTATTATTATTATTATTATTATTATTATTATTAAATTTATTATCTGATTTATTATCAGAAGGTCCTAGGGCAGGTTACAGCAATATAAAATGCAGCATTAAAAGGTTTTTGTTTTTGTTTTTTAAATGACAGTCAGAACTAGAACAGGTCCTAAAAATGTATATCTTAAGTGTCAAAGGCCAGGAGAAAGACCTGTATCTTCAGGATACATCAAAAGCTATACAATGAAGGTACAGTACTGATAGACTTATTAGTCACTTACTATTCTAGTCCATTCCCCCCACAATACAGGTTAAAAAAGAAACTTGAGGCCAATAGCCCCACATGATGTGCCCTCTGTCTCTGCAGTGATTTGAATTTTGGGTCTGGCACTGATTCTGCCTTAGGTGCTGCTTACGTTGGCTGATGCAGAGACCCAGTTCTTAGACACTGTAGTTTTGCAAGTATGTATTTTTAAAGCAACAAAACAAAGAGTCTTCTGGTACCTTAAAGACTGGGCTATAAATAATAAAGTTGTTGTTGTTGTTGTTGTTGTTTCTGTGACACAATGAGTCAGCGTGTCTGGCTGCCAACCAGAAGGTTGGTACTGTAGTTTGAGCCTGCTCAGGGATCTCTGTGGGCAGGATTCGCTCATTGCAGGGGGTTGAACTAGATGACCCTCTGGGTCCCTTCCAATTCTATGATTCTCTGAGTGTGCAATAATAGTGGGGTCAAATGGCCATGCCAAGTGAACTGCGGCAGTTCAATTAAACCTTAAATATTTGCAAAATAAACACAGTGACCATTCACAACAGCAGTGCTTGGTTGTTCTCGATTTGCCATGTTAATTAATCTCTAATGGGATACAAAGCCATCTCCTCTATTCAAGCCCAAACAGATAGAATAAAACTCTGTGCTACATTCTAATTCGGCTATTTTGCACTGGAATGTTTCCCTTTAAAATTCTTCCGGCAGACAAGGGCAATGTTCTAGTCTGTTGTGGAATGTCCTCTTGGGAAACTGAAATGCTCCCCCACTGATTTCTAAATGTAGACATTCCTTGTATCATTTTTGTGCCTGCCTATCCTTTTTGCACAGAGAGACCAACATGTTTTGTCATGAGCATTGCCGGCAGGTGACAGAGGAAGATGAGCAGCTGTACGAGTCCTTGATGTCATGGCTTAAGTTGCTGGGTCTTGTAATCATGCTTACCCAATATGTGGGGAGTGGGGTGGGGGCAAGGCTGGTTCCAGTTTGTTGAATCTTCAGAGACTGCATTGCTGTTGTTGCTGATAAGTAGCTGTTTTTGATTAGGACAAAATCTGTACACAAGGACAGATCTCCTACCTAATCCCTCTCCAGTCTCCACCACAAGGCCTATAAGAGAGAATTATTGCTGAGGGTGGGCAATGCCAATGATGTCCACTGGAATGTGTTTAACTGGTATGTGGACTTAAGAACAAATGATGTTTTGTCACACACACCCCAAGACCCCATCGGCACCTTACATTTCAAGTAGTTTCATATCACTTTAAACTGTCACAGCTCTCCCCCCCCCCCAAGAATCCTGGGAACCATAGTTTTTTTAAGGGGGGTGAGAGTTGTTAGGAGATCCCCCACCCCTCACAGAGCTACCAATCCCAGACTTCCCTGGAAAAAGGGATTGAATCATAGAGCTGGAAGTGACCACAAGTCCAACCCCCTGCAATGCAGAAATCTTTCACGCAATGTGGAACTCGAACCCAAGACCCTGAGATTAAGAGTCTCAAGCTCTACTGAGCTATACCTCAAGGAGATTGTCAAACCACTCTGGGATTTATAACTGCAATGGCAATACAGTGGTCTCCTAACAACGCCATTAACAAACTACAGTTCCCAAGATTAATTGAGCAACAGCTATGATTATTTATAGTAATATAATACTGCTTCGTAGTAATAATACCCTTTTCTGATTATAGGGCAGCTGAGAATTGTTAGGAGGCCCCTTATCCCCGAACAGAGCTATAGTGCCCACAGTTTCCTAGGAAGACGAATTGATTGTTAAACCGCTCCGATAGCTAGTAAATTAGCACATGCGAATTGTATGCAAATTCGAGCGCCGGGCCTGTGCCCCTCCTCCTCCCTCCCAGCCCTTGAAGGACCTAGGACTAGGTAAAGAAGGAGCTGCTTGGGTCTTAACCTTACACCGAAAAGAAAAAAGCAAGCTGGAGAAAACTTCCCGGGCGGACCTGGGTCAGCGCGAACCAAAGCGCCTGCTCGGGGCCGGCACTGTTAGCTCTGAACTCGGATTGTTAAGAAGAGATCAAGGGCTTCGGCCGGGGCTCGCAGGCAAAGTGCCCGGGGAAGCGAAGCGCGCAGGAGCTCCTTGGAGAGGCCGGGCTGGACAAGCGTGGACAAGACGGGATGAAAGCGCAGCAGCGGAGGCGGCTGGAGACGCGGTGCAGGTATGACTTGAGCGCCCAAGGCGAGCGTCGGGGAGCTTTTCGCACGCGCCGCTGGCTATTCCTTTGGCACGGAGGTGCAAAGCTCTCCTGGCTGGGCTGCGGCAAGTCCTAACTTTGGGCCTGCGCGTCAGTAGGGTAGCCAATTTTAAGGCGTCCCTTTTCCTGTCCCTGGCGGAAAGGAGAGCGCTTCTGAAGAATACTTTGCCTTTGTGTCGCGTGGTTCAATCCTTCAAAGCGCTTCACAGCTCTTATATAAATCATTCACCTCGGCTTTTTCTTCCTTTTCTTTCATTAAAAAAATACAAAAACTCAAACGGATCCCTGGAAGATGGATGGGCTGGTGTCAATGGCAGATGGGTGCGAGTGAGAAACGAGAGTTCAAATGGAGGAGATGACGCAGCAGGGGTGTGTGTGTGGTGCCCGTCACCCCGCACCCCATATGCAATTCAAAATAAAAACAAATCCAAACTGTAAAATAACTCTGTCTTTTGAAATGATGCAAAACTTAAAAAGGTATGCTGAAATCAATATAACTTCTTTATGGAAGTCTACTTTGATGCTTAAAAAAACAAACAAAAAATAAAATAAAACGTCAATTCTTTTTTTATATAACCCCCCCACCTATTTTTGTGTACATGCCTTTGCTTTCTGGGTGCCCTAACCACGTGCTTCAATTGCCTACTGAGTAGTCCTGCTGGTACTGATGTAGTGAAGGCCACCGACTTGGATGACTTGGAAGGTGGATAAGGCAAATTTAAGACGCAACATGCCTTCCTCTTCTAAAAAGGAATTATTTTCAGGCCCGAGTTTATCTGTGACTTGGAGGAATAGCCAAATTTCACCGGTAGCTCCTCCTTCCCGGTTCATCACCTTCCCCACCATCTAGCAGCTGGCTGGAGCTCTGCGCAGTTCTGCAAAACCTTCCCTCCACCCAGAGGACTCGCTCCAATGAGACGTTGCATGAGCCGACCGTTTTAAAGTACAGTATCTGCAACACGAGAGAGACGCAGCAGCCCAAGCGGAAAGCTTCCATAGGTGGATTGCATTCCATGCCTCCGCTGGAGGGAGGGGGGAAAGGAATAAAATTAAAATAAATCTGACTTCATTCAGTAGCAATCAGCAGCCCCACGTGACCCCCAGGATAATGACATCACCCTCATTCTAAGCGCTCTCTCTTCTCCCCCGTTATTTTAAAGGGGCAGCGGGAAATTGCGTCCTCCTGTCTGTTTAGGAGGTATTTTGCTGCTACTGTATTTCACTGGCGGGGTCCAGTCACATACCGGCAAACTCCAGGCGAAGAACTACAGTGGATTTAGTGCTCCTGAGAAGCAATGTCGCTTCCCTCCAACAGATCAGACTCTTTATGAGAAAAGTGCACTGGAAAACGTTGTCCTACCTATATAGTCTCCCTGAATGAATGTTTCAATAAACGTCGTTGGGACAGCGGGTGGCATCCAACTAAGCTCGCCTCAGAGTAGATCCATAATAATTAAAGTCCCATTTAAGACACAACGCCCGCCCCAGGCCATGCACCTGCCTACTGCGAGCCCCAAAGCGCTTACCAGTGGTGCGCGCTGCCTCCCTTGAAGCGTAAAAGCAGCGCTGGATTTCTCATGCAGCTGGCTTAATACACGAGCTCCCTCTCGTGGCTGCTGTCTGCCTGTTTTCTAACCCACCACTAGCCCCTTACTACTGTATCTCAATTTTTTGCCCGCAAAACCCAGGCAGGAGAGCGTCTCACTGAGCACTCCCATTGCAAACCTTTAGCAAAAGGGACCAAGACCCTGTTCCCAGAGAAGGGGTCCTCCTCCTGTGCTTTTGACAAATATACCCGGCTGGGAGAGCAATAAACAGGTGATGGAGGCGACCTGTGGCTTTCTGTTGATCTCCAACTCCCATTTCCCTCTGCCGATATGGACACCACAACCACCAGTGGCAATACTTTGTATAATACCGGTAGAAGTGGCTTCACAGCAACTCTAGGGAGCTGAGAATGACAGGCCCCGCCTTCCATCCCCTTTCGTTTCTACATTGCTTTTTTCCCTCTCATGCAGACGTTGCAAGCAACTACAACTCCCATCGTCCGGCTGTTGTCAATGCTAGTTGGGGCTGATGGGAATTGTAGGTCTAATAACACCTGGAAGGCTGCATGTCTCCCATCCTTCAAATTGTTGCTAGATGCAGCCTCGAGGACTCCCGAGTTTCATACCGTTAAAAAAGCTGGGCGCCACCCGCACTCTGCCGAGTGGTAGCAAAAATCCCAGGTGGTTCTAGTGTTCCTTCGGAGAATTGAAGATGCAGTGGGGGCTGTCGTAGTTTTAAGATATATGATTTATTCACGTATTTTCACTTTCAGCCTGCATGGAGGGAGTCTAGATCTTACAGCATGGTCCTCTCAAGAGGAGCTTGCAATGCAGGGGTAGCCAGTGTGGTGTAGTGGTTAAGAGTGGTAGACTCGTAATCTGGGGAACCGGGTTCGCGTCTCCTCTCCTCCACATGCACCTTGGGCTAGTCACACTTCTCTGAAGTCTCCCAGCCCCACTCACCTCACAGAGTGTTTGTTGTGGGGGAGGAAGGGAAAGGAGAATGTTAACCGCTTTGAGACTCCTTCGGGTAGTGATAAAGCGGGATATCAAATCCAAACTCTTCTTCTTCTTCTTTTGCTCAATATGGTCAACACCTCCTTGCCATTCCGTTGTCAGCTGGGCGGAGAGAACGCAGGATGGTTGGGATCAGGGATGGGGAAAACCTGTGGCCCCTCCAGATGTTAAGGGGGGCAAAGCAACGTTGAAAGGAAAGTATCCTTACAAATGAGGGAAGGCAGGCGACCTCTATTACCCAAGGTGATGGCGGTAGTGATGAATAGAGCGAACAACCTTGGAGGCGCGGAAGGAAGAAGATGGTCCTTAGGGCCTGTGACCTCACTGGTATTCCTCGCGGTTGCAAAATCCTAAAGTAGCCCTGGCTGTCGCACCCTCCAGGTGTTGTTGGACTACAACTCCCATCAGCCCCAGCAGGCGGTTGGCCAAAGCTCACGTAGGGTGGGATTGTAGATAGTAGATAAAACCTCATGGGGCGGTTTGCAAAAAAGCTAAACCAATAAAATCATCACGCACAAAAAAATTGCAACCATAATTTAAAAACCGCACAGAAAGCTTAAAACCACAATAAAATTAGACCAAAAAGAATGAAAACTCGTGCAATTTTTCTAAGCATCCGTGCACGCTTTATTAAATAAGAGTATTTTCGGCAGGCGCCGAAAAGTGTGCAGTAGAGGAGCCTGCCTGCTATCAATGAGCAGGGAGTTCCAAAGTTCAGGTGCTTGGAGCCTTACCGCACATCTGGAGGCCTGGGTAAGGCTACGTCAAGACAAGCAGGAACGTTCACTTGGTCCTATGTAAGTAATCCTACATTGCGCATGGGCCATTGAATTTAATGGGGCCTTGCACCCAAGTGAGGACGTTCAGGGCTGCACTGCAAAATCCACATTTATTTACTTATTTCTCGTTCTTTCCCCTTCCCCACGTCGAATGCTACACGCATGCGCAAATGCTCCCCACGGCGCGGCAGCTGCCTTTCTTGCGCACGCGCGGCAACACGACTCGCAAAAGCCGCCCAGGCCGCGGCCTGCCAGACAGGCATGCGCGGCGCGCCTGCAGCCGAGCCCCTTCTCCGTGACCCGCCCATGCGCAGAGCGGAGTCGCAAATAGCATCGCCGTCCAGGCCCTAGCGGCGCAGGCGCAAGGGGGGACGAGCGCTGAGCGGGCGGGCCCCGCCTGCTTTCCCTGTCTGCGCTTGCGCAGCGAGGGTCCTGTGGCTAGAGGGGACCGGGCTGCCCCTCCCCAAATCCGGAGGAACCGGTGAGTGTTGGGTGTGCGTGTGTGCGCGCGCCTGGTGCATTATAGGAAAGGGGCAGATTTTTTTGTTTGCTTGCCTGCCCTCCCCCCATGGTCCTTAATACCTGCCCACCCACCCCCACCTCCAGTCGCAGTGCAGCATGGGATTGTGGGCTCCTCTTGTGGTCCATGGAGCCCCAGAGCATTATGGGGACTGAGCTAAGCTCTGTTCCATACCTGGGGCGAGGGGCTGACCTCTGCTCTCCCAGAGCATTATGGGAGTGGTCCATACAGTGTCAGCCCCAGTGCATTGTGGGATGAAGTCTCCCCTTGAGCCCCCCACTCTTTTCCTCCTCCTCCTGTGCTCTCTGGGGTCTCTTCTCTCCCCCCCCCTTCTAATCCCCCAGGCCCCCAGTGCCTCCATCCATGTTGTGAGCCGGGGAGCCCGTGCCAGGCATTTATAACTAGTTCTGCTCCTCTTCCAGGTTTGGGCTGCTGGCATTAAGGGGTGATGTCTGAAGTACCCAAGCATGTGGAAGCTGGGAGCTCAGAGGACATTGGCTTTGAGGAGGAGAAGGAGGAGGAGGGGACTTCGACCGGTGAGCAAAGTGTAGTGAGCCACAAGGGAGAAGGCCTGTTTGCTTTGAGGGGGGGTGGGAGGGTAGGGCATGGGGGTGCTTGAGTTTCCCTCCCTCCTGCCAGTAGGCCTGTGTGGTCAGGTAGAGGGCGCCTTGGTTTGTACGTAGGTGCCAGACCTGCTGTTCTAGGGGGACTGGAAGCATAATATAATTCTTCCAGGTGCCCTTCCCTGCCAACTCGCAGATCTGCTGGCCCGCCTAAGCAAAACAACAATAAATTTACTTCCAAGGGCTGCCCTGAGCGTAGTAAGTCTCCGTTTGCGTGAGAGGGCTGGATGTTAGCATCCTGTAGAGCTAGGCTGCATAGGGTTTGGTGTTACCGTTAACTTTCCCACTGGCTGCAGTTGTTTCAGCAGGGCACTAGGGGGTGGTATCCTACAAGAAAAGGCGCAGGCAGCTGCAGAACTTTTAGGAGAACATTTGTCCCGCTCTCTAACCATGGTACTGCTAAGTACTGAGCATGGGTTTGTTTTCATAGAAGGTATGATCCACACACACACACACACACACACACACACACACACCACCCGTGTTAGTGGGCTATTCTTGGATTGGCATCCTGAGAGCTGAGTAGCACAGCTGTTTAAATAAGCCCATTGAAGCTACTAGTATTTTGTTAGTAGTCTACTGGAGTGGGTTGTGTCTCCATTCTGGCTGTAGAGCAGAGGAGGTGCCTTCTTTTGCAGGCAGCATGGAAAGTGCAGAATAGTAACTTCTTAGCAGGCTGCAGGGTGGGGTGGGGGGGGCTGTGTGGGAAAGAAAAGCCTTCCACCAAGTGGGTTCGTGGAGAAGGGGTAGAGTATAAGGCTGTCAGAGGTAGTATGCTTCTCCATCCCACTTGCAAGAAACCTCGGAAAGGGAGAGTGCTCTTGTGCTTGGATCCTGCTCCCTGGTTTCCCATAGCCATGTGGTAGGCCATTGTGAGAACAGGATATTGGGCTAGATGGGCCATTGGCCTGATCCAACAGGCTCTCTGTATATTATATTCTCTCAGTCTATAGACCTCTTGGCCTTGAAATCCCAGTTCCCAATTGAAAGGTGACATTTGTGGATCAGCAGTAGGCATTGAGGAGGAGATACTTGTCTTTATGGTGCTCTCTTCTGCATGGCTGGCAGTGGTGCCATGTGTTCATGGCAGTACTCCATTTGTGGCCAGCCTCTATAGCATACAGATGTATGATCTGCTTGGTTCATTGTGAGCTCTCTTTGACCAAAATCATCATTTTGATTCATTATTTAGGCATATTATATTACCATGGAGCTTAGTGCTCTCTCTCTCTCTCTCTCTCTCCCTCCCTCCCTCCCCCCCAGTCTAAACATAGCAGTTGAGCCACACTGTCTGCTCATCCATCCTATCTCAGGGACCCAGTTCAGACACCTAGAACATGTAAAAAGCCGGTTGCAGAATATATATTTTTTCTCCTGGAAACTTGTGCAAGCCTGAGCATCATTCAGGAGTGGAAAACTCTTGGGAGACCTTTTGATGGTCTTTCATTTATGATGGCTAGCCTTTCAGTGGAATGAGCGTTCAGGCAAGGTTGTGTGTCTTTCTTAGTTCTGCACAAGCACACGGAAATGTGTGACAATGGGAACTAGACACAGATTTTAGTGTTCTCAGTCTTGGCTTTCTTATTCTTTCCATTTTTAAAAAGAAGAAGAAGAGGAACAAATTTATAGTCCCTAAGGTTGAGAACATGGCCTTGGAAGTGTCTTTTGTCCTGGGGAGCCCTGCCTTAAAATCTCAGCTCACAAAATGGTCTTGGCCTCAGTTTGCCACCTGCAAAATAGACATGGGTGTAGCCTGAGTTGATTCAAGGGGTGTTGAGTATCTTGACTACTTACCGGTACTTATTTTGGTCAATATCCTACTTCATTGTAAAGGTGGGTAATGTGTTACACAAAGGAGCTGCATTTTAAAGAATATATTTCGAAGGTACAATATTTTAAACGAGACCTTTGGTGGATAAAGGTGCATTATAGCTATATAAATAGGTGCATGAAACATATTTGAGGTTTCAAAAGAGTAGTTAGTTAATGAGTGATGTGGAGCTATGTGTGTGGAAAGCGGAGGGGAGGTAGAGATAGAAAATCTTTAATGGATTGGGATATTTGGGATGAGTCCTTGCTTTTGAATGTATCTGTATTCAAACTTCCTCTGATGATGAACTAGCCTAGAGCTGCATGAGGTTCTGCCAGTTATGGACTGTGATTCTTCTAGGTGTCTCCACCATGCACGAGGAAGAAGATGAATCTGAAGCTACATCCGTATCTTCCGGAGACAGCAGCCCCCCTACCCCATCAGCCCAAAGCCTTCCAGGTACAAGGACATGAAAACGTCATATCACAAAGCAAGCTTTCCCTGTGCTGTGTAGCAAAATGGCTGAACTAGACTGTTAAAGGGGGATCTTGTGTTGGAGCTGGGGCTCATTTTGAGTCTGGATTTAGCCACCCGTTCACAGTGCCAGGGATTCAGCTCAGCAGCCTCATGCTAGTCATGAAGAAAGCACCTCTGAGCATTCCAGGAGTGCATTTCCAACACCGTTAACTGTAGCCCTTGCCATCCTTACACATTTTAGAGGAGTTAGCAGATTTTTTTGGATTACAGGGTGTGGCTTTCAGGATGGCTTTGAGCCCCAGAACTTCCCCACCTCCAGGATTTGACTTCCCCCACCCGCTCTGAATGACAGAAGCTGATTTGCAAAAAATAAAATAAAATAAAATAAATATTAGGCAAATGGGAAGAACTTTACCTGCTCAATTGCTGTAACTCTGAAACTTGAAGGTGTTGTTGTCTGTACCTCACTGCATTCCCCCCCTTCCTCTGCCTCTTTTATTAGGCCCCCGAAGCAAAGAGCTGCAGGCGACAGTTGGGGAGCTGGTGGACGATGGCGGAGAGGCTGGGCAGGATCAGCTGAGCTCTTCGCTGGCTCCCAGCCCTGAGCGGCATGAATGCCCCGAATGCGGCCGTGGCTTCGGCACCTCACGCGCCCTGAAGGTGCACCGCAGCTACCACGAGGGACGCAAGCGGCCACACAGCGGCTCCTCTTCCTCCAAACAGCCACTGCCTCTGATCCTGCCCACTAACCCCAACAATCAGGAAGGGCGAGCAGCCCCCACCTCTGGCCGGGGCCGAGTTTTTCACTACATATGTGCCGAATGTGGCCTGGGCTTTGCCTCCCCGGCCACCCTGGAGGGCCATCGCTGCGAACACGGCTGGTGCTGGAGCCCCCCGCCCGCTCCCCATAACAAGCTCCCCCCCTCCCCCACCCTGAGGGAGGCCAACGGGGACCAGGACACAGATGGGGCCGACGGACCGTACCACTGCACCGAGTGCCCGGGGGAGTTTGGCTTGGTGTCAGAACTTCACGAGCACTACATGCTCCATGCCCGAGGAGAGTTGTAGATCACATCTTTTCTGCCCCTCCCCAATCCCACTCCCTAATCTAATCAGTGGCACCTGCCGAGGGATCTGTCCGGCCAGGACTCTGGGAGAGAAGTGAAGCCTCTTTCATTTTTTATTTTTTGAGGTCCGCTTTTAGTTTCATTCTATTTTTCTAAAATGAATTTAGCAGGAGGGGAGGAGAGTTGGGAGGGTACGCGGTCACTTGGAGCAATCCCTCCTGCATGCCCTGACTCCTCAGAGTGAGTGTAGCAAACGCAGGAGCCCCCTGCCCGCCTGCAGGGAAGGGAGCTGTTGCCTTCTCTCTGCTGCCGGAGAGAGGAGCTATCTACGGGTCTGGCGCCTGTAGGTCCTAGCTAATTATTCCCCAAAGGGAGCCCATGTTAATGGGCTTTTTGCAATGGAAGCACTAAGCAGTATTGGGTGTGTTGCTCATTTTTAAACAATTGAACCAGGAGAGATTTTATTCCAGGCCTATCGCAAGGTTGAGGGAGGAGGAAGGGGCTGGGTTAGAACGGCATGTCCTGTGCACAAGGGTCCTGCATCCCTGCTGCCCACCCTCTTACTGTGTAGACAGTCCCCTCCCCAATTTAGGTGCCCATCATCTCGCTTGTCACCATCTTTGGCACCTGGGTGGTCCATGCTGAACCGAAGCTGTGTTCCGTCTGTCTCTGTGTGTGTGCGTGTGCGTGTGTTTGGCTTTTTAAAAAGAGCAGCTTCTAGAGACGGCATCCATTCAGCATCAATCATGAATATTAACAACCTCTCTTCACAGTAGCTGGGAGAGTCGGTTTAATAAAAGTGATTCTGTATGTGCGACTTCTCACTGTGCCCATCTCTCTCTTCGTGAATGGGGGAAACTTGATGGCACCTGATTTGGCTGCAGAGATGGGCGAGGGGCTATTTCAGGTGCAGGGGAACCCTTTGACCTTCCAGGTGTTGGCTGAATGGCAACTCTCATCAGCCCCAGCAAGCATAGCCAGGGGCCAGGGACAAATAGAGTTGTCATCATCCCTTTCCACTGGTCATGCTGGCTGATGGGAATTGGAGTCCCAACACTATTTAGAGGTCCCCAGGTCCCTAATCCCTGCTAGAGAAACAATTAGAGCACCATGCAGCCTTAATGTCCAGTTCCTGTTTGAAAGCTGCTTTTGGAGTAGCCAAAAGTACAGGGAGAAGACACAGAAGCGAAGGGAAGTTTACATACCACCAATAAAAACGCTACCATCAATGCATGGAATCTAAGCAACAGAACACAAAAAGGAAAAGAGATGGGGACAGAAGAGGAACAATTTCAATTCTTAAGTTAAATAGTAGCTGGAATTGGGAACAGAGGAGCCAAGTGGAACTGGTCTTCCGGCAGAGCTGACGGAGGAGCCCTCATTCCCTTTATTCCATCTGCTGCAGCCTGATGGCATAGCTGCTGCCTAGTGACAGTTGAGGGAGAAGCTAAATAGATCTGTAGTATAGCTTAGGAGCTACAGTTCTGCCATATGTGTGGTGGTTTAGCTCTGTTGGGAAAGATGAACACGCTTGTCTCATGCACTTGAAGCACGTATTAGGAAATAGCTGTGTTGCTTTGGCATAGTTCCCAGGTAGCTCTTGATACATAATGAACTCCTTTATTTTTAAGTTTTCAAAAAAAGCACTGAAAGTGTTGGGCAAACATTTCCTTCTGTCAGGATCTGTTCATTCAGACGCACATAATTTACAGCTCTGTTGGATGGCATATCCCTCCACTACTGTGCATCCTTAAATATTATATCTTATATACTTCCTGTCAAGCAAGTCCCAGTATGTGGGATTTTACAAGTAAATTTGCATAGCTAGGGATGATGGGACTTGTAGGCTTTCCTCCTCCCTGCTCTATAGCTATACCTTGAAAGTTTGCAAGGCTGTCTCAAGAGTGATTTGTTTCTCCAGATTACTCAGATTTTCATGAGACTTCCATCATTCTAGTTCCTTATTCTAGACAGCAACTTCAGTTTTCAGAATAGGTATGACAAACAAAATACCACTTGCAATATTAGTTGGGTTTTTTTAAAATCATTGCTTTTTGGTGCTGCCTCCAATTGTTCTTAACAAACAACCAAACAATGTGTTGTTAATTGTGAACCAAAATGGATTTAAATCTGCTCAGTTCTGTCTTCATTAAAAAACATGTTCTGGTTTCACCCATTGCTGGGTAGAACAAGCAGCTAGCTGCTGGCTTACATGAAGAGCCACGTGGTTGGCCACAGTGAGAACAGGATGCTGGGTTCCGATGGACCATTGTCCTGATCCAGCAGAGCTCTTCTGTTAGGAAGTGGACTCTGGCTCCTGGAAGCTCATGCCACAATAAAACACTTGTTGGTCTTTTAAGGCACCACAAGACTTGTTGATTTTGATGCCAATAGTCCTCTTAACACATCTAACTCATCTGGAAATTGTTTACCATGTAAGACGGGGTATGATGATGAGGACGACTATTAAATACTTTTCTACTCGCTCCCGAAACGAGCAATCATGCAATTTGTGGAAAGTGTGAGAACCCTCCTTATGATCTCTCTCTGTGTGTGAATGAAAATAAGGAAAACGGGGGCTAAAATAAGAGAAAGTTGCATGGTAGAGCTGCCCTGCCTTTAGCACGGCAGTAGGAACGGCCAGGCAGAATTTCAGCCGGTGAAGATTTCCTTCCTATCCGCAGCTTTGGCCAAAGCTTCACCTGCTGAACATCTTCCTGTTATGCTTGCTATTAAAAGCACAGAGCTAGTCTCAGCTCACCGAGCCAGCGCATGTGCCCCGCTATCTCAGCCCTCCACTTCGCGGCTGGGATCGGAAGCAGGGAAGAGCATGCGCACAAGCCCCCTTTTTTTCCAACAAAGCGACGAAATCTATGGTCGGCACGCACCATAGACTTAGACGAATCGGGTACAGCCTCATGCAGATAGCTACGCTTGCCCGATAACTCTAAGGTAGAAGAGCCGTCCCACCTATCGTCAAACGTCTTATTTGGGCGCATCGCGCTATTTACGTCGCACCAAGGCTGCCTAATATATTGCCTGAAAATAATAATCACGGAGTGTGCCCGTCTAGGGCCCACAGAGGGGTAACTGCGCGAAGGCTCCCCAGTCCCAGTCTATTCCTGTATCCGCGCCACGAATAAAAAGCTGCGGCGGCAACAAGATAAAAGTATGCGCATGGATATTAGTCAGGCGGATATTTAGACATCGCTCTACAGGAAATTGGCGAGGGAGGGCCTTGTTGGAGGAGGAAGGTCCCCGGAAGCAGGAAAAAAAACACACAGTGTGGGGTAAAAAAGAAACGTAGAGAAAGGTGACGGTTGAGATGTGCATTTTTAATTTTTCTTATTGACAGGGGTTGACAGGGAAGCCGAGCGGGCCTTTCTGAGAGAGGCTTTTCGTTGTTTCTTAAGGGCCGGGAGTGGTGAGATGGCAGAGGGAAGTGCCTGAGGAAGAGCTGGAACAGTCTAGGGACTAGCGACAGGTGAAGGTGGGAGACCTGACCGCGGGCGGAGGGAGGAAGAGAGGCTGCTCTGGGCTGAGCCGCCGCGTAGGTGAGAAGGGGGCGCCGCTAGCCTAGAGGAGGGTCCCACAGCAGGCCATTCGGGGACTCTAGCTCCCGGCGGCAGCAGCCGGCGTGGCCCATGGCTGGGGATTGTGGGAGTTGTAGTCCTACGAGGACTCTTCCCCCTCCCGGCTTGGTGGAGGAGGTGATACTGTGGGGCTGGGGGTGAGGTGGGCGCATTTGCGGGAGGGAGGAGGCTCTTCTTAGGAGACGGTCAGCGAGGAGGAAATGTTGGGGGCGGTCCCAGATGTATAGCACTTTATTAGTTAAAACAACCTTTCAGACCACCTTGGGTGGTGGTTGTTGTGTTTATTAGCATGTTATATATTCCCACGTTTTTTTGGTTCATAAAGCACTCTGTGATCCTTGGATGAAGTGTGTTATAGAAATATAATAAATAATATGATGGTGATGATGATTACCAAAAACCTGGTAAGCTGGTCCATGAAACAAGTAGTAGTAGTAGTAGCCTCTTAGAATGTCTGCATATACTTTTGCTAGCAACAATTGTATGCTTCTGCATGCATTTTTCCTTGGAAGACAACACTTTGTGTTTGGTAATCATTTTGTAAGATATTTAGTAATCTTTGCAAAGAAACAGCAACAACAAAGTCCGCCTGCCTTCTAGTTTACAGGTGCCTCTTTGCTTGGTTGGCCTGAAACAGTACAGTATATTAAAAAAAAGCTGCTTCACTAACTGCCGTTTACATTTCCTTGAAGCAGAAGCTATGAAGAGCATCTCCTTTAAAAAGGAGTGCATCACACATGGGCATAACCTGAGTTGTGTATGAGGAAGGGAGCCAAGGGGGATTGGGTCTTTTGCTCACAACTTGGTTTCATTCTTACAGGTAGCAATGGCTGACTCTTCTGCAGTCAGTACGCCACTGTTAACTGAGCAACTTCTTACAAAGGTGTCGGACTGCAATGGGCTTGATGTTTCAATAGCCCAGGAGCATCTAACAATCTGTAAGCCAGAGCCTATCTGTGTAGAGGAGGTGAGCTCCACAGTGCTGCCCCCTGTCTGCCCAGGCACAAATGACAGAGAAAAAGGACCCCCTAGCAATAGTGCAATCTGTGAGTACTATGGTTTTGTTCTTGCGTTTAGAATTTAAACGATTCTCCAGCTAGTGAAAGAATTTCTAGAATTTCCTGTTATAAACAACTGTTAAAAAGTTCTACTTACAGGTAGGTAGCCATGTTGGTCTGCCGTAGTCGAAACAAAATATAAAAAATTCCTTCCAGTAGCACCTTAGTTGGTCTCTAAGGTGCTACTGGAAAGAATTTTTTTAATTAAAAAGCTGCATTAGAAGTCATAATCTTCTTCCTTTTAATATGTTTCCCTGCCAGCATTCTGAAATATGAACAAGGATGTGACTGCATGGCATCATGAGACACAGGTTTTCTGCATGGCACTATTTGCAGTGCAGACAGCCAGCTCTAGGTCCATGCATGCAACCCAATGTATTGGCCAGGTCCTGCAGTTTCCTAGCTTTCATTAAAAAACGAGGGGAAAGCTTCTAGCTCTCATGACTATAGAGGAAAATCTTAAAAACTGCTACTTAATTTAATGCTCACTTTCAGGTAAGAAACCACCGCCTCTAGATGAGGAGTGCCTGTCCATTTCTATTGCCTATGTCACTTTCATCCTGATAGTTTGCATGTGAGGCCCGTGTCCTAATCAACTTTTCATTCTCCCTTTATCCCTGTTGGGGAACAGCCAAAGTGTTCCACAGTGATTACTTGAATGGAGAAACACAACAGTGTGTAAAGGCAGCTCCCCTCTCCCCACTTCTGCTATCAGAAAGCACACTTTATCAACAGCTGATGAAGGAGAGTGTAACTTATGCAACCTCCTCCTCAATAGTTTGTGTACAATGCTGACTTAAGCTCACATAGCTTGCATAGTCTGAAGGTTGTGAGAATGAAGTGTCCTGCTGATGAAAAACTGATTGCCAGGATGGCAGACTTTTCATGGCATTCTATCCACCTGTTTCTCCTTCTCTTCAGGGAAGTTCTGCAAAGTAAGCTGCAGGCCCTGCTTGATTCCCTCTGTTTCTCTTCATCTCCAGACAGCCTGGGTGCCAATCAATGTTTTCACTGCCTGATCACCTTCCCAGATGAGAAGTTCAAGGAGCGGCACATGAAGCGGGAGCACCCAGAGGACTTCGTTCAGGCCAATCTGCGTGATGCTCTTTTTGTCTGCTTCATATGTAACAAGGCCTTTGAGAGTTCTCGTGCGCTTATATGCCACCAGCGGGGCCATGCGCCAGCCCCGCCCTCTGACTCTACTGACTGCTTGCGCCCTACCTTTGACTGCCATGACTGTGGCCGCCGCTTCAGCCAGTTGGCCAACTACCAGCGTCACCGCCTGGGCCATGCCGCGGGCCACAGCTTGCCTCACCAGTGTCCGGACTGCGGCAAGAGCTTCCGACAGCTTTCAAACTTGCGTCGGCACCAGGCTTTCCACCAGCAGACCCAGGAGTTGCTGCCCTCCCTCCCCTATTCCTGCATGGAGTGTGGGGAGAGCTTTAACCAGGAGGCTGGGCTGCATGAACACTACATCCGCCATGCCCGCGGGGAGCTCTAATATAAGCTGTAGCTTTGTATCTATTCCCTGGATCCAGGTGGAGGCAGAAAGATTGCTGTGTGAGATACAGAGCCAGAATGAGACAAGGAACAGGATTGATGGGTGCTTTCTGGTTGAGAAACGGAAGGGGGAAGCCACTATTTTTAGGTGGTGTCACATCTGGTTTTGCTCTAGCCAGGAAGAATAGTTGGTACAGGGATATATGCAAAGCTGTATTTTCCTTCTAGGAAGTGCTGTCTCCATAGAGTGAGGATAACTTAAGAGCCAAGGATGGGAATATTCACTTTTAGGAGATGCTGACTTCCACCTAGTTCATGGCAAGATTTGCTGCTGGTCAAAGGGATGGGAAGCTTCCATCAGTATTTTGCCTTTTCTAGATGCTCAGCTGTCATGAAGGGCACACTTTTTGCACTCCCACCTGCCCAAGCTTGGGTAGCCTTGCAGAGAACCAGCTTGTTTCCTGCAGAAGGTTGGGAAGAGTTAACTGTTTGAGGGTGCAGAGTAGAAGTTAAGTCAGCTGATTAAACCCTACAAGTACTTTTTATAGGGAGAGGAGAATTCAAGTGAGAAGATTCTCTTGCTTTTAAAACCTGAACTATACACAACTTTGGGTCTGAGCCAGCCCCTTCAGTTGTGAGTATCCTGATTGGATTCTCTACTCAAGTGAGAGATTAGGAGGCAGAAGACCAGTGCTCCCCCCCCCAGGGGGGTAATCAAGGGTACACAATACAGGCACCTTATCTTTTCCTAAAGAAAAGCACTGGTTAAAAACATGGCACTTACTGTAACAACTTCATGGTGAACACGGGCACTTTTTTTAAAGAAGAAAAGCATTGCAGAAGACAAAATAAATTATGTTCCACAGCTCTGTGTACAATACCAGAAGCACCTCTTAGGCTCTCAGTAGGCCAGCAGTGGAGAATCTTTTTCCTGTTGATGGCTGCACTCCCTTGAGGGAGGGAGGCAGTCAAAAGTGGGCAGGGCCACCTCTCTTCTCTTTCCTTTTCCTCCCCCACCCAGAAAGCTGCTGGGGGAAGTACGTATCTCTGCTTCCCAGAGATCTGAGCCAGTGTCTTGCAGAGTCTCTCTGCTACCTCCATCCATTTCAGCTTTTCTTCTGTATTTTCCCCTTCCTGCCCTCTTTCCCCAGACATTAAAGGTAAAGGTAAAGGGACCCCTGACCATCAGGTCCAGTCGTGTCCGACTCTGGGGTTGCGGCGCTCATCTCGCTCTATAGGCCAAAGGAGCCGGCGTTTGTCCACAGACAGCTTCCGGGTCATGTGGCCAGCATGACAAAGCCGCTTCTGGTGAACCAGAGCAGCGCATGGAAACGCCGTTTACCTTCCCGCTGGAGCGGTCCCTATTTATCTACTTGCACTTTGACGTGCTTTCGAACTGCTAGGTGGGCAGGAGCTGGGACCGAACAACGGGAGCTCACCCCGTGGCAGGGATTCGAACTGCCGACCTTCTGATCAGGAAGCCCTAGACTCTGTGGTTTAACCCACAGCGCCACCTGGGTCCCTCTCCCCAGACATTAGGCTGCATGATATTCTGCTGAAGTCTGCCGATTACCCACTCCTAACACAGAAATTGCCATTTATAGTGAGGTACCATTTCTCCATCCCCCTTCTTGTCCCTTGGGGAAAACATATGCCTTGAAAAGAAAATGGTGGAGCAGCATAGTTCTTACACTCGTTTGTTTGCTACCAAGCATGAAACAGATTACGCTGGCTCTTTTGGCCAGCGCGAGGTGTTAAGACACTGACAGCCCTATGCTGTCCACTTGGTGGCACTGCCAGCTAGAAATTGAAAGCATAGTCTTCTCCATTCCAAGGCACCTAAACACTAACAAATAAATCTGCTTTGTACTGAGTCATTGGTCTGCTTGTTCCAGTACCATTTTTGCCAGCTGACATTTGAGAACATTCTCCCAAAACTGAGCTGTGAACACTGCTAAACCATGCTGGATCACATGGAATGGCTTTTGCTCGCCCAAATAGGCACTTTGGCCCCTTCTGCACTATAACCTGCAGTGTTATATAGCTTTAAATTGTCATAGCTTCCCCCAAAGGATCCTGGGAACTGTTGTTTGTTATGTGTCCTGTGAGCTGTCAGGAGATTCCTAATCCCCACACAGAGCTACCTTTCCCAGAGTTGACTAGGGAGAGGGATTGTTAAACCACTCTGGGAACTGTAGCTTTGTGAAGGGAATAGGGGTCTCCTCACAACTTTCAGCACCCTTAACCAAGTAGGATGTTTCAGGGAAGATCTATGACTGTTTGTCGTAGTATATTACTGCTTATGGAGCCTCAAATTCAGTTCCTGGTCCTTTTCATTTTATAATTCTTCCCCCCCCCGATAATAAAAACAGCCCATGATTTCTTTCTTTCCCCACTAATGCAACACTAGTAGTAGTAGTAGTAGTAATAATAATAGTAGTAGTTATTTAAAGAAGACTCTTCCCATTAACATAAATTTGGTGGGTGTCTTGAGAGAGCTGTATCCCCATTTACAGCTTGTCATTGCCATTATTCATATATTACTACAGGGCTATATAAATACCTGTGCTAGAGGAGCACAGCAGAAAGCTCAGTATCTGAATTCGTAAAATAAAACTGAAAAATGTTAATGATTTGCGTGCACACGTCTAATGTTGCTCTTTACTCATTGATAACGCAGGCACTAGCCAATAGGTGCCTGTCATACTCTCTCGGCCACATTCCACCCAGCACATAATGGATGTTTTAGCGGGAGGAGGACAATTGCTTAGCAATGAAATGTTTCTTAAAAGCAGGGAAGTATGCTTTGCCCATAAATAGTAGGGCTACTAGAAGTGTCTGGGTGCATGTCCCAGGTTCTATCTTCATCCATCTTCAGGTAGGGCTTCTCCTGTCTGAAATCCTGGAGAGCTGTAGAAGGCAGCTTCCTATGCTCCCCATATTTGCCTGTGTGGGACTGTTTTGTTCTCCTCCTGCATGAGCAAACAACCCAGGAAGTCACAGTTAGCCCCCCCCCCCCAAACACACACACACCTTTCCAGATCAAAGCACACACAACCTGTTTTTTAAAGTGCTTCCTTGATGGCACACATAGCTAATCATAAGTACTTAAATAGAACCTAGATCTCCTCTGGAAATAAATAATGATTTATGTTCACCAACAAGAAAATAATGTTTGGTTTTGTGTGGTGTCACAGTGTTGTAGGAAAAGAAGAGTCTAGCATGCTTTGGGCAGGAGATGGATGGGGAGGAAGTCACCAGTACCCTGCTCCTATCAGCCAAGAGCTACAGTAAGTTTCCCCAAAGCCTTATGGCAATATTGTGAACTTTTAAATAATAGTGGCTTCTGGAATGTATAAATATAGCTACTGGTCTTTTTAAGTTAAGGGGGCAGGAACGTTACTTGGGACAACAATGGATTTGTTCTGGAAGTCATTCAAAGATGACACTATGATTTGTTATCTAAATACAGCAATGAAAATGTTGCCTGGATTGGTCAGCAAGGCAGGGATGGGGAACCTGGGACTAGACTACAACTACATCCCTAGGTAGCAGGACCAGTGGTTAGGGATGATGGGAATCGTCGTCCCAAAAACAGCTGGAGACCCGAGTTTGGGAAACCCTGGTGTAAAATTAATAACCAAGTAAAGATTTCAATCTCACCTCCATATAACATCAACATTTCCCACCGTTTCACAACTTTATTTATCATATAGGTAACAGCAAGTGATGCCACATAAACAACAGTTCTTGCATTGAGCTGAGCAAGTGCCGGATGAGAGACTCGCGAATCAACAGCTGTTTGGGCTCCACCTCAGCGTCAGCATCCTATTACTAAGCAAGCAATTTATATTTATAAGGAATGGCAGGCCGTTCTGGCAGCAGGTGCTTGCAGCATGACTTAACAAATACATACCAAGCTATAGATAATGAGTGGCTGACTAATCACTCTTCCTAGCGTCCATCAACAACTTGTGTTTGCCTTTAAAAAACAACAGTTGGTTTGAACAACACAAAGCCTCTGAGGCTCCATTCCCAATACAGGCTCAGTGGCTCTTCTGTTCCTTGAAAGAACAAATACTTCTGAAAAGGAAGAGCACTTGTCAATCCCTCTGTGTGCATAGGTCAGGGTCCCAGAAGAAAAGAAAACATGCACACCTAGTTTTGTGCAAAGAAAGAGGTTTCACACTTTCATTCTTCCAGCCACCTCCACTCCCCGTCTGCCTTTCAAAGCCAAGCAAGGGTTGGGCTGTGATTTAAGGTATTTGTTTCTAAACCAAGGCCAAGTAGTGCTCCTAAGGCAACTTGCTTTTTGCATGTTGAAAGTTACTCTCAATCAGAACAATTAGTCAAAAGTTGCTCTTCGGGGGTTTTGAATTCACCAGTAAGTTGTGGTTGTTGGTGCCCACTGGGGATGGAAAGCAGCAAGACCAGCAGAAGATGGAGCCTGGGCCAATGAGCACCAAATAAAATTGTCCTCCTCCTCCTCCTCCCTTTGTTGAGTTCCGCAAAGCCAACACTGAAACTGAGGAGAAGGAAGCTGGCAGCCATGGACCGCTCCACTTGACCTGTGCCAGCCTCCGCTGTAAGTAAGATTATTGAAACAGCAAGATCACACAGTAAGCAACCAAAGACAAGGAAACACAAGGAGAGGTGGAAGGGAGGGAACAGGAACTCAGGTGGCTCTGCCCTGTGGCTGAGGTTACAACGTGCAACATTTCTGCCTACTTGGTTTGAACTGGGCAGCAAGGAGCGTTTAGACAATCTTCCCCTCTTCCATTCATTACAATCCTAAAACGATAACCGTATCACTTTCAGGGGGACATTTTCAAGGTGAGACCAGTGTGAGCCCAATGGATTGGTAAGCACTGCAAAAGGGCAACGAATGACTCTCACAGGCAGTGATTAACAATGCACGCGCTGAGTTCAAAAAAGATTTGTTTTGATCTGGCTCCATTTTTAAAAAATCATGTAAGATGGTAAAGTTGTCCGTGTGCTAAGCTTGCCATATGTCAAGAACATTCCGGGCATGTCCTGGTTTTCAGGTGTAAAAATGGCAAAAATGTTGAATCTGCAAAATGTCAGGGAAAACCCGGATGTATGGCAATGCAATGGAATAAACAGCAAAAACAGCTCCAAAAGCTTAAAATCGCTATTTTGGGGGGAGGTTTTCCCAAAGAAGCTCAACAATTCTGGGGTCTCAACAACTTTGTGCACACTATACCACTGGGGGCTTACAGAACTGACACTTCATCCCCTCCCCTGACCAAAAAAAATCTCCCTCCCAACAAAAGGCTGGTGTTGTCAAGAAATTAGCATAGCCTTCTCAGCAGATAGTTAAGGTGAATCATGTGACACCCCTGTCTTCCCTGGCTAAAGTGATGCAAACCAGTGTGTCACTTCTCATCTCAGTGACAACTAGACCCCCCTTTCTCATAGCCAAGTTCTGCCACAAGTCTTGGGTCTCAGAGGGTCACGATGGGATGTAACCAAGGCAGTTGGACGCTCTACTTTTTAAAATCCATCATAACGCCACTGTCCTTTGAGACCCTTGGTCTTGTTCCATCTCGTCCTCCTTATGCTCTACGTTGATAGGTTATATTGTTAAGGGTGGTGTGCAGCATCGCACCCTCTAAACCAGTTCCTACCCAGCTCTATTTCTCTGTGTAGGCCAGCAGCAGCACCGCCTCTGCATTCTCAGACAGTTCCACCACAGCTCGCCTCAACATCTGGTAGGTGGACTCAAAGGAGATTTCAGGCTCCACCTTGACACCCCGCCCCAAATAGGGCACATAGCTCCATGCCCAGCTGGTCAGGGAGGTCGGCTTGGTGATGAGGCTGAGCACATATGCAGAGTCCAGTGGTTTAGCAAAGGGGCTTCGGATCACCGCCTGAAGCAGCCGGGGGGTTGTGCCGGTAGCCTGGGCAGTGTGCTCTACGGAGGCCTCATCCAGGCCAAAATCTATGCAGAAGCTGGCAATGGTGGTGATGAGGTTGTCGACCACGGCCGGCTGGGGATGCTCCACACAGAAGAGGCAGCTCTGAAGGGCCTTCCCCCACACATCTTTCATCAACACTTTGGCCTTCCGCCTAACCACTCGGGACAGGACAGTTGGCAGGGCTTTCCTCAGAGCTTTCGTCTTCAAGTCTGGAGCGTAGCTGCTGAGGGCTTCCAGGAGGAGTGGCAAGTCGAATGTTTCTGGCTTGAGACAGGAGACCAAGAAGACCTGTGGGGAGTCCACGCCGTCCTTCTTCAGAGCTTCCTCGCAGCACTTCCGCACCTGACCCTGCACTTCCTCTTTGGCGACGGGTTGGCTCCCAGGCCGGGTCTCCACATCTACATCTATCTTGCTCCTCACAAAGAAGAACTGCTTCCCCGCTGAGGTGATGGCTCTGGCCAGGCAGCTGTGGGTGTGCTTATAGCGTTCGGAGGCCACCAGCAGGAAGAAGTCATAGCGGCTGAGATCCAGGTGGCTCACGTCTTCCTCTGTCAGCCCCACCCCTGGCAAGTCCCAAAGGTAAAGGTTGGGGGCAACTGGGAGCAGGTAGGGCACAGCTTTCTGCGTCATCTCTGTCACCCCAGTGGGGGCCGCATTCGGTTCTCCACAGCCCACCCCTCTCAGAGCATTAACCAGCGAGGACTTCCCTGAGCCAACTTCACCTATCACGGCGACGTCCAGTCGTATTTGTGTGGGGTCCATCAACACGGATGAGATCACAGTTGGGACTTCTGACAAGCTGCCGCCCTGGCAGATTGCGTATAGCTCCTTAATCTTCTTCTGGCTCACCTTGTTCAAATCCTCCAGGTTCCCATCGTGAGTTCTAGAGAGAAGTGAGAACAGAATAATAAATATCCACAGTCCAGGGCTGCATTTCCTCAGGAGTTGCACGTTGGCAGTTGGCAAGGCCGAAGCCAGTGGTGTAGTGGTCTGGGGTCGGAGGGGATCACCAACCCATTGGTATTTCTGCAGCAGGGTCCCAGCATTCTCCCTGTCTCCAGCTTCCTAGGGCCACCCAATGAGAAGGAAAGGGGAGCCTTTTAGCTACGGTATGCTCCAAAGCGAAGCACTTAGGAACACTGAAAAGGCAAGGTGCTCCCATTTCAAGAGAATGGGCTGCTGCAAGTACAATGGGACTTCGAGGAAAACACAACTCCAAAAGAAGATATTGGAGGACTCCAAATCATTGCCCGTGTAAATAGCAGATCTAGCTAAAAGGCAACACATGGAAACCTGCGTTGATTGTTGCAATGCATCCGTAATTATTATTATTATTATTGTAAAATAATTGTAAGATGGTTGGCATGGTCTTAGAAGAGAGTATGGCTCTGAGGGGCCATTTTCAAATACAGTGGTACCTCTGGTTAAGTACTTAATTCGTTCCGGAGGTCGGTTCTTAACCTGAAACTGTTCTTAACCTGAAGCACTACTTTAGCTAATGGGACCTCCCGCTGCTGCTGCGCCGCGAGAGCACAATTTCTGTTCTTATCCTGAAGCAAAGTTCTTAACCTGAAGCATTATTTCTGGGTTAGCGGAGTATGTAACCTGAAGCGTATGTAACCTGAGGTACCACTGTATCTAATGGACTGTCACATAGAAGAAGATGGAGCAAGCTTGTTTTCTCCTGCTCTGGAGGGCAGGACTCGAACCAACGAATTCAAGTTCCACAAAAGGAGATTCCGACTAAACATGGGGGGAATCTCTGATAGTAAGAGCTGTTTGGCAGTGGAATGGACTCCCTCAGGAGGTGGTGGACTCCTTTCCTTGGAGGTAAACAACACAAAATTTGCAAAGCACAATCTAGTGCGGGTGTGGGGAACTTTCGGTACCTCAGAGGTTGCTGAACTACAGCTCCCATCATCCCTAGCAATTGGCCATTCCTACTAGGGCTGATGGGATTTGAAGTTCCCCACTCCTGGTCTTGTGTCACCCCATGCTACAGATTTGTCACTGACACAGATTTTGAGATACTGCCAAAACGAAATTTGAGAAGCTTTCCGCCATCTCCAGAGTTCATGGAACTGTATGAAAGGGAACCCTATTTACAAGAATTTATCCTAGTCTATTCCACCTCTTGCTTTTTCACATTCCTGCCTTAGCTAAGCCAGCTGCCACATTCTAGCATTCTGATGTTCCACTGGTCCTATGCAAGAAAAAAAGTTCATGACCCCAAAGCTTTAGCACACACTTCACCCAGGTTCTCTCCCCCCCCCTAAATATTTTTTTGTGCTACTGAAAAAAGTTAGGGCGCCTCCAAGCCTGCTAGTATCTTCCTCTTGTTTGCTACATAGAGTTAGGGCTACATAGCCCTAACCACTCGCAGCTTGAACAAACACTTTTGCATTTCTACATTCTGAGTGGCTGAATGATCCAGTCCCTCCCACAGTGCAGCTACACCAGAATTATCTGCTTTTAGGAGAGCCTGGATGAAAGGACAGGACAACAGGTCATTCAGGGATGCAACAGGCAACCTCCTTTGCAGACGAGTACTTTGGACCCACAGGAGCCTTTCATTACATAATTTCCTTTTTATTTCTCAGGGCTTGCTAGGACCGTTCTTATGGGACACAGCATCCTCTTTTCAACAGTGGGGGAAAGAACCCAGAAGCCAGATACAAGAGGCACAAGCTACCTTACTTTCTGGAAACAATTGGAGATACTTTAGTTTCAACGAGCTTTTCTAGCTAGATGGCAAGGTTTCTGCCTTTTAAAACCAGGGTGGATTTGATTTAAATCAAATCAATTTAAATCACAATTTAAATCACTAGTCAGCAAGACTTGATTCAAATCATTTTTTTTTTACAGAAAGACTTATTCTTGCTGGTATAATTTTAATATTTACAACCAGATGAAGGTTTCATTTTTGGAATAATAAATTTTCAGAGTAGTTTTTACAGTTACATCAAAAATTACTGATTTGGTTACACTATTAGAAATACATAGACAAATAATTATGAAATTATGGTGAGGTTCAATAAGTTAAATGTTTATATTTGGACAACTTTTCTGCTGTGCTTTATTGGAAGGAGAAAAACAATCATTTCCTTGATAACAATTTATTTAATTAAAACAATAACATTATAGCATATGTATCCATGTTTTTTTAACTGATGTGGTTAAACAATTAAAAAAACAAAAACAAAAAACTTTTAGCACACATGAAAAACTTAAAACAAATCCTTATTTCCTGATAAATAGCCTTTGGACTATAATGTAACCTAAATAGAAAACTATCTTTAGAAAGATTTTTCCTCCAAATGTATTTTATTTTTAAAAACTTATTTAAATTTTAAAAAAATCTGAGTTAAATAAAAAAATCATTTAAAAAAATCAATGATTTTTTTATCCACCCTGTTTAAAACCCATACTTGGTTGTTCTTGCACTCTTTTTATTTTAGCTGTTTTTTAAGGATATCTCTGTAAATTGCTTTGGGACGTAGATACGGGAGGCAACTCACAAATAAATAAGTGACTCAAGAGAGGCACCCTCTTCCTGACTCACCTCTTCAAATTGAGCACCTCTCCTTCCAGGCTGTCTTCAAAGCGTGCAAACTCATATCTGTCCGTCTCCAGCCCTGACACCAGGAATACCTTCTTGGGGTCCACCCCATGCTTGGTCAAAACACCTGCCAATTCCTTCCGGATGAGACCCAGCTGCTCAGTTGGATTGTACCTGGATCTGAGCCGCCGCTCGGCTGTGTGCAGGTCCAAGTCCACCTTGGTGCGTGCCAGGATGAGGCCTTTCCCTTTCTGCTTGATGGCCTTGAGGACTTGGAGGTGGCTGTCCCTCAAGCCTTCACCCCCGACCACCACCACAAAGCAGCTGAATTTGCTCAGGTCGCCCAAGCGTTTGAGGTAGGCGGACGGCTTCTCCGACGCCTCGAAGCCCGGCAGGTCGTGCAGGGTGAGGTCGGGGTAGATGGGGTGAGCGTGGGCAACCGGCTGCTTCGTGGTCTCGGGGGCCTCTCGGAGATAAGCCCATGGATCCGTCACCCGGCGGGGCTTGTCCAGCAGAGCCCCGACCAGAGTGCTCACCCCTGAGCCACGCTCTCCCAGGATACCGACCTGGATCTTGAGGGTGTTCACACAGTCTACCAGAGCCTGGATTTGGGAAGCGGCACTGCTGGCGTTCTGGGCCTCATACTGGGCCTTCAGGATCTTCAGCTGCGATTCGTCCAGGATGGAGGAACCGGCCATGGCTGGAGCTGCAAAGAGGATTGGGGGGGGGGGGAGAGAACACTATCTGCAGTTCTCAGTGTGCTCTTTAGTGATGAATGGGCAGATGCTTATCTCTGCCTGCCACCCTCCCTCCTTCCCTCTCTCACACACATATGTATTGACCACCATACAGTGAGTTGAGGAAGTGGGGGGGGGGGCACTGTCTCAGAGCTACTTCTTTGGTTACCTTAATGGCCCATGCTTTGAGGGCCATTACCTCACCAGGAAGCTAACCTGGGCTGTTCCAGGAAATGAATCTCGTGCTGGATCCATGAATTAGAAGGGCGCTCAGGCACATAACCTACCCTACCCTCTCAAAGAAAAAATTCACAACAGTATGCTTATGTCTGTAGTATGGTTATATTCTTCTTTGTAGAGTGCCCTCCCCAGGGAGGCTCACCCGGCGCCTTCGTTCCGTATCTTTAGGTGCCAAGCAAATAACATTCCTGTACAAGGTAAAGGTAAAGGACCCCTGGATGGTTAAGTCCAGTCAAAGGCGACTATGGGTTTGTGGGGCTCATCTTGCTTTCAGGCCGAGGGAGCCAGCGTTTGTCCACAGGCAGTTTTTTGGGTCATGTGGCCAGCATGACTAAACTGCTTCTGGTGCAACAGAACACCGTGACGGAAACCAGAGCGCATGGAAACACCGTTTACCTTTCCGCCACAGCGGTACCTATTTATCTACTTGCACTGGCGTGCTTTCAAACTGTTAGGTTGGCAAGAGGTGGGACAGAGCAACAGGAGCTTACCCGGTTGATGACCTTCTGATCGGCAAGCCCAAGAAGCTTACTGGTTTAGACCACAGTGACACCCATGTCCCTGTACAACTAGGCCTTTGGCTAATTAAACAATCTATGGTCTTTAAAACTGTGAGAGGAATCTATTGTTTTTGCTTGTTGCTATGTTATGTATTTTTTGTGTTTTTATATTGTAAGCTGCCCTTTAGTCCTCGGATTAAGGAGAGGAAGAAAGGCAAATTTATAAAAGTGACAATAACAACAACAGAGAGTTGCTAGGCACTGCCTGCAGTTAAAAGCTCTGCCTGCAAGCTTACTATCTAAAAGCAAACAGAGTCAAAAGGGAGGGAACTGGATAGTAAGGGATGCACCAGTCCCCAACCGACAGGGAAAAGGTGCCTAGAAAAAGAACCCAGTAAGTCAGCCTATGTAAAGAAAGAAGACTTTGGCTCCAGCATCAGACCACTAAAAATATGTCCCAGTCAGGAGTCCTGTTTCCAAAGCAAAGCCGCCTCTGCCCACTTTAAACAAACAAAGCCGGCCCACGAGCCCAACAGAGAAAAATCAAATATTTGGTTTCTTTTTTTCCTGTCAAAAACTAAGGGCTGCATCCAACCTCTACTCAGAGCAGTTCCGATGAAATCAATGGGCCTCAGTTAGCCACGTCCCATTAATTTCAATGGGTCTACTTCTGAGCAAACCAGCACTGGACAGAACTTTAAATTTCCTTAGCCCCTGGGGAAAACCTAGAGGTTGTAAGAGAAGAACTAAGAACAACGCTCCTGGATCAGACCATGAAAGGCCTACCTAGTCCAGAAGCCTGTTCCCACATTGGCCAACCAGACACAAAAGGGAAGCCTGCAAGGGTGAAGTGAGAGCAATAAGCACAAGAATGGGCCTTCTCAGTCGTGGCTCCCCAGTTATGGAATGCTCCCTGCTCCATCATTACCTATATTTAGGCACCAGGCCATAAACCTTTCTTTTCTGCCAGGTCTCCATCAGTGGGTGGGATGCCATATATGTGTGTGTGTGTGTGTGTGTGTGTGTGTGTGTGTTTTCAGCTTTTACTAAAGTTTGTGCAGTTGGCTTTAAAAAGGGGGTTAGACAAATTAATGGAGGAGAAAACTCTCAGAGGTCATGATGGTTATATGCAACTTTCAGGATCAGCAGCAGAATATCAGTTCTATGAGGACAGTTGTTACTATTATTATTATTATTATTATTATTATTATTATTAATGGTTTATTTAGTTATCAAACTTATCGGTCACTTAAAAAACAACTAATGAAAAGCAACTCAAAAAGTGACTTATACATTAAACCAACCCAACCCCTAAAAGCCTGATTTCTTAACTAGTGCAAACAGAGTGTTATGTCACATGGCACCTGCAAGAGTGCCAGTTCTGCAGATCAAAGCATTTATGGGATGAGGTTGATCCTGCAGGTAAACTGGCCCCAAGATGTTAAGAGGCTTTATGTGCTAATAGTAACATGTCAAAACTAACCAGTAGCAAACTGTCAGGAAATATGTCACAACATTCTGAGTTGGTGGCCAAATCACGGCACCACGCTCGGAGCTGTTGGTTCATAGCTCAGTAGTGCCTACACTGACTGGCAGCAGCTATCCAGAGGACATTCCCAGGCATACCTGAAGATGCTGGCAGGCATTGAACCTGGGAACTTCTGCCTGCAAAGCAGATTCTCTACCAGCTGACCTACAAACCCATCCCCATGACAGCAAATCCCGTAAGAACAGGTTTGTTTTGCTGGAGGCAGATCTGGGGAACTGCTAGACTTTCCCAAACATGGGGGTCAGCCAATGGCTTCTTTGTCACAGAATTCTGGTTGTAACCCAAGACCTTCAGAGAGACGTTTAATAATCAAAACAAGCCTGCCGGCCTCCATCTTGATAGATGCAGGCCTTTCTGAGCACAACACACCGTCAATAATTGCCCTTGTTCGTTTAACTGCTCTCTTTCCGTTTGTTTTTGAACATCAAGCCTGATGCGGAAGAACGCCAAAGAGCTCAAAAGCTTGCTCGCTATTCTGTGATCTTTTGCGGGATTGGTCCTAATACAAAGAAAGTAAAATCCACAAATCCAAGTGATGATTTTGGATCCTGGACAAACGCGGCTAACTATGATTTTTATATTTTAATTTTTTAAAAAAACTGTTTTAATTAAGCGCTGTGTGCATAAATATGCTCTGTTTTGCGTGTCCCGGATCCCCGCCCCCTGACTCCGGTTTTTGTCTTACAGGATAGGGAGAATGCCAGCTACAAAAGCAAAAAACACCAACTTCTCCATTTCCCCTTCTCCCTCCAACAGAAGGAACCCAGGAATCCTGGATGGCAGCCAGCCAGCCAACCCCACCCGGCTGCCCCCCAAAATGAAAAGGTTTCTGTAAAGGAGGCGTCCCAGGGGGGCAAGACCTACCCGTCCGTCGCCCGCCTCTCCGGGTCTTCTGCGCGCGGCGAGGCTTGGATGCTGCTGCGCCCCTGCGCCCTGGCTCCAGATGACGCGCAAAACAGAAGCTGGGAAATAGAAACCTCTTGGACGGGGGCGGAGACGGCGGCTCCTCCTCTTCCTCTCGCCTGACGTCTCTGGGATGCTCAGGGAAAACAGATCAGAGCGCATCGGCAGGCGGGTGGGATGAGGAAGCAGCCAAAAGGGGACGACGCCAGGAAGCCGAGCGAGCGGTCCCGGGGCCCAGCCTTGTCGCGGGTAAGCAAGCCCAGCCCGGCGGGTGTCTCCCCATCTTCTTCAGCCTCCATAAAACGAAGTGTCAGACGGCGGGTCGTTCTGGCTGCCTGAAGATCTTCTCCCCGGCCTGATGGAAGAGGCAAAAATACTCTCCGGCCTCTTTCCGCATTAGTGCGCCGCTGTGTCTGCCAGATGGCTTAACCAACCTGTTTTCTTGCCTAAGAATCAGCAGCCCTCTTATGCCATAGGCTCAACCCTCACGCCAAAAACTAGGATAGGAGAAGGGTCGCGTCTTTTGCTGGCGGGGGATGAGCGACTTCCGGCTGGTGATTTCAAGGCTGGATTACTGCAATGCTCTTTTTGTGGGCATAGCTGTCAACTTTTTCCTTTTCTTGCGAGGAACCCTATTCGGAATAAGGGAATTTCCTTTAAAAAGGGGGGGGGGAGTTGACAGCTATGTTTGTGGGGCTTCTCTTGCAACTTGATCTGGAAGCTGCAGAATGCTGCAGGAGTGAGGCACTGTTAGCATATAGCACTCCTGCTCAGAGATCTGCACCCGTTTGGGGTGAAACACCCCCTCCCCGACAGCATATAACACCTTGCTTGCGGGGGTTGTACTGCTTGCCAATCTACTACCCAGGTTCAAGATTATACCAGGTTATACCATTCAGGACCAGGTTACCTGGGAGATACACCATGGCTGCGGTCCTCAGTTTGAGGCCAGGCTCATTCCATTTTGGTGGTTTATGTGTGTGTGTGTGTGTGTGTGTGGACTTAAAATATATACAGCGAAGCTCATTGTGTTTAATCACAGCCTCTGAGTAATGTTGGTTTTCTCTCTTCTTCCATCTCTCCCCTTTCCTTACATTTCCACAGCATCTCTCGAGAAGCCTTGTTTCCCTGCACCAAACATGGCTCTAAAGACCCTCCAGGGCTCTGCTCTGAGCTCCCCAGAGCAAGGGGATGTTTCCGTGGTCCTTGTGGGAAAATCCGGGGTGGGAAAATCGGCCCTCCTCAATGCCTTGCGTGGGATGACCGAAAATGATGTCGGATGTGCCCCGTTGGATGCCCCACCTAAATCCGGGGGCCCTGTCATGTACCCCGACCCATCCCTTCCCAATTTACTGATATGGGAACTAGCTCTGGATTGTGAGGGGCAGGCCGACCGGTGGCTGAAGGAGGCTGATGTTTTTGTCGTGGCGACAGACGGCAAGTTTGACGAGACTCATGCCCACCTGGCCGGGGAGGCCCGGGCAGCTGGCAAGAAGGTCTATTTTGCCCGCACCAAGGCTGATTTGGATCTTCATACCCTCAAGCGGTTGATGGGGGAGCTCTACAACCGGCCCGAGGCCCTGCAGGCCCTGCGGGGTGTCTGTGCTGAGTCGCTGGGGGCCCACGGTCTCGGGGAGCCCTTTGTCTTCCTGATCTCTGCTTTTGAACCCTACGCCCTGGACTGCCCCCAGCTGCGAAAAGTGTTGCTGGAGGATGTCCACACGTATGAGAGGTAAGTCAGGGAACCAGCTTAAGCGAACCGTAGGAATATAGAATCATACCAATGAATGAACATGACTAAGATTCATAATGACAATAATAATATTGCGGAGCTAGAAAAGGGTTGCCGAAGTGATCAAGGGGATGAAGCCACTCCCCTATGAGGGTCGGGGCTTTTCAGTTTAGAAGAAAAGATGATTAAAGGGAGAGGACATGATAGAGGTGTGTAAAATTATGTGTGACACAGAGAAAGTGGATAGTCATAATACAGTTGTATCTTGGTTGTCAAACACCTTGGTACTTGGACGTTTTGGCTCCCAAACGCCGCAAACCTGGAAGTAAATGTTCCAGTTTGTGAGCATTTTTTGGAAGCCGAATGTCCGTTTTGGCTGTTGGCATAGTTTCCGGTGCCAATCAACCAATTGGAAGCTGCGTCTTGGTTTGCGAACGTTTTGGGAAGCCAATAGGGGTCTCTCAACAACTCTCATTGTACCTGGCTGGCCACTGTGAGAGTCGGATGCAGGATTGGATGAACCTTTGACCTGATCCACCAGGGCTTTTAGGTTCTTAAGTTTAATGGAAGAAGATCTACAGAGACTCCATGAACAGAGTTTTGAGGGCAGGTGCCTGCAGGCATGGGCACATCGCTCATAAGGACAAGGGCCTCTGGCTGATGTTCTTGTAGAGCGACAAGGAATGTAAATTGCAGCCGCAGGCCGATATTTATATCCTGGTGGCCTTTGCTCGAGTGTCATCAGGACTTTTGCTCGGAGCAAAGCAACCAGAGAAGTGGCCTTGTTGGTCTCGGTTTGTGCCTCCCCTGTGGAGAAAACAGTGTTTGTTTACAAGCAACAACCCCCACCGCCAAGATGCTCCTGTTACCCAGAGTTGTAATCAAACGAAGCTGTGCAAATCCAGTGTAGCGTAGTGTTAACTTTCTCGGTATTCCAAAGTTGTCCACTGGTCCAAAAAGGGTGGCAACCTTTTACAAGTCCACCACATATGAAAGAATGTTCCCTCTACCTCTTTAGACCTGTAAAAGGGTAAAGGAGTATTGGGAAATGATCCATAATGAATTGAAAAAAATGCTTCAAAGTATTCCCCCCCCCAAAAAAAACCTCCAGAGTGCTTCCTGTTGGGGATAATTCAGACAGAAATTCCCAGGTGTCAAAAAAGGTTATTTATGGATGCAACAACTGCAGCCCGTGTTTTGTTAGCTCCCAAATGGAAAACGAGTGAGGTCCCAGCCAAAGAAGAATGGCAACTTAAGTTGACAGAATATGCACAACTTGCAGACTTAACATATACAGGTTATAATAAGTTTTGATGGATGCAATAATGGAATACTGAATGGTATAGTTTTTGTAAAATATGCAGGGATTTGTGATATGTAAAATGAACCAGGGAAGAAGGTAAGTCATTTGATATCTTTAGGATGTAAAAATGAGTATTTTAAATTGTAAAACAGAAAATTTAATATAAATTGTATACAAAAAAACAAAAAGGGTGGCAACCTTTGAATGAGCTTAGTTGCTGTGGAATGCCTGCTGACTGGGGAAATGGGAAATGGAATGGAGCACTCCACAATACAACATTAATTTCATATGATATTAATTCTAGTCATTGATACTAATGATGTTAATATAATAGGAGATCAAGTATAGTTACAATATTAATCCCAGTTCTTGCTCCCTACCCCTTTGCCCCCACTACGAGGTGATCAGCGAGCAGGAGATTGCAGAGATCCAGGAGGCCTATGAACTGGGAGGCCTCTCGGAAGTGGTGACCCGCATTCAGTGCAGCCTGGAGACCCTCTGGAACGCCCATCTTGACATTGGCATCACAGGGGAGTCGGGCGCTGGGAAATCCACCTTTGTCAACGCCTTGAGGGGTGTGGGCGATGAGGAGGAGGGAGCCGCGGAGACGGGTGTGACGGAGACCACTGCCCAGCCTACGCCATATCCTTACCCCGACCACCCCAACGTCATCCTGTGGGATCTCCCTGGCATTGGCACGCCCAACTTCCAGGCTGAACGCTACCTAGAAGCGGTGGAGTTTTCTCGCTACGACTTCTTCATCATCCTGGCCTCGGAGAGGTTTAAGGAGAACCACGTCCGTTTGGCCAAGGCCATTGTCAAAGAAGGCAAGCGTTTCTATTTCGTGCGCACCAAGCTGGACAACGACCTGGAGTCCATGCGGAGGCGGAAGAACCCTCCAGCCGAAGAGGAAGTCTTGGAGGAGATCCGGACTGACTGCCGGGAGAAGCTCGCCAAGGCTGGGCTGGCAGACACCAAGGTTTTTTTGCTGAGCAGCTTTGAGATCGACAAGTTTGACTTCCAAGTTTTTGAGGAAACCCTGGAGCAAGAACTTCCGAGCCACAAGCGCCACGCCTTCCTGCTGTCGCTGCCCAACCTCTCCTCGGTCATCATTGACAAGAAGAGGCAGCTCCTTCACCAGGAGGTTTGGAAGGTAGCTCTGATCTCCAGCTTGGTGGCCGCCGTCCCTTTGCCGGGCCTGGCCTTCACCTGCGACGTCTCCATTTTGCTGAGGAAGCTGTCCACTTACCGGCAGGACTTTGGCCTCGACGCAGCGTCCTTGACCCGTCTGGCCGAACGGTCAGGGAAACCGCTGGAGGTCCTGAGGGCTGAAGTCCACAGCACTCTAGGCCGGAGCATCAACAGGGATGTGGTCATTGGGTTGCTGGGGAAGGCCACTGGGACAGGCTTGGTGGTGGCCAATTTCTTCATCCACCGGATCCCAATTTACGGAGCCCTGGCTTCCGGCGGGATTTCCTTCCACACCACTTACTACATGTTGAGCCAGTGCTTGGAAGAGCTGGCCAATGACTCCCAAAGGGTCCTCATGAAGGCCTTTGAAAGCGAAGTCTGAGGCAGCTGGAACAAGGCAGCAGTCCCTAGGCGCCTCTGTGACTCTTCCTCAGATGCCTTAGCACTGTTAAGTTCCCGCTTTAGCTTCATCATGGCTGATCTTGTTGATGTTTATGGAGTCATGGGACCATGGTCTTGTTTTGGAACCTGGTTTTGACGAACGGGAGTCGCATGAGGCCGCCACCCCCCATTGGAACGAGAGCAAGATTTAGACGAGCAATTTCTGTGCAGTGTCCCAGAAGGCTCCACAGTTCCCTGTTACTCAGGGGCGGCCAACCCCTCCAGATGTTGCTGAACCCATCGCCCCTGCATGTAAGCCAGGGTTTCCCAAACTTGGGTCTCCTGCTGTTTTTGGACTACAACACCCATCATCCCTTGCCAGCAGGACCAGTGGTCAGGCATAATGGGAATTGTAGTCTAAAACTGCTGGAGACCCAGGTTTGGGAAACCCTGGTGTAAGCCATGCTGACTTGGGCTGATGGGAGCTGTAACCCAACACCTGGAAAGCAATTGGCTCCCCATTCCTATTTTATGATAATGTCATGTGCCCTTTGGATGTTGCTGAACCATGACTCCCATCTTCCCTTTCTATTGGCCATGTTGACTAGGGGTGATGGAAGTTGTAGTCCTTCAACACTGTAGTCCGTCAACATCTGGAGGACCAAAGACGTCTGTTCTGTCCCGTTAAGCATTCAGTGGCAGGTTTAGTAACAGAATGTGATAGCTTTAGCTTTTGGAAACAGGAGCTCACTTTGCCTCAGATACATGACATAATTTGGAATGTTTCCTAGAGATATATCCATGGACATAGGTGGAGAAGGGTGTGTAGGAAAGGAAACTAATGTATTATCAAACTTTCTACACCGTCTCGTGCAGCTGATGGAATCGGACTCTGGCCCCTCACATGCTTTTTTCCTGACCACAATAAAATGTGTTAGGTGCTGTGATGCTGCTATGTTTTTAGCTATTCTTACTTTTGTCTGTAAGCTGCCTTGAGCCCCCGTCAGGGAAAAAGGTGGGGTATAAATAAACATACAACAAAAACTATACTTTTTGCAGGTTTCAAAAGTGGCAAATGTCACACTGCTAACACTTTTGGGATTTTCCTGTGCGGTTGTCCTTATACATGTGCATTGTTGAAACGGGCAGAAGTTAAGCCTGGTGGAATTGGAGGTATGTGGCCTGGCCCTTTAAGAACAAAGGGCTGGTGTCTATGTGCTTCGCTTCCTTCCAAGCAGTGGAGTTAGAGCGCCACCTGGTGGAGGGGACCTCCATGGCACTTGAGACAATGCAGCAGCCCAGTCCACTCGCTGGTGGAATCGAAAGAGCGGCTTGATGCAGGTATGGAGCCCCATGAAGCCTGGTCAGTTAGGGTGACTGGCACACTGCCCTGCTCACCTCAAATCAGTACCCTGTTGGTCACCTTCTTACTTATTCTTATTTATTTATTTATTAAATTTGTTTACCCGTGGATCTCAGGGCAGTTCACAACACAGTCTATCAGGTGACTACTGGATGGAGTAATCTGTCTCTCCTCCACCTGCCTGGTCACTCGATCTGCATGGAATTCCCGGTCACTTTCGCCGACCAGGCTAGCACTGAATTATAAGGCTGGGCTATAACATCCTGGGAAGCGGAGCTTCTAGTGGCCTCTGTCTTAAGACCTTGCAAAAGAGCTACCCATTGGGATAGGTAGTGGCCCATATGGTTGGAGTCCAGCTCTCATTATCCCTGACCACTTACTGGGATCGCAAGTCTAACAATGTAGTCATCTTAGCTCGGTAGAGCACGCAACTCTTAATCTCAGGGCTGTGGGTTTGAGCCCCACGTTGGGTGAAAGATTCCTGCATCGCAGTGGGTTGGACTGGACGATCTTCGTGGTCCCTTCCAACTCTACCCTTATGATTCTATGATCTCGGTGGGCCCACAGACCGCTGGCTGCAAGTGATGGACATTTTACAATGTGCAAGGAGGTGAGGGAAAGGGAGAGCAAAATACTTAACCTGGACCATGAGGGGAAATCCCATATGATCATTTCAGAATCCAGTCCAAGGCATGGGCTGGAGGTGGGGGGAGGAGGAGGAGAAAGTCATGTTGTGTCTCTAACAGCAGTTTCCCCAGCATGCCACTAGAGGGCAGGGCCATGCAATTTCTGGAATAACACCTGCAAATTTTGCACTTGCAATCCTGTTGCTGCATTGGAAGAAGATGGAAAGGGGTATGTGCGTTTGTACGTGAGAAAATGCATGTTGAGGAAATTGCCAAATCAGGCAGTTTCTAATTACGCAGCTCCCCCTTCCCCATTTTCTCCCGTGGTGTAACGTTCATATTTTCCTGCTACCATTAATAAAGTTGTTGAGGCAGTTATCTGTTGTCCTCATGCTCATTTGTGAAGTCTCTTGAATATTTCATCTGGTTTCTTTGGAGCCGTTTAGGTGCGGAAAGCTTTTCTAAAAACCCTCAGTTACGAGTAGCCATTTATAACCAAGCAACACACTTTAGCCTGTGAACAAGTCTGTGAAAATTAGTAGCTCACAGCAAAACATAATGCTTAGAATTGAGCCAGTTTGGGGTGTGTGCTTATTTCAAGGGGGGGGGGAATCCCCTGAGAATCACATCGGCCATAATTTGGGAGGGTTGCAGATCTGTGTGAAAATGTTCTCCTATTCAAAGTGGGGATAGAAAGCATGGCTCACTCTTCTGACCTGATTTGGGGATGCTAACGGGTTACGTGATTCCTGACTCGGCCACTTAAGAAGAATTTTTCTTTTAAAAAATGTACACAAAGCAATTACTGAGAGAGGTAGCCAAATGAGTGAAAATGAAATAAACGGAGGACTTTTTTAAAAAAGCATTCAAGGTTCTTGTAACACCCTATTCTGGCATTGAAAATGCCCCTGGAAACTTGGCTAGGCTGCAGTTATTTACCTGCCTATACTGAACCAGTGGCCTCAAAGAATCACCTACAATTTCCATAGTTCCCTTCATGGAGGAATTTGTGGTTAAACTGCTCAGGGAATGGGAAACGGGTATCTCCTGACAACTCTTGGCACTCATAACAAACTACAACTCCCATGATTCTTTGGGGAAAGCCATGTCTGATTAAAAGTGGTATGATAATGCTTTAACTGTAAGGTGTGGATGTGGGCTGAGATTCAACTGTCAGCCCACTCTGCTTCTGTCTGAGGAATTCAGGCAAGGCACTATTTTGTCCTTCACCTCAGATACCAAATAGTTCCGCGAAGGCCCTGTTCATCACAGATGAGCTAAGCACACTACTTTTTTGCTGCAATTTATTTGTAGATGGCAGAGGGCACACACGCCAAAAGTTATTAAGAACATCTTTTACAAATTGATTTATTGGAGTTGCGTGATCTGTGCTACCTGCACCAGGGGCCTCCCTCCTAGCTTACATTTTTGGGGGACTTTCACTTCTGCCTCTGCTTTAGTACTGTCGGCACTGACGAGGCCCTAATTTTAGATACAATTAACCGCTAGAGCAAAAACTCTGATGGTGACACAAGCACTTATATGGCCACCTTGCCCCGATTGCCTCGCTCTGAGGACCCCATTGGTCCTTCCTAGAGCAGCGGAGGAGCTGGAGGGCCTCGCCTCTGGATTAAATTTTCTGTTTTTCAATTTCAAATACTCATTTTACACCCTTAAGATATCAATGACATCCCTTCTCTTTCCATGGTTCATTTTACATATCTTAAATTTTTGCACATTTTACAAAAACTATACCAATCAGTTTTCCATTATAGCATCCATCAAAACTTATTTGCACTGTTGAATTTATCTTAATGCTGCCAGCGTTTTCAGCTGTACACAATTATTTCCCATATATTCAATAAACGTTTTCCAATCTTCTCTAAACGTATGTTCTGCTTATTCTCTTATTCTATATGTTAAGTCTGCAAGTTGTGCATATTCTGTCAATTTAAGTTGCCATTCTTCTTTGGTTGGGACCTCACTCGTTTTCCATTTTGGGGCTAACAAATCACAGGCTTCAGTTGTTGCATACACAAATAACCCTTTCTGACACCTGGGGATTTCAGTCTGAATTATCCCCAAAGTGCTTTTTTGGGAAAGTAATTTTAAACATTCCCCCCAATTCATTATAGATCATTTCCCAATACCCTTTTACATGTCCACCCCACCGCCTGAGGTCTTTGCCCCAGTCTGCCTAATAGAAGGGCCAGCCAACTTCTGTAATCCTGCAACACCACGAGGGCCACACTGGGTCCCTCACCTGGCTTTACATTTTGAGGCCGCTAGAAAGAGAGTTGGATAATTAATGACTGTTGGTCTGTGGCTGCTAAACAGAAACTGTTCTGATGAGGTTTTTCAAGATTGCCCAGACTTCCCAATCCTCATGTGTTGGCCAAGTGGTGGCACATGTTGCAACAATCCAGTTCCTCAGAAATGACACGTTCCAACTTGGTACAGTGAACTCGGTCGTATTTGGATATGATAAACGTTCTCGATTCATGGAAGTGCAGGAGTGGCATTGATGATGGGGAGGAAGGGGTGTGGGCCAGATGGCCAGGCCCCTGTGTGAATGGGAGGCAGAAGGGAAGGCAGGGAGCTGGGTTTGGGATAAGCACATCACAGCATATGAACCACAAGGCAATGAGACTGACCTGCAGTGAGATCCATTTATGCCTCTGCAAAAATCAACCACAACAGGTAAGTGTTGGGGTGGAGCTGATCAGCGATTACCGTAAGTCATTTTCAGTAGCATTGGGTGGCATCCTGTTAAGTTTTAACCAAAGCAGACCACTGAAATTAATTAGCATGATTAAGTTAGGTCCGTTAATTTCAATGGGTCTGTTCTGGATAAAACTTAGAAGAAATCACCCTCTTCGTTTAATTTAAACTGTGCAAGTGGGGATAGGCAAACTGACCAATTACTGTTTTCCCATTTCCCCACTCTTGAATTCAGTTCTCCGCATTTCCACAACGATCTGCAATTAGAAAACCCAGCAGCATTTTAGTATGTTAGCTTCACCAATAAACACATTAGTGAATGTACACTTTAGCACATGCATTTTTGCAGAATTGCATTGTAAAATTTAAACGTGGAAGGGTGATTGGTTTTCGGAATGCATATTGTTTCACTGAGTATGATTAGTTTTGCCTTCAGATGCAAACTGAATCCAATTTCTCCCTCTTCCCGAAGTCTTAAGTGAACAGGTACCAACTGAGTCTGAAATGGACAGGTGTTGCTAGCTCAACGTCTCTTATTTGAGATAGCAACTGCTGGGAACTTTTTCCACCCCAGGTTCTGTAAGGAAAGTGATGAAAATTAGCTGGGAAACTGGATTTCCCTGTTGGGGGTGCTGTTAGAGGGTGACATCCTGGGTCATTTCCATGGACCCTCTCTTTTATTTAAATGTAAAAAAAGAGAAAGTTTTATTTTGCTTACAGAGTGTCTGGGGGCACTGCAAATAGGTAAGACCTCAGCAATTCGGCATCTTAATTTGCCAGGGGCGCATCTATGCATCTAAAAGGCCCTTTACAGTGGTGGTTTCCCAGTTGTGGAATGACTTCCCTAGTGCAGTGTACCTGTCTCCATTATTACCACCTTCCTGGAGGAAGAAAACAGTCCTTTTTACCCAGGCATTTGGTGGCTGAAGAATACTATTCCTGGCAACCTCGACATCATTGATTGAAGCATGTTTTTAATTGTAACTGCTTTGAGATGTTTTTAACTGCAATTCTTTTTAGAATGTCATCCACTATTCTAAAAATTTTTTTGCATTGTTTTTAAATTGTATATCTGTTTGCCACCCTGGGCTCCTTGGATTGGAAGAGCAGGATATAATTGCAATCAATCAATAAATCGGCGCTTGAATGCAAATTTGTATCATTCGCTTATGGACAGAGTCATCTGTGCATCTTTCCAGTGCTCTTCCTTCCCACAGTAAAAGACCTAAAGAGCCTGTTTCCCCCTGTTCTTTCCAGCTCTTCCCTTCATCATCTCCTGTTCTGTTCTGAAGGTTTCAAACACATCCTTTGCCTAAGCTTCATTCCGTGTTTCTGAAGTCAGCTCCCTGACAAGCCCTCACCTCTGAAGCAAGCCAGGTTTGCTCCTCCTCCTCATCTGAACATCAAAGCTGCCATGAAGTTTCAGGTGTCCCTTGTGATCTTCATATTCTGCCTTGGCGCAGGTAAGTCTCAGGTGCATCGGGCTGCATGTGCACATTGTGTGATGTGGGAACTGAGTGTGTTGATCTATTGGGAGCATCTCTTGGGCCAAGCCCTGCTAACTTCAGCAAGGCTTGAACAAAGGGCAATTCTGGTGGATGGGGACTAAAATGTCTGAAAGATATGCAGCTATGTAATATATTGCAATTAATTCTCTAGCCCTCTAGAAGTGGACTTTTGTGGTACTTAGATTACAGGGGAAGGGGCAGAATAGCTTCACACACCCCTTACCTTTTGTGTTGTCTCGCTTAGGCTGAAATCCTATATACATTGAAATGAGAGTATGTCCCATTGAACTCGATAGGACTTCCTGTGTCACCAGCTATAGGAGGGGGTCAGAAATATGGCTAAAACTTGTGGGCCGGAGAAAGGGGCCATTGGATTTTATTAAGGGCTCCTCTATTCCGGCTCTCCCCACCCACCACAAAATTTGAGCTTTCAACTTTAGTTTTGCAAAAGCCACAGTAAATTTGTTCGACCGCCATATAGCTAACTTTACAATGCAATCATATGCATGTTACTTTTTTTCTTTTCCATAAGCAGCACTTACAGTGCTTACTCTCAGATGATGCATACGTTTGAAGCCGTCATTGAGCCCAGATCCCACCAAGATCAGAGGGGTGGGGTTGAAACATTAGTCGAAGCTGACGTGGTGGTTGGTTTGCATTGGATTGGTAGGGCAGAAGGCAAGGAGCCCAATAGTAGGTGGCGCTAGAGCCCACCAATACAGGAAGAGTCAGAGGCAATGACAGGCAGGGGCAACTAAGCCAGCTTTTGCCCATACCTTTCTTCCATCTTAGAGGAATTTGAGACTAAGGAGGAAGAAACCGACAAGCTGTTCAGCTCTCTAGACTGGTTGTATCCTCTGTCTTACCCAGTCCCTCCCTTTGCTCCCCCCTCCCTGTCCACAGAAGACTACAACTGTCACACACACACGCAGGGACCTTTCTTCCTCTCCAAGTCACTTACTACAGATATGGACCCTCCAGCTTTTTCTTCCTGCCCCTCTTCCTTTCCCCACCTTTAGAACCCATGAAAGCAGGGGAATATCAGACCGGTGCAAATATTGTATATAGAGAAATATGTCCGTCAGATGCCACAAGCTTATTCCATGATGAAATCAGTTAAAACTATATGAACAAGCTACTACTAGCTGTCCTTATGACTTAGCACCTCAAAAGCTGGAAATGGCCTCTCTGGGCCTCTGAGAGGGCCTGAGCCTCCCCCAGTGCAGGTTAACGTAGCATGGAAAAAGCAGACACTATCTTTGTGTTGTTCTCCAGCCGACAGCTTGACATGCCAGAAGTGCTTGAGCAAGAAGGGGAAGTGTGCGCAGAACCAAGTGGAGGTTTGCGAGATGTCTCAAGACGCTTGCTTCATTGAGATCAAGGACTACGCTGGTTGTAAGTGCATACCCTCCAGCTTTCCTCCAATGAAAATAGGAATGTCCCATTCAACAACAACAACAACATTTTTATTATTTATACCCCACCCACCTGACTGGGTTGCTCCAGCCACTCTGGGCAGCTCTCAACATATAAACATAATAAGAAAACATTATTATTATTTTTTAAAAAACCTTCCCTATAGAGTTCCAGTTACAGGTGGGTAGCCATGTTGGTCTGCCATATCTGAAGAAGTGTGCATGCACACGAAAGCTCATACCAAGAACAAACTTAGTTGGTCTCTAAGGTGCTACTGGAAAGAATTTTTTATTTTGTTTTCCCTATAGAGGGCTGCCTTCAGATGCCTTCTAAATCTTGCATAGTTACTTGGCTTGGGGATCGCATAACCCCATATCCTCCAACATTTCTCCAATGAAAATAAGGACATCCTAAGGAAAAGAGGGACATTCAGGGACCAAATCGGAAACTGGGACAGCTTCTGTAAATCTGGGACTGTCCCTGGAAAATAGGGACAGGTGGACACTGTTATTCAGACAGTGGCAGGAGATCAGAAGTGCATTAAAGGTAAAGGTACCCCTGGCTACTAGGTCCAGTCGCGGACGACTCTGGGGTTGCGGCACTCAGCTCATCTCGCTCTATAGGCCGAGGGAGCTGGCGTTTGTCTGCAGACAGCTTCCAGGTCATGTGGCCAGCATGACTAAGCCGCTTCTGGCGAACCAGAGCAGCGCACGGAAATGCTGTTTACCTTCCCGCCGGAGCAGTACCTATTTATCTACTTGCACTTTGACGTGCTTTCGAACTGCTAGGTGGGCAGGAGCAGGGACCAAGCAATGGGAGCTCACCCTGTTGCAGGGATTCGAACCACCAACCTTCAGATCGGCAAGCCCTAGGTTCAGTGGTTTAGACCACAGCACCACCTGCGTCCTGCGACCATTTGATTGGGGCTCATACCTCTTTATGGATGTTATGTATTGAAGTTCTCACCCTAGGCCACTAGGGGTGTGTGTATATAGTTCATTCTGCTGCAGTTTTCACTCAGGTCCGCATATGCAAATGAAGGATTGTAAACTGACGTTCAGGGATTGGGTAACTACAGAAAGTTGTTACTGTTGCTTTGTAGCTGAGTTCTATATAAGCAGGTTGCTGAGCCCTTCAGCTCACTTCTGTTCCAGCCTGAGAATAAACAAGAGCTGTTTGGAAATCACTGTGTCGTCTGCTGTGTCCACCCACAACTTAACAATGGACATTGCTCAAAATTTAACAAGAGGCAGCAGCTGGCCAACATCTGGTGAGAAAATGGGGTTGGGCAAGATGCTCTGCATTGCTCCGGGATCATTGATGGTTGGAAGCAGCAGGCCTCTGAGCATCTGTCATGGAAGGCTACAGAGTGGCAGTAGGGAATCTCAGCCCCGGTGGGTGAATGTGACTCTCGTACTCTCTCTGTTTGGCCCTTGCAACTGTTCTCAGGCTACAGCCCTTCCAGACTATGCTTCAGTGTGTCTGCCTTGCTGGAATGTGTCCTTGGACCCTGATAATGCTTCCTTGGGTGAAGGACAATGAAGGGTGTGTGAATGCTGGCAGAAACTTGCCTCCTGTACAAAGGTGAAATTTGCCTTTGCTTCTCCACTACTTTTGCCTCTCGCCCGATCCACCGCTGGCATGTGACTTGTGGAAGGTTACCCAGAATGTGGTCCTCTGGCTGAGACAGCTTAGTCCCATAATTCAAGCATTTCCCATAATTTAAATTCTTGCTATAACGTAAAAAAAAAAATCCCTGTACTTTAATTAAAATACATCTCATCACAGAAGTGAAAACTGACCAGGGGACCTGTGCACCTGCCAGTCTGCTCACCAGCGATGGGGAATTTCAAGGCCCCACTCATTCTTCTTCTTTATTTACAAAATTATTTACACTGGACCTGGACCAGACATAACATCCTTTGCAAATCTAAAATGACGCTTGCAATAGCGCCCTACGCTGGCAACGGGTTAACTCCTTCGTTTGATCTTCTGTTTGCAGTGGATGCAGGAACGGTGAAACTGGGCTGCGGCAACTCGAATTTGTGCCGCCGCTATCAGAAAGGGAACAGGGGATCTTTAAGCTGGTCGATGTATTGTTGCTCCTTCAATCTATGCCAGCCTCTGAGACGTGACGGTATGTGGTACAGAAATGGTGCATGCCCATGTTGATGTGATCTGAATTTAGCCGTGAGGCTATGTTCGGGGAAGTGGTAAACACTTTCATGAAAACATCACCTCAGTGCTTTGCCAGTAATAAACAACAACAACAACAACAAATGGCTCCATTTCTATGTACTCTGTATTGGGAGCTAAAATTAGCAAGGAAAATACAAGAAAATAAAATAGAAGAATTACACAAGAGTAGGGACCCAGGTGGCGCTGTGGGTTAAACCACAGAGCCTAGGGCTTGCTGATCAGAAGGTCGGCGGTTCGAATCCCTGCCACGGGGTGAGCTCCCGTTGCTCGGTCCCAGCTCCTGCCCACCTAGCAGTTTGAAAGCATGTCAAAGTGCAAGTAGATAAATAGGGACCGCTCCAGCGGGAAGGTAAACGGCGTTTCCGTGTGCTGCCCTGGTTCGCCAGAAGCGGCTTTGTCATGCTGGCCACATGACCCGGAAGCTGTCTGCGGACAAACGCCGGCTCCCTCGGCCTATAGAGCGAGATGAGCACCGCAACCCCAGAGTCGGACACGACTGGACCTGATGGTCAGGGGTCCCTTTACCTTTTTACTAAAGTAGTAAACTAGAAGAGACAGACTGACAACCTAGGATGAAGACAAGTGGAAGCCGTAAGGGAAGGGGAAGTAACAGATAGTAGAAATAGACAAGTATGGACAGAAGTAAGGAAGAAAGAAGTATTACTAAAGGTTAATAGAATTTATTTATATGAAATATAGAATTGGATGTTATGTTTTGCTTTGTATTATTTACAACTGAATTATTGGAAATATAGGAAGGCATTAATTGAATGCATTTTGTGGTTTTTTAGGAAGAATTCAACATGTAATTTTTTAACATTGTTATTCTTTGGTTATTGTTTGTTTGTTTTTTATTCAATGTTCTTTTTTCTTTTGTATAGATGTAATAAAGTAATAATAATAAAAAATAAATAACAACAACAACAAGCCTATTCAACTAATTAGTCCCGCTGGTGGACGTCCATGCAAGGACTTCTGGTAGCAGAGTGGGGCTTCCCTCTCCTTTCGCTTGGTGTGTTCCCTGAAACTGGCTTGCAATCTGTGGGGGGCACAATAGTATTCAGGGGCAGGAGAGGGAATAATGTTCTGTAAGAGCAAGCTGGAATACTTGTGCTGATAAAACATTTTCCTTAATGAGTTCCTAATAATAAAACAACTTCTTCTTCTTCTTCTTCTTCTTCTTCTTCTTCTTCTTCTTCTTCTTCTTCTTCTTCTTCTCCTCCTCCTCCTCCTCCTCCTCCTCCTCCTTGTTTTCCTCTTTGCACAAGTGTCTCAAAGCGACAGAGTAAAGCAAGCTATACAGTACACGAAAAACATAACAATTGAAAGCCGAAACCTAATGCGTTGTATCCGATGCCAGTCCTACTCTGAGTAGACACGCTGAAATTAATGGAGAACTTGCAACCCAACTTCTCCACCCCCCTAACATAGGTCTGGCCACCGCAGAACAGCTCCCCAAGGAAAAAGAAACCAATCACCAACTGCTGAAAAGAAAAAGGTTAACACTGAAAAATTATGTGTTGGTGCCCGGCAAGCCTTCATGGGGATAGCATTCGATAGACTACGGAAAAGGCCTATTCTCTCATCATCACACATCATCTGCCAGAGGGAACACACAGAGAACGGCCTCCAATTAGGGGATGTGACAGAGCCGGCCCGCCCATGAGGCAGGGTGAAGAGTCCGCCTCAGGTGGCAGAAATGCAAGAGGCGGCATTCTGCCCGCCCCACCTCTTCTGCTGCCAAGAGGGAGGTGTTCCGGCACACAGTGTTGTTGCTTATCTTCCCCGGGTGGAATGCTTTGAGGAGCAACCTGGCTCCTGCTGAGTTTGGTGACAGCCAGGATGTTCCTGCACGCCATGTTGCTGATCAGGTGACCCCCCGGGGGGGAGGAGCCGAATGGCAATGCTCTGAGGAGTGCTCTGGCTTTTGCCAAGTTTGCTAAGAGGCGGCAGAAATGGTGGGCATATGGGTGAGAGGGGGGTGGTAGGTGGCAATTCCCATTTTGCCTCAGGTGGCGAAATGGGCTGGAATCTGATGATCTCTTTCCCTCCCCCTGCTGCTCACTGTTGCTTCCAACAGTTCACAGAAACGGATCAAAAAATGGTGTGCAGTGTCAAACCTGCATTGGGAGCGCAGCTGAATGTGGCCACAATGCGCCCACAGAGCCATGCTATGGGAGTGAAGACCAGTGCGTGCAGATCTCCCAGCGCTTCCTGCCAGGTATTGCCAAGTGGGTACCAAAGCGTTCAAAGCACACAGGCAGCTGATAGCAGAGAGCAAGGCATCGCTAAGGATGTGATGGTCACTAGCCAATAGGTGCAGGGAAACCTCTGCAACCGCAACCTGCAGAGCAATCAGCCTTGCAAATGATGCACATGGTGTTGGTGGTGGAAAAACATATTTCAAGTGTTTCTGAGTTGCTCTCCTGTGTTTTAAAGACTGTGTGTGTTTTGCAATAAAATGCAATTGCAGAGCTGGTCTTTCTAGGCTGGACAGGCAAAGCACTACGGAAACCTTTAGAGGCAACTGTTCCTTTAATTAAATGCTTTCTGGTTTTTTTTTTGTTCTTACCATTTTACTTATTCCTGCTGGATTCATGATAGATTGCCCCTTGTTAGAGGGCTTCTGTTTCCTGCTTGGTGGGTCAGTAGTTTAATGACTAATTTCCTTGCATATTTTTATACTCCTTTTCTAGTGAAAGAGAGCTATTTAGCCATAAAAGAAAGGAAAGAAAAAAGATGGAAGCAAATAATTTGCTCCTCTCCTCTGCTACAGTGGGGAACGGAAACGGACTAATATGGGGCAATTAAGGGGCAATGCACCACTAACCCATATCCATGCAATGAAATGAGTGGAGCCAGCTAACTGGAAACTTCAAATTACAAGAGACCTTTGCTGAAAGGGGCTTACTTTTGAGTAGACATAGATGGATCTTGGCCATTGGCATTGCTGGATAATATAGAACTATATTAAGTTCTAGGTGAAATCTGTTTTAATTGCACTTCCAGCCAATTGCAAAAAAAGGAACAGTGCCTCAATGCTAAAGGGCAGCGGATACTGTGGAAGCTATTCCACGGAACAGCAAAACAACACCCACCATGCAAATTTAAAAATACACAGTATATGGAGAAGCTGTAATATGTATTTAGTGAGATAATAAATGGAGTTAAAAGTGGAGCGTCCATTGGAAAACAATCTACTAGCTGCATTTCTTAGATCCAAAAACGGTCCTGTTGTGTGTGGACATCACCTGATGATTGCTTCTCCAGGTGAAGAAACAGAACCCGTCATAAAGGGATGTGGAGGCAGTTCCTTTAAGGACACATTGGTGGCGTACCAGATCGGGAGAGATTTTGCATTTGCTGAGCAAAAGGTCTGCAGCAGTTCCAACTGCAACAACAGGAGCTTCCCAGGTAAATGACAATCGCCGTGCTCTGATAACCTTTTGTCAGGTAGGCACCACCTGGGTGTAGGATCCTGCCTGTATGCCAAATAATAACAATCTAGGACACAGAGCTGCAGGAGAGTCGTCACGCATCTTCCAAATTAATATTTTGAAAAATAGGAAATTCACGGAATGTTTAATTTAGGTAAAAATTGGATTGCACTGTTGTACTCATTTTTCAGAAGATAGAGGTGCTGTCTTGTGCCCAAGATTGAGGGGGTCTAGCGCATGTCACACGCTGGTGCGCATTGCATGCACTATTCTGTAAGGGATGCTTTAGCTGAAATTCCTTCATTGCAGGGGGTTGGACTAGATGACCCGTGGGGTCCTTTCCAACTCTACGATTCTATGACTTCATGTGTATGATGTTGCATCATCGGGGGGTGGGGGGAGTCTGAGTACGGAGCCCGGTGCAGAGGAGAGGTGCCAGCAGAACCCCGCTGGTGCAGCATTGCGTAAAACCCATCATTTCTGTAAGTCGCCTCGAGGCATTTTGGAGAAAGGTGACTTAAGAAATTGAATAGATCACCATCACTGAAGTCCCTCCTTTTTTACTCTGCAGTCATAACTTCTGGACAACCCAATGGGCTGCAATGCTATACCTGCCAGGAGTCCGGGCATGGGGAGTGCGCTCAGGACAGACTGCAAGTTTTAAATTGCACAGGAGTCATGGATCAGTGTGTACGTGTCTTCGACAGAGGTAAGGAAGTGGCAGGGGTGCGTATACAGAGGTGGCTGAGGACTGGGATGCATGCCTGTGGGCCTGATCAGATGCTAAAGAGGGCGCAGCTCCTTATCTCAAAGAGTTACAGAGAAGCACGGATCAGAAAAACTGCTGCTACAGGAATCCATCCTTTGGGACACACTGCTTGAGGGCCATGTGAAATTACAAGGAGAGTCTCCATACACAGAGGAGGTTATTTGTTACAGCTTTGATCCCTCCCAATCAGTATCTACAGTGGTACCTTGGTTTTTGATCGTCTCAGAAGCTGAACGTTTCGGTTTTGAATGCCGAAAACCCAGAAGTAAATGCTTCCGTTTTCGAACACGCCTTGGAAGTCGAATGGCTTCCGCTGAGTTTTTTTCTCCATTGAATTTGCAGACTGCCCTTTGCGCCTCAGTTTTTGAACGCTTTGGAAGTCGAACGGTCTTCCGGAACGGCTTACGTTTGAAAACCAAGGTACCAGTGTGCCAGGAGCAATAAATTCTGTAGCACCTCTCTGTCAGTTAGGTAAAAACTCCTGACGGAGAGGATGCAGCCAAGTGACCTGTTCTCAGGGGCGGTGCCCCATCGCTTCTCTGTGTGAAGTCACTGTTCTTGGTGTCCCCTCTTTTAGTCACATCTGAACTCGGTTATTCATGCAGAGACACAAGGAGCCGGGTCCCTTTGAGGACAGGAGATTCTTGCTTTTGTACCACCCACACCATAGATTTAAAAGTGGTTTTAACAACCAGCCCTTTCACTCAGGCCACTCTGGGGATTGTAGTCCTGTGAGGGTGGTTGGAGGGGGTCTCCTAACAATTCTCAGTACCCTTAACAAACTACAGTTCCCCGTATTCTCAGTGGGCGAGGGGGAAACCTTGACAGTTAAAAGTGTTATAAAAGTGTGGGTAAGCAAACATCCCATAGTCTTCCTTTTTGGATGGATTAAGTGTTCCTCTCCAACATCAGAAGTGTAGAAAGTGCCAAAGCAAAGGGTTTAGGTCACCCAGATACCAAATAAGCTTCCGAAAGTGAAGCATACAGATTCTGGTCAATTTCAGGGCCCCTGAAGACATCCTCTTAATTGCACCTTTGTATGGATTTGTGCTCCTGACACTATCAAGGTGTTTGCACATGCTATCCCGTTTGCAATAGATTGAGTATGCAATTGTTTGGGGGACGCCACACTGCTTCACTTCCTATGAGTGCCTATCTCTTAACTCCCTGCTGAAACCGTGTAACTATTTCTGCCACAAACGTTCCGGTTTATTTTTGTCCTGCTTTGGTGGAGTTTCAAAGCCCCTCCGGACAGCAAGGATGTGGCAGCATTGGCGAGGCCATGTGGCAGAATACACCTGCAATGAAACACCGTTTCTTGTAGTGCCCCTCGATTGCTCACTCATTCTTTACTTGTAGGAAATGGTTTAATATAAGAGGACCATTTCGCCCTCTAGTGTCCATAGGTGGAATGTGATGCAGGTTTTATGCTGCTCTAAAATGCTCCAATGCAGGAGTGGGGAGCCACCAGGTACAGTCGTACCTTGGTTTTCAAACAGCTTAGTTCTTGAACGTTTTGGCTCCCGAACATCGCAAATCCAGAAGTGACTGTTCCGGTTTGCGAACTATTTTTGGCAGTGCTCCCCCCCCTAATTTTTTTTAGGGGTACTCTCCTTTTCCTACTCATATTGAAATACTTCTTACATTATAGACGCAAGAAGAATTTATCATGGTCTGATGTAACATATATTACTGTTTTTACTTTTTGGGTGAATTTTTGTTCCTTATTTCTTTTTATTTCAACAAAGCATTTAAAAAGTAAATAAAGAAAGAAATACTGCCCCTTGTAGAGGTTTGGAGCTTTTAGAGTTAACAAGCTCAACCAGATTGTCCCACCCACAGGAGGAAGAGCGTCACCGGATGCTCTGTGTACTGTTGTACTTTGTAATGTGATACTTTCTGTTTCTGTAGTCCGGAGAACGGAGAGCAGGGAGAAGCCACCAACATGGCTTGCGACTCTCCCGGAATGTAGATTTATGCCTTGTTAAATAAAACTTCTAGATTAGAAAGAAGCCGGACTCTGTTGTCTGTAATATGCTGGCATGCACACCCCCCGCTGCGTGAGAGAAGATAAGAAGATAACTCTGCTGATAGCACAGGTGAAGCAAGCAAGGAGAACGTACAGGAGAGGTACGCTCGCTGAAGGAAGCTTGCTGGACACCATTAGCGTGCAGAAGTTGGTTTGAAGCGTTTCCAACAATCAAAACACTTCAGGTTATGGATCCAAGCTTTTCCCCATTCTGGATTGATTCTGCAGCAGTTCCAAGGATCCAGAACGTGTGTGCCAAGCTGAGAATTGCCTCCCTGGCTTGGACTGTGATGGAGCATCCAGGGAAGTTTGCTTTGCCAGCAGGAGCATTCAGCAGTCTGCTGAATGGCTCAGGAGCCTAAAACCTGCTGCCAGAGGTTGGAAGGCAGCAGGGAAGCCCAGATCGAGGGCTGCAAAAGCAGTTGTACCTCTCTGGTGAAACCCCCATCTGTGGAGCCGGGTAAGAAGCTACAGATTCGTAAGTACGCTACCCCTGGGCAAGATGGAGGGAGCCATAGCATTCCCAGCAAGGAGGAGGGAAGCTTTTGTTTGCAAGCACCCCCAGCCTCACAGTTTCAATGCAGAGAGCTGTTCCCTGAGAGCGTTGATGTTCTGGCCAACGCCTGTGAGGAGGAAGGTCTGGCCAGTGCTTGTGAAGCCTGGAAGAAGACCCTAGCCCAGTTTCCTGGGGCTGAGGGACTGGCTGAAGTGGCTTTGGAAAGCTCGCCCCCAGCTCGGCTTATGGCTGTTGTGCAGCAACAGTGCCATGGAAAGCAGGAGGGGGGCCAGATCGCCGTGGGCTTTGCTCCCAGAAAGGGAGGGGCTGTTTCCAAGTCTGAAGCCAGCGTAAACGCCTTGACTGTGGATCTGTGTTTTGGCACGTAGCCTGCACCTGGTCTTTTGTTGACGTGCATGGCTGAAGATAAGGCCAAGGACATGACGTGTGGTACTGGCCATGAGAATCGCAACAGCTCTACCACAGCCCAGGCGGAAGAGGACGCCTACTGTTGTGATGCAGTTGCCGTGGCAACGAAGGCCAACCCTGGTGGGCTGCGAGTGATGAGTGCCTGTGCAGCGTCTCTTTGCATCGTCATCGTTCCTCCTGGTGGACTTGTGAGGAACTGCAGCTCTTTTTCTACAGAGCAGTTTGAAGAACTGACTGTTGGAGGCAAGAAAAGGCTTGACTTTTTGCTAACAGTCAAGGGACAGATCCAAGGGACAGAACTGGCGTTTTCTGTGGCTGTTGACATAACTCTGTATTGGTTGTTTATATCAAACCTTCTGTCCATTGTTTTTGCTGTTTGTTTTGTGCTTATCACCTGTTCTGCTTGCAGGGGCCAGAAGATGCTTCTACGCGTGAAAGGCAGCCAGGACGGGCTGTTTGCTGTTAAGAAGCCTCAATCCAGAACAGGGGGAGGTGGCACTGATGGAATGTTTGCTCAGTGCACCAGTGTGCCCGTGCACCACTTATGTTTGTGTCAGTGGTACCAAAGGCTGGCAAGTCGCCACTGGGACAGTGTGCTGAAGCAGCCTGAGTTCTCTGAAGGGTGCAAGTTAAGGGCATGTAACAGCTTTCTTGATTGCAGGGTTTGCAAGGTCGAGGAGTCGACATCCTGCTACCCCACGTCTGAAAGGGAAACCACGCGTCCCTTTTCCCTGGTTCATGTGGCTGTTTCTGAAGGGATGCCAGAAGCTAACCTGGGGGGAGCGTGTTGTTCTGAGTGTTTGGCTGATGCTTTCTCTCACCACATGTGGTCTGCGTTGCTCAAGGAGGCAACTGAGGCAGCACCACTGGTTGCAGTGGAACAGCAGGTTTCTACTGGAGTAGGCTGTTCCCAGGTCCTCCGTGAGAGGGGGAGTAAGCACAGTGTGACTAACCTGTTTTCTTCACAGGTATGTGGTCTTGCAGAGAGGCAGCAAAGGATGCTGCATGCTGCCACTGAAGACATGCTCTTGGATGCAGAGCTTCCACAAGGGTTCTGGGTGGAACTGGGTGGTACCAAGGTTCTGAAAGTGTCTTTCTGTGGGTGCGAACCCAGCTTGCATAGCTGGAGGTTAGTTAGCCCAGATAGTGACCAGACCCAGGTTCTAGTCAGCAGGAGTGCTGAATTTTGTGAGCAGAATGGATTGGAACACATCCCTAGAAGCCCTGATGTTCTGGATGGTCCTGTCAGTGCTGGACAGGATGCGCCACCTGCTGGTGGCAGTTGTCCAGGTGGATCAGCCCCAAGAGGGGGTATTGCTGTGGCTTTAGCACCTGCTGGTGGCTCGGGCCGAGTTCCCGGCCATCACCAGGGTGCAGCGCAGCTAGTGGTGACTCCAAGGCAGCAGCCTGGGAGTGCACCCGCAACTCCTATGTCACGGACTAGGAGTCAGGCCACGCATGGTGACTCTTTGTGTGGCAACTCTTCTCCAGGAGAGCCTGGCGCAGGTCTCATCCCGGAGCAAGAGCAGGGTTCTTTGGGAGTGAAGCAGGAGCCCAAAGGCGCGCCAACGTCATCCTTGGGTGGTTCAGTTAGGATGCACAGGCGCAGCAAGTCTGTAGGTGAGATGCCTGACGTCAAGGACGTGCAGGTGGAATCCAGTGCAACTGGAGCAGAGGGAGAATCTGAAGTGGTATCACAGCAGTCTGCACGATCCACTGAAGGGATTCTGCCCGAAAGGTTCACGGCCACTAGCGTGAGTGCTTGTTTGGTTCAGTGTGAACCGGAAAGCCTTGTGAAGGTGCAATGGGTATCTCAAGGTGAGGCCCAGAAATGGCAGGATGCCATGGTAGAGCAGGTAAGCTCAATGAGGTCTTTGGGTGTGTGCACAACCACGACGCTGTCAGAAGGTCGTTGGGTGTACAGACTCAAGACGGTAGCAACTGGCGAGTTGCAGTGCAAGGCTAGGTCAGTAGCCAGAGGTTTCACTCAGGAGGAGGGGGTCCATTGTTCCGAGGTACTGGACGCGCCCTCTCTCAGAAGCGAAACCACGCGCATGCTGTTAGCGGTCGCGACTCAAAGCAGCTTTGAGGCAAGCCACTTTGGTTTGGATGCCTGTTTGGATTCCGACCTGGATGAGGAGAGGTACGAGGTACCTCCGCCAGGGTTCGAGGACAACGGGCCAAATCAGGTGTGGAGTTTGCACGAGGCAATCACTGGCTTGAAGGAGTCAGCCAGAGATTGGTCCTCAGGCGTGCAAGAAGCTTTGAGAAAGCTAGGTGTCAGCCAGAGTTGTGCTGATAGCTGCCTGTTTCTGGCAGGAGTAAGTCCAGAGCAGGAGCTAGTTCTGCAGTCCGGTGCGGACATGCTTTACCTGGTGGAGACCAGGGGACAGGTGCAACGGTTCGCAGAGGAGCTTGGTCAGTCTTTCCAGCTCAGGAACCTAAGCCCTGTTGGTGTTTACCTAGGTGTGCAGGTAGACAGAGCCGAAGACGGTAGTGTCTTGCTCAATCAGACTGGCAAGGTAGTGCAGTCGTTGAAGAAGTTCAGAGTGTCTGAATGTGCTAGTGTCAGAACACTCATGGAGACGTGTCTAGGTGAGGACAGTCAGACCGGGGAACGCTCTGAGTTCGAGAGCCCCGAGGTGTTTAGGTCAGCTCCTGGGAGGCTGTTGTTTCCTTCCTAGTTGAGCAAAACCTGACATAGCAGTTGCTGTGGATCTGTTCAGCAAGGTGGCTGCAAATCCCAGCATGCATGCCTGGAATGGCATGGTGAGAGTGCTCCAGAGTTTGCAGGAGACTAAGGAGTTTTGCCCGGAGTTGTCAGCTACCGGTGAGCCCCAGCTCACGCGCTGGTGCGACGGCGGTTGGGCAAATTCCGAGGACAGGAAATCTGTGTCTGAAATGGTTGTACAGTGTGGAGGAGCTCTAGGCGGGCTGAAGTCCCGGTGCCAGAGCCTCATTGCTCGTTCTCGTGCAGAAGCCAGGTACAGTGCGTTGTCAGTGCTTTGCAGGGAACTGGAGTTCTATAGGTGTTTGGTCCAAGAGATCTGCGTTCAGAGTTGCCTGCCCGTGATGGTTTGGGAGGACAACCAACTCTGTTTGTTGGCGGCAGAGTCTGGACAAGTCAAGGCCAGACCCAAACACCTAGACGTTCTCTTTCGAGACGTGTGCGTTCAGACCAGCTGGGAGAAGCTGAAGTACTGTCCTGGTCAGGTGAATCAGAGGGTTGGGTTCACGAAGCCCCTGAGCTTCCAACGTCATGGGGAGTTCTGTGAGGGTTTGTGTAGGGTAAGCTGCATGCTTACAACGCCCCTGTGTGCGGGACAAGAGGGGGTGTAGAGGTTTGGAGCTTTTAGAGTTAACAAGCTCAACCAGATTGTCCCACCCACAGGAGGAAGAGCGTCACCGGATGCTCTGTGTACTGTTGTACTTTGTAATGTGATACTTTCTGTTTCTGTAGTCCGGAGAACGGAGAGCAGGGAGAAGCCACCAACATGGCTTGCGACTCTCCCGGAATGTAGATTTATGCCTTGTTAAATAAAACTTCTAGATTAGAAAGAAGCCGGACTCTGTTGTCTGTAATATGCTGGCATGCACACCCCCCGCTGCGTGAGAGAAGATAAGAAGATAACTCTGCTGATAGCACAGGTGAAGCAAGCAAGGAGAACGTACAGGAGAGGTACGCTCGCTGAAGGAAGCTTGCTGGACACCATTAGCGTGCAGAAGTTGGTTTGAAGCGTTTCCAACAATCAAAACACTTCACCCCTCAATGAGGCCAAAGTTAGATTCACAAATTGTTTAGGGGTATGCGTCCCCCCTGCGTTCCCCCAGGAAAAAACCACTGATTTTTGGAAGCTGAACATCCATCGGGGCTTCCGAGGCTTCCGATTAGCTGCAGGAGATTCAGAAGCTGCACTTTGGCTTTTGAACGTTTTGGAATTTGAACGGACTTCCGGAACAGATTCCGTTCGACTTCCAAGGTATCTCTATTTGGCCTTCATAAAATCAACAAATTGTAGAGTTGGAAGGGACCACAAGGGTAATTTAATTCAACCCCTCAGCAATGCAGAAATCTTTCTCATTTTGGGACTCGAACCCGCGACCCTAAGGTTAATAGTCGCATGCTCTACACAGAACTCTCCCTAGGCCACGTCTCTCTTTTTTTGCCTGTCCTTGAACTTCGATAATGGAGAGGGTTGTTTAAGTGTGGGTAGAAACTAGCCTACCCTACAAGGCGAAGCTTCCATTAGTTGCCCTGGCTACTTTCTGCTCTGGCTCCATCCACTACTGCCATGCGGCCCTCAGAAGATTGCCCAGAAGGGAATGTGGCCCTCGAAAAATCCAAAAAAACCTGTCTTCCTTCTTTTCCAGAGAACAGAACGGTGACCTTTCAGAAAGGCTGTGCCACCAAGACCATGTGCAGCAGCTCCGAGGATATCTACTCCAAATTGATGGGGCTGGATTCCTTTGTAGAGTGTTGCAAAACGTCCCTCTGCAACCAAGCCGGAGAGCTTTCTGGTCCACAGATTCTACTGATGGTGGCTGCTTCTGCCTGGTGGCTGGCATGGATGGCTTGACCGCAATGGCGGCTGTCTGGGTGAGCCTTCAAAAAAGGATCGGGCCAGTCTTTGAAGGTTGGTTGCATACCTGGGGATAGGTGCTCGCCGGCTACTGGGGCTCTTTTATCTGCCTGGAAGGAGATAGCACTGAAGGACTGCTCCCCTACTGTCTATATGCCATGCCAAGACTGGATTCCTGCAATGCGCAGCATGTGGGGCTTCCCTTGTGCTTGATCTGGAAGCAGAATGCTGCAGCAAAAGACTTAACAACAAAGGACACCTTTGTTCAGAGGCCTGCAGTGGTTGCCAATTTGCTGCTGGGCCAAGTTCAAAGAGTTATTATTACTATATAAAGCCCTTAACAACTTGCGACCAGTTTACCTGTGAAATCGTCTTACCCCACATATTGTATGCCTGCTCGACTGCTTCAGTTACAGTTGCCACAAAATATTTGTAAGAAATTGACCTTTTCCTGTGGCAGCATCCCTGCCTACTGACATCAGCCAGGAGCCTTCATTGTACTCTTTTCAGTGCATGCTAAAACCCTTTTTGCTTAGGCAAGCCTACCCAGATATGTAGAATGTTGAAGTGTATTTTAATCTTTTTTTCTTTTTCTTTTTAGTTCATTGTTGATTCAAATTATTTTTTGAATATTTTTAATAGCTGTCTTTCAACTGTTTTTCTGATAATTTTGTGGTTTTATTCTTTATTCCTTTTTTTACAATCAAGTGGTATGGAAATTTTATGAACTAAATAAACAATAAATAAAACACACAATGTCAAAATAGGGTGCTTTTGGAGGAGCGATTCCCCCACCTACAGTTCACATGCAATGCCCTTTCTTGGCTAGAGTGGGCATTTGATTTTTAAGTGTCTCATCTTCTCACTGCCTGCATGATGAGGGACATCCATGCAGGCTCACAAACAGAAGTCTGAAACGTGGCTGTGTTAAGGGACACCTCAACAAAAAACAAATCTGTAGGTTGGGAAGACAAAATATTACCTTTTCCAGGTTCACAATCATTCTCATGATTTCTGTTGGATTGTTGTTGTTCAGTCGTTTAGTCGTGTCTGACTCTTCATGACCCCATGGACCAGAGCACGCCAGGCACTCCTGTCTTCCACTGCCTCCTGCAGTTTGGTCAGACTCATGTTGGTAGCCTCGAGAGCACTGTCCAACCATCTCGTCTTCTGTCGTCCCCTTCTCCTTGTACCCTCCATCTTTCCCAGCATCAGGGTCTTTTCCAGGGAGTCTTCTCTTCTCATGAGGTGGCCAAAGTACTGGAGCCTCAGCTTCGGGATCTGTCCTTCCAGTGAGCACTCAGGGCTGATTTCCTTCAGAATGGATAGGTTTGATCTTCTTGCAGTCCATGGGACTCTCAAGAGTCTCCTCCAAAACCATAATTCAAAAGCATCAATTCTTCGGCGATCAGCCTTCTTGATGGTCCAGCTCTCACATCCATACATTACTACTGGGAAAACCATAGCTTTAACTATACGGACCTTTGTCGGCAAGGTGATGTCTCTGCTTTTTAAGATGCTGTCTAGGTTTGTCATTGCTTTCCTCCCAAGAAGCAGGCATCTTTTAATTTCGTGACTGCTGTCACCATCTGCAGTGATCATGGAGCCCAAGAAAGTGAAATCTCTCACTGCCTCCATTTCTTCCCCTTCTATTTGCCAGGAGGTGATGGGACCAGTGGCCATGATCTTAGTTTTTTTTTATGTTGAGCTTCAGACCATATTTTGTGCTCTCATCTTTCACCCTCATTAAAAGGTTCTTTAATTCCTCTTCATTCTGTTGGATGCTTCCACACTATGGAAAGGACAGTTAGCTTAACTCCAGATTATTAGAAATCTGGAAAGCTGCTATTCCATAGGCCAAAAGCAGAACAGCAGTGATTGTGTAATCCACATTAGAAGCACCCACTGTTGAATATTGCCAACAATTAAGAGATTTAGATCCTGATAAAAAAAAACCTTCAAGTTGTCAGAGAGGGCCATTCTGAAAGCAGCGTTGCTTGTCATTAAGTCCCGTCTTTGGAGAGGCTTCAACCATTCCCCGAGAACTGTAGGCCACTTGAAAGAAGGATCACTGGTGGCAGTGTGTACTTTTGCCTCTTAATAAACAGGTTGCGTTTGTTTTTAATTTTGCTGCTCCAAAACCCTGCAAAACTAGTTTTGCCAGAGTGACAGCGAGCCTAAGGAATTATGCATATACATTATGGCAAGCGAAACCTGACGGAGACGCCAGCCCAATAAATTAGTTCTGCAAGTGTTTGTGTGTATGAGGTAAGATATAAGTGTGTGCGTGCGCACACACAAAGAGAGACAGGGGTGTGTGTAGAACACGGGAGGTTGCTTATGCCAAGAGACAAACCGTTGACTCATCTAACTCATCGTTTTCTATGGCTCTGACTGGCAGCAGTTATCTAGAGCTTCAGGTAAGTGGCTTTCCCAGCTCCACTTGGAGATGCCAAGAATTGAACCTGGGATATTTTGTATGCAAAGTGGATGCTCAGTCACTGAGCTGCAGCCCTTAAATGTCTTAAATGTGTGTGTGTCTGCGCGCTCACACACACACACACACAGAGAGAGAGAGAGAGGTCTGCACCACCCCTACTAACATTTGGCAGTGGAAAATAATTACGACTTGTTTGTGTTACGTTAGCATGCCAAGAGAAGGATGTGTTCCCATGGGATCCAATGCCAGCTTTTGCCAAAGACCTTCGGAAGTGTTAATTTCAAAATAGGCTCCTTTACAGCTACAAACACACACCTCCCTCCTGTTTAGCATCTGCTTTGCATGCAGAAGATCTCGGGTTCAGTCCTTGCCATTTCTCGGTAGGCCTGGGAGAGAATCTTGTCTGAGATCATGGACAGCTGCTGCAGAATCATCAAGTTATAAAACTGCAGAGTTGGAAGGGACTACAAGGGTCATCTGGTCCAACTGCCTGCAATGCAGGAATCTTTTGCCCAACATGGGGCTTGAACTCATGACGCTGAGATTAAGAGTCTCATGCTCTACTGGCCAAGCTATTCCAACATATATCAGTAACTTGACTCAATATAAAGCACTTCCTATATTCCTATTTTAGTAAATTATATCTCCCCCACTCCCACCCAAAGGGCATGTTTTTGGATTTTCAAAACCCAAAGCACACAAGGACTCTCCTAAATATCTGACAGAGCTCTTTCCCTGCCTTTTCAGTTGGGATCCTTTCTAACTGGCCAGGAGAGAAGAATGGTGGTTGGGGGAGAGACCCAAGCACCAGGAAAAGAGACATGGCAGGTTGCTTTCCACACACACCCTGGGTGTAGCTTCTCCACCCCAGCAATGTCACATAAGGAGAGCTCTGCTGGATCAAACCAAAGGCCCATCTAATTAATTGCTGTTCTCACTGGCCAACCAGATGCCTATGGGAAGCCGGGAAGCTGGGCCTGAACACAACTGCAATCACCACACCCGTGCACCTCAGAAGCTGGCGTTCAGAGGCATACCGTGGGTGTAGAACAGTCACCTTGGCTAGAAGCCATTCTTAAAACAGTGAGAGAAGTTGGTTGGGAGGTCCTGCGTATCAAACCCGCTTTGGGTTGTGCAAGAAGGAAAGTGATGGGAAGATGTGCTGGAAAGTGACTGACACTTCCTGTGATGGCAAACAAATCAGGGTGGATGATCGACAAACAACTTCTCTGGAAGCACCCGGCATCTAATCACAGCATAGTCTTTGTGCAAGCTCTGGAAGCTGCTCCTTCACTTACGGATGTGAATTAAAACCATCAGGACTGAGCTGCAGCCAAACAGCATGTTTCATAAAAAGGCCGTACCCTCCCGTGATGCAAGGTAATTAGGATAATAATGAGGCGCAGCAACCTGCTGGCTTTTGGGAGGGCCCTTGTGAACTCTGGAAGATGAAAAATGACTGTGGGAACCGTGCCGAGAACTTGGAATCGGAGCAGTGCTTTCTGGCCAAGCAGAGCGGAGTTGGCTCCGGAGCAGTCGCTGGCATCTGGTTATTTTTAGGGTGGTTTCAGCCCTTCCTTCTCAAAGGAGGAAGGAATGCAGGGAAGTGGGAAACTGAGTCACTCCTGAAGAGAAGAGGGTGGTCTCTCCAGCCAGAAAGCCTTGCATCTCAAAGCAGAGTCCAAGGTAAGAGAGAGACCTTGGATAGGGAGCAACCTAGGGCGCTGCTTCCCCCAAAGAATTGTGGGAGCTGTAGTTGGTTAAGGGTTCCGAGAGCTGCTAGGAGGCCCTCTATTCCTCTTGCAGAGCTACAATTCCCAGAGTCCTCTGTGAAGATGATTGCTAAACCACTCTGGGTATGGTCTCTTTGGGAGGGGAAACAGCTCTCAGTACCCTTAACTGACGACGGCTCCCAGAATGCTTTGGGGGAAGCCATGGCTATTTAAAGCTGTATCAAAGCACTTTAAATGTATGGTGTGAATGTGGCCCTTGTTTGCCTTATTGATCTTAACAAGGAACTATTGACAAGCTTAGGAGGACCCCCACCCCCAGTTCTGAGGAACCCCCCTTTCTCTCTGGGTGCTTCCAGATAGATATCTATCATGGGTGCTCCTCATGGGTGCAACAATTTTTTAAAAACAGCACCTGCAGGGCGTTGTTGGCAATTTAATATGAATTTACCCTTTCTGGGAGAAATCAAGCAAGGGACCCTTGAGGCTGGAGTTTTACTGTGGATACATTCTGCAACACAGTCTTGACACAACAATAGTGCATTTGTGGTGAATTTATTATTGCCGTCCAGAAGGGCTATGGTGCAACAAAAAGCGGAAGGAAAGCAAACCAGAACATTTGTGGTGTAAAAAGTTATGGGATTTCACTAGGAAGTTGCGGGATAGGCATTGATTGGAGAGGAAGCTGTATGATCACCCCCAAACCTTTGCGGGCACAACCAGTGTTGAAAGAACGATTGCGTATGACCACCCCGATAGCAGCACGAGCACAAATCGTCATGCATGTGCATGGATATCCTGGGGCCCTCAGTTAAAAACAAACAAACTGTTGTCAACATCCCCTTTGCAATATGTGAATTGCCCTTTTACTGTAAGTTGTCTTAAGCCATTTTTAATGTTGCAAGTGATCTCTGGGCTCATCCAGATTTCTGCTTGTTGTGTCGCATTCCCCCCCACCCCCCGGGAAAAAACACTCTTTACTGCTTGACATTTGCTCTGATTCTGCGCTAAAGAGAGGGTTTTCCCGAGAAAGCAGCAGGACAAATTGAAAACTGCCGAGCTCCATGCCTATAAAGCACAGGACAATTGGAAAACTAGGACCCAGTCTTTTGAGGCATGGGACAAGCAGAAGTGTGGATGCACCCTTGGTCAGCTTCCTCTCTGTATTTCTCCATCCATCTTCATTCATTTATGCAGCTATATTTTTCTCCTGTCCTCCCTCTATGGAGCACTGTTCATAGTCTACCTCCTTTTTTATCATTTCAATAACCCTACTGGGTAGGCTGGGTTGAAAGTGAGAATCTGGCCCAACATCACCATATTTGCTTTCAAGGATGAGCAGGAGTTTGAACCTGGATTGCCCTGAGACTCCTCAATCCTCCCCACTTTTCCTTTGACCCAAATATGCTTTTATGATGTACAGTCGTACCTTGGTTTGCGAATGCCTTGCGAGTCGAATGTTTTGGCTCCCAAATGCCGCAAACTCGGAAGTGATTGTTCCGGTTTGCAAATGTTCTTTGGAACCCAAACATCCAACGTGGCTTCTGCGGCTTCCGATTGGCTGCAGGGACTACCACTGTATTGTGATGACCCATCTTTGGTCAGATTGCAGCTTATTTGCCTGTGCAACCCCTCAACTGAATAATAAAAATTATATTAATAATTTATTATTTCTACCCCGCCCATCTGGGGTTATAACAATTGTTATAAAGTTTTATTTTTTGGGGGTGGGGAGAAGTAGGGGGGAAATCCTCCAGGGAGAGTATATCGAAAGCCTTGCCTTTTCTGGCCAAACTGGCAGGGTTGGAGATTGCAATCTGCTACTGCTGAATATGGTCCTGCCAAGAAACAGACCAGCCGCTGGCATGAAATCTATAGAAATGAACTAGAAATTAATCTCTCTGGATCCGAGGCTGGAACTAACCCAGCTGCGCCACTGCTTTCCAAGCCATTTATTTGGTTTTCCGCCTGCTTATCCCCCCTCCCTCCCTCCCTCCCAACCTTCTGAGATGAGTTGAGAGAGGCAGCCGCTACAAAAAGGGGAAATACAAAATGTGACGTTAAAAGCCCTTTTCACACTCAAGGGGGTGGCTCAGGGGCCATGAGAGATGGCCTGGTTTTTCCATTATATAATCTTATTAAAGCTCCCAGAGCAAGTAATCCCGAGTGGCTGCACCGGACGTGGGTGGAAAGTCAAGGAAGCCAACAGCTTGCCCTCTTGCGGGCTGCGTCCTTTGGAGTTGTTGTGGGAGGGTTGGCGAAGTTCAGTGATACCTGGCAGGGCTAAGAAGGAGGGCCTTATGGGTAGGAAGACTTCCCGAAGTCCTGCTCCCATCACGTTACCAAAGAAAGACACACCTGGGTGATGCAGGTGGGGCACTGCCAGACCTGGGATAGAGGGATTGCCTTTCCGTGGTAGCTGATCTACAGGAGTTTCGCATTTGGGATGGGGGCAGGCGGGTGAAGAAGGCATTTGCGGTTCAGTTCAGGGCTATGAGCAGTGGGGCTGCCAGCAGGGTGAAGAGGGTGCCCTTGCCTCTCCTTCCACCCTGGCCCTGCGCTCCGTTGCAGAAGGGGCCCTGGCAGCAGGTCACGTAGCTGACGGGAAGCTTGGGCAGCAGTGTTCCATAGAAGACCATATCCTGGCAGAGCTGCTGGTTGGCGCAGCCAGCTCGGAGGGTGGCACCGCGGACGTAATCTGCGTTGGAAGAGAAGAGAGGAGGGAAGGGAGTTGCATATCTTCCCAGGACAAGGGATCAGATCATATGGGTAGGGATAGGAGCGTTGGTCAATTTCATTTCTCTGCGTTACTCATTTCCCTAATCTTAAATTCAGTTCTTCACATTTCTGCTGCCTACACATGCACATACACACACACGGAAATTCACCAGCATTTCAGAGCAAATTTCTACTAACAAAGACATTGTTCCAGGTACTTTTGACTAATGTGACACATTTTTGGCAAGCGATTCCTTACAATCTAATGCATTTTTGTATCCAATGCATTTTATAGCTTCATTTTGATGCACACTCTCCCCTAATACAGTGGTACAAAATGGTCAATTGAAACCAAATTGATGAGACCTGTTCTCCGGATATTTCACAGCAAGCTTCATCAGTCAATAATGCTGAATAATACAAAAATGGCATTCCAGTTACAATAAATGAGCGACCACAAAGTACATCTCATGTTGCATCTTACCTAATCACTCAACACGGTTTGCTCAAGACAAAAGGTCACAAATCAATGTGATATAGCTCTAAGATTTATTGGTAAAAAGAGCGAGGTAAGCATCCCCTTTCTAGATGTTGAATTATTTTTTTTGCTACTGAACGTAATTAACATGTCATTAATTTACATCCATTTCGCAAACTTACTGATAGAAATTCTTTCCTTCGTTATCAGTCTAACCACATGGTCCAATTAAAAAATAGTCTCCCATTTAGCCAATTTATTAGACTCAAAAGAAATTCTTCCCCTGAAACTGATTTTTTTTTTTAAAAGAAGAATGCTGCATCCCTTTCATCTTCATTAAGAGATAGAGGCTATCCGCAGGAAATTATTCAAGCAACCTTTGAAAGGGCTAAAAGGACTTCTAGGCAGCAATTGTTGGTACCGAAACAAACAAACAAACAAAAAAACAATCAGGACAGGATTTTTGGTTCTATAGAGTACAATTGTTTATCTCCTTCTATTGAAAGAGTGATTAAGAGACATTGGCACATCATTTCCCATATTCCAAGCTGTGAAAATGTGCCTATCTTAGGCAAAAGGCGCACTAGATCATTTAGGGACGTTCTTACCCACACTGATCTTCTACTTGAATACCATAATGATGACCCACACACTACGCTGAAAGGGCACTATAGATGCAGTCATTGCACATGTTGTAGATTTGCTTTGCCCGTGAAATCATTTACCAACACAATAAACGGGCAAAAGATTGTCTTGCAACAGTTTACAAATTGCTCTACAAAAAACTGTGTGTACTGTATCCATTGTGCTTGTGGGCTTCTATATGAAGGCAGAACTACCCATGCAACCAGGACTAGAATTTCTGAGCATAGGTCCAAAATACACAATGCTTGTCTAGTTCAGCATTTACAGCAAGAAGCTCATACTGAAAATGACCTGAGTTTTTTTTCATTCTGCGAACTTTTTTTTTTTTAAACTACCTTTTAGATAGCAGAAAGTGAGCAGGAATTAAAGAACCTTTTAATGAGGGTGAAAGAGGAGAGTGCAAAATATGGTCTGAAGCTCAACATCAAAAAAACTAAGATCATGGCCACTGGTCCCATCACCTCCTGGCAAATAGAAGGGGAAGAAATGGAGGCAGTGAGAGATTTCACTTTCTTGGGTTCCATGATCACTGCAGATGGTGACAGCAGTCACGACATTAGAAGATGCCTGCTTCTTGGGAGAAAAGCAATGACAAACCTAGACAGCATCTTAAAAAGCAGAGACATCACCTTGCCGACAAAGGTCCGTGTATGAAATATACTCGGAGTCAAGTGTGAATTTCATGCTCTTTATTCAGCTCATAGTAGTGAGGAATGCAGTTTCTCCAAAATGTTTGCTTTATATACACTATTTACACAATGGGCCCCACGTGATTGGCTAATTCCGGGCTACTCCTGTATGCCAATCGGGTTACGGATTCACTTCCACCTGGAGCTGGATTGGGTTGCTCCTGCGAACCAATCAGACTGCTGCCATCTCAATCCTATTGTTCTGGGACCAGTCAGACTGCTGCAATCTCAATCCTATTGTTCTAGGACCAATCAGACTGCTGCATTTTGGATCCTATTCAACTTAGTACATAACAGTATAGTTAAAGCTTTGGTTTTCCCAGTAGTAATGTATGGAAGTGAGAGCTGGACCATAAAGAAGGCTGATCGCCGAAGAATTGATGCTTTTGAATTATGGTTTTGGAGGAGACTCTTGAGAGTCCCATGGACTGCAAGAAGATCAAACCTATCCATTCTGAAGGAAATCAGCCCTGAGTGCTCACTGGAAGGACAGATCCTGAAGCTGAGGCTCCAGTACTTTGGCCACCTCATGAGAAGACTCCCTAGAAAAGACCCTGATGTTGGGAAAGATGGAGGGCACAAGAAGAAGGAGAGGACAGAGGATGAGATGGTTGGACAGTGTTCTCGAAGCTACCAACATGAGTCTGAACAAACTGCGGGAGGCAGTGAAAGATAGGCGTGCCTGGCGTGCTCTGGTCCATGGGGTCATGAAGAGTCAGACACGACTGAACGACTGAAGAACCTTTTAGATCTGTTGATGTATGAAGAGCCTTGTTGCAAAAGGAGTACAAATTAATATTTCAACTAGGAACCTTGTTTCCAAAAGGTTTGAATACCGTATTTGACCGTGGTTGTTATATATATAAATGTACCTTTAACTATGTATGAATGTGATGATTGATTCCATGCACCTGTAATGTATTTAAACGTTTGGTATTACCAGTTTCTACATTTGCTGTGCCTGTGAGCATTTTTTGTGACCTTTTGTCTTGAGCAAGCTGTGCTGAGTGATTAGGCGAGACGTAACATGAGATGGGTATTGCATGTACTTTGTGGTCGTTCATTTATTGTAACTGGAATGCCATTTTGTATTATTCAGCATTATTGACTGATGAAACCTGGTTAATATCCAGAGAACAGGTCTCATCAATTTGGCTTCGATTGACCATTTGGCTTTGCACTTCCAGCTAACGACTACTTGAAGAACGCTTTCTCGCAACAGCTTCCATGTTTATGGCTTTGTGCTCCCTGTGAATGACTATTTGAAGAACATTTTGTTTGTTCCAGCTGTGTAATCCCATACTTACCACGTACATAACCAATATAGCAATGAGAGAGACACTGGTTCATTTTATGTTTATCAGTATCTCCAGGCTTGGTCATGCACATTGCACTTTAGTTTGCTTATTGTACAGTATGTTTATGAGTTTATATACTTATTCCAGTAAAATTGTCCTTTATATTCATAGCCAGTTCTGGTGTTGTTGGTTTGTTGTTTAACAATTGTTACTACACCTGATTTTGTGTGTGTGTATACTATGTATTCTTATGAACATTGCTTGATTGGAGAACTGCATTGAAAAATTCTGGTGAGTGTGAATTTTGTAGGATTGCTGTGTTTCGGTTTGGGTATTATTTCAGAAAGTGTGAATTTGATTGATTCGGCTTTAAATGCACCCTGAATCAAATTTCTCATCCATCCTTCATCTTAATCCTAATCATGCATTCCTTGTGTTTGGGGCAAATCAACTTACTCATAGCTACCTGTAACCAGAAGCTGGAAGGGCCAGGATGTGACAGGACTGTGAGGAAGGGCCATACCTCATTTGCTTTGCATGCAGAAGGTCTCAGGTTCAATCTCTGACATGTCCAGGTAGAGCTGGGAATGTCTCCTGGCTGCCCTATGGGCTCTCCTGGGCTCTGCACCTGCCTGGCATGATTCAGAATGGGCCCCTTTCCCCGCTGTGAAACTCTTTGACTCCCATGTCCCCCACTGGGTAAGGTTGATTTGACTCCCCAATTGCTCCTGATGTAGATCTTCACTCACACTTCCTTCCCTGGGCAGGGGGTGTGGTGGGGAGGGTAGTACCATTTTGTGGTTTGGTTCAGGTGCCAAAATTTCTTGGGCTGGCCCTGGCTGTAGGATCATCATCATCATCATCATCATCATTTATTATTTATACCCTGCCCATCTGGCTGGGTTTCCCCAGCCACTCTGGGTAGCTTGCAACAGAATATGAAAAACACAATAAAACATCAAACATCAAAAACTTAAACCTAAATAGGGCTGTCTTCAGATGTCTTCTAAAAGTCAGATAGTTGTTTATTTCCTTGACATCTGGTGGGACGGCATTCCACAGGGCGGGTGCCACTAACTGAGAAGGCCCTCTGCCTGGTTCTCTGTAACCTCACTTCTCGCAGTGAGTGAACTGCCAGAAGGCCCTCAGAGCTGGACCTCAGTGTCCAGGCTGAATGATGGGGGTGGAGACTCTCCTTCAGGTATACTGGGCCGGGGCTGTTTATTATCATGCTGTGTATGAATTGGTGTGCATGTATGCTTGCATTCTTAAACCATTTGGGCTTTCCAGTGCTGCAAGTAAGCCACCTGTAGGCCTTAGGAATGAGAACTGACCTTGGCTAGTACCATGACTGGTACATGTGAGTTCGACCTAAGAAGGTATTTTAGGATCACAATAAAGAGGAAACCAACCTTGCCCAATCTACTGGCAAGTGAAGGCACACCTACTCTGGTGCTTGCTTTCCTTTACCCTCCCCATTCCCTTTTCCTTTTGTATCATGCCTATCAGATTGTGTGCCTGTGGGCAGGGACAGCCCTATCTTTTAATATAGGTACAACACTTAGAAAATGTTAGGCACTTTAGAAGTGTATGGTAATAATCATTACTACCACCTGAGGAGGCACCGCCTACTCAAAAGCCTCCATCCACCTTTTGCCATAAATCTTGCACCATCTCTTACCTATGACATTCATGCAGTGGTCCATGTTTCCCACGCAGTTCATGAGTTGCAGATTCCCTGTGCTGCATTCATCATTTCCTGTATCTAGGCAGCTGTAACACACCTGCCCATTGAGTTCCCTCACAGAAAACTCTGCAAGGTAGGAGACAAAAGTCTTTTTCAGTAAGGGCCAAATTAGATGTGACGATTAGCATGATTTTGTTCATTTCTTCTGCAAATAGCAGCTGTTAGGAGAGCTGAGCAGCCTCTGGACTGTGGGAATCAGGAGTTTAACTCTTTCCCTTCCAGCCCCAACACAAACCCCCTCTCCCCAAAGCTGCTATTTTGATTTTTTGAGGCCAGAATGAGACGTGGGACAAAATTTGGAATCAGAAATTCATGGATTCCATTTCTGACACAGTCATACAGTGAGAGTGAGAGTGGAGGAGCTTTGATGTAATGCAGGGCTTTAAAAAAAGATTGGACAAATTCATGGCTATTATTTAGGGATGACCATATACTGTACTATTTCTAGGATCAGAGATGCTGGTGGGGGGGGGGCGGAAGAGAGTGAAAGCTATTGTGTTGGATTCTTGCCTGTGTACTTACTTGTAGAAGGGTAGTTAACCCACATTTGGGGGAACTGCTCCCCCCCCCAAGTTTTCTGGCCCTTGTGGGGTATAAATGTATTATTATTAAATATAATAACAAATATTGGCCAGTCTTGTTCACAGATATTTACTGCCTAATAATGCTGCTTTTTTGCGGGTGGGATATTTTTATATTGGGGGGGGGCATATGAGTCAAAAGGACTTTAAAAATACATCTATGCAATCCAGAAATATTTTTAAAAACCGGACTTCTGAGTTTTTGCAATTTTCAAATTTTGGTTTTAAAGTCTTCAATGGGGATGAAATTTTAAACACAAAGCACCTAATGTTTTATTTTAATTTTGGCATGCACATTTGAGTCAAAATTGGCTCGGGACTCCTGACGCTCCAATTTGTGCCATCCCCAAAAACCTGCAACCCACAGTTACCTGTGAAAGAGCTGTTGTTGCACCTGGAACCTTCGCAAACATGGACGGCCACGTAGCTGATTTTGCCTCCTATGCTGTATGCCAAGAGCGTTTCCTCCTTGGGGTAATTCCCGCAGCCTTTGATGATGGGCTCCACCAGACCTGTTCCTGTAGAAACAGAGGAGGGTGTCAAAGATCCTTGCCAGTGGCTTTGGGGGAATGTATTTGAGTGGAGGGCTGGACTATTCTGTATGCCAAGCACACTACAGAGGAGCTCAATGGCATTCGGGCTGCGTTCGCAGAGAGTAGACAACCACGCAGGACTCTTTGATCTTCTCTTGCAGTGCAATGAGCACTTACATACAACCAGGCAGGAGATGCCTCTGCCTCTCAATGGATCTGGCTCCACTTTCCATTGTTCTCCTCTCCCTCTGCTCCTCCAGTTCCAATGGCCACCAGGCACCACCAGCACACTGCCAGTTCTCACAGGACACTGGAGAGGCCAGGACATTGCCCCACATGAACTGAGAGTGCGCTCCAGAATCCAACTTGAGATCTTTTGCAATGCACGCATGGCTTATGCCACAAAAACCAGCAGGGGTTTTTTCAGCAGATACACCTCTGTTTCTATCAGGGGTGGCTAATCATTTTTGGGGTCAAGGGCTGGGGCCCACTGCCCCCATGCCAAAGTGGGCAGGGCCAATATACCAAAGTGCAAAGTGAGTTTGGCTTTGCTTTTTGCTTTTTTACACTCCGGGGAGTCGGGGAATCGCAAAAACCTTTCGGCATCCCAGAACCACTGCCGAGGATCCACAGAAGTGGCTGGTAAAACTCATACACGCACACAACTTTTAAACTTTTTTTTTTTTAAGGGCAAATTTTGGAAGTCCCACAAAAGAACCCTTTTGGCATCACAGTGGGGTACTGATGGCAGCAGTTTAGTAATTATTATTATTACAGTGGTACCTCGGGTTACATACGCTTCAGGTTACATACTCCGCTAACCCAGATATAACACTTCAGGTTAAGAACTTTGTTTCAGGATAAGAACAGAAATTGTGCTCTGGCGGCGCAGCGGCAGTGGGAGGTCCCATTAGCTAAAGTGGTGCTTCAGGTTAAGAACAGTTTCAGGTTAAGAGCGGACCTCCGGAATGAATTAAGTACGTAACCAGAGGTACCACTGTACAGTGGAACCTTGGTTCTTGAATGTACTGTATTTTTCGCTCCATAAGACGCACCTGAACATAAGACACACCTAGTTTTTAGAGGAGGAAAGGGGGAAAGCCCTGTTTTTTTGAGGATCAGCTGAAAGTGGTACAGCTTTTTTTTGCAAAGGGAAAAGCCCTGCTTTTTTGAGGATCAGCTCAAAGTGGTGCAGCTTCTTTTTCAAAGAGGAAAAGCCCCATTTTTATGGGTTTCAACTCACAGTTCTGCAGCTTCTAGTCCTACAGCCATTTCTACAGTTTCCAGACAGATAATCTAATCAGCCAGTCACATGTTGCTGGGGAAACAAACAGCCTCCCTCTGCATTCAACAATGGAGGCCTGGGCAAGGGGGCGGGGCTGGAAAGGGAGCCTTATCTCTCTCCCGATCACTTGCTGAACAGCTGTTCAGCGGCTTCCTTTCAACACCCCCTTCTCTCTTTGTAAAAAAAAGGAGCATGATCTGCTTTTGGCCCCTAGGCTATTTGGCTCCAGGGACCATGCATTCGTTCCATAAGATGCACAGACATTTCCCCTTACTTTTTAGGAGGAAAAAAATGTGTCTTGTGGAGTGAAAAATACGGTAATCTGTTCCGGAAGTCCGTTCGACTACCGAAACGTTTGAAAACCAAGGTGCGGCTTCTGATTGGCACAGGCGCCCTGGAAAGAATAGCTGACAGCCACATCAGACATTCAGCTTCTGAAAAATGTTTGAAAACTGGAACACTTACCTCTGGGTTTTCGGCGTTCAGGAGCCGGTTTGTTCATCAACTAAGCTGTTCAAGAGCCAAGGTTCCACTGTATTATTATTTTAAATGGATTTCCCCCCCAGCAGGACTTGAGGAAGTACAAAATGGGGGAACCATAGAAGCAGTTATAGCTTTGGGACAACTGTGCCGGGGGGTGGGGGGTGGGGGCCTGAATTTTGAAAGAAGTGACGAATTGGAAGGGCACAAAACACCTCTCAGATAGATTACCTGGCAGCCACTGGCGAGAGATTTCCACGCAGCGGTTCTCTTTACCTCTGCACTGGGCTGTGGGAATGCTGGTCCCATTGCACTCCTCCAAACTGCCTATGCAACTGTAACACTCCACTCCATTGCGTTCAGTGCTGTACGTAACTGTGGGAAGGCAAGAAAAATGAAGGGTCACCAATTCTGAGGCCCACGAGCACTGCTTGTGGAAGGCTTCAGTAAATAGCACCTCAGAAATCCACATTCTAAGAGGCCTTCTTGGTGGTTCCATCTCCCTCAGGAGATTGGGTGGTCAAGGAGCCCATGCCAATGTTTAACGCCCTAAAAACAATGTAGGCCCTAAATATCTAAAAGGTCACTTCCTTTCTCACAGACCCTTTTGGTGTTTCCACCTCCTTCAGATGTTTGGGGTGAGTGTGATCCGGCAGAGGGAATTCTCTGTGGCAGTCCCTGAGTTGTAGAATTCCCTCACCAGAGAGGACTGTCTCACACCTTCATTATAGGAATAGGAATAGGAATAATTTATTATTGGCCAAGTACATTTTCCAACATACTTGGAATTTGTTTTGGCTACATTGCAATGTAAACATACAGACACTGTTCCTCTCACAATACAAAGAAGCAAAGAAACCCCACCCATAATTTACCTCCCCTTCAGCTATACAACTACGAATTTAACAATTTAATGGCACAAGGGAAAAATCTATTCTTGTGCCTGGCCGATTTTGTATATGAAGTCCTGTAGCGAGGTCCAGATGGAAGTAAATCAAGCAGATGATGACCGGGATGTAAAGGATCTGCTACAATTCTCTCTGCTCTCTTCCTAACTCGGGTAGCATAAATTGTCTCTACTGAAGGCAAGCTAACACCAATATTTTGGTCATTTGCAGAGGACACACCTGTTTGCATTGGCCTTTGACACTTGACAGATATATATATTTGGGACCCACCCTACCCTTGCAATTGTAATTTGTTTCAAACTGTTTTCAGCACTGATGTTTTAAATGCTTGTGACCCATTTGGGGACTCCTGATCAAGGATGGGTAATAAACCAAAATAACAACAATAAATATTTGACATCACTGACTGCCCCATACAGAGAGCAGGAGATAGGCCACATTCACACCATAAATTTAAAGCATTATGATACCAGTTTAAGCAGTCAAGGCTTTCCCCGCAGAATTCTGGGAGCTGTAGTTTGTTAAGGGTGCCGAGAGTTGTTAGCAGACCGCTATTTCCCTCCCTGAGCTACAGTTCCCAGAGTTCCCTGTGAAGAGGGAATGATGGTAGCTCCGTGAGGGAAACAAGGGTCTCCTCATGGCACTCTTAAATCACAGCTCCCAGAATTCTTTGGGGGAAGCCATGACAGCCAAAAGCAGTATCATAGTGCTTTAAATGTATGGTGTGAACGTGGCCATAGTTAGTGGCTCATGAAAGTAAGCAAGACAGCTCTTTCCAGTGTATCGTACATGTCTCTGGAGAGCTCAGAGGTGTGACCATTTCCACTTCAGGGTTGACCATACTCCAGGGACTCTTACCATTGTAGGGGATATTGTTGCAAAGGTCTTCGGAACAGCAGTAGATGCTTCGCGATATGAAGCCCCTGCGGGTGGAGAAGTAGGACTGGCAGTACTGAGATGTGGTGCACCCTCTCTTCAGGGTCTCACTTATGGGGCCTAGAGAAGGGAAGGCACAGCAAGATGGCAGCTAAGGTGCATGATGAGGCTTACAAACAGCACTGATCACTGATCACTGAACCCACTGATCACTAGGGAGGGGGGAGGAATATACTTCTGTTCATGTTTAAATGTGAGCTTATGAAGTCCATACTTAAAAAAAAAGGAGACGAAACACAGCCTTCCTTCAGAATTTGCAGTTATCCGAATTTTGCGATGCAGTTACCTAACGAAACAATACTTATAAAAAGGCATATATTAGGTAGGGACGTCATATTAGGTAGGTTTTCCCAGACACATCCTGAATTGCAGTGGTGAAATTACCTTCCGGGGGAATTTTCAAAAATAGGCAAAATGTCTGGGTTTTTTTGAAAACAGAATCAGGAAGTGTTGTTTTTTTGGCAATTTCCCCCAAACAACTTTTTGGGGCAATTTCCCCCAAAAACCCTCAACAACATTTTGTGTCCAGATTTTTACTTTTTGAAATACAGTCGTACCTTGGCTCCCGAACGCCTTGGGAGTCAAACGTTCCGGCTCCCGAACAATTGAAAACCAGAAGTGACTGTTCTGGTCTTCGAATGTTCTTTTGGAAACCGAATGTCTGACGGGGCTTCCGCGGCTTCTGATTGGCTGCAGGAGTTTCCTGCAGCCAATCAGAAGCCGTGCTTTGGAAGTCAAACATTTCGGAAGTTGGACGGTCTTCTGGAACAGATTCTGTTCGACTTCTGAGGTATGACTGTATGGCAACCCTATACTAGGGGTAAGTATGCATAGCAGTAAGCTGCAAAACAAGATGTGCCACCCCAGCAGGGAAACCAACAATAGGCGAAGCCAGAGCCAATGACAGACAGAGCCAGCTGATTCTGGTTTTGCACCCATCCTCCTCCTCCTCCCTGTTGAGTTCTGCAAAGAGAAAAGTTCCAAAAGGTGGTGATCTAGGCCTCTAGGCTTCTCAGAACTGACCTCTGTTTTCCTGCCCGATGTTAACCTACAGCAGCACCTTCTCCTACTTAGTCATATGCTTCCTTTAAACAAACACATAAACCTCTGAAGCAGCAAATTGAATGTTAAATGCCAGGCCAGGAAGCCCTTAAATGAGCAGCTAATGACCCTCCTTGCCTGGAGACAAAGCTAACCAGCCAAGGTCACACATGGAATTTTTTATTTTTAAGTGATAGAGATCTGAGATAAGGCTATTCCAAATCGGGCCTGCAGAAATTGTGACGCACCGGGCAAAACACAGAATTGATGAACCCCAGTTCATTAAGGCTAGTGGGGCACCTAGAGGGAATGATGATCGATCAACTTTTCCTGTTGGGAGAGCAAAGGGCTACTACTTTTTCAGTGTGTCACTGTCCCTGCGCTTTTGACTGTGCAGTGGCTGGATTTATTTTATATATATTATTGTATTTATGCCTTCTTCAAAGAGCTCCAAGTTCACCCGGTGAGCTACACGGCTGAGTGGGGATTTGAACTCTGGTCTTGCAGGTCCTAGTCCCACACTATGACCACATTGTTCTTTTTTTTTTTTTTTTTTTTTTAAAAAGCATCACCTGACAATTTCTGCAGATCAAGGGACATACACAGGCCAGGTTAGTTGGCAACCCCTTCCCCAGGCCACGTACCGTAGGCAGCTCGTGTTTCCTCCATGCAAAGGGTCTCGTTGCTGCCACAGAGTTGCTGCTGGTTTGTGCAATTCTCACGTGTCCCCAGGCACTTGTGGCAAGACAGGCCACGAGCTTCAGGAAGCAAAGCTGAAATGACATTTGTCAAAGGAGTCTTTCCCCCTCTGCTTCAAGGATATATTTTCCCATCAGAGTGCTTGGATAAGATGCCCCTGTGGAACTGGACACCCCTTAAATCTGGGGATAGGGAACCTTCCTGGGGCAACATTGGAAGGGACCTCAGGGGCCATCTAGCCTAGCCCCCTGCAAAAGCAGGAATTGCAGCTGAAAAAATCCCTGATGGATTTCTGTTGAAAGTCCTCCTTCAGATCAGCTACCAGCCAAGAGGTTGCCTTTCTTTGGGATATTTTGCCTTCCCTTTTAGAAAAGCAAAAATGAATATAAAAAACCCACATGCCAGTGGTGGGTGAGGCCAGAGGCAAAAGAGGGTGAAGCAGTAAATGTAAATGAAAAATAAAAAATGCCTTTGTATAGAAAGTGGATTTGCACACACACAAACATCCTCCCACCCCTCTCCCTCCAGCCAAGCAAGAAGTGTGATCAGAGTTCAAGGACAGATTCCAACCAGAAAAAAATATATCAAGGAGGGTGTGAAGCAGGGACAGTGAGGGTGCAGCTGGGGAGGGAGGGTGGCTTGGAGAGTGTTGTGAGGGCCAGACCGAAAGTGCTTCAAGTGCCACATTTGGCACCCAGGCCTCAGTTTCCCCACCTCTGCCTTAAATGTACAGAGGCCTTCTTGATGTTTGGACATGCCTACCTTACAACACTTTAAAAAAAAAAAAAAGGTTGAACAAGGATTTCCTCATCTCTCTGTGTTTTATTGATTTTAAAATTTATTATTATTATTATTATTATTATTATTATTATTATTATTATTATTATGTTTTTAAAAAACACATTTGATTAACTTTTAAATTTTTATTTTAAAAAAGCATATGCTCCTCTTCATAGAAGAAGTTTCACAAAGGAGTTTGGAATGATGCGCACCAGCAAATAAATCACAACTCAGTTTTAAAGCAAAACGGAAGCAAGCACTCCAAACAACACCAAAATGCTATTAAAACTAGTACAGTGGTACCTCTGGTTACGTACTTAATTCATTCCGGAGGTCCATTCTTAACCTGAAACTGTTCTTAACCTGAAGCACCACTTTAGCTAATGGGGCCTCCCGCAGCCTCTGCGCCGCCAGAGCACGATTTCTGTTCTTATCCTGAAGCTAAGTTCTTAACCTGAAACTTTATTTCTGGGTTAGCGGAGTCTGTAACCTGAAGCGTATGTAACCAGAGGTACCACTGTACCTAGTAGGATGACGGGACCGTAGCAAAAAACCCCAAGAAATACCTGTGTAATAGGCACTTCAAGCAACAATAAAAAACCAAGTAGTTCTTTAACAGCATGAGCCTAGCTATGTCCACTCAGAATTAAATTGGCTTTGCTGCCTGGCATGTGGGGCTCGTATTACAGCCTAAGGCCCATTGAAAAGTGTTGATGGGCTTCGTGGAAATCAAGAACCCATGTATATTAAATAAGCACCAAGCTGACCAAGAAGCCCATTTCAGCCCAGGGCAGTGGAGGAACGGAGGAGGAAGAGTTAACTATCTTTCACTTGACGTTTCCCACTGACTTGTGTGGGTAGGTTGGTGTTTCTGAGGTTGTACGGCGATGTGTTCATATGCTGGTCTCTGCAAGGCAGGATGCAAGCTGAGATTCCTGAATTGCCTCCCTGAAACCATTTGGCAAGAGAAGCCATTGGAGCAGGTAAAGGTAGGGATCCTGGATTTTAATTCCATGGTGGTACCATCCAAAAGTTTTGTGTGTGTGTGTGTGTGTGTGTGTGTGTGTTTGAGGCAGGGGGTTGACTCTGTGGCAAGGCACCTGTAGGGAGTCCTGCAGGGGGTTTCTTTCCACCTGGTCTGTTTTTGTGCATTTGTATGTGTTCTGCAACATGTTGTTCATGCAACAATAACACTTGCACAAATGGTGGATTTATCCTGGACTGTCCGCACATCATTCTGCTTTAGTAGTCGTCCTGTCATGCTTCCCCAGTATTATTGCATTATTTCTATCTGGAGGGATGCTCTTGCGATGTAGAGCAACAAAAGTGGAATGGAGAAACAAATCAGAGCGATTGCAGTACAAACGTACCTTGAAAGCCGAATGGAATCTATTCCGGAAGTCCGTTTGACTTCTGAAAAGTTTGGAAACCAAGGTGCAGCTTCCGATTGCTCAGGCACACCGGAAACAATAGTGGAAGCCGCGCCGGACGTTCAGCTTCGCAAAAAAAATGTTCGAAAACTGGAACACTCACTTCCAGTTTTCGATCATTTGGGAGCCGGAACGTTCGACTCCCAAGGCATTCGGGAGCCAAGGTACGACTGTATACAGAGTTTCACAATATCAGAACGAAGTTCTGGAACATGTACTGGTTTGGAAGCCACGCTGCATGTCCACCGTCAAAACTGCACAACCTGCATTGAAAACTGCATGGAAAACTACATTGTCGATGCCATCATGAGCACAAATCATTTTGAATGCACAATGAATAGGGTATCTGGCATAGGTGGTTGTGGGGGGTGAAAATTCAGAATTTTCACACGCCTAACTATTTTGAATGCTCTGTCTCAAAAGAGAGAATGCAAATGAAGATGGGGTTAGTGACCCTTTGCTAATTTTGGCACCCCTTGGCAAATGCCTGACCTTACCAAGCTCCGGAGCTGGCCCTATCCCTCACCTGCTTTTGAGGGAAAGAACTGTGGGTCAGAACCAATTTGGGTCCACTTTCCACCTGGAGGAAAGGAGCAGTAGAATCGAATGCTGCGAACAGGGTTAATGATGGGTGTTGCTAAAAGCCAGGGATACACATGACTTTTTCCAGCTTGGAAAGCTGGAAATGATAGATGATAATTAGAAGCTGGTCGGATTCCAGTACATGATGTGGAAGAGGAACAGTGTGGTTAAAATTGGAGGGATGGGAGCCACGGGTTGCTGTATTTCTGTTTGAGAATTAGGCAAAGGGGTAAGTAAGGCGCTGATACAAAGAAGGCCCCTTACTAAGGGTGGAACCATTAATATTGGAATGGAAGAGGGAATTTTGTGGGGGGACAGCTTTTCTCCACTCTGTAGCACTGTGAGAGGACAAGCTAATGCCCACCGAAATTCCATCTTCAGTGCAATGCTTTTAGGTGCAGGATCCCTTGTCCCTGTTGCCCTCAAGCTGCACACGTGCCATACTTTTAAAGCATACCTGCTCCAAAGAATCCTGGAAACTGTAGTTTGTTAAGGGTGCTGAGAAGAGGTAAGCTACAGTTCCCAGGATTCTTGGAAGTGGGTGGGGAGAGAATGTGCTTTAAGTCCATGGTGCGTACGCAGCCTCAGTTACTCTACCTAAGGGAGCCGGGAGTCAGAACGACGGCCTTCTTTCTTGGGTGTAAGGGGAAGAAAGGTTATTCGCAGCAGCAGGGAGTTCCCCTGGTGGCAACCCACCTGTGGCCAACAAGGCAATCGGGATGGTGAGCTCTATGGCCGCCTTCATTGTCTTCCCCCCCTTTTTAATCACTTCTCCGGTCTGTCCTGTTCTCCGGCTTGGCTTTGCGAGGCGTACACTCCCAGCTCTCTGTCCTGATTGCCTCTGGTTGGGAAAGGCAGCTTGGTCCTAAAACCTGCTCGGCAGGGGAGAGGACAGGGTGATGCAACCCATCCATTCATCAACAAGATGCTGCCCTGGGAACCTTGGCCAGTTCCCTCTGGACCAGATGAAATCAGCACTTTCGGGGATGGGACGGAATGGACGAGCCGAAGTGTGAAAAGGGGGAAGAGCAGATCTCAAGATGGGCTCCAGGGCTCCTAGAGAAGTGGTTCGGAAGAGAAGGAAAGGCAGAAGGTGCAGCCAAATTTCAGTGTTAGAGCATCTGCTTGGCATGGAGAAGGTCCCAGGCTTGATCCCCACCTGCCATCTCCAGGGAACACCTGAAATCCTGGAGAAATGTTGAAAGCAGTGGAGGCTGGTCTACGCAGGGGTAGGCAACCTAAGGCCCATGGGCCGGATGCAGCCCAATCGCCTTCTCAATCCAGCCCACGGACGGTCCGGGAATCAGCGTGTTTTTACATGAGTAGAATGTGTGCTTTTATTTAAAATGCATCTCTCGGTTACTTGTGGTGCATAGGAATTCGTTCATCCCCCCCCCCCAATATATAGTCCGGCCCACCACATGGTCTGAGGGACGGTGGACCAGCCCATGGCTGAAAAAGGTTGCTGACCCATGGTCTACAGTGTCCCCTTAGCCAGCCCCTCATCTGCCTACATATCTACTCCAAAACTGAAGCCTGCCATTGGCTCTGGCTCCCCTTACTGTTTGGGCTTCCAATATGGCTACAGCCAACACTGGGTGCCACTCAGTGTAAACAGTGTAGACCAGGGTTTCCCAAACTTGGGTGTCCAGCTGTTTTTGGACTACAATCCCCACCATCCCTTACCACTGGTCCTGCTAGCTAGGGATCATGGGAGAAACCTTGGAATGCTGAACTAGATGGTCCAATAGCTAAGAGTATTCTGACTTTCCAAGCTGGTGGCAGTGCAAGGGGCTTCTAAGGCCAGTGTTTAAAAAAAGAAGGCTGGGATCATAGTTCGCAAGCATAGGAAATTTGTAGCCATTGCATAATGCAATGCACTCCAGTTGCAGAATGATTTGTTTCCCCGTCACAGAGTTGCAGAATTTTGGCTTCCCGGTGGCATGGATTGCAGTAACAAATAATAACAACATACCAGTAGCTCTTGGAAAACACCGGTACAGCAATAGGAGCAAGCAGACTGAGTGGAAAATTTTGGTCACTGAAGGTTAGGGAGTGCGGCCTCAGTGTGGGAGCTGGCTGGTTTCCAATTGAAGCTTGTTAAAATTTATGAGGCATAACTTCAGAAATATACTCTGAAACACCTAAGGTAATGTCTCGCTTCATCACCCACATGGCCTCCTCATAAATGGATTGTTTTTCACCCCCTGGATGGCATTGCCCAATTTTGCTCAGGCTTCTGGGGAGCCGTGTTGTGTTAGGAGGCATTTTTTTTTTTAAATTTGCTACAAACAGTCATATTTGCTTTAATAGTTAGTAACATAAGATGAGCCTGCTGGATGAGTCCAGTTGCCCATCTAGTCTAGTCTAGCATCCTGTTCCCACAGTGGCTAACCTATGGGCTTATGAACTCACAAGCAGGACCTGAATGCAACGACACTTTCCCTACTAGTGAATCTCAGCAACTTTTATTCAGGGGCATATTTTCATTTTCCATTGTTGTTGTGTGCTAGGCTCAATAAACAGCCTCTTGTTCTGGGCCAACAATATCTATCTATATAATGAATTGTAAGGATGCCATCACGCTGAGGACAGCATAGTTGCCAATTGGTGAATGAAGCAAGGACAGGCAGCAACCCCTAGTATTAAATAAGAAATTAACAGTGAACTATCCTTGCTTGGAAGAATTTAAGCAGAAATTGGATATCCATCTGTTGGGATTTCAGGGGTGGGGAATTTTTTTCAACCTGGGGTCAGCCCTGGAGGTCTGGGAACCCTATGTTGTGCCCTTGATGTGAGAATAGGGTGTTACAAACATGCTTCTGTTTTTGTTTTGTGAAATGTCGGAGGGCATGTGCTTGTGTGTACAGCAGTATTTCTTAAATGGGAGGTTGACCAACCCCAGAGGTGGAGCATGAGAGACCTTCATGGAAGGTCAGGTGTGAATAATTTTCAGTTGGACCTTCAGTGGCTGGGCAGCTGCAGTTTTCCTTACCTGGGCGGCTAGCTTGGGGGTGTGCTGGCCTTCTTGGCTTGGGAGCAGAAGGAGAAGGGCAAAAAAGCTTTCTTTGTTGCAGCCCCCAGTGCGGTCTGGCAGCATCTCCATTTGCCCCCAGACTCCAGTACAACAGATCTGATACTTTCATCCCAGCGAAAACCCATTCCAGAGCACTCTTTGGAGGACAGCAGTGGGACTGTGGTTCTCTGAACCCACTTTTTGACTCTCTTCCTATGGTTGGGTACCCAGAAATCAGACTGCGTTCAGAAGGGGCCAGCAAGTCAGGAGAACCGAAATCCTGAAGAGCAGGATTATGTTTCTGCCATATCTTGTCAGGGAGATTCACAACTGTAAGTTTCTCTTATGCTTTCATTCATGTATGTTTTACCTAATTCCGTTCAGGTTTGCATTAATTCCTTTTTTTATTTCATCCCATTTTTCTTTAACATTTTCATTTGAAATATCTTTGTTTAAAGGGACACGCTACGATCAGCCAGGGAACATTAGCGCTTTAAGCTCGTTTATGTCACAGCCTGTTTGGGTCTGAGCTGACTTCCATTGATGTCACCTTTGTGTTACTTTTGCACTGTCAAAATCTTTTGCCCTGTGACGGCCTGATGACTACATATACAGATGAATGACTCTAAATCTTACGTTTCTGTTGATTTTCCAGGGGATGAAAGGAGGCTGCTTGGAGAATATCTCTGGAGTCTGAAGTCCACAGAAATAACCCTTCTGTTTGCTATGCAGTTAAAAAACCCCCAAAGGTTGTGTTAAGCTGGAACCTCCATACAAACATCCTGTTTGTACTCTCAATGGTGGTGAATTTCCCAAGAGAAACATACTGTATCTTGCACCTTGTCTTCTGCCAAACCCAGCCTCTTTGGCTTTTGGAGAGTGGATTGCGGGAGTTCCCAGAAACCTGAAGCTGGCTTTAGGTTACAGGACGCATCTTCCGGTTAAACCTAGCCAGACGCGGCTGTTGCAAACACAATTTTCACTGGAAAAGGAAAAAACCCACAAAGAGGATGGGAGAACAGGAGACGTCCCGGCACGGGAGCCAGGCTTTGCTGGCGATAGCTACGTTCTTCTTCTCCATGTTGGCTGCAGGTAAGATCTATTCATCAAATTGCTTAGGGGTGGATTTTTGCTGTGGAATAAGGCAGAGCAAAGCAGGCCTTGTGGGTGGGGGGAAGGCTTCTATTCTTTTCCTCCCCCCTCTCCCGGGGAATATTTCTTGCAGGAACACAGAAAGAGGTTTTATACGGAGTCAGATCAATGGTCCATCTATCTCAGGATTGCCTACACCGACTAGCAGCAAAGGCTCTCCAAGGTTTCTGGCAGACGGACATTCGTAGCCCTACCTGGAGAAGCCAAATAATTGAAACCAGGATGTTCTGCCTCAATAGAAGATGCTCTGGGCTGACCCACAATTCCTCTTGTTCTGCAGCTTTCCCACGAGGGAACCGCTCTTTAGTGCATAATTGAAGCAAATGTCAATGGATTTTCTCGAGACTGACATTTGCTCCGATTTAGCACTAGAGAGCAGGTTTTCCCTGGGAAAGGAGTGGGGCAAGGGGAAAACTGTTTAGACTCATGCTTTCCAGGCATGGGACAAGTGTGGATAAACCCTCTGAGCTGAACTAGCATTGGACACAACCCCCAGAGGGCATTCCTACAATGTAAATTCAAAATAAAATAACACTAAACCATAAAATAAAGTTTCAAAAACATAAAAATAGATTTATTGCAGAACACAACAGGATCTGATTTCCTTGCATTATTTAAGTAAACATTAGTAGGATGCCCCTTGGTTAATTTGGGTAGAAGTAAAAAAAAATATGAGGAAAGAGTGTGAGGAAGTCTAGCAAAAATGTCAAATGTAACCCCCCCCTCCCATATCGTTTTTGTTAGTTCTTCTGCTTTGCTGGTTTGCCCTGAGCGCAAGCTTAGTCTGCCTGCTGAGTCACCCAGCGCTGAACACTGTTAAAACATTGGAATATAGAAAAGCAATTATAAATCTACAAGCAGTTTGAAAGCAACCAGCAACTGCTTTCCCCTCCCCAGCGAGGAAATAACATGGAGCTCTTGGGGTCACATCCTGTTCATGGTTGTTGTTTGGCTAATCTATTGTTTTCACCCTTTCAGCCAACAGCCTGCGGTGCTATCAGTGTGTGGGGATGTTCCATGAATGCGTCCAGTCCGAGCAGCTCTGTACGCCCAGGGATCGCTCCTGCTTCTCATCTACCATCAAGCTCTTCTGTAAGAGAACAAAAAAGCACAGGTCTCCTCCCAGACCTAGAGTTCTCAGAGTCCTCTGTGAAGAGGGATTAACTGTTAAACCACTCTGGGAATTGCAGCTCTAGGAGGGGAATCATTGGCTGGGGAAACTCAGCCAGATGGGCATGGTACAAATAAATTATTATTATTATTATTATTATTATTATTATTATTATTATTATTATTACAGCTCTTAGCACCCTTGACAAACTACAGCTCCCAGAATTCCTTGGGGGAGGACTGCTTAAGTGGTATAATAGTGCTTAAACTGTATGGTGCCAATGTGACCTACAGGCCCCATCATGCCTGGCCATTGGCCATGGTGCCTGGGACTGATGGGAGTTGGAGTCCAGGAAGTTATGGAGGGACACAGGTTCTCCATCTCTGGTGAAGACGCTGGGTTGCCCCCAAGATTATTTTTTTTTGGGGGGGGGGCTGGCACATGAGGTGTGTGTGTGACATTGCACATGTGTTATGATGCATTGCAAGGCACGCTTGACGCAGGAAGCCGAGTGCTCTGGAGGAGCCGGCCGCTGTACCTGTGACACACATTGTGTGCCACGCATGTGACGCATGCAGGAGCACCTTAAGACTGAGGGGGCCAAGGTGCCTTTGGCCCCCTAGAGTTGGCACGCCTGGCGTGAAACATTCTGGTAGATCAAACGAAAGAAGCAGCTCTGCCTCATTTGAGCCCCAGACCGCTTTACTGATCATCTGCCTCCCAACTGTCTTCCAGATACAAACAACTACGCTGGAGTTTTTATGCTGCCAGGTGAGTCACACTGTTTGTTTGTTTGCTTGCTTGTTTACTTAATGAAAGAGGCCTAGGCTCAAACCTGAGTGTTGCCCTTTCCTGCCAGGATGTTTACACGACTGTTTAAATTGGTATCATAGTGCTTCAAATGTTATCGTGCGGATGGGATACCTAAGTAAACATCCTGACATGGTGAGGAGCAGATGCTTCAAGAACTTTCAGGCTATGGTGCCTTATTTCCTCCAGGGCTATTGGTTCTAAATGCACTGATCTGGCTGTTTCTCTCTGTATTTCCAATTCCCTGCATTTTATGTCCCCAGACTTGGAAATAGCCGAATACGTAATGAAAGGCTGCTCTGGGGAGGGCGTGTCCAACCGCACAGCCAATGTGTACTCTGAAGATGACCGAGAGGTGCACAATACTTACTACTGTGACTCAGACCTCTGTAACATCCGTTTCACAGGCGGTAAGTGAGGAGAATAAGATGCAAAACCCTTTGGGGAGTTTTCTTGTGGGGGATAGCAGGTCCCGAACTCAGGACCGCAATACCTGGAGGACTGCCTCTCCCCTTATAAACCAACCCAGACTCTGCGCTCATCACTCGAGGCCCTTCTTTGTGTGCCTCCTCCACGTGAGAGTCAAATATTGTGTCACAACATCTGGAGTCGTAACCTGAAACATCTGGAGGTGTAGCCTCAAACATCTGGAGTCGAAACAACTCGCATCCTCCTCAGTGAGATCCACTGTAGTTATTGACCTCTAGACTGATGCAGTAGTGCTTGGATCTGAGAAAGTGAGGACAATTGAATACTGGAATGGAGGGGAATTTGTTTAAAGCATTCTGTTTTCACTTATAAGTGAAGATCATGCAGAAAGAGAACCAATGCATCAGCTTAGAGGTGATGAAATAATGGCTGTTGAAGGGAAATGAGATTTTTTTTTTTTAAAGAGATGACATACCAGCAAAAGTGGGGCTCACTTAACCCAGGGATGAGTAGAGCACAGATTTGAGATTTATCTAGCTACAAATTTTTTCCTGATGCACAGAGTTAATTGGCTACTGTTGGGTTATCCTGAGAGAGAAACCTTACTAGGGCTGGAATATGATTTATTTCTCAAGTCAGTTCCATTTGTATGATGTGCAACAACTTGCTTCCTGTGCCCTCGCTAAAAAAATACCTACATTAAAAGCAGCCAGATGTTTAGGGAAGTTTTTAATGTTTGATGTTTTATCGTGTTTTTAATATTCTGTTGGGAGCCGCCCAGCGTGGCTGGGTAAACCCAGCCAGATGGGCGGGGTATAAATAAATTATTATTATTATTATTATTATTATTATTATTATTATTATTATTATTTCATTTTGATCGGGTGTTTTACTTAAAGATATTGAAAACTGAGTTGCATTGTAGGTTGGATTCTGACCTGGGATTACCTTACAATACAATACAATACAAATCACACAGTAAACTCCTGTCCCCCTCTTCTGCCTTTTCAGTTCCGGCCACTTCTCCCCAGGTGGCCAATGGCATGGAGTGTTACAGTTGCTTCGATCGAGGCACTGGAGAGTGTGCTCCAGGGAATGCCACCCGGATCAAGTGTTTGGGGGACATGAATCAGTGCATGGATTTTACTGGTAAGCTGGGGCCTCATTTGGAATACGTATATCAGAGGCTATTGAAAGGACAGAGTGTGAATGGGAGGCTGTTGGGGGGTGGGGAGAAAAAAAAAAGGAATGTGAAAGTGTTTGGGAAGAAGGAAGACTGCTTGCAATACATATTGAAAGTGCACCAAGTTGGTCAAATCATGCTTACTCCCTGCACCCTGTAGATCTTTGCACAATCCAAGGTGCTCTGTTGGCAGAAGTGTGACCCCTGCTATACAGTAAACATGTGTGTATGTTCGTGTGTGTAGACTTTCAAAGTTTTAATATAGTGTTAAGGAATTAACCCCCCCTCTTCAAAAAGCATTTGCTAGGAAGGAATTTATTAGCAATAGTGCTAGACCAACAGGGGTTAAGGCAGGGGTCAGCAACCTTTTTCAGCTGTGGGCCGGTCCACCATCCCTCAGACCATGTGGTGGGCTGGACTATATTTTGAAAAAAAAAATGAACAAATTCCTATGCCCCACAAATAACCCAGAGATGCATTTTAAATAAAAGCGCACATTCTACTCATGTAAAAACACCAGACAGGCCCCACAAATAACCCAGAGATGCATTTTAAATAAAAGCACACATTCTACTCATGTAAAAACACCAGACAGGCCCCACAAATAACCCAGAGATGCATTTTAAATAAAAGCACACATTCTACTCATGTAAAAACACCAGACAGGCCCCACAAATAACCCAGAGATGCATTTTAAATAAAAGCACACATTCTACTCTTGTAAAAACACGCTGATTCCTGGACCGTCCGTGGGCTGGATTGAGAAGGCGATTGGGCTGCATCCGGCCCACCGGCCTTAGGTTGCCTACCCCTGGGTTAAGGGATGTGCTTCAAGGATGTGGGGAGAATTTGTCATAGCGTTAGAGGATCATGAGTATGCAAAACAGGAGTCCCACAACCTTTTGGTACCTGGTGATGGGGGCACGTTTGTAACTCCGAGGAACTGTTGTGTGCACCACAAAATACACACCTCGCAGAAGAAAACTGGGCGACACTGGAGAGCAAGGACCTAGGAATGGCAATTGGCTATGCTGCTATGCTGTCACAGAAGGGATGTGGCTGGCAGACAGGTCTCTGGTTTCCACTAGCAGAGCTGCTCTGCACTTAAGAGCTAGGCAGGTGAGGAAGGTGTTTGGGAAGTAAAGGTAGAAGAAGCTGGGCCCCTAGGAAATGAAGAGGCAGTGGACTGAGGAGGAAGCCGCAGTGCCTAATGATAGAGGGATGGAAGAATGAGTGGCCCAGAGGAAGGAGGGGAAGAGGCAAAGGCTGGAGGGAGGAGGGGAAGTGAGAACTGGGGGAGATGATGGGGCAAAAAAGGAAGAAACAAACCAATGGCCAGGAGAGCCTTTGTCAACCTGGTATCCTCCTGATTTTTTTTTAATTATAACTCCCAGCAGGCAGGTGTTGTATGTAGTCCAAAACATTTGGAGGTCACTTGGTTGGAGAAGGCAGGCCAAGAGCCTAAAGGAATAAGGAAGGCTGAAATTTGTACATTGGCCTGCAGCAGGCAGGCAATGAAGCCATAGCCAGTTCAGAGAGATGTTTGCAGGCTACATTGTGCTATTCTTATAAATGAATGTTGCTTCCCAGTGACCGACGGTGCCTGGAAAATGACCTACCGGACGTGTGGCCTTGAGACACTGTGCCGCCGCCAGTATGTACTCCCGGAGCTCTCGGGAAGGCTGGACATCAGCTGCTGTTCCACCCCGCTGTGTAATGATGGCCGGCCGGGACAGAAGAGCATCTGCAGTCACTTTTCAGAGCAAGGTAACATTTGTGCCTTCGTTGGATATATCGCAGATGTTAATAGTGTGCAGCTTGAAGCAACTGGATACATAAAAACCAACACTTTTAGAAAATGAAGCATTGTCCAGACCCATTAGATATTATTCAAAACTTTCCTTGCAGAACTTTCTTCTAAACAGAACAGAAACACCAAACAATACATCCAAACAGTTCCATAAGGCCAAGGCATAGGCTCAGCATCTCCCAAAATATGACATAATTTCAACAGACCTAGAAACAGAGGTCTGTGTCTCCCCGCAGCCTGCAGTTTGCTGGAGGCTGCTTACCTGGAAAGCTTCATTTGCACCCTTACTCTCACAGAGTCTGAGAACAAAATACTTCAGCCAGCACCCTTCCAAGATGGCGAATTTGCAATTCAACGCCTCTAGTGCGATCTAAGGTTAAACACTCACATGTTAGCTAGCAGAAAACAACAGTGGTTAATAATCCACTCATCAAGTCAGCAGAGAGCCCTTTGCCTCTTAATTTAGCTTAGCATATGTCAAAGTGCAAGTAGATAAATAGGGACCGCTCCAGCGGGAAGGTAAACGGTGTTTCTGTGCGCTGCCCTGGTTCGCCAGAAGCAGCTTTGTCATGCTGGCCACATGACCCGGAAGCTGTCTACGGACAAACGCCGGCTCCCTCGGCCTATAGAGCGAGATGAGCGCCGCAACCCCAGAGTCGGACACGACTGGACCTGATGGTCAGGGGTCCCTTTACCTTTTATGTTAATGGAATCTTCCACTTTTTCACCAATACACACAGCCATTCCCATTTCAGTGTGAATTAAACCAATTATACTTAACAGGATAGTGACAGCAAAGTGGCACAGTGAGGTATGGGCTAGAACAGGAGGCTTGCCCTCTGCATCCATGCAGACTAGCCCTGCTGTCCAGAAACTGGCTTCTAGGATGGACTGATGGTGGTGCTCAGCCCTAGGTTTGGAGGGGTGTTCCTCAGGCACAGAGGCCCCATAACTTGGAAGGAACTTGAGGGCACAGGAACCTCTAGATATTGTTGGACTCCTACCAACCCCCACCAGCATGGGATGATGGGAGTTGTAGTCCAACAACACCTGAATGGTCAATGGGTTCCCCTGCTCTGAGTCAAAGCCCAGTTTCCTCTTTGTTTCCCAGGGGTCAAGCAGAAGCCTGAAAATGGCCTGGAATGCGCTAGCTGCTGTGACTCTGGACAAGGGGAATGTGCCACAGGGAACTGGACTCATGTCAAGTGTGTCGGGGACCAGAACATGTGTGTGAATGTCACAGGTGAGCTTTGTGTGTGTGTAGGTACTAGGAAGCATGTGGAATTGAGGTGATGCTATTAGAGACCTTATAATTATGCAATAATTATAATAATAATCATCCAGGATGCATTGCAACAATCAGTGCAGGTTTCCTTTATGAGATTTTTATTAAAGTTTTTCATAATACAATAAAATAGTGGCTACAAAAAATACAAATAGAATAAGTCAAATACAGAGTCCTCTCTTTAAAATAATGATAATAATATTTTTTTAAAAAAGATTTTTATTGTTATTGTTCACTTTAACACACCAAGCAGAAAAGGAAAACAAAAAAGGTTTACTACATCAACTAGTAGAGTCAAAACCTTGAAATAAAAATGGACTCTTTCTATCGACCAGACTTTCTGTCAACTCCTTACTCCAATTTCTCATTATTAATTCACTGCCATAACATAACAGGTTTTGTTAGAGTTTAATAGTCTTTGATCTATTCTTAGATTTTGCAACATACTTGGAACTGCTACTGAAATTATTTGAACGCTTTCTTAAAAATAATTATTAGCCCTTACCACTCACAGAAGACAGTAGCTCATGCCAGCTCTCACCGGGGATCTTTCCTTTCTCCCCCTCTGCCTCTCATCCTGGGAGACTGACCTTTCTCTGTCTCTCACCCAGGGCCCCCCATCAACGACCTACCACCCCCATAAGTATGCAATCTCTGGACCTTAATAAGGGCCCCAGACGTAGGAATCAGTGCAGATTTCCATGCATTGCCTTTCTGATAGATCTACTATTTTCTGTGTACTTAAATGGGCAAATGATTTAGAGTTCTGCTCCAACGTCTTCTTTCAGAGCAATCTTAAGTTGCGTTTTCCCTAAAGTTCCATTTTATGTAACATAAATTCTCTTGAAACGGAAGCACCTTGTGTTTTCAGTGTTCCTAAATGGTCAGCTTTGGTGCAGTCAGTTGGTGCAGAGCTCCCCCTGTGTGCTGTTTGGGTGGCTGTAGCCTGCTGGAGACAGGGGCCCTGCTCCAGAAATAGCAAAGGGTTTCCAACTCACTGCAGGTCCTGGGCTGCTACACCACTGACAGATTCCAGCCAGATAAAACCACTAGAGCAGTGTTCTGAGCAGGACCAGTGAGAGGTGTGGATTTTGCAAGTGGCATTGCCCTAGGGCCACATAGAGAGGCCAAGGGGGCCACATTCAACCTGTGGGCTTGAGGTTCTCCACCCCTGCAATAGAGGATCCTCATATAACACCGGTCCTGAAAGACCAACATTGGCTCCCAGTACGTTTCTGAGCACAATTCAAAGTGTTGGTGCTGCTGACCTTTAAAGTCCTAAACGGCCTCGGTCGTGTATAGCTGAAGGAGCGTCTCCACCCCCATCGTTCTGCCCGGACACTGAGGTCCAGCTCTGAGGGCCTTCTGGTGGTTCCCTCACTGCGAGAAGTGAGGTTACATGGAACCAGGCAGAGGGCCTTCTTGGTGGTGGCGCCTGCCCTGTGGAACACCCTCCCATCAGATGTCAAAGAAATAACAACTATCTGACGTGTTGAAGACATCTGAAGGCAGCCCTGTATCGGGAAGTTTTTAATGTTTGATTTTTTTTATCATGTTTTTAATATTCTGTTGGGAGCTGCCCAGAGTGGCAGGGGAAACCCAGCCACGTGGGCAAGGTATAAATAATAATAATAATAATAATAATAATAATAATAATAATAATAATATGATTTTCTCCCCCACTTGTAAGCATTGATCTGCCAGTCCCTCATGTGCCTCTATACTGGATGTCTCACATGTGTTTATTTCCAGAGGAAGGCCAGACGTTGCTGCGTGGCTGCAGCTTGGAGAAGCTTTGCCGGGAGAAGCCACAGCTGCTGGGCCTGAGCCGGAATGCCTCCATCCAATGCTGCTCTGGCTCCCTCTGCAACCGCAGCATGGAGCTGACCTCCAGGGCTATGCTGATGCACTTGCTGCTGCCTGCTCTCCTGATGATGATGATGCGGCTGCTCTGACGGACACCCATGGATGCGTGGACTCCACCGAAAGGCCCAAAGACAGGAGAAGGGCAGAGAGCACTTGACCAGCACTGCATGCACAGTTGCATTCTTGCAGCCAATGCGACATTTTTGTCACCTGCAACGTTGCTCTGGTCTGCTATGCATCGTAGGTGCCTGCGCATTGCAGCATCCGGTCCAAGAATGTGGCAATGTTGCATGCAAGGCCGGGCTCCACGGCACACTCTGTGATTTCTGCTTCCTACTTCCCAGACTGGAACTTTCAGGGAAGGGTCAGTTTCCTTGCAAGGGAAGAGAGATCTGTTTACAAATGATTCCAGGATGGCGGCAATAGGCTGGCAGAGACACCCAGACTCGTAGTACCAGTCCTGAAATAATGTCAGTCTTCCCCAAAGTGACCACACACCCTCGCAACTGCTTCTCGTCTGCCAACCTCAGAAGCCCTGGCTTCCTTCTCTCTCGCTGCCCTGATTGAAACTAGAGAGCTGTTTTCTTCATTCCAGGTGTGGTGGTAGGACACAAACAACAGCGACTTGGCATGGCTACTATCCATGGAAGACCTTTAAGCAGTCACCTCCATCTCTTGCCTGCTGGACCAAAGCCTAAAAAGAGTGGAGTGGTTATTGAGCACATATCCTGATTTGCTTGTGCAAAGCTTAATGCAGAAGTTAGACTATGGGTGTCATAGGTGCCAACTCCCTGGGGCCCTGGGTGCCCAAGCACTCACAAAATTCCCCACAAAGGGGCTGGGCACCCACAAATTTCTGTGCCAGGGCCATGCATGCTGTGTGGCACCCACGGTCGTGGGGCCAAACTGGCACTCCTGATGAGTGTGCTCACATCAGCACCTTAGAGTGCGGTGAAGTTGTCCCCCGCAGTGTATTCAGCTGTTCCCTCCTGCCAGGCATTGTTCACACCAGCACAGCTTCATTAATGTCAGATTCGTTTCTGTTTCTGTACACACCCGGGGGTATTGACAGGGCAAAGTTTGTCTTTACACTATGCAACAGTGGTCCCACCTTGGCTAGAGATGAATAAGGACCAGCTTATTCGGCGTCAAGCTCATTTGAGAAGTAACACACCACGCAGTAGTGTTTCATTACAAAGTACAGGGTATGTGTTTTGGACAAGGTAGTGTGAAATCCGTTAAAAACCCAGCCCTGGAAATGCAGCAAGTGCACAGTAAACTGGGGCTTCTTCATAGAACGTTTGTTCTGATTTGCTCGTGGGGAGGTTAGACAACAAACAGCAATCTATCCTGACTTGCTTGGCTATGTGTCTTCTCATTCATCTTTTCCTCATCCCACACTTGAAGTTTGCTTTTCCCGTCTTATTCCTAACCACAGAAAGTCTGTTTTCATTTTTAATTGGATCTCGCTGCCCCAGGGCAGCAGTGTTTTAATACTTGCACAAACCTAAATGTCCTGTCTGCAATGCCTCCCACAAAATACCAACAGTCTGGAGAGGCGACCTTGCACCACCAAGCAGCATGCTCTTGCAGCCTCCTGCGCCTGGCTCTTGTTGTGGGTGTAATTTCACTCACTGCTTCGGGGTTGCGGGCATTGTTCCATGCCATTGCTGCTGCAATATTTCACCTGTGCTGCAGGATTCCATTGCACACCTGATAGCAGCAGGGGCTCATCGAGTAGCAGTGGAGGCTGCCCAAAGCAGCAGCAGTGAAGAGGTCTTGGGATTAATAATAGGGGATTAATAGGGGAAACCCTCCACCTGGGTACTGGACTTCACCTTTGGGCAAACTGGGCTGGTGAAGCCTTTTGGCTCCAAAGCGTAGAATCTGATGGCTTCACAGTTTCACTTCAAACTGTTGTAAGCCAAAAATAGCTTATCTCCTGAGTTTATGCCAATAAAACTCAGAAACATGAGTCCAACTTTGTTTATTGCAAAGCAGTAGGCTGCAGTCGGATCATTCCGCAAAACTGCAACCCCGCCCAGTGGTCCAGGCAGTGGTATTTATAAAATTTCAAACAAAGCATTTCAATTTTCACCAGTCATATACATCATTACCTCATTTCATGTTTAATACACATGCGCAATAAGCACTGGCAATTTCTGCTGAATAAGTTCTGATTCCCACCATGTTCTGTTACGTTGTGTTAGTGTGGATGTTGGGAACCTGTGTTACGTGTAGCCATTTGCACCATGTAGCAACTTCTGTTCTAGCTTTGTATCTTTGTGATTCACATATTAGCTGTATTTCTGCCCCAATGGGGCAGAAACTTGCAAAACCATCAGTTTCATAAGGTAACAGGCTACCATAACTTCTCTATTAGAAGCACGCTCAAGGATTCACAGGGGTACACATTATCACATTTATTGTGGCCATTTGGGCCACTGCCACAAAATGACAAGGGAATTTTGACTCAACGTTAGGAAGAAAATCGTGACAGTATTATGTGACACAGGAACCGGTTTCCCTAGGAAGGTGGTGGATTAGAGTTGCCACCTTTTGTCTGCCAAAATACAGGACAGGACTGGGTGAGGTATTGCACACCCCAAAACTGTCCCAGACCAGAACAACCCACATTTTAATCATGAGCGCATGGTGGTCATTTTGGTTGCCATGATCTCACATGATTTTGCGGTGCATTTCACCCTCCTCCCCATGAAAAAAGGCTGTTTTTCTCAGGGCTGCAATTTCATGCAGTGCCCACAAAATGCTCATTTGTGGGCACCATACGTGATGGCGTTCGGCAAGACGGTGTCCTGGATTTTGGCTTCAAAGCGTTGGAGGGTATGGGGGAGACACACAGAGAGAGGAAATACAGGACAAACAGCTTCCTATATTTGATCAATACAGGACATGGCATTTTACATTGAAATATGGGACGATCCTGTATTATATGGGACGGGTGACAACTCTATGGTGGATTCTCCTTTGTTAGAAGTCTCTAAGGTGGATGGCCACCTAGCAAGAATTCTGTACAGTAGTCGATTTCCTGCACCAGAAGAGGGTTGGTCTGGATGACCTTTGAGGCTTCTTCTTCCCCAGCTCTATGATTCTGATTTGCATCATATATCCCCTTTGAAATTTGTGGCTTAAGGCTCCTGGACATGGGCTACTCTGATGGAACTTCGCTGCTCCCTTGTGGTGGGTAAGGTACGTTGCTACTATCGAAGAACGAAGATTTTTAAATTCTCCCTCTCTCTTGCTATTGTCACAGGACTAGCCTGCCATTTACACAACAGGAAGGACTCAGGTTTCACTTTTTTCATTTTCTTTTGGCCAAGGAAGGGAAATCCTGCTGAATCTGTAGGAAGAGCAATGCAGAGGAATAGTTGTGAGCTGTAGGGTGTGTGTGTGCGTGTGTGCGTGTGTGTGTGTGTGCGTCATATTTAAGGAGTCACAGGATTCAGCAAAGAATTACGCAGAACTCTACTCATAAGCCATAACCAGGGAGCAGGGTGGGGAACTTCAGGCCTTGGCCCCAAATGCAGCCCCACAGGCCTCTCCGTCTGGCCATTGGGTCTACTCCAGAGCCGGATTAAGCACTTAAAAGATTTTGGTGCCTCCATGTATATCTGATTCAAAATATAAACAACAATAAACCTTAAAATAAAAATGTATTTTTTTCCAAATGAAACAAAACCTACAGTATGATGGAAAATAATGTTTGTTTTGGTATACTTCCATTTTCTTTATATTTTAATTTTTTTCTCTCCTACTTTTTCTAATCGCTAAGTCTTTGGTCAGATCCTCAAAGCTAATCTTACGAAACACACCTGCTTCTATACTTAGTAGAGATAAGACACCAAGCCTACATTGCTGCATAGTTGTTCTGTTGGGATTTTTAAAAATATACTTCAAATGAGAAAATGAACAATTTGTGACCATTGGTGTTAAAAATCTGGCAATGGGAAATTTCTGTGGTGCCCCCCCTTCCCTTGATTCCCTAAGCACAGACTTATTTTGCTTAATCATTAATCCAGCCCTAGTCTTTCCCCAGGCCACATCCCTCACTGGTTTAATTCACACCCGGTTTGAGTGCTTTTTTTACCTGGTCAGAATATACCGTACTTTTCTGTGTAGAAGACTATGTTTTTTAATTCCAAAATCATGTTGAAGATTAGGGGTCGTCTTATACATGGCTAGTGCTTTTTGGGGCCGTGGGATAGGTTGCTGCCGCAAATTGGAGATTGTTATTGGTGGCTGCTGCAAATGCTGTTTTCTTTTCTTTCTTTTTTAAAAAAGATACATTTTAATTAGTTTTTACATATATTTTCCAAACAGAACATATCATCTCATCTCATCTTGCCCAACATTTTGGCTATTTTAGCCTGAGACTTCCATCAACCGCACCTAATGATTTTCAAATCTCATCTCTTAATCTTACATTTATTATCCTATCACTTTTAATAATCCATAACTTAAAATCCATTCTCATAAATCTTTTCTGCAATGTTTCATATAGTTCTCCTTACAAAACTTCTTGTAGTCCTGCGAGCATAGTCACTTGGTTACAATTGTCTTTCAAATAACTCTTATATTTACTCCAATCTTTCAAGAATTTCTGGTCCCGCTGGTTACGAATTCTTCCTGTCATCTAATCCAATTCTGCGTAGTCCCATCAATTTCATCTGCCAGGGCTGTTTTCGATTGGCTGTTGCTGCGGCAATTGGGTGGTGGATTTGCTGCTCTTTTTTCAGCAATGGGACAGAGGATAGTTTGCTTTGGCGATGTGTGCAAGCTCAACAACTGCTGACAATCCTCCCTGAAAAAAGATCAACAATTTTGGGGAATCTCCCCCCCCTTTTCTTAATTTTGAGTCCCCCAAAATCGGGGGCGTGTTATACACAGGGGCATGTTATATGCGGAAAAGTACGGTATCCTTGAGCCCAGATAATGCGTCTTGCTTGCTTGGATGCAGGATAGAGAGGGGTGTTAGAAGGAAACTAACCTAATGCAGGCACCCAGAGGTGGCATTGCAGACACCCAAAGGCAACATTAGGTAAAGGGACCCCTGACCATTAGGTCCAGTCGCAGACGACTCTGGGGTTGCGGCGCTCATCTCGCTTTATTGGCCGAGGGAGCCGGCGTACAGCTTCCGGGTCATGTGGCCAGCATGACTAAGCTGCTTCTGGCGAACCAGAGCAGCGCACGGAAATGCTGTTTACCTTTCCGCTGGAGCGGTACCTATTTATCTACTTGCACTTTGATGTGCTTTCGAACTGGTAGGTTAGCAGGAGCAGGGACCGAGCAACGGGAGCGCACCCCCGTCGCGGGGATTCGAACCGAACTCATTCCCACAGGAGGGAGCTGTAGGGATACTAAGGTTGCAATCTAGACACATATATAAAAAAACCACTGATGAAAATGCTTCTGAATACCATTTGCTGGAAACCGCAGGAGGGGAGAGGGCTCTTGTGCTCAGGTCCGGCTTGTGGGATTCCCACCAGCATCTGGGTGGCCACCTTGTGAACAGGATGCTGGACTTGATGCTCCATGGCCGCATCCAGCACCGCTAGCCTTAGGTTCTTATTAGGGGGGGGGGGAGACTTCTCAGCTGCCCAGAGGAAAATATACCTGAGCAACTCAAGGTGATGTCACAGGTGTATATAACTTGCATTTCCCAAGCCAGGAAAATGGGCTCTTTTTTTGCCCAAAGGTTAACCCAGCCTCATCAACAGCTTCTAGCCAAAGGGGGTGAGAGAAGGTTTGTAATGCTTGTGAGATGAGACAGGTGGGTTGGGCTGAATTATATTCTTGCACGCTGGGATTTTCTGCTGGAACTAATCTACTTTCTGAGTGTACGGGAGAAACTCACCTCCAACCCACAGTTTCCTGCCAAGCTCTGGTGAGCACAGACTACTCCAAATGCATGGGAAAGCAGGGCTGCGTGTTCAAAAGCCTACTAAGGTTCTGTAAGTCTCGTTCTTCTGTTATGTACCAGCATATGGGAGTCTGCTCTAACTTTTAAAAGCGGATTGCACACCCCCACTTTCCACTGAAGCCCCATGTAGAACATATGAGCCCCAAGGAATCAGATTCCTCCACCCACCTTACAGACACGACCTTGATTTGCCCAGACTGGTATAGAATAATCTTTCTGGTTGGACTCGTCCACCCAGATTCTCGGTTATCTTCTGCACTGCTGCGTTATTGGGGAGGGGTGGCTTCATCTGGGGCTGTCAGAGATGAAAGGCTTATGTTTCATCATCCGAAAAAGAACTCAGACATCTCTTGAGCCCTGATGGAACAGTCTGTTCATTGGGTCATGTTGCAGGGCAACCTTCGAATTTGGGAGCACCAATATGCTGTCTTGTGCCCTTGGAGCCAGTGTGGTGTAGTGGTTAAGAGTGGTAGACTCGTAATCTGGGGAACCGGGTTCACGTCTCCACTCCCCCACATGCAGCTGCTGGGTGACCTTGGGCTAGTCACACTTCTTTGAAGTCTCTCAGCCCCACTCACCTCACAGAGTGTTTGTTGTGGGGGAGGAAGGGAAAGGTGAACGTTAGCCGCTTTGAGACTCCTTCGGGTAGTGAAAAGCGGGATATCAAATCCAAACTCCTCCTCCTCCTCCTCTTCTTCTTCTTCTTCTTCTTCTTCTTCTTCTTCTTCTTCTTCTTCTTCTTCTTCTCTCATCCATGCTTACCTTTCCTCTGCTCTTTCTAGGCACAGCCCGTGATTTAAAGCTCAGTGTCCAAGGGACCCCCCCCCTTCTTTGCTCTGGAGCTTTCCCCAAGAAAGCCTGCTCTTTAAAGCTCGATTGGAGCAAATGGCAGTCCACACAAAACCCGAATAAATGTTTGCATCAATTCAGCTTTAAAGAGCAGGTTTTTGTGGGGGAAAGCTCTGGGGCAAAACCAAAAGGAAACAAACCAAGAATGCCGCTTGGACATGGAAATATTAAAGCACAGAAAGAGTGGGGCAAAAGTTAAGTGGGGATAATCTCTAAGACTATGTAACAAAACAAAACTGGGTTCACCAAGTCAGATGTTATGCCTTCAATAGAAAACCAGTCCCCACCCACTCAATACCTCCACCTCTTCTGCTGGCTTCATCCAGCTTGATGAAGAGAGTTCAGGTGGTCTCAAGAAGCTTGCTCAGTATTTTGTGATGTTTTGATTGGCCATGAAGGTATTTTTTATTAAATCAAAGGGCCAATCACTTTGGTGAATCAGATGCCTTTGGGATACTGGCAAGCGGAACTTGAGCACAATAGCATTCATACCCTCCAGCATGACGCGATCCAAATATGGCACACTGTCTTCCAGGTCCAAAATCCTATGTGTCACATGACCTGCACAAGATTTTGGAACCAGAAAAGGTTTTTTGGGGGATGCAGTATGGTGTGCTAAAACACATGTTTTGGGGTGCCATGTAAGATCGTGGACCCAAAAATGCTTTTTTGGGGGTGAGATCTTGGCTTGAAATCATGTGAGAGTAAGGTGCCCCCCAATGGCCATTGTACTCTTGCAGAAAAAAATGGGATGTTCCTGTTTTTCTGGGACAGTTGACGGTTTTGCAGCACTCTGCCTACCTGCAATTCCCAGAAACTGGTATTGAAAAATTACCGCCTCTGAAGACAGAGAATAGCCATTGTGGCTAGTAGCCACTGATAACATTATCCTCCACATGTCAAACTTGTGGGAGTGCATTCCATTGTTTAGCTGTGCGCTCTCTAATCCAAGCTCTTTGCAGTGAGCTGGCATAAACAGTGCAGTGAACAATGTGAGTCTTGGAAAGGAGTGGTACCGGCTTTGGGGGACTAAAAGTCAACGCCTTGTCAGTGACTTAAAAGAGATTAATATGTTGGGCGAAGGGAACATGACTTGGTTGTTTTGGCTCATGACCCCATGCAGTGCACAGAATTTGTAAGATTTATTTTCCCAAGAGAAGAACTGGGTGTATGAAATGCAGCTCGTCAGTGGCAGCCCATCTGCACCTGCAGTGTTGAAAATGAGAGGGGCCAAACAAACTCCAGCGGCTCAGAGAAATCACAAAACTAAGACTATTGTAGACTATTGTTGGAGGATGGATGGCGGTTAACAGATTGAGGTTGAATCCTGACAAGACAGAAGTACTGTTTTGGGGGGACAGGGGGCTGGCAGGTGTGGGAGACTCCCTGGTCCTGAATGGGGCAACTTTGCCCCTGAAGGACCAGGTGCGCAGCCTGGGAGTCATTTTGGACTCACAGCTGTCCATGGAGGCGCAGGTTAATTCTGTGTCCAGGGCAGCTGTCTACCAGCTCCATCTGGTACGCAGGCTGAGACCCTACCTGTCTGCAGACTGTCTCGCCAGAGTGGTGCATGCTCCGGTTATCTCCCGCTTGGACTACTGCAATGCGCTCTACGTGGGGCTACCTTTGAAGGTGACCCGGAAACTGCAATTAATCCAGAATATGGCAGCTAGACTGGTGACTGGGAGTGGCCGCCGGGACCATATAACACCAGTCCTGAGAGATCTGCATTGGCTCCCAGTACATTTCCGAGCACAATTCAAAGTGTTGGTGCTGACCTTTAAAGCCCTAAATGGCCTCGGTCCTGTATACCTGAAGGAGCGTCTCCACCCCCATCGTTCAGCCCGGACACTGAGATCCAGCGCCGAGGGCCTTCTGGTGGTTCCCTCACTGCGAGAAGCAAAGCTACAGGGTACCAGGCAGAGGGCCTTCTCGGCAGTGGCGCCCGCCCTGTGGAACGCCGTCCCATCAGAGGTCAAGGAGATAAACAACTACCTGACATTCAGAAAATACCTGAAGGCAGCCCTGTTTAGGGAAGTTTTTAATTTGTGATATTTTAATGTATTTTAATATTTGTTGGAAGCCGCCCAGAGTGGCCAGGGAGACCCAGCCAGATGGGTGGGGTACAAATAAATTATTATTATTATTATTATTATTATTATTATTATTATTATTATTACAATGGCTCCTGCTAAGGTCTGTACGCCAAGCTGTTTTTAGAGGTACATCTACAGAGGCTTGCTGAGAAAAAGCAGGCAACCCTAACACGCTCTATGCCATACTCTCCAGCATTCCTCCGATGAAAATTGGGACGTCCATCTTTCAGCTGATTTGCACGAGAGTGTGGCACCGTTGCAAACACCAGCACTCATTTTGGAAAGTCTAAGAAGGAAGATTTCTTTCTACTCACTTGCAAAAGCTTGTCTAATAAGACAATAATGAAAAAGGCATTCCTTGGTTGTTACACAACAGCATTATGCAGTAAAGGACAAGCATTAAGCATGCATACAGTTTTAATCTGTGACTTTTTTTTGGGGGGGGGTGGGGAAGCAGATAGTAAATGTGACCTCCTTAGAGTGACGCATTATGGGGAGGAGGGTGGCTGTAAAGGATTTAAGAAGGGAGGTATGATTTACAGAAATTACATTGGATGCTGGCATCTAAAAGAAGAGAAGCCTTCAGGGAAGTGAAGAGGAAAGATGGGAGGGGCAGCTTGACAACTTGAAAGGCCAAGACTGGATTTGCCCAGGGCATCACAAAAGCGCACTGTTGCTCAACCCAGCTCTGTGCCCTCGGAGTAACACAACCCTGTCCCTCCCAGTCTCAGCTGTATAAACTCCCCAGCGGACAGGTGGCTTCTGGCTCAGGTTCCTGAAAGCAGAGGCAATTCCACCTTGCAGCGCCATGTCTCTCTTGGCTCTTTCCTTCCTGTTGGCTCTCTTGGCTACAGGTAAGTCACCGTCCGGATTGATCTTTGCAGAGTGTCTCCCCTAGCGGTAGAGGGGTTACTACTGGCCCTTCAAAATAAAAGGACCCCAGTTTCCTCCAAGTGCGAATTCTCTGGGTGGTAGGTTGGCCTACTGCGGGACTCCTGCACCGTTAAGAGTTTGGTAGCATTCCTGCAGGGGTGGTTTGATCATGCAAGTTTCTGTTACAGCTGCAGGTGGGTTCCAGATTTCCATCTCCGGTTTTTCAAAATGTGTGTCTGCGCTGTACCTCCCTACTGAGTGCCTGGCCAGGGTTGCCTACTTTTGGACTGGCTCCCCGTTTAGTGATTAGAAGGTGTTGAATGTTTGTGGGGAGTGGGGAGCTTCACCTGCTGATTTCATCTGTCAAACCTGCCCCTGAAGGCGTAGGAGCAAGCTGGAGTCATTTTCCCTGGCCAGTTGGCAACGCTAGTTGAGAAAGGTTGTACTTTGACCCTGTCCTTTTGATGCAGGCTTAGCGGGTGAAGGTAATAATCTGCTTGAAGGATTGTGGGAATGGAACAGAATGGGAGATAGCAGTGGTAATTCTCTGCTGTGGCACAACAAACACAGTTAGGCATCAGGCAGCTGTCTAGGAGTGTGGAAGAGTCCATGCTCTCAGTTCCATTTCAGTATGGGCGTAATGACCCACAGAAAAAGAAAGGGTTGCCATCTTTTTAATCTGTCTTTCTTCCATGCCTTATAGAATCATAGAATCATCTGTGGGTCATTTGTTCCAACCCCCTGCAATGCAGGCATCTCCACATGCAGTCTCCCATCCAATCTGAAACCATACCGGACCCTGCTTAGCTTTGCAAATGTGCTAGCAAGGTGTAGTGACAGCCTGACATGCAGAGGTTTACTGAGTGAAGCTTATTTCCTGACATGGAGCCAAACAAGCAGGAAAGAATTCATTTGTTTAATTTATCAATGTCAGGCTACTGTTAAAAGGGACAGGAGCAGCACTGGTGAAAAATCTGGCAGCCCTCCCATTCAGGGGTGTTTTAAGGACAATTACGATAATAGTTGTGAAACATTTTAAATACTCTGGTGCTGCAAAAAAGAAAAGAAAAGAAAAAAAGAACCTGACCATTCTTGTTTTATTTAAGTTACATTGGGTCCCCGTCTGCACTGTACATTCAAAGCAGTATCATGCCACATTAAACAGCCATTGCTTCGCCACAAAGAATCCTGGGAATTGTAGAGGTGACCCCTATTTCACTCACAAAAATACAGTTCTCTGAGTAGTTTAACAATCAGTCCCTTTCTTCAGGAAACTCTGGAAATTGTAGTTCTGTGAGGGGAATAGGGGTCTCTGGGCAACTCTTGGCACCTGTAGCAAACTTCAGTTCCCAGGATTCTTAGGTTTAGAGTTGTTCAGCATTTGTTTGCAAGAAACAGTATCTCTTTTCTAAGCGAATTAGGGGGGGGGGGCGACTGGACACACCAACATTTTAAAAACCCGTGAAGATTCAAGAGAGAGGGTTGCCAACTAACCAGGGAGAATACACTGTGTCATGCTCCTGTGTCATTAACAGCTACCTGCTCAACAGAATCCAGCAGGTGCTTTTTAAGGCAAGGAGATAAGGCTTATCAGCTGCTATTGCCTGCAGACCAAGGAGCTATTAAAGGCACAGAAGGAGGGACTGGTAACTTTCCATTTATCAGGATGTGCAAAGGACTCCTCTAAGATGACCCATTTATTTTGCAAAATTCCTTCCAGTAGCACCTTAGAGACCAACTAAGTTTGTTATTGGTATGGGCTTTCGTGTGCATGCACACTTCTTCAGATACCATGCACACGAAAGCTCATACCAATAACAAACTTAGTTGGTCTCTAAGGTGCTACTGGAAGGAATTTTTATTTTATTTTTTTATTTTGTTTTGACTTTACCTACCTGTAACCATTTAATTTGCCTTCATCCTGATTTACTTGCACAAAGCTTATGTGATGCTTCAACCATGGCCACATTTATACCACACATTTAAAGCAATATGATACTACTTTAAACAGTTGTGGACCCCCCAAAAGAATTCAGGGAGTTGTAGTTTGTTAGGGGTGTTGCTAGGAGACCCCTATTTCCTTCCCTGAGCCACAGTTCCAGCTTTCCCTGTGAAGAGGGATTGATTAAAAGTGGATGTGTTGTGCTAGGGTGACAGAGCACTTTATTCCTCTTTGATTGCTCGGTTCTAAATTTCCTGCCATGTGTTTGCATATTTCCTGCAAAATACTGGCAGTCTGTAGGCTCCCAAAGATTCTCCCACCAGATCTTCCTGCTTCATGGGCAAACATCAAGAGTGCTGCCAGCTGGGATGGAGGCATTTGAAGCATGGCTAGTGTGCAGGGTCTCCTTTCTTCCTCCCTGCATCCTGGGAAGGAATCCACCTTAACATAGGAGTCAAACCATTGGCAGAGGCTCTCCAGGATTTCAGACAGGGTTCTCTACCAGCCCTGCCTGGAGATGCCAGGGACTGAACCTGTGACCTTGGTTCAAGTGGATCTTGAGGAAGGGCCATAGCTCAGTGACAATTGCTTTACCACTGAGCTATGGCCCTTCCTCAAGGTGACATACCGACAAGGGCTTGTGCATAGACATTTCAGCCACATATCACACAGCCAGTGTGGTGTAGTGGTTAAGAGCGGTAGACTCGTAATCTGGGGAACCGGGTTCGTGTCTCCACTCCTCCACATGCAGCTGCTGGGTGACCTTGGGCTAGTCACACTTCTCTGAAGTCTCTCAGCCCCACTCACATCACACAGTGTTTGTTGTGGGGGAGGAAGGGAAAGGAGAATGTTAGCTGCTTTGAGACTCCTTCGGGTAGTGATGAAGCGGGATATCAAATCCAAACTCTTCTTCTTCTTAATTCACATAGAAATCAGTGCTGCTGCTGCTGGATCCACTATTTTTATGACATAGAGCATATGGTGGCACCCTATCCAATTTCTTACCTCTCTGTGCATTTCCTGTTGTGTAAAGAGCAGGCCTTCTCTTGCTTTCTACATGCTTTTTTACCTCCATCCCAGTTCAGTTGCAGGGTAGAAGAATTTCTAAAACTAAGAACAGATAAGATCTGCCATACACATGCAGGTACAAAGATTGCTTTGTTTCAGCCTCTGGCTTCATGGACTTTTCCACTGAAGCAAAACTTTTTGCTCCCAGCCTAAGTAACGGTGCATCTTATCAGAGCTAGATGGGGAGCTGCGTTAAGCTGTTGCAGCAAATGCAATGAAGACTCTCAAGTGTGGCTGATGCCAATGGTCCATGCCTCAGTAATGGGACTCACTGGTGAGAGACCTCCTCTGTACTTCCTGCAGCAAGGAGGGCCACAGGGGTGGGTGTCAGAGGCGGTTTTAGGGTAGTATGACTTTTTCGGCCACACTGGGTGCTGCAGGGAGTGCCACAACAATGCTGTAGAATGCGAGAGGCAGTGGGGTGCGTGCGTGCTGAATTTTAGCACCACACAGGGTGCTGCTGAAATCTGAGAGCCCATGAAGTCCTCCACGGTGTGTCTTTTGCCCAAGGAGTCTCCAAAACCTGGAGCCAACACTGACCTTGCGGCTCCTTAAAGGCAACTGGATTTTGTGTGGCATAAACCTCTGTGGGTCCAGTACGGCGTATGTGGGTTGGGCCCTAAAGCCCACTTACGAAAGAGGGCATAGATTTGCATAAAATTTGTGCAGGCTGCAAATCTGCGTCGTCTTATTCAGGTGGTGTGGAGGGCACCAAAACCAAATCAGTGGCCTTACAGGTAACAAAGTGTCTGACAGGCAGGATGCAAATGGGTGAAGCTTCCCACACAGTTTGTATTTCTGAACTAGTAAAGGCTGAACCTGTTGAATTTTGGCCTGCCACGCAGCTGCTAAAAGCACTAAGCTCCTTGCCATCCCTCAGTGCCAACCTGCATTTGCAGGTGTGAGAATAGCAGGAGCAGGAGACTTTGGGGGCAGTGCTACTTCTTGTGGGCCTGCTCTTTGCTCCCATGTTGATATTAGAGCTGTGCAAGCTCTCCAGCCAAAGCTTGGATCCTGAATCAAATCGAGCTAAATCAGGTTGACCCAGAATTCAGTGGATTATCCCAGGTCTTGATCATCACCTTGTCATGGTGAGTGGGCTTGCACATTCCTATGACCCCTGTGAGTGAAGCTGTTGGGAGTCTCGTACTCCCAACAGGGTCACCCAAGGTGGTAAGGTGAAAAGGGAGGAGCTAGACAAAGAATGATCCAAGTAGTCCTCAATGGCAGAACAGGCGAAAGATAACAAGTGGTATGTTACAACGGCTGTGAAGGAGGATGAAGGCTACAGCAGATAAGAATCTACCAGTCGTTGTGACACTCATGCCATCGGAATAGAGCCTTACTGCGAAGACTGTATTTTCACACATAAAACAAATTCATGCACAGGCGTCTTCCAAAAACCCATCGCGGGTCAGAATGGGGCCAATCCCAAGCACCAGATCAGGCCCTGAATTAGATATGCAACCCAAGTTGATCCACACAGGGGCTAACCGAATACAGCTTCTTTTCATCTTCAGATGTGCCAAAAGACCCTTTGTGTTTGCATACAACCGGGTAGCAGTGCCCTGCACTGTCGGTTGTATGACTGTGAAGGAGCAGCACTGTAAAAGACAAAGACAAGATTGCATGGGACCTTCTGCCATCATGTCATTTGAACTTTTCAATCCAGAATGAGTTGTCTAAATCCTTGGTTCATCCATGGGGGTTGGTGTGCCAGCCTGGTACAGGGCTTGGCCCAGTTCCTGAGCAGCAAAGGAATGGGTGTGTGCTTGCTTAATTGGTGTGACTAACCTCTCTGAAGAGTCATCCATTCAGGCATATCCTATTTTTCAAAAAAAGGAAAAAAGGGAGGACACTTCTTTCTTCCGCTAAAGTTCACGATCCTTTAACAGCTGGATGAATGAGCAAAAATTCAGCACATAAAGCTTATCCTGGTGTGTGGAGCCAAGAGAGAGAGAGAGAGAGAGGGAAGCCAACTATTCTATGGTGAGAAGGCTTGGTTTGGAACGTCAATTTCAGTTCTAGATACTGTGAAACAATGTGAAAGAAAATGCTTCTGAATATGTCAAAAGTGCATATTTCAAAGCCATCACATAATTGTGCTATCTTCCATATATTTTGGATCTAAGAAAGGAAAGGCTTTGGGATTTGCGAGGGTGTGATTTTCGGACAAACTTGAGCCCTCCCCGAGTTTCACTTTTGGTTTATGGTTTTTGGTTCAGAGGGAAGTTGGCATGTGATGGATTGGTTGTGCTGTCAGCCTCAGCCCCAATGACTGTACTTTCCCCTCTCTGTTCTTCCACAGGTGATGCTATCTTCTGCTTCAACTGCACCAGCACTGAAGGTTACAACTGTAGTACAACCCCGCAAAAATGCACCGACACCGTCAACAGCTGCATCACCATTGCCCGGGATGAAGACACAGGTAGGGTGGTTGTGAGTTTGCTCCTTAACCTTTCTTGAGTGGTGAGAAGTTCCAGTGTTTATTGCAGGCATAGGCAAACTCGGCCCTCCAGATGTTTTGGGACTACAACTCCCATAATCCCTAGCGAACAGGACCAGTGGTCAGGGATGATGGGAATTGTAGTCCCAAAACACCTGGAGGGCTGAATTTGCCTGTGCCTGGTTTATTGTCTAAACACTCTGAGATTCTGCTCTGCTGCAGAAGTGCGCCATTGCAGTCAATGTGCAGGGTCTTTAGGAACATTTGTGGGGCTTTGAAGCAGGTGTGAAGAAATTTAGGCCCTCCAGGTGCTGCCGGGCCGACCTCAGAGAAGGAGATGCACACAGATATGGGGGTGGCTTCTCATTCTAACAGACTTTCCCGTTCTTAGGGTCCCAGGACATAGAGAACCCAACTTATGAAAAGAAATGCAACTCGGATGATCGCCTCTGCAACAAGTTCTACGGGCTGGTGGCGGGGGATTTTCGCATGCGCTGGAACTCCAGCTGCTGCCGGGCCGACCGCTGTAATGTCAACAACGTAATTGGTACGGAACTGGGGTTGTCTTGTGTAAAAGGAACTGGTCTGGACTTCTGTGGGGGGCTGGTTTAATCGGTATGCTCACTAAACCTTTGAGTAGAGTTCTAGTGCAGTTGGAAAGCCTTCTAGGCTATGAATATCTTGAGTCCTTTTGTGTAGAATGTGGTCATGCTCAGGGTCCAGATGTAGGCGCACACCCTTGCAAAGAAAACCACAAGTAGGTTCTCTAAAACCATTCCAAGGATGTTTGTCCCACCTCAAAAAGGATATTGGACAAGGTTAAGAAAAGGTAAATGATAAAGGGGATGGAATGACTCCTCTGGGAAGAATGGTTGCAGCGTTTGGGACCTTTCCATTTACAAATAGCATGGAGAAAGTTGATGGAGAAAAGATTTTATCTCTCTCACAGTTGGAGGCAGCAATGCTTCTGAGTATCAGTTGCTGGAAACCACAGGAGAAGAGAGTGCTCTTGTACGCGAATCCCGTCTGTAGGTTTCCCATGGCTTGGCCACTGTGAGAACAGGATGCTGGACTCGATGGGCCACTGGCCCGATCCAACAGACTCCTCTTATGTTCTTATGTTAACTCTAGAGATGTTGATCAAAATGGTGAAAACACAGGCAAGGCAAAGGTCCCTCCCAATTGCTTTTAAATAAATAAATATTATTATTAATTTTTTTTAAAAAAATAATAATATTGATGGGAAATATGAAAGTATTTGCAATGCATTATATACTTGTCCAAATCTGGAAGCCATGTGGATTGTGGACAGAACTATGCATAATCTGGAATTCACTTGCTTTGAAGAGTTACTGGGCAACACTGTGTTACTGACAACATACTGACTGTGGCAACACTAATATATGTACTGTAGATCTCTCTGTCTTATGCTTTGCCTGCCCCTTTTCATTAAGTGTGGCCTATACAGTGGTACCTTGGTTTACAACCATAATCCATTCCGGAGGTCTAGCTGTAAACCAAAACAGGTCGTAACCCAAGGTGTGCTTTCGCCAATGCCCCCTCCCCCAAGTGGTTGTAATAAAAAAAAAAATGGGTTGTAATCCAAAAAAAGGGACATGCACATCCGGGTTTGACGTGCTTATAATTCAAAATGGTTGTAATCCAAAGTGGTTGCAAACCAAGATCTCACTGTGTAAGTGTAGAACCTAATTAAACCTAATGTTTCTGTGTGTGGAGAAGGGTTCCATGAACTCCATCCTTCCTCAACCTGGCACCGTCCAGATGTTTTGGACCACAACTCTCATCGGCTGTATGAGCCTTAGCCAGCGCGAGTGATGGGAATTGTAGTCCAAAACACCCTGAGTTTGAGGAAGGCTTCCCTCTACTCTATTATACGTAAAGAAACTAGATTTTAGAGATGTTGAGCGTGGCAGGAGATCACACCCCTTTTCTCTTCTCCATCCACAGTACAAAAAGCGTCACAGCAGCCTAACGGCGTTCGTTGCAATTCTTGCTTTGCCTTTGGCTCTGATGTTTGTCTGAACAACACGGAGTTGGCCTGCACTGGGACTCTGACACAGTGCATCCACTTTGCCACCACTGCCAATAACGGTAAGTGGGGAAGTAATACTGGAGGGGTAATCGGTATTGGGCTAGATTAGGGGTAGCCAATGTGATGGCCTCCAAATGACAGTAGACTACAGCTTTCATAATCCCTGACTAATGGCCATGCTGGCAAGGGCTACTGGGAGTTGGAGTCCAACCTTGGGAGGGCACCCTATTGGCTACCCCAGTATCCCATGGCTAGATGACGACAGAAAGGTTAGCTCCACCCTAATTGCAGAGTACTGTTTGCCAGGGTGACACAAGGCAGGGCAGTGTTGCTTACCTGGCTTCCCAATGCTGAGTGTTGCTGCCGGTTCCTGAGAGGGAGCTCAATGCAGGGTAGGTGCGTTGCTCCTGTCACTGTACCCACACTGCGCAGAGCTCCCTGTGACTCACATGAAGTTGCCCATCAACAAAATTAGCACCTGGGCAGCGGACTGAGTGGATCCTAGAGGTCACCTGGGGACAGTTTACCCCACAACAGTGATATTGTATTTCTATTTCAGTTTGAGGCTGCGTACACACTTAGCTGTTTGTAGCACAAAAATACAGTTTTTCTCAGTACAGGGTCATTCATGCTCACCCCCAAAATGCTGCTTTTAGTCTAGGTTGAGTGTAGATCCTGCTTTCCACGCAGGTGGGCATGGTTCCCATCCACAGTGCCATTGGGCAGGCGGTCCCTCCTATTTGCTGGGACCACCTACATCTGCTTTCAAACAGAATCAATTGCAGCAAGCTTTCGTTTTGGGAATGAAACCAGTTTCTCAGGAAGCTCTTTTCAGGAGCAAGCAATATGAAGCAACTCTAGATTGTGTTGACCAGGTCGGGGGGGGGGGCGGGTGAGAGAGAGAACTTGCTCCCCATTGATTCTAGAACAAAATGTTGCTAGTACACAGCCATAGGAATGATTTCTAAATAGGCATTACCTATAAATTAGCACGTGGAAGTTCTATGCAAATCTGTGCCCTCCTTTTTGCTCGGGCAATGCAGCCACTCTACTTTTCTGTCCCATGTTACAGAGGAATCCAAGCACCAACAGGTCGCCTTCACAGGATGCGCCACCAAGACCATGTGCGAAATGGGAGCCGATGTGCTGTTTGTTGCTGGCCGCAATGTCAAAGTCAAGGTCAACCTGTGCAGCAGTGCGCCAGGAGTCCCCTCCCAATATAGTCTGGCCCTGTCTGTTCTGGCAGGATTACTCTTTCTTGCCCGTTGGTCTTGATTCTTTTATATCTTCCCTCCCGCAACTTTCTTCTGTTGGTCCTCTCCTGCTTTTTCTTCCTCTCATGTAAGTTTTCCTTCAGTTCTCCACCCCAGACATCCATTCCAGCCAGGAACAGGAGAGGAATTCAATCCGTTTTGCATTTAGAGGCGAACCTACTTGATTTTCAAATTCCAAAACAGTAAGCAAACCAAAACGCAGCCATTCTGCAAGCTTTTGCACTTCTCTGAATTTTGCACTGAAGTTCTCCAGCCCAGTAATGTGTACCGAAATGCATGTGCTCAGGTAAAATGTGCATAAAATGCACCTATTCGTAAAAAACAGCAGTCAAAATGCATCACGTAAGGGAAAATTGCTTTGCAAAAATGTGTACGTTATGCAGAATTGCCACCAAATGGGGGTCTATTTGGATGAAATTTGCAATAAAATGTAGCTGAATTTTCACAAGGCCTTTTTAAAACAACAACAACAATGAACTGATGTGGAGAACTGAACAAGGCTGGAAAAATGAGAAATGAAGAGATACTGAAACCAAAGTATTTGCTCACTCCTACTTATATCTCCCCTCTCGGAATATTTCTGCATGTTGCCCTACAACTTTCACTGATGCTATGGACTGAGCAGGGTCAGAAAGCTCTTCACAGCCCCACAATGCCTGCCAATGTTGACTTCAACCTAAGCCCACCACACCTTGAAGGAAGGAGCTTTGTGTTGTGTCCAGTCCTCCACCTATCCCCTGTATGTAGGGTGCATTGCTAATGACTATTGGTGGTGGGGAGATACCTTAGTTCTATGGAAGGTCAACAAACTCATCTCATACATTAGAGCCAGCACCAGTGTGATGAACAGAGCATAGGACATGGACCAAGGTTACCCATAGGCACCTGGTTGGCGACTGTGAGAAAAGGATACTGGAGTAGATGACCCTTTGTCCTGACCCAGCAGGGGCTTTTCTTATGAGACCTGGGTTCAAATCCCTGCACAGCCATGGAACTCACAACGTGACTTTGGGCCAGTCACTTGCTCTCAGGGTTGTTATACCAATAACATGGAGGGGAAAGGGGCCTCTTGAGAAACCTTTGGAGGAAGGGCAGAATCTCTGGTTGGTTCAGTTAGGCATAGGCTTTGGATTTAATGGAAATGTGTATCATTTCACTCACCACATTTTAAAGTCAATCAATCCTATTGCGTTTGGGGACCCTGCTGCTCATTTTACTGCATGAGGCCCTGGGCTTCTTCCCCAAATGTCTTGCCCTGATGGCATCACTGGGTGGGACAAATATTGAAAATCAATATGTGGAGCCAATGAAGTGCAAAGCTAGAAAAATGAGATTCCCATGACTAGATTCCCATGACAAAAGTGGTACATACTCTGTGCCCCTCCTTCCCCCAAACAAAATGTTAGTAACAAGGAAATAAAGGAAATTGGCCAATAAGGTGGAAATATGTATATCAGGCATCTGTTGTCTTCTTTTCCATAAACTCAGCTATCGGCAAAACACACACACACACGTGTGTGTGTGTGTGCATTTTTTTAAAAAGCAATGACTAAAAGAGGGATGGCTATACAGAAGGTAGATTTGTTGCAGCACAAGGGTGCGATATGCAGGGATGAGGGAACAGAATCCATATAACCCTCCTGCTACTGACAGCCCATCATTTGCTCAAAGATCACACTCAGTACTGCAGAAATGCTGTCCTTCTCTTCTCTGTGTATGTCAAAGTTACATGTGTGTTAACTTTCAATTTTTTTAAGCAATAAAAGAAATACCAGCCAGATTCTGTTTTCTCAAAAATCTGTCAAATGTGCATTTTATGTACAGTGTGGTGTAGTGGTTAAGAGCGGTAGACTGGTGAACTGGGTTCGCATCTCAGTTCCTCCACATGCAGCTGCTGGGTGACCTTGGACTAGTCACACTTATCTCACTCACCTCACAGAGTGTTTGTTGTGGGGGAGGAAGGGAAAGGAGAATGTTAGCCGCTTTGAGACTCCTTCGGGTAGTGATAAAGCGGGGTATCAAATCCAAACTCTCCTTCTTCTTCAATGTATATGGTGGGGCACCGAGCAGAGGTGAGGAACCTATGATCCACCAGGTGTTGCTGGATAACACCTCATATTTGCCATATTTGCCATACCAGGAGTGCCACCGATTCCCTACACCTGGTATTACACCGAGTGAAATCAGTGAAATCAATATGTAGGAAAGGAAAACCACCACTCACTAGAATGGCTTCTCAGCCTGTCATAAATTTATTGGCCTAAGTTAATGTGTTTTGAAAAGCTGTGCATCTACTGGAAACATACCAAACATTTTCCACACCAATAGCCTCTCAAACCTGCAGAGCCAGTGTGTATTTCCTGATACACCAGCCTCCCAAAAGCATGGCAGAATACAAATAAAACATGTTCAATGGAACTTCAAGGAAAACACAACTTAAGTCACTCTGAAATATGATATTTGTTGTTGTTGTTGTTCAGTCGTTCAGTCGTGTCCGACTCTTCGTGACCCCATGGACCAGAGCACACCAGGCACGCCTATCCTTCACTGCCTCTCGCAGTCTGGCCAAACTCATGTTAGTAGCTTCGAGAACACTGTCCAACCATCTCATCCTCTGTTGTCCCCTTCTCCTTGTGCCCTCCATCTTTCCCAACATCAGGGTCTTTTCTAGGGAGTCTTCTCTTCTCATGTCGACCACAGCAAACTATGGCAAGTTCTTAAAGAAATGGGAGTGCCGGATCATCTCATTTGTCTCCTGAGAAATCTCTATGTGGGACAAGAAGTTACAGTTAGAACTGGATATGAAATATGATATTGGAGCCTATCAAACCAATTGCCCAGATAGGTGCACAGAAAAGAGAATATTAGATAATAATAATAATAATAATAATAATAATAATAATAATAATAATAATTTATACCCCAGCCATCTGGCTGGGTTTCCCCAGCCGCTCTGGGTGCCTTCCAGCAAAACATTAAAATACAATAATCCATCAAATATTGAAAGTTTCCATGAACAGGGCTGCCTTCAGATGTCTTTTAAAAATTAGTTGTTTATTTCTTTGACATCTGATGGGAAGGCGTTCCACACGGTGGGCGCCACTACCGAGAAGGCCCTCTGCCTGGTTCCCTGTGGGTGTGGCTATGATTATCATGGAGGGACCCTGCATTTCTGAATTTGTCACTATGCTATGCTACCGGTTCTGAATGTGTATTGAGATCACCCTATATACTTAAGCTTTACAAAGAACTGTCACATGTGATATCTCTTGGATTTCATAGTAATCTTGCCCATTATTTCCATTCATTCATTCTCTCTCTCTCTCTCTCTCTCTCTCTCATGAGTTCAAAGTAGAATTAAAGTGCTGACTACACTTAAAACATCCTATAAATTATCCCCTGATACCTTTTCCCGTGGACAAGATCATTTTGCAACGCTTACTTACAGAACTAAGTTCCAATCAGCAAAATATGTTTCTAAGTGGCAGGTTATGTTCATTTTATTACTTCCTTAATTAGGGCTAGGGGATTAGCCTCTAAATCGTTTCTGCTACTTTTTCTTCCTGCATGGGGTGGAGGCAGAGAAGAGAGAGGTTTAATTATGGGTTTTCTCTCTTTTGTTGTGTTTGAAAAGGCCAAGCAGAACTAAGAAAATAAAAAAGTGAGAGGAAATAAGTAGGTAATAACAACCTTCCTGAGAGAAACTGACTCTGGGCCCATTCAGACAGGTTGATTTATTTACTACATTTATGGGATCTCAGAACAGAAGACAATGAGCCTGTGTTAATTCTTAACATTGCTGGCAGTTGCACAAAATTTTAAAATAACGCCTCAGCTCCACCCAATTAATTTTAATCAAGCCCATTTCACAAGGTCATGCTTTTAAATTAAAATGTGCATAGTTTTTTTCAGCACAACCAACCATAGAGAATTTGGGAGTCATGATGCTGTTTTTCAGAACCCTCCCAAGACATTCACCAGAGGGTGCTGTAGCACCATAAGAAACCAACTTGGTTTATTATTCTGCCTGGAAGTATTTTATGCATTTCAGCTTGTGTGCCTGGCAGCCTTGCTAGCACTGATACCCAGTTAAAAATGCACCAGGCAGATAGAAATGTTGCTAACCTGACTCTGCTACCTCCCAAGTTGGAAAGAAAGGATGTAGGAATCTTGGCTCTCACTTTCCAATCTTCTGAAACTCACACTATGGAGCAACACCCCGCCCCCCGGGGGTGCCCCTGGGTTTGCCGCTCTGGGTGACCAAGCGGCTTCTTTCGCCAGTGGCTCCAGCACCACCACCCCAGACCCCTCCTCCAAAAGAACCCCAAGGGAAAAAAAACCCTCCACTCCACCATGATTATTTGGCAGTCTTGGCAATGCCAACGCCAGCTTTTTAGAGAAGAAGAATCCAAGAACCTTGAAATCTTAAATTTTCATGTCCTTCTTCCCTAATCTGCTCCAACTAAATGCAGTTTGGAACTGGTGTACTTTATGCCAACTTCTTATGCTTGAAACTGGTTCTTTATGTTTAGGATTCCCCCCCTTAATTGTACTTTTGTAAATTATTCTTCACTAATAGATGCACTTCTGTGCACACTTTCCTCTAATATAGAGCTGGCCCAGCCATGAGGGAAATAAAGGATGCTTTATTTTCATATGCAACTGGCTGTCACCAGTATGTTCCTTCAGCTGTCTGTCACCCTGGGGCACATCTAGACTTGCTAACACAGCAGTCTTTTCTGCGGCTGCACTTCAGGTTCCAGTGGAACTCTATGGTCCAGTTCTTAGTTCAAGTTAAAGCGATGGAGAACTAGGATTGTGGATTACAAACTCCCAATGTGGTCCAGCTTTGGGGGTGACAGCATCAGCCTGGGCCTGATTACAAGGTACCTAAGCTTTGTGAGTCACAAGAGCTTGTCTTGCTCCGCAGAGTAGCATTAAGCACCCTCCCTTGGCTATTCCTAGAGTGGCTTCTGCCCCTCCCTCTTCTCCCCCAGCTGCATTCCCTACGTTCGGCACTTGCCTTTCCATCACATTCTCTCTTGGCCTCCAGCATGAGAGAAGAAGTCAGTCTAGGCAATCTGTTATGGCTTGGTCTCTCCCACAAATGCGAGACGACTCTGGCTGTTAATTATTTCAGATTTTATTGCTAAAACAACAAACTAGGATGGAACTCCTCCACTCACCATCCTCCCCAGAAGATGGAGTTGCCTGGGCTGAACTCCTCCCTCTTCCCCAGCACAGAAGCCCCCACCTTCTTTTCCGGTATCTTTCTTGTGTCTCAGCCGCTTTTGAGATTAATATAACATTTATGAAAAAACCAGAGGCTTTTTTTAATTAGATGTTTATTGTGGTGGCCCAGGAAAGCCCTGCCCTGCATAACTGATCACATGATGCAGTGCACAATAGCAATGCCCATTAACCTGGGGGGACAGCCCCCTCAAGTATTTTATTGTGGTGGCCAAAGCCCCCATGGCTCCTAGGAGTTAGCTCCTATGCCCCTTCCCTGTATCCTCCACCCAACTCCTCTGTGCCTGCTGCCTCTGCCCACACATCACCCCCTTGGGGCCCTGCCCATCCCTGACACTCTGTGAGGGTAATGGAGGGGGTGTCCCCTAATAACTTTCACCCCCCCCCTAAATTTATTAATTTTTAACAAAAACACAAACAAGCAATACAAACAATAAAAAACATTACAACAAAGTACAAAACAAAAAAAGATTATTAAAAAAACACTTATTTAAATCTAACTAATCCTCTTCTATAACATTGTAAATTGACTTCCTCATGCCCTCTCTGTCTGCTTTCCTTGTAAATCATCTTTAGTAATTTCTTTACCTTTTTATATTCTAATATTAATACACAAATCCTCATTTCTTATTTTATAACCTTAACATTACTTCATCTATTACTACATCTTATCTAACTTCTATATCTGCTGCCTATCTGTTTCTTCGTGGTTGTTTTAAATGCTAATCTTGGCATAATTCTTCAAATATACTTTAAATTTGTTCCAATCTTTCTCGACCGCATCTTCCCTCTGGTCTCGGAGTTTCCCGGTCAGTTCAGCAAGCTGCATATAGTCCATCATTTTCATCTGCCATTCTTCAATCATTTTAATTCCTCTGTCTTCCAGGTTTTAGCTAGTAAAATTCTTGCTGCTGTTGTGGCATACATAAAGACTGTTCTATCTTCTCTTGGGATTTCGTGATTTAAAATACCCAGTAAAAAGGCTTCTGGTTTTTTTTTTTTTACTAAATGTGTTTTTCAACACCTTTTCCAACTCATTATATATCTTCTCCCAGAAGTCTTTTACTTTCGGGCATGTCCACCACATATGAAAAAATGTTCCTTCTACCTGCTTACACTTCCAGCATTTATTACATTGTCCATGATACATTTTTGCCAACTTAAACAGAGTTAAATACCAGCTATACATCATTTTCATAACATTTTCTCTCAGGCTATTACATGCTGAAAATTTTATACCTGTTCTCCATAATCTTTCCCAATCCTCTAACATGATGTTGTACCCTACATCCTTTGCCCAGTCAATCATTACAGATTTTACCATCTCATCTTTCGTATGCCACTCAAGCAATAAATTATACATTCTGGACAATTTTTTTGTCTTTGGTTCTATCAATTCCATTTCCAACTTGGATTTCTCTAACTGGAAGCCATACTTCTTATCCAACTTATACAATTCATTAATCTGGTAATATTGCAGCCAATCAGATACTTTCCCTTTCAACTGATCATATGATTTCAATCTATAATTTTCTCCTTCCTGAACCAAAATGTCAATATATCTTGGCCAATTACCTTCCATATTTATTATTTTATGAGCTTTAGCTTCTAAAGGTGATATCCACCTGGGTGTTTTCCTTTCTAGCAAGTCTTTATTTCTCATCCAAACCTGGAACAAAGCATTCCTAATAATGTGTGATTTAAAACCTTTGTGGGCCTTAACCTTATCATACCACAAATATGCACGCCATCCAAATACATTATCATAGCCTTCTAGATCTAATACACCTGTATCTTCTAATGTGAACCATTCTTTCAACCAACAAAAGGCAGCTGCTTCATAATAAATATTTAAATCTGGCAGGGAGAATCCCCCTCTATCTTTAGAATCTGTTAAAATCTTATATTTAATTCTGGGTTTTCCCCCCTGCCAGATAAATTTTGATAAATCTTTTTTGCCACCGTTTGAAGCAGTCTATCTTGTCAATAATTGGCAAGGCTTGAAATAAAAACAAAATCTTTGGCAATACATTCATCTTTATCACTGAAATTCGGCCTATCAAAGATAATTTCAATCTTGTCCATATTTCTAAATTTCTTTTTATCTCATTCCAGAGTTTATCATAATTGTCTTTATATAAGTTCAAGTTTTTTGCCGTCATATTCACACCTAGGTACTTCACTTTCTTAACAAAGTTCAATCCTGTTATATTCTGTAACTTTTCTTTTTCCAATGGTGTCAATTTTTTTTACTAAAACTTTAGTTTTGGCTTTATTCAATTTAAAACCTGCAACTTGCCCAGTCTCCTAATAACTTTCAGTGCCCTGAAATAACTACATTTCCCAGCATTTAAGTGGGGAAGCCATGATACTGCTGTAAATGCTGCACCCTGTTATACAAGACTCACCAGTACTGATGCTGACTCCATAGCAGAAGCAGCGATCCTCCTTATTTTTAGAGTTGAGCCACACAACTATCTGACATGAGGGAGAAGCAGCTTGGGCCCTTGAGCCCGGCGTAGGGCATCCTCTGCTCATGCTCAGGCAATGTCAAAAAACCCTTGCCGTTAGTCTGCTCAGCGTATTTATTTTGCAGATGCAATCCACATCTCATTGTAGGTGAGTGGCGGGAATTGTACCAGCTCCCAGAACTTCTCCAAGTGCAGTGCTTCAGACTTGCTCCATTCACTCAGGGCTACAGTCCAAGATACAAAATGGTAGCCACAACACACTCACAGGCACACAATGGTGGGCAATGTTCTACAAAACAGCCCTCATTCTTAGGGAGATGTAATGATCTCAGGCAGGCAAACAAGCTCCCATAAGAATTATTAAGCCTCTTGGAAGACTGATGGTACATTTATTAACAATTAACACAGAGAGAGCGGCACCAGCCCGCCATTCTCAGCTAAGAATTGCTCAGTCTGTGTCCCTTACGTGTAAGCAACATGAAGGCCGACAATGTCCAGTCCTTCCCCTCTTGTCCTTCCATTGCATCTTAACTCTTTCCTCTCTCCTGCTTCGTGGAGAACGTGGACAGACTTCATCCCCACTCTCTAACGAAGAGTACTCTGAACACTGCTTTCTTCCAGGTTGCCTAGCAACTCCCCCAAGGCCATCTCCCCCTTCATTCCCAGACTGTGAGCTACATGGGTCTGCAGCTCTAAAATGTCTTGAAACTCTGAAGGGTGCGGGGCTCAACTCACCCACTCTGGCTCTGCCTGTGACTGCGTTCTCTCATTCTGAGAATCAGAACTTTCCCAGTCGTCTGACTCTGCTACATCCCTGACAAATGTTCTCCCCCGACAAATGTTGCATTTGGAAAAACACACACGATACAACACTCATTATTGGCCATATATATTTATTTTGGACATGATTCAATGACCTCATTTGAACATGAAAGTCAAATACAGCCTGTCCTTGAGGAGGAGCTTCTAGACTTCAGGAAATAAAGGCTGGGAGGCTTCACAAGGCAGCCGATTTCCCTAAATTGTGTGTTCTTCTGGGAGTTGGAGATTTACTCTCTCTCTCAGCAACAGTTCATAGGCAGAGTGGTTTGCTTTGAAGCACTTTGCTCTAGCTATCCGGACTCCAAAGTTTTCACCACGAATCTCTCTCAATCCACGAATGGAGTTACACATATTTGCCGTCGCACAGCCTCGGGAAGCAATCTTTATTGTATTATTCTCTATATTATTCACTGTGTGGAAAAAATGGAATAAACAGCTACAGGATTCCAGGCAGAAATTCATCATGGTTTATTGACGATCTTGCAGTTTTCAGAAAAGCACAATATGGAACACTAGTTCCATATGCATCTGGCTGTCACCAGTATGTTCCTGGCAGCTGTCTGCCACCCTGGGGCACATCTAGACTTGCTAACAGAGCAGTCTTTTCTGTGGCTGCACTTCAGGTTCCAGTGGAACTCTATGGTCCAGTTCTTAGCTGAAGTTAAAGTGATGGAGAACTAGGATCGTGGATTACAAACTCCCAACTTGGTCCAGCTTTGGGGATGACAGCAGCAGACTGAGTCTGAATACAAGCTACCTAAGCTTTGTGAGTCACCGGAGTTTGTCTTGCTCTGCAGAGTAGCATTAACCACCCTCCCTTGGCTATTCCCAGAGTGGTTTAAGATTCAACCCCCTTTTCAAGAAAATAATGGAAATGGTATGTAGCTCTGTGTCCTGAACACACCCAGGGCTCATCCATTCTGCTGTTTGATCTGCCACTTTCCCCTGGGGAAAACCCTGTGGTTCAGTGCAATTGGAAACCAATTGGAACAATAAGCAATTGGTTCTCCCCTCCCCCCTCCCTGCAGATTTCCTGGGAGGAAAGCAGTGGGGCAAGGCAAAACCAATCAGACCTGTGCCTAGAAAGGATGTGCAGGTGGAAAACAACTGGGAACTGTGCTTTCTAGGCAGGGAGGATCCAGAGGTTTCCAAAGCTATGACTCTCTCTGTGAGCACCACAAGCTCTCCAGACTCTGAGGGAGGGTGGATGAATGCAAAGAAAAAGAGACTTCTGCAACTCTTCTCCTGTCTCTTTCTCCTGCTTTGTATCTGGCTTCCTGGTCTCCTCCTCCTGACTCCCGTCTTCCACCACCACCAGGAGCTGCCTCACGGGTGGCACAGGAGCCCACAAATCACTTGCCCCCCCGGATGCTCCTCTGCCTGCCTCCTCTGCTCACAATCCCTCCTCCTTGGGCTCCTGACTATCCCAGACACACTGTGAGGATAATGGGGGTCTCCCAATAACTTTCACTACCCTTGCCAACGTATTTTGGGGGAAGCCATGACTGTTCAAGGTGGCGTGATACTGCTTTAAATGCATAGGCCAGATGAGGCCCTAACTGCACTCAGTGAATGCAGAAACTCACCAAAAGTGGCGGAACCCGCAAAGTAGAAGCAGTGGTCCTCATCATTTCCACAGCTGACGGTTTTTGGGGAGTAGCAATCATTTCCTCCGAAGTAGGTGCAACTTTGGCACTTCAGCCCATTGAGCTCCCACTCCTCAGGCTCAGGCACTGTAAAACAACCACCACCCAGCCACCATCTCTCAACCTGACTTGTTTCACAGGGTGTTTTGAGCCTAAAATGGTGAGCGGAAGGGCCATACTTGCCACCTCAAGCTCTTTGGAGGAGAGGATAAATATTAGAAGCTGCTGCAGGAGAGGGACCGTGAATAACATCAGGCGAGGGTGGTCTGGCCAATCCAGAGGCATCATACTGCCTTACCAGTCACACCTGAGGAGGCCTCAATATGCCGTTCAGCCCAGCCTAACTTCAATCTTTGGGGTTCTCAGTTCAAATCCCAACCCTAGCTTCTGCTTTCAATTTGAAAAGGACTGGAGGCAGGAGGGAGGGAGGAAGGCAGATTGCCAAGAAGCCTGCCCTTCACACCCATGGGCTCCCTGCGTCTCTTCTTTTCCCCAAGGCGAAGGTGAGTGGCCCCTTCCCTGCCTGGAAACGGCTCCTGTCAGGGATGGGTGGCAGCCATGTTGGTGGGGTCTGGGGAGGGGTCTTTGAAGCAGGGAGAGGGAGGCGAATGCACCCGTGGTGACCACCCCCACTGCTGCTGCTGCTGCTACTTACTTTCAAAAGGTTCACTGTTGCACATATCTGTGTCACAGCAGAAGGTCTTGGTCAACATGTACATATCTGGTACTACGGTGGCCCTGGAATAGCCTGCATTGCAAGACTCTCTATTGATGCAGGACTTGAAAACAAAATTGGTCCTAAACACACCTATAAAAGAAAGAATTGGAAGGAAATAACTAGACCTGGAGATATGGCCTGCCCACACAAGAGGAAAGATTCCACAGGGGCAGCCTCCAATGAAAACATTGCAGGCTGCTGCCACCTTTGCAGATGTGGTTCGTTCTTTGGAGGCCAGATCTGCCACCTCCTTGGCTGCCCCTCCAAATGCTGCCTCTGCAGTGGCCTCTTGGCAATTAGGAGCTGCTGCTTGTCTCCTCCCAGCCTTGTTGCAAATGTACATCTTATTTCAACATAATTCCAGTGTAGATCCCCATTCCCACCCCCTTGTTCCTGATGCAGATCTTCTGTCACCCCTTCTTCCCTGCCTGGCCAGATGGACAGCATTTCATGGCTTGCCTGAGGTGTCACAATATCTTGGGCTGGCCTGGCCTGGAGTGGAAAGAGAGATTTCTAGTTTTATCTGTTTGCTGAATGTGAGGCAGGGATAGAAAACTTTTTTAAAGTCCTCATGAAAATTCACCAGCTGTTTCTATTCCAGTCAATACCAGTGATAGGCAACACAGGACACCTCAAGGAATGGCAAAAAGATATTTCTAGATTCATCTGGCAGGGGAACAGACCTAGAATAAAATATAAATTACATGACTAGACAACTGGATTGCAAAAATGGGAGAAGTTGGGATGTGGAAGGAGGGCCTTGTTTTGCTTTGCATATTGTTTTGGAAAGAGCCAAGTAGATAAACTGACTTGAATTTCCCTTTGGTTCCTACATGCAATACAGGATCTAGAACACCCTGTGGTTTGCAGCTAAGATATGGCCTTAGAAAGTGAGTCTGGGGGTTTATGTTTTGGTCGTCAAAAAGGCTGAAAGTTCTTCTTACTTACCCCATTTGGCCTCTGAAATGGAAGAAATGCAGACCTGAACACTGGTTGTATTACACTCCTGAATGGTGGGTTTTTTGCAATCTTTTCCTTGAGCAAAACAGGACTCACATGTCAGAGATGCTACTGCAGAGATGGGGAGATGGGTTTACAAAACCTTAGCACCATCCACATAGGGGAAATGGGTACATTAAGGTACATCAACACAACGGTTCCTCAACCTGCTATTTTCTGCAGATGCAATAGAGGCAGTGAAGTAAGCCTTCTTTGTCGTCGCTATCGCCACTTGGTAGCCTCGACATTGCGGTCTAACCTGTGTCCACTCTGATTCAGAATGAGTTTTCTGCCACCGGTGCTCTAGCCATCACAGCGATTGTTTCCTTGCCTTCAGCTCCGAGGAAAACCACGGGGCTATCCGGGCTCAATGCAATTGGAGAGGGTGCTTTGGAGCCAGACAGTTGATAGCCCTGGTTAGCTCTGCATTCCAGTGGGCCACCAGGAAATCAGCTGAAAGGCCATCAACATGGGATAAAGCATCCCCTACCACTCTCTGGAAACCATTTGGATCCATTAAGTGGCAGGGGGGGACCATCTAAATTGGTCCCACCTCCCTGCAGAGGGGAACGATTGCAGAGAAGTCCAGTTCCACCAGGAAGTGACCTGACCATGGCACTTCTTTTGTTTCACTTTTACTTAATGTCAGATCATGTGAACACCAGGCCTAAGGCATGTCTGTGACTATGAGTTGGGCAAAACATATTCAGGCACAGCCTCATGGAGGTCACGCTTTCCATGAAGTCCCAAGCAGCCCCTTATAAGGTCGGGTTGGCATGGGTGTTAAAATCCCCTTGGACAACCAAACTAGGTGTCTCCAAGAGAACATCTGCCATGAGCTGAAGCAGCTCGGGCAGGGAATCCTTGGTGCAGTGGGGAGGTTGGTACACCAAAAGGAATCCTGTACTGCCGGTATTGACCAACTTCCAGAACATGCACTCAGAGAATTGGGTCTTCCCAATAGGATGCCTGATGTAAGCTAGTGACTTCCTAAAAATCACTGCAACCTGCCCTCTCTGCCCATATGACCTGGGTTGCTGTGTGTATGAGAAACCTGGTGGACAAGCAGTGGCAAGAACATGCCCATCTGCTTCATTCAACCAAGTCTCTGTCACACATGCAAGGTCAAGTCCTCCATCCACGATCAAATCTTGGATGGCAGTGGTCTTATGAATCATTGACCTGGCATTGCACAGCAGCACCTTCAGGTCACGTGGGTCTCCCTTGTTGATTTCAGTATTCTTCTGGTCAAGAACAGACCCAGAGGCAGGGATAGTCTTCAACAATGACTAAACCTGCCTCCTTGGTAATGACATGGTCTGGTTTTAGCATAACTCTTCCTCCTACCTGTGATCACTAAGACTGTGTGTCCCAGTTCATTGCCCCCTGTGGAACCTGCCCCAGCCATTCTGTTGGCTCGGGCCCATTCCCCGGCAGCCCTGACCCTCTCCCCTTAAAAACCAGATACAAACTATATAAAACAATAGAAACAAAAACAAAAATGTTAAATTATATTAAAAATTAAACAAACCCCAACCCTCAACTAAACATTAATCCCACCCCCTAAACAGTAAAAACAAAACAAAACCATAAACCAAAATTTTCAACACCACAAATTAAAACTATTTAAAAACACTTAAAAGCAGTCACTAGACTAGGGCCTGTTGTCTTTGTCCACGGAGTTTTCTTGGCAGGGATACTGGAGTGGCTTGACAGTTCCTCCTCTAGGACAGAACCCAATAGTAATGTATGGAAGTGAGAGCTGGACCATAAAGAAGACTGATCTCTGAAGAATTGATGCTTTTGAATTATGGTGCTGGAGGAGACTCTTGAGAGTCCCATGGACTGCAAAAAGATCAAACTTATCCATCCTTAAAGAAATCAGCCCTGAGTGCTCACTGGAAAGACAGATCCTGAAGTTGAGGCTCCAGTACTTTGGCCACCTCATGAGAAGAGAAGACTCCCTGGAAAAGACCCTGATGTTGGGAAAGATGGAGGGCACAAGGAGAAGGGGACGACAGAGGATGAGATGGTTGGACAGTGTTCTTGAAGCGTGAGTTTGGCCAAACTGCGGGAGGCAGTGAAAGATAGGCGTGCCTGGTGTGCTCTGTTCCATGGGGTCAGGAAGAGTCGGACACGACTGAACGACTGAACAACAAAAAGACTAGGACAGGGTGAGCCTGGGCTCCACCCCCTAAGCCAGATAGAAAGGGCCTTCCAGGGAACGGCCTTCAGCACTCACAGCAGTGTCTCTCCAGTCGACTCATAACACTCTGCATAAGTTTATCTGGAATCTTTCCCTTTCTTACTCTCTTTTTCTCACTTTGTATAATACTTCCCAATATGGAGCTGAATCTGTCCTTCACTTATAACTGACTATACATTGAAAAGTGTAAGGGATGGTGGTGGAGGGAAGAAATCAAGGTTAATAGACACAGCACTGATAGCAGCAGAGGAGGAGAGTAATCCTGGGATTAATAAAGTGGGCGGTGTGAGGCAGTGGCAGAGGACAGAGGCTGGGCACATACAGCTAAAATTCTGTGGGTTCTAAGGACCCCAGGGCCCCCTAGAGTTGGTGCCACTGTCAGTAGAGCTAGTTGGATGGGGTCATAGGAGGAACAAGAGGCTGATGATAGTCAGTCATTAACTTACTCAGAAGGCGATTAAGAGAAACTCTTTGGGCCAGATAGAATATGGGTGAAACACCTATCTGAGGTGAATGATAGTTAGCAGAGACAAAATGCCAGAGTTTCAGAGGAAGGGGCAGAATCTGAGTGGACGATGAAGTAAAGCAAACAGAAAAAAGTGCAAGAAACATATTCTTTGTTGTAGATGAAAGCTAGGATTCTGGTTTATCCAAGAGTGGACAACTGCCTCCCTTACTCCCCCAACAGACTTTGGGATACTAAACCTCTTAGTATGCATTTGAGTAAAATAAAAACAAATATAAATATTGGGAACAAAAACAATCTATCATTGAGGATCTTTTGCAGTCTGGCCTTATGCTTTATTCCTCTCTCTTTCAAAGGAACTACAAGTCCTGGTTCCTTCCTTGTCCTGCTTTAATGGCTGACACCCCCCCCCCCGGGTAGTTCCTTCCTGTAAACATGATGAACAGCACAGCAGCTGTGGCTCTGCTCACCTGGAGGAAGCAGGGCCAAGAGGAGGCAGGAGATCAGGAGTGTCTTCATCATTCTAGAGAGCTGAAGAGCCAGGAATGAATTCAAGAACAGCACTGGGTTGAACAAGGAACTGATGCATGAAGAGGCTTAGTCTGGGGAATTTATAGAGGATTGCAAGGAGCACTTTGCCAGCACCCAGGAACAACGGATTCAGGACAGTGTCACAAATTGCTAGAATTCTAATTGTGCTACACCATAATGTAAAGCACAGTGTTGAAAACAAATTAAATATTTTCCCCCTTCCAAGTACTCCAAGGACACGTCCCTCCCAATTTGTGCCAGCCCCCTATTTCACATCCCTACTAATCTAGACTCTATTAACTGGGGTGGGGGTGGGGAGAGAGATTGCTTGAATTTTTGTAATTAAAGAAAATCTTCAATAAATATTATTTTTTTAAAAAGCAAACAGCTGCAGACCCAAGGTTGGGAAACACTGGCCTAGAGGACCACAGTTTCTCAATTCTGCTATAGGAGCTCTTTAAAATCTGCTTGTATTTTCATCATCCTGAGGAGGAGCAAAAATCCCATCAAACTTGGCCAGCTCATTTTCGCACCTGTGAAACATAGAGTTAAAACCACACACACACACACACACACAGAGAGAGAGAGAGAGAGAGAAAGAGAGAAAGAAAGAAAGAGAGAGAGAGAACCTACTAAAACCATGCCAATGATTGCAATAAGAACATCATGGAACCAGCTCTTCATTAAAAGTAGTCAGTTCCCAAAAGCCCACTGGAGCAAGAAAGTCTTCACCTGCCTTGTAACATGCAGTGCACTGCCATCGTATTTTCTGACCCAGGTACACCTTCCTGGGGTCATGTCTAGTTTTGTCAGATGAGCAGTTATCACCTGACTTGTTGAACTAAATAACCTGGGGGAGGGGTCCCTTCCAGCTCTATGATACTATGACTTCAGCAGGTTGGATTCCGGATCAAGTCTCCAGCCACAGCAATGGATCATCCTGGTGGTGCCCCCCCCCCCGCACTATCCCTGAAAATTCCTGGTGTGTTCACTACTTCTTGCTGTTTTTACTTACTACCTGCTACTCACCCCTAAAGTCTCAGGGTGGATTGTGGGATTAAAGCATAACATTCAGAACAGTATAAAGCAATTTACAATCAGAGAAATAAGATGGGTTCTAAAAATAATTGATAAATGTTTGCATTCCTTTATCATAACACTAGAACAGGGGTCAGCAAACTTTTTCAGCAGGGGGCCGGCCCACTGTCCCTCAGACCTTGTGGGGGGCCGGACTATATTTTTTAAAAATAAAATAAAATGAACGAATTCCTATGCCCCACAAATAACCCAGAGATGCATTTTAAATAAAAGCACACATTCCATGTAAAAACACCAGGCAGGCCCCACAAATAACCCAAAGATGCATTTTAAATAAAAGGGCACATTCTACTCATATAAAAACACGCTGATTCCTGGACCATCCGTGGGCAAGATTTAGAAGGCAATTGGGCCGGATTTAGAAGGCGATTGGGCCGGATGCGGCCCCCGGGCCTTAGTTTACCTACCCATGCAATAGACTCTGTGAGCAGCCAATGAAACTGAATGTTGGAAGATTCCAGACAGATGGAAAAAAATGCTGCTTGAAAGAGCACATGGTTAAACTCTGGAATTCTCTCACATTATTCCTTTGAACAGGGGTAGGCAACCTAAGGCCCGTGGGCCAGATGCGGCCCAATCACCTTCTCAATCCGGCCCATGGACGGTCTGGGTACCACAGTGTGTTTTTACATGAGTAGAATATGTCATTTTATTTAAAATGCATCTATGGGCTATTTGTGGGGCATAGGAATCTGTTCATTGCCCCCCCCCAATATAGTCCGACCCACCACATGGTCTGAGGAACGGTGGACTGGCCCACGGCTGAAAAAGGTTGCCGACCCCTGCCTCTGAATGTCAGTTGCTGGGAATCACAAGTGTTGCTTGTCCAGTCCTGCTTTTAGGCTTTGCACAGGCATGTAGTGGGCATTGCGACACCGGGGTCTGGAACAGCTGGCCTGGTTCAGCAGGCTGATGTAAGCTGTGCCAGCTGAAGCTTGTGGAAAATCCAACATTTGCCCAAATCTTGATTGCCTCAAAGTGGTGCTCACCCAGTGTACCTGCTGAAGACGAGGGGATTCACAATGTACCTGCTGAAGAAACATGGTTTCACAATTATTTTCTAAAATCACCAAGCTGCTTATTTGGCTGAGTAAGGGAAGCCAAAGGAAAGAAAAAATTGTGAAACTATGGAGCCCTTTTGTAATCTCTACCAGGGGTTGGGAACCTCTGACCTGGGGGCCAAATGCAGCCGCTGCCTGCTTCTCTACAGGGTCCATGAGATGGGGGTGCAGTCGGTACATTGTTCCTCTGCTTGGGGTCACAAGAGGAACCTCTGAAAATGTTTGCATATATTGTGTGAAGAATAACATTTCCATTTTGGGGAAGACTAACTAAAATGCTATGACGCCTCTTCCTCCTTCTGCTTCCTCTTCTGCCAACATGCCCCTGCCTACTTGTCCCCATGGATCCAGAGAGGTGGAGCTGAAGTCCTGGTGAAAGATAGTGTGAGTGGGCAAGGCGAGAGGTAAATGAGAAGGCAGACTTTCCTTGCCTCTCCTGCGGGCGATGTGCTTCGCCAACTGAGGGGACTGCCATCTGCCTGTGAAGTGTGGGATTATTACAATAATGCATGTTTGCTAGATTGGCACATGACAGGAGCTGAAGCCCTCTGAGTTTCTTCCTGTAAGTTTCCTAGAAAGAACTCTGAGAGACACTTCCACTGTGCCCTCTTTTGGGGAGGGTGTAGGCACTTCCTCTTCCTCTTTGCTTTTTCATCAGCATCCATCCAGCAATGTAGAACCATCTGACTCCGTCATAAGCTTGACCAATGTTTTTGTACCTGGACCCCCATTTTAAGCCTGCCTGGACAAAGCTGCTGTATCTGTTACTCTTCAACAAGTATTCTGAGTGAGTGAATGTTATCTTTACCTTTTACAAGCAATAATCTGTGTGGTTATTGTTTTAAAGGGGAAATACCAGGAGAATCCAGTCCTCCTCGATGTATCCTGGATTATTTAAACTAAAAGGTGCTTCTAGAAAACCCAAGTTTGAAATGGGACACCCTACAAATTGTCCCTCAACAGATTACAGTTTCACTTCAGTAGCAGATTTATACTTCCAGAACTCCATATGACTTCTGCATGGACAAATACTGTGATTGTAAGTAGCTGCATACTTTTAGAATTATAGAATTATATATTTCGTATATATTCCTGAGCATCAATAGCATTGAGGCTTCAGATTTCCTCCTTGGTTGCCCATAGACAGACATTGCTGTTCCAGTGCAATATTCATTTTCCTAATTTACATGGTAGATGGTTACAATCTGCATCACCAACTGTGTTTCAAAGAGAAAGCAAGGAGTGATTAGTTGTCCCGCCTGAAGCACTTACTGACTCTGACTTTCAGATGATTCTTGGGTGTGTGCAGGGCTGAGCGGCACTTCCTGGAACATGGATGCAGGGCGTTGGGGATCTTTCGTCTTGGCAACTGATTTCACAGAGTAAGACCAATAGGGAATGAGCAGCTGTGTTCATTAGGCATGACACTCAGCCAAGTCTGTGAAAATTGTTTTTGCTAAGAAAGAGTTTGAACTGCAGTTTACTGACTATGACACTGACTCATATGGCTGTGAATTTGGAAGGCGAAATATATCTTCTCTGTAGAAATATATCTTCTCAAGACAGATGTTACTTCCTCGTGGAACCAGCTGAAACCCAAGTCCCCCTTAAAAAGTTTGCTTAAAAAGCTTGCTGGCTCTCTTTAATTGTGGGACCGAACTCGTCTGCCTTAAGTTGCAGTGAGCTCTGGGTGGGCAAGTCTGAACTGTTACATGACTGAAATGTGCCCCAGTATAGGCCTGTGATTGATTAATCTCCCCCATGAATTTCAAAATGACGCTTTAATTTTTTTGGGTAAGATCTTGCCCAGCACCACACATGATCTGGTGGATTACACAAGGACTGATGTGGTTTGGGGTCAGACCTCACCCCAAATTGTTATGATCTTGCTCCAAATCAGCACTGATGGTTATGCTGCTTCTCTGCCAGCAGCGGATGGGGCAGGGTGAGCAATGGTGGCAGAGTGGCAGGTGGGTGGTGGCAGGAAGAGCATCCTCACCAGGGCAATGTGGCACTTCCTGTTTCACCACAAGGGGTGAAACAGGATGCATTGCCCCTACCCTAATATGCGCAGTATAGTGGTACCTCGACTTACGAGCGACTTGATGTGCGTTGTTTTCGACTTCCGAATGACTTCTGGAAGTAAAAAAATGGCCGCCGCTTCCGAATTTTTTGACCTACGAAGGGAAAGCGGCGGCATGATATCTCAATTTACGAGGTTTTTAATGCGGTTTTCTCGACCTATGAATTTTTCCCCCCTCCGGAGATGGCGCCCTTCGAGTTACGAAAAGTTCGACCTATGAGGGCGCCTTCGGAACGCATTAACATCGTAAGTCCAGGTACCACTGTATTTTTCACATTGTTTAGCTGGCGAGCAGCAACACAAAACTTGAGGAAGTGTGAATTTCAAAGTATAACAAAGATCTGGTGTGAATTTTGTAGTTCTTCATTAAAATGCAAATAAAATAGAGCTCCTCCAGCATTACCAGTTGGGACTGATGGGATTTGAAGTCCATCAACATCTGGAAGGCCACAGGTTCTGAACCCATCCTAAATGTTTCTTCTTTTTAATTTTTGAAGGTTGCGCAGTTCCCTTTGCTGCACACAATCCAGTTTATTTACACCTTTCTCACAATGAGTGGGTGTCCTACGTGCCCCACGGGTGGCAGAAAAATGGAGTCAGCACTATTTTTCACTGAGCTCTCACAAAAATCTCATGAGATCTAGCGAGAACCTGCTGCTGCCACTGCTTCTTTGTGTTGTTGCCATGCCACCTAGTTAAGGGATGCTTTTTTCTGGGTAGCACAGCATGGCTGCTGTGGTACTCCACATTTCACCTCAAGTGGTGAAACGGGATGCACAACCCCTGACAAGAAGGCAGCCCCAAATTGACATATTATTGATTAAAATTGGACATGGAAGTCTGGCCAGAGATTTGACCCCTGCTCCTGCAAAATATATATCCCATCCCTAAGCACTATTATTTTCCTCAATAAATGCTGCATTTGAAAAAGCTATGCAACACACATTATTTGTCAAATATATTTATTCTGGACATGATTCAATGACTTCATCTGAACATGAAAGGCAAAGACAGTGGTACCTCAGGTTACATACACTTCAGGTTACATACGCTTCAGGTTGCATACTCCGCTAACCCAGAAATAACGTTTCAGATTAGAACAGAAATCGTGCTCTGGCAGCGCAGCGGCAGCAGGAGGCCCCATTAGCTAAAGTGGTCTTCAGGTTAAGAACAGTTTCAGGTTAAGAACGGACCTCCAGTATGAGTTAAGTTCTTAACCCAAGGTACCACTGTACAGCCTGTCCTTGAGGAGGTTTGCTCTGTCTCAGCTACAGTTCATTGGCAGAGTCATTTGCTTTGAAGCACTCTTCTCGAGTGATCTGGGCTCCGAAATTTCCCCAGCGATGCCTAGAATAAAATACTGTGGTGGCCCAGACAAGCCCTGCCTTGCATAATTGATCACATGATGCAGTACACAATAGCAATGCCCATTAACTTGGGGGGGCAACCCCCTCAAGTATTTTATTGTGGGGGCCAAAGCCCCCATGCCTCCTAGGAGTTAGCTCCTATGCCCCTTCCCTGTATCCTCCACCCAACTCCTCTGTGCCTGCTGCCTCTGCCCACACATCACCCCTTTGGGGCCCTGCCCATCCCTGACACTCTGTGAGGGTAATGGAGGGGGTGTCTCCTAATAACTTTCAGTCCCCTTAATAAACTACATTTCCCAGCATTTTTGCTGCTACTGCTGTAAATGCTGCACCCCTTTATACAAGACTCACCAGTACTGATGCTGACTCCATAGTAGAAGCAGCGATCCTCCTTATTTTTAGAGTTGAGCCACACAACTATCTGACATGAGGGAGAAGCAGCTTGGGCCCTTGAGCCCGGCGTAGGGCATCCTCTGCTCATGCTCAGGCAATGTCAAACAACCCTTGCCGTTAGTCTGCTCAGCGTATTTATTTTGCAGATGCAATCCACATCTCATTGTAGGTGAGTGGCGGGAATTGTACCAGCTCCCAGAACTTCTCCAAGTGCAGTGCTTCAGACTTGCTCCATTCACTCAGGGCTACAGTCCAAGATACAAAATGGTAGCCACCACACACTCACAGGCACACAACGGTGGGCAATGTTCTACAAAACAGCCCTCTTTCTTAGGGAGATGTAATGATCTAAGGCAGGCAAAAAGCTCTGATAAGAATTATTGAGCCTCTTGGAAGATTGATGGTACATTTATTAACAATTAACACAGAGAGAGCGGCACCAGCCCGCCATTATGAGCTAAGAATTGCTCAGTCTGCGTCCCTTCCGTGTAAGCAACATGAAGGCCAACAATGTCCAGTCCTTCCCCTCCTGTCCTTCCATTGCATCTTAACTCTTTCCTCTCTCCTGCTTCGTGGAGAAAGTGGACAGACTTCATCCCCACTCAGTAACGAAGAGTACTCTGAATGCTGCTTTCTTCCAGGTTGCCTAGCAACTCCCCCAAGGTCATCTCCCCCTTCATTCCCAAACTGTGAGCTTCATGGGTCTGCTGCTCTAAAATGTCTTGAAACTCTGAAGGGTGCGGGGCTCAACTCACCCACTATGGCTCTGCCTGTGACTGTGTTCTCTCATTCTCAGAGTCAGAACTTTCCCAGTCATCTGACTCTGCTACATCCCTGACAAATGTTTTCCCCCAACAAATGTTGCATTTGGAAAAACACACACGATACAACACTCATTATTGGCCATATATATTTATTTTGGACATGATGCAATGACCTTATTTGAACATGAAAGTCAAATACAGCCTGTCCTTGAGGAGGAGCTTCTAGACTTCTGGAAATAAAGGCTGGGAGGCTTCACAAGGCAGCCGATTCCCCTAAATTGTGTTTTCTTCTGGGAGTTGGAGATTTGCTCTCTCTCTCAGCTACAGTTCATAGGCAGAGTGATTTGCTCTGAAGCACTCTGCTCTAGCTATCCGGACTCCAAAATTTTCACCATGAATCTCTGTCAATCCATGAATGGCTTTACACATGTTTGCCGTCGCACAGCCTCGGGAAGCAATGTTCATTGTATTATTCACTGTATTATTCACTGTGTGGAAAAAAATGGAACAAACAGCTACAGGATTCCAGGCAGAAATTTATCAAGGTTTATTGACGATCTTGCAGTTTTCAGAAAGACACAATATGGAACACTAGTTCCATATGCATCTAGCTGTCTCCAGTATTTTCCTGGCAGCTGTCCGCCACCCTGGGCCACATCTAGACTTGCTAACAGAGCAGTCTTTTCTGTGGCTGCACTTCAGGTTCCAGTGGAACTCTATGGTCCAGTTCTTAGTTGAAGTTAAAGCGATGGAGAACGAGGATCGTGGATTACAGATTCCCAACTTGGTCCAGCTTTGGGGGTGACAGCAGCAGCCAGAGTCTGAATACAAGCTACCTAAACTTTGTGAGTCACAAGAGTTTGTCTTGCTCTGCAGAGTAGCATTAACCACCCTCCCTTGGCTATTCCCAGAGTGGTTTAAGATTCAACCCCCTTTTCAAGAAAATAATGGAAATGGTATGTAGCTCTGTGTCAACAACTGGGAACTGTGCTTTCTAGGCAGGGAGGATCCAGAGGTTTCCAAAGCTATGACTCTCTCTGGGAGCACCACAAGCTCTCCAGACTCTGAGGGAGGGTGGATGAATGGAAAGAAAAAGAGACTTCTGCACCTCTTCTCCTGTCTCTTTCTCCTGCTTTGTATCTGGCTTCCTGGTCTCCTCCTCCTGACTCCCCTCTTCCACCACCACCACCAGGAAGCCCACAAATCACTTGCCCCCCCGGGATGCTCCTTCGCCTGCCTCCTCTGCTTACACATCCCTCCTCCTTGGGCTCCTGACTATCCCAGACACACTGTGAGGATAATGGGGGTCTCCTAATAACTTTCACCACCCTTGCCAACGTATTTTGGGGGAAGCCATTACTGTTCAAGGTGGCGTGATACTGCTTTAAATGCATAGGGCAGATGAGGCCCTAACTGCACTCAGTGAATGTAGAAACTCACCAAAAGTGCCGGAACCCACAAAGTAGAAGCAGTGGTCCTCGTCATTTCCACAGCTGACGGTGTTTGGGGAGTGGCAATAATTTCTTCCGAAGTAGGTGCAACTTTGGCACTTCAGCCCATTGAGCTCCCACTCCTCAGGCTCAGGCACTGTAAAACAACCACCACCCAGCCACCATCTCTCATCCTGACTTGTTTCACAGGGTGTTTTGAGCCTAAAATGGTGAGCGGAAGAGCCATACTTGCCACCTCAAGCTCTTTGGAGGAAAGGATAAATATCAGAAGCTGCCGCAGGAGAGGGACTGTGAATAACATCAGGCGAGGGTGGCCTGGCCAATCCAGAGGCATCATACTGCCTCAACAGTCACACCTGAGGAGGCCTCAATATGCTGTTCAGCCCAGCCTAACTTCAATCTTTGGGGTTCTCAGTTCAAATCCCAACCCTAGCTTCTGCTTTCAATTTGAAAAGGACTGGAGGCAGGAGGGAGGGAGGGAGGGAGGCAGACTGCCAAGAAGCCTGCCCTTCACACCTATGGTCTCCCTGTGTCTCTTCTTCTCCCCAAGGCGAAGGTGAGTTGCCCCTTCCCTGCCTGGAAACGGCTCCTGTCAGGGATGGGTGGCAGCCATGTTGGTGGGGTCTGGGGAGGGGTCTTTGCAGCAGGGAGAGGGAGGCGAATGCACCCGTGGTGACCACCCCCACTGCTGCTGCTGCTACTACTTACTTTCAAAAGGTTCACTGTTGCACATATCTGTGTCACAGCAGAAGGTCTTGGTCAACATGTACATATCTGGTACTACGGTGGCCCTGGAATAGCCTGCATTGCAAGACTCTATATTGATGCAGGACTTGAAAACAAATTTGGTCCTAGACACACCTATAAAAGAAAGAATTGGAAGGAAATAACTAGACCTGGAGATATGGCTCGCCCACACAAGAGGAAAGATTCCACAGGGGCAGCCTCCAATGAAAACATTGCAGGCTGCTGCCACCTTTGCAGATGTGGTTCATTCTTTGGAGGCCAGATCTGCCACCTCCTCAGCAGCCCCTCCAAATGCTGCCTCTGCAATGGCCTCTTGGCAATTAGGAGCTGCTGCTTGTCTCCTCCCAGCCTTCTTGCAAATGTACATCTTATTCCAACATAATTCCAGTGTAGAGCCCCACCCTCCACCCCCTTGTTCCTGGTGTAGATCTTCAGTCACCCTTTCTTCCCTGCCTGGCCAGTGGGCAGCATTTCATGGTTTACCTGAGGTGTCAGAATATCTTGGGCTGGCCTGGCCTGGAGTGGAAAGAGAGATCTCCAGTTTTATCTGTTTGCTGAATGTGAGGCAGGGATGGAGAACTTTTTAAAAGTCCTTATGAAAATTCACCAGCTGTTTCTATTCCAGTCAATACCAGTGATAGGCAACACAGGACACCTCAAGGAATGGCAAAAAGGTATTTCTAGATTCATCTGGCAGGGGAACAGACCTAGAATAAAATATAAATTACATGACTAGACAACTGGATTGCAAAAATGGGAGAAGTGGGGATGTGGAAGGAGGGCCTTGTTTTGCTTTGCATATTGTTTTGGAAAGAGCCAAGTAGATAAACTGACTTGAATTTCCCTCTGGTTCCTACATGCAATACAGGATCTAGAACACCCTGTGGTTTGTAGCTAAGATATGGCCTTAGAAAGTGAGTCGTCAAAAAGTGTTTTGGTCGTCAAAAAGGCTGAAAGTTCTTCTTACTTACCCCATTTGGCCTCTGAAATGGAAGAAATGCAGACCTGACCACTGGTTGCATTACACTCCTGAATGGTGGGTTTTTTGCAATCTTTTCCTTCAGCAAAACAGGACTCACATGCCAGAGATGCTACTGCAGAGATGGGGAGATGGGTTTACAAAACCTTAGCACCATCCACATATGGGAAATGAGTACATTAAGGTACATCAACACAACGGTTCCTCCTACAAAGACCATCTCATGAGAGGCAGCCACCAAGTAAGATGGCTTAAGAAAAGGAATAGATAAATTCAAGGTGGGTGATAAGTCTGTGGATGGCTTCTAGCCTCAAGAGATATCCTCTCTCTCTAACACTGTAGGCACTATGCTTCTGAATACAAGTTTCTGGAAAGTGCACAAAGGGAGCTGTTGCAATCAGATCCTTCTTGTGAACTTCCCATAGGCATTTGGTTCACCATGGTGAGAACAAGATACTGGACCAAACGGGCCATTTTTCACTTATGCAAAGCTGCCTATAAATATTTCCTCTGTAGTTCTTAAGCTGTGTGTGAAGGGGGCTGAGTCTTGGACAGACCAGAGAATGATTGTCCCAGGTGGCTCCTGCAGGCTGAGAGAGAGGACCTGTAGGGCAGGTGTGAGGAAACCTTTGACTCTCCACAAGTAGCTGAACTACAACTCCCTTCTGCTCCAGCAAGCATGACCAATGGCTCTGGATGATGGGCACTGGAGTTTGTCAAAGATGTTCCACATGTGCACTAGCAGTACTTAAAAGGGAAAGGTATATTTATTTGAGAAGTGGTGAGGAGATAAAACCTCATGGAGGAGGGGGGGGGGCTTAGCCTTAACGTGTGAGTATCTGAAGGATTAGTTTTAACGTATTGTCTATTGAACTGAAAATGAATTATGGGCAAGCACCTCAGTGGAACTGGGATAACTACTTGTCTTTTGTCTGTGTCAAGCCAACCTGTGTCAAGCCAACCTGCTATTTTCTGCAGATGCAATAGAGGCAGTGAAGTAAGTCTTCTCTGTCATCGCTATCGCCACTTGGTAGCCTCAACATTGCGGTCTAACCTGTGTCCGCTCTGTTTCAGAATGAGTTTTCTGCCACCGGTGCTCTAGACATCTCAGTGATTGTTTCCTTGCCTTCAGCTCCGGGGAAAACCACGGGGCTATCCGGGCTCAATGTAATTGGAGAGGGTGCTTTGGAGCCAGACAGTCAATTGTTGTTGTTCAGTCGTTCAGTTGTGTCTGACTCTTCGTGACCCCATGGACCAGAGCACGCGAGGCACGCCTATCCTTCACTGCCTCTTGCAGTTTGGCCAAACTCCTGTTAGTAGCTTCGAGAACACTGTCCAACCATCTCATCCTCTGTCGTCCCCTTCTCCTTGTGCCCTCCATCTTTCCCAACATCAGGGTCTTTTCTAGGGAGTCTTCTCTTCTCATGAGGTGGCCAAAGTACTGGAGCCTCAACTTCAGGCCTCAACCTCGGCCCAGCAATCTGGATATGAGCCTGTTAAGTCGATATGTGAGAATATCGCCGCCAGTAGGGGAGCCCACCAGCCGATGTTATTCTTCAGAAGTTCTGGCGGAATGTAATCTATGCCTGGGGCTTTATTGTTTTTGAGTTGTGCGATTAAGTCTGCGACCTCCTCTACAGAAACTGGGGGCCATTGTGGTAAATTCTCTAAGCTCAGGCTTATCGTACTGTGCTGGGCTTCCTCGTCATAGAACAAGGATTGAAAATGACTTTTCCATTCTTGGGGTTCAACCATGCAGATGAATCCACTGCGCTCCTGGTCCAGAAGACCCGAGATGGTACGCCAAAAGCAAGATATGTCTTTCTCCTTTGAGGCCTTAACCAAGCTCTGCCAGGCATTTCTCTCAGCTTTCAGCTTTTTTCCCTTTAATAGTTGTTTATAGTTCCATCTTAGAACAATGTATGCAGTAAATAAAGAGGGTTCTCCGGTATGCCTATATTTGCAATAGACAAGTCTCAGATGTTTCCTTGTTAGCCTACACTCCATGTCAAACCAGCTCGCTGGGTCCTGTACCCTCTTGGTGGCGATGTTTGATATCTCTGTTGTGAGATGGGTTTTCAGCCTTTCTGATATTTTCTTAAACAGGTCCAAGGGCTTGTCTGCAGAGTTATTTGACACAATGGCAGAGTGGGTAGTCTTCATGTCCCCTGCATGAAGGAGGTGGGTAAACTTTGCATTGAATTTAGAGGTCCATTTGATCCTTCTGGGTGCGAGTATACCCAAGTTAACGATAGGGGTATAATATTGCTTGGCCATGGGTTTATTAAGAGAGGGGCCTTCGAACACTACTGTCAGTGGGAGATGATCACTCTCCGTATTATGATCCACATAGAACTTTGAGACCAGGCTGTGGGCAAATCTTGAGATTAAGATATAATCTATGACACCTCCCCCCCTCTTTGAATGGTAGGTGTACTCGCCCGGTCGGTCCCCCTCATTATTGCCATTTAAAATTAACAACTCCCTCCTCTTTGCAACTTGAGCGAGGCAGAGGCCGGAAAAGTTGCATCTTCTGTCTTTGGAGAGACGTGTGACTCCTATATCTCGGACGTTGTCATGATCCTGAAACTGGTTATAGTATCTGTATAAGTTGTTATCATCTGTTCCCATTCGGGCGTTGAAATCTCCGCCCATAATGATTGGGGTAGAAGGATATGTAGATTCAAGAGGCTCTAAAAAGGCCTCTAATTCTGCCCAGTTGGCCTTAACTACAGATTTTTTTTGGCAAGGGGGCAGATATACATTTACCAGCAGCAGGGCGTCTTTCTTTAGCTTGAGTACAACTGCTGTAGCTAGAGGGTTACAGCTTGGTAGGACTTTAATAGAGTGTTCTAGTTCCGTAGAGATGAGACTGACTCCTTTGAGAAGGAGTGGCCGGTAGGGTGTGACTACTATAGCCATTGAGCACAATGGGCTCGCAGTGCCAAGTTTCCTGTAGGAGAATGATGTCAAAATGCTTGAAGTATGACATAAGTTGCTGGTTGTTTTTCTTTGCGCGCCACCCTGCAATGTTCCAGGATAGCAATTTTAGTTCCTTATGTCTCCGTAATGTACATTCGGCATTTCTACTCTGTCCAACATCCCTGTTGTGTCTAAAAAAAACACTCCCGTTTGCTCTGTCTTTGAAGGTCTGCTTACTGTAGAGTTGGTTTTCGTCTGGTCTTGACAGCTTATGGGTAGAATTTGCAGATAGGGGAGTAGCTAACTCGTTTGGGGACAGCTTGAGGCAGCTGATCCAGTCATTCGGAGATGACACAGCCTGATTTTGTTCTGCCTTTTCGTACACCATAGGGGGCTGTGATTGTAACTCCGTATCTATACATTTAAACGAGCCTCCCATCGTCTTCTTATTCACTAAACACTTGGGGGATATGGGCCACAAATAAGGACCCTCTGGTGACTCAGTGTGGTTAACCTTTTTGACCAATCTACTTCTAAGCATGTCCAGTCTATCCAAAATTTCATTTTGGGCTGGAGATTGCAATGACCAGAATCGATTTATTAGGGTGTGCTCTTCTGCGGTGAACTCTTCTGCAGTGGCAGAGTCCTCTTTGTCATTCCAGTGATGTTGGGTCTTATGGTGGGCTGCGTCTTTCTTTTCCGGATTTAATGCTTCTTGTTTATATCGCTCCTGCTTTTGGTGGTTGCATTCACTGTCATTTTCCTCCTCAGATCTTAATCTCCCGTCACCCTTAGGAGCAAATAGAGAGGTTATTGGAGCTCTATTTTCAAAAATTCTTGACAATACTATTCTGTCCTTTTTGAATAGGTTTCTTGCTCTGAGGATGAATTTAACCAGGTTGTGGTCTGTAAATGTGATTAAAGCTCGGACCGAGTAGCCGTCTTGATATAAATATTCTATATCATCTAGGTTGGCTGCTTTGACTACTCCAGGTAAAATTCTGTTTAAAATATCCAATAGATGCTTCACACGATCTCTGCCTGTGCAAGGCCCCAGCGGTTTTGGGTAATTTCCGAGTATGATCTTATGTGGAATAAGAACCAAGCTCCATCCTTTCGTTGTACGTGCAGCTGGTACCTCCTGTGGTAAAGTCCCTCCGATGTTTAGAGTCCCAGGCTCTCTTCTCTCTGTGATTACAGTGGGTACTCTGGGTGGGCTCGAGGAGAGTGCATCCGTAGATGAGTTGGTTTCGTTAACAGGTCTCTGGGGTTTGCTCTCGCTTGTACTTCGTCTCTCTTGTACTTCGTACTTTAGTTTTCTTAGAGATAGTTGGTAGTAAGTTTAAAAGTTTTTGCCATTGCTTTTTGCTGTTGTGTTGAGTTGTTTTAGAGATTTTTATATTTTTTATATTTTTACTTTTCTTTAATTTGAGGTCCGTTTCCCCCCCGGTAGTTTGGTTTTCCTTGGGGACTGACTTTTGGTATCCAAAACAGGAGTGTTGTTAGGTTTATGGTCTGCTGCTCTTTCTTGCTGTTTGAAATTTTCCACTAACGTCAACAAAAGCCCATTTGTTATAGCTAAGAAATTTTTGATGTTAAGTATATCCGTGTTTATTTGGTGTACATGCACCCGCAATTGATCTACCCACTCTTCGCTTTTATTTATAATATCGGTGGGCCGGTGGCTTAAATGAATTGTTCCAGCGTCCGAGGATAATCTTTGAGGTTTGGGATCTTTTGTATCGGGTGTGTTTGTCTTCATGACATTCTCAGCTAAGGCAAGTTCCTGAGCCAAGTTTGTAGAATAATTTGTGCTCTCATGGTCCGTTCGTAGTTCTTTAAGTTGAATCGACCAATCCATCACACTAGAGATGGCCTCATTGAGAATAATCTCACTCTGGTCACTCTTATTCACCTCTTTATGAGTAAACTACAGGGCGGGCTTGGCGTAATGCCCAGGTCTTTACAGTTCTTTCTTGTTAGGACCATGTTAGGAGTAGGGCAGTGAGGCAGGCAAAGGATGGAGGGTTCTGTAATAAATCACCCGTTTTCAGAGCCCAAGTAAGTCCGCTTTTATCAAGTAATTAATGCCTGGGAAAATTTGATATAGTTATCTTTAGGCTCGTTGTGAGCTCATAAAATTTTAGGCAGAGTTGTCTATGTGGGGGGGGGGGGCAGGAGGAATGTCCTTTTCAACCTGGAGACTAGTAGGCCTGTAAAACTGCTCTTTCCTTTCTTTGTTTTTGGCTTCAACCTTCAGCCTTCAATGCTCGGTTTGCAAAAGAGAGAGAGAGAGAGAGAGAACAAACGGTCACTCACAGAAGTTGTTTCCCTCTGCGTTCATTGAAGGAGATAGATAGCTTGGTCAGGAGCGAGATCGCAGGCCAGCGGGGCAGTTGAAAAACAGTTGAGCAACAAAGCAATAAATTGCTAATTAGGAAAGCACTGAGCATTGAAAGCAGTGAAAGGGCGATAAGGCAGCCGCTAAAAGATTAAAACTATAAAATTAAGATCCAGAAGGCTAAAAAGAACTACTCAAAATCTTAATTGGGGCAGGCAGAGCTGACTATGCTGCTGACTCCGTCGCCATCTTGGAATCATTTCCGCAGGGAGACAATATACAGCTTTGTCGTACTCCTTTCCCAATTTTGAACCAATCAGTTGTTCCATATCCAGTTCTAACTGTAGCTTCTTGTCCCACATAGAGATTTCTCAGGAGACAAATGAGGTGATCCGGCACTCCCATTTCTTTAAGAACTTGCCATAGTTTGCTGTGGTCGACACAGTCAAATGCTTTTGCGTAGTCAATGAAGCAGAAGTAGATGTTTTTCTGGAACTCTCTAGCTTTCTCCATAATGCAGCGCATGTTTGCAATTTGGTCTCTGGTTCCTCTGCCCCTTCATGGATCACTGCCTTGTCGTGGCGAAGGGGATTGAATTACTCAGGGAAGCTATGGACAGGTCAAGATGGACAGGTCATAGTGGAGAGTTTGGACCAAACGTGATCCACCTGGAGTAGGAACTGGCAAGCCACTCCAGTATCCCTGCCAAGAAAACTCCATGGACAAAGACAACAGACAGTCAATAGCCCTGGTTAACTCCACATTCCAGCGGGCCACCAGGGAATCAGCTGAAAGGCCATCAACATGGGATAAAGCATCCCCTACCACTCTCTGGAAACCATTTGGATCCATTAAGTAGCGGGGGCGGACCATCCAAATTGGTCCCACTTCCCTGCAGAGGGGAACAATTGCAGAGAAGTCCAGTTCCACGAGGAAGTGACCTGACCATGGCACTTCTTTTGTTTCACTTTTACTTAATGTCAGATCATGAACATCAGTAGATGTGTACACCAGGTCTAAGGCATGTCTGTGACTATGAGGTGGGCCAAACATATTCAGGCACAGCCTCATGGAGGCCACACTTTCCATGAAGTCCCAAGCAGCCCCTTATAAGGTTGTGTTGGCATGGGTGTTACAATCCCTTTGGACAACCAAACTAGGTGTCTTCAAGAGAACATCTGCCACGAGCTGAAGCAGCTTGGGCAGAGAATCCTTGGTGCAGCGGGGAGATTGGTACACCAAAAGGAATCCTGTATTGCCGGTATTGACCAACTTCCAGAACATGCACTCAGAGAACTGGGTCTTCCCAATAGGACGCCTGATGTAAACTAGTGACTTCCTAAAAATCACTGCAACCTGCCCTCTCTGCCCATATGACCTGGGTTGCTGTGTGTATGAGAAACCTGGTGGACATGCAGTGGCAAGAACATGCCCATCTGCTTCATTCAACCAAGTCTCTGTCACACATGCAAGGTCAAGTCCTCCATCCACGATCAAATCTTGGATGGCAGTGGTCTTATGAATCATTGACCTGGCATTGCACAGCAGCACCTTCAGGTCATGTGGGTCTCCCTTGTTGATTTCAGTATACTTCTGGTCAAGAACAGACCCGGAGGCAGGGATAGTCTTCAACAACGACTAAACCTGCCTCCTCGGTAATGACATGGTCTGGTTTTAGCATAACTCTTCCTCCTACCTGTGATCACTAAGATTGTGTGTCCCAGTTCATTGCCCCCCGTGGAACCTGCCCCAGCCATTCTGTTGGCTCGGGCCCACTCCCCAGCAGCCCTGACCCTCTCCCCTTAAAAACCAGATACAAACTATATAAAACAATAGAAATAAAAACAAAAAATGTTAAATTATATTAAAAATTAAACAAACCCCAACCCTCAACTAAACATTAATCCCACCCCCTAAACAGTAAAAACAAAACAAAACCATAAACCAAAATTTTAAACACCACAAATTAAAACTATTTAAAAACACTTAAAAGCAGTCACTAGACTAGGGCCTGTTGTCTTTGTCCATGGAGTTTTCTTGGCAGGGATACTGGAGTGGCTTGCCAGTTCCTCCTCTAGGAAGGAACCCAGTAGTAATGTATGGAAGTGAGAACTGGACCATAAAGAAGACTGATCGCCGAAGAATTGATGCTTTTGAATTATGGTCCTGGAGGAGACTCTTGAGAGTCCCATGGACTGCAGAAAGATCAAACCTATCCATTCTCAAAGAAATCAGCCCTGAGTGCTCACTAGAAGGACAGATCTTGAAGTTGAGGCTCCAGTACTTTGGCCACCTCATGAGAAGAGAAGACTCCCTAGAAAAGACCCTGATGTTGGGAAAGATGGAGGGCACAAGGAGAAGGGGACGACAGAGGATGAGATGGTTGGACAGTGTTCTTGAAGTGACTAGCATGAGTTTGGCCAAACTGTGGGAGGCAGTGAAAGATAGGCGTGCCTGGCGTGCTCTGGTCCATGGGGTCACACAAAGAGGTGGAAACGACTGAACGACTGAACAACAAAAAGACTAGGACAGGGTGAGCCTGGGCTCCACCCCCTAAGCCAGATAGAAAGGGCCTTCCAGGGAACGGCCCTCAGCACTCACAGCGGTGTCTCTCCAGTCGACTCATCACACTCTGCATAAGTTTATCTGGAATCTTTCCCTTTCTTACTCTCTTTTTCTCACTTTGTATAAGACTTCCCAATAACTGACTATACACTGAAAAGTGTAAGGCATGGTGGTGGAGGGAAGAAATCGAGGTTAATAGACACAGCACTGATCGCAGCAGAGGAGGAGAGTAACCCTGGGATTAATAAGGTGGGCGGTGTGAGGCAGTGGCGGAGGATAGAGGCTGGGCACATACAGCACAAATTCTGTGGGTGCCAAGGGCCCCAGGGCCCCCTAGAGTTGGTGCCACTGTCAGTAGAGCTAGTTGGATGGGGTCATAGGAGGAACAAAAGGCTGATGATAGTCAGTCATTAACTCACTCAGAAGGCCATTAAGAGAAACTTTTTGGGCCAATAGAAAATGGGGAAAACATCTACCTGAGGTGAGTGATAGTTAGCAGAGACAAAATGCCAGAGTTTCAGAGGAAGGGGCAGAATCTGAGTGGACGATGAAGTAAAGCAAACAGAAAGAAGTGCAAGAAACATATTTTCTATCATAATTTTCTATCATATCCAAGAGTGGACAACTGCCTCCCTTACTCCCCCAACAGACTTTGGGATACTAAACCTCTCAGTATGCATTTGAGTAAAATAAAAACAATTATAAATATTGGGAACAAAAACAATCTATCATTGAGGATCTTTTGTAGTCTGGCCTTATGCTTTATTCCTCTCTCTTTCAAAGGAACTAGAAGTCCTGGTTCCTTCCATGTCCTGCTTTAATGGCTCCCCCCCCCCGGTAGTTCTTTCCTGGAAACATGATGAACAGCACAGCAGCTGTGGTTCTGCTCACCTGGAGGAAGCAGGGCCAAGAGGAGGCAGGAGATCAGGAGTGTCTTCATCATTCTAGAGAGCTGAAGAGCCAGGAAGGAGTTCGAGAACAGCACTGGGCTGAACAAGGAACTGATGCATGAAGACGCTTAGTCTGGGGAATTTATAGAAGATTGCAAGGAACACTTTGCCAGCACCCAGGAACAACGTATTCAGGACAGTGTCACAAATGGCTAAAATTTTAATTGTGCTACACCATAATGTAAAGCACAGTGTTGAAAACAAATTAAATATTTTCCCCCTTCCAAGTACTCCAAGGACACGTCCCTCCCAATTTGTGCCAGAGAGAAAGAAAGAAAGAAAGAGAACCTATTAAAACCATGCCAATGATTGCAATAAGAACATCATGGAACCAGCTCTTCATTAAAAGTAGTCAGTTCCCAAAAGCCCACGAGAACAAGAAAGTCTTCACCTGCCTTGTAACATGCAGGGCACTGCCATCGTATTTTCTGACCCAGGTACACCTTCCTGTGGTCATGTCTAGTTTTGTCAGATGAGCAGTTATCACCTGACTTGTTGAACTAAATAACCTGGGGGAGGGGTCCCTTCCAGCTCTATGATACTATGACTTCAGTAAGTCGGATTCCGGATCAAGTCTCCAGCCACAGCAATGGATCATCCCGCGCTATCCCTGAAAATTCCTGGTGTGTTCACTACTTCTTGCCATTTTTACTTACTATCTGCTTCTCACCCTAAAGTCTCAGGGTGGATTGTGGGATTAAAGCATAACATTCAGAACAGTATAAAGCAATTTACTATCAGAGAAGTAAGGGGGGTTCTAAAAATAATTGATAAAGGTTTGCATTCCTTTATCATAACACTAGAACAGGGGACAGCAAACTTTTTCAGCAGGGGGCCGGTCCACTGTCCCTCAGACCTTGTGGGGGGCCGGACTATATTTTGAAAAAATAAAATAAAATGAACAAATTCCTATGCCCCACAAATAACCCAGAGATGCATTTTAAATAAAAGCACACATTCTACTCATATAAAAACACGCTGATTCCTGGACCATCCATGGGCAAGATTTAGAAGGCGATTGGGCCGGATTTAGAAGGCGATTGGACCGGATGCGGCAGCTAGGCCTTAGTTTACCTACCCATGCAGTAGACTCTGTGAGCAGCCAATGAAACTGAATGTTGGAAGATTCCAGACAGATGGAAGAAAATGCTGCTTGAAAGAGCACATGGTTAAACTCTGGAATTCTCTCACATTATTCCTTTGAACAGGGGTAGGCAACCTAAGGCCCGTGGGCCAGATGCGGCCCAATCACCTTCTCAATCCGGCCCATGGACGGTCTGGGCACCACAGTGTGTTTTTACATGAGTAGAATATGTCATTTTATTTAAAATGCATCTATGGGCTATTTGTGGGGCATAGGAATTTGTTCATTGCCCCCCCCCCATATAGTCCGACCCACCACATGGTCTGAGGGACGGTGGACTGGCCCACGGCTGAAAAAGGTTGCCAACCCCTGCCTCTGAATGTCAGTTGCTGGGAATCACAAGTGTTGCTTGTCCAGTCCTGCTTTTTGGCTTTGCACAGGCATGTAGTGGGCATTGCGACACCGGGGTCTGGAACAGCTGGCCTGGTTCAGCAGGCTGATGTAAGCTGTGCCAGCTGAAGCTTGTGGAAAATCCAACATTTGCCCAAATCTTGATTGCCTCAAAGTGGTGCTCACCCAGTGTACCTGCTGAAGACGAGGGGATTCACAATGTACCTGCTGAAGAAACATGGTTTCACAATTATTTTCTAAAATCACCAAGCTGCTTATTTGGCTGAGTAAGGGAAGCCAAAGGAAAGAAAAAATTGTGAAACTATGGAGCCCTTTTGTAATCTCTACCAGGGGCTGGGAACCTCTGACCTGGGGGCCAAATGCAGCCGCTGCCTGCTTCTCTACAGGGTCCATGAGATGGGGGGTGCAGTCGGTACATTGTTCCTCTGCTTGGGGTCACAAGAGGAACCTCTGAAAATGTTTGCATATTGTGTGAAGACTAGCATTTCCATTTTGGGGAAGACTAACTAAAATGCTATGACGCCTCTTCCTCCTGTAAGACCATTATGGGCTCTTGAGCTCCTGAGTGCTGGACCATGAACACAAAGAGGTAAACACCATGCAGGATACAACAGGTTTTATTTTGAGTTGCATATGCAAAGCAAAAGGCACAGGGCGAAAGCCAGTCTGCGCGCTAAGATACTGGCGCGTGTTCTTTTTATAGACGATACAGGAAACTGAAAATAGAAACCGAAAATTGGCTCAGGGTTCACATGTTCTCCAGGAGTACAGCCTCCCAAAGCCTCCCCAACTCGCTCTCCAGTCTGGGAATGTCCTGACAAGCCTCCCAGAAATATGGCAACATAACCTAGCCAGCAAACAAACAGATCCCCATTGTCTATTGAAGGTTGAATCTATCCATAGGACATGTGTGACTGCCAATTAACAGGAAAGCATAACTTCAATTAACCAGCTATAATACTTATTGCATTAGGTAGGAAATACAAAGGCATAAATCAATAATACCAATACAACAGGAATGAGCCTACTAACTATGAAAATACCTTACAATCTTAAATGGACTGAATATAATATTAATACATTGGCAGGAGCCAACTCCAGCTGCATACTAGATTTCTTTGTTCTTGTATCCCAGCCAAGGTTGAAAGGCCCCCCTTGCTCTGCTCATACAATTCAGAACTGTCTCTCTTTCAGAGGCTTATAGAAACAATACACAAATATATGCAATTAATACATAGCAAAGATACATGCAAAGGTACATAATTCTAACAAGCTTGATGCTTCTAATACAATCAATTAATAAGACTAGCTCATAAGCTCATTAAAGGCTAACTCATATTATACTTAATATTACCAATACATAGCACATTCCATTCTGACAAAAGGGGCTCTCCTTCCCTCCCTGTCTTTTACAGGCAAGGTGCTAATTTTATTAATAGACTCTAAGGTTCTTTGTTTCGCTCAGACAGTTCTTATCATAGCCTTGGCGATTCTGGCTCATTTCCCAGAAAAGAGGCCCTGTAAGACTGTGTCTCTCTTAATATTCAGCAATACAGAAAAAATACACTTTAAACAGGTTAAAGACTATATTTAAAGCATTTAAAGGCATTAAACATTAAAAAGGCATTTATAATTAATATGGAATAATTAGCGATATGGAACTGTCCCCTTCACTCCTTCTGCTTCCTCTTCTGCCAACATGCCCCTGCCTACTTGTCCCCATGGATCCAGAGAGGTGGCGCTGAAGTCCTGGTGAAAGATAGTGTGTGATGGCCTGGGAGTCAGACTCTGATGCTGAACCTGAGGGATCCCAGCCTGCACGGGATTCCCCGCCTCCAGAACCAGCTGAGCCAGGGCCAGGGCTTGAGCCTGAAGGATCCCCACCTGTGCTGGATCCCCAGGTGCAGGCATCAGCAGAGTCTGCTCTGGCTCCTGATGGGAGGGAGGACCCATTGCCTGCAGGTGCTCCACTCCCAGCCTCTTCAGAGGAAGCTGAGGCATCCCCTGGGTCCAGTAACCCACCATCCTCTCCTGAGCTACAGAGGCTCAGGGCAGAGAGGCGAAGGGAGTTAAGTGTCTGCAGGAGGAGTGCTCGCCTCCAGGCCCTGAGGAGAGGCGAGTCTCCGGAGGATCGGGACCGCCCTAAGCATAGGGCCAGATAAAAGCCAGCCAGACCCAGCCCAAGTTGCGTGAGCAACTTAGTTGCAAGCGTGTGCTCAACCTGCAACCTTGTGCCTGAACCTGCCTTGGACCTTGATCTGCTCCCTGCCTCGCTCCCTGCCGGATTGACCTCCTTTGGACCCCTAGACCCAGGACTGGATTTGGACCTCGCTTCATGGACAAACCCTTGGGGCCAGCACAGTTTGCTCACGCCCACACCCGCACTCCCCCTTCGCTGGGGTGCGTTCGGGAGGAACTAGTAGCCATGGCTGACCAGGCGGCTGCGCTGGTGGCATTGGCCCAGGAGAACCAGGCCTTGACCCACACCGTGCAGCAGCTAAGCAATGTGGTTACGGCGCTTCAGCAGCGTTTGGATGCCTTACTGGCTCCTGGGGCCGCCGCCCCAGCTCCTGGCAAGTACCCAGTGGCCCTGCCAGAGAAATTTGATGGGTCCCCAGCCAGCTTTCCCATGTTTCTCGCCCAGGCCAAGCTGTATATTCAGGGGCGAGCTCGGGATTTCCCTGACGATCGCACTAAGGTGCACTTCCTGATCAGCTTGCTGAAGGACCAGGCGGCCAAGTGGGCGTTGCCGCTGCTCCGGCAAGACTCCCCCTTGCTGACAGACTATACGGGGTTTTGCAATCATCTGGAAACCACGTTCGCCACCCTCAGAAGGGGATCAAGCCAATCGGGCAATTCGGGCGGTTGAAACAGGGCAAGTCCACAGTGGCCACCTATGCCACGGAATTTCGGCTGCTGGCGCAGGACTTGACCTGGAACGACTCTGCCCTGCGGGACCAGTATCTCGAGGGACTTTCAGACGAGATACTAGATCAGCTGGCCACGTTGGATCGCCCTGCCACACTGGATGCCCTCATCCAACGGAGTCTGCAGATAGACGATCGGTTGGAGGACCGTCGCCAGGCCCGGGGCCGCCGGCACTCCGGCCTCCCGGCGCCGGTGCTTCCCTGCAGTTCCGTGGCCAGAGCTGAGTCATTGGAGGAGCCGATGCAGCTCGGGGCAGCGCGGCCTCGCCTCTCCCCCCTCGGAAAAGACTCGGCGTCGGGAGGGGAACCTGTGTCTCTACTGCGGTGGGAGTGGACACTACGCCCAAACCTGCCCTGAGAAACGCCAGCCGCAGGGAAAACGGCCAACCCCAGTAGCCGATGGCCCAGGCTACCTGGGGTCCCAAGCATCGCATGATGGGCCCTCACCAGTGGAATTGCAACACCTCATGATACCGGTGCGTCTATACCCCCCCGGTGGGCCCTGGATTCTCACCCATGCTCTGGTGGATTCGGGGGCAACCCGCTCCTATATGGACTCTGCCTTCGCCACTCAGCATCAGGTGCCGCTTCAGAACAAGCCGGAACCAGTACAGGTGGAGGCAATTGACGGACGGCTCCTACGCTCGGGCGCTGTTACTCGGGAGACCCAGCCCTTGGTCCTGTGCTACCAGCAGCACCGGGAGGTGCGAACCCTGGACATTGCCACCATGCCCCGGTTTCCCCTGGTGCTTGGGATGGACTGGCTGGAGTCGCACAATGTTCAGATCGACTGGGTCAATCGGACGGTACGCTTCCCAGACCCGGGTTCCCATGCTCAGTCCGAGTTAGTAGCAGCTGCCCCCATGGGTCAGGCTTGTCAACGCTCCCTGCTGTGTACCAGGACTATTTAGACGTGTTCGAGGAACAGGGAGCAGACAAGCTGCCGCCTCATCTGTCCTTCGACTGCGGCATAGACCTACAGCCTGGGGCGCCCCTGCCTGTGAGCCGCTTATATTCTCTTCGGAGCCAGAGCGTGAAGCCTTGCAGGACTTCCTTCGCAAGAACCTGGAACGCGGGTTCATTAGGCCCTCTACCTCACCCACTGCCGCTCCTGTACTCTTCGTTAAGAAGAAGTGTGGGAGCTTCGCCTCTGCCATGACTACCGGGCCCTGAATAAGATCACCATCCCAGACCGGTACCCCTTGCCCCTTATTGCAGAATTGCTGGAGCGGGTGCAGGGGGCGCAGATGTTCACCAAACTGGACCTCCGAGGGGCCTACAACCTGATTCGGATCCGTGCCGGGGACGAGTGGAAGACTGCATTCGGGGACCGGTATGGGCAGTTTGAATACCTGGTTATGCCGTTCGGATTATGCAACGCGCCCGCCGTGTTTCAACGGTACATCAACCACGTGTTCCAGGACTTGCTAGACAAATACGTGGTGGTGTACCTAGATGATATTCTGGTTTATTCCCCGTGACCCAGCCCGTCACGAGAGTCATGTTCGGTCCGTGTTGCAGCGCTTGCGGGGAGCACCGACTGTACGCCAAGCTCAGCAAGTGCGAGTTCCACCAGCGGTCAGTAGACTTCCTTGGACACCGACTCTCCCTGACGGGGTGCAGATGGACCCTGGGAAGGTGGCTGCGGTTCGAGAGTGGGCAGCGCCCCGGAACCGCAAGGACTTACAGCGGTTCCTAGGGTTCGCCAACTATTACCGGACCTTCATGCAGATTATGCTCATCGCACCACCCCATTAACCCGACTGCTGCGCCCCAAGACGCCCTTCTCCTGGGATGAGGAGGCTGAAGTTGGCATTTCAGGGGTTGAAAGCCTGTTTCCAGAGGGCGCCGATTTTACAGCATCCTGATCCCTCTCGTCCCTTCGTGGTGGAGACTGATGCCTCCAGTACGGCTCTCGGTGCCATCCTGTCTCAGCAACAAGGACCCGATGCGCCACTGTTACCCTGCGCTTATTACTCCCGGCAGCTCCTTCCGGCGGAGCGTAACTATACCGTGTGGGAGCGGAAACTACTGGCCATCAAGGTGGCCTTTGAGGTCTGGCGCCATCATCTTGAGGGGGCACGACACCCGGTGGAAGTGAGAACGGACCCCGGAATCTGGAGTACCTCCAGACCACCCGCAAGTTGAACCAAAGGCAGATCCGGTGGGCGCTGTTTTTCTCCGGTTCCAGTTTCCGGATCCGCTACATCCCTAGCTCCCAAAACCGGAGAAGCGGATGCCCTGTCCCGGAAACCTGAGGACGTCGCAGACACTGTACAGCAGGCAGTACCGACGACTATCTTACCACCAGCCGCATTCCTGGCCACTCAGGAGGACAAGCCGCTGCAGGCTCGGGTGCGAGAACAGCAACGGGTCGACGCTTGGGCACCAGGAACGGCTCCGGGAAACTGTCTGACGGGTCATGCCCTCGATATCCGGGGCTGGCCCTGCACCAGGGCCTACTGCTGCACCAGGGTCGTCTATACATCCCATCAAGGACCATTGCGGGCTGAGGTTCTCCAGATGTACCACGATTGCCCCAGCAGCAGGGCACTTTGGGCGGTACCGGACCACCCATCTGGTAAGCCGGGAGTTCTGGTGGCCCCGCCTGAAGGCTGATGTGGCACCGCTATGTTGCTGGTTGCGATGTCTGCCGGAGGGCCAAGGGTCCTACCGGGCCGACCCCCCCGGTCTGCTCCAGCCATTACCAGTCCCACCGCGTCCCTGGCACACGGGTCTCGCTGGACTTTGTGGTGGACTTGCCCCATCTCGTCACTGTACATGCCTCCTGGTTTTCACGGACCATTTCACATAAGATGGTGCACTGTGCCCCCTGCCCGTCCATACCCACAGCTAAGGAAACGGCTCAACTGTACTTGCAGCACATCTTCCGCCTGCATGGCCTTGCCCGAGCGTGTGGTTTCTGACCGCGGCGTCCAGTTCACATCCCACTTCTGGCGAGCCCTGCACCAGACCCTTGGGACGGAGGTCTGTTCTATCTTCGGCCCACCACCCGCAGACCGATGGCCAGACGGAACGGGCAAATGCGGTGCTGGAGCAGTACCTCCGGTGTTACTGCAGTTTCCAGCAGGATGAACTGGGTCGATCACTTGCCATTGGCGGAGTTCGCCTACAACAATGCAGTGAACGCCTCCACCCAGCAGACCCCGTTCCAGGCCTCCTACGGCTACCATCCTCGTTTGTTCCCGGACGTGCTGCCAGCTTCCGCGGTCCCCGCAGTGACAGACTGGCTTCAGGAGCTTCAGTCCCAGCAACAATTATTGATGGAGCAACTGCGCCAGGCCAAGGAACGCATACAAGGCCCAGGCTGACCGACAATCGTCAGGAGGGGCCAGAACTCCATGTTGGCGATCGGGTGTGGCTCTCTACCCGTCACCTGCATCCTTCTCGGCCCTCACGAAAGCTGGATGCACGGTGTTGCCGGCCCATTCACCATCACTGCGCAGGTGTCGCCGGTGGCGTTTCGCCTCCAGTTACCTCCATCGCTCAAGGTTCACCCAGTGTTCCACGGTCCCTACTAGTCCAGTCGCCCCGCCCGCCCGAGTTCCACCCAGACAATACACGACCGCAGCCAGTTTTGGTTGAGGGGGGACCTGAGTACGAGGTGGAGCGCATTCTCGACTCACGATACCGCAGGGGAAGCTCCAATACCTCATCGACTGGAAGGGGTATGGGCCTGAGGATCGTTCATGGGAACCAGCGGAAAACGTCCACGCACCTGCCTGCCTCCGTGATTTCCATGCAGCTTACCCCAGCAAGCCTGGTCCGGCCCCTCGGTTGAAGGGGGGGGCCTGGGAGGGGGGATGGTGTGATGGCCTGGGAGTCAGACTCTGATGCTGAACCTGAGGGATCCCAGCCTGCACGGGATTCCCCGCCTCCAGAACCAGCTGAGCCAGGGCCAGGGCTTGAGCCTGAAGGATCCCCACCTGTGCTGGATCCCCAGGTGCAGGCATCAGCAGAGTCTGCTCTGGCTCCTGATGGGAGGGAGGACCCATTGCCTGCAGGTGCTCCACTCCCAGCCTTTCAGAGGAAGCTGAGGCATCCCCTGGGTCCAGTAACCCCATCCTCTCCTGAGCTACAGAGGCTCAGGGCAGAGAGGCGAAGGGAGTTAAGTGTCTGCAGGAGGAGTGCTCGCCTCCAGGCCCGGAGGAGAGGCGAGTCTCCGGAGGATCGGGACCGCCCTAAGCATAGGGCCAGATAAAAGCCAGCCAGACCCAGCCCAAGTTGCGTGAGCAACTTAGTTGCAAGGTGTGCTCAACCTGCAACCTTGTGCCTGAACTGCCTTGGACCTTGATCTGCTCCCTGCCTCGCTCCTGCCGGATTGACCTCCTTTGGACCCCTAGACCCAGGACTGGATTTGGACCTCGCTTCATGGACAAACCCTTGGGGCCAGCACATAGTGTGAGTGGGGAAGATGAGAGGTGAATGAGAAGGCGGACTTTCCTTGCCTCTCCTGCGGGTGATGTGCTTCGCCAACTGAGGGGACTGCCATCTGTCTGTGAAGTGTGGGATTATTACCATGCAGGCAAACCAATAATGCATGTTTGCTAGATTGGCACATGACAGGAGCTGAAGTCCTCTGAGTTTCTTCCTGTAAGTTTCCTAGAAAGAACTCCGAGAGACACTTCCACTGTGCCCTGTTTTGGGGAGGGTGTAGGCACTTCCTCTTCCTCTTGCTTTTTCATCATCATCCATCCAGCAATGTAGAACCATCTGCTTGTCTGAGCTCCAAAGCTCAGACTCCGTCATAAGCTTGACCAATGTTTTTGTACCTGGACCCCATTTTAAGCCTGCCAGGACAAAGCTGCTGTATCTTGTGTGGCGTTTGCCTTTCTAGGGAATACACAGGAGAAGGAGTAAGTAAGGGGTTAAGTGGCTGGCCCTAGGCTAACAATAAACAGAGGGGGGAGGAGCTAGGGGCAGCTGAAGGAGTCAGTTAGAGTTAGAGAGGGGGGAGTTAAGAGAGTTGTTGAAGAGCAGTTGATCGAGGGAGTTGGTTGGTGGGTGGTTGTTGATTGTGAGGGTTGGTGGTGAGGTATAGTGGTGAGCGTAGGCAGGGGTGTAACCAATATCTTAAGTTGTTGAAGTTTTTAAATAAACACTTATTATTTGTTTAAAATTGCACCCTGACTGTGAAAGTTATTACCAGGGAGGGGATCCTGGTTGGTGGCAGCAAAGCGCCGTGGTGGCACAGGGATCAATAGTCCGTCAAACGACCGGGGACCCTGTGTGATCGCACTTGTAACGGAAAATCCCAGGTGTGGAACTGCCCAGCCACCTGGCCCTTAGGGATAAGCCCACTGGTTTCTGCGGAGTTAAATAAAAGAAGTCCAGCCACTGGAGCAAGGACAAGACAGGGTTTATGCGCAATAGGTTACAGTCAAACTGCACACCCAGAGCAGTGTTACAAGAACTTTTAAAAACTCCTATCATATCCCAGAATACAGTTTGGAAACATCATTACTACATCATCACTACATCACGAAAGGGAAGGGTTATACATGATTGACATATAGGAAAAACAGGAAAAACAAGATTAACATATGGGGAAACAGCAATATCAGGGAGATAGCCCTGAGAAGTGTGAATGGGTGTTAAGTACTGGCAAGGATACCTTGAGCACTTATCTGGGAGAGAACAATGGGATTCTGGTTGAGGGATATTAGCCTGAAGCACCCAGAGATTACCTGCTGAGGCATTTCCCTGTGTACGTGGTCTCTCACCTACTGGATCATGGCAGAGAGATGGGTCCCCTTAAGGGCATCACTCCATACCCCAAATGAGTTTACCCGGGAAGAGATTTGCTTAGGTGACCCCCCCCCCATAATTTCCGTAACAATCTGTTACTCTTCAACAAGTATCTGAGTGAGTGAATGTTATCTTTACCTTTTACAAGCAATAATCTGTGTGGTTATTGTTTTAAAGGGGAAATACCAGGAGAATCCAGTCCTCCTCGATGTATCCTGGATTATTTAAACTAAAAGGTGCTTCTAGAAAACCCAAGTTTGAAATGGGACACCCTACAAATTGTCCCTCAGCAGATTACAGTTTCATTAGGCCTGACACTCAGCCAAGTCTGTGAAAATTGTTTTTGCTAAGAAAGAGTTTGAACTGCAGTTTACTGACTATGACACTGACACATGTGGCTGTGAATTTGGAAGGCGAAATATATCTTCTCTGTAGAAATATATCTTCTCAAGACAGATGTTACTTCCTCGTGGAACCAGCTGAAACCCAAGTCCCCCTTAAAAAGTTTGCTTAAAAAGCTTGCTGGCTCTCTTAATTGTGGGACCGAACTCGTCTGCCTTAAGTTGCAGTGAGCTCTGGGTGGGCAAGTCTGAACTGTTACATGACTGAAATGTGCCCAGTATAGGCCTGTGATTGATTAATCTCCCCCATGAATTTCAAAATGACGCTTTAATTTTTTGGGGTAAGATCTTGCCCAGCACCACACATGATCTGGTGGATTACAAAAGAACTGATGTGGTTTGGGGTCAGACCTCACCCCAAATTGTTATGATCTTGCTCCAAATCAGCACTGCTTCTCTGCCAGCAGCGGATGGGGCAGGGTGAGCAATGATGGCAGAGTGGCAGGTGGGTGGTGGCAGGAAGAGCATCCTCATCAGGGCAATGTGGCATTCCTGTTTCACCACAAGGGGATATAAAGCTGTCAGTGAAGTCCAACATTCCGTGAGAGGACAACTGCCTCTATGTGGCAGGCAGTTTTGTCAGTTGGTTGTTTGCTTGGTTGCTGCAAGTAGTGTTAACTGATTACTGCTTGGATGCAGTCTTCTCATGATTCACTACTATCTAGTATATAGTTTATCTGTTATGTAACCTAAGCCTGCCTTCACGAACAACTCTGTAAACCTGAATGAATCTGATAGTAAAGTGGTTATGTTATTATGATTCAGATTCATGGTGTTTTCTTAAGAGGGACAGAAAGGTGAATAAAGCCTATTTAATGATTTACGGACTGGAGAAAGGCTGTGGAGGGGACTTAAGAACAACAATATCCGAGCTTATCGGCATTTTATCAGCTGGGGACTATCGAATTTCAAAAAGACTCTGAGGGCTTGCGGAGGGCTAGATGACCAAGTCAAGTAATAATACAGTCTCAAAGCAAATGAAGCAAGATGCATCAGCTCTAACTCCCCCAAAAGAAAGAAAAGCTTTGATAACAGAGCATTGGAACTGCAGGAAAACCAAATAAAAATGTCGGAGACACAGGAGATGATTCAATTATTAAGGTCTCTTAAAGAAGATATGGGGCGCTTAAGACAGAAACTTCAGCGATTAAACAGGACACTTCACAAATGAGAAATGACTTACAAGTCTTAACATCGCGTATGGATATAATTGAACAGCGCGTTAATGTCTTGGAGAAAGTTTCATTTGCAGCTCAAAACCAGACGGACAAACGCCTACTCCAATTGGAATCTGATCTTAGAAGGAACAATCTTAAACTTATAGGTTTTAAAAACCATCCACCTGAAGGAATTCAGGCAATTGAATATATTGCAAACTGTTTAAAAGAAATGTTGGAGCTACAACAACTGGATTTAAGGATGGAGATAAATGATGTTAAGAGTTTCCCACTGAGAACCAAGAAAGCAAGAGGGGAAACATTTATAACAATAATCCAATTTGCACGCACAAGGGTGCGAGATGATATCCTTAAACATTTTCGGGGGAAATCGAATGCTAAACCCCTTGAATGGAGGGGAAACAAAATCTCTGTTTTCCCAGACTATGCTCCAATTGTGGTAGAAAAGAGACAACTATTTGCCCCTGCTTGTAAGCTAGCAAGGGAAAAAAATACAGCATTTTACAATATTTCTGGCTACTTTCTGCCTAAGGATAAACGATGAACTATGCCGTTTTCAAAATCATGATAATGCGATATCTATCTACAAGCAATAAATGTGGATAAAGAGCCAAGATGAAGGGTAAGGGGGCTTTTTTCTTTTTTCTCCTCCATCTCCTACTTGACTGGAAAAGGGCGGAGCAGCCGACCTCCATTTTGAAGCTCTCTATTGACTTGACTTTCCTGATTGAAGAACCACTGACTCATGTTAATTCGTCTCTGAACAAAGTTCCTTGGTATAGAGTTAAGCATGCACATGAAAGCTCATACCAAGAACAAACTCAGTTGGTCTCTAAGGTGCTACTGGAAAGAATTTCCTATTTTGTTTCCAGATATATTAGCAATTTAATAATGGTGGTGGTACAATAAATATCACTATAAAAGCTGAAAGTCAATGGAGATATTGATTTGTGATTTAATAAGTATCAAACTAAGTAATATATGTGGTTTTCTTATGTATATAAAGTGTTCAGTGTATTTGGTTTATATTAAGCCTTCCAAACAATTTTGCTAAAGATACAATAGATGACAAGAAAACCTATAGATTAGAGTTATAATGAGAATTGTAAGTATGAATGTCAAGGGGTTAAAGGAAAGAAAAAACAAATCCTAACACTCAAATATCTACAGTCATTAAAGGCTAATATAGCTCTATTACAGGAAACACATTGACAGAACAAGGGGCTCAAACTTTGAAATGTCAATGGGTAAAAGAAGTTTTTTCAAGAAACCTAGACAGAAATGCTAGGGGAGTCACAATTTTATTTAGGAAAGGCTGGCCTTATGAAATACAAGAAATAATAAGAGAGGAAGATGTTTGTTGCTTGATAATTGTAATTAAAACAGAAGGGACAGAAATAGCAATAGTAAATATCTATGCCCCAAACACTGATGACCATAAGTTTTTTCACAACTGCTTTAAGAGATTAAGCTCTCTATCGTATCAGAACTTGATAATGGGTGGAGACTTTAATGAAATTTTAGATCCACAGATGGATATCACCTCAATAGCTAGAAAAAAAGTTGAAGGTTAGAGAGACAATAACATATGATACATTGGAATTTAGTGGATTCATGGAGATTGCATCATCCTAAGGAAAAAACTATACATATTTTGCAGGAATTCGTAATACCCAGCATAGAATTGATTTCTTTCTAACATCAGCATCAATACATCCTTTACTAGCCGATGTGACATTGATATTCCCATTATAGCTGATCACTCAGCAGTATTACTGGAATATAATTTATTAAAACCCAGGAAGATATGAGGAGATGGTATCTAATATATCGTTATTAAATGAAAAAAACTTCATTCAATATATACCCAAGAAACACAAATATATTTTAAAAATAACTCCAATTCTTCAACGTCAAGACTGATGGAATGGGAAGGATATAATGCTTACATCAGAGGGAAGATAATATCCTTCTCTGCCAACAAGGCCAAGATGCAAAGATTAAAAGAAAATAATCTAAATTTTTCTTTAAAAACGCTATGGGGCGATATGGCAAAAACCCATCTAAGGTTACATATGAAAGAATACAACAACAAACATTAGAACTGAATAATATATTAGCCTACTAAGTCTAAGACAAATATATTGGGAACGGAGAGAAAGACCGACAAAAATTCTAGCTAATCGTCTAAAACAAAGAAAGCGAACCAAATAACATCTTTAATAAGAAATGAAAATAACATTGCAGTGACCTCCAATAGATATGAATAATGGATTTTTAAAATTCTACAAAAATTATATGAAGGGCCAGAAAATATACAGAGGATGAGGTGGAGAACTTCTTTCAAGATATTAAATTACCAAGTATTGAAGAATATCAAAAAGATGTTATCAGCACCCTAAATATATCAGATATTGAGAATGCAATAGAAACAATGGGGATAGGAAATCACCTGGACCAGACGGCTTTCCTATAGAATGGTATAAAATATTAAAAATCTATTAGTCCCCAGACTTCTAGAAGTCTATGAGGAAATAGCTTATAAAGGTTTATCAGTTACAACATTCAATGAAGCTTTAATAATAATTATACCAAAACCTAACAAAGACCCTACTAAATGTGCAAATTATAGACCAATATCATTAATGAATGTTGATGCAAAGATTTTGAATGCAATATTGGCTGCAAAATTACAAAATGTTATTCAAGATTTGATACCTAATAATCAAACAGGTTTTATAAAAACAAGACAAGCTACAGATAATATCAGATTAACAATAGATTTGATAAATTTAAACAAAGATGAAGAAGAATTTATGATATTGTAATTAGACGCAGAAAAGGCTTTTGACAGAATATATAAAGAATTCATAGGGTTTGTGTTACGCAAATTTGGTTTCCCTATAGAATACTGTAATTGGATTAAAATGATTTACAAAAACCCAACATCCTGGATTGTTACAAATGGAAGAATTTTGAGTTGATTATCTTAAATCGAGGAACGAGACAAGGATGTCCTCTTTCTCCATTATTATTTAATCTCTGCTAAATTATATTCCGGAAACGTGGGAGGTTTCAGGGGGTCAAAAATAATAATGGATGTACCGTGCTATATTAGAAGCAAAAAAACTTGTTTTGATGAATTGGAAGAGCTGTAAAAAGATTCCATTGAGCACATGGATTGATAATATGGACAGATTAGCTACATACGAACGAATTGCATGTCATCGCAAAATAAGAATGGATAAATATGAAGAAATCTGGAATGAATTTAAGTGATAAGGCAGACAGTGGTGGGAGGTAGAAGGAGGTGAGAGAGGTGGGGAAATAGTGTTTGTTTTTTAAAAAAAGGTGTAGTCAGAGTATATCAGTGTATTCAATTCGAATTGTCAAACTGTGTTATTATTGTCATTATGATTTTTTATTGTTTGTGTTTTTTGTGGCTGATGTTTGTATCGAAAAAATGATAAAAAAAAAGAGGGACAGAAAGGGATTATCAACCAGGAAGGTATAATTATTGATAGGACTCAAACGAGTTAGCAACCTGCGTGTCGCTGCATAAACTCAAACAGGGGATCATTTAAATTCTGCTAAATTAAAATAACGTTCCCACACTTTTGGTATCCAGAACCATCTCCCTCAAACAGAAGGGCATAATACTCGGTGATGGAAAAAAACACACAAACATGTTGTGTGGCAATCCAGTCAAGACAAAGCATTCAGGTAAGGTATGAAGTGGGCTTGTGAGGGGTGTGGGCTAGGGAGAGGAGGTGTGGCTAAGGAGAATCCCAAGGGCCAGAGAGAGAGTCCTAGAGCAGGGGCCGGCAAACTTACGAGACCTCGGGCCAGTTCCTCCAGCGCCGATCGCACGGCGGGCCGGAGGGCGGGGAAGCATGCGCCCATATGCATGTGCACATGCTATTTCTGGCGCACTTCTGGGTTGGAAGAGCACCGAAAATAGCTTGAGCACATGCGCAAGTGTAATTTTCGGCACACTTCCAGGTCGGCGCAACACTGGAAATAGCTTGTGCGCATGCGCACGGGCCTCGTCAGACCTGGAAGTGCACCGGAAATGACACTTTGCATGCGCACATGCTATTTCTGGTGCTCCGCCGACCCAGAAGTGGGCAGCCGCGCCGCGCCACGTCAGTAACAGCAGGCGGCGGGCAATGGGTGGTGGGGGCCAGATAATTGAGTCCCTCGGGCCATATCTGGCCCGTGGGCCTTAGTTTGGGGACCCCTGTCCTACAGCGACACCTTTGGCCCCTGAGCATGAGGGTCTCCATCCTGCCCTCCCCAATTAAAATCCAAATTTTAGGATGTATTTTATTTAACAAAATCAATATACCACCTTGATTGCAGTTAAAACCACTAGGGGTTTACAAGAAATATTAACATTAGCGATAAAATCAGTTAAAACTTTTAATATATTTAAAACTCATTAGAATGAAAAGCAAAAGGGAATAGAGCGCATCCCGATCTACATGTCTGGATAGCTTGTCTAAACAAAAATGTTTTTAAGGAGTTTCTGGGGGGAAATGGAATCAACAGCTACAGTGTTCCAGGCAGAAATTCATCAAGGTTTATTGACGATCTTGCAGTTTCAGAAAGCACAATATGGAACACTAGTTCCATATGCATCTGGCTGTCACCAGTATATTCTTGGCATCTGTCCGTCACCGTGGGCACATCTAATAGAGCAGTCTATTCTGCCGGCTGCACTTCAGGTTCCATGGAACTCTATGGTCCAGTTCTTAGTTCAGTTAAAGGCGATGGAGAACTAGGATCGTGGATTGCAAACTGCCAAACTTGGTCCAGCTTTGGGGTGACAGCAGCAGCCTGGGTTTTGTGAGTCACAAGAGCTCGTCTCGCTCAGCAGAGTAGCATTAACCACCCTCCCTTGGCTAAGCCTAATTCCCAGAGTGGTTTAACTATCAACCCCTTTTCCAAGAAAATCATGGAAATGGTAGCTCTGTGTCCTGAGCACGTCCAGGCTCATCCATTCTGCTGTTGGCTCTGCCCGCTTTCCCCCAGGGAAAAACCCTGTGGTTCAGTGCAGAATTGGAACAATAAGCAATTGGTTCCCCCCCCCTGCAGATTTCCTGGGAGGAAAGCAGTGGGGCAAGGCAAAAGCAATCAGACCCGTGCCTAGAAAGGATGTGTAGGTGGAAAACAACTGGAACTGTGCTTTCTAGGTATGGTTCAAGTGGAAGTGCACCTTTGCCAGCATCTTTTTTGGGGAAGCCATGACTGTTCAAGATGGCGTGGTACAGCTTAAATGCCCTAGCTGCATTCACTGAGTGAAAGAGACTCACTGAGACTGATGATACCTCCATAGTAGAAGCAGCGGTCCTCGTCATTTCTGCAGCTGATGGTTTTCTTGGACTGGCACTGATCTTTTGTGACGGAGTAGCAGCTTGGGCACTTTAGCCCATTGAGCTCCCTCTTCTCAGGCTCAGGCACTGTAAAACAATCACCACCCCACCCCAACCTTGCAGTTAGTTGGCAGCTTCAAACCACATCTGGCTGTATGTGAGGGGTCAGAATTGTGCTCCCCCTACAAGAGGGATGTGTTACCATCTCCCAGCACTTCTCCAAGCGGAGTCCTCCAGCCTTGCTTCATTCATTCTGGCTACATTATAAGGCATGATGCAAGAGATTTCTGTCTGGGGCCACAGTCACAGCATACATTTCAAGCACAGGGATACCTCTTTAAGCAATTGGGCTTAGCGCTGAACACCATTGGAGGGCATTCTGAGAGACAAAATGGTTGCCACAGATACACACACATAATGGTGACAAAATTCTACAAAATGGCCCTCTTTCTTAGAGAGATGAAGAAAAAGAAAACTGAGCAGTTTCCTCCTTAAAAAAATCTCTTCTGAAACGATGTGCTTAGTTCTAGGTGAAATTACGATTCCCCCTAAGAAAAAGGTCGCTAATAAGAGCTATTTTGTGGGGGGTTGATTGCTAAACTGGAGCTCTGGGGGGGGTGGTAGGGGTTTCCTATCAACTCTCAGCACCCTTAACCTACCACTCCCACATTTCTTTGTTATAGTGCTGTAAATAACATTATACACCAGGGTGGGGGATTGCAGTACGTAGTGCTGTGTGTGTGCTATTCCCCCCCCTCTTTGACGCTGGTTTCCAGCCTCCAAGGTGGGCACTACTGTGGTGGTGGCAGTAGCCGCAGCAGCAGAAGGCAAAGCATTTCTTGGAGGATGACTCTATTGACCCTGTGGATCCTGCTGCCTGAGGAGGTCATCTCACCTTGCCTCATGGTGGGGCTCGGTCGGCACCAGGACTAACTGCTTGCTTTCCCCTTCTTCCATAGGGCTAATAGCGGCTTAGGACAACATCTTCAAATTGGGAAAATGGAACAGAGGTGAGGGAAGGATTTGTGTAGGTGGCACTGGAGCCCATGGTGTCTAATATAGTTTTATTAGCATTAGCTTTAGAAGGATGCAAACCTGAAGAAATTAAATTCCTCCCGCACAAATGGGAAAGGAGTCTGTCCTGCTAAAAATATCTCTAAAAATGCATCAAAGAAAGAGGAGGAGTCTAGGTTTTGGAGGAAGGGCTAGAGCTCTGGGAAATCAACGAGACAGTGTGGTCTAGTGGTTAGAGGGTTGGACTAGAATCTGGGAAACCAGGGTTCAAACCCATGCTCAAGCCATGATGCTTGCTGGGTGACCTTATGCCACACACCATCTCTCAGCCTGACCTGTTTCACAGGGTGTTTTGAGTCTAAAATGGTGAGCTCTTTGGAGGAAACTGTAAATATCAGAAGCTGCTGCAGGAGAGGGACTATCCCTTGGCAAAGGCTGTAGCCCACATTGCAGATGTTTGTAGAAGGCCTGGCCAATCCAGAGGCATCATACTGCCTCACCAGTCACACCTGAGGAGCCTCAATATGCCGTTCAGCCCAGCCTAACTTCAATCTTTGGGGTTCTCAGTTCAAAATCCCAACCCTAGCTTCTGCCTTTACTTTGAAAAGGACTGGAGGCAGGAGGGAGGGAGGCTGACTCTGCCAAGAAGCCTGCCCTTCACCTCCATGGTCTCCCCGCCTCTCCTCCTCTCCCCAAGGGGAAGGTGACTTCCCCCTGCCCTGCCTGTCAGGGATGGGTGGCAGTGATGTTGGTGGGGTCTGGGGACCCTGTCTTCCCAGCAGGGAGAGGGAAGTGAATGCACCGGGGGCGACCAGCCCTCTTGCAACCCCCACTGTTGCTTCTGCCACTTACTTTCGGGAATTTCGCTGTTGCACAGATCTGTGTCGCAGCAGAAGGTCTTGGCCAATATGTACATAGCTGATGTTACGGTGGCACTGGAATAGCCTGTGCGGCAATACATTGCATAGATGCAGGACTTGAAAACAAATTTGCTCCCCAAAATACCTATAGGAGAAAGAATTGGAAGAAAATAGCTAGACCTGACACCTGGAGATATGGTTCGCCCACACAACAGGAAAGATTCAACAGGGGCAGCCTCCAACGAAAGCATTGCAGGCTGCTGCCGCCTTTGCAACTGTGGTTCGTTCTTTGGAGGCCAGATCTGCCACCTCCTCGGCAGCCGCTCCAAATGCTGCCTCTGTAGTGGCCTCTTGGCAATTAGGAGCTGCTGCTTGTCTCCTCCCAGCCTTGTTGCAAATGTACATCTTATTCCAACATAATTCCAGTGTAGATCCCCATTCCCACCCCCTTGTTCCTGATGCAGATCTTCTGTCACCCCTTCTTCCCTGCCTGGCCAGATGGACAGCATTTCATGGTTCGCCTGAGGTGTCACAATATCTTGGGCTGGCCTGGCCTGGAGTGTTAAGAGAGATCTCTAGTTTTATCTATTTGCTGAATGTGAGACAGGGATAGAAAACTTTTTTAAAGTCCTCATGAAAATTCACCAGCTGTTTCTATTCCAGTCAATACCAGTGATAGGCAACACAGGACACCTCAAGGAACGGCAAAAATATATTTCAAGATTCATCTGGCAGGGGAACAGATCTAGAATAAAATATAAATTACATGACTAGACAACTGGATTGCAAAAATGGGAGAATTGTGGCTGTGGAAGGAGGGCCTCGTTTTGCTTTGCATATTGTTTTGGAAAGAGCCAAGTAGATAAACCGACTTGAATTTCTTTCTGGTTCAGGCCCGTCTTAGAGGGATCGGCCGCCCTGGCGCAGCGATCCCTCGGCGCCCCCAGCCTGCCGTCTCTCCACCCGCCTCTCTCCCGCGCTGGCCGCCCCTCGGGAGGGGGGGGGTGGGCAAGCGGGGGATGAGGGGCGTGGCGTTGGAGCGGGCGCTCGCGCGCCGGTGGGCGGAGGATGAGGGGCGGTCGGACGGGTGTTTTCTGCTCGTGACACTGACTTTGGAGAGTTGCCACAACCGTGCGGTGTACACCCAGTGTCCTCTGCCCCCTCTTCCTTCTGGATGGGCAACATGTATTGGACGATCTGCGGTTGGCATGCCCCCCAACGCTTGGGGGGGTTGGGAGGATAATTTATCCCATATTTGTTAGAGATTTCAAAGTGCCTACGTGCAGCTAGCCACCTATGTCAATTAACTGTTGGCTGAAAGCCAAGATCTGCTCTCTCTCCAGACCCTTAGCAACAACCTATGATTGGTTCAGGAGTTCCTAAAGAATGAGCTCTGTGTGAGAGCTGTTGTGTGGTGTTGTGTAGTTTTGTTTAATGAAGGTTGAGAGAGAGAGAGACAGTGAGGAGAGGTTTTACTTTTGTTTCTTTTATTTCCAAAGTCTGTACATAGTAACTTATGGATACTAGTTGCTTCAATAAATACTGTATATAGTTATCCAAGTGAGTTGCTGAGTTCCTGCGTTGTGCTGTCCAGTCAATGCTCTACAGCCAGAAGCTTCCAGAAAACCTGCGTTCACTCTGCTGTGTCCAGGACTATGTTATTTCCTGACACTAAATCTTAATATCCTCTAATACCAGCACAGAAGAGCTCCTGTGCAATTGGCACATCTGATCGTCATGGCAGACAAACAGGAAGTCAAAAAAAGAAAAAGAAAAAAGACACACACACACAACCTATTAAAACCATGCCAATTATTGCAATTAAAACAACATGGTACCATCTCTTCATTAAAAGTAGTCAGTTCCCATAAGCTTGTTGGAACCAGAAAATCTTCACCTGCCATGGAACATGCAGTGCACTGCCGTCGTACTTTCTGACCCAGGTACACCTTCCTGGGCTCATGTCTAGTTTTGTCAGATGAGCAGTTATCACCTGACTTGTTGAACTAAATAATGTGGGGTGGGGTGGGGGCATCCCTTCCAGCTGTATACTATGACATCTGCAGGTCAGATTCCAGATCAAGTCTCTAGCCACAGCGATGGATCTTCCTGGTGGTGGGGTCTAAAAATATTTTAAAATTGATAAAAGGTTTGCATTCCTTTCTCTGTGGGCAGCCAACGAAAACTGAATGTTGGAAGATTCCAGACAGATGGAAGAAAGTGCTGCTTGAAAGAACCCATGGTTAAACTCTGGAATTTGCTCACAGGAAGTAATGATGGGCAGCAACTTCGATTTGCTCGACTGAGGATTAAAGAAAAGGGAATCATGGAGGATAGAGCTATCAGTGGCTACTATCCCACTTGGCCATGTCCTACCCCAACTGTTGGAGACAGCATTCCTTTGAATGGCTGGGGAAGCCCAGACAGAGAGGCGGGGTACAAATAAATTATTATTATTATTATTATTATTATTATTATTATTATTATTATTATTAACTGCTGAGAATCACAAGAGGGGAGAGTGGTGTCGCTGTCCAGTCCTGCTTTTAGGCTTTGCACAGGCATCGCCCGGCTGTGAGTCATGAAGGCTGCTTCCTGCAAGGCCTTTTCGACCTGGCCTAGGGAACAGGGCCAGACTCACCAACTTTACTAAAGAGGCTCCTGGGGAGACGAGAGGGACATTGCTATGCCTGACCACAAACCGTAAGTACGGGATTCTTTGGTCCCATCCTTTTGTGCCCACCAAACAGCTGTGTCATGCTTCTGAAAATATTTTATTCTGTTGTTAATTACGCTGTTTTAAATGTGCTGTTTTAAATTATGTTGTTTTAAATTTTGACTTCACTTGGCAATTTTTTTTTTTTGGAAATGTTTAAGATTCTTTTTTATTAACTTTGGTTGTGTTAAATATGTATTCTGTAGTTGACCTCTCTTGTAATGTTTTATTTTGAAATCTTTTAAGTTAATATTTTAGTTTTCTGTTAATTATGTTGCTTTGACTGTATACTCTATATTTGACTTTCTTCAGATTGTTTTTTTAAACGTTTTTTTGATGTTTTAATATTCTGTAAATCGCTTTGAGATTTTTCTTAAAAATATAAAGTGGTATAGAAATGAAATGAAATGAAATGAAATGAAATGAAATGAAATGAAATGAAATGAATGAATAAATAAATAATCTGGTTGCCATTGTGACAATAGGGTTCTGGAACAACAGGCCTGGTTTCAGCAGGCTGATGTAAGCTCTGGCCAGTTGAAGCTTTGGGGAAATATAACATTTGCCCAAATCTTGATTGCCTCAAAGTGGTGCTCACCCACTGTGCCTGCTAAAGAGGAGTGGATTCACAGTGTCCTTGCTTAAGAAACATGGTTTCACAATTTCTTTCTAAAATCACCAAGCTGCTCATTTGGCTGAGTAAGGGAAGCCAAAGGAGAGGAAAAAATTGTGAAACTATGAAGGCACTTGACACCTCTTCCTTTGTCCCCTTCCCTTTCTGCCAACATTCCACTGCCTATTTGTCCCAATGGATCCAGAGAGGTTCTGCGCCCATTCTAAATGTTTCTTCTCTGTATTTTTTAAAGGTTGTGCGTTCTCCCTTACTGTACACAATCCAGTTTATTGATGTCATTCTCACAATGAGTGGGTGTCCCACCTGCCCCATGGGTGGCAGAGAAATGGCACTGCCATCAGTAACGTTTCCCAGCAAGCTCTCGCCAAAATCTCATAAGATCTAGCCAGAACCTGCGGCCGCCATGCCACTTTGTGCTGTTGCCATGCAACCTAGGGAAGGGATGCTTTGTTGGGTGTTGCGTAGCACAGTTGCTGTGGTGAAACGGGATGCACCACCCCTCGCAACAAGGGAGCCCAAAGTGGACACAATAAAATTTGACACGGAAGTCTGGCCAGGGATTTCACATCTGAAATATATCTCCTATCCCCAAGCAATATTATTTTCCCCAACAAATGTTGCATTTGGAAAAATGATACAACGCATATATTTGCCATATATATTTATTTTGGACATGATTCAATGACTTCATTTGCACATGAAAGTCAAATACAGCCTGTCCTTGTGGAGGACCTTCTAGAATTCTGGAAAGAAAGGCTGGAAGTCCTCAGGCTGAGACCTCCCCTGCTTCAACCACTAGGCCGCCAGGTTCTATAAATGGCGGGTTTTTCTGGGCGGTGGAGGTTTGTCTTCCCTCAGCTACAGCTCATTGTCATCGTCGCCCATTGCTTCGGTGCACTCTACTTTAGTGAGCTCAAATCCTATTGATTCAAGATCAGTCTCCATCAACGCCTCAGCGTAGTCACACATACTAGCTGTTGCACAGCCCCGGACAGCGCCGTTCAGGTTGCTTCCCCCTGTTGGGAAAAAAGACCACATATGCTTTTTGAATCCAAAACCCTCTCCCTCAAACAGAAGGGTGGGCAACTTTTCTCAGACCAAGAGCCTTTTTCCAGGATGGGTGACCTTCTGAGAGGGCCACATGCCAATGAAACATATGTAAAATTCACCTTTACACGGCAGGTTATATTATACATACGTTCAAACCCCCTCTCTGTCCTCCCTCCAGGTAACCAAGAGTTCAGGGGCCACAATCCAGCCAGGCCAAAGCATTCAGGTAGGGTATGAAGTGGGGCTTGTGCAGGGTGTGGCCTACGGAGAGGAGGTGTGGCTAAGGAGGATCCCAAGGGCCAGAGAGAGAGAGAGTCCCAGAGGGATGCCTTTGGCCCCTGGGACTGTGGGTCTTCATCCTTGCCCGCCCCATAAAAGTGCAACTTTTAAGATGTTTTTTATTTAACAAAATCTATATACGACTTGATTGCAGTAAAAACTGCTAAGGGTTTACAAGAAATATTTACATTAGCAATAAAAGCAGTTAAAACCATTAAAATATGTAAAACTTGATGAAATGAACTGCAAAAGGGGATAGAGCATATCCCTATCTGAAAGGGCTTTTAAACTGTTGCTGGGAAAGAATTGAATAAACAGGCACAGGGTTCCAGGCAAGAACCCCAGACATCACTAGCCCCATCCCCTGTATTCTCCTCTTCTTCCCTCCTCCTTTGGCTCCTGCCCATCCCTGACAATCTGTGAGGGTAATGTGGGCCTCCTAATAACTTTCAGCACCCTTAAAAAACAAAGTATCCTAGGGTTTTTTAGGGGAAGGCATAACTGCTGAAAGTGGCGTGATACTGCTTTAAATGCATAGTACCGATGGGGCCCTAGCTGCACTCTATCATACAAGACTCACCGAACTTCAAGCCAGCCCCAAAGTAGAAGCATTGATCCTCCTCATTTCTGCAGCTGACGTTCTTCCAGCTCTCGCACCTGTCTGAGAGGATGGAGACGCAACTCGGGCACATCAGCCCATTGGGCTCCCTTGTCTCAAGCTCAGGCACTGGAAAACAATCACCACACCACACCAACCTTGTAGTTAATGTATTTCTTTTGCAGATGCAAACCAGAACTTGCTGTATGTGAGGGGTGGTAACTGTACTCCTCCTTCAAAGAGGGATGTGTACCACCTTCCAGCACTTCTCCAAGCGGAGTGCTTCAGCCATGCTCCATTCATTCAGGGCTACATTAAGGCATGGTGCAAGAGATTTCTGACAGGGGCCACATTCACAGCATTCATTTAAAGCACAGGGATACTGCTTTAAGCTGTTTGGCATGGCACCGAGCAGCATTGGGCATTCTGAGAGACAAAATGGTAGCCACAGATGGACATAAAATTGTGACAAAATTCTACAAAGTGGCCCTCTTTTAGAGCAGGGAAGAAAAAAAAACTCTCAGCAGTTTTATCCTTTAAAAAATCTCTTCTGGAAAAAGATGTGCTTAGTTCTAGGTAAAATTACAGTTTCACCTGAGAAAAATGGTAGGTAAGAAGAGCTATTGTGTGGGGTTTGACGGCTAATCCATCACTCTGTGAGGGGGTTAGGGGATAGGAGTGAGTGAAGGTCTACGTCAGGAACAAGGGTGGGAGGATCCCAGGGTTCAAACCCGTACTTGAGCCATGACACTGGGGCCAGACACCGCCTCTTACCTGATGTATTTCACAGGGGTGTTTGAGGCTAAAATGGTGAGCAGGAGAGCCAGACACACCACCTCTTTGGAGAAAAGGGTAGGATGTAAATATCAGGAGCTGCTGCAGGAGAGGGACTGTGAGTAACATCATGCGAGGAGTGTTTCTAGGACTAAGGTAAAACCGTGAAGCTCCCTTGGTGGTTTTGCTCATGAATGCTGCATGCTGTTCAAGTAATCTTGTTATTGATACATGGTTTTTGGTTTTGTTCTATCTGCAATTTTTCTTTTACTATGCTATGTTATTAAATAATGCAGATATCCTCTTAGAATGCACTGTTCTGTTGGCCAAGGTAGGAGCCCACATTGCGGATCTTTGTAGAAGGCCTGGCCAATCCAGAGGTATTATACTGCCTTACCAGTCGCACTACCTGGTGTGCTGTTATTCCTATCTTCCTCTGTACCTGAGGGTCTCAGTATGCAATTCATGGTAGCTCACTAAGCCAGGCTCCAACTCAGCTCAGCTTCCAGCTTTGTGGTTCTTGGTTCAAATCCCAACCCCGGCTCCTGTCTTTAGTTTGAAAAGGGGCCTAAGCCAGGGCTTACAGACTGAACCTTCGTATTAACTGTTTTCAGTGAGGGCCACATTTCCTTCTGGGAAAGCTTCTCAGGGCCACATGCCACTGGCAGGGCCAGCTGTAAAAGTGAGTGGAGCAAAAAAAATGTAATTTTAAAAAACTTTATATTTTTTGCTCCAGCTGCTTGTTCCTCCCTTTGTGTAGATACTTCAGTGTTCCTCTATAGCTTAGTAATTGGGTGGCACTGGAGCCCATTGCATCTAATAGATCTTTATTAGCATTTGCTTTATTTAACCTGAAGATATTAATTCCCTGAATGCAAACCTAAAAGAAATCAGTTCCCTCCCACACAAGAAGGACAGGGGTCTGTGCCGCTAAAAATATCTTTACAAATGCAAATGCATCAAAGAAAGTGGGTCGGTGTAGGTTTGGGGGCTAGAACTCTGGGAAACCAATGAGCCAGTGAGGTGTAGTGGTTAGAGTTGGACTAGAATCAAGGAGACCAGGGTTCAAATTCCACTGTAGCCATGACACTTGCTGAGTGGCCTGGGGCCAGGAAATATCTCTCAGCCTAACCTATTTCACAGGATGTTTTGAGGCTAAAATGGTGAGCAGGAGCTCAAGCTTTTTGGAGGAAAGCATAGGATGTAAGGGTAGGATGTAAATACCAGAAGCTGCTGCAGGAGAGGAACTATGAGTAACATTATGGGAGGGGTGTTTCTAGGACTAAGGTAAAACTGTGACGCTCCCTTGTAATTTTTGCTAATAGATGCTGCATGTTGTTCAAGTAATCTTCTTATTGGTATTTTGGGTTTTGTTCCATTAGTTTCCACCACCCCCATACTATGGCTCCAATGCTTGCCTGCTGGTTCCTTCTGTCAATGAAGATACAGTATTGAACTTACGACCCTTACATCTCTTGTTTTGCTTCCTATATAGCAGCCCTCCCATTTGCCAACTCTTCAGACTTAGTGGGTCAGCTCTAGCCTCTTCCTGAGAGACTCTGTCTTTTCACATCTGTTTGTGCTTCCTGCGAGCTTTGGCTGCATTCCAGTCTGCTCTCAGCTACTGCTGGCCATTCAAGGTCAGGAAGAGCCAAAGTCTGCAGCTGTCGGCTCTCATCTGCCTGAGTAACAATTAAGCCTCTCTGTTCCTTGCTGCTTACTGCAGTTGTCTGCAAACCTTCACTTGGAGCTGGCTGGTTCCTTCTGAAATCTTCTTTCCTAGTGTCACCCTCAGGCAATTTCTGGGGCAACTGGCTGCCACCACTCCTCCTTGCCTAGCCTGTCCCTGACATCAGGATACTGCCAAAAATTTGTTTCTCTTTCTGTGCCCTCTCTCATTACTTGAGTGTTGAGAGACCATCTTTCCTGATGATGATACTTACTTTCGGGAGGTCCGCTGTTGCACATATCTGTCTTGCAGCAGGAGATCTTGTTGTGGAGGTACATTGATGAGGATATGGAGGCACTGGAATAGTCTGCATCGCACAACTCTGTATCGATGCAGGACTTGAGAACCATTGTTGACCCCAAAATTGCTATAAAAGAAATTTTTTAAGAGTTTATTATTTTAAAACTTAAACTCAAAAACTTAAAATTTAAAACCTAAAAAGTTAAATAAGATAAACAGTATAGATAGTATAAAAAATAAAGGAATGTAAAAGAATAAATGATGTAAAACAAACCGAGAATACACGGAGGTCAAAAGGGAGCAGCCATCCTCACGGCAGCCATTTTATCTTCAAATAGCTAGACCTGGAGGCAGGGCAGGCCCACCCATGAGGAAAGTTTATGTGGCAGGATCCACAGGGACAGCAGATCTGCTGCTGCTGCTGCCTTTGAAGCTGTGGTGTTTTCCTTGGAGGCAAGATCTGCCACCTCCTCAGCATCTCCTCTCCCCCAGCTGAGCCACCCCAGTGTCCCTGTCGTTCATGGCAGGGACCTCGGAGCTCCTTTCTGATGCTCCCTCCACCTCGCTGGTGCCCGTGCAGGCACACTGCCTCTTATCTCGTGGGGTGGTCGTTCACCCCAGGAGGAAAGATGTAGCCCACCTTCCCAGGTGAAGTCCACAAGGAGCAGGATGCAAAGCCACCCTTTCTTTGCCTTCTGGAGCATGGCTGCCTGCACCTCCTGTCTCCACCCAGAGCATGCACCTCACCGCTGGCTCGCGTAAGGTGGTGGCTCCTTCAAACATCTCCACTGAGTGGTGGGCAGCCATGCCCTCAACAGGTAAGGGGGGTGGAGCCCACAGCTCCCCTGCTGAGCAGCCGAGATACCGCTCCTACTCATGTGCAAGCAGGAGCGGGGGTGAGGCTCTTCCAGCTGGGGAGGGGGAGCACTTTAACAGAGCCCCCGCCCCACTACTTGCTCATGTGAGCCAGTGGTGGGTTGGGGTTTCCGCAAAACTGCTTGGCTGAGGCAAGGGCAGTGGTGTGCTCTTAACCCAAGCAGTTTAAGGAGGGAGGGAGGGACGGAGGGAGGGAGGAACAAGCTGTATAAGCCTCATCATGCCTCTTGCTTCTCCCGCAGCCAGTATGAGGGACAGACCATGATGATGATTTAACTCAGCGATACATTGTTGATGAAACTGCCACCTCTCCAGAGTTCCTCTGCCTCCAGCTCCCGGCTGCAGCTTGTTTTGTTTTTCTCTCAGCGTGCTGGGTGCTGGAGGCAGAGGGACTCAGGATCGGCGGGGCTTCCCCCACTGATTTACTACTGAGTGACGCTTTCATCACGGTCTTCCCCTCATACCGGACCTGGGGCCATATATCAATAAATCACCCAGGCCTAATCTGCCACCCTTTCTTCTCGGTCTGTGGGGTGGGGAACATTTCATGGTTTGCCTCACATATCCAATTCATAGCTGTTAACTTTTCCCCTTTTTTAAAAGGGAAATTCCCTTATTCCGAATAGGATTTCTTGCAAGGAAAGGGAAAAGTTGACAGCTATGATCCAATTGTCTTGAGCTGGCCCTGCTTGGAGTGGAAAGAGAGGTCTCCAGTTTTATCTATTTGTTGAATGTGAGTTAGGAATGGAGAACATTGGCCCTCCAGAGGTTGCTACCACCAGTCTCCTTATCAAATGGGATCAGTTCAGGAGGGTTCATGGGTCAATGAAATAAGTTTTGTGGCTGCCCAGGTAACTGGACCAATGAGAGTTGATGCTGGAGCTCATAAAGGGAGCGTGCAATACAGGCAATTAGGAAGGGGTAATATGTCAGTATCAGTTTCTCTTGGTTTCTTATTTTAAGTTCATTTCTCCACATTTTCATATCAGTTTCCAACTCCCCCCCCCATCAACATTTAGTGTGAATGTTATTTTTACTCTTAGGCCCTATCTGCAGGTTCCTACTGAGTTATGCAGCTATGGTTTCCCCCGTGAGGGCTACAGGAAGTTCGTTGAGCATCTTGAATGTGAATCCTTGCAGACCAGCTCTCTGCCTTGCAGGTCATTTTTCACTTGGCCTGGGAGATGGGAACCTGACAGACTGACTCCAACTACAAAAGCGGAGGCTGCTGAATGGACAGTTGAGTTGGGGTATTGTTTGGCTTTTTTGTTGCTGTTACTGATATCAGTATTTTCTATCTTTATTCTTAGCTCTTCTTATGAATTATGTGGCTGTTGCTTGATTTTGTTGTAGGTTCTTACATGCACACTTTACCCTAGTATGTGCATTTGTCTATTGATTACATGGCTGGACAACTGAATTGCAAAAATGGGAGAAATGCAGATTCTGAAGGATGGCTTTGTTTTGCTCTGCGAATTGAGTAAACACACCTTTAAACGTGAACTGACTTGAATTTCTTCCCTGCAGAACCTAGAACACTACTTTATGAAAAGTCACGTTCTGTGGCTTGTGGCTAAGATATAGTCTTAGAAAATGAGTCTGGAGGTTTACGTTTTGGTGGTCAAAAAGGTTGAAAGTTCTTTTCACTTACACATTTTGCCTACTGAAAGGGAAGACATGCAGGACTGGTCACGGGACTCGTCACACTCCTCAGTGGTGGCGTTTTTGCAGTCTTTTCCTACACTCCAACAAGACTCACATGTCAGAGATGCCACTGCAGAAAGGGGAAAATGGGTTTGAAAACCTTAGTAACTGTGTAGGGGGAATAGGTCTGCATCAAGGTAAATTAACACAACACTTTCTGCTACAATATCCATCTCACGAGAGATAGCTTCAAAAGCGGAATAGATAAATTCATGTTTACCATCCTCAATTGATATATTCTTTCTCCGACATTGGAGGCACTATTCATCTAAATACTAGTTTCTGGAAATAGCAGGAAGGGAGCTGTTGCACTCAGATCCTGCTTACGGGCTTCCCATAGGACCCATGGAAGGACAAGATGCTAGACTAGATGGGCCGTTGTTCATCTACATAATGCTTCCTGAATGGTGGTGGGCCTTGCATAGACCAGAGACTGATTGTCCAAGATGGCTCCAGCAGGCTGAGGGAGAGGACCAGTAGAGAAAGTGTGGGGAAACCTTAAACCCTCTTGAAGTTGTTGTACTACAACTCCCATCAGCTCCTGCAAACATGACAGACTCTGGTAAGCACATCTGGCACCCCTGGAACCTGACTCCACTCGGAGATTGGGGTGGTTTGTAACACCTGCAAACTAAAACATTGAATTTGGGGCAAGATAATTCCGCTCCAAAATGTGAGAAAAATTGTGCATATACATTGTCTCCTATCATATGTTTCTACAAATGCAAGCAACTTACTCTTTGCTTTAAATCAGGCATGGCCAAAGTCTGTTTTGGGGGCCTAATCCGGCTCACCGGTTAGTTTATTCTGGTCCCTGTGGCAGTTTACTTCCTGGGGTAAAATCCTAAAAAAAACCTCAACAACTTTGGTTGGCCCTTTGGTTGGCCCCCACGGCCTTTCACTTCATCAAATCTGGCCCTCTTTGAAAAAAGTTTGGACACCACTGCTTTAAATGTAAGCTAGGATTCTGGTTTATCAAAGAGTGAACTAATGTCTCTTTTGCTCCCCCAATGGACCTGGGGATACTGCACCTCTCAGTATGTATTTGGTTAAATAAAAACAAATATAAATATTGGGAACAAACTATCTATGATTGAGGATCCCTTGTAGCTTGACCATATGATTTATTCCTTTCCCTTTCAAAGGAACAAAAAGTCCTTGTTCCTTTCTTCTCCTGCTTAAATGGCTGACCCCCTGCTTAGTTCTTTCCTGGAAACATGATGAACAGCACAGCAGCTGTGGTTCTGCTCACCTGGAGGAAGCAGGGCCAAGAGGAGGCAGGAGATCACGAGTGTCTTCATCATTCTGGAGAGCTGAAGAGCCAGGAAGGAGTTCGAGAACAGCACTGGGCTGAACAAGGAACTGATGCATGAAGAGGCTTAGTTGGAGGAATTTATAGAGGATTGCAAGGAACACCTTGCCAGCACCCAGGAACAACGGATTCAGGACAGTGTCACAAATTGCTAGAATTCTAATCATGCTATACCATAATGTAAAGCACAGTGTTGAAAACAAATTAAATCTCTTCCCCCTTCCAATAACTCCAAGGACACGTCCCTCCTAATCTGTGCCAGTCTCAATTTCGCCACCCTGGATGTGGGGAAACGAGTGCCATCAGGTTACAGCACTGAAATTGGAATAGGTTTCTCGAAGCCAAGGCAGTTTCCCTGACAGCATGAACTTTTTTGAAAGGGGGACAAATGTCTGCCCAGAGTTTCCTTTGTGGTACAGTAATAAAATGCACAGTGACTCGGATCCCCTCACTCCCATTAAATGCAGTTGCATTTGGGGTAAATAAATCTCTTCCCCCTCCCCTCCAAGGACATGCCCCCCCTTAACCTGTGGCATTCTCAATTTCACCACGCAGGAAGTGAAGACTCATCAGGTTACACCAGAATTCAAAGCTCAGCCCTGAAATTGGATTAGATTTCCAGGAGTCCAGGCAATTTTGCCAGATTTCTCTGATAGTCAGAATCATGAATTTATTTATTTTTGGTAAGAGGAGACAAGTGTCCGTCTAGTTTCCTTTGTTGTACAGTACTGTAATAAAATGCACAGTGACTTACGATCTAGATTTCCTCAGTCCCATTATGTATTTGTGCTTGGGGTAAAGAATTGATCCACTGGCTCTTTAAAATGAATTGGTTGCATTTCAGAGCGGGTGGGTTGGGTGGGTTGCAGGTCTGTGTCCAGAGGAGCTTATGGATTTAAGTTACTACCGGTATCTTTTACTGGGGCTGGATATACACAAGCACAGCTCCACATCCTTTGCTTTTGTTTCACTTGCGATGAAAGCCAAAGACAGAGTGAATGATGTGGCCTTTGGTGTCTGGGCACTGAGAGAGGGAGAGTGGCAGCATCACAAATGTCCGGAGAGAGTTTTCTTGGTGCAGTGTTAGTATTATATATTTGTGTAATATATAACGTTCCTATATAATTTACTCTTTAAGCTTAGATTCTTCACATTGTTTCTTCTAAGAAGAATGCGACTCCCAGATGTTGGTAATCACAATGGAGGGGGTGGGGAGAGTGACACTGGGCTCATGTCCTCTTCCTTCACCATCATCTCCTTCATATTATAAGAGGGAATTATTATAAGATGATGTACCGATGGTATTTAACTCCAAAGAGCTTAGCACAAATGTATAAGAATGTACCAAATAAGTGTTGGAAATGTAAGAATTGCAAAGGGTCATTTTATCACATGAGGTAGAGCTGTAGGGAGGCCAAGGTCTTTTGGGGCATGATACATAATGGGGGGGGGGAACCAAACTGACTTTCCCAAGAGTCCAGAACCCTTCTGCCTGGGGATATAGGTCAGCAAAATTCCAAACTGTATTTATATATGCGGCTACAGAGGCAAGGAATCTTTATGTTCCAAAGTGGGAAGTTGTGAGAATACCCTGAAAGGAAGAATGGATGGTGAAAGCCTTAGAATTTTATTTTACTATTCTGCTGAAAGCCTCCCAGAGTGGTTGGGGAAACTCAGCCAGATAGGCGGGGTATAAATAATAAATTAAATTATTATTATTATTATTATTATTATTATTATTATTATTATTATTATTATTATTTTATCCAGAGATGGAAATGGTAAAGGAGGAGAGGCTGCTACAACTGAGGCCCTTCCCCACATAATGCCTTGGATCTGAGGGGCAAAGCATGAAATAAAAGAAAACTGGGATTATAAGGTTTTCTATGGTCAGTGGAGGCTGTACATGCTGTGTCCTGTTTGTGATGTGGTTGTAGAACTTCTGATAGAAAATGTTGTGTGTGGGCATGGGATGGGGGCAGGGGCGTCGCTAGGGGAAGCAGTGGGGAGGTACACCCCGGGTGACAGGGGAGGGTGGGAGTGACAAGCAGCAGCCCCTCCCGCCACTCCCATGCGCTGCCGCTCCCTCCGTCACCCCGGGAGCAACAGCGCACGGCTGAGCGAGCACCCCGTCCGTGCAGCGCTGCTGATCCCGGGGTGACTGCTGGTGCATGGGGAGTGGCGGGAGGGGCCGCCGCTTGTCACCCCCACGCGCTGCCGCTCCCTCCGTCACCCTGGGAGTGGCAGCGCACGGCCTGACAACCGAGTGCGCATGCGCGACATTTTGCACAGGCCACTCTGTCGTTGGACCGCCACTTCCACGGCCTCCTTTTGAGCCTCAGAGTGAAAAGGCGGCTCGTGGGAAAAGCCCCATGAGCCGCCTTTTCGCTCTGCGGCTTAAAAGGGGGCTGCGGAAGCGGCGGCGGCACTCCGTCGTGACGTCACAATGTGATGTCACGATGCCCCACCCCTGGGACGTTTCCTTTTGCCGCCCCGGGTAGTGCGGAATCTTCCTCCACCACTGGGTGGGGGACAAAAATGGGGGGGGAGTGTCAGTTGTGGGGAGTGAGAAATGTCCCTATTTTCATCTGAGGAATGTTGGAGGGCATGCAGGGGCTATTCAACATCCAGATGAAGCTGTTGGGAAGAGTCATTTGGAGTTTTGGAGTGAAGTGTCATCCATATGTTGTAGATACCCAACTCTTGAATCTTCATTACACAAACTCGAACCATGAAAAAGTGCAGACCTTGTGAATGAGTGATTACTGGGTCTTGCAGATAGGTCAATTGCTTGGCAGCCTGGACACAGTGTTTCATGCACAGGTAACTTCAAGACCTGATTATAGCAGCATGCAGCGGGGCTGTCTTTGTTTCAAGTCCAGAAGCTGCAGCAAGTGCAGAACGCAACAGCCAGAGTGATCACAGCAGCAGGCTACTGACCACGTGTCCCTCTGTTGCTGAGACAGTGGCACTGGATGCCAATTTGCTGCCAGGTCACATTCAAGGTGCTTATGTTGATTTCCACAGATGAGCCCAAAGTGCCTTGAGAAGTGTGCAAACCCTTATGCTACACCTCAAGCAGTGAGTTTCTTTGATTTGGGCAATTTTTGTAGCTCCCTACACCCCTGAGGTTTACTCTGCCTTCAATTCACAGGAGGCCTTTAGTGCAACAGGACAGAGAAAAGTTTTTATTCCTTTCTCATAACACTTTATCAGCTATTACTGGCTATGAACAGGATCCGTTCCAGAGGCCCGGCTGTATCTCGAAATTTCCATAACCGGCGGTGACTGTTCTGCACATGTGTGAGGTGCGCAGAATGCTTCTGCGTGTTCGCAAGCGGCAAACGCAGTTCCAGGTTTGCTGCGTCTGCAACCCGAAAGGAATGTTACCTGAAGGCCCACTGTACTGCTTGAAATAGCACATAGTTAAACACTGAAATTTGCTCTCAGGAAGTAAAGAGGGGCAACAACGTGGATGTGTTTGATTGAGGATTAGAAGAAAACAATGGAGGATAAGGCTACCAGTGACTACTAACCAAGCTGGACATGTTCTTCCTCAAGGGTTTTGAGACAGTATTCCTCTAAATGTCAGTTGATGGAAATCACATGAGGGGGGGGGGGAGTGACTGGTGTTACTTGCTGGTCATTGTGACAATAGGGTTCTGGAACAACAGGCCTGGTTTCAGCAGGCTGATGCAAGCTGTGCCAGTTGAAGCTTCTGGGAAATCTAACATTTGCCCAAATCTTGATTGCCTCAAAGTGGTGCTCACCCAGTGTACCTGCTGAAGACGAGGGGATTCACAATGTACCTGCTGAAGAAACATGGTTTCACAATTTCTTTCTAAAATCACCAAGCTGTTCATTTGGCTGAGAAAGGGAAGTCAAAGGAGAGAGAAAATTGGGAAACTATGGAGGCATTTAGTAATCTATACCAGGGGTGGGGAACCTCTGACCTGGGGGCCAAACGCAGCCGCAGTCTGCCTCTCCACAGGGCCCAGGATAGGGGGTGCAGGTGGTACATCGTCCCTCTGCTTGGGGTCACAAGGTGGATCTCTAAAAATGTTTGCATATGTTGTGTGAAGACTAAAATTAACATTTTGTAGGGCTACATAAAATGTGACGGCGCCTCTGCCTCCATCTGCTTCCTCTTCTGCCAACATGCCCCTGCCTACTTGTCCCCATGGATCCAGAGAGGCAGTGCTGAAGTCCTGGTGAAAGATAGCGTGAGTGGGCAAGGCGAGAGGTAAATGAGAAGGCAGACTTTCCTTGACTCTCCTGCGGGCGATGTGCTTTGCCAAGTGAGGGGACTGCCATCCGCCTGTGAAGTGTGGGATAATTACCATGCAGCCAAACCAACAATGCATGTTTGCTAGATAGGCACATGGCAGGAGCTGAAGCCCTCCGAGTTTCTAAATCAGAACCAGTGAAGGCGGTGAAGGTCCTGTGTGAGTGTCTGGAGGCGGTTGGAGGATGGATGGCGGCTAACAGATTGAGGTTGAATACTGACAAGACAGTACTGTTTTTGGGGGACAGGGGGCAGGCGGGTGTGGGGGACTCCCTGGTCCTGAACGGGGTAACTGTGCCCCTGAAGGACCAGGTGCGCAGCCTGGGAGTCATTTTGGACTCACAGCTATCCATGGAAGTGCAGGTTTATTCTGTGTCCAGGGCGGCTGTTTACCAGCCCCATCTGGTACTCAGGCTGAGACCCTACCTGCCTGCAGACTTTATCTCCAGAGTGGTGCATGGTCTGGTTATCTCCAGCTTGGACTACTGCAATGCGCTCTACGTGGGGCTACCTTTGAAGGTGACCCGGAAACTACAACTAATCCAGAATGCGGCAGCTAGACTGGTGACTGGGAGTGGCCGCCGAGACCACATAACACCGGTCCTGAGAGATCTAAATTGGCTCCCTGTACATTTCCGAGCACAATTCAAAGTGTTGGTGTTGACCTTTAAAGCCCTAAACGGCCTCAGTCCTGTATACCTGAAGGAACGCCTCCACTGGACACTGAGATCCAGCGCCGAGGGCCTTCTGCCGGTTCCCTCATTGCGAGAGGTGAGGTTACAGGGAACCAGACAGAGCGCCTTTTCGGTAGTGGCACCCACCCTCTGGAACACTCTTCCATAAGATGTCAAGGAAATAAGCAGCTATCCTATTTTTAAGAGACATCTGAAGGCAGCCCTGTTTAGGGACGTTTTTAATATTTAATGCTGTATTGTTTTAACATTCATTTGGGAGCCGCCCAGAGTGGCTGGGGAAGCTCAGCCAGATGGGCAGGGTACAAATAATAATTTTTTATTATAATTTTTATTTCTTCCTGTAAGTTTCCCAGAAAGAACTTTGAGAGACACTTCCATTGTGCCCCATTTTGGGCAGGGTGTAGGCACTTCATCTCCCTCTTTGCTCTCTCGTCATCATCCATCCAGCAATGCAGAACCACCTGCTTGTCTGAGCTCCAAAGCTCAGACTCCGTCATCATCTTGACCAGAGTATGTCTTTGTAACTGGATCCCCATTTTAAGCCTGCCTGGACAAAGCTGCTGTATCTGTTACTCTTCAACAAGTATTCTGAATGAGTGAGTGTTATCTTTACCTTTTACAAGCAATAATCTGTGTGATTATTGTTTTAAGGGGGAGGGAAAGGGGAAATACCAGGAAAATCCAGTCCTCCTCCATGCATCCTGGATTATTTAAACTAAAAGGTGCTTCTAGAAAACCCAAGTTTGAAATGCGGCACCCTACAAATTGTTCCTCACCAGATTACAGTTTCACTTCAGTAGCAGCTTTATACTTCCAGAACTCCATATGACTTCTGCAAGGAGAAATACTGTGATTGTAAGTAGCTGCATACTTTTAGAATTATATATCTCTTATACAGTATATCCCTGTGCATATATAGCATTGAGGTTTCAGATTTCCTCCTTGGTTGCCCATAGACAAACATTGCTGTTCCAGTGCAATATTCATTTCCCTAATTTAGTCAGCATCACCAACTGTGTTTCAAAGAAAAAGCAAGGAGAGATCAGGTGTCCTGCCTGAAGCACTTATTGGCTCTGACTTTCAGATGATTATTGGGTGTGTGCAGGGCTGAGCAGCAATTCCTGGAACATGGATGCAGGGCGTTGGGGATCTTTCCTCTTGGCAACTGATTTCATGGAGTAAGACCCACAGGGAATGAGCTGCTGTGTTCATTAGGCCTGACACTAAGCCAAGTCTGTGAAAATTGTTTTTTTGCTAAGAAAGAGTTTGAACTGTGCAATTTACACACACACTCTCTCTCTCTCTCCGTGTGTGGGTGTGTAGTGGGCACCCACAATCTAGGGCCCAAGTTGGTGCCTCTGGTTACAGGTGTGTTCCTTTCCTGCTGCAACACGCTCTTCCCCTTCTCCCCCCCCCCCAAAAAAAAAACCAAGAAGGGGCATGAAAAGGACCGAGGAGAGATTAGCTGCTCACAGTCTCAGTCTTGGAAAAAAGCCCTGGAGAGGAGGAAACTTAGGCAGATGCGGGGCGTCAGGGACCTTTGGTTTTGGCAGTTGATTTCATGGGGGAAGACCCACAGGGAATGAGCTGGTGTGCCCATTAGGCCTGACAATATGTGAAAATTGTGGTTTTACTAAGAAAGAGTTAACTCCAAGTTTGAACTGTGCAATTATACTGACTATGACACAGACACATGTGGCCGTGAATTTGGAAGATGAAAGATTTCCTCTCTGTAGCTCATATGCATGCAGTGGAAAACAAGGACTACCAGAGTCAAGACAGATGTTACTTCCTTGTGGAACCAGCTGAAACCCGAGTCCCCCTTAAAAAGTGGAGGCAAAGCTTGCTGGCTCTCTTTAACTGTGGGACCGAACTCGTCTGCCTCAAGATGCAGTGAGCTCTGGGTGGGGAAGTCTGAGCTGTTACATGACTGAAATGTGCCCCAGTATAGGACTGTGATTGATTAATCTCCCCCATGAATTTCAAAATGACGCTTTAAAAAGTATCCAAACTTGTAATTGAGGGACAGGCCACAATCAACTTTAAAATAAGTATCTTATAATATTTATATGGTTTTGCAGAAGAAAATGTGCTGTACTCGTTGATTGATTCTTAAAGAAATTACTTGAAGTGGTTTTAGGATTTTCCCACCTGCAACACAGGTGGCAGATAAATGGCATCAGCACCACCCCTGACAACAATGCAGCCCAAAATCGACACATGATTGATTAAAATTGGACATGGAAGTCCGGCCTGGGATTTCACCTCTGCAAAACATATCTCCCATCCCCAAGCGCTATTATTTTCCCAAACAATTGTTGCATTTGGTAAAACAAAACAAAACAAATTGTTTATTTATTTTGAAAATGATTTATTTTGAACATGAAAGTCAAATGCAGCCTGTCCTTGAGGAGGAGCTTCTAGACTTCTGGAAAGAAAGGCTGGGAGTCCTCAGGCTGAGACCTCCCCTGCTTCAACCACTAGGCAGCCAATTTCCATAAATGGTGGGTTCTTCTGGGCGGTGGAGGTTTGCCTTCTGTCAGCTAGAGCTCATTGGCATAGCCGACCATTGCCTTGGTGCACTCTGCTTGAGCGATCGTAATTCCTAAGTAATCAACACCAGCCTCCATCAACCCCTTAGTGTAGTCACATGTTCTACTTGTTGCACAGCCTCGGATAGCCATCGTCAGGTTGCTTTCCTCTGTTGGAAAACAGCAACAACAACAACAACATGTTTTTGGAATCCAAAACCCCTCCCTCAGACAGAAGGGTGGGCAACCTTTTTCAGAAAAAGAGCCATTTTCCAGTCTGGGTCACCTTCTGGGAGGGCCACATGCCAATGGAAATGTATGTAAAATTCACCTTTACACAGCAGGCTATATCTAGATACATTCAACCCCCCATCCCTCTCTGTCCTCCCCCCAGGGAACCAAGAGTTTCAGGGGCAACAATCCAGCCAGGCCAAAACATACAGGTATGGTATGAAGTGGGGCTTGTGAGGGGTGTGGCCTAGCGAGAGGGGGTGTGGCTAAGGAGTATCCCAAGGACCAAAGAGAAAGATCCCTGGAGGGATGCCTTTGGCCCCTGGGTCTCCATCCTGGCTAGTCAAAAATTAAGGTGCAAATTTTAAGATGTGTTTTTATATAACCTAATCTATATATTGCTTGATTGCAGTAAAAACCACCAGGGGTTTACAAGAAATATTAACATTAGCAATAAAAGTACAGTGGTGCCCCACTAGACGAATGCCTCACTAGACGAAAAACTCGCTAGATGAACGGCATTTGCTAGCGGAAGGCTGCCCCGCAAGACGAAAAAGTCAATGGGGCTGCCTCGCAAGACTATTTTTTTTTCGTCGCGAAAACTAGCGGTTTGCATTGGTGCTTCGCTAGACGAATAATTCGCTCTACGAAGACACTCACAGAATGAATTATTTTCGTCTAGCGAGGCACCACTGTAGTTAGAATAAATAGCAAAAGAGAAAAACACATATATCTACATAGCACCCTTAGGTAAAGCTAAAGGGACCCCTGACCATTAGGTCCAGTCGTGGACGACTCGGGGGTTGAGGCGCTCATTTCGCTTTATTGGCCGAGGGAGCCAGCGTACAGGTCATGTGGCCAGCATCCTTAACTAAGCTTAATTCCTAAAGTAGTTTAACTATCAACCCCTCTTCCCAGAAAATCACAGAAATGTTAACTCTGCATCCTAAACACACCTGGGGCCCACCCACACTTCTGCTTTCCCTGCTGCTTTCTCCCAGGAAGACCCATATATTGGCGTTGAATCGGAACAATTAGATATTGTGGTTTTCTGCAGATCGTTGTTCCAATTTAGCTTTGAAGAGCATGTTTTCTGGTGGAGAAGCAGCAGGGCAAAGGCAAAACCACTTGGACCCTTGCCTACAAAATATGCTACAAATGGAAAAGCAATCCAACCTTTGCTTTTTTATGCATGGGACAAGTGGAAGTGGAGGAGAGATCCCGAGGTTTCCAAAGCTATGACTCTCTCTAGGAGCAACAAGGCTCTTCAAACTCCTTGGGTGAGTGGCAGGAGAAAAGGAGACCTCCTGCAGCTCTTCTGCAGCCTCCTCCATCTCCTGGTCCCCTCCTCCTAATTCCTCCAAGAGCAGCCTCATGGGTGGCAAAGAACCCCAGAAATCAGTAGCCCCTTCCCCTGTATCCTCCTCCACCACCCACCTCCCTGCCCACACATCCCTCCTCCTTGGGCTCCTGCCCATACCTGACACTTGGTGAGGGCAACGTGGGTCTCCTAATAACCTTCAGCACCCTTAAAAAACTAAGTATCCTAGGGTCTTTTAGGGGAAGCCATGGCTGCTCAAAGTGGCATGATACTGCTTTAAATGCATAGTGCAGATGGGGCCTTAGCCATTATACAAGACTCACCAACGTAGTAGTGAGCCACATAGTAGAAGTAACCAGCAAAGTAGAAGCATTGATCCTCCTCATTTCTGCAGTTGACAGTATTCTCAGCTGCACAATCAAGTGACGAGAGGGATTTGCAACTTGGGCACTTCAGCCCATTGGGCTCCCTCTTCTCATGCTCAGGCACTGTAAAACAGGAGGCAGGCAGGTGTGGAGGACTCCCTGGTCCTGAATGGGGTAACTGTGCCCCTGAAGGACCAGGTGCGCAGCCTGGGAGTCATTTTGGACTCACAGCTGTTCATGGAGGCGCAGGTTAATTCTGTGTCCAGGGCAGCTGTTTATCAGCTCCATCTGGTACGCAGGCTGAGACCCTACCTGCCAGCAGACTGTCTCGCCAGAGTGGTGCATGCTCTAGTTATCTCTTCCCCCTCCCAAGCACTCTAAGGACACGTCTCTCCTAATCTGTGCCAGCCTCAATTTCACCACCCTGGATATGGGAAAAAGAGTCCCATCAGGTTACACCAGAATTCAAAGCTCAGCAGTGAAATTGGATTAGATCTCCAGAAGTCCTGGCAATCTTGCTAGATTTCTCTGATAGTCAGAAGCATGATTTTTTTTTTTTTAAAATGGGATAAAAGTTTCTTTCCAGTTTCCTTTGTTGTTCAGTAGTAAAATGCACAGTGACTCAAAGTTTGGATTTCCCTCATCCCATTAAAAACACTTGTGTTTGGGGAAAAGAATTTGTGCATTTGCTTCTAAAAATAATTTGTTAACAGCTAAGAGCAGGGGGGCAGGTCTCTGTCCAGAGGAGCTTGCAGATTACTAGCTTATTCAGAACAACATCAAACATACAATCTCAGGACTATTTAATTGCTCTCCTTCCAACATTGTTTATGCAATCCAATGCCAACAGTGCCCTTCAGCTCTCTATATTGGACAAACAGGCCAAACCCTACACCAAAGGATAAATGGACATAAATCAGGAATCACAAGGCAGAGAAATCAGTAGGAGAACACTTCAATCTCCCAGGACAATCTCCCAGGACATTCTATACAAGATCTCAAAGTAGCTGTCTTAATACAAAGGAATTTCAGAAATAGACTGGAAAGAGAAGTTGCTGAATTGCAACTCATTACCAAACTTAAAACCATGGAGAAACCTGGTCTGAACAAAGGCATTGGATTCTTATCGCATTATACATGACAAAGCTATCTTTAGCCATCTCACCCCTTGCTTTTTAGAGTAATTGCAGTCGTTAACAGTCATCAACAGGTTTTCCACACCCATCAGCCAATCTTCCATTCCCACCACCCTTCCGAGTCATACCCCTCCCCACTCTCTCACTATATATAAGGGTCTGGTGACTTCTATTTCAGTGTATCTGAAGAAGTGTGCATGCACACAAAAGCTCATACCAAGAACAAACTTAGTTGGTCTCTAAGGTGCTACTGGAAGGAATTTTTTAATTTATTTTTTATTTTGATTTGTCTATGGCAGACCAGCATGGCTACCTACCTGTAACTGGATATATGCAAACACACACACACACACACACACACACACACACACACACACTTCCTTTCCTTTTGTTTCACTTGTGATGCTGAGGAAAGCGAAAGACAGTGTGAAAGACATGGACTTTGGCATTTGGGCAATGAGGGAGAGTGCCAGCATCACAGCTGTCCAGGGGGAGTTGAGAAATATTAAAGACAGCAATGGATTCTTGCTGCTGGACTTAGGTTTCTATTACCGGTATGTGGCTGCATGACTTTGTTTGTTGAAAGAGTGGTTAATAGTGAAGACTATTCAGTTGCTAGCCTTAGAGGGACTTGATAATAATTTTGGCCGGTATGCATATCTATGGTATGAAAGAGCTAAAATACCTATGAGTTGCAGGAACGTTGCAGTTAGAAAGAACCTTTATAGGGTATAGGAAAAAACTAAGAAGCAATTTCTCTGAAAAGACAGAATACAGAACAACATTGGGCAACATACAGAGATCTCTTGGACTTTTCAGAGCAAGAGATAAAATTAAAGAAATTTGAAGGAATCAGGAAGGCGGTGATGGATTGGCTACAACATTATCAATTAAATGAAGCTTTCAGATAGGATAAATGAAATGGACTTATGAATCAAAGTTCAGAATTTGAAAGGGAGCTTACAAGCAGTTCAAAATGTATAAGTTACCAGTAAAATGGGAGACAAAGGATGAACTGGTAAAATCAGCTATGATACATTGGATGAGGGTTTTAGGACATAATATAGAACAGGGGTCCCCAAACTAAGGCCCGGGGGCCGGATGCGGCCCAGTCGCCTTCTAAATCCAGCCCACGGACAGTCTGGGAATCAGTGTGTTTTTACATGAGTAGAATGTGTCCTTTTATTTAAAATGCATCTCTGGGTTATTTGTGGGGCATAGGAATTTATTTGTATTTTTTTCCCTTTGTTACGGAAATTACCGGGTCGAGAAGGCTCAGCTCCCGGTCCTACGGAGGAAGCCCGTGGTTCGCTGCGGAGGCAATGGAGACCAGCCGGAGATTGGAGCAAAAGCAAAGGAGTTTATTGCGCAACAAGGTTCAGGAGGATCCGAACCCCGAACAAAGGGTGTCCTGGACTTTTAAAAGTTCCCGCGATAGCCCAGAATACATAGCGAAATACATCACAGAAACGTCAGAGATGGGGAGGGGAGAGAGGAGGTTACAGTAAAATTTACATAGGGGAAAAACAAGTTTTGCATATCAGGAAGGATGGCAGGAACCGGTGAATGGATCTAGGGTGGGTGTAATACACATTGAAGGTTTCTTCTGCGTCAGGACAATAGAAAGCTCCTAGGAGGATGTCTGCTGCCATGGTAGCTGATGGATGGGTGCTTGACTGGATTATCGGGAGGGGTGTATCTCCTCCTGCGGACGTGACTCGCTGCTTAGGGGATTATGAAAGCCACTGAGTGGAGAGTCCAAAAATTATGCAGTATCGAAATAATATACTTCTGATGATCGGAGGATGGCGGGGACTGAGGGGTTAGAAAGGTTATTTTACAAGGAACAAATAGACACCCGAACCAGGCAAATCGGACACTGCGTTCAGGAGTTGTGGATTTTTACAATAATAAATATTTCGAGCTGTCAAAATTGGGCCACCCAGCGTCTAAATTGTCCATTTGATACATTGTTGCAAGTTATAATTAATAGTTTCCCCAACTGGTTACATTTTGGTTTCGATTCCATTGTTCTCCCAGCAGGGAGCCTGTCAAAACCCACTTAGTGTTCAGTCAAGCGTGAAGGTGATGATTGAATCATAGTAGCTGCGCTGAACGTTCCATTTTGCAGGCTGAGCCGAATGCATGCTCCTGATTGGTGGGTTTCCCGTTCATTGAGAAAATGGAGACCAGCGGAGCGCTGTTTGACAGAAGCGCTTTTCCAGGGGCTTTTTCGGAACGCAGATTGGGATTTTGGGGAACCCTTCATCACGAGGGTTTTATGTGGTGCTTGTGTGACATGTAAAGTGTGGGGAGATGGACATAAAAAGGGGGGAAAGAATGCCCGCTCATCGTCGGGCTTTAGCGAGTTCACGAGTCCCGCACTCGCTACCGGGGAGACATAGCAGTGGGGGAAGGTGGTGGCGGGTAAATTTCCCTATCACCTTCAAAATATAGTCCGGCTCCCCACAAGGTCTGAGGGACAGTGGACCGGCCACCTGCTGAAAAAGTTTGCTGACCCCTGATATAGAATTCAGTGTGTGGGAGAAATTATGGGGAAAAAAAGATTTAAAATTTCCAGCATGTTATAAGTAAGTTAGCAAAAAATGTACAAATCAGATACAGTGGTACCTCTGGTTAAGTACTTAATTTGTTCCGGAAGTCCGTTCTTAACCTGAAACTGTTCTTAACCTGAAGCACCACTTTAGCTAATGGGACCTCCCGCTGCCACTGCACCGCCAGAGCACGATTTTTGTTCTTATCCTGATGCAAAGTTCTTAACCTGAAGCGTTATTTCTGGGTTAGCGGAGTCTGTAACCTGAAGCATATGTAACCTGAAGCGTATGTAACCCGAGGTACCACTGTACCTGCTGGAAATGTAAAGAGAAGGAAGGTACCTTATATTGTATGAGGTGGATATGCAAAATGGCCAAGGACTTCTGGGAGATGATATACAATGAAATGGAAAAAATGTTTAAAAGGTCTTTGGGAAAAAGACTGGGAGCTTTTCTCTTAGGAATAACTAGTGTGGAGGTCCTTAGAGATCAGAAAAAATGTTTTTATATGCAGCTACAGCAAATGGTATATGCTCAGAAATTGAAGGAGGGTGCAGTTCCAACAAAGGAGGAGAAATGGCAGAGGAAGTTGATGGAATATACAAAAATGGCTATTTTAACTTGTAAAATGAGAGAGCAGGAAGAAGGGGTCTTTAAGAAAGACTTAAAATGGTTTGTAGAATATTTAAAAAATCACTGTGAACAAATTAAAGTGTTAACAGGATTTGAATAAATTCAGCAGTATAAAGTAAACAGAGATTAAATGGGAAAATATACAACATGGAATATTTAGAATATGCGGGAGGGGAAGGGAAGTCAATGCTAAATGTATTGTTTCTTTTTGGGTGAATGTGAAAAAATTGTAAAATTGAAAACTATAAATATGTTTTTAATAGATTCGTCACAATTTTTATTCTAAAAATGAGAATCTGACATTGGGACTACCAGATGTTTGTAATCACAGTGGCAGCAGGTGATCGCATGACGTAACATCATACCATCATGTTGTGCTTGAGTCTGGTGGGCACCCACATTCTGAGGCCCATGTTGGTGCCTCTGGTCACAGGTGACTTCCCCTCCTCCTTCAACAGGCTACTCCCCTTCTCCCCCCAAAAGACCTCCCAGGAGGGGTTTGAAAAGGGCAGAGGAGGGATCAGCTGCACACAGTCTCAGTCTTGGAAAAAAGCCCTGGAGAGGAGGAAACATAGGCAGATGCGAGGCGTTGGGGATCTTTCGTCTTGGCAACTGATTTCATGGAGTAAAATCCACAGGAAATGAGCTGTTGTGCTCATTAGGCCTGGCACTGTGAAAATTGTGTTTTTACTAAGAAAGAGTTAACTCAAACTTTTGTGGAACCAGCAGAAACCTGAGTCCCCCTAAAAAATGGAGGCAAAGCTTGCTGGATCTCTTTAACTGTGAGACCGAATTGTCTGCCTCAACATGCAGTTGGAGCTGTTACATGACTGAAATGTATCCCAGTATAAGACTGTGATTGATTAATCTCCCCCAGGAATTCCAAAAGTATCCGAATTTGTACATGAGGGACAGGCCACAACAAATTTTAAAGTAAATACCTTAGAATATCTACATGGTTTTGCAGAAGAAAATATGCTGTATTCATTGATTGGTCCTTAAAGAAATTACTGAAGTATAAGCTTTGGTGTGAGTTGCGCAGCACAGCTGCAGTGGCACTCCCCATTTTACCTCATGTGGCGAAACGGGATACATCACTCTTGACAACAAGGCAGCCCAAAGTCTGCCATTCTTCTCTGGTAGGGACTTTATCTTTGTTCCATTTCTTTTTTCTCCCCATTTTACCTTAAGTGGAGAAATGGGATGCACCACCCAAAGTCGACAAATTATTGATTAAAATTGGACATGGAAGTCTGGCCAGGGATTTCACCCCTGCCTGCTGCCAAAGCTATGTCCCATCTCCAAGCACTATTATTTCCCCCAACAAATGTTGCATTTGGTAAAATGATAAAACACACATGATTTGCCATATATATTTATTTTGGACATAATTCAATGACTTCATTTGCACATGAAAGTCAAATACAGCCTGTCCCTGAGGAGGAACTTCTAGACTTCTGGAAAGAAAGCCTAGGAGTCCTCAGGCTGAGACCTCCCCTGCTTCAACCACTAGGCCGCCAATTTCCATGAATGGTGGGTTCTTCTGGGTGGTGGATGTTTGCCTTCCCTCAGCTACATCTCATTGGCATCATCATCAATTGCTTCAGTGCACTCTGCTTGGGTGATCTCAATTCCTAATGATTCAAGATCATTCTCCAACAACCCCTCAGTGTAGTCACATGAACTAGCTGTTGCACAGCCCCGGACAGCGCCCATCAGGTAGCTTTCCCCTGTTGGGGGGAAAAGACACACACAGGTTTTTGGAATCCAACACCCTCTCCCTCAAACAGAAGGGTGGGCAACTTTTCTCAGACCAAGAGCCCTTTTCCAGGAATCGTGACTTTCTGGGAGGTCCACATGCCAATGGAAACTTATGTAAAATTCACCTGTACACGGCAGGCTATTTTCTAGATACATTCAAACCCCACTCTCTGTCCTCCCTCCATGGAACCAAGAGTTCAGGGGCTACAATCCAGCCAGGCCAAAACATTCGGGTAGGGTATGAAGTGGGGCTTGTGAGGGGTGTGGCCTAGGGAGAGGAGGTGTGGCTAAGGAGGATCCCAAGGGCCAGAGAGAGGGACGCCTTTGGCCTCTGGGCATGAGGGTCTCCATCCTGCACCCCCAATTGAAAGTGCAACTTTTAAGATGTATTTTTATTTAACAAAATCTATATACCGCTTGATTGCAGTAAAAATTGCTAGGGGTTTACAAGAAATATTTACATTAGCAATAAAAGCAGTTAATACCATTAAAACATTTAAACTTAATGGAATGAACAGCAAAAGGGAATAGAGCATATCCCTATCTGAATAGGCTTTTAAGGTGTTCCTGGAAAAAAAAAATGGAATAAACAGGCACAGGGTTCTAGGCAAGAACCCCAAATATCACCAACCCCTTTCCCTGTATTCTCCTCTTCCTCCCTCCTCATTGGGCTCCTGCCCATCCCTGACACTCTGTGAGGGCAACATGGGTCTCCTAATAACTTTCAGCACCCTTAATAAACTAAGTATCCTAGGGTCTTTTAGGGGAAGCCATGACAGCTCAAAGTGGCGTGATACTGCTTTAATTGCATAGTACCGATGGGGCCCTAGCTGCACTCCATCATACAAGACTCACCGAACTTCATGCGACCCCCATAGTAGAAGCATTGATCTTCCTCATTTCTGCAGCTGACGGTCTTCCCGCTCTCGCACTCATCTGACAAGATGGAGAGGCAACTCGGGCACTTCAGCCCATTGAGCTCCCTCTTCTCAGGCTCAGGCACTGTAAAACAATCACCACCCCACCCCAACGTTGCAGTTAATGTATTTCTTTTGCAGATGCAAACCACATCTGGCTGGTTGCGAGGGGTGGGAATGGTACTCTTCCTTCAAAGAGTACTGTCTGGGGCCACAGTCATAGCATACATTTCAAGCACAGGGATACAGCTTTAAGCAGTTTGGCTTAGCACTGAGCACCATTGAGAGGCATTCTGAGAGAAAATGTTAGCTAAATTTGCATCTCAGCACCTTTACGAAACCACCACTCCCAGAATTATTTGTCCTAGGGTTGTTAAAGTGTTTACAATAAAAGCACACAGCCGGGTGTTGGGAATGCTAAGGCGAACCACAAAATGGTGCCTCCTCCCACCTAGAGATGTGAAGGCCTGGAAAAAGCCCGGGAAAATTAGGGGAAAAACAGTTTTTCCCCGTTTTTTCCCCCTGAAGCCTTTTTTGTTTTTTTCTGAAAAATTGGAAAAATAAAAAATAGATTATGGAATTTTTATTTCAACATGATGAATAAAATATTTAAAGATAAGGGGTTCAAATATTTCACAAATCATTTCTAAAAAATATGTATGGTATCAGATTATTCTAATTTCTGTGAGGACAAGCGAGTCCTAGGTTACAAACTGAACTCTCCAATGCAAGAACAAGATACATTTTTTCCTTTAGGAGCTGCTGTTGTCACCAGAAAAGAAAAAGGTTTCAGTTTTGTTTTTACATGCGTGTGGTATGCATTGGTTCTGTTCCTCTTCACTAGGCCTCAAAGCACTGGAAGAAAATATAGAGCAACAAAAAGGGCCTGAAAGTATATACTTAATTACAGCTCAGAAAATGATTCTGAATAAATTCCATGCCCATTCATTGAAACTTGGTCCCACTTCCTTCTTCAGTTCTTTTTATGAGAATGTTTTTTTTTTTAAAAAAAGTACTGTGGAGAGGAAATATGAATAATTGTTACTTCTGGGTTTTTAAAAATTGTTTTGTGGAGTTTTTTTTGTTCCACATAAACTAGTAAACAGTTCAGGCGATTGTTGCTCTATTTGTTACAAATACAAATAAATATTATTTTATTTTTATTTTTTTATAAGAATTTATTGGCATTTTTCTATAACAAACATATACCCACACCCACACCTACAATTAAACAAATGCAAAACAGATAAAACAAATACAAACAATGTCAAGCTTTCTTATTGCATCTTTCTAGAAAAAAAAAAAAATTTCTAATTCCATATCTTGACTTTTGACTTCCCCTGCCTTTTCACCTTCGAGTTTGTAACCTTGATCTATTTTATAACCATTTCTCCTACAAAAAAAAACATTAACTTCAATTGTATAATTACATTCAATTATATCTTCAACATTTACTAAAAATGCATCATCAAAATAATACCTCACCATTTAATCTTCTAAATCCATAAACTTAATCCACTTAAATTCACTTTGCTTATACTCCACCTCATAGATCTTCGCAAATCATTCGCATCTAATCTATCTCTTCTATCCTTAAGGTTGCTGCTAGTAACGTAAAAACTTGAAATATCTCCTTTCATGTTCAAATAAAAAATATAACAAAGTGTTGTTGACAGTATTCACCCTCCGATTTCAATTTACCATATCAGGCTGCTTACAGTTTTACTTAATGCTTCACCCCACACCCCCTCTGTCCATTATTCTTCTCCTGATGGCATCAGCACTGAACTTCCATATCTCTTCCCTCTCCAAGCGTCCACAGATCCAGGCACAGTCCAAACCTCTCCTTGCCGCGAGTTCAGAGGTGTCCCTCTCATCATCTCTCAGCTTCTTCGGTTCTTTGTAACATTCCTTTTCTTCTTGTAAATACCTTAATTCTATGTCCCTGGCCCCCGAGCTCACACCTCGGGGACTGGATATACGAAATCTTAACGTCGCCTTGGGGCTGCCACCCCCAAAAGGCGAATTTCTTCTCCGAAGTAGCTCATTCATTTCACTCCATCTTTGCATCCATCCTCTCAGCTCTTTGGCAAGGCTTTCTTCTACAGTATCAAAAGTTTTGTAAGCCTCCTCTGTGGGCAATTGGTTCCATTTCAGACCCCCACACAAGACTTTGACTTTTCTATAAAGCAGTTCCACCTTCAAGGCAGTGAGTCTCTGTTCGTCCGTTAGTCCAGAGTTCAGTGCCAGTTCAAGGACGAAACCCAGCATACTGGCAGAGGAGGAGGAAGCGGGTGTCATATTTCTACTCCCCTCTTTGTTCATCGCCATTTTCCTGTGCTGGAGCGCAAATACCGCAACTTTAAAAAGAGATATTTTCCTCTAGTTAACTTCCCAAAAGAAAAGTTTGCCAGTCTCCTGTGTCAATTTTAAATACATTGTAACCAGTTCTGTAGCAGCAATCACTCAAATTGGTTAGATTCTTGAGCTCGAAGGGAGGGAGGGCAGGCTGCCATTCTCCTTCCCCCCGGATCGTTCCAAAAACACGATTTCTAATCAAATTCTTTACTCACGACCACCGGGTTCTTTTAGCTCCATTCTTCACAGGTAGAACTTGGACGCTCACCGCGGGCTCTGTCGCCGCATTTGCATCCCGGTTGGGGCATGTCCCCGAAGCCCGGCTCCGTTTGCCCTTCACCCCCACTCCCCCTTTACAGGGGGGGCAAGGGAAGGGTTCAGAGCCTCCGCGGGCGCAGCCGGGGAGCCCAGGGTGCGGGACGCTCTTCCCGCACCCCAACCGGAGCCGCGCGCTGCGGTAGCGCGGCTCCTAACCCCCGGGATGGACAAGGCGCTTCGGACCCGAAGCAGCCTTCGACCACCCGGCGATGGCGTCGCCGCCGGAAGTCACAAATAAATATTATTTTAAAAGTAAATTCTGTTTGTAATAATTGTTTGGATAAATTATATTTTAAATATGGTAGCTGTGATAATTTTATGCCTGTTAAAATTGTCCATAGTTGTATTTTATTGTTCTAAAGTAACAGAATGACTTTTAATCTGGAAAAGAAAAAAGAAGTGCTAATGCTGCATTTTTTCCAAAAATTTCCATTCCCCCCCCAAAAAAAAACAGAAAAAAACATGGGGGTTTTTTCTGAGCTCCAAAATTTCCGGAAATTTTACATCTCTACTCCCACCAAGGAAGAAGGGGTGAGTGAAGGTCTACATCAGGAATAAGGGAATGGGAACATCTACATCTGGAACAAGGGTAGTTAGAGCCCAGGGTTCAGTTGAATGAATTTATTATTAGGGTCACAGGCAAGCTCCCGCCCACATACAATATCAAGGAAATCATAAAACACAATAGGGATACATTGGAATTTGCAATTAGGTATATCAGGGACAATAAAAATATAGCAACAATTAAAAAAAGAATGAATTAAAACTTAGTCACTAAAACATAACCTAAAATTATCATTTATGGCCTTAATCATTATGATAGCACCGCTTGTTCCCTAAGTTTTATGGCAGTCACACGGAATTTGGCTACTCTTAACGTGATCTCAGTGTCTTTGTCTTCTACCAGGGATTTTAGACATTGAAGTTTGGATTCATAAGGAGATTTTTGCATTTTTGAGCTGTAAGGCCAACTCTAAGGCAAGTTTTTGCTCTATAACCAACTCTTAGCACTTGTTCTTATCTTCTCTTCCTTTTACTTCTTAACTCATTTAATACTTCGTTTTGTTGTTTTAATTTATTGTTGTATCTTGTCAGGAACCCCCCCCCCCAGGGCTGCTGGAGAAAGCGAAAGAGCATTATAATTACCGAGATCCTCCTAAATTATATTCCAGCGAGAGTTCTCAAGGCGAAGATTCCTCCTCCTCCTCCTCCCCCCCGCATTCCTCAAGTGGTGAGACGCCAGCAGAAGCAGGAAGGAGGGGTAGAGGCGAGACGATGAAGCAGCCTTATGGCAGGGGGGAAGGCTGGGGGGAGGATCAGATTCCCACGCCCAGAAGCAGGGAAGGGAGGGGTCCACATCGGATCCCACGCTGGTTTTGCTGGGCAAGGAACAGGAAGTAGTTATTCCTGGGATCTGTCTAGTCAGGAGTGGAAGTGTTTCTTTTGCTCTCACTGTACATTTTTTTTGAGCACAATAAAGAACTTAGCTTAGAAGTTCCTGTGTCTTGGCTTCACTCATGAACAGCCACTGAACGTCGTTACAGCATCCCAGGAATCTCTGCTGGCTGTTTGTGAGAGGTTTTATTTTCTTTTCCCCTTTGCCTCTTATCTTTTGGCTGCTACCGGCAGACGATGAGCACGGACGAGCAGGGGATGGCAGAGGCGGCCCAGCAGATTGCAGCATTGCAGAAACGAGTGGGGGATTTGGAAGCCTATGCAGTGAAGGTTAACGCCCGACTGGAAGAGAGGGAGAACCAGCTGGCAGCGCTCCAGCAGAGGAATGGTGAGCTACAGACCCATGCCGACAGGCTCAGCGCGCGTCTGGAGGAACACAGGCAGCTGAGCCAGGGGGGGCAGAAGGCACCGGTTGGCCGTAAGTTGGGGGCGCTGGTGAGCAAGTTTGGTGGGGACCCCGGGAATTACTTGGATTTTAAGACTGAGATAAAGTATGCCCTGAAGCTGCAGGAGGCGGAGTTCACCAATGACGGGGAGAAGGTTGCATTTGTGATTTCTCACCTGGAGGCGGAGGCCAGGGCGTGGATCAGGCCTTTAATTGCATCAGAGGATGCTGCTCTGCAGGACCTTACACAGTTTTTTGATGCTATGGATGCGATGTTCACATCCTCGGTCGAGAAAGATGTGGCCAGGCAGGAGCTGCTAGCGCTCAAGCAGGGAGCCATGACCGTGAGAGCTTATTGGTCAAAATTCTCAATGCTCTGCCATACCTTGCATTGGGACTTATCATCCGAACAGAGCCAAGCCTTATTTGAAGCGGGGCTCAATGAGGAAGTGAAGGACGAGTTGGCACGTTGTCCTAAGCCGAAGGACATGAATGAACTGATGCGGAGTGCTCTCTCCGTGGGCGTGAGGCTGGAGGAGAGGGCGCGTTTGAAGGGATCGCACAGGGCGGAGCGTTTCTTAAGCAACCGTATTCCAGGCAGTTCCGGCCATGCGCCCAGAGTACAGCAGCCAGAGCCGATGGAGATTGGGGGGGCGCCTGTGAAGCCTTCCCAGGGGCCTGGAGCGGGGCGCAAGGCTGAAGGCAAGGCGCCTCGGATGGGTCTCAAATGCTATGTCTGCTCCCAAACGGGGCATTTTGCGAGATCATGCCCGCAGAGGAGGGGGTGGCAGGGCATGGCAGGAACCGTTCAGCCTGAGGGGGAGAAGGTGGAACCACAGGGAAACGAGGCAGCCTGGCTGGAGAAAGGAGGGGCCAGCAGCCAGGCGGAACGGAAGTGAAGGTGCCCCGGCCAGAAGCGCCCAAGCCCAGCATTGTGGTTAAGGTGACGCTAGAGCTTCCCAACGGTCACCCCGTGGAGGTGGAAGCCTTAATTGACTCAGGTGCCAGTGCAGATTTTTTCAGCAGAGACTTTGCCTTGGAGCATCAGTTGCATCTGCTTCCATTAGACTTTCCGTTGCAGGTGACGACCATCGATGGAAGGAAGTTGTTGGGAGGGGAAATTGCCCATCAAACCCCTCCAATGCGCATGAAAATAGGGAGGCATGAGGAAGTAATCGCTTTTAATGTCACCACCTTAGCAGGGCCGCCCATTGTACTGGGCATGAGCTGGCTCAACCAGCATGACCCGGTGGTGGCCTGGCACCAGAGGTCACTAACTTTCGGATCAGCACATTGCATGGGGCATTGTCTGGGTGGAAGGAGTGACTACAATGGCAAGGTGTTGGCAGCAGCGGTCCAGATGTGTGGGGGTGGAGTACTGCCTGAAATCTACGCAGAATTCACGGAGGTGTTCAGTGAGAAGGAGGCCGATCGGCTACCACCCCACAGGCCTTACGACTGCCAGATCAACCTGGTGCCGGGAGCAAGGTTGCCCATGGGGAAGCTCTATGCCATGTCGGATCAGGAGATGGATGAGCTCAAGGAGTTCATTGACAAGAACCTGAGACGAGGGTTCATACGGGAGTCCCGGGCGGTAGGAGGAAGTCCTGTGTTCTTCGTGGACAAGAAAGACACCACCCATAAGAGACTGGTGGTGGATTATAGATTTTTGAATTCCTTGACGCAACCCCTCACATTCCCAATGCCCCGCATCGACGACTTGTTGACGAGAGTGCGCGAGGGCAAGATTTTCACTAAGTTGGACTTACGCGGAGCGTATAATCTGATACGAGTGCGAGAGGGGGACGAGTGGAAGACTACCATGTTTACCCCCCTGGGCAGCTATGAGTATTTAGTTATGCCCTTCGGTTTGCAAGCGGGAAGCCCCTGCTTCCAGGCCTTCATGCATCACGTGCTGGGTCCTCTCCTCTACAGGAACTGTGTTTGCTATTTGGACGACGTCCTGATCTACTCGAGGAACGAGGAGGAGCACGTGCGTCACGTCAGGGCGGTGTTGGAGAAGCTGCGGGAGCATAGGCTGTACGTCAAGCTCGAGAAATGCCAGTTTCACACCAGAGAAGTGGACTTCCTGGGTTATCGTTTAACCGACAAGGGGTTGGCCATGGACGGCGAGAAGGTGAAGGCGGTGCTGGAGTGGAAGAGCCCTAGGAACAAGAAGGATGTGCAGCGGTTCCTTGGGTTCAGCAATTTCTACCGCAAGTTCATTCCCAACTTTGCCAAGGTGGCGGGGCCCATAACGGACTGTTTGAGTGGCAAGAAGAAGTTCGTCTGGTCGGAGGCGGCCCAAAAGGCATTTGAGCGTTTGAAGAGGGTGTTTGCGTCGGAGGAGCAGCTGGTGCACGTGAACACGCACGCTCCACTCAGGGTGGAGACAGATGCCTCAGACCGCGCAATTGGTGCCGTGCTTTTGCAGCAAGACAAGGCCGGTGATTGGAGACCGTGCGCTTTCTTCTCGAGAAAGTTGAACAAGTCTGAGCGCAATTACACAGTGTGGGACAAGGAGCTGCTTGCCATTTATGCGGCCTTCAAACAGTGGAGGCACTTTCTGGTAGGGGCCACGCACCAGATACAGGTCTGCACAGACCACAAGAACTTGGAGTACTGGCGCACGGCTAGGGTGCTCAACCAGCGGCAGATCAGATGGGCAGAGTTTTTTGCCGGTTTCCATTTTAAGATCCAGTACGTCCCGGGAGAGCAGAATGTCAGGGCGGATGCCCTGTCTAGGAAGCCCGAGTACTTGGCAGACGAAGGAGCCCCGGAACCGAGACATGTCTTCAGTCAGCAGCAGTGGGCCTGCGGGGGGACCTTGGACCTTAGGGGGGAAATTGCCAGATTGACCAAGGACGATGAGTTCGCCCGCAAGCAGCTGCAGGAGCTTAAGGAGGGCAGCCCAGAGGGAGACTTTGCTGAAGGGGAGGGGCTGCTTTTCCGCAAGGGGGCAGTGTACGTTCCAGATGGGGGGTTGCGGGCCAAGATACTCAAGCAGCTGCACGACACCCCCACAGCAGGTCACTTTGGTCAGCGAAAGACGATGGACCTGGTAACCAGGGACTTTTGGTGGCCAGGGGTGAGGGAGGATGTAAAGGAGTATGTGCAGGGGTGTGAAATGTGTCAGCGGGCCAAGGGGGAGAGAGTGGCACCAGCGGGGCTGTTGGAACCACTGCCCACGCCCAGGGGGCCTTGGGAGGTAGTTTCGGTGGATTTCATCACCGACTTGCCAAGGTCCCAGGGGCAGACGGCGGTGTTGGTAGTGGTGGACTTGTTCACCAAAATGTGTCACTTCATAGCTTGCCCGAGGGCAGTGTCAGCAGAAGAAACGGCCAAGCTGTTTCTCAAGCACGTGTTCCGACTGCACGGCCTGCCGTCGAGGATTGTTTTGGACCGTGGACGGCAATTCACCTCTAGGTTTTGGCGCAAGCTCATGGACTTGCTGCAGGTGGAGGTGGCTCTGTCCACGGCCAGGCATCCTCAGACCAATGGCCAGGCGGAGAGGGCCAATGGAGTGTTGCAGCAGTATCTGCGTTGTTACGTGAACCAGAGACAGAACGATTGGGTGGACAAGTTGCCACTAGCAGAGTTTGCGTACAACAACGCAGAGCATGTCACCACAGGGATGAGCCCTTTTATGGCCAACTACGGGCGGCATCCTCGAGCTTTTCCGGGCAGGGACGAGGAGGTCCTGGAGGTACCGGCGGCGCAGGAGCTGGCTGGGGAAATGGTGAGGGTGCATCAGCAGCTAGTTGAAACGCTGGAGAGGGCCAAGGAGACCTACAAGAGGGATGCGGATAGGCACAGGAGGGAAGGGGAAAGCATTCAGGTAGGAGACAAGGTGTGGCTCTCGTCACAGGGATTGCCCATCAGGAGGGGGTGTAAGAAGTTGGTGCACCGAAGGTTGGGGCCGTTTGAGGTAACCCAACAGGTTAATCCAGTCACCTTTCGCTTGAGGCTGCCGGAAAGTATGCGGATTCATCCCGTGTTTCATCGTGCCCTCTTGTCCAAGTATAGGGAAGGGAGCCGGTTTCATAGGGAGGCCAGGGAGGAGGTACCAACCCCGGTGTTAGAAAAGGAGAATTCCTACAATGAGGTTACGGAGATCCTGGATTCCAGGTGGAGGGGAAGTGAACTGGAGTATCTGGTGGCATGGGAAGGGGAGCCAGAGTCCGAGAACACATGGGTACCAGCAGGCACCATCTCGGAGGAATATCTAGTGCATGAGTTCCATGCCTTGTTTCCACATAAGCCCAAGCCGGCGAGGGGCTCGTGGGAGGAGGTCTTTGCTCCCACGGATGACAGTGAGGAAGAGTTTTGGGGTTTCCGGTCTGGTGGGGAGCGGGACGACACAGAAAGGGAGTCAGAGTGGGAAGAGGAGGTCCCGGAGGGTAATGAGGTGGAGGTCGGGTTACCCATGGGTTTCCAAGACATCTTCGCCTCCACGGAAGACGAGGAGGAAGATTTTAGGGGTTTTCCGGTATCGCCCCTCAGGGGGGAGGGAGGCGAACTAACAGAGGGAAACGAGGGGGGAGTACAGCAGGTGAAGCCCAGAGCCTCGGGGGAGGAGGGGGGCTTTGAGGGGGGGGTGGATGTCAGGAACCCCCCCCCCAGGGCTGCTGGAGAAAGCGAAAGAGCATTATAATTACCGAGATCCTCCTAAATTATATTCCAGCGAGAGTTCTCAAGGCGAAGATTCCTCCTCCTCCTCCTCCCCCCCGCATTCCTCAAGTGGTGAGACGCCAGCAGAAGCAGGAAGGAGGGGTAGAGGCGAGACGATGAAGCAGCCTTATGGCAGGGGGGAAGGCTGGGGGGAGGATCAGATTCCCACGCCCAGAAGCAGGGAAGGGAGGGGTCCACATCGGATCCCACGCTGGTTTTGCTGGGCAAGGAACAGGAAGTAGTTATTCCTGGGATCTGTCTAGTCAGGAATGGAAGTGTTTCTTTTGCTCTCACTGTACATTTTTTTTGAGCACAATAAAGAACTTAGCTTAGAAGTTCCTGTGTCTTGGCTTCACTCATGAACAGCCACTGAAGGTCGTTACATATCTCATTGTTCTAACTCCCCTAAAATGCAAGGCCCAGGGTTCAAATCCATACTTGAGCCACAACACTTGCTGGGTGACCTGGGGCCAGACACCGCCCCTTAGCCTGACTTATTTCACACAGGTGTTTGAGGCTAAAATGGAGAGCCAGATATTCCACCTCAAGCTCTCTGAAGGAAAGAGTAGGGAAGTAAATATCAGAAGATGCTGCAGGAGAAGGATGCTGCAAGTAGCACCACGCAAGGAATGTTTCTAGGAATAAGGTAAAACTGTAAAGCTCCCTTGTAATTTTTGCTCATGAATGCTGCATGCTGTTCAAGTAATCTTGTTATTGATACATGGTTTTTGGTTTTGTTCTATCTGCAGTTTTTCTTTTACTATGCTATGTTATTAAATAATGCAGATATCCCCTTAGAAAGCACTGTTCTCTTGTTGAAGGCAGGAGCCCACGTTGCGGATGTTTGTAGAAGGCCTGGCCAATACAGAGGTATCATACTGCCTTCTCACTCACTGAATCATCACCTTGTCATGGTGAGTGGGCTTGCACGTTACCCCTGTATGCCAATCGGGTTGCGGATTCACATCTACCTGGAGCTGGATTGGGTGGCTCCTGCGGACCAATCAGAATGCTGCATTCTGGATCCTATTGTTCTAGGACCAATCAGACTGCTGCATTCTGAATGCTTTTGTTCTAGGACCAATCAGACTGCTGCATTTTGGATCCTATTCAACTCAGTACATAACAGTCACCCAAGGCGGTTAGGTCAAAGGGAAGGAGCTAGACAAAGAATGATCAAAAAAGTCCTCAACCACAGAGCAGGCGGATGATAACAAGCGGTATGTTACAATGATAACAAGCGGTATGTTACAATGGCTGTGAAGGCGGATGAAGGCTGCAGCAGATACGAACCTGGTGGATAGATGAAAAAGCTCAAGAGATCCAGCACTTAGCCGACACTCATGATGCACAGAGTTTCTTTAAAACCACAAAGACCATTTATGGCCCAATAAATCATGGCATATGCCCCCTACATTCAGCAGACGGTACAACACTTCTAAAAGATAAAGCAGCTATTGCACTGCGCTGGAAAGAGCATTCCCAACATCTCCTTAACCGCAAGTCCCCTGTAGCTGCTGAGGTCATCTCACAAATTCCACAAAAACAAGTTAGAGATGAGCTTGCAGTATCTCCAAATCTGGGAATGAAATGAAAAACAACAAAGCCAGCAGACCTGAGGGGATACCAGCCGAAGTCTTCAAAGTGGGTGGAATTGAACTTACACAACAACTTCACAAGCTCATCGAAAAAATATCGAGTCATAAACTACCATGGTTATGGAAGACAATCTTACTCGGCTGCGGGTGATCGCCAAAGAAGAAGAAGAATCATACTGCCTTACTAGTCGCACTGCCTGGTGTGCTATTATTCCTATCTTCCTCTGTACCTGAGGGTCTCAGTATGCAATTCATGGTAGCTCACTAAGCCTGGCTCCAGCTCAGCGCAGCTTCTAGCTTTGGGGTTCTTGGTTCAAATCCCAACCCCAGCTTCTGTCTCTAGTTTGAAAAGGATGGCGATATAGGCCTGTGTCAGCATCTGGTACACGTCAGGGGCCTGCCCGGGGCTTACAGATTGAACCTTCGTATTAACTGTTTTCAGTGACGGCCACATTTCCTTCTGGGAAAGCTTCTCAGGGCCACAGGGCAGTGGCAGGGCCTGTTGCAAAATTGAGTGGAGCAAGAAATGTATTTCTTCTCACCTTTGTGTAGATACTTCAGTGTTCCTCTATAGCTTAGTAATTAGGTGGCACTGGAGCCCATTGCATCTAAAAGATCTTTATTAGCATTTGCTTTATTTAACCTGAAGATATTAATTCCCTGAATGCAAACCTAAAAGAAATCCGTTCCCTCCCACACAAGAAGGACAGGGGCCTGCCCCGCTAAAAATATCTCTACAAATGCAAATTCATCAAAGAAAGTGGGTCGGTGTAGGTTTGGGGGTTAGAGCTCTGGGAAACCAATGAGCCATTGAGGTGTAGTGGTTAGAGAGTTGGACTAGAATCTAGCATACCAGGGTTCAAATTCCACTGTAGCCATGACACTTGCTGAGTGGCCTGGGGCCAGGAACTATCTCTCAGCCTAATCTATTTCACAGGATGTTTTGAGGCTAAAATGGTGAGCAGGAGCTCAAGCTTTTTGTAGGATGTAAATACTAGAAACTGCTGCAGGAGATGAACTGTGAGTAACATTATGGGATGGGTGTTTAGACACCAAATTAGGAGGGGTGGCTAATACCCCAGAGGACAGGATCACACTTCAAAATGACCTTAACAGACTAGAGAACTGGGCCAAAGCAAACAAGATGAATTTTAACAGGGAGAAATGTAAAGTACTACACTTGGGCAAAAAAAATGAAAGACACAAATACAGGGCAACCAAAATGGTCAAAGGCCTGGAAACGATGCCTTATGAGGAACGGCTTAGGGAGCTGGGTATGTTTAGCCTGGAGAAGAGAAGGTTAAGGGGTGATCTGATAGCCACGTTCAAATATATAAAAGGATGTCATATAGAGGAGGGTGAAAGGTTGTTTTCTGCTGCTCCAGAGAAGCGGACACGGGGCAATGGATTCAAACTACAAGAAAGAAGATTCCACCTAAACATTAGGAAGAACTTCCTGACAGTAAGAGCTGTTCGACAGTGGAATTTGCTGCCAAGGAGTGTGGTGGAGTCTCCTTCTTTGGAGGTTTTTAAGCAGAGGCTTGACAGCCATCTGTCAGGAATGCTTTGATGGTGTTTCCTGCTTGGCAGGGGGTTGGACTGGATGGCCCTTGTGGTCTCTTCCAACTCTATGATTCTATGATTCTATTCTATGATTCTAAACTGTGACGCTGCTCCCTTGTAATTTTGGCTAATAGATGCTGCATGTTTTTCACGTAATCTTATTGGGATTTTGGGTTTTGTTCTATTAGTTCCCACCACCCCCATACTATGTCTCCAATGCTTCCCTGCTGGTTCCCTCTGTTGATGTCTCTTCCCTGCCCCTCCAGTCTGAATCAGGTTTGAAATCTTCTTTCCTAGTGTCACCCTCAGGCACATTCTGGGGCAACTGGCTGCCACCCTCCTTCTTTCTTAGCCGGTCTCTGAGATCAGAATACTGCCATATACTTGTTTGTCTTTCTGTGCCCTCTCTCATTACTTGGGTTTTGTGAGACCATCATTCCTGATGATGATACTTACTTTCAGGAGGTCCGCTGTTGCACATATCTGTCTTGCAGCAGGAGATCTTGCTGTGCAAGTATATGGATGAGGTTACGGTGGCACTGGAATAGTCTGCATCGCACAACTCTGTATCGATGCAGGCCTTTAGAACCATTGTTGACCCGAAAAGTGCTATAAAAGAAAGAATTGGAAAAGGAAATAACTAGACCTGGAGGCAAGGCAGGCCCACCCATGAGGAAAGCTTATGTGGCAGGATCCACAGGGACAGCAGATCTGTTGCTTCTGCCTTTGAAGATTTGGTGTTTTCCTTGGAGGCAAGATCTACCATCTCCTTGTCAGTTCCTCTGCCCCAGCTGAGCCACCCTATCTCCCTGTTGTTTGTGGCAGGGACTTTGGAGCTCCTTTCTTTTTCTTTTTTAATACAATTTTTATTAAATTTTCTTTCTGGATTTGATATCCCGCTTTATCACTACCCGAAGGAGTCTCAAAGCAGCTAACATTCTCCTTCCCCTTCTTCCCCACAACAAACACTCTGTGAGGTGAGTTACAGGTAGGTAGCCGTGTTGGTCTGGCATAGTCAAAGCTCATACCAAGAACAAGCTTAGTTGGTCTCTAAGGTGCTACTGGAAGGATTTTTTTATTTTTTATTTTGTTTTGTTTTGTCTGTGAGGTGAGTGGGGCTGAGAGACTTCAAAGAAGTGTGACTAGCCCAAGGTCACCCAGCAGCTGCATGTGGAGGAGTGGAGACGCGAACCCGGTTCACCAGATTACGAGTCTACCGCTCTTAACCACTACACCACACATATATCTGCTCAAATTGAGCTTTGACTTCCTCCTGCCCCCCTCCCTGACTTCCATATGTTATCACTTTTATCTTCGCATTTCTAAATCACCCTGTTTACCTTATCTCCATACTTAAAAGACTTACTTCTAATATTTATAAACAGGTATCAAATCATAACCTAAGAAAATACTTTAAATCAATCCAGGAAGAATGATTCTTTCTGTAAAAAAATGATTTTTAAACAAGTCTTGCTGACTAGTGATTTAAATCATGTGCATTTGTCTATTGATTACATGGCTGGACAACTGAATTGCAAAAATGGGAGAAGTGCAGATTCTGAAGGATGGCTTTGTTTTGCTCTGCCAACTGAGTAAACACACCTTTAAATATGAACTGACTTGAATTTCTTCCCTGCAGAACCTAGAACACTACTTTATGAAAAGTCATGTTCTGTGGCTTGTGGCTAAGATATGACCTTGGAAAGTGAGTCTGGGGGTTTATGTTTTGGTGGTCAAAAAGGTTGAAAGTTCTTCTCACTTACACATTTTGCCTACTCCAACGGCAGACATGCAGGACTGGTCACTGGACTCGTTACACTCCTCAGTGGTGCGGTTGATGCAATCTTTTCCTTCATTCAAACAAAACTCACATGTCAGAGATGCCACTGCAGATAGGAGAAAATGGGTTTGAAAACCTTAGTAACTGTGTAGAGGGAATAGGTCTGCATCAAGGTACATTAACACAACACTTTCTGCTACAAACACCATCTTACGAGAGGCAGCAAAGGCCACCAACTGGGATAGCTTCAAAAACAGAATAGATAAATTAATGTTTACCATCCTCAATTGATAAATTTTTTCTCCAACATTGGAGGCACTATTCTTCTGAATACTAGTTTCTGGAAACTGCAGAAAGGGAGCTGTTGCACTCAGATCCTGCTTACGGGCTCCCCATAGGACCCATGGCAAGAACAAGATGCTAGACTAGATGGGCCATTGTTCATTTACATAATGCTTCCTATATATATCCCCTCTGTAGTTCTTAAACTCTGTGAATGAGGGTGGGCCTTGCATAGATCAGAGAATGATTGTCCAAGATGGCTCCTGCAGTCTGAGGGAGAGGACCAGTAGAGAAGGTGTGGGGAAACCTTTAACCCTCCAGAAGTTGTTGTACTACAACTCCCATAAGCTCCAGCAAAGATGACAGACTCTAGTAAGCGTATCTGGTACCCCTGAAACCTGACTCCACTCAGAGATTGGGGTGGCATGTAACACCAGCAAACTAAAACATTGAATTTGTGGCAGGATAATTTCACTCCAAAATATGAGATCGTCTCTTATCATATACATTGTCTCCTATCATATGTTTCTACAAATGCAAGAAACTTACTCTTTGCTTTAAATAAAACTAGGATTCTGGTTTATCAAAGAGTGAGCTGCTGCATTTCTTGCTCCCCCAATGTACTTGGGGATACAACACCTTTCTGTATGCATTTGGTTAAATAAAAATAAATATTGGGAACAAAAAAATCTGTCATTGAGGATCCTTTGTCTTCTGGCCTTGTGCTTTATACCTCTCCCTTTCAAAGAAACCACAAGTCCTTGGTCCTTTCTTCTCCTCCTTTAATGGCTGAGCCCCCGCTTAGTTCCTTCCTGGAACCATGATGAACAGCACAGCAGCTGTGGTTCTGCTTACCTGGAGGAAGAAGGGTCAAGAGGAGGCAGGAGATCAGGAGTGTCTTCATCATTCAAGAGAGCTGAAGAGCCAGGAAGGAATTCGAGAGCAGCACTGGGCCAAACAAGGAACTGATGCAGGAAGAGGCTTAGTTGGAGGAGTTTATAGAGGATGGCAAGAAGCACTTTGCCAGCACCCAGGAACAATGTATTCAGGACAGTGTTACTTAATTGCTAGAATTCTAATTGTGCTACACCATAATGTAAAGCACAGTGTTGAAAATCAATAAATCTCTCCCTACTTCCAATAATTCCAAGGACACGTCCCTCCTAATCCGTGCCAGCCTCAATTCACCACCCTGGATGTGGGGAAACGAGTGCCATTAGATTTCAGCACTGAAATTGGAGTAGGTTTCTGGAAGCCAAGGCAGTTTCCCTGAACTTTTTTGAAAGGGGGACAAAGGTCTGTTCACAGTTTCCTTTGTGGTACAGTAATAAAATGCACAGTGACTTGGATCCCCTCACTCCCATTAAATGCAGTTGCATTTGGGGTAGATAAATCTCTTCCCCCTCCCCCTCCAAGGACATGCCCCCCTTTAACCTGTGGCATTCTCAATTTCACCACCCACGAAGTGAAGACTGATCAGGTTACACCAGAATTCAAAGCTCAGCAGTGAAGTTGGATTAGATTTCCAGAAGTCGAGGCAATTTTGCCAGATTTCCCTGATAGTCATCATCATCATCATCATCATCATTGGTAAGGGGAGACAAGTGTCTGTTCAGTTTCCTTTGCTGTACAGTAATAAAATGCACAGTGACTCACAATCTAGATTTCCTCAGTCCCATTAAATGTATTTGTGCTTGGGGGTAAAGAATTGGTCCCCTTGCTCTTTAAAATAACTTGGTTAGAATTAAGAGAGTCCCATGGACTGCAGGAAGATCAAACCTATCCATTCTGAAGGAAATCAGCCCTGAGTGCTCACGGGAGGGACAGATCCTGAAGCTGAGGCTCCAATACTTTGGCCACCTCATGAGAAAAGAAGACTCCCTGGAAAAGCCCCTGATGTTGGGAAAGATTGAGGGCACAAGGATACGGGGATGACAGAGGATGAGATGGTTGGAAAGTGTTTGCGAAGCCACTAACATGAGTCTGATCAAACTGCAGGAGGCAGTGGAAGACAGGAGTGCCTGGCGTGCTCTGGTCCATGGGGTCACGAAGAGTCGGACACGACTAAATGACTAAACAGCAACAACAGCAACAACAGAGTTAAGAGCAGGTGGGAGGGGAATTGCACGTCCAGAGGAGCTTGTGGATTTAAGGGATGATCTTTTACTAGCAGTGGATATACACAAGCACAGTTCCACGTCCTTTGCTTTTGTTTCACTTGTGATGAGAGTCTAAGACAGTGTGAATGATATGGACTTTGGCGTTTGGGGAATGCGAGGGGGAGTGTGGCAGCATCACAGATGTCCAGGGAGAGTTTTCTTGGTGCAGTGTTAGTACAGTGGTACCTTGGGTTACAGATGCTTCAGGTTACAGACTCCGCTAACCTGGAAATAGTACCTTGGGTTGAGAACTTTGCTTCAGGATGAGAACAGAAATTGCGTGGGGGTGGCGCGGTGGCAGCGGGAGGCCCCATTAGCTAAAGTGTTGTTGTTGTTGTTGTTGTTGTTGTTGTTGTTCAGTCGTTCAGTCTTGTCTGACTCTTCATGACCCCATGGACCAGAGCATGCCAGGCACGCCTATCCTTCACTGCCTCTCACAGTTTGGCCAAACTCATGTTAGTAGCTTTGAGAACACTGTCCAACCATCTCATCCTCTGCCATTCCCTTCTCCTTGTGCCCTCCAAGTGGTACCTCAGGTTAAGAACAGTTTCAGGTTAAGAACGGACCTCCATAATGAATTACGTTCTTAACCCGAGGTACCACTGTATTATGTATATATTAGTGTAATATATAATATTTCTATATAATTTACTGTAAGCTTAGATCAGCCCTGAGTCTTCACTGGAATGACAGATCCTGAAGCTGAGGCTCCAATACTTTGGCCACCTCGCGAGAAGAGGAGACTCCCTGTAAAAGACTCTGATGGAGGGCACAAGTCTCTATATAGTATTACTATATATAGACATACGCTCATCTCGTTCCACGAATCTTCCACGGTGTTGATTTTTTCTTTTTATTTGGATATTCCTGTGATTGTCTTTTTTTTACCCAGACTTCATCATAAGCTTGACCAAAGTATGTCTTTGTTAGTGGATCACAATTTTAAGCCCCTCTGGACAAGGCTGCTGTATCTGTTACTAATGTCTAATAAATACAACCTCTCCTTGTATCAATACACATCTCTACTTGAATGGCAGCAGGTGATGGGATGACGTAACATCATACCATCATGTTGTGCTTGAGTGTGGTGGGCACCCACATTCTGGGGCCCAAGTTGGTGCCTCTGGTCACAGGTGACTTCCCCTCCTCCTTCAACAGGCTACTCCCCTTCTCCCCCCAAAAGACCTCCCAGGAGGGGTTTGAAAAGGGCAGAGGAGGGATCAGCCGCTCACAGTCTCAGTCATGGGAAAAGCCCTGGACAGGAGACAAAGACAGATGCGAGGCGTTGGGGATCTTTCGTCTTGGCAACTGATTTCATGGAGTAAAACAACAGGAAATGAGCTGTTGTGCTCATTAGGCCTGGCACCGTGAAAATTGTGTTTTTACTAAGAAAGAGTTAACTCAAACTTTTGTGGAACCAGCAGAAACCCAAGTCCCCCTAAAAAATGGAAGCAAAGCTTGCTGGCTCTCTTTAACTGTGAGACCGAATTGTCTGCCTCAACATGCAGTCAGAGCTGTTACATGACTGAAATGTGTCCCAGTATAAGACTCTGATTGATTAATCTCCCCAGATATTTCAAAACGACACTTTTAAAAGTATCCGAATTTGTACACGATGGACCAGCCACAACGGATTTTAAAGTAAATACCTTAGAATATTTACATGGTTGGCAGAAAAAAATATGCTGTATTCATTGATTGGTTCTTAAAGCAATTACTGAAGTATAAGCTTTGGTGGAGGTTGTGCAGCACAGCTGCTATGGTTCTCCCCATTTTACCTCATGTGGCGAAACGGGATACACCACTCTTGACAACAAGGCAGCCCAAAGTCTGCCATTCTTCTCTGGTAGGGACTTTATCTTTGTTCCATTTCTTTTTTCTCCCCATTTTACCTTAAGTGGAGAAATGGGATGCACTACCCAAAGTCGACAAATTATTGATTAAAATTGGACATGGAAGTCTATCCAGGGATATCCCCCCCCCCGCCTGCTGCCAAATCTATCTCCCATCTCCAAGCACTGTTATTTCCCCCAACAATTGTTGCATTTGGTAAAATGATACAACACACATGATTTGCCATATATATTTATTTTGGACATGATTCAATGACTTCATTTGCACATGAAAGTCAAATACAGCCTGTCCTTGAGGAGGAACTTCTAGACTTCTGGAAAGAAAGCCTGGAAATCCTCAGGCTGAGACCTCCCCTGCTTCAACCTCTCGGCTGCCAGTTTCTATTAATGGTGGGTTTTTCTGGGCGGAGGAGGTTTGCCTTCCCTCAGCTACATCTCATTGCCATCATCGTCCATTGCTTTGGTGCACTCTGCTTGAGTGAACTCAATTCCTAATGATTCAAGATTGGCCTGCATCAACCCCTCACCGTAGTCACACATACTAGCTGTTGCACAGCCTCGGACAGCGATCATCAGGTTGCTTCCCCCTTTTGAGAAAAAAGACCACATATACTTTTTGAATCCCCTTGAAAACCCTCTCCCTCAAACAGAAGGGTGGGCAACATTTCTCAGACCAAGAGCCTTTTTCCAGGATGGGTGACCTTCTGGGAAGTCCACATGCCAATGGAAACTTATGTAAAATTCACCTTTACACGGCAGGCTGTTTTCTAGATACATTCAAACCCGACTCTCTGTCCTCCCTCCATGGAACCAAGAGTTCAGGGGCCACAATCCAGCCAGGCCAAAACATTCGGGTAGGTTATGAAGTTGGGGCTTATGAGGGGTGTGGCCTAGGGAGAGGAGGTGTGGCTAAGGAGGATCCCAAGTGCCAGAGAGAGAGAGACGCCTTTGGCCTCTGGGCATGAGGGTCTCCATCCTGACCCCCCCCCCAATTTAAAGTGCAAATTTTAAGATGTATTTCTATTTAACAAAATCTATATACCGCTTGATTGCAATAAATACTGCTAGGTGTTTACAAGAAATATTTACATTGGCAATAAAAGCAGTTAATACCATTAAAACATTTAAAACTCAATGGAATGAACAGCAAAAGGGAATAGAGCATATCCCTATCTGAATAGGCTTTTAAGATGTTCCTGGGGGAAAATGGAATAAACAGGCACAGGGTTCCAGGCAAGAACCCCAGAAATCCCTAGCCCCTTCCCCTGTATTCTCCTCCTCTGTCCACCTCCCTGCCCACACATTCCTCCTCCTTGGGCTCCTGCCCATCCCAGACACTCTGTGAGGGCAACGTGGGTCTACTAATAACTTTCAGCACACTTAAAAAGTTAAATCTTTTAGGGTAAGCCATGAATGCTCAAAGTGGTGTGGTACTGTTTTAAATGCATAGCACAGATGGGGCCCTAGCTGCAGTCCAGCATACAAGACTCACCGAACTTCATGCGACCCCCATAGTAGAAGCATTGATCCTCCTCATTTCTGCAGCTGACGGTCTTCTGGCCCTCGCACTCCTCTGAGAAGATGGATAAGCAACTCGGGCACTTCAGCCCATTGAGCTTCCTCTTCTCAGGCTCAGGCACTGTAAAACAATCACCACCCCACCCCAACGTTGCAGTTAATGTATTTCTTTTGCAGGTGCAATCCACATCTGGCTGGTTGCGAGGGGTGGGAATGGTACTCTTCCTTCAAAGAGGGATGTGTACCACCTTCCAGCACTTCTCCAAGCGAAGTGCTTCAGCCATGCTCCATACATCCATGGCTACATTAGTGCAAGGTGCAAGAGATTTCTGTCTGGGGCCACATTCACAGCATACATTTCAAGCACAGGGATACTGCTTTAAGCAGTTTGGCTTAACACTGAGCACCATTGAGAGGCATTCTGAGAGACAAAACGTTAGCTACAGATCTCAGCACCTTTACGAAACTACCACTCCCAGAATTATTTGTCCTAGTGTTATAATAGTGTTTACAATAAAAGCACACACCCGGGTGTTGGGAATGCTAAGGCGAACCACAAAATGATGCCTCTGCCCACCAAGGAAGAAGGGCTGAGTGAAGGTCTACATCTGGAACAAGGGTGGTTAGAGCCCAGGGTTCAGTTGAATGAATTTATTATTAAGGTCACAGGCCAGTTCCCGCCCACATATAATGTCAAGGAAATCATAAAACACGATAGGGATACATTTGAATTTGCAATTAGGTATAACAGGGATTTAAGGATTTAGATTTGGTGGATAGAGAGCCTGAAAAACTGTGGATGGAGGCTCGTAACATTATACAGGAAGCAGCAACAAAAACCATCCCAATGAAAAAGAAATGCAAGAAAGCAAAGTGGCTGTCCAATGAGGCCTTACAAATAGCGGGGGAGAGAAGGCAAGCAAAATGTGAGGGAGATAGTGAAAGATACAGGAAATTGAATGCAGATTTCCAAAGAATAGCAAGGAGAGACAAGAGGGCCTTTCGAAACGAGCAATGCAAAGAAATAGAGGAAAATAACAGAATGGGGAAAACCAGAGATCTGTTCAAGAAAATTGGAGATATGAAAGGAACATTTCGTACAAAGATTACCACAATTAAGGACAAAAGTGGAAAGGACCTAACAGAAGCAGAAGACATCAAGAAGAGGTGGCAAGAATACACTGAGGAATTATACCAGAAAGATATGGAGGTTTCATACACCCCAGGTAGTGTGGTTGCTGACCTTGAGCCAGACATCCTGGAGAGTGAAGTCAAATGGGCCTTAGAAAGCCTTGCTAACAACAAGGCCAGTGGAAGTGATGATATTCCAGCTGAACTATTTAAAATTTTAAAATATGATGCTGTTAAGGTGCTACAGTCAATATGCCAGCAAGTTTGGAAAACTCAGCAGTGGCCAGAGGATTGGAGAAGATCAGTCTACATCCCAATCCCAAAGAAGGGCAGTGCCAAAGAATGCTCCAACTACCGCACAATTGCACTCATTTCACACGCTAGCAAGGTTTTGCTTAAAATTCTACAAGGCAGGCTTAAGCAGTATGTGGACCAAGAACTCCCAGAAGTGCAAGCTGGATTTCGAAGGGGCAGAGGAACCAGAGACCAAATTGCAAACATGCGCTGGATTATGGAGAAAGCTAGAGAGTTCCAGAAAAACATCTACTTCTGCTTCATTGACTACGCAAAAGCATTTGACTGTGTCGACCACAGCAAACTATGGCAAGTTCTTAAAGAAATGGGAGTGCCTGATCACCTCATCCGTCTCCTGAGAAATCTCTATGTGGGACAAGAAGCTACAGTTAGAACTGGATATGGAATAACTGATTGGTTAAAAATTGGGAAAGGTTTACGACAAGGCTGTATATTGTCTCCATGATTATTTAACTTATATGCAGAATTCATCATGTGAAAGGCTGGGCTAGATGAATCCCAAACCGGAATTAAGATTGCCGGTAAAAATATCAACAACCTCAGATATGCTGATGATACAACCTTGATGGCTGAAAGTGAGGAGGAATTAAAGAACCTTTTAATGAGGGTGAAAGAGGAAAGTGCAAAATATGGTCTGAAGCTCAACATAAAAAAAACCTAAGATCATGGCCACTGGTCCCATCATCTCCTGGCAAATAGAAGGGGAAGAAATGGAGGCAGTGACAGATTTCACTTTCTTGGGTTCCATGATCACTGCAGATGGTGACAGCAGTCATGAAATTAGAAGACGCCTGCTTCTTGGGAGAAAAGCAATGATAAACCTAGACAGCATCTTAAAAAGCAAAGACATCACCTTGCCGACAAAGGTCCATATAGTTAAAGCTATGGTTTTCCCAGTAGTAATGTACGGAAGTGAGAGCTGGACCATAAAGAAGGCTGATCGCCGAAGAATTGATGCTTTTGAATTATGGTGCTGGAGGAGACTCTTGAGAGTCCCATGGACTGCAAAAAGATCTTATCCATCCTTAAAGAAATCAGCCCTGAGTGCTCACTGGAAGGACAGATCCTGAAGTTGAGGCTCCTATACTTTGGCCACCTCATGAGAAGAGAAGACTCCCTAGAAAAGACCCTGATGTTGGGAAAGATGGAGGGCACAAGGAGAAGGGGACGACAGAGGATGAGATGGTTGGACAGTGTTCTCGAAGCTACTAACATGAGTTTGGCCAAACTGCGAGAGGCAGTGAAGGATAGGCGTGCCTGGCGTGCTCTGGTCCATGGGGTCACGAAGAGTCGGACACGACTGAACGACTGAACAACAACAACAACAACAACAACAACAATAGGGACAATACAAATATAGCAACAATTACAAAAGAATAAATATTTTTAGTGACTGACTTTTTTTTTAGTGACCTGACTTATTTCACACAGGTGTTTGAGGCTGAAATGGAGAGCCAGACATGCCACCTCAAGCTCTTTGAAGGAAAGAGTAGGGAAGAAAATATCAGAAGATGCTGCAGGAGAAGGATGCTGCAAGTAGCATCACACAAGGAATGTTTCTAGGAATAAGGTAAAACTGTAAAGCTCCCTTGTAATTTTTGCTCATGAATGCTGCATGCTGTTCAAGTAATCTTGTTATTGATGCATGGTTTTTGGTTTTGTTCTATCTGCAGTTTTTCTTTTACTATGCTATGTTATTAAATAATGCAGATATCCCCTTAGAAAGCACTGTTCTCTTGTTGAAGGCAGGGGCCCACATTGTGGATGTTTGTAGAAGGCCTGGCCAATCCAGAGGTATCATACTGCCTTCTCACTCACTGGATCATCACTTTGTCGTGGTGAGTGGGCTTGCACATTCCTATGACCCTTGTGAGTGAAGCCATTGGAAATCTCCTACACCCAGCAGGGTCACCCAAGGCGGTAAGGTCAAAGCGAAGGAGCTAGAAAAAGAATGATCCAAGAAGTCCTGAACTGCAGAACAGGTGGATGATAACAAGTGGTATGTTACAACGGCTGTGAAGGCAGATGAAGGCTGCAGCGGATAGGAATCTACTCGTTCGTCGTGACTACTCATGCCATCAGAACAGAGCCCTACTGCGAAGACTGTGCGTAGCGTGCACTGATCTACACACATAAGACAAATTCACACAGGAATCTTCCAAAAACGCATCTCAAACCCAAACCTCAAAAGTCCCGTGGCAATCGGCAAATGGTAACTGGGGCAGGATTGTGAAATGTGGAAGCTCCTGGTCATGAACCAGCACTTGGGTGGTGGATACAGATTTAGTCATTCTGACTCAAGGAACGAGGCAGTTGAGCAGCTAGGCAGCTGTATCCATGACTGAGCAGCCCTTTTTAGGATCCACTCTGCTCACCCCGAAAAGGGGAGGGGCTAGAAAAGTTGCCCTAAACATAGTCTGCCTCCCTTTCCCCCTGACTGGATTACCACGCTCAGTGGGATCAACACCTAGCTGTCGACAATTGAACTTTGGAACATGGAATATACAGACTTTGTCTCATAACACAGACAACGATTGTCCTGAACACAGAACTGCCATCATTGCACGAGAGCTGCAATGTTTTAACATTGATATTGCAGCACTTCAAGAGACTCAAACAGCAGGCGAGGGACAACTGAAAGAAGAAAAAGGAGACCACACTTTCTTCCGGAAAGGTCTATCTGAACAAGAACATTGGATACATGGGGTAGGCTTCACCATCAACAACGATCTTGTGAAGCTCCTGTCAGAAGTCCCTACGGGCATTAAACTCTCAACCCTTTGAATGAAGCTCACCAAAAACCAACAGGCTACTCTTAGAAGTGCTTATGCACCAACACTGGATGCCAATGAAGACATTTAAGAAATTTTTTACTCTCAGCTGGATACCACCCTATCAGAGACGCCTAAGAAAGATAAAAATCATCCTCCTGGGCAGGAGTTGGGTGAGATGTCGATCTGTGGCCTGGGACTATTGGGAAAGGAGGAATTGGCAGCTGCAACCAGAACGGAATCTTACTTTTGATGATATGTGCAGCGCACAACCTTGTTATTACCAACTGTCAGGGGACCACCAGGGGTCAGCAGAGAGCACAATGAGGGGGTGAGAGGGGTTTCGGATGCTGAGGTGTCTGAGCAACGCCTGGAGAGTCTGAGCACATCATGCAACAGCGACGAGCAGGAACAGGGCGGCATGGTGGAGGGGCTGTCAGACTCTAGAGAGCCCAAACACCACCTGAGCAGCCAACTGAGCAGCTCAGGAACAGAGGGGGAGGTGTCAGCCCCGTCGCCTCAACAACATAGGGAAATTTAATGGAAGGAAGAGCGGAGGAGTTTTGGGGTTCCCCAACTATTGTGTGGGAGGCGTTCCCATCAAGCGCCATTTCCGGGATCTGAAAGTGACTGAATGGACACTAGATCTTTAGCTCTGACTTGTACATATTTGTATAATAAATCGATGTAAATATACAGATCGGGAGTCGAGAGTCGTTACTCGTGGGAAGCAGCACTACGCCCTGACAGCATCCTGGAAGTCATTGAAGCTTTCCATGGGTGGGAAAAGCCGGCACAGAGATGAGTAAGGAGACAGCAGCCCCGGAGGGATGTGACGTCTCGCAGCAAGGAGCTGTTGGAGGGCATGAAGAAACGGGACATGGCATGTCTTTGGATGATCTCCGGCACCGGAACATGGAACGGCAATTGCAGGTGAGTGACCTCACTGCAAGGCTGGATGAAAGGAGGAGGCAGGAGGGAGCAGGGAAGGCGGTGCAGATTTGTAAAAAGGTGCCGGCGCTTGTGAGCAATTTCAGTGGTAACAGCCAGCAATATCAGGGTTTCAGGACTGAGATCAAATATGCCCTCGATCTGCAAGGGAAAGAGTTTACGTTGGAGGAGGAAAAAGTCGCCTTTGTGATTGCGCATTTGGAGGGTCCCACGAGAGAATGGGTGCTTCCTCTGATGGCGCAAGAGAATGCTGCTTTGAAAAATCGGGTGCAGTTTCTGGAGGCAATAGACACTATGTTCCAGAGTGAGGTGGAAGGGGAGGTCATGTCACAACAGCTGCTCAGCCTGAAGCAGGGGGGCAGCTCGGTCCAGGAATATTGGTCCCGATTCACCATGCTGATCCATAAACTGGGGTGGGATCTTCATATGATCAGCTGAAAGGGAAAGTATCTGACTGGCTGCAATATTATCAGATTAATGAATTGTATAAGTTGGATAAGAAGTATGGCTTTCAGTCAGAGAAATCCAAGTTGGAGACGGAATTGATAGAACCAAAGATTAAAATCTATCCAGAATGTATAATTTATTGCTTGAGTGGCATACAAAAGATGAAATGGTAAAAACTGTAATGATTGATTGGGCAAAGGATGTAGGGCACAACATCATGCTAGAGGACTGGGAAAAACTATGGAAAACAGGTATAAAATTTTCAGCATGTAATAGCTTGAGAGAAAATGTCATGAAAATGATGTATAGGTGGTATTTAACACCGGTTAAGTTGGCAAAAATGTATCATGGACAATGCAATAAATGCTGGAAGTGTAAGCAAGTAGAAGGGACATTTTTTTCATATGTGGTGGACGTGCCCGAAAGTAAAAGACTTCTGGGAGAAGATATACAATGAGTTGAAAAAGGTGCTGAAAAACACATTTAGTAAAAAACCGGAAGCCTTTTTACTGGGTATTTTAAACCAGTAAAATCCCAAGAGAAGATAGAACAGTCTTTATGTATGCCACAACAGCAGCAAGAATCTTACTAGCTAAAAACTGGAAGACAGAGGATCTACCAATGATTGAAGAATGGCAGATGAAAATGATGGACTATATGGAGCTTGCTGAACTGACCGGGAAACTCCGAGACCAGCGGAATGAAGCGGTGGAGAAAGACTGGAATAAATTTAAAGTATATTTAAAGAATTATGCTAAGATTTGTATTTAAAACAAGCAGGAAGAAATAGACAGGCAGCAGATATGGAAGTTAGATAAGACGTAGTTATAGATGAAGTAATGTTAAGGCGTTTAAAATTAACAGAAAGTTGTTTTTTATATTAACATTAGATTATAAAAAGGTAAAGAAATTACTAAAGATGATTTACAAGGAAAGCAGACGGAGAGGGCGTGAGGAAGTCAATATAGAATGTTATAAAAGAGGATTAGATAGATATAATTAATTGTTTTTATTAATTTTTTGTTGTGTATTTTGTTGTAATGTTTTTTGTTGTATGTGTTGTTCGTTTGTGTTTTCTTAAAAATCAATTAAAAATTTTTGGGGAAAAAACCATAAACTGGGGTGCGATCTCAACTCTGGGCTGTTGGAAGCCCTTTTCAGGAGCGGGCTAAACTCCAAAGTCAAGGGTGAGCTGTCTCAGGGACCGAAGGTGTGATCCATGGATGAACTGAAACACTACGCCCTCGCCATTGGAGTCAGGCAGGAAGCGAGGTTGGTGGAGAAGCGGGAAATGCAGGGAGAGCATTGGCAAGGCAACCACATTCCTTAGAAGCCATTTGGCGCGATGCCCAGAGCGGGAGTGGAGGAGCCAATGGAAATCAGCGGAGCCTGCGCCAAGCAGCTTTCAAATGCTGTTTTCCCCAAGAGGGCAGAGAGCAAGGGCTGGAAGGAAGCCAAAAGGTGCTTCCTCTGCAATCAGCCTGACCATTTCACAAGGAGTTGCCCGCAGCGCAAGGAATGGCAGGGAATGGCTCAGACAACGGTCAAGGAAGCCAGTGAGGAGCAGGAGACGGTTGCGGGAAACGAAGGAGCCTGGCAGCAGAGAGGGGGCCGTGGCCAGTCACAGAACCAATAAAAGAGCCCCAACCCGATGCACTGGCGGCAGGGATTGTAATTAAACTGGTGCTGGAGCTCCCCAATGGGTATCCCGTGGAAGTACCAGTGCTTTTAGACTCGGGCAAGAACGTGCAGAGGAGTTTCATAAGGGAGTCCAAGGCGGCCGGGGGCAGCCCGGTGTTTTTTGTCGACAAGAAGCAGACGCAACAGCACCACCTGTTGTGTGATTATAAATTCTTGAATTTCCTGATTAAACCGATAGCGTACCCTATGCCTCGTATCGACGACGTGTTGGCAAGAGCGCGGAAGGGCAAGATTTTCACCAAGCTGGACCTCTCTCATTACTTGAGTATTGTGAGACCATCTTTCCTCATAATACTTACTTTCGGGAGGTCTGCTGTTGCACATATCAGTTTTGCAGCAGGAGATCTTGTAGTGGATGTACATTGATGAGGTTATGGAGGCACTGGGATTTTCTGCATCACACAACTCTGTATTGGTGCAACCCTTGAAAGCTATTGCTGACCCAAAAAGTGCTATAAAAGAAAGAATTGGAAAAGGACATAATTAGACCTGGAGATAGGGCTGGACTACCCATGAGGAAAGGACTGATGATAGCCTTATGTGGCAGGATCCACAGGGGCAGGAGATCTGACTGCCAAGAAAAGCATCGCCTGATGCTGTTGCCTTTGAAGCTGTGGTGTGATCCTTGGAGGCAAGATCTGCCACCTCCTCAGCATCTCCTCTCCCCCAGCTGAGCCACCCAATGTCCCTGTTGTTTGTGGCAGGGACCTTGGAGCTCCTTTCTTTTTCTTTTTAAATACAATGTTTATTAAATTTTCTTTTTTCCTTTATAACATCCAAATAAAATTTCTTCATCACATATATCTTTGCTCAAATTGAGCTTTGATTTCCTCCCACCCCCCTGACTTCCATATGCAATCACTTTTATCTTCGCATTTCTAAATCACCCTATTTACCTTATCTCCATACTTAAAAGAATTATTTCTAATATTTATAAACAGGTATCAAATCATAACCTAACAAAATATTTTAAATCAATCCTGCAAATGTTTTAAAATGTTTGCAGTGTCCCTTCATATGTTGTAAAATTTACTCCAGTCCTTTTCAAACAGTTCATCATGCTGGTTTCAGATTTCCCCCGTCAGTATCGCCAGCTCGGCATATTCAATCATCTTCGTCTGGCATTCTTCCAATGTTGGAAGTTCCTGCTGTTTCCATTTCTGGGCTAAAAGTATCCTTGCTGCCGTGGTAGCATACATAAATATATTTATGTCTTTTTGGGGAATTTCTTCACCTGTTATCCCTAACTAAAAAAAACCTCTGGTTTTTTACTAAAAGTATTTTTGAAAATCTTTCTTCAGTTCATTATATTTCATATCGCAGTAGGCTTTAATCTTAGGACACGTCTACCACATATGAAAGAAATTCCCTTCCTTTTCCTTACATTTCCAACATACCTTATCTTGAGTTCTATACATTTTAGCAAGTTTAGTTGGCATCGAATACCACCTCGGAGCTCCTTTCTGAGGCTCCCTCCACCTCGCTAGTGCCCATGCAGGCACACTGCCTCTTTCCTCGTGGGGTGGTTGTTTGCAAAGCGTAGACTGCAAAGCCACCCTATCTGCGCCTTGCAGGGCTGCCTGCACTGACTGGCTGCCTTCAACTGGCAGAGTGGGCCCTGTCTTTCCTCCTGTGCTGAAAAAGGCAGCCAGGTGGCAGCCAAGGCTGTCTTAGCCCGGAGCCTGCACTCCACTGTTGACTCACACAAGGTGGTGACTCCTTCAAACTTCTCCATTGAGTGGTGGGCAGCCATACCTCCCTCAAATTTTGGCCCTTCAGAGGTTGCTACCACCCGTCTCCTTATTGAATGGGATCCGTTCTGGAAGCTTCATGGGAAGCAATTCATCAGTGAAATAAGTTTTGTGGCTGCCCAGGTAACTGGACAGGGTGTATAAAAATAATTTTTTTTAAAAAAAAATATCAAAATAATTAGATTTTTTATTTAAATAGGATATTTTTTTAATTAAACTGGACGTTTTTAAATTTAAATTGGATTTTTAAAATAAAATGCTTTTGGAGGAAAAATCTTTCTAAAGATAGTTTTCTATTTAAGTTACATTATAGTCCAAAGGCTATCCTCATCAAGAAATAAGGATTTGTTTTAAGTTTTCCATGTGTGTTATAACTCCAGGGTTTTTCTTAAAAAATCATTTAACCACATCAGTTAACAAACATGGATACATATGCTATAATTGTTATGGTTTTAGATAAATAAATTGTTTAAATTGTTATTAAGGAAATGATTAATCCTCAATGCAATATACTGGGGATCAAACCAACCGGCACCAACAGCCATCCTTACATTGGATGCAATGAAGGCATTTGACCGTCTTGAGTGGAATTTTCTTTTTGAAACCTTGCGAGGTTTTGGCATGGGAGCCCCATTCCTTGCACTGCTGACTACTTTATATCAGGATTGCACCGCAAATATTTTGATAAATGGTATACAGTCAGAGCCTACATTGATGTGCCGGGGCGCCCCTGCTTTTTGCCCTGGCTATGGAACCCTTGGCTCTAGCACTTAGGGGAGACCCTGAGGTGTCTGGAATACAAATTAATGGGCAGAGTCATCTGGTGAACATGTTCGCAGATGATGTAGCTTTGATGCTGTCTCACCCTGGAACAAGTCTCCCAGCAAATTCTAGATGTTTACGCAAAGGTCTCTGGTTTTTGTGTTAACTATATCAAATCATACCTGCTATGTATTCACAACTACAGCTTCAGCATTCCACTGGAATAATACTTTGTCAGAAATATTTTAAATATTTAGGAGTTATTATCTCCAGGAACCTTCAAAATGTGGAAAAACTTAATTTTGGTCCAATGATCTGAGAGATTAGACAAAAACTGAAAACTTGGAGCAAGGGTTCGCTGTCATGGTTGGGCCGAATCGCCACTATAAAAATGATGGTGCTGCCGCACCTCCTCTATCTCTTTACAGTCTTACCAATAGCCATAGAAGACAAAAAAGTAACAAAATTGGCAAAACATGCTTCTAAAATTTATACACCAGAATAAAAGGTCATGGTTACCATATAAAGCGTTATAACAACCAGCCAAAGGAGGTGGCATGGCAGTACCTAATATCATGTGGTACTATGCAGCAGCCCATCTACATAGCATTTTTCTGGTAATTCAAGGATCTCAACAAATAGCTTGGCTAAATATGGAAAACCCAAATGAACAGAATTCAATAAGCGGGGTCCCATTTTGGCAAAATAATAAAAAGACATTTACTGAGATAGAAAACCCCTTTTTATTATCTAATCTAAAAGTTTGGAAGAAATGGTTTCCATGGATGGTCTCTTAGCCTTCTCCTGGAATATCATTGGCATTTCACCCTACTTTCTATACTAGAGACATAACATTCCGCTTTGAAAAATGGGAAAATGTGGGCCTGTTTTGACTTAAAGACTTTTACAAATAAAACACCCCATTTTCTGGAATAATACTACAAGAAATGGTTCAAAACTTTCCCCACAATTGGATAGTAATCCATCAAGTCATCCATTTTATAAGTAGCACAGAAATCCACAAACAAGGGACGAAGTCACTAACTGCATTTGAAAATATTTTATATACCACAGACCCAAGAGGTAAAGGTCTAATTGTTTTAATCTATAAAGCGATTGTAAATTTCTTAACCTCAAAGCCCTCCATGTTGAAGACTTGATGGGAAGGAGAGTTGGGAGAAGAGATTGATGATGGTTTGTGGGAAGGAATGTGGCAAAAAGCCCCTTTTCAAGCTATTTCCACCTGAATAAGAGAAAACACTTACTTAAAGCTAACCCACAGATGGTACTTGCATCCCACATTGCTAAGCAAAATAGACAAAAATATTTCTCTGCAATGTTGGAGAAATTGTGGGAATGAAGGAACATTTATAGACATGCGGTGGAAATGACCATTGATAAAAACTTCTGGTTAAAAATATTTCAGGAAATGGAACAAATTACATCTCAGTCGATCAATTTAGATCCCAAAATAGCAATGATTTCTATATTTGCAGATGAAGCACAAAATCTTAGAGACAAAGACTTAATGTTATAACTGCAGCACATCTTGCTGTTGCTAGACACGAGGACATTAAATGTCAACCTATATGAAGTTTGGTATGCTTATGTCTGCGAATTAATTTTGATGGAAATGTTAACAGAAAGGGTGCATGAAAGAAAACAACGTGAGAAATTACATAACATTTACATAACGTGGTCCTCCTTTATTACATATGTATCAAAGAAAGAACATGCATTTAAACCACTGATGACACATGGGAGCATTTGGAATGGTATTTTTTAAACCAGCAACTGTAGAAATAATTTTTTAGTTGATTATATTACTAATGTAATTACTTGGATGTAGTTGGGGCTCCTTTTGGGGGGGATGAGGGGAAAACTGTATTTGATTGCTTGTATTTGATTATATGTTGTTCTTATATTCAACAAATAAAATATTCCTAAAAAGGAAATGATTGTTTTTCTCCTTCAAATAAAGTACAGCAGAAAAGCTGTCCAAATATAAACAGTTGACTTATTAAACCTCACAATAATTTCATGATTATCTGTCAATGTATTTCTAATAGTATAACCAAATCAGTAATAGGTGGGTAGCCGTGTTGGTCTGCCATAGTCGAAACAAAATAGAAAATTCTTTCCAGTAGCACCTTAGAGACCAACTGAGTTTGTTCTTGGTATGAGCTTTCGTTGCTGTTACTGATATCGATATTTTTTATCTTTAGTCTTACCTCTTCTTATGAATTATGTGGCTGTTGCTGGATTTTGTTGTAGGTTCTTATAGGCACACTTTACCCTAGTATGGGCATTTGTCTACTGATTACATGGCTGGACAACTGAATTGCAAAAATGGGAGAAGTGCAGATTCTGAAGCATGACTTTGTTTTGCTCTACAAATTGAGTAAACACACCTTTAAATATGAACTGACTCGAATTTCTTCCCTGCTAGTCCTACAGGCAATGCAGAACCTAGAACAATACTTTATGAAAAGTCATGTTCTGTGGCTTGTGGCTAAGCTTTGACCTTGGAAAGTAAGTCTGGAGGTTTACGTTTTGGTGGTCAAAAGGTTGAAAGTTCTTCTCACTTACACAGTTTGCCTTCTCCAAGGGCAGACATGCAGGACTGGTCACTGGACTTGTCACACTCCACAGTGGTGGCGTTTTTGCAGTCTTTTTCTTCATTCCAACAAGACTCACATGTCAGAGATGCCACTGCAGACAGGGGAAAATGGGTTTGAAAACCTTAGTAACTGTGTAGTGGGAATAGGTCTGCATCAAGGTACATTAACACAACACTTTCTGCTACAAACTCCATCTCACGAGAGGCAGCAAAGGCCACCAACTGGGATAGCTTCAAAAGTGGAATGGATAAATTCATGTTTACCATCCTCAATTGATATATTCTTTCTCCAACATTGGAGGCACTATTCATCTGAATACTAGTTTCTGGAAATCGCAGAAAGGGAGCTGTTGCACTCAGGTCCTGTTTATGGGCTTCCCATAGGACCCATGGCAAGAACAAGATGCTAGACTAGATGGGCCATTGTTCATGTACATAATGCTTCCCGTATTTTTCGCTCCATAAGATGCACTTTTTCCCTCCTAAAAAGGGACGGGAAAAGTCTGCACGTCTTATGGACAGTGGCAAGGGGGGGGAATGAACAGCTCAAAAGCGCTGCTTTCGGGCTGTCCATTCCTCTCCCCCCATCACCGGCAGTGGCAAAAGGGGGGTGGTGGTAGAACGAACAGCCCCAAAGTGCTGCTTTCGGGCTCTCTGTTCCTCCCCCCCCCCGTCACTGACAGCGGCAAAGGGGTGGGGGGAACGAATAGCTCAAAAGCACTGCTTTCGGGCTGTCCGTTCCTCTCCCCCCCCATCACCGACAGTGGCAAAGGGGCGGAGTGGAACGAACAGCCCAAAGGGGCGGGCGGGAATGAGCAGCTCCGTCCGCCTGTGCTTCCTGTACAACAATAAAAGCGGCAGCCACTTTTCTTGCTGTACAGGGAGGAGGGAGGCATGGCGTTGCTGTGTTTCCCTTCTCCCTGCTCGCTGTATGGAAAGAAAGCGGCAATGGCATGTAAGTGGCTGCTGCTTTTCTTTCCGTGCTGCGCTGTGCCTCTTCTGCAGGCTCCTATCTCTGCTATTGCAAGCATCAGAGGGGGGCACCGGTAGAGGCAGGGGCAGATGGACAAGCGGGTGAAAGGAGCCATTTTGGCTGCTCGTCCATCTGCCCCCGCTTCTGCCGCTGCCCCCCTCTGACACTCGCAAGAGCAGGGATCCGAGTGCACCTCTGAGGCTGTAACACGGAGACCACTGTCGCCACCTCAGGGAGGAGGGTGTTGTGTCCGTTAACCATGCAACACCCTCCCTCCCTCTCAGGAACTGTCTCCTTCACCCTTCACCCCTCCCCGCCTCCTTGGGCACTTTCCACTTATAAATTCCCTTCCCTCAGCAGCAGCTGGAGGAGCTGTCAAAACTTCCTCTCAGCTGCCCTCCACCGGCCCATCGGCCTCCGCCTCCTACCCTTCCAGAGTTAAAGGAAACAGTAACACATTATGCTGGGAGACAAAAATTGGAATGAAGGGATACATTTCGGACTCGGAGATACAGTGTCCATGTTTATAAGCCAAGCGTAACAGGTTTTCCTTGAGGTTCAGAGTTTTATTAAGGTACTGTACATTTATATCCCCTTTCAGGCAAGATTTGACAAGATTTGTTGTGTTATCAGTTGTTAATGAGGCGTTAGGAGTTCTATTGGCATTTTAATGAGGCATGCAGAGAGTTCCATTTGGGTCAAGTGGCTCTGCACGGCCACAAGGAAGTGAATAAGGAAAAAAGACTTTGATAGGCACAGTTATAAAAGCAGTGGTGTTCCCGTCTCTCTCCTCCTCGTCCTCTTGCTCCGGAGTTCCATTATAACCCACAGGCACCTACAAATGTTAGTTCTTCCTCTCTCTTCCTTCCTTCGCTCCCTCTCTCTTCCAACTTTAATAAAATATCGGGCTTGGGGACAGATACCGGTAAGTCCCACCTCACATGCCCATCAGTGATGATGGTTCTTAATGCCACCATTGACTGCAGTTCAGTTCACATGGTTGAAATATTATGCTGCTATACTGGTTGTTTATTAAACACGGTAGTTTAGTACATTTGATTCAGAATATTTTTCCCTTGTTTTCTTCCTCTAAAAACTAAGTGCATCTTGTGGTCTGGTGCTGCATCCAATGGAGTGAAAAATACAGTACCTGTATATTCCCTCTGTAGTTCTTAAACTCTGTGAATGAGGGTGGGCCTTGCATAGACCAGAGAATGATTGTCCAGGATGGCTCCTGCAGGCTGAGGGAGAGGACCAGTAGAGAAGGTGTGGGGAAACCTTCAACCCTCCAGAAGTTGTTGTACTACAACTCCCATCAGCTCCAGCAAACATGAAATACTCTTTTAAGCACATCTGGTACCTTGGAACCTGACTCCACTCAGAGATTGGGGTGGCGTGTAACACCAGCAAAGTAAAAGATTGCATGTGGGGGCAGAGAAATTCCACTCTAAAATATGAGAAGAATTGTGCCTATACATTGTCTCCTATCTCAGATTTCTATAAATGCAAGAAACTTACTCTTTGTTTAAATGTACTTGGGGATACCACACCTCTCTCTATGCAGTTGGTTAAATAAAAATAAATATTGGGAACACAAAAAAAATCTATCATTTGTCATCTGGCCTTGTGCATTATTCCTCCCCCTTTCAAAGAAACCACAAGTCCTTGTTCCTTTCTTCTCCTCCTTTAATGGCTGACCCCCCACTTATTTCCTTCCTGGAACCATGATGAACAGCACAGCAGCTGTGGTTCTGCTCACCTGGAGGAAGCAGGGCCAAGAGAAGGCAGGATATCAGGAGTGTCTTCATCATTCTACAGAGCTGAAGAGCCAGGAATGAGTTTGAGAACAGCACTGGGCCGAACAAGGAACTGATGCATGAAGAGGCTTAGTTGGAGGAATTTATACAGGATTGTAAGGAACACTTTGCCAGCACCCAGGAACAACGGATTCAGGGCAGTGTCATAAATAGCTAGAATTCTAATCATGCTATAAGATAATGTAAAGCAGTGTTGGAAACCAGTTTAATCTCTTCCCCCTTCCAAAAACTCCAAGGACACGTCCCTCCTAATCTGTGCCAGCCTCAATTTCACCACCCTGGCTGTGGGGGAAACGAGTGCCATCAGGTTACAGCACTGAAATTGGAATAGGTTTCTGGAAGCCAAGGCAGTTTCCCTGACAGCATGAACTTTTTTGAAAGGGGGACAAATGACTGTCCACAGTTTCCATTGTGGTTCAGTAATAAAATGCACAGTGACTCAGATCCCCTCACTCCCATTAAATGCAGCTGTATTTGGGGTGAATCACTCTCTTCCCCCACCCAAGAACTCCAAGGACATGTTCCCCCCCCTTAACCTGTGGCATTCTCAATTTCACCACGCAGGAAGTGAAGACCGATCAGGTTACACCAGAATTCAAAGCTCAGCAGTGAAGTTGAATTAGAATTCCAGAGGTCCAGGCAATTTTGCCAGATTTCCCTGATAGTCATCATCATCATCATCATCATTGGTAAGGGGACACAAGTGTCTGTCCAGTTTCCTTTGTTGTATAGTAATAAAGTGCACCATGACTCATAATCTATATTTCCTCAGTCCCATTAAATGCATTTGTGTTTGGGGTAAAGAAGCTGAGAATACTTTGGCCACCTCATGAGAAGAGAAGACTCCCTGGAAAAGACCCTGATATTGGGAAAGATTGAAGCCACAAGGAGAAGGGGACGACAGAGGAAGAGATGGTTGGACAGTGTTCTCGAAGCTACTAACATGAGTTTGACCAAACTGCGGGAGGCAGTGGAAGACAGGAGTGTCTGGGGTGCTCTGGTCCATGGGGTCACAAAGAGTTGGACACGACTAAACGACTAAACAACAACAAGCTTAGATTCTTCACATTGTTTCTTCTCAAAACAAAATTAAAAAAAATTCTTTCCAGTAGCACCTTAGAGACCAGTGACTCCCAGATGTTGGTAATCACAATGAAGGGGGTTGGGAGAGTGACATTGGACTCATGTCCTTTTACTTCACCATCTTCTTCATCTTATATGAGGGAATTATTATTAGATGATGTACCAGTGGTATTTAATTCTAAAGAGCTTTGCTTGAATGTATAGGAATATAAATATTGGAAATGTAAGAATTGCGAGGGGTCATTCTATCACATGTGGTAGATCTGTAGGAAGGCTAAGGTTTTTTTAGGAAAATGCTGTGTGTGGGCATTGGAGGGGGTAAATGGGGGGAGTTTCAGTTGTGGGGAGTGAGAAATGCCCATGTTTTCATCTGAGGAATGTTGGAGTGTATGCAGTGGCTATTGAACAGCAATATGAAGCTGTTGGGAAGTGTTAATTGGAGTTTTGGAGTGAAATGTCATCCATATGTTGTAGATACCCACTCCAGAATCTCCATTACGTAAACTCTGGGTTGGTGCCTGGATGCCATGGTGCATGACAACCAACAAATTGAGCTTGAACCATGAGAAAGTGCAGGCCTTGTGAATGAGTGATTACTGGGTCTTGGAGATAGGTCAATTGCTTGGCAGCCTGGACACAGTGTTTCATGCACAGGTAACTTCAAGACTTGATTATAGCAGCATGCAGTGGGGCTGTCTTTATATCAAGTCCAGAAGCTGCAGCAAGTGCAGAATGCAACAGCCAGAGTGATCACAGCAGCAGTGGCACTGGATGCCAATTTGCTGCCAGGTCACATTCAAGGTACTTATGTTTATTTCCACAAATTCTTAAACAATGTGAGCCCAAAGTGCCTTGACCCTTATGCTATACCCCAAGGACTAAGTTTCTTTTATTTGGGCATTTCTTGTAGCTCCCTACACCCCTGAGGTTTAGTCAGCCTTTAATTCACAGGAAACCTTTAGTGCAACAGGATAGAGAAAAGCTTTTATTCCTTTCTCATAACACTAGAATTTGTGGGCAGCCAATGACAGTGAATGCTGGAAGATTCGAGGAAGATGGAAGAAAGTGCTGCTTGAAATAGCACCTAGCTAAACTCTGGAATTTGCTCTCAGGGGCAGCAACCTGGATGTGTTTGATTGAGGATTCAAAGAAAACAATGGAGGATAAGGCTACCAGTGGCTACTAACCAAGCTGGCCATGTTCTTCCTCAATTGTTGGAGACTGTATTCCTCTGAATGTCAGTTGCTGGGAGTCACAAGTGGGGGGTGGGGGTGGAGACGACTGGTGTTGCTGTCAAGTCCTGCTTTTAGGCTTTGCACGGGCATCTGGCTGGCCATTGTGACAATGTGGTTCTGGAACAGCTGGCCTGGTTCAGCAGGCTGATGCAAGCTGTGCCAGTTGAAGCTTGTGGGAAATCTAATATTAGCCCAAATTTTGATTGCCTCAAAGTGGTACTCATGTACTGTTCCTGCTGAAGACTAGTGGATTCACAGTGTGCTTGCTGAAGAAACATGGTCTCACAATTTCTTTTTAAATCACCAAGCAGCTCATTTGGCTGAGTAAGCTGTGCCTAAACAAAATAAAAAATAAACAAATCCTTCCAGTAGCACCTTACAGACCAACTAAGTTTCTTCTTGGTATGAGCTTTCGTGTGCATGCACACTTCTTCAGATACACTGAAATAGAAGCACCAGACCCTTATATATAGTGAGAGAGTGGGGAGGAGTATTACTCAGAAGGGTGGTGGGAATGGGTGATTGGCTGATGGGTGTGGAAAACCTGTTGACGACTGTTAACGACTGCAATTAGTCCTAAAGGAAAAAGCAAGGGGTGAGATGGCTAAAGATAACTTTGTCATGTATAATGAGATAAGAATCCAATGTCTTTGTTCAGACCAGGTCTCTCCGTGTTTTTGAGTTTGGTAATGAGTTGCAATTCAGCAACTTCTCTTTCCAGTCTATTTCTGAAATTCCTTTGTATTAAGACAGCTACTTTGAGATCTTGTATAGAATGCCCTGGGAGATTGAAGTGTTCTCCTACTGGTTTCTCTGTCTTGTGATTCCTGATATCAGATTTATGTCCATTTATCCTTTGGCGTAGGGTTTGGCCTGTTTGTCCACTATAGAGAGCTGAAGGGCACTGTTGGCATTTGATTGCATACACAATGTTAGAAGAAGAGCAATTAAATAGTGCCTGTGAATAGTTTCTTATTTTTGTGTTAACTGTTCTGTCTGATTAGCCTTGAACTGATGAAGCTTTGTGGCGAAACCTGTTGCAAATCTGGAGGACAGGTCTTCGGTTATTTGCCCACCTGTGTTTATTCCGTCATGAGGGTGGCTACATAAGCACCTACTGGAGAGCAGTCCATCTTATTCAGACCTTTTTCTATCCACGTTCATTTCATCAGGGTGGTGTTTACCACAGACCCACGGAAGAACTCCCTGCTTGTTTCATCTTTTACAAACTGTTTTGCACCTTGTTGGCACCAGAATATTGTTCCATACTTAGCCACGTGTTGAATGGTTCAGTTATTCAGACATTGATAAGTTCCCTGTGCATATAATTTATTCCATGGTCTTGACAGTACAAATATTGATTTGCACATGGCCTTGTAATATGTTTTTGCTTGTTTGAATGGTTATGAGTCAATCTTTATTTAGTTATTTTCTAGTAAATCCCCTTTTATATCTATTAGCCAGTTTTTGGTGATTTGGTTTGGTTTACGGGAAAATCAGAAACCAGGAAGATCAAAATTTTAACAAAGAATGGAGGAAATTTATATTATATTTGGGAGACCACTGTAAACAATTGAACTCTTTAGGAGGACTTAGATAACACTTGTTAGGTAACAAGAACTTTGTATATAATTGATAATCAAATAATTGAATGACTTAAAATATGCAGTAGAAAAGGACAGGCATGGAAGCTATGGAGGGGTGGAGGCTAGTCAAAGGATTAAGGAAAATCTTGTGTATTTGGGTGGTGGTTTGAGGAGTGTCAGTTGTGGGGAGTGAGAAATGTCCCTATTTTCATCTGAGGAATGTTGGAGGGTTTGCAATGGATATTCAACATCAAGCTGTTGGGAACAGTCTTTTGGAGTAAAGTGTCATCCATACGTTGAAGATAGCTGTCAGGGTTTTCCCAGGTGTTGCTCATGAGTAACGACAGAGCCTTCAGTTGCTAAGACTATTTATTGTGCATTACTATTTTACAGTGTAGAGCTAGTTGAAAACATGACCGCTCAGTCACTTGCAGAATCCGGAAGTGCCCCTCTCTGGTTTCCCACCCAACACCAAAGTCTTAGCACCCTAAAACGACATCTGCGGTGCCTCCTGACCACCCGATGCTGTGCTGGCACTGGAAGCGGCAGTTCTCCCTCAGATCCTCTCCGGCTGGCGATGCTGGGTCTTTGCCCAAAGTCTCCAAGCCTCTGCATCTCCTCCTCCCTTGGAGAGAGCTCAGGCGAAAGGCTAGAGGAGGAGGAGGAGGAGTCCGTTGACAGAAGCGGCTGGGGTGCCCTGTAACGTAGAGAGCCCTCCTCTTGCAAAGAGCTGCTCTCTTCTGGAGAGCCAGTGGAGAGCCAGTGTGGTGTAGTGGTTAAGAGCGGTAGACTCATTATCTGGGGAACCGGGTTCGCATCTCCGCTCCTCCACATGCAGCTGCTGGGTGACCTTGGGTTAGTCACTCTTCTCTGAAGTCTCTCAGCCCCACTCACCTCACAGAGTGTTTGTTGTGGGGGAGGAAGGGAAAGGAGAATGTTAGCCGCTTTAAGACTCCTTCGGGTAGTGAAAAGCGGGATATCAAATCCAAACTCTTCTTCTTCTTCTTCTTCTTCTTCTTCTTCTTCTTCTTCTTCTTCTTCTTCTTCTTCTTCTCTCCCAGTCCTCCCTAGGAGGACTTCTTTCCCTGCTCTCCTCCTGAGCAGGACTTCCAACCAGCCCCTCCTCTCGAGTAGTCCCCCTGTCCCCCTCCTCCTCGAGAGGAGGATCTCTCTCCCCTCTCTCCTCACAAGGAATACCTTTGCCCTGGCTCTCCTCCCGAGTAGGACCTCCCCTCGCCCTCTCCTCACGAGGAGCCGGGCAATCCCTGACATCTCCATTATGCAAACTCTGGATTGGTGCCTGGATGCCCTGGTGCATGACAGCCAGCAAACTGAGCTTGAACCATGAGAAAGTGCAGACCTTGTGAATGAGTGATTAATGGGTCTTGGAGATAGGTCAGTTGCTTGGCAGACTGGACACAATGGTTCATGTAGTGGTAACTTCAAGCCTTGATTATGGCAACATGCAGTGGGGCTGCCCTTGTATCAGGTCTGGTAGCTGCAGCTAATGCAGAACGCAAGAGCCACACTCCTCATAGCGGTAGGTACTGGGAACATGTCACTACGCTGCTGAGACAGTTTGTTGCCAGGCCACATTTAAAATATGGTCAGACCTCGGTTCTTGAGCTGCTCCATTGCCGAAAACTCCTGAACAATGTGAGCCAAAAGTTCCTTAAGGAGTGTGAAGTCCCTTATTTTCCACCTCAAGCACTAAGATCCTTTGATGGAACAATTCTTATAGCTCCGTACACCCCCAGTTCAGTCATCCGTTCAGACCAGCCTAAAATTAGGACCTGAGTGCAAAAGCAGGCTTTCCTCACCTGTGATTCCCAGCAATTGATAGAAGCATACTGCCTCCAACAAAGTGAGGAAAGCTTAGCCTTTCTGACTAGCGTCCCTGCTTTTCAGCTTTTCACAGGCACCTTGTTGGCCATTGTGAGAACAGGGCCTGGGTCAGGCTGATGTAAGCTCTGGCCAGTTGAAGCTCATGGGAAATCCAACATTAGCCGAAATCTTGATGGCTTCAAAATGGTGCTCACCCAGTGCCTTCTGAAGACGAGTGGGTTCACAATGTCCTTGCTGGGACTTCCGGCGGCGACGCCATTGCGGGTGGTCGTGGGCTGCTTCGGCTGTGAAGCGCCCAGTCCATCCCGGGGGTTTGGAGCCCCGCTACCGCAAAGCGGGGCTCCGGTGGGGTGCGGGAAGAGCGTCCCGCACCCTGGGCTCCCCGGCTGTGCCCGTTGTGGCTCCGAACCCTTCCCTCGCTCCCCCTGTAAAGGGGGAGTGGGGGTGAAGGGACGACGGAGCCGGGCTATAGGGGACATACCCCAACCGGGATGTAAATGCGGCGGCAAATCCTGTGATGAGCGTCTAAGTTCTACCTGTCTGAATGAATTGAAAGAACCCGGTGGTTGTGAGTATTTGACTGACTTTGATTGACTTTTATATCTTTGGAACGATCCGGGGGGAAGAGGAAAGGGAGCCTGCCTCCCTCCCTTCGGGAGAGAAAGAAAATAACCAGTTTGAGTGACTGCTGCTACAATAATGGATACAAAGTGTTTGGAATTTGAAAACTGAGACTGCTGAGATTTCCCTTTGGGGACTAAGTGGGCAGAAAATATCTCCTTTTAAAGTTTTGATCTTTACACTCTGGCTTCAGAAAAAATGGCGATGGGAAATTTGGACTGACGTGGGAAACAATTGAAACAAAGGAAGGAAGAGACAGGAACTGAAATCTGACACTCACCCTCTCCTCCAAAATGCTGGACTTCGTGTTTGAACTTGTTTTGAACTCTGGTCTAAAGGAGGAAGAAATGTTTGCTGTGTTGAGGCTGGAACTGCTTAATCGGAAACTGCAAGTCTTGAGTGGGATTATAAATAAAAAGAACTTACTTCCCACAGAGGAGGCTTTTCAAAAGTTTTACACAATGGAAGCAAACCTTGGCAAAGAGTTAGAAGGGGTACTTGAAGGATGGTCTGAAATGGCTGGGCGACTCCGGGAAAAGGAACCGTTTTCTGGGGGTGGCAGCCCCGGAACGGGAAAATTTACAATATCCAGACCCCGAGGTGGGAGCTCGGGGGCAAGGGACATGGAATTAAGATATCTACAAGAAGAAGAAGTATGGTACAAAGAAACGGAGGAGCCTAGAAAAGATGTGATGTGTACCCTGAAACTTGATGCAAGGTTCGTTGTGAATACTGCCTGGATCTGTGGTCACTTGGTAAAAGAAGAAATCTCGAGGATTGGTTCCGGCGAAAGGCAGAGAAAGACAATGGACAGAGGGGGGGTGGGATGAAGTACTAAATGTAAAATTCAAATGGTCTGCTATGGTATCTGAAATCGGAGAGTGAAGTTTGTTAATTACAAGTTTATTCTGAATAAGTAAGGGGATATTGGATTTTAAGTTAAAGCAGCATGATAATGGACAGAAGAAATAAGTTTAGTTTTTATAAGAATATTTTGTTAAGATTTATGATATAATAGGATGATGAAGATAATTGTGTTATCTTTAATGTAAGTTAATTTTTTTTTTTTTTAGAGAAAAGGTGTTAAGAAAGTATAATATGGATTTAAAACCGAAGGTGAATAGGCAGGGGAAGTCAAACGTCAAGATTCGGAAATAGAATTTTTTCCCCCGTTAGGTATATAAACAAGAAGAAGAATCCTGGCATTATGTGTATTTGTAATTGTTTTGTATTTGTAGGTGTGGGTCTGGGTTTGTGTTGTATTATGAAAATGCTAATAAATTCTTTAAAAAAAAAACACAATGTCCTTGCTGAAGAAACATGGTTTCAAAATTATTACTATTTTTTTCTAAAATCACCAAGCTGTTCATTTGGCTGAGTAAGGAAAAGCAAAGGAGAAAAAAAATTGGGAGACTATGGAGCCATTTAGTAATCTATACCAGGGGTGTGGAACCTCTGTCCTGGAGGTCAAATGTAACTACTACATGACTCTCCACAGGGCCCAGGAGAGCCATACATTCCTCACCCATCTGGCTGGATTTACCTAGCTACTCTGGGTGGCTTCCATCAAAATAATAAAAAACATTTTTAAAACTTTAAAACTTCCCTAGACAGGGCTGCCTTCAGATGTCTTCTGAAAGTCAGATAGTTGTTTATTTCCTTGACATCTGATGGGAAGGCATTCCACCGGGCGGGTGCCACTGGTGTAAAACTATAAAACACCTTGACACTTCTTCCTTTGCCCCCTTTCTATTCTGTCAACATGCCGCCACCTACTTGTTGTAGGCAACCCAGAGAGCCCGCCTTCAGTTAGAGAAGGGTGACCCAGAGAGGTGGTGCTGAAGTCCCAGTGAAAAGGCAAGAAGGAGGGCTCGTCTTGGGTCTCCTGCAGGCGACATGCTCCACCTACTGAGGGGTTTGCCGTTGGTATGAGAAAGGCAGCATGTGTTGGCATTGACGCAGAGAAGGACTAAGTACTGTAGTTCATTGCTGCCATGATCATCGTGAACAGATGAAGAACTGACTACATCTAAATGTATAATAAAAGTAAAACACAAAAAGAAACACTCAACCAAAAATCTTCTCATCAAAGATATTTCCCAGTGCTCTGTTTTATTGATACTATCAATAGAAAACTGCATAATTATTCAACACCATTGAATTTTTTAATTTGGGTCTTTTCTGAGCCCTGAGCACAACTCAAATTATTTTGGCCAACTTGAAACAAACTGCAAATTTAGCAGGGGAGCTTTTGTTGCATTGAACATTGTGTTTTACCAAGAAAGAGTTAACTCCAACTTTCAACTGTTTGACTTAGTGACCGACAGGCTCTGTGACACATACAGACATATGTGGAAGTGAATTTGGAAGGGGAGAGGAGTAGACTGCGACGGGAAGTATCACAGGCAAGTTTCCATCTCCAAAGTAAATAGAAACATAATTATGAATGGTCACTTCTTTCTTCCTCAAACTTAACCCAAAGATACTTGCATTCAGGTTTTCCCAGAGAGCATACTGACATTTCAAATCAGTAATGGAGAACTACAGGTAAGAGACTGGTTTGTGTGGTTTATCCTATCGAATTGGTGATTCAAGCAATGAAACTTTTAAGGACTCCATGAACTGCTCTCCAGGCAGGACCCCATCCTTCAGGGACATGTGATAAGTGTAGAAGAGTCACAGAAAATGAGTGAGTGGCTTCAAGTTCATTATCTGTCCCCTGACTCACAAAATGAATTTATTACAGAATGCTTGAATTTTGTGAAACAGCACATTTTGCTTGAAAGGAAATATGCAAAGTATTATTCCACACCAGATTCTTCCTATATTGAACAAGCAACAGTTCTTTTGAGATAAGTTGTTTAGAAAGAAACACAGTATGAGATTCAAGAGAAATTTCTCAAGTTTGCAGACAGTAGCAACAAAAGAGGGGAAGAAATTGCTCAGTTGATAACATTGAATGAAACACTGAAAGAACATGCTATTACTCTCCATGATTGTGGAGCTCAAGCCTATCATAATGGGTCAAATATGGTTGAAAAAGACAATGATGCACAAGGAAAGATACAAGAACAACGCTCAACAGCATTTTTTTCACCATGTGGTTGACACACACCCAACTGATATGGAAATGATGCTGTTGAATAAGTTAATTAAGAATTATTTAAAGTCTACAATGTCTCAGGAACATCATGTGGATTTGGCAAGGCTAAGTATTCAATGAAACATTCCCAGAGCAAGTAGCTATCATGCTGTGATTCAAAACTTTTCACAAAAAAGTTCTTTTTCTGTGGTGATTTTTTTCTGAAGTCCCCCCCTCTCTCATATCTATATCATCTATCTATCTATCTATCTATCTATCTATCTATCTATCTATCATCTATCTATATCTATCATCTATGTATCTATCATTAGAAGTTGGATATTTAAAAACAGTAGCAACCAAACCCAGCCAGTAAGTTGAAGCCTCTGAGGAGCAGTAATTCAGCCTGAGTGAATAGGGATTTTAAAAATTCCTCCTTAAATCAATAATGAGAGAGGAAGATGCACTTCACCAGAGAGGGGATTCCTCGCTATGGGTTTGGCCCTGATTTAGCCCTTCAGAAAAAAGCCCCACTTTGGTTAGAAACAGTTTGGTGTCTGTCCAACTTGATTTGGGCTCCAAAGTCAAACCTGCTTTAGTAAAACAAGACATTGTTCCTCTCCCATTCATTCTTTTGTGGAAATAAAACCTGTTTGTAACTAATCTTTTGACAGTTCTGTCCTCAAATAATGTTGTAGGTTTTGGGGAAAGACTCTCCTAAAATATCTGGATTCAGTAAAGGGTTGGAATATAGGTGAACCCCTGAATTCCTGCGTCTAGTGGGGGCTGGATTTTAAACTATTTTTTCCCCTGTGTGTAGGAAACCACCTGACAGAAAAACCATAGAGAAGTAATCACTGGAATGGCTGAGCCATTAACCCATTAACAAGGCCATGAACTCTCTGGACCACAGAAAAGCCCTCCCTGAGATGAGAGATAGCGAAGACAAAAGGCCAGCGGTTCAGGAGGGAGAGACAAAATTGCAGTGGGAGATGAGGTAAGTGAACAGGAAAAAGTGCCCCTTTTGTAAGCTGTAGTGGCAGGGATGGGGGGTAGAGCACAAGGCAGGCAATTTGTATCATGCTGCAGAGAGGGTCAGAAGTAATGTTTTCTGGGATTTCTTGGGATCTGAGGCTGCAACAATCGGGGGAACAGGGCCCACGTGGGATGTGAATGCTCTGCACTCTCTCCATGTAGGCTAAACAAAATCGAAAATTCTTTCTAGTAGCACCTTAGAGACCAACTGAGTTTGTTCCTGGTATGAGCTTTCGTGTGCATGCACACTTCTTCAGATACCATGTAGGCTAAGTTTGAATACTGGGTTTTTTTTCATGCATAAGACGCCCCCATGTATAAGACGACCCCTATAGAGTGGTACCTCGGGTTAAGAACTTAATTCGTTCTGGAGGTCTGTTCTTAACCTGAAACTGTTCCTAACCTGAGGTACCACTTTAGTTAATGGGGCCTCCCGCTGCTGCTGCGCCACTGCCACACGATTTCTGTTCTTACCCTGAAGCAAAGTTCTTAACCCGAGGTACTATTTCTGAGTTAGCGGAGTCTGTAACCTGAAGCATCTGTAATCCGAGGTACCACTGTAATTCTGAAATCAAAATGAAGAAATTGGGTTAGAGCCCGAACCTGAGCCTGAGCCACCTGCACCAGGACCCACACCGAACCCGAGCCCAGGCCGCTTGTGCCAGAGCCCAAACCCCTGTGCAATCACCATCCGTGTACTGTATAAGATGACCCCCAATTTTTGACTAATTTTTAGCAAAAAAACATTGTTATACATTGAAAAATACGGTATATATGTTAATAAACTATATATGATAAAGACACCCCAGTCTCTGCTGTGCCCCTTTGGTAAGGTAAAGCAGACCTGGTAAGTGTGCCTGGTATCCCTGAGATCTCAAAAAGCTCAGAGATTGGGGTGTCGTGTGAAATTAGCTTGCTCTCTGTTCATTCTAATGCATGCTTCCTGGCTTCTCCCTTTTTTTTTGCAGACACTTCCCTCCCACCCCACACCTGAAGACTCTGAGAGCTGTAGTGCTATGAGGACCCTTTGGCATCTGTCTGTTTCAGGAGACAATGGAGGAATGTGCATTTGTGGGTGAAGTCAAACTGTTGGAGGGTTACATAATGAGCTGCGGCTGCAGAGGCAGATAAGGAAGAGAATGTTTTGTTGCAGCTGAGGCAGATGAAAGCATTTGGCTGTGATGCTGCAGATACACCATGACATTTCTTCTCTTTGCGCTCCTCCCAGCAGTCATTCTTCCTCTGGGGACTGCTATGGATGCATGACATGCCTCCCTGCCTCTAGCATTGTAGTCATCTGCAATGGATTGTCGCATGGTGGGGGTGGATGTTGTCAGTTTTCATGGCATGTTTGCAGACATCTTTTTAACAGAGAGTTGGTCTGCCAACACCCCTTAGAGCACGTCCTTGGGGATATTGCCATCCTCCATTCTGTTGGATGTGACCAAGCCAGTGTAGATGTCACAGATAGAGGAGTGTGAACATGTTGGCAATGTGGGCTTTGAAGAGCACATCAATGTTTGAGACTCTGTCCTGCCCACGTGATGCCCCAAAGTATTCCTGACACAGTGCATGTGGAAACATTAAAAGTGTGGCTCCTGGTGGTTATAAATTGACACCAACACTTTCATAAACCAGCATGCTCCACATGCAAGTCTGGTAGACCTTCAACTTAGCATTGGTGGTCAGCATCACATTGTCCCACATCTGTTTGAAGAGGTGAGCCATTGCTGCAGCTCCCTTGCCAATATGCTTGTCTAGTTCAGCGTCCATGGAGAGGTTGCTGGTTGTGGTGGAACCCAGGAAGAAGAAAATCATCCATTACCTCAAGTGTGTGTGATGCTGTGAGGACTATGAAGCAAGCAAACAAAATAATCAGATTCATTGAACACTCCAATTTCACTGACTTTGGGGGGATTTGTGGGGGGGGAAATAAATATATAAGTGAGGTACTAATTGATTATGATTTTGTGCCTGATTATGGACATCATTCCCCAGAAGAATTGTGGTGAAATTGGGATGGAAATGGACTAGATTGATATTTGTTGAAATTTCACGGAATTCCCCAGAGGGGCATCTGCTTACAATAACTGTTTCTTAAATCTGCTAATGACATGGTCTGGAAGAAGCAGCTGGTAGAATCTTATCCAGTTCCCAAAGCATATTTCATCAAATTTCAACACTGAACTTTGCGTTCCAATATAACCTTCCATGCAACATCTATTCCCATCATTTCCCCGCCTCTCACTGGATCAGTTCTTCCCACCTCTACCCCAGGCTTCTCTCTTTGGCCTATAAATATCCCCAAAGTCAGCCTCTTCCTCCACAGGTCACCTGCTTGCTTGTTCTGGGTCTTCTTCAGCTTTTGATCACTCCACTGCTATGAAGGCTTTCCTCAGTAGCTGCCATTTCTTGGTGCTGCTTTTTTCCAGGTGAGTAGGACACTGAAATTCTGGTTTCGGTTTTTCCTATCTGTGAAGTTATATACAGTGGAATAAGCTAGGAATACTGTGTAAGGTTTATTGAGGAGAAAAGAAGCTAAAAAGAGCAGATAAGGTCAAGTGAATGTTGGAATCCAAACTCTAAATTTGGGAGAGTGGGAGAAGGCCAGCACACCATATTTCCAGGATCTGTAGCCATTCATGGTACCACAAGTACCCCATACAAACCTCATCTTCAAATGGAATAGTTCTTTCAGAATAGGGCTCTTTCAGAATAGATAGATTTATTTATTGTCATTGTATACACAGTATACACAACAACGAAAATCAAACACCCAAAGACCGGATTTACCATACACATTTGCACATATCTCCAACACTCTCATCCTTATTAAAACATAATCTATTAAAACATAACATAATCCAGAGTATAACATAACCTATTAAAAGCATAGCATAACCTAAAAGCCTGTCTCATTCCTTACTACTCACTGCTTACTATTACTTACTACTGACCCTGAGATCATTATTAAGTGCAATCAAAGCTCTTGGATAGAAACTATTCAGAAGGCGTGTGGTTCGAGTTTTCATTATCCTGTATCTTGGCCTCAGGAATTTGGCTTCCTGAGGCCAAGATTGGTGATACCAAATGGGAAACAGGGAGTGGGTAGAATGAAAAGGAAAGGGATCACTGGTAGTGCTTGATATTAGGGTCATCACTAATCATGCTTCCATTAATAATCTGGGTGAGAGTTGGCCACCTGCCCCTTACTTCCAGCACAGGTGAGCAACTGTGCTTCCCTTAGGCCTCAGCTGGCCAAGTAGCTGCTTGGCAGAGCTGATGAGCACAATTTCCATTGTGAGGAAGGTAGCCGAGGAAGCCTTTCTTGGTGTACCTTTCTGCCAATTGCCCTCATGCTCTTTTCATCCACCCAACAACTGTTTGTTGGGCTGATGGGAGCACCCTTACAGCTCCAATAATGTTGGCTGTGTGCAGAAATCTCACTGTGCACCTTAATGCCCAACTGATTGGTTCTGGGAACAAGTGAGAACTACACAGTCAATTATCTGAGCAACAGAGGGGGGAAAGGTGAAATGAAGAAACTTTACATTTTCCTGTTACCATGTGTTGTGGTGGGGGAAGGGGACGCCTTTGCTCTAGTGTGTGAATGCATAAATAAAATTAAAGCTACAGTGGTACCTCGCAAGATGAATGCCTCACTAGACGAAAAACTCGCTAGACAAAAGGCATTCACTAATGAAAGGGTGACTCGCAAGACAAATTTCCCTATGGGCATGACTCGCAAGACGAAAATTTTTCATTCCCCCCCCCATCAAACTGTGCTTCCCCCGTCCGTGCTTCACAAGACGAAATTTTCGCTAGACGACAGCACTCGCAGAACGAATTAATTTCGTCTTGCGAGGCACCACTGTATTTATGTGTATCTGTCACTGTGTCTGGATATGTTTTTGTGTGTGAGATGGGGGAAGTTGTTTCTGTGAACATGCATCTTTCTGTTTGTGGATCCTGCAAACCAGTAAGATTGTTAAAAGATGGGACTTCCAAAATCCCATTCTGCACCTCCCGCCCAATTGACTGGTGGGGAGGGGGAAGTTATGATGGGATTTCAGTGTGCTTCACATCTCTGAGGGGGGAAATGAAGGGAATTGTTTGTGTGCCTATGTGATTGTGAATGGGAAGAAGGCTGTGCATCTGCCAGTTTTTCAGCATATTTGTGTGTGAGAGATGGGGGAAGATGTGTGTGTGTGTATTCTTTGATGATGTAAATTGCTCAAGTCTGGCTTGGTGGATTGCATCCAACAAAGGCTGAGATCGTGGTCATATTGGGTAGACAGGGGTTTCGGCCCCTCAAATCCAGGTGTGTAGCCTCCTGGAGCACCCTCCTCCATTTTGGCACCGGCTGTTTGAGAATCCCCCAGGCCTGCCATGATACACCATGTGGGTTCCCACCAAACCTCTGTTTGAAGTTGCCCAATTGGATGAGGCCTCAGGGATGGGGCTTGGGAGTGGACCAGAGTACCTCCAGCCTTCATTCCGGTCATCTTTCACTGCTTAAAAGGCAGCTGCTCCTCTCCCAGGCACCACATTTGGCCAGAAATGCAGGTTTTGCCTTCCCCATTGCAGAAATGTATGCTTTGAAACCTCAGGCATTGGTTGGAATCCTTTAGTCTTAAGTTCCAAGGGGGTGAATGGCTGGGTGAAACAGTGTCTCGCCCCCATCTTGGAGCAGTGTGTCTGCAGGGTATCCCATTAAAGGGGTCTAGTGGGAGGTTTCTGTCCAAGAGCCAGGCATCTGGCAAATGGGCTGTAGTGATTCCTTCAGTGGTGTGGGGAAGCCATTTCTGTAGAACTGTGTCTTGCAATGGACCTCCTACTCTCTGTGTCCTCCTACTCTCTCCTCACAGCAGTGACAGCTCTGCTCTGTTTTCACCGTGATTTCGTTGATGTGACGAAAAACCTTGATTGCTTGCTTAATCACGTTTGCATTGTTCGTGTAACTATGAACCATTTAAGTGAGTATAAAAATTTTCTGTCTGATTAAAACAGTGAGTTGGACCACCATTTGCTCCCTGGAGTATCTAGGGATGACTTGCATATGCTCATGTGAAAAGGCCACAGAATCCTGATCTCACCCTATGTTTAGAAACACAACCCCTTTTTAATGAATTCAGCTAAGTCACTAAGTGCTGAAAAATCAAAGAACTGGAGATGATATGAGGTGATGTGAGGCAGGCCTGTGATTCTGCCCAAAAGACCCTGTTGAGTCTTTTTGAGATATAAGGGACTTGCTTTCTTCAAGGGATCTAGGGTGCATCTGGAAGATTTCTTCTGTTGGGGTTCAAGAAATGCTGCTAGGGCACATGCTGTGAAGAAAGGGCCTGAGCTGCCCAGCATTCCTCTAAGTCAAATTGTAACGTCTCTCCTGCCAAGCCTCTTCTTTGCAAAGAGGAGACTTAATAGGCCTGTTTGAGGGACCTGAGCCAAGGGGAGTGAGCCTTTAAAAACCTGAGCAGCTTCTTGCAGCTCATTCTGCTCCAAACGTCGGGGAATTCAGTTGCCTTTCCAATGGGGTTCTAAGGTGGGATCCCCTAAGGATCATCTTTTGTGAGGCTTTAAAAAGTGTCTGGCCTTGTACTTCAGTGACGGGCCATAACAATAAACAGGAATGCAATGTTGCTGGGCATCATGAGTAAGGTGAATTAACTGACCTACCACAGTTTGGAAATGTAAGCAAAGAGGCAGTACCCACAGGTTCTGTGCCAAAGGGATGCTGAGTTAGGGAGCTCTGCAGAAGCTGCCCCCAAACTCCCCCTGCCCCCCCCCAAAAGACCACTTGCCTGTTGCAGTAATTATAATGTGATGTGGTGAATGCTGGGTGATTTTTAATTGTACTTTTCTTATTTCCTTTATTTCTTCCATTGTATTTTATTATTTACTGTGAACTTGGCTTGTGAAGTGAATATTCACCACCCCATATTAGCCATATCTTTTTCCAGGGTTGCCAGTTCTTCATTCCTTAATTAGATTTCTATACCATGCTTCATCTGTGGATCACAGGGAGCTTTACAATATGAGAGCACAAAAATGTATAACATCTTTTTCTGTCTCTCAAAAATATAGTTTGAGGCAGCTTCTTGACTTTGGCCTCTCAATCAACTAAAAGATTATTAAGTAGAAATGGCTGGTAGATCAATCTCTTTTGAGCCCTTACTATTTTTTGTGTGTAGAGAAACAAGTCCGTCTTCTCCAATTTATGTGCAAATTTTAACAGAAATATCCCAGAATATTTACATGGTAATGTGTTACAAGGCTGTATATTGTCTCCCTGCTTATTTAACTTATATGCAGAATTCATCATGCGAAAGGCTGGGCTGGATGAATCCCAAATCGGAATTAAGATTGCCGGAAAAAATATCAACAACCTCAGATATGCTGATGATACAACCTTGATGGCAGAAAGTGAGGAGGAATTGAAGAACCTTTTAATGAGGGTGAAAGAGGAAAGCGCAAAATATGGTCTGAAGCTCAACATCAAAAAAACTAAGATCATGGCCACTGGTCCCATCACCTCCTGGCAAATAGAAGGGGAAGAAATGGAGGCAGTGAGAGATTTCACTTTCTTGGGTTCCATGATCACTGCAGATGGTGACAGCAGTCACGAAATTAGAAGACGCCTGCTTCTTGGGAGGAAAGCAATGACAAACCTAGACAGCATCTTAAAAAGCAAAGACATCACCTTGCCAACAAAGGTCCGTATAGTTAAAGCTATGGTTTTCCCAGTAGTAATGTACGGAAGTGAGAGCTGGACCATCAAGAAGGCTGATCGCCGAAGAATTGATGCTTTTGAATTATGGTGCTGGAGGAGACTCTTGAGAGTCCCATGGACTGCAAGAAGATCAAACCTATCCATTCTCAAGGAAATCTGCCCTGAGTGCTCACTAGAAGGACAGATCCTGAAGTTGAGGCTCCAGTACTTTGGCCACCTCATGAGAAGAGAAGACTCCCTGGAAAAGACCCTGATGTTGGGAAAGATGGAGGGCACAAGGAGAAGGGGACGACAAAGGATGAGATGGTTGGACAGTATTCTCGAAGCTACTAACATGAGTTTGGCCAAACTGCGGGAGGCAGTGAATGATAGGCGTGCCTGGCGTGCTCTGGTCCATGGGGTCACGAAGAGTCGGACACGACTGAACGACTGAACAACAACAACAACAATGTGGATTTCAGTAGGAAGAATCTGGATTTGAATTTTTGCAGATGTGGTTATTCCTTTCCTTTTTTTTTATAAGATTTTTATTATTTTGCCATAAAACAAAACAGAAACAACATTAAACATACATAAACACAATAGAAACATAATACACAATCAACAATATAAAACATAACAATAACATACAAAAAAGAGAACTTATACAAACCTTACCAAATAACTATCTTTGTTTCTCAACTTATTTTTAACTTCTTGAGGGGACTTCCCCTGGTCCCTCCTCTGTCTTCAAAAACATATATACTCTTTAGGTAGCTTCATTTCTTTTCCCATTAACTTATGCTCAGTATCTTAATGCTCTTTAGATTTGTTTAAACCAATATACTTCTTAACTTATATTCTATATCTTAAAACCTTCTTATACAAATAGATCTATCACATCAAAAATTTCTTCTAAACCATTATAACTAACCTTAACCTTCTAAAGCCGATTCTTCTATATATTTCTGCTCAAATATTCAAACATTCAATTTAACATATTTAAATAAATAGTCCTTAAATTTCTTCCAATCTTGCGACACCTTCTCCTCCCTCTGGTCTCGGATTCTGGCGGTCAGGTCTGCGAGCTCCATATACTCCATCAGCTTCGTCTGCCATTCTTCAATTGTCGGTATCTCTTCACCCTTCCAAGTTCTTGCCAATAAAATTCTAGCCGCTGTCGTGGCATACATAAAGAATACTCTATCCTGACTGGGTATCTCTTCATTGGTCATGCTCAAAAGAAATGCCTCTGGTTTCTTACAAAAGGTAATTTTCATTACCTTCTTAAGCTCATTATAAATCTTATCCCAGAAGGCCTTTACCCCTGAACACGACCACCACATATGGTAAAAGGTACCTTTCGACGATTTACATTTCCAACACACATCCGACATTTTAGAATTCATTCTAGCTAACTTAACTGGTGTCAGATACCATCTATATATCATTTTCATTACATTTTCTCTTAAACTATTACATGCAGTGAAATTGATACCTTTCTGCCACAATCTCTCCCAGTCATCCATCATAATATTATGACCCACCTCTTTTGCCCAATCTATCATTGTTGATTTAACCAATTCATCTTTCGTATGCCACTCTAGCAACAAATTATACATCTTGGAGAGGTTTTTAGAGTTCGATTCGATCAGTTCTGTTTCCAGTTTTGATTTTTCCACTTGAAAACCAATTTTTTTGTCTAGTTTAAATGTTTCATGAACCTGGTGGTATTGCAGCCAGTCAGGGACTTGACTTTTGACTTGATCGTAACTTTTCAACTTAAATAAGTCCCCTTCCTGCTGCAATATGTCCATATATCGTAACCAACTTGCAGCCATATTTGGTCTCTTGTAGGCCTTGGCCTCCACTGGTGATATCCATCTAGGAGTCTTTCTCTCCAATAAGTCTTTATACCTAATCCAGACCTGATACAGAGATTTCCTAACTATGTGACTCTTAAAAGTTCTGTGGATTTTAACTTTGTCATACCAAAGGTATGCATGCCAACCAAACATGTTGTCGTGTCCTTCCAAGTCCAACACATCTACATTCTCTAATTTAAACCAATCTTTCAACCAGCAAAAGGCCGCTGCTTCAAAATAAAGTCTTAAATCCGGCAGGGCAAAGCCTCCTCTCTCTTTAGAGTCTGTCAGAATCTTAAACTTAATTCTAGGCTTTTTGCCCTGCCATATAAACTTCGATAAGTCCCTTTGCCATATCTTAAAACAGTCCATTTTATCCAAAATTGGTATGGCTTGGAATAAAAACAGCATCCTTGGTAGGACATTCATTTTAATCGCTGCTATTCTTCCCATTAACGACAGTTTCAATCTTGTCCATATCTCCAGATCTTTCTTTATCTCTGTCCACAGTTTTTCATAATTATCTTTGTACAGGTTCACGTTTTTTGCTGTGAGATTGATACCTAGATATTTTACAGATTTAACAAAATTGAGGCCTGTGCCATCTTGTAATCTTTGTATCTGTTCTGCACTCATATTTTTACTTAAAACTTTGGTTTTCTGTTTGTTTAATTTGAAGCCAGCTACACGTCCAAATTGTTCGATTAATTCCAAGGCTTTGGGGACACTGCTTTCCGGTTCTTGCAGGGATAACATCAAATCATCTGCGAAGGCGCGTAATTTGTATTCTTTCTCTCCCACCCTGATTCCTTTTATCTGCTTCTCTTTTCGTAGCATATTTAAAAGGACCTCCAGGACCGTAATAAATAATAAAGGGGAGATAGGGCACCCTTGTCTTGTTCCTTTTTCAACTTCAATTTCCTCCGATATCACACCATTTACTATTATTTTTGCTCTTTGTTCTGTATAAATGGCTTTGATACCATTTAAAAATCTTTCTCCAACTCCCATCTTTTCCAGATTCTTTTTCATAAACATCCAAGATACCTTGTCAAAGGCTTTCTCCGCATCAATAAACAATAGTGCTGCCTCTGTATTTATGTTTCTTTCCAGTTTTTCTAAAATATCCACAATAATTCTTGTATTGTTACTTATTTGTCTTCCTGGAAGGAAACCCGCTTGATCTTTATGTATATAGTCTTTCAGCACTCTTTTTAATCTTGTAGCCATAACATTTGCAAAAATTTTATAATCCACGTTCAAAAGGGAAATTGGACGATAATTTTTCATTAGCGTTCTATCTGTATCTGGTTTTGGGATCAGTGTGATAAAGGCTTCTTTCCACGTCTCTGGTGCCCTATCTCCTTCTAATATTTTGTTGCAAATTTCTTTCAAAGGCTGCGAAAGCCAATCTTTAAGAGTCTTATAAAACTTTGCTGTTAGTCCATCTGGTCCTGGTGCCTTTCCTAGTTGCATGTTCTTAATTGCATCCTCAATCTCTTGAGTCGATATTGGGTGGTTGAGGGTTACTAGTTTATCCTCTGGGACTTTTTGCAGGCTATTTTGTTGCAAAAATCGGTCTATCTCTTCTTCTTTTATCCTCTCCTCCTTGTACAGTTGCTTATAGAATTTTTGAAAACACTTTCTGATTTCCTCCGGGTTCTCCACTATTTTCCCGTTTACTGCTAAATTGCCGATGACATTTGCCTTTTGTCTTTTCTTCAATTGCCAAGCTAGTAGTTTTCCACATTTATTCGCAGATTCAAATGATCTTTGTTTCATCATTTTCAGTTTCCATTCTATATCTTGGTTCATAATTTTAGCATACTGGGATTGTAAGTATTTGATTTCCTTTTGAATTCTTAGAGATTTGGGATGTCCTCTTAACTCTTTTTCTTTAACTTTGATTAGTTTCAACAGTCTTTCCATTTCCGCATTTTGTAGCTTTTTCTTTTTTGCTTTTTCACTTATGAGGAATCCTCTCATTACCGCTTTACTTGCATCCCAGGCAGTTCTTTTTTCTACTTCCGAATTCCAATTGATTTGAAAATACTCCTTCATCTTTTTCGCAGCTCTTTCTACCAGCTTGGTGTCTCTCATCAGCGCGTCATCCATTCTCCATCTAAAAGAACCCTTGGAAACCATTTTGAGAGTTACCTGTACAGGATTGTGGTCCGAATAAGTCTTTGGGCCGATTTCCGCTTTTTGTATTTTCGATGCCAATTCGTTCGATGTCCAGATGTAGTCTATCCTCGACCATGACTGCTGAGATTCACTGAAGTAAGTTGCCTCAGTATCGGTGGGGTTTTTTAGCCTCCAAGCGTCCTCCAAGTTCAAATTATCCACCATTTCAAAAAAAGTCTTTGGTAGTTTCCCATCATTTGTTAGTTTAGTTCTTTGGGATCTATCCATTAATGTGGAAACTGCACCATTAAAGTCTCCAAGGCAAACTAATTTATAGTCCAAATAGTCCAACAGCAGATCATGTATTTTCTTATAAAAAATTGACTTTCCATCATTTGGTGCATAAAGTCCCAGAATCAAAAAATTTTCGCCTTGTATTTTGATTTCAATTGCGATGTATCTCCCTTCTTCATCTTTAAATAGCTGTCTTGGGCTGTATTTCTCCTTTGCATATATTACTACTCCTCTCTTTTTGACCTTGTCTGATGATATGAACTCTTGGCCTAGTTTTTTATTTTGTAGTAATCTTCTATGTCGCCGAACTATGTGGGTCTCCTGTAAACATATAATGTCCAAATTTTTCTTTTCCAATCCATGAAATACTCTGCGTCTCTTTGGTCTCTGGTTCAATCCCCGAACATTCCATGTCATTAATTTAAACGCCATTTTCCTTTGTTTTAAGCTTCTCCTCCAGTTGCTTCCGCTTTCTTGCTTTCTTCTGGGTCCTTGTCACTTGGTCCTGGTACCCCCGGCGGTGGGGGTAATCCTGGAAGTCTGTACAGAAATGATGGATCAAGTGACGTACCTTTAAACTCTTCCAGATGTTTATCCAGAAATTTTTGCTTTTCAGTCGGGGATCCAATTCTTATCTTTTTCCCCTCAAATGTAAATGCAAGGCCTTCTGGGAATTCCCAACTGAAGGAGATGTTTCTTCTTCTTAGCTCAGCAACCAGGTCGTTATAAGTAATTCTTTTGTCCAGGAAAAATCTGGGGATATCCTTATAAAAAATGACTTTGTTCTGCTGTACCACCAGGTTGTTTTTGTAGTGCAGATCCAGAAAGAAGTCCCTGTCATTTCTATCATGCAACACGACCAAGCAGTCACTGACTGTTTTGGTGCTTTTCTTCCCTCTGGATCCTCTAGGCCCAAATCTGAAGGCCTTCACTATGCGTGCTGAGACGTTTACTTCTTCCAATTGCCAATATGACGAGAATTGCTCTACAATATAAGCTTTCAGGTCTTCACCCTCCAATTCTGGAAGACCTCTCAAACGGATGTTCCCCTCTCTCTGTTGGAGTTGAAGAAAGGCAAGAGATTCTTCTACAGTTCTCTGTCGTGTTCCAATTCTCTCTATATTCTCCAAGTCTATGTTGTCCAATTTCTGTTCCACTTTTTTATTTTTTCTTTGACCACTTTGAATTCCTCCGAATCCTTTTTCAAAGTTGTTACCTCCTGGGCTATTTTATTTATTTCATCTCTGTTCTTTCTTACATTTTCCTCAATTTGGCCGATTGATCTCTCCAATGTATCGGTGGAATTTTTTATGTCAGCTTTTATGTCAACTTGGAGTTTTTCTATTGCAGAGTTGACTGTAGCATTGACTGATGTACTGATTGTATTTACTGAGGCCTGCGTTTGCTTCAACCCCTCAGTCACACTTTTAAGTCCTTCTGCTATTTCTGCTACACTTGCAGCTAATCTCTCCATTTGTTCCTGTAAAGTTAGGGAAACAGAGCCTTTTCTTTGTGCAGAGCTAGATGTTTTAGATCTAGTGCTCTCATGCATTTCCTGTGGGCTCTGCAATTGTAATCTCAAGGTCACTCCAGTTGCTGTAGTAACCGTCTCAGACATTCACAGCAGAAAGCCAGCAGTCTTAAAAATAAACACCAGGTGGCCAGCAGTTCACTTCTGAGAACAAAGAGACTGCTGAGCCAGGAGTCCCACACAAGTCCAATAGTCAAACTTCTAGGCACAGAATTCACAGTTTTAAAGTCCCAAACTATTTTGCAGTCAAAAAGAAATTGGTTTTTAAGTAGCCCAAGTCAATAACTATATTTCACTTGCAGTGTTACCACCAAGTCTCTATATTGAGATGTAACTGGCCACAAAGTATCTAAAATGTCTCCACTGGTAAACAGTCACTGACACAGTAGCAAGGGAAAAAAATGGCAACAATTTACTGCAGCCCGCTTCCGACCCCGAATCCTAATCCAGAGGGCGAGCGGTGTCTTCTTTTGCCATATCTCCTGTTTTTAAGTCTTTAAACGTCCTTAAAACAACTTTTAATCCACTTTTAAAAAGTTTGGCAGAGTTCGCAAAACTTTTCCGTTAGTCGCGGCTTTGATCTTTTAGCGCTACCAAGCTCCGGCAAACAGTTCAAAGGGAGCAGGCTTCCTTTTAAATTTTCTCTGTAAGCTGTTATTTTTCAAAGTTCCAAACCAGTTCAAAAGTTTTACTAACAGAGTTTCTTTTGAGGTTTCTAAGTAGGAAGTGTCGGGTGCTCGAGTCTGGCGGGATCGCTGCTTTGTCCTCCGAAGGCAGCCACCTCTTCAGCCCCGTACCGGTACTCCGCTCGCCTGATTTTCCCCCTTACGAGGGTCAATCAGGAGCGGAGACGGCACGTCTGGGACCCACGAGGTAAACGGTCCACGGGACGCTCTTCCCGTGGCTTTAAGGGGCCCGTGGCGCAGGCACGGTAATCCCTAAAGCCTCACGGAGGACGGAGCCGTCGGACTCCCGTCCGCCATTGACCGGCACCAAACCGGAAGTCGTGGTTATTCCTTTCCAATTCTATCTTATAGATGACACTCTCGAGAGCAGCTATGAAATTGAATGTGCTAAAAATTGTCCCTATAAAAATTACACTTTCACTGCAATAGGAGGTTTTTTCTTAATAAGTAGGATCTTCTGCTGTGAAGACTTATGCGAGTCCTACGAATTTGATTGTAAGTAGCTGCATGTCTTTAGAATTATATATTTTCCAGAGCATTAATAGCAAATCTCTTTCTCAATTGCTTTTCAACAAACGACACTGTTCTAGTCAAAGATTGATTTCCTCAGTTTTTAAGGGACGGTGTGTGGAGCTGTCGTCTCAACCACTGAGCCTCTTGTGCTTGCCAATCAGAAGGTCAGCAGTTCGATTCTCCACTGCGGGTTGAGCCCCCATTGCTCAGTTGCAACTCCTTCCAACCTAGCAGTTCGAACACATGCCAGTGCAAGTATATAAATAGGTACAACCCATAGTCGCCTTTGACTGGAATTAACCAACCAGGGGTGCATTACCTTTTACCTTTTTACCTTTCCTAGTTTACATGGGAGATGGTTAGAAACAGCACCACCACCTGTGTTTCAAAGAGAAAGCAGGTGTCCTGCCTGAAACACAACTTTTAGATGCCACCTGGGTGTGTGGAAGACAACACTTTGGGTGTACTGGGAGACTGGCAAGAGAGAGAAAGCACACGAGAGAGAGGAATACATTTCCTCCATGCTCCTTGCTATCCCACTTAGCCCTGGGAGTTGTCCTGCTGAGGAGAACTGGGGAAGAAGTGAGTGGAACCCTCAGTTGCTGCTCATGGCCCCCCAGACAGAGAACTACAAAAGCAGTCCTGAGGGATTGTGATGAGTGTACTGCTTGGTGAAAGGAAGGAGTATCAGGGGAGTCGGGTGTATACTGCCTCACATCGTCAGGTGAGGGAATGGGAGACAGCCAGCTGGGAAGAAGTGAAATTGCTGTTGGGAACGTATGTGTAACTAATGGGTGGCAATCTGCATTATTATTTTATAGGGTTCAGCCAGTGAACAGTTTCATTCTTTCCTTAGCTTTTGTAGTACATTTTTGTGTGTGGAAGGAGTCTCTGGCATGAGTGGTTGGTGTCTGAGTAAGATATTCTTAAATGACTGGGTAGATGATATGTTTGTGTGCAGTTGTGGAGCAGAAGGATGTACTGTGCTGATACCTTGTTTATATATATATATATATATATATATATATATATATATATATATATATATATATTGTTTTATTGCATTGTATTGCAGTTATTTTTAAAATAGCTTTTTATTTTATTGTAGTTTCTCAGTTTCATGTGTGTTTGGTGATCACTCGTAGCCAAGTAAGATTGTCTTCCGTAAACACGGTTTTAACAATGAGTCTGTAAGTAACTGTGGAGGCCGATTCTGGATCCACACGTTCTTCCACAGTGGGGACATTGGTTACCAGGCGTGAGTTGATCACGGTGTGGATTTGCCAAGTGTGCCTTTCTCTTAGCACGTTTCTCCCTTGTGTCCTGAGTTCATGTGTCTTCACAGCCCATGACACCTTTGATAAAGGCTGTTCTCCACTTGGAGCGCTTGCAGGCCAGTGTTTCCCAGTTGTCGGTGTTTATGCTACACTATTTTTAAATTTGCCTTCAGACCGTCATTAAACCCCTTTTGTTGACCACTAGCATTAGATTTTCCATTTTAAAGTTTGGAATAGAGTAGTTGCTTTGGAAGACGATAATCAGGCATCCGCACAACGTGATATAAACACAGGGGCCAACTTGAATAAAATATTGGGGAGGGCAAAGGTAAGCCCTGCCCACATAATCATGAGTACACACACCATTTGAAAGGCACATTCTGTGTGCAGGCAATGGGACCTTGACCCCTAGGAGGTGGCTCCTAAAATATTACGTATTGAAAGATACTCGGAGTCCAGTGTGACTTTCATGCTCTTTATTCAGCTCATAGTAGTGAGGAATGTAGTTCCCCCAAAACGTTTGCTTTATATACACTATTTACACAATGGGCCCCATGTGATCGGCTAATTCCGGGATACTCCTGTATGCCAATCAGAGTGCGGATTCACTTCCACCTGGAGCTGGATTGGGTGGCTCCTGCAGACCAATCAGACTGCTGCAATCTCAATCCTATTGTTCTGGGACCAATCAGACTGCTGCAATCTCAATCCTATTGTTCTGGGACCAGTCAGACTGCTGCAATCTCAATCCTATTGTTCTAGGACCAATCAGACTGCTGCAGTTTGGATCCTATTCAACTCAGTACATAACACGTATACATACATATAGTTTTAATTCGTAACAAAGCAAACAACATAATATACATGCATAACATTATATAACACTTTAGTCCAGTTTTTCAATGTAATAAGCAGATCTGCATCACTACCTTGATTAATTCCAGAAGCAGAGTTGTGGTGGAGAATGCAACATCCATCTCTGAGGATTATTGAATCAAGGCCCTGGATTTTTATGGAGATATTTTTATGTGTTTACTGTAGTTATTGCTTTTGGCAGGGCCCGAGCTTGGTCCGTATAATGGGCAAAAGTGTGAGGCCTGTCATGCTCCTGTCTCAGAAGGATGTTCGGACTTGAATACTATCAGGTGTCATGGTGCTGAGATCAATGCATTTCGTTTGTTATTGTTCACAGTAAGTAAGCACTGCCAGCCAATGAATGGAGAGGAAAAACACAGCCTGCTAGCGGTGGGCGGGCTGCTTTCTTGTTTTGTTTGCGGCCAGAAAATAGATTCCGGGGGGGGGGGGGGAGGAGGTTTTATTTTTGCTGAAAATATCACAGTGTAAAAGTCACTTTTGCTTTGTGTTTATTTAGATGAGCCTGTATCTTCTGGGGGCAGGGGGGGATGGATGAGAAAGGGAGAGAAATAATGGGTTTGTTAAATTACATACAAAACTGTTTTTATTTAAGAAGAGTGTTTTAACTTGCCTTTAAAAACAAACAAACAAACTAAAAGCAGATCTGAAATGCAATTTCCCATAATACCAGTAGTCTCTTTCCTATAAGAGACATTATTCCCAAATGTAGAAAATGTGTATAATATTCAACCATACGACTTTTAGAAGACATCTGATGGCAGGTCTACCTGTATATAGGGAAGTTTTTAATATTTGATGTTTACTGTCTTTTATATTTTCTTGGAAGCTGCCCAGAGTGGCTGGCGTTACCCTGGCATATGGTCAGGGTAAAAATAATAAAAATATTATTAATATTAGTATTACTACTACTTACTACTACTACTACTAGCAGCATCAGCTACAACAACAATCTCGTGATGTGATTCTGGCATGCTTTCTATACTTGCGGAATGCAGTTAATAACAATGAAAATGCTGCTATTCTGTATCTTCTGCACACACAAACACATCCCTTACTAACCCAGGCACCCATTACATCCTGTTTCTTTCTCTTTACCAGATGACAGTTCAGTTCCTGATGAGATTTATAAAGGCTGTGCCACCCCATCATTTTGTGACTTGGCCAGGCAATCCCCGTATAATAAACATTTTTCGGGCACTATAACCAAATCACGATGCTGTGAGACGCTGCATTCATCAGAACAGCTCAACTTTGAAGGATAGTTAGGGGATGTCTTCTCCCTTTGGATTCTACCATGTGTTGCAGCCATGGAGATGAATATTGCTTGCCTGGTGGTTGGAGTGCAGAGCAACTGGGATTCACAGCACTCCTGAATCCTGTCTTTGGCATATTGTGGAGGGTGAATGCGATGCAGAGGGTAAAAAAGCTAATGTAGGAATGCGGGGCTTGGGGGCTCTGTCTCATGATAATATGTTATATGGGTAAATTTTGCTTAGTTCTTAATCAAAATAATTTGGTGTAGCAAATAAAAACTGTTGTGTGTCAGCATTTATCAAACTAAGAACATTTTTTCAGTGGCAGCAGCAAATACATTGTCTTTAGAAGAAACAAATGGGTACCGGTAATTTATAAGTTATTTTATTGATTTAGCAAATGCATATACCACCCCATATTTCAACGAAATCTCCAAGTGGCTAACAATATCAAAAGGACATCATCAAAAATTCAAACAAATACAATAAAAAACTTCCCACCAACTTATCCAGAGGAGAACATTGAAGAAAGGTTTAAAATGCAGCTGACTCTGGGCTACTGTAGCTGATTTTCTGGTAAATTGCCACGCAGCACTAGACAGCCTGGGGAGATTACTGCTGTCTAGTAGAACTCTGGAGAACATTGAAGGACTCAGGAGAGAGGAACATAAGAGGATCCCTGCTGGATTACATCAAAGACCCCTCTATGCTGCTCCCATATTCCCATATAACCACATGCCTACGAGGAACCCAGAAAACAAGGCATGTACACAATACCTGGGGTCTCCAGTAATGAGTAGAAAGAGCATTGGAGTCCAGCCCACTAATGGGGCACAGCCCCCCCCCACTGAAAATGACAAACGATAAAAAAAACTGCCCCCTCAATCTGAAATCTACAACACTTTCCTGTCTCATGCACATTTTATATCCATTTCTGTTAGTCTCTTATTCTCAGATCCTTCTGCTATTTTCACCACTAACCCAATCCTCGTCCCAAATATAACTATGGCAAATGAGTCCCTCCAGTCTTGCATACCTGAAAGAGCATCTTCACTTCCATTGGTCAGCACACTAAGTTCCAGCTCTGAGGGCCTTCTGGTGGTTTCCTCACTGCGAAAAGTAAAGTTACAAGGTACCTGTCAGGGATTGCCCGGCTCCTCGCGAGGAGGAGGCGGGAAGGGGAGGTCCTGCACTAGAGGAGGGCAGGGGAAGCAGCTCTTCGAGGGAGGAGGGCTCTCTACGTTATAGGGAACCACAGCCTCTTCTATCAACAGACTCCTCCTCTTCTTCTAGCCTTTCCACTGAGCTGTCTCCTGGGGAGAGGGAGGCACAAGGGCTTGGAGACTCTGGGCAGAGACCCAGCACTGCCAGCCAGAGAGACTCTGAGGAAGAAATGCCACTTCTGGTGCCTGCACAGCATCGAGGGGCCAGGAGACACCGCAGACGTCGTTTTAGGGTGCCGAAATTGTGGTGTTGGGCGGGAAACAGAAGAGGGGCACTTCCAGATTCTGCGAGTGAGCAGTCATGTTTTGAACTATCTCCACACTGTAAATAGCAATGCACAATAAATAGTCTTAGCAACTGAAGAGCTCTGTCGTTACTCATGAGCAACACTCTGGGAAGATCCTGACAGTACCAGACAGAGGGCCTTCTCGGCAGTGGTGCCCTCACTGTGGAATACCTCCCCATCAGATGTCAAGGAAATAAATAAGTACAGAACTTTTAGAAAGAAATCTTTGCTCTGCGCTCCTCCCAGCTATCATTCATCCTTTGGTGACTGCTATGGATGCATGGCCCAACTGCCTGCCTCCAGGCACTATGTGTTGGAATTTTCCATTCCACCTTTAGTTACAGACTGTGTCTGTTTACATTCCAGCAGTGTTTGCTGGTGCAAGCGGAAGTTCCGTTGTGTTGCTGCTGCTTTTGCTTCTGACTGTCTCTCTTGGAAGAGACGGCAAGGGGAGAGACGACATGTTTCTTTGTTTCTGATTTATGATAATAAATCCGTAGTTTGCTAGTATGTCTTCACAAGCCTCAAGCCCCTTTTGTTGCAAAATTTGATCTGCTAAGTAAAGTGTGCCCATGTCAGCAGACTTGGGTCACTGATTTATGTCGCACCAGAGGTTGAGGGATCTTTGCAGCGTGATGACTGGAAGGAGACGATCCAGCTGGGGGCTAGCCAGCTGGCCGTTCGACCCCCGGATGCCGACACTATGGTGGTCTGCAATGGACTCCCAAATAACTGGGTGGATATTGCCAGTCATCCTGCCATGTTTACAGACATTCTGTGGAAAGGCGATCCAATAAAACATTGTATGCCATCTCTATTTTTACCATTTCAATCCCTCACTGTATTAGTTCTTTCCAACTCTAGCCCCATTCATCCAGGCCAGTGTCTTCCTCCGCAGCTCCCCTGCTGCTTTGTTCTGAATGTTTCTCAGCACTATGAAGGCTTTCCTCAATACCTGCCTTCTCTTGGTCCTGCTTTCTCCATGTGAGTAGGAGCCTGAAATCCTGGATTATTTCTTTCCCTATCTGGGAGGAGATATGCCATGGACAAAGCTAGGGAGACAGGGATAGGTTCACTGAAGACAAATGAAGCTGAAAAAGGTGGATTAGACCAAAAGGAACTGGGAACCCAAATATAAGTTTTGGAGGGTGGGAGAAGACCAGCAAACCATACTACCAGAACCAGTCAAAGCAAAATAAGTATCCCCTACACACCTCATTTTCAAATGGGATAGTAATTTTGTCATGGGACTCTCACTAGTTTAGGGCTCAGCAGTGAAATATCCTTCCTGCTGGAGATATTGGACAGAAAAAAATCCAAAGAAAGCTTCAAGTGTATTTATGTATTCAACCAATAGCAGCAAAGAATCTTTATGCACAGAAGAGGAAGGTTGAGAGAATAACCTGAAAGGAAGAATGGATGATGAAAGGCTTAGAATATGCAGAAATGGCAAAATTGACAGCATTGATAAGACACACAAATTTAGAATGCTTTAAAGAGGGCTGGGATTCATTTCTACTCTATTTTAAAAGTTTTGATCCATATGGGAAGTCCACAGTGGGGTTTGAACATGTTAAAAGGATAAAAAAGAAAGATGATGAAAATGGATTTGGGGGAATTATAAAATGCAACTATCTGAAATTTTGATCATAAAGATTGATGATGGGTGAGCTGGAAGTCATTAGTATCGTAGAAGTGGATGCGACTGTTGAGTGACAAAATGTAACTTTTAAGCCTGAAAAAAATATATTATTGAGTGGAAAAGATAAACCATGTGGTCACTCATAGGTGCTCTCAGGGAGATCCTTTGGCTGTTTATTCTAAAATAAGAAATAGTTGTGCCTCATTATTTATGGTTTAAGATGGTCCGCTAGGTGGAGGTGGGTGTAGGGCACCCAGACACACCAAGCATTGATTCTAGTACAGCAAGTTAATCAAGGTTACTATAAAGTGTGCCATCTGTAAAGGAGAGTGTCGTGTTAAAAATGGTGTCCTTTTGTCCAGATTTTCACATCTGGGAATATGGCAACCCTACCATGACAGTATGTAGACGATTGCCTGGCTATATACTTTCTCAGAAGGCAATTGATAGAGTTGCATGGATGAAATGTTATGCCCACTTACTTTGGATTTAATTCTCCCCAAAAGTCAAGTGAGAGAGAACCGAGGGACTATCTCTGCTAAACAGAGCGAAGGATGAGGCTCATTCTGAATGAAGAGGCTGCAGTGGGTGTTGGGGTGCAGCTTGACGTAGCTCTGGAAAGCACAGCCGAAGAAAATCAGATGGCACAGAAAAGGTACAATCTATTCTACTCTTGCCGGTAATTTGCTTTAATAGGGGAACATCTAAATAAATTTCCAGGTTGGATTTCAACCACATGCCTTAAAGGCCTTGGAGTCTATACAAATCATGCCTTTGTCTCTGGCACAGGAACACACTGCTGTTTTATTATTATATTATTGCACTGCACCCAAGTCTCAGAGCTGCAAGAGTTCAGGGGTCCCTAGTGAATACTCAGGGTTCCTGTTTCCTTTGAAAATGAGGCACAGTGCAGACCCAAAATGGTTTTGTTTCTCCCATAGCAGCAGCCTTGGTTTCAAGCAGACATAAGGATTGCTCTCTTTCTCTTTCTCCTAGTTTGCTGCTTTATATCTGACTGACATCATTGCAAAAACTCTGCTCTCAACTCTCGCTTTGTCGGTTGAGGGAGGGGGCACCCCCCTTTTCTGCCTCGCACGGAGCCCCTTGATCCCTCATCATCTCACCAGAAAGCTGGTTTGGCTACTCCAGGAATTAGGAGGCTTGATTAGCTTTTAACACTTCCTTGATGCAGGGATTTAGATAGACCAGGTAGACTGTTTTAACACCCCCCAAGCTCATAACAATTTATTTTGTTTCCGGGTTTAATGTTGCCGCTTTCTAAAATTTATTTATTGGGGCATGTTTTTCATTTTGTAAATCTATGATAGAATAAAATGAAATCAAATTGGGATTAAAAGGTTTTCTCAGGATGGTAGAGGATGTGTGTGCAGCATCCTGCTGGTGAATTGGTGGTGGCACTTGCCATTCTTCTGATAGAAAATGCTATGGGGTGTCTGTGGGGGAAACAAAAATGGGCGGGTTGAGAAATGTCTGTTGTGGGGAGTGAGAAATGTCCCTGTTTTTATCTGAGAAATATTGGAGGGCATGCAGGGGCTATTCAACACCCAGATGAAGCTGTTGGGAAGAGTCATTTGGAGTTTTGGAGTGAAGTGTCATCCATATGTTGAAGATGCCCAACTCTAGAATCTCCATTACACAAACTCTGGATTGGTGCTTGGATGCCATGGTGCAAGACAGCCAACAAACTGAACTTGAACCATGAAGAACTGGAGGCCTTGTGAAGGAGTGATTGCTGAATAAACATGGTTTCACCCCTCCCCCCAATCACCAAGCTGTTCATTTGGCTGAGTAAGGAAAGGCGAAGGAGAGAAAAACTGGGAGACTATGGAGCCCTTTAGTAATCTTTACCAGGGGTATTGAACCTCTAGCCTGGGGGCCAAATGTGTCACTGCATGCTTCTCCACAGTGCCCAGGATAGGGGGTGCATACCCCTGAATGGGGTCCAAAAATGGACTTGGGAGCCTAAGGAGTAGAGCCAGAAATTTCCCAAGACCTCATAAAAGGTCTGCATATATTGTGTGAAGACTAGCATTTACATTTTGTGAAAGACAGTATAAAACACCTTGAATTTCTTCCTATTTTATGATAGCCTAATGTAGTGTTGCCACATTTAGTACTAATGTAAAGGAAAAGAAGGGGTCAGTTAAAACTATATTTGTAAAGGTATAATAAAAGGAAAAAACAAAAAACATACAAACCAATCAAATAAAAATCCTCTCACCAGATATATTTCCCAGTACTCTGTTTTATTGATACTATCAATAGGAAACTACAAAATTATTCTACGCCATGTATTTTAATTTGGGCATTTTCTGACCCCTGAGCACAACTCAAATTATTTTGGCCAACTTGAAACAAACTGCAAAATTAGCAGGGGAGCCCTTGTTGCATTGAAGATCGTGTTATGTCAATAAAGAGTTAACTTCAACTTTGAACTATTTAATTTAGTTAACCAGCAGGCTCTATGAAACACATGTGGAAATGACCTTGGAAAGTGAAAGGAGTAGACTTTGCCACAGGAAGTATCACAGGCAAGTTTCCATCTCCAAAGGAAATAGAAACATAGATTATGAATGGTCACTTCTTTCTGCCTCAAACATTCCCCAAAGATACCTGCATCCAGGTTTTCCCAGAAAGCATACTGACATTTCAAAGCAGTAATGGAGAACTACAGGTAAGAGGCTGGTTTGTGTGGTTCATCCTATCGAATTGGTAATTCAAACAATGAAAACTTTTTAGGACTCAGCAAACTGCTCTCCAGGTGGGACTCCTTCCTTCAGGAACATGTGCTAAGTGTAGAGGAGTCACAGAAAAGGAGCGAGTGGCTTCAAGTTCATTATCAGTCCCCTGACTCACAAAATGAATTTATTACAGAATGCTTGAATTTTGTGAAGCAGCACATTTTGCTTGAAAGATAATCTGCAAAGTACTTTGCATTAATAGTATTCCACACCAGACTCTTCCCATATTGAACAGGCAACAGTGCTTTAGAGATATGTACCTTTGAAAGAAACACAGTATGAGATTCAAGAGCAATTTCTCAAGTTTGCAGACAGTAGCAACGAAAGAGGGGAAGAAATTGCTCAGTTGCTAACATTGAATAAAACACTGAGAGAACATGCTATTACTCTCTGTGATTGTAGAGCTCAAGCGTATCATAATGGGTCAAATATGACTGGAAAAGACAGTGCTGCACAAGCAAAAATATCACCATGCATTTGGCACACATTCAACTGATGTGGAAATGATGCTGTTGAAGCAATAACATTTTTTTAAACAATTCAAACAGTCAACCACCTCTTCAATTTCAGTCCTAACTGGAGAGAATTCCAGGAACAGTAGCTTCTTCAGAGAGGTCATTTAGCAAACTTAATTAAGAATGAGTTAAAGTCTACAATGTCTTAGGAACATTGTGTATTTGGCAAGGCAAAGTATTCAATGAAACATTGCCAGAGCAATTAGCTTTCATGCTCTGATTCAAAAGTTTTCACAAAAAATCCCCAAAAGTCCTTTTTCTAAATTAATTTCCCCCAAAGTATGTCTGTTATCTATCTATCATCTACCTGTGGCTCCTCCATGTCTCTCTATCCGGAGTTTCATGAAATCAAAAGAGGGGAAACTTTGATAGACTATGCAGCCATTTATCATCTATATGGACCATTTCTATTTTATTTTTTGTAATTTTTATCTTACCTTTCCTAGCAAAGGAGTGCAGGCATAATGGTCAAATGCTTTTTCATAGTGTTCCTCCGGAAGAATCCTGAGTAAGCTTAGTTGTTCCTGGATAAAGAAGGCAGATCTGGCACTCAGCTAGACCGGTAAAAAAGCGGTTTATATGCGTTGTATATGTGATATAACATTGTGCCTTCCCTGTTTAAATTTACAATGCTTTAAAGCGAAATGCTTCTTTGATGTTTGAATAATAGTTTATAACTGGTGTCTAGATCCAGCCCCAGTTATAGATCAGCAACTGGTTAAAGAGCACGAAGCAGGATAAATGGATGGTACTTGCAGGGAAGATGTATTAGAAGTAGGATATTGAAAAACAGTAACAACCCAACCCAGCTAATAAGTTCAAGGCTCCAATGAGCAGTGACTCAGCCTTCCAATGCTTGGGTGAACAGGGTTTTAAAAAATTCCTCTTGAAAATCAATAATGAGATTGACACAATGCACTTCACCAGAGAGGGGATTCCTCGTCATGGTTTAGCCCTAATTTAGCCCTTCAGAAAAGAGCCCACTTTGGTTTGGAACAGTCTGCAGTCTCTGCATCTAGGCTCAGGTTGTATGCTGTATTTTTCCATGCATAAGACGCCCCAATGTATAAGACAACCCCCCTTTTTTACCGCAAATTAAGAAATCGGGACAGAGTCCAAAACCAAGCCTGGGCTGCCCACACAAAAGACTTAACTCCTGTAGATTCACCATCCGTGTATAAGACGATTCCCAATTTTTGATTTTTTTAAAGCAAAAAACATTGTCTTATACACAGAAAAATACAGTATGTGTTTAAATAAACCATATATTATAAAGACACCACAGGCCCTTTTGTGCCCCTTTGGTAAGGTAAAACAAACCCTGGTAAGTGTGCCTGGTACCCTTGAGAGCTCAAAGACCTCAGAGATTGGGGTGGCGTGTTATATTAGCTTGCTCTCTGTTCATTCTAATGTGTGCTTCCTGGCTTCTCCCTTCTTTTGCAAACACACCCCTCCTATCCAACACCTGAGAGAAGACTCTGAGAGCTGTAATGCTATGAGGACCCTCTGGCATCTGTCTGTTTCAGGAGAAAACGGAGGAGCGTGGATTTGCAGGTGAAGTCAAACTGTTGGAGGATTACATAATGAGCGGCGGCTGCAGAGGCAGATAAGGGAGAGACATGTTTTGTTGCAGCTGAGGCAGATGAAAGCATTTGGCTGTGATGCTGCAGATACACCATGACATGTCTTCTCTTTGCGCTCCTCCCAGCAGTCATTCTTCCTCTGGGGACTGCTATGGATGCATGACATGCCTCCCTGCCTCTAGCATTGCAGTCATCTGCAATGGATTGTTGCATGGTGGGGTGGATGTTGCCAGTTTTCATGTCTTGTTTGCAGACATCTTTGTAACACGGAGTTGGTCTGCCAACAGGCCTGGTGCCTGAAGCCAGGTCCCCATAAAGCACATCCTTGGGGATACTGCCATCTTCCATTCTGTTGGATGTGACCAAGCCAGTGTATACGTCGCTGAGAGAGGAGTGTGAACATGTTGGCAATGTGGGCTTTGGAGAGCACATCTGTCCTGCCACATGATGCCCCCAAATCTTCCTGACACAGTGAATGTGGAAAGTTTAAAAGTGTGGCTTCTGGTGGTTGTAAATTGCCCACAACACTTTCATAAACCAGCATGCTCCACATGCAAGTCTGGTAGACCTTCAACTTGGTATTGGTGGTCAGCATCGCATTGTCCCACATCCATTTGAAGAGGTGAGCCATTGCTGCAGCTCCCTTGTCAATATGCTTGTCTAGTCAGGAATCCATGGAGAGGTTGCTGGTTTTGGTGGAACCCAGGTAGAAGAAAATCATCCAGTAGTAATTGATTATGATTTTGTGCCTGATTATGGACATCATTCCCCAGAAGCATTGTGGCAAAATGGGGATGGAAATAAACTAGAGTGTCATTTGGTGAAATTTCATGGAGTTCCTCAGGGTGGCATCTGCTTACAATAAATGTTTCTTAAATCTGCTAATGACATGGTACGGAAGAGGCAGCTGGTAGAATCTCATCCAGTTCCCAAAGCATATTTCATCAAATTTCAACACTGAACTTTGCGTTCCAATATAACCTTCTATGCAACATCTATTTCCATCATTCCCCGCCTCTCACTGGACCAGTTCTTCCCACCTCTACCCCAGGCTCCTCTCTTTGGCCTATAAATATCTCCAAAGTCAGCCTCTTCCTCCACAAGTCACCTGTTTGCTTGTTCTAAGTCTTCTTCAGCTTTTGATCACTCCACTGCTATGAAGGCTTTCCTCAGTAGCTGCCATTTCTTGGTGCTGCTTTTTCCAGGTGAGTAGGACCCTGAAATCCCGGGTTCTGTCTTTTCCTATCTGTGAGGTTATATGCAGTGGAATAAACTAGGAATACTGTGTAAGGCTTATTGAGGAGAAAAGAAGCTAAAAAGAGCAGATAAGGTCAAGTGAATGTTGGAATCCAAACTCTAAATTTGGGAGAGTGGGAGAAGGCCAGCACACCATATTTCCAGGATCTGCAGCCATTCATGGTACCACAAGTACCTCATACAAACCTCATCTTCAAATGGAATAGTTCTTTCAGAATAGGGCTCTTTCAGAATTCGGCTTCCTGAGGCCAAGATTGGTGATACCAAATGGGAAACAGGGAGTGGGTAGAATGAAAAGGAAAGGGATCACTGGTAGAGCTTGATATTAGGGTCATCACTTAACATGCTTCTATTACTGATCTGGGTGAGACTTGGCCACCTGCCCCTTACTTCCAGCACAGGTGAGCAACTGTGCTTCCCTTAGGCCTCAGCTGGCCAAGTAGCTGCTTGGCAGAGCTGATGAGCACAATTTCCATTGTGAGGAAGGTGGCCGAGGAAGCCTTTCTTGGTGTACTTTTCTGACAATTGCCCTCATGCTCTGCTCATCCACCCAACAACTGTTTGTTGGGCTGATGGGAGCACACTTACCAGCTCCAATAATGTTGGCTGTGTGCAGAAATCTCACTGTGCACCTTAATGCCCAACTGGTTGGTTCTGGGAACAAGTGAGAACCACACAGTTAATTATCTGAGCAACAGAGAGGGGGAAGGTTGATTGAGGGAACTTTACATTTTCCAATTACGATGTGTTGTGGTGGGGTGGGGAAGGGGATACCTTCTCTCGAGTGTGTGAATGCATGAATGAAATTAAAGCTATTGGTATGTGTCTGTCACTGTGTCTGGATATGTTTGTGTGTGAGAGATGAGGGAAGGTTTGTTTCAGTGAACATGATCATTCTGTCTGTGGATCGTGAAAACCAGTAAGATTGTTGTATGACAGGACTTCCAAAATCCCATTCTGCACCTCCTGCCCAACTGACGGGTAGGGATGGGGAAGGAATGAGGAGATGTCAGAGCGCATCCCATATCTGAGGTGGGAAATGGGGGAAGTTTGTGTGCCTATGTGATTATGAATGGGAAGAAGGCTGTGCATCTGTCAGCTTCTCAGGATATTTGTGTGTGAGAGATGGGTGAAATATGTTTGTGTTTGTGTGTGTGCGTGCATGCGCAACCCATAGCTGTCAACCTTTCCCTTTTTTGTAGGAAATTCCCTTATTCTAGCCATACCTGGAATAGGGGGAAGGTTGACAGCCTCCCCAGAAGGGAAGGCAAAAAAAGGGAGGGTTGACTGCTTTGGCGCAACCCCAACCCACCATTTCATATGGTTTCTGTGATGATGAAAATTGCTCAAGTCTGGCTTGATGGATTGCATCCAACAAAGGCTGAGATCATGGTCATATTCTAACTGTGATTGTAGGTGCAATTTTGCAAAAGATTTCTGCTTAACCCAATCTTTGGGTGGACAGCAGTTGTCCAGAGTGGCTGGGGAAACTCAGCCTGATGGGTGGGGTACAAATAATAAATTACTATTATATATTGTTTTTATTATATATTATTATTATGGCCCCTCACGTTCAGCTATGTAGTCACCTGGAACAACCTCCTCCATCTTGGCGCTGGCCGTTTGGAATGTCCCCTGGGCCTGCCATGATGCACCATGGGGGTTCCTGCCAAACCTATGTTTGAAGTTGCCCAGTTGGGTGAGGCCTCAGGGATGGGGCTTTGGAGTGGACCCAACTACCTGCAGTCTTCACTCTGGTCAGCTTCCACTGCTTAAAAGGTGGCTGGCCCTCACCCAGGCACCACATTTGGACAGAAATGCAGGTTATGCTTCCTCAATAGTAATAGTGTATGGTTTGGCAGGTGAATGGCTGGGTGAAATGGTGTCTCACCCCCATCTTGGAGCAGTGTGTCTGCAGGGTATCCCATTAAAGGGGTCTAGAGGGAGGTTTCTGTCCAAGAGCCAGGCATCTGGCAAATGGGCCATAGTGCTTTCTTCAGCAGTGTGGGAAGGCCATTTCTGTAGACCTGCATCTTGCAATGGACTCATATATCCCAGGATTGACCCTGCCATGCCTCAGTCCCCGACAGGGGTCCTGAGTGGGATACATGTCCAATGTGTATGCCTAAGCCTACCTGTGCTGAGGGAAGCACAGTTGCTCATCTGTGCTGGAAGTAAGGGGCAGGTGGCCAAGTCTCACCCAGATCAGTAATGGAAGCAATAAAGTTGTGGCCATTTTTAAATCCTGTTCCATTCTTCATACTATTTACCTGCTCATGGGGGTGGAGGGCACTGCGAGTAGGATCACAATCAGCAGCTCAGTGGGGTAGCAATGAGTGTTTCTTCTTCCTCTCTCCTCACAGCAGTGACAGCTGTGATCTGTTATCACAATTCTTTGGTTGAAAACCCAGAATACATACAGGGAGATTGCGAAATTGAAGGTGGCTTTTGCTTTTCTCGTATAACTGACAACCATTTAAGTGAGTATGAAACTTTTCTGTCTAATTCAAACAGTGTGTTGGACCACCGTTTGCTCCCTGGAGTATCTAGGGTTGACATGCAGATGTTCATGTGAAAAAGGCCACAGAATCCTGATCTCCCCCTGTGTTTAGAAATACAACCAGGTTTTTCCCCTGCATTCCATTGCGTCACTAAGTGCTGAAATATCATAGAACTAGCAATGATATGAGGTGAGTGTATATGTGAAGCAAGCCTGAGATTCTGCCAAAAAAGAGCCCACTGAGTCTGTTGACATATAAGGGAGACGGAGTGAGCCTTTAAAAATCTGAGCTCCTTCTTGCAGTTTATTCCCCTTACAACAGAAGGGGATCCAGTTCCCTTTCCAGCACTGGGGTTCTAAGATGGGATCTTCTAAGAATCAGCATTGCTGATTCTTTGTGAGTAAACTTGACCAATGAGTGTTGTGTTTTGCCTAGGATTAGCGGTTCGAGGCCCACAGTGCGTGGGTATATTTCTTTATTCTGCTTTGACTTACTGTCTGTTTCCCCACTATCTTTATTCCCGATAAAGTTTCTTAATTTGACTGCTGAAGGTTATATATCTGTCAACCTTGGGGTTTTGGAATCCACATGCACCTAGATGGTTGGCATTCCACCTACTGAGAATTCAGGATTGGAAATGTAAGTGACCTGCACACTTTTCTGAAGCCTGTGAGATGCTCAGAGAGTGTGTGGGATGGTGCAGGGCAAACAGAGTAGTCAGGGAAGCAGCCCATGAGAGGGCCTCCTCAGAGAGAGAACTTTTGCCTCCTTTCTTCCCTCCCACTTAAATTCCCCCCTTCTGTGTCCAGTTCTTCACCTCCTTCCACACATGGTGGTTTAGGGAGGGAGGGAGAGAGAAAAGTAGCTCTTCAGAGAGAGAACATTTGCCTTCCTCCCACCCTTAAATGCCCCCCCCCCGTGTCCAGTTAGCCACCTCCTTCCACACATGTGACACACAAGACAGGCCAGTTTTGCCTGGAGGAGGTCTAAAATAAAGACAGAAAGTGCACATGTGTTAAGGGGTGGGGGTGGGGAGAGTATATTTAAGTTGAAGAATGACAATGGGAGAGTGGCAGATCACTGCCAGTTTTTGATACTGGTTAGCAGATCAGAGCCTACTTGAAGTTGGACATGCCTGATTTATTAGATTTCTAAACCACTCTTCATCCAAGGATCACAGGGTGCTTTACAATATAAAAACAGAAAAATGTAACATCTTCTTCTGTCTCTCAAATATATAGTTTGAGGCAGCTTCTTGGCTTTGTATTAAAATTTTATTCATTTTCAATAACAATCTTCCAACTAATGACAAATTAAATCAATCCAAATAACAGTAATAACAATACCACCAATTATATATTCCAATTGTAATTTTTTGGGGAGACTTCCCATGTTCCAGATGTCTAGAGATAATCGTCCTCATTCATGTCTCTGCATTTTCAGCTATTTTTCAAATTCAAAACTTATATTATCCATCCTGATTCTCAGTCTAATCAGTCGTCGTTTCCGTGGCTCTCATCTTCTGTAGCAAAGTTTTTGTATTGTTAACACACAGGAGGCATTTTTTATTCATCTTATTTTCTGTCCAATCATTTTGGTGTTCAGTTCTCTTATCTCTCCTTTGTTCATCAACTTCTCATTAATGGCTCATTAAAGGGCTTCATTCCAAAAATAGAGTTTATAAATGGCAAGTCAACAAGTTCTTTCTGATGCCAATTAATGAGCTGATATCCACATATGTCTGTATAAAATGCTGTATTGTGGGGCATTCTTCCCAGCTGTGAGAATTATTTAAACTCCTCCAAGAACAAAAGGACCCCCTCCAGCTCCTCCAGGCCCTAGAAGAGCTAGCAAGGATCCAGCACTCTCCATCCTTCTGTCCACAATTTCTGTCCACCATCATGTATAAAAATAATCCATACAAGCAGATGTATTTTTAGAATGAAGTACACCCCAAGTCCAAAGGAGCTCTTTTCCATATGAATTTCTTTTTTTTGTAACTGTGCAATAATGATCACCATTTTGAGTTTAAATGTTTTATTTTATTTTCCAAAGATACGTAGTATTCAATTAGAAAAATACAAAATAATAACAAAAAAAGAATCATACACCCATCAATAAAAAATGATGAAGATGATGAAGAAGATGAAGATGATGATGATGTGGCTTCCCTCCCCCAATACTTGTCATCTCTTAATCTTTAAATTCTTATTAACATTGTGTCTTTTGCTCATCCTTAATATCCTTAATATATTTTTTTCTAGTTCTACTTTACAAACTTAGTCTATACATCTTAGAACAGTGTTTTTTATGTAATCCTCAAAGCATTGCCATTCTGACCTTATTTTCTGGTTAGTCTGATGTCTTATAATTGCTGTTAACTTTGCCAACTCTGTGAATTCGCTTAATTTACACTCCCAATCTTCCTTTGTGGGGATATTTCCTTTCCAATTCCTTGCTAGTAATAGTCTAGCTGCGGCTGTAGCATATAAGAACAATCTTTTCTTATCTTGTGGGATATCCTTCTCTAAAATACCCAGTAGGTACGCTTCTCGTTATTTCTCTACAGAGATTTTAAACATCTTTTTTAACTCTTTGTGGGTACATCCCCAGAATTTTTTTTAACTTTTTCGCAGCCCCGCCATACATGGATCATAGTCCCCCTCCACCTCCTCACAATTCCATCATAGATTAGATTTTAATTTATATATTTTGGCGAGTTTGGAGGGTGTCATATACCACCTATAGAACATTTTCATTATGTTCTCTTTTATGAAATAACAGGCAGTAAATTTTATATCTAACTTCAAAAGTCTGTCCTACTTTTCTATCTGTATTACATGGCCGATGTCTTGGACCCATTTGACCATTACTTCTTTTATTTCTTCATCTTTTAATTCCCATTCTAGTATCAAATCACAAGTTTTGGATAACAATTTCTTGTTGTTTTCTAATAATTTAAATTAATAATAATTTAATAATAATTTTGTTTCCATCTTCACTTTGCCAGCTCTAATTCTAATTAGAGTTCTCCATTGAGGGCTATGCATCATACATTCAATTAAAATTTTCACCTCTTGTGTTTCATTTAAGTAATTAAATTCTTTCTGGATGAGCTTCGCCAAATCGTGATGTAATATAACAGGTACAGAAAGATAGCGGTTCCTCACCTCCTTAAGCCACGTTTAAAGATGAGAGTACGTTTAAAATCTGAAGCTTAGCATTACGAGTATATAATTTGGGAGTTTTTTTTCCTTTTATCTCCTCCATCTGGAACATGCCTGTTTTTTATCCCAATCTTATTATTTTAGAAAATATTAAGTGTAGTAGTGGCTCTGGAGAGTGCCAGCCATACCATGCTCTTAGACCCAGCGTCCCTGCCGCTCTCACCTTGATGTGAGCCAACAGATCACGGACAATCTGCAGGTCTGTGAGACAGTCCTCCCCCACCTTGGGGAGTCTGCTAGGGCTAATTACCCCATGTTGTTGTTCAGTCGTTCAGTCGTGTCCGACTCTTCGTGACCCCATGGACCAGAGTACGCCAGGCACGCCTATCCTGGCATATCAACCCTGGCATATCAACCCTAATTACCCCATATCAACCCTGAATTACTGGCATGGCTGGGGTCCGTTGGTGTGGGAGGCAGCCATTTCCCGCAGCAGGAAACCAGAAGTCTTGGCTTGGCCCTCTCAATCAATTAACTGATAATCAGGTAGAGATTGCTGGTAGATCTCTCAGGACACCGGTCCTGAGAGATCTGCATTGGCTCCCAGTACGTTTCCGAGCACAATTCAAAGTGTTGGTGTTGACCTTTAAAGCCCTAAACGGCCTCGGTCCTGTATACCTGAAGGAGCGTCTCCACCCCCATCATTCAGCCCGGACACTGAGATCCAGCGCCGAGGGCCTTCTGTCGGTTCCCTCACTGCGAGAAGCAAAACTACAGGGAACCAGGCAGAGGGCCTTCTCGGTAGTGGCGCCCGCCCTGTGGAACGCCCTCCCGTCAGAAGTCAAGGGAATAAACAACTACCTGACATTCAGAAAATATCTAAAGGCAGCCCTGTTTAGGGAAGTTTTTAATTTGTGACTGTATTGTATTTTGGTATTTGTTGGAGGCCGCCCAGAGTGGCTGGGGAGACCCGGCCAGATGGGCGGGGTATAAATAATATATTATTATTATTATTATTATTATTATTATTATTATTATTATTATTATAGATCAACCTGTTTTGGGAGCTTACTATTTTTGTGTGTGTCAAAGTGCAAGTAGATAAATAGGTACCGCTCCAGCGGGAAGGTAAACAGTGTTTCCATGTGCTGCTCTGGTTTGCCAGAAATGGCTTAGTCATGCTGGCCACATGACCCGGAAGCTGTACGCCAGCTCCCTCGGCCAGTAACGCAAGATGAGCGCCTCAACCCCAGAGTCGGCCACGACTGGACCTAATGGTCAGGGGTCCCTTTACCTTTTAGAGAAACACCTTTCCTCTTCTCCCATTTATGTGCAAATTTTAATGGAAATATTCTAGAATATTTACATGGTTTTGTTGATTTTTAAAGAAACAACTTGAAGGAATAGACTGCTAAATTCTGTTGCCGTTTTTTCCCTTTCTTTTCTTATAGCACCCATTTGGTGCCACAAAGTTATAAAACAGCATAGAGATTTCAATATGAAGAATCTTGATTTGAATTTTTGCAGATGTAGTTATTACTTTCCAACTCTATATCACAGATGTCCCTTCCAGGATGGACTCTGAAGCTGGATGTGCTACAAATTGTCCCAAAACAAATTACAGTTTCACTACACAGGGAGGTTTTTACTTAATTAGTAGCACCTACTGCTGTCAAGATGTATTATGCAATATGGACGAATTGGAGAGTAAGTGACTGCATGCTTTTCGAATTATATATCTGTATATTTTTCAGAGCATTAATAGCAAACCTCTTCTTCAATTGCTTTTCGAGAAATGACACTGTTCTAGTCAAATATTCAATTTACTAGTTGACATGGGAGATGGTTAGAAACAGCATCATCACTTGTGTTTCAAAGAGAAAGCAGGTGTCTTGCCTGAAACACTTATTGACCATGACTTTTAGATGCCACCTGGGTGTGTGGAAGAGAACACTCTGGATTGTGACATTCGCAAGTGAGAGGAAGAGAGAGAGAAGAATATATTTCCTCCTTGCTATTCCACTTAGCCCTGGGAGTTGTCTTCCTGGGAAGAACTGGGTAGGAAGTGAGTGGAGCCCTCAGTTGCTGCTCTCTTGTAGTTCTCTCCCAACCAGAGAATTACAAAAGCAGCACTGCTGAAGAAAAGTGTATTGGGGCTGTGATGAGGGTACCCTCAGTGAAGGTTTTAAAATGGCCTCCTGCATGGGTTGGATTGTCTGAGTGTACTGCTTGGTGAAAGGAAGGAGTATCAGGGAAGTGGGGTGGACACTTCTGCCCATCCTCAGGTGAGAAACTGGAGTGGGAGACAGCAACCTGGGAAGGAACAAATTTGGTAGGTTCAAAGGGACCTTGACTGCTAGGAGTTGGCTCTTTCAATATTATGTATACATATAGTTTTAATTTGTAAACCACTTAGAGACTTAGAGACTGTTTTATGTATTAAGTGGTATATAAATGTATTGGATATAAAATATAAAAATAAAAATAAAATAAAATAAAAAGAACCCCAAGCTTTATTTCCTATTATAGCTATATCTATATCTTTAGGTCACAGCACAGTTTACAACATAGTAACAAAGCAAACAGCATAATCTTCACGCATAACCTTATATGGCACTTCAGTCTAGTTTTTCAAGGTAATGACCAAATCTGCACCATCCCCTTGATTAATTCCAGAAGCAGAGTGCAGTGGAGAATATGACACCCATCTCTCAGAATTATAGAATTGAGGCCTAGGGTTTTTATGGAGATATATGTGTTGGATTCATGTGTTAACTGTAGTTATTGCTTTGGGCAGAGCCAAAGCTTGGTGACTTCAATGGGCGACAGTGTGAGGCCTGTCATGCTCCTGCCTCAGAAGGATGTTCGGGCTTGAATACTATCAGGTGTCGTGGTGCTGAGACTCAATGCATTTCATTTGTTATTGTTCACAGTAAGTAAGCACTGCACGCCAATGAATGGGAGAGGAGAAACACAGCCTGCTAGCGGTGGGTGGGCTGCTTTCTCCTCCTGTTTGTGCCTTCATGCCAGAAAATAGATTGCACGGTTGTTGGGAGAAAGGTTTTATTTTTCCTGAAAATATCACAGTATTAAATATCATAGTCACTTTTACTTCATATTCATTTACATGAGTCTGTATCTTCTGGGGGCAGGGGGGATGAGAAAGGAAGATAAATAATGGTTTTGTTAAATTGCAGGCAAAACTGTTGTTTTTTTTTAAAGAGTGTTTTAACTAGCCTTTTTTTTTAAAAAAAAAAGTAAAAGCAGAAATCAAGCTCTGATCTGGAATGCAGTTTCCCATAATAGTCTCTTTCCTATAAGAGACTTTCCTTATTTCCAAATGTTAAACATGTGTATGTTATTCAACCATACAACTTTTAGAAGAAATTTGATGGCAGGTCTATATAGGGAAGTTTTAAATATTTGATGTTTACTGTCTTTTATATTTTGTTGGACGCTGCCCAAAATGGCTGGGACTACCAGTCAGATGTTCAGGGTAAAAATAATAAAATTATTATTATTATTATTATTATTATTATTATTATTATTATTATTATTAACAGCAGCAGCAGTTACTACAACCATCTCTTGATGTAATTCTGGCATGCTTTCTATACTTGCGGAATGCAGTTAAAAACAGTTAAAATGCTCCTATTCTGTATCTTCTGCACACACAAACACATCCCTTACTACCCAGGCACTCATTTGACCATGCCTCTTTCTCTTTACCAGATGACAGTTCCATTTCTGATGAGATTTATCAAGGCTGTGCCACCCCATCATTTTGTGACTTGGCCAGGAATTCCCCATATAATGAACACTTTTCGGGCACTATAACCAATTCACGATGCTGTGAGACGCTGCGTTCATCAGAACAGCTCAACTTTGAAGGGTAGTTAGGAGATGTCTTCTTCCTTTTGGATTCCACCATTTGCTGCAGTGGTGGAGATGGAGGTTGCTTGCCTGGTGGTGGGAGTGCAGAGCAACTGGGATTCACAGCACTCCTGAGTCCTCTCTTTTGCATTTTGTGGAGGGTGAATGGGGTGCAGAGGATAGAAAAGCTAAAGTAGGAATATGGGGTTTGGGGCTCTGGCTCATAATAATATGGCATATGGGTTAAAATTTTCTTTGTTCATAAACACAATAAACTGGTGTGGCAAATAAAAACTGCGTTCTGTGTCAGTATTTCTCAAATTTAGAATATTTTGCACTGGAAACAGTGAAGAACGGTGTCTTTAGAAGTATTTTAGAAGGTATTTTATTGATTTAACAAATGTATATAGCACTCCATATTTCAATGAAATCTCCAAGGGGCTAACAATATCAAAAGGGAATCATAACAAATTCAAACAAATACAATAAAAAACTTCCCACCAACTTGTCCAGAGGAGAACATTGAATAAAGGTTCAAAAATGCATCTGACTCTGGGCTATTGTAGCTGATTTTCTGGCAATTTGCCACACAGCACTAGGCAGCCAGGGGATATTATTGCTGTCTGCAAAAACTCCGGAGAGCCATTGAGGGACTCAGGAGAGAGGAACATAAGAGGATCCCTGCTGGATCACACCAAAGACCCCTCTATGCTGCTCCCATATTCCCATATAACCACATGCCTACGAGGAACCCAGAAAAGAAGGCATTTACACAATAGCCCTCTCCCATCTGGGATCTCCAATAACAAATATCAAGAGCAGTAGAGTCCAGCCCACTAATGGGGAACAGTACTTCCACTGAAAATGTCAAGCAATTAAAAAAAAAGTGACCCCACCCCCAAAAATCTCAAAGCTACAACACTTTCCTGTCTCATGCACATGTTATATTTCCATTTCTGTTAGTCTCTTATTCTCAGATCAATCTGCTCCTTGCACCATTATCCCAATCCTTCTCAAAATATAGCTATGGCAAATGAGTCCCTATACTTCTATGCCAAAAAGGGAGATCGATTGATTGGCTGAAATGAGTCCCTTCGGTGTGTTTATAGGGGGGGGACCCCGTGATTGCTTGGGCTGCGCAATATTTAGCCCTATTAGGAAGGCCCTGATTCCTGCTATAACAGATAAGGGAGGAGTCATGATTGCTTCAAGAACAGCCCTGTGTGGTACTCCCAGACTATGTCAGAATCCTACATTGACTCTCTTGTGGTATGGTCCAATGCCAGAACCCATTGTATACTGGTCGATGATCTCTGGCAGGGTAGGCACAGAGGTGAAAGCTGTTTCCTGGTTCTGCTGGATCTCTCAGTGGCTTTTGATACCATTCACCATGGTAACCTTCTGGATAGTATGGTGGAGTTGGGGGAATTGCTATACAGTGGTTCTGCTCTTTCCTCTAAGGTGGTGCCCAGAAAATGGTGTTGGGGGATGAGTGTTCAGACCCCTTACCGCTCAGGGCTCTGTCCTCCCCGCTATGCCTTTTAACATCTACCTGTATATTAAGTCACTGGGAGAGATCATCAGGGGGTTGGGGCTGGGTCTTCACCAATATGAAGATGATACCCACCTCTACCCTTTCAAAACCAGTGAAAGCAATGAACATCCTGTGTGAGTGTCTGGAGGTGGATGGTGGTTAACGGGTTAAGGTTGAATGCTGACAAGACAGAGGTACTGTTTCTGGGGGCCAAGAGATGTGTGTGTGTGAGGGACTCCTTGGCTGTCTTGCCAGAGTGGTACATGCTTTGACTATCTCCTGCTTGGATTATTGCAATGTGCTTTACGTGAAGCTACCTTTGAAGGTGATTTTGAAACCATAACTAATCCAGAATGTGGTTGCCATACTGGCCACTTGGACCATATGACACCAGTCCTAAAGGATCTACAATGGCTCCTGGTATGTTTCTGAGTACAATTCAAAATGTTGGTGCTGACTTTTAAAGCCCTACAGAGCTTTGGCCCTGCATACCTGAAGGAGCATCTTCACCCCCATTGTTCAGGATGCTAAAGTCCAGCTCTGAGGTAGTTCCCCTACTGTGAGGAGTAAAGTTACAGGGTACCAGTACCTGTAACTCAAGCCTGTGTTTGTTATAATTGTGATGATTATGGCGTACAGCTGATGAGAACCCCAAATTAACAATTTCAACTTTGGGGTTTTCATCAGCTGTACGCCATAATCATCACAATTATAGCAAGCAAAGGCTTGACATATCTCGCTTTGCACCTCATGAGTCTATCTCATATATTAGTTTCACCTTTTAAGTTGAATTATTGAAAGAAATGAACCTTTCCATGATATTCAAATTTTTCGAGTTTCACCTGTAATCTGTTTGTTAATTTACTGTTTTTTTTTAAACAGTGTTTTCGTTAGCCTTTTTTGAAAAGTAAAAGCAACCATGGAGCTCTGATCTGGAATGCAGTTTCAGTGTGGATTGGGCCCCTCTCCCAAAATAATTAAAAGATACTTTAGTTAATTGTTTTCTAAATTTTAAGCATATGTGTGATATTCAGCTATACAACTTTTAGAAGACATCTGACAGCAGCTGGGGTAACCTATTCAGATGGGCAGGGGAATAAGAATAAGAATTCATCTCATGATGTGATTCTGACATGCTTTCTATACTTGTGCAATACCGTTAACAATAACAACTAAGTTCCTATTCTCTCTCTTCTGCACACACCCACATCCATTACTACCCATTACTCCTGTGACCATTCCCCTTTCTCTTTACCAGATAACAGTTTGGTTCCTGATGCAGCTTATAAAGGCTGTGCCACCCCAGACAATCCTCATATAATAAATATTTTTTTGGGCACCATAACCAAATCACGATGCTGATTTCATTTCTGATTAGATTTATCAAGGCTGTGCCACCCCATCTTTTTGTGACTTGGCCAGGAATTCCCCATATTCCCCTTTGGGGGTAGTGCCTAAGGCGGTGCCGGGGGCGTTTCAACTAATTCATAATTTATCCAACCCACAAGGGAATTCAGTGAATGATTCCATTCCTGCGGAATTAGCTTCAGTTAAATATGCCACTTTTGACCAAGCGGTAAAATTAATAAGGGGTTTTGGGAAAGGAGCCTTGCTGGCCAAATGCAATGTGGAAGCAGCATTTCGCCTGCTCCCAGTGCAGCCCCATGATTTTAAACTCCTTGGATTTAAATTTGAGGGGAATTACTATGAAATGGAGGCAGTGAGAGATTTCACTTTCTTGGGTTCCATGATCACTGCAGATGGTGACAGCAGTCACGAAATTAGAAGACGCCTGCTTCTTGGGAGAAAAGCAATGACAAACCTAGACAGCATCTTAAAAAGCAAAGACATCACCTTGCCAACAAAGGTCCGTATAGTTAAAGCTATGGTCTTCCCAGTAGTAATGTACGGAAGTGAGAGCTGGACCATCAAGAAGGCTGATCGCCGAAGAATTGATGCTTTTGAATTATGGTGCTGGAGGAGACTCTTGAGAGTCCCATGGACTGCAAGAAGGTCAAACCTATCCATTCTCAAGGAAATCGGCCCTGAGTGCTCACTAGAAGGACAGATCCTGAAGTTGAGGCTCCAGTACTTTGGCCACCTCATGAGAAGAGAAGACTCCCTGGAAAAGACCCTGATGTTGGGAAAGATGGAGGGCACAAGGAGAAGGGGACGACAAAGGATGAGATGGTTGGACAGTATTCTTGAAGCTACTAACATGAGTTTGGCCAAACTGCGGGAGGCAGTGAAGGATAGGCGTGCCTGGCGTGCTCTGGTCCATGGGGTCACGAAGAGTCGGACACGACTGAACGACTGAACAACAACAACTATGTAGACAAGGCCATGCCAATGGGATGTTCTGTATCTTGTGCAGCTTTTGAGTTGTTCAGTACTTTCTTGGACTGGGCACTGTGCAGGAAGACGGGCTTTAGGGGCGTGGCCCATTACTTGGATGACTTTTTGATTTGCTCAGCAGCTGAGTCCGAGGAGTGTGCCAAGCTATTGCTGGCCTTTGATGCCCTGACAAAGGAACTGGGTGTTCCTTTTGCAGCTGACTGCACCAATCTGTCATATTTGGGTATTTGGCTGGATATAGTTACGCAGACATCCGCTTTGCCAGAGGAAAAAATTATTGCCTTGCATGCGCTCATTTCAGAAACCTTGGCCAGAGAGAAATTGACGTTAAGGCAGATTCAGTCCCTTTTGGGACATTTCAATTTCGCCTGCAGAGTGGTGGCCCCTGACCTCCCATTTTGCGCACATTTGGCAAGGTTATCCTCAGGCCTCCAATCCCCCCATCACAGGATGTGAGTGCCCAGCGAGGTCAAAAGAGACCTGCACATTTGGCTGGAGTTCCTTGAAGGATATAATGGAATATCCTTGTGGCAGGATGCTTTAAATTTGGAAACTGATTTCCAGGTCCATTCAGACGCTGCCGGCTCATTAGGATTTGGGCTTTATTTTAGGGGCAGCTGGTGTGCTCAGAGGTGGCCCAAGCACTGGCAGGGTACTGCCATTCTTTGCGATTTAACCTTTCTTGAGTTTTTCCCCATTGTAGTAGTGGTGCACATCTGGACCTGTGAGTTCCAGGATAAGCATGTCTGCTTATGGTCTGATAACCAGGCAGTGGTGAACGTGTTGGCCAGGCAGTCTTCTCACTCTAAAAGAGTCTCCTCCCTGTTGCGCACATTTGTGTTGCGATGCCTGAAGTTTAATATTGTGTTTTCTGCCCATTTTATTCCTGGCGCCAGTATCGAAATTGCTGATGCTTTGTCACGTTTTCAGATAGAACGCTTCAGAATTTTAGCTCCAGCATCCTGGCAACTTCTGGAATATTTCCCTCAGCACCTCTGGAGCTGTTCTGCCAAATGCAGCGGATCTTTTCAAGGATATCAGGGCAAATAAACAAAGCAGGTGGAAGATGAACCAAAGTACCTTTATTAAAGAAAACAAAGCATACATACCTAAATCAACATGTCCCCAATCCGCTCCCAGGAGCCCCTCAAATGGGTAGCAAGGACACACAAACAGACTCAGTACCCTCACCCTGGGTCCGTGACAAGGCTCTCTCTCCCATCCCAAATGCCTGCCTTTTATAGAGAGCTTGATCTTAATTAGCAACATTTGTGGTCAAACATCCAAGCTCTCTTTCCTAAAAGAAACATCCACACAGAAGCTAGGTTTGGGGGCGCAGCTCGGATATGGGAAAAACTCCAAGACATTCCACCCTATCTCCTCGTAACGATATCTTCTGGGTTGTTTCCCATACAGGAGCCTTGGCAGTAAATTGTATTGCAGGGAGTAAATGCATCCATATCTTCATCCACCCTCTGGTCTTACAAAAAGGCCTGGACTGACGTTTTGGCCTTCAGGGCCCAGTGTCCTTGGGTACAGGAGGCCCTTTGCCCAAATATGCAGGAGGTGTTGCAATATTTAGCACATCTACGCTTTTTGGGCTGGGCCGTGAAGTCTTTTTGAATCCAATTGTCAGCCATTTCCTTCTTTTGTAAGGGACTTCTCTAAATTTGTACTGCGAAAAGCATTGGAAGGCTGGGCTAGGCTGCAACCTCTGAAAGCCCCAGCCAGAAAACCAATTACTTTTGATATGCTTTGCATTATGAGCAGTAAACTGAGGCAAATTTGTTGGCTTACCTATGAGGCGAGACTCTTTTCGGCAGCACTTTCTATAACTTTCTTTGGTGCACTGCGTGTGGGCGAGGTGGTGCTTGAGGCACCACAGGGTGGAGGTTCCAGGGGTTTACTCCTGCAGGACATCCAATTGGCTAATTCTGAGCTGTTGCTCACCACACGCAATTCAAAAATGGATCAGTTGGGCAGAGGTGCCTTGATGAGGCTACCGGCCACTGGTGAACCTGGCCCTTGTCCAGTTAAGGATGTCTGGAAATATTTATCCCTTTGCCCTCCTGGGGATGGCCCGCTCCTCATTCACGAGGACGGCACGCCTTTGAAGAGGCATCAGTTTGCTGCAGTACTGTAATGCGTATGGCAGTAGCAGCATACGGCCAGCAGGCCGCTGAATATGCACCTCATTCATTCCTCATTGGGGCAGCTACCACAGCTGTGCATTTGGGCCTGTTGGTAGACAGGATCAAGGACCTGGGCTGTTGGAAATCCGAAGCTTACAAAGGGTACGTTCGGAATCGGCGCTGAGGTGCAGTCAGTAATTGTGTTTTGTTCATTTGTAGGTCCACCTCCCTTGCACATCTGGATAGTCAGGCACAGCATTGTCCACTGGGCCAGCAGGAGGGCAGCGGAGTCTGGAATCAGGCAGCGGCTAGGGCTTCCCGAGCACGTGCGGCTATCCTGGATGTCCAGACAAGGAATTCGTTGGGGGGAGCTTCTCCCAATGATTCAGAGCAGGCTGTCTATTGCGAACATGCCTGCTGTGATGGTGCTCCAGCTGGGCAAGAATGACCTGCTGGAAGCTTCTGGCCTGAGCCTGTGGACCCGCATGCAGGAGGACTTGGAAGAGTTGGCGGCAACTATTCCTGGACTCAAAATATTTTGGTCGCAACTCTTGCAGAGGCATGCATGGAGAGGGAGTCATAACCCAGCTGCCACCGAGAGGTCCAGGAGGCCTGTGCAGAGCGTAGTGGCCAGAAAGGTTTTGTCCATGGGGGGAGCACTCATATGCCACCCTCTCATCACCTATCACAATGCATCCATTTACAGACCTGATGGTGTTCACCTGTCTGTATTTGGGAATGATTTATCCCCCTATATCTTCTTGCAAGAAAGCTGGTACAATGTGGGTTGGATGAAGTAGATGTTAGGCAGATTTGTAGCTGCTTGACTGACTGAAACCAAAGAGTACTCACAAATGCTTCCTTGTCATCACATAAAAGGTGACAAGAAGGGTGCCCAGGGTTCTGTCCTGGGCTCATTGTTTGTTTGTTTTTAAATATATTTTTATTAAAGATTTCCTGGTTTACAAAAGTATGTGCAGTGTCTCTTTTTCTATTTTTAGAAAAATATTTTTGGATTTTTAATAGATCACTTTCATTTGTTGAGACATTAGTGTTACATTAGAGAAAAAAGGGAGAAAGAGGTGGGTGGGGTGGGGTCAGGTGGCAATGCTTCTATTATACTTAGTGTATGTGTGAGGTCTTGTGTCAGTGTCACTTGTGTGGGTACTCTTTAATATCCACTTGTATTTCTTCGGTGGTGGTGTTGAAAGTCTTTATAAACAACTTGGATGCAGGAATTGAAGAGGTGGGAAATTCTTCATGTGCGCCCATGAGAGGTCCAGAGGGCTGCAGCATGAGAAAAGGAGCTTATTCTTTATTTGACAAATACAGACATAGAACACAGTTTTTATTTGCCACACCAATTTATTGTGATCATGATCAAGAGAAGTTTTAACCATATGCTATAATATTATGAGGAAGAGTCCCCAAGCCCCACTTTTCTCCTTTAGCTTATCTATCCCTGCATCCCATTCACCCTACACTAAATGCTAAATAGGGGACCCTGCAGTCCTGTGAGCCTCACTTTCTCTGCACTCCCAACACCAGGCAAGCAACTTCCTCCCCCAATGCGGCTGCAAATCATGGATGTCAAAGAGGAAGACTTTGGTATCTTCTAATTACTCATCAAGGTTGGGCTACTTGGATGGTGCTGCGGTATCATAGCATCGTGCTTGCTTGATCTTGCCCAAAACCTCACTATACCAGCGTACAGATGTCGTAGCCAGCGTACAAAAATTCTGTGTTGCACAGCCTTTGTAAGCCTTATCAGAATGTTCACGGCCATCTAATAAAGAGAAAAAAGCATAGTCATAAAAGTCCTTGGGTAGTACCAGAGTCACAGGGTGCAGAAGACAGAGAATGGGAACATTTTAATCATTATAAACTGTATTGTGCATATAGAAACATGTTAAAATCACCATCCTAATATCACACTGATGTTTAAAATCCAGAAAAAAGAAAAGTAAACCTTGTTCTTTTGTAGCAGGGGCCCAACACACATAGATGTGAGATTCAAAATCCAAGGCTGCTTTACCTTTTTCTTTAAGGCTCATTAAAATGCTCTCTCTCTCTCTCTCTCTCTCTCCACATGTAATTTCACAAACAGATTTTTTGTCTCTTTCAAAGACAGAAGCACACAGTCTCATCCAAATAGGTAAGGAAGGTAAAGGACCCCTGGACGGTTAAGTCCAGTCAAAGGTCTCTTTGCTGGTAGGGGGTTCTAGAACTTTTGTTCTAGCTTGGGCGGCAACTTGCAAAATCATCAGTTTCATAAAGTAACAGGCTACCACAACTTCTCTATTAGAAGCACACTCAAGGATTTAAAGGGATACACACTATCACATTTATTGTGGCCCTTTGGGTCACCACCACAAAGGGAGCCATCATTTGTCCACAGCATGACAAAACAGCTATGGTTGCAACAGGACACCATGACGGAAGCCAGAGCACACAGAAAAGCCATTTACCTTCCCACTGCATCTGGGCAATTCCTCCCCCACCCCTTTTTGTTGCAGTCTAAAAAAATAGGGGCCATCTTATACATGGGGGCATGTTATACATGGAAAAATACAGTATTTATCTACTTGCACTGGCATGCTTTCAAACTGTTAGGTTGACAGGAGCTGGGACAGAGCTCACCCCTTGCACGGATGCCAACCACCGACCTTCCAATCAGAAAGCCCAAGAGACTCAATGGTTTAGACCACAGTGCCACCTGCTCACATTATATACAAAGCTAAGGCTATTGGAATGCTAATATTTTTTGGGGGAAGAAAACTTCCCTTCCTGTACACATACTATGTATTCTCTGGCAGGAAGCTACAGAATGAATGAGAGAGCAGTCTGCCTACCCACCCTAGCAAGCTGTGCCCACCTCCCACCTCTGACTCAGTGGTTAACCACAGTACTTACACTTAGCTAGCACAAGCTCTATGCACTGATTCTCTTCACCCAGACACCTGACGGTCTCTGAGTCCTGACAATCTTCAAAGCTGGAAGAAGAGCAGCCTGGGCACTCCAGACCATTGTAGGGCAGATCCACCTCTGTCAAAAACAACCATTAGAATCAACACATGAATCCAGACCAGATGTCTCTATTTTAATTCCTAGGCTTCAGTTGTCTAATTCTATGAGAAGTTTGCAGTGTTTCCACCACATTCTGCTTCTAGAATCAATCGTGCATGAAATGCAGTTGAAGAGTCTGGCAACCAGCTTATGAAGAAAAGGGAGTTGCAGTCCTGAGATAGACTGGAGAGACTGTACCCACACTATGGGTGAATTTCACTATTGAGGGGAGAGCTGGACTTACTGCAGGTGGTGACAAAGAAACATCTTGGAAAGATTCTTGGCAGCAGCCAGATTGCTGGACCTCACCTGCCTTGATGGTGTGTTTGAGGATGGGGAGTGATAAGTTGAGCAGGTGGCAGGCTGTCCAGCCAGCCTTTAAAGGATGATCCTGGACTTTCGGTGTGAGCACCATTCCCAGCAGTTGGGAGCTGTCTCAGCTCCGGTTTCCTCGGGGGTAGGAGTACCGCAACCGCGCTACGGGCTCCGGTAAACCACGGGAAGAGAGTCCCGTGGTCTAGGGTTTCTAGTAGGCTCCATGGTGCCGACCCGTTCTCAGGCTTCCCTTGTAAAAGGGAGGCTTGAGTGAACGGGCTCCGGCACGGGGCTGAAGAAGCCGTCTCCAGCCGGGGAAATGAAGCGGCAGCCGGCTGCTGGATTTTGAGTGCTCCACTTTTCCTCTATCTGGACTTCAAAAAAGGAATCCGTAAGTACGGAGCTTAATTTGGACTTAAAGTACCGCAATTAGGCTTACGGGGAGAGATTCAAAATGAGGAAGTCCGTCTCTCTCTTATAGCGACAAGATAAAAGTAACGCTAAATTTAGCTGTAGCTATTTAAAATTGGCTTGAAAGTTTCATGCTGATTCTGGATACTTAAGAAACTCCCGTTTGGGGCAAGACTGAGAATTTTGGTTTATTTCTTCCTATGGATTGTGATCTAAAGAGAGAGAAAGTTAACCCTCTGACGGAGGGGGGGAATCTGGTGAGTGAAGATGGAAAAGTACTGAAACTTTGTTATTTCCTGCCTACTCCTGCCTGTTTAGTTCCCATGGTCTCTCCAGACCCAACAATGACTTCAATGCAGGGGAAAATACTGTTGGAATTACAACTTTTGCAACAGAATGTCATTGACAAGTTTACGCAGATTCAAAGTACTTGGAAGAATTGTACTGATGATCTACTCCAAGAAATAGTTGGAGAGAATTATATTCCAGAGACTTTATCTGATGAAGAAGAGGCACAAGTACAAGTAGAAGAGAAGTTTCCTGGACGTGAGAGGTCGGAAGCTGGCAACCGAGACAGTATAACGGGTTTCTGGGGTGGCAGCTCAGAGACTTTGGAACAACAATTCTGGGAATTACAATTTGAATTGGAGAGTGGAGAAAAGTTACTTTGTGACAATGTTTTGGCTTTCATCTACCAAGGAAAATGTGACATTCTGGAAGAAGAGCGAAATTGTATCATCCTGGGAGAAGAAGAACCTGGACTGGGAAAATGTTGGGGGGGGGAGCCTGGTGGGAGGTGGAAATGGGAGGGGGGAGGATGGCGAGGAGGGGGTGGGGTGAAGGAACTTAAGAGATCTATTAGGATTGCTGATCATGGTACTCCAACATCAGAGGGAAAAAAGGATTTTGAGAATGGAAGAAATACCTAGGTTTTTGTTAAAATGTATTGATTTATATAATTTTGAAGTTGGGATCAGAAGTAACAAGAGCAACAGCTCTACTAAGTTAAGAGAAGAAAGGATATAAGAAGCTAAGATTTGGAACTTGATGCTTTATTTGATAATAATAAGCTGTATGATTTAAGATATGTTGATTATAATTGTAAGATTGAGATTAAATGTAAGAAACTAAATTTTAAAATGTTACAAAGTTACTAAAGAAGTTTAGAAATGAACGCATAAGAGAGGTCGTGAGGAAGTCCCAAGCTTAGGATTTTAAAGGAGTGAAGGATTTTTAATTGTGTTGTTATGTATTGTGTGTATTGTGTTGTTTTGTGTGTATTGTATTTGTAATTTGTTTAATTTGGAAAATCCAATAAATTCTTAGCAAAAAATAAAATAAAATAAAGGATGATCCTGAAGGGGGGACACCACTTTGACCAAACACACTTTGGCATTTTCTGTTTGGGGCACCGTTAAGGGCAGCATCCCCTGAAAGTGTTCAATAGGTGGTCAAAGGAGTGGGAAGTTGAGATTTCCCAGGTTGTAAGGCTAGGTGAGAAAAGGAAAGCTCCCAGAAGAGAACTGAGGATGGTCTGTCATTTGGAGGGAGAGATTAAGAGCTACTTTTGCACATAGAGAAATATACCTGTATTTTGTTTTCTCATTTTATATTTTTCTGTTGTGAACCTCCCTGGGATGGAGGCAATATACAAATTTGATAAACAAGGAACAAATAATATGCACTTTCTTTACTGTTTTGGGACTTCATGTATGAATATTCCTCCCCCTTATTTTCTCTCTCTCACACTTCTCTTTCATACTGTTGATAAATACGTGTTATGTTTAATAGTTACATCAGAGTTGAATGGATAATAATTTTTCTTTTTTGATTGGGATGAGTTGTGAAGATTATTACTGGGCTGTCAATGTGAAGAAGTTGAAATGGCTGCTCTTTTTTGCATTATATATTATGTACTATATTCCATGTTGTATTATTATACATGACTTAATACTATGAGTTATATTTATGAATATAATGTTATATAGGTATATTATGTTGTTTACTTTGTTACTATGTTGTAAACTGTCCTGTGACCTATTGATGAGGGGCAGTATATAATTTTTTCATGTTGTATTTATTCTATTTATATTTGCTCAAAAACACTGTTTACCTTTCCATCCCAGTGGTACCTATTTATCTACTTTCTCTGGTATGCTTTCTAACTGCTAGGTTAGCAAGAGCTGGGATAAAGCAACAGGAGCTCATCCAATTGTGGGGATTTGAACTGTCAACCTTATGATCAAGCAAGCCCAAGAGGCTCAGTAGTTAGACCATACCACCACCCATGTCCACAGAGTGACACATTTTGAAACACAGTCAAAAGCATACCTGCGAAAGTGTCCAGGGCAGCTGGTATGCTGGCTGAAAACCTACCTACCAGAGGGGTGGTTATCTCCCACTTGGACTATTGCAACACACTACACTGGAACCTTGGTTTGCAACCGCTTTGGATTACAACCATTTTTGATTACAACCACGTCAAATCCGGAAGTGTATGTCCCTTTTTCTGGATTACAACCCAATTTTTTTAAATTACAACCAATTTTTGGGGGGAGGCCCCATTGGCAAAAGTGTGCCTTGGATTGCAACCTGTTTTGGTTTGCAACTGGACCTCCAGAACGGATTATGGTTGTAAACCAAGGTCTGCCAGGTTGGTCACTGGGAGCAGCAGCCGGAACCATACAACACTGGTCCTAAAGGATCTACACTGGCTCCCAGTACATTTCTGGGCACAATTCAAGGTGTTGGTGCTGAGTTTTAAAGCCCTAAACAGCCACAACCCAGTCAGTATACTTGAAGGAGCATCTCCACCCCCATCATTGAGCCCAGACACTGAAGTTCAGTTACGAGGGCTTTCTGGTGGCTCCTTCACTACAAGAAGTGAGGTTGCAGGGAACCAGGCAGAGGGGTCTTCTTGGTAGTGGTGCCCACCCTGTGGAATGCTCTCCTATCAGATGTCAAGTAACTATACAATTTTTAGAAGACATCTGAAGGCAGCTCTGTATTGGGAAATTTTCAACGTTTCATGCTTTATTATGTTTTTGTATAAGCTGGAAGCCACCAAGTTTGGCTGGGACAACCCAGTCAGATGGGTGGGATACAATTACTACTACTACTACTACTACTACTACAAACCCAAGGAGACATTGAAACTCATCATTGATTGAAATAGCCATTCTAATTACCACCCAAGACTCACAGAGATCTACTGTTCCCAACAGCAAACTGGCTCTCTCACAGGTTGCCATCTCCCACCCAAGGTTAGGTGGAGCTGCACACATCTGCTACCTGGTTCTCCTCCTTCCCACCAAGGAGTGCACTCAGACAATTCAACCCACACAAGATGAACCCCCCGCAAAAACCCTTGGCAGAGGGCACCCTCAACCCAATCCCCCCAACAGGATAACACCCAGGGTCAGCACAGCTATCAGGGAACAGGGAGGACATGTGTTCTTATCTCTCTCTCTCTCAAATTCCTCAATTTATCCTGGGAGTTTTCTCCACATTCTCAGGGGTCATCTGGAGCTCTTGATCAAACAGTGGTTAACATAGGCTACCTGTTTTCTCTTTGAGAAACAGGTGGTGAGGGTGATTCTAACCATCTCCCATGCAAACTAGGAGAAAGAATCTTGGTCAAGAACAGTATCATTAGTCTATTCCATGGGTACCCAAGGATGAAACCTGAAACAGAAATGACGTTAATTCTCAGGGGTATGTAGATTCAAAAGCATGCAGATATTTACCGGGTGCGGTTTGGTTATTGCAGTAATCACCCTGACAGCAGTAGATTCTACAGTGGAAAAAATTATCATTTACTGTAGTAAAGCTGAAATCCCCAGGGTTACATTTTTTAGTGCATCCCCGATTTATTGTTCTTTTTGGCTTATCACCTGTGTGAGAGACAAAGAAAGAAATAGGTACAATTCAAAACCAATTTTTTTCAAACCAACCCCCTAATGATTGAAATTTATATGATGCTTCCTAATATACATATTGATGCAACAGAGAAGTCAGATAAATGTTGCTGAGTGACAACATCTTTACCCAAAAGAAAAGGGCCCAACCTGCTGATAACATAACAGACGATGGAAGGAGGGAGCTGTAGCCGAAGATAGGAAAAGAGGTGGTAAGGGAACAGCTAGCTATTTTAAGTCAATTCCAATCTCCAGTGCCCGATGAGCTGCAGCCAAGGAACTAAAGGAGTTTATAGATGTAACAAAAATACAATTAAGAATCACCTAGCATATTACACTCTTTGCTTAAAACAGGCAAGTTAGTCATGGGGGGGGGGTTTCTTGTTTTTAATCTGGAAGCTGCCATGAATCTCATCAGGGGGAAGGCAGTGTGTAAATAAATATATAACAGTAATAATAATTTTCTGCTACTCCGTGTAGACTTCTAAATGTTGTGGAATGTGACTTTAAAGTAGAAAGCACGAGGAAGAAAATACAGGTGTGTTGTGGCAGCATGCACTATGCATGAAAGGGCTCTACACATTTTGGCGAGAGCACCACTCTGTACTCATTTTGCATTCACACATAAACATCATCTCCAGATAACCCAGGGCCCACACACTCAGTTTTGATTGGACAAAAAGGGATTCGCACTCACCTAAACCATATTCAAGGAAATAAGAAAAGCAGCTGTCCTCTTCATCAGCACAGGGGTAAGAGATAGAACGGTCAGTGTTGTTAGGGTCAAAAAACCAGTAACATATCCGATTTGAAACACCTGGGAGGAGAGAGTAGGAAACACTCAGTGCCAGCAACATGAATTTCTCATTCCTTCAGAAATGACATCTACATTCACAGAGAGAAATCTGACCTTGATCTCAGCTCTTGGATTCAAACCACGTTTATCATACATGAGGAATCTTACTTATCTCAAGATCCACTTCCAATGGTGGGTCGGAGGAGGCTGCATGTTTATGTACACACACACACACACACACACCATTTCATCTATCTCTCACACACATAAATATACACAGACAGATGCACAGGCTTATTCCCATTCACAAACATTTCCCCCCACTTCAACACATGATGATGAGAAGTTTCAAACCTCCCTCTCCCAGTCCCTTGACATCCCATCATATCTTCCCTGTCCTTGCTGCCTAATTAGCAATGTTGTTCTCAGTTCTTGCCATCACCTGTCATTTGGGCAGTGACATTTGTGGTGGGATTTCATTTCCAATCACACACTTCCATGCACAGCCACATTATTGGTGCTGGTAAGTGTGCTACCAAAGGCCCAACAAATAGCTGTTGGCTGGATGGGGAGGGCCTGGAGGTTATGAGGGAAAAGGTACACCAGGAGAGGCTTCCCCGTCCACCTTCCTTCCCAAACACTGCCACTTACCAACACAGGCATGGCAGGTAGGCAACCTGTGACAGGCTGCATGAGGTCTTCATAAAAAGTGTATCAATCCCAAACAGGGTAGGCAGAAGAGCACAGGAAGCCTCTCCTGTTTACCCTGAAGTCAAGCACCTCCTGGGATACCTGTGTTTTATCCCACCCACTCCCCCTTTCTCCATTTGGTGTCTCCAGTCACTGCCTCAGGAAGAAAAAATCTGAAAGAAACTGGGAGTCTTATTGTTGAGCTAACCTTTACAAAATTTGCTACACCATCTGAATGTGAGGTTTGTATGAGGTGCATATCCATGATGCATGTTGGACACACTTGTGCTCCTTTCTATACTCCTAATACTCCACTCTTCTATTCACACTTGTTTTACTCTGAATGGCAAGAAATAATGACTCAACTGCCATGTTCTCTTGGCTCCTTCAATCTACCTCTAACCCATTCAACTCAACTCAGCTCCCAACTGAAAGAAAAACACACATAAAACAGACCTCCTTTCCAGACTTCAAAATAAAGCCTGTAACTTAGAAGATGTAACTGATGTTTGCTGGTCTTCTCCCCTCTCCAAAATTTAGAATCCAGATTCTCAGATCCTCCCATGCTTATCCATTTTTTCAGCTCCTTTTCTCTTTCAGTCTTCCCAATCTGACCCCTGCTAAGCATCATCCAGATAAGATTAAGAGAAACCTTCTTACTCACCAGAAGAAACTAGGACGAAGAGGACGCACATACTCAGGAAGGCCTTCATAATGCCAGAGCGATCGAAAGACAAGGAGCACTTGGAATGAAGCACCAGGTGAGCTGTGGAAGAAGAAGCTGACTTGGGGGAATTTATAGGCCAAGGAAAGGGGCCTGAGACTTCCAGCTGGGAAGGCGTGGGATATTACGGAAACAGAGAGGGCATGCTGACCCAGAAATCCTGTTTTTTTTAAAAATTGGAACACAAAGCTCCTTTTTGATATTGGATGCAATCATTTTTAGGACTTCTGTGGCCGCCAGCCAGATGCCTCTTCCAGTCCAACCACACCCTCATTGTTAGTCAACTGAAACTTTAAAAAAGTGAATTCCTTCCAGTGTGTCTCCAACTCTGTTTTATCTCAATGCCTGTGGAGCAAATATATTCCCAACCAGGCACAAAATACAGTCATACCTCGGGTTACAGCTGCTTCAGGTTGCGTCTTTTTGGGTTGCGCTCCACGCTGAACCCAGAAGTACCGGAATGGGTTACTTCTGGCTTCAGCTTGCGCTTTGCGCATCCGCAGAAGTGCTGAATTGCAACCTGCGCGTTCGCAGATGCAGGTTGCGAATGTTGCAGGTTGGGAACATGCCTCCTGCATGGATCACGTTCGCAACTCAAGCGTCCACTGTAATCAACAATTGGCATGTCACACACACGTCTCTTTATCTTCACAGCAATCAGGTGAACTTGGAACCTGCTTGTATCCATGGAACCACTCAAGTTTGCATTGTCAGTTTTCCACCTTTTCAGTATCTTTTTAAATGTAGTCATGATGGCTACCTTCCCTCCAGTATGAGAGCCTGTAAGCCTCTTAATACCAGTTGCTGCAGATAACATGTGGTAGACATGGCACCTAAAAGGATGCAAACACAGTGCCACTTGCTTTCTGGGCCTACGGCTCAATTTGAAAGTTACCTAGAGATTTGTGGGAGACCATGTGTGTGTGTCAGACACTTACTCTCCTAACAGGAGTGGCTTCCTGAGGCTCAGAAGAGAGAAGCAGATTTCCGTGGTAGGGCTGATTGGGCTGCTCTTACTCAGGACTTGCTCTGCAACAATGGCTCCAGCCTCAGTTGAAGTTTGGGGTGTATTTGTGTGTGTGTGTGTGTGTGTGTGTGTGTGTGTCCATGGACAATCACACATTCTAAAGAATAGCCCCCAGAGGAAGACAAACACCAGAGAAGCATGTGGGAAAGCAACTGAAAAGAGGTTGAACAACACAACCCAAAGCTGCACAAGAGAAACACACCTACACAATAGGAATGAACCGCTTTGCTGAATTGACTGACAAAGAGTTTAATTGGAAAATGCTTAAGTTAAATCCTGAGTGGGGCCATCACTTAATGTCATTGGATGCAAGTATGTTTTGAATTGCAATTGTTTTTTGAATGTATTAATCTGTTTCTATTTTGTTTATGTTTTAAAATTTTATACCTCTTTGCTGACCTGGGCCCCTTGAGGAGATATAAAATCAATAAATCAATAAATAATAATAGTATCAAGATGTCAAGATTTTAATATCTTGTACAAGGCATGTGCCACACTTGGAATATCCTTGGGGTTCAATTTATACCCCCCCCCCCCACTGTGAAATGTTGAGAATCAGCAGCCTCAAATCTTGGGGGCACCCGTTGGATTGGAAAAGGACCACAGCTGAACACATTACCCTGACATGCTAGATTTCTTATGTGAGGGGAGGGCGGGCTTTTATGAGGAAGTTTATGCAATTTCTTACTTGCACCCTTAAAATACATCAGCAGAAGATCCCATTAGCTGCACAAAGTGTCTAGTTGTACAGAGTTCTTTATTCCATGATACTCAAGGCCACTGGAGCCAGATATATGATCTTGCATTTTTGTTAGGGAGCCACATGCCCTACTTCATAGCAGACTGAAGAGGCAAAGGGGTCCCCCCGCAGTGATTGAAACCGGAAAGGAAAGCAAGGCGCTACATGGCACCTGGAACCTGGGTTGGGCACTGAAACGCAGTTTCTGGTTGCATTTGTTTCACGGTACCTGGAGGATCTCCCAGCTCCCGCAGCACAGGGCTGCTCCTGGCAATGGTAGGAGACAACAGGATGTCCGGGGCTGCAAATGCAGAGCTGCTCGTTCTGCTGCTCCAACTTCTTAAACAGCTTCGGCACATCGGCAGCGGTGTGGCTGCAAAACCAACCTGCGACCCTCTCGTTTGCCAAGGCAGCAGCAGGAGTGATCCTGCTGCTACCATCTCCTCCTCCTCCTGTTCTCCCTCCCTCTTTCAGCCAAAGCCTCCCATTCTTCCCCTTCTCCAACCTGCAGAGCGAGGGGGGGAGAGGTGAGCCTTTGCCTGCCCACCTGGCCATGCAGAGGTGGCGGTGGCAGGATCGCTCCTACTGTTGGGGGAGGCAGCAGGCAGACCGTTTGGGCAGAGCAGAGCCTGCACGCACCCATGCCACTGTGTCTCTTCCAGGAGAGATGTGTGGCTTGGGCATACTGCAAGCCCTGTGGTGAGTGTCGCCCAGCATTTTGTCACCCCCTCAGCGGTGACACCCAGGGCAGACTGCACCTACCACAACCCCTTGAGCTGTCCCTGGTTGCAGTAATCCAAGTCGGAGATAACCACCCTAGCAAGATAGTGTAGATATGGGTAGGGTCTCAGCTGGCCTACCAGTACGAGATAGTAGACAGCTGCCCTGGATACAGACTTGACCTGTGCCACCATGGACAGCAAGCAGTGAGTCCAAAATGACTCATAGACAGTGAACCTGGTTCTTCAAGACCACAGAGTCCCCGACACCCATCCAACTCCTGTCCCTCAGAAACAGTACCTCTGTCTTGTTGAGATTCAGCCTCAATCTGTTAACTGCCACCCATCCTCCAACCACCTCCAGATACTCACACAGGACATTCAGCGCCTTCATTAATTCTAATATAAAGGAGAGGTAGAGCTGGATATAATTCACAAAAAATACCCTGTTGATCTCTCACATTGGGGGGAGTGGATTGATTATTATACATCCCACAAGTGAACACTCAGTGGTCCAAACACTTATCCCTCAACTATACACTCTGGACATTCTGCATAACAGTGCTCCCAGCTCCCAACTCCTCCAGACAGTCCAGCAGGATATCACAGTAAATGGCAGGCCTCCTCAGCCTCGGCCCTCCAGATGTTTTTGGCCTACAACTCCTATGATCCCTAGCTAGCAGGACCAGTGGTCAGGGAAGATGGGAACTGTAGTCCCAAAACAGCTGGAGGGCCAAGTTTGGCCCTCATTGCTCTAAGAGACCTAGCAGAACCAGGAAATAGCTTTCACCTCTGTCCCTAGCTCGTTGGAGATCATCGACCAGCACGACCAAGGTAGTATCAGTCCCATGATGGAATGAAAGCGTATTTGATTTGAACATCTTTGTTTTTGCTACAATACAGAGGAGAAGGAATTCACATCAAAACATCCTTTTATGGCTTCCGGCGAGGACGCCATTGCGGGCGGTCATGGGTCGTTTCGGCAGCGAAACGACCCAGGCCGGCCCGGGGGTAGGAGCCCCGCTACCGCACAGCGGGGCTCCGCTAAACCGCGGGTTGAGCATCCCGCGGCACGGGCTCTCCAGCGAGCCCACTATGGCGCTGAACCCTTCTCCCTTTCCCCCTGTAAAGGGGGAGAGGGAGTGAAGGGACAACGACGCCGGGCTGTGGAGGCATGCCCCAACCGGGCCGGTGAAGCGGCGGCGGCCGCCTCCAATGGGCAAGTTCGTTCTACCTGATTTCGAAGGAAAAAAGAAGAAACCCGCAGGCCGTGAGCACCGGAACAATCGGATCTAAATTCTCTGGCATTCGGCGCTCCGGGAGGTATGTTAAAAAGGAAGCCCGTTCCTCCCTTTGTTTAAAGAAGAAATAACTGTTTCTGACTGTGACTGCTGCTGCAGTAGTGGATACAAAGTTTCGATGGAGTGTCTTTTTTTTTCTTGATAAGTGAGACTGGCTGAATACCTTTTGGGGGGCTAAGTTGGTGGAAATATTTCTTCGTGAAGTTGTTGGAGTGTAATCTTTTCACCCTGACTCCGGGGAAAATGGTTGCTGATACTTGCGACTGGGGATGGAAAAATACTGAAACTTGATGCCCTATGCCCGCTTCTGCCATGCTTGGTTTCGTTTTCGGATTGGCTTTAGACTCGGGACTGACGCATGAACAAAGGATTATTCTTTTGAGGTTGGAATTGCTGAATCAGAAGTTAAACCTGTTGAACCAGGATGTCGAAGAAAAGTTATATCCCACAGGAAAGACTCTTGAGAACTTTGTTAAACTGGAAGAAAACCTTGGTAGGGAACTTAAGGAAATTTTTGAAATTCAAAGTACAGTGTCTATGCAACTCCGAGAAGATGGAAAATCCTGTTGGGGTGAGAGACCCAGGATTAGAAGACTACCTATATCCAATTTCTGGGGTGAGAGCCCAGGAATGATGGGAAGAAGATTTGTGAATCTACAATCAGAAGATGATTGGAACTTTGAAGTGGAGATGCTGGAAGGTGATGATTTGTGTATCCTGAAGCTCCCTGCAAGGACATTTATGGACTGCGTCTGGAACTGTGGATTTATAGAAGAAGAGAACATTCTGGACAATGGGATTGGAGAGAGATGGAGAAATATCTGGGGGGGAGACCCCGAGATGGCGAAGGAAAATGGTTAGAAAAGGGATAGGATGAAACATTTAAAATATAACTAGGACGGTTTATTATGGTACCCTGAAGTCAGTGTGTTAAGAATTTAAGATTTTGAACTAGTGAAGAGATATGTTAAATTTTTTATTAGCAGCAGTTTAAGTGAAGAGATTTTGAACTAGTGAAGAGATATGTTAATTTTTTTATTAGCAGCAGTTTAAGTGAAATAAGATGTATGATGTGAGTTAAGAAGTAATAGGTTAGTTTGAAGTAAAATTAAATATTAAGAATTATGTTTAGATTTTTTTGGATAATTTAAATTTCAAAGATGAGAAGTTATTAAAGTAAATTATAAGTGGAACCAAAGGAGAGAAAATGGGGGAAGTCACCCAGTATAGATTCAAACAAGATTTTTTTTTTTTTTTTGTTATAAACAAGAAAAAGAATTATTGGTGTTTTAGTGGTGGTTTGTATTTGTTTTTCATTATGTTTTGATTGTTGTGTTTGTGTTGTTGTATGTGTTTTGTTGTTCTTTGTTTTGAATAAAACCAATAAAATTCTTATTAAAAAAACCATCCTTTTATACTGAAATGCAGATCAGATCATCACAAAACATTAGCATTAGTAAAGATATATAGAAAGATGATAGATGGATAAACATACTATTTACTTTAGAAAAGGATTGTTTCTGACCATTTTTGTGAAAACTTTCAAATCACAGCATGAAAACTAATTGTTCTGGCAATGTTTGATTTAATACATAGCCTTTCCAAATCCATAATAAGTTCATGAGACATTGTAGGCCTAAAAAAATAATTAATTTGTTTAAGTTTACTAAATGACCTCTCTGCAGAAGCTACTGATCCTGGAATTCCTTTCAATCAAGACTGGAATTGAAAAGTAGTATACAGGTTGAATTATCCCCCCCCCAAAAAAAGGTAATTGCTTCAGGTAGGCATTCAACAGCATAATATCCACGTCAGTTGAGTGTGTGACAACTGCAATGTTGTCCAGGGTGGTGAAACTGAGGCTGGCACAGATAAGGAGGAACGTGTTCTTGGAGTTCTTGGGAGAGGGAAGAGATTTAATTTGTTTTCAACTCTGTACTTTAAATTATGGTATAGTGCAATTAGAATTCTAACAATTTGTGACACTGTGCTGAACCTGTTGTTCCTGGGTGCTGGCAAAGTCGTGGCCTATACTTTCCTCCAACTAAACCTCTTCATGCTTCCCTCTTTGGCCCTCGGCTGTTCCTGACTCTTCATCTTTCTAGAATAATTCAGACACCCCTGGTCACCTGCCTCCTCTTGGTCCAGCTTCCTCCAAGAAAGAGACTTGGAAGAATAGACATGTTATGGGTATCCAAGTCCATAGGATCTGGTTTGAAGAACACTGAAATACAACTGAGAACTTTATCAGATCATAATCTGATATTTATTATTATGAAAAGCCAGCAAACTTCCACTTTTAGATGAAAGCTGAATGACAGCTTGTTAGAAAGACTGGGATAATGCAAAATGGATTGCAATGTTTGACTGACTTCTTTGAGTTACATATAGAGAAATGTACAGATTCAAATACAGTATGGGATGCTGGGAAGGTGATTATTAGAGGCTCCTTCATACAGCAAAGTGCTTATCAAAAAAGGTGAAAGATCAAAAGACATATTAAAAGAAATAGCAAATTGTGAAAAGTCTTTGATTGACAAGCTCGATGATAATATTAAACTATCACTGTTATTAAACCAAGAGATGGAACAAAAGTTAAAATGTTTGAAGCAGAAGCACTTCAAATTTGACACTTCTTTAATGATGTCAACTCCTGTCCAAGACAGCAGGTATCTTTCTAGTTCTGGGAATGTTTTAGGCAGAGTGATGAGACTTTTCATAAGTTTCTATGTGCTTTTAAGATGGATACTAGGTTGTGATACATTCAGTGCAAAGTGAATCTAGGGGAGCGCGACCGGGGCAGTTGCATCAGGTGTGGAGTTTCTGGGGCGCTGAAGCAGATGCTGCAACTATGACAGCCAACAAAAGGTGAGCGATTGGGGGGGGGCAGATTTTGGTGCACAGGCTGCCACTGAAATTTGAGGTGCCAAGGTTAACCACTGTCAAGTTTCAAGGCCTACATTATAATTACCGGTACTCGTCTCTCCTTCCAAATTCGAAATACTGTGCATGAGTACCCAAATCAACAGGTCCTTGTTTGGGGATGAGGTTTTCCACAGGATTATCTTACTGCAATCCTACAGGTAAGTAAAAAATAAAACAAAATCCAAATTGGAAGAACATTTGTTGACCCCGTTTTCATTTTTTCCCCTTTCTTGTCTTTTCTTGTGTCCTGATCTGTGATACAATTTGGATATATATGTGTGTGTGTGTGTGTGTGTGTGTGTGTAAATTGTCCATGCCCACAGCTTCTCCCATTGAATTTCCTACTGCCTCCTCTCCATCTTTCCCCCTGTTTCTGCCTGCTACCTCCCCCCCCCTTTCCCTGGTCACCCCGAAACTCTGTTGGGTTTTGTTTGTAATTTAATTTAATTTTTATTTTATTTTTTGTGGTTCCCCCCCCCCCAGGAGGTTTTTTTTGTTTCTGATAAGTATTTGATTTTAATGTTGGAGTGGTTGTAAGGTATGAATTATGTTTTTTTAAAATTATTTTTATAAGCATTTGCTTTGAATGTTTGAGTGTTTGAGAGGTATGTATGGTCCCCCCCATAAGTATTTGCAATGAATTTTGGAGTGGGTGTAAGGTTGTTATGGAAGGTTTTTTTGGGGGGGGGTTCAGTCCCCCCCTTGTTATTTATTTATTTATTTTGTTTTACTTTAGCTTACCCCGTGTGTGGCGAGAGGCCAGAAACGTCGGGGGACAGTTTTTTAATTTTTTTTTTGTGGCGGCTCATGGGAGGGCATTGGAGACGGCAGGAGGCTGTCAGCGGTGGCTGTCAGCAGCTGCTGAAGGCCGCTGATTTTGGCGTTGAGGCACCTGTAATGGCTGCGGCTGCAGTTGAAGGGTGCAGATTGCGGTGCTGAGGCGCCTGTAATGGCAGAGGGAGGCTGTCAGTGGTGGGAGGGTGTCAGCGGTGTGTTAAATGGCGGACGGGGTTGTTTTTGGGTGCAGATTCTGTGATGCTGCCTGGCAATCTGCCTTTCTATTGGTTGCGTTTTGAGCCCTCAGTGCTTTTCCTGGTGATGTCTAGTATGTGTGCATTTTTTTGGTGTTTCTTCTTTATTTTAGGTATATCAGGTGTGGTTTTTTTTAATTTTGATGATGCCAGATCCTTCCTTGATGGTCATGGTATGCTGTGTCCTAATTTGATGCGATTTGGTCCAGCGGTTACGGAGCAAGGTTCTGTCTGGCGGGCATGAAATGGGAACATTATATATATATATATATATATATATATATATATATATATATATATAGATAGATAGATAGATAGATAGATAAAATGTATGTGCAATGTCTCTTTTTCTATTTTTAGAAAAAGATTTTTAGATTTTTAATAGATCACTTTCATTTGTTGAGACATTAGTGTTACATTAGAGGGGAAAAGGGAGAAAGGGGGTGGGGAATGGTGGGTGGGGTGGGGTCAGGTGGTAATGCCTCTATTCTACTTAGTGCATGTGTGAGGTCTTGTGTCAGTGTCACTTGTGTGGGTACTCTTTAATATCCACTTGTATTTCTTCGGTGTTGGTGTTCAAAGTCTTTATAAACAACTTGTATGCAGGAATTGAAGAGATGGGAAATTCTTCATGTGCCCCCATGAGAGGTCCAGAGGGCTGCAGCATGAGAAAAGGAGCTTATTCTTTATTTGACAAATACAGACACAGAACACAGTTTTTATTTGCCACACCAATTTATTGTGATCATGATCAGCAGAAGTTTTAACCATATGCTATAATATCATGAGGAAGAGTCCCCAAGCCCCACTTTTCTCCTTTAGCTTATCTATCCCTGCATCCCATTCACCCTACACTAAATGCTAAATAGGGGACCCTGCAGTCCCGTGAGCCCCACTTTCTCTGCACTTCCAACTTCCTCCTTCACTGCGGCTGCAAAGCATGGATGTCAAAGAGGAAGACTTTGGTATCTTCTAATTACTCATCAAGGTTGGACTACTTGGATGGTGCTGGGGTATCATAGCATCGTGCTTGCTTGATCTTGCCCAAATTCCAATCATACTTTGATGTCGTTACCAGTGTACAAAAATCCTGTGTTGCACAGCCTTTGTAAGCCTTAACAGTACGTTTACGGTCATCTAATAAAGAGAAAAAAGCATAGTCATAAAAGTCCTTGGGTAGTACCAGAGTCACAGGGTGCAGAAGACAGAGAATGGGAACATTTTAATCATTATAAACTGTATTGTGCATATAGAAACATGTTTTTAAAAAACCATCCTAATATCACACTGATGTTTAAAATCCAGAAAAAGAAAAGTAAACCTTGTTCTTTTTAGCAGGGGCCCAACACACATGGATATAGAATTCAAAATCCATGGCTGATTTACCTTTTTCTTTAAGGCTCATTAAAATGCGTTCTCTCTCTCTCTCTCTCTCTCTCTCTCTCTCTCTCTCTCTTTCAGTCGTGTCCGACTCTTCTTGACCCCATGGACCAGAGCATGCCAGGCACCCCTATCCTCCACTGCCTCCCACAGTCTGGCCACACTCATGCTAGTCACTTCGAGAACACTGTCCAACCATCTCATCCTCTGTTGTCCCCTTCTCCTTGTGCCCTCCATCTCCTTGTGTATATATATATATATATACACATGTAATTTCACAAACAGATTTTTGTCTCTTTCAAAGACAGAAGCACGCAATCTCATCCAAATAGGTAAAGGACCCCTGGATGGTTGTTGCTGTTGTTCAGTCGTGTCCGACTCTTCGTGACCCCATGGATCAGAGCACACCAGGCACGCCTATCCTTCACTGCCTCTCGCAGTTTGGCCAAACTCATGTTAGTAGCTTCGAGAACACTGTCCAACCATTTCATCCTCTGCCGCCCCCTTCTCCTTGTGCCCTCCATCTTTCCCAACATCAGGGTCTTTTCTAGGGATTCTTCTCTTCTCATGAGGTGGCCAAAGTACTGGAGCCTCAACTTCAGGATCTGCCCTTCCAGTGAGCACTCAGGGCTGATTTCTTTAAGAATGGATAGGTTTGATCTTCTTGCAGTCCATGGGACTCTCAAGAGTTTCCTCCAGCACCTGGACGGTTAAGTCCAGTCAAAGGTCTCTTTGCTGGCAGGGTTTTTTGGCAGCAACCCAGTCTCCCCCTGCCAGGTGAGCCCGGAGCGTGGATCCCTGTGACGGGCCCCTTATGACCGTCAGGGACTCCCAGCAGCGTCAGAAGCTGGAAACCAAAGAGGGGGAAAGGGGGAAAAAAAGACTTCTCCCCTGCATTTCCAGGAGATAACATCTGAAAAAGGATAGCAGGGAAGAGCTCATTAAAAAGAAAGCTTCTCTCCACTTTCCAGCCCTTGCTGGAGCCAGAAGCCAGAAGCCTGGAGCCCAGAGCCCCCTGACAGTCCTCCTGTGACTGCTGAGGCCCCCAAAACCAAGTGCCCCAATGCAAAACACACAGCTGTGCCAAGGCAGAGAGAGAGAAAAAACCCTCAGCCCCATCACCGTCCCAGTGGCTAAAGCACAGAGCAGTGTACTGCACAATACACACACACAAAGAGAGTTTTGCACACAGAGAACTGTAAGATTGTTACACAGCAACAAAGAGTCCAACACCACACATTAGCTAACCAATGTAGCCCATTGACCCTCACAATCTCCCTTCTTGGTTCTCTATTTGGTCCACTTGTAGCAGCACCCTACTGCCCCTAGTGACCTTTTCAAGATTGATCAGACCTTGCTTCACCTCAAAAGAGGAGGGTTTTTAGCACTATATAAACACCAAGAATTTCATACCTCTCTTCCTGGCTTGTTTGTTTCTGGGTCTCCTCTCCTTTAGAGTTAGTTGAAGCGCAGGTTGGGTCCCGTTTTTGTTTTCCACTGCTCCTCCGATGCCCCAGGAATTTCCCTTGGCGTGTGCTTTGAAGAAAATCCTCTTATCTTCGACTGAAGTAGAAGAAAAGAAAAGAAAAAAATGTCCCCAAATTGTCCTGGTTCAAGCCCTGGTACATCCGAGTCGCAGCACCAAATGTTGGAAGCCAGAAAATGGCTTATTTCCTCAATTTATGTCAATGAAACTCAGAAACGAGAGGAGTTTGGAGTCCAACATTGTTTATTGCAACACAATAGGTTACAGTTGGATTGTTCCTCAAAACTGCAACCCTGTCTGGTGGTCCAGGCAGTGGTATTTAAAAACTTCAAACAAAGCACTTCAATTTCCACCAATCATATGCATCATTACCTCATTTTATGTTTAAGACACATAGGCTGTAAGCACTGACCATTTCTGCTGATTAAGTTCTGACTTCCACCGTGTTCTGTTACATTGTGTTAGTGCGCATGTTGGGAACCTGTGTTACGTGTAGCCATTTGCACCATGTAGCAACTTACGTTCTAGCTTTGAGCTGTATCTTTTTAATTCACATATTAGCTGTATTTCTGCCCCAGTGGTGGGGTGGCAACTTGCAAAATCATCAGTTTCATAAAGTAACAGGCTAGCATAACTTCTCTATTAGAAGCACACTCAAGGATTTACAGGGAATAACATTATCACATTTATTTTGGCCCTTTGGGGGAGCCATCATTTCTCCACAACATGACTAAACAGCTATGTTTGCAACAGGACACCATGATGGAAGCCAGAGCACACAGAAAAGCCATTTACCTTCCCACTGCAGCTCAATAACTCTGGGCAATTCCTCCCCCACCCCTTTTTGTTGCAGTCTAAAAAAATAGGGGCCATCTTATACATGGGGGCATGTTATACATGGAAAAATATAGTATTTATCTACTTGCAATGGCATGCTTTCAAACCGTTAGGTTGACAGGAGCTGGGAGAGAGCTCACCCCTTGCACGGATGCAAACCAGCGACCTTCCAATCAGAAAGCCCAAGAGACTCAATGGTTTAGACCACAGTGCCACCTGCTCACATTATATAAAAAGCTAAGACTATTGGAATGCTAATATTTTTGGGGGGAAGAAAACTCCCCTTCCTGTACACATACTATGTATTCTCTGGCAGGAAGCTACAGAATGAATGAGAGAGCAGTCTGCCTACCCACCCTAGCAAGCTGTGCCCACCTCCCACCTCTGACTCAGTGGTTAACCACAGTACTTACACTTAACTGTCACAAACTCTATGCACTGATTCTCTTCACCTCGACACCTGACGGTCTCTGAGTCCTGACAGTCTTCAAAGCTGGAAGCAGAGCAGCCTGGGCACTCCAGACCATTGTGGGGTGGATACAGCTCTGCCAAAAGCAACCGTTAGAGTCAACACAATAAGCCAGTCTAGATTTCTTTATTTTAATTCCTAGGCTTCAGTTATCTAATCCTAGTTTGCAGTGTTTCCATCGCATTCTGCTTCTTGAGTCATTTGCTGATGCAATGCAGCTGAAGAGTCTGGCAACCAGCTTATGAAGAAAAGGGAGTTGCAGTCCTGAGATAGACTGGAGAGACTGTACCCACACTAAGGGTGAATTTCACTATTGAGGGGATAGCTGGACTTACTGCAGGTGGTGACAAAGAAACATCTTGGAAAGATTCTTGGCAGCAGCCAGATTGCTGGACCTCACCTGCCTTGATGGTGTGTTTGAGGATGGGGAGAGATAAGTTGAGCAGGTGGCAGGCTGTCCAGCCAGCCTTTAAAGGATGATCCTGAAGGGGTGACACCACTTTGACCACAAGCACCACCACTTTGACCACAAACACACTTTGGCATTTTCTGTTTGGGGCACCGTTAGGGGCAGCATCCCCTGAAAGTGTTCAATAGGTGGTCAAAGGAGTGGGAAGTTGAGATTTCCCAGGTTGTAAGGCTAGGTGAGAAAAGGAAAGCTCCCAGAAGAGAACTGAAGATGGTCTGTCATTTGGAGGGAGAGATTAAGAGTTACTTTTGCACAGAGAGAAATATACCTGTATTTTGTTTTCTCATTTTATATTTTTCTGTTGTGAACCTCCCTGGGATGGAGGCAATATACAAATTTGATAAACAAGGAACAAATAATATGCACTTTCTTTACTGTTTTGGGACTTCATGTATAAATATCCCTCCCCCTTATTCTCTCTCTCTCTCTCTCTCTCTCTCTCCCCCCCCTTTCATACTGTTGATAAATAAGTGTTATGTTTAATAGTTACATCGGAGTTGAATGGATAATAATTTTTCTTTTTTGATTGGGATGAGTTCTGAAGATTATTACTGGGCTGTCAATGTGAAGAAGTTGAAATGGCTGCTCTTTTTGCGTTATATATTATGTACTATATTCCATGATGTATGGAATGACTTAATACTATGAGTTATATTTAAGAATATAAAGTTATGTAGGTATATTACATTGTTTACTGTGTTACTATGTTGTAAACTGTCCTGTGACCTATTGATGAGGGGCAGTATATAATTTGTTCATGTTGTATTAATTCTATTTATATACCACTCAATACATAAAACAGTCCCTAAGTGATTTACAAATTAACAGTGTGTGTGTGTGTGTGTTTAAAGGATCCCTTGACAGTTAAGTCCAGTCGAATTGGCTCAAAAACACTGTTTACCTTTCCATCCCAGTGTTACCTATTTATCTACTTTCTCTGGTATGCTTTCTAACTGCTGGGTTAGCAAGAGCTGGGATAAAGCAACGGGAGCTCATCCAGTTGTGGGGATTTGAACTGTCAACCTTATGGTCAAGCAAGCCCAAGAGGCTCAGTAGTTTAGACCATACCACCACCCATGTCCACAGAGCGACACATTTTGAAACACAGTCAAAAGCATACCAGCGAAAGTGTCCAGGGCAGCTGGTATGCTGGCTGAAAACCTACCTACCAGAGGGGTGGTTATCTCCCACTTGGACTATTGCAACACACTACACTGGAACCTTGGTTTGCAACCGCTTTGGAATATAACCATTTTTTATTACAACCACGTCAAATCCGGAAGTGGGTGTCCCTTTTTCTGGATTACAACCCATTTTTTAAAAAAAATCACAACCAATTTTTTGGGGGAGGCCCCATTGGCGAAAGCGTGACTTGGATTGCAACCTGTTTTGGTTTGCAACTGGACCTTCGGAACGGATTATGGTTGTAAACCAAGGTACCACTGTATGTGGGTCTGCCAGGTTGGTCACTGGGAGCAGCAGCCGGAACCATACAACACTGGTCCTAAAGGATCTACAGTGGCTCCCAGTTCATTTCTGGGCACAATTCAAAGTGTTGGTACTGACCTTTAAAGCCCTAAACAGCCACAACCCAGTATACTTGAAGGAGTGTCTCCACCCCCATCATTCAGCCCAGACACTGAATTTCAGTTACGAGGGCTTTCTGGTGGCTCCTTCACTGCGAGAAGTGAGGTTGCAGGGAACCAGGCAGAGGGGTCTTCTTGGTAGTGGTGCCCACCCTGTGGATTGCTGTCCACTGGAATGAGAGCCAGTGTGGTGTAGTGGTTAAGAGTGGTAGACTCGTAATCTGGGGAACCGGGTTCGCGTCTCCACTCCCCCACATGCAGCTGCTGGGTGACCTTGGGCTAGTCACACTTCTTTGAAGTCTCTCAGCCCCACTCACCTCACAGAGTGTTTGTTGTGGGGGAGGAAGGGAAAGGAGAATGTTAGCCACTTTGAGATTCCTTCGGGTAGTGAAAAGCGGGATATCAAATCCAAACTCTTCTTCTTCTCCAGATGTCAAGTAACTATACAATTTTTAGAAGACATCTGAAGGCAGCTCTGTACTGGGAAGTTTCCAACGTTTCATGCTTTATTATGTTTTTGTATAAGCTGGAAGCCACCAAGTTTGGCTGGGACAACCCAGTCAGATGGGTGGGATACAATTATTATTATTATTACTACTACTACTCTACTACTACTACTACAAACCCAAGGAGACATTGAAACTCATCATTGATTGAAATAGCCATTCTAATTACCACCCAAGACTCACAGAGATCTACTGTTCCCAACAGCAAACTGGCTCTCTCACAGGTTGCCATCTCCCACCCAAGGTTAGGTGGAGCTGCACACATCTGCTACCTGGTTCTCCTCCTTCCCACCAAGGAGTGCACTCAGACAATTCAACCCACACAAGTTGAACCCCCCACAAAAACCCTTGGCAGAGGGCACACTCAACCCAATCCCCCCAACAGGATAACACCCAGGGTCAGCACAGCTATCAGGGAACAGGGAGGACATGTGTTCTTCTCTCTCTCTCTCTCTCTCTCTCTCTCTCTCTCTCTCTCTCTCTCTCAGTCCTCAATTTATCCTGGGAGTTTTCTCCACATTCTCAGGGGTCATCTGAAGCTCTTGATTAAACAGTGGTTAACATAGGCTACCTGTTTTCTCTTTGAGAAACAGGTGGTGAGGGTGATTCTAACCATCTCCCATGCAAACTAGGAGAAAGAATCTTGGTCTAGAACAGTATCATTAGTCTATTCTATGGGTACCCAAGGATGAAACCTGAAACTGAAATGACGTTAATTCTCAGGGGTATGTAGATTCAAAAGCATGCAGATATTTACCAGGTGCGGTTTGGTTATTGCAGTAATCACCCTGACAGCAGTAGATTCTACTGTGGAAATATTTATCTTTTACTGTAGTAAAGCTGAAATCCCTTGGGGTACACTTTTTAGTGCATCCCTGCTTATTTGTTCTTTTTAGCATATCACCTGTGTGAGAGACAAAGAAAGAAATAGGTACAATTCAAAACGAATTTTTTTCAAACCAACCCCCTAATGATTGAAATTTATATGATGCTTCCTAATATACATATTGATGCAACAGAGAAGTCAGATAAATGTTGCTGAGTGACAACATCTTTACCCAAAAGAAAAGGGCCCAACCTGCTGATAACATAACAGACGATGGAAGGAGGGAGCTGTAGCCGAAGATAGGAAAAGAGGTGGTAAGGGAACACCTAGCTATTTTAAGTCATTTCCAATCTCCAGTGCCCAAATGAGCTGCACCCAAGGAACTAAAGGAGTTTATAGATGTAACAAAAATACAATTAAGAATCACCCAGCATATTACACTCTTTGCTTAAAACAGGCGAGTGAGTCATGGGGGTGTTCTTGTTTTTAATTTCGGAGCCGCCATGAATCTCATCAGGGGGAAGGCAGTGTGTAAATAAATATATAACAGTAATAATAATTTTCTGCTACTCCGTGTAGATTTCTAAATGTTGTGGAATGTGACTTTAAAGTAGAAAGCACGAGGAAGAAAATACAGGTGTGTTGTGGCAGCATGCACTATGCATGAAAGGGCTCTACACATTTTGGCGAGAGCACCACTCTGTAGTCATTTTGCATTCACACATAAACATCATCTCCAGATAACCCAGGGCCCACACACTCAGTTTTGATTGGACAAAAAGGGCTTCACACTCACCTAAAAAATCGTCAAGAAAATAAACAAAGCAGCTGTCCTCTTCATCAGCACAGGGGTAAGATATAGAACGGTCAGTGTTGCCAGGGTCAAAAAACCAGTAACATATCCGATTTGAAACACCTGGGAGGAGAGAGTAGGAAACACTCAGTGCCAGCAACATGAGTTTCTCATTCCTTCAGAAATGACATCCACATTCACAGAGAGAAATCTGACCTAGATCTCAGCTCTTGGATTCAAACCACGTTTATCATACATGAGGAATCTCAAGATCCACTTCCCATGGTGGGTCGGAGGAGGCTGCATGTTTATGTACACACACACACACACACACACACACACACACCATTTCATCTATCTCTCACACACATAAATATACACAGACAGATGCACAGGCTTATTCCCATTCACAAACATTTCCCCCCACTTCAACACATGATGATGAGAAGTTTCAAACCTCCCTCTCCCAGTCCCTTGACATCCCATCATATCTTCCACGTCCTTGCTGCCTAATTAGCAATGTTGTTCTCAGTTCTTGCCATCACCTGTCATTTGGGCAGTGACATTTATGGTGGGATTTCATGTCCTATCACACACTTCCATGCACAGCCACATTATTGGTGCTGGTAAGTGTGCTACCAACAGCCCAACAAATAGCTGTTGGCTGGATGGGGAGGGCCTGGAGGTTATGGAAAGAAAGGTGCACCAGGAGAGGCTTCCCCATCCACCTTCCTTCCCAAACACTGCCACTTACCAACACAGGCATGGCAGGTAGGCAACCTGTCACAGGCTGCATGAGGTCTTCATGAAAAGTGTATCAGTCCCAAACAGGGTTGTCAGAACAGCACAGGAAGCCTCTCCTGTTTACCCTGATGTCAACCACCACCTGAGATACCTGTGTTTTATTCCACCCACTCCCCCTTTCTCCATTTGGTGTCACCAATCACTGGCTCAGGAAGAAAAAATCTGAAAGAAACTGGGAGTCCCATTGTTGAGCTGACCTCAAGAAACAGAAATACTCTCTATTGTACTAGTGTAACAGCCACCTTTACAAAATTTGCTACACCATCTGAATGTGAGGTTTGTATGAGGTGCATATCCATGATGCATGTTGGACACACTTGTGCCCCATTCTATACTCCTAATACTCCACTCTTCTATTCACACTTGTTTTACTCTGAATGGCAAGAAATAATGACTCACTGCCTTGTGGTTGAGCTCAGTTGTATGCAATTTGGAGCAGTCTCTTTATTGCGTTGGGACACTGATTCCTTATTGCTGAAACTGAGTTGAGATTCTATGGGTCATTCACAAATCCTAGTGAATGACCCATTGTCTTCACTCTTTTCTAACCCTCAGAACCATGTTCTCTTGGCTCCTTCAACCCACCTCTAACCCATTCAACTCAACTCAGCTCCCAACTGAAAGAAAAACACACACATAAAACAGACCTCCTTTCCAGACTTCAAAATGAGACCTGTAACTTAGAACATGTAACTGAAGTTTGCTGGTCTTCTCCCCTCTCCAAAATTTAGAATCCAGATTCTCAGATCCTCCCATGCTTATCCATTTTTTCAGCTCCTTTTCTCTTTCAGTCTTCCCAAACTGACCCCTGCTAACCATCATCCAGATAAGATTAAGAGAAACCTTCTTACTCACCAGAAGAAACTAGGACGAAGAGGACGCACATACTCAGGAAGGCCTTCATAATGCCAGAGCGATCGAAAGACAAGGAGCACTTGGAATGAAGCACCAGGTGAGCTGTGGAAGAAGAAGCTGACTTGGGGGAATTTATAGGCCAAGGAAAGGGGCCTGAGAGTTCCAGCTGGGAAGGAGTGGTGGGATATTACGGAAACAGAGAGTGCATGCTGTCCCAGAAATCCTGTTTTTTTAAATTGGAACACAAAGCTGCTTTTTGATATTGGATGCAATAATTTTTAGGACTTCTGTGGCCGCCAGCCAGATGCCTCTTCCAGTCCAACCACACCCTCATTGTTAGTCAACTGAAACTTTAAAAAAGTGAATTCCTTCCAGTGTGTCTCCAACTCTGTTTTATCTCAATGCCCATGGAGCAAATATATTCCCAACAAGCCACAAAGTACAGTCATACCTCGGGTTACAGCCGCTTCAGGTTGTGTCGCTTTGGGTTGCGCTCCACGCTGAACCCAGAAGTACCGGAATGGGTTACTTCTGGCTTCAGCTTGCGCTTTGCGCATCCGCAGAAGTGCTGAATTGCAACCCGCGCGTTCGCAGATGCAGGTTGCGAATGTTGCAGGTTGGGAACGTGCCTCCTGCATGGATCACGTTCGTAACCCAAGCGTCCACTGTAATCAACAATTGGCATGTCACACACACGTCTCTTTATCTTCACAGCAATAGGAACCTGCTTGTATCCATGGAACCACTCAAGTTTGCATTGTCAGTTTTCTAGCTTTTCAGTATCTTTTAAAATGTAGTCATGATGGCTACCTTCCCTCCAGTATGAGAGCCTGTAAGCCTCTTAATACCAGTTGCTGCAGATAACATGTGGTAGACATGACACCTAAAAGGATGCAAACACAGTACCACTTGCTTTCTGGGCCTACGGCTCAATTTGAAAGTTACCTAGAGATTTGTGGGAGACCATGTGTGTGTGTGTCAGACACTTACTCTCCTAACAGGAGTGGCTTCCTGAGGCTCAGAAGAGAGAAGCAGATTTCTGTGGTAGGGCTGATTGGGCTGCTCTTACTCAGGACTTGCTCTGCAACAATGGCTCCAGCCTCAGTTGAAGTTTGGTGTGTGTGTGTGTGTGTGTGTGTGTGTGTGTGTGTCCATGGACAATCACACATTCTAAACAATAGCCCCCAGAAGAACACCAGAGAAGCATGTGGGAAAGCAACTGAAAGGAGGTTGAACAACACAACCCAAAGCTGCACAAGAGAAACACACCTACACAATAGGAATGAACCGCTTTGCTGATTTGACTGACAAAGAGTTTAATTGGAAAATGCTTAAGTTCAATCCTGAGTGGGGCCATCACTCAATGTCATTGGATGGAAGTATGTTTTGAATTGTAATTGTTTTTTTGAATGTTTTAATCTCTTTCTATTTTATTTTTGTTTTAAAATTTTATATCTCTTTGCTGACCTTGGCCCCTTGAGGAGATATAAAATCAATAAATAATAATAATATCAAGATGTCAAGATTTTAATATCTTGTACAAGGCATGTGCCACACTTGGAATATCCTTGGGGTTCAATTTATATCCCCCAACTGTGAAATGTTGAGGAACAGCAGCTTCAAATCTTGGGGGCACCCGTTGGAATGGAAAAGGACCACAGCTGAACACATTGCCCTGACATGCTAGATTTCTTATGTGAGGGGAGGGTGGGCTTTTACGAGGAAAATCTCAAACATGCAATTTCTTACTTGCACCCTTAAAATACATTAGCAGATGATCCCATTAGCTGTACAAAGTCTCTAGTTGTACAGAGTTCTTTATTCCATGATACTCAAGGACACTGGAGCCAGATATATGATCTTGCATTTTTGTTAGGGAGCCACATGCCCTACTTCATAGCAGACAGTCCTCTGTCTGAGGCAATGTTAGAGTTCACTATGTTAAGGAATCCAGGGCTTATATAGTCCAAGTCTTACTTAAAGATAAAGATCCCCAAGAAAGCTGAGCCAGTGAGGGGGGTGGGCTTGAAATGCCCACGCACAGTTAGCAACTAGATAGCAGACTGAAGAGGCAAATGGGTCGCCCGCAGTGATTGTAACCCGGAAAGGAAAGGAAAGCGCTACATGGCACCTGGAACCTGGGTTGGGCACTGAAACACAGTTTCTGGTTGCATTTGTCCCACAGTGCCCGGAGGATCCCCCAGCTCCCGCAGCACTTAAAGAGGCACATCTAGGGCTGCTCCTGGCAATGGCGGGACACAACGGGATATTCGGGGCTGCAAATGCAGAGCTGTTCACTCTGCTGCTCCAACTTCTTAAACAGCTTCGGCACTTTGGCAGTAGCGTGGCTGCAAAACCATCCTGCGACCCTCTCGCTTGCCAAGGCAGCAGCAGGAGCAATCCTGCTGCCACCATCTCCTCCTCCTTCTGTTCTCCCTCCCTCTTTCAGCCAAAGCCTCCCATTTTTCCCCTTCTCCAACCTGCAGAGACAAGGGTGGGGAGAGGTGAGGCTACGCTTCACCACCTGGCGATGCAGAGGTGGCGGTGGCAGGATCGGTCCTACTGCTGGGGGGTGGGGAGGCAGCAGGCAGACTGTTTGGGCAGAGCAGAGCCTGCATGTGCCCAGGCCACTGCTTCTCTTCCAGGAGAGATGTGTAGCTCAGGCACACTGCAAGCCCTGTGGTGAGTGTCGCCCAGCATTTTGTCATTCCCCTCAGCGGTGACAGCCAGGGCAGCCTGCACCTACCACAACTCCCTTGAGATGCCCCTGGTTGCAGTAATCCAAGTGAGAGATAACCATCCTAGCAAGACAGTGTGCAGATGGGAAGGGTCTCAGCTGGCCTACCAGAATGAGATAGTAGACAGCTGCCCTGGACACAGACTTGACCTGTGCCACCATGGACAACATGCAGTGAGTCCAAAATGACTCACAGACTGTGCACCTGGTCCTGTTGATCTCTCACACTGGCTTCATATAGATGGGGGGAGAGGATGGAGTACTTAAACATCCCACAAGTGAGCACTCAGTGGTCCGAACACTTATCCCCCAACTACACATTCTGGACACCGCCCAGGAGGAGGGAGAGGAACCACTGCATAACAGTCCTCCCAGTTCCCAACTCCTCTAGACAGTCCAGCAGGATACCACAGTAAATGGCAGGCTTCCTCAGCCTCTGTCCTCCAGATGTTTTTGGCCTACAACTCCCACCATCCCTAGCTAACAGGACCAGTGATCGGGGAAGATGGGAACTGTAGTTTCAAAACAGCTGGAGGGCCAAGTTTGGCCCTCACTGCTCTAAGAGATCTAGCAGAACCAGAAAATAGCTTTCACCTCTGTCCCTAGCCCGTTGGAGATCATCGACCAGCGCAACCAAGGCAGTATCAGTCCCATGATGGAATGAAAGCATATTTGATGTGAACATCTTTGTTTATGCTACAATGCAGAGAAGGAGAAGGAATTCACATCAAAACATCCTTTTATACTGAAATGCAGATCAGATCATCACAAAACATTAGCATTAGTAAAGATAGCTGGAAAGATGATAGATAGATGGATAAACATACTATTTATTTTAGAAAGGGATTGTTTTTGACCATTTTTGTGAAAACTTTCAAATCACAGCATGAAAACTAATAGTTCTGGCCATGTTTGATTTAATACTTAGCCTTTCTAAATCGATAAGATGTTCCTGAGACATTGTAGGCCTTAAATAATTATTAATTCGCTTAAGTTTACTAAATGACCTCTCTGCAGAAGCTACTGATCCTGGAATTCCTTTCAATCAGGACTGGAATTGAAAGGTAGTATACAGGTTTCTTGGGTTCCATGATCACTGCAGATGGTGACAGCAGTCACGAAATTAGAAGACGCCTGCTTCTTGGGAGAAAAGCAATGACAAACCAGCATCTTAAAAAGCAAAGATATCACCTTGCCGACAAAGGTCTGTATAGTTAAAGCTATGGTTTTCCCAGTAGTAATGTACGGACGTGAGAGCTGGACCATCAAGAAGGCCGATCGCCGAAGAATTGATGCTTTTGAATTATGGTGCTGGAGGAGACTCTTGAGAGTCCCATGGACTGCAAGAAGATCAAACCTATCCATTCTCAAAGAAATCAGCCCTGAGTGCTCACTAGAAGGACAGATCCTGAAGTTGAGGCTCCAGTACTTTGGCCACCTCATGAGAAGAGAAGACTCCCTAGAAAAGACCCTGATGTTGGGAAAGATGGAGGGCACAAGGAGAAGGGGACGACAGAGGATGAGATGGTTGGACAGTGTTCTCGAAGCTACTAACATGAGTTTGGCCAAACTGCGAGAGGCAGTGAAGGATAGGCGTGCCTGGAGTGCTCTGTTCCATGGGGTCACGAAGAGTCGGACACGACTGAACGACTGAACAACAACAACAACAACATACAGGTTGAATTATCCCCCCTCCTCCAAAAAAAGGTAATTGCTTCAGGTAGGCATTCAACAGCATTATATCCACGTCAGTTAGTGTGTGACAACTGCAATGTTGTCCAGGGTGGTGAAACTGAGGCTGGCACAGATAAGGAGGGATGTGTCCTTGGAGTTCTTGGGAGGGGGAAGAGTTTTAATTTTTAAATTATGGTATAGTGCTATTAGAATTCTATCAATTTGTGACACTGTGCTGAACCCGTTGTTCCTGGGTGCTGGCAAAGTGCTCCTTGCCGTGGCCTATACTTTCCTCCAACTAAACCTCTTCATGCTTCCCTCTTTGGCCCTCGGCTGTTCCTGACTCTTCATCTTTCTAGAATGATTCAGACACTCCTGGTCACTTGCCTCCTCTTGGTCCAGCTTCCTCCAAGAAAGAGCTGTGGAAGAATAGACATGTTATGGGTATCCAAGTCAATAGCATCTGGTTTGAAGAACACTGAAATACAACTGAGAACTTTATCAGATCATAATCTGATATTTATTTTTATGAAAGGCCAACAAACTTCCACTTTTAGATGAAAGCTGAATGACAGCTTGTTGGAAAGACTGGGATAATGCAAAATGGATTTCAATGTTTGACTGACTTCTTTGAGTTACATATAGAGAAATGTACAGATTCAAATACAGTATGGGATGCTGGGAAGGTGATTATTAGAGGCTCCTTCATACAGCAAAGTGCTTATCAAAAAAGGTGAAAGGTCAAAAGACATATTAATAAAATAGCAAATTGTGAAAAGTCTTTGATTGACAAACTCAATGTTAATATTAAACTATCATTGTTATTAAACCAAGAGATGGAACAAAAGTTAAAATGTTTGAAGCAGAAGCACTTCAAATTTGACACTTCTTTAATGATGTCAACTCCTATCCAAGACAGCAGGTATCTTTCTAGTCTGGGAATGTTTTAGGCAGAGTGATGAGACTTTTCATAAGTTTCTATGTGCTTTTAAGAAGGAAACTAGGTTGTGATACATTCAGTGCAAAGTGAATCTAGGGGAGTGCGACCGGGGCAGTTGCATCAGGTGTGGAGTTTCTGGGGCGCTGAAACAGATGCTGCAACTATGACAGCCAACAAAAGGTGAGAAATTGGGGGGCAGATTTTGGTGCACAGGGTGCCACTGAAATTTGAGGTGCCAAGGTTAACCACTGTCAAGTTTCAAGGCCTACATTATGATTACTCGTCTCTCCTTCCAAATTCAAAATACTGTGCATGATTACCCAAATCAACAGGTCCTTGTTTGGGAATGAGGTTTTCCACAGGATTATCTTACTGCAACCCTACAGGTAAGTAAAAAATAAAACAAAATCCAAATTGGAAGAGCATTTGTTGACCCCCTTTTCATTTCCCCCCCTTTCTTGTCTTTTCTTGTGTCCTGATCTGTGATACAATTTGGATTGGTGATTTAAAAATTTATAAATTAATGGATTTTTTTTATCTGCAGAAAGGGAGAGAGGAGAACAAGACAAAAATATCATATACTAATAATTTAGTAGTAGAAGAAGTCACGGCAGCAGTGGTAGTAGGCTAATAGTAGACAGGGACACAATAGCAAAAGGAGAAGGGGGCAGGTGGAGAATAATTGTGACATTTTATTCAAGTGTCTCCCCCCCCCCATGCATGATAGACAAGCGTGAGAGCCTATGCTCGCAGCGCCAGAAAATAAGTAAATAAATAAATAAAATGGCAGGAAATGGTGGGAGAAAGCAGGAGAGTACTTGTCTCTTGGGAGTAGACCCTCCCTGGAACCCGAAGTAAACTTCAATGAGGGCAGATGAAGCCCCAAGGAGAGCGGAGGAGCTGTGGGGTTTGTTTAGGCTGCTCAGCCTCTCTTCCTAGCAGGTGAAGCACATGGTATTGGAGCAGCAGCAGCAGCTTTTCCACACGTCCTCCAAACTCCAGGCATCCCAGAGCTTCAGCTCTATATATTTCGGTCTGAGCTGAACAGAGAGTGTGAGTGCGGGGAATGCCTCTGTAAGCTTACATTTGGCCCCCAGGACACAGGTTATTCACCCCTGTACAGATTACAAAAGAGCTCTATATTCTCTCAATTCTTTCTTTCTTTCTTTTGGCTTCCCTTATTCAGCCAAATGAGCACGTTGGTAATTTTAGACAAAATTCTGAAACCATGTTTCTTCAGCAAGTACATTATGAATAAACTCTTCTTCAGCTGGTACACTGGGTGAGTACCACTTTAAGTCAATCAAGATTTTGGCTGATGTTGGATTCCCCATGAGCTTCAGCTGGCCAGGGCTTACATCAGCCTGCTGAACCAGGCTGTCTGTTGCAAAACCCTGTTGTCACAATGACCAGCCTGTGCAAAGCCCAAAAGCAGGACTTGACAGCAACACCACTCTGCCCACTTGTGATTCCCAGCAACAAGCATTCAGACAGTAGCATAGCATTGAGGACCAGGGGGTTGTGGTCCTGGGTGCAAATTTCTGAGGGAGTGCATCAAAGGCACCCCCACGACAGGTTCCCTTATCAAGGCCACAGGTGCTGGGAGGCAAGCCATGCCTGGGCTGGGCCTTCAGGGCTGGGCCGGCGGTGTCACCTCCTTTTCCTTGTGACCAGTGAAGGGATGCCTGCATGTGCCCCACCCCTGGGCCAGTTGGGGGGGGAGTGGGAAGAAGAGGAAGGTCGGACAGCACTGCCAGAACCATGTGCATTGCCCAGAGTGCCTCACTGCTAGGACAGGAGGACAAGGCGTCATAGTGGCGCTCATGGCTGCACATTTATCTGCCTTATCTCTGCTCCCTGGTGACTCCCTTGATAAGATGCTGACCAGCAAAGTGACTGACTGCTGCCCAGTCCACTAGGGGGGGGGGTGAAACAACTGCCATGCCCTGGGCACCAGCAACCCTTGCTACGCCCCTGCATTCAGAGGACTACTGCCTCCAACAATTGGGATACGACATGACCATCTAGATCAGTAGCCATAGAGCCACTTATCTTCCGTGATTTTTTCTATAATCCTCAATGAAACAAATCCAAGTTGTTGGTGATCATTACTTCCCAATGAGAGCAAATTCCAGAGTTTAACTATGTGTTATTTGAAGCTGCACTTTCTTCCATCTGTCTGGAATCGTCCAACATTCAGTTTCGTTGGCTGCCCACAAATTCTAGTGCTATGAGAGAGGAAGAAATCAGGTACATCCAATGAAACTGACTATAGACCAGGGACATGGGCTTGAAAAAACAACAACATTGCAGGTACCCAGAAAAGGGCAGTGATATGGAAAAGGGGTGCAGTTTTAATCTAAGGCTGCTGATACAGGCCAAACAATACCCTTTCGGGGAATTAATGCTGTGAATCCCTCCATCATAGGCTCAGGTTGTAAAGATGTGCAAATAAACCATCCATCACAAAGACACCCCTGTGTATGCCGTGCCTCATTCCAAAAGGTAACACACACACTGCTTAAACACCCAGAACCCCTAAATTCTCATTCAGCTCAAAGATTGGGGTGGTGTGCAACAATAAAATAATATTACAGCAGTGTGCACCTGTGTCAGAGACAATGTCAACACTGAATATGGACTGCCTGTTTTCCTAGGACTCCAAGGCCTTTAAGGCACGTGGTTGAAATCCCTTGCTGGAACTTGATTCAGATGTTTCCCTGTTGCACCCCATTACCAGCAAGAGTAGAATGGATTATACCTTAGCTGTGTCATTTTGACAATGCTTTCCTGAGGCCATGTCAACCTGTGCCTCAACACCCACTCCAGCCTCATCCTTTAGAATGAGCCTCATCCTCCACTCTGTTTATCTGAGACATTTATCTGCTGGCAAAGTGCTCCTTGTCGTGGCCTATACTTTGCGTGTTAAGACCTCCAAGACCTTCCCAAATAAAGACACAATTGACACCGAATTTAGTTTAAGGCTTTTGGCATAATTTTGGCCACAACTTTATTGATTACAGAATGTGAGTGGGTTTGCTTAGGCATATCAGCCTAGCCACACTGAGGCATCAAAGGGCCTTAAACATTGACACTAAAAGAAGCTGGCATAGCATTTCACAGAGACTTTCTTTTTAAGTTGATAATACAGCACAAAGGCAGAACCTTGGTTGTGAGGTTGTAAGAATCTGGACTATATCAAGCGTAACAGAAAATTGGAGGAGGTGAGAGGAGAGGGTATGGATATAAGAAACAAGACCACACTCCCCACCCCCCACCCCCCAATCGATCCCGGGAACAATGGGAGGGATCACAGCCACTCCCATGTTCCTGCTGGCAATCAGGGGAGGCCATCCTAGGTAATAAAATGAACAATGACTCAAGTTGTAGGTTTCCTCAATGGAAGTGCATTAAATGCATTTGTATCTGGTTTAAAGAACTTGACCACTTGCTCTTTAAAATAAGTTGATAACAGTTAAGTGCAAGGAGGGGGCAGGTCTCTTTTGAGAAGAGATTGCGTATTCAAGGGAGTAGCTTATTCTGGGGCTGGATATGCACAAACACAGCTACATTTCCTCTGCTTTTGTTTCACTTGTGATGGTGATGAAAGCCAAAGGCAGAGTGAACGATGTGCATTTTGGTGTTTGAAACATGAGAGAGGGAGAGTGGTGGCACCACAGATGTCTGAGGCGAATTTTCTTGGTGTAATGTTAGTACTATATATTTATGCAATACCATATTTTTTGTGTGTTGGAAGAGGTTTTTTAACTCAAAAATCATGTAAAAAAACTGGGGTTACACTGATAGTGGCATTGGCGGTTGGTGGGCGTGTGGCTTCTCCCGATGCCGCTGTGTGAGGGGAGCAATCTGGGGGCACTGACTGGTGGGAGCACAACTTCCCCAATGCCGCCACACGTGGAAAGCACTCCCTGTATAGTTTCCTGCTTGCAGCGGCATTGGGGTAAGGTGCCCTCTGGCCAACTGGCTGACTAGATCAGGGGTCAGCAAACTTTTTCAGCAGGGGGCCAGTCCACTGTCCTTCAGACGTTGTCAGGGGTGGGCAGACTATATTTTGGAGAAAAAAATGAACAAATTCCTGTGCCCCACAAATAACCCAGAGATGCGTTTTAAATGAAAGGACACATTCTACTCATGTAAAAACACGCTGATTCCTGGACCGTCCGCTGGCCAGATTTAGAAGGTGATTGGGCCACATCTGGCCCCCAGGCCTTAGTTTGGGGGCCCCTGGGCTAGATGGAGCACAACTTCCCTCGATGCTGTTACACGAGAGAAAAACTCACTAGACCTAATAAATTTACATTTATTATGATGTAAAAGGAGTTTCAATTGGACAGAGGTCCTATTTAGTCCTGCATTCTGTTTACTTCAATGGCGAAGCAGATGCTTCTGGGAATCGCACAGCCATCTGTGGCCGTTTCCTATAGACTGGTACCAGGAATCAGAGGCATGCTGCCCTTGATCTTGGAGGTACATCAGGTGATGATTCCTTACATCAGGAATAGCAGCATTGAGTTATCATCCATGAAATTAATAAATAATAATAAATAGTTTATGCTGGAGTGGTTGTTGAGGTGTAAGCATGGCCAAAAACTGATCAGATGACACAGCTAAGGTACCATCCATTCTACTCCTGCTGGTAATGTGATGCAATAGGGCAACATCTGAATAAAGTTCCAGCAAAGGATTTCAGCTGCATGCCTTAAATAGGGCTGCCATATGTCATGATTTTCCTGGACCCATACAGGATTTGGCCATTGAAAATGGTTTTCAGGTGGAATTTTTGCAAATAGAAAAAATGTCCAGCAACATCCAGATGCATGACAACCCTATACAGTGGTACTTCGGGTTACAGACACTTCAGGTTACAGACTCAGAAATAGTACCTCGGGTTATGAACTTTGCTTCAGGATGAGAACAGAAATCGTGCAGTGGCAGCACGGCAGCAGTGGGATGCCCCATTAGCTAAAGTGGTACCTCAGGTTAAGAACAGTTTCAGGTTAAGAACAGACCTCCAGAACGAATTAAGTTCTTAATCCAAGGTACTAGGTAAAGGTAAATGGACCCCTGACCATTAGGTGAAGTCTTGTCCGACTCTGGGGTTGCAGCGCTCATCTCGCATTACTGGCCGAGGGAGCTGGCGTACAGCTTCTGGGTCATATGGCCAGCATGACAAAGCCACTTCTGGCGAACCAGAGCAGCGCACAGAAACACCGTTTACCTTCCCGCCAGAGCGGTACCTATTTATCTACTTGCATTTTTGGCGTACTTTCGAACTGCTAGGTGGGCAGGAGCTGGGGCCGAGCAACGGGAGCTCATCCCATCACGGGGGTTCAAACTGGCGACCTTCTGATCAGCAAGCCCTAGGCTCTGTAGTTTAACCCACAGCGCCACCCGCATCCCAACCCAAGGTACTACTGTATAGGAATTGAACTTTCCCCTTTAAAATAGCTTTAAAACTTCAATTTGGCCCCACCCACCCAAAGACGCTCAATAACTTTAGCCAAAAATTAAAATTAAAAAGTTCAACAATCAACATGCCTTTGTCTCTGGCATGGGTGCACTCTGCTGTATTATTATCATTATATTGTTGCACACCACCAACCCAATCTCTAAGCAGTTTCAGAGTTTAGGGCCATGGTTCCCAACGTGGGGCTCAGACCCCACAGGGGGGCAATTTTATTTTTAAGAGAGGCAAATTGACAATGAGTTATTAACAGGTGGGGCATGGCCAAAAAAATGTTGGGAAGCACTGGTTTGGGGTTCCAGGAGTTTAAGCAGGGTTTGTGTTTCCTTTGGGAATGAGGCACAGTAGACATTGTACTGTCTCAATGCCTCCACCTACTACTAGACTACTACCACTGCTGCTGCAACTTGTTCTTCTACTAAATCATTAGTATATAATATTTTTGTCTTGCTTTCCATTCTCCCTTTCTGCAGATATAAAAAACCCATATATTTATAAATCGCTGCTCCAAATTGTATCACAGATCAGAAGACAAGAAAAGACAAGAAAGGAAAAATGAAAAAAGGGGTCAACAAACTCTCAATTTGGATTAAGTGAAGCATCATTTTGTTTTATTTTTTACTTACCTCTAGGATTGCAGCAAGATAATCCTTATCCCCAAACAAGGAGCTGTTGATTTTGGTAATCATGCACAATATTTTGATGAAGGGGCAGATGCAGAATATGAGAATGGAAAACAGAAAGAAACAGGCTGATGGGGAAGCAAATTTGGAAGGAGAGAGGAGTAATCATAATGTAGGCCTTGAAACTTGACAGTGGTTAATCTTGGCACCTCAAATTTCAGTGGTGCTATGAACAACAAAATCTGCCCCACCCCCAAACTCTCACTTTTGTTGCATGTCAAAGTTGCAGCATCTGCTGCAGCACCCCAGAAGCTCCACATCTGATGGAACTGCACCGGTCGCACTCCCCTAGATCCATCTTTGCACTGAATATATCACAACCAAGTTTCCATCTTCTTAAAAGCACATAGAAAAGTATATTATGAACAGTTTCATCTCTCTGCCTGAAACATTCCCAGAACTAGAAAGATACCTGCTGTCTTGGACAGGAGTTGACATCATTAAAGAAGTGTCAAATTTGAAGTGCTTCTGCTTCAAACATTTTAACTTTTGTTCCATCTCTTGGTTTAATAACAATGATAGTTTAATAGTTTGTAACATTTTTTTATCATCGGGCTTGTGAATTAAAGACTTTTCACAGTTTGCTATTTCTTTTAATATGTCTTTTGATCTTTCACCTTTTCTGATACGCACTTTGCTGTATGAAGGAGCCTCTAATAATCACCTTCCCAGCATCTCATACTGTGTTTGAATCTGTACATTTCTCTATATTTAACTCAAAGAAGTCAGTCAAACATTGAAATCTCTTTTGCATTATCCCAGTCTTTCTAACAAGCTGTCATTCAGCTTCCATCTAAAAGTGATATTTGTTTGACCTTTCATAATAGTAAATATCAGATTATGATCTGATAAAGTTCTCAGTCATATTTCAGTGTTCTTAAAACCAGATCCTATGGACTTTGATAACCATAACATGTTTATTCTTCCAAGGCTCTTTCTTGGAGGAAGCTGGACCAAGAGGAGGCAGGTGACCAGGAGTGTCTGAATCATTCTAGAAAGCTGAAGAGTCAGGAACAGCAGTGGGCCAAAGAGGGAAGCATGAGGAGGTTTAGTTGGAGGAAAGTATAGGCCACGACAAGGAGCACTTTACCAGCACCAAGGAACAACAGGTTCAGCACAGTGTCACAAATTACTAGAATTCTAATAGCACTATACCATAATTTAAAGTACAGTGTTGAAAACAAATTAAATCTCTTCCCCCTCCCAAGAACTCCAAGGACACGTCCCTCCTTATCTGTGCCAGCCTCAGTTTCACCACCGTAGGGAAATGAGTCTCAACAGGTTACACTAGATTTCAAAGCTCAGCACCAAAATTGGATTAGGTTTCTGGAACCTCAAACAATTTTGCCAAATTTCACAGAGAGTCAGTGGTATGAAACTTATTGTGAGGGGCAGACAGGTGTTCTAGCAAGGGATTTCAACTGCTTGCCTTAAAGTCCTAGTCCATAATCATCATGCCTTTGTCTCTGACACAGGCAAAAGGTAAAAGGGAAAGGACCCCTTGATAGTTAAGATCACTCAAAGGTGACTATGGGGTGCACCATTCATCTTGATTCAGGACGAGGAAGCCGGCATTTGTCTGCAGACAGCTTTCTACTTCTGGCACCATGGGACACCATGACAGATATCAAAATTGCTTTATCTCTCTTTCTTCTCCCACCATGCTGCCTTAACATCTGGCTCACATCATTGCAAAACTCTGCTCTAGACTCTGGCTTTGTTTCTTGAGGAAGTGGCCCCACCCATTAGCTGTCTTGCACGCAGCACCTTAATACCCCATCAGCTCACCAGGAACATGGTTTGACTATTCCACGAATTAGAAGGCTTGACTAACTTTTAACACTTACTGGATTCAGGGAATAGATGTCTCTGGCATAGACCTACATCTTAGGACACCCTTCCTCCCCTCCCGCCACCCCAAAAAACTCATAGCAATATGAACAGGGCCTGGTTCAGGCAGTTCATTGAAACTCTGGCAGTTGAAATTCATGGGAAATCTAACATCAACCAAAATCCTGATTACCTCAAAGTGCTACTCACCCTGTGTACCTTCTGAAGAAGAGGGGATTAATAATGTACTTGCTGAAGAAACGTGGTTTCACCATTTGGTCTAAAATCACCAGCCTGCTCTTTTGGATGAAAAGGGGAAGCCAAAAGACAGAGAAGATTGGGGAACTATGAAGCCCTTTTGTAATCTATTTCAGGGGTGGAGAACATCTGAATTGGGGCCAAAAGCAGCCCCTGCATGCTTCTCCAAAGGGCCCAGGGTAGGGGGTTCAGGTGATACATCATATCTGTGCTTGGGGTCAAACAGGAACCTGGGAGCCAAAGGAGTGGAGCCAGAAATTTACCTGGATATCAGAAAATGTTTGTGTTTATTGTGTGAAGACTAGCATTTATAATTTTTGTAAGACTACATAAAATACCATGACACTTCTTCTTCCATCTGCTTCCTCTTCTGCCAATATGCTCCTGTCTACTTTTCCCAGCCAATCCAGAGAGACAGCAATGAAGTCCCGGTGAAAGATACTATTGCTTCCAGTGATTAATAAAACTCAAGCCTATGATAATGGGCAAATATGGCTGGACAATACAGCAGCGCACAAGCAAAAATACAAGAACAGTGCTTCACCTTGTGGTTGTCAGACACTCAACTGATGGGCAAATGATGCTGCTGAATGCATGCCCTAAGCACTAGCCTTTCTTGGGACAATTCAAGCTGTGTACCACCTCTTCAGTTCCAGACATAAGTGGAGGGAATTTACTACAAAACCATATTAGTTGTTCTCTTCATGTTAAGTCTGAAACAAGATAGTTGACTGTGAAAAGCCTTTTACATCTCACTTGACTGTCACTTGACTGGTCACTGGACCATTGGCTGTGGTGAGGACCAAATGGCCTTGCCCCTTGCAAGGCCTTCACCATCTGGCCCACAGGGCAGGGCCCAGGCCCTCACACGCCAACTAAGCCAGACCCATTTGAACAAACTCTTGGGGCAGTGCTTGGTCGAGGGGAGACTTTCTGCTATTGTTTCCATGCTCCAAGTTTCTAATGTGCTTAAAACTTTCTCAACCAGCTTTTAATTTGTGGGGTTTAAAATTTTAGCTGTTTTGTTTTAGTTGTGTTGGGGTTGTTTTTAATGCTTAGATGGGGTTGATCATTTTAATTTGTTTCTACTTGCAAATTGTGTTTCTTTTTATTCTCTATTTTTCTTATTGGTTTGTTTTGTAGTTTGAATAAGAAAACTTGTTTTGAAGGGGATAATGTAGGTTCAGGTCTGCCCCGGGAGTGTTTTTTTTTTTTTTTTTTTGCAATGTCTTTTGCAGATAAAGTCACTCAGATTTGGAAAGAGTTAGACTCCACCATGGGAGTAGGGCCAGAGCAAGGGAGTGCTAGAGTCCTTTCTAGTCAAATTGTGTAGAATCAATTCCAATTTGTTACCTCTGAGGATGTGGACAGGCTGCTTGGATGAGTGAAACTGACCACCTGTCTTATTGATCCTTGCTAATCCTGGCTTATAAAAGCAAACTGGGCATGATATTAATTATGCTCAATATTGATCCAGAGCAGAACTCCAACATATAGTTGGCAGAGCAAAAAAATTAAACAAGTTGCAGGACCCACAAAAATAGACCAGAGGCAATTGCATTTCATTCAGTGGAGATTATTATTGCTACTGAAAGTAAATGAGCATAATGGTCACAAATCTGTATATTCAGGATTGCCATTGTTCATAAGAGATCCAATTGCAGCAGGCATAAACTAAACTTACAATACCTTATAAGACTAAAGCCTTAACACTAAGCATGCTTTGTAAAGAACACCACACCAGAAGGAGAGAAAGACAGAAAGTTGAAACTCAGGCTCCTTCTGTCCTATTATCATAGTCAGCATGACCTTGAGTGAAACAGATAACAGAACTAGTCCAAATCAGCTGTTCAGCTTCTGCAAAGGAATATACCAAACATCAGAAACCACATGCCTGTTTTCTAGGCAGAATAGAAACATCAGAAACCACATGCCTGTTTTCTGGGCTGCATCAATAGGAGTATAGCATCTAGATCAAGGGAAGTAATAGTACCACTGTATTCCACTCTGGTCAGACCTCACCTGGAATACTGTGTCCAGTTCTGGGCACCACAGTTCAAGAAGAATACTGACAAGCTGGAACGTGTCCAGAGGAGTGCAACCAAAATGGTCAAAGGCCTGGAAACAATGCCTTATGAGGAACGGATTAGGGAGCTGGGTATGTTTAGCCTGGAGAAGAGAAGGTTAAGGTGTGATATGATAGCCATGTTCAAATATATAAAAGGATGTCATAGAGAGGAGGGTGAAAGGTTGTTTTCTGCTGCTCCAGAGAAGCGGACACGGGGCAATGGATTCAAACTACAAGAAAGAAGATTCCACCTAAACATTAGGAAGAACTTCTTGACAGTAAGAGCTGTTTGACAGTGGAATTTGCTGCCAAGGAGTGTGGTGGAGTCTCCTTCTTTGGAGGTCTTTAAGCAGAGGCTTGACAGCCATCCGTCAGGAATGCTTTGATGGTGTTTCCTGCTTGGCAGGGGGTTGGACTGGATGGCCCTTGTGGTCTCTTCCAACTCTATGATTCTATGATAAACAAAATCTTCCTGACAGAGTGCATGTGGAAGGTGTTGATGTGTGGCTCCTGGTGGTAGTAAGTTGCTCATGAATCATTTCCATATAGCAATGGGCTCAACCTGCGAGCATGGTAGACCTTCATCTTGACATTGGTCATAAACATCATATTCTCCCATATCCTTTCAGAGAGATGGGCCATTGTCGTAGCTGCCTTGCCAGTTTATCCAGTTCGACACTGATGGAGAGCTTGCTGGTTATGGCAGAACCCAGGTAGAAAAAATCTTCTCTAATGGCTAGCATATGTGAGTGCCACGAGGAACATGAAACAAATAAATTGATTCATCTTCAATGAATTAGTCTTCCAAATATGTTTTGCAGGGTGCATTCTTAAATGATTGAATATTACAAAACTGAACGTGGAAGGTCATTTGGTGAAATTACATCCAAAGGAGAAAAATAGTTGTTTCTTAACCCTGCTAATGACGTGGAATAGACAAAGCAGTCGGCAGAATATCATGCCATTCTAAAATAACACACTTCATGAAATTTCAACACTGAACTTTATGTTCCAATGAAACATTCTATGCAATTTCTAATTTCATCATTTCCCGCCCCTCACTGGACCAGTTCTTCCCATCTCTACTCCCATGCTCTGCCCCTTTGGCCTATAAATTCCCCCACATCAGCCTCTTCCTCCACAAGTCACCTGCTGGGTTGTTCTGAATCTTCTTAAGCTTTTGATCTCTTCAGCGCTATGAAGGCTTTCCTCAGTATCTGCCTTTTCCTGGCCCTGTTTCGCCCAGGTGAGTAGGAAGCTGAAATCCTAGATTCTTTTGTCCTATCTGGGAGGGGATGTGGAGTGGACTAAGGTAGGAAGACTGAGATAGGTTCATTGTAGAGAAAAGAAGCTGAAAAGACTGGATGAGACCAAGAGGATGTGGGAATCCAGACTCTAAATTTTGGAGGGGGGGAGAAGACTAGCAAACCGTATTTCCAGGATCTATACCCATTCATAGTAAAATAAGTACTACCTACATAGGCCACCTTCAAAGGGAATAGCTATTTTTGAGGGCCTGGTAGAGTGTACTTCTGTTTCATGAAGTTGGCTTTAGATAAGTCTTCACAAAGAGGTCCCTAGACTTTGGCTTCCTGAGTCCAGGATTGGTGACCCCAAAGGGGAAACCTGCAGTGGGAAGAACAAAATAGAAAGGAATCCCTGGTAGTCGGAGTCAAACTTGGCTTTATTTCACTCAGGCCAAAGACACAGTTTGGCACACACACACCACATGCATTTGACACACACACAGAGGCAGAGAGCCTCAACAGTGCCCCCCCCCGGAACCTTCACCCAGGGCAAAGGATCTGCCTAGTCCCCACCCCCAGCAACAGCACTGTCTGGTAGTGCTTGATTTTATAATGCTTGCTGTGCTGATGTGATTACCCTCTTTGGGCTTGATATACTTACTCATGAGACTGGGCCACTTGCCCCTTACTTCCAGCACAAGAGAGCAATCTGTTGCCTATGGGCCTCATGTCAGGTGCAACAGGTTGCCCATGAGGATTCACCCCTTGTCCTGTGTCAGTAACGGTGCTTCCTTCAGCTGTCCAAGCAGGTGTCTGGCAGGGCTGATGAGCACAATTTCCATTGTGAGGAAGGTGGATGGGGAAGCCTTTCCTGGTGCACTTTTCTCCCCATTGTCCTCATGCTCTGACCTGGTGGTAGCACACTTACCAGCACCAATAATGTAGGTTGTGTGCAGAAGTGTGTGATGGGACTTCTAAAATCGCCCATCTGATTTGTGCTAGGAAGAATTGAGAATCACACACAAAATTTTCTGGGCAACAGGGAGGGGGAAGATAGAATGTTTTCTTGTTTGTTTGTTTTTTACATTTTCCTATTGCGAGTCAAGGTTCCGCTCCCCACCTTATTGAAGAAATAAAACACGTGGACACCATTATTTTAGGTTAATGGCCACAACTTTATTGGTTACAGAATGTGAGTGGTATGGGCTTAGGCATTGGAACCAAACCAACTATATCTGGCTCCTGACCGACCTGCAGGAAGTCACACAAGGGTTAACCACCTTTAGGGGGAGCCTGTTGATGCAAATCAACTGGAAGCTCCCCCCCAGAGTCACCTGCAGGCAGAGCCATCGCCCTAGCCACCACCTGGGCTTCGGACAGGAACCACGACCCCCCGGATTCATTTAATGGAATACCCTTAAAGGGGAGGGGTAGGTGATGGCCACAACCTTCCATCCAACACACAACACATTTTCCAATGCCTAACCACCAAACCTTACAAACTTGTGATGATTTGCTACAAGGTAGGCAAAAAACCAACTGAATGGTGCCAATCTGCAAAGTGGAAAAATTCCTACCAGGCCCCTCCAAAAGGCAACCAACTGAGGTCCATAGCAAGGTCAAGGTATTAAATGCATGAAAGTAGAAGGAAGGAGGACAGGGGATCTGTGCGTGCAGGAACCAAACAGAAGGAGCCCTGGTCCCGCTGTCGTTTAAATGCTGCAAACCATGCCCCCCCCCCGCCAGCCGAATTGGCTGGCTGTGGGTGTGACGCGGGCTGGGGACTTTCTGTGACACAGGGGTCCTAGTCAGGCCCCCTGCCAAGCGCAGGAAGGTGAGGCCCACTCGCAACCCCTCCCCTCTGGGAAGAAGAGCAGTCTTACCATGTGTTGCAATGGGAGAAAGGAGATTTCATTGCTTTGGTGTGAGGATGCATGAATCACCATAAAGCTATTTCTCTGTCTGTCACTGTAAGTGTGTTTGTTTGGGTGTGAGGAATGGGGGAGGGGAGGTGTGCATCTTCCAACCCAGCACTGCTTCTGGATCCTGAAAACCAATAAGATTACTATATGATAAAGGGTCATTTGACCCTTTAATTAGTTCCATTTCCCCTCCTATAAAAACTGCACAAGACACTTTAAATAAGAAATAACCTTTACTTTGTGTGCTTGCACCTGCAGATTAAAAATGTACAATGCAGATACCTGTTGCTGATACATCTTACATAGATTTGTTAAAGGCAAACTCTGAGGCAGAAAGCAGCACGCAACTTCTGCTGCTGTCATACAGAAGACGGTTAATAAGGGCCACTGCTGTACCACCTGACACAACTGACACAACTGTCTCAAACATATGACATCACAGAGTTCTACAGACCTTGTGAGCATTATTTAGCATTTTGGATGCTTTCATCCCACATGACCCACTATTGCAAGTGTATCCTGAGATGATGAAAGCTGCTCATATTTAGTTTGGTGGATTACATCCAACAAAGGCTGAGATCATGGTCATATTTTTAACTGTAAATGTAGGTAGGCGCCATTTCTCATGGAATGAGCAATTTTGCGGTGCCACTGAATGTTTCCTCATCTCTCCTCACAGATGTGGCAAAGCTAATCTGTTCTGAAACAAACTCTATGTTGTGCAAGATTGACAATGGCTTTTGCTTTCAACATTATTTCAAAGGCTATTTAAGTGAGTATAAGTCTTTTCTGTCTAATTAAAATTGTGTGTGTGTGTCCACCATTTGGTCCCTGGAGTATCTAGGGATGACCTTTCATGAATTCAGCTGAGGCATTAAGTGCTGAACAACCAAAGAACTAGAGATGATACAAGGTTAATGTATATGTGAACCAGGCCTATGATTCTGCCAAAAGACCCTGTTGAGTCTGTTGACATATAATGGGCATGCTCTCTTCAATGGATCTAGGATGCACCTGGAAGATTTCTCTTTTGGCTTCTGGTTTTGGCACGGACGGGAATGGCCGAAAGATACCATCGCTCCCGACCCCCATGGGGAACTCCGAGGCTGTAATGGGAGTATGCAGCCTCCCTTACTGCCTTGCCTGCAGATGCCCCTTAAACCTGCTCTGACCCTATGGGAAAATGAGCAGGGGGGCCAGGGCAGAGAGCACCCAGGAGGGAGGAACTCCTGTGGTCGGCCCGATCATACAAGATTCCCAATGCTGTAAAATATAAATTAGTGAGAAGTCTTGGGCATGCTTCAAACGAAGGAGGAAAAAGTATTTTGTTAAAAAACTCAGCCACTGAACTATTAAGAAGAGAAGAGAAGTTTTTATCACCGTATTGGTATGTGAAGCAGGACGGAAGGGGGGGGGGAGCCCCGGACTCTGTGATTGTATTTTGCTTTAATATTTTAAATAACGGGCAAATACCCCCCCCCCCCAAGACCCAATTTTATTATATATAACAAGTGAGATCTGAAAGACTGATAATTCGAATTTGGTGGAGAAGATATGAAATTATATACAAAAACTGTGCGGGACTTAATGAAAAGTAAACACGCTGTCCTAATGAGAGGAGAAGGAAATTGTTAACATCTGGAAGGGGATGAAAGGCGCTTTTATCTGTTGATTTTGGCAAAAGAGGAACCCCTTGGACACTGACTGATTTTAATTGGAAGAACTTGGTTGACTGCCCAGAAATGACGTAATTGGAATTTGCCCGGACTGCATAAGCTAGAAATCGGAAGGAGAAGGTGCCAATTTTTTCTTTAATATATGAATCTTCAATTACGACTGGCTAATTCTCCTAAAAGATGTAAGTGGGTGCAGACGGGTGCATAATAAATGTTGGAAAATATTTGGAATACAAAAAAGAATATGGTGATTGTTTATATGTGGCTTTTGGACTCAGCTCGTCAAAGGGGAAGGGACTGTATACTGGAGAAATATGGACTTAAATCCTCACAGAGACACTGTTTGCTTTGATTTATCTTGCCTGTTGGAACATATCAGAGGCTGTGAAAAGACTGGAATGCGAAAACAAAGGACAATAGATAAGAAGAAATGCCTCCGAAATTTGAAGCATGGGAAGCCATTAAACAAAACTAAAATAATAATAAGTTTGGGAGCTTTGCAGAAGTGGTCCCCAATCCCCCCCCAAAAAACAAGACACTTGCTTGTTGCAGGAGTTATCAGGGGATGTGCTATATGCCTCAGTATGTGATTTTTAATTGTACTTTTCTTATTGCCTTTAATTCTTCCATTGTATTTTATTTTTTCCTATGAACTTGGCCTGTGAAGTGAACATTCACCATGTCCATACTAGCCTTATCTTTTTCCAGGATTGCCATTTTTCTTGCCATCTTATTTATTTATTTATTAAATTTCTATGCCACCCTTCATCCAAGGATCACAGGGCGGTTTACAATATAAAAACACAAAAATGCATAATAAAGTAATATCTTCTTGTGCCTCTTAAAAATATGGCAGATTCTTGAGTTTGGCCTCTGAAACAATTAACTGATTATTAGGTAGCGGTGGATTGTTTGATTAGCCTGTTCCGAGCCCTTACCAAAAACAAGTCTGCCTTGACCCATTAATGTGCAAATTTTTAAGGAAATATCCTTGAATATTTACATGGTTTTGGAGAAGAAAATATGCTGTACTCATTAGCTGATTCTTAATGAGATGACTTGAATTATTAGATTGCAAATTCAGTGCTTGTCAGACTATTTTCTTCAATCACCCACTTGGCTAAAAATATGTTTAAGAAATCATCTAGATTTCAGTAAGGAGAGATTTGATTTGAATTTTTGCAGATGTAGTTATTTATTTCCAATTCTCTCTCACAGATGGGTCTTCAGTAAAGAGAAATTATAAACTAGGATGTGCTACAAATTGTCCCTCAACAAATTACAGTTTCACAATATTAGACGGTTACATACAGAGTAACATCTACTGCTGCCAAGATTTGTTTTGCAACGGACAACGTATTGAGTGTAAGTAGCTGCATTCTTTTAGTGTTATATATCTCTATGTATCCATGAGCATGAATAGTATTGAGGTTTCACATTTTCTCATTGGTTGCTCATAGACGAATGATACTGTTCCAGTGCAATATTAATCTTCCAAGTTTACATGGGAGATGCTTAGGATTAGAATCAGCATCACCATCTATGTCTCAAGGAGAAAGCAAGTGTCTTGCCTGAAGCACTTATTGACAAAGAGCTTCCAATGACCCCTGGGTGATTTTTCATTTATTGGGGGATTGGGGAGAGATAGACATCTGATGGCGTTCACCATTTGCGGACCGGCATTCAGTACTCCCGATCTCCCTAGAGACAAGCCATTCTGCCTTAGCTGGCCTGCCTTCCCAGCGCCGCGGACCGTTGAGCCAATCCATGGCATCCCTGGGGGAAGGGCCAGGTGAGTGGACTGCAAGTGAGAAGACTTCACTCCGGTCCACTCTGGGGTTTTATAAGCGGGGTGGAGCCAGCATGGGTCATGCAGTCGGATATGGAGCTTCACCCTCCGAACCCCCTCTTTGATCTCTTCCTTTTATTGCAGGTTAACCATTTTCCTTCCAGGTTCGCGGGCATTGCTATGGTCTTATGATGGTTGCTGTTGAAGATCTGGGAAGGAATTTTTCCTGCTCCGCAGGTTTCGCCTTCCCCATAGCAATTGTCACAACTTTGGCGGTTTTAGGCCTTGGACGGAAACCTTTCGTCTATCATTCCAATGGGGGGGGGACTGAAGTGGTGACTCACACCCCTCCTTGTAATGGTGTTTTCAGGGTTCAGGGCTTGTGTGAATGGCGTCACTGGCCATAGAGTGGTAGGTTGTCTGTGATTTTCCCAAAATTGTGCGGAGAAGTGGGGGCTGGCTATGTAAAGATGCATTTTACAGTGCCCCCTCTGATCCAATTTACTCTGCTCTGCCTCAGTTTCCCGGCTGGGGGGCCGAGAAGGATACACACCCAATGCCTAAGCCAAGGTTTCCTACATCTGAAACTGTGAATAAAGTTGTGGCCATTTCAATAATAATAAATGTCATATGTGATTCATTGCTCTCGGCCTGTCTCCCAGGGGAGAGGGGGTCCCTGCCTAGGCACACACAGGGGCAGAGCAAGGGAGGCGTTGGGGGCAGGCCACCCCGGGTGCCACCCTGGGGGGTTGACACTTGGCATCCCCCTGTGACTCCCAAGTTGCTTGGTGCAACAGCAGCTGGCTTGCTCAATGCACAGCAAGGCTCTGCCCAGCTGGGGCTCTGCCCAGCAGCCTTTCTTACTGGCACTGCCCTCTCAGGGGGGCACCAAGGTACCATCTTCAAGGGGGTGACATTTGGCACCTCCACCTAGAGTCCCAAGCAAAGCCACAGTAAACCCTGTGGCTGTAGGCTTAGGACTCATTACAGCTGTGCTAAAGCATTAGCCGTGCTTGCCTTACTCAGTCACCTGGACCTGGGGTACCATCCGCCCACACCCCTTCAATTCACAGTGAGCACAGACAGCGCTGCCCAAGGGCCCTATCCCCTCTTCCCTTTGCTTGCCTGCAGTCTGGCATCATCCACCAGCCCAGCCTGAAGGAGCCCCAATCTTTCTGAGTGCCCCGCATCGCCCGTTTTGCATTCCCCCACAATGCTCTGTGGCACTTCATTTGCATGCAGGAGTTGCTCTGCCTCTGGCCCCAAGCAAGATCCCTTGATTGATTCCCTTCGAACGCTTCCTCCACAGAGATGCTCTAGGAATACCCCTTGCTGCTCCAAGGCAACATGAAAAGGACGTTCAGAAGCACCTAATGTTCCCTGGACTTTTAGGGCAATGCATGGTGCTTTGTTTGAAACATAAAAACCTGGTTGCTCCCAAAGAATTGTCTTTCTGTCTCTGCACCACTAAACTGCTTTGGAGTGACTTCTTCCTGATTGATTGTTAAAATGACTATTGGATGGTGCTGGTCCTTGAGGATGATGAAAGGTGCTTAACAAAAAAAGGTTTTTTAAATAGATAAATAAATAATTTTTTGAAAAGATTATAACTCCCAGCACCCTTAACAAACTACAGCTTCCTCGGTGCTGCTCTTTCTAGGTGCTTTAAATGTATGGTGTGCACTCAGTCTAAGCCTAGACCCCACTTTCTTGAGCCTTTTGTCAATTTTTTCTTGAGCCTTTTGTCAATTTTTTTTTTGGGGGGGGGGAGTGGGGAAGATTCCATTACTCCGGTTTCCTTCCAAATATTAGAATATTAGAATTTTTAGGGCAAAGGACCTTGCATTGCAATCTGGCTGCTGGCATCTCAGTCTAGTTGTTAAAAGCAATAACCAGATCTACATTATCTGCTTGATTAATGCAACCCTCTTGTAGGATTATAGAACAAAGGCCTAGGATTTTTTTTATGGAGATATATGGGCTGGATCAATGTATTTGCTGTATGGATTGCTTTTGGCAGATTCAAAATATGATCTCAATGGGCGAATGTGTCCGTTCTATCATGCTGCTGCCCCAGAAGATTGTCCGAAGTTGAGAAAAGTCAGCTGTAATGGTGATGAGACTCGATGCTTTGAATTTGTCCTTGTTCACAGTAAGTATCACTGCCAACAAATGTGAGGGATATTTGAAACACAATATGACAGGGTGGGTGGGTTTCTCTCTTATTCTGTTTTCGGCTTCATGCCAGAAAATAGATTTCATGGTTGTGTGGGGAGGGACAGGTTTTCTTTTTTCCTGAACATATTACAGTATTATAAGGATACAGAGTATACTTGAGCCTATGGAGCGATGATCCAGAATGCAATATTGAGCCTCTCTCTCTCCCCATCCCAGAAAGCCTCTCTTGCACAACAACAACAAAAATACTCATGTTACCATGCCTCTTTCTCTTTACCAGATGACAGTTCGGTTCCTGATAAGGTTTATAACGGCTGTGCCACCGAAACTTTTTGTGAGTTGGCTAGGACATCACCATATTATGACTACCTTGAAGGCACTATAACCAAAGCTCGATGCGGTGATAGTCTGCTTTATGAAAAGCTGCTCAACAATGAAGGGTAGTTAGGAGAGAAGAATGTCTTCATCATTTTGGATCCCACCATTTGCAGCATCGGTAGAGGTGGAGGTTGCCTCTCTGATGTTGGCTTTGCAGAGTTTCTGGAATTCACAGGACTCCTCTTTTATTTGACATTTGGTGGAGGCTGAATGGGATGCAGAGGATAGAGAAGCTAAAGTAGAAATGTGGGGCTTGGGAGCTATGTCTCGTGATAAAATGGTTTATGGGTTAATTTTTCCTTTTTTCATAATCAAAATAAACTGGTGTGGCAAATAAAACTGTGTTGTGTTTCCGCATTTATCAAATTAACAATATTTGGCAGTGGTGGCAGTGAAGGACAGAGTCTTTAGAAGGAACAAATGGATAATTGTTAGTTAATAAAATTGCTAATAACTAATTGGATTATGTTTCTGGATGCCCAGGCCAATTTGCCAGATTTCCCTGAGAATCAGCAGCATGAAATTCAATGAAAGGAGAGAAGGGTGTCTGTCCAGATTTTCCTCTGCGACACAGTGATAAAATGAATAATGACTTACGTTGTAGATTTCCTCACTTCCATTAAATGCATTTGTATCTGAGGGAAGGGAGAGTGCCATTGTGATAGCGTCCCTCCTCCTCCTCCTCCTCCTCCTCCTCAATCATCATCTTCTTATTTAGATGTGTTAGATGCTTGGTACCCGATAGTCTTCAAGTTGTTTCTGTTGTTAAAATTTGTATACCACCCTATACCCAGAGGTTTCAGGGTGGTTCACAGAATAAAATCAGAATATAAAATCACAAAATACACAATCAAAACAAAAACAACCCACCAACTCCCCCAACACATTTTAAAAGGGCATAGGATGCCAATCAAACAAAGGCTTGGTTAAAGAGGAATGTTTTTGCCTGGCGCCTAAAGGCATATAATGAAGGCCGTAAGCAAACTTCCCTTGCAAGCATTCCACAAGTGGAGAACTACTGCAGAAAAGGCCAGTTTTTGTATTGCCAGGCTCCAGACTTCTTGAGGATGAGACACATGAAGAAGGGCCTTAGAAGATGATATCAGGATCTGGGTGGGTTCATATGGAAAGAGGCGGTCCTTGAGGTATTGCGGTCCTGAGCTATTTAAGGCTTTATAGGTCAAAACCACCACTTTGAATTGGGCCTGGAAACTGATTGGTAGCCAGTGCATTCAGACTAGGATCAGTGCTGTGGTAAGAATTCACCTCTATATCACCTTATTTGTTACCCAGATGAGGAACAACCACCTTTTGAATAAACCACAGAACCAAGAAAACGATTTTAAGTCCAGCATCTATATTTAAGGACCCAATATTTATTATAGCTATTGCAACAGGACAGAGCACACTCAACTCAATACACCAGTTGAGAAGGTCTGCCCTGAGGCACTTCAGAACAAATGCTTACATAGTAGTTCAAACACAGCAAACAAAGAGTCATAAAACATCTTCACACACACCAGAAAATGTTGCAGGTTTGGAGAAATAAAACATGCATGGCTGCATACTGGTATCTTCACTCCTGCTATCACCTTGGAGTAGCCCCGATGTGCCCAGACCATTTGACCATTTTGGGTCTTGGATGTCTGGTGTTACCTTGGCAACTAGCCTCCAGTGAGGGAAGAGTATTATAAAATCCTCTTCCTGGGTCTCAGGCAGCTTCAAGAATAGCTGATTTGTTCTAAAACATCCATTGTACCATCTTCAGGGTTAGATAAGGAGACATGGAATACAGCGCAGGAGGGAGAGACAAATGCAGAACACACAAAAATCAAGCCTAATACATTCTAAAAGGTTAGATGCAATTGAAGTAAAACATTGAAACATTATTAAAATAATAAGAATATAAATTTGGGGTCTCTAATTCTTACATCTAATATGCTCAAACAGTCTTGCCCCAGTGAATTCAACCAGGCTGCTGAATTGTGCACTAGTTGAAGTTTCCGAACCGTCTTCAGAGGCAGCCCCACGTATAACGCATTGCAGCGATCTAACCTTGAGGTTACCAGAGCATAGATAACAGTCAGGCTAACCCTGTCCACATTAGGGGGTAGCTAGTCCACCAACCCGAGCATATGGAATTTAACCAGGGACACTGAGGCCACCTGAGCCTTAAGTGACAGCAACGGATCCATGAGTACCTACAAGCTACGTACCTGCTCCTTCAAAGGAAGTGTAACACCACCAAGAGCAGGCAATCTCCCACCCATCTTCAGGTGGGTACCCACTATATTTAAGGATCTGGTGACTTCTGTTTCAGTGTATCTGAAGAAGTGTGCATGCACACGAAAGCTCATACCAGGAACAAACTCAGTTGGTCTCTAAGGTGCTACTAGAAAGAATTTTCGATTTTGTTCCCACCCATCTTGTCTAGGCCACAGTGCCTCAGTCTTACCTGGATTGAGTTTCAGTTTGTTGGCTCTGATTGCGCCCATTATTGAGGCAAGGCACCAGAAGAGCACTGTCGCGGGCACTTCAGCCCTGCACAGCACCCCAGGACGTTTCACGGTCTATGAGTGCTGCACCCACGACAAACGGTCCCCAGCTGCAACCCACCAGACTGCTAACCGGAACCTGCTTGCTTTATTTACCACAGGCGAGGATTATGTGAATAAAGAAGTTGTTTATTGTGTACAAAAGCTTGTGGTTTCTGATAAATAAACGGTGTTCAATAAGCTTATAAAGATGGTCCTATACCGGCCTATTACCGCGAGATGATACCGGCCTATTACCTCTAACAGTCAACTAATTAACAATAACAACACGTTTCACAATAACTGTTTATCCTCGCTGCTAACTTCCACCAATGCTACACCTCAGACGCTTGACCCAGCTCTCACTCCTGACTCACTCCCTGCTCAACTTACTTCTCCCACCAACTCTTTCTAACTGACCACAGGGGGGGGGTTATACCCAGGCTGAGCCCGCCCCTTTGGGTTCTAACTGACACAAAATTCAACCCCTGCCTTGCTTAATCCTGGCTTTGGGCTAGTTCTCCACATACCTGCCTCCTTTTTAGGTTTGTATCAGAGGAGTTACCGGTACTAACCCTCATACAAACCTCACATTCAGATGGTGTAGCAAATTTTGTAAAGGTGGCTGTTACACTGGTAGAGGCTTTTTCTGCTTCTTGAGGTGAGCTCAACAATGGGACTCCCAGTTCCTTTCATATTTTTTATTCCTGAAGCACGGATGTGTGACCAAAAGGAGAAAGGGGGAGTGGGTGGAATAAAACACAGGTATCTCAGGTGGTGCTTGACTTCAGGGTAAACAGGAGAGGCTTCCTGTGCTGTTCTGGCTACCCTGTTTGGGACTGATACACTTTTCATGAAGACCTCATGCAGCCTGTGACAGGTTGCCTACCTGCCATCCCTGTGTTGGTAAGTGGCAGTGTTTGGGAAGGAAGGTGGATGGGGAAGCCTCTCCTGGTGAACCTTTCTCCCCATAACCTCCAGGCCCTCCCCATCCAGCCAACAGGTATTTGTTGGTAGCACACTTACCAGCACCAATAATGTAGCTGTGTATGGAAGTGTGTGATAGGACATGAAATCCCATCATGAATTTCACTGCCCAAATGACTGGTGATGGCAAGAACTGAGAACAACACTGCTAAGTAGGGAGTAAGGAGGGGGGGAGATATGATGAGATGTCAAGGGACTGGGAGAGGGAGGTTTGAATCTTCTCATCACCATGTGCTGAGGTGGGGGGGGGATGTGTGTGAATGGAAATAGTGATTTCCATCCAGCAGCTGAGATCAAGGTCAGATTTCTCTCTGTGTGAATATAAGTAGATGTCATTTATCAAGGAATGAGAAACTCATGGCACTGAGTGTTCCCTACTCTTTCCTCCCAGATGTGTTGAATCGATGTTACAGTTCCTTTTTTACAATGGAATGGGAGTTCCTGAGGTCTGTAGTAATGAACAGGACAGCTGGTTTTCTGATTTTACTGGATATTATTTAGGTGTGTGTAAAGCCTTTTAGTCCAATCAAAGCTGAGTGTATGGGCCCTGAATTATCTGGGGGTGATGTGCATGTATGAATGCAAAATGACCACAGAGTGTGCTCTCGCCAAAATGTCAAGAAACACAGCCTTTTTTCAATGTAGAGGCCTGACATTTATCTATCATCTATCTGCCAGTCTATTTCCCCACAAAAGCTTACTTGCAAAATATTTTTTCATTTTGTGAGAGGCAGACTGAGGCGAGATCAAGGGAACGAAAACAGTAGAGGGAGAAGGAAAGAGCAGGAAATAATACAACCTGCTGGGGGTCTTCAGGATGTAGGAACAATATAGAGAGAGGGCAAACCAACTTTCTTTTCTGTATCTTACAAATAAATATTGTAACAATGTTGTAACAACAAATAATATTGTAGTGTAACCATAAAACAGGAATGAAATGAAGGAACAGGTTACCCAAACCTGACCATGCAGTCACACAAACCGGGCCCCAAATTCCCCAACTTCTTTTCGAACAGATCCATTAGCAAAAATCCATTAGCTTAAGGCAAGTATAACACAGACCAGAGAAAGGATGACTCCTTTATCAGTTACATGAAGACTTAATGGATGGCCATGTCAGTTGCAAAGAGAGACAGGATGACTGGTCTTATCGTATGTAAACATCCTGACCACACTGATGCACAAGCCTTGCAAGACAGAAATCCAACCCCCACACCCAAGGATGGCACCAGGAGTAAGCTTAGGGCTGAGTGACCCTTGCCTTGAGATAAGACTGCAAAACAGGAATTTTCACCAATACCCAAGGTTGTAAAACATTACGTGCACAAACTCATGAGGCTGGATTCCTGGGGAGGGGGAAGAGGGACCTAAAAGGGATATAAGCTGTTAGAACTGGATATGGAACAACTGATTGGTTCAAAATTGGGAAAGGAGTACAAGAAGGCTGTATATTGTCTCCCTGCTTATTTAATTTATATGCAGAATTCATCATGTGAAAGGCTGGATTGGATGAATCCCAAAATGGGATTAAGATTGCCGGAAGAAATATCAACAACCTCAGATATGCTGATGACACAACCTTGATGGCAGAAAGTGAGGAGGAATTAAAGAACCTTTTAATGAGGGTGAAAGAGGAGAGCAGAGCTCAGGCGATGCTGGATTTTTGCATCAATGTTGGCCCTTGTGGAAAGATAACTGCCCAGGTAGGAGAAGTGATCAACCTTTTCCAATGTTACACCATTGAGTTGGATTTGCAGCACTGCAGAGGGATTGTTTTGTTCTTGCTGGTGCAGCATTTTGGTTTTTTGGATGTTGGGCGATAGGCCAAGCTTTTTGTAAGCTTCTGCAAAGATATTTAGGATGGTTTGGAAGTCATCCTCTGAGTGTGCACACACTATGTTTTCATCAGCATACTGAAGCTCTGTGACTGAAGTTACAGTAACCTTAGTCTTTGTTTTCAGCCTGCTCAGATTAAAGAGCTTTCCATTTGTTTGATATATGATTTCTACTCCAGAGGGGAGTTTCCCTTCGACAAAGTGTAGGATTATGGCCATAAAAATAATGAATAGAATTGGGACGATAATGTGGGGTTTCCGGTCATGCACGATGGGAAATGGCTGACTAATAACATCTCTCCTGACCCCCACTTCCCAGGAGCCTCCCAACCTTCCCAGGAGTGTGGGAAGGACTGCCTCGCCCACAGATGCCCCTTAAACCTGCTCCGACCCTGGGGGAAGGAGTGGGAGGGGGCAAAAGGTGGATAGCACCCGTGGGGTTAGGAACTCCTGGAAGCCACCCCGATCGTGCACAATTCTCAATGCTTTAAAATATAAATTAGTGAGAAGTTTTGGGCATGCTTCAAACAAAGGAGGAAAAAGTATTTTGTTAAAAAAAAACTCAGCCACTGAACACTAAGAAGAAAAAAGAAAGGGAAGAAGACTTTATCATTGTATCGGTATGTGGAAGGGGGACGGAAAGGGGGGAGAAGCCTCGGACTCTGTGATTGTATTTTGCTTTACTATTCTATATAACAGGCAAACACCCCCCCCCCCCCCGAAGACTCAACTTCACTATGCATAACAAGTGAGATCTGAAATACTGACAATTTGATTTCGGTTGAGAAGATTTGATATTATAAATATAAACTGTGTGGAATTAAAATAAATAGTAAACAACACTATTCCGATGTGATAATGAGTTAAATTGTTAATATTTGGAAGAGGATAAAAGGTGTTTTTTTATATGCTGATTTTGGCAAAGAAAAAAACCCCTTGGACACTGACTGATCTTAATTGGAGGAACTTGGACGGTTTCCCAGGAATGACGCAGTTGAAATAAGCCGTGCCACCTGAGAAACCCCGGCTGCGTAACACGAAACTAGAAGGAGAAGAAAATTCGTCGGGAATTCTTCTTGCTTCCATTTCTGTGCTAGTAACATTCTTGCTGCCGTTGTTGCATATAGGAACAGTTTTTTTATCTTGTCTATTAGCCTCTTTTCCTACAATTCCATGCAGGAAAGCTTCTGGTTTCTTTATAAACGTATATTTCAACATTTTTTCATCTCATTATAAATCATTTCCCAGAAGCCTTTCACCTTCTTACATTCCCACCACATACGATAAAATGTTCCCTCTTTCTCTTTACATTTCCAGCACTTATTACCTATTTTGTACATTTTAGCTAATTTTACTGGTGTAATATACCATCTGTACATAATTTTCATCATATTCTCTTTCAAAGCTGTACATGCAGTAAATTTAATACTATCTTTCCATAACTTCTCCCAATCCTGCAGCTGTATATTGTAACCAATATCTTTAGCCCAGTGTATCATTACCGACTTAACCTCTTCATCTTTCAAATTCCATTCCAATAGTATTTTATACATTTTAGATAATATTTTACAATTATTATTCAAACTTTCACTTTCAAACTTTGATTTATTGTCATCAAATCCATTTTCCTTCAAACTTTTCTTAAACATTTCATTGATTTGACGGTAGTGCAGCCAGTCATTTACAAATTCTATTACTTGGGCAACCCATTTTCAGAAGGACAGTCCACAGGACATTGCGATTTACAATGTCAAAGGCTTTAGCCAGGCCAATGAAGTCATATACAGGGGTTGGTTTTGCTCTCTGCATTTTTCTTGAAGCTGTCGGGTCGTGGGAATCATGTCCACTGTCCCCCTAGAAGGTCTAAAACCATTTTGGGTTTCAGGGAGGGTCACCTTGGATATTAAGAGACGGTTTGCTAAGGTCCTTCCAAGAATTTTCCTGGCTGCAGCATTTGGTCATTTATTGGTTGCAACAAAGATTCAACCTCTCTAAGGAAAAAGAACGGAGGAACCCAAACAATGAGGGTTCTTTTGTTTGTTTTTTAACAAGGTTCAACTTTTCCAGCACATAGGTAAGAAATCCCTCCCCACCAACAGCAGCTGAACATATACATATGTCAGTTAAACACCACAAAAAAAACAACAGGAGGAGTTGTGAGAAGAGAGAATTACAGTTTGTCAGTTGCAGGCCTCACACATTCTGGCCAAGACTTATTCCAGATTGTAATATTGAGGGACATGAAGCAATGGGATGCATAAAGGCCAACTCCTTTTATAATAAAAATTGTTCAGATGGTCCAGACCCATAATTATTATTTGCAGAACTTTCTTCAAAACAGAACAAAAACAATAGTGATACAGTCCAAATGGTTGCAGAGAATATTGTGCATGACTACCATAGGCTAAGCTTCTTACAAAATCTGATTATTTTTTTTTGTAGCAGACCAAAAATTAGAGATCTGTCTCTCCACACATGCATTTCAGCCCAAAGCCGTTTGCTCCAAGACCACATCCTTTGTCTTCGGCTGCTTGAGAACAAAAACCTAACTCACATAAAATAGAGACAGTTACATTATGGAAGGCATAGAACATGGGTAGGCAAACTAAGGCCCGGGGGCCAGATCCGGCCCAATCGCCTACTAAATCCAGCCCGCAGATGGTCCAGGAATCTGCATGTTTTTACATAAGTAGAATGTGTCCTTTTATTTAAAATGCATCTCTGGGTTATTTGTGGGGCCTGCCTGGTGTTTTTACATGAGTGTAATGTGTGAGCCAGTGTGGTGTAGTGGTTAAGAGCAGTAGACTCGTAATCTCGTGAACCGGGTTCACGTCTCTGGTCCTCCACATGCAGCTGCTGGGTTACCTTGGGCTAGTCACACTTCTCTGAAGTCTCTCAGCCCCACTCACCTCACCTCACCTCACAGAGTGTTTGTTGTGGGGGAGGAAGGGAAAGGAGAATGTTAGCCGCTTTGAGACTCCTTCGGGTAGTGATAAAGCGGGATATCAATCCAAACTCTTCTTCTTCTTCTTCTTCTTCTTCTTCTTCTTCTTCTTCTTCTTCTTCTCTTCTTCTTCTTCTTCTTCTTCTTCCTTTTATTTAAAATGCATCTCTGGGTTATTTGTGGGGCATAGGAATTTGTTAACCCCCCCCAAAAAAAAATAGTCCAGTCCCCCACAAGGTCTTGAGTGACAGCCATTTTTTTTGTGGCATGCATAATCTTAAATAGGTTTCTCATATCTCTTTTTTGTCTTTCCTCTAAACTACAATGTTTCAAATTCTGCACCCTTTCCTTGTGTGGGCGTTATTCCATCCCCTTCAGCATCATGATTCCCCTTTTCTGAAACTTTTCTAAATCTACAATACCCTTTTTGGGTTGAAGTGAATGTACACAATAATGCAAGTATGGTCACAGCATTTATCACTACCCTAAGGAGTCTCAAAGCAGCTAACAATCTCCTTTTCCCTTCTTCCCCCACAACGAACACTCCATGAGGAGAGTAAGGCTGAGAGACTTCAGCCCAAGGTAAACCAGCTGCTGCATGGGGAGGAGCGGGGACACAAACCCGGTTCACCAGATTACCAGTCTACTGCTCTTAACCACTACACCATACGGGAAGCTTTTTCTGTATTTGTTTGCTCTTTTGTGATGCCCTTATGATATTGTAAGCAACTCAAGGATTTCTTTGAAATATGGAGTGGTATAAACATTTTATAAATCAATAAAATAACTATACATTGTCCATTTGTTCCTTTAAAAGCACTGCCTTTTGCCAGTGCAGCTAACAAATATTTTAAATTTGATGAATACAGACACAGAACACGGTTTTTATTTGCCACACCAATTTATTTTGATTATGAACAAGGATAAATTTGACCACTATACCATATTATCATGACAGAACTCCCAAGCCCTCCTTTCTTACTTTAGTTTCTCTATTCCCTGAATCCTGTTCACCTTCCACTAAAAGCCAAACAGAGGACTCAGGAATCCTGTGAATTGCATTCGCTCTTCCTCTCCCACCACCAGGCAAGCAACTTCCACCTCCACGGCTTCAGCAAACAATGGGATCCAAAAAGAAGACATTGTTCTCTCTTAACTACCCTTCATAGTTGAGCTGCTGTAGGGAAGGCAGAGTATCGCTGCATCGTGCTCTGATAATAGTGCCTGAAAGGAGACGACTATGCATTGAATTCCTGGCCAATTCACAAAATTTTGGTGCTGCACAGCCATAGAAATACTTGTTAGGTATTGCACTGTCATCTAGTAAAGAAAAAGAGACATTTTCACATGAGTGCCGGGGTAGTAAACGGGTGAGTTGGTGTACAGAAGAGAGATTAGGAACATTTTGATTTTTATTAAGTGCATTGAGCAAGTATAGAAAGCATCACAGAATCATACATGTGATCAATTTGACATGGATGTTTAAAATTTAGAAAAAAGATATATCATTTTTTAAATTATGGGATGGGGCCCATCTTCATATTGCTTTCCAGATCTGGGCTCCATGGCTGCCTTTACTTCTTCTAAATGGTTAGTGAAAACGTTCTTTTAAAACAAAATAAAATAAAAGAATTCCTTCCAGTAGCACCTTAGAGACCAACTAAGTTTGTTCGTGGTATGAGCTTTCGTGTGCATGCACACTTCTTCAGATACACTGAAACAGAAGTCACCAGACCCTTAAATATAGTGAGGGAGTGGGGAGGGGTATTACTCAGAAGGGTGATGGGAATGGGTGATCAGCTGATAGGTGTGGAAAACCTGTTGACGAAAACCTTTTCTTTTAAAAGGTAGTTTTACAGATGATTAAACGAACAGATTATTTTTCTTTCTTTATCATACCCTCACCCCAGAAATATGGAGTCTCATCTATATACACACAAAGCAAAGATCATTTAATGCAGTTATGTTTTCAGAAAAATAGAACTTTCCCCTACCAAAACACAAAGTGCATTTTCTGGCAGAAAGCCACAAACAGAGCAAGAGAGCAGCCCACCGCCCTGTTTCCGCCTCGTTGGCTGGCAGTGCTACTTACCGTGAGCAAGAACAAACTCTATGCACTGAGTCTCATCATTATAACACTTGATGGTCTCTGAGCCCTTACAGCCTTCTGAGAGAGAAGGGAAACACATTGGACACTCCTTCCCATTTAAGTGACGTTTTGGCCCTGTGAAAAGCAACCACTAAAATCAGCACACACGTTGTAGCCCATCTTCTTTCTTCTTTCTTTCCTTTCTTTTTCTTTCTTCTTTCTTCTTTCTTTCTTTCTTCTTCTTTCTTTCTTTCTCTAATCTATCCATCTATCTATTCCATCTATCATCTATCATCTATCTAACTATCATCTTTCATTCTTTTGCTCCAGTGTAATACTATTTATTAAATTTAATTCCTTCCCCTTTGTTGCCACAATACCTTCTATCTTTTATCAATCCTTTCTTCTTAATTCCTTTCGTCTACTCATATTTCAAACTCATGCTCATGAGTTCATCATACTCTACTATTTCATTAAATAGTCTGAAACAGGCTTTCATTCTTCCACCAAAGCATCGTCTTTCGATTCCTCTTATTTTGGCGCTGTTAACTTTGCTGAATTCTGCATAGTCCATCACCTTACTTATCTATTCTTCCTTGGTGGTAACTTCTACTCCTTCTATTTTTGTACATAGAGAATCCTACCCACTGTTGTTTCATACATAATCAGCTTTATCATATTTTTTGGAACTACCTTCCCTATAATCTCTAGGAGAAAATTTCCCAGATTTTTATTTTTGTATAAACATCATATCTCATCATATATCATTCCCAGAAAAAAATCGCTTTCTTACAAGTCCACTACATATAAAAGAAAGTTCCATTTAGCTGTTTGCACTTCCAACAATTATTTGCCACCTTTTGCCAACTTGTTAGGTGATAAATCCTATCTATACATTATTTTCATGAAATTCCTTTGAAAGTGTACAGGCAGTACATTTCATATCGATTTTCCACAACATTGCCCATGCATCCATTTTTATATGATGTCCTAGATCTTGAGCCCATTGTATCATTGCAGATTAACCAGCTCATCTTTTATTTCCCTTCTTGTAACATTTTATACATTTTGTAAATCAATTTCTCTCTTCCTTCAAGCAGAATTTTTCCAAAGTCAGAACTTTGATCCTTAAAAGCTTTTATACATGTTTTCAAAAATACACATTAATTTGAAAACTCTTGGAAAAGCCCTTTTCACTTTACTTCCTTTGATCTGGGGAGCATTACTGAAATACATTACAGCCTCCTGTTCCACAAGGTCATGGCTGAGGGGTCCTGCAACACCATATTAGAAGAGCCAGGATGTCACCTTGTAGCTGGTGTTCCAGAGGTGGAGTTACTACTAGGTAAACAGTATTTCCATGCTCTCTGGCTTCCATCAGAGAGTCCCGTTGTGCTAGAAGCAGTTTGTCATGCTGGCACATGATCCCAGAAAGCTATCTGCAGACAAACACCAGCTCCCTCAGCCTCAAACGTGAGATGAGTAGTCGATTTTGACTGGACTTAACCTTCCAGAGGTCCTTTACCTTTTACCTTACTACGTGGTGTCATGGGTACCACATTTGGTGTCCTCTAACCAGCTACAGTGAAGCTGTAATCTAAGATCTCCAATGCACCTGTTGATATTGTTTGTCTAAGGGCAACCAAGGAAAACCCCTAAGGCCTCAATGCTATTATGCTCGAGGATATATACAAATACGCATATACTTACGTTGACCCATTTTGTCAAGGCATTCAAAACCACGACAGCACGTCCTGAAACTGTGTATGAAATCACCTTCTCTTGTGGTGAAACTGTAGTTCTCTGTGGTGCAATCTGTAGTACATCCCTGTTCAAATTCGTAACGTACAGAGCCATCTGTAAGAGAGCATTGGAAAGATCAGCAAAAAATTCAAATCATTATTCTGTTGCATGAACTTTTTGTGATGTTCCCTTATATACATACATTGGGCAAATGGGCAAATAAGGAAAGAAAAAAATCTGCAAGTACTGAATTTAGCAAGCTAATCCTGAAAAGCCCTTTCTGAAAGTAGTTTCTTCTGAAATCACCTTATAAGTACAGTATATATTCTTCTTTCGAATCATGTGAATATTCCAGGATAGTTCCTTTAAAAGTTGCATTTAACGAGACAAGTTTGACAAAAAACGACAAGGGCCTGCAGTAGGTTGATCAGCCACCCATCTGATATCCAGCTAGCTGACCCATTGGCTGACCTCAAGAAGCTGTCTTATACTATGTAATAAATTTCTCAAAGAGTGGATAATACAGTTTTCTCTTTCCTCTAATTTTCTGATTCTCTTGATGTCACTTCTGATGGCTATCTCAAGGTAAAAAGTATTTTTCCATGCATCTTTTCTATGGGGAAATGCATTAAAAACATTTCTGTGCCTTCAGCTGCTGTCAGAGCGTAACCAAAGGGTTTGATGCTTTCTGTTGTTATTATACATTGCAGGCCTATTTAGCAGCAGCTGTTTGCTCTCAGAATGAGTGGCAGGGTGGCTTTGAGTACAATATTCATTCAATGGGGCCAGGATCAAGTAATTCATTCTGATTGATCTGCGAATCTCCATTCCATCCCTCCTTTCCAGGACGTGCAGAGTGCAGCTTGGCATGATAGGGGATGGTGTTTGGTGTCTGATGGTTTCAGCATCAGCTTGTTGTGCCAGGCAGTTCCAAGATGATGGGAGGACAGGGGAAGTGGCCTCGTAGACTGCTCAAGTTTGTCAACACTGCAAATGAAAGAGACATGTGTAGAGTGGAGTTGTTGATCCTCGCCTGAGCTGCTGACTGCAACATGTGAATAATGGATATCCATAATAGCATGCCAGACAAGTTCCAGGTTTTTGTAGTTTGGCAGTGATTTGGTGGTCACTACTTTGTGTAGCCAATAAAGTGGGATGAGGCCACAACCCCAAGAGTTGTCTGCAATGGACCTACTGGTCAGGGCTCCCTTTACCTTTTTACTTTGTGCAGCAGAAGGACTTCCAGTTGGGCGCCATTCTGCTCAGTCGGGAGAAGCCTCGGCTCCGAGGTTCTCTGCCGCTGTGAGGGAAACTGACACGAGGACAAACAGGAGAAGACACCTTCACCCCGGTCTGGTTCTCTTCATCACCACACCACAGCCCAACAAGGACAATGACAAAATCTACCGACAGCATACAAATCAATATGGCTAACCTGATCCAAAACACCCACCAACCCACTCACAAAGCTAACCAAAGAAACCACAGCCAACCACAAATGAACAATCACACCCTACGCCAACCCCGACCTCTCTCGCCGCCAATGGAGCACAAGCGAACAACAGAGAACCTACACAAACAACGCTGACACCAAACCCTACTCATATTAAGTCAAATAGAAACATCGCCACCCCACCCCACCTATCCCCCCATCCCACCCACCTCTCTCCCCATTTTCTTCCTAATTTCTCAACAACAAAAACTGATTTGAAAAAATGTCATACGGAAAAATACGAGAAAGACATTGCACTACCTTTGTAAATCAAGAAAATCTTTTTTAAAAATATTTTTTTTAAAAAAAGAGTGGGCAACCAGGTCTCTGAGATATAGAGTGAATGCTTTGAGGAAGGCTGCAGTGTAGAAGAAAGCATTCAGCTGAAACTGCTTGCTCAGGAAAGGGAAACATGAGATGCCAAGCATCCTAGAAGAAGACTTAGATCCTGATGAGTTGGCAACACAGGTGGGCAAATCCTTTGCAAATAGCTGTTTTTAAGAGAGTGGGTATCAGAGTGCAAGTGCTAGTAACCTTTTGTGTCCAGCAACATTTCCTTATAACTTAAGGCCAAAAGAAAAAGGGAAAGAAAGGAAAAAAACTCAGAGAACCTGATTCCTTAACTTTTATCTCTTTATGTTCATGAAAGACCAGTGTCACTTTTATATTTCAGAACTGAGAACTTGGCTGTCCTGATTCCTGAAGAAGGTAGGAAAAGAGCAGACTACGAATCTGAAGAGGGTAAGAGGTGACCAGCCGTTAAAATTACCTGGTGATATTACCAAGGTTGTGAAACTCTGAGAATCAACCCTCTGTAACTTGTCTATGGAGACCAAATTGCTTTTCAATTGGGTCTCCTCTCATACAAAGTTGTGGGTTTTCTCTCTTGATTTTATGGCTAATAATGCAAGGAGCGCAGGGTAAAGAGTCAAACTTATACCTTTAGCAGTTACTTCAGCTTTAAATAAAAGCAACTGCTGGGTTTGTCAATAGAGACCACATAACACAAAGTAATTTCTTGGTTTTGCTAATGAAACTAGTCAAGGAATTGTAAATTGTGAGCAATGTGCAAATTATGCCCCTGGGTTCAACCCAAATAAAATTTTAAACTGTGAGTTTAATAAAATAACTGCAAACACCACCCATAAATCAAGCATTGGGCACATGAAATCCTTTTCAGGGTGGCATAAGCAGCATACTCACTCCATGTTATCCAGCCCTCATATGGTTGCTGCATCCTGGAAAGTATTGAGATGTCACTATTGGATATGTGGGGAGTGAGTCTGAATATTTTCCCCACACTGGTGTGGCATTTGTTATTGAAAGTAGGTACTTCCACCTATGTGAGTATGACATACTCTACCTGAGACAGTAAAGAAATTTGAAGAAATTCGGACACACCTGACTGATTGGTTGCAGTATTTTCAGCTAAATGAAACATTCCAAAAGGACAAACAGAAAGGCTTTTCTACAGAAATTTCAAGACTTGGGAAAGACTTAATAAACACACACACAAAAACAAAAACAAAAAAAACTCTCTAACATGTACAGACTCCTCCTTGACTGGGAGGTCAAGGAGGAAGAAGTAAAATCTGTCATGGTACAATGGGGCCAGAGATTTTGGGTACAACATCTAGATGGAATCATGGGAGAGGTTGTGGAGGGAGGACCTAAAATTCACAGTGTGCTACGATTTGAAAGAGAATTTCATGAAGATGCTCAACAGATGGTACTTAACACCTGTAAAACTGGCCAAAATGTATAAATCTAGAACAATGATCTGTTGGAGATGCAGGGAGGGAGCAGAAGGCACCACGATCCACAGTGGTGAAAATGCAAAAAAACAATTAGGGAATTTTTGGGATACAATTTAGAATGAACTTTTAAAAAAGTTTAAATCTTCCTTCCAAAAGAAGCCCCAGGCCTTCCTGCTAGGTATAATGAGCAATGAAATTCCAAAAAGGGTAAGGAAAATCTTTATGTATGCGGTAGCAGCAGATAGGATTCTGATTGCTAAGGTATGGAAAGGGGATTCTATACCCTCAAAATTAGATTGGCAAAATAAAATGCTAGAATATACAGAACTAGCAAGATTAACAACAAGATTCCAAGACCATACAGATTATACAGATCAAAGGTTCAATAGAGTGGAAAATCTACAGAGAATATTTCAAAGAACATTGTAATAACATAGATTCTTTGGCAGGCCTGGGTTGATTTCTGCATGAATTAAGAAATTGTTACAGAATTAAAATAACAGAAGAATTTAGGAGAGATAAAGTTAAGTGCACAGAGTAATGAAACTTAGGAACCACAGTGGGGGGATCGGAAGTCATGTTCGACTTAGCGATTGATGAACTTAATATTCCCCCCCCCCGGGTGTATATATGGTGTATAAAGTGTTAATTACTAGATTGCCTTTTGATGATTGATGCATATTGTTTTGTTTTGTATTTGTTTTGTTATGTTTTTAAAATTAATAGAGCATTAAAAATTTAAAAAGTAAAATATATTCTACCTAAGAAAGGTACCATGCTGAAATTAATATGGGGTATTGATAGAGAAAATAAGAATTTCATTAAACTGTATCATTTGGATTATACGTCCAGTCTCTGAACCCTTTAAATTTACCCAACAATGGGATGAAAAGCCCCCCTCCCCCATAACCTCATGCCATCTGGGAAGACTGCAATCTTTGTCCCTACACCAGCTCAGGGGCCTCAGGGAAAAGAGTAACCCTTACAGTGCTTCTTGGGGTTTGCTAGCTATTGCCATAGGGTGAACTCTAACATTGGTCATTCCAAACTGTCTTTCAGCCATCAGGTGGACTGATTGGCACTGCGTTACTAATCAGTGCATGCACCAAACCTCTTTTTAACAGTAATCTATAAAGTTGTGGACTAATCTGAACACAACACTCTCTGTCCTCTTTCCTCTATTCCTGACATATTGGACTCCTGAAGCTGTCGCTGTGTCTGAACCCACAAAGGTAGGTCTGATTACTCTTGGGTGCTAGTCAGTGGGGAATGATACCAGTGAGGTATTTTACTTAGGATTCAGCCATACGGAAAACCAGGTGGTGAGGAGCTGTAAGGCAAAGGCACAGGGAAAGCTGAAGCCTCAATATTCATGCACAATGTAATTAACAGTAATCAGCTGGCAAAGCTCAGAAGAAGGTTGCCAATGGTTCTCTGAGGCTAAGTGGCTGCCCCATGTAAAGGGTGGGGGGGGCTGCACACTTTATTGTTATGACATGGAAAAGAGCCATCTCAGTGCCTTCTCCCAACACTGGAACTCCCTCCCCGGAGAGAAGCTAGATTGCCTCCCTTCTTGTCCTTTCCTGGCAGGGGAAGACCTTCTTGTCCCAACAGGCTTTGGGGAATTACAGTTTTCATTGAAAAGGATGCTACAACTTTTTATACAGGTAGGTAGCTGTGTTGGCCTGCCATAGTCAAAACAAAATAAAATAAAAAATTCCTTCCAGTAGCACCTTAGTTGGTCTCTACTACTGGAAGAAACTACTTTTTATTATAATCATTGGTACATTTCACACACACACACATATACAGTGTGTGTGTGTGTGTGTGTGTGTGTGTTGTGTGTGTATTCCACTAATATTCAATTAACTGTTGGAAAAAAACAATTCCTCGACATTGGGTGAGATCAGCATAGATCCCACATCTGACACAAAGGCTTTATACTCACTCATATGTTTGCCAGTAATATGAATAAAGCAACTTCCATCTTCGGTGAAGCAAGTTTCTTCTGAATTTGTTTCACCTGGTTTCTTTATTTACATTGCACAGCTATCACTGCAAAGAGAAGAGAAGAAGAAATATTCAGTGCCGAATATATCAGTTCCTCAGTTGTTGAGAAATGGAATCTACATTCCACCTGGATACAATCTTCCAAGCCACATACGAGCAACCTTATTGGTCGCAGGATCCACATGTGGTGGGTTGGAGGCTGCATGCAGACAGAAACACATCTTCCCCCTATCTCACACACAGGAGCATCTCCAGACACAAAGATGGAGAGACAAACAGTCTTCATCCATTTTACTATTATGAATGCGTACACTAAAGCAGGGACATCCTTCCCCACAACACATCTTCAGGCTGTGAGGTGCACAATGGAATTTCAGCAGTCCCATTGCATACTTTCATATGCAGCACTCATGTTGTATGTGAAGAAAGCCAACCTCATGAAACAGAAGTACACTCCATAAGGCCCTCTTCCAAAATTTGTAGTCCAGATTCCCAGTATTCCAATACCTTTAGCTTCATTGATCCTTCCTAGAGCCAATATCAGTTTGCCTTCTCTAGCCCACTGCATATCCCCTCCCACATTTGAAAAAGCAATTCAAGATTGCAGCTTCCTACTCACCTGAAGAAAGGATGGCCAAGAAGAGAAAAGTACTCAGGAAGATCTTCATAGTGCTGGAGAGATCAAAAGCTGAGGAGAACTCAGTTCAAAGAAGCAGGCAACTGATGATGGAAGAGCTGACTTGGAGGATTTATAAGCCAAGAAGACGAGCCCGAGAGCTCCAGGTAGGAGGAACTGGTCCAGTGAGGGGGTGGGAACGATGACAATAGAGATTGTTTGCTTTCACAAACATCCTGTAATTTATATTGAACACAAAGCACGGAGTAGAAATTGGATTATTAATTCATTTTGGGGAACTGTATGAAATTCTGACAGCTGCCTCTTCCATTCCATTATCAGGAATAAGAAAGATATATTTTAAGTACTTGAATCACCTTTAGGAAGCCCATGAAAATTCACCAAACAACTTTCCACTCTGTCCCACCTCAATTTAAACAGAATGCCTCTGGGAACCACTCTTACAGAACCATGATTCTTCAGAAAGTGCCCTGAATGAACACCACTTTGAGGCAATTGGAGTTTGACTGCTATTAGAATATTTCCTACCAAGTTCAAGTACTCTATTACTTCAAAGGCCCCACCGCCTGAGGGCCCAACTTCTTGCATCTACCCTTCTGGGGAAATCCTTTGTGGACAACCACACCTTGTTCCCCAACCTTATTTATTCACCCTGTTGCCTATGTTTATCTGTCCCTTTCTTGTATGCCTCTTTATCCAAGTCCAGCTGCTCCCTTAACAAACTATTCAGGGCTGCCATCTCCTCCATGAATTCCTCTGCTGCTGGCACCGACAATCTGTTCGCTTGTGCAGGAAAGGTGCATGGATTGAGTCCATGATTGACAAAGAAGGGAGTTTGCTGAGTAGATGAGTGCAGGGTGTTGTTATACACAAACTCCGCCAAAGGCATTTGGGACACTCAGTATCTTTTTGATAGTTCACATAGCAATGAAGGTACTGCTGCAACGTGGCGTTGGTCCTTTCTGATTCCCCATTCGTCTGTGGGTGCCTAGCCGAAATGAGACACATCTCTACTTTGAGCAACTGCATGAGTTTCCCCAAAATTTTGAGGTAAACTGTGGTCGTGATCTGAGATCACCCTCAAAGGCAATCCATTCAACGGGAAACATGTTCCATGAAGAGCTGCACTCTCCTGTGCCATGGGCAGCCTCTTACATGGCAGAAAGTGAGACAACTTGGTTAACAAGTTTACTACCACCCAAATCACAGTCTGCCGCTGTGACTCTGGTAAGTTGATGATGAAGTCCATAGCTCGCTTCCCAGACTTTGTGGTGTCATTAGTGGTTGCAGTAACCCAGCGGGTACCTCTCTGGGTCTTTTGGCCCTCTGACAGGTCTCACAGGCTTTTACATGCTCCTTAGTCTCCTCCAACTCTTGGCCACCAGAATTGCCTTGTCACTTGGTATAGTATCTTATACTGTCCAAAATGTCCAGCTTATCATGCACTGTTGTAGGACCTTGGCCTGCAGTTCCCCTTCCGGAACGTAGATTGCCTCTCCTTTATATAGCAAGCCATCCTTTCCTTGTACCCCTCACACTGTTTGCATCTCTCAGTAGAACCTCTAGCTTGTTCTCCGCAAACTCATCTTCTGCTGTCTTCCGTTGCAACTTGGATGTCTCTGCCACAATGCCCGCTGCTAACTACAGTTGCTTCAGGATAAGCTGACACAGGAGCCGGTGTTTCTCCTTGATACTCTGGCATTCTGGAAAGGGCGTCCGCACCCTGGTTGACTGCCAGCCACGTACTGCACTCTGAAGTTGAACCTGGCAAATAACTGCACCCACCAAATTTGCCTTTGGTTCAGAATATTGCCTACCAAGTTCAAGTGGCTAGAACAAACATCATCTTGCAGATACTGAACAAAGAGTCCAAAGGTCTTAGTTACATAGGATAGCGAATCATGTTGTTTATGCAATCAAAATAATTTCCCTAGCTTCATTAATCTCATCATGACTCCACTAATAATAAGGCTATAATTTTACTGAAGAATGCTGAGTCACAAAACAGGAATTCAGTAGCACCTTTGTTGTTCGTATGAGGTTTTTTGTGCATGCACACTTCTTCAGATATCTGTAGAAGTGTGCATGCACACAAAACCTCATACCAACAACAAACTTAGTTGGCTCTAAGGTGCTAATGTTGCCTTTGTCTTTGTCCATTGAGTTTTCTTGGCAGGGTACTGGAGTGGCTTTCCAGTTCTTGCTCCAGTTGGATCATGTTTAGTCAAAACTCTCCACTATGACCTGTCCATCTTTGTTGGCTCTGCACGGCATAGCTCATAGCTTCTCTGAGTTATTCAAGCCCCTTCGCCACGACATGAAGTGATCCATGAAGGAGTCCATGAATACTTTGGCCACCTCATGAAAAGAGAAGACTGCCTAGAAAAGACCCTGATGTTGGCAAAAGATTGGGGGCACAAGGAGAAGGGGACGACAGAGGTTGAGATGGTTGGAAAGTGTTCTCGAAGCTACCAACATGAGTCTGACCATACTGAGGGAGGCAGTGGAAGACAGGAGTGCCTGGCGTGTTCTGGTCCATGGGGTCATGAAGAGTCGGACACAACTAAACGACAAAACAACAGCAACAACAACAAGGTGCTACTGGAAGGATTTAAAAATTTTGTTTCGACCACAGCAGACCAACACAGCTACCTACCTGTAACTAGAACAGGAATTCAGTTAGCTTAAACATATACTAACAATAATAATTTTATTATTTATACCCTGCCACCTGCCTGCATTTCCCCAGCCATCCTGGGCAGCCTGCAGCATATCTAAAAACATAATAAAAACATCAAGCCTTAAAAACTTCCCTTCAGATGTTTCATAAAATATGTGCCATTCATTCTCCCTGATATCTAATGGGAGGGTTCCTTTAGGACCGGTGTTATATGGTCCCGGGGGCCACTCCAGGTTACGATTCTAGCTGCTGCATTCTGGTTTAATTGTAGTTTCTGGGTCACCTTCAAAGGTAGCTCCACATAGAAATTATTGCAGTAGTCTAAGCAGGAGATAACTAGATCATGCACCACTCTGGTAAGACAGTCGGGCTGGTTGGGTCTCAGTGTGTGCCAGATGGAGCTGGTAAACAGCTGCCCTGGACAGAGAATTGACATTAACCTCTATGGACAGCTGTGAGTCCAAAATGACTCCCAGGCTGCGCACCTGGTTTTTCCAGGGCACAGTTACCCAGTTCAGGACCAGGGACCAATTTTTGCTTTTTTCAAAGTTCTTAATGTTTTTCAACCTTTTCAGACTGTTTTTTTTGTGGGTGTTGTCTCCTGTCATTGTTCCTTCAGAGGAATGGTGGGATTACATGTTAATAATAAATGAATATGGCTCAAAACAAAATACTGATCCTTCAAGGATTCTACGTCTAACACTAAATTCTGCTTCCTGCAGATTTCTACCAAAACTGGCTTTATCCTTTTTAAAAAACCTAAACGCAAACAGTGAACCCCCACCCCATATGTACAGTTCTATATATATTAACACTCCACAAGGTTTATTTACAAAAATAAAGTGTCAACAGTCCTGCTCCATGTAGATTTAAAGGGGATACATGTGTCTCAAAGTCTCCTCTCTTATGGTTTATTGAGACTCCAGATAGAGAGATATGGAGCAGCATTGGCTCCCAGGCCCAGGTACACATTACAAAAGGGCTTCATAGTCTCAAACTGTTGTCTCTTTTGTCTTTCTTCACTCAGACACATGAGCAATTGTGTTAAATTAGAGAAAATTATGAAACCACAGTTTTCAGCAGGTTCATTATGGAACTCTTCTTCAGTAGGTACACTGGGTGAGTCCCACTTGGAGCCAATTAGGAGTTTGGCTGCTGTAAGGAGATTTCCTGTAAATTTCAGCTGTCCAGAACTTGCATCAGCCTGTTAATCAGGCCATCTGTTAAAAAAAAACCATTTTCACAGTGGCCAACCAGATGCCTGGCATAGCCAGCAAGCAGGACCTGAGAACAACACCACTCTCCCCACAGCTGGTTCCCAGCAGCAGGCATTAAGGGCCAAACTGCCCCAAATGGCAGCATAGAACATAACCATCAAGTTTAGTAGCCATCAATACAAAATTCATGGAGGATGAGGCTAATATGCATTTAAGCACATCCATGTTGTTGGCAACCATTACTTCTTCTGATACCAAATTCCAAAGATTAAATATTTGCTGTGTGATGCAGTTATTGCCTCCATCTGTCCTGAATTTCCATCCTCCATTTCATTGCATGTCCATAGGTTTATTGTTATGAGAGAAGGCTACTAGACACAATGGCTACACTTCCTCTGGTATGAAAGCCAAGATACCACTGGGAGTCCGCTCTGCTCCAGCCTTGTATTCAGGTCGTCCCAAAGGCATCTGCTTCAACTCTCTGAGAACAGGATGCTGGACCTGATTAGCTTTTGTGTGGTCCAGAAGGGATCCTCTTATGTCCCAGGCTCCTGGCTCCTCATTGCATCTCCAGTGGCTTATCAAATAATACTAATTTGCCCTGGTTGCCATGATCTGTGTAGCAAATTTCCAGAATAATTGTGCACTGTATCCGAAAGTCAGCTGCAGTTAAATACTTTATTCAGTATCAGCCTCTTGATAAGTAGATAGGGTAGGTATTTTTGGGCTTCTTTGTGACATTTCCATGGTGTTACTCAGGCTTTTACTGCTCCCTCTGCTCATCAGATTCCTACACCTCCCCATTCCCACCCTTGCAGCTACTACTAGCCACAAGTTTAACCTGTCAGGACCCATGTTTGATACCATTTCTCGCTTCTATTCTGCAGGCCTGTTTTGCAACCATTTTCCGTTTTACACCCCATGCCTCCTCCCCTTCTTTTTGTGCAACCCACTTGGAAGGGAAACCAGTGTGGTTGTCTCCTTTATCTTCCTCCTGCCACAGATTAAAACCAATATGCCCCATCTCACCTTTCACCCAATCATAGCTGTCAACTTTCGGATTTGAAAATAAGGGATCAGCAGCCTCACCTATGACAGCACATGGCAGTGGTGGGTGGAGCCAGAAGCAAAAGTGGGTGGAGCAGCTAGAACGCGGCGTCCGCACTCTTCCCCCATTTTTTCCACGCTCCTCGCTCTGCTTTTTTACAGACAGAAAGAAATGTTTGCATTGCTGAGAAGGAACCAGAGGAAAGGGGTGGATTCTGTGCATTTGCACGCGCGCACGCTTTAACACCAAGGTTTGAGGGGTGGGGGACAGCAGCAGACTCCTCGTTCTCCTCAAAGGGGAAAAAGCAAGGAGGAGCAGCAGCAGCAAAACCAAACCGGCCCCTTCGCCTGCCTCTTTAGCGTCTGCTTTCCTCTTCCCCCTCTCTCCCTCCTCCCCCGCCACTCGGCGCATCTCCTCCCTCAGAGTTGGCAGCTCGTTGGCCCAGCCAGAATCTCGCGGCCGTTGGTGCTGAGGGCCGGAGCTCTCCTGCCGGAGTTGGGCTTCCCGGGGGGGGGTGGACTGCTGCTTGGTCTCGCCCCGCCAGCCCTCCTGCAAGGGCGAGGAAGAGCAGCGGCTTGCCAACCAGCCTTTGCGCGCTCTGCATTCCTCCATATGAGCGAGCCTCGCCATGCAGACTTTTGTTCCCCCAGCAAGAAGTTTATGTGCTGAGAAGGGGCCGGCTGCTGGGCGGGAACGCCCAAGGGCCCGGCCAGCACGCCGCACCGCGCCCCATGGGAGGGGGGCAGGCAGTGCGTTGCTCGGCAGGCCTGCAAGGCACACGGCCGGAGGGGAGCGGAACAAGCTGCTGCCCCAAAGCACCCCATCCACTTTTCTCACGCAACCCGGGAATATACGGGTTTTTGCGTCATCCGGGGACAGGACCGGGAAACACAGTTTAATATGGGGGAATCCCGGCCAGCACTGCACCCAATCTGGAAACCCACCCTCTTTCTATTCTGCAGACCACTTCCATGCCCTGCTTTTGTATTCACTATGTCAGTGTTTTTTCAACCACTGTTCCGCGGCACACTAGTGTGCCGCGAGATGTTGCCTGGTGTGCCATGGGAAAAATTGAAAATTCAAGAGAATTACTTTATATATAGTCAATATAGGCACAGAGTTAATTTTTTTAAAATTTTCTAATGGTGGTGTGCCTCGTGATTTTTTTCATGAAACAAGTGTGCCTTTGCCCAAAAAAGGTTGAAAAACACTGCCACTATGTTCCCATTCAGCTTCTCCCTCTCCCTCCTCCTCCTCCTCCTCCTCCTCTCCTTCTTCTTCTTCTGCAACCCTCCTGGCACTGTCATCTTGTACTTTATCTCCTTTTCCACTGCTTCTCCCTTCCTCATTTTATTATGCTTCCTGGCACACAGGCCTTCCCCATTTCTAGGATTCCTATTCTCTACTTTTCAGCAGCCTGTTTTAGCCACCACACATCAGGTTGAATATACTATTTTATGTTGAAGCTTATTTGACTCTTATAAGGAATCTGGTTGGCTGGTTGTTCAGTTAGAGACAATTAACTTCAGCTTATTGCAGTTCTTCAGGCCCTGAGTGCTCCCATTTTAGCAGTTTCATAGTGTGGGAGCATGGGGCATGCTCATGGGTACATTTTTGTGAGGGGGTGTGACCAGGTGCCCCCCACGACACAGCAATCAAAAGTGTCTTTACACAGAGGAAGAGAGACACTCACACAACACTTCCTGCTAAGCAAGCTAGGGATGTTTTCACAGTTAAGCACTTGAGGAGGGGGGAGTAGGGAAAAAGAGGGGTTTGGGATTCCAAATATAGAGGCAAAAAAGGGGACACATTTGGCCCTAGGTCAGAGGTTCCCAACCTCTAGTGCAGGTATAAAAACAGTTCCATTAGTATTGGCTCCCTCACTCAGCCAAATACGGAATTTGTCATTTTAGATTAATATGATGAAACCATGCTTCTTCAGGAGACTACATAAGGGAACCACTCTTCCAAGGTACACTGGGTGATCACCACTTCAACACAATTAAGATTTTGGTTTGCCCTCAGATTTCATAACAACTTCAGGTGCTAAGAACTTGCATCAGATAGCAGGATCAGGTCATCTCTCAATCTTCCTCTGAAGGACACGTCATCCCACGCTGTAATGTTATATTCAATTACAGATTTTTATCTTTCTTTTTCAAATCCCCCACAGGAGTTAGGCATTATTTTGAAATAGTCCACAACTTTATTGATTACAGATGTAATTAGGATTTTGCCAAGGCATTGGGTATGAATCTGGTACCAAGTAGCCCACCTGTTGGTTGATAAATAAGGAGTCGCCCCTGACATGGATCAAGTAGATTGACTCCACTTGGGCTGCCAATGGGAAAGCTGTTGGGCATATTGTTTCCCGTGTGGACTTCTGGACAGAGACACCTTTCCTGGACCTATATTGTAATTGTAGCTGCTTTTCACTCACAATGAGTCACAAAGCATCTTACAAACAATTAATAACAGTAACATAATTAACATTAATTATGTTAATTATGTTACTGTTATTAATGTTTGTAAGATGCTTTGTGACTCATGTGAGTGAAAAGCAGCACAGAAATAAATAAATGAAATGAAATGTAGCTCCAAGCGTGGCTAGGCAGGCCTCAAATTTCTGCGTCTTCTCTTCCAGCACGGCAACCATTTTGCAATTGCACTTGGGCTGATGCAATATGACACCATATGTCACAATCAGGAGTTTGAATTACAGTGAGATACACTGTTGTCAAATGAAATGATGTACTCAATGAGTTACAGGGTCATTTATAAATGACCAATTTTGTATTTCTGAAACAGGAGCCAACTTAGAGATAAGGGAGCTAGTCGAACCAGAGCCTATCCAACCACTCACTTGATTGTAATCAATAAAGTTGTGGCCTAAATTCTGCCAAAAATCAAACCAAATATCTGAGTCATGTGTCAATTTATTTCTGAGGGTGGTTAAAAGGTCTAAACATGCAAAAACAATTAAAATTCAAAATATACTTCCATCCAACAATATTGAGTGTGCCAGGAACAGTATTACGTGAGGGCCCCACTCAGGATTGAACTTAAGCATTGTCCAATTAAACTCTTTGTCAGTCAAATCAGCAAAGCGGTTCATTTCTATTGTGTAGGTGTGTTTCTCTGTGCAGCTTTGTGTTGTGTTGTTCAATCTCTTTTCATTTGCTCTCCCACATGCTTCTCTGGGGTCTTGTCTTCCTCTGGGGGCTGTTCTTTAGAACATGTGATTGTTCATGTGACTCCCCAAACTTCATCTGAGGCTGGAAGCCATTGTTGCAGAGCAAGTCCTGAGTAAGAGCAGCCCAATCAGTCCTACAACGGAGATCTGAAACTTTTATTTTTCTCTCTTCTGAGACTCAGGCAGCCACCCCTGTTAGGAGTGTAAGTGTTGACACCCACAAATCTCTGGGTCTCCTCACTTTCACATCGAGCTGTAGGCCCAGAAAGCAAGTGGCTCTGTGTTCGCATCCCTTTTGGGCATAATGTCTTCCACATGTGATCTGCAGCAACTGGTAGTAAGAGGCTTACTAGCTCTCATACTGGAGGAAAGGTAGCCATCATGACTACATTAAAAAACATACTGAAAAGCTACAAAACTGACAATGCGGATTTGAGTGGTTCAGTGGATACACACAGGTTCCAGGTTCACCTGATTGCTGTGAAGATAAAGAGATGTTTGTGTGACATGCCAATTGTTGAATTCACTTCTTTAAAGTCCTTGTTGAATGACAATGAAGCTGTGGTTGGACTGGAAGAGGTATCTGGTTGGCTGCCACAGAAGTCCTAAAAAAGATTGCATCCAATATAAAAAAGGAGCTTTTTGTTCCAATTTTGAAAAACAGGGTTTCGGGAACAGCATGCACTCTCTGTTTCCATAATATCCCACCATTCTTTCCCAGCTGGAACGCTAAGGCACCTTTCCTTGGCCTATAAATTTCCCCGTCAGCTTCTTCTTCCACAGCTCACCTGGTGGTTTGTTCCAAGTGCTCCTTGGCTTTTGATCACTCTGGCATTATGAAGGCCCTCCTGAGTATGTGCGTCCTCTTTGTCCTAGTTTCTTCTAGTGAGTAGGAAGGTTTCTCTTAATCTTATCTGGATGATGGTTAGCAGGGGTCAGATTGGGAAGGACTGAAAGAGAAAAGGAGCTGAAAAAATGGATAAGCATAGGAGGATCTGAGAATCTGGATCCTAAATTTTGGAGAGGGGAGAAGACCAGCAAACTTCAGTTACATGTTCTAAGTTACAGGTCTCATGTTGAAGTCTGGAAAGGAGGTCTGTTTTATGTGTGTGTTTTTCTTTCAGTTGGGAGCTGAGTTGAGTTGAATGGGTTAGAGGTGGGTTGAAGGAGCCAAGAGAACATGGTTCTGAGGGTTAGAAAAGAGTGAAGACAATGGGTCATTCACTAGGATTTGTGAATGACCCATAGAATCTCAACTCAGTTTCAGCAATAAGGAATCAGTGTCCCAACGCAATAAAGGGACTGCTCCAAATCGCATACAACTGAGCTCAACCACAAGGCAGTGAGTCATTATTTCTTGCCATTCAGAGTAAAACAAGTGTGAATAGAAGAGTGGAGTATTAGGAGTATAGAATGGGGCACAAGTGTGTCCAACATGCATCATGGACATGCACCTCATACAAACCTCACATTCAGATGGTGTAGCAAATTTTGTAAAGGTGGCTGTTTCATTAGTAGAGAGTATTTCTGTTTCTTGAGGTTAGCTCAACAATAAGACTCCCAGTTTCTTTCAGATTTTTTCTTCCTGAAGCAGTGATTGGTGACACCAAATGGAGAAAGGGAGAGTGGGTGGAATAAAACACAGGTATCTCAGGTGGTGCTTGACTTCAGGATAAACAGTTGTGCTTTCTGTGCTGTTCTGGCTACCCTTTTTGGGACTGATACAGTTTTCATGAAGACCTCATGCAGCCTGTAACAGGTTGCCTACCTGCCATCCCTGTGTTGTTAAGTGGCAGTATTTGGGAAGGAAGGTGGATGGGGAAGCCTCTCCTGGTGAACCTTTCTCCCCATAACCTCCAGGCCCTCCCCATCCAGCCAACAGCTATTTGTTGGGCTTTTGGTAGCACACTTACCAGCACCAATAATGTAGCTGTGCAGTGTGTGATAGGACATGAAATCCCATCATGAATGTCACTGCCCAAATGACTAGTGATGGCAAGAACTGAGAACAACATTGTCACGGGAGTTTTGAATCTTCTCATCACCATGACTTCAGGTGGGGGGGGGATGTGTGTGAATGGGAATCAGTCTGTGCATCTGTCTGTGTATATATGTATGTGTGTGAGAGAGAAGAGATGGTGTTTGTGTGTTTTTGTGCGCACGCACAGATGCAGCCTCCGATCCACCATTGGAAGTGGATCTTGAAATAAGTAAGATTCCTCATGTCAGGTAATAGTGTTTTGAATCCAAGAGCTGAGATCGGGGTCAGATTTCTCTATGTGAATGTACATAGATGTCATTTCTCAAGGAATGAGAAACTCATGTTGCTGGCACTGAATGTTTCCTACTCTCTCCTCCCAGGTGTTTCAAATCTGAAATGTTACCGGTATTTTTACTATGGAATGGAGGTGCCACAGTTCTGTAGTAATGAACAGGACAGCTGCTTTTCTAATGTTACTGCATATGATTTAGGTGAGTGTACAGCCTTTTACAATGGTACCTCTGGTTACGAACGCATGTGATTATGAATGTTTCACATTACGAAGTCTGCTAACCTGGAAATAGCTGCTACTAATTGCGAATTTTGCCCCAGGATGAGAACGGGAATCACATGTTAGAGGCATGCGCGCAGCAGGACACCCCATTAGTGAAAGCACGCCTCAGGATAAGAACGGTTTCAGCTTAAGAACAGACCTCCGGAATGAATTAAGTTCGTAACCAGAGGTACCACTGTAGTCCAATCAAAGCTGAGTGTGTTGGCCCTGGATTATCTGGGGATGATGTGCATGTATGAATGAAAAATGACCACAGAGTGTGCTCTCGCCAAAATGTCAAGAAACACAGCCTTTTTTCAGTGTAGAGAACTTTCATGCATAGTGTGGGCTGCCGCAACACACCTGTATTTCCTTGTTCACGTTTTCTTCTTCAAAGTCACATTCCACAACATTTAGAAGTCTACATGGAGCAGCAGAAAATTATTATTATCTTTATATATTTATTTACACTCTACCTTTCCCCCTGATGAGACTCATGGCAGCTTACAAATAAAACAAGAACTCCTAAAAACATAGACAAATCAACCGTATTGCCAAGCAGGCCTGCAATATGGTGACAGCTCACATCCTCAAACTATGACAGGTACACTCTGACATCAACTGAAACCACATGAGATCTCTTTTTAAAATAACAAACATTTATCTATCATCTATTGGTCTGTCTATCTCCCCACAAAAGCTTACTTGCAAAACATTTTTCATTTTGTGAGAGGTCAGATTGAGGCGAGATCAAGGGAATGAGAAGAATAGAGGAAAGGGAAAGAGCAACCTGCTGGGGCTCTTCAAGAAGTAGGAACAATAGAGAGAGAGGACAAACCAACTTTCTTTTCTTAGCAATAAATATTGTAACAATGTTGTAGCAACAAATAATATTGTAGTGTAACCAACCATAAAACAGGAATGTAAAGTTTCTGGGGCATCATGATTTGAATGAATTAACTCTATTATACCATAGTTTGAAAATTGGGCTAGAGAGTCTGTAACCACAGGGTCCCCAAACCTTTCCTCCCATGAATCACTTACCTGTTTTAAACAATAGTGGTGTCATATACTAGGTGATCACTCACCTAATAAATATTTATTAGAGTGGGAATTAAAAGATGAAGAGGTGAAATGTGTAATGATAAAATGGGCACAGGATTTAGGGAGACCGATATATAGAACACAATGGGACAAATTATGGAATATTAATATGAGATTCACAGCTTGTTCAGGAATCAAAGAGAATATGATGAAATTGGTCTATAGATGGCACAATCCTAGATTGGTGCTCTGATATTCTTACTTTAATATGTCTGAGAGTGTGACCTACATATAACAGTCAACAGGGACATCTAATCACATAAATTACACATTTAGTAGCACATATAGCAAATGCCTGTAAAACAAACTTAAAACCTTCTTTGTTGAAATACGACATTGCATTCATTTATACTATTTAGAACATGTACAACTGATGAAGCCCAGGAGGGCGAAACAAGGCATTATTCCGGAAATCCTTGTCAAGATTATGTGGAACTGTAGCAAGCTCCCATTCGGATTTTATGAATATACAAAGACATTCGTGGAACAGAAACTAGCAAATATTTGGACTTTATGAATGAACTAATCTATTGGGACTTCTGTTACTTGGTTGAACTTTATGTGTTGATTATGTACAAGAGAAATATTTGATATTGTGAAAAATACAGAAGAGGGTGGTTTATGTGAATGCGCAGCCACTTACGGTTTGTGTGTTTGTTACATACAGACTGAGGCAATGTAATTTTATTTTCTTTATATACGGATTAAATGGTGAGGTTTTGGAAGAAGCTGAAGGAAGGAGGAAAGGAGGAGACTTGGTTTGAAAGACGCTAAACCTTATTTTGTTTTTTATATTTGTTTTTTGTTTTTATGAACATATTAAAAGCTTTCTTACTTTACTTTGTTTTATTTTCTCTTTTCATATAGCCTGGCAAACTTTGTGAATAAGCTGCAGTCAATGAGAGGCAACAGGGAATAAGAAATCAAAACAACAGATAAGGGGGGAAGCACAGTGTGAGAAAGTGGAGCGAGAGAATAGGCACAAAATATAGTGATACAGGGTGGCTGGTAAAATAATTGCAGGGAGAAATGATTTTGAGGAGATATGGAAGATTTTTGTAGAATTTGTACTGTTGAAACAGAAAGAGGTCAAACTATTGCAAGAGGTGATGAAATTTTGGGAGGTTGTATAGTGACAATGTATTGGTTTTGGGAGTGGGGTGCCACATTTCCTATATATATATATATATATATATATATATATATATATATATATATATATATATTTCAGGTGATCAGGAGTGTCTTCATCAGGCATTGAAAAACTCGGCCCTCCAGTTGTTTTGGGACTACAACTCCTACTATCCCTAGCTAACAGGACCAGTGGTCAGGGATAATGGGAATTGTAGCCCCAAAACATCTGGAGGGCTGAGTTTGCCTATGCCTGGTCTTCATCATTCTAGAAAGCTGCAGGGCCAGGAAGGAGTCAGAGAGGGAATTGATGCATGAACAGCCTTAATTGGAGGAAAGTATAGGAGCATTTTGCCAACACCCAGGAACAACAAGTTCAGCACAGTGTCACAAATTGCTAGAATTCTAATAGCACTATACCATAATTTAAAGCAGTTTGGGGGAAAAAATAAATCTCTTCCCCCTCCCGAGAACCCCAAGGACACGTCTCTCCTAAACTGTGCCAACCTCAATTTCAACACCCTGGATATGGGAAAACAAGTGCCATCAGGTTATACTAGAACTCAAAGCTCAGCGCTGAAATAGGATTAGACTTCCAGAAGCCCATGCAATTTTGCTACAGTAGATTTCCCTGAGAGTCAGCAGCATGAAGTTTTGTGAAAGGGGAGAGGGGTGTCCTTGCACAGTTTCTTTTGTGATATAGTAATAAAATGCACAGTGGCTTGAGCTCTAGATGTCCCCATTCCCATTAAATAAACTTGGGTTTGGCATAAAGAACATGGTCACTGGCTCTTTAAAATAAGTTGGTAAGTTAAGTGCTGGGGTAGGGGAGGTTAATAATCAGAAAAGCTTGTTGACTTAAGGACCTGGAATAAACCCTAACACAGCTATATCTCCTTTGCTTTTCTTTCACTAGTGATGGTTATGAAAGCAAAAGGCAGCATGAAAGAAGTGGACTTTGGTGTTTGGGCAATGAGAGAGAAGGATAGTGGCAGCATCACAGATGTCCAGAAGGAGTTTTCTTTCTGTAATGTTAGTATTATATATTTATACAATATAAACACACAAAATGCTTCTGAAATGAAAATAACCAATTTTTACTAATTTTGTTGTGCTGAACATGTAAATGACAATAAATTCGCCAATTGGCTCCTGTTTTGGGGATACAAAGATGGTCACGTATAAATGACCCAGTACACATTGAGTACAGTACATAATTCATTGGCATCAGTGTACTTCACTGTATTTCAAACTCCTGATTGTGACGTGTTGTTGTTGTTGTTCAGTCGTTCAATTGTGTCCGACTGTTCGTGACCCCATGGACCAGAGCACGCCAGACACGCCTATCTTTCACTGCCTCCCGCAGTTTGGCCAAACTCATGCTACTCGCTTCGAGAACACTGTCCAACCATCTCATCCTCTGTCGTCCCCTTCTCCTTGTGCCCTCCATCTTTCCCAACTTCAGGGTCTTTTCCAGAGAGTCTTCTCTTCTCATGAGGTGGCCAAAGTACTGGAGCCTCAGCTTCAGGATCTGTCCTTCCAGTGGGCACTCAGGGCTGATTTCTTTAAGGATGGATAAGTTTGATCTTTTAGCAGTCCATGGGACTCTCAAGAGTCTCCTCCAGCACCATAATTTAAAAGCATCAATTCTTCTGCAACCAGTCTTCTTTATGGTCCAGCTCGCACTTCCATACATCACTACTGAGAAAACCATAAACTATACGGACCTTTGTCGGCAAGGTGATGTCTCTGCTTTTTGAAGATTTAGATTGTGACATATGGCATCATATTACATCAGCCAAAGTGCAAGTGCAAAATGGTTGCCATGCTAGAAGAGAAGATGCAGCAAGTTGAGCGCTGCCTAGCCACACTTTGAGCTGCATTTCATTTATTTTATTTCTATGCTGCTTTTTAACTTACATGTCACAAAGCAGCTTACAAAAATAAATAAATAACAGTAACCTAATAACTGTAAGACCCATTGCAGTCATTAACAGTCGTCGACAGGTTTACCACACCTATCAGCTAATCTCCCATTCCCACCACCCTTCTGAGTAATACCCCTCCTCACCCCCTCACTATACGTACCTAAGGGTCTGGTGACTTCTGTTTCAGTGTATCTGAGGAAGTGTGCATCACACGAAAGCTCATACCGATAACAAACTTAGTTGGTCTCTAAGGTGCTACTGGAAGGAATTTTTTTTATTACATTTAAAAAGGTACTGAAAAGCTACAAAACTGACAATGCAAATGAGTGGTTCCATGGATACAAACAGGTTCCAGGTTCACTTGATTGCTGTGTAGATAAAGAGATGCTTGTGTGACATGCCAATTGTTGAATTCACTTCTTTAAAGTTCCTGTTGATTAACAGTGAGGGTGCGGTTGGACTGGAAGTGGCATCTGGCTGACTGCCACAGAAGTCCTAAAAAAGATTGCATCCAATATCAAAAGGGAGCTTTTTGTTCCAATTTTGAAAAACAGAATTCCTGGAACAGCATGCACTCTGTATTTCCAAAATATCCCACCACTCCTTCTCAGCTGGAACTCTGAGGTATCTTTCCTTCGCCTATAAATTTCCCCAAGTCAGCTTCTTCTTCCACAGGTCGCCTGCTGGTTTGTTTCAAGTGCTCCTTGGCTTTTGATCGCTCTGGCATTATGAAGGCCTTCCTGAGTATGTGCTTTCTCTTCGTCCCAGTTTCTTCTTGTGAGTAAGAAGGTTTCTCTTAATCAGTGCTCTTTTTTCTTTAAAAAAGTTTATGGGTACTCTTATTTCCCTACTCATAAAGTAGACCCTCGGATTACGTTACCTTCAGGTAATGTAGTTCCCGTGTTGCGAATGCGGCAAACCCGAAAGTGTATACTTCCGGGTATCGCCACACGTGCATGCGCAGAAGTGCTCTGCACGCCACGCATGTGCACAGAAGGGTGCCTCCTGTTACAAAATTTTCGGAATACAGTCAGGCCTCCGGAACAGATCCCATTCGTAGCCACTATTTTAAAATACTGTCCCTCAATGAGGCCAAACTAATATTAACAAACTATTTAGTGGTATGCATATCCCTGCATCCCCACCCTGCTGAAAAAACTCACTGCTCTTAATCAAATCTGGATGGGTGTTAGCAGGGTTCAGATTGGGAAGACTGAAATGGGTTTTTGAAGAGAAAAGCAGCTGAAAATATGGATAAGAAGGGGAAGATCTGAGAATCCGGACTCTAAATTTTGGAGAGGGGAGAAGACCAGCAGACTTCAGTTACATGTTCTAAGTCTCATTTTGAAGTCTGGAAATGAGGTCTGCTTTTATGTTTATTTTCTTTTGATTGGGAGCTGAGCTGAGTTGAGTTTAATGGGTTAGAAGTGGATTGAAGGAGCCAAGAGAACATGGTTCTGAGGGTTGGAAAAGAGTGAAGACTATGGGTCTGAATGACCCATTGAATCTCAACGCAGTTTCAGCAATAAGGAATCAGTGTCCCAACGCAATAAAGGGACTGCTCCAAATTGCATACAACTGAGCTCAACCACAAGGAAATGAGTCATATTTCTTGTCATTCAGAGTAAAACACATGTGAATAGAAGAGTGGAGTACTAGGAGTATAGAATGGAGCAGGAGTGTGTCCAACATGCATCATGGATATGCACCTCATACAAACCTCACATTCAGATGGTGTAGCAAATTTTGTAAAGGCGGCTGTTACACTGGTAGAGGCTTTTTCTGTTTCTTGAGGACAGCTCAACAATGAGACTCCCAGTTTCTTTCAGATTTTTTTTCTTCCCGAGGCAGTGACTGGAGACACCAAAAGGAGAAGGGGGGAGTGAGTGGAATAAAACACAGGTATCTCAGGTGGTGCTTGACTTCAGGGTAAACAGTTGTGCTTCCTGTGCTCTTCTGGCTACCCTGTTTGGGATTGATACACTTTTTATGAAGACCTCATGCAGCCTGTGACAGGTTGCCTACCTGCCATCCCTGTGTTGGTAAGTGGCAGTGTTTGGGAAGGAAGGTGGACGGGGAAGCCTCTCCTAGTGTACCTTTTCCCTCATAACCTCCAGGCCCTCCCCATCCAGCCAACAGCTATTTGTTGGGCCTTTGGTAGCACACTTACCAGCACCAATAATGTGGGTGTGCATGGAAGTGTGTGATAGGACATGAAATCCCAACATGAATGTCACTGCCCAAATGACTGGTGATGGCAAGAACAGAGAACAACACTGCTAATTAGGCAGTAGGGAGGGGGAAGATATGATGGGATGTCAAGGGACTGTGAGAGGGAGGTTTGAATCTTCTCATCACCATGTGTTGAGGTGGGGGGGGGGGAAATGTGTGTGAATGGGAATGGTGGTTTGCACCCAGCAGCTGAGATCAAGGTCAAATTTCTCTCTCTGTGAATGTACGTAGATGTCATTTATCAAGGAATGAGAAACTCATGGCACTGAGTGTTCCCTACTCTTTCCTCCCAGATGTGTCGAATCGATGTTACACTTTTGTTTACAATGAAATGGGAGTTTCTGAGGTCTGTAGTGATGAACAGGACAGCTGCTTTTCTAGTTTTACTGAATATTATTTAGGTGAGTTTAAAGCCTTTTACTCCAATCAAAGCTGAGTGTGTGGGCCCTGGATTATCTGGGGATGATGTGCATGTATGAATGAAAAATGACCACAGAGTGTGCTCTCGCCAAAATGTCAAGAAACACAGCCTTTTCTCAGTGTAGAGACCTTTCATGCATAGTGTGTGCTGCCGTAACACACCTGTATTTCCTTGTTCATTCTTTCTTCTTTAAAGTCACATTCCACAACATTTAGAAGTCTACATGGAGCAGCAGAAAATTATTATTATTTATATATATTTATTTACACTCCACCTTTCCCCCTGATGAGACTCATGGCAGCTTACAAATAAAAACAAGAACTCCTAAAAACATAGACAAATCAACCATATTGCCAAGAAGGCCTGTAATATGGTGACAGCTCACATTCTCAAACTCTGACAGGCACACTCTGACATCAACTGAAGCCACATGAGATCTCTATTTAAAATAAAAAACATTTATCTATCATCTATTGGTCTGTCTATCTCTCCACAAAAGCTTACTTGCAAAACATTTTTTTCATTTTGTGAGAGTCAGAATGAGGCGAGATCAAGGGAATGAGTAGAATCAAGGAAAAGGGAAAGAGCAGGGAATAATACAATCTGCTGGGGCTCTTCAGGAAGTAGGAACAATAGAGAGAGAGAGGACAAACCAAGTTTCTTTTCTGTATCTTAGCAATAAATATTGTTACCATGTTGTAACAACAAATAATGTTGTAGTGTAACCATAAAACAGGAATGTAAAGTTCTGGAGCATCATTTTTTGAATGAATTAACTCTGCCATGCCATAGTTTGAAAATTGGGCTAGAGAGTCCTCAGTCAAACCTTTCCTCCCATGAATCACTTACCTGTTTTAAGCAATAATGGTGTCATATACTAGTTGATTCTTAATTGCTTTTTTATTACACCCACAAACTCCTTTAGTACCCCTGGGTGCAGCTCATTGGGTGCTGGAGATTGGAATTGACTTAAAATAGCTAGGTGTTCCCTTATCACCTCTTTTCCTATCTTGAGCTACAGCTCCCTCCTTACATCATTTATTATGTTATCAGCAGGTTAGGCATCACTTTTCTTTTCGGTAAAGATGTTGTCACTCAGCAATATTTATCTGACTTCTTCAAGCAAAGGACCTACTACTTGCTTGTTTATCCTCTTGTTTTGAACACAGCCAGAGAAACCACACACACACTTTGCATTGTTGCATCAATATGTCTATTAGGAAGCATCTTATAAATTTCATTTATTAGGGGGTTGGTCTGAAAAATTTTGGTTTTGAATTGTACCTATTTCTTTCTGTGTCTCTCTCACAGATGATGATGTTGATGGTGATGATGGTGATATAGAAGACACATATCTATGGGGATGCACTACAAATTGTACCCCAGGGGAATACAGCTTTACTACACTCAATGGTATCTTTTTCCACCGTAGAATCCACTGCTGTCATTATAATTACTGCAATAACCAAACCATACCTGGTAAATATCTGCAGGCTTTTGAATCTACATACCCCTGAGAAAGAATGTCATTCTGGTTTCAGGTTTCAGCCTTGGGTACCCATAGAATTACCGGTAACTAAAGATAACTGATCTAGGCCAAGATTCTTCTTTCCTGGTTTGCATAGAATCACCCTCACCACCTGTTTTTTTGAAGAGAAAGCAGGTAGCCTATGTTAACCATTGATTGGCCCAAAGCTTCAGATGGCCTATGAGGATTTGAATAAAACACCCTGGATAAATTGGGGCATTAGAAAGAGAGATAAGAACGCATGTCCTCCTTGTTCCCTGGTAGCCGTGCTGACCCTGGGTGTTATCCTGTTGTGCAGATTTGAGGAGGAAGTGAGGGGAACCATCTGTTGGTACTAATGGCCATCCAGAAAACTGCAAAAGTAGCACTGCTGAGGGATTGGGTTGAGGGTGCCCTCTGCCAATGGTTTTTTGAGGGGGGGGGTTCCTCTTGTGTGGGTTGAATTGTCTGAGTGCACTCTTTGGCAGCAAGGAGGAGAACCAGGTAGGGGATGTGTGCAGCTCCACCTGTCCTTGGGTGGGAGATGGCAACCTGTGAGAGCACCAGTTTGATGTTGGGAACTGTAGATTTCTGTGAGTCTTGGGTGGTAATTAGAATGGCTATTTCAATCAATGATAAGTTTCAATGTCTCCTTGGTTTTGCAATAGCAGCATCAGCAGCAACAACAACAATTTTATTATTTGTACCCCACCCATCTGACTGGGTTGTCCCAGCCAAAACTAGTGGATTGCAGCTTATACAAAAACATAATTAAACATGAAACATTTAAAACTTCCCAATACAGAGCTGTCTTCAGATGTCTTCTAAAGGTTGTATAGTTACTTATCTCCTTGATGTCTGATAGGAGAGCATTCCACAGTGTGGGCTCCACTACCAAGAAGGCCCCTCTGTCTGCTTCCCTGAAACCTCACCTATTGCAGTGAAGGAGGCAACAGGAAGGCCTTGGAACTGAACCTCAGTGTCCAGGATGAATGATGAAGGTGGAGAGCCAGTATTGTGTCGTGGTTAAGAGCGGTAGACTCGTAATCTGGTGAACCGGGTTCGCGTCTCCGCTCCTCCACATGCAGCTGCTGGGTGACCTTGGGCTAGTCACACTTCTTTGAAGTCTCTCAGCCCCACTCACCTCACAGAGTGTTAGTTGTGGGGGAAGAAGGGAAAGGAGAATGTTAGCCGCTTTGAGACTCATTCGGATAGTGATAAAGCGGGATATCAAATCCAAACTCTCCTCCTCCTCCTTCAGGTATACCGGGTTGGGGCTGTTTATAGCTTTAAAGGCCAGCACCAACACTTTTTAATTATGCCCAGAAATGTACTGGGAGCTACTGTTATATGGTTCCGGTAGCTGTTCCCAGTCACCAATCTAGCAGCCCCACATAGAGTGTGCTGCAGTAGTCCAAGTGGGAGATAACCAGAGCATTCACCCCTCTGGCAGGACAGTGCACAGGCAAGTAGGGTCTCAGCTTGTGTACCAGATGGAACCGGGAGACAGCTGTCGTGGAAATAGAATTAACTTGTGCCTCCATGGACAGCCGTGAATCCAGAATGACTCCCAGGTTGTGCACCTGGTCCTTCAGGGGCATAGTTACTCCATTTAGAACCAGGGAGCCCCCCCCCATACCTGCCTACCCTCTGTCCCCCAGAAACAGTACTTCTATTTTGTTGACATTCAACCTCAGTCCATTAGCTGTCATCCATACTTCTTTTCCTGAGGGGAAGGAGTGAGTGGGGTTAGTGGTTGGTGACAGATTGAGAGAGAGATACTGGAGTGACTGGGTGGATGATGTGTTTTGTATGTATTAGCTGAACAGACTGGGATGAGTCATATTAAATATTATCATTTGTGCAGATGTAAAGCAGGATTTGGCTGTGGTGTGTAGTGTGTATTGTATTGAAGGGGTCCCTGACTCTAAAGATATTTCAAAATATCTTGCTCTGTTGTTTTTTTTTAAAAAAATTATTATTTCAATTTATTGTAGTTATATTGAAAGCTGCATTTTATTTTATATTGGTTACTCAGTTTCACAAACACATACACACACACACAGAGTGAGAGAGAGAGAGAGAGAGAGAGAGAGAGAGAGATGGGTGGCGCTGTGGTCTAATCCACTGAGCCTCTTGGACTTGCTGATCGTAAGGTCAGCAGTTCAAATCCCCACGATGGGATCAGCTCCCATTGCTTTATCCCAGCTCTTGCTAACCCAGCAGTTTGAAAGCACACCAGCAATAGTAGATGAATAGGTACCGTTGGGATGGAAAGGTAAACAGTGTTTTTGTGCAAATTCAGCTGGACTTAACTGTCCAGGGATCCTTTAAACAAACAAACAAACACACACACACACACACACACACTGTTACGTTGTAAACCACTTAGGGACTGTTTTATGTATTGAGTGGTATATAAATATAATAAATACAACATGAAAACAAAATTTATTTATTTGAGAAATTTCTATACTGCCCCTCATCAATAGGTCACAGGACAGTTCATAAAACAGTAACAAAGTAAACAACATAATACAGTGGTACCTCTGGTTATGAACCCAATTCGTTCCAGAGATCCGTTCTTAACCTGAAACCGTTCTTAACCTGAGGTACCACTTTAGCTAATGGGGCTTCCCACTGCCGCCGTGCCACTGCCACGCCATTTCTGTTCTCATCCTGAGGTACTACTTCTAGGTTAGCACAGTCTGTAACCCGAAGTGTTTTTAACCCGAGGAGTTTGTAACCTGAGGTACCACTGTATACCTACCAACATAACATTATATTCATAAATATAACACATAGTATAAAGTCATGTGTAATAATACATCATGGAATATAGTACATAATATATAACACATAAAGATCAGCCATTTCAGCTTGTTCACTTTGACAGTCCAGTAATAATCTCCACAACTCATCCCAATCGAAAAATAATAATTATCCATTCAACTCCAATGCAACTATTAAACATAACACTTATTTATCAACAGTATGAAAGAGAAGAGAGAGAGAGAGAATAAAGGGGAGGGGAGGGATATTCATACTTGAAGTCCCAAAACAGTAAAGAAAGTGCATATTATTTGCTCCTTGTTTATCAGATTTGTATATTGCCTCCAACCCAGGGAGGTTCACAACAGAAAAATATAAAATGAGAAAACAAAATATATTTCTCTCTGTGCAAAAGTAGCTCTTAATCTCTCTCCCCAAATGACAGACTCTCTTCTGGGAGCTTTCCTTTTCTCACCTAGCCTTACAACCTGGGAAATCTCAACTTCCCACTCCTTTGACCACCTATTGAACACGTCAACTGCATTGCATCAGCGAATGATTCTAGAAGCAGCATGCATTGGAAACACTACAAACGTCTCATAGAATTAGAAAACTGAAGCCTAGGAATTAAAATAGAGACATCTGGTCTGGATTCATGTGTTGATTCCAATGGTTGCTTTTGGCAGTTCTGGAGCTGCCCTACAATGGTCTGGAGTGCCCAGGTTGCTCTGCTTCCAGCTTTGAAGATTGTCAGGACTCGGAGACCATCAGATGTCGAGGTGAAGAGAATCTGTGCATAGAGTTTGTGATGGCTAACTGTAAGTACTGTGGTTAACTGTTGAGTCACAGGTGGGAGGTGGACACAGCTAGCTTGGGTGGGTGGGTGGGTGGGTTGTTCTCTCATTCAGTCAGTGGCTTCCTGTCAGAAAATACATAGTATGTGTATGGGTAGGTGAGTTTTCTTTCCCCAAAAAATATTAGCGTTCCAATAGCCTTTGCTTTGTATATAATGTGAGCAGGTGGTGCTGTGGTCTAAACCATTGAGCCTCTTGGGCTTTCTGATTGTGGAAGCTCAGTGGTTCGAATCCGTGTGACAGGGTGAGCTCCCATTTCTCTGTCCCAGTTTCTGGGAACCTAGCAGTTTGAAAGCATACCAGCATGAGTAGATAAATACGTACCACTGTGACGGAAAGGTAAATGGTGTTTCCGTGTGCTCTGGCTTCCGTCACAATGTCCTGTTTTGCCAGAAGCAGCTTAGTCATGCTGGCCACATGACCCGGAAAATTGTCTGTGGACAAATGCCTGCTCCCTTGGCCTGAAAGGAAGATGAACGCTGCAACCCCATAGTCGCCTATGACTGGACTTAACCATCCAGGGGTCCTTTACCTTCTTTACCTATATGGATGAGACTGTGTGCTTCTGTCTCTGGTGTGTACATGTGTATGAAAAGAAACAAATACGGTAATCTGTTTGTTAAATTACAGAGAGAGAGAGAGAGAGAGAGCTTTTTAATGACCCTTTAAAAATTAAAACTTAAAGCAGCCATGGATTTTGAATTCCATATCCATGTGGTTTAGGCCCCTGCTACATAAGAACCAAGTTTACATTTCTATTTCTGGATTTAAACATCAGTGTGATTTTAGGATGCATATTGTTCTATATGCACAATACAGTTTATAATGATTAAAATGTCTCCATTCTCTGTCTCTTGCACCCTGTGACCCTGGTACTACCCAAGGATTTCTATGACTATGCTTTTTCTCTTTATTAGATGGCAGTAAACATTCTGATAAGGTTTTCAAAGGCTGTGCAACACGGGATTTTTGCACACTGGCAAGGACATCAACGGATGATGACTTTTTTGGCAATATCAACCAAGCACAATGCTGTGATACTAAAGCACCACCAAAGCAGTCGAACATTGATGAGTAATTAGAAGATAGCCAATTCTTCCCTTTTGACATCCATGATTTGCAGCTGCATTAGGGGAGGAAGTTGCTTACCTGATATTGGAAATGTAGAGAAATTGGGGTTCACAGGACTGCAGAGTCCCCTTTTTGGCATTTAGTGTATGATGAATGGGATGCAGGGATAGATAAGCTAAAGGAGAAAAGTGGGGCTTGGGGACTCTTCCTCATGATATTATACTGTATGGTTAAACTTTTCTTGATCATGATCACAATAAAATAGTATGGCAAATAAAAACTGTGTTCTGTGTTTCTCTATTTGTCAAATAAAAAAATAAAGCTGCTTTCCTCATGTTGCTGCCCTCTTGGGCTCATGGGGGGGGCACATGAATAATTTGTCAAATAAAGTATATTTGGTGGTGTTGGGGATGGCGATGAAGGGCAGTCTTTGCAGAGGGAAGAAATAGGTATTGTTACAGAAGTCGGGTTCCTGCCCCTCTTTCTGCCCAGTGATGGCAAGAGCCCAGGGGGTTCCCGGCACTCACACAAGGTTTGTGGTCCTTTGAAGAACTGAGGCATATCAGAAAATGTTGTGGCTTTAAGAAATATTGTTTATTCACATATTTACACGTTCAGGTGAAGCACGATCATTTTTAAGAGGGGATTGTACCCCCACAGCAGTGTGGGCAGCCTTCCAGCAGTGTGCCCAGGCCCCAGGGAGGATATTAACTCTTCTTCCTCCCAGCCACCCTTGTTCCCAGGACAGTTACCCTGGCAACCTTCCAAATCCCTGGTCTCCATTCACACCTCAGAGCAGAAGGAAGGAGTTGCATTGTTAATGTCCCTCAATCACCACCTATTGTTCTTTGATGGCCATAGCTCAGCCAAGGGAATTCTTCTGCAGCTTTCATTCTTCCTTCATATCCCAAATAACCAAAACCTGCTGGTTTTTTAAATTAAGGATTGTTTTTTATTTCCTTTGTTCCTTTTTATGACCTAAAAGAGACAGACACTGTGGGCTTGGATTTAATTTCTTTTTAAACAGTTAAAATAATATCGGGAAAGGCTTGGGAATTCATATATATATATATAATCATAATTATTTATTTGGATCTTTTTTAGTTTTATGAACATACAGTATATAAGTGGGTAATACAAGGGTCTTTTGAAGATGTTGAAGAAAGAGACACATTGTTGAGAGATATTGTTTCTGGGAATGGAAAAGGAGACTTTAAGAACCTTCATTTGAGATAAAAAATGGAAAAAAATGGAAAAGTTGGGATTAAAGGCTTTCTTATTTTACTTTGTTCTTTTCATATAGCTTTGCAAACTTTGTGAATAAGCTGCAGTCCATGAGAGGCAACAGGAAATAAGAAATCAAAACAACAAATAAGGGGGGAAGCACAGTGTGAGAAAGTAGAGCGAGAGAATAAGGACAAAATATCATGATACAGGGTGGCTGGAAAAATAATTGCAGGGGTTTTTCTGTTCGCTGCTATTGGGGAATGGTGGGGAATATGCAGGAGAAATGATTTTGAGAAGATATGGAAGGTGTTTGTAGAATTTGTACTGTTGAAACAGAAAGAGGTCAAACCATCGCAAGAGGGTTTGAAATTTTGGGAGGTTGGATAGTTACAGTGGAATGGTCTTGGGGGTGGGGTGCACATTTTTATTTTTATTTACTTATTATTATTCAGGTGATCAGGAGTGTCTTCCTCATTCTAGAAAGCTGAAGGGCCCAGAAGGGGTTAGAGAGGGAATTGATGCATGAACAGCCTTAATTGGCAGAAAGTTTAGGAGCACTTTGCCAGCACCCAGGAACAACAGGTTCAGCACAGTGTCACAAAGTGCTAGAATTCTAATAGCACTATACCATAATTTAAAGCAGTTTGGAGGAAAAATAAATCTCTTCCCCCTCCCGAGAACCCCAAGGACACATCCACACAAAACATCCAACTGTGGAGCACGCATGTTTCCTCCTTTTGTGAATGACTTCTCGCCACTAACCATCCATTCATTCCACTGTTCTCGCGTGCGATCTTTAAATGGCTTGTTTAGGCACACATCCAGTGGCTGTACCAACGATGACAATCCTGCAGGAATAACTGCCACATCTGTGTTTAGTCTTGCAAGCCTTTGCTTGGTGCTGGGAGTTAAATGAGCCCTGAACATATCCCACACCAGTAGACTACGTATTTTAAGAAGTCCACCTGGTCACCTGCTCCATACATTATCAAGCCATAGCTTTACCCCTTCTTCATCCATTAAGCCTTTTTCATTCACAACCAGCAGGGAACGTGTCTTGCAGCAGCGCAGTTATTATGTTCCATGGCAAAGTTTACAACTTTAAGTTTGAAACTGGCTTCATATTTCTTTCTTCTGGCTGGTGAAGCCATTGTGGGGTTTTGACTGTATACTGTACTGTATGGAAGAAAGAGAAAGAGATAGATCTGCTAAACCAATATTTGCAAGGATTTTGCACTAAACCACAGCATCAAATTTACTGGTACTCAAAGCAGCAGAGTGAATTAAACAGTAGCAGAAAATCAGTTCTGGAGCTCAGAGGCCCCCCTTAAAAACTTCCCTTCAGATGTTTCATAAAATATGTGTCATTCTTTATCTCCCTCATATCTAATGGGAGTTTGTTCCTTTAGGACCGGTGTTATATGGTCCCAGGGGCCACTCCAGGTTATGATTATAGCTGCTGCATTCTGGCTTAATTGTAGTTTCTGGGTCACCTTCAAAGATAACCCCACATAGAGCACATTGCAGTAGTCCAAGCAGGAGATAACTGCACCTCTATGGACAGCTGTGAGTCCAAAATTACTCCCAGGTTGTGCACCTGGTAATTACTCCCAGGTTGTGCACTTGGCGAGGGGTACAAGGGAAAGGATGGCTTGCTATATAAAGCAATCTACGTTCCGGAAGGGGAACTGCAAGCCAAGGTCCTACAACAGTGCCATGATTAGCTGGACATTTTGGACAGTATAAGACACTATACCAAGTGACGAGACAATTCTGGTGGCCAAGGGTGAGAGGGGAGACTAAGGAGTATGTAAAAGCCTGCGAGACCTGTCAGCGGGCCAAAAGACCCAGAGAGGTGCTCACTGGGTTACTGCAACCACTAATGACACCACAAGGTCCGTGGGAAGCGATAGCTATGGACTTCATCATCAACCTACCAGAGTCACAGCGGCAGACTGTGATTTGGGTGGTAGTAGACTTGTTAACCAAGATGGCTCACTTTGTGCCATGTAAGAAGCTGCCCATGGCACCGGAGAGTGGAGCTCTTCGTGGAACATGTTTTTCAGTTGCATGGATTGCCTTTGAGGGTGATCTCAGATCACGGACTGCAGTTTAGCTCACAATTTTGGGGAAAACTCATTCAGTTGCTCCAAGTAGAGAAGGGTCTCACTTTGGCCAGGCACCCACAGACAAATGGGGAATCAGAAAGGACCAATGCCATGGTGCAGTAGTACCTTCATTGCTATGTGAACTATCAAAAAGATGACTGAGTGTCCCAAATGCCTTTGGCGGAGTTTGTGTATAACAACACCCTGCACTCGTCTACTCAGCAAACTCCCTTCTTTGTCAATCATGGACTCCATCCACACACCTTTCCTTCACAAGCGAACAGATTGTCGGTGCCAGGGGCAGAGGAATTCATGGAGGAAATGGCAGCCCTGAATAGTTTCTTAAGGGAGCAGCTGGGCTTGGATAAGGAGGCATACAAGAGAGCGGCAATTAAACATAGGCAACAGGGTGAATAAATAAGGGTGGGGGACAAGGTGTGGTTGTCCACAAAGGATTTCCCCCAGAAGGGTAGATGGAAGAAGTTGGACCTTCAGCTGGTGGGGCCCTTTGAAGTTATAGAGTACTTGAACTTGGTAGGAAATATTCTAATAGCAGTCAAAGTCCAATTGCCTCAAAGTAGTGTTCATTCATTGGACTTTCTGAAGAATCATGGTTCTGTAAGAGTGGTTCCCAGAGGCATTGTGTTTAAATTGAGGTGGAACAGAGTGGAAAGTTGTTTGGTGAATTTTCATGGGCTTCCCAAAGGTGATTCAAGTACTTAAAGTATATGTTTCTTATCCCTGAGAATGCAATGGAAGGGGCAGCTGTCAGAATTTCATACAGTTCCAAAGAATTACGTAATCCAGTTTGCACTCCATGCTTTGTGTTCCAATATAAAATTAGAGGATGTTTGGGAAAGTATGCAATCTCCTTTATCATCATTTCCCACCCCCTCACTGGACCAGTTCCATCTACCTGGAACCCTCAGGCTCCTCTTCTTGGCCTTTATATCCCTCCAAGTCAGCCTTTTCCACCATCAGTTGCCTGCTTCTTTGAACTGAGTTCTCCTTAGCTTTTGATCTCTCCAGCACTATGAAGATCTTCCTGAGTACTTGTCTCTTCTTGGCCATCCTTTCTGAAGGTGAGTAGGAAGCTGCAATCTTGAATTGCTTTTTCAAATGTGGAAGGGGATATGCAGTTGACTAGAGAAGGCAAACTGATATCGGCTCCAGGAAGGATAAATGAAGCTTAAGATACTGGAAATGCTGGGAATCTGGACTCCAAATTTTAGAAGACAGTCTTGTGGTGTGTACTTCTGTTTCATGAGGTTGGCTTTCTTCATATACAACAGAAATGGGACAGCTGAAACATATACAACAGAAATGGGACAGCTGAAATTCCATTGTGCACCTCAAGGCCTGAAGATGTGTTGTGGGGGAGGATGTCCCTGCTTTAGTGTATGCATTCATAATAGTAAAATTGATGAAGACTTTTTGTCTCTCCATCTTTGTGTCTGGAGATGTTCCTGTTTGTGAGATAGGGGGAAGATGTGTTTCAGTCTGTGTGCAGCCTCCAACCCACCACTACATGTGGATCCTGAGACCAATAAGGTTGCTCATGTCTGGCTTGGAAGATTGTATCCAGGTGGTGGGTGTCGATTCCATTTTTCAACGACTGAGGAACTGATGTATTTGGCACTGAATATTTCGTCTTCTCTTCTCTTTGCAGTGATAGCTGTGGAATGTAATGTAAAAAACCCAGGTGAAGACGATTTAGAAGAAACTTGCATAATCAACAAAGGCAGTTGCTTTACTCGTATTATTGAAAGTTATATAGGTGAGTATAAAGCCTTTGTGAACAAATTAAACCTAAGTGTGTGCATCTATCATTTGGACCCTGGAATATCTAGGGGGAGCACAGAATGCTGATCTCACTCAATGTTGAGGAATTGAATTTTTCCAACAATTAATTAAATATTAGTAGAATTTAAATATCTATATAAAATATGTGAATAATAATAATAATAATAATAATAATAATAATAATAATAATAATAATTTATTTGTTCCATGCCCCTCTGGCTGAGCTTCCCCAGCCACTCTGGGCGACTCCCAAATGAATGTTAAAACAATACAGTGTTAGATATAAAAAATGTCCCTAAACAGGGCTGCCTTCAGATGTCTCTTAAAAATAGGATAGCTGCTTATTTCTTTGACATCTGATGGAAGGGTTTTCCACAGGGTGGGCGCCACTACCCAAAAGACCCTCTGTCTGGTTAATTCGTTCTGCGAGTGCTGTCGTATAGCGAAAATTTCGTCTTGCGAAGCACCAACGGGGGAAGAGCGGTTTGACGGAGGGGAAAATCACGGAAATTTTTCATCTTGTGAGGCAAGCCCATAGGAAAATTCGTCTTGCAAGACAGCCTTTCGCTAGCGAATGCCTTTCGTCTGGCGAGTTTTTCGTCTAGCGAGGCATTCATCTAGCGAGGTACCATTGTACATACAATGGTACAATATCACAGGAGATAAACAATTCTCCAGGCTTGGTGCAGGCATGAATAGGAATGATGACCTCAGCAACTTGGGCACCTGAAAGGAAATAAGCTTGAAGAATTTCATAGTCAGATACCATAACATAACCAGACATGAATTTATCATGTTCATTTGTTTTAGAAGAGCCATCAATATACAGAATCAAGTCAGGGTTCAATAAGGAATATCATTCAGATCTGAATGAGGTGTGGCACTGAATCATGGAAGGAAACACTTTTAATAGGCACCTTGTTTGCTAAATTTACAAGAGCTATTAATGTATAAATTGAATCAGGTTTAGGTGAAAAACAAGAAAAGGATTATGAACTAAATTTCATGGAGGAAAAAATTGCAGGAATAGGCTAATCCAGCAAACAGTGGTTAAAGTCGTGAAACCTAAAATATTTCTTAATTAGTTTTGCCTTTTTGTTAGGGCACCAAGAAGTTGGCGTGCTGAAGTGCAGCAGCCAGAGTCAGATAAGACAAGGTCAAACAGTCCGGGTCAGAAGCCAGCCGAAGTCAGGTACCAGCGCTGGGGTCAAGAGAAGCCCAAGTCAGGAACAGTCCAAGTCAGGGACAAGCCAGGAGTCAGGGACACAGGAACAGGAGGAGCAAAAACAACCATGCGCTCAGCACAGCAGTTGCAAGTGCTAGAGAGGGGAGAAGCTGGCCTTCCTTAAGTAGCTGGCCCGTAATCACGTCTCTTACGAGTTGCAGCTATCTCTAATTGTTCCCTGCGTCTCTCAGCTCTGTGCTCTACAGCTGAGAAGGGAGGAGGGGAGGGGTCTCGCTGGTTTCTCTCCTCACAAGGACCTGATTCTGGCTCAACTTCCTCCTCCTGTTCTAGTCTTTCCCCTTCTCCATCTGATTCTTCTTCTTCTGAGGAAAGCCGCCACCAGTCTTCTCCAGGTATGAACTCCTCCATTTCCCCAGACTCTTCTGTGGGTGCAGCCTCACCAAGGGGGATTGCCACTCCTCCTCCTCCTCGTCTGGCTCAACCCTGACACTTTTGTTTTTTTTAAATCAATTTTTATTGAAAGCTTTCCACATAAAATACAATAAAATCAAAGCTGATTTTTAAAAAAATCAATAAAAGCAAGAATAAGAAAGGAAGAAAATAAAGAAGTGAAGGGACAAGAAATGAAGAAGAAATACCAAGCTCTCTATCACAATTTTATCATATCCCTTTTTCCATACACAGAGCTTCCCCCTCTTCCCCAGCCTCCTACTCTCGCAGATCCTCTCTACCTGGCTCTCACCCAGAGCCCTTCATCTTTCATCTATCACCTTCCTATGTGCATTTTTATTAATCCAAAACAGGGGACTTCAAAAGCAACAGAAAGAAAACATGAGTTAGAAATAATAAAAATAGGATATGATAAAAGCTGTACTAAAGAAAGACAAGAAAAAAGAGGAGTTTCTGATTCTCTGTCTGCCAATTATATATATGATACTTATTCAAAATATTCAAAGTATGCACTGCAAAATTCCATCTATGTCAGTCTTCAGAGAATCCAGCCACGCACGGTATGTTGCCAGGAATGGATAAGACAAGCAAGTTCTTACCAAAGCTTTTTATTCAACTTTCACAGAGAGAGACTTGGAAATGCAGCCTCTTGGAGTAATGTTGTTGCTCTGAGTGAAACCCCACCCCCTCCACCTCTCCCTTTATGTGTCATCACTATGGTGGCTGAGTTGTGCCTTCTGCTTCTGAGCTCTCTGCTCTCCTACTTTCAATGCCCACCAGGTTCTGGGAGAGGGGGCGTCTGGAATGCTTTCTAAAGACATTAAGTCTGTCAGCTGTCTGTCCCCTAGTGCCTCTTCTTCCTCTTCCTCCTCCTCCTCTTCCATTATTTCCCAGCTTTCCCCCTCATCTGCCTCTGAGCTGTGACCTCCCTCAAACCCCTGTTGTAATTCTGAACTGTCTCCCTTTTCTCTGGAATTCATCCTCTGCCCAATTCCTGCTTCTTCTTCTGCTAGGCATTGTATCCTCGATCTTCCACCCTTGGCATTTCAGGTTCACCTTTTTCCACTCAAAAAGTCCAAAAGTAGCTCTTGAATTATTATTTGTATCACTAAATGTCCAAGATAGTCCTTTTCTAGTCCAATTTGATGAATTTTTCTTCAAGGATTCCAGCAGATCTTAATAGTAGTCCTTTTATTTCCAATTTCTCCATTCCCCACCCCCAACACCATTTGTTAGATGCTTAGGGGCTTCTTGTTGTGCACTCAGCCCCTCCCTTTCAGCTCAGCCATCTACAATCACCTTCCAGTCTCTCTGATCATAAAACCATTTATCTCTTCTGGTGTAACAAGTTTCTTTGTCTTGGTTTCAGACAGCTGCAAAGCAGTGTTCCAGTTATCCGACTCCTGACATGTAAAAGTAGTTTCCTGGAATGGAGGCAGCTAGTTCTGTATTGTAAAATGTGGGCAGGTGCATACCTTGTTGGTTTAGCTAGACCATAGCCTTAAAAGAAAATGGAATCATTTGAATGATGCCATTTTATGAAGTTATTATTTTCTCCAAAATCATTTCCACTAAGGATCCAGTCCAAGGCAACTTCTGCTACACAAAGTAGTGACCGCCAAATCATTGCCAAACCTACAAAAACCTGGAACTTGTCTAGCATGCTACTATGGATGTCCATTACTCACATGTTGCAGACAGAAGTGAACTTCATCTGGCCAGCCAAAAGCCCCTATTTGTGCATGCACCCAGGGTGTTGAATGTCACAACTGCCTTGGGATTACAAATCTTGGTGCATTACATTGTTCATCTTCCTGTTAACTCAGGTGGGATCAACAACTCCCCTCTACACATGTGTCTTTCATTTGCAGTGTTATACAAACATTGAGCAAGTCTACGAGGCCACTTCCCTGTCCTCCCATCATCTTGGAACTGCCTGGCACAACAAACTGATGCTGAAAACCATCAGACACCAAACCCATCCCCTGTCATGCTGGGCTGCACACTGCACTCCTGAAAAGGAGGGGTGGAATGGAGATTCTCAGATCAATCAGAATGAATTTACTTGATCCTGGCCCCATTGAATGAATATTGTACTCAAAGCCACCCTGCCACTCATTCTGAGAGCAAACAGCTGCTGCTAAATAGGCCTGCAATGTATAATAACAACAGAAAGCCTCAAACCCTTTTGGTTATGCTCTGACAGCAGCTGAAGGCCCAGAAATGTTTTTTTATGCATTTCCCCATAAAAAGATGCATGGAAAAATACTTTTTACCTTGAGATAGCCAGTCAGAAGTGACATCAAGAGAATCAGAAAATTAGAGGAAAGAGAAAACTGTATTATCCACTCTTTGAGAAATTTATTAAATAAGACGGATTCAGGCGCTTCTAGGGAATTCCACCGCTTATTTCCTTTCTCCATTTTCCCCTTCAGCTCTTTAAACATGGATGATATTATGAACTCTTCTTCCACTTGCTGAAGTTCTTCTCGAGTGGGCCAAATATCATGCAAGAAGATTCTTTTGCCATCAGGACTGACCCCTAATGGCTCAGTCTGGAAATCAATATTCACAGTTCCTGCTATAGCATAAGCCACAACTAGAGGCGGGGAAGCAAGGTAATTGGCACAGATGCAGCTGCAGAGACGGCCTTCGAAGTTTTTATTTCCAGACAAAACTCCACAAGCAACCAAGTCACCCTGCACAACTGCATTCTGAATGGTTTCTGGCAAAGGAGCAGTATTCCCAACACATGTGGAACATCCATAGCCAACGACCTCAAATCCAAGTTTATTGAGGTATGGCAATACACCACTGGAAGTGAGATAGTGTGTGACCATTCCGCTGCCAGGCGATAAACTGGTTCTTATGTACGGTTTAACAGTCAGACCAGCTTCAATGGCTTTTTTGGCCAACAGACCTGCTCCTAGCATTACAGAGGGGTTGCAGTTGTTTGTACAGCTGATTACTGCAACAATGACGACTGATCCATGAGCCAGCTTGTACTCATTTCCTTCATACTCCACAGGAACCACATCCCTTTGCCTTTCAGCTGGAATCTGAAAGCCTTTAAAGCCAGCCTTTTCATTTAAGCAGGCCTGGAAATCACTCTTCATATTCGTAACAGCCACTCTGTCCTGTGCCCTTTTGGGACCACTTACATAGGGCATTATAGAACCCAGATTTATGCATATAACCTGGGAATATTCAGGTTCTTCTGTCGAAAGTTCATAACTTCGAAGTAGTTTCACAGTTTTAAGATATGTTTCCATCAGCTTAAGCCTGGTCTCATCAAAGCCAGTGTGTTTTAAGTGCTTTAACGTCACATTATCGATAGGGAAAAAGCTCAGGATAGCACCATATTCTGGACACATATTTGCTATTGTGGTCCGGTCACCTATGGAGAGCTGGGAAACTCCAGGCCCAAAGAACTCCACAAATTTTCCAGACACGCCTGCTTGCCTAAGTTGCTTTGTAATGCTCAGGACCACATCGATTGATGTGGCAAGCGGGCTGGCTGAGCCTGTCAGTTGACACCCAACCACTTCAGGCAGGGTGAGGGCGACTGGCAAGCCAAGCATGACGGCTTCGGTTTCAATTCCACCCACACCCCATCCCAAGATTCCCAAGCCGTTCACCATTGTTGTATGGGAATCAGTGCCAACAACGCTGTCTGGATAGAGGAAGCCTTTAACATCGAATACTACTCTTGACAAGTACTCCAGGTTCACTTGGTGGGCCATTCCTGTTCCAGGAGGAATTACTGAGACATTCCTGAAAACTTTGGAACCCCACTTGAAAAACTGAAGTCTCTCTCTATTTCTACCAAATTCCATCTCCTGGTTTTTTAACACTGTTTCCGGCTCAGGCACTGGTTGAAGGTGAAAAGGACACAGCGGAGGTGTGTTCTCAATCTGCACAGAAAGTGGCCCCGAGTTACGACCAGATTCTCCATCACATGGCCCTCTGCAGCTGGACTGGCCCCTGCACGGTAGCTTCCGAGGAGCTTTAAGTGGAGAAAGTTTTGGTGGTGGCCTCTGTGGATCACCACCTCCAGGATTGGGAGTGTTCTGTATTGCACATTTACTGAAGTCAATCTGCAAAGAATGGTCCACAGTGAGATCTGTTGGGCAGGCAGGATGAACTTTTGTAGGATCCCCTCCAAGATTTTTCACAGCTTCCCTCATAGCGGCAAAATCCACTATTGCAGGAATTCCAGTAAAGTCTTGGAGAAGGACTCTGGCAGGACAGAAGGGCACTTCAACATTGTTCTGTTTTTCTTTCCAGTCCAAAATGTTCATAGCATCTTCTTTTTTCACGAGGAAGCCATCACAGTTGCGGACAGCAGCTTCCAACAGTACCCGTATGGAGTAAGGCAGGATATCGTATTTGGTGCCTCCCAGTTTAGCAACATTGTAGAACTTCTTGTCTGTTCTGTCATTCAGTGGTTCAATTAAGTGCTGGAAAAGGCGCTCTGGCCCGGCCGGCTCCATGTCACTCCCTCCCGAGAAAGGCGGCGGCGGCGAGGGAGGGGGGGCGCGTGGGGGGCAAGTGCCCAGGAGGGGGCGGAGTCTTCCCTCAAACGCCGCCGAGAAATTTATTACATAGTATAAGATAGCTTCTTGAATCAGCCAATGGATCAGCTAGCTGGATATCAGATGGGTTGCAAATCAACCTACTGCAGGCCCTTGCCATTTTTTGTGTGCAGAAAAACAAGTCAAACTTGTCTCGTTAAATGCAACTTTTTAAGGAACAACCCTGGAATATTCACATGATTCAGAAGAAGAATATATACTGTACTTATAAGGCGATTCCAGAAGAAACTACTTTCAGGATTATCTTGCTAAATTCAGTACTTGCAGATTTTTTTCTTTCCTTATAAGCCCATTTGCCCAATGTATGTATATAAGGGAACATCACAAAAAATCATTCAGGAGAATAATGATTTGAATTTTTGCTGATGTATGTATTCTTTCCAATGCTCTCTCACAGATGACTTTCTAGATTACCAAACTGAAATGGGATGTACTACAAATTGCACCACAGAGAACTACAGTTTCACCACAAGAGAAGGTGATTTCATATGGAGTTCCAGGGCGTGCTGTCAAGCTTTGGAGTGCTTCGAAAAATTCAGTCGTCGTAAGTATATGCATATTTGTATATATCCTCGAGGATAAATAGCATTGATGCTTTAGGAGTTTGCCTTGGTTGCCCTTAGACAAATCCAAGTCCAAGATAGATTACAGCTTCCCTGCAGCTGGTTAGAGGACACCAAATGTGGTACCCATGATACCACATAGTAATGTAAAAGATAAAGGACCTCTGGACAGTTAGGTCCAGTCAAAATTGACTATGGTGTGCAGTACTCATCTCACTTTTGAGGCTGAGGGAGCTGGTGTTTGTCTGCAGATAGCTTTCTGGATCATGTGGCCAGCATGACGAAACTACTTCTACCACAACAGGACTCTCTGATGGAAGCCAAAATGCATGGAAATACTGGTTACCTAGTAGTAACTCCGCCTCTGGAACACCAGCTACAAGGTGACATCCTGGCTCTTCTAATATGGTGTTGCAGGACCCCTCAGCCATGACCTTGGGGAACAGGAGGCTGTAATGTATTTCAGTAATGCTCCCCAGATCAAAGGAAGTGAAAAGGACTTTTCCAATATTTTCAATTAATGTGTGTTTTTGAAAACATGTATTAAACGCTTTTAAGGATTGAAGTTCTGACTTGGAAAAGGTTCTGCTTGAAGGAAGAGAGAAATTGATTTAAAAATGTATAAAATGTTACAAGAATGGGAAATAAAAGATGAGCTGGTTAATCTGCAATGATACAATGGGCTCAAGATCTAGGACATCATATAAAAATGGATGCATGGGCAATGTTGTGGAAAATTGATATGAAATGTACTGCCTGTTATACTCTTAAGGGAAATTTCAAGAAAATAATCTATAGATGATATGTATCACCTAAAAAGTTGGCTAAAGGTTGCAAATAATTGTTGGAAGTGCAAACAGGTACATTGAACTTTCTTTTATATGTGGTGGACTTGTAAGAAAGTGAAGTTTTTTGGGAAATGATATATGATGAGATAAAACAGTGTCTAAAGTATTTATACAACAACAACAACAACAACAACAACAACAACTCTCCTGGAAATTTTCTCCTAGAGATTATAGGGAAGGTAGTTCCAAAAAATATGATAAAGCTGATTATGTATGAAACAACAGTGGGTAGGATTCTCTATGTACAAAAATCGAAGGGAGTAGAAGTTACCACTAAGGAAGAATGGATAAGTAAGGTGATGGACTATGCAGAATTGGCAAAGTAAACAGCCAAAATAAGAGAATCTAACAATGATTGCTTTGTGGAAGAATGGAAGCCTGTTTCAGACTATTTAAGGAAATATTATAGTATGATGAACTCATGAGCAGGATTTGAAATATGAGTAACAGAAGGAATTAAAGAATAAGTATTGATGTGTTGGTATAAGAGATAGAAGGTTTTGTGCAGCAGAGGGGAAGAAGTAAAAACACCCTGGAAAAGAGGGTGGGAAGTCTGAAAAAGATAAATTTATTACGCATTGATGTATATATATCAAATTTTTGAAAATTTAAAAAAATGTTATTATACTGTAGCGAAAGAAGGAAGGAAAGAAAGAAAGAAAGAAAGAAAGAAAGAAAGAAAGAAAGAAAGAAAGAAAGAAAGAAATGAGCTGAAACTGTGTGCTGATTTAGTGGTTGCTTTTCACAGGGCCAAGACGTCGCTTAAATGGGGAGGAGTGTCCAACCTGTCGTCCTGCTCTCTCAGAAGGCTGTAAGGGCTCAAACACCATCAAGTGTTATAATGATGAGACTCAGTGCATAGAGTTTGTTGTTGCTCACGGTAAGTAGCACTGCCAGCCAGTGAGGTGGAAACAGGGTGGTGGGCTGCTCTCTTGCTCTGTTTGTGGCTTTCAGCCAGAAAATGCACTATGTGTATTGGTAGGGGGGAGATATATTTTTCTGAAAACATAACTGCATTAAATGATCTTTGTTTTGCATGTATATAGTTGAGACTCCATATTTTTGGGGTGGGAGTATGAGAAAGAAAGCAAAATAATCTGTTCATTTAATCATGTGTAAAACTGCGTTTAAAAGAAAGTTTTCACTAACCTTTTAGAAGAAGTAAAAGCAGCCATGGGGCCTAGATCTGGAAAGCAATATTGATGAAGATGGGCGCCCATCCCATAATAAAAAATTGATATTTCTTTTTTCTAAATTTTAAACATCCTTGTCAAATTAATCACATGTATGATTCTGAGATGCTTTCTATACTTGCTCAATGCACTTAATAAAAATTAAAATGTTTCTAACCTTTCTCTTCTGTACACAAACTCACGCGTTTACTACCCCGGCACTCATGTGAAAATGTCTCTTTTTCTTTACTAGATGACAGTGCAATTCCTGACAAGCTTTTCTATGGCTGTGCATCACCAAAGTTTTGTGAACTGACCAAGAATTCAATGCATATTAATGCCCTTTCAGGCACTATAACCCGAGCACGATGCTGTGGAACTCTGCCTCCCCTAGAGCAGTCCATGGAATCGAGAAGCTAAAGTAGGAAAGGGGGCTTGGGAGCTCTGTCTCATGATAATATGGTATATGGGTAAAATTTATCATTGTCCATAATCAAAATAAATTTATGTGGCAAATAAAAACTGTGTTCTGTGTCTGTATTCATCAAATTTATTAATATTTTTAGCTCCAATGGCAAAGGACAGTGTTTTTAAAAGGTACAAATGCGTAATGATTTTTTTTTATTTTATTGATTTAGGAAATGTTTATACCACTCCATATTTCAAAGAAATCATTGAGTTGCTTAGAATATCATATGGGCATCACAAAATTCAAACAAATACAACAAAAAGCTTCCCACCCAACTTATCAAGAAGAAAGATTGAAGAAAGCTTTGAAATGCAGCCCACTGTTTGCATTTATAGCTGTTTTTAGAGATTTGCCACCCAGCACTAGGCACCCAATGCAGACTATTTCTGTTTGGCAGAACTCTGGAGAGCCAGCGAGAGATTCACCATTCTGCTCCCAGAGCACCGAACCATAATGCAGGCCGAGAGAAGAGGATGGGTGACATTCCTATTCTCCCTCCCCTGCATGAAGATACCTATGCACAGGAAGTAACCCAGGGTCTTTCCCCATGGAAGTGTCACTGGTCCCCCATGGCTAAAGCTCCCCCTCCTATGTGTAATAACATTCTCCACACAAAAATGCAAGGAAGTAAAAGTTACCACCAAAGAAGAATGGATAAGTAAGGTGATGGATTATGCAGAATTCGCAAAGTAAACAGCCAAAATAAGAGAATCTAACAATGATTGCTTTGTGGAAGAATGGAAGCCTGTTTCAGACTATTTAGGGAAATATTGTGGTATGAAGAACTCATGAGCAGGATTTGAAATATGAGTAACAGAAGGAATTAAAGAATAAAGTATGGATTTGTTGGTATAAGAGATAGAAGATATTGTGCAGCAGAGGGGAAGAAGTAAAAACACCATGGAAAAGGGGGTGGGAAGTCTGAAAAAGCGGGATTTATTATGCATTGATGTATATATACATATAATTTTTTTGAAAATTTAATTAAAATATTACACTGTAGCGAAAGAAAGAAAGAAAGAAAGAAAGAAAGAAAGAAAGAAAGAAAGAAATGGGCTGAAACCAAGCATTGCTTTTCACAGTGCCAAAAATTCACTTAAATCGGAAGGAGTGTCCAACCTGTTTTCCTTTTCTCTCAAAAGCCTTTAAGGGCTCAGAGACCATCAAGTGTCACAATGCTGAGACTCAGTGCATAGAGTTTGTTGTTGCTCACAGTAAGTAGCACTGCCAGCCAACGAGGCGGAGACAGGGTGGTGGGCTGCTCTCTTTCTCTGTTTGTGGCTGTCTGCCAGAAAATGCACTATGTGTTTTGGTAGGGGGAAGTTTTATTTTTCTGAAAACATAACTGCATTAAATGATCTTTGCTTTGCATGTATGAGACTCCATATTTCTTGGGTGAGCGTATGAGAAAGAAAGCAAAATAATCTGTTTGTTTAATCATATGTAAAACTGCCTTTTAAAAGAAAGTTTTCACTAACCTTTTAGAAGAAGTAAAAGCAGCCATGGAGCCCAGATCTGGAAAGCAATATTGATTAAGATGAGCCCCGTCCCATAATAAAATATCGATATTTCTTTTTCTAAAGTTTAAACATCCGTGTCAAACTGATCACATGTATGATTCTCAGATGCTTTCTATATTTGCTAAATACACTTCACAAAAATTAAAATGCTACTATTCTCTCTTCTGCACACAAACTCACTCATTACTACCCAGGCACTTATGTGAAAATGTCTCTTTTTCTTTACTAGATGACAGTGCAATTCCTGAAGAGTATTTCTACGGCTGTGCATCACCAAGTTTTTGTGCATTGGCCAAGAATTCAATGCATAGTGATGCCGTTTCAGGCACTATAACCAGAGCACGATGCAGTGATACTCTCCTTTCCCTATGAAGGGTAGTTAGGAGAGAAAGATGTCTTCTTCCTTTTGGATCCCACTGTTTCTTCCAGCAGTGGAGGTGGAAGTTGCTTGCCTGGTGGTGGGAGAGGAAGAGTGAATGCAATTCACAGGATTCCTGAATCCTCTATTTGCCTTTTAGTGGAGGGTGAATGGGATGCAGGGAATACAGAAGCAGAAAAGGGGGGCTTGGGAGCTCTGTCTCATGAAAATATGGTATATGAGTCAAATTTATCCTTGTTCACACCATTTATCCTTGGTGTGGCAAATAAAAACTGTGTTCTGTGTCTGTATTCATCGAATTAAGAATCTTTATTACGGTCCAGAGACCCAAACAATTCATTACAATTCATTACAGTACACAATTTCAACAGCCCGCCTTCAGGTTACACATGCATTTTGTTCAGATTTAGGAATAGGGATCATTGGTTCTTGCCACCACCAATAGAAACTTCGCCACTGCTAATGTGCTGTCATTTGTCCGGTCTTCCAGTAGGAACCTGACATAGTAAGCCTTTGATTTTCCTGGGAAAGGTACTACCCTGTTTCTCCTAAAATAAGACATAGCCATAAAATAAGCCATAGCAGGATTTCTATGCATTTGCGAAATATAAGCCGTTCCCCGAAAATAAGCCATACCCCGAAAATAAGCCATAGTGACGCGGCACCTCCCATTAAAACAGCCTGGGGAGGCGTGGCTATGCAGCGTACCGATGCGACACGGTTAAAATAAGACATCCCCTGAAAATAAGCCATACTGTGTTTTTTTGAGCAAAAAAAAATATAAGACGGTGTCTTATTTTAGGAGAAACACGGTAACTAGGGTAATATCAGTTCAGCCCTGCCTTGCTCGAATTTCAAACAGTGCAGCAAAATATCAAACAAATACAATAAAGAGCAGTAGACTTGTAATCTGGGTTTGTGTCCCCGCTCCTCCACATGCAGTAGCTGGGTGACCTTGGGCTAGTCACCCTTCTTTGAAGTCTCTCAGCCTCACTAACCTCACAGACTGTTTGTTGTGGGGGAAGAAGGGAAAAGGAGATTGTTAGCCACTTTGAGACTCCTTAGGGTAGTGATAAAGCAGGATATCATATCCAAACTCTTCTTCTTCTTCTTCTCTTCCCACCCAAATAATCAAGAAGAAAGATTGAAGAAAGCTTTGAAATGCAGTCCACTGTTTGCATTTGTAGCTGCTTTTTGAGATTTGCCACACAGCACTAGGCACCCAGTGCAGACTACTACTGTTTGGCAGAACTGTGGAGAGCCAGTGAGTGATTCTGGAGTCAGGAACATAAGAGGATTTCTGATGGATTGCATCAAAGGTCTCTCTAGTTCTGCATTCTGCTCCCAGAGCACCTAACCCCAGAAAACAAGGCATGAGCCCAATAGCCCTCTCCCACCTGGCATCTCTACTAACTAGTTTAAAGAGCAGTGGAAGCTGGTCACTATGTGTGGCATAACCCTCCCACTGAAAATGTCAAACAATTTAAAAAAGGCACTCCCACTCATCCCAAATCTACACACTCTTTCTTGTTCCACACACATTTTATATTTCCATTTCTGTCAATCCCTTATTCTCTGGCCGAGCAGCTCTTTGCAATGAAGGAATCTTTAGCCCAACATGGGGATTGCACCCACAAACCAGTCTCATACTCTGCCAGGTGAGCTATCCCACTGCTTGATAATTTCCTCCTGCTCTAGTGCAAAAGTTATTAGAGGAAACACACAAAACTGCAGTATTTTAGGTGCAGAAATCTTTTAATTTATGTATTGCAATCAATGAAGCATGGGGGGGAGAGAAAGCCCCAAATTAATAAATGGTGTGTGTGTGTGTGTGTGTGTGTGTGTGTTTGTACACAAACATATTAAACAATAAAAAGAACTTTATAAAAACAAACATTATAAAAATGAACATTAAAATACATACATACAGTGGTGCCTCACAAGACGAAATTAATTCGTTCCGCGATTCATTTCGTTTTGCAATGATTTCGTCTTGCAAAGCACAGTTTGCCATAGGAATGCATTGAAATTTAATTAATGTGTCCCTATGGGCAAAAAAACTTGGGGCCGCTGCGTCCTGACAGGGCTCCAGCGCTCGCTTGCGCTTTGTAGAAGGGAGCAGCGCCCAGCCACACAGGCAGCAACAGCAGCAGCAGCGACTCTTACAGTGGTACCGCACAAGACAAATGCCTCATTTTGCGAGTCACGGCCATAGAAAAAATCGCAAAACCCTTTCGTCTAGCGAATTTTCCGTTGCGCGAGGCATTTGTCTTGCGAGGTACCACTGTATATGCATACATACCCTCCAACATTTCTCCATACAGCAGTTGTGAAAAAGGCAAATTCCACAGCTAGGCTCATCAGGAAAGGAATTGAATATAAAAATGTAAATATCTTTGACACTGGTATAGAAATATATGCTGTGACCATACTTGCATTATTGTGTACATTCACGTCAACTCAAAAAGGGTATTGTAGATTTAGAACAGTTGCAGAAAAGGGCAATCATGATATTGAAGGGGATGGAGTAATGCCCACACAAGGAAAGGTTACAAAATTTGAGACATTTTAGTTTAGAGGAAAGACAAAAGAGAGAGATGAGAAACCTATTTAGGATTATGCATGCCACAGGAAAAAAATGGATATAGAAGACTTCTTCACCTTTCCTGATAATACTAGACACAAAAGGAAATGGAATGCTAGAATATGACAGTGAGATCAGGATGGTGTGGAAGGGGCATCTGGAAGACTTTCACAGCATTCCATAAAAACTCCATGGCAGAGTTTTGAGTTGAGCAAGAAGGGTTGACACAGGGGGTGGTGAGATGTGGCAGCTGAGCAGAATATTCAAGTTCGGCAAGAAGGGTGTTTGGAAAGGCTGTGTTGTGTTACTTTGTTCATGTTATATTATCATGTAACTATTTTGGATGTATCACTATCATGATTAGGAGAATAGGAGAGAGGAGAAGGGGTGGAAATGAGAGATCTGTGTGCAAGGGATATTTGACATAAATTAAGAGCAGGAGAGGAAAAGGAAGAGCAGCTGAAAAGAGATGTGTAAGGGGGGTTGTGAGCAGTGGTGGAGCTTCATGGTCTGGCACTGGGGGCGTGAAGCAGGGGGGCTGGGGCTGGTGCGCGTTCTGGGGGCGGGGACCACCGAGATGGAACCCTATCAGGATCACGCTGCCCGTGGTGCCCAGCCCCCTACACCCCGCAATTCCTACACTAGTGGTGGTGAGCAGAAAAGGGGTAGCAGGCCTGGACACCTGGTGAATCAAAAGCAAGAGTGTAAACAGGTTGCAGAATAGGAGGGGTTGATGGCTTCATAACTTGGAGGAAAGTGGGAAGAAGCCTTTTATTTGCAGTGTCCGGCAGGAGGAAGAGGCAGGAAGTTGCCACATGCTGGTTTACCTCTGGGGGGTGGGTGGTTTTGTACAAAAGGAGAAGAGGGGGGTACATGGACATGGGTGTGAACATGAAAAAGGATTACCCTTATCCTCCAGGAATTTGTCTATGGGTAGCTGGTAAACCTGATGGTCTACCTAATGGTTATGTTCAACCTATGTTGTTGGGGCAGTATGCCTCTGAATGTATGTTGCATCTGGTTGGCCACTGTGAAAATGGTTTTCTTGAGGAGATGGCCTGATTTAGCAGCCTGGTGCAAGTTCTGGCCAACTGAAATTTACAGGAAATCTGCTTAGAGCAGCCAAATTCTTAATTACCTCTAAGTGGTGCCCACGCAACTTACATGCTGATGAGAAGTTGTTCCACAATGTACCAGCTGAAGAAGTCTGCTTTCATAATTTCATCTCATTCGAGCCAACTGCTCATGTGGCTGAGGGAGCAAAGCCAAAAAAGGAAAACAGGTTGAGACACTATAGAGCCCTTTTATCATCTTTACCTGGGGTTGAGAACCTCTGGCCTGGGAGCCAAGTGCAGCCCCTACCTACCTGCTTGTCTTGAGTTTCACGAAACCAAAAGCGTGGAAGCTTTGATAGATTATGCAGCCCCTGTATTATCTATATGAATCGAGACTGTTCATACTCCTTTAATTGTCTGGTTTATTTATTCCACCCTTCTTCCCAACAGACTCCAGGCTAGTTATTCAGATGGTTAGTCATAGTATTTTCATGAAAGACTCCTGAGGAAGCTTAGCTGTCATTGGATGAGAAGGCAGTTCCTGTAAAAACCAGCAATTGGCTAAAGAGAAGGATAAATAAACAGTATTCAGAATATGGAGCTGTTAGATGTGAAATCCCAATAGGTCAGTATTTTCTTAGGGGTCTTAGCCATTTTTTTGCATTTATATTTATATTACCATCTCTCTCATGGAAGCCATGGATACGGACAACAGGTAAATATCACTAGTAAAAATAAAAGAAAAGAGAGAGAGAGAGAGAGAGAGAGAGAGAGAGAGAGAGAGAGAGAGAAATCAAAAACATTGAAAATCAGCACAGTCAAACCATGGTTGTCTAACATATTCCTTTCCAGAAGCCCATTCGGCTTCCGAAATGTTCGGCATCCGAGGCGAGGCTTCCGATTGGTCGGAAGAGCTTCCTGCACTCAAGCAGATGGTGCGTCAGACATACGGCTTACGAAAAAAGTTTAAAACGTAGCCATTTGGGAACTGAGGTAACAACCATCACAGCTAATAATTTCAAGGCTGCCAGGAGCAGTGTCCTTCAGGTTTAAATGCCTGGGTGAATAAGTATTTTTAATATCCCCCAGCATATGAAGTCTGAGGGAGACTGATGTACTTTAGCACAGCAGTCCTTTCCATGTCATGTGTTTAGCACTGATCTATCCTTAAGAAAACAACTGTCTTTCTTTTGAAGCAATTTGGAGTCTGTCCAACTCTGTTTGGGGGCCTAAGTCATATCTGCTTCAGAAAAACAGGGCATTGTTTCTCTCTCATTCACTGTTTGGAGGACTAAAACATGGCTATAACTAATCATTTGGTAGTTCCGTCCTTAAATAACTCCCTATTTCTTGCTCTCCCTTCATTCTGGTACCCATGGCATTTTTTCAGCCAGAAATCGCCTGAATCAGTTTTGGCACCTCTCCGGGGGGGGGGCACTATCATTAAAAGAGAACAAGGCATAGTGAATTAATCCACCTGAGTTAATCTTGGAAAGGATCTTGCATAGGTGGTCCCTGGGTCCGCCTGCCTGATTGTGGGTGGGGGATGGATTCAGATCAGGGGGATGTCTGCATAGATGTATTTTCTAGTTTTTTATGCTTCAGCGTGAGTATAAAATACGCTTGTTTAAGAGACCTGTATCTGACTCAGTATTCCTCAATAAAAACATAAACAATAGCCCAGTGTTATCAGTGGATTTATGATGAAATTAACAAAGTTAGGGAAATTTATTTTGATGTGCATAAACAACATGAGTGGCTATCCTGTATAAGTGAAACCTTTGAATTGTTTTCAAGTCATCTAAAAAAACCCATGATGTTCGGTCTAGCCACTTGAACCAAATAGGAAACATTCTAATAGCAACCAAGCTTCAACTGCCTCAAAGTGGTGTTCATCCAGTGTACTTTCTGTAGAAAAGTGGTTCCATTAAACTAGCTAAAATGATAAAACTTGTTTGACTGAGGGAGGGATGCTAAAGGAGATTGAACTTTGAGACTCTACGCAGCCCATTTATCATCTCTGTGAATCAGAAGATGGATATTTTATTTATCAAATTTATCAAATTTCTATCCCACCATTTCTGCCGAAGGACTCCCCACTGGATGTTCAGAAACCTCTTCATGAAGTTCATCGGAAAAGATTCCTGAGTAAGCTTAGCTATCCTGGGAGATGAAGAGAGGTCATCAGATAGAAAAGTGACTTTTTAAAAGTAGGAAGCAGGACAAGTGGACAGAATCTTCAGTCGGAAGGAGCTGGAAGTGAGATCTCAGAAGGATCGGTATTGGGTTTGGCGCTTTTCAGTTTATTTAATTGCTTATCTTTCTGTCCCATACATCCCCCCAAAGGATCCTATGGCAGCAAACAACAGAAAAGAACATTAAGAACATTAAAAAAACAAACACACCCTCCCACTTAATAATCTGAAGTCTGAACAGACCAGTATCTTAAACTTGTGTAAATTAATAGAGATGGATGTATGTCACTGGACATGAGTTGACACCAAATAAGCAGCTACATCAAAAGTACATTGTTTGCCCCACAGCATATGAACACAAATATTTCTTTGTGTGTGTGAATATAATATACGTTTCAGGAAATAAAGTTGTATGAGTTTTAGTTTTAGCTGGAACTTGGAAACTCTGGGTTATTGGTACTTGACGCCTGTTCTCTTGAACAACTGCTTCTATCTGTAGGTATGGAGGTGTGCATTGGCTCAGGATATTATTGATGCCTCTTTCAAAGAGGAATAGAGTGGTTCTAGCTGCTTTCAAGGCTATGAGTTGACACCAAATAAGCAGCTACATCACAAGTACCTTGTTTGCCCCACAGCATATGAACACAAACATTTTTTTAATGTGAATATAATATACATTTCGGGAAATAAAGTGGTATGAGTTTTAGTTTTAGCTGGAACTTGGAAACACTGGTTAATTGGTCTGGGCTCTTATCCCTGAGAATAGAAGATGCAGCTGGCAGAATTTCATACAGTTCCCAGAAATGACAGGAATAACATTTAGGTTGACATAAACTTCACTGGGACTAAATCAACACCAGCTTCTTCTTTATTTTATCCAGTGGCGTAGCAAGGTGGAGGCGACACCAAGCCTTGCCCCACCTGCGGGCCCCGAGCAGGCCACAGAGCGAGGCAGCCTCGCCCCACAGCCTGCTTGCAAACCTGCTCGGTGTACCACACATGGTGCATGCATTGCTGTGTACTGCGAATGGCGCATGCGTGCCAGCAGCACCAGCGGGCAGCTCCGGGCGGGCCGCAGGGCGGAGAGGCCTCGCTCCGCGGCTTGCTCGCAAGCCGCCAAGCAGGTCACTTGGAGGGTATGAAACATTAGTCATGCCTCAGAACTAATTTGGAAAAGGATCCAGGATAGATTGGTCCTGAATTTGTGTGCACGAGTGGAGGTGGGGCTAGACTGTGGCCCAAGGTCTGTTCAGTTGTGTACATAGATGCATATATATTTTTGGTGTGTGTTTCTAATTGATCCAGGGTGTCTGGAAGCAGTTGGTGGATGGATGGCAGCTAACAGATTGAGGTTGAATCCTGACAAGAAAGAAGTACTGTTCTTGGGCAGATAGGTGTGGGTGAGGTGGGGGGCTCCCTGGACCTGAATGGGGTAACTGTGCCTCTGAAATAACAGGTGTGTAGCCTGGGAGTCATTTTGCACTCACAGCTGTCCATGGAGGTGCAGGTCAGTTTTTTGTCCAGGGCAGCTCTTTACCAGCTCTATCTGGTACGCAGGCTGAGACTCTACCTGCCCACAGGCTGTCTCACCAGAGTGGTGCATGCTCTAGATATCTCCCTCTTGGACTACCGCAGTGCAGCTACCTTTGAAGGTGACTCAAAAACTACAACTAATCCAGAATGCAGCAGCTAGACTGGTGACTGGGGGTGGCCGCTGGGACCATATAATACCGGCCCCAAAAGACCTACATTGGCTCCCAGTACATTTCCGAACAGAATTCAAAGTGCTGACCTTTAAAGCCCTAACTGGCCTCGGCCCTTTATAGCGGAAGGATTGTCTCCACCTCCATCATTCAGCCCGGACACTGAGGTCCACTTCCAAGGGTCTTCTGGCAGTTCCCTGACTGCAAGAAATAAAGTTATAAGGAACCAGACAGGGGGCCTTCTTGGCAGTGCTGCCCTCCCTGTGCTGTCCTATCATCAGATGTCATGGAGATAAAGAATGACAATACTTTTAGGAAACATCAGGAGGAAGCCCTGTTCAGGGAAGTTTTTATTATGTTTCAGATATGCTGTAAGCCTCCCAGAATGGCTGGGGAAACGCAGTCAGGTGGGCGGGGTATAAATAATAAAAATATTATTGTTGTTATTGTATGTATTATATGTAACAGCATTCTTCAGTAAAAATATATCCTTGTATTAATGGAGTCATGATGAGATTAATGATGCTAGGGAAATTATTTTGATGTGCATCAACAACATGAGTGGCTATCCTATGTAACTAAGATCTTTGAATTTTTTGCTTGGTATCTCCACGGTGATGTGTGTTTGAGCCACTTGAACTTGGTAGGAAATATTCACATAGCAGTCAAACTCCAATTGCCTCCAAGTGGTGTCCATCCAGTGTATTTTCTGTAGAAAAGTGTTTCCGGAATAGTGGCCCCCATTGTGGTGAAATTGGAGTGGGACAGAATGGAATTTGGTGAATTTTCATGGCTTTCCAAAGGTTATTCAAGTACTTAAAATATATGTTTCTTATCCCTGAGAATGCAGTGGAAGAGGCAGCTGTCAGAATTTTATACAGTTCCCAGAATCTAATTACTACTCCGTGCTTTGTGTTCCAATATAAAATTAGAGGATGTTTGGGAAAGTATACAATCTCCTTTATTATCATTTGCCACCCCCTCACTGGACCAGTTCTGTCTACCTGGAACCCTCAGGCTCCTCTTCTTGGCCTATATATCTCTCCGGGTCAGCCTATTCCACCATCAGTTGCCTCCTTCTTTGAACTGAGTTCTCCTCAGCTTTTGATCTCTCCAGCACTATGAAGATCTTCCTCAGTACTTGTCTCTTCTTGGCCATCCTTTCTGAAGGTGAGTAGCAACCTGCAATCTTGAATTGTTTTTTTTCAAATTGGGAGGGGATATGCAGTGGACTAGAGAAGGCAAAATGATATTGCTTCTAGGAAGGATAAGTGAAGCTAAAGATATTAGAATACTGGGAATCTGGACTCCAAATTTTAGAAGGCAGCATTATGGAGTGTACTGCTGATTCACGAGCTTGGCTTTCTTCACATACAGCATGAGTGCTGCATGTGAAAGTATGCAATGGGACTGCTAAATTCCCATTGGGCACCTCACTGTGTGTTATGGAAGAGGACATGTCATGATCATCCTACACACAAGTAGGAGTCCGATAGAGACACATGCCCGACTGGCATGTTCTCTCCCTCCTGGCTGTTTGTTCGGAAGCTTCAAAAGCTTTCTCCAGCCCGAACATCACAGCAACTGATACCAAGTGCCATTAGCACACTTTAGGATCCTGCAGTGTTTACAGTTCGTGTAACAGACTCAATAGTGCAGCATTTTGGCTAAACTACTTCTGACCCAGCTCCTTCCTCTTTCTCATCAAACAGCAAAGAGAAAGAGACAAAGGACAATAGTCCCACATCACCCAAACATCCTGTCTCTGTCACTTCTTGCACTGTGGAATGAAAATATACACAGTCATGTGATTTTAAGAAACAATCCCATGACTGCAAGCATGGGGCAAGAATCCTAACAGGATGTTCCTGTTTTAGTGCATGCATTCATACTAGTAAATGGAATGAAGGCTGTGTGTCTCTTCATCTTTGTGTCTGGAGATGTTCCTGTGTGTAGAATAGGGGGAAGATGTGTGTCAGTCTGCATGCAGCCTCCAACACACCACTACATGTGGACCAATAAAATTGCTCATGTCTGACTTGGAAAATTGTATCCAGGTGGGAATGTAGATTCCATTTCTCAATGCCTGAGGAACTGATGTATTTGGCACTGAATATTTATTCTTCTCTTGTCTCTACAGGAGAAGCTGATATATGTCATATACACAAACCAGGAGAAAAAAACTCAAATGAAAATTGTGTAACTTCCAAAGGCGGCAGTTGCTTTGTTCATTATAATGCCAACAATTTAAGTGAGTATAAAGCCTTTCTGTCCGATTAAACCTGAGTGTGTGGGTCTATCATTTGGACCCTGGGATATCTAGGGGGGAGCCACAGAATGCTGATCTCGCCCAATGTCGAGGAATTTTCAACATTTAATTATATATTAGTAGAATTAAATATTTATATATACAATGAGACTTGTGTTCAACCAATGATCAACCAGTCCCCCTGTTGGTTGAAAGACAGTTGGGAATGACCAACATTAGGGTTCACCAATGGCAACATCTAGCAAACTCCAAGAACCTACTGGTAAGAATTGCTCTTTTCCCTGATCCCCAGATGTGGGTGTAGGGACAAAGATTGCAGTCTTTCCAGATGGCATGAGATTTTGGGGGAAGTGGGCTTCCCATCCCATTGCTGGGTAAATTAAAAAGGGTTGATAGACTGGAGGTATGTCTCCCAGAAAACCATAGGCCATGGGCTCAAAAGAATACAAATACTCCAAATGATCCAGTTCTATGAAATTATTATTTTCTCTATCATTTCCCCATTTTTTGGAAGGTAACGATTCCATGATCATTTCTTAGGCAGAATATTTTATACTCACACAGGTGGAAGTGCCTACTTTACATAACAAATGCCATACCAATATGGGGGAAATACTCAGACTCACTCCCCACATATCCAGTAGTGACATCTCAATACTTTCCAGCTTGCAGTAACCATATGATGGTAGGACAACGTGGAATGACTGTGCTGCTTATGCCACCCTGAAAAGTATTAAATGTGACCTATGTTTGATTTATGGGTGATGTTTACAGTGATTTTATTAAACTCACAATTTAAGATTTTATTGGGTTTATACCCAGGGGCATAACTTGCACAGTGCACACAATTTACGCTTCCTTGACTGGTGTAATCAGCAAAACCAAAAAAATTACTGTGTGTTATCTATTGACAAACCCAGCATAATGCATAACAATATTCAATATTTAACATTTGATTCCTTTTCACGCTCTTGTGGCCTATAAGACACCTGAGCATGCTTATGAACCAAGAGCAGGAATAACATTTTTGTTGACATAAACTTCACTAGGACTAAATTAACAACAGCTTTTTCTTTATTTATTTTTCCCCTTTGGGGGAGAAAACTGCAATCACTGAAGATCATAAATCTTTTTAGTTACAATGTATAAAAAAAAATGAGACTACCAGGAACAGAGCCCAGAGGAGCATCATATTCGGCTCTCCAGTGTGGTGTAGTGGTTAAGAGCGGTAGACTCATAATCTGGTGAACTGGGTTCGTGTCTCTGCTCCTCCATGTGCAGCTGCTGGGTGACCTTGGGCTAGTCACACTTCTTTGAAGTCTCTCAGCCCCACTCACCTCACAGAGTGTTTGTTGTGGGGGAGGAAGGGAAAGGAGAATGTTAGCCGCTTTGAGACTCCTTCGGGTAGTGATAAAGCAGGATATAAAATCCAAACTCCTCCTCCTCCTCCTCCTCCTCCTCCTCCTCCTCCTCCTCCTCCTCCTCCTCCTCCTCCTCTTCTTCCTGTTTCCTAAAAGCAAAATATTTTCATTTTAAGGTATAGAAAAGGGGAATAAATGAGGAATCAAAGTACGTATAGAAAAATCCACAGAAATAAGAAAATTCATCTCCCTCCATATTTTGACACACAGAATGGTACAATATCACAGGAGATAAATAATTATCCAGCGAGGATGTTGGCATGTATAGCAGTGATGACCTCAGCAACTTGGACACCTTTTAATATTTGAAAGGAAAAAAGCTTCAAGAATTTCATAGTCAGATACCACAACATAACCAGACATGAATTTATCATAGTCATTTGTTTTACAAAAGCCATCAATATACAGAATCAAGTTGAAGAAAGGAATAGCATTAAGATCTGAATGAGGTGTGACACTGAATTGTTGAACTTGTTTGTTATTTTTACAGGAGCAATTAATCTATAAATCCAATCACGTTTAGGGGGAAAAAACAAGAAAAGGAATATGAACTAAATTTCATGGAGGGAAAATTGCAAGGACAGATCCAGCAAACAGTGGTTACAGTAGTGAAACCTAAAATATATTTTTAAAATTATTTTTATTAGTTTTCAGAATTTTAACAAATCAACCCAGATCATTTAAATTTAATACATTTTTAAATAAATAAATAGGTTTCCTGCTCCTTTCACAAACATATGTCCATTGCTTCCTGATGTTGCCACATTCATTCTTTTTCTTTAATCACCTTCTTATTCTTCTATTAGTCGTAATCCATTTTCCTAGCTAGCATTCTTGTTTTCTTACACACAGCACCATAGTTATTTTCCAAACAAAAAAAATAACCATCTCACATGTGCATCCTTTCCATCAGTCTGTTCACAAACTTGGTGTGGAGAGAGATTAATTGCCAACTTTCTCTGTCCATTCCATTCCTTTGAAAACATCCCTTCTGTTGATCAAGGACGTGCCAAATTATAAATAACTCCTGAGAAGATGCCTTCTCTGCCATTAAAATCCTGGGGGTTCTTTTCCACAGCCCGCAGTTAAAAATCAAAATCCCATTTATAAACTCCTGGCAAGTGTAATTAGCAGTCCTTGGGAAACCACTCTCTCACCCACTCTTTCTTCATACAGTTCAAAGAAACTGTATTTAAAATCCATTCATCTCCTCCTCCACCTGCTCCTCCTCCTCATTTTCTTCTTCTTCTACTAATATTGTAAGTCTTTTTGCACTAGTTGAACATCATTAAGATAACTTCACGGCTCAAGTCCAATCCTTTTGGCAGCTGATTAGTTGCAGCCCTTTATCATATGCCATTACAGGAGTGCCCCATAATTAATGCAATATGCCAAATTCTTGAGGAACTGATCACAGATCATGCCGGAAATGGACGTTTGTCCATGGCAGGGACAGATTTCCCAGGCTGCCTTTCAAGCTGGGAGATACGAGTTTAAGTGACACCGCGGGATACAGTGCACTCCTCAGAACCCTGTGAAGCATTGCTAGGAATTTTACCTCTGGCTTTCCCCTCTCTGGGCAGCTCCCCTGACCGGGAGGGCAGAACAGCTCAACCACCATGACCATGACATCAGACCAGAAGCCAAAATCTAATTAGCCTTTTGTTATTTTTTAATTATTTTTATCGAAAGTTTTCAACATAAAATACAATAAAAGCCAAGCTGATCTAAAGAAAAAGGATACACAAAAGCAAGAATAAGAAAGGAAGGAAATAAAAAAGTGTACAAGAAATGAAGAAGAAATACAAAGCTCTCTATCACAGTTATCAGACTCCTGACATTTAAAATGGGTTTCCTAGAATTATGGTATTCCATCTAGAAACCTAAATGGAAAGGATGCAGGCTCCAAGTGAAAAGATAGGCCTGTAATGAAATGCAAATTTGCATAGGCACAGCCTCAAAATAAGGAGGAGATTGTAAAGAACCACATCCAAATCAATGGTGTTTTTTATATATATACACTTCTAGATTACACGTGATTTCATTTCACCAATCAAAGGATCACAGCAATCTTAATAGTTGCAACCAATTATCAATTATAATTATCAATTATCAATTATACAATGGCCACAATAAATTCTAACAATTTGTCCTTTTCAGTGTTATGGAAAGCACATTTGCTACATACCATGCTCAAAAGTAGCTAGTTCTGCACTGTAAAAGGCAGACTGATAGGCTCCCATGTTCTTTTGAGTTTTTCCTTGCACAGGAATGTCTGCAAGACATGGGGAACTGCCTGGAGCAGCAAGCTGGTGCTGAAAACCATCAGGTACCAAACCCATCCGCAGTTATGCTGGGCTGCAAACGGCACTCCTGGAAAGGAGGGATGGAATGGAGATTCTCAAATCAGTCAGAAAGAATTTACCTGATCCAGGCCCCATCAAAATAAACATTGTACTCGAAGCCACTCCACCTCTCGTTTCAGAACCTGAGAGCACAGCAGTGGCTGTCAAATAGGTCTGCAATATATAGTAACAACACAAAGCTCCAAACCCTTTTGGTTACAATCTGACAGCAGCTGAACCCACAGAAATCTTTTTTTATGAAAAAGGAAAACTTATTCAGACATTTCCCCATAAAAAGATGCGTGGAAAAAGATTTATCCCCTTGAGATAGCCAGTCAGAAGTTAGATCAAGGGGAAAAGACAATTAGAGGAAAGAGAAAACTATTTTCTCCACTCTCTAAAAAATATATCACATAGTATAAGATAGCATCTTGTGTCAGCCAATGGATCAACTAGCTGGAGAGCAGATGAGTGGAAGATCAACCTTTTCCAGGCCCATGCCATTTTGTGTGTTCAGGAAACACAAGTCAACAATGCCTCATTTAAGGAACAATCCTGGAATATTCATATGATTTGGCAGAAGAATTTATACTGATTCAGGAAGAAACTACTTTAAGGATTAGCTTGAGCAATTCAGTACTTGCCAGATTTTTCCTTTATTCACCCATTTGCCCAATGTATGTATATAAGGGAGCATCACAAAAAAAATCATTCAGGAGAGGAATGATTTGAATTTTTGCTGATCTAGGTATTCCTTCTAATGCTCTCTCACAGATGGCTCTCTGAAGAACGAAAGTGAAAGCGGATGTACTACAAATTGCACCTCAGAGAACTATAGTTTCACCAGCGAAGATGGTCGTTTCTTCCGGAGTTTCAGGTCCTGCTGTCGTTATGGAAAGTGCACCCAATTATTTATTAAAAGTAAGTATATGTGTATTTGTATATATCCTCGAGCATAAATAGCATTGAGGCTTTAGGAGTTTTCCTTGGTTGCCGTTAGACAAACGATATCAAACAGATGGCATTGGAGATCTTCAATGAAGCCCAAGATAGATTACAGCTTCCCTGTAGCTGGTTAGAGGACACCAAACGTGGTCCCTGTGGCAGTTTACTCCAACCTGCACAGGTCCCCCAGATGTTTAACGGTCCGTTGATACCCGCGCTCACCACTTTGTTAATTAATTGCTACCACCAACCAGTCTGTCTGGTATTTACTTTACACTGTTCAGTCAAGGATAATATTGGAACAAAACTATTTTATTTCAAGTTTAGTACATAAGCATGTGGTTTCTGAATAAACAGTTCTTTCTTGGTTGTGTTCTTGTTAACAACAGTGCCCAACAATTTCCCCCACCCTTATACCTACTACTTCCCTTGCCACCCTCCTTCCAGCCTCTCAATACCCACAATAAGCCCTAAGACAAAGACCAAGACCCTGACAAAGGACCCCCTTCCTTCCCCAGGAGGGGTTTATATAGCCCACATAACTCCGCCCCCTAAAGGTTCTTACTGGTTATTCCTTTTAACTCCTTCTATGCCAATCCTAAGTTTGGGTGATCATCACAGTCCCCATGATACCTCATAGTAAGGAAAAAGGTAAAGGTAAAGGACCCCTGGATGGTTAAGTCCAGTCAAAATCGACTGTGGGGTGCAGCACTTATCTCACTTTTCAGGGTGAGGGAGTTGGCCGTTTGTCTGCAGACAGCTTTCCAGATCATTTGGCCAGCATGACTAAACCGCTTCTGGTACAATGGGACACTGTGATGGATGCCGGAGCACATGGAAACACTGTTTCCCTAGTAGTAACTCCACCTCTGGAACACCACCTACAAGGGTGACAGCCTGGCTCTTCTAATATGGTGTTGCAAGATCCCTCAACCATAACCTTGGGGAACAGGAGGCTGAAAACTTTCAATAATTTTCACCAGATAAAAAAAAAGAAAAGTGAATAGGAAAAGAAACCATTGAAACTGCAAAGGCCTCTTTTTCATGTAAATGTCCCTGTTCCCCATGGCTAAAGTTCCCCCTACAATGTGTAATAATACTACAGAAAGAAGCAACTGCACTGTGAACAATGTTTTTACTTAGTCCTGACGAAACATCAAGTGGTTCTGTGCTACAATCTTGAACCAAAAGGATTAATATCACAGATGGAGATATGGAGTGCAAATTACATCTTTTACAGATTTTGAGACTAGTGAACATAAATATATTTCACAGTAATAAGCAATACATGAGACTACATAATCCATGATGGATCAAAATGCATAATAGGCAATGGAGAAAACATAGAAGTGGAAAATTAATCACATAGTCATAGCCATCCCAGCAATAAATTCCACAACTCACTCCCTAAAAATACTCCTACTTGCCTACTCCTCTTAGGTTGAACAATGAAACACAATACATATTTAACAACAGACTGGGTGGAGTTTCTCTGGAATGTATTTGCACAGTGACAACTAAAATTGCTCCTCTTTGATAACATAGCTGCCAGCACTTATGTCTCATCATTAGAGATACTATCTAGATCTACACCTTCAGCATAATGAATTCCTGAAACAGAATGCAGTGGAGATGTCACAACCCTCTCACAGGAGTAGAGAACTGAGGTCTAGGAATCATAGAAATATAAAATTTTCAGCTACAATATTAGCAAGACAACTTAAACAAGTGTTAAGAAATTTGATACATGAAGGTCGGACAGGATTTCTGCCAACAACACAGTTAAAACATAAAGGAAGAATTGTACAGAAAACTATTTGAAAAAGTGATTAGCAATTAGCTATGCTTTTAGATGCAGAGAAATTTAATCTGATAATATTTCTTGGAGTTTTAGGGGAAAATTACAGGTTATAATGGGGTTTGGGATAAATTTAAAGAATAAAACTAAAATGTTAACAAAAACTATAAACTGGCAAGGTAAAGAGAAACTGAAAGAAATAACCACATTAAGATGGTAAAGAAGGTGAGATATCTGGGTATCTGGATAACAAATACGAATGCAAATCTGTTTCAAAATAATTACCTGAATGTGTGGAGTAAGATTAATCAAGACACGGGAAGATGGAGTTGAATGAAACTTTCTCTTTTTGGAAGAATCTTGGTGATAAAAGTTAATATTTTGCCTAAGATGTCATTTCTACTTCACACAATTCTGGTAAAACAAATTTGCTAGATTTTGAAGCATGTGGGAATTGGTATGGGTGGCATGCTTACTTGTGGTATGGTAAGGTAAAGGTACATAGAGAATTTTTAAATAACTATAAGGAAAAGTTTGTATAGTGTGTGGACCTGATATCAAGACTTACATGTGAGGAAAACATATTGTGTTTTCAGAAAATGTAAGCTTAACGGGAAACAAAAAAATGAGCTGCTTAAATCTGCAATGATACAATAGGCTAACAATCTAGGACATAATGTAGAAATGGATGCATGGGAAAGGTTGTGGAAAATTAATATGAAATGTACTGCCTGTTATACTCTAAAAGGAAATTACATGAAAATAATGTATAGATTGTATTTTTCACTTAACAAATTGGCTAAATGTTGCAAATAATTGTTGGAAATGTAAACTGCTACATTGAACTTCCTTTAATAAGAAAGTGAAGGTTTTTTTTGAAAATGACATATGATGAGATAAAAAAGGTGTCTAAAGTGATTATACACAAAAAAAACCCAAGATTTTCTCATGGAGATTATAGGGAAAGAAGTTCCTAAAAAATGATTAAGTTGTTTAGGTATGAAACAACAGTGGCCAGGATTCTCTATGTACAAAAATGGAAGGAAGGAAGTTACCACCAAAGAAGAATGAATAAGTAAGGTGATGAACTATGCAGAACTGGCAAAGTTAACAGGCAAAATAAGAGAATCTAACAATGATCGCTTTGTGGAAGAATGGAAGCCTGTTTCAGACTATTTAAGGAAATTATTGTATTATGAACTCACGAGCAGGATTTGAACTATGAGCAACATAAGTAATGAAAGAATAAAGCATTGATGTGCTGGTGTAAGAGATAGAAGGTATTGTGCTGCAGAGGGGAAGAAATAAAAACACCATGGAAGAGGGGGTGGGAAGTCTGAAAAATTGATTTGCATTGATGTGTGTGTTTGTGTGTGTGTGTAATTTAATAATAAATTATTACAATGTAGCAGGCGGGCGGGCGGACGGAAGGAAAGGTAGGAAGGAAGGGAGGGAGATATGGGCTGTAGCCGTGTGTTGATTTTAGTGGTTGTTTTCCACAGAGTTATCACGTAAGTTGAATGGGCGGGAGTGCCCAACTTGTTGTCCTGCTTTCTCAAAAGCATGTAAGGGCTCAAAGGCCATCAAATGTCACAATGATGAGACTCAATGCGCAGCATTTGTTGTTGCTTACGGTAAGTAGCACTTCCAGCCAATGAGGTGGGGACAGGGTGGTGGGTTGCCCTCTGGTTCTGTTTGTGGCTTTATGCCAGAAAACACACTGTGTGTATAGGTAGGGTGAAATGCTATTTTTCTGAAAATATAACTGCGTTAAATGATCTTTGCTCTGCATGTATATAGATGAGACTCCATATATCTGGGGTAGGGGTATGAGAAATGAAGCAAAATAATCTGTTCGTTTAATCATGTGTAAAACTGCCTTTTAAAAGAAAGTTTTCACTAAACTTTTAGACGACGTAAAGGCAGCCATGGAGCACATATCTGGAAAGCAATATTGATGAAGATGGGCCTCTGTCCAATAAAGTTTTTTTTAATGGATATTTCTTTTTCTAAATTTTAAACATCTGTGTCAAATTGATCTCATGTATGATTCTGAGATGCTTTCTATACTTGCTAAATACACTTCACAAAAATTGAGATGCTACTATTCTCTCCTCTGCACACAAACTCACTCATTACTCATGTGAAAATGTCTTTTTCTTTACTAGATGACATTGCAATTCCCGAAAAGGATTTCTACGGCTGTGCATCACCAAGTTTTTGTGCATTGGCCAAGAAATCAAAGCATAGTGATGCCCTTTCAGGCACTATAACCAGAGCACGATGCAGTGACACTCTCCGATCCCTAAAGCAGCTCAACTATGAAGGGTAGTGAGGAGAGAAAGATGTCTTCTTCCTTTTGGATCCCACTGTTTCTTGCAGCAGTGGAGGTGGAAGTTGCTTGCCTGGTGGTGGGAGAGGATGAGAGACTGCAATTCACAGGATTCCTGAATCCTCTATTTGGCATGGGATGCAGGGAATAGATAAGCTAAAGTAAGAATGTTGGGCTTGGTGGCTCTGTCTCATGATAATATGGTATATGGGTTAAATTTATCTTTGTTCATAATCAAAATAAATTGCTGTGGCAAATAAAAAATGTGTTCTGTGTGTATTCATCAAAGTAAGAACATTTGTTAGCTGCAGTGGCAAAGGGCGGTGCTTTTAAAAGGAACAAATAGACAATGATTAGTTGTTTTATTGTTTTATAAAATGTCTATATCACTCCATATTTCAAAGAAATCATTGAGTTGCTTACAATAACATAAGGGCATTCAAACAAATACAGTAAAAAGCTTTTACACAGTATATCTGAAGAAGTGTGCATGCACACGAAAGCTCATACCAAGAACAAACTTAGTTGGTCTTTAAGGTGCTACTGGAAGGAATTTTTGCCATTTATTTGCATTTATATTTATATTTATATTTATATTTATATTACCATCTCTCTCAAGGAAGCCATGGATACAGACAACAGGTAAATATCACTAGTAAAAATAAAAGAAAAACATAAATTAAAACAGATATGTAAATATTGAGATAAATTAAAAAAAGAAAAGAAAATCAGCATAGTCATACCATGGTTCTCGATCACAATCCGTTCCAGAACCCATTTGGCTTCCGAAATGTTCAACAACCGAGGCATAGCTTCCAATTGGCTTGCAAAAGATGCTTGAAAACTGGAGCATTTACTTCTGGATTTTTGGTGTTCGGGAGCCAAAACATTCTAATTTGTAGCTATTTGGGAACCAAGGTTTAACTGTAACATCCCGTTGCAGCTAATAATTTCAAGGCTGCCAGGAGCAGTGTCTTTCTGCTTTAAATGCCTGGATGAATAAGTATTTTTTAATATCCTCCAGCATATGAAGGACGAGGGAGATGGATGTAATTTAGCACAGCAGTCCTTTCCATGTCATGTGTTTGGCACCGATGTACCCGCCGCAACCCCAGAGTCGGACACGACTGGACCTAATGGTCAGGGGTCCCTTTACCTTTACCATTTACCCTTAAGAAAACAACTGTCTTTCTTTTGAAGCAATTTGGAGTCTGTCCAACTCTGTTTGGGGGCCTAAGTCATATCTGCTTCAGAAAAACAGGGCATTGTTTTTGCATGTTTAGACCTTTAAACCTCCCCCTTAAATAAATTCAGTCAAGACTCAAATTTTGGTTTGGTTTTTGGCAGAATTTAGGCCACAACTTTATTTTTTACAGCAAGTGAGTGGTTGCATAGGCTCCTGTTCGACTAGCTCCCTGCACCGTTGCAGGTAGCGCTGACCCAGGGCACCAGCATAGGTCAGCCTAGGGTGAACACCTGGAAAAGCGGAAAGCTGGGGACAGGCTAGTCCACCACCCAGATGTCCCCCTCGACTCTGGCACGGGCACAACCCCCTCCCAGCACTGACCAAACCACTGATTCCCTGGATTATTTTAACGTAATACCCATCACATAGGGATGGCCAGAGTGATTCCCCATCCCTATCACCTGAACCAGAGCCTATCCGCCACATGAGCATCGCGCTCGCTGCCAACCACTCACACCTGTAACCAATCCCTTAACCCCGCTGACATGGAGGTCAGCAATACAACATTCCCAATCACAGACAGATGTAACCCATCAAGCCTGTGAAAGGACATATCAGGAAGGTAATGCCTGGGTGACAGCTCACTGTCCCTGCCCAAGGCCAGAACCTTCTTTGGTCACTGCGCTCTGGGCACTCACCCGGGCCCTCTCACTGGCAGCTGGGCAATGGCTACCTCACCACACACGTCACTGCCATCAGTGATCAATTTTGAGTCCAACAAGAGCCTTCACCTCTTCAAAGTCCTCCTGCATGTGGGGCCGCATGCTCCACTGGGGGCTTCTGGCAATTGCGCCCAGCTGCACCACTGCCACTGCAGGCATGCCTCCGCAGACACCTTCACCCGCACCACTTGGGAGAAGCCCCTTCCAATGCATTCCTTGTCTGGACACCCAGAAGTCGCTTGCATGGTCGGGGGCCCAAGCCTGCGTCCAAATCCAGACTCCGCCGCCCTCTTGCTGGCCCAGTGGACAATGCTGTGCCTGACTATCCAGATGTGCAAGGAAGGCTGACAAAGGAATGAACAAAACAACATTAGCAAATGCACCTCAGTGCCGCATCCAACATAACCCTTGCATGTTCAGTTTTCCAGCGGCCCAGTTCCTTAATCCTATCAACGGACAGGACCCAATGAGCAGCGGTGGTGGCTGGCCCAATACGAAAGGAATAAGGTGCAGTCTGGCTGGCCGACAGGCCACATGCTGTGATTGCCTCACACATTACTGCAGCAAATTGATGCTTCCATAACAAGGACCCATCCTCATGAACCAGGAAGGGGCCATCCCCAGGCAGGCGAAGTGACACATAATACTTGGCATCTTTAAAAAGACAAGGGCTGGGCTGATCGGTGGGAAGCAGCCTCATCAAGGTGCCTCTGCCCAACTGGTCAGCTTTTGAATTGCGAATACTGAGCACCAGCTCAGCACCAGCAAGCTGAGCAACCTGCAAAGTATACAAAGAAAGTATCAGGTGTTGTAATAATTGTGATCAAACAAAACCAAAACTCAAAACACCAAATTGGCTAATAAATATTGGGAGCAATTTACTCAATCAAAAATATTAAAATGAACACAATAAGGTGCAGTGTGCAAATCCAAGCCTGTAGATACTATAAAGCACATAATAAACTGATGGCATAATATTGTGTCTAATGATAATATCCTAGCGTAGTCCAATAACGCGAAAAGTGTTGCAAATGGTACTCACAAAGTCTTTTGTGTGGGAATGGTCACAGTCAGGCAAGAGAACTTGGTCCTGCGAGATGGTAGTTGCAGACAGGCCCTCCTCCTGTATTATTAGACACAGTATTATGCCATTTATTAGCCAATTTGGTGTTCTGAGTTTTGGTTTTGAGCAACCTGCAAAAGCAAACCCCTAGGAGCCTGAAAGATACTCGGAGTCCAGTGTGATTTTCATGCTCTTTATTCAGCTCATAGTAGTGAGGAATGTAGTTCCCCCAAAACGTTTGCTTTATATACACTATTTACACAATGGGCCCCACGTGATTGGCTAATTCCAGGTTAAACATGTGTAATGAACTGCCACTGCTCAGGCCACCTCTGAGCGCACCAACAACCCTTAAAACAAAGCCCAAAACCCAATGAGCCAGCAGCGTCCAAATGGACCTGAAAATCAAATTGCAGATTCAAGGTATCCTGCCACAAGGATACGCCATTGAACTTCCACAGGAATTCCAGCCATATCTGGAGGTCTGCCTTGACCTCCCCGGGACAATCGCACCTGATGATGGGATGAATGCAGGCCTGCAGAAAGCCTGGCCAAGCATGCACAAAAGGGGCAACCCGGGGCTACCACCCTGCAGGAGAAATTCAGATGACCCAAGAGGGACTGAATCTGTTTCAAAATAACCTTTTCCCATGGCAAAACTGTGTTATGAGTTCATGCAAAGCCACCAATTTTTAATTCAGGCAAAGCAGAAGTCTGTGCCACAATATCCAACTGAATTCTGAGGCAAGATAACCTCATGACTGAGCCTTCAGTTTTATCAGCCGCTAAAGGAACACCTAACCCTTTGGTTAGGTTGTTAGAAGCCTGCAATAAAAGCAAGCATCCATCCAAATCTGCTGCAGAGCTTAATAAAATTATCGAGGTAATGGGTGACACCCCTAAAACCTGGTTTAATGCGTAGTGACCAGTCCAAAATTGTACTGAAGGCACAGGATATCGAGCAGCCCATAGGCATAGCCATATCCACATAGTAAGCTCCATCCATTGGAAGCTCCATGCATTGGAAGTAGGTGGAAGGCAGCTTCCACATCGCACTTTGCCAAAAGGGCCATGTCAGACTCGTCCTCCTAGGTCTCAGAAGATGTACCAGTAAAAGAGGAAGAATCGCTAACTCTACGCCTCTTGGCCCTGTGTTTGGAGCAGCTGCTCTTCTGCCGCTTGCCACCTGAGGAAGGGACTCTAGGCACTGGAAGACCCTCCTCTGTAAAAGGCGAAAGATTTATAGGATCTGAGGTGAAACCAGAAGATCCTCCTCTGTAGACTGGATGCTGAACACCTCCCTTGAAGGAGCAGATCATACCTGCAGGGAAACAGAAGCAGGAGCATGCGAGGAGCAATCTAGGAAGAAACCCCCCCCCCCAAATGCTGCACAGGATGGGTGCCTGAGCTCCCATGCCCCAGGGTGCAGACTGCGAACGGGGCAGTCATGACTGGAAGGCCCATTGCATCATGGCACCCATACTCCTGGGCCAACCCCTGAGACTAGCTGGGACTGGGATCCTGGACTGCTGGAATTAGGAGAATAAGGCACCAGAAGAATCAAAAGTCTCACTCCCTTCGCTTGTATCTAAAGGACCATGAGCCTCATCTAGAGTGGAAGAGGTGGAAGGGCCAGGCTGAGAAATAGGCTGCCTTCCAAACTGCTGAGCCAGGGACTCCAGCTCCATATTAAATCTGGCCAGGGCTGCAGGATCTGCTCCAATATCGGCCATTATTGTTCCCAAGCGATACAGCATATTTTGAGGTAGCGCTGGGAAAGGCAATAAATGCAAAGCCTGAGACGGGCATCTGATTTCCCTTTAGAAGAGAGAGCAGGACTCAGATTCCATTCAAAAGGCATCGCAGTCCCAACAATCAAATAAAATTGGCAAGACTACAGAATGCATTTCAATTGCACTGCGCAGCTAAGATGGTGCTCCCGTCAAAACAAGATGGCGCCCAGACACCTAAGATGGCGCTCCCACCAGAATGCCAACAGTGACATCCCCTACAAGGAGAGGTAAAATAACGCCAGTCACATTGGCACTAAGTGGGGGTGGGTCCCAAGCCTGGCAAAATTCCCCACAGACCCCTAATAGAAGCAGCTGCCAAGAGAGGGGATTCTGCACATTTATTTAAGTTGGCTTAAAATTTTTTAAGAGCCCTGACGCTGCAGCCGCAGCCGGCAAAGGAGCGTGCAGGTAGCCGACCGGCCAGTAAAGGTGACGGCAAGCTCCGGAGGCTCAAGGGGGCCGAAGCCCCGTGGGGCAAAGTCCCTTAAGGGGGAAAGGGAAAGGCAAGGGAAGGGGGGGGAAATTAAATGGGGAATAAACGACTACAGGATAAATCGGGAGAGAGAAGGGGAAAACGAAAACAGATCACCATAATGAATGGAGGTAGAATGGTCTCTCTTTCGGCTCGCAGCGGACACGTTCCTAGTGTTCCAATGCACTAGCCAAAAGAGGAAGCTCTGGGTCATGTGCATGGACATATATAGGTCCCTTGATCCCTTTTGCTAGCATTGCATTGGCCTGATTAAACCCAGTATCAAAGGACCTACCAATAGGATGTTTTGGCTATCCAAATGTAGCCACCCACAACACTGGGTTTGGTTGCCACGTCTGACCACAACACTTGCCCTCTTTGAGGGAGGACACAATTTCCAAATTCACTGTTTGGAGGACTAAAACATGGCTATAACTAATCATTTGGCAGTTCCATCCTCAAATAACTCTCTATTTCTCGCTCTCCCTTCATTCTAGCGCCCAGGGCATTTATTCAGCCAGAAATCGCCAGAACTCAGTTTTGGCACCTCTCAGGTGGGCACCACTGTCATTAAAAGAGAGCAAGACATAGTGAGTTAATCCTCCTGAGTTAATCTTGGAAAGGATCTTGCATAGTTGGTGCCTGGGTCCGCCTGCCTGATTGTGGGTGGGGGCTGGGTTGGGGCCCAAGTTCAGATCAGGAGGATATCTGCATAGATGTATTTTCTGGTTTCTTATGTTACAGCGTGAGTATAAAATACACTTGTTTAAGAGACCTGTATCTGACTCAGTATTCCTCAATAAAAACATAAAACTATAGCCCAGTGTTTTCAGTGGAGTTACGATGAAATTAACAAAGTTAGGGAAATTTATTTTGATGTGCATAAACAGCATGAGTGGCTATCCTGTATAAGTGAAACCTTTTAATTTTTTTCAAGTCATCTCAAAAACGATGTTCGGTCTAGCCACTTGAAACAAGTAGGAAACATTCTAATAGCAACCAAGCTTCAACTGCCTCAAAGTGGTGTTCATCCTGTGTACTTTCTGTAGAAGAGTGGTTCCATTAAATTAGCTAAAATGATAAAACTGGTTTGACTGAGGGAGGGATGCTAAAGGAGATTGAACTTTGAGGCACTATGCAGCCCATTTATCATCTCTGTGAATCAGAAGATGGATATTTTATTTATCAAATTTATCAAATTTCTATCCCACCATTCCTGCCGAAGGACTCCCCACTGGATGTTCCAAAACCTCTTCATGAAGTTCATTACGAAAGATTCCTGAGTAAGCTTAGCTATCCTGGGAGATGAAGAGAGGTCATCAGATAGAAAAGTGACTTTTTAAAAGTAGGAAGCAGGACAAGTGGATAGAACCTTCAGTGGGAAGGAGCTAGAAGTGAGATATTGGGTTTGGCGCTTTTCAGTTTATTTCATTACTTATATTTCTGTCCCATACACCTCCCCCCCAAAGGATCCTATGGCAGCAAACAAAAGAAAAGAACATTAAGAACACTAAAAAAATACCCACAAACACACCCTCCCACTTAATAATCTGACGTCTGAACAGAGCAGCATCTTAAAACTTGGGTAAATTAATAGTGCAAGAGATGGATGGATGTCACTGGACATGAGTTGACACCAAATAAGCAGCTACATCACAAGTACATTGTTTGCCCCATAGCATATGAACACAAATATTTCTTTGTGTGTGTGAATATAATATACGTTTCAGGAAATAAAGTTGTATGAGTTTTAGTTTTAGCTGGAACTTGAAAACTCTGGATTATTGGTGCTTGACGCCTGTTCTCTTGAACAACTGCTTCTATCTGTAGGTATGGAGGTGTGCATTGGCTCAGGATATTATTGATGCCTCTTTCAAAGAGGAATGGAGTGGTTCTAGCTGCTTTCAAGGCTATGATCATGAATCCCTTCATCCTTCTTGGATTTGTTCCATTTCAGGCTTTCCAGAATGGGATGGGTTATCAAAACTAGGGGGTGTCAACGTGGTGCAGTTTAGAAGACAATTTCCATCAACCCTAGCTAGAATGACAAGTTTAGCGGGCAATGTGATGTGTAGTCCAGCTACATCTGGAGGGCACCCTATTGGCTATTCCTGATCAAGACCCTTTTCCATCTCATCAGTCTCAGCTTTACCTAAAACAACCATTGTAGTTTTGTTTGTAAATTACAAATATTGAATTGAGTTCTCATTCTTCATTCCTAGGAGATTCTGGGAGCTATTTGGGAGGACTATAAAATGAGAAATTTGACTTGGCATCAATGAACTGCACTTTGGAAGAATTTGAGAGGATGTTTTTACAGAATTGTACGAAATTACGAAATACTACAAAACTGAACATGTCCAGTTGGTTTGCTCTTGGAATACAATAAGGTTACAGCACCACCCGATTGCTGTGAAGAAAATAAATATATATGCAATGTACCAACTGTTGGTCACTTTGTGTCTGATTGTGTATTGTCCCAAATGTATTTCAAGTACTTAAAATATATGTTTCTTATCCCTGAGAATGGAAGAGGCAGCTGGCAGAATTTCATGCAGTTCCCACAAATAACAGGAATAACATTTAGGTTGACATAAACTTCACTGGGACTAAATTAACACCAGCTTCTTCTTTATTTCATCCCTTTGGGGGAGAAAACTGCAATCACTGAAGAATATAAATCTATTTAATTACAAGGTATTAAAAATAGTAATCATGAAACAGAGCCCAGAGGAGCAGCAAGTTTGGCTCTCTTATTTCCTAAAAGCAAAATATTCCACAGAAATAAGAAAATGCATTCCCGCCCCCCATATTTTGGCACACAGAATGGTACAATATCACAGTATTTTCTGTCTGGGTATTCACTCCCCCACCTTTTTCAATATAAGTCCATGAGATGTGTCCAGACGTCAACACGAGAAACAATGGGCCTAACAGCTTTCCCATTGGCAGCCCAAGTGGAGTCAATGCACTTGGTCCATGTCAGGGGAGACTCCCCAGCTCTGGGTCGAACACACCCTATTTATCAACGAGCGATGCCAAAATCCTGCTTACATCTGTAATCAATAAAGTTGTGGCGTATTTCAAAGCAATGTTTTTCTTGATGTTTTCTGGCCCTTACTACAACACAGGCATCATGCGCCTGTTACAGCAAATTGGAGTAGATTTTGGGATGACGTGTCTTCAGAGAAGATGTAGAGATGAACTGATTCTGCTGTCTGATGTAGGTTCTTGGCACCTGAAGTTGTTATGAAATCTGAAGGTAACAAAAATCTTAATTGTTACACCTTAATTGTAGTAGTGATCACCAGTGTGCCTATGGTTCCATTATGTACCTGCTGAAGAACATGGTTTCATCATATTATCTAAAATGACAAATTGCTTCTTTGGCAGAGTGAGAGAATCCAATATAAAGCAAACCTTCAGGGACTTACAGCAGCCAAACTCCTATTTGGCTCCAAGTGGGGCTCACCCAGTGTACCTGCTGAAGAAGAGTCGCTTCATAATGTACCTGCCAAAAAACTGTGGATTCATCATTTTCTCTAATTAGACACAATTGCTCATGCAGCTGAGTGAGGGAAGCCAAAAGAGACAAGAGTTTGAGAGACTATGCAGCCCTTTTATAATCTGTACCTGGGGTTGGGATGCCCTAGCCTGGGAGACAAATGCAGCCCCTACATACATCTATTTATCAAGTTATACAGCATACAGGGATGCTCAAACATCCTCCTTTTTCTGCTTTTCATAGGCACACGTTGAATGACAAGTGGATCAGAATTGGTATCCTTTAGCTTTTGTCCTACAATTTTGTGAAAAAACTCTGCAAAATTGAATCCATTTGCTCATAATTTGAGAGGGGGACAAAAACACAAAATTTCCCCTCCTTCCTCGTCAAATATATAAAATTAGGATATTCTGGAATCAATTCAGAAACTGGGATGGCTTCTGAAAATTTGGGACGTTGTTGTTGTTGTTCAGTCGTTCAGTCGTGTCCGACTCTTCGTGACCCCATGGACCAGTGCACGCCAGGCACGCCTATCCTTCACTGCCTCTCGCAGTTTGGCCAAACTCATGTTAGTAGCTTCGAGAACACTGTCCAACCATCTCATCCTCTGTCGTCCCCTTCTCCTTGTGCCCTCCATCTTTCCCAACATCAGGGTCTTTTCTAGGGAGTCTTCTCTTCTCATGAGGTGGCCAAAGTACTGGAGCCTCAACTTCAGGATCTGTCCTTCTAGTGAGCACTCAGGGCTGATTTCTTTGAGAATGGATAGGTTTGATCTTCTTGCAGTCCATGGGACTCTCAAGAGTCTCCTCCAGCACCATAATTCAAAAGCATCAATTCTACGGCGATCAGCCTTCTTGATGGTCCAGCTCTCACTTCCGTACATTACTACTGGGAAAACCATAGCTTTAACTATATGGACCTTTGTCGGCAAGGTGATGTCTTTGCTTTTTAAGATGCTGTCTAGGTTTGTCATTGCTTTTCTCCCAAGAAGCAGGCGTCTTCTAATTTCGTGACTGCTGTCACCATCTGCAGTGATCATGGAACCCAAGAAAGTGAAATCTCTCACTGCCTCCATTTCTTCCCCTTCTATTTGCCAGGAGGTGATGGGACCAGTGGCCATGGTCTTAGTTTTTTTGATGTTGAGGTTCAGACCATATTTTGCACTCTGTTCTTTCACCCTCATTAAAAGGTTCTTTACTTCTTCCTCACTTTCTGCCATCAAGGTAGTATCATCAGTAGTATCTGAGGTTGTTAATATTTTTTCCGGCAATCTTAATTCCGGCTTGGGATTCATCCAGTCCAGCCTTTCGCATGATGAATTCTGCATATAAGTTAAATAAGCAGGGAGACAATATACAGCCTTGTCGTACTCCTTTCCCAATTTTGAACCAATCAGTTGTACCATATCCAGTTCTAACTGTACCTTCTTGTCCCACATAGAGATTTCTCAGGAGACAAATGAGGTGATCCGGCACTCCCATTTCTTTAAGAACTTGCCATAGTTTGCTGTGGTCGACACAGTCAAATGCTTTTGCATAGTCAATGAAGCAGAAGTAGATGTTTTTCTGGAACTCTCTAGCTTTCTCCATGATCCAGCACATGTTTGCAATTTGGTCTCTGGTTCCTCTGCCCCTTCGAAATCCAGCTTGCACTTCTGGGAGTTCTCGGTCCACATACTGCTTAAGCCTGCCTTGTAGAATTTTAAGCATAACCTTGCTAGCGTGTGAAATGAGTGCAATTGTGCGGTAGTTGGAGCATTCTTTGGCACTGCCCTTCTTTGGGATTGGGATGTAGACTGATCTTCTCCAATCTTCTGGCCACTGCTGAGTTTTCCAAACTTGCTGGCATATTGAGTGTAGCACCTTAACAGCATCCTCTTTTAAAATTTTAAATACTTCAGCTGGAATATCATCACTTCCACTGGCCTTGTTGTTAGCAACGCTTTCTAAGGCCCATTTGACTTCACTCTCCAGGATGTCTGGCTCAAGGTCAGCAACCACATTACCTGGGGTGTATGAGACTTCCATATCTTTCTGGTATAGTTCCTCTGTGTATTCTTGCCACCTCTTCTTGATGTCTTCTGCTTCTGTTAGGTCCTTTCCACTTTTGTCCTTAATTGTGGTAATCTTTGTACGAAATGTTCCTTTCATATCTCCAATTTTCTTGAACAAATCTCTGGTTTTTCCCATTCTGTTATTTTCCTCTATTTCTTTGCATTGCTCGTTTAGAAAGGCCCTCTTGTCTCTCCTTGCTATTCTTTGGAAAACAGCATTCAATTTCCTGTATCTTTCACTATCTCCCTCGCATTTTGCTTGCCTTCTGTCCCCCGCTATTTGTAAGGCCTCATTGGACAGCCACTTTGCTTTCTTGCATTTCTTTTTCATTGGGATGGTTTTCGTTGCTGTCTCCTGTATAATGTTACGAGCCTCCATCCACAGTTCTTCAGGCACTCTATCCACCAAATCTAAATCCTTAAACCTGTGCTTCACTTCAACTGTGTATTCATAAGGAATTTGATTTAGATTGTATCTTACTGGCCCAGTGGTTTTTCCTACTTTCTTCAGTTTAAGCTGGAATTTTGCTATAAGAAGCTGATGATCTGAGCCACAGTCAGCTCCAGGTCTTGTTTTTGCTGAGTGTATAGAGCTTCTCCATCTTTGGCTGCAGAGAATATAAGCAATCTGATTTCGATGTTGCCCATCTGGTGATGTCCATGTGTAGAGTCGTCTCTTGTGTTGTTGGAAAAGAGTGTTTGTGATGACTAGCTTGTTCTCTTGACAGAACTCTATTAGCCTTTGCCCTGCTTCATTTTGAACTCCAAGGCCAAACTTGCCAGTTGTTCCTTTTATCTCTTGACTCCCTACTTTAGCATTCCAATCCCCTATAATGAGAAGAACATCCTTCTTTGGTGTCATTTCTATAAGGTGTTGTAAGTCTTCATAGAATTGATCAATTTCAGTTTCTTCAGCACTGGTAGTTGGTGCATAAACTTGGATTACTGTGATGTTAAAAGGTCTGCCTTGGATTCGTATTGAGATCATTCTATCATTTTTGAAATTGCATCCCAGTACAGCTTTCGCCACTCTTTTGTTGACTAAGAGGGCCACTCCATTTCTTTTACGGGATTCCTGCCCACAGTAGTAGATATGATAGTCATCCGAACTGAATTCACCCATTCCTGTCCATTTTAGTTCACTGATGCCTAGGATGTCAATGTTGATTCTTGCTATCTCATTTTTTACCACATCCAGCTTACCAAGGTTCATGGTTCTTACATTCCAGGTTCCTATGCAATACTTTTCTTTACAGCATTGGACTTTCCTTTCGCTTCCAGGCATAACCGCAACTGAGTGTCCTTTCGGCTTTGGCCCAGCCGCTTCATCAGCTCTGGATCTACTTGTACTTGTCCTCCACTCTTCCCAAGTAGCATGTTGGACGCCTTCCGACCTGAGGGGCTCATCTTCCAGCGTCATATCTTTTATATGCCTGTTGTCTTTGTCCATGGAGTTTTCTTGGCAGGGATACTGGAGTGGGTTGCCAGTTCCTCCTCCAGGTGGATCACGTTTGGTCCAAACTCTCCACTATGACCTGTCCATCTTGACCTGTCCATAGCTTCCCTGAGTAATTCAAGCCCCTTCGCCACGACAAGGCAGTGATCCATGAAGGGGAAATTTGGGACAGTCCCTGGAAAATAGGGACATGTGGAGGGTATGAAACATTAGTCTAACAAAGGGTTGACAGATTGAGGTCCTGAGGACCCCGTTCCTGCCACTCACCACCTGTCCCAGGGCGGGGCCTGACATTGCTGTTGCTGCCTAGAACAGTGCAAAGCTCTTTTTAAATGTTTTAATTTATTATTATTTTTCCATCTTTTTAAATTTTCTTGTTGTGGGGGGTGGGATAGGTGTTTAGTGGGGTTTGGGGTTTTGTTTAATTTTGGATTGTTTAATTTTGGTTTATTTGTAGTTTTTATATTTTTTGTTTTGTATTGCTTTATTGTGTTTTGTTTTCTGTTTCTATATAGGTTTTATTTTGTTCTTAAGGGGTGGGGTCAGGGCTGCCTGGGAGGGGGTCCCAGCCAACAAAATGGCTGGGGTAGGTTCCACAGGGGGGGGGGTGCACTGGGACAACTGATCTCAGTGATCACTGGCAGGAGGAGGAGTCACGCTAAGACCAGACCATGTCATTGCCGAGGAGGCAGGTTTAGTCGTTGTCTGAGGACTATCTCTGCCTCCGGGTCTGGTCCTGACCAGACAGATACTGGAATCAGCAAGGGATACCCACATGACCTGAAGGTGCTGCTGTGCAATGCCAGGTCAATGATGAATAAGACCACTGCCATCCACGACCTGATTGTGGATGGAGGACTTGACCTGGCATGTGTAACAGAGACTTGGTTGGACGAAGCAGATGGGCCTGTCCTTGCCGCTGCCTGTCCACCAGGTTTCTCTTACGCACAGCAACCCAGGTCATGTGGGTGGTGGTGGTGGGGGTTTGCAGTGATTTTTAGGAAGTCATTAGTTTGCACCAGGTGTCCTATTGGGAAGACCCAGTTCTCTGAGTGCATGTTCTGGAAGTTGGGCAATACAGGATAGGGGCAGTACAGGATTCCTTTTGGTGTACCGACCTCCCCGCTGCACCAAGGATTCCCTGCCCGAGCTGCTTCAGGTCGTGTCGGATGTTCTCCTGGAGACACCTAGTTTGGTCGTCCTAGGGGATTTTAACATCCATGCCGACATGACCTTACAAGGGGCCGCTCAGGACTTCGTGGAAAGCATGGCCTCCTTGGGACTGTCCCTGAATAAGTCTGGTCCAACTCATAGCCGAGGACATGCCTTAGACCTGGTATTCACCTCTATGGATGTTGGTGAATTGACATTAAAAAAAGCGAAACTAAAGAAGTGCCATGGTCAGATCACTTCCTGGTGCGACTGGACTTCTCTGCGACCCTTCCCCTCTGCAGGGAGGTGGAACCAATTTGGATGGTCCGCCCCCGCCATTTAATGGATCCAAATGGTTTCCAGAGAATGGTAGGGGATGCTTTATCCCATGTTGATGGCCTTTCAGCTGATTCCCTGGTGACCCGCTGGAATGCGGAGTTAACCAGGGCTATTGACTGTTTGGCTCCAAAGCACCCTCTCCGGTTGCATGCAGCCCGGACAGCCCCGTGGTTTTCCCCGGAACTGAGGGCGATGAAACTATCGTTGAGACGGCTAGAGCGCCGGTGGCAGATAACTCATTCTGAAGCTGACCGGACACGGGTTAGAGCTCAATGTCGAGCCTACCATGTGGCGGTAGCGTCGCTGCCTCTATTGCATCTGCAGAAAACAGCAGCAGGAGACTTTTTAGGTGGTTCCCAATTTAGCGGAACCACCTGCTCCATCAGGGCCCAGTACGGGCCACATGATCTCCTGCAATGATTTTGCAAAATTTTTCGCGGTTAGAGTCGCTCAGATTCGGGAAGAGGTAGACTCCACCATGTTAGCAGGGCCAGGGCGGGAGAGTGCTAGAGTCCTGTCTAGTCCAGTTGCGTGGGATCAGTTCCAATCTGTTACCTCCGAGGATGTGGACAGGCTGCTTGGACGAATGAAACCAACCACCTGTCTCCTTGATCCTTGCCCATCCAGGCTTATAAAAGCTAGCCGGGAGGGGCTGGGCGATGCTCCGCAGGCTGGTGAATGCTTCCCTCTGTGAGGGAGTCTTTCCAGACCCGCTGAAAGAGGCGGTCATTAAACCGCTTCTTAAAAAAACATCTTTAGACCCGGCCAATATGGCCAATTATTGCCCAGTCTCAAATCTACCATTCTTGGGCAAGGTGATTGAGTGAGTGGTTGCTGAACAACTCCAAGCATGGAGGATGCAGACCATTTGGATCCCTTCCAGTCAGGATTCAGGCCTCACCATGGGATTGAACCTGCCTTGGTCGCACTGGTCAATCTCCAGCGGGCTAAGGACAAAAGTGAGAGCTGTTTCCTAGTTCTTCTGGATCTCTCAGCGGCCTTTGACACCATTGACCATAACATCCTTCTGGACCATCTAGAGGGGCTGGGAGCTGGGGGCACTGTTATACAATGGTTCCGCTCCTTTCTCCTGGGCTGTGTCCAGAAAGTGGTGTTGGGGGATGATTTTTTTAAACAGCAGCAGAGATTTTGGAAAGCAAAGATGAAGGACACTGAAAAGAAAATGGAGGTTTTAAACAACAGAAGTAAAGGAGAGGTGGAACTTTTGTAATAATAAAAAGTTGTATCAAGGCAAACAACAGAGATTGGTGCAACACAAAAGCTAACATAAACACAATAACACAAAATGGCATTTCCAAACCCCCTTGCTGAACTTGACTCTTCTGTTTAACTGCTACATACCACTATCCTCTGTGTCAACCCCTGCTTGTTCTATTCAGAACACTGGCATGGAGTTTTTATGGAAGTCTTCCAGGTGCCCCACTCTCACTATCAGAGAACAGGAATTGTAAATAGATGGGTCATTTTCTGGAACACCTTGAAATTTCACTACATACCTTTCCAGTATATCCCCACCTCTGTTTCACCACAATGTCTGTGGGGCCAAGATGCTCACAATTAGGCACAAAGTCATCAACAATTAGTGTCTCACATGCACATGTATTTATCTTTCCAGCAATCTTGTGATGCTGGAACCTTTTTATATCCCTGGATCCAGCCAAGTTTACGTGTTCATTTGTCTAGTTTCCATTTGTCTAGTTTCCATTTCCTTCAATGTCCACAAGTTCCACCATTATCAAAGAGGGTGAATAGGTTTTCTCTATTCATTTTGTCCATTTCATGCAGAATTTTAAACACCTTTCTCACCTTTCTTTTTTGCTTTTGCTCTAAATTTAAATGTCTCCAATTTTGTAACAATTCCATATCCAAAACTATAATATCTCTTTTGAGGTCAGCTGACATTACACAACAGGTATGCCAGCTTCCTCCGGTGAGACATCAGGTGGACAGGAGGAAGCAGAGCAAACAGAGTGTTGCTGCTGTGTTTCGCACTCTGCCTCCTTTCCCCTACGTAACATTGAGGGGTCCCACATGGGGTGTGGGCATGGAAAGTGCACCCCATGTGCGGCGTAGGTGTGCATTGCTGCAGGATATTGCGGGGCCCCAGCCCCCTCCTTAAAAAGTTGGGAGGATCAAGCTCCCTGCCCCCAGTTGGCACCCCGTTACACAATATTGCAAGTATGGTCATAGCATATTCTATCCTGGGAAGATATTGTCAAGATATTGGCAGTTTTGTATTCAATTCCTTTCTTTGTGAACCTAAGTATGGAGTTGGCATCTGCAGGCCCAGTCGCAGTGCCAACTCCCTCCGGGTCACTGTCTAGATGTAAGATATGATTAACTACTCAGACAGACAACCATCTAGAATAAAAATGGCCACAACTTTATGGGTGGAAAGTAGGTGGAATTTTGGTGATATGATAGCCATGTTCAAATATATCAAGGGATGTCATATGGAGGAGGGTGAAAGGTTGTTTTCTGCTGCTCCAGAGAGGCGGACACGGGGCAATGGATTCAAACTACAAGAAAGAAGATTCCACCTAAACATTAGGAAGAACTTCCTGACAGTAAGAGCTGTCCGACAGTGGAATTTGCTACCAAGGAGTGTGGTGGAGTCTCCTTCTTTGGAGGTCTTTAAGCGGAGGCTTGACAGCCATCTGTCAGGAATGCTTTGATGGTGTTTCCTGCTTGGCAGGGGGTTGGACTGGATGGCCCTAGTGGTCTCTTCCAACTCTATAATTCTATGATTGCATTTATATCCATTGCAGCCTCTTGCTGGAGGGCTGGAACTGCTGCAACATTGTGCCCACATTTTGGCCTCCCCCTCCCTACCAAAAGTTCTTTCCCTCACAAGATTTAACCTTTTGCCTTCTGCAGTTTTTGCAAGATAGATTCTCAAAAACCCAATATTCTGAAAGATGCTGCCCTTCTGGCACAAAACAGGTCGAATCCATGACACACGTCTTGCTTTATTGCCCATTTTATGCACAAATGTGTGACAAGCATTTGGCCCCTTTATTGAAGGAGGAAATTTATTGCACTGACTCTTCCTGGGTGTCCTATCTGCTGAATAATTGTAGGAATGATGCTGTGAAAAATGTGGCACGGATTTTGAATGAAGCCATGAAATTACGTTACCATAGGTCTTAAATGTCATTTTCATGCCTCATGTCTGGACAGTTTTATCATAAAGTATATCCTACTATGTTTCATTACCTGTGTCGTGCTCTGATCCATGTATACAATGATACTTTCTATGACAATGTTTGTTTGATTGACTGACTGACTGCACAACTGCCTTCTTCAAGGCTGCTAGAAACACTCCTTCCCTTGCTGAAACAACACATTCCCTCATGGGCAACATTCTGGGGCCACATGCTCAGTGTGGGCAGGGCCAAAATGAAAAGTGTCATTGTAATGGATATGAAATGGGATCCAGGGGTCTTAGTGAGCCACAAGCTGAACATGAATCAACATTGTGATGCAGCAGCAAAAAAAGGTTATGCTACTCTAGGCTGCATCAACAGAAGTATAATGTCCAGATAAAGGGCTACAATAGTACCACTCTATTCTGCCTTTTATAAAAAAAATAATAATATTTATTAAGGATTTTTCCAATTAAATCCAAATTACAATACATGATTAAATTTTTCCAAACTCCCCTTTCTCTCACCAAGGGGAGCATACAGAACAAACCCCCCTCTCACTGGGGTGACCAACAATTCTTTCCCAATTTAACCACTTACTTTGCACATACCATCTTTACCTTTACACACTTCCCTGATTCCCCCCCCTCGTTGTTTTCCATATTAACCCTAATTCACAGTTATTGCCACTTAATCCCCATATTACTTTTCCTCCTTCTCACATTTTCCTTAATTAAATTCTTTCACTAAATAATTATTCATCTTACGCATCTTATTTATCGTTTTAACCCATCCTCTGCATTCACTATATTCCTGAACCTCCATTGCCTAATTCCAAATTTCATTACTACAACCCAATTAAAATTAATTTTATTTTAACTCTTCCCCCCTTCCCTCCTATACCCCCTAAAATTGAATTCTTATTCCTTAACCATTATCCATTACCAATCCATATGTCTATACCATGACACAAAAAGAATTTCCATAAACACATTCATTTTTCAACCCACGCCCACCCTTTCCGCTTCTTAAAAAAACATCTTTAGACACGGCCAATATGGCCAATTATTGCCCAGTCTCAAATATACCATTCTTGGGCAAGGTGATTGAGTGAGTGGTTGCTGAACAACTCCAGGCATGCCTGGAAGAAGCGGACCATTTGGATCCCTTCCAGTCAGGATTCAGGCCTCACCATGGGACTGAACCTGCCTTGGTCGCGCTGGTCAATCTCCGGCGGGCTAAGGACAAAAGTGAGAGCTGTTTCCTAGTTCTTCTGGATCTCTCATCGGCCTTTGACACCATTGACCATAGCATCCGTCTGGACTAGCTAGAGGGGTTGGGAGCTGGAGGCACTATTATACAGTGGTTCCGCTCCTTTCTCCTGGGCGGTGTTCAGAAAGTGGGGTGTGTGTGTGTGTGTGTGAGTGTTCAGACCCCTGGGCTCTCACTAGAACGACCTCCCAGCAGAGGTAAAAGAGATAAGCAACTACTTGAAATTCAGAAAATACCTGAAGGCAGCCCTGTTTAGGGATGTTTTTAATATGTGATATTTTAATATATTTTAATATTTGTTGGAAGCCGCCCAGAGTGGCTCGGGGGACCCAGCCAGATGGGTGGGGTACAAATAATAAAATTATTATTATTATTATTAGCTATGCTCAGAACTAATTTGGGAAAGGATCCAGGATAGATTGGTCCTGAATTTGTGTGCATGAGTGGAGGTGGGGCTAGACTGTGGCCCAAATTCTGTTCAGTTGTGTACATAGATGCACATTTTTTGGGGGGGTGTGTGTTTCTAATTGATCCAGGGTGAGTGCCTGGAAGCAGTTGGTGGATGAATGGCAGCTAACAGATTGAGGTTGAATCCTGACAAGACAGAAGTACTGTTCTTGGGGTTGGGGGCTCCCTGGACCTGAATGGGGTAACTGTGCCTCTGAAATAGGTGTGTAACCTGGGAGTCATTTTGCACTCACAGCTGTCCATGGAGGTGCAAGTCAATTCTCTGTCCAGGGCAGCTCTTTACCAGCTCTATCTGGTACGCAGGCTGAGACTCTACCTGCCCACAGACTGTCTCACCAGAGTGGTGCATACTCTAGATATCTCCCCCGTGGACTACCGCATTGCACTCTATGTGGGGCTACCTTTGAAGGTGACTCAAAAACTACAACTAATCCAGAATGCAGCAGCTAGACTGGTGACTGGGGGTGGCCGCTGCGACCATATAATACCGGTCCCAAAAGACTTACATTGGCTCCCAGTATGTTTCCAAGCAGAATTCAAAGTGCTGACCTTTAAAGCCCTAAATGGCCTCGGCTCTGTATAGCTGAAGGAGTGTCTCCACCCCCATCATTCAGCCAGGACACTGAGGTCCACTTCCAAGGGTCTTCTGACAGTTCCCTGACTACAAGAAGTAAAGTTATGGGGAACCAGGCAGAGGGCCTTTTTGGCAGTGCTGCCCTCCCTGTGCTGTCCTATCATCAGATGTCATGGAGATAAAGAATGACAATACTTTTAGGAAACATCTGGAGGGAGCCCTGTTCAGGGAAGTTTTTAAGGCTTGATGTTTTGATTATGTTTCAGATATGCTGTAAGCCTCCCAGAGTGGCTGGGAAAAGCAGTCATATGGGCAGGGTATAAATAATAATAATAATAATAATAATAATAATAATAATAATAATAATAATGTTGTTGTTGTTATTGTATGTATTATATGTAACTCAGCATTCTTCAGTAAAAATATAGCCTTGTATTAATGGAGTCATGATGAGATTAATGAAGCTAGGGAAATTATTTTGATGTGCATCAACAACATGAGTGGCTATCCTATGTAACTAAGATCTTTGAATTTTTTGCTTGGTATCTCCACGGTGATGTGTGTTTGAGACACTTGAACTTAGTAGGAAATATTCGCATGGCAGTCAAACTCCAGTTGCCTTCAAGTGGTGTTCATCCAGTGTACTTTCTGAAGAAGAGAGGTTCCGGAATAGTGGAGTGGGTTAAACTGGAAAGATATTTGGTGAATTTTCATGGATTTCCAAAGGTGATTCAAGTACTTAAAATATATGTTTCTTATCCCTGAGAATGCAATGGAAGAGGCAGCTGTCAGAATTTCATACAGTTCCCAAAAATTACGTAATCCAATTACTACTCCGTGCTTTGTGTTCCACAATAAAATTAGAGGATCTTTGGGAAAGTATGCAATCTCCTTTATCATCATTTCCCACCCCCTCACTGGACCAGTTCCGTCTACCTGGAACCCTCAGGCTCCTCTTCTTGGCCTATATATCCCTCCAGGTCAGCCTATTCCGCCATCAGTTGCCTGCTTCTTTGAACTGAGTTCTCCTCAGCTTTTGATCTCTCCAGCACTATGAAGATCTTCCTCAGTACTTGTCTCTTCTTGGCCATCCTTTCTGAAGGTGAGTAGCAACCTGCAATCTTGAATTGTTTTTTCAAATGTGGAAGGGGATATAGAAAGGCAAAATGATATTGGTCTAGGAAGGATAAGTGAAGCTACAGATATTGGAATACTGGGAATCTGGACTCCAAATTTTAGAAGGCAGCATTATGGAGTGTACTGCTGATTCATGAGCTTGGCTTTCTTCACATACAGCATGAGTGCTAGTTACAGGTGGGTAGCCGTGTTGGTCTGCCATAGTCAAAACAAAATCGAAAATTCTTTCTAGTAGCACCTTAGAGACCAACTGAGTTCGTTCCTGGTATGAGCTTTCGTGTGCATGCATGAGTGCTGCATGTGAAAGTATGCAATGGGACTGCTAAATTCCCATTGGGCACCTCACTTTGTGTTGTGGAGGAGGACATGTCAGGATCATCCTACACGCAAGTAGGACTCCAATAGAAACACATGCCGGACTGGCATGTTCTGTCCCTCCTGCTTGGTCGTTCAGGAGCTTCAAAAGCTTTCTCCAGCCCAAACATCACAGCAACTGATACCAAGAGGCATTATCACATTTCAGGATCCTGCAGTGTTTGCAGTTCGTGTAACAGACTCAATAGTGCAGAATTTTGGCAAAACTACTTTATTTACATTTAATATACTTGGAGCATTCTGACCCAGCTCCTTCCTCTTTCTCATCAAACAGCAAAGAGAAAGAGACAAAGGACAATAGTCCCACATCATGGAACACAATAACCCAAACATCCTGTCTCTGTCACTTCCTGCACTGTGGAATGAAAATATACACTGTCATGTGATTTTAAAAAACAATCCCATGACTGCAAGCATGGGGCAAGAATCCTAACAGGATGTTCCTGTTTTAGTGTATGCATTCATACTAGTAAATGGAATGAAGGCTGTGTGTCTCTTCATCTTTGTGTCTGGAGATGTTCCTGTGTGTGTGAGGGGGGGAAGATGTATGTCAGTCTGCATACAGCCTCCAACACACCACTGCATGTGGATCCCGCGACCAATAAGATTGCTCTTGTCTGAATTGGAAAATTGTATCCAGGTGGGAATGTGGATTCCATTTCCTAATGCCTGAGGAACTGATGTATTTGGCACTGAATATTTATTCTTCTCTTGTCTCTACAGCGGAAGCTGAGGTATGTTTTGTAAAGAAACCAGGAAAAAAATTTGAAAGAAAAACTTGTAAAACTTCCAAAGGTGGCAGTTGCTTTGTGCAGTATAATACCACCACTTTAAGTGAGTATAAAGCCTTTCTGTCCGATTAAACCTGAGTGTGTGGGTCTATCATTTGGACCCTGGGATATCTAGGGGGGAGCCACAGAATGTTGATCTCACCCAATGTCGAGGAATTTTCAACATTTAATTATATATTAGTAGAATTTAAAAATATATAAAAAGTATGTCTAAAATGTACCGATGATAACAATGAAAAGTCGTAGCATCCCTTTCAATTAAAAGCAGTAATTCCTCAAAAGCCTGTTGGGACAATAAGGTCTTCACCTGCCAGGAGAAGGAGAAGGGAGGGAATCTAGCTTCTCCTGGGAGTGAGTTCCAGTGTCGGGGAGAAGGCACTGAGATGGCTCTTTTCCATGTCAATAACTAATAAAGTGTACAGCCTCCCCCACACCTTTACACGGGGCTGCCTCTTAGCCTCAGAGAACCACTGGCAACCTTCTTCTGAACTTTGCCAGCTGATTACTGTTAATACATCGTGCATGAATATTGAAGCCTCATCTTTCTCCAGCCTTTGTCTCACAGCTCCATCCCCAAAGTTTTTCCAATGGCCAAATCCTAAGTAAAAATACCTCACTGGCAGGTCTCTCTCCACTCATTAGCACACAACATAATCAGAGTCTACTCTTGGTGGGTTCAGACACAAGTGATGCAGTGGTCAGGTGTGTAGCCAATGATGAATACAGTGAGACTTGTGTTCAACCAATGATCAACCAGTCCCCCTGTTGGTTGAAAGACAGTTGGGAATGACCAACATTAGGGTTCATCTATGGCAACATCTAGCAAACCCCAAGAAGCTACTAGTAAGGATTGCTCTTTTCCCCGATCCCCTGAGCTGGGTGTAGGGACAAAGATTGCAGTCTTTCCAGATGGCATGAGATTTTGGGGAAAGTGGGCTTCCCATCCCATTGCTGGGTAAATTAAAAGGGTTCGTATACTGGAGGTATGTCTCCCAGAAAACCATAGGCCATGGGCTGAAAGGAATACTAATACTTCAAATGATCCAGTTCTATGAAATTATTATTTTCTCTATCATTTCCCCATTTTTTGGAAAGTAACGATTCCATGTTCATTTTTTAGGCAGAATATTTTATACTCACACAGGTGAAAGTGCCTACTTTACATAACAAATGCCATACCAATATGGGGAAAATACTCAGACTCACTCCCCAAATATCCAGTAGTGACATCTCAACACTTTCCAGCTTGCAGTAACCATATGATGGTTGGACAATGTGGAGTGACTGTGCTGCTTATGCCACCCTGAAAAGTATTAAATGTGACCTGTTTGATTTATGGGTGGTGTTTACAGTGATTTTATTAAACTCACAATTTAAGATTTTATTGGGTTTGAACCCAGGGGCATAACTTGCACAGTGCACATAATTTACCCTTCCTTGACTAGTGTAATTAGCAAAACGAAAACAAAAAAAATTACTATGTGTTATGTGGTATCTATTGACAAACCCAGCATAATGCATAACAATATTCAATATTTAACATTTGATCCCTTTTCATGCTCTTGTGGCCTATAAGACACCTGAGCATGCTTATGAACCAAGAGCAGAAATAACATTTTTGTTGACATAAACTTCAGTAGGACTAAATTAACAACAGCTTTTTCTTTATTTTTTCCCCTTTGGGGGAGAAAACTGCAATTACTGAAGATTATAAATCTTTTAATTACAAGGTATTTAAAAAATGTAACAGCCAGGAACAGAGCCCAGAGGAGCATCATATTCGGCTCTCCAGTGTGGTGTAGTGGTTAAGAGCGGTAGACTCGTAATCTGGTGAACCGGGTTCGTGTCTCTGCTCCTCCATGTGCAGCTGCTGGGTGACCTTGGGCTAGTCACACTTCTTTGAAGTCTTTCAGCCCCACTCACCTCACAGAGTGTTTGTTGTGAGGGAGGAAGGGAAAGAAGAATGTTAGCTGCTTTGAGACTCCTTCGGGTAGTGATAAAGCAGGATATAAAATCCAAACTCTTCTTCTTCTTCGTCGTCTTCTTCTTCTTCTTCTTCTTCTTCTTCTTCTTCTTCTTCTTCTTCTTCTTCTTCTTCCTGTTTCCTAAAAGCAAAATATTTTCATTTTAAGGTATAGAAAAGGGGAATAAATGAATCAAAGTACGTATAGAAAAATCTACAAAAGTATATGAGGAATCAAAGTACGTATAGAAAAATCCACAAAAGCCATCAATATACAGAATCAAGTTGAAGAAAGGAATAGCATTAAGATCTGAATGAGGTGTGACACTGAATCATTGAAGGAACCTTGTTTGCTATTTTTACAGGAGCACTTAATCTATAAATCAAATCACGTTTAGGGGAAAAAACAAGAAAAGGAATATGAACTAAATTTCATGGAGGGAAAATTGCAAGGACAGATCCAGCAAACAGTGGTTTCAGTAGTGAAACCTAAAATGTATTTTTAAAATTAATTTTTATTAGTTTTCAGAATTTTAACAAATCAATCCAGATCATTTAAATTTAATACCTTTTAAAATAAATAAATAAATAGGTTTCCTGCTCCTTTCACAAACATATGTCCATTGCTTCCTGATGTTGCCACATTCATTCTTTTTCTTTAATCACCTTCTTATTCTTCTATTAGTCTTAATCCATTTTCCTAGCTAGCATTCTTGTTTTCTTACACACAGCACCATTGTTATTTTCCAAGCATATAAAATAACCATGTCACATGTGCAGCCTTTCCAGCAGTCTGTTTACAGACTTAGTGTGGCGAGAAATTACCGTAATTGCCAACTTTCTCAGTCCATTCCATTCTTTTGAAAACATCTGACAGCAGCTAAACCCACAGAAATCTTTTTTTTTATGAAAAAGGAAAACTTATCCAGACATTTCCCCATGAAAAAAGATGCGTGGAAAAAGATTTATCCCCTTGAGATAGCCAGTCAGAAGTTAGATCAAGGGGAAAAGAAAATTAGAGGAAAGAGAAAACTGTATTCTCCACTCTCTGAGATATATATTACATAGTATAAGACAGCTTCTTGAATCAGTCAATGGATCAACTTGCTACAGATCAGATGGGTGGCAGATCAACCTTTTCCAGGCCCTTGCCATTTTGTGTGTGCAGAAACACTAGTCAACAATGCCTCATTTAAGGAACAATCCTGGAATATTCACATGGTTTGGCAGAAGAATTTATACTGATTCAGGAAGAAACTACTTTAAGGATTAGCTTGAGAAATTCAGTACTTGCCAGATTCTTTTCTTCTATTCACGCATTTGCCCAATGTGTGCATATAAGGGAGCATCACAAAAATTTCATTCAGGAGAGGAATGATTTGAATTTTTGCTGATCTAGGTATTCTTTCTAATGCTCTCTCACAGATGGCTCTTTTATGTTCGAAGACGCAAGGGGATGTACTACAGATTGCACCCCAGAGAACTATAGTTTCACCAACGAAAATGGTCGTTACTGGCGGAGTTACAGGTCCTGCTGTAGTGGTTTAGATTGCGCCGATTTATTTACTCAAAGTAAGTATATGCATATTTGTATATATCCTCGAGCATAAATAGTATTGAGGCTTTAGGGGTTTTCCTTGGTTGCCGTTAGAGAAATGATATCAAACAGACGGCATTGGAGACAGGGGAGGAAGGTGGGGGCGATAGGAGCGCACCGCCCCCATTGGCGCGATCCAGGGGGGGTTCCATCGTGGCTGCCCACCCGCCCGCACTGGGCGCCACACCCCACAGGCTGCGTGCCATGCCCCAGAACTCGCACCACGCCCCTTTGGAAATATAAATAAATAAAGATAAATAAATAATAATAAATAATAAATAAATAAAGGTAAAGAACCCCTGGATGGTTAAGTCCATTCAAAATCAACTGTGGGGTGCAGCACTTATCTCGCTTTTCAGGGTGAGGGAGTTGGCCGTTTGTCTGCAGACAGCTTTCCAGATCATGTGGCCAACATGACTAAACCACTTCTGGTGCAATGGGACACTGTGATGGAAGCCAGAGCACATGGAAGCACTGTTTACTTAATAGTAACTCCACCTCTGGAACACCAGCTACAGGGTGACATCCTGGCTCTTCTAATATGGTGTTGCAAGATCCCTCAACCATAACCTTGGGGAACAGGAGGCTGAAAACTTTCAATAATTTCCGCCAGATAAAAGGAAAGAAAAGTGAATAGGACAAGAAACCATTGAAACTGCAAAGGCCTCTTTTTCATGTAAGTGTCCCTGATTCCCATGGATAAAGTTCCCCCTACTATACTACAGAAAGAAGCAACTGCACTGTGAACAATGTTTTTACTTAGTCCTGACGAAACATCAAGTGGTTCTGTGCAACCATCTTGAACCAAAAGGATTAATATCACAGATGGAGATATGGAGTGCAAATTAAATCTTTTACAGATTTTGAGACTAGTGAACATAAATATATTTCACAGTAATAAGCGATACATGAGACTACATAATCCATGATGGATCACAATGCATAATAGGCAATGGAGAAAACATAGAAGTGGAAAATTAATCACATAGTCATAGCCATCCCAGCAATAAATTCCAAAACTCACTCCCTAAAAATACTCCTACTTGACTACTCCTCTTAGGTTGAACAATGAAACACAATACATATTTAACAACAGACTGGGTGGAGTTTCTCTGGAATGTATTTGCACAGTGACAACTAAAATTGCTCCCCTTTGTTAACCCAGCTGCCAGCACTTCTGTCTCATCATTAGAGATAATATCTAGATATACACCTTCAGCATAATGAATTCCTGAAACAGAATGCAGTGGAGATGTTGCAACCCTCTCACAGGATTAGAGAACTGAGGACTAGGAATCATAGAAATATAAAAATTTTGGCTACAATGTTAGCAAGACAGCTTAAACAAGTGTTAAGAAATTTGATACATGAAGATCGGACAGGATTTCTGCCAACAAGACAGTTAAAAGATAAAGGAAGAATTGTACGGAATGCTATTTGAAAAAGAAAAAGTGATTGGCAATTAGCTATGCTTTTAGATGCAGAGAAAGAATCTAATAATATTTATTGGAGAAATAACTGTATTAAGATGGTAAAGAAGGTGAGATATCTGGGTATCTGGATAACAAATACGAATGCAAATCTGTTTCAAAATAATTACCTGAATGTGTGGAGTAAGATTAATCAAGACATGGTGGGAAGATGGTGTAGAATGAAACTTTCTCTTTTGGGAAGAATCTTGGTGATAAAAGTTAATATTTTGCCTAAGATGTCATTTCTACTTCACACAATTCTGGTAATACAAATTTGTTAGATTTTGAAGCATGTGGGAATTGGTATGGGTAGCATGCTTATCTGTAGTATGGTAAGATAAAGGTACAAAGAGAATTTTTAAATAATTCTATAAGGAAAAGTTTGTATAGTGTGTGGATCTGATATCAAGACTTACATGTGAGGAAAAGATATTGTGTTTTTCAGAAAATATATGTTTAATGGGAAATGAAAAAATGAGCTGCTTAAATCTGCAATGATACAATAGGCTAAAAATCTAGGACATAATATAGAAATGGATGCATGGAAAAGGTTGTGGAAAATTAATATGAAATGTACTGCCTGTTATACTGTAAAGGGAAATTACATGAAAATAATGTATAGATTGTATTTTTCACCTAACAAATTGGCCAAATGTTGCAAATAATTGTTGGAAATGTAAACTGCTACATTGAACTTTCTTTTATAAGTGGTGGACTTGTAAGAAAGTGAAAGGTTTTTTTTGAAAATGACATATGATGAGATAAAAGGGTGTCTAAAGTGATTATATACACACACAAAACCCAGAAAGTTTTCTCCTGAAGATTATAGGGAAAGAAGTTCCAAAAAGAAAAGAAAAGATTAAGTTGTCTAGGTAACAACAGTAACAAAAATGGAAGGAAGTAGAAGTTACCACCAAAGAAGAATAAATATGTAAGGTGATGAACTATGCAGAATTGGCAAAGTTAACAGGCAAAATAAGAGAATCTAACAATGATTGCTTTATGGAAGAGTGGAAACCTGTTTCAGACTATTTAAGGAAATTATTGTATGATGAACTCACAAGCAGGATTTGAACTATGAGCAACATAAGTAATGAAAGAATAAAGTATTGATGTGCTGGTATAAGAGATAGAAGGTATTGTGCTGCAGAGGGGAAGAAGTAAAAACACCATGGAAGAGGGGGTGGGAAGTCTGAAAAATTGATTATGCATTGATGTGTGTGTGTGTGTGTGTGTGTATTTGAAAATTTAATAAGAAATGATTGCAAAGTAGCAAAAGGAAGGAAGGAAAGAAGGAAAGAAGGAGATGTGGGCTGAAACTGTGTGTTGATTTTAGTGGTTCTTTTCCACAGAGATGAAATATCAGTTTAATGGCAAGGAGTGTCCAACTTGTTGTCGTTCTCTTTCAAAAGCCTGTAATGGCTCGAAGACCATCAAGTGTCTTAATGATGAGACTCAGTGCATAGAGTTTGTTGTTGCTCACGGTAAGTAGCACTGGCAGCCAATGAGGTGAAGACAGGGTGGTGGGTTGCCCTCTGGTTCTGTTTGTGGCTTTATGCCAGAAAATGCACTGTGTACTGGTAGGATGAAATTCTATTTTTCTGAAAATATAATTGCGTTAAATTATCTTTGCTCTGCATGTGTATAGATGAGACTCCAAATTTCTGGGGTGTATTATGAAGTTACATTCTGTATTAAGAAGTTATATTTAGATATTTTGATGGTAATTGATTTAAATTTCAGAGATGAGAAAGTTATTAAAGTAAATTGGAAATGGAAGCACAGGAGAGAAACGGGGGAAGTCCCCTAATTAGATTTGAAATAAGATTTTAATTATTGAAAGGAGAGTTGGTGTTCCAGTGTGGGTTTGTATTCTTTTTATTTTTTATTTTTGTTTTGTTTACTCTATTTGTTGTTGTTGTATTTGTCTTATTGTAATTGTATCTGTATTTGTTATGTTGTGGAAAACCAATAAAATCTTTGTTAAAAAAAAAAATTCTGGGGTGGGGGTATGAGAAATGAAGAAAAATAAACTGTTTGTTTAATCATGCATAAAACTGCCATTTAAAAGAACGTTTTCACTAACCTTTTAGAAGAAGTAAAGGCAGCCATGGAGCCCATATCTGGAAAGCAATATTGATGAATGAGGGCCCCTGTCTCATAAAAAAGGATATATATTTTTTCTAAACTTTAAACATCTGTGTCAAATTGATCTCATATATGATTCTGATTAGCTTTCTATATTTGCTAAATACACTTCACAAAAATTGAAATGCTACTATTCTCTCTTCTGCACACAAACTCATTCATTACTACCCCGGCACTCATGTGAAAATGTCTCTTTTTCTTTACTAGATGACAGTGCAATTCCTGAAGATTATTTCTATGGCTGTGCAGCCCCAAAGTTTTGTGAACTGGCCAAGAATTCAATGCATATTGATGCTGTTTCAGGCACTATAACCAGAGCACGATGCAGTGATACTCTCCCTTCCCCAAAGCAGCTCAACTATGAAGGGTAGTTAGAAGAGAAAGATGTCTTCTTCCTTTTGGATCCCACTGTTTCTTGCAGCAGTGGAGGTGGAAGTTGCTTGCCTGGTGGTGGGAGAGGAAAAGCTACTGCAATTCACAGGATTCCTGAATCCTCTATTTGGCTTTCAATGGAAGGTGAATGGGATGCAGGGAATAGATATGCTAAAGTAAGAATGTTGGGCTTGGGAGCTCTGTCTCGTGATAATATGGTATATGGGTAAAATTTATCTTTGTTCATAATCAAAATAAATTGGTGTGGCAAATAAAAAATGTGTTCTGTGTCTGTATTCATCAAATTAAGAATATTTGTTAGCTGCAGTGACAAAAGGCAGTGCTTTTAAAAGGAACAAGTGGACAATGATTTTATTGATTTATAAAATGTTTATACCACTCCATATTTCAAAGAAATCATTGAGTTGCTTACAGTAACATAAGGGGGTCACAAAAGTTCAAACAAATACAGAAAAAAACTTCCCAACCAAATTATCAAGAAGAAAGAATGAAGAAAGCTTTGAAATGCAGCCCACTGTTTGCATTTGTAGCTGCTTTTTGGAGATTTGCCACACAGCACTAGGCACCCAGTGCAGACTATTACTGTACGGCAGAACTGTGGAGAGCCAGTGAGAGATTCAGGAGTCAGGAACATAAGAGGATTTCTGATGGATTGCATCAAAGGTCTCTCTAGTTCTGCATTCTGCTCCCAGAGCGCCTAAGCCCAGAAAACAAAGCATGAGCCCAATAGCCCTCTCCCACCTGGCATCTCCACTAACTAGTTTAAAGAGCAGTGGAGGCTGCTCACCATGTGTGGTGTAACCCTCCCACTGAAAATGTCAAGCAATTTTAAAAAGGAACTCTCAGAAATCCCAAATCTACACACTATATTTCCATTTCTGGCAATCCCTTATTCTCTGGCCGACCAGCTCTTTGCATTGCTAACCCAGTCCTTGTCCAAAATAGAGCTACTAGAAATATGGTGACTATAAGGAAAAATAAAGAAATAAAGAAACATGTGCCTCTTTGGACTGCCTTGTATTCAGCCCTACCGGGAAGGCTCAATATGATGGTTTGAGGCCTATCCAAAACAGGCACTATAGCAAATATGAGAGGATCCTAGAACTGAAGATTTGGAAGGGACACTAAGGGTCATCGAGACTATCCCCCTGCAACGTAGGAATCTCAGCTAAAGCATCCATGACAAACATACAGGAGTCACAGCATACCCTCCAACATTCCTCATGTGAAAATAAGGACATTATATTCTTCATCAGTATCACAGAATCCAAGAATTGTAGAGTTGGATGGGAACCCAGCGATCATTTAGTCCAACCCTCTGCAATGCAGGAATCTTTAGCCCAACATGGGGTTTGCACTCACAAACCACTCTCATGCTCTGCCAAGTGAGCCATATTACTGTGTCAGGGAACTGTCCCCAGCTCAGCGTAGGGTGGTGGAATGGCTCTCAGGATGCTACAGAGAGCCTCAGCCCCACCTGACCAGTAGCACCTCCTCATCCAGCGGAGGGAGTAGCGAGGTCTCCAGTGGGGAGGGGCAGGCAGCCCAGGAGCGGGAAAGACAAGGCTCTGGGGATGCTGGAGAGACCCAGCACTCCTCTCACTTAGCGGGCGAGGAGGGAGACACGCTACTTCTGTCGCCCCAAGTACGCCCAGGAGTGAAACGAAAAGAGGGGAGGGGGAGATTTCGTATACCGAAACTCTTATGTTGGGGTCAGAACCGGAAGGGGCCACTCCCGGATTCTGCAAACGGTTGATACATGAACTTTTAAGCTCTGCACTGTACATAGTATGCACAATAAAACTACTAAAGGAATGGCTGAAGTTTTTCCTGGTTACTCATGAGCAACCATCCAAGAACCTTACATACTGCTTGAGCATTTCCTCCTGGTCTAGTACGAACGTTATTAGAGGAAACACACAAAACTGCAGTATTTTAAGTGCAAAAATATTTTAATTTCTGTATTGCAATTAGGGAAGCATGGGGGGAAAGAAAGTGCCAGATTAATAAATGCAAATAACTGTGTGTGTGTGTTTGTACACTAACACATTAAATAATAGATACAACTTTATAAAAAAAAACATTATAAAAACAACCATCAAAATACATACAGTGGACCCCCTAGATACGAAAGTAATTCATTCTGGGGGTCTGTACGTACCCTGAAATATCCACAAGTAGAGGCGCCGCTTCTGCGCACGCATGCGGTGTGATAGAGCCCTTCACGCACTGAGAAACCCGGAAGAATACACCACGGAACATATTGAGATTGTGAGTCTCTTAGTAAGTAAGACTAGCTGCAGCAGCATCCCTCCTTTCTTTGTAACAAACGGAGAGTTAAAAAAAACCAGGGAGGAAGAAAAAAGTGAGTGAAGCTGATAACGATGCATGTGCAAAGGACACTGCAGAATAGGAGAGCAGAGAAAAGGTGGAGATGGGAGATCTGTGTGCAAAGGAGAGTTGAGGTGAGTAAAGAGCAAGAGAGGGAAAGGAAGAGCAGCTGTAAACAGGCGAGTAAGGGGGGATTACCTCTGGGGGGCGGGGGGGTATGCACAAAAGGAGAGTAGGGGCAGGACATGGACATGGGTGTGAACGGGAAACAGGATTACCCTTATCTTTAATGAATTTGTCTACGGATGGTTGGTAAAGCTGATGGTTATGTTCTACGTCTGCTGTTGGGGGCAGCATGGCTCTGAATGTCTGTTGCCAGTAGTGGAGAGAGTGGTGTGGCCCTTAGGTCCTGCTTTCAGGCTATGCACAGGCATCTGGTTGGCCACTGTGAAAATAGTTTAGTTGAGCAGATGGTCTGATTCAAGAGACTGATGTAAGTTCTGGCCAGTTGAAGATTCTGGGAAATCTGATAGGGAGGAAGGGAACACCCGCCTAGCCAGCCAGATCAGCCGAATCAACCCTGGCGATCAATGGGGTGACAGATGTCGCAGCCAGATCACCCTCACATCCTCACACAGGGCACCTTCTGAAGAGTCTTTGTGTTATGTACCTGCTGAAGAAGTGTGGTTTCATAATTTCATCTCATTTGTGCCAACTGCTCACGTGGCTGAGGGAGGGAAGCCAAAATGCGGAGTTAACCAGGGCTATTGACTGTTTGACTCTGAAGCGCCCTCTCCGGTTGCATGGAGCCCGGACAGCGCCGTGGTTTTCCCCGGAGCTGAGGGCGATGAAACAATTGTTGAGACGGCTAGAGCGCCGGTGGCAGATAACTCATTCTGAAGCTGACCAGACATGGGTTAGAGCTCAATGTCGAGCCTACCATGTGGCGGTAGCGTCGCTGTCTCTATTGCATCTCCAGAAAACAGCAGCAGGAGACTTTTCCAGGTGGTTCCCAATTTAGCGGAACCACCTGCTCCATCAGAGCCCAGTACGGGCCACATGATCTCCAGCAATGATTTTGCAAAGTTTTTTCGTGGTTAAAGTTACTCAGATTCGGGAAGAGGTAGACTCCACCATGTTAGCAGGGCCTGGGCGGGAGAGTGCTAGAGTCCTGTCTAGTCCAGTTGTGTGGGATCAGTTCCAATCTGTTACCTCCGAGGATGTGGACAGGCTGCTTGGACGAGTGAAACCAACCACCTGTCTCCTTGATCCTTGCCCATCCAGGCTTATAAAAGCTAGTCAGGAGGGGCTGGGCGATGGGCTCCGCAGGCTGGTGAATGCTTCCCTCTTTGAGGGAGTCTTTCCAGACCCGCTGAAAGAGGCGGTCACTAAACATCTTTAGACCTGGCCAATATGACCAATTATTGCCCAGTCTCAAATCTACCATTCTTGGGCAAGGTGATTGAGTGAGTGGTTGCTGAACAACTCCAAGCATGCCTGGAGGATGCAGACCATTTGGATCCCTTCCAGTCAGGATTCAGGCCTCACCATGGGACTGAACCTGCCTTGGTCGCACTGGTCAATCTCCGGCGGGCTAAGGACAAAAGTGAGAGCTGTTTCCTAGTTCTTCTGGATCTCTCCGCGGCCTTTGACACCATTGACCATAACATCCTTCTGGACCATCTAGAGGGGCTGGGAGCTGGGGGCACTGTTATACAATGGTTCTGCTCCTTTCTCCTGGGCTGTGTCCAGAAAGTGGTGTTGGGGGATGATTTTTTTAAACAGCAGCAGAGATTTTGGAAAGCAAAGATGAAGGACACTGAAAAGAAAATGGAGGTTTTAAACAACAGAAGTAAAGGAGAGGTGGAACTTTTGTAATAATAAAAAGTTGTATCAAGGCAAACAACAGAGATTGGTGCAACACAAAAGCTAACATAAACACAATAACACAAAATGGCATTTCCAAACCCCCTTCCTGAACTTGACTCTTCTGTTTAACTGCTACATACCACTATCCTCTGTGTCAACCCCTGCTTGTTCTATTCAGAACACTGGCATGGAGTTTTATGGAAGTCTTCCAGGAGCCCCACTCTCACTATCAGAGAACAGGAATTGTAAATAGATGGGTCATTTTCTGGAACACCTTGAAATTTCACTACATACCTTTCCAGTATATCCCCACCTCTGTTTCACCACAATGTCTGTGGGGCCAAGATGCTCACAATTAGGCACAAAGTCATCAACAATTAGTGTCTCACATGCACATGTATTTATCTTTCCAGCAATCTTGTGATGCTGGAACCTTTTTATATCCCTGGATCCAGCCAAGTTTACGTGTTCATTTGTCTAGTTTCCATTTGTCTAGTTTCCATTTCCTTCAATGTCCACAAGTTCCACCATTATCAAAGAGGGTGAATAGGTTTTCTCTATTCATTTTGTCCATTTCATGCAGAATTTTAAACACCTTTCTCACCTTTCTTTTTTGCTTTTGCTCTAAATTTAAATGTCTCCGATTTTGTAACAATTCCATTTACAAAACTATAATATCTCTTTTGAGGTCAGCTGACATTACACAACAGGTATGCCAGCTTCCTCCAGTGAGACATCAGGTGGACAGGAGGAAGCAGAGCAAAAAGAGTGTGGCTGCTGTGTTTCGCACTCGGCCTCCTTTCCCCTATGTAACATTGAGGGGGTCCCACGTGGGTGTGGACATGGAAGGTTCACCCCATGTGTGGCGTAGGTGTGCATTGCTGCAGGATATTGAGGGGTCCCATCCCCCCCTTAAAAAGTTGGGAGGATCAAGCTCCCTGCCTCCAGTTGGCACCCTGTTACACAATATTGCAAGTATGGTCATAGCATATTCTATACTGGGAAGATATTGTCAAGATATTGGCAGTTTTGTATTCAATTCCTTTCTTTGTGAACCTAAGTATGGAGTTGGCATCTGCAGGCCCAGTCGCAGTGCCAACTCCCTCTGGGTCACTGTCTAGATGTAAAATATGATTAACTACTCAGACAGACAACCATCTAGAATAAAAATGGCCACCACTTTATGGGTGGAAAGTAGGTGGAATTTTGGCTCAGTCATTGCATTTATATCCATTGCAGCCTCCTGCTGGAGGGCTGGAACTGCTGCAACATTGTGCCCACATTTTGGCCTCCCCCTCCCTACGAAAAGTTCTTTCCCTCACAAGATTTAACCTTTTGCCTTCTGCAGTTTTTGCAAGATAGGTTCTCAAAAACCCAATATTCTGAAAGATGCTGCCCTTCTGGCACAAAACAGGTTGAATCCATGACACACGTGTTGCTTTATTGCCCATTTTATGCAAAAATGTGTGACAAGCATTTGGCCCCTTTATTGAAGGAGGAAATTTATTGCACTGACTCTTCCTGTGTGTCCTATCTGCTGAATAATTGTAGGAATGATGCTGTGAAAAATGTGGCACGGATTTTGAATGAACCCATGAAATTACGTTACCATAGGTCTTAAATGTCATTTTCATTCCTCATGTCCAGTTTTATCATAAAGTATATCCTACTATGTTTCATTACCTGTGTCGTGCTCTGATCCATGTATACAATGATACTTTCTATGACAATAAATGAGATTGTTTGTTTGATTGACTGACTGACTGACTGACTGCACAACTGCCTTCTTCAAGGCTGCTAGAACCACTCCTTCTCTTGCTGAAAAAACACATTCCCTCATGGGCAACATTCTGGGGCCACATGCTCAGTGTGGGCAGGGCCAAAAGGAAAAGTGTCATTGTAATGGAAATGAAATGGGATCTAGGGGTCTTAGCGAGCCACAAGCTGAACATGAGTCAACAATGTGATGCAGCAGCAAAAAAGAAGTTATGCTACTCTAGGCTGCATCAACAGAAGTATAATTTCCAGATAAAGGGCTACAATAGTACCACTCTATTCTGCCTTTTATAAAAAATAAAAATATTTATTAAGGATTTTTCCAATTAAATCCAAATTACAATACATGATTACATTTTTCCAAACTCCCCTTTCTCTCACCAAGGGGAGCATACAGAACAAACCCCCCTCTCACTGGGGTGACCAACAATTCTTTCCCAATTTAACCACTTACTTTGCACATATCATCTTTACCTTTACAGACTTTCCCGATTCCCCCCCCGTTGATTTCCTGATTAACCCTAATTCACAGTTATTGCCACTTAATCCCCATATTACTTTTCCTCCTTCTCACATTTTCCTTAATTAAATTCTTTTACTAAATAATTATTCATCTTACGCATCTTATTTATCGTTTTAACCCATCCTCTGTATTCACTATATTCCTGAACCTCCATTGCCTAATTCCAAATTTCATTACTACAACCCAATTAAAATTAATTTTATTTTAACTCTTCCCCCCTTTCCTCCTATACTCCCTAACATTGAATTCTTATTCCTTAACCATTATCCATTACCAATCCATATGTCTATACCATGACACAAAGAGAATTTCCATAAACACATTCATTTTTCAACCCACGCCCACCCTTTCCGCTTCTTAAAAAAAACATCTTTAGACACGGCCAATATGGCCAATTATTGCCCAGTCTCAAATCTACCATTCTTGGGCAAGGTGATTGAGTGAGTGGTTGCTGAACAACTCCAGGCATGCCTGGAAGAAGCGGACCATTTGGATCCCTTCCAATCGGGATTCAGGCCTCATCATGGGACTGAAACTGCCTTGGTCACGCTGGTCAATCTCCGGCGGGCTAAGGACAAAAGTGAGAGCTGTTTCCTAGTTCTTCTGGATCTGTCATCGGCCTTTGACACCATTGACCATAGCATCCGTCTGGACTAGCTAGAGGGGTTGGGAGCTGGAGGCACTATTATACAGTGGTTCCGCTCCTTCCTCCTGGGCGGTGTTCAGAAAGTGGGGTGTGTGTGTGTGTGTGTGTGAGTGTTCAGACCCCTGGGCTCTCACTTGAATGACCTCCCATCAGAGGTAAAAGAGATAAGCAACTACTTGACATTCAGAAAATACCTGAAGGCAGCCCTGTTTAGGGAAGTTTTTTAATCTGTGATATTTTAACATATTTTAATGTTTGTTGGAAGCTGCCCAGAGTGGCTGGGTTGACCCGGCCAGATGGGTGGTGTACAAATAATAAAATTATTATTATTATTATTATTATTATTATTATTATTATTAGCTATGCTCAGAACTAATTTGGGAAAGGATCCAGGATAGATTGGTCCTGAATTTGTGTGCATGAGTGGAGGTGGGGCTAGACTGTGGCCCAAGTTCTGTTCAGTTGTGTACATAGATGCATATATATTTTTTTGGTGTGTGTTTCTAATTGATCCAGGGTGAGTGCCTGGAAGCAGTTGGTGGATGAATGGCAGCTAACAGATTGAGGTAGAATCCTGACAAGACAGAAGTACTGTTCTTGGGGTTGGGGGCTCCCTGGACCTGAATGGGGTAACTGTGCCCCTGAAATAACAGGTGTGTAGCCTGGGAGTCATTTTGCACTCACAGCTGTCCATGGAGGTGCAGGTCAGTTCTCTGTCCAGGGCATCTCTTTACCAGCTCTATCTGGTACGCAGGCTGAGACTCTACCTGCCCACAGACTGTCTCACCAGAGTGGTGCATACTCTAGATATCTCCCCCTTAGACTACCACATTGCAGTGTATGTGGGGCTACCTTTGAAGGTGACTCAAAAACTACAACTAATCCAGAATGCAGCAGCTAGACTGGTGACTGGGGGTGGCCGCTGGGACCATATAATACTGGTCCCAAAAGACTTACATTGGCTCCCAGTATGTTTCCAAGCAAAATTCAAAGTGCTGACCTTTAAAGCCCTAAATGGCCTCGGCTCTGTATAGCTGAAGGAGTGTCTCCACCCCCATCATTCAGCCAGGACACTGAGGTCCACTTGCAAGGGTCTTCTGACAGTTCCCTGACTACAAGAAGTAAAGTTATGGGGAACCAGGCAGAGGGCCTTTTTGGCAGTGCTGCCCTCCCTGTGCTGTCCTATCATCAGATGTCATGGAGATAAAGAATGACAATACTTTTAGGAAACATCTGGAGGGAGCCCTGTTCAGGGAAGTTTTTAAGGCTTGATGTTTTGATTATGTTTCAGATATGCTGTAAGCCTCCCAGAGTGGCTGGGAAAAGCAGTCATATGGGCAGGGTATTATTAATAATAATAATAATAATAATAATAATAATGTTGTTGTTAATATTGTATGTATTATATGTAACTCAGCATTCTTCAGTAAAAATATAGCCTTGTATTAATGGAGTCATGATGAGATTAATGAAGCTAGGGAAATTATTTTGATGTGCATCAACAACATGAGTGGCTATCCTATGTAACTAAGATCTTTGAATTTTTTGCTTGGTATCTCCACGGTGATGTGTGTTTGAGACACTTGAACTTGGTAGGAAATATTCGCATGGCCGTCAAACTCCAATTGCCTTCAAGTGGTGTTCATCCAATGTACTTTCTGAAGAAGAGTGGTTCCGGAATAGTGACCCCCATTGTGGTGAAATTGGAGTGGGATAGACTGGAATTTGGTGAATTTTTCAAAGTTGATTCAAGTACTTAAAATATATGTTTCTTATCCCTGAGAATGCAATGGAAGAGGCAGCTGTCATAATTTCATACAGTTGCCAAAAATTACGTAATCCAATTACTACTCCGTGCTTTGTGTTCCAATATAAAATTAGAGGATGTTTGGGAAAGTATGCAATCTCCTTTATTATCATTTCCCACCCCCTCACTGGACCAGTTCCGTCTACCTGGAACCCTCAGGCTCCTCTTCTTGGCCTATATATCCCTCCAGGTCAGCCTATTCCACCATCAGTTGCCTGCTTCTTTGAACTGAGTTCTCCTCAGCTTTTGATCTCTCCAGCACTATGAAGATCTTCCTCAGTACTTGTCTCTTCTTGGCCATCCTTTCTGAAGGTGAGTAGCAACCTGCAATCTTGAATTGTTTTTTCAAATGTGGAAGGGGATATAGAAAGGCAAAATGATATTGGTCTAGGAAGGATAAATGAAGCTACAGATATTGGAATACTGGGAATCTGGACTCCAAATTTTAGAAGGCAGCATTATGGAGTGTACTGCTGATTCATGAGCTTGGCTTTCTTCACATACAGCATGAGTGCTGCATGTGAAAGTATGCAATGGGACTGCTAAATTCCCATTGGGCACCCTCACTTGTGTTGTGGAGGAGGACATGTCAGGATCATCCTACACGCAAGTAGGACTCCAATAGAAACACATGCCGGACTGGCATGTTCTGTCCCTCCTGCTTGGTCATTCAGGAGCTTCAAAAGCTTTCTCCAGCCCAAACATCACAGCAACTGATACCAAGAGGCATTATCACACTTCAGGATCCTGCAGTGTTTGCAGTTCGTGTAACAGACTCAATAGTGCAGCATTTTGGCAAAACTACTTTATTTACATTTAATATACTTGGAGCATTCTGACCCAGCTCCTTCCTCTTTCTCATCAAACAGCAAAGAGAAAGAGACAAAGGACAATAGTCCCACATCATGGAACACAGTAACCCAAACATCTTGTCTCTGTCACTTCCTGCACTGTGGAATGAAAATATACACTGTCATGTGATTTTAAAAAACAATCCCATGACTGCAAGCATGGGGCAAGAATCCTAACAGGATGTTCCTGTTTTAGTGTATGCCTTCATACTAGTAAATGGAATGAAGGATGTGTGTCTCTTCATCTTTGTGTCTGGAGATGTTCCTGTGTGTGAGATAGGGGGAAGATGTGTGTCAGTCTGCATACAGCCTCCAACACACCACTACATGTGGATCCCGCGACCAATAAGATTGCTCTTGTCTGACTTGGAAAATTGTATCCAGGTAGGAATGTAGATTCCATTTCTCAATGCCTGAGGAACTGATGTATTTGGCACTGAATATTTATTCTTCTCTTGTCTCTACAGCGGAAGCTGAGGTATGTTTTGTAAAGAAACCAGGAAAATTTTTTGAAAGAGAAACTTGTGAAACTTCCAAAGGTGGCAGTTGCTTTGTGCATTATAATGCCACCACTTTAAGTGAGTATAAAGCCTTTCTGTCCGATTAAACCTGAGTGTTTGGGTCTATCATTTGGACCCTGGGATATCTAGGGGGGAGCCACAGAATGTTGATCTCACCCAATGTCGAGGAATTTTCAACATTTAATTATATATTAGTAGAATTTAAAATATATAAAAAGTATGTCTAAAATGTACCGATGATAACAATGAAAGTCGTAGCATCCCTTTCAATTAAAAACAGTGATTCCTCAAAAGCCTGTTGGGACAAGAAGGTCTTCACCTGCCAGGAGAAGGAGAAGGGAGGGAATCTAGCTTCTCCTGGGAGTGAGTTCCAGTGTCGGGGAGAAGGCACTGAGATGGCTCATTTCCATGTCAATAACTAATAAAGTGTACAGCCTCCCCCACACCTTTACTGTTGAATGTACAGTTTAAGGTTCATTACTGTTCCACAGAAACGTGTATCTCTTTAAAAGAAAGAAGGAAATTAACTGACCTAGTTTTCCAGGGTTGGGGCAGTGCAGCAGGTGATGTTGAGTTCGTCTTGATTTGGGGCGTGCCAGTAATCGGGTACGGTATATAAGGAGGTCTGCGTGCCTCTCTGAGTACCCTAGGTGGTGGGTCACTGTATGGGTCATGTTTCTGTAATGTTCTTTCTGTTATTTTTCCTTTTATTAAAACCACTCCTAGTTATGCTTTACAGTCTCCTCAGCCTTTTGTTGTGCAGTTGCTCAGCTTAAATATGCCAACATATTTAAATATGCCAACGGGGCAGCCTCTTAGCCTCAGAGAACCACTGGCAACCTTCTTCTGAACTTTGCCAGCTGATTACTGTTAATACATCATGCATGAATATTGAAGCCTCATCTTTCTCCAGCCTTTGTCTCACAGCTCCATCCCCAAAGTTTTTCCAATGGCCAAATCCTAAGTAAAAATACCTCACTGGCAGGTCTCTCTCCACTCATTAGCACACAACATAATCAGAGTCTACTCTTGGTGGGTTCAGACACAAGTGATGCAGTGGTCAGGTGTGTAGCCAATGATGAATACAGTGAGACTTGTGTTCAACCAATGATCAACCAGTCCCCCTGTTGGTTGAAAGACAGTTGGGAATGACCAACATTAGGGCTCATCTATGGCAACATCTAGCAAACACCAAGAAGCTACTAGTAAGGATTGCTCTTTTCCCATATCCCCTGAGCTGGGTGTAGGGACAAAGATTGCAGTCTTTCCAGATGGCATGAGATTTTGGGGAAAGTGGGCTTCCCATCCCATTGCTGGGTAAATTAAAAGGGTTCGTAGACTGGAGGTATGTCTCCCAGAAAACCATAGGCCATGGGCTCAAAGGAATACTAATACTTCAAATGATCGAGTTCTATGAAATGATTTTTTTCTCTATCATTTCCCCATTTTTTGGAAAGTAACGATTCCATGTTCATTTTTTAGGCAGAATATTTTATACTCACACAGGTGAAAGTGCCTACTTTACATAACAAATGCCATACCAATATGGGGAAAATACTCAGACTCACTCCCCAAATATCCAGTAGTGACATCTCAACACTTTCCAGCTTGCAGTAACCATATGATGGTTGGACAATGTGGAGTGACTGTGCTGCTTATGCCACCCTGCAAAGTATTTAATGTGACCTGTTTGATTTATGGGTGGTGTTTACAGTGATTTTATTAAACCCACAATTTAAGATTTTATTGGGTTTGAACCCAGGGGCATAACTTGCACAGTGTATACAATTTACGCTTCCTTGACTAGTGTAATTAGCAAAACAAAAACAAAAAAAATTACTATGTGTTATGTGGTATCTATTGACAAACCCAGCATAATGCATAACAATATTCAATATTTAACATTTGATCCCTTTTCATGCTCTTGTGGCCTATAAGACACCTGAGCATGCTTATGAACCATAAACTTCACTAGGACTAAATTAACAACAGCTTTTTCTTTATTTTTCCCTCCTTTGGGGGAGAAAACTGCAATCACTGAAGATTATAAATCTTTTAATTACAAGGTATTTAAAAAAATGAGACAGCCAGGAACAGAGCCCAGAGGAGCATCATATTCGCTCTCCAGTGTGGTGTAGTGGTTAAGAGCGGTAGACTCGTAATCTGGTGAACCAGGTTCGTGTCTCTGCTCCTTCACGTGCAGCTGCTGGGTGACCTTGGGCTAGTCACACTTCTTTGAAGTCTCTCAGCCCCCTCACCTCACAGAGTGTTTGTTGTGGGGAGGAAGGGAAAGGAGATGTTAGCCGCTTTGAGACTCCTTCGGGTAGTGATAAAGCAGGATATAAAATCCAAACTTCTCCTCCTCCTCCTCCTCCTCCTCCTCCTCCTCCTCCCTCCTCCTCTTCTTCTTCTTCTTCTTCCTGTTTCCTAAAAGCAAAATATTTCATTTTAAGGTATAGAAAAGGGGAATAAATGAATCAAAGTACTTATAGAAAATCTACAAAAGTAAATGAGGAATCAAAGTACATATAGAAAAATCCACAAAAGCCATCAATATACAGAATCAAGTTGAAGAAAGGAATAGCATTAAGATCTGAATGGGGTTTGACACTGAATCATTGAAGGAAACTCGTTGGCTATTTTTACAGGAGCAATTAATCTATAAATCAAATCACGTTTAGGGGAAAAAAACAAGAAAAGGAATATGAACTAAATTTCATGGAGGGAAAATTGCAAGGACAGATCCAGCAAACAGTGGTTACAGTAGTGAAACCTAGAATATATTTTTAAAATTAATTTTTATTAGTTTTCAGAATTTTAACAAATCAATCCAGATCATTTAAATTTAATACCTTTTAAAATAAATAAATAAATAGGTTTCCTGCTCCTTTCACAAACATATGTCCATTGCTTCCTGATGTTGCTACATTCATTCTTTTTCTTTAATCACCTTCTTATTCTTCTATTAGTCATAATCCATTTTCCTAGCTAGCATTCTTGTTTTCTTACACACAGCACCATTGTTATTTTCCAAGCATATAAAATAACCATGTCACATGTGCAGCCTTTCCAGCAGTCTGTTTACAGACTTAGTGTGGAGAGAGATTAATTGCCAACTTTCTCAGTCAATTCCATTCCTTTCAAAACATGTGACAGCAGCTAAACCCACAGAAATCTTTTTTTTATGAAAAAGGAAAACTTATTCAGACATTTCCCCATAAAAAAGATGTGTGGAAAAAGATTTATCCCCTTGAGATAGCCAGTCAGAAGTTAGATCAAGGGGAAAAGAAAATTAGAGGAAAGAGAAAACTGTATTCTCCACTCTCTGAGATTTATATTACATAGTATAAGACAGCTTCTTGAATCAGTCAATGGATCAACTTGCTAGAGATCAGATGGGTGGCCAGATCAACCTTTTCCAGGCCCTTGCCATTTTGTTGTGTGCAGAAACACTAGTCAACAATGCCTCATTTAAGGAACAATCCTGGAATATTCACATGGTTTGGCAGAAGAATTTATACTGATTCAGAAGAAAACTACTTTAAGGATTAGCTTGAGAAATTCAGTACTTGCCAGATTCTTTTCTTCTATTCACGCATTTGCCCATGTGTGCATATAAGGAAGCATCACAAAAATTTCATTCAGGAGAGGAATGATTTGAATTTTTGCTGATCTAGGTATTCCTTCTAATGCTCTCTCACAGATGGCTCTGTAATGGCAGAAACTGAAAAGGGATGTACTACAGATTGCACCACAGAGCATATAGTTTCACCAGCGAAAATGGTCGTTACTTGCGGAGTTTCAGGTCCTGCTGTAGTGCTAAAAAATGTCCCTACTTATTTAATCAAAGTAAGTATATGCATATTTGTATATATCCTCGAGCATAAATAGTATTGAGGCTTTAGGGTTTTCCTTGGTTGCCGTTAGACAAACGATATCAAACAGACGGCATTGGAGACAGGGGAGGAAGGTGGGGGCGATAGGAGCGCACCGCCCCCATTGGCGCGATCCAGGGGGGTTCCATCGTGGCTGACCACCCGCCCGCACTGGGCGCCACACCCCACAGGCTGCGTGCCATGCCCCAGAACTCGCACCACGCCCTTTGGAAATATAAATAAATAAAGATAAATAAATAATAATGAATAATAAATAAATAAAGGTAAAGAACCCCTGAATGGTTAAGTCCAGTCAAAATCGACTGTGGGGTTGCAGCACTTATCTCGCTTTTCAGGGTGAGGGAATTAGCCGTTTGTCTGCAGACAGCTTTCCAGATCATGTGGCCAGCAGACGAAACCGCTTCTGGTGCAATGGGACACCGTGATGGAAGCCAGAGCACATGGAAGCATGTTTACCTAATAGTACTCCACTAAACGTTTTTTGAAAATGACATATGATGAGATAAAAAGGTGTCTAAAGTGCTTATAGACACCCACAAATCCAGAAAGTTTTCTCCTGAAGATTATAGGGAAAGAAGTTCCAAAAGGAAAAGAAAAGATTAAATTGTCTAGGTAACAACAGTAACAAAAATGGAAGGAAGTAGAAGTTACCACCAAAGAAGAATAAATATGTAAGGTGATGAACTATGCAGAATTGGCAAAGTTAAAAGGCAAAATAAGAGAATCTAACAATGATTGCTTTATGGAAGAGTGGAAGCCTGTTTCAGACTATTTAAGGAAATTATTGTATGATGAACTCACGAGCAGGATTTGAACTATGAGAAACATAAGTAATGAAAGAATAAAGTATTGATGTGCTGGTATAAGAGATAGAAGGTATTGTGCTGCAGAGGGGAAGAAGTAAAAACACCATGGAAAAAGAGGTGGGAAGTCTGAAAAATTGATTATGCATTGGTGTGTGTGTGTGTGTGTGTGTGTGTGTGTGTGTGTATTTGAAAATTTAATAAGAAATGATTACAATGTAGCAAAAGGAAGGAAGGAAAGAAGGAAGGAAGGAGATGTGGGCTGAAACTGTGTTGATTTTAGTGGTTGTTTTCCACAGAGATGAAATATGACTTGAATGGGCAGGAGTGTCCAACTTGTTTTCGTTCTCTTTCAAAAGCCTGTAATGGCTCGAAGACCATCAAGTGTCATACTATTGAGACTCGGTGCATAGAGTTTGTTGTTGCTCATGGTAAGTAGCACTGGCAGCCAATGAGGTGAAGACAGGGTGGTGGGTTGTCCTCTGGTCCTGTTTGTGGCTTTATGCCAGAAAATGCACTGTGTACTGGTAGGGTGAAATTCTATTTTTCTGAAAATATAATTGCGTTAAATTATCTTTGCTCTGCATGTGTATAGATGAGACTCCAAATTTCTGGGGTGGGGGTATGAGAAACGAAGAAAAATAAACTGTTTGTTTAATCATGCGTAAAACTGCCATTTAAAAGAAAGTTTTCACTAACCTTTTAGAAGAAGTAAAGGCAGCCATGGAGCAAATATCTGGAAAGCAATATTGATGAATGAGGGCCCCTGTCCCATAAAAAAGGATATATATTTTTTCTAAACTTTAAACATCCATGTCAAATAGATCTCATGTATGATTCTGAGATGCTTTCTATATTTGCTAAATACACTTCACAAAAATTAAAATGCTACTATTCTCTCTTCTGCACACAAACTCATTCATTACTACCCCGGCACTCATGTGAAAATGTCTCTTTTTCTTTACTAGATGACAGTGCAATTCCTGAAGATTATTTCTATGGCTGTGCATCACCAAGTTTTTGTGCATTGGCCAAGAATTCAATGCATAGTGATGCCTTTTCAGGCACTATAACCAGAGCACGATGCAGTGATACTCTCCCTTCCCTATGAAGGGTAGTTAGGAGAGAAAGATGTCTTCTTCCTTTTGGATCCCACTGTTTCTTGCAGCAGTGGAGGTGGAAGTTGCTTGCCTGGTGGTGGGAGAGGATGAGAGACTACAATTCACAGGATTCCTGAATCCTCTATTAGGCTTTCAATGGAGGGTGAACGGGATGCAGGGAATAGATAAACTAAAGTAGGGAATGGGGGCTTGGGAGCTCTGTCTCATGATAATATGGTATATGGGTAAAATTTATCTTTGTTCATAATCAAAATAAATTGGTGTGGCAAATAAAAAATGTGTTCTGTGTCTGTATTCATCAAATTACCGGTAAGAATATTTGTTAGCTGCAGTGGCAAAAGGCAGTGCTTTTAAAAGGAACAAGTGGACAATGATTTTATTGATTTATAAAATGTTTATACCACTCCATATTTCAAAGAAATCATTGAGTTGCTTTCAGTAACATAAGGGGGTCACAAAAGTTCAAACAAATACAGAGAAAGCTTCCCACCCAAATTATCAAGAAGAAAGATTGAAGAAAGCTTTGAAATGCAGCCCACTGTTTGCATTTGTAGCTGCTTTTTGGAGATTTGCCACACACTAGGCACCCAGTGCAGACTATTACTGTTCGGCAGAACTGTGGAGAGCCAGTGAGAGATTCAGGAGTCAGGAACATAAGAGGATTTCTGATGGATTGCATCAAAGGTCTCTCTAGTTCTGCATTCTGCTCCCAGAGCGCCTAAGCCCGGAAAACAAAGCATGAGCCCAATAGCCCTCTCCCACCTGGCATCTCCACTAACTAGTTTAAAGAGCAGTGGAGGCTGCTCACCATGTGTGGTGTAACCCTCCCACTGAAAATGTCAAGCAATTTTAAAAAGGAACTCTCAGAAATCCCAAATCTACACACTATATTTCCATTTCTGGCAATCCCTTATTCTCTGGCCGACCAGCTCTTTGCATTGCTAACCCAGTCCTTGTCCAAAATAGAGCTACTAGAAATATGGTGACTATAAGGAAAAATAAAGAAATAAAGAAACATGTGCCTCTTTGGACTGCCTTGTATTCAGCCCTACCGGGAAGGCTCAATATGATGGTTTGAGGCCCATCCAAAACAGGCACTATAGCAAATATGAGAGGATCCTAGAACTGAAGATTTGGAAGGGACACTAAGGGTCATCGAGACTATCCCCCTGCAACGTAGGAATCTCAGCTAAAGCATCCATGACAAACATACAGGAGTCACAGCATACCCTCCAACATTCCTCATGTGAAAATAAGGACATTATATTCTTCATCAGTATCACAGAATCCAAGAATTGTAGAGTTGGATGGGAACCCAGTGATCATTTAGTCCAACCCTCTGCAATGCAGGAATCTTTAGCCCAACATGGGGTTTGCACTTACAAACCACTCTCATGCTCTGCCAAGTGAGCCATACTACTGTGTCAGGGAACTGTCAGGGAACTGTCCCCAGCTCAGCGTAGGGTGGTGGAATGGCTCTCAGGATGCTACAGAGAGCCTCAGCCCCACCTGACCAGTAGCACCTCCTCAGCAGCCCAGGAGCGGGAAAGACAAGGCTCTTGGGCTTTCCTCCCAAGATGGCGACGTGAAGAGCAGCCTTTACTTGCATTCGGTAATGCTTATCTCCTTTTTAAAGTTCTTTTAAACTTTTTTTTCCCTTTTAAGTTCTTTCAACGTTTTTAAGAGCCTTAACGGCGTTTTAGAATTGTTTTTATTGTTTTATGGTTTTACTACTCCTATAAATCAGCAAGTCAACTTTACAGATAAAGACTGCTAAGGAGTGAGTTGTTAAAGAGAACTACGCTCATTAATTAATGCAGCTTGCCCTGATCTGACTCTGTGGATTGAGGGGTCCTCTCCCCCTCTTTGATTGTGCTGACATGAGGGGGAAGAAGCGCATTAGGCAGCATTCCAGTGAGGCTGTGGACACTGCCAAGAAACAGATGAAAATCAGTGATTATTTGTCCAACAATGACCTGGCAGAGATTTTTAGCAACTTTCCTACTGCAAACAGTTTTGCTGCTCTAGCCTCTAATGCTACTCACGAGGAGTCCGGCTGCATGGCGGGCGAGACACAGTCAGCCCCGAGTTCAAGAGTGGAGGCATACTCCTCTGAGCCAATTCAAACAACTTCACCTGAAATACCACTATTATCCGCCCAGGTTACTGCGGACCAAGGGATGATGGAACTGTTAACCTGCCAGTCCGGACTGATAACGCATACAATTACCAACCTGTACAAAAGGCTGGATGGCATTGAAAAGAAGCTTGAAGAAGTGCTTAGTCTGGCCAAACGCCCCTCCCCGCTTCCCCAGTTTGATAAGGCTTCTAACCCTGCTCCCCTTAGTTCAAGTTTGCAGGCCGACTCCGTTCAACAAGAATGGTACCTGGACGAACAACCTCAAAATTTGAATTTACAACTCCAGCCTTGTAAGCTTGCTGTACTAGTGGGTAACCATCCCTTGAATTATAACAAATGGGTGGATAAACACTCAGTTGCCAACTCCCTGTCCCAACTGTTGGGGCATACTCTGCGTACATCTGAGATTGTGGATATTCTATGGCTGCCCACTGGGCCCTTCCTGAGGCGTATGGTTATCAACTTTAGATCTAATCACCTACCTGCAAGAATTTTAAAATTAAACAATTGCACAAGGAAATGGCATATTTCCTTTACAAGGGTGTTTACTAACCTAATCCGTAAACTGTTACCCATCAGTACAAGGGCCACCCGCACTGACACTAAGCCAGACCGCCGTAGGAAACCAGTGAATGGGGAGCTGGAGCCGAGGCCCTCACGCACGGACAAAGCTAATTTCCAACAGGATTCGGACAGGCCTGCATTGGATCCAAGTCTGCTTACAACTGATCTGAGGTATCTGAAGAAGTGTGCATGCACATGAAAGCTCATACCAGGAACAAACTCAGTTGGTCTCTAAGGTGCTACTGGAAAGAATTTTTGATTTTGTTACAACTGATTTAATTGACTTTTTACACCCTCCCCTTAACTCTTTGGCCGCCTCACGGGATATGCCCACCACCGGTCCACCTAAGCAACATCGAAGTGAATTGCTTTCATCTTCATATGCCTCCATGCCAGAATTGGAGGCTTCAAGCCCAATACAAGGCCATGAGCCGCAACACCTGTTAAACTCTAATCCTCTAATAATTCCATCTCAAGATACAGTTGCTGATCTTCTACCTTTACAACCTATACTGTCTGGTGAAGTCCTTCCTATTAAAGCTAATGTCGAACATCCTGACATCTGCAACAGTGACATTGAGGACCCTCTTGGCCATATCAACTTGTTGGCCCTCCGATCCAAGCTACCACAGCTTTTCAGTGCCCAGCAACCCAAGGCCAGTCGGAATCCTAGCACGGGGCAGAGTGAGGAAGACCCCCTGATTATTTTAGCAAAGGACTCCAGGGTCCACCGACCAACAATCGATGCCCCAGAGGTTGTGGAAGAAATACATCTGGAACCGTCCGGGGCTTCAGGTGACAGCCATCCTTCCAATATGCACCTAGATTGACTCGATGCCACGGCCGGGAACCTGGTGCAAAATCCTTCTCTGCAGCATATCCTCCATCTTATATCGTGGAATATGGCCGGATGGAATAGGACCAGAAACGCCGATTGTTTGGATTTTCTATCGAAATTTGACATAATTCTGTTACAGGAAACCTGGGTCATTGAAGATGTACATCTTAGTGGATTTACCTCACATGGGGTCAGGGCTCAAGCAGGGATCCGCAAAGGTAGGCCAAAAGGTGGCATTGTAACTCTGGTTTCTACTGCTTTGTTTGCCAATATTACCCCTTTGCCTGCATGCCAGCAATTGGCAACAGCTATCCTTATTCAACAATACTCATATTCCCTGATAATAATCAATGTATATTTACCTCCACAATATCTTATGGATGAAACCAAGTCAACCTGGGACAAATTGGAGCAATATATTGAAGATCTAATTCTGATCTCTCCCGACTCACAGGTGATTCTAGGGGGGGACTTCAACTCGCGGATGGACAATTCCGACGGGGATTTATATAACAAATATCAACTACTCCCTCCAGATGCTGACCAGAATTTGACACACACCCCTCTTATCAGATGCTCCAAAGATACGAAAGCAAACTATGCAGGTTTATGTTTAGCACTGACAACTAACAAACTAAACCTTCATATTGTAAATGGCTCCTTTCCTTCAGATTACCCGGGCAAATTTACACATCTTTCAGGAGACAGAGCCTCCACATTGGACTACATTGCTGTCTCGGGACCAGTACTGGCCCAGGTGGTGAGCTTTAAGGTCCTTCCCTACATTGATAGTGACCATCTTCCAATTTATATCCAGATAGCCTTCCCCAACCTGAGGAGTAGTCTTGAGGTATGTGGCTTACCAGCAACACTATCTCAAACGAAAGGCAAATGTAGAAAAAAGTGGACTACAAAACTAGACCAACAGCTAAAACAGGTTCTAGCCAAAGAATCCCTTACCAAGATAAGACAGCAATTGATGACACCAGATATTGAACATAATCCAGTAAGGACCTATGAAAACTTGGTTCAGGAATTGAAACCGCATTTAGGTTATGATGTCCATTTTACTGCAAAAGCAGCTGTCCCTGTGTCCCAACCATGGTTCGACAAAGACTGTATTAAGGCTAAGGATGCCCTTCTGTCTGCATATTCAAATTTCAAAAACAACACAACAACTACACCAGATACTAACCTAGTGCAACTTAATGAGCTTAAAAAACGTTATAAGAATATCTTGAAACAGAAAAAGAAGGAGGCATTGAAAGAAACTTGGGCCCGCTTAATTCAAGCTGCAAAACTAAAAAACTCATCGCTTTTTTGGCAACTTGCTTCGAACAGCTGGAGGAGACGCTTAAATTTAGAAACAGACATCACTCCTGAGAGATGGGAACAACACTTTAGACAAATGTATGCAGACCCCGATCCTGTTGAGACTTTTGATTCGTGGAATCTAAAAGAGCTCCCAGAATGGAACCCAGTCACTACGACAGACATAGATTCCCTATTGTCTAGAACTAGGGTAGGGAAGGCGCCGGGTGAGGACTTAATCCCACCTGAGCTGATTAAGAAAAATAAAGAATGGTGGTGCCCTGTGTTAGCATCACTATTTACATATATTCATAGCACAGGACACATTCCAAAAGACTGGGGTGTCGCCATTATAATTCCCATTTATAAAAAAGGGAGCAAGTTCGAACCAGGAAATTACAGACCAATCAGTTTACTCAATATTGTGAGTAAACTGTATTCCTTACATCTCAAAGACAAATTTCAAGATTGGCTGGAGGTGGAGCATCAAATTGCTGAAGAACAGGCAGGATTCCGGAAAGGACGAGCTACCATGGACCATTGCCTAGTATTTCAACACCTCATCGAGAAATACATATCTTGTAAATCTTTCTCCCTCTTTGCGGCCTTTATAGACTTAAAAACCACTTTTGATTCCATCTCGCGAAATAAGCTTTGGGAGAAGATGAAATCCTCAACAATTGATCCTCGCCTTTTCCTTCTTATACGATCATTATATACAAACACAAGCCTCCTGGTCCGCTGCTCCCATCAGGGACATCTGACACGGCGGGTGCCTACTCAGTTGGGTGTCAAGCAGGGATGCGTACTAGCCCCCCTGCTGTTCAATTACTTTATTAATGATATCATATCAAAACTATCAAGCTCTGATTTCCATCCACCCAAACTGGCAGATAGGCCTATCTCTATTCTCCTGTATGCAGACGATGCCCTGATCATGTCCAGGACTCCAGTTGGATTAAGACGGGCGCTCCGGTCCCTTGCTCAATATTGTAAAGAGGCCTGTCTTACTATTAACTATCAGAAGACCAAAGTAATGACATTTGCTAAGCGTCCTAAGACACGACCTTGGAGTATCAACGGACGAAAAATCGAGCAAGTCCATTGTTTTAAATACTTGGGCATAGTCTTCCATGATAGAGGGTCGAGGAAAGCCCACTTAACACAAGTTGTGGCTGCAGCCCAGAAGTCCATCTCTGCAATCTTAGGTTTTTTAGGATCCAACGGTGCACACTATGTACCTGCAGCTCTAAAACTCTTTGAGGCTAAAGCGCTAGCTCAATTGCTTTATGGGGCTCAACTTTGTGCCCCTCCACCAAATCTGACCCTTCTTGAAAGGGTCCAGTCAAAATTTATCAGAGCAGCCCTCCAGGTGCCTCCATGTGTGCCAAATGCTGCTCTTCGTCTTGAAACAGGCATGGTCTGCGTCGAGGCGAGACTTTGGACACAAGCCTGTAACCTTTGGCTGAAAGTTCATCTTAATCCTCAGGGCCTTGCCCCATTGATATTAAAAGATAAACATCGCTCCTCTTGGAGCAAAGCCATAGAAAACAAGATGACGAGCATAGGTTTACATCCAGCTTACCTGTGTTCACATAGTTACAACACAGCAAGGGCATTAGTCTAGCAGAGGCTAATGGCTATCGAGAGGCAAAATGACTTAAGTAAAGTCCCTCTTTTTTAACCCCAGAGGAGCGGAGATACTTACAACTCCCAGCTTGGTATTTTACTCAGCTCGAGGTCCCATCCCACAGAAGGGCGTTCACACTGGCCCGAAATCATGTCCTGCCATCTGCCGTATTGGATGGGAGGTATAGGGGGGTTCCTTTGGGCGACAGACTCTGTCCATGCGGCTCCGGAGAAGTAGAGACTACAGACCATGTTGCTCTGTTGATGCTTTATAGGGCTTTACGGAATGAACTTATCTCTCCGCTATTATGTGAGTCTCCTGGATGTCCCGAAGAACACTACGCCCATTGGCTCCTCTCAGATGCCAACCCTAAGGTCACAGCTGCGGTGGCAAAGTTCTGTGCTGTCGCTATTAAGCTTCGGTCCGCACAATTAGGTGGCTCCTGATCCTTCTTTTGATTTAAGTATTATAATAATCTGAATTGTTGACTTTTTAATTAATTTCTAAAATTATTCTTTTAAAGCAATAATTATTAATTTTAATGTACTTTAATTTTAATATGGCCAACCCCTTTTAGATCAAATCTCAGATCAATTTTAAATTGCATTTATTATTGATTCTGTATGTGTCTTTTTGTGTGTGTGTGTGCTGGTCGTTGACCGTAATAAAGAAGACAGACTGATACAACTTTATAAAAACAAACATTATAAAAACAACCATCAAAATACATACAGTGGACCCCCTAGATACGAAAGTAATTCATTGTGGGGGGTCTGTACGTACCCCGAAATATCCACAAGTAGAGGCGCCGCTTCTGCGCACGCATGCAGTGTGATAGAGCCCTTCACGCACTGAGAAACCCGGAAGAATACACCACGGAACATATTGAGATTGTGAGTCTCTTAGTAAGAAAGACTAGCTGCAGCAGCATCCCTCCTTTCTTTGTAACAAAGGGAGAGTTAAAAAAAAAACCAGGGAGGAAGAAAAAGTGAGTGAAGCTGATAATGATGCGTGTGCAAAGGACACTGCAGAATAGGAGAGCAGAGAAAAGGTGGAGATGGGAGATCTGTGTGCAAAGGAGAGTTGAGGTGAGTAAAGAGCAAGAGAGGGAAAGGAAGAGCAGCTGTAAACAGGTGAGTAAGGGGGGTTGTGGAAATGGAAGGCGTAGCAGGCCTGGGACATGGTGAATTAAAAGCAAGAGCATAAATAGGCTGCAGAATAGGAGGGGTTGGTGGCTCCATAAATTGGGGAAAGGTGGGACGAAGCATTTTTAGTTGCAGTGTGTGGCAGAAGCAAGAGGCAGGAAGTTACCACAGCCTGGATTACCTCGGGGGGGGGGGTATGCACAAAAGGAGAGTAGGGGCAGGACATGGACATGGGTGTGAACGGGAAAAAGGATTACCCTTATCCTTAATGAATTTGTCTACGGATGGTTGGTAAACCTGATGGTTATGTTCTACGTCTGCTGTTGGGGGGCAGCATGGCTCTGAATGTCTGTTGCCAGTCGTGGAGAGAGTGGTGTGGCCCTTAGGTCCTGCTTTCAGGCTATGCACAGGCATCTGGTTGGCCACTGTGAAAATAGTTTAGTTGAGCAGATGGTCTGATTCAAGAGACTGATGTAAGTTCTGGCCAGTTGAAGATTCTGGGAAATCTGATTACAAGAGCCAAACTCTTAATTACCTCTTAGTGCTGCCCACACAGGGCACCTTCTGAGCTTGTTTGGAGGTTCTAGCAGGGGAGCGCAGCTATCGTATACCCTTGACCAAAGAACGGCACGGTCCTTCTATCTGGGATGGTCATCCTCTTCCACCGAGCGCGCAGCTTTGGGAGGGACGCACATGGAGCGGTGAGGGAGGAAGGGGACACCCGCCTAGCCAGCCAGATCAGCCGAATCAACCCTGGCAATCAATGGGGTGACAGATGTCGCAGCCAGATCACCCTCACATCCTTACACAGGGCACCTTCTGAAGAGTCTTTCTGTTATGTACCTGCTGAAGAAGTGTGGTTTCATAATTTCATCTCATTTGTGCCAACTGCTCACGTGGCTGAGGGAGGGAAGCCAAAAGAGAAAACAGGTTGAGACACTCTGACCCCTTTTATAATCTATACCTGGGGTTGAGAAGCCCTGGCCTGGGAGCCAAGTGGGACCCCCTACATACCTACATACCTATATACTACTTCATATTTCATATTTCAAAGAAATCTCCAAGTGGCTTACAATATCTTAAGGACACCACAAAAAATTAAAACAAGTACACTACAAAAGCTTCCCTATTAAGAGGGGGAAACTGAATAAAATCCTAAAACACAGTCCACTGGGGGCATTTGCAGCTGCCTTTCTGGAGATTTGCTACTCAGCACTAGGCAGTCAGGGCAGATGACTACTGTTTGGCAGAACTCTGCAGAGCCACTGAGGGATTCAGGAGTCAGGAACATAGGAAGATCCCGGCTAGATCACCCCAAAGGCCCATCTAAGTCAACATTCTGGTACCATGGTGCCTAACCATATTCCTATGAAAAGCCCAAAAAGCACGGAAAGAGTACAATAGAACCGTACATATTGCACCCCCTAGCCACAGACAAATTAGCTCTTCTTTCCGCCTCTCCTCCAGCTATCAAGGCATCTCTTTATTAGTTGCAGCCGGCAAAATTCTTGCAAGGATCTTTTTTTTTTTTTTACAAATCATATTTATTGTGGTTTCCAATAAAACAATATCATATGAAACATTCCAAATTACATTCCAAATTATTTCTCCAATTATAAAACAAAAAAAGGTTCCAAATTGTCCAAATTATTACTTTAAATTTTATTTAAGGCTTCCCATGCTTCAAATTCCGGAGGCTCTATTATCATAAATTATTACTTTGCTTTCTCTTCCAATGTTTTCACAGCCGCTGATATATCCAACAAGTAAGATAAGTCCAAACAAGCAGTATCACTGTGTGATTTTAAGTCTGTACTCCACATTCCTTCTTTCGCTTTGCTGGTTGAAATCCAAAAGTCGTATTTGTACAGTCACCATTTTCTTCTTTATTATATTTCATATATTTTCCACTTTTAAAAGTCCCGATCTGCACCAGGTTATAAATCTTTGGAGGTTAGCCATCTCACTTATAAATCGTCACGTAAAAAGAAAAAGAAATGCAGCCTTGTCCCTCCTACGATCTCACGTTGCAGTCCGGGCATAATTCTAACTGCGTCATTTCTTGGCAGTCAACCAAATTCTTCCAATTAAAGTCCGTCAATGTCCAAGGGATTCATTTCATACTTCACACATTTATAGATTATAGTTCATATATTCTCCTCCATACTCAGTTTTTCAATCATTCAAATCTCACTTGTTATATAAACGTTGGGTCTTCTGGGGGTATTTGCCCAATATAAAATCATACAATCACATAGTCCAGGGCTCCTCCCCCCCTTCTGTCCCATTTCACATATTTCACATACCGATACAGTCGTAAATTCTCATCCTCTTCTTTTCAAACAGTGGCTGGATTCTTTAGCAAAATACTTTCTCCTCTTTCGTTTGAAGCATGCCCAAGGCAACTCACTAATTTATATTTCTTAGCGTTGGGAATCCCGGACGGACAGGCCGGTCGCAGGAGTGCCGAACCTCAGGGGGGCTATCTGCCCTGACTCCCCTGCCCATTTTCAGAGCAGGTTTTGGAGCACCGTGGGCGAGCTGCCCTTCCCACATGCCTGGGAAGGTTGGGAGGCTGCATACTCCCAAAACAGCCTCAAAATTCCCCATGGAGGTCGGGAGCAGATGGAATTCCGACCATACCAGTCCGTGCCGGAAGCGGAAGCCAAATTCTTGCAAGGATCTTAGCAAACCATCTCTTAACAATATCCGAGGCGAAGCTCCTGGAATCCCAAAATGTTTTTATATATTGGGGGGTGGGGTGGACATGATTTTTATTCCTCTACAGATTCAAGAAAAATGCAGAGAGCAAAACCAACCCCTGTAGATGACCTGGCTAAGGCCTTTGACACAAATCGTAATGTCCTGTGGACTGTCCTTCAGAAAATTGGCTGCCCAGATAAATTTGTGAACATCATTCAGCTCCTCCATGATAATATGACAGCCAACAATCGCAGCTAACAACGGCTCTCAAAGAGAACCATTCACAGTGAGATCAGGTGTTAAACAGGGTTGCAATATAGTTCCAATTCTATTCATTATTTTTATTGCCATGATCCTACACTTTGTCGAAGGGAAACTCCACTCTGGAGTAGAAATCATATATCAAACAAATGGAAAGGCAAGAATTTATCAAGGCTTCCAAAATAATATAATAAGGAAAGCGATATTTAAAGTTTGGGGAAAGTATAAAGGATTACTGAAACAAAAAACACCGTGGTGGATCTATCCTACATAGGCAATATCAGTGAAAAAAATAAATATTGAAAAATAAACGGGCTACATATAGAGGGAGGTTTTTTTTAATCTCTCTCTCTCTCACCTTAGAATAGTGTTATGTTAAACTTTTCATCCCCTTCATGGATCACTGCCTTGTCGTGGCGAAGGGGCTTGAATTACTCAGGGAAGCTATGGACAGGTCAAGATGGACAGGTCATAGTGGAGAGTTTGGACCAAACGTGATCCACTTGGAGGAGGAACTGGCAACCCACTCCAGTATCCCTGCCAAGAAAACTCCATGGACAAAGACAACAGGCATATAAAAGATATGACGCTGGAAGATGAGCCCCTCAGGTCGGAAGGCGTCCAACATGCTACTTGAGAAGAGTGGAGGACAAGTACAAGTAGATCCAGAGCTGATGAAGCGGCTGGGCCAAAGCCGAAAGGACACTCAGTTGCGGTTATGCCTGGAAGCGAAAGGAAAGTCCAATGCTGTAAAGAAAAGTATTGCATAGGAACCTGGAATGTAAGAACCATGAACCTTGGTAAGCTGGATGTGGTAAAAAATGAGATGGCAAGAATAAACATTGACATCCTAGGCATCAGTGAACTAAAATGGACAGGAATGGGTGAATTCAGTTCGGATGACTATCATATCTACTACTGTGGGCAGGAATCCCGTAAAAGAAATGGAGTGGCCCTCATAGTCAACAAAAGAGTAGCGAAAGCTGTGCTGGGATGCAATTTCAAAAATGATAGAATTATCTCAATACGAATCCAAGGCAGACCTTTTAACATCTCAGTAATCCAAGTTTATGCACCAACTACCAATGCTGAAGAAACTGAAATTGATCAATTCTATGAAGACTTACAACACCTTATAGAAATGACACCAAAGAAGGATGTTCTTCTCATTATAGGGGATTGGAATGCTAAAGTAGGGAGTCAAGAGATAAAAGGAACAACTGGCAAGTTTGGCCTTGGAGTTCAAAATGAAGCAGGGCAAAGGCTAATAGAGTTCTGTCAAGAGAACAAGCTAGTCATCACAAACACTCTTTTCCAACAACACAAGAGACGACTCTACACATGGACATCACCAGATGGGCAACATCGAAATCAGATTGCTTATATTCTCTGCAGCCAAAGATGGAGAAGCTCTATACACTCAGCAAAAACAAGACCTGGAGCTGACTGTGGCTCAGATAATCAGCTTCTTATAGCAAAATTCCAGCTTAAACTGAAGAAAGTAGGAAAAACCACTGGGCCAGTAAGATACAATCTAAATCAAATTCCTTATGAATACACAGTTGAAGTGAAGAACAGGTTTAAGGATTTAGATTTGGTGGATAGAGTGCCTGAAGAACTGTGGATGGAGGCTCGTAACATTATACAGGAGACAGCAACGAAAACCATCCCAATGAAAAAGAAATGCAAGAAAGCAAAGTGGCTGTCCAATGAGGCCTTACAAATAGCGGGGGACAGAAGGCAAGCAAAATGCGAGGGAGATAGTGAAAGATACAGGAAATTGAATGCTGTTTTCCAAAGAATAGCAAGGAGAGCAAGAGGGCCTTTCTAAACGAGCAATGCAAAGAAATAGAGGAAAATAACAGAATGGGAAAAACCAGAGATTTGTTCAAGAAAATTGGATATGAAAGCAACATTTCATGCAAAATTACCACAATTAAGGACAAAAGTGGAAAGGACCTAACAGAAGCAGAGACATCAAGAAGGTGGCAAGAATACACAGAGGAACTATACCAGAAAGATATGGAGATCTCATACACCCCAGGTAATGTGGTGCTGACCTTGAGCCAGATATCCTGGAGAGTGAAGTCAAATGGGCCTTAGAAAGCCTTGCTAACAACAAGGCCAGTGGAAGTGATGATATTCCACCTGAAATATTTAAAATTTTAAAAGAGGATGCTGTTAAGGTGCTACACTCAATATGCCAGCAAGTTTGGAAAACTCAGCAATGGCCAGAGGATTGGAGAAGATCAGTCTACATCCCAATCCCAAAGAAGGGCACTGCCAAAGAATGCTCCAACTACTGCACAATTGCACTCATCTCACACGCTAGCAAGGTTATGCTTAAAATTCTACAAGGCAGGCTTAAGCAGTATGTGGACCGAGAACTCCCAGAAGTGCAAGCTGGATTTCTAAGGGGCAGAGGAACCAGAGACCAAATTGCAACATACGCTGGATTATGGAGAAAGCTAGAGAGTTCCAGAAAAACATCTACTTCTGCTTCATTGACTATGCAAAAGCATTTGACTGTATCGACCACAGCAAACTATGGCAAGTTCTTAAAGAAATGGGATGCCGGATCACCTCATTTGTCTCCTGAGAAATCTCTATGTGGGACAAGAAGCTACAGTTAGAACTGGATATGGAACAACTGATTGGTTCAAAATTGGGAAAGGAGTATGACAAGGCTGTATATTGTCTCCCTACTTATTTAACTTATATGCAGAATTCATCATGCGAAAGGCTGAACTGGATGAATCCCAAACCGGAATTAGATTGCCGGAAAAAATATCAACAACCTCAGATATGCTGATGACACAACCATGATGGCAGAAAGTGAGGAGGAATTAAAGAACCTTTTAATGAGGGTGAAAGAGGAGAGCGCAAATATGGTCTGAAGCTCAACATCAAAAAAACTAAGATCATGGCCACTGGTCCCATCACCTCCTGGCAAATAGAAGGGGAAGAAATGGAGGCAGTGAGAGATTTCACTTTCTTGGGTTCCTTGATCATTGCAGATGGTGACAGCAGTCACAAAATTAGAAGACGCCTGCTTCTTGGGAGAAAAGCAATGACAAACCCAGACAGCATCTTAAAAAGCAAAGACATCACCTTGCGGACAAAGGTCCGCATATTTAAAGCTATGGTTTTCCCAGTAGTAATGTACGGAAGTGAGAGCTGGACCATAAAGAAGGCTGATCGCCGAAGAATTGATGCTTTTGAATTATGGTGCTGGAGGAGACTCATGAGAGTCCCATGGACTGCAAGAAGATCAAACCTATCCATTCTCAAAGAAATCGGCCCTGAGTGCTCACTAGAAGGACAGATCCTGAAGTTGAGGCTCCAGTACTTTGGCCACCTCATGAGAAGAGAAGACTCCCTAGAAAAGACCCTGATGTTGGGAAAGATGGAAGGCACAAGGAGAAGGGGACGACAGAGGATGAGATGGTTGGACAGTGTTCTCGAAGCTACTAACATGAGTTTGGCCAAACTGTGAGAGGCAGTGAAGGATAGGCGTGCCTGGCATGCTCTGGTCCATGGGGTCACGAAGAGTTGGACACGACTGAATGACTGAACAACAACAAAGAGTAGCATAACCTTTTTTTGCTGCTGCATCACAATGTTGATTCATGTTCAGCTGGTGGCTCACTAAGACCCCTGGATCCCATTTCATATCCATTACAATGACACTTTTCCTTTTGGCCCTGCCCACACTGAGCATGTGGCCCCAGAATGTTGCCCATGAGGGAATGTGTTTTTTCAGCAAGAGAAGGAGTGGTTCTAGCAGCCTTGAAGAAGGCAGTTGTGCAGTCATTCAGTCAGTCAGTCAGTCAATCAAACAAACAATCTCATTTATTGTCATAAAAAGTATCATTGTATACATGGATCAGAGCACGACACAGGTTATGAAACATAGTAGGATATACTTTATGATAAAACTGTCTGGACATGAGGCATGAAAATGACATTTAAGACCTAAGGTAACGTAATTTCATGGCTTCCTTCAAAATTTGTGCCACATTTTTCACAGCATCATTCCTACAATTATTCAGCAGATAGGACACCCAGGAAGAGTCAGTGCAATAAATTTCCTCCTTCAATAAAGGGGCCAAATACTTGTCACACATTTGTGCATAAAATGGGCAATAAAGCAAGACGTGTGTCATGGATTCAACCTGTTTTGTGCCAGAAGGGCAGCATCTTTCAGAATATTGGGTTTTTGAGAATCTATCTTGCAAAAACTACAGAAGGCAAAAGGTTAAATCTTGTGAGGGAAAGAACTTTTCATAGGGAGGGGGAGGCCAAAATGTGGGCACAATGTTGCAGCAGTTCCAGCCCTCCAGCAGGAGGCTGCAATGGATATAAATGCAATGACTGAGCCAAAATTCCAACTACTTTCCACCCATAAAGTTGTGGCCATTTTTATTCTAGATGGTTGTCTGTCTGAGTAGTTAATCATATTTTACATCTAGACAGTGACCCGGAGGGAGTTGGCACTGCGACTGGGCCTGCAGATGCCAACTCCATACTTAGGCTCACGAAGAAAGGAATTGAATACAAAACTGCCAATATCTTGACAATATTTTCCCAGTATAGAATATGCTATGACCATACTTGCAATATGTGTAATGGGGTGCCAACTGGGGCAGGGAGCTTGATCCTCCCAACTTTTTAAGGAGGGGGATGGGACCCCTCAATATCCTGCAGCAATGCACACCTACGCCACACATGGGGTGAACCTTCCATGTCCACACCCACATGGGACCCCTCAATGTTACGCAGGGGAAAGGAGGCTGAGTGCGAAACACAGCAGCCACACTCTTTTTGCTCTGCTTCCTCCTGTCCACCTGATGTCTCACCGGAGGAAGCTGGCATACCTGTTGTGTAATGTCAGCTGACCTCAAAAGAGATATTATAGTTTTGGAAATGGAATTGTTACAAAATCGGAGACATTTAAATTTAGAGCAAAAGCAAAAAAGAAAGGTGAGAAAGGTGTTTAAAATTCTGCATGAAATGGACAAAATGAATAGAGAAAACCTATTCACCCTCTTTGATAATGGTAGAACTTGTGGACATTGAAGGAAATGGAATGCTGGAAGGTTCAGGACAGCTAAAGGAAGGTGGTTTACCGAAGTGTGCGTAGTTAAACTAGGGAAACTATGAAACTGACTGGATACTGGAATGAAAAGATTCAGCACAGGCAAAGGAAGGTGCTTTTTCAAACCATACATAATTAAACTATGGAAACTAGACAAATGAGCACGTAAACTTGGCTGGATCCAGGGATATAAAAAGGTTCCAGCATCACAAGATTGCTGGAAAGATAAATACATGTGCACGTGAGACACTAATTGTTGATGACTTTGTGCCTAATTGTGAGCATCTTGGCCCCACAGACATTGTGGTGAAACAGAGGTGGGGATATACTGGAAAGGTACGTAGTGAAATTTCAAGGTGTTCCAGAAAATGACCCATCTATTTACAATTCCTGTTCTCTGATGGTGAGAGTGGGGGCACCTGGAAGACTTCCATAAAAACTCCATGCCAGTGTTCTGAATAGAACAAGCAGGGGTTGACACAGAAGATAGTGGTATGTAACAAGAATTTATTGACTTTTTTCTTATTACAACATAAACCCATACCCACACCTACATTTATACAAATACAAATCTAATACACACTTAAAACAAATACAAACATTGCCAAGTTTTTTCCTCTTCTTTAAACTTCTCTTCAGAAAAAAAAAAAAATTCTAGTTCCAAATCTTGACCAGACTTCCCCTGCCTTTTCACCTTTGGTTTTTCCTCCTTGATCTACTTTTTTAACCGCTTCTTTTAAAAATTAAACACAATTTTATATGAAATACAATAGTCATCTTACTCGACCTAATCTATAATTCATCTTATACTAGTTTTATTAATAATACCTCATTATAATCATACATCATCCTAAATTCTCATAGATTATTCTTATCTTATTCCTTACTTACACTTCTATCCTATAGTCTGCTGCTAGTAACAGAAAACTTCAGATATCTCCTTTCTCATTTAAAAACAGAAAATCTAAATATACCGCCGATCTTCACACTCCAATTTCAGGTTACCAAATCCAACCGTTTTAAAATTACTTAATGCTTCACCCCACTCCTCCTCTATCCATTGTCTTTCTCCTGATGGTGTCAGAGCCAAATTTCCAGTTATCTTCTTTTCCCAAGTAGCCACAGGTCCAGGCACAGTTCAGAACGCTCCTTGCAACGAACTTCAGGGTATCCAGCTCACATCCTCCCGGCTGCTCCGTTTCTTTAAACCAATCCAATTCTTCTCGAAAATATCTTAATTCTTTGACCCATGCCCTCGAGCTCACACCTCGGGGGCTGGATATAACAAAACTTGTCGCCGTCTTGGGGTTGCCACCCCCTAAGACCAAATCTTTTTTCCGGAGTCGCCCTGTCATTTCTCTCCATCTTCCTGTCAACCCTCTCAGTTCCTTGCAGAAGTTTTCTTCCAAAGTGTCAAAGTACACAAAAGCCTCCTCTGTGGGAAATTCATTTCCTTTCAGACTCCCACACAAGACTCTCACTTTCCGATAAAGAAGCTCCAGCCTCAGCTCAAGGAGCCTTTGTTCATCCGTCAGAGTAGAGTTCAAAACAAGTTTACAGACAAAGCCCAGCATAGCAGAAGGGGGGGGGGGGGAGTGAGTATCGTATTACAGTTCCTGTCTCTCTGTCCTTCCTTTTGTGAAGGTTGTTTTCCACCTCGGTTAGAACCTTTCGTCGCCATTTTTCCTAAAGCCAGGATGCAAAGACCGAAACTTTTAAACGGAGATATCTTTCACCACTTTACTCCCCAAAGGGAAATTGTAACAGTGTCACTCTTCAAAATTTAGATACTTTATAATCAATTCAATAGCAACAGTCACTCAAACTGGTTAACTTCTTCTAACCAAAGGGAGGGAGGCAGGCTGCCTTTCTTCTTCCCCCGGATCGCTCCAAACAGCATATTATTTAGTCCGATCTTGTACTTACGACCACCGGGTTCTTCGAGGCTGTACATCCCAGGTAGAACTTCCACGCTCATCTCGGGATTAATCGCCGCATTGTCACCCCGGTTGGGGCATGTCCCCTACAGCCCGGCTCCGTGGTCCCTTCACCCCCACTCCCCCTTTACAGGGGTGCGGGGGAAGGGTTCGGAGCCACAGCGGGCTCAGCCGGGGAGCCCAGGGTGCGGGACGCTCTTCCCGCACCCCAACCGGAGCCCCTATGCGGTTGCGGGGCTCCTAACCCCCGGGGTGGACTGGGCGCTTCGCAGCCGAAGCAGCCCACGACCACCCGCTATGGCGTCGTCAGCCGGAAGTCCAGAAGATAGTGGTATGTAGCAGTTAAACAGAAGAGTCAAGTTCAGCAAGGGGGGTTGGAAATGCCATTTTGTGTTATTGTGTTTATGTTAGCTTTTGTGTTGCACCAATCTCTGTTGTTTGCCTTGATACAACTTTTTATTATTACAAAAGCTCCACCTCTCCTTTACTTCTGTTGTTTAAAACCTCCATTTTCTTTTCAGTGTCCTTCATCTTTGCTTTCCAAAATCTCTGCTGCTGTTTAAAAAATCATCCCCCAGCACTTTCTGGACACAGCCCAGGAGAAAGGAGCGGAACCATTGTATAACAGTTCCCCCAGCTCCCAGCCCCTCTAGACGGTCCAGAAGGATGTTATGGTCAATGTTGTCAGAGGCCGCTGAGAGATCCAGAAGAACTAGGAAACAGCTCTCACTTTTGTCTTAGCCTGCTGGAGATTGACCAGCACAACCAAGGCAGTTTCAGTCCCATGGTGAGGCCTGAATCCTGACTGGAAGGGATCCAATTGGTCTGCATCCTCCAGGAGTGCTTGGAGTTGTTCAGCAACCACCCGTTCAATCACCTTGCCCAAGAATGGTAGATTTTAGACTGGGTGATAGTTGGCCATATTGGCTGGGTCTAAAGATTTTTTTTTAAGAAGCGGTTTAATGACTGCCTCTTTAAGCGGCTCTGGGAAGGCTCCCTCACAGAGGGAAGCATTCACCACCCCGCAGAGCCCATCACCCAGCCCTTCCCAGATCGCTTTTATTTACGAGGATGGGCAAGGTTCAAGGAGACTGGTGATCGGTTTCACTCGCCCAAGCAGCCTGTCCACATCCTCGAAGGTAACAGATTGGAACTGATCCCATATAACATGACTAGGCAGGACTCTAGCACTCTCCCACTCCGGCCCTACTCCCACAGTGGAGTCTACCTCCTTCCGAATCTGAGCGACCTTATCTGTAAAAAAAACTTTGCAAAAGCATTGCAGGAGATCTTGGGGTCCCTACCAGGCCCCAGTGATGAAGGGGGTTCTGATGGATTGCAAATGACCTGAAAGAGTCTCCTGCTGCTGTTTTCTGCAGATGCAATAGAGGCGGTGAAGAAAGTCCTCTTCGCCATAGCCATTGCCACTTGGTAGGCTCGACGTTGAGCTCTAGCCCGTGTCCGGTCTGATTCAGAATGAGTTTTCCACCACCGGTGCTCTAGCTGTCTCAACAATTGTTTCATTGCCCTCAGCTCTGGGAAAAACCACGGGGCTGTCCAGGCTTCATGCAATCGGAGAGGGCGCTTCAGAGCCAGACAGTTAATAGCCCTGGTTAACTCCGTATTCCAGCGGGACACCAGGGAGTCAGCTGAAAGGCCATCAACATGGGTTACAACATCACCTACCACTCTCTGGAAGCCAATTGGATCCATTAAGTTGTGGGGGCAGACCATCTGAATCAGTTCCACCTCCCTGCAGAGGGGAAGGGTTGCTGAGAAGTGCAGTTGCACCAGGAAGTGATCTCACCATGGCAGTTCTTTTGTTTCGCTTTTACTTAGTGTCAGATCACCAACATCCGTAGACGTGAAGACCAGGTTCAGGGGCGCCTTACCGATAGACACTAGTGGTGCGGGGTGCCAGGGCTCCAGGTTCTGGAGGGCGCTGAATGAGCATGCTGAGAGAGCGAGGGCGAGCGTTTTTTCCCTTTTAGCCTGTAGGCACCGAATTCTGTGGGGCGCCAAAAGGTTAAAAAGGAAAAAAACCAAGCTGACGCTCAGCGGGAGCGGTGCACGTGCCCTCACTTGGTGCAGTCCCCCCCCCCCACACGCCTGGCTTTCCTCAGTTGCCGCATCATGCTCTGCTCTGCTGCAAGGCGGCCAGCCCTGTCGGAAGAGGGAGGCAGGCAATGGTGAAGGGGAAGTGGAGCGCAAGCGGCCAGTTGGGGGGGGGCTCTCTTCTTCCACTGTGGAAGAAGAGAGGTGCCCCCCAACTCGCCCCCTTTCTTGGGTTTGCAGCCCCAGTGCGCCTGGAGAGCCCCCCTCTCTCACCTCATAGTGCTCCTGATTTTCTCCTCTCTCTCTCTCTCCCTTTTGCCTGCTCTGTGGGAAGAGGGCGGACGATGGTGAGGGGGAAATGGAAATGGAGCGTGAGGAGGAAGGAAGGAAGGAAGGAAGGAAGGAAGGAAGGAAGGAAGGAGAGAGGCGCCCCCTGACTTGCCCCCTTTCTTCCTCCTGTAGTTGGCAGAGGAGCCTCAGAGCTGGGTTTGCAGCCCTGCTTGCAGGGTCCCCTTGCCCCTCCTGTTCAGCTACATCTAGCCTGAGCTGTGACTAGCAGCAGCTGCTGCCCTGGTTTCTCTTCCTGGAATCGTGCCCTGTGTTTAATGATATGGGCAACTCTATCCCGGTGAAAGGAAGCCTCCCTTTGTTGCTCTTCTTCTTCTTCTTCTTCTTCTCTTCTTCTTCTTCTTCTTCTTCTTCTTCTTCTTCTTCTTCTTCTTCTTCTTCTTCGAGGTGGGCTCCTTCTCCAGCCCCAATACCCCACCAACAAGATCCCGAGGGGTTGTAAAGCAAGCCAGACCAATTAGCACTGACCCCATTCATTCCAGCAGCTGGCCATCACCCGCTCACTCCAAGCCCTGCCAAAAAATCCTCATCATTACTACTACTACTACTACTGCCCTCCACCCATAGATATCAGGGCGGCTCACAGCCTGAAACTATGGTACTAAGCACATGCTAAAAACTAGAACAAAGGCAAATGAAACTAAGCCAGCAACCCTCCTTCTCCCTTATTTGTGAAACAAGCCTGTTAATTGCCTATCCAACTAAAAAAAAGGCACTGAAGGTTTTTGAGATCAATGCAAGGTAAAAAGCATTGCAGTGGGTTGGGCTAAATGACCCGCAGGATACCTTCCAATTCTATGTTTTTTTCTGAAAACCACCACACACAACCCAATTATGGTCCCTCTGCAGTCCTCGCCACAAGCAACTGTGTGTGAAACTTTCTCCCCAAAAAGTGTGCCTTGTCTTGCTACCTGTGGTTTTTGGTCTTTCATCAGCCCCCTCCCCCCAATCTATTCATATTCTTTTCTTCCTAATCTCCAATATTACATTTTCCTCTGGTTGAGGCTTAAAACAGAAAGACCTAATTCCCAACTGTGTTTCTTGCTGCAGTCCTACTGTCTATATTACTGTTCTATTAGATTCAGCAGGGCTTACTCTCAGGTAAGTGCAGTTAGGGCTGCAGCCTTTGTGACCCAAGTTTTGGGTCCTTTTTTAGGTTCAGGATGTCACTGCTTTACATCCACCCCACCCCCCACAATGTTTGAAAATGTCACCTTTGTACTTAAACACAAATTGGCCGGGAACTTCATTGTCTGTGTCTCTTTTAATTTATTTAAAGAACAACAAACTGGTGATTGCTTTAACTTTTTGATATGTGGTGATTTGAATCATGAGGATGAAATAGAAGAACTGCTGAGTCTTGAATGAGTCTTGCTCTGGAATTGAGGACTTCATTAAATTTTCTTGTGCCTTTTCATTTTATTTTGTTCTAAGGGCTTGTTAGAGATAATGTGTAAGCATGGTGTCACCTCCCTAAAAAAAGGTCGACAACTCTGGGAAACCTTTCCTGAAAAAGGTCAAGAACTTTGCCCCCCCCCTAAAAAGGTCAACAAATTCTGTGAAACGGGGTGGGTGGGTGCCGGATGGATCTTTGCACCATGGCGCCGGATATGCTTAAGATGGCCCTGACCAGGTCAGGCATGTCTGCAGCTATGATTTGTGCCAAACCTATTCAGGGACAGCCCCATGGAGGCCATGCTTTCCACGAAGTCCCGCGCGGCCCCTTGTAAATTCATGCTGGCATGGATGTTAAAATCCCCCAGGACAACCAAACTAGGTGTTTCCAGGAGCATGGCGGATGCGCCATGACCTGAAGCAGTTTGGGCAATGAATCCTTGGTGCAGCGGGGAGGTCAGTACACCAAAAGGAATCCTGTACTGCCCTTATTGCCCAGCTTCCAGAATATGCACCCAGAAAACTGGGTCTTCCCAATAGGACACCTGATGCAAACTAATGACTTCTTAAATATCACTGCAACCCCCCCCCCACCCACATGACCTGGGTTGCTGTGCGTAAGAGAAACCTGGTGGACAAGCAGCAGCAAGGACAGGCCCATCTGCTTCATCCAACCAAGTCTCTGTCACACATGCCAGGTCAAGTCCTCCATCCACACAAGTCATGGATGGCAGTGGTTTTTTATCATTGACCTGGCATTGCACAGCAAAACTTTCAGGTCATGTGGGTTTCCCTTGCTGATTCCAATATCCTTCCGGTCAGGACCAGACCTGGAAGCAGGGATATTCCTCAAACAATGACTATGCCTGCCTCCTCAGTAATGACATGGTCTGGTCTTAGCGTAACTCCTCCTCCTGCCCGTGATCACTGAGATTGGGTGTCCCAATACATTCCCCCTGTGGAAGCTGCCTCAGCCATTTTGTTGGCTGAGGCCCACTCCCCGGCAGCCCTTTCCCTGACCCTTTCCCCTTAAGATTACAAAAAGCTTCCATACTCCCTCAACCTGTTCTCTCCTTTGGCTTCCCTCACTTAGCCACATGAGCAGTTGGCTCGAATGAGATAAAATTATGAAAGCAGACATATTCAGCGGGGACATTATGGAATGACTCTTCTTCAGCAGGTACACTGGGTGGCACCACTTGGGGGCAAGTAGGAGTTTGGTTGCTGCAAGGTGATTTCCTGTAAATTTCAGCTGACCAGAACATGCATCAGCCTGCTAAATCAAGGCCTTCAGCGGAAGAAAACGATTTCCACAGTGGCCAACCAGATGCCTGTGCATAGGGGCAAGCAGGACCTGAGAAAAGCACCACTCTCTGCACTACTGGTCCCCAGCAACAGACATTCAGAGCCATACTGCCCCAACAGCAGACGTAGAACATAACCATCAGGTTTAGTAGCCACCTAAAGGCATATTCACGGAGTAAAAGGGTAATCCACAATTTAACACATCCTACTTGCTGGCCACCATTGCTTCTTGTTTTACCAACCAGAAACTGTGGTTGGTAAAACAAGACCAGGCTGAGGAGTACTACTCTGAGGAGGCGTGGTGGGAGCCTAACCCGCCCCCCTGCACTGGGCCAGGGTCCTGAAACTTCACAGGAACAGGAAAGTAGTGTTCACTTCGACTGATGGCTTGTGGAGGGGGGGGGGGTCACAGTTCAGAGGATAATAATTGGGCAGAGCTGGAAGGTGAACAGCAAAAAGCAAAACAGAAAGAGGCGGAATTAGACGACCCCCTCTCACTTGAAGACATGGAGCCTCTCAGTCCCAAGGCTAGGAGATTAGGCGGGGCCTACACTTTCAGGACACTGCTGCTGCTGCTCCAGTGAGTGTTTGGGAAGACCACTCCCTCCTGCAAGCCAGTTCCATCGGACCCAAGGGGCAGGGCCTACACTTACACATGCTATAAGCAGCTATCTGCAGCAAGTGGTGAAAATGTTTATAAATGTTTTTAAAGTGTTCTTAATCTGCTGCAACTTGAATGGTGTTTTTTTTTTAAAAAATATTATTTTATTTTATTTCTGTTTGGGGTGCGACAAATGTTTAGTTGGGGTGGGGAGTAGTTTAATTTTAGCATAATTGTTTCTTGCTTTGTTTTAACTTTCACTATTTTGTTAAGTTATTGTATAGTTTGTTTATCATCTATATGGGCCATGACTGTCAATATTTTATTCATCATGTACAGTATTTTGCTTAGCCTATTAATGTTATTTCCATTCATTCCTGCAAAAGGAGGCCTGGCTGGATTTTCATATAGTCTTTCATTGTGTTCATCATGTAAAACTCCTGAGGAAGCTTAGCAGTTATTGGATAAGAAGCTACAGTAGTTCATCTAAAAATCAGTGATTGGTTAGAGCAGTGTTTTTCAACCACTGTTCCGCGGCACACTAGTGTGCCGTGAGAAGTTGCCTGGTGTGCCGTGGGAAAAATTATGTTTATTTGATTCCTATTCAAGAGAATTACGTTATATATAGTCAATATAGGCACAGTTAATTTTTTTAACATTTTCTAATGGTGGTGTGCCTCGTGATTTTTTTCATAAAACAAGTGTGCCCTTGCCCAAAAAAGGTTGAAAAACACTGGGTTAGAGAATAGGAAGCAGGATATGTGGACAGTACCCTCAATGGAGAGGGGTTGGAAGTGGAGTCTCTGAAGGATCAATATTGGGTTTGGGGATTTTAAGCATATTTATTTACATTTATTTCTGTCCCACATTCCCTTCCAAATGTACCTATGGCAGCAAACAACAAACATCTTTCCCCCACAGGCATTATAATGAAACTGGGGTGGAATGGATTGATGGGTTATTTGGTGGAATTTCATGAGGTTCCCACAGGTGATTCATGTACTTATAATATCTGTTTCTTAACTCTCAGAATGGGAGGGAATTAAAGAGACAGCTGGCATAATTTCATACAGTGTATAAAAAAGATTGAATCCAATTTCAAAATTCTGCTTGATGTTCCAATATAAAATTACAGGAGGTCTGGGAAAGCCTGTAATACCTATTTTCATCATGTCCCACCCCTCACTGGACTGATTCTTCCCACCTGGAACCCTCAGGCTCCTCTTCTTGGCCTATAAATCCCTCCAAATCAGCGCCTTCCTTCACCTGTCATCTGCTTCTCTTTTCTGAGAGTACTCATCAGCTTTTGATCTCTCCAGCACCATGAATATCTTCCTGACTACTTGTCTCCTCTTGGTCATCCTTTCTTCAGGTGAGTAGGAAGCTGCAATCTTTAATTCTTTCTTTTAAATCTAGAAGGGAAGGAAAAGAAAAGCTAAAAATCCTTTGAAGGAAAAGATCTGGATAGTGGGAAAAGACCAGCAAACCATGGTAGAAGGCTTGTTTCATAAAGTTTAGCATCCTTTGGTCTATGGACCCTTCAAAGCCTGCAACAGATTTCCTACTTTCTATATCTGTTGATTCCACTCTTTCACAGTTGTAGCAATTGTGTTTCCCTCAGCTGGCTAAAGTGTTTGGTGGAGTTTGATGGGGAATAATTTCCACGAGGAGGAAAGTGTACCATTCTCCCCAATGCCCTCATGCTATCCTCATCCACCCAAAAACTATTTGTATTCTGAGGGGAATGCCATTACCAGTACCCATATTTTCTGCTGCATTTAAAAATACATAGCTGAAATCCTCACTGCTCAGGGATCGGGGGGGGGGGAGGTGATGCCCCCGCTTTAATGCCTGCATGAATCATAGTAAATAGGATTTAGAGAAATGAAATGTAGATTTCATTTCACAAAAAATAAAGAACTCATTTTTTTTTGCACTGAATGTTTCTTATTCTCTCCTTCCTGCAGGGATAGCTTTGCGGTGTGTTGGAAGCAACCAAAGTTGCTATGGCAGTTGCTTTGCAATTCAAATTGAAAACAGTTTAAGTGAGTATAAAGTCTTTATGTCAAATTAAATCTGGCTGTGTGGGTCTGTCATTTGGTCCACCATCCCACTACCATTCCCACTAAGAATCTTGCTGGAAGCCTGTTTTGCCATACAAAGTTTCTAGACCACCCAAAAGGAGATTACTCTTTGTGGGTTCAGGCACAGCGATGCAGTGGAGATGTGCACAGCTAGTGAATGAATACAAGGAGGCATGTGTTTGGTTCAGATTAGTCAGGTATTGGGCACGTCCACTGCAATGTGTTATATGTAAGTCTACCTCTAAAGAGGGTTTGGAAATTTCAGCTAGTGTAGAGTTTGGTTGCTCAATTGGTTGAGATGGTCTGAGTATATTTCACCAATCCTGGCCTGACTGCATTGACTGCCAATTCGTTTTCTGGGCCAGATTGAAAGTAGTGGTTTTGAGCTATAATGCCTTCAGTGGCTCAGGACAACATACCACATGAACCTACCCAGATCCTGAGATCCTCATCGAGGGCTTTCTTTGTGTGCCTCCTGTGGGTAGGTCTGCAGGGTGGCAACACGAGAATGGACCTTTTCTGCAATGGTTCCCCATTTGTGGAATAGTTTCTCCAGGGTGCCTTTACGAAATACTTTTAGGCACCAAGTGAAGCTTGCCTCTTCAACCAGGCCTTTTAACATTGTACCATTTTACATGTGTTGTGGGATGGGAGTTTATTAGTTTTGTAATATTTTTATGCTATTTATATTTTATGTTATATTTTTATGTTGTGAACCTCCCTGATATCTACAGATGCAGGGTGGTATATTAATTAATTAATTGTATAAATGAATAGCCAATGTCAACCATTCCACCTGCCTGTTAATAGACAACTGGGGGTGACTAATATTAGTGCCCACTTATGGCAGGAACTGCAGGAGTGTGTGAAATTGGTCTCTGTAAATCTGGAGAGATTAAGGCTACTCTAATCATCGTAATTCCGACTGGCCAACTGAATATTAAAAATTGGAAAAATGTCCAAAATTCAAAATAGAGAAAAATGTGACAAATAGAAATTTAAACTTAAATATCTAAATGAAAAGTTGAAATCTTACTTACCTAGCTACTGCACTGTGAGAGAAGGATGTGTGTGTGTGCTAATCCTGTTTACAATGTGCTTGTCCAGGGAATACTAAAAATGTCTGCTTTGAATCTCTCTTAAGAGAATAGGTGACATCCAATAAAATATTGAATTTTCTCTCTTAACATTCCTTTGTTGGAATGGATCTAGACACTAGGAGACACTATATTGTTTAATTATCAGCCTCTCTTGTTCATGATAGGGACATCAACAGAGTTACATCCCTTGCAGCTTTAAACTTCAAAGCTAAGACACTGTTGAGTTAATCCTCTAGATCAGTGGTTCCCAATTAGCTAATTCCTGAGGACCTTCTCTCCCTGTTAAGAACAACACATTGTTTTGTGAAGAAGTAAAAATAGCATTTACTTACATAATCTCTCTTGAAGCACAATTACAGTAGCAAAATGAAGGAAGGTTTATAACTAATATCTAAGTTACAAAAGTACAAATTGTAAGTTCAAAAATGGAATCTGAGCTGCCGAGCTCAGACATGCACATTTGATCAGCTTGGAATCAATGATGATTTTAAAAAGGGCTGCCGAGGTAGGAAGGAAGTATGTAGTGTTACAGCTTCCTGCCCAGGGAGACAGGGAAGTGATCTCACAGAGTTCTCTTTAGTAAATTTTAGAAGAAAGCTTGTGAACCTCAGCCCCTTCATGTGCCTATCAGGCAAAACATGAACTGTTGGTTACATTGCAATAATGTCCCCCTTGAACAGCATCCAGTGAACCCCAAGTAGTCACTGGCAAGGGGTGTTCTGTCCCCTGAGTCATTTCATCTCACTAAGGATCCAGTCCAATGCGTCTTCCGTTGCCCAAAGTGGTGAATGCTAACCCACTGGTAAACCTACAAAATGTGGACCCAACCCACATTTGTGAGGTCCATTGACACCTGTTGCAGCCAGCTGCTAAAAATGTGCTAAAAATGTGCTTCCTCTGACCAGTACAATGTTCCTTCTCTGTGCATGGCCTCAGAGTGTTGAATGTTCTGACCACTTTCCACATTTTGCTGCATCACTTTGTTCATCTTCATCTGCTCCCTGTTAATTCAGGTGGGGTCATCAGCTCCCCTCCCCTCTCTAATTTTCCAGCGTAGCCAAGCATTGGCAGCCTTAGGAGCCACTTCCTTGTCCTCTCACCATCGTCTGCCCACGCAGACTAGTACATAAGCCCACTCCAAGGCCATTCCCCAACATTTTCCTCATCTTCCTCTTCCTCTTCATTTTTGTCTTCCTCTTCCTCTTCCTCTCCTCCTGCCCCAAGTCCCTTGATGTTTACCCAATGAAAGCAAAGAAGGCTGTTGTGACTGGGTGCACCAGTCATCTCACTTTACACTCTGAGTGGACCTGGATGAACAGGTCCCCTCAGAGCCTGGTTTGGATCCTAATTAACTCCCATGTTCTTGTGAGTTCTTCCTTGTCTGCAAGTGGTGGGAAACTGCCTGGCCCAGGGGTGCCAGGTATATAGAAATACTTTATTGCCACTGCACCACTTGTTTACAGTGAGATTAAGTGAGCCCCCCTCCCACCCACAACCTCTCAATTCTTGTCACACTCTGTGTGCTGTTGTACAACCACCACCCCCAAATGTCAGCTGCAAGATTATTGTCTTCCATTCAGCAGCCTCACGGCCCATGGGTAGAAACAGTTCTTTAACCTGTTGCTGAGGCTTATCATGCTTCTATATCTCTTGCCCGATGGCAGGAGATTAAAAAGGTGCTGGCCAGGGTGTGAGTCATCCCTGAGAATGTTCCTCACTCTTCTGAGGCAACGGTCTCCTGCCATAACATCTAACGGACTCAGGGGACAGCCCACGATATCATGTGCTGTCTTCACCACCCTCTGTAGGGACTCTGTCCATGGCTGTCAAACCAGCATACCACACCGTAATGCAGTATGAGAGAACACTTTCTATCGTGGACCGATAGAAGGAAATCATCAGTTGCTGTCCAACCTTGTTCTTTTGCAAGACCCTAAGGAAATGAAGTCTCTGTTGGGCCTTCCTAACCATCTGGGCTGTATTGACCTTCTAAGTTAGGTCTTCACTAAGATGGACTCCCAGGTATTTAAAGGAAGAAACTCTCTCCACACAGACTCCACCCCCTCCGATATACAGCAGGGCTAGCTCCCCTCTCTTCCTCCAAAAGTCCAACACCAACTCCTTTGTCTTGCCAATGTTTAGGTGCAGATTGTTCTCTGAGCACCATGTGGATACCTTTTTAACCTCCCCCTGTCCACAGATTCATCTCTGCCTGTAATTAACCCATTATGGTGGTGTCATCAGCAAACTTAATAACTGTAGCAGATGGGTCAGATAAAATGCAATCATATGTATAAACGAATACAGGTATGGACTTAGCATGCATCCCTGTGGAGTGCCAGTGCTGAGCTTCAGGGACCTGAATGTAACAGGTCCAATCCTCATTCTTTCTGTCCGATCTCTCAGAAAGTCTTTAATCCATTCACAGATGTTAGAAGAAAGGTCCAGGTCCCTTAACTTTCTGATGAGAATGTCCGGAAGGTTGGTATTGAAAGCCGAGCTATAATAATAAACAGCATTCTGACATAATTCCCTGGTCTCTCCAGATGACTCGCTACAAGGGGAAAAGCTGTAGCAATGGCATCATCTGTTGACCTATTTCTTCTGTAGATGAACTGGTGTTTATCAAAGTCCATTGGAAAACATGTTCTAAGATGTTTAAGGACCAATCTCTCGAAGCATTTCAACACTACAGATGTTAATGCAATGGGTCTATAGTCATTTAGACAGTTAATTGCTGTTTTCTTTGAGATTGGGATATGGTGGCCGCTTTCAAGCATGATGGAACACAGGCGGTTTGCAGAGAGATGTTAAAAATCTTCTTCAAGACCCCTCTAATTGATTGGCACAATTTTTTTTACCACTATTCCCAGCACCCATCTGGGCCAGCAGCTTTGCTGGGATTGAACTGCCCGCAATGCAGCTTTCACTTGATGGTCATATAAAATAAGTGGATGTGAGTTTGTAGGCTGGCAGACAGGAGCCGAGATATCTGCTCTTTTTGCCTCATAGTGGGTGAAGTAGATGTTCAGCTCCTCTGCCAACATATTATTGGCTGCGACCATGTTTGTCATATTGCCTTTATAGTTGGTTAGGTGCTGCAATCCTTGCCACACTTGTTTCATATTGTTCTCAGCTAAGCAGTTCTCAACCTTGAGCATATATTTTTGCTTTGCCGCCTTGATGCCTTTCCTAAGCTTTATTCTCACCTCTCTATATCTCTCCATACTCCCTGCCTTAAAGGCAGTATCCCAGGCTTTCAAGAATGACCTAACTTCAGCAGTCATCCAGGGTTTGCTGTTCCGATAAACTCTAATGCTCCTCTCTGTTGTTACATTGTTGGTGCACACTTTAATATAGGAAAGTACAGTGTCTGTGTATCTGTGCAGATCTTGATGTTCAAACACACTTCAATCAGTACTTTCAAAACAGTCCTGGAGCTGGTTAAGAGCCCCCTCTGGCCAGATTCTAACTGTTTTTATAGCTGGCTGAATTCTTCTTCTAAGGGGAATGTAAAAGGTAAAGGTAAAGGGACCCCTGACCATTAGGTCCAGTTGTGTCCGACTCTGTAGTTGCAGCGCTCATCTTGCATTACTGGCCGAGGGAGCTGGCGTACAGCTTCCAGGTCATGTGGCCAGTATGACAAAGCCTCTTCTGGCGAACCACAGCAGCGCACGGAAACGCTGTGAATGTACTTCGGACATAAAAAGAGTGAGGAATGGTCAGATGTACCTAAGTGGGGGAAGGGAGATTGTCCTGTATGCCTGCTTCAGATTAGAGTACACTCAGTCCAAAATATTCTTCCCTCTAGTGGGTGATTTTGCATACTGTTAAAACTTAGGAAAAACTGTCTTCAGACAAGCATAATTAAAGTCCCCTGCCACAATGAGGACACCTTCTGGATGTATTTGCTGCTGCATGGAGATGACGTCATATAATTTAGAAAGTGCCACTGTGACATTGGCATCTGGTGGAATGTAAAGGGCTATGATAATTATCATAGATACTTCTCTAGGCAGATAAAATGGCCTGCATGTAACTGCCATCAATTCCACATCTGGTGAGCAGTGAGTATAGACTACTTTGCTATTAATACACCACTCCCTATATATGTAAATGCAGATTCCTCCTCCTCTTGTCTTACCAGAATTACTGTCTCTGTCTAGGTGATAAATTACAGTGGTATCTCGGGTTAAGAACTTAATTCATTCCGGAGGTCCGTTCATAACCTGAAACTGTTCTTAACCTGAAGCACCACTTTAGCTAATGGGGCCTCCCGCTGCCACTGTGCTGCCAGAGTACAATTTCTGTTCTTATCCTAAAGCAAAGTTCTTAACCTGAAGCTTTATTTCTGGGTTAGCAGAGTTCTTAACCTGAAGCGTATGTAACCTGAGGTACCCCTGTTTTTGCCCTCCGTGCCCCCCTCCTGCTGCTATCTCCAGAGCGTCCCAACAAGCATGGTCTCCCGGGAGGTGGGGCATCACATGTGTGATGTCATGCACCCATGACAGCCCCTCCAATGTTGTGCCCAATGTGGCGTGCCTGGCCCAGGCCAGTGCGCTGATGCGGGAAACCATCATGTGCTCAACCCATCCACTGTCACACTATGCTGCAAATGGTACTCCTGGAAAGGAGGGGGGAAATTATCAGACCAAACAGAATGAATTTACCTGATCCAAGCCCCAACTAATAAATATTGGACTCAAAGCCATCTCTCCACTCTCGCCTTTCAGAACTCGCTTTCAAGCTGCTGCTGCTGCAAAATAGGCCTGTGATATATGGTAACTGCACAAAGTCTCAGACTCTGACAGTAAAACCTGGACATATGGCAGCCCTAACGTGAATGGCATTCCAGGCTCTTGCCATTCTGTATGACCAGAAAAACAAGTTCATCTCATCTCATCTCATCTATGTGCAAGCTTTTAAGGAACTATTTTAATATATGCATATGGTTTTGCAGAAAAAGTATGCTGTACTTCTAAGGTGATTCTTGAAGAAACAACTTGAAAGATTGTTGAATTCAGTGTTTGCCATGTCTTTTTTCTTAAAACAGCCCAGAGAGCATTGATTTGGAGTTTTGCTGATCTAGCTATTCCTTCCAATTATCTCTCACAGATAGCACTCCAAACATAACATCTGAAGAGGGATGTATTACAGATTGCACCTCAAAGAAAATCACCTTTACTACAGAAGAAGATAAGTACTTCAGAGTCTTCAAAACCTGCTGTAAAAAAAAAACGTATTGCAATATTTACAGGCCTAATAGTAAGTGTATATATCTGAATATAATCATAAGGATAAATAGCACTGAGGTTTCAGATTTCTTCCTTGGTAGTGCTTAGGCAAGTTTTGCTGTTTCTTGCCATGCTTCACCCCCTTAGTTTCTATGGTAGATGCTCAGAATCTGTATCATCAGCTGTCTCAGGGATAGACCATATACTGTACACTTATTCCTCAAGAGATTCAGATGACCCGAGGGAGTGTGGAAGAGAACACACTAGATATATTGGGGTATGGCAGAGAGAGATCAAAAAACACGTTCTTGTACCCTGACAACCTTGCTGGCCCTGGGAGCCATCCTGCTAGTGCAGAACTGCTGAGGCATTAAGGGAAACCAGCTGCTGCTGCTGAATGCCTTGTAGCTAGAAAACAAAAGCAGCAATGCAGAAGCAAAGGGTGTTGGGATTGTGATCAGGGTGCCCTCAGCCACATCAAAAATTTTTTTTAAAAAGAATTGCTCCTTAATGTGTGGTTTGAATTGTTTCTCCTTGGTGAGAGGAAGGAGTACCACGGAGTGTTTGTGTGCAGTTCCTCCCATCCTTAGGTGAGCGTCTGGAGTGGGAAACTGCAATGTGGGATGGATCCAGATTGCTGTCAGGAACATTTGAGTGACTGACGGGTAACAGTTTGCATGGTTATTTTGTACAGTTCAGTCAATGAAAAGTTTGTTTTGTTTTGCTGTGCATTTTTGTGGAAGGAGTGACTGGTGATATTGGTGGTGACTGAGTGAGAGATACTGGAGTGACTGGGTGGATGATGTGTTTGTGTGAATTTGTGGAGTACAATGGGATGTGTGATAATGAATGAGAAGCAGATACTTTAAGGTTTGTGGATATGAGAAGTATGAGTTGTATGTGGTGCAGAGTATTTTTGTCAGTTAGGAAAGCACTGAAGATGGATGGGGTCCTGACTCTAAAAATATTTGAAGATGTGCTGATACACACACGTGTGTGTTTTGAATTTTTAGTTTTTTTGCATTGTAAGATTATTAGGAATAAGATTAAACTTTATTTTAATTTCTGAATTTTGTAAACCACTTGGGGATGCATAATAAGTGATATATACCGTGTTTCTCATAAAATAAGACGTGCCTATAAAATAAGCCATGGCAGGATTTTCAAGCATTCACAAAATATAAGACATACCCCAAAAATAAGCCGTAGTGCTGGGTGCAGTTCTAGAGGGCGCCAAAGAAGAGGAAGAGGCCTGTCGGGTTGGCACCCAGACCCGGATGTTGCTGCTGGTGCAGCCCTGTCAAAACGCCCAGCAACCCAGCAAGAGCCGCAGCGCACGCCGCCTGGAGCCACGAGCCAGCGGGACCCAGCAAGAGTCGCCTCCTCCTCCTGTTGGCTTCCGGAGGCTCGGGGCGCTCAGCGCAGTGCTGCTGGAAGCCTACCTGGCAAGCCTCCTCCTCCTGCTGCTGCGACTCAGGGCACTCCGTACAGCGCTGCTGGGCGCCAACCCGGCAAGCCGCCACCTCCGTCTTTTGCCGCCGCGGCTCGGGGCGCTCCGTGCGGCGCTGCTGGGCACTTTGTCAGTACTTCAGCAGCAGCAGCCAGTTCCGGGCGCCAAGCCGCGGCAGGAAGAGGAGGAGGCTTCCCAGGTTGGCGCCCACCGCCCCGAGCCTCCGGGAGCCAGCAGGAGGAGGAGGTGGCCTGCCGGGTCGGCGCCAAGCAGGGCCGCGTGCCCCGAGACAGCTGGACCAAGCAGCAGCAACGCCGGCCGCGGCAGGAGGAGGCAGGTGCCCAGAACTATACGGTACTTAATAAAAAAATAAGACACCCCCGAAAATAAGCCATAGGCTTATTTTCTTAAGTAAAATAAATATAAGACGGTATCTTATTTTTTGAGAAACACGGAAATAATAAATAAACAAATACACACCAAGGCTTTATTTATTCATTCATTCATATAAAGAACTTTATATATAACCCATAATGACAGTTTACAACATAGTAACAAAGTAAAGAACATAATGTACTTAAACAATGTTATATATGTACATCTCCTGTATATTCTGGCGTATAACACTTTTTAATCCAGGAAAATCTTCTCAAAAGTTGGGAGGTCGTCTTATACGCCCAGTCATCTTATACGCCAGAAAATACGGTATTTCATAAAGCAATACGTAAGATAACATAATCAGTGATAGAACATCATACAAAGTAAGTAATGCACAAAAATAGGAGTGGCAAATTTGTCACACTGCCAACCCATCAATAACCTTAAAAATACTACTGTTGGTCTGCTCATCTCAGGTCCAACTTTGTGCATCATCAGCAACTTTATTTGTGGAAGCAGAATGCAGTGGAGATGCTGCAACCCTCTGCAAGGGCAGAGAACTGAGGTCCAGGAATCATTATAGAGATATATGGGCTGGAACCATGTGTTGACTTTAGTTGTTGCATTTGTCAGGGCCAGTTCGGAAATTAAATGGGCTGGAGTGTCCAATCTATTGTGATTGTGGCTCGAAAGGTGGTAAGGCCCCAAAGACAGTCAAGTGTTTTAATGATGAGACTCAATGCATGGACTTCGTTCTTGTTCATGGTAAGTAGAACTGCCAGCCAAAGAGTGGAAGAAGGGAAATAGGGTGGGTAGGTTGGTTGCTCTCCTGTTCTGTTTAGGGTTTCCTGCTGAAAATAGACTCTGTGTGTATTGGGAGGAGGGAGTTTCTTTTTTCCTGAAAATATAACAGAGTTGAAATCAGCTTTTCTTCTTGCATATAAATATGAGTCACTATATTTCTGGGGTGCAGGAATGGGCAAGAGAGAGAAATAATGTGTTAGTTAAATTACATGTAAAAGTGTCTTTTAAGAGAGACCTGATCTGGAAATCAATATAGATGTGGATTGGGCTCCTGTCCCATAATTTATAAATTGGACTTTTTCTAAATTTTAAACATTTCATGATGTGATTCTCAGATGTGATTTATACTTGCAGAATAAACTTAATAAAAGTTAAAATGCACCTGTTCTCTCTGTTCTGCACACGTACAAACACACATCCCTTACAACCCAGGGGCTCTTGTGACCTTGTCTCTTTTTCTTTACTAGGTGATGCTAAAGTTCCTGATAAAGTTTACAAAGGCTGTGCAACACCATCTTTTTGTGAACAAGCCAGTGCACCAATGCTTAACAAGTACCTTTCAGGAAACATAACCCAAGCACGATGCTATAGTGGCTTCCCTTCATCAGAACAGCAAAGCTTTGCAGGGTAGCCAAGAGAGAATAATTCTTCCTTTTTGGAGTCCACCATTTGATGCAGTAGTGCAGGTGGAGTTTGCTTGCCTGGTGTTGGGAGTGCAGAGTGACTTGGATTCACAGGACTCTCTTTGGCATTTAGTGAAGGGTGAATGGGATGCAGGGGATAGAGAAGCTAAAGTAGAAATGTGGGGCTTGGGGTCTCTGATTCTTTTGTTCATAATCAAAATAAATTTGGGTGGCAAATAAAAACTATGTTCTGTGTCTTTATTGAATTAAGAATATTTTGGTGGTGGCAGCGGCAGCAAAGGACAGTACATTTAGAAGCAACAAATGGGCAATTGCTTCAGGAAATGTATATACCACTCCATATTTCAAAGAAATCTCTGAGTGCTTTACAAAAAAAACCAGAAAATACAATAAAAGCTTCACACCAACTTATCAAGATGGGAACATTGGAGAAAACTCTAAAATGTGGCATACTGTGGGCTATTGTAGTTGCTTTTCTGGGGATTAACCACACAGCAGTCGGGAGCCAGGACAGAGTCCTACTGTTTGGCAGAACTCTGGAGAAGCACTGAGGGATTCAGGAGTCAGGAACATAAGAGGATTTCTGTGGATCTCAGAAAATACCCATCTGATTCAGTATTCTGCTTCCTTAGTGCCTAACCATATTCTCATGAGAAGCCCCCAAAACAAGACATGAATGCTAGAGCCTCTCCAACCAGGGTTCTGCAGTAACTTGTATAAAGAACAGAGGATGCTGGCCCACTAGTTCTTTGCAACATTATCGGAATCCTTGTCCAAAATGAAGCTACAATGAATAGGTTCAATTAGGGTGTCTGTGAGGAAGAAACGAACATGTGACTGCTTGCAATTTCTGATATTTAGCCCTACTAGATTGGCCTTGTTTCCATCGATTATTATGAGGCCTATAAAAACAAAACAAAACACAAAACAAAGCACTATTATGAAAGCAGTCACAACACCCTCCAACGTTACTCAGCTGAAAGCAGGGACATTCTATTCCAAATCAGCACCATAGAATCTTAGAATTGTACAGCTGGAAAGGAGCCTAAGGGTTATCTAGTCCAACTCTTTGCAATGCAGGAATGTTTTGCCCAATGTGGGTCTGGAATAACAACAACAACAACAACAATAATAATTTATTTGTATACCGTCTTTCTATCTTACAATACTCAAGGTGGTTTACAAGCAGAAGAAGAAAAAGTACATCTTATAACAATCTAATGCAATACAAAAAAGTGATAATAAAACAAAACTTTAAAATAAGCAACCTACATCAAAAAGTAACATTCAACAATTATTAGAGTAGTATAAAATAATATCAACATATAAAAGTTAAACAAAAATCTACTCAACAGTTACAATAAATAATTTCTAAACCAATCAATAAAACAACAGCAAGCCACTGTACATAAAATAATACAAAACATATTGAGAAGCAAAGACTAGAGGGTGGAGCAAGGCGGTGGAAGAAGGCCTTGCCTGATGGAGTCTCTCCCCTCACAGTTCTTCCTCCAGCACCAGCTTCCTTATGAGGACTCCCAGGGCCAGGGGGTGGGGCAAGGCCGGTGGAAGGAACCCACAACCCTGAGATAAAGAGTCTGAAAACGAAGCCTTGTGAGAAACAGTTGAAGGAGATGGATATGTTTAGCCTGGGAAAGAGGAGACTGAGAGGAGATATGATAGCCACACACTCCCTGGGCATACACTCCCACCATCCCTGCCACTCACCCCTCCCCTGCTGCCCCTCTTCCTTGCTCACACGGTGCTGCAACTTGTTGCCTCTCCCTCCCCTCCCCCACAATTTCCAGCTTTTGCACCCTGGCCTACACATTGTCTGAAATATGGTGTGGACTGGAGCAGCCTGGGGAAGGTCACCCCTGTCTGTGTGGCATCTCCCAATGCTGTGCAGTGTGGGGTGATCTTCCAGTAGGCCACTCCAGACCATTGCACATCTACTGATGCAGACCAGAGCGGGGCAACATTCCTGTAGCCACGTGTTGCAGCTCCTCATGCAGTGAAGGCAGGGTGACATCCCCCAGACTTCTGTGGTCTGCATAGCATCTGGAGCTGACTTTGGGCTATTGTGCCCCCTTTCCTGGAAATATGTCATGCAAAACTAGGCAAACAGGGGAGATTACTGCTCTTCGACAGACCTCTGGAGATGCACCTAGGGATTCAGGAGTCAGGGACATAAGGGGATTCCTTCTGGGTTACACAAAAGGCTCATTTTGTCTGGCATCAAAATGTTGAAGCTGATGCTTGTGGGAGACCCAGAAAAGAAAGCATGAGCAGGGCAGCCTCTCCCACCTTTCATCTCCAGTAAATGTCTCGCCCACCTCTTTCCCCCTTTTCTTCCTAATGTCTCAACAAACAAAACTGATTTGTGTGGGGATAACCAGCATCTGGGACGACCAGTAATTCCTGGAGTTCCTGCTCCCACTGGCCGTGAAAGGGTCCGCTGGTTATGAACCTGAAGGTCGTGAGATTGTTGTTGGGAGTTCTGAAGGTTTCTGAAGGTTTCTGAAGGTTCCGGAGGTTCCGGAGGTTTCCGGATAGGAAAGATAGGCAAAGCTAAAGAAGCGGCCAAAACCAAGAAGGCCAAATAAACTTTCGAAATAAAATGAAATAAAGACTAAGAGACTGCAGTCAATGGTGAAATTGTGCTCTACTGCTCTGTGCGGCTTGGTTTCTCTTTCGGTTTCTCTCTCGCTTGTCTTGCACGGATGTTCTCTCTTGGCTTGTCTCGCGCGCACTCCACACCGCTACAGAGAGCAGGGGCTATTTATTAGGAAGTTAAACACCGTCATAACATTGACAATAACCAATCACAACATTGTATGTAGGTGAGTTTCTGGGCGGGAAACTCTTAACTGACCGTTAATGAAGCTTGTCTTGGCGCGCTTTGCCCCAAGCGCGGAGGGATCCAGGCAGCAACCTCTGCCGGATCTCCTTGCCTTCCGTGCGATGCGCGGAAGGTTACCTTAAAGCGAACAGGTGCAGGAGCACCTTAAAACGTATTCCCACAGATTTGTAAAAATATTACATGGAAAAAATACGAGAGAGACATTACACATACCTTTGTAAATCAAGAAAATCTTTAATAAAAATATTTTTTAAGAAAAGGCTAATTGCCTCACATAGTACTAGAACTTGTGGAAATGCAGTGAAAAGGAAGGATGGAAAATTAAGCACAGATGAAAGCAATAACTGCTTCACACAGCAATTATTTAATCTTTCTAATTTGGTCTCACCAGAAGCAATGATGGTCCACAACTTGGATATGTTTAATTGCAGATTACCCTTTTCATCCATGAATTTGTTTATCAATGGCTACTAAACCTGATGGATATGTTTTACCTGTGCTGATTGGCACAGTATGGCTCTGGATGTCTGTTGTAGTTTGGAGAGCAGTGTTGCTCTCAGGTTCTGTTTTAAGGCTATGCACAGGCATCTGGTTGGCCACTTTGAAAATAGTTTTCTTGAGCAGATGGCCTGATTTAGCAGGCTGATGCAAGTTCTGGCCAGCTGAAATTTAAAAGAAATCTCCTTATAGCAGCCAAACTCCTAATTGCCCCCATGTGGTGCTCATCTAATGTACCTGCTGAAGTAGAGTCGTTCCATAATTTTATCTCATTTGAGTCAACTGGTCATGTGGCTGAGTGAGGGAAGCCAAAGAGCGAACAGGTTGAGCGAGTATAAAAACTTTTTGTAACCAATACGTGAGGAACCACTGGCCTGAAAGCTAAATGTGGCCCCTACATAACTCTGTTTCTGGAATCTCACTAAACCAAAAGTGGGGATACTGTGAGAGACTATGCAGCCTCTTTATCATTGATATGAGCTTGGAATATTTTACTCACAATCTATTTTGTTTATTGAAGTTCTATCCAAAAGAGAGAACAGGTGGCTGGGGCCTTTTTATAATGTGTTCCTGGCACTGGCAACAGCTGGCCTAGAAGCCAAACCCCTCCATACCTCACTCCTTCCAAAGGAGACCAGGCTAGATATTCAAATGATTTTTCATTTGAACAGACCAGTTCCTCCTTCCTGACCATACAAAGAATTAGGATTTTTTATTTAACTTAGCCAACCTTGCAGTTCTGAGTAAATGACAGACAAATATAATCATATTTTTGTTGTGCTGTGATGTTAACCTGGGTACCCCCCCAAACCATGCTGCCACCCCCATGCCTGCCATCGCCACAGGCCCCCATGTCCTCACTACTCACCCCCCCCCCAGAAGCAGAGGTCTTGCAGACCTTTAAAAGATATCCAGGACAAATCAGGACTATTGGCATGTTTCTAATATGGCAAGAGATAAAAGGAACTGTCGGAATACACCTTGTGGATCCGCTTGAGATCCGCGATTATTTGTTTATTTTAATGTTTGTTAGGAACTACAGTGGTACCCCGCTAGACGAATGCCTCGCTAGACAAAAAACTCGCTAGACGAAGGCATTCGTCTAGCGGAAGGCTGCCCCGCTAGACGAAAAACTCTATGGGGCTGCCTCGCAAGACGAAAAAGTTTCGTCTTTTTTTTTCTTTTTCGTTTTGCGGAGCGCGGCTGTCATTGCCGCTCCGCAAGACGAAAAACCCGCTAGACGAAAATTTTCGCAGAACGAATTATTTTCGTCTAGCGGGGCACCACTGTATTTCTAGTATCCCTTCGCTTAAAAGCGAAAGTAAAAGTAAGAATGAAAAGGCACTTTGCCTATAGGATTAATCCGCCCCCTATTTGTAGTCCCGGCAATGTTTCAAAGTTATCAATGAACGTTTATCCTGCTTCCCGCCTTTTTGGAGGGCAGCAACAGTGGTTTTATTGGTTGATATATTGATCGTGATGTCATGTCTGTTCCCAAATAAAAGGCTGAGGCTCCCCGCTTAGGCACGTTCTTTTGCGTTTTTCCTTAGTTCTTTCAGTTAGGTCAGTTTTAGTTTAAGGGATTCTTGGGAGCGGGCTGGACGGGTTGGATGGGTTTTCTTTAGTTAAGTATAGCTCGCGGAAGATCTATCGGTTTTAGTTTTAGTTAAGATTTTAGGTTTAGCCTAGGGCAGTGGTGGCAAATCTTTTAGAGACCAAGTGCCCAAACTGTAAACCAAAAACCACTTATTTATCACAAAGTGCCCAAACTTGTTGAGCTTTTTTGGGGAGCTGCCGACCAAAGTTTTGGAGCTTTTTTTGGGGGGGTTGCACAAAAGTTGCTTTGCTTTTGGGGGGGGCGCCCCAAAGCTGCTGAGCTTTTTTGGGGGTGGAGTGAATAGAAATAAATGACAAATAATACCTTTGCTGGAACTAACATGCATCATCGTCTGTCAAAGCGCCAAAAACACACACACACACATCACAATAAGGGTTAAAAAAACAGACGCTGTTATGCCCAATCAGAAACAACTACTGGCGCAGCAAATTGAAAAACAGATCAATCGCCGAACACAATCTCCATCGGTGAGGGTGAGGGGGACCACAGCGGAGCCCCTACGAGACCCTTTCAGCGCCTCCCTCCGACCCACAGCGCCACCTGCGATAGGCGCCGCCGCAGCGTTGCTACTGCCACGCGAGCTGCCCCCGCCACACACACACACCAGCCGCGCGCGGGAGAGCGATTCCTCAACGGGAGAGCGAGGAAAGGACGGACGTTCGCTCGCTCACTCGCTCCCTAAGCAGCCCCTGCCTCCTCGCGCCCAGCCGGCCGTTCTTGCCCATCGTGCGGCGCTCGGGCCACGCCCCCTGGGGTGCCCCGCCCCCCTCTCTCCTCTTGGTCGGAACTGAATCTTACGGAGGCGGGCGCGCGCGAGAGAGAGATAGAGGGAAGCGCCGCCGCTTGCAGTTGCGTAGGCGAGCCGGGAGGGGGAGCGGGACTTCCGATGTTGGCAAACCTTTTAGAGGTTCTGTTTGAAAAACAGATCAATCACCGAACACAATCTCCAGCGACTAGCAATTTTTTTAAAAAAAATTCAAGGTTTCAACAGCGGACGCAAGCCTGGGGAAAAAACAACAACAGCAGCACGGATGGGCCGATGGTGCGCGTGCCAGCAGTGAGGGCTCTGCGTGCCAAGTCTGGCACGCGTGCCATAGGTTCGCCACCACTGGCCTAGGGCTAGCTTTGCGGAAGATTATTCGGTTTAGCTTTATTTAGTTAGCCTTGCGGAAGATTTGGCGCGCAGGGACTGAGAGCTTAGGGAAACTTAGCTTAGGGCCAGAAGACGAGCCTACGCGGGTTTTGCCAAAGCCACTAAAGATATCTTCGGTGTCTGTCGTCCTTTGGGGAAAAGGGTAAAAGGTTTAAAAGATTTTTTTGATTTTAACCTAACGTCCTTGGTTTGGTTTTCCAGTTCAGATTCAGGGTATCCACTAGTTTTCGAGGCATCCATTAGTTTTCGAGGCATCCTTTTAGTTTCGAGGCATTCTTCCACTCACGCACCTTCGGAGTCATTTTCCGTCTTACTCAGCTTCCTTCAGATTGTGAGACTTGGCCGGCGCCCGTGCTCATAAGCACGCGGAACGCTGGCCGCTTTTCCCCACCAACTGGTACCTCGTGCGTGGGCAGCTTAGGCTCACGCACGGGGAGCTCCAGGACCGAACCCCAGCAAGGAACAACCGGCAAGTTTGGCCTTGGAGTTCAAATCGAAGGCTAATAGAGTTCTGTCAAGAGAACAAGCTGGTCATCACAAACACTCTTTTCCAACAACACATGAGATGACTCTACACATGGACATCACCAGGTGGGCAGCATCGAAATCGGATTGATTATATTCTCTGCAGCCAAAGATGGAGAAGCACTATACAGTCAGCAAAAACAAGACCTGGAGCTGACTGTGGCTCAGATCATCAACTATTTATAGCAAAATTCCAGGTTAAACTGAAGAAAGTAGGAAAAACCACTGGGCCAGTAAGATACAATCTAAATAAAATTCCTTATGAATACAAGTGGAAGTGAGGAACAGGTTTAAGGATTTAGATTTGGTGGATAGAGTGCCTGAAGAACTATGAATGGAGTCTCGTAACATTATACAGGAGGCAGCAACAAAAACCATCCCAATGAAAAGGAAATGCAAGAAAGCAAAGTGGCTGTCCAATGAGGCCTTACAAATAGCGGGGGAGAGAAGGCAAGCAAAATGTGAGGGAGATAGTGAAAGATACAGGAAACTGAATGCAGATTTTTTAAAAAAAAATAGCAAGGAGAGACAAGAGGGCCTTCTTAAATGAGCAATGCAAAGAAATAGAGGGAAACAACAGAATGGGGAAAACCAGAGATCTGCTCAAGAAAATTGGAGATATGAAAGGAACATTTCATACAAAGATTACCATAATTAAGGACAAAAGTGGAAAGGCCTTACAGAAGCAGAAAACATCAAGAAGAGGGGGCAAGAACACACAGAGGAATTATACCAGAAAGATATGGAGGTCTCATACACCCCATGTAGTGTGGTTGCTGACCTTGAGCAAGACATCCTGGAGAGTGAAGTCAAATGGGCCTTAGAAAGCACTGCTAACAACAAGGCCAGTGGAAGTGATGATATTCCAGCTGAACTATTTAAAATTTTAAACGATGATGCTGTTAAGGTGCTACATGCAATATGCCAGCAAGTTTGGAAAACTCAGCAGTGGCCAGAAGTTTGGAGAAGATCAGTCTACATCCCAATCCCAAAGAAGGGCAGTCCCAAAGAATGCTCCAACTACCACACAATTGCGCTCATTTCACACGCTAGCAAGGTTATGCTTAAAATTCTACAATTAAGATTGCCCGAAGAAATATCAACAACCTCAGATACGCTGATGACACAACCTTGATGGCAGAAAGTGAGGAGGAATTAAAGAACCTTTTAATGAGGGTGAAAAAGGAGAGCGCAAAATATGGTCTGAAGCTCAACATAAAAAAAAACTAAGATCATGGCCACTGGTCCCATCACCTCCTGGCAAATAGAATGGGAAGAAATGGAGGCATTGAGAGATTTTACTTTCTTGGGTTCCTGGATCACTGCAGATGGTGACAGCAGTCACGAAATTAGAAGATGCCTGCTTCTTGGGGGGAAAGCAATGACAAACCTAGACAGCATCTTAAAAAGCAGAGACATCATCTTGCCGACAAAGGTCCGCATAGTTAAAGCTATGGTTTTCCCTGGAATTGAGAGCTGGACCATAAAGAAGGCTAATCGCTGAAGAATTGATGCTTTTGAATTATGGTGCTGGAGGAGACTCCTGAGAGCCCCATGAACTGCAAGAAGATCAAACCTATCCATTCTGAAGGAAATCAGCCCTGAATGCTCACTGGAAGGACAGATCCTGAAGCTGAGGCTCCAGTACTTCGCCCACATGAGAAGAAAAGACTCCCTGGAAAAGCCCATGATGTTGGGAAAGATGGAGGGCACAAGGAGAAGGGAACAACAGAGGACAAGATGTTTGGACCGTGTTCTTGAAGCCAGCAACATGAGTCTGACCAAACTGCAGGAGGCAGTGGAAGACAGGAGTGCCTGGCGTGCTCTGGTCCATGGGGTCACGAAAAGTCAGACACGACTAAATGACAAAGCAGCAACAATAAATATGGCAAATAAATCCCTCTCATATAAGGATAAGCAACACCCTGGGACTGCCGGGACTGCCTGATATTCTTCCCTACTAGGATGACCCTGATTCTGATTCCATATGTGTTATGAGGGCTATTCAAAACAGGCACTATAGCAGATACAGGAGGAGTCACAATGGCTCTGACTATATCAGAATCATACATGGAGCCTGTTGTTGTATGATCCCATGTTGGAATGCAAAATAAAGGTATTTGTCCTTTGTACTATACCCTCCCTTCTGGTATACACTCAGTGTTGGCAGACTGGTCCTGTGCAATGGGAAGCATCTGGCTCTTTAGGATCAGGGGAAAATGTCCACTGGGGCATGTGCAGAGTGTACTCAACACACCAGCAGATTGTGCAATTGAACCCTGGACACCGAGGGGGGGTTTCAAAATGGCAAAAATACGTGTTTTAAAAATGTGCCTGGGCGAAAATAGGCACCCCCACAGCAGACTCTTTCATCGGAGCCTGCCTCCACACTGCTGCCCACCTTCCTCGGCAACGGCACACCTCATGCCCGGCAGCAGCAGCAGCTCTTCTGACCCAGTGGTAGAGAGCAGCCCTCCTCAGCCATGGCAAGGTGCACCTAGCCGCAGCAGCTCCATTACCAGGTCATGTCTGACAGCAGGGGGAGAGTGAACAGGAGCTTCCCCGCCACTCTCCTACTCTGAACTGTGGTGCGTGGGAGGGCGCCCTTCGTGCCCTGCCCTCCTTGGCTGTTTGGGTTCTTTTTACTGAGAGATAGCACAGAGCTGTTCTTTAGCATTCCTAGAGTCCTAGGAAGGCCTTTTTTGTACAATTAATCACATTCAGTATTTCGGGTCTATGGACCACAATAAAGCTCTGTGTGTGTATTGCAGCAGAAAGCTATCCTACCTATACAGATTTAGGAACAACAAAAGTTCTTTTCTGCAAAGCACTTTCCTAGCATAGATCCAACACACTTAGGTTCCAACCAAAGTCTAACTTGCTTCTAACACAAAGCTAGTTATACTCTCCTTTCTACTGAGGCACACATGTTTCTTGACTCACACCTAAAAACCTGCAGGTACAAATAAATACACCCAACTAACCCTGTCCTCTCTTTTCTCCACAGGCATAAATTTACATACTCCAACAGTTTCCCTTGGTATTCTGGTTCAGGTTGATGAGTTTTAGATAGGGCCGGGCGATATATCAGTATATCTTTCAAGAACAGTTTGAAGTCTGTATTGTGATATTGGTTTCATAATTTTTGGCCTGCCAGTATATTGCAAATCATGATGTGTGTGTGGTGGTGCTATGCAAAAATCACATTTGAGTCATCTGTGGGTATGTTTCAGCAGCACTGAGTGCCCCTTTGGAAGATTGGGGGTTGGCTGGGTTGGGTTGGTGTCAATTATAAGTAGCCTTCCTGTGTTCTCATGCATTCTCACTTCATGCCTGAACAACATGCTGCCATTAGCTTGCAACAGGAGAGGGCAATAGCAGCTTTAGACACTGGATGTACTGAGCAGCCTATTCCCCAAGGTCATTCCAGCAGTTGGTTTTTACCAGTCTCTGATGAAGAAACTGTGTCATCACCATATAGCAGTGAAAGAGGGAGAGGCAGTGGCAGGAAGGGATGAAAATTGGTGGAATGCTGCAGGGGGTGCCCTAATTTGCCCTCTTGAAATGTTGGGGGGTATGATATTGTAGAGTTGCGAAAGATTCAGAAAAGGCGGAGCATGAGGCTGAATATGATGGAATAAATCCCCCATGTGGAAATATAGACCATTTTAGTTTAGAGCAGGGGTGGCCAACTTCCATGAGACTGTGATCTACTCAGAGTTAAAAACTGGCAGCGATCTACCCCCTTTTTGGTGAGCTTTTTTGTTAGGAAGGAAAGCCCTGTTTTGGGGGGTTCATGTAAAAGTTGTTGAGCTTCATTAGGGAAGAGGAAAACGACACTGAGTTTTTTTATTTTTAGGAAGGAAAGCTCTATTTTTTGTTGTTCAGGTAATTTTAGGGCAAAGATGTTGAGCTTTTTTTTAGGGGAGCCAGAGTTTTTTAGTTTCTTTGGGGGGAGCCACTGATCTACCACAGACGACCAGTGATCTACCGGTAAATCACGATCTACCTGTTGGCCATGACTGGTTTAGAGGAAAGGCAGAAAAGAGAGATGAGAGAGGTGTATAAGATTATGCATGCCATGGACAAAATGGATAGACAAAACCTTTTCTCTTTTTCTGAGAATGCTAGACACACAAGGAAATGAAATGTTGGAAGATTCAGCACAGACAATGGAAGCTGCCTTTTGGAAACAATAAAAATTGAACACGTAAACTTGGCTGGATGCAGAAGTACAAACAGGTTCCAGCATCACAAGATCACTGAAAGTTAAATACATGTCCATGTGATACACTAATTGTTGATGAATTTGTGCCTAATTGAGAGCATCTTGGCCCCACAGACATTGTGGCGAAACAGAGGTAGGGATAGGCTAGAAAGGCATGTAGTGAAATTTCATGGTCTTACAGAAAAAGACACATCTATTTACAGTTCTTATTTTCGGACAGTGAGTGTGGGATGCACTGGAAAGGGCATCTGGAAGACTTTCATGGAGTGGCGTAAAAAATCCATGGCAGAGTTTTGAACAGAGCAAGTAGGGGCTGACATGGGGGGTGGGGAGGACGACGACACATGGCAGTTGAACAGAAGATTCAAGTTCAGCAAGAAGGGAGTTCGGAAAGGCTGTTTTATGTTAGTTTGGTTATGTTAGCTTTTGTGGTTTTTGCCCTTGCTACAAATTTTCATTATTATTCAACCCCTTAGTGTGTCTTCATCTCTCCTTTACCTCTGCTGTTGTTTTAAACCTCCATTTTTGGCTTTCGTTTCCAACCACAGACATGGAAGTAGCTCCGCCCAGGCTCTCAGACCCTCCAAGTGTCCATATTTTCCAGGGACACCCCTGATTTAAAAAAGCTGTACTGCTTTCTGATTTGATCCTGGAATGTCATGCTTTTCCTTAAAGGTAAAGGGATCCTTGACCATTAGGTCCAGTCGTGTCCGACTCTGGGGTTGCGGCGCTCATCTCACGTTACTGGCCGAGGGAGCTGGCATACATCTTCCAGGTCATGTGGCCAGCATGATAAAGCCACTTCTGGCAAACCAGAGCAGCGCACGGAAACGCCGTTTACCTTCCTGCCAGAGTGGTACCTATTTATCTACTTGCACTTTGTGCTTTCGAACTGCTAGGTGGACAGGAGCTGGGACTGAGCAACGGGAGCTCACCCCGTCGCGGGGGATTTGAACCGTTGACCTTCTGATCAGCAAGCCCTAGGCTCTGTGGTTTAACCCACAGTGCCATCTGCTTTTCCTTAGGATGTCCCTATTTTCATTGGAGAAATGTTGCAGGGCTTTCTGGAGCCCAGGGAAGGCCTGGGAGGAGGGAGTGGGCCAGAGAAGGCTTATCTGCTCACTCCCCCCCCCCCAGAATTTTGTGGGGACTATGTGAACACGGGGCTGCCGTTTGAAGTCGGCACAGTGCCATCTGCTGAGGTGGAAATCTTCATTGGAGGCAGGACCGCACTTACCCAGTGCTACCAGACCTTCTGCTTCACATTACGGCCAGGTATACCTAACCCCCACCCTTCTCTTTTCACTTATATTAGGGTTTCATGGCAAAATTGTAATGTCCACATTTCTGTAGGCATTTAAAAATTGTTGGGGAATCTTTTCTTATTTAATCAAAGTGTGTTTGTATTGTAGAATTTGCTACCTGCTTAGATTGTAACTTTGCTGTCTGAAGGAGCATTTATACATACTCCGTTCCTCTTCTTTCATATAATATACCAAGTTTTTATTTAATATCATTGAGAATTTATTGTAGGCGTAAAGGTCAATGAGTTAACACACATACATAACAAGAGCAGGTGTAACTACAGCAAAAGATCCTCAACATCTCAGAAGTGTGTATATGAACATACACGAGTGCAACAATCAGGTCATGGGTGGCAGTGGTTTTATTCATCATTGACCTGGCATTGCACAGCAACACTTTCAGGTCATTTGTGTTTCCCTTGCTGATTCCAATATCCTTCCAGTCAGGACCAGACCTGGACGAAGGGATATTTCTCAAACAACGACTAAACCTGCCTCCTCGGTAATGACATGGTCTCGTTTTAGTGTAACTCCTCCTCCTGCACATGATCACTGAGATCGGGTGTCCCAATAGGTGTCCTACACATCCCCCTCCCGTGGAACCCACCTCAGCCATTTTGTTGGCTGAGGCCCACTCCCCGGTAGCCCTGACCCTTTCCCCTTAAAAAGCAAAATACAAACTATACAATAACTTAACACAATAATGTAAGTAAAAACAAAACAAGGAACAATTATGTTACAATTAAGCTATTCCCCGTCCCGACTAAACATTTTTCCCACCCCAAACAGAAATAAATTATATATATATATATATATATATATATATATATATATATATATATATATAACCACCATTCAAGTTTCATCAGATTAAGAACACTTTGAAAACATTAAAAAACATTTTAGCCATTTGCTCCAGAGAGCTGCTTAGAGTATGTGTGAGTGTAGGCTCCGCTCCTTGGGCCTGATGGAATTGGCTTTCAGGAGGGAGTGGTCTTCCCAAACACTCATAGGAGCAGCAGCAGCAGCAGTGTCCCGGAAGCCTCCTGGGGCTGCTTAAGCTGTGGCAGTGAGTGTAGGCCCGGCCTAATCTCCTATCTCCTAGCCTAGGGACTGAGAGGCTGCACGTCTTCAAGTGAGAGAGGGTTGTGTCATTCCACCTCTTCCGGTTCTGCTTTTTGCTGTTCACCTTCCAGCTCTGCCCAACTATTATCCTCTGAATTGTGCCCCCCCCCGAAAACCATCAATCCAAGGAAGCACTACTTTCCTGTTCCTGTGGAGATTCAGGACCCTGGCCCTGTGCGGGGGGGGGGGGATAGGCTCCCACCACTCCTCCTCAGAGTAGTACTCCTCAGCCTGGTCTCTGACACTCATTGAATTAATCTTGTGACTCTGGTAACACAAGAAATAATGGTGGCGAACAAGTAGGATATGTTAAATTGTGGATTACCCTGGGACTTCCAGTGAAGCACCATTCCTGTCCGTTGGTAGCTCTCTGGGCTCCGAGAGGCTCCGGTGTTTTCGGGCTTGGAGGAACTGCAACCGCACTGCGGACCTCCGTAAAAACTTCAGGAGGAGCGTCCTGAAGACCTGGGATCCAGTGGGTACCAAGACGCGCCATCTCTACTCTCGAGTAAGCCCTAGTAAGGGCTGCTCAAGCGAGCAGAGTTGAAGGTGCGGTACTGAGGATCGACCACTTTCCTGGAGACACGAAGCAGTGGCTGTTGACGGATTTTTGAGCGCTTTGCTTTTCCTCTAATTCGGCTTGAAAGAAAGGACTCCGTAAGTACCGGAACTTAATTCTATTCTAAAGTTTTAAACTATTTGGCTAACGGAGAGAGAACAAAAGAGGAAGTCCGTCTCTCTCTGACTGAGGCAGGATCAAAGTAATACAATGGAACTGAAGCCGCGAAAGACTTGCTTTTAAGTATTGCTCTGATTTAGCAGACTGTAAAAAACCCCATAGGGGGCTAGAATTTTACTGATTTTATCGATTTCTTCCTGTGGATTACAAATTAAACTAAGAAGATACTGCTCACCCTCCGGATTAAGGAGACCGGGTCAGTTAGCGGGCAGCGATTGTTACATTGTAACAGACTCTTTGCTACTTTTGTTTCTGACTTGTTACTTTGAAGTCTGCTACTGTTCAATTGAACTTTTTAAAGATGTTTTCACTGGAGATTGGATTACAAGTAACAATTTGTCTTGGTTGCAAGTTTACTTTGTGGACTCTATCTTTTTCTTGACACATTTGGGAGGTTAAAAAACTTAAAAGAATTGAATTCTATGCTTTGGTAAAGAAACAGAGCTATTGCCTTTGGTGGACTCTTGCTTGCAAAAGGACAGTGCTTAAGACTTTGTTATTCTCTGGTTCAACCTTGAGAGTTATTTGGAGAGTTATTTGGGTTTCAGCTTTAGAACAAGTTAGAGTGACCTTGAGTTCCCAGCTGCAGACTGTATTGAAATGGATAGAGACACTGGCACCTCAACAGTTGCATCTACAAGGCTGAAAACAAAGCAAGAAAAGGAAGAGAAACTAAGGAAAATTTTCAAAACATTTGAAGAGCAGGTGCTTGCGGCCTTTGATAATGTGAATGCCAATATTCAATCAACTTCAGATAGATTGGAACAAAGTATTAAAGCCGTGGAGAAGACGGTGCAGGAGAATACTGTGACTATCAAACAAATTGGGAAAGAAATTGGCGCTTTGAAGAAAGAATTTGAAGAAACTAAAGTTAAAATTGCGGCTGTGGAGCAAAAAGTTGAAGATTTGGACACAGAAAAAATACAAAGGCTTGAACATCAGCAAAAGGAAGTACAGGAGGTGCTCGCTTTGCTTCAATTGAAAGAGAGGGAACAGAATCTGAGACTGAGACACCTTCCAGAGTTGGAACAAGAGAGTCTTAAGGATTTTTTAGTTAAAGAACTGTCTGCTTTTTGGGAACTTGAAGAAGACGATTTGGCAACATCAATAGTGAAGGCCTACAGATTTGGAGCCAAAGGCAAAAGGAATACAAAAATAGTCAATGACTTATGGTAGTGTTCCAGAACAGAGAGCAGAGAGACCAGATATTAGGCCTTCACTACAAAAACAATCTAGTGGTCCAACAACAACCGGTAATCATCTATAAAGACATTCCCAGGTACTTCTTGAACTTGAGGTCTGGATTTGCAGACCTGGCAGCCAAATTAAGGAGAAGGAAAATTTTCTTCAGTTGGGAATTTCCACAAGGCCTTACGTTTAAGTACAAGGAAAGAAGAGTGAGAATAAGATCAATTGAGGACAAAATTAAATTCCTGGATAAACACGCAAAAGATTTTGAAGGATCATCATTGAATTGGAAAAACCTTTACCCACCACCACCAGGAAGACCGGCGCCAGGGGAAGAAGAAGAAGGAGAAGGAGCTGTGGGAGGAGTAGACCCCGGGTTGGATAAAAAATGACTTTTGAAGCTGTTAATGTGGAATGTCCACGGTTTGAACCAGAGACCCAAAAGACATAGAGTCAACCATGCACTGGAAAAGAAGAATTTGGACATAATTTGTTTACAAGAGACCCATGTAATTTGACAACACAGAAGGATATTACAAAATAAAAAAACTAGGACAAGAATTCATTACATCGGACAGAGTCAAGAAAAGAGGAGTTGTGATTTATGCAAAGGAGAAATACAATCCAAGACAATTGTTTAAAGATGATTTACAAGATCCAGAGTCCAGTGTGGTTAAAGCATTGGAGATAATTGAATCATTTGGACAGGTCGCAGGATTTATGTTGAATAAAGCAAAAACTAAAGTTTTAACCAAGAACTTACCAATTATGCAGGTACGGAAGCTACAAACTCTAACAGGACTTCAACACTACACAACTTCAATTTCTTATATCCTTTCTTAACTTAACTTCTAATTACTGTAGCCTAAATCTCTTCTGATTCCAATTTCCAATATTAATTAATCACATCCTATCAAATAATTAAATGTTTCTTCCAGTTCTCATACACCGTTTTCGCCCTCTGGTTTCGGAATTCCATGGTCAGCCTTTTTTGTATACCCTTTAAAAATCTTCCTTTACCCCATACCCTTCCTAACCATCTTAGCCCTTCCCCTTTCCCTTCCCATCCCCCGCCGGTCTCCCCCCCAAAGTCCACTCTTTCCAGCTCCTTTTTCTTCTTCTGTTGTTTCCATGATGCCCGATTTTAAGCTTAACCTCTTCTTCTTCTCTAGGTTGTATCCTTCTTCTTGATGGGTATCTGCTCTAACATAACCATAAAGTATCTCTTCATTGTCTGTTATATGTTGCATTTTCTTCTGTTGCTCTTGAGCTCTTGGTCTCTCACTCCAAGAGCTGTCCATTCTGTCCAGTCCTTGGGCTCCAAGCCTCTCACCCTTAAAGAGTCCTTCTTGTTTTCCTGATTGCGAATCCTTGTACACCACCTCTTCTTCAACACTTTCCACCAGCTCTACATCCTTTCCATCCAATAAATTCATAAAACAATTAGCAAAAACAGTTCCAATCCGGGCAAACGTATCATTAACCCTCTGTTGAAGCAATTCACACTGTGTTAGGAACCTCTGCTGAAAAACTCTCAGTGTTTTGTCTTCCATTCTCAGCTTCAAGGACACCGTGAGGTTTGAGAAACAGGAAATGGAGTCTCAGTAACTTTCCTCATACGCATTACAATCCATCCTAATGGCCGCCATTTATCGCCTGACCCAGACTCCTTAACACAGAGGGTTAGCGGTATTTCTCCTTTCAAATTGTAATCCACAAGAAAAATAGATCAAATACTCAGTCTTACCCTCAAACGGGGTTTTCTATGGTTTGCAAAATCAGCGATCCACTTAAAAGCAAGTCTTTCGCAGCTGCAGCTTTTAATTGTTACTTTAATCTTGCCGCTGTCAGAGAGAGACAGACTTCCTCTTTTGATCTCTCCCGTAAGCCGAATTTCAATAGATTTTAAAACGAATTACACTCAGTACTTACAGAGTCCTTCTTTTTAATTCAAATTGAGGAAATTGCAAAACACTCATAAACCACCAGCAGCTGCTGCTTTGTGTAGTTGGGAAAGTGGTGAATCCTCAGTACTGCTCCGGAGCCCTGCTCGCTTGAACAGACCTTACTAGATCTACTCAAGAGCAAGGACATCGCTTTTTTGTACCAGCTGGATCCCAAGGCCTCAGGACGCTCCTCCTGAAGTTTTTACGGAGCCCGCAGCACAGCTGCGGTGACTCCTAGCCAGAAAACACTGGAGCCCCCTCAGAGCTGAGAGAGCTCCCGACTGAACGGAATGGCACTTCACAGGAAGTCCTTGACTCCTAAGAAGCTAAACCTGTTCAAAGACAATTATGAGAAACTGTGGAGTGAGATTAAAAGAGACTTGGAGATGTGAACTAGATTGAAACGGTCTTTGATGGGCAGAATTGCTGTTATTAAGATGAATGTATTGCCAAAAAGGTTGTTTTTATTTCAAGTTCTTCTGATCATTGATAAGTTAGATTGTTTTAAAAGGTGGCAAAAGGATTTGTCAACATTTATCTGGCAGGGGAAGAAACCAAGGATAAAGTATAAGATATTGGCAGACTCTAAGGAAAGAGGTGGATTCTCACTGCCAGATTTTAGGATTTATTTTGAAGAAGCAGCCTTTTGCTGGTTAAAGGATTGGTTTAAGCTAGAAGATGCTGATATGTTAGATTTGGAAGGACATGACAATGTATTCGGCTGGCATGCATATCTTTGGTATGATAAGGTTAAGGCCCACAAAGCCTTTAAATCTCACATTATTAGGAATGCATTGTATCAGGTTTGGATCCGGAACAAAGATTTGTTAGAAAGAAAGACTCCCAGATGGTTATCACCATTAGAGGCGAAGGCCTATAAAAGACCTAATATGCCTGCTAATTGGCCGAAATATGCTGATATATTAGAACAAGAAGGTCAGAATTATAAATTGAAGAGTTATGAGCAATTAAAAGGGAAAGTATCTGACTGGTTGCAGTATTATCAGATAAATGAAGTTTATAAGTTGGATAAGAAACACAGCTTTCAGTCCGAGAAATCCAAGTTGGAAACGGAATTGATAGAACCAAATACTAAAAATCTTTCCAGAATGTACAATTTGTTGCTAGAGTGGCATACGAAAGATGAAATGGTTAAATCGGTAATGATTGATTGGGCAAAAGATGTTGGACATAACATAATGTTGGAAGATTGGGAGAAATTGTGGAAAGAAGGTAATAAGTTTACAGCATGCAATATGTTAAGGGAAAATATTATGAAAATGATTTATAGATGGTATTTAACGCCAGTTAAGCTAGCTAAAATGTACCATGGTTTATGTAATAAATGTTTGAAATGCAAGCAAGTAGAAGGTACCTTTTTCATATGTGGCGGACATGCCCAAAGGTAAAGGACTTCTGGGAGAAAATATATAATGAACTTAAAAAGGTGTTGAAAAACACATTTAGTAAAAAACCAGAGGCCTTTCTGCTGGGCTTGAACAACTATGAAATCCCCAACAAGGACAGAACATTTTTTATGTATGCCACAACAGCTGCTAGGATTCTATTAGCTAAAAACTGGAAAACTGAAGAATTACCAACAGTGGAAGATTGGCAGATGAAGATGATGAAATACATGGAACTTGCAGAACTGATCGGGAAGCTCTGAGACCAGAGGGAGGAAGCGGTGCAGGAGGATTGGAAGAAATTTAAAGACTATTTGAAACAGCATGTAAAGATTGCTATCTGCAGGGGCGTCACAGGGGGGGCGGAGGGGGCGGGGGGCGCTGGGCAGCACCCCTGCTGGGGGTGACACACCGGGGGGCAGCCCCGCCCACTGGGCTTTTTAAAAAACTTTTTTAAAACTTTTTTTTAAAATTCTTTTTAGACTATTTTCAGCACTGCCGGGGTGGAGCCGCAGGGGCCACCAGCGAGTCGGGGTGTCACCCCCCTCGCTGGCCGCACCTGCAGCTCTGCCCTGGCAGCGCCGAAAATAGCCCCCGCCCTCCAGCGGCTTTTCAAGCCGCTGGCTGGCTTGCGGAGCCGGGGCAAGGAGAGGGGCGGGCCAGCGACTGACCTGCCCCTCTCCCTGCCCCACTTGCGCTCCCGCGGGGGTGCCGAGTGGGGGCTTTGGGAGCCTCTACGGGCTGCAAAGAGTCCCAAAGCCGCTGCTGTAGCACAAAGGGGTGCCAGGCTGCGGCTTTGGGGCTCTCTGCAGCCCGTAGAGGCTCCAAAAGCCCCCGCCTGGCATCCCCTGGGGGCGGGGCATTGCTGCGTGTGCGTGCGTCATGACTAGGGGCTAGGAACGCCCCTGGCTATCTGAGAATGGGGCTAGGAATGCCCCTGGCTATCTGAGAATGGAATCTCAGGGGCTAGGAACACCCCTGGCTATCTGAGAATGGAATCAGAGGACTTATAAGGTTACAGTTATGAAATTAGTTAGTTTAAGATAGGAGATAAGAATTAGGTAATAGAATTTCTTTTTAATGTGAAATAAGATTAGAAGAGAACGATGATTATATAATGTTTTGAAATTACTAAAGAGGATATACAATGAACGCAGAAAGAGAGGATGTGAGGAGGTCCCCTAATAATGTTAAGAAATAGTATGAGTATAATTAAATAAGTGTTTTTGCTTTTGTTGTGATTTTTGTTTTTGTATTTTTCTATTTGTATGAATTGTATTTTATTTTTGTTTTTTGTAGTGTTTTGTTTTTGTTGTAGTATCAAAATTTAATAAATTCTTATAAAAAAATAATAAATAAATAAATTGTGGATTACCCTTTTCCTCCATGAATATGTATATAGGTGGCAACTAAACCTGATGGTTATGTTCTACCTCTGCTGTTGGGGCAGTATGGCTCTGAATGTCTGTTGCTGGGACCCAGTAGTGCAAAGAATGATATTTTTATCAGGTCCTGCTTGCTGACTATGCACAGGCATCTGGTTGGCCAATGTGGAAATAGTTTTCTTGAGCCGATGCAAGTTCTGGCCGGCTGAAATTTACAGGAAATCTCCTTACAGCAGCCAAACTCCTAATTGCCCCCACGTGGTGCCACCCAGTGTACCAGTTGAAGAAGAGTCATTCCATAATGTCCCTGCTGAATAAGTATGCTTTCATAATTTTAATCTCATTCGAGCCAACAACTCATGTGGCTGAGTGAGGGAAGCCAAAGGAGAGAACAGGTTGAGGGAGTATGGAACCTTTTTGCAATCTATACCTGGGGTCAGGAACCACTGGCCTGGGAGCTAAACATGAGCCCTGCAAAACTCTGGAGTCTAACTATGCAGAAAAAAGGGTAACTTTAGAAGACTTTGCAGTCCCTTTATGATCTATATGGGCCAGGACTGTCCATATTTTATTCATCATCTATTTTGTTTATTAATGTTATTTCCCATCATTCCTGCAAAAGGAGGCCTGGCTGGATTTTCATATAGTCTTTCATTGTGTTCATCATGTAAAACTCCTAAGGAAGCTTAGCAGTTATTGGATAAGAAGCTACAGTAGTTCATATAAAAATCAGTGATTGGTTAGAGACTAGGAAGCAGGATAAGTGGACAGTACCCTCAGTGGAGAGTGGTCAATATTGAAGGATCAATATTGGGTTTGGGGATTTTAAGCATATTTACTTACATTTATTTCTGTCCCACATTCCCTTCCAAATGAACGTATGGCAGCAAACAACAAACATCTTTTCCCCAGAGGCATTGTGATGAAACTGGGGTGGAATGGATTGATGGGTTATTTGGTGGAGTTTCATGGGGTTCCCACAGGTACTTAAAATATCTGTTTCTTAACTCTCAGAATGGGAGGGAATGAAAGAGACAGCTGGCATAATTTCATACAGTTTATAAAAAAGACTGAATCCAATTTCAAAACTCTGCTTGATGTTCCAATATAAAATTACAGGAGGTCTGGGAAAGCCTGCTATCCCTTTTTTCATCATGTCCCACCCCTCACTGGACTGGTTCTTCCCACCTGGAACCCTCAGGCTCCTCTTCTTGGCCTATAAATCCCTCCAAATCAGCGCCTTCCTTCACCTGTCATCTGCTTCTCTTTTCTGAGAGTACTCATCAGCTTTTGATATCTCCAGCACCATGAATATCTTCCTGACTACTTGTCTTCTCTTGGTCATCCTTTCTCCAGGTGAGTAGGAAGCTGCAATCTTTAATTCCTTCTTTCAAATCTAGAAGGGAAGGAAAAGAAAAGCTAAAAATCCTTTGATGGAAAAGAAAAGCTAAAAATGCTGGATAAGTATCTGGGGATCTGGATAGTGGGAAAAGGCCAGCAAACCATGGTAGAAGGCTTGATAGACTGTACATTTGTATCATAAAGTTTAGCAACCTGTGGTCTATGGACCCTTTGAAGCCTGCAGCAGCTTTCCTACTTTCTATATCTGTTGATTCCACTCTTTCACAGTTGTAGCAATTGTGTTTCCCTCAGCTGGCTAAGGTGTTTGGCAGGGTTTGATGGGGAATAATTTCCACAAGGAGGAAAGTGTACCATTCTCCTCAATGCCCTCATGCTCTCCTCATCCACCCAAAAGCTATTTGTATTCTGAGGGGAATGGCATTACCAGTACCCATATTTTGTATTGCATTTAAAAGTATGTAGCTGAAATCCTCACTTCTCAGGGATGGGGGGGGGGAGGTGATGCCCCTGCTTTAATGCCTGCATGAATCATAGTAAATAGGATGAAGGCTACAGTAAATGCCTGTTCATCTCTTTGTTTGGAGATGTTCCTCTATCAGAGATAGCAGGAAGATGTCTGCCTGTGTGCATGCAGCCTCCAACACACCATTATATGTGGATCCTGAGACCAATGAGATTTCATCCAACTGGGAGTGTAGATTTCATTTCTCAAAAAACAAACAACTCATTTTTGTTGCACTGAATGTTTTTATTCTCTCCTTCCTGCAGTGACAGCTTTGTTGTGCGTTGGAAATACGAGACATGAATATTGCCATGGCATTTGCTTTACAATTCAAATAGACAACCATTTAAGTGAGTACAAAGTCTTTATGTCAAATTAAACCTGATTGTGTGGGTCTGTCATTAGTTGTCATCCCACTACAATTCCCACTAAGAATCTTGCTGGAAGCCTGTTTTGCCATACAAAGTTTCTAGACCCTAACCCAAAAGGAGATTACTCTTTGTGGGTTCAGGCACAGCGATGCAGTGGAGATGTGCACAGCTAGTGAATGAATACAAGGAGGCATGTGTTTGGTTCAGATTAGTCAGGTATTGGGCATGTCACTGTAATGTGTTATATGTAAGGAGGATTGGAAGAAATTCAAAGACTATTTGAAATGACGTGAGAAGATAGACATTTGAAATTAAAATCAGAGGATATATAAGGCTACGGTAGTGCCAGAAGTTAAGATAAGAAGTAGTTAGAATTATGTTAAGCTTATTTCTATTAGGATTAAGATTAGAGGTAAATGATGAATAATGTTTATAAAGATTAAGATTAGATGAGAAAGAAGATTTTATAATGTTATAAAGTTACTAAAGAAGATTAGAAATGAACGCAGAAGAGATGATGTGAGGAAGTCCCAATAGAATGTTAGGAATAAAATAAGGAAAGTTTAGTAAGGAGTTCCAGAAAAACATCTACTTCTGCTTCATTGACTACGCAAAAGCATTTGACTGTGTCGACCACAGCAAACTATGGCAAGTTCTTAAAGAAATGGGAGTGCCTGATCACCTCATCCATCTCCTGAGAAATCTGTATGTGGGACAAGAAGCTACAGTTAGAACTGGATGTGGAATAACTGATTGGTTCAAAATTGGGAAAGGAGTACGACAAGGCTGTATATTGTCCCCCTGCTTATTTAACTTATATGCAGAATTCATCATGCGAAAGGCTGGGCTGGATGAATCCCAAACCGGAATTAAGATTGCCGGAAAAAATATCAACAACCTCAGATATGCTGATGATACAACCTTGATGGCAGAAAGTGAGGAGGAATTGAAGAACCTTTTAATGAGGGTGAAAGAGGAAAGCGCAAAATATGGTCTGAAGCTCAACATCAAAAAAACTAAGATCATGGCCACTGGTCCCATCACCTCCTGGCAAATAGAAGGGGAAGAAATGGAGGCAGTGAGAGATTTCACATTTTTGGGTTCCATGATCACTGCAGATGGTGACAGCAGTCACGAAATTAGAAGACGCCTGCTTCTTGGGAGAAAAGCAATGACAAACCTAGACAGCATCTTAAAAAGCAGAGACATCACCTTGCCGACAAAGGTCCGTATAGTTAAAGCTATGGTTTTCCCAGTAGTAATGTACGGAAGTGAGAGCTGGACCATCAAGAAGGCTGATCGCCGAAGAATTGATGCTTTTGAATTATGGTGCTGGAGGAGACTCTTGAGAGTCCCATGGACTGCAAGAAGATCAAACCTATCCATTCTCAAGGAAATCGGCCCTGAGTGCTCACTAGAAGGACAGATCCTGAAGTTGAGGCTCCAGTACTTTGGCCACCTCATGAGAAGAGAAGACTCCTTAGAAAAGACCCTGATGTTGGGAAAGATTGAGGGCACAAGGAGAAGGGGACGACAGAGGATGAGATGGTTGGACAGTATTCTCGAAGCTACTAACATGAGTTTGGCCAAACTGCGGGAGGCAGTGAAGGATAGGCGTGCCTGGCGTGCTCTGGTCCATGGGGTCACGAAGAGTCGGACACGACTGAACGACTGAACAACAACAAGTTTAGTAAGTGTTTGTTAAGGTTTTTGTATTTTTGTGTTTAATTTTGTTATTTTTTGTATTTTTTGTAGTTTTGTAGTGTGATGTATTGTTTTGTTGTATTTTGTGCTTGTTGTTTTAAATTTTTTAAATCTACCTCTAAAGATGGTTTGCAAACTTAAGCTAGCGTAGAGTTTGGTTGCTCACTTGGCTGAGATGGTTTGAGTATATTTCACCAATCCTGGCCTGACTGCATTGACTGCCAATTCGTTTCTGGGCCAAATTGAAAGTAGTGGTTTTGAGCTATAATGCCTTCAGTGGCTCAGGACAACAATACCTTGCTCTGTATGTACCTACCCAGATCATGAGGGGTTTTTTTTGTGTGCCTCCTGTGTGGTAGGTCTGGAGGTTGGCAACATGAGAATGGACCTTTTCTGTAATGGTTCCCCATTTGTGGAATACGTTCTCCAGGGTGCCTTTACGATATTCTTTTAGGCACCAAATGAAAACTTGCCTCCTCAACCAGGCCTTTTAACATTGTACCAACAACAATAGTTTATTTCAGCGTTAAGCTCATAGTAAAAACAAAACTAAGACAAAACATTGTACCATTTTACATGTGTTGTGGGAGGGGAGATTATTGGTTTTGTAATATTTTTATGCTATTTCTATTTCTATTTTTATGTTTTATTTTTATGTTTTGAACCTCCCTCATATCTACAGATGCAGGGTGGTTAATGAATTAATGAATTAATTATATAAATTAATAACCAATGTCAACCATTCCACCTTCCTGTTAATAGACAACTGGGGGTGACTAACATTAGTGCCCACTTATGGCAGGAACTGCAGGAGTGGGTGAAATTGGTCTCTGTAAATCTGGAGAGATTAAGGCTACTCTAATCATTGTAATTCCGACTGGCCATCTGAAATATTAAAAATTGGAAAAATGTCCAAAATTCAAAATAGAGAAAAATATGACAAAATAGAAATTTAAACTTAAATATCTAAATGAAAAGTTGAAATCTTACTTACCTAGCTACTGCACTGTGAGGGAAGGATGTGTGTGTGTGTGCTAATCCTGTTTACAATGTGCTTGTCCAGGGAATACTAAAAATGTCTGCTTTGAATCTCTCTTAAGAGAATAGGTGACATCCAATAAAATATTGAATTTTCTCTCTCTTAACATTCCTTTGTAGGAATGGATCTAGACACTAGGAGACACTATATTGTTTAATTATCATCCTCTCTTGCTCATGTTAGTGACATCAACAGTGTTACATCATTTGCAGCTTTAAACTTCAAAGATAAGACAGAGTTGATTTAACCCTCTAGATCAGTATTTCCCAATTAGCTAATTCCTGAGGACCTTCACTCCCTGTTAAGAACAACACATTGTTTTGTGAAGAAATAAAAGTAGCATTTACTTACATAATCTCTCTTGAAGCACAATTACAGTAGCAAAATGAAGGAAGGTTTATAACTAATATCTAAGTTACAAAAGTACAAATTGTAAGTTCAAAAATGGAATCTGAGCTGCCGAGCTCAGACATGCACATTTGATCAGCTTGGAATCAATGATGATTTTAAAAAGGGCTGCCGAGGTAGGAAGGAAGTATGTAGTGTTACAGCTTCCTGCCCAGGGAGACAAGGGAAGTGATCTCACAGAGTTCTCTTTAGTAAATTTTAGAAGAAAGCTTTGTGAACCTCAGCCCCTTCATGTGCCTATCAGGCAAAACATGAACTGTTGGTTACATTGCAATAATGTCCCCCTTGAACAGCATCCAGTGAACCCCAAGTAGTCACTGGCAAGGGGTGTTCTGTCCCCTGAGTCATTTCATCTCACTAAGGATCCAGTCCAATGCGTCTTCCGTTGCCCAAAGTGGTGAATGCTAACCCACTGGTAAACCTACAAAATGTGGACCCAACCCACATTTGTGAGGTCCATTAGACACCTGTTGCAGCCAGCTGCTAAAAATGTGCTAAAAATGTGCTTCCTCTGACCAGTACAATGTTCCTTCTCTGTGCATGGCCTCAGAGTGTTGAATGTTCTGACCACTTTCCACATTTTGCTGCATCACTTTGTTCATCTTCATCTGCTCCCTGTTAATTCAGGTGGGGTCGTCAGCTCCCCTCCCCTCTCTAATTTTCCAGCGTAGCCAAGCATTGGCAGACTTAGGAGCCACTTCCTTGTCCTCTCACCATCTTCTGCCCACACAGACTAGTACATAAGCCACTCCAAGGCCATTCCCCAATATTTTCCTCTTCCTCTTCATCTTTGTCTTCCTCTTCCTCTCCTCCTGCCCTGAGTCCCTTGTTGTTTACCCAATGAAAGCAAAGAAGGCTGTTGTGACTGGGTGCACCAGTCATCTCACTTTACACTCTGAGTGGACCTGGATGAACAGGTCCCCTCAGAGCCTGGTTTGGATCCTAATTGACTCCCATGTTCTTGTGAGTTCTTCCTTGTCTGCAAGTGGTGGGAAACTGCCTGGCCCAGGGGTGCCAGGTATCTGGGTCACAAGGGGCTGCAGCTCCCTCATTATTTTGAGACCATTCAAAGTTGAAGGTGCTACCATCCTAAACTGCCCTTGCCAGGTGGGGGGCTTGGAGGGTGGTTTTCGCACATGTGTGATGCCATGAACCCATGACAACCCCTCCAGTGTTGTGCCCAATGTTGTGTGCCTGGCCCGGCCCAGTGCTCAGATGCTGGAAACCATAATGTACTCAACCCATCCACTGTCACACTGTGCTGCAAATGGTACTCCTGGAAAGGAGGGGGGGGAATGGTGATTCTCAGACCAAACAGAATGAATATACCTGATCCCAGCCCCATCTAATAAATATTGGACTCAAAGCCATCTCTCCACTCTCGCCTTTCAGAACTTGCCTTCAAGCTGCTGCAAAATAGGCCTGTGATATATGGTAACAGCACAAAGTCTCAGACCCTGACAGTAAAACCTGGACATATGGCAGCCCTAATGTGAATGACATTCCAGGCTCTTGCCATTTTGTATGACCAGAAAAACAAGTCCATCTTATCTCATTTATGTGCAAGCTTCTTTAGTATATGCATATGGTTTTGCAGAAAAAGTATTCAAAGTATAAGGTGATTCTTGAAGAAACAACTTGAAAGATTGTTGAATTCAGTGTTTGCCTTGTCTTTTTTAAAAAACTGCCTAGAGAGCATTGATTTGGAGTTTTGCTGATCTAGCTATTCCTTCCAATTATCTCTCACAGATAGCACTCCAAACAGAAGAACAAAATGGGGATGTATGACAGATTGCACCTCAGATAAAACCACCTTCACTACAGTAGGAAATAAGTACTTCAGAAACATCAAGACCTGCTGTGGAAAGCAGCTTTGCAATGCTACGCCCCCTCCTCGTAAGTGTATATATCTGAATATAATCATAAGGATAAATAGCACTGAGGTTTCAGATTTCTTCCTTGGTAGTGCTTAGGCAAGTTTTACTGTTTCTTGCCATGCTTCATCCCCCTAGTTTCTATGGTAGATGCTCAGAATCTGTATCATCAGCTGTCTCAGGGATAGACCATGTACATTTATTCCTCAAGAGATTCAGATGACCCCAGAGAGTGTGGAAGAGAACACACTAGATATATTGGGGTATGGCAGAGGAAGATCAGAAAACACGTTCTTGTACCCTGACAACCTTGTTGGCTGTTGCTGCTGAATGCCTTGTAGCTAGAAAACAAAAGCAGCAATGCAAAAGCAGCAATGCAGAAGCAAAGGGTGTTGGGATTGTGATCAGGGTGCCCTCAGCCACATTTAAAAAAATAAAAAATAAAAATTGCTCCTTAATCTGTGGTTTGAATTGTCTCTCCTTGGTGAGAGGAAGGAGTACCATGGAGTGTTTGTGTGCAGTTCCTACCATCCTCAGATGAGCGTCTGGAGTGGGAAACTACAATGTGGGATGGAGCCAGATTGCTGCCAGGAACATTTGAGTGGCTGATGGGTAAAAATTTGCATGGTTATTTTGTACAGTTCAGTCAATGAAAAGTTTGTTTTGTTTTGCTGTGCATTTTTGTGGAAGGAGTGACTGGTGATATTGGTGGTGACTGAGTGAGAGATACTGGAGTGACTGGGTGGATGATGTGTTTGTGTGAATTTGTGGAGTACAATGGGATGTGTGATAATGAATGAGAAGCAGATACTGTAAGGTTTGTGGATATGAGAAGTATGTGTTGTGTGTGGTGCAGAGTATTTTTGTGAGTTAGGAAGTGCCTTGGCAAGAAGAGCACTAAAGATGGATGGGGTCCTGACTCTAAAAATATTTGAAGATGTGCTGATACACATAGCAAGATTTTTAGGAATAAGATTAAATTTTATTTTATTATTATAATTTCTGAATTTTGTAAACCAATTGAGGATGTATAATAAGTGATATATAATAGAAATAAAAATTAAACAAATATACACCAAGGCTTGCTTTATTCATTCATTCATTCATTCATTCATTCATTCATTCATTCATTCATATAAAGAACTTTATATGTAACCCATAATGACAGTTTACAATATAGTAACAAAGTAAACAACATAATATGATTAAACAATGTTATATACGTACATCTATTTTATAAAGCAATACAGAAGAAAACATAATGAGTGATGGGACATCATACAAAGTAAGTAATGCACAACAAATAGGAGTGGCAAATTAGTCACATTGCCAACCCATCAATAACCTCCTTAAAAATACTACTGTTGGTCTGCTCATCTCAGGTCCAACTTTGTGCATTATGGGGAAATTTAATTGTGGAAACAGAATGCAGTGGAGATGCTGCAACCCTCTGAAAGGGAAGAGAACTGAGGTCCATGAATCATTATAGAGATATATGGGCTGGAGCCATGTGTTGACTTTAGTTGTTGCATTTGTCAGGGAGAGATCCAAAATTAAATGGGCTGGAGTGTCCATTCTACTGTCAAGATAGTAAGGCCCCAAAGACAGTCAAGTGTTTTGATGATGAGACTCGATGCATGGACTTCATTCTTATTCGTGGTAAGTAGAACTGCCAGCCCAAGAGTGGAAGAAGAGAAATAGGGTGGGTAGGGGGTTGCTCTCCCATTCTGTTTGGGGTTTCCTGCTGAAAATAGACTCTGTGTGTATTGGGAGGAGGGAGTTTCTTTTTTTCTGAAAATATAATGGAGTTGAAATCATCTTTGCTTCCTGCGTATAAATATGAGACCCTATATTTCTGGGGTGCAGGAATGGACAAGAGAGAGAAATAATGTGTTAGTCAAATTACATGTAAAAGTGTCTTTTAAGAGAGACCTGATCTGGAAATCAATATGGATGTGGATTGGGCTCCTGTCCCATAATTTATAAATTGGACTTTTTCTAAATTTTAAATCTTTCATGATGTGATTCTCAGATGTGATATATACTTGCAAAATAAACTTAATAAAAGTTAAAATGCACCTGTTCTCTCTGTTCTGCACACGTACAGAGGCACATCCCATACAACCCAGGGGCTCTTGTGACCTTGTCTCTTTTTCTTTACTAGGTGATGCTAAAGTTCCTGAAGTTTTCCAAGGCTGTGCAACACCATCTTTTTGTGAACAAGCCAGTGCATCAATGATTGACAAGTACCTTTCAGGCAACATAACCCGACCACGATGCTATGAAAGCTTCCCTTCCTCAGAACAGCAAAGCTTTGCAGGGTAGCCAAGAGAGAATAATTCTTCCTTTTGGAGTCCACCATTTGCTGCAGTAGTGGAGGTGGAGTTTGCTTGTCTGGTGGTGGGAGTGCAGAGTGACAGGGATTCACAGGAATCTCTTTGGCATTTAGTGAAGGGTGAATGGGATGCAGGGGATAGAGAAGCTAAAGTAGAAATGTGGGGCTTGGGGGCTCTGATTCATTACAATATGGTATATATATGGTTAAATTTTCATTTGTGATAATCAAAATAAATTGGTGTGGCAAATAAAAACTATGTTCTGTGTCTTTATCGAATTAAGAATATTTTGGTGGTGGCAGCGGCAGCAAAGGACAATAGGTTTAGAAGCAACAAATGGGCAGTTGCTTGAGGAAATGTACCTGTATATGCCACTTCACATTTCAAAGAAATCTCTTGAGTGACTTACAAAAAACCCAGAAAATACAATAAAAGCTTCACACCAACTTATCAAGATGGGAACATTGGAGAAAACTCTAAAATGTGGCTTACTGTGGGCTATTGTAGTTGCTTTTCTGGGGATTAACCACACAGCAGTCAGAGCAAGGACAGATTCCTATTGTTTGATAGAACTCTGGAGAAGCACTGAGGGATTCAGGAGTCAGGAACATAAGAGTATTTCTGTGGATCGCAGAAAATACCCATCTGATTCAGTATTCTGCTCCCTTAGTCCCTAAACATATTCTCATGAGAAGCCCACAAAACAAGACATGAGCGCAAGAGCCTCTCTCACCAGGGTTCTCCAGTAACTTGTATAAAGAACAGAGGATGCTGGCCCACTAGTTCTTTGCAACATTATCCGAATCCGTGTCCAAAATGAAACTATAATGAATAGGTTCAATTAGTGTGTCTGTGAGGAAGAAATGAAATATGTGACGGGTTGCAATGCCTAATATTTAGCCCTACTAGATTGGCCCCGGCTCCATTGATTGTTATGAGGCCTATAAAAATAAAACAAAACACTATAGCAGATATGAAAGCAGTCACAACTCCCTCCAACATTCCTCAGATGAAAGTAGGCACATTCTATTCTAAATAAGTATCATATAATCTTAGAATTGTACACCTGGAAAGGAGCCCAAGGGTCATCTAGTCCAACTCCTTGCAATGCATAGATATTTTGCCCAATGTGGGTCTGGAACCCACAACCCTGAGATAAAGAGTCTGAAAATGAAGCCTTATGAGAAACAGTTGAGGTCAGCAGCTGATTAGTTTCTTTTTACTGAGAAGTAGCACAGTGCAGATCTTTAGCATTCCTAGAGTCCTAGGAAGGTCATTTTTTTGTACAATTAATCACATTCAGTATTGCAGTATTTTGGGTCTATGGATCACAAAAAAAGATCTCTGTGTGTATTGCAGCAGAAAGTGATCCTACCTATACAGCTTAAGGAACAACAAATGTACTTTTCTGAAAGAACTTTTATAGCATAGATCCAACACACTTAGGTTCCAACCAAAGTCTAACTTGCTTCTAACACAAAGCTAGTTATACTCTCCTTTCTACTGAGGCACACATGTTTCTTGACTCACACCTAACAAGCTGCAGGGACAACTAAATACACCCAACTAACCCTGTCTTGCCTTTTCCCCACAGGCATAAATTTACATACTCCAACAGTTTCCCTGGGTATTCTGGTTCAGGTTGTTGAGTTTCAGATAGAGCTGGGAAGATATATCAGTATATCTTTCAAGAAGAGTTTGAAGTCTGTATTGTGATATTGGTTTCATAATTTTTGACTGCCAGTATATAGCAAATCATGCAAATCACACCTGGCTTGAGAGCAGTACATGTAAAAAGGATCTAGGAGTCTTGGTAGACCACAAACTTGACATGAGTCAACAGTGTGATGCAGCAGCTAAAAAAGCCAATGCAATTCTGGGCTGCATCAATAGGAGTATAGCGTCTAGATGAAGGGAAGTAATAGTACCGCTATATTCTGCTCTGGCCAGACCTCACCTGGAATACTGTGTCCAGTTCTGGGCACCACAGTTCAAGAAGGATACTGACAAGCTGGAACGTGTCCAGAAGAGGGCAACCAAAATGGTTAAAGGCCTGGAAACAATGCCTTATGAGGAACGGCTTAGAGAGCTGGGTATGTTTAGCCTGGAGAAGAGAAGGTTAAGGGGTGATATGATAGCCATGTTCAAATATATAAATGGATGTCATATAGAGGAGGGTGAAAGGTTGTTTTCTGCTGCTCCAGAGAAGCGGACACGGAACAATGGATTCAAACTACAAGAAAGAAGATTCCACCTAAACATTAGGAGGAACTTCCTGACAGTGAGAGCTGTTCGGCAGTGGAATTTGCTACCAAGGAGTGTGGTGGAGTCTCCTTCTTTGGAGGTCTTTAAGCACAGGCTTGACAGCCATCTGTCAGGAATGCTTTGATGGTGTTTCCTGCTTGTCAGGGGGTTGGACTGGATGGCCCTTGTGGTCTCTTCCAACTCTATGATTCTATGTGTGTGCTGGTGCTGGTGGGGCTATGCAAAAATCACATTTGAGTCATCTGTGGGTATGTTTCAGCAGCACTGAGTGCCCCTTTGGAGGAATGGGGGTTGGCTGGGTTGGGTTGGTGTCAATTATAAGTAGCCTTCCTGTGTTCTCATGCGTTCTCACTTCATGCCTGAACAACATGCTGCCATTAGCTTGCAACAGGAGAGGGCAATAGCAGCTTTAGACACTGGATGTACTGAGCAGCCTATTCCCCAAGGTCATTCCAGCAGTTGGTTTTTACCAGTCTCTGATGAAGAAACTGTGTCATCACCACATAGCAGTGAAAGAGGGAGAGGCAGTGGCAGGAAGGGATGAAAATTGGTGGAATGCTGCAGGGGGTGCCCTAATTTGCCCTCTTGAAATGTTGGGGGGTATGATATTGTAGAGTTGCAAAAGATCCAGGAAAGGCAGACCATGAGACTGAAGAGTATGGAATAAATCCCCTATGTGGAAATTAAGGCCTTTTTAGTTTAGAGGAAAGACAAAAATGAGAGATGAGGGAGGTGTATAAGATTATGCACGCCGTGGACAAAATGGATAGAGAAAACCTTTTCTCTTTCTCTGAGAATGCTAGACACACAAGGAAATGAAATGTTGGAAGATTCAGCACAGAGGAAGGAAGGTGCCTTTTCAAACCATACATAATTAAACCAGGGAAACTATAAAAATTGAACACATAAACTTGGCTGGATGCAGAAATACAAACTGGTTCCAGCATACAAGATTGCTGGAAAGTTAAATACATGTACGTGTGATCCACTAATTGTTGATGGCTTTGTGCCTAATTGAGAGCATCTTGACTCCACAGATATTGTGGTGAAACAGAGGTGGGGATAGAGTAGAAAGGCATGTAGTGAAATTTCAAGGTTTTCCTGAAAAAGACTCATTTATTTACAATTCATATTTTCTGACAGTGAGAGTGGGACGCACTGGAAAGGGCATCTGGAAGACTTTCATGGAGTGGCATAAAAACTCCATAGCAAAGTTTTGAATAGAGCAGGTGGGGGCTGACATGGGGTGGGGGGACTACACATGACAGTTGAACAGAAGATTCAAGTTCAGCAGGAATGGAGTTCAGAAAGGCTATTTTGCATTAGTTTGGTTATGTTAGCTTTTGTGGTTTTTGCCCTTGCTACAAACCTTTCATTATTATTCAAACCCTTAGTGTTTCTTCATCTCTCCTTTATCTCTGCTGTTGTTTTAAACCTCCATTTTTGGCTTTCGTTTCCAACCACAGACATGGAAGTTGCTCCCCCCAGGCTCTCAGACCCTCCAAGTGTCCATATTTTCTAGGGACACCCCTGATTAAGAAAAGCTGTACTGGTTTCTGATTTGATCCTGGAATGTCCTGCTTTTCCTTAAAGGTAAAGGGACCCCTGACCATTAGCACCAGTCGTGTCCGAGTATGGAGTTGAGGTGCTCATCTCACGTTACTGGCCGAGGGAGCAGGCATACATCTTCCGGGTCATGTGGCCAGCATGATAAAGCCACTTCTGGAAAACCAGAGCAGCGCACGGAAACACCGTTTACCTTCCTACCGGAGTGGTACCTATTTATCTACTTGCACTTTGTGCTTTCGAACTGCTAGGTGGACAGGAGCTGGGGCTGAGCAACGGGAGCTCACCCCGTCGCAGGGATTTGAACCGCCGACCTTCTGATCAGCAAGCCCTAGGCTCTGTGGTTTAACCCACAGTGCCATCTGCTTTTCCTTAGGATGTCCCTATTTTCATTGGAGAAATGTTGCAGGGCTCTCTGGAGCCGAGCAAAACCCTGGGTGGAGGGAGTGGGCCAGAGGAGACTTATCTGCTCCCCCCCAACTGGAATTTTGTGGGGACAATGTGAACACAGGGATACTGTTTGAAGTCGGCTTCTGCCATCAGCTGAGGTGGAAATCTTCATCGGAGGCAGGACCGCACTTACCCAGTGCTACCAGACCTTCTGCTTCACATTAAGGCCAGGTATATCTAACTCCCACCCTTCTCTTTTCACTTATAGTGGGGTTTCATGCAAGATTGTAATGTCCACATTTCTGTAGGCGTTTAAAAATTGTTGGGGAATCTTTTGTTAATTAATCAAAGTGTGTATGCATTGTAGAATTTGCTACCTGCTTGGATTGTAACTTTGCTGTCTGAAGGAGCATTTAATATATAATTAATAATATACACAAGTATCAAATGTGGTGAAAATACTAGTACAACAAAACAAAACAGCAACACCACAAACTGGCTAAAAATATAAAACCAAATCTACTAGAATAACAGATAGAATAGAAATGGGCTAGTAACCATTCAAATCACAAACATTTAAAACAAGGAATGGATAAAAATACAACTATATCTAAACAAATTGGATTAATGAATCTTTCAACAAGTAGCATGAGTCCAAACACGGAATGATAACCCTGTGCCCCCACAATGGTGAGGGTAGCACATAGGAGAATGGAGAAAAGTTCAAAAGCCGCTGTTGAAGCCGAACTAGATGAAATGTTCTTCAATGGGTCTTGAGATGGAAACACAAAGCCTGGAGGTGAGAGGCAGAATTTGTGTGTGGTGTGTAGTATTTTGTGAGTTAGGAGAAGCCTTGGCAAGAGGAGCACTGAAGACCGAAGGGGTCCCTGACTTTAAAGATCTGCATCATCTCCACTGCTCAGTCCCTGACATCACCTCTCTAGAACCCTCCATCTCCTCCCCATTTGGTGTTTTTTTCCCCAGTTGGGGTGGCATGTATTGAATGCCCTTTGCAAGCCTGGCACAAGGACATGTTCTGCCTACTCCCATGATCTTTCTTCTGGGCCATACCCTATCCCCACAATCAGGTATTGCAACTTCTTTCTTTGCATCCTGGAGTCGATGAGAATTTGTTCTGATTGGTGCTCTTCCTCTCCTTCCACCATGAAGGGAGGCAGAGGTGCTTGTCTAGGTGCCTGGTAAGGATGTGCAGGCACAATGGGTGACAAGACTGATCTGTGGAAAAAGGGGGTGAATATTCATAGATACAGGCAGTCAGAGCCTGGGGAGGCAGTTTCCACCATTCTTCATCTGCCCAGTCCCTGACACCTTGGCAGCTCTGGTGCTGTGACATCTTCTAAGACGAACTCAGATTTGGTTTCACTGAATTATACTTAAAATGGGTTTTTTTGAGCATGCATCTACTTCTTTTTCTTTCTTTCTGAACCTGGGTGTCTCCTAAACAGAACACATAACCTAGAGCAGATTTTAAGGATGACGTGTGTTCAGAGCAGATTTTGAAATGGCAAGATCCTGTAGGCTGGTGTATGTTCTGGCCACTAGAAGCTGGTAGGGAATGTGAGAAGAGCCAAATTCCTAATTGCATCTAAGTGATGATTGCCCAGTGCACCTGTTTAAGAAAAGTAATTTCATAATGTACCTGTTGAAGAAGCATGGTTTCATAATTTTGTCGAAAGTGATGAAACTACTTATGCCATCCAAATTTGGCTGCAGTGGGATATACACTTTGCATGTGTAACACGTGTTGTGTCTCCTCTCTTGGAGAAGGGAACAGGGGTGGGGGGGGGGCAAAGGAAGAGGTACCACCTCAAATAAAGCCCTGGCTATGACTGTACTTGCAATAATGTTTTCAGTCACTCAAGAAGGATATTGTAGAGTTGGGAAAGATTCAGAAATGGGGAGCCATGTTGCTTAAAAGGAAGGATTAACTCCTCTGTGAAGATAGATTACAAGATTTGGGGCATTTTAGTTTAGAGGGAAGGAAAAAACAAAGATGATAGAGGTGCATAAGGTCATGATGTCGTAGTGAAAATGGACAGAGAATATGTTTTTCTCACTCTGTGATAATGCTAGATCTGGTAGCCACACAAGGAAACTGAATGTTGGAAGATTCAGGACAAATAAAGGAAGGTGGTTTTACAAAGCGCACATAGTTAATCCAGGCAACTATTAAATTGAACAGGTAAATTTGGATGGATCCAGGAATGTAAGCAGGTTGAAGCATCAGTATCATTTGTTGAGACATTGGGAAGAAAAGGGGGAAAGAGGTGGGTGGGATGGGGAGATGGGTGGGATGGCAATGTTTTTGTTTAACTTAATATCTATATATAGGGTTTGGTGTCAAAGAAAAGTTATTGTTCCCTCTCTGATAACAATGGAACTTAATTGAATGTTGGAAAATTCAGGATAGATAGAACAAGGTGCTTTTTCATAATTAAGCTCTGGAAACTAAATGTAGAATTGGCTACATACCAGAATGCAAACCGGTTCCAGCATCACAAGATCACTGAGAAGATACATATATGTGAATGTGATGTACCAACTTTTTACCTGATTGACAGCATCTTGGCCCCATGGGCATTGTGGTGAAACTGAGGTGGGGATAGACTGGAAGGGCAACTGGTGAATTTCATGGAGTTCTGCTGTTGTTTTAAACCAGCCCTTCTTTCACCTTATTTGCCCCACTCTTTCTGCTGTACCCAAATGTATTTCGTCCATTCCTGTGCTGCGTCATGTGAAAGGGACAAATGACATTGAACCCTGAAATATTCTATAGGACCTTTGTGTAATGTATTTGCCTCCTGGAACAGTGTGCTGTCTTCTACATGAAATTCCAGATTCAATATAGTGATTTATAACAAATATTTGATTAAATGGGGAACACCCATACACAGACAATTTCAATAAAGTGAACGTAGCCTTCTCTAACTGAAGAACCAGCTGAGAGGATTCCTCTTCCGATTCTAATAAACTTAAACACAGAATAACATATCAACATAAGGTATGTGCGCAAAGCAGACTGCAGTAGAGTTGAAAGAAGGAGACCTGGAAATGGGTCTTGTCTGTGTGCAAGGGAGTATTAAAGTGGGGAAAGGAGGGAAAAAAGGGGTGACGGCAGGGTGGTGTCCCCCCCCCCCATCGGAACGTGCCATAGTACACTTCTGGTATCTCTAGGGTGGACACCATTGAAGTCCAGCTTCCTGATGATGATATTGTTGCTTGTTTACAAAATCATTCTGTGGGACAATTTCCTCCAAGGAGTCGGTGAGAACAGTGGAGTGATGGCATGAGCAGCAGCGAAGCTGAGGGGCCAAAAGTTGCCTCATGATGCAAAGAGTCAGTGGTGAAGGCTTAAAACTCTAAGGGTGCTTGTGCAGTGCAGGCCATGCTGAGGCCAGGGTGCATGAATGGAAGTAGAAGATGCAGTGGCCAGCTACTGTAATCACATTGCGTAATATGGTGTTGGACCCAGGTGGCACTGTGGGTTAAACCACAGAGTCTAGGGCTTGCTGATCAGAAGGTCGGCGGTTCGAATCCCTGCGATGGGTTGAGCTCCTGTTGCTCGGTCCCAGCTCCTGCCAACCTAGCAGTTCGAAAGCACGTCAAAGTGCAAGTAGATAAATAGGGACCGCTCCGGTGGGAAGGTAAACGGAGTTTCCGTGTGCTGCTCTGGTTCACCAGAAGCGGTTTAGTCATGCTGGCCACATGACCCGGAAGCTGTCTGTGGACAAACGCCAGCTCCCTCGGCCTATAGAGCGAGATGAGCGCCGCAACCCCAGAGTCGGACACAACTGGACCTGAAGGTCAGGGGTCCCATTACCTTTAATATGGTGTTGCCCACCAATATGGTGTTGCCATGCTTGGTAAGCTTCACACAGTGAGTTGTCCACAAGGAAACAAGGGTAGAAAACAGGAGGAATTTAAGTGGCAGCCCAAGGGAGTACATGTGCACCTTGCACCTCGCTGCGTGTCAAGGACCCCCAGGACACCCCCAAAGAAAGAAACATAGAATCATAGAATCATAGAGTTGGAAGAGACCACAAGGGCCATCCAGTCCAACCCCATGCCAAGCAGGAAAGCCCCTTCCGCCCTTAGAAAGGAGGGGGGGTTGCAGTTAGCACGAGCCCTCCACGTGCACAGGGGATGCTTGCATCCCCTGGCGCTATTGGGTGTGCTCTGGGTGCGGTGCCCAGCTGGCTGACCAACCGGTGCAGCCGGCTAGGGCGTGCACACTGCACTTAAGTGGGCTCGCAGCCAGAGCTTGCCCTCTTTTCCTGGGCTCCCGTTCGATTGGTTACGGGTGTGAGGGTATTGGCGGCGAGCCAAATGTTTTGGCTCGATTGGCGGTTAGGCATTGGATAAGGTCAGGAAGGTTAGGAGGTGGGGGGGAGGACGGGCCAACACCTCCCCCCAAGTGCTGAAGGGTACTTCGTAAAGGAGTCCGGGGGGCGTGTCCGTGTCCGGAGCCGTGGGTGGTCAGGGCCTAAGGCACGCCCCAGATCGGTGATCACAGGGTGAGTCCTTAGCTGATGTGCAGCAGCAAGGGCTCACCCAACAGTGGTTATCCCTTCCTGGACTGCCAGCACGTCGTACTGGAGTCGGATATAATCTAGTTAGATCCAATGCCTAAAGCCAATACAGCTCAACATCCGGAACCAATAAAGTTGTGGCCTTTTATTCTCCATTTAATCTTATATACAGTGTCTTGTGTCTTATTTATTCACGGGAGGGGTCGGGATATCGACATGCAAAGCCCCTTCCGCCCTTAGAAAGGAGGGGGGTTGCAGTTAGCACGAGCCCTCCACGTGCACAGGGGATGCTTGAATCCCCTGGCGCTATTGGGTGTGCTCTGGGTGCGGTGCCCAGCTGGCTGACCAACCGGTGCAGCCGGCTAGGGTGTGCACACTGCACTTAAGTGGGCTCGCAGCCAGAGCTCGCCCTCTTTTCCTGGGCTCCCGTTCGTTCCTGCTTTCCCTTCCCACCCTCCCTTTAGGTTAGGTTTTCCTTGACCTTGCTATGGACCACGGTTGGTCGCCGTTGAGGGGCCTGGTAGGAATTTTTCCACCTGGCAAATTGGCTCCGCCTTGTGGTTTTTTCGCCTACCTCGTAGCAACTCGTCACAACTTTGGTTTGGCGGTTAGGCATTGGATAAGGTCAGGAAGGTTAGGAGGTGGGGGGGAGGACGGGCCAACACCTCCCCCCAAGTGCTGAAGGGTACTTCGTAAAGGAGTCCGGGGGGCGTGTCCGTGTCCGGAGCCGTGGGTGGTCAGGGCCTAAGGCACGCCCCAGATCGGTGATCACAGGGTGAGTCCTTAGCTGATGTGCAGCAGCAAGGGCTCACCCAACAGTGGTTATCCCTTCCTGGACTGCCAGCACGTCGTACTGGAGTCGGATATAATCTAGTTAGATCCAATGCCTAAAGCCAATACTGCTCAACATCCAGAACCAATAAAGTTGTGGCCTTTTATTCTCCATTTAATCTTATATACAGTGTCTTGTGTCTTATTTATTCACGGGAGGGGTCGGGATATCGACATGCAAACACCATCCAAGCATTCCTGACAGATGGCAGTCAAGCCTCCGCTTAAAGACCTCCAAAGAAGGAGACTCCACCACACTCCTTGGCAGCAAATTCCACTGTCGAACAGCTCTTACTGTCAGGAAGTTTTTCCTAATGTTTAGGTGAAATCTTCGTTCTTGTAGTTTGAATCCATTGCCCCGTGTCCACTTCTCTGGAGCAGCAGAAAACAACCTTTCTCCCTCCTCCATATGACATCCTTTTATATATTTGAACATGGCTATCATATCACCCCTAGATCTAGATGCTATACTCCTATTGATGCAGCCCAGAATTGCATTGGCTTTTTTAGCTGCGGCATCACACTGTTGACTCATGTCAAGTTTATGGTCTACCAAGACTCCTAGATCCTTTTCACATGTACTGCTCTCAAGCCAGGTCTCACCCATCCTGTCTTTGTGCCTTTCATTTTCATTTTTATTTTGCCCAAGTGTAGTACTTTACATTTCTCCCTGTTAAAATTCATCTTGTTCACACAGAATTTGTTTTTGGTTTTTTTGGCATAATTTTGGTCACAATTTTATTGAATTACAGTTTGTGAGTGGTTTCTTAGGCATTGGTTAGTGACTATCTTTTCCCACTTAGAGGTAGGAACAGAACTGACCTCCGCAAGCCTGCGAAAGTCAGTAAGGGAAAACATTTTGGGGAGAGAATAGAGCTAGTGCCAGGCTCTCACCTCTCCCCAAATGCTCCCAGGGGCTCATGCGTGGCCCTAGCCCCTTGTTAGCGGTTCAGACAAGAGCATAACGAGCCCCTGGATTCCTTTAATGGAATACCCTTGCAGCAGCAGCATTGAAGGGGCCAGCACAGCCAACCATACCCCTCCACCAATCAAAAATTTACCAATGCCTAACCACAACCTTACAAGTTGTGGCGATTTGCTGCACAGTAGGCAAAAACCAAATGACACCAACCAACCAGCCAAATGGTAAAAATTCCTACCAGGCCTCTGCCCTAAAGCAGACAACCCCATGGCAGGCATAGCAAGGTCAACACCAATAACCCTAAATATAGCGACGGTGGGCAGGTGATCCAATACATGCAGTGAAAAGAAGAAACTCAATGCTGCGCGCAGGGTGTAAATAGCACCCCAACAATTACAGTGGTGCCCCGCTAGACAAAAATAATTCGTTCTGCGAAAATTTTCGTCTAGCGGGTTTTTCTTTTTTTCTTTTTTTTATAAGATTTTTTATTTTTTAGCATAAGGAAAGAAAAACAATACACATACACAAATACACAATGAAAAGAAAACATAACAAGCCATTAAACAGAAAAATACAATAAACAAAAATAAACTTATACCTACCTAAATAACAAAAACATACATTAATCCTTATCTCTTCTAGTTTCGATCTTCTTTAACCGGGGACCTCCCCCGCACACTCGGCTGCATTCAAAATCAATATACTTTGGTAACTTTGTATCTTTTTTCCATAAACATTAACCAAACTTCTTAAAATCTTTGGGATGATTAATCACATATAATTCTTCTCTTAAACTACACATCCTAAGATTCTTAAACAATTAAATCATTCATAACAATATTTCTTATACACAATTTTATCTAACATTATCTAGCTAAAGCCAATTCATCTAGCTAATTCTGCTCAAATATTCAATTTTACACACTTATTTAGATAGTCTTTAAAATTCTTCCATTCCTGGTACACCTTCTCCTCCCTCTGGTCTCGGATTCTCGCGGTCAGTTCAGCGAGTTCCATAAAGTCCATCAGCTTCATCTGCCATTCTTCCACTGTTGGGATCTCTTCACCTTTCCAGTTTCTTGCAAGTAGAATTCTAGCGGCTGTTGTGGCATACATAAAAAACACTCTATCCTGACTGGGTATCTCACCATTAACCATGCTCAAAAGAAAAGCCTCTGGTTTCTTAGTAAAGGTAACTTTCATTACCTTCTTGAGTTCATTATAAATCTTCTCCCAGAAGGCCTTTACCTTTGGACATGTCCACCACATGTGGTGGAAGGTACCTTCCACGGATTTACATTTCCAACACACATTGCTTGCTGCAGGATATATCTTAGCTATCTTAACTGGTGTCAGGTACCACCTGTATATCATTTTCATAATATTTTCTCTTAATACACTACAAGCAGTAAATTTAACACCTTCCTTCCACAGCCTCTCCCAGTCCTCCATCATGATGTTATGTCCCACATCTTTTGCCCAATCAATCATTACGTCTAGCGGGTTTTTCGTCTTGCGGAGCGGCAATGACAGCCACGCTCTGCAAAACAAACAAAAAAGACGAAAATTTTTCGTCTTGCAAGGCAGCCCCGTAGACTTTTTCGTCTAGCGGGGCAGCCTTCCGCTAGACGAATGCCTTCATCTAGCGAGTTTTTCGTCTAGCGAGGCATTTGTCTAGCGGGGCACCACTGTATTCAAACTTGCAACAACAAATTCTCCCCAGCAACAATGTAAGGTGTCCTATCAGCTTTGTGGCCATATGTTCAAACCCACCAAGCAACAGGGAGATGTCCTGGTTGCCCCCACCACAACATGGGCTCTCCATGAAGGAGAACCCACTTTAATGAACGAACGTGCTAAGGGTGGAGTGGGGAATCTGAATCTCCCTAGAAGATGGTGCAGCCAGGCATCTTGCCACCTGATTTTGATTTCATGGTGGTGGTGACAGAGGTGGAGCTAGCTGCTCCGGCACCCAGAACAGTGTACAGGCTGTGCACCCAGGTGGGAGCAAGGCGGGTATCCCAGGGGGGCTCTGCCCAAGGTGAGTGTCCCAGCAGGGCGGTGTCAACCCCCCTCAAGGATCACACCCAGGCCAAAACGCCCCCACCACACCCCCTTCCTCCACCATTGCATGGTGACGGCATCTGAGTTGGTGACAAAGGTGGTGAGTTCTGGCATTTTTTATTAAGAAAAAATGAAGGTGAAGGTGACAATAGTTTGTGTGTGTGTGCGTGCGTGCGTGCGTGCGTGCAAATGAGAAGTAATAGTGGCAAATGACTCAAACACGTAAAATTGCTCAAATATGTAAAAAGTTGTTTGGTTAAATTTCATGGAGTTCCCAAAAGGGATTCAATAACTTTAAATATCTGTTTCTTAGTACCGAGAATGGGGTGGAATAGAAAGGGTAGCTAGCAAAATTCATTCGGTTCCCAGAAATGTTTAGTTCAATTTTCACACTGCATTTTGTTCCATGATAAAATTATAGGCTGTCTGGGAAGGCATGCAATCTTTGTTTTCATCATTTCCCGCCCCCTCACTAGACCAGTTCCTTCCACATAAATCTTCTTCTTGGCCTATAAAACCCTCCAAACTAGGCTCATCCTCCATCATTCACCTGCTTGTTTGTTCTGAGTGCTCCTCAGCTTTTGATCTCTCCAGCACTATGAAGATTTTCCTGAGTAGTTGTCTCCTCTTGGCCATCCTTTCTCCAGGTGAGTAGAAAGCTGAACTCTTGGGGGGGGGCAAATCTGGGAGGGGAGATGCAGTAGGATAGACAAAACAAACTGATATTGGCTTTATGAAGGATAAAGGAAGCTCAAAATATTGGAACACTGGGGAAAAGGACTCTAAATTTTGGAGGGTGGGAAGAGAGCAGAAAAGCATGGGAGAGGATCTGGCAGAATGTTCTTTTGTTCCAGTAGGTTGCCTTTGGGTATATTTTCACATATAGACCCCACCCCCTTCCTCTGGTTCATTCAGACGTCATTCATTTAAATGGTGCATTGGTGTTCGAGAAAGTAAAATGATTCAAGTACTCAGGAATCACCTTCCATTGTAATCTAAGATGAGTGGCCCATCATAACATTATAACAAACTTAGCTAAATTAGCTAAGCACAAATTATCATTGCGTGTCGAGGTCCCCAAACACCCCTCAAGAAGAAGAGTTTGGATTTGATATCCCGCTTTTCACTACCCGAAGGAGTCTCAAAGCGGCTAACATTCTCCTTTCCCTTCCTCCCCCACAACAAACACTCTGAGGTGAGTGGGGCTGAGAGACTTCAGAGAAGTGTGACTAGCCCAAGGTCACCCAGCAGCTGCATGTGGAGGAGCAGAGACGCGAACCCGGTTCCCCAGATAACGAGTCTACCGCTCTTAACCACTACACCACACTGGCTCTCAAGTAAAACACACTTCACACCATATATAAGTTTAAGGTTTTTGGCATTAATTTGGCCACAACTTTATGGAATACAAAATAAGTGAGTGGTTGCTTAGGCATTGGTTAAGACTATCTGTCCCTCTGGGGACGGAACTGACATTCACCCGCCTGTGGAGTCAGTATAGGGGAAAACGCTTTGGGGAGAGAATGTGCGCCCGTTCTCCCCAAATGCTCCCAGGGGCTCTTGCGTGGGCCCTGTCCCCCAACCGGGGGAAACAGACAAGCATGGTGAGCCCCTGGATTCCTTTAACGGAATTCCCCTTGCAGCAGCAGCCTTGAAGGGGCAACCACAGCCAACCTGCCCCTTCGCAGCATAGGAGGGGCAACCACAGCCAACTCTGCCCCTCCTAAACCAATTTATAACCAATGCCTAACCGCCAACCTTACAAGTTGTGACTAATTGCTATGCAGTAGGCGAAAACCAAATGGCACCAGCCAATCAGCCAAGTGGAAAAAATTCCTACCAGGCCCCTGCTACAATGCAGACTACCCCATGACAGGCATAGCAAGGTCAATGCAGAGGCCTAATAACAGGGTGGGAGGGCGGGCGATCCGATGCACGAAGCCAGGAGGGCTCCGACGCTGAGTGCAGGGTCATTTATAGGCTCTGGACTGTCCATCAACAAGTTGCAACATAGGAATCTCCCCAACAACAGCCAGAGCCCAATCACAGTAGTGGCCATCCATACAAACCCGCCCAGCAGAGGGGTGACTTGCTAGCCCCCACCGCAACACGTGCTCTCCATGAAGGAGAACATGCTTTAGCACAAATTAAACGGTTTTATATTTTTGAGGGTGATCAGAATGTGCCTGCAGCGGTTAGGGCCTATAGTGAGAACACAATTTCACATCTCCTTTAAAGGATCCCTTTATGGATATCGTATTTTCATCTCCAAATCAAGGGTGTCCAGGAATCTTTTGGTGGTAGATCTTAGGAGTTCAAAAGTTTCTGGCTACATGTGATAAGCTAGGTCAGCAACTTTTAGATTCTAGGGACTGAGTCATGACTTTTAAATAAAGGCTAGAAAATCATTTTAGTACAGACTGGGGGATTTAGGCAGTTAGCAGGCGCTGGGGGTTGGAATATTGCCTCTGATTCTTCTGAAGCCTGGGCTTGAGGAGTGGATGGTTGAAAGGGGTTTCTTCAGGAAACAGTTTTGATATTTATTGGTAGGTAGTGTCATATAGTGGTTTGTGTGCTAAGCCCAGGAGCTGAGAGAGTATTGTTTAGTGGTTGATTCCTAAGGGGCCATTTTGCAAGTGTGCTTCTATTTCATAGTGACTGAGGCAGAGGGGAATCTTTTATACTTGCAAATCCTTATCCAACTTGAGGATTCTTATTGGGATAAGGGTGCATTTTCTTATAATAATAATAATAATAATAATAATAATAATAATAATAATAATAATAATAATAATAATTTATTTATACCCCGCCCATCTGGCCGGGTCTCCCCAGCCACTCTGGGCGGCCTCCAACAAATATCAAAATACAATACAGAGTCACAAATTAAAACTTCCCTAAACAGGGCTGCCTTTAGGTGTTTTCTGAATGTCAGGTAGTTGTTTATTCCCTTGACTTCTGACGGGAGGGCGTTCCACAGGGCGGGCGCCACTACCGAGAAGGCCCTCTGCCTGGTTCCCTGTAGTTTTGCTTCTCGCAGTGAGGGAACCGCCAGAAGGCCCTCGGCGCTGGATCTCAGTGTCCGGGCTGAATGATGGGGGTGGAGACGCTCCTTCAGGTATACAGGACCGAGGCCGTTTAGGGCTTTAAAGGTCAACACCAACACTTTGAATTGTGCTCGGAAACGTACTGGGAGCCAATGCAGATCTCTCAGGACCGGTGTTATGTGGTCCCGGCGGCCACTCCCAGTCACCAGTCTAGCTGCCGCATTCTGGATTAATTGCAGTTTCCGGGTCACCTTCAAAGGTAGCCCCACGTAGAGCGCATTGCAGTAGTCCAAGCGGGAGATAACCAGAGCATGCACCACTCTGACAAGACAGTCTGCGGGCAGGTAGGGTCTCAGCCTGCGTACCAGATGGAGCTGGTAGACAGCCGCCCTGGACACAGAATTAACCTGCGCTTCCATGGACAGCTGTGAGTCCAAAATGACTCCCAGGCTGCGCACCTGGTCCTTCAGGGGCACAGTTACCCCATTCAGGACCAGGGAGTCCCCCACACCCGCCCGCCTCCTGTCCCCCAAAAACAGTACTTCTGTCTTGTCAGGATTCAACCTCAATCTTCTTAGCATGGCTCCAGGTAAGGGCAAGGGTAGAGGAAGCCAATCAAAAGCGCCTGCACCCCAGAAGAAGAATGCACAGCCAACCAAACCACCCTCCTCCTCTGAGGTGGAAGAGCCAGACTGGAGGGTATATGGACACACTTTGAGGCATTGGAAAGGCAAAAATCAGCCTCTTCCACAGCTGCAGCCCCCCCAAAAAAGCCTAACCCTGATGCTGTTTATTTAATCTTAGCATGTCTGGATGCTTTGGAGGCAGGTACCGGTTTTGCTTCACAGGAAGTGCCAGCTGTGGGAGTCACACAGGAGTCGGTCATGGCTGCTGATGCTGCACCAGGTGAGACATTTTCTTCCCTACAATGGAATTGGTGAGGGTGGTATCCAATATCACCATAGGCTTGGAGTTTGGCCCAATGGCCTCCAGTGGTGGCTGAGGCTTCCTCAGGGACCCCCCCCCCCTTATACAGGGGGATCTGGCATCTTGTTGGTTGCCTTGGTGGGCAGACTGTAATCAGTTATGGAGCTCGGGGGTTGGAGGGTGAATGTGACCATTCACCTGGTCTGCAGAGATAACTTGGATGCCCTGTCTTCATCCATTAGCACCCACCAGTAGCCAGTAGCCCCTGTTCTTTGCAAATATTTAGTTTTGATTTATAGAGTTTATCAGCGGTGGGGACATGGCAAGCCTATGATGAGGCTTTTCATAAGTGGGTGGCTTTTGAGCCTACATTGCAATGGGAGAAAAAGGTTTCTGACTGATGGCTCCATTTTATGTCTCATGCACTTACCATATTAGGGGATAGAACTGACAACAGGCACTTACTGCTTAGGCAAGTTTAAATCAGGCACGAGTGCTCCTTTTGCAGAGTTGCTCATCTATTCACAGCCTGTCTCAGGGTAAGACCAGCCAGAGGTGGAGTTAGGGAGACTCAAGGGGAAAAGCCAGGTCTGTGGAGTGGCCCCTTGGATACCAGTCCTGAAGGAGTTGTTGCAGGGTTATCTTTATAGGGAGGATGCTTTGTATACTGAAGAGGGTTTTTTGTTTTTGCATGCAATTTCAGTGCCCATGGCTCCCTTAATTTGTCCTCTGGGCCCAAAGGCTGAATGAAATACTCTTGGTGTACCATTCTCTCCATTGCCTTGATGCTCTCCTCATCTACCCAAAAGCTGTTTGTTTGGCTGAGGAGAACACAATTATCAGCACCAAAAATGTGTGCTGCATGTGAAAGTATATAACGGGACTTCTGAAATCCTAGTGTGCACTTCACTGCCCAATAATTTTTTGGGAAGGAGCAGATGCCTCTGCTTTAGTGTATGCATGGATAATAGTAAATGGGAAGAAGGCTTTGTGTTTGTCCAGCTCCATGTTCCTGTGTGTGAAATAGGGTGAAGATGTCTGTTGGTGTGCATGCAGCCTCCAACCCACCACTACATGTGCATTGTGAGACCAATATGTTTGCTTCCAACTGGGAATGTAGATTCCATTTCTCACAGACCGAGGAATGTATGTATGTGGCACTGAATGTTTTCTCTTATCTCCTCCCTGCAATGAAAGCTATTATGTGTTTGGAGAAGAACATAACGGATCCATTCTCAGGTAGTATGTGTGCTATCCGGAGAGGCAATTGTTTTGTTCGCATTACTAAATACACTTTAAGTAAGTATAAATCCTTTTTGTCATATTAAATATGAATTGTGGGTCTCACCCAATTTTTTCAATAAATATTTTATTAATTTTTTCATTAATATTAATTGATTACATGCCACATTAATAAAGCCAAATCATAATACAATTTTAAAAAGCCAATCTTTTAATTCTGAATCAAACCATTTTGGATGGCTTCCCGTGGTCTGATTGTCAGGAGATCTTCCAGTTTCCTGCTTTGGCAGTTGGCTGCTTTTCCAGAAAACCGGACCCCAATCATGCACGTTTTCAGGAATAATATGGGGGTAACTATCCCTGCCGACCCCCGAAGGGTAGGGGGGACTGGCCATTACCTGTGGTACATCCAAAAATTGTCGCTCACTACAGAATGCAAGGGCAGGGATGCTGGGTGTGAGCACTGCACAAATTGGCAACTTTCCAGAGTTATTGCCATGAGCGGGAGATTCCTGTTTCCTAAGATCATTAAAATTCAGACTAAGAAACAGGCGTGTTTTGGAAAGAAGGAGATAAAAAAGATCTGCTAATTAAATCAGTCACTGGATGCCAGAGCTTTGACATGAAAGGACTTTCATTGTGGTGTTTTATCGTGAGGTGAGCGGCTATCTCTTTTTTCACATTTGCTATTTATGATTCTCTGAACCTCACAACAAAAGTATTCAATATCTAAGTGGAATTCCGAAGGAACTGTAAAACTAATTTGCTGCTGGTTGCATAGTCCTTGGCGGAGAGCCCCAATTAGAACTGGCAAAATAAGATCAGATATGAAGAAGGCTCGGGATGGGGGGGGGTGGCCTAGGAGAAAAAGAAATGCACTCCCCCGACACAATTGGGGAATATTTCACATTTTTAAAAAAAACCTGCACTTGTTTGCATGGACTCCCCGCCATCCCGAATACTAATTCATTGAAAGACTGGAAGACTGCTGCACCATAAATCTTATTAAAAGAAGGAGAGTTGGTGTGTGTTTGAGAAAAGCTGGAACAGAGCCCAGAGCCTGGAAGATAAAGTGCAAAATGAAAGAAGGGGGGACTATGCAAAATAATAATAATAATTGAAGAATAACAAAGAAGAAATTGCCTTCTGAATGAGAACAGAAACATGGATTTGTTGGACATGACAGAGACTCACACGCCAGGACTGCATAAAACAATGGGTTAAGATCAGACTTAGGAAACGGGGGGAAGCACAAGAAGAGATGAATGCAGGGACAACGGAAAGAGACTTTCTCCTGACATGGGAAGTCCCCTGAAATTACATAATTCAGATTGTATAATTGGTTTTATTGTTTGTGTTTTAATGTGGCAAGAATTGATTTGATTTACTATTATCAATTGGAATGTCCTTATTGGAAAATTAATAAAAAAATATTTACTGATTGTTAGGAGATGATGTTATTCCTTAGTCCTGCTCCAGTTCTCTTAGTTAAACCAAATACAACAGTTCCGATCTTAATCCAATATTTTAGCAGTCACTGGTATGTTGACTTTCATTTGTATTTAACAAATCCATATCCATTAGTTTGCAAAGGGAATTTAAATTCTGTGGAAAATATTATTATATTTGTCTTTTTCTTCATGTTGTAATTAGTTAGTTGTCTTGAGCACTACCTCCCTTCTAAGAACTCATTTTTCAATACACCGCAACCTCCAACTTATTTTTGAAATTGAAAGTGTTTGGTCTGGGCGGATTTCCAGTTTTTTCTCCTATGATCCTTCCTAGTCTTCTAATGAGCTGGTGTCTCGCCAAAACCAAAAACAGTCCATTCATTCAGATACTCCATAAAAAACCCAAAATTCTTGTTAAATCTCTCTTGCATTCCATTTATAATTGTAATTCATTAATAATTGCATTCCATTAGTAATTAATTCTTCTTCACGAAGCAGCAAATATAAAGTAAAAAGAGAACAAAGGCTCCCCTTCACTTACATAGCAATCCAATTTACGACGAGGTCCTCCCCAGATCAAAACCTTGGCACTCAGTGGTTGATTCATTTAGCAGGTAATCTTGTTTCCTTCGTTCAGAACATGCCTGCTTCCCAAGTCCAAATTCAATTCTATCTTGAAGGAACAGAAGTACCTGTGCTCATGGTGGCTGCATTGGAGAGTTTCCATATGTGCAGTGCTATGCACTCAGCGTCCCTGCCCCCCGCATCCCATTGGAACAGGAGGCACTTATCGAACGATTCGCAAGTGAAAACTCTTCCCCCTGACCCGGGGGAGGGAGGGCTTTCAAGGATAATTACTCTCAGGTTATCCTTAATTACCTGCATGGCCGGCATCCAATATCATGAGACCCGCTGCTCGCCATGGCAGCCAGCGCCGGAAGCTGGGTCTCACCCAATGTTGAGGAACTTAATGTTTTCAACAAGTACATATTAGTAAAATTAAAATGATATTAAAATATGTTTAAAATGTACCAATAATCACAGTAAAAACAGCACAGCCTCAGGCCTCTCATTAATGCAGACACTTCCCAAAAAGCCTGTGGGGACAGGAGGGTATTCACCTTCTGGCGAAAGGACAACAAGGAGAGAACATCCTACTTCTTCAGTGAGGGACTTGCAGAATCCAGGAGCAGCCACCAAGTCAACACTAATAGAGTGTGTCACTTCCCTCACACCTTTACACAGGGAAGCCTCTTACATTCATAGAGCCATTGGTAACACTGTGAGTGAATATTCAGGCCTTAGCTTTCTATTTTTTTAATAAGAATTTGTTGAGTTTTAACAACAGAAAACAAAAACACAAATACAAATACATACACTACAAAACTACACAAAATACACACAAACAAAACATTTGTTACTCATCCTTATCTTCTTTATAATCCTAAACTTGGGACTTCCTCAAATCCTCTCTTTGCATTCATTTCTAATCTTCTTTAGTAACTTTGTAACGTTGTAAAATCTACTTTCTTACATCTAATCTTAATCTTACAATTATAATCAACATATCTTAAATCTTAAATCTTATTCTTATCAAATAAAACATCAAAATTTCACACTCTCAACTTCTTTATCCTCTCTTCACTTAACTTTGTTTATGCTGTGGCCTGTATTTCTTCTGACTCCAATTTCAATTATATATTAAAAAAACCACATCTTAACCAACACCTAAATATTTCCTTCCATTCTCATTATCCATTTTCCCTCCGGTTTCGGAATACCATGGTCAGTCTTTATAATATCCCCTTTAATTCATACTTTACCCCACCCCCCACCTCCTGTCCAATCATCACCCTTCCCATTACCTTTCCCATCCCCCACAGGTCTTCCCCCCAAAGTTCCCCAATCCAGTTTCTTCTTCTATTATTTCCTTCAAATTCCAATTTAAACTTGATGTTCCATGTTGTAGCTCCTCCAGAATGTAACATTCTTCTTGGTAAATAGTTGCAATAACTTTATCGCAAAGTATCTTTCCTCCACTCTCAACTCCGTGTTGCATTTTCCAAAGTTTTTGTTCTCGAACCTCTGGGCTGCCACCCCCGGGGTTCAATGTACTGTCCTTACTATGGGGCTCCCCACCTCTCATGCCAGGGAAGCCTTTCTTGTTTGCCAACTGTGTATTCTCCTGTTCGAAAAAATTCATCTGGATCAACATTATTTCCATCCTTCCATCAGTGGGTATTTATAACAGTTAAAACAGTTCTTCAAAGTAGTTCCAATCTGGGTAAACATATCTATAACTCTCTGCTGAAGTAGCTGCAATTCAAACAGCAGTCTTTCCTGGGATGGTGACATTGTTGAGTCTAGCAGTTCAGGGAGACCGTGGGATTTGAGTGGGCAGGAAGTAATGGGGTCTCAGTATTTTTCCAGCTGCACAACCCGGTCCCAGACCACCATTCCTTGCCTGACCCAGATTCCTTGGCCAGAGGGTTAACGGAACCTCTCTTTTTAAGTTGTAATCCACAAGAGAAATAAATCAAGCTCTCAGTCTTCCCCCCAAACAGGGTTTTCTAAAGTATACAGAATCAGCGTTAAACTATAAAGCAAGTTTTAATCGGCTTCAGCTCCAATGACGTTACTTTGATCTTGCTGCTGTCAGAGAGAGATGGACTTCCTCATTTTGAATCTCTCTCCGTAAGCCCAAATTAACACTTTAGGTTCAAATTAGGTTCTGTACTTACAGAGTCCTTGGTTTTGGATCCCAACTGAGGAAAAGTGAGCGCTCAAAATCCAGCAGTACCCGCTGCTTCGTGTCTTTGGTTAGAGATGGCTTCTTCAGCGCCATCCCGGAGCCCCGCTCGCTCAAGCCTCCCTTTTACAAGGGTTGCCTGAGAGCGGGGACGGGACTTCTGGCGCCCGCTAAGAAACCCAAGCCCGCGGGACGCTCTTCCCGCAGTTTAACGGAGCCCGCAGCGCAGTTGCGGTAGCTCCAATCCCCAAAGACACCAGAGCTGTCTCAGAGCTGAGACAGCTCCCGACTGCTCAGAATGGCGCTCACACCGGAAGTCTGGTCTTAGCTTTCTCTGGCCTTTGCCTCACAGCTCCCTCGCCAACTGGACTTTCCCTGCAGCCCACTCCCAAATTACCAAATGAGACTGATTGTGCCAGTCAACTCACTTTACACTCTGATGGGTGGACACTGGATGAGGATATTTTTTTTCAACCATGTCTGTCCCTGAAACCCTGTCCTCATGGGAGCCCAGTTTGGATGCTGATTGGCTCCCATGTTTTAAATGACAATTCCTCACTGACAGTTACTCCCCAATGATTAGAACCCCAACCTAATCAGAATCTACTCTTTGTGCATCCAGGCATAGTGCAGCTGCCAAATTAATACAAGATGGTTTGGATTCCAGATTAACCAATAATTTATTTATTACAGGTGGAAAAAGGGTTTGGTATTACAGGTGGGAAAAAGGAAAGATTCTAGAGCAGATCATTAAGCAAACGGTCCGATGAGCACCTAGAAGGAACCTGTGATCACTAAAAGTCAGCATGGGTTTCTGAAAAATAAGTCATGTCAGACCAATCTGATCTCATTTTTGACAGAATTACAAGCCTGGTAGATGAAGGGAACGCTGTGGATGTAGCCTATCTTGATTTCAGCAAGGGCCTTTGACAAGGTGCCCCATGATGTTCTTGTATAGGAAGCTGGTAAAATGTGGGCTGGACAGGCTACCATTCAGTGGATTTGTAACGGGCTGACTGACCGATACCAAAAGGGTACTCAGTAACGGCTCCTCTTCATCCTGCAGAGAAGTGACTAGTGGGGTGCCACAGGGTTCTTCTTGCGGCCCAAGTCTTATTCAACATCTTTATCAATGACTTGGATGATGGGCTTGAGAGCATCCTGATCAAGTTGCAGATGACACCAAATTGGGGAGGGTGGCTAATACCCCCGAGGACAGGATCACAATTCAAAATGACCTTAACAGATTAGAGAACTGGGCCAAAAGCAAACAAGATGAATTTAACAGGGATAATGTAAAGTACATACACTTGGGCAAAAAAAAATGAAAGGCACAAATACAGGATGGGTGACACCTGGCTTGAGAGCAGTACATTGAAAAGGATCTAGGAGTCTTGTAGACCATAAACTTGACATGAGTCAACAGTGTGATGCAGCAGCTAAAAAAGCCAATGCAATTCTGGGCTGCATCAATAGGAGTATAGCATCTAGATCAAGGGAAGTAATAGTACCACCGTATTCCGCTCTGGTCAGACCTCACCTGGAATAATGTGTCCAGTTCTGGGCACCACAGTTCAAGAAGGATACTGACAAGCTGGAACGTGTCCAGAGGAGGGCAACCAAAATGGTCAAAGGCCTGGAAACGATGCCTTATGAGGAACGGCTTAGGGAGCTGGGTATGTTTAGCCTGGAGAAGAGAAGGTTAAGGGGTGATATGATAGCCATGTTCAAATATATCAAAGGATGTCATATAGAGGAGGGTGAAAGGTTGTTTTGCTGCTCCAGAGAAGCGGACACGGGGCAATGGATTCAAACTACAAGAAAGAAGATTCCACCTAAACATTAGGAAGAACTTCCTGACAGTAAGAGCTGTTGGACAGTGGAATTTGCTGCCAAGGAGTGTGGTGGAGTCTCCTTCTTTGGAGGTCTTTAAGCGGAGGCTTGACAGCCATCTGTCAGGAATGCTTTGATGGTGTTTCCTCCTTGGCAGGGGGTTGGACTGGATGGCCCTTGTGGTCTCTTCCAACTCTATGATTCTATGATTCTATGGTGCAGGCATTGGACACATCCCCAATGATCAACCAGTCCACCTGCTGGTTGAAAGACAGTTGGGGATGATCAATGATAGGGTCTACCTGTGGTATGAACTGTGGGAATGTTCAGGGAGGCAAGAGAGGATATTGTTTGATGATATCTTTCCTAACTTGCATTAGCAAGTTCTATATCTTAGCAGAGTTTAAACATTCCCCTTTAAACGCACAGCAGTTTGATTGTTGCAGGCTCGTCTGAGATTCTCTATATAAGATTCCTGGTAAGATCCCTTCTTGTCCCTCTTAAAATGAATAGACATGGCAATCACCTTCTTCTGTCTCTCAAAAACATTGTACGTTGTATAAGGCAGCTTCTTGAGTCAGGTCACTGGATCAGCAAGCTAGAGATCAGGCAGAGATGGGTGGTGCATCAACCTATTCCATTTGGTGTGGACAGAAAAATAAGTCCATCTTGTCACATCTTGTCCCATTTAAGCAACTATCCTAGAATATTCACATGGTCTTGCAGAAGAAATTATACTGTGCTTATAAGGTGATTCTTGAAGAGCTAATACTTTATGTATCTTATACTTTAAGGATTAGGTTGCTGAATTCTTTCTCCCTTAAATCATCTATTTGTCCAATGTATGTTTATTATTAAACATCATATCAATTTCAATGATGAGAAGAATGAATTGAATTTTTGCTGATTTCGATATTCCTTCATTTTTTCTCACACAGACGGCAGATTAAGGACTGCAACTGAACTAGGATGTATTAAAATTGCCTCTCAGTGAATTCCAGCTTCAGTACAGTTGGAGGTCCATACTATCGTAGTTTCATGAAGTGCTGTACAAGCACTTTGTGCAACAAGAAAATTCCTACTCGTAAGTTTCTATATCTGTATATATTCCCAAGGATACTAAGCATTGATATTTCAGATTTCTTCCTTGGTAGCCCTTAGATAAATGTTACTGTTCTTGGCAAGATTCATCCTCCTAGTTTGTATGGGAGATGCCTAGAATCAGCATCATCATCTTTTATCAGGGAGTAATCAGGTGTGCTGCTTGAAACATATATATATATGTATATAAACCATTTTGGGATTGTTTTTAGTATTTAGATAGATTTAGACAGACACAACACACACACACATGTATATATTAGTAATGATTATAAATGAACAAATAAACACCAAGGCTTTGTTCATTCATTCATTTCATTCATCCATTCATTTGTTGTTTAAGAACTTTATATTGACCTTAATCCAGGGACAGTATACAACATAATTACAAAGTAAACAACATAATATTCTTAAACAATATTATATACATAAATTATTATTTCACAGTAATAAGCAATACGTAAGAATACATAATTCATTGAGGAACACAGTACATAATCAGCAATGAAAAAAAAAGTAGTGAGAAATTAGTCACATTGACAACCCAGGAATAAGCTCCCCAATTCAGCCCCTAAAACAGACTCCCACTTGTCTATTCATCTCAGGTCCATCTATGAAACACAATACAAATTTTAGAACAGAGTGGGTGAAATCCCTTTGGTCTGCTCTGCACAGTGGAAACTAAAATTGCTCCCTTTTGATAACCCTGCTGCCAGCACCTCCATCTCATTACTAGAAATGATAGCTAGATTTGCATTGACTGCACCACTAATTCCTGAAGCAGAATGCCATGCAGATGCTTCACCCCTCTGACAGGAAGGACTAGAAAACCGAGGCCTAGGAATCATAATGGAGATTTATGGGCTGGTACCATGTGTTGACATTCGTGGTTGTTTCGGCAGTGCAAAGTGATTTAAATGGGCTGGAGTGTCCAACCTGCTCTGCTCTTGGCAGAAGATGGTGGGCGCTCAGAACCCATCAAGTGCTATGATGATGAGACTCAGTGCATGGACTTTGTTGTCGCTCACAGTAAGTAGCACTGGCATCCAATAAGTGGGAGAGGGGGAACAGGGAGGCTGGGCTGCTCTTTCATTCTGTTGGTGGCATTCTGACAGAAAATATACTGTGAGCGCATTGATGGGGGACATGTTTCCTTTTTCCTAAAAAATATAACTGTGTTAAAATATTCTTTGTTTTGCATGTATATAGATGAGACTGTATATTTCTGGGGTGGGTATATGAGAAAGAGTGAGAGATTTTGTTTGTTAAATTATGTGTAAAACTGTCTTATAAAAGAATATTTTACTTGCTTTATAAAAGTAATAAAAGCAGGCATGGAGCTCTGATCTGGAAAGCAATATCAATGTGGATTGGGCCTTTGTACCATATTTTTTAAAAATGGTCTCTCCCCCCCTTAATCTTAAACTTCTGTGTCATATTCATCTCAAAATGTGATTCTGATATGATTTGTATACTCGTGCAATACAGGTAATAAGCAATAAAATACTTCTGTTCTCTCTCTTCTGCACACAAACACACCTATTACCAGCAGGTGCTCATGAGACCATGTCTCTTTTTCTTTACTAGATGACAGTAAAACTCCTGATGAAGTAATCAAAGGATGTGGAACCCCATCTTTTTGTACAATGGCCAAGAGACCAGAGGCTATCCACAGCTTTCCAGGCACTATAAGCCAAGTACGATGCTGTGATATTCTGCCTTCCCCAAAGAAGCCCAACTTTGAAGGGTAGCTAGGAGAGAACATGGTCTTCCTTTGGATCCCACTCTTTGTTGCAGCAGTGGAGGTGGAGGTTGCTTGCCTAGTGGTGGGACAACAGAGTGGCTGAGATTCAAAGGACTCCGGAGTCCTCTCTTTGACATTTAGTCAAGGGTGAATGGGATGCAGTTGATAGAGAAGCTAAAGTAGAAATGTGGGACTTGGGTGCTCTGTATCATGATAATATGGTATAGGGGTTGAATTCTCTTTAAAATAAATTGGTGTTGCAAATAAAAAAACTGTGTTCTGTGTCTGTAATTATCAAATTAAGAATATTTGGTGGCGGCAGCAAAGGACAGTATGTTTAGAGGGAACAAATTGGTACTTTTACTGATTTAGGAAATGTATAAACCAATCCAAATAGCAAATAAATCTCATAAGGACATGACAAACAAATGCAATAAATACTTCCTACCAACTTATCAATAGGGGAACACTGAAGAAATCTCAAAAATGCAACTGACAGTGGTCTATTTAGCTGGAGATTTTCTGGAGATTTGCCACACAGTGCTAGGCAACCAGGGCAGATTACTACTGTTTGGCAGAACTTGGATTCAGGAGACAGGAACATAAGAGGATCCCTGCTGGATCACAACAAAGTCCACGAGTTCAGCATTCTGGTCCCAGGGTGCCTAACCATAGGTCTATGAGAAGGCCAGAAAACAAGGCATGGACCTGTTGCAAATCTACAATTTGGGGCCTCTGAAGCTTGAACTGTTATGAGGGCCTCTTTCCTGCTAGAGATGAGATCTGGGTAACCACTGTTATTTTCCTCAATGGGGCTGTTCTATGACAGATCACCACATTTATTTTTAAATGTAACTACCACGTCTCAGATTTTAATTAAAATTCCTGTACTGGAGTATCTAACATGTCGAAGTCACTGATGTGAATAACAAAATTCCTATCCCTTATAGTTTTCAAATTACTGTGACCAGGGGTGACAACTTGAATAAAATATTGTGGGGACAGAAACGTAAGCCCTTCCCCATGCAACTTATAGCTCTAGCTTTTCTGCCCCCTCTTACTTCCCTATGTGCTGCATGTAGGATCCAGAAACATTCTGGGGAAAGGGTCAAGGTGTCACTCGATTTCTGCATGCCACTTTCCAGTTACTTTGACACTATCCACAGTTAACAATGTTGTTGGACTACAACTCCCTTCATCCCTTGCCATTGGCCGTGTTGGCTGTGGCTGATGGCAGTTGGAATCACACACATGTTCCTTTTTTAAAAAAATAATTTTTATTGGTTTTTGCAATTTAACAATTTTAAACACATCACATTATTGTTATTTTTTTTCATCCTTCCCCTCCTCACTAGGGGGAGCATACTTCACTCCCTCTCTCACAGGGAAAAACATTTAACATTTTAAATTTAATATGTTCCATATACACATTATTTGTGTCTTGTCCTTCCAGGCTTAACTTTCATCTTTCCCTTAGCTTCATTGTTAATTGACTTCCTCAAATCCCCCCTATTGAATTCTTTGTCTATCCTCTTTACAGCTTTCCAAATTACTTGTCGAATCTATTTTACCTACTTTCTATCCTTTTTTTCAACCTTTATAAAAATTAATCCACCATAATCTTAACTACTTATATTCTTTACAAACCCTCAGCTCCTAGGTACTTCTGCACTTTTCTAAGCCTAAACAATATTTTCTATTAAACTGATACCATACACCTATTTTTCTTCTTTCTTTCTACCCCCTCCCTCCCCCCAGTCTTGAAATTTTTAGCTATTAACTCTTAACATTTACTCATTTAACCCAGTCCCAGCTCCATAAGTCATAACCAGTATAACAAAAAGAGTGATATAATATTATCTTTTCATCCCACTCCAACCCTCACAAAATCCTTAGCCCACAACTCAGTCAAATCTATCTTCTGTTCTCTTTTCTTCTTTTGCAGGGTGCTGATCCATAAGTCCTTCTCATATTTGTATGCAGGCCAGGCTTGTTGCATCCCTCTTTTGTCCCTTTGCAGAGTGGAATTTTTGTTAAATTCTTTTTCATCCTCATTTTCCCTTCTCTGCAAGGGGGTCCCTTTGTAGACAGTTCTACGCTGCTTCTTTCTTTTCCACTTAACACAGAGTTTTGGGTTGGAATTGTTTTGGGTTGAATTTCTACTGGCACCGTTACTGTTATTTCCATTCTCATTATATTTACTTTCATTTCTAAGTTCCGCAAAGTCACATTCAAATCTCCCAAGGTCTGTTCCATCTCTTGCAAAAGTTCTAAGGTTTTTCTCTGAAACTTGGCAGACCATTTTTTCTTCCTCATTTCCAAGGTCAAAAAACAACTTTGAAGTCAAAATAACTCCGTTATGCTGCGACACCCACAGCCACATTGTCTTTGTTCCTGCTAATCCTCTCAAGACCACCAGGAAGAAGAGTAAATTTTCCAATTCAACATTTGCTCTGGATTAATCCAAAAGTTTCAAAAACAGTTACAGAAGCTTTCTTTCTTTTCTTTTCTTTCTTTTCTTTTTTTTGCTTGTTACTTTGACAGCTGCCTTGGATACAGTGTTACACTGCTCCTTTCTGTTTCAATGGCAAGGGACCAACCTCTGTTATTTTAAGCCCCTTCATCTTTCCTTCTAATTAAATCCAATTGTACTCACAATTTTACTGAACACAGTCCAAATTAGGTCCAATTTTTGTGGAGAAATTGGGCACTCTCAACAACCATTCGCTGCTTCTTGCAGCAAGGGCAGACACTGGATCCACAGGGCTCCGTCTCCCGCACCGCTCGCTCTTGGTAGCTCTTAATAGAGCTTGCTGGGGAGCAGGGGAGACGTCTTGAGCCCCCGCCAGATCACCATGCCCCCAGGACGCTCTACCTGGCATTTTTTTGGGAGTCCGCAGCGCAGTTGCGGGTCTCCCTTTCCCCTACCGCGACCAGGAACCTCGCAGCGAGGTTCCCAGTGACCGATCGCTATGGCGTCTAACCGGAAGTCCATCACATGCATGTTCCATACCTGTGCCTAACCTTGTTTATCCGCATATTGTGGAAGAGTGCAGTTAGATCTGAAGAAAGAGGGGTCATTCTTCTTAAGACTACCTGGTGAGTTTGTGCCAAAAGCAAGTCTGAAAACGACACCATCGTGATTTGCAGCCTGTCCTCTTAGTCACAAACCAACAGCAGCCATTGAAGTTCACAATTGAAATGATCAACAGCAATTGTATTAATTTTATTTGCTGACTGGAGCAGGGCTTCTTTTTGTAGCTGTGTGGGGTGGGAACGTGCTGCCCACCCAGAAGCTCTCAGGTCCATCTGAGTTTCTTTATTGTGTGGACCCTTTAAAAACTACCTTTTAGAAATGTGGACATACGAAAAGTCTTGTACAAATGAAGGAGTACAAATTAATATTTCAGCTTGGAACCTTGTACCCTAAGGGCCTTAATACAGAATTTGATTTGGGATGCTTTGTATAGGTTTGTTATGTATGTTATTTATTGCTTTATGGTAACGAAGAATTGATACTGTACCTTTAACCTTGCAACCATGTAATGATTTATTCCATACACCTGTTATTGTATTTAAGGCTTGAAGCAAGTTTGTTTACCAAGCTGTACCTGTGAATAGTTTATTGTTAACTGTTTCATCTGATTAGGTAAGATATAATATGTTATTTGTAGTTTACAATTCTTTTCTACCAATCTATATTGTAATTTGAGTATTGTTTGCATTATACAGCCTTGAACTGATGAAGCTTTGTGGCGAAACCTGTTGCAAATCCGGAGGGCAGGTCTTCATTTATTTGCCCACCTGTGTATAAGGGTGGCTATATAAGGAGCTACTGGAAAGCAGTCCATCTTATTTTGTCCATCTTCCACCCACGTTCATTTCATCGGGGTGGTGTTTACTCAGACCTACTGAAGAACTCCCCGCTTGGTTCATCTTTAACAAACTGTTTTGAACCTTTTGTTGGCACCAGAATATTGTTCCTTACCTAGCCACGTGTTGAATGGTTCAGTTATTCAGACATTGAAATATTCCCTGTGCATATAATTTATTCCATGGTCTTGACAGTACCAATGTTTTGCACATAGCCTTGTAATATGTTTTTGCTTGTTTGAATGGTTATGAGTAGATCTTTATTCAGTTATGATTCTAGTAAATGCCCTTTTATATTCATTAGCCAGTTTGTGGTGGTTTGCTCTGGTGCTGTGACATCTTCTAAGGGAAATCTGGTTTGGTTTCACTGAATTACACTTAAGAGGATTTTTTTTTTTTAGCAGGCTTCTACTTTTCTTTCTTTCTAAACCTGCATACCTCCTAAACTGAACAGATAATCGAGAGTAGATTTTAGGATGACGTGTGTTCAGAGCAGATTTTGAAATGGCCTGATCCTGCAGGCTGATGTATTCTGGCCACCTAAAGCTGGTAGGGAATGTGAGAAGAGCCAAATTCCTAATTGCATCCAAGTAATGATTGCCCAGTGCACCTGTATAAGAAAAGCGGTTTCATAATGTACCTGCTGAAGAAGCATGGTTTCATAATTTTGTTCAAAGTGACAAAACTGCTCTAGCCACCCAGATCTGGCTGTAGAGGGATATGCACTTTGCATGTGTAATATGTGTTGTGTGTGCTCTCTTGGAGAATAAAGCGGGGGCAAAGGAAGAGGTACCGCCTCAAATAAAGCCCTGGCTGTGACCATACTTGCAATACTGTTTTCAGTCACTCAAGAAGAATATTGTAGAGTTGGAAAAGATTCAGAAATGGGGAGCCATGTTGCTGAAGGGGAAGGATTAACTCCCCTGTGAGGAAAATTGCAAGATTTGTGGCATTTTAGTTTAGAGGAAAAGCATAAAACAAAGGTGATAGAGGTGCATAAGGTCATGATGTCGTAGTGAAAATGGACAGAGAATCCCCGGAGCTGCGGGTGATGAAACAATCATTGAAACAGATAGAGCTCCAATGATGGAAAACTCCTTCTGAATCAGACCAGACACAGGATAGAGCTCAACGTCGAGCCTACCAAGTGGCAATGGCGATGGCAAAGAGGACTTTCTTCACTGCCTCTATTGCATCTGCAGAAAACAGCAGCAGGAGACTCTTTCAGGTGGTTCACAATCTTTCGGAACCCCCTTCGTCACCGGGGCCTGGTAGGGACCCCAAGATCCCCCCCCCAATGCTTTTGCAAAGTTTTTGCAGATAAAGTTGCTCAGATTTGGAAGGAGGTAGACTCCAACATGGGAGCAGGGCCATGGCGGAGAGTGCTAGAGTCCTGTCTAGTTATGTTACATGGGATCAATTCCAATCTGTTACCTCCGAGGATGTGGACAGGCTGCTTGGACAAGTGAAACTGACCACCTGTCTCATTGATCCTTGCCCATCCTGGCTAATAAAAGTGAGCAGGAAGGGCTGGGCGATGGGCTCTGCAGGGTTGTGAATGCTTCGCTCTGTGAGGGAGCCTTCCCAGACCCATTGAAAGAGGGGGTCATTAAACAGCTTCTTAAAAAAACATCTTTAGACCCGGCCAATATGGCCAACTATCGCCCAGTCTCAAATCTTCCATTCTTGGGCAAGGTGATTGAGCAGGTGGTTGCTGAACAACTCCAAGCCCACCTGGAGGATGCGGACTATTTGGATCCCTTCCAATCGAGATTCAGGCCTCACCATGGGACTGAAACTGCCTTGGTCGCACTGGTCTATTATCTCCAGCGGGCTAGGGACAAAGGTGAGAACAGTTTCCTAGTTCTGCTGGATCTCTCAGCAGCTTTTGATACCATAACATCTTTCTGGACCATCTAGAAGGGCTAGGAGCTGGGGGCACTGTTATACAGTGGTTCTGCTCCTTTCTCCTGAGCCATGTCCAGAAAGTGGTGTTGGGGGAATGATTGTTCTGACCCCTGCGCTCTCACTTGTGGGGTGCCTCAGGGTTCCGTCCTCTCCCCCATGCTTTTTAATATCTATATGAAGCCGCTGGGAGAGATCATCAGGGGTTTGGGCTAGGTATTCATCAGTATGCGGATGAAACCCAGCTCTACCTCTCAGAACAAGTGAAGCTGGTGAATGTCCTGTGTGAGTGTCTGGAGGCAGTTGGAGAATGAATGGCGGCTGACATATTGAGGTTGAAACCTGACAAGACAGAAGTACTGTTTTGGGGGGACAGGATGTGGGTGGGTGTGGGGAACTCCCTGGTCCCGAATGGAGTAACTGTGCCCCTGAAGGACCAGGTGTGCAGCCTGGGAGTCATTTGGACTCACAGCTATCCATGGAGGCGCAGGTTAATTCTGTGTCCAGGGCGGTCGTCTACCAGCTCCATCTGGTACGCAGGCTGAGACCCTACCTGCCCATGGACTGTCTCACCAGAGTGATGCATGCTCTAGTTACCTCCCACTTGGACTACTGCAATGCGCTCTACGTGGCACTACCTTTGAAGGTGACGCAGAAACTGCAATTAATGCAGAATGCAGCAGCTAGACTGGTTACTGGGAGTGGCCAACCAGACCATATAACACTTGTCCTGGAGGTCTGCATTGGCTTCCAGTATGTTTCTGAGCACAATTCAAAGTGTTGGTGCTGACCTTTAAAGCCCTAAATGGCCTCGGTCCTGTATATCTGAAGGATCATCTCCACCCCCATCATTCAGCGCAGACACTGAGATCCAGTGCCGAGGGACTTCTGGCAGTTCTCTCATACGAGAAGTGAGGTTACAGGGAACCAGAGAGAGGGCCTTCTCAGTGGTGACCTCAGGAGAGAGAGGGAGTCAGGAACATAAGAAGACCCCTCTTGGATCACACCAAAGGTCCCTCTACTTCAGCATTCTGGCCCCAGAGTACCTAACCATTTGCCCATGAGAAGCCCAGAAAGCAAGGCATGAGTAAAACAGCACTCTCCCACAATAGCTCTTCCACTGCTTGAGCATTTTCTCCTGGTCAAGTACAAAAGTCATTAGAAAAAGCAAACAAAACTGCTGTATTTTAAGCACAGAAATCTATTGATTTTACAAGAAGCCCCGAAAACTAGGCATGAGCACCATAGCCCTCTCTCACCGGGGATCCCCAGTAACTACTATAAATAGCAGGCAAAACTGGCCAAGGGCACAGTCCTCCCCTTGAAAATGTCCAATCATTAACAAAAAAGTGCTTCCCCAGACCTCAAAGAAACACACTCTTTCCTGTCTCATACGACTTTTGTTTTTTTTTCCATTTCTGTCAGTCTATTATCTTGGGCCGATCCATTCTTTGCACCACTAAACCAACTCAAAATATATCTACAATGAAATGGTCCCTTTAGCGTGTCCCTAAGGAACAAAACAAACATGTGACTTTTTCAACTGCCCGACACTCAGCCCGACTAGAAAGGCGAAGAATTGATCTATGGTTATGAGACCTATCCAAAACAGGAGCTATAGAAGATAAGGGATGAGTCACAACTGGTTCAAGAAGAGTCCCATATGATAGCCTTAGACTATATCAGAATCATACATTGCCCCTGTTGTGGTCTGGTCCAGTGCTGGAAAAGAAAAGGGCTGGTGGTTGGTTGACAATGGGCACTTGTATTTCATTCTATGACCACCCTTCTGGTACACTCTCAGTGCTGGTAGATGGGTGATGTGTGGTAAAAATAATCTGGTTCTTTAGGCTCAGGGGAAGAAGTTTGTTGGGACATGTGCCGAGTACAGTCAACGCACCAGCAGATTGTGAAATTGAACACATGTCTTTTTTGCAGAAGGAAATATTCTAGACAGTTCAGTAAGATCAGCAACAGTATTTTTTACTGGGAGTGCAGTTCTTTAGAATTCCTAGTGCCTAATGAAGGTCAACGGCTTATGCAATTAATCACTTTCAGTATTGCAGCAGAAAGTGACCCTACCTATGTCCACCTCTCATGACAGACAGCGTACAGAATCACAAAGGGTCTTTTCAGCAAAGCACTTTCCAAGCAGAGATCCAACACAGATCAGTTGGGTTCCAGGCAAATGGTAGCTTGCTACTAATACAAAGCTAGTTATACTCAGATTTTGAGCTGAGTCATGTCTCCTGGGTTCCTTGACTTACACCTAACAAGCTGCAGCTGGAAGCCCAATAAACTCAAAAACCCAATATTGGCTTTTTCTCTGCAAGCATAAACTTTCATATTCCAACTGTCTGTGAAGGTCCAGGTTTTGGTCCTGCAAGACATATTGATCTGGGTGGGTCCTCTGGGTAGTTCCTGTTGTAGCGTGGGGTGAGTGATTTTAGCAAGTGATTTCAGCTCTCTGACATAGCAGACAGGAGACTGCTTCTTCATGTAACAACTCTTTATTTAGGCAAACAAGACTGGGGAACTGATCAGAGGGAAGCTACATTTATAGGGACAGAAGACTGGCTAGAAAGGATACATTTTGGAGGGAACAATCTCAAGCAATCACAAAGCTGCCTTTTGGTGGAAACCAATAAGACTGAGGATCCAAATGCAGCAGCTTGAATGAACCAATAGGCTGTTCCTTCTGGAACAGGAAGGCAGTTACTTTCCCCTAATATGAATACAGACAATAGTCATACAGATTTGATAACCCTTGAATCAATACACAACAGTCCCTCCCCCCAAGCTGGCTCTTGTTGAGTGGTGTTGGGGCAGTACACATGGCAGTAGCCTGGAGTGCCTCTCTTCCACCTTGAGATATTTGAAGATGGCTGTCTTATCTCCTCCCAGTATCCTCTTCTCCAGGTTAAATTTACTTCCACTCCCACCCTCACAACAAATAATGTTAGGCTTACCGGTACTAGTTTTCCAATTAATTGGTTCGCTGTGCATTACTGGATTGGGATAAAGAATGTCAGGATCACATCATTTTTGGTCCCTTGTTTAACTGCTTTATTGCTTTCTGATTAATTAACTATGGAGGTTGTATCCTTAAGGATTCTACAAGTCAAATCTCCCCCTATGGTTCCAGGGCCACCAATTCTATTGGTTCCTTCTGTGCTGTTTGTTGGTGGAAGCACCCACCTTGCCCCCCCCCCCAATGTGTACAGTTCAGCAGCATTGAGAGCCCTTGGGAAGCTTGAGAAGGGTCAGGTTGGGTGGTGCCAATTCTTGGTTGGTGAACTAGGGGCTTTTACAGGCCTTCCTCTGTTCTCGTTTATGCTCGCTTCGTTCTTCAACGATGGCATGCTGCCATGTGCAACAGGTGAGGACTGCACTGAGCAGCCTACTTCCCCAGCACTTGGGTTTAACCAGCCTCTGCACCAGCCACACAAAGCAGTGAAAAACAATATTGACAGCACATGTATAGCTGGAAGGTAAAAATGAAACTCAACATCCCATACCCTAATCCCAAAACAATACATATCAGCCCAGTGATTTTTTCTGTTATCTCCCTACCCCACCCCATCCAGTCTAGCATCAAGGCCAGCTGCGTTAAATCAATATGGTGGGGGAATCTGGCATCTCCCCCTACTTTCATTATTTCTTGAAATGCCAGTTTCTGGAAATCATAGGGGTGGGGACGGTACTGTTGCATTTGGGCCCTGTTTCCCATAGAAATCTGAACTGGCCCCCTGTAAGAATACAATTTGGATGTGGATAGTCTGATACACTGTCATTTGCTATCACAACCTCGTGTTCTTCCTGGTTGACTTTTTGGCCAGTGCTGTGATGTCCTCTAACAGGAAATTTGATTTGGTTTCACTGAATTACACTTCAAAGGATTTCTTGGAGCATGCTTAAAAAAAAAAACTTGATAACTCCTAAATTGAACATATAATTCTTCATTGGATCTCAACAATTTGGAATAGATTTTGGCAGTACTATTTTTCTAGAAAAATTGTTGCTGGAACTTACATAAGAAAATTCCTCCCTTGTTTTCTTATTGGCAATGGTGCCCACCTGAGAATTCAGGTGAGTTATGGCTGGGGGGGAAAGCCATGGATTTTGGGATGGCATTTGTTTGGAGCAGTTTCTTGAGATGTCCCGATCCTGCAGGCTGATGTAAGTTCTGACAACTTGAAGCTGGTAGAAAATCTGAGAGCAGCCAAATCCTAATTGCATCAAAGTGGTGCTCACCCAGTGCACCTGTTAAAGAAAAGTGGTTTCTTAATGTTCCTGCTGAAGAAACATGGTTTCTTTTTTTTATTTTTTTGTAAAATGACCTAACTACTGAGTGAGGGAAGCCAAAGAGAGAAAAGTTTCACAGACTATGGAACCCTTTAATAATTGGTACCAGGCTTCAGTAAACTCTGACTGGGTACCAAATGTGGCTCCTGTCTGCCTCTCTATCTGGAGTCCCACTAGGCCAAAGTTAAACCCCTCATCACTTCAATTCCATCCCTCCTCAAGTACCGTACTTAAAGGAAAATATCCCTTGCTTTAGTGCATGGAAGTTTGTATGTGTGTATGTTTCTGTCTATAGACACCTCCAATTTTTGGGCTGATGGAAGGCAGTTTCCTGTCACATCCATTACAATTACAATGGCCAGTTTTGTTTTTGGCCATGCCACCCTGTGTATGTAGACCCCAAAAGGTGGTCCATTAGGGACCCCTTTCTTGATCAAGAAGATTATTAAGAACTCCTCGCCAGTCCCAAGTAATACCATCTTGTACAATGTTATTGACCAGTTGGTGACCTGCAAGGGATTTGAAGTGGTGTGCCATTATTATGCTGATGACACTCAGCTCTATCTGAAGTTCTTTCTCCCCTCAACTCTCCCTCACTGCACTGGTGTTGAAAATCTGGTGTTTGTATATCTCCCTCTTACCTTTGAATTGAATTGACCTCTGATGTGAGAAATCCTAAAAAGAAGAAGAAGAAGAATGAGCAGAGTAGCCTCTCTCACCCGTGATCTTCAGTAAATGTTACTTAGAGGCTAATTGGCTCTCATGTGGGAGGAAATGCAGCCATAGTAACTAGTGTCCTTCTTTCTTTCATAGTACAGTGGTACCTCGGTTTACAAACAGCCTAGTATACGGCCATTTTGGATTACAACCTGGAAATGAGTGCTCCGTGTTGCGTTTTTGTTTTTGTTTTGTATACGATGGGCCCTGGCTGCAGGAGGCCTTCGTATGCGCTGTCGACGCTACCCGGATTAGGCCTCCACTGCCAGGATCCGGGAGCAGGAGGCTGCCTCCTTAAGCAGTGCCATGCTGCGGAGCTAGGCCCAGCTGCTGGCATTGCCCAGATCGGGCCTCTGCTAGCCCCCCCCCCCCCCGGCCGCCTGTTTTCAGCCTCCACTGCTGGGATCCGACAGCAGGAGCCGCAAGCGCTGCCCAGATCGGGCCTCCGCCTTCTTTCCTCCTGCCGTTCATCTGAGTCCACCTGATCATAATTTAAGCCTTTCCCCTCCCGCTTCTGCCCTTGCCCCTCTCATCTGATTCCCCCCATCAAAACGGATTAAGGTTGTAAATCAAGGTACCACTAGAATGTGTGGACATGCAATGAAATGGAAGGATGGAAAATTGAGGAAAGATTAAAGCAATAATTTCTTCACATAGCACCTGCTCAGTCTTTGGAATTTGATCCGACAAGAAGTAATGATGGGCAACAACCTGGATGTGTTTAATTGAGGATTACCCTTATTCTCCACAAATTTGTCTATTGAAGGCTACTAAGCCTTATGGTTATGTTCTACTTTGCTGCTGGGGACAGCATGGCTCTGAACGTCTGTCACTGGGAACCAGTAGTGGAGAAAGTGGTGTGGCCCCCAGGTCCTGCTTTCAGGCTATGCACAGACATCTGGTTGGCCACTCTGAAAATAATTTCTGTGAGTGGTTGGCCTGATTCAGCAGGCTGGTGTAAGTTCCGACCAGCTGCAGCATGTAGGAAATCTTCTTACAGTAGCCAAACTCCCAATTGCTCCCAATTAGTGCAAACTCAGTGTACCTGCTGAGTTGTTTTGTCATGTACCTGCTGAAGAAGTGTGGTTTCATATTTTTATCTAATTTGACCCAACTGCTCATGTGGCTAAGTGAAGGAAGCCAAAAGAGAGAAGAGACAATGTGGAGCCTTTCTATAACCTTTTCCTGAGAACTCTTGGCCTGGGAGCCAAACATACCCTCCCAGTTAATAATTTCAATGCTGATAGCAGCAGTATCTTTCAGCCTTTAAATGCCTGGGTGAATAGGAATTTTAAAAACTTGGGAAACCTAATAATGGGGAAGATTGATGCACTGCCCAAGAGAGGGCATTCCCATAATGTAAGAAATTTGAAGTAGAGAATAATTTGGAGTAGAAATGATACCCAGTTGAAAAAGAAAATTAAGGAACCAGGGGAGGATGAGAATAGAAGTAATGGGATTCACAGAACTGCATTTTATTTAATACTGTTTTTTTTACAGGTTTTTTGTTGATTGTTGTTGCTTTAATTTTTGTTATTTTTGCTTTAAAAAAGAGGGCATTTCCTGTCATCAGTCAACACAAAATGAGACTTTCCTTGTCACTCATAGGACCCCATATTGTATAAGCATTTAAAAAATTATTATGTATATAATCTTTTCAGAAATTAAAGTTGTATGAATTGTAGCTGGAGCTGGTAAACTCCAGATTATAGTGTGGCCTGTACATGACCTTTGTGCATCAGCGTTGCCTGCATCAAGCCATAGGTAGGCATGCATCGGTCCAGGATGTTTTTGATGTCTTACTGAAGGAGGGAAGCAGCAGTCCTAGCTGCTATGAAAAATATGGCTGTGCAGCCCTTCATCTTCCATGGATTTGTTCAGTCTCAGGCTTTATTACTATTATTAATTGAATTTATATGCCACCCTATACCCAGAGATTTTAGGGCAGTTCACAGAACAATCAGGGCAGTTCACAGAACAGGGTGGTTCTTGAATGAGATGGATAATGAAGACTAGGGGTAGACAATGTGGTTTGCTCCAGACAATTCCCACCAACCCTAGCTAGAATGGCTGGTTTTCAAGGCAATGAGAGTTGTACTCCAGCCACCTCTGGAGGGCACCACATTGCCTGTGCCTGATCAAAACCAATTTCAAGCTCAGCTTTAGCTAAAACAAGCTTTGTCATTTTGTTTGTAAGTCACTGTTTGCTATGACAATGCTAGTGCAGACAACTACCGGTATATAATGGAATTCATTTTAGTATAATATGCATTCCTCACCCTCATTCCTATGGGATTCTGGGAGCTGTATTTTTGTGAGGACTATGGACAGAAAATGGACTATACTTCCAAAGGCTTTTGAAGGATATAATAGTATGAATAAGATATTTTGAAAAATGATGTAATAGTACAAAACTGAACATGTCCAGGAATACAGACGTGTTCCAGCACCACCAAAATAATTTTCCAAAAATGACTCAATCCTATTTCTACTCTGTGCTTTGTGTTCCAACATAAAATTACAGGATTTCTGGGAAAGCATGCAATCTCTATTTTCATCATTTCCCACCTCCTCACTGGACCAGTTCCGCCTACATTGAATCCTCCAGCTCCTTTCCTTGACCTATAAATCCCTCCAAGTCAGTCCTTCCTCCATTGGTTACCTGCTTGTTTGTTCTGAGTGCTCCTCAGCTTCTGATCTCTTCAGCACTATGCAGCTCTTCCTGAGTACTTCTGTCCTCTTGGTTATTCTTTCTTCAGGTGAGTTGGAAGCTGCAATGTGGAATTCTGTCTTCAAGGATGTTCCGTCAAACGGCCTAGTGGTGCCCATATGGCTGGGCACCTTTGGAGCAGCAAGAAAGCCACAGCAGGAAAACCCTTAGCTCCAATTGGCACATTCCTAAGATGGTCTGAGGAGGGAAGCAGGGCTTGGTCCCTATTTAAGGGATAACTTGCTTTCCCTGCAGCATCTCCATTTGATGCAGCATCTGTGCTTAAGTCTATCTCTTACTGGTCACCTTTGGGAGGAGAAACAGAGAGAAATTATTTTCCTCTTCCTACCTGGGTGTTTGCAGCAGTGGAGGAGGTCATTGGACAAGCAGAGTGGGGAGGCTGGCAGGAGCAGGAAAAAAGCAGCAGAGCCTGCTGCCTAAAAAGGCAATGGGGTTGGTCCTCCTTAGAGCTCCCAGGAGCCTGCTGGTTGCAGAGCAATGGCTCTCTGAGGTATTAGGAAACCTCTGTCTGTAAGTTGACCCTGTGAGGCATCCAGAGCAGGGAACAGGAGTAAGAGCCATCTCTGGTGGGACATTTCCCTTTTTGGGAAAATCCCCCCCCCTAGGGTCATGGAGGCAGTCAGCAGTCGCTTGGGGTGGAATATTGTCCCTGCTGTTGGGAGTTCTGGGGTTGAGGAGTGGTGTAGGAAGAAGTGAAGGGGATTTCTCCAGGACCTCTGCACCCATTCCCCCTGTGGCTATGCATCAGTTTTGATGTTCTTGGTAGGTAGTGTGGTAGTGGTTAGCGTGCTAAGCCTAGGACCTGAGAGAGATCAGATTTAAAATTCCCCATTCAACCACAAAGCTCATGTTGAGTCTTATTTAGTGGTTGGGTCCCGAGGGTCCATTTTGGAAATGTTTATATTTGCAAATTTTAATCCAACCTCAGAATTATTATTGGGAGTGGGGTGCATTTCCTACCATGGCTCCAAGTAAAGGCAAGGCTAATGGTGGGGGGCAAAAGAAATACATCTGCACCCCAGAGGAAATGGACATAGTCAACCCCCTCTCCCTCCTCCTCTGTGGAGGGGGACTACATTGATGCACCTTGAGGCCTTGGGAAGGTAGAAATCAGCCCTTACTGCAGCTTCCAAGTCAGTAGCAGCAGTGTGCAGTCTTGACAGCTGGCAGCAGCAAGAAACAAAAAAATCCTAACCAATGTAGTGTTGATTTACTTTAATTTCAGCAGCTTTGGAGGCAGGTACTGGTTATGCTTCGAAAGAAATGCCAGCTATGAAAGTCACAGAGTCGGTCATGGATGATACTGAACCAGGTGAGGCATTTTCTTCCCAGCAGTGGAGTTGGCCAGGGTGGCATTCCCAGTGGTCATATGCTTGTCAGGGTTGGAGTTCAGCCCAATGGCCTTTCTCCCCAATGGAGGGGGCTGAGGCTTCCTTTGGATCCCCCTTACACAGGGGAATCTGGCATCTTGTTTGCCACCTTGGTGGGCTGCTTATAATTAGGTATGGGACTCAAGGTGGGTGGATCACTCTCATCTACAAAGACAAGTCCCATCCATAAGCTCAGGGGAGACAAGAAGGGGAGCAGGCAGGTCAACATCATCAGTGCTGCCCCACACTGATCCCTTGGGTGCAATTAAGAGGGATGCCATCCCATTTTCAGAGCCATCAGTTCTGCTGGGTTTTCATCTTCTCCCAGCTACCAGTGAGAAGAATTGGAAAGGGGAATATGTTGATATTATCTGTGCTGCCCCACAGGGTAGAATAAAACACAAAGGGATCCCAGGTAGTGCCTGATTTTAGAGTCAGCTGTTGTGCTTTTCTGTGATGATGGGGCTACCCTGTTTGGGATTGATACACCTCTCATGAGGGCTCAGCCATCTACCCATTGATTGCAGCATAGGAGAGCAACCTGCGGTCAGTGAGCCTCAGGCAGCTTGCAAAAGGTTGCCAACCTACCATATCTGTTGGTTCACTCAGTGCTCCGTTGTGACAATTGTGCTGTCCAAGATGTTTGGCAGGGTATGGTTGGCATGCTTTCCATGGGGAGGAGGGTGGATTGGGAAGACTCTCATGGTGAACCTCTTTCCCCATTTCTTTCATGCTTTCCTCATTCACCCAAAAGCTGTTTGTTAGGCCTGATTACCAGCACCCATAATTTGTGCTGCATGTGAAAGTTTGTAATGGGTCTTCTACAATCCCATTGCATACCCTGAAAGAGTCCTGGTAAAACCAGGACATATCATTGTTTCACACGAGAGCACAATGGTCATTTTAGGCTACACAACCTCGCTCTGACAAAAGTGTGGAATTTGGGTTCCATGATCTTGTGTGCATCACATGACTTGCATGGGAGCACGGGGGTAAGACACACGTCCCTGTTCTGGAGGGTATCCCATTGTGCATTTATCAAAGTCTGAAGAACTCATGTATGTGGCACTAAACATCTCCTTTTCTCTTCTCTCTGCAGGGTTTCCTGTACAGTGTTTCCAAGGGCGGAATGATTATTCAGAAAGGATTAATTGGGGTTTTACTTGTTTTACTAAAGGCGGCAATTGCTATGATCAATATACTGAAAGCACATTGAGTGAGTAGAAAGCCTTTCTGTCAGATTTAACTTGAGCATGTGGGCCCATCATTTGGTCCTGGGGTATTTAGGGGTGACCATGGAATATAGATTTCACCCAATGTAGAGCAGCTACATTGGATGAAATCCAATTAAATATTGGAAAAATAAAAACTACATATATTCTGTTTAAAATGCAATAATAACAGCATGGTCCCAGCCCTTTCATTAAAAGCAGTCACTCCCCAGAAACCTGTTGGGAGAACGAGGTTTTCACCTGCTGGCAGTAAGAAAAAAGAGGGATGGGGTTTCAGAGTCCAGGAGCAGCCACCAAGATGGCCCTTTTCCAGATCAACAACCAAAACTGTTCAACTTCCCTCACACCTTTACACAGGGCAGACACTTAGACTCAGAGAACCACTGGAAACCTTCTTCTGACCTTTACCAGCTGATTAGTGTTAACAGACTGCATGAATTCAGGCCTCAGCTTCATCTGGCGTTTGCATCACAGCTCCCTCGCCAACTGACTTTCCCTATGGCCCACTCCTAATTGGCAATTCCTCACAGACAGTTCACTCTCCACTGATCAGAACCAAACAGAGCCAGAGTCTATTCTTTGTGGGTCCAGGCACAATGATGCAGTGGTCATGTGTACAGCCACTGAATGAATACAATGAGACATGTGTGGGTTCAGTTTAGTACATAACTTTATTGATTATAGGTGAAACCAGTTTTGGTGCAGGCACTGGGCATGGAACCAAGGATCAACCAGTCCATCAGTTGAGGATGACCAATATGAGGGTTTACGTATAGCATGACGAGCACCCATTGAACCCCATGTAGTCACTGGCAAGGGGTGCTCTGTTCTTTGACCTCCTGAGCTGTGTGTATGAAGGAGTGCACTCTTCCAAGATCTTTGAGGGGGATCCCACACCATGGAGCAAGGCTCCCCCTCCCATTCCCATGAACGATCCCATCCAGTGCCCCTTCCTCCACACAAAGTGGTGGTCACCAACTCACTGCAAAACCTACAACAACCTTGAACTAGTCCAATATGCCATTACAGATACCTATTAGCCAACTGTTGTGACCAGCTGCTGACTAGTGTGCTTCCTCTGGCCAGTAAAAGGTCCCCTCTTTATGCATAGTCTCAGGGCATTGAATGCCATGCCCCCCTTGGGCTTGCACATTTTGCTGCATCACTTTGTTCTCTTCCTCAGACCAATCAGAGTGAATTTACCTGATCCTTTGGTCCCTGTTAAATCAGGTGGAATTTACAGCTCCCTTCCATAAATCTCTTTCATTCACAGGGTTAACCAACCCATGAGGCCGCTTCCTGGTCCTCCCATCGTCTTCTGCCCACACAGACTATCACATAAGCCCACTTCACAGCAGTCACCAATCTGATATTTTGCTCCTCCTCCTCCTCTTTTTCCTCCTTCTTTTCATTGTCCTATGATGCTTCCCAATGAGAGCAAATGAGATTGCTGTGATTGGGTGCAGTGGTCACCTCACTTTACATTCCGAGGGTGGACCTGGATGGGCAGAGTGGGCTCCAGCTCCAGGGGTAGAGACATTTTTGGAGTCAGGGTCGGGTCCTACATGTCCCAAAGTGCAGGGATCCTTTTCACTCCCCTTCTTGCCTTGGATGGGAAGGAGGGTCAAAGCAGCCACCTGCTTGTGGTGCCACCAAGAGGAGGTGGAGGAGGAGCCAGAGCCATTAAAGCTACTCAGCTGTCATGTCTGACTCCAGCCCTGGTTCCTCCACACATCCTGACATTGTGTGTGATGTTGGCTCCCCAATCACCCTCACAAGCTGGCGCTTCCGGTCTTTACCTTTGTCTACCCTGGAAGCCTGCCCTCCTGATATCCTGGCGTGGATGCTGATTGACTGCCATGTTCTTTTGAGTTTCACTTAGCCTTGGCATGTCTGCAAGAGGTGGGAAACTGATGCTGGAAGCCAACAGGTGCCAAATCCATCCGTTGTCACACTGGGCTGCAAACAACACTACTGGAAAGGAGTGGGGAAATGGAGATTCACAGACCAATCATAATGAATTTAACTGATCCAGGCTTTATCTAAAAAATATTGCATTCAAAACCACTCCCCTTTTTTCAGAACCTGTCAGCAACCAGTTGCTGTCAAACAGGTAGGCCTGTAATATATATAGAGAGAGAAAGAGAAAAGAGAATGGGGAAAACCATTTTCAGTCTCTCAGAAATAAAGTATATTAAATAAGGCTGCTTCTTGAGTCAGATTACTAGATCAGCAAAGTGGATGCCAGGTAGAGATCAGCCTATTCCAAGCACTTGCCAACTCATCCCTTTTAGTCCATCTCATCCCATATTGTTCTAATTGTTAAGGCACTGTCCTAGAATATTAAGACAGATTTGCAGAAGAAATTATTCTGTATTTATTAGGGGATTCGTGAAGAAATTGCTTTAAGAATTTCGGTTGTTACATTCAGTTCTTTGCAATTTTTTTGCCCAATGTATGCATCTTAGGAAGAATCATATAAATTTCAATAAGGAGATGGCTGATTTGAACTTTTACAGATCTACCTATTCCTTCCAATTTTCTCTCACAGACAGCTCTCTAAACGCTACCGGGGATGTGCTGAAAATTGCACTGAAGAATATTACAGCTTTACTACAGTAGGAGGTGGATACTTCCTGGCTTACAAGAAGTGCTGTGATTTTTACATGTGCAACACGCAAAGTACTGAAAGTAAGTGTGTGTGTGTGTGTGTGACCGTGTGACCCCTGGGGGGGGAGAGAACAACCCAGATACCGGTATATTGAGGGGTAGGAGAGAGAGATAAGAATGCATGTCCTCCTTCCTCCCTGAAAACCCTGCCAGCCTTGGGAGTCATCCTGCTGGGGCAGAACTGCAGAGGTAGTTTGTGAAGCCAGCTGTTGCTGCTGCATGCCATCTAGTGAGAGAACTACAACAGCAGTACTGCAGAGGCCAAAGGGGTGGGATTGTGATGAGGGTGCCCTCGGTCAAGGCTATGTAATTGCCTTTTGCATGGGTTGCATTGTCTGAGGACACCCATTGGTGGAAGGAGGGGGTACTGGGGAGTGTTTGTGTGTGCTGTTCCTTCCATTCTCAGAAGAGAATCTGGAGTGGAAGACAGCAACCAGGGAGGGAGCCAGATTCCTGCCAGGAACATGATGGGTGGGCATCAGTACTTTATAGGGATCAGTCAGCGAACAGCTCCTTGGTCTCTGCAGTACATTTTTGTTGAGTGGAAGGAGTGACTGGTGCTCATGGCTGGTGATTGAGTTAGAGATACTGTACCAGAGTGACTGGATGAGTGATGTGTTTTTTTGTGTATCTGTGGAGGAGAATGGTGAGAGACACTGAATGAGAAGCAGATACTTTATGGTGGAGATGAAAACAGATTTGTGTGTGGTATGTAGTATTTTGTGAGTCAGGAGATGCCTTGGAGCACTGAAGACAGAAGGGGTTCTTGACTTTAAAGATACTTGAAGATGTGCTTAGATTTTTGTTATTTGTTTTTGATATTGTATTGTACTGCACTGCATTGTAGTTACATTTGATATTACATTTTATGCTATTGTGGTTTCTCAGTTCCTTGGGAACTCTTTTTAGTTGTGTTTGTGTGTGTGTGTGTGTGTGTGTGTGTCTGTGATAATAACAACCAGTGCTTTTTTCTGGGGGTACACAGGTGTTTGTTTGTTTGTTGTTTAAGAAATCCATATATTATCTTTTATCACTGGACAGTATACAACATAGTAACAAAATAAACAACATAATCTACTTAATAGAATATTCAGAATGCAGTGGAGAAGCTGCACCCTTCTCACAGGACTAGAGAGCTGATGACTGGGAATCATTATAGAGAGATCCATTGTTGAATTTATTGGTTGCTTCTGGCAGCATATCGAAAATTTAATGGGCGGGAGTGTCCAATCTATTGTAATCCTGGCTCAGAAGATTGTGATGGCCCAAAGACAATCAGATGTTCCGATGCTGAGACTCAGTGCATGGACTTTGTTGTTGTTCACAGTAAGTAGCACTGTCAACTAGTAAGTGGGGGGGAGGCACAGCTTGCCAGGGTGGGTGGGTTGCTCTTTTGTTTTTTGGTTTTTTGTGGCTTCCTGCCAGAAAATAGACTGTGTATTGGGGGAAGGGGGAGTTTTCTTTTTCCTGAAAACAAAACTGTGTTCAAATCACTCTGTGACTTTATTTGTTTCTAGGGTGGTGGAGGTATGAGAAATGCAGTAAAATAATCTGATTTCATTAGCCTTTTAAAAGGAGTAAAAGAACCCATGGAGCTCTGATCTGAAATGCAGTATTGATGAGAATTATGCCCCTGTAATTTTAAACATGCACTTTTCTTTCTCTTACTAGATGACAGTGAAGTTCCTGATAAGGTGGTCAGAGCCTGTGGAACACCATCTTTTTGTGAATTGGCCAAGACATCAATGTATAGCGATATCTTTTCAGGAACTATAACCCGAGCACGATGCTGTGACTCTCTGCCTTCCTCTCAGCAGCTAAATTTTGAAGGGTAGTTAGGAGAGAGCTATGTCTTCTTCCTTTTGGATTCTACTGTTTGTTGCAGCAGTGGAGGTGGAGATGCTTGTCTGGTGGTGGGAGTGCAGAGTGACTGCAATTCACAGGAGTCCTGAGTTCTCTATTTGGCTTTGAGCAGAAGGTGAATGGGTAGGGGAGACAAGCTAAAGTAGAATATAATAAAAACTTGAAAAAGATTATTAAAAAAAACTCTTCCCAAAAAGTTCTTTAAAAGAATCAAGTCCTTTTAAAAATAGGGAAAAAATTATCCTTAAAAAGTCTTTAAAAGAATCATTCCAAATAAAAAATAAAAAATTGTCCAGTAGCACCTTAGAGACCAATTAAGTTGTTCTGGGTATAAGCTTTCATGTGCATGCACACTACTTCAGATTTTTTTATTTATTTCGACTTTGGCAGACCAACATGGGAACCTACCTGATTCTAAAGTAGAAATGTGAGGTTGGGGGTGCTGGCTCATGATAATATGGCACATGGGTTAAAATTTCCTCTGTTCATAATCCAATAAATTGGTGTAGCAAATAAAATTGTGTTCTGTGTCTGTATTTATCAAATTAAGGTTATCTGGCAGTGGTGGCAACCAAAGGCAGTGTTTTTAAAAGGAACTGATGGGTAACTATTAGTTATTTTGCTGTTTTAGCAAATGTATATACTGATCAATATATCAATATATCAAGAATCTGAGTGGCTTACAATATCTTAAGGACATCACAAAAATTGAAACAAATTGATAAAAATGCCCCCACCCTACTGTATCAAGAGAGGAATATTGAATAAAGATCTAAAATTCAGTCAACTGTCAGCTATTGCAGCTGTTTTTCTGGAGATTTGCCACACAGCACTAGGCAGCCAGGACAGACTACTACTGTTTGGCAGAAGAATGGAGGGACATTGAGGGATTATTTTATTTTATTTTATTTTATTTTATTTTTTACACAAGGAAATATTCCAGACAGTTCAGTTAAGTTCAACAACAGTATGTTTTACTGACATGTAGTACAGTGCAGTTCAGTTCTTTACCATTCTTGAAGAGGGTGGAATAAATCCCCTATGAGGAAAGGTTATCAAATTTAGGGCAGCTGTAGTAGAAGCTCAAGGGACCCAGGTGGCGCTGTGGGTTAAACCACAGAGTCTAGGGCTTGCTGATCAGAAGGTCGGCGGTTCAAATCCCTGCCACGGGGTGAGCTCCCGTTGCTCGGTCCCAGCTCCTGCCCACCTAGCAGTTCGAAAGCACATCAAAGTGCAAGTAAACGCCGGCTCCCTTGGCCTATAGAGCGAGATGAGTGCCGCAACCCCAGAGTCGGACACGACTGGACCTGATGGTCAGGGGTCCCTTTACCTTTAGTAGAAGCTCGCTGCAGGTTTTCTTCTACTATCACTTTTCCTTTTCGGTTAAAAACAGTAATAAAACACTGATGAAAATGCTGCAATACAGATGCGGAGCTCCAGCCATGCTTCCACTACCGACGCCATGTTCGTTGAACCCTCCACTGGCGCCATGTCTTAGGGCATTTTAGTTTAGTGGAAAAGGCAAAGAAGAGATATGAGAGAGGTGTATAAGATTAAGCATGACATGGACAGAATGGATAGAAAAAAAACATCCCCCCCCCATAAAATACTAGACACTCAAGGAAATTAGATGTTGGAATACAAAGGAAGGTGCTTTTTCAAAACATATGTAATGGATTGGTCCTAGGTTAAGGGCATTGGAGTATCCCCAGGGAGTTAAGAGTTAAGTTGCACTCCATTAGAGTGACAGTTTGCTGTTGGGATGGGACATTCCGCACCTTAAAAAGGAGGGAGCAGAACTTCCGGCGGCGACGCCATCGCCGGGTGGTCGAAGGCTGCTTCGGGTCCGAAGCGCCTTGTCCATCCCGGGGGTTAGGAGCCGCGCTACCGCACGCGCGGCTCCGGTTGGGGTGCGGGAAGAGCGTCCCGCACCCTGGGCTCCCCGGCAGCGCCCGCGGAGGCTCCGAACCCTTCCCTCGCTCCCCCTGTAAAGGGGAGTGGGGGTGAAGGGACAACCGGAGCCGGGCTTCGGGACATGCCCCAACCGGATGCAAATGCGGCGACAAAGCCCGCGGTGAGCGTCTAAGTTCTACCTGTGAAGAATGGAGCTAAAGGAACCCGGTGGTCGTGAGTAAAGAATCGGATTAGAAATCGTGTTTTTGGAACGATCCGGGGGGAAGGGGAAAGGCAGCCTGCCTCCCTCCCTTCGAGCTGAAGAATGTAACCAATTTGAGTGATTACTGCTACCGAACTGGTTACAAAGTATTTAAAATTGACACATGAGACTGGAAAACTTTTTTTTCGGGAAGCTAACTAGAGGAAAATATCTCCATTTAAAGTTGCGGTATTTGCCCTCCAGCTTAGAAAAATGGCGACGAACAAAGAGAGGAGTAGAAATATAACACCCACTTCCTCCTCCTCTGCCAGTATGCTGGGCTTCGTCCTTGAACTGGTATTGAACTCTGGACTAACGGAGGAACAGAGACTCACTGCCTTGAAGGTGGAACTGCTCTATAGAAAAGTCAAAGTCTTGTGTGGGGGTCTGAAAGGGAACCAACTGCCCACAGAGGAGGCTTCTAAAATTTTTGACACTTTGGAAGAATGCCTTGCCAATGAGCTGAGAGGGTGGATGGAAAGATGGAGAGAAATGAGTGAGCTACTTCGGAGAAGAAATTCGCTTTCTGGGGGTGGCAGCCCCAAGGCGACGTTAAGATTTTTTATATCCAGTCCCCGAGGTGTGAGCTCGGAGGCCAGGGACAGAGAATTAAGGTATCTACAAGAAGAAAAGGAATGCTACAAAGAACCGAAGAAGCTGAGAGATGATGAGATGGACACCTCTGAACTCGTGGCAAGGAGAGGTTTGGATCGTGCCTGGATCTGTGGACGTTGGGAGAGAGAAGTTACATGGATGTTCAGTGCTGATGCCACTAGGAGAAGAATAATGGACAGAGGGGGTGTGGGGTGAAGCATTAAATAAACTTAAAGTAGCCTGAGATGGTAATCTGAAATTGGAGGGTGAACACTGTCAACAATATTTGTTATATTTTTATTTGAACATGAAAGGAGATATTTCAAGTTTTTATGTTATTAGCAGCAATCTTAAGGATAGAAGAAATAGACTTGAATGTGGAATATAAGTAAAGTGAATTTAAGTGGATTAAGTTTATGGATTAAGAGGACTAAGATTAAGATGTAGATTAAGATAAGAAATAGATAAGATTAAATCAAGAAGAATTATGACGAGGTATCATTATGGCGATGCATTTTTAGTAAAATCGAAGAGATAATCGAATGTATTATATAACTGAATTTAATTTTTTTTTCTTTTTTCAGGAGAAATGGTTATAAAATAGATTAAGGATATCAAATCGAAGGTGAAAAGGCAGGGGAAGTCAATGGTCAAGATATGGAAATAGAAATTTTTTTTTTTCTAGAAAGATGCTATAAGAATACTTGACATTGTTTGTATTTGTTATATTTGTTTTGCATTTGTTTAATTGTAGGTGTGGGTGCGGGTATATGTTGTTATAGAAAAATGCCAATAAATTCTTATAAAAAAAATAAAATAAAAAGGAGGGCAGCCGTTGAGGGAGAGGGAAGTGGGCGGAGGGAGAGTGGTGACTGGAAGGTAGAGGGTGTGGGGGCCAGGATAGTGGTGGTTAGGTTTGAAATAATGATGTTCAACTGAAGGAAGATATGCTCTATCGTAACTAAGCTTGTAAACAAAAGAAATATTGAAACTGTTATGTTTGGTGAAAAATAAAGCCTTGTTCTTGTTGTGCCAAGTTATATTGTCGATCATTTGATCCAGCAAGTTAGGAGGGCTCAAAAGAGGGTGAACTCGGAGAAGTGGACCAAAACTTACAGGGTGATAAGTTAGGTCCTGGAGTTACACTAAGGAGGGGTGCTGGGGACTAAAAGCCTAGAAGTGTTACATAGTTGCCCTGTGAGCTGAGGTAACAGTAGCAGGGAGGGATCAAACGTGAGTGAAGCCCTGGACTATAGGCCCAAAAGGACTTTACATCCCAGTAGCCCAGAGCCAAGCCTATAACCGGCCACGGTAGCTGTATTGGAGTAGGGGAAAGTGGGGCACGTTGAGCCATTTTTTACTTTAAGCTTTACACACCTCAAAATAATGCACATAACAGAAAACTTTTGCATTTAATATTTATTAGGTACTATTCCAAACAAATCAAAGGGTTAATGTTTCTCATTTGATGGAATAAAATGACAAAAAAAAACATTTAAGTTTTTCAAAATAATGGATCAATGTGCCCCAGTAGTGGGGCACATTGATCCTTCATTTGGGGCACATTGAGCCATTCCAATTTAAGAGCAAAGAAGGCATTTTTACTACACAGTATAATCTTCCAAAAGAGTTTCAAAGTATCTCAAAGTTCTTAAGAGTCAGCATCACTTCAACTTGTACTCATTAAGTGAACATGGAAATGTTACCATCTTAGAAGCACGAACAGTTCCTCCGAAGCAGAGTGGTTTAGGCAACAATTTTACAATATCCTCAAAAGGAATCAAAGCTTCTGGTTCAGAAGAGGGTGAACTTGGGCTGGTCATTCACTTTGGACAGAACACGTTTTAGAAATTTTACAATGAAGTCCCCATATTCATCAGTTCCGGTAACTTCAGCAACATAATGGGAAATTGTAGTTTTTCCTAAAATCTTCACAATAACAAAGTTTCCCTCTTTCACATCAGTCTTGTTGAATTCTATATTTTCTTCTTCCTCTAGTTCATCTTTAGAAAAGGTTTCAAAATCAGTCGAGTCACTTTCAAGCAGCTAGTTCACATTCAACTTTTCTTTCATAATTTTTGACACAGCCTTTCCTGTGTATAACACAAAAACTAAACTATGAATGATATTTTCTATGGGGTACATTGAACCATGCTCAATGTACCCCATTCCCAATTGGATCAATGTGCCCCACATCACCATTTCAGACATAAATCTATTTTACGCAAAACAGGCTGGCAGCCATGACAAATATTTTAGTACATACTGCAGCTATGTTAACTATGATCACATAAATGAAAACGTATTTCAGCTACCTTTACAAATTTTAGAGCTACATGGTTCACAATACATATAAAAAAATACTAAAGCTTACCTAATTTAACAAATCTGGATTTTTAAAAAAACTTCTTTGAAAACACAAACTCAAACACAATGACAATATGTAGTATCACTGTTGTTGTTGTTGTGTTGCCACAAACTTTGTATAAAAGCTAAAGTACGGTTTTAAAATGGAAAGGATCAATGTGCCCCATGGCTCAACGTGCCCCACTTTCCTCTACCCTTGTTACTACAGGACCCCGCGAGTGGGGGGGGGGAATGTTGGCAGTTTAGACGGACCTCGAAGTGCAGGTGGGTGTGGGCGTGTAAGAGTACACGGCACGCCACCACAGAGAATAAATAGTAACAGGGAATTAGAGAGAGGTTTCGTCGCACCATACATAATTAAACTGTGGAAACTACACAACTGCACAAGTAAACTTGGCTGGATCCAGGAATGAAGTTCCAGAAAGGGACTCATCTACTTTCAATTCCTGTTTCAAGACAGTGAGATTGGGAACCTGGAAGAGTTTGTGGAGTTCCTTAAAACTGCATTGCACAGTTTTGAGTAGAGCAAGCAAAGGCTGACACAGGGGGTGGGGTGGTATGTGACAATAGAGCAGAATATTCAAGTCAGCAAGAAGGCTATTGTGTTACTTGGTTATCTTAGCTTTTGTCAATTTTTGTTTCTTTTTATAACATTTCCCCCCAATATTTTGACATAGGTACAAACCATATTAATCACATAAATGTACTGTATATTTTGACTCACTCCCCACTACTTTAACGGTTTTTAAATTTTTAAATTTATAGCACTGTATCTCCTTCATTACTCCAATTAATACTCCCTTCCACAGGGTGAGTGCTACTAATGAGAAGGCCCTCTGCCTGGTTCCTTGTAGCTTCACTTCTGACTCTGAAGGAACCATCGGAAGGCCCTCGGTGCTGTCAGAACATGCCTAGGGGGCACACGCAGCCCCCAGAATGAGACAGACCTCTTCAGGCATCTCCCTGATGAAGCACAGGCCGGGACGTTCACAAATCAGTCCTGGTTGTGCACCAGCGACAACATATCTCAAGACATAGCTAAACACATGTGCACACTCTATCAGCAGAGTATAGAAGAAACAATCGTGGAGCGTGAGTGTAGCATTCTAAGTGATTTATAAGCAATATATACAAGACAAAGCAACCATAGCATCCTGAGAGAGAGAGAGAGACAAAACAAAATAAAGCCCTGGCTGTGACCATACTTACAATAATGTTTTCAGTCACTCAAGAGGATATTGTAGAGTTGGAAAAGATTCAGAAATGGGGAGCCATGTTGCTGAAGGGGAAGGATTAATTCCCCTGTGTGGAAAGATAACAAGATTTGTAATTTGCAACTATTAGATTGAATAGGTAAATTTGGATAGACCAGGAATGTAAACAGGTTCCAGCATTACAAGATCGTTGTGAAGATAAATATATAGCATATAATGTGCCAATCGGTGATGACTGTGTGCCTCACTGAGAGTGTTTTAGAAGGGCAGCGTGAGGAGGATGCAACAGCCATGCACCCTTGGATCCCACTCTCTCAAAGAGTAATAGCCCTTCTATTCCAATTATTTGTCTTTGGGTGTCTAGTAAATTTGATGGTTATCTTCTACCTGTGCTGTTGGGGGCTGGAACCAGTAGAATGAGGAGAGTGGTCTTGCTCTCAGGTCCTGCTTTCAGGCTACATACAGGTATCTGGTTGACCACTGTGGAAACAGTTTTCTTGAGCAGATGGCCTGATTTAGCAGGCTGATTGGTGTAAGTTTTGGTTCTTTGAAGTTTTGTGGAAAATCATCTTACAGGACACAAACTCCTAATTGCCTCAGAGTGGTGATCACCCACTGGAAGATTTGTTCCATAATGCACCGCTGAAGAAGTGTGCTTTCATAATTTTATCTCATTTAGCCAACTGCTCATGTGGCTGAGTGAGGAAGCCAAAATCAAGAACAGATGAAACTTCTGTATTGTTTCCTTATTATTAATTATTTCTTCACTTGGATAGGAAGTTGGCAATGTGGCAAAGAAGAGGGTCAGAGTCGCCCCTAATCACCCCTCTGTTGCTTTTTTAAATCAAAATGTTGACCACTGGAGCTTTGGAGGCCTCTTTCTATAGGAAATGAATATTAATTTACTATGTTTTAATAACAAAGGGTATTTAATGATTTTTTTTTTTTGGTTTTTAAAAAGATGATATTGAAAAATCATAGAATCATAGAGTTGGAAGAGACCACAAGGGCATCCAGTCCAATCCCCTGCCAAGCAGGAAACACCATCAAAGCATTCCTGAAATGAGGATTTTTTAAAAAAAGCAGTGGCCCCCAGAAGGAATGTGATGTTTCAGCAAAAGAAGTGGTTCCAGCAGCTTGAAGAAGGAAGTTGTTTATCACTCATGTTTGTTTGTTTGTTTGTTTGTTTGTTTAAAAACAACCCTCTCTCTCAGGGGTGTAGCTAGCCACTGGCTGCCAGGGGCGGCAACCCCAGCGGCACCCATGGGGGCGGGGCGTCGCTCTGTGTGCATGACGTCATGACGCATGTGCACGGAACAACGCCTCCGCGCGGGCCAGTTGGCCTGCCCCTCTCCCGCTGCGCTCCGTGAGCGGAGCTGTCCCGGGGAAAGGAGAGGGGTTGGGCCAGCGAGGGGGGTGTCATTCCCCTCGCTGGCCTGCCCCTCTCCTTTCCCCCCGGGCTCCGCTCTCTGAGCCCAGCGGGCAGGGAGCGGAGCGGCGGCACGTGGGAATGGTGGAGGGGCCACCGCTTGTCACCACACGTGCCGCCATTCGTCCGTCGCCCCGGGAGCAGCAGCACCGCACACACTGTGCGCTGCTGCTCCCACGGCGACGGAGGGAGTGGCGGCGCGTGGGAGTGGCGGGAGGGGACGCCGGTTGTCACCCCCACCCGCCGCTTGTCACCCTGTCACTGGGGGCGTACCGCCCCTAACACACCTCCCCAGCGACGCCCCTGCTCTCTCTCTTTATCTTTGAATAGTGTTATGTTAAACTTTTCATATATATGCTCATGGATTCTGATTGCAGTTTTTGACCAGGAACAAGGTCTTGAGGTCATAGTGGATAGAAATCAATAAAGATGCCAGCTCAGCATACAACAGTGTTGTGAAAAAGGCAAATTCCATACCTGAGCTCATTAGCAAGGAATTGAAAATAAAACTGCCAGTATCATGACACTAGTATAGAAATATATTCTGTGATTAATACTTGCATTAATGTGTGCAGTCACCTCACCTCAAAAAGGGTATTGTGGATTCAGAAAATTTTCAGAAAATCAAGATGCTGAAGGGATGTAACCCCCCCCCCCCCCGGAAACATTATGAATTTGGGGCATTTTAGTTAGAGGAGGGGCAAAAATGAGGTGTGATGGGTGTAAAAGATTATGCATGGCTGGACAAAATGGATAGAGAAAAGTTTTTGTTCCCTCTCTGATAACAATGGAACTTAATTGAATGTTGGAAGATTCAGGACAGATGGAGCAAGGTGCTTTATCATAATTAAGCTCTGGAAACCAAACAGAATTGGCTGGATACCAGAATGTAAACAGGTTCCAGCATCACAAGATCACTGGGAATAGTGAATGTGATGTACCAACTTTGTACCTGATTGACAGCATCTTGGCCCCATGGGCATTGTGGTGAAACTGAGGTGGGGATAGATTGGAAGGGCAATTAGTGAAATTTCATGGAGTTCTGCTGTTTTTAAAACAAGCCCTTCTTCACCTTATTTGTCCCACTATTTCTGCTGTTCCATTCCAGTGCGAGGTTGAGCCCTCAAATATCCTTTGTGCAATGTATTTGCCTCCTGCAACAGTGTGCTGTCTTCAACCTGAAATTCCAGATTAAATATGCAGGTGGGTAGCCGTGTTGGTCTGCCATAGTCAAAACAAAATAAAATAAAAATTCTTCCAGTAGCACCTTAGAGACCAACTAAGTTTGTTCTTGGTATGAGCTTTCGTGTTTGGTATGAGCTTTTCATGTGGTGACTTCCGTTTCAGTGTATCTGAAGAAGTGTGCATGCACACGAAAGCTCATACCAAGAACAAACTTAGTTGGTCTCTAAGGTGCTACTGGAAAGAATTTTTTATTTTATTTTGTTCAGATTCAATATAGCAATTTATAACAAATATTTGATTAGAAGGGGAACACCCATACACAGACAATTTCAATAAACTGAACTTAGCCTTCTCTAACTGAAGAACCATCTGACAGGATTACTCTTGAGATTCTAATAAACTTAAACATAGAATAACATATCAACATAAGGTATGTGCACAAAGCAGACTGCTGTATAGCAGAGAGAAGGAGACCTGGAAATGGGCATTGTCTGTGTGCAAGGGAGCATGAAAAGGGAAGAAGGAGGAAAAACGGGGTGAGGCAGGGTGGGGGGGTTTTTTGTCGGAATGTGCCAGAGTACACTTCTGGCATTTCTAGGGTGGACACCATTGCAGTCCGGCTTCCTGATAGTGCTGCTTGTTTACAAAATAATTCTGTGTGAAATTTTGCCTCTGAGCAGTCAGTGAGAACAATGGAGCAACAGTGAGGCGAAGGAGCCACTACAGTTCCCTCATGATGCAACAAATCAGCAGTCGAGGCTTACCCCTGTAAGGGTGCTTGTGCAGTGCAAGCCATGCTGTGGCCAGGGTGCATGCATGGAAGTGGAAGATGAAGGAGGTGGAAGATGAAGGTTGCAGTGGCCAGCTGCTGCAATAGTAGTTTGTAATATGGTGTTGCCCGCCAATATGGTTTTGCCATACTTGGTAAGCTTCACATAGTGGGTCAGCCACAAAGAAACAAGTGTTGAAAACAGCAGGAATTTAAGTGGCAGCCCAGGGGAGTACATGTCCAACTTGCTCCCCGTTAATGAACAAAAGTGGGGGAACAATCTAAATCTCCCTAGAAGATGGTGCAGCCAGGCATCTTGTCACGTGATTTTGGTTTCAAGATGGTGGTGACGGCATCTGGGTTGGCAACAGAGGTGGTGAGTTCTGGCATTCTTTGCTCAGAAGAAAAGTTCTAGGTGAAGGGGATAATGGTGTGTTTGTGTGTGCGTGCGTGCACACACAAATGAGAAGTTATGTTGGCAAACAACTTGAATGTGTTAAGTTGCAGAAAGTTGTTTGGTGAAATTTCAAGGGGTTGCCAAAAGGGTTTCAATAACTTAAAATATATGTTTCTTAATCCCAAGAATGGGGTGCAATAGAAAAAGGTAGCTGGCAAAATTCATAAGGTTCCCAGAAATATTTAATTCAATTTTCACACTGTGCATTTTGTTCCAAGATAAAATTACAGGGTGTCTGGGAAGGCATGCAATCTTTGCTTTCATCATTTCCCACCCCCTCATTGAAACCTTCTTCTTGGCCTATAAATCCCTCCAAGTCAGCCTCTTCCTCCATCGGTTATCTGCTTGTTTCTTCTGAGTGCTTCTCAGCTTTTGATCTCTCCAGCACTATGAAAATTTTCCCAAGTACTTGTCTTCTCTTGGCCATCCTTTCTCCAGGTGGGTAGGAAGCTGAAATCTTGAATTATTTTTTCAAATTTGGGAGGGGATATGCAGTAGGATAGGCAATGCAACTGATATTGACTTTATGAAGGATAAAGGAAGCTCAAAATATTGGAACACTGAGAAAATGGATTCTAAATTTTGGAGGGTGGGAGGAGACCTGAAACGCATGGGAGAGGGCCTGACAGAATGTTCTTCGTTTTCATGAGGTTGGCTTTGGATATGTTTTCCTCATATCCAAACCCCACCCCCTGCCATTGGTTCTTACAGACTTTTGCTTCCTGAGCCACAAAATTGAATATTGGAACTGAGTAGAACAATACTCAAAGGGATCCCAGATAGTACAGTTGCAGTGCTTCCTGTGCTGATCTGTCTACCATGTTGTGGACTTATAAACTTCTCATGACGACTCACATAGCTTCCCATTGCCTCTGGCACAGGTGAGCAACCTGGGTCTATGGGCCTCATGCAGCCTGCTACATGTTGCCTAGCTCCCATATCGGTTGATTTATTCCTTCCTGTGTTGTTGTGATCATGCTTCCCTCAGCTGGCCAAGTCTGATGAGCATAATTTCTGTAGGGAGGAAAATGGATAGAAAAGACTCTTAGTGTAACTTTCTCTCCATTGCCCTATAAATTCTAAGATTTTGTGTTCTCAAAGAGCTGACGCCCATTTAAATGTTGCATTGGTGATCGAGAAATTGAAGAAATAAAAAGTTTCAAGTACTTAGGAATTACCTTCCATTGCAATCTAAAATGGGTGGCCCATCATAACATTATAACAAACTTAGCTAAATTAGCTATGTATGCACAAATTATCATTAGCACAAATTAAACGGTTTTTTTTTTTTGAGGATAGACAGAATGTGCCTGCAGCAGTATTTAATAGCAAAGTTGAGGGCACCCAGGAATCCTTGGTGATAGATCTTAGGATTTCCAATGTTTCTGGCTATATGTGATGAGCTAGGTCAGCAACTCTTGGATTCTAGGGGCTGGTTCATGAGTTTTAAATGCAGGCTAGAAATTCATTTTAGTACAGACTGAGGGATTTAGGCAGTAAGCAGGCACTGGGGGTTGGAATATTGCCCCTGCTGTTCTGAAGCCTGGGCTTGAGGAGTGGTTGAAAGGGGTTTCTTCATGACATCCTCAGCCATTTTTGCTTTGGCTACGCAGCAGTTTTGGTATCTATCGGTAAGTAGTGTCATGCAGTAGTTTGTGTGCTAAGCCGAGGAGCTGAGAGAGATCAGATTCAAAACTCCCCACTCAACCACACCGCTCATGTTAAGTATCATTTAGTGGTTGGGGAGGAGGATGGTTTGGTGAACCTTTCTCCGCATTTCTCTCATGTTTTCCTCATTCACCCAAAAGTTATTTGTTTGCCCTGATTACTAGCACCCATAATTTGTGCCACATGTGGAAGTATGTAATGGGACTTCTACAATCCCATTGCATACCCTGAATGCGTCCTGGTAAAACCAGGACATACCATTGTTTCACATGAGAGCACAATGGTCATTTTAGGCTACACTATATCACTCTGGGACCCAGGTGGTGCTGTGGGTTAAACCACAGAGTCTATGGCTTGCTGATCAGAAGGTCAGCGGTTCGAATCCCTGCGATAGGGTGAGCTTCCGTTGTTCGGTCCTAGCTCCTGCTAACCTAGCAGTTCGAAAGCACGTCAAAGTGCAAGTAGATAAATAGGGACCGCTCTGGCAGAAAGGTAAACGGTGTTTCCGTGCACTGCCCTGGTTTGCCAGAAGCAGCTTAGTCATGCTGTCCACATGACCCAGAAGCTGTCTGCGGACAAACGCGGCTCCCTCAGCCTATCGAGCGAGATGAGCACCGCAACCCCAGAGTCGGACACAACTTGACCTAATGGTCAGGGGTCCCTTTACCTTTACCTTTAGCTCACTCTGACAAAGCGTGGAATTTGGGCTCCATGATCTTGCATGGATCACGTGACTTGCATGGGAGCATGGGGGTAAGACACATGTCCCTGTTCTGGAGGGTATGCCATTGTGCATTTCTCAAAGTTTGAGGAACTCACATATGTGGCACTAGATGTCTCCCTTTCTCTCCTCTCTGCAGGGCTAGCTCTAATGTGTTCCAGAGGGCAACATGATTATTCTCCAGGAAAGAAGATTTTGCTTTTGACTTGTTCTACTCAAGGCGGCTCTTGCTATACTCAATATACTGCAAGCACACTAGGTGAGTGCTTAGCCGTTCTGTCAGATTAAACTTGAGCATGTGAGTCCATCATTTGGTCCTGGGGTATTTAGGGGCAACCACATAATACTGATTTCACCCAATGTAGAGCAGCTCAATTTTACTTAACACTTAAATAGGGAAAAAATAAAAACTACATATATTCTGTTTAAAATGTAATAATAACAGCATGGCCCCGGCCTTTTCATTAAAAGCAGTCACTCCACAGAAACCTGTTTGGAGAAGGAGGTTTTCACCTGCCGGCATTACAAAAAAGAGGGGTGTCTAGCTTCTCCAGGGATGGGGTTTCAGTGTCCAGGAGCAGTCACCAAGATGGCCCCTTTCCAGATCAGCAACCAAAACTGTTCAACTTCCCTCACACCTTTGCACAGGGCAGACACTTAGACTCAGAGAACTACTGGAAACCTTCTTCTGACCTTTACCAGCTGATTAGTGTTAACAGACTGCATGAATTCAGGCCTCAGCTTCATCTGGCGTTTGCATCACAGCTCCCTCACCTACTGACTTTCCCTATGGTCCACTCCTAGATGGCAATTCCTCACAGACAGTTCACTCCCCACTGATTAGAACGAAACAGAGCCAGAGTCTATTTGTGGGTCCAGGCACAAGTGATGCAGCGGTCAGGTGTGCAGCCATTGAATCAATACCGTGAGACATGAGTTGGGTTCAGTTTAGCTTTGTTCTCTGAGCTCCTGAGCTGCATGGATGGAGGAGTACACTCTTCCAAGATCTTTGAGGGGGATCCCACATGCCATGGAGCAAGGGGGCCTCCTCCTCCCATCCCCACAAGTGCTCCTTCCATCACATAAAGTGGTGGTCACCAGCTCACTGCAAAACCTACAACAACCCGGAATTAGTTCAATATGCCTTTGCAGATGTCTATTGACCAGCTGCTGACAAGTGTCCTTCTTCTGGCTCCCCAATCACCCTAACAAGCTGGCCTTTCCAGTCTTTACCTTTGTCTACCCTGGAAGCCTGCCCTCCTGATATCCTGGCGCGGATGCTGATTGACTGCCATGTTCTTTTGAGTTTCACTTAGCCTTGGCATGTCTGCAAGAGGTGGGAAACTGATGCTGGAAGCCAACAGGTGCCAAACCCAGCTGTTGTCACACTGGGCTGCAAACAGCACTCATGGAAAGGAGTGGGGAAATGGAGATTCACAGGCTAATCAAAATGAATTTACCTGATCCAAGCTTTATCTAATAAATATTGCACTCAAAGCCACCCCCCCTTTTTTCAGAACCTGTCAAGCAGTTGCTGTCAAATAGGTAGGTCTGTAATATATGGGGGGGGAGGAGAGAGAGAACAGGGGAGAAACCTTTTCTCTCAGAAATAAAGTGGTATATTGAATAAGGCTGCTTCTTGAGTCAGACTACTGGATCAGCAAGCTGGATGTCAAGTAGAAATGAGTGGTAGATCAGCCTATTCCAAGCACTTGCCATCTCATCCCATTTAGTGCAAATTTTTAAGGCACTGTGCTGGAATATTCAGATAGATTTGCAGAAGAAATCATACTATGGTTATAAGGGGATTTGTGAAGAAATTACTTTAAGGATTTTGATTGTTACATTCAGTTCTTGCCATTTTCCCCCCTTGAATCACCCATTTGCCCAATGTATGCATCTTAGGAAGAATCATATAAATTTCAAAGAGATGGCTGGTTTGAATTTTTGCAGATGTACCTGTTCCTTCCAATTCTCTTAAAGATGGCTCTCCAAAGAGGCTAAAGAAATGGGGATGTGCTAAAAATTGCACCAATGAGAATTACAGCTTCACTACAGTAGAAGGTAGATACTTCCAGACTAACAAGAAGTGTTGTGGTTCACCAATGTGCAACACCAAAGATACTGAAAGTAAGTTTGTGTGTGTGTGTGTGTGTGTGACCGCCGGGGAGTGGAGGGTGGAGAGAACAACCCAGATAAATTGAGGGGTAGGAGAGAGAGATAAGAATGCATGTCCTCCTTCCTCCCTGAAAACCCTGCCAGCCTTGGGAGTCATCCTGCTGGGGCAGAACTGCAGAGGTAGTTTGTGAAACCAGCTGTTGCTGCTGCATGCCATCTAGCGAGAGAACTACAACAGCAGTACTGCAGAGGCCAAAGGGTGGTGGGATTGTGATGAGGGTGCCCTCGGTCAAGGCTATTTAATTGCCTCTTGCATGGATTGCATTTTCTGAGGATACCCCTTGGTGGAAGGAGGGGGTACCGGGGAGTGTTTGTGTGTGCCATTCCTTCCATCCTCAGAAGAGTCTGGAGTGGAAGACAGTAACCAAGGGGGGAGCCATATTCCTGCCAGGAACACATGTGACTGATGGGTGAGCATCAGTATTTATAGGGTTCAGTCAGTGAACATCTTATTGGTCTCCTTGGTCTCTGCAGTACATTTTTGTTGAGTGGAAGGAGTGACTGGTGTTTGTGTGGGTAATAATAACCAGTGCTTTTTCTGGGGGTACACAGGGATACCCATACTCCTAAATATTTTGTGAATCTTTGTACTTTTGTCCATTTACTGTACCTGTATTTATTTTTCCCGATTTGAACTATAAAATCATGATTTTCTTGAGTCAAATGAGAGTACAGTGGTACCTCTAGTTACGAACTTAATTCATTCCAGTGGTCCATTCTTAACCTGAAACTGTTCTTAACTAGAGGCGTGCTTTCGCTAATGGAGCCTCTTGCTGCTGCTGCGCCACTGGCACACGATTTCCGTTCTCATTCTGGGACAAAGTTCTCAACTCGAGGTAACTCTTCCAGGTTAGCAGAGTTTGTAACCTGAAGCGTTTGTTACCTACGGCATTTGTAACTTGAGCTACCACTTCACCCCTAAACATTTTTTTGAAGAAAAAAGCACTAATAATAATAATAAATGTAAAAATAAACATGGGGGCTTTGTTTGTTGTTTAAGAAATCCATATATTATCTTTTATCACTGGACAGTATACAAAATAGTAACAAGATAAACAACACAATCTATTTAAACAATATTATATTCAGGTTTTTTTCACAGTAATATGCAATACATAAGAATACATAATCCATAATAGAACATATCAAGTTATGCACACAAAAATAGCAGTGGCAGATCTGTCCAATTGACAACCCGGGTATAGACTTCACAACTCACCCACTTCAAAATTCTCCTGTTTGACTGCTCATCTCATTTGTATTGCGGCAACTGAAATTGCTCCCTTTTGATAACCCAGCTGCCAGCACCTCCATCTATATTGTCTGTCTGCATCATTAATTCCCCAAACAGAATGCAGTGGAGATGCTGCACCCTTCTCACAAGACTAGAGAGCTGATGACTGGGAATCATTATAGAGAGATCCATCTGTTGACGTTACTTGTTGCTTTTAGCAGCACCATCTCGAAAATTTAATGGGCAGGAGTGTCCAATCTATTGTAATCCTGGCTCAGAAGATTGTGAGGGCCCAAAGACAATCAGATGTTCCAATGCTGAGAATCGATGCATAGAATTTGTTGTTGTTCACAGTAAGTAGCACTGGCAGCCAATGGGGGGGGGGCGCAGCTTGCCAGGGTGGGTGGGTTACTCTTTTGTTCTGTTTGTGGCTTCCTGCCAGAAAATAGACTGTGTTGGGGGAAGGGGGAGTTTTCTTTTTCCTGAAAACAAAACTGTGTTCAAATCACTGTGACTCTGTTTGTTTCTAGGGTGGTGGAGGTATGAGAAATGTGGAAAAAAATAATCTGCTTTCGTTAGCCTCTTAAAAGTAGTAAAAGAAGCCATTGAGCCCTGATATAAAATGCAGTATTGATGCGAATTGCGGCGCTGTAATTTTTAAAATGCACTTTTCTTTTTCTTAATAGATAAAAGTGCAGTTCCTGATAAGTTTGTCAGAGTCTGCGGAACACCATCTTTTTGTCAGTTGGCCAAGACGTCAATGTATAGTCGTATCTTTTCAGGAACTATAACCCAAGCACGATGCTGTGACTCTATGCCTTCCTCCCAGCAGCTCAATTTTGAAGGATAGTTAGGAGAGAGCTTTGTCTTCTTCCTTTTGGATCCCATTGTTTGTCGCAGCAGTGGAGGTGGAGACGCTTGCTGGGTGGTGGGAGTGCTGAGTGATTGCAGTTCACAGGTTCCTGAGTCCTCTGTTTGGCTTTTAATGGAGGGTGAATGGGTGTAGGGGAAAGAGCAGCTAAAGTAGAAATAGTAATAATAATCTTGAAAAAGATTATTAAAAAAAACTCTTCAAAAAATTCCTTTAAAATAATCAATTTCTTTAAAAAAATTATCCTAAAAAAAGTCTTTAAAAGAATCATTCCCAAAAAATTAAAAAAATTGTCCAGTAGCACCGTAGAGACCAACTAAGTTGTTCTGGGTGTAAGTTTCATGTGCATGCACACTTCTTCAGATTTTTTTATTTATTTTGACTACAGCAGACCAACATGGGGACCTACCTGAATCTAAAGTAGAAATGTGAGGCTTGGGGGCGCTGGCTCATGATAATATGGCATGTGGGTTAAAATTTCCTTTGTCCATAATCCAAATAAATTGGTGTGGCAAATAAAATTGTGTTCTGTGTCTGTATTTATCAAATTAAGTTTATCTGGCGGTGGTGGCAACAAAAGGCAGTGTTTTTTAAAGGAACAAATGGGTAACTATTAGTTATTTTGCTGTTTTAGCAAATGTATATACCGATCAATATATCAAGAATCTGAGTGGCTTATAATATTTTAAAGACATCACAAAAATTGAAACAAATATGATTAAAAAAAAATGCCCCACCCTACTGTATCAAGAGGGGAATATTGAAGAAAGATCTAAAATTCAGTCGACTGTCAGCTATTGCAGCTGTTTTTCTGGAGATTTGCCACACAGCACTAGGCAGCCAGGGCAGACTACTACTGTTTGGCAGAAGAATGGAGGGACATTGAGGGATTCAGGAGTCAGGAACTTTAAGAGGATCCCTGTTGGCTCACACCTAAGGCATATCTAGTTCAACACTGTGCTCCCAGAGTGCCTAACTGTATGCCTATGAGAAGCCCAGAAAATAGCCTCTCCCACTTGGTCTCTCCGGGAATTAGTATACAGAGTAGTGGAGGCTGGCCTTGTTGGTGGGGCACTGCCCTCCCACTGAAAATGTCAAGCGAGTGGGAAAAAAATGCTGCCCTAAATTTCATATGCATGCACACTTTCGTGTCACACACACGTTTTATGTTTTCCATTCTGTCAGTCACTTATTCTTAGGCCGATCAGCTTTTTCCACCTCGAACCCCATTCTCAATCAAAATATAGCTATGTTGAATAGGTCCCTTCAGTATGTGTATAATGATAAAAACATGTAGCTGCTTAGACTGCCTGGCGTTCAGACCTAATTGGAAGGCCCTGACTCCATCTGTTGAAAGGAGGAATATCCAAAACAAAAATATCTGGTACTATCTCAGTGTTGGCAGATTAGTGATGTGCAGTGGAAGAATCTGCTTCTTCTTTTTTTTTTAACAAGAATTTATTGGTTTTCCACAACAGAACAAATACAAAATACAATAGGACAAATACAACAACAACAAAAAACAAAAATAAAAGAAAATACACACCACACTGGAACACCAACACTCCATACATTAATTAAAATCTTATTTCAAATCTAATTAAGGGGACTTCCCCCATTCTCTCCTGTGCTTCCAATTCTAATTTACTTTAATAACTTTCTATCTATTTCAACAATTCTCATCTCTAAAATTTAAATCAATTAACATCAAAATATCAAAATACCATATATACTTGAGTATAAGCCTAGTTTTTCAGCACATTTTTTGTGCTGAAAAAGCTGCCCTCGGCTTATACTCGAGTGAGGCGGGTGGTGGGGGTGGCGAGAAAGAAGCCCTATCTCTCCGCTCGTGCCGCCACCCGCTCTCCCCAGTCAACCATTCCTTAAGAAGTGTACAAGAACGGCGGTTCTTTACTCTCCCCAGGCAGCTTGTTCCATTCCTGAACTGCTCGCATAAATGCAAAGTTGGCAAAGGAAGAAGAGGAAGGAGCAGCCCAAAGGGTTGCTTTCGGGCTGCTCGTTCCTCCTCCTCCACAGCGGCAAAGGTGAACCGGCTTATACTCGAGTCAATAAGCTTTCCCAGGTTTTTGTAGGAAAATTAGGTGCCTCGGTTTATATTCGGGTCGGCTTATACTCGGGTATATACGGTATAACATCTTGATACAAAATATAACTTCTTAATACAAATCTTAACTTCTTATATCCTTATCTATCTCTTATTCCACTAAAACTGCTGCTGGTATTTCTAATTCAATCCTTATATAATATTACACTATCCTTCTTTAAAAACAGTCCAAGTATCTCTTCTCACATCCAAATCAAAAAAAAATTAACACTCTGACTTCGGGGTACCATGATAAGCCATGCTGATTACATCTAAAAAAAATTACCCTACCCCTCTTCTTGCCATTTTTCCTCCCCATCTCGGGATCACCCACCAGACTTCTCTCCACCCCTTTCCAAAAACATTGTCCAGAATGTCCTCTTTTTCCTTGTATCCAAAGGCCAGAGCATTGTCCAAAAGCATCCTTGCAGAGCTCTTCAGGAAATATGATACGTCACCATCCAGCATCTCCGTTTCAAACTTCCAGTCATCTTCTAATTGTAATTCGCAAGATTGTTTTTCCTTCATTTCTGGGCTCCCACCCCAGAAATCGGATATAATATGTCTAAATTCAACCCTGGGCCTCTCACACCAACAGGGTTTTTCCTCTTCTTGGAGTTGCATAGTCACTGTGTCTTGTTCTTCAGATATTTCCTCAAGTTCCCTAGCAAGGTTCTCCTCCAATTTAACAAAGTTCTCAGAAACCTTTCCAATTCCAAAAAACTTTTCATCGACATTCTGATTCAACAGTTCTAATTTCTGGTTTAAAAGTTCTAATTTCAAAAGAATTATCCTTTGTCCTTGGGTCATTCCCGGCTCTAAAGTCATTTTAAAAGCGAAACCAAAAATGGCAGAAGTAGGCAGGAAATAACAAAGTTCAGTACTTTTCCATCTTTAAGCCACAAATTTCAGCCGCCATTTCCCCCTAATCAGGGTGCAAAAGTTATATTCTACGAACTTTAAGAAGAAATACTTCAAAAGTCTTAATCCTCCCCTAACAGGGGTTCAACAGATTGTGCTTGTCAAAGAAACTCCAATAGAAACATTGTATCAGCCTAGTGCAGCAACAGCCAGATACATTGTTATTTTCTTCCGATTCGGCAGGGAGAGGAACGGGCTTCCTTTTGACGTTCCTCCCAAAAAGCCAACTAAAAATTTTTTTCAGTCCAATTAAACTCCGTACTTACGGCTTACGGGGTTCTTCTTCTTTTTACTTCAAATTAGGTAAGAACGATACGCTCGTTGCCGGCGGCAGCCGCCACTTCGCTTTCCCGGCTGGGGCATAGCCTCCACAGCCCTGCGCCGTTGCCCTTTCACTCCTGCGCCCCTTTTACAAGGGGGGCGGGAGAAAGGGTCAGCGCAATGGGGCCAGCTGGAGAGCCCATGCCGCGGGACGCTCGAGGAGCCCGCTGTGCGGTAGCGGAGCTCCTAACCCCCGGGAAAGCCAGGGTCGTCTCGCTGCCAAGACAACCCTCGGCCGTCGGCAATGGCGCCCTCGCCGGAAGTCCAGAATCTGCTTCTTTTGACTCAGGGGAAAGTGTATGTTGCGGCCTGTGCAGAATGCAGTCAAAGCACAAGCTGATTCTGCAATTGAACCCATGACATTTTTTGCAGAAGAAATTAGTCCAGACAGTTCAGTAAGGTCAGCGACTGTATATTTTACTGGCATGTAGTACAGTGCAGGTTTGTTTGTTTTTTGCATTCTTAACTTATCAAACCTTTATTAGGCATTTACATGTAAAATCGCGAGAGCAAGAATCACGTACAGGAACTTTAAAATATATATACACAAAGAAACAACATTTAAATTCATAGGCTGATTGTATGTGTGTGTTAGTAAAATCTAGAATTTCCTCCTGTTAAAGTACTCCTTGAAGCACTGCTGCCAAAAACTCGGCTACCCCCGCAGTCACCCCTTGGTCAATGTCAGAGAGACAGAATCCAACACTTCCACCATGCTGCGGTTTCAAACCATCCAAAAGGGGGGACAACACGCGTTCACGTAGTGTACTGTGTAGTGGACAATAAAAGAGAATATGCTCCACAGTGTCCCGGACATTCAGGGGACATCTGCAGTATCTCTTGTTTCTGGGAATATTCTGATATCTACCCCTGACAAATGCCGAGAGAAAGATATTCAGTCGGGCCAACATAAATGCCCTACGTTGGGCTGGTATTATTAGTTTAGTAACATAGTTGACCCTGCTATCGAGGATATTTAAATCATAGAATATAGGAGAGCAAATTTTGTTTACTGCTGCCGCAATATTTTGTCTCTCAACATCCTTTAGTCTAATTAAGACACTGTGATAGATATGTTGCTCGCTTGAGTTGTACAAGGGCTCCAGCTCGATGCCTATCGATTGATTTTATTTTCTAGGAGTTGGTACCATCTAGATTTATAGGAGTCCTTAAGCAGGTCAGAGAGCAAGCTTGATGGTGGACAGCGGAAATGGCAGTGCAGCCAGTATTTTATAGCGGTGGTCCAGGCCCAGTATTCCAATGTGTGTATGCCTAATTCTGCACACATTGTTTCATATTTAATAACATTTGGGAGTCCAAGGATACGTCTCAAGAAACTAGAGTGAATCTTTTCTAAGTCACTGTTAAATGCTTGTACCCATAGTGGGATCCCATAAAATATCTGGGATAGCACTTTTGCTTGGAATATCTGGTTGGCCGCAGGGATAAATTGATTTCCCTTCTGATAATAAAAACGAGTAACTACTGATGAGGTACACTTTGCCTGTTTTATAGCATTTGTACGATGGATAGACCACCCTAAATTGCTCTGGAATAGAATTCCCAGATATCTATACATCTTCACTTGTTGGATTTCTTGCTCTCTTATTTTCCATTTCTCTAATTTCCAGCCGTTAGAGAAGACCAAAATTTTTGTCTTCTCATAATTTATAGAGAGTTTGTTAATTTCACAGTAGAGGGTCAGGGAAAGTATAAGACGGTTCAAACCCAAGCTTGTTAATGATAGCAAGACAGCGTCATCAGCGTATAATAAAAGAGGAACATGTTTCTGATTAAGTTTGGGGTTTTTTGCATTCTTAGAGCCCTAGGAAGGTCCATAGCTTGTGTAATTAATCACATTCAGTGTTGCAACAGAAAAGGATCCTATCTCTGGCCAACCCTCATGCCCAACTTACAGAGTGTTTTCAGCAAAGCACTTTCCAAGCAGAGATGCAACACAGATTAGTTAGGTTCCATTCAAAGGTAACTTGCTACTAACCCAAGGCTACTTATTCTCTTATTTTCCTCTGACTCACAAGCTGCAGCTGCAAGCCCAATATGCCCAATTCAATTCCTGTTTCCTGACACAGAGTGGGATGGAATGGAAAGGCTACCTGGAAGACTCTCATGGAGTTACATAAAAACTGCATGGCATAGTTTTGAGTATATGAAGCAAGGGCTGACATGGGAGGGGGGGGACACGGCAGCTGAGCATAAGGTTTCAGCAAGAATGGCTCTTAAAGAAGTTGTTTTGTGCTAGTTTATGTTAGCTTTTGTGCTGTACCCATCTCTCGTGTTTGTCCTTGTACAATTTATTTATTTATTTATTTATTTATTTATTATTATTCTCAGTGTTTCTCCATCTCTCCTTTACCTCTGCTGTTGTTCAAAACCTACATTTCCTTTTCAGTGTCTTCCATCCCTTTCATTACTCAAATAAGATGGTTCCAAAAAGGAAAGTAGTGGCAGGCATGGGGAATCAAAAGCGTCTTCAGAATTGGAGAGTGTGGTACCTTCATAACTGGGTGGAAGATGAGAAGGGGTCTTAGCAGTTGCAGGAGGAAGATGCAGGAGGTTACCACAGACTGGTTTGCCTTCCAGGTGGGGTTGCACAAAAGGAGCAGGGAGGATGCATGGGACATGAACATGGGTGTTAAATGATGACTTCAGAATAGGAGAGAGAAATGAATTCAGATATGGGGTTTGGAAAGCTAAACTCATGGTTAGTAGTAGTAGCAGTGTTTCCTGAATTGCAGGCAGTTAGACTAAATGAGCCTTGGAGTCCCTTCCAACTCTACAATTCTATGATTCTATGACTCTACGCCCCTGAATTTATTTTGGAATGATCCTGGATAAATGGTCCATGTTTGCCTGCCTGATTTGAGGTGGAGGCTGTACTGGGGACCAAGTTCAGATTGGGGTGGAAAGATCTGTGCGAATTTCTAGTGATCTTTTTTAAAGTGATCAAGAATTCCCACCCTAAGTTAACATAAAATACATATGTTTAAGATAACAGAATTAGCAATTCTCAGTAAAAAATATAGCCCTGTATCAATTGTGGGGTTCTGATGAGATTAATGAAGTTAGGGAAATTATTTTGATGCACATAAACAGCATGAGTGGCTATCCAGTGAAAAACTGTTCTGTCCAATTGAACCTGATGGTGGAATTTCACGGGGTTCCCAAACGAGATTTAATTACTTAAAATATCTGTTTCTTAACCCCAAGTAATGATCTCCAGCAACTTGGATGTGTTTAGTTGCAAATCACCCTTATCCTCCATGAATTTGTTTATGGGTGGCTACTAAACCTGATGGTTATTTTCTACTCCTGTTGTTGGGGGCAGCATGATTCTGAATATCTGCTGCTGGGAATCAAAAGAGTGGTGTTCTTCTCAGGCCCAGTTTTTAGGCTATGCACAGGCATCTGGTTGACCACTGTTGAAATACTTTATTTGAGCAGTTGGCCTGATTCAGCAGCATGATGTACCGTAAGTTCTGGCCAGTTGCAGTTTCTGGGAAATCTTCTAACAGCTGCCAAACTCCTAATTGCCTTCAAGGGTTGCTCAGCCAGTGTACCTGCTGATGACAAGTCATTCCATAATGTACCTGCTGAAGAAGTGTGGTTTCATAATTTCATCTCATTCGAGCCAACTGCTCATGTGGCTGAGTGAGTGAAGCCAAAAGAGAGAACAGGTTGAGAGACTATGAAGCCCTTTTATAATCTGTTCACAGGTAAAGAACCCCTGGCCTGGGAGCCAAATGTGACCCCTACATATCTCTTTATCTGGAGTCTCACTAAATGAATGGACAGGAAACTTTATGAGATGAATCAGCCCCTTTATCATCTATATGGACCAGGACTGTCAATATTTTATTTCTCATTCATATATCTGTTGTGTGTGTGTGTGTGTGTGTGTGTGTGTGTGTGTGTGTATTCTATCCCATCATTCCTCCCAAATGAACCCGGGTCCAATATTCAAATATCCCAGCCTTGTTGGCCACGTGTAATGTATAATTTGGGTTATTTTGGGGTGATTTTTTAATTATTATTATAAAATACATCTGTTCAAACAATAGTCCTGGATACTTTAGCTGAGTTTCCTGCATTGCAGGAGAGTGAAGGAGAGAAATGGAAGGGAAAGCAGGAACTAATGTGCAAGGCTCTCTGTCCTCAGCCGAAATGGGGGCTTAGCGCATTTGTTCAGGGACTGGAAACAGGCACAGCAGAAGACCAGGGGTTTGGACTAAATGATCTTTGGGGTCCCTTCCAACTCCACAATTCTTTGATTCTATAAGTCTATGATTCTATGCCTCTGAATTAATTTTGGAAAGGATCCTGGAGAGGTGTTCCCCAGGTTTGCCTTCCTGTTTGGGGGTGGGAGCTGGACTGGGGACCAAGCTGAGATTGGGGTGAAGGGATCTGTGCAAATTTCTGGTGATTTTGTTTAAACAATCAGGTGAGTTTTTCATTAAGAAAAAGCAATACAGAGTTCCCATCCTAGATCAGAATAAAATACATATGTTTAAGATAACAGTATCGGCAGCCCTCAGTAAAAATATAGCCCTGTATTATTAGTGGAGTTATGATTATGTCAGGGAACTGTCCCCGGTGCAGCACAAGGTGGTGGAAGGGCTCTCAGGATGCTACAGAGAGCCCCAGCCCCACCTGCCCAGCAGCACCTCCTCTGGTAGCGGAGGGAGCAGCAAGGTTTCCAGCGGGGAGAGGCATGGGTCTCGAGGGATGGAGTGTCGAGGCTCTGAGGATGCCGGAGAGACCCTGCACTCCCCTAGCCCAAGTGGCGATGAAGGAGGCACACAGTTTCCATCGCCCCAAAGGCGTCGAGGGGTGAAATGAAAGGATGGGAGGCAGGGTTTTCGTATTCCGATACTCTTGTTGGGATCAGAACCGGAAGGGGCCATTCCCGGATTCTGCCGATGCTGGATACAGACATGAAGTTTTAAGCTCTGCACTGTACATAGTTTGCACAATAAAACTTTAAAGGAAAACTCGGAGTTTGTCCTGCTTACTCATAAGCAACTAACCGAGGACCTAACAGATGATATTAATGAAGTTGGGTAAATTACTTTGATGCACATAAAACAGCATGAGTGTTCTACTGTGTTCTAGCCATTTGAACCTGATGGGAAATATTTTAACAGTAACCAAACTTCAATTGACTGAAAGTAGTGTTCACCCAGCATATTTCTGAAGAGTGGTTTCATAATATAAACTAAATGAGTTTTTCTGCAGAAGGGAAGCTAAAGGAGAGAAAACTTTCTGCAAGGGGAGGCATGGTCCTAGCTGCTTTGAAAGATAGGGCTTTGCAGCCCTTCATCCTTTCTGTATATGTTCAATTTCAGGCTTTCTGGAATGAGATGGGTTATGAAGACCAGTGGTAGCCAACGTTGTATGCTACATACAAGAAATATATAATGGAAATCATTCAAGTATAATACCCTTCATTCCTCCCTAGGGGATTCTGGGAGCTGTATTTTTGTGAGGACTATGGACAGGAAATTTGCTTCAGCTTCACTGAACTACACTTGCAAAGATTTTTGAAGGATATAATAGTAATATTATTATTTTGAAAAATGATGAAATCGTACAAAACTGAACATGTCTAGTTGGCATCTCTAGGGATACAATAATGTTCCAGCATCACCAGATTGTAATTGGGGTGGGATAGACTGGAAGGTAATTTGGTGAAATTTCATGGGGTTCCCAAAAGAGATTTAATTACTCAAAATTTAATTACTTAAAATATATGTTTCATAACCACGATAATGGAATGGAATGGAAAAGGTAGCTGCCAGAATTCCATGCCATTTCAAAAAAAAACACAAAAAAACCATTTAGTCCAATTTCCACACTGTCCTTTCTGTTCCAATATGAAATCACATGATGTCTGGGAAAGCATGCAATCTGTATTTTCATCATTTCCCACCCCCTCACTGGACCAGTTCTGCCTACCTGGAACCCCCAGGCTCCTCTTCTTAGCCTATAAATCCCGCCAGGTCAGCCTCTTACTCCATCAGTCACCTGCTTGTTTGCTCTGAGTGCTCCACAGCATTTGATCTTGCCAGCACTATGAAGACCTTCCTGAGTACTTGTCTCCTTCTGGTCATCATTTCTCCAAGTGAGTAAGAAGTTGCAATCTTGAAGGGGATGTACAGTGGGCTAGACAAGGCAACCCGATACAGTTCTTTGAAAGAAAATCTAAAAATAATGGATAAGACCAACAGTATCTGGATAACTGCACTCTACATTTTGTAGGGTGAGAGAAGACCAGCAAACCATAGTAGAGGGCCTGGTAGAGTGCACTTTTGTTTCATGAAGTTGAGCTACCTGGGGTCTATGGGTCCCATGGAGCATGCAACAGGTCACCTACGTTCCATATCTGTTGATTCACCCCTCTCTATGTTGTGGCAATCATACCTCCCTTACCTCGCTAAGGAGTTTTGCCGGGTGCATATTTTCTGTGGGAAGAAATGTCATAGCCCCATCTGAGTCTTGCTGCCAAGCAAGCAGGGACTCTGGGGATCTATAGCCTGGCACTAGAATCCACATATGAAGTCAGACAGTGCAGAGATCAGGGAATCCAAATGATCTCAGAGCAAAGGGGCCAGTCCAGAGGTCAGGGAATCTAAGTGGTTACAGACCCAAGGGTCCAGATGGAGAACAGGAAGCATCAGTGTAGGGCCAGGAACTACAGGCACTGCTTGCAGCATCTGACTGCTGCAGAGAGCTCTGTTTAAGAAGGTCAGAGCCAGCTGGTTCTCATCAGTGCCTTCTTCTTTGTGAAAGCCTATCAGCTGCAGGTGGAGCCACTCTGCCTTCTCCCTCTTCAGGCTGCTGTTCAGCAGGCAAAGCTGACTCCTGGGGAAGGCTCTCTTGGTGTACCATTCTCCCCATTGCTGTCATGGTCTTCTCATCCACTCAAAAGGTTTTTTTGAGGGGGGAGAGTCAGAGGGGAGCAGGATTCAAAAATATGTGCTGCATGCAAAAGTATATAATGGGGCTGCTGAATATTTCTTCTCTCCTTCCTGCAGTGACAGCGTTGTACTGTTTGGAGGGGGACATAAGTCAATTTCTACATAATTGTAGAATAAAAAATGGCTTTTGCTTTTATGAAGTTACTGAACAAGTTTTAAGTGAGTATAAAGCCTTTATGTCGGATTAAACCTGATTGGTTGGTGCCATCATTTGTTACACCCATTCCCACTAGGGTTGCCATATATCAGCGTTGTGTGTGTGTGTCTCCTTAAAGTAGCTCAACTTTGGCTGGAATCTCCTAAAAAAGGGCAACAAAAAGGTCAGGATTTTTACTTATTAAAATATGGCAGCCCTAGTCTAAGGATCCGAGGGAATGTGTTTTCTTCCACACAAAGTGTCTAGAGCTCAACCCAACCAGAGACTACTCTTTGTGGGTTCAGGTACAGCGATGCAGTGGTAACATAGGCAGTTGGTGAATGGACACAATGAGACATGTTCAGATAAGTCAGGCATTGTGGGCATGTTACTGCAATAATGCAATATGGTATATGAAGATAGTTTGGAAACTTCAGCTAGTGTAGCTTCAGCAGCCAGGTTACTCACCAAGGCAGGATGGTTTGTCTCCATTGTAAAAAGGGATTAGGATGGTACTCTGCTGATCTCACTAATGTGAGCAAGGAAAGATAGTAGCTCAACAATATATCCTCTCCTAGTGTCTAAATCCATTCCTACAAAGGTTATGGGACCCAATTAAGACAAAACTTTGTAGTTTTCTAATTCAAAGCTAAGAAAAGGTTGATTCAACATAGTAAAAAATAAAATAATAATCCTGGTTGCTTTAAGGCAAACTGTATTTCCCTGCTATTGCCCCCCTTCTCTCTGTTTAAAACAACCCACAACCCACACACATTGTTTTGTGAAGAAATAAATGCAGCATCAACTTACACATTCTAGGTCTTGAAGCAGCAATTGCAGTAGGAAAATGAATGTAGGTTTATACCAATTATCTAAATTTAAAAAGTACAAAATGGTTTGCCTTGCTGTGGAGCCCCCAGGAGTAGCAGATAATTTGCTTCACTGATAGGGGCAATGCAGACCTCTTCTGGACAGACTTAGCATAAGGACTCAACTCAGCTTCTGAAGTTAGGAGCTTATATAGCCCTAGAAAGGGCACGATGCCAGGCTATACAGGTGTTCTGCATTATGTTAACGCATCCTGCTTAGCAATGATAGATAGATAGATAGATAGATAGATAGATAGATAGATAGATAAGTAACGACGTTGGTGCCAGCTTTTAATTATACTGCTTGATTTATAGTGTTCATGATCCTGATAAATATATAAAGATGAAAGCTACAATAAACATTGAAACCAGGAAGCAGCACCTACTGGCCATATCTGGTAATACATCTGGCAACCAAAATGGTCAAAGGCCTGGAAACGATGCCTTATGAGGAATGGCTTAGGGAGCTGGGTATGTTTAGCCTGGAGAAGAGAAGGTTAAGGGGTGATATGATAGCCATGTTCAAATATATCAAAGGATGTCATATAGAGGAGGGTGAAAGGTGGTTTTCTGCTGCTCCAGAGAAGCGGACACGGGGCAATGGATTCAAACTACAAGAAAGAAGATTCCACCTAAACATTAGGAAGAACTTCCTGACAGTAAGAGCTGTTCGACAGTGGAATTTGCTACCAAGGAGTGTGGTGGAGTCTCCTTCTTTGGAGGTCTTTAAGCGGAGGCTTGACAGCCATCTGTCAGGAATGCTTTGATGGTGTTTCCTGCTTGGCAGGGGGTTGGACTGGATGGCCCTTGTGGTCTCTTCCAACTCTATGATTCTATGATAATACACAAGTGTGCTTCCTCCGGCCAGTACAAAGCCTCCTTCTGTGCATGGTCTCAGAGTGTTGGGTGCCCCAACTGCCTTGGGCTTGTCCATTTTGCTGCATCACTTGGTTCATCTTCCTCTGATCCTTGTTAATTCAGGAGGGATTGACAGCTGATCAACAGCTCCTCTCCACCCTTTCCTTTCCCGTGGTAGCCAAGCACTGGGGGAGCTTTGGAGGCCAATTCCCTGCTCTTCCTCCATCTTTCACTCACATGGACTAGTACATAAGCCCACTCCACAACCATTCACCAATCTCTTCTCCTTCTCCCCCCCCCCCCTCCTGATGCTTACCCAATGAAAGCAAAGAAGCCTGCTGTGACTGGGTGAAAAAGTCTCCTCACTTTTCTCTCTGAGGTGGGACCTGGATGGGAAGATTCTTCACTTCACCCTAAAACACTGTTCTCAACGGAGCCTGGTTTTGATCCTGATTGGATCCTGTGTTCTTCTGAGTTTTTCCCTGTACAGGCATGACTGCAAGCGGTGGGAAACATGATCGTGAGCCCATTTAATAAGTATTGTATTTAAATCCATCCCTCCACTGCCTTCTATCTCCAAGCAGCTGCTGCCAAATAGGCCTGTAATATTTGGTGACAGTACACATCCTCAAACCCTGACATTCATACTCTGACAACAACTGGAGCCACAGACATCTTTGAAAGCAATTCAAACAGACACAACTGCATTTCCCCCATAGAAGGCTGCATGCTGAAAGATTTCGTATCTTGAGAAAACCAAAAATATGTGAGAATGAGAAAGTTAGAGGGAAATAGACCGTCTCCTCCTTTCAGAAAAATACTACATAGTATAAGGCAGCTTCTGGAGTCAGGCCACTGAAGTTCAGATAGAGGTGAGTGGCAGATCAACCTATTCCAGGCTCTTTCCATTTTGTATATGCAGAAAAACAACTCCACCTCATCCCATTTATGTGCAAATTATGAAGGAACTATTTTAGTATGTGCATATGGTTTGGCAGAAAAAAAAGTATGCTGTACTTACATGGTGATTCTTGAAGAAACAACTTGAAGGAGTGCTTAACAAAGATTTTCTCTTAAATCACCCATTTACCCACATGTATGTACAGTATATTAGGAAGCATGATATACATTTCAATAAGGAGAAGACTGATTTGAGGTTTTGCTGATCCAGCTATTCCTTCTGATTATTTCTCATAGATAACACTTTTAAGGAATACAAAGACCGGGGATGTGCTGCAAGTTGCACCACAAGGACTTACAGCTTCAATGCAGTAGATATAATGTTGCGGAGTGCCAGGAAGTGCTGTAAAACACCACTTTGTAACTCACGTAGAAATAAACGTAAGTATAAATATCTTATAATATAAATATAGTATAAATATCCAAGGACAAATAGCATTCAGGTTTCACATTCCTCCCTTGGTAGCTCTTAGACAAACTTTTCTGCTTCTGTCCATGATCAGTTCTCCTGGTTTGTATGGGAGATGCTTAGAATCACCGTCACCATCTGGGTCTCAAGGCAAAAGCAGATTATTCACCAAGAGAACTGGATGGCCCCTGAGGGTGTGGAAGAGAACACCCATTTAATTGGAAGGCAGAGAGAGATAAGAACACATTTCCCCCTTTCTCCCTGATAGCCCTGCTGTCCCTCTGAGTTATCCTGTTGGGGCAGAACTGCAGAGGTAGTAAGCGAAACCAGCTGTTGCTGCTGCATGCCATCTAGCAGAGAACTACAAAATCTGCCCAGCAGAGGCAAAGGATGTCGGGAATCTGATGACCAACCAAGGCTTAAAAATAAATAAATTACCTCTTGTGTGGGCTGAATTGTCTGAGGACACACCTTGGTGGGAAGAAGGAGTAATTGTAATAATACATAATTATACATGAAGACGTTATTAAGGTATTGATTTATTGTTCAAAAACTTTATATGTTGCGTTTTGAGGCCCTGTGACCGCCTTGTCCCCTAGGGTGCAAATAACTAGACAACATATGGCATATTAGTTTTGGGATTAAAGAAGGCCACAACTTTTTTGTGTTTGGTCATAGTCATTGCAGTAGGTAACACCACATGTCACTCCCATCCATCCACTGGGAGCATTTTAAAGAATGAAGCCAGTAGGGAGAGTCGCCAATGACCTACATCAAATCGGGACATCCCCCAAGTGGTCCTCATTGGTGGAGTGGTATGACCCAGCCCCCATGTGGGCATCAGACAGGAGCCACTCCTCCTAGTTCCCTTTACCCATGGAGGGGCAGGCAGAGGCTACAACCTCCCCTCCAACCAAGACTAGGCTTACCCAAGGCCTATCTGCATTACAAAGTTGTGCCAATTGCTATTAGGCAGGTGAAAACCCAAATAGTGGTGAAAATTAGGCAAGTAGGGGAAATTCCTGCCTCACCCCTGAAAATTAAGCGACCACCATTGTCCATAGCAAGGTCACTAAAAAACCCTAATCTGAGGGAGTTTGAGAACTGGAGCAGTGAGAGAGAGGTTGAAAAGCCCAGAAGGCCAGGCATTTAAACTTCCCCTGGGCATGGAACCAAGGGCTGCAATTGGACCCGTGCCCAGGGCAATGCCCATAACTCCAGCTGCCATTGGTCCCTTTGGCAGCAGGAAGCTGATCCGGTCGGCAATAGGCTGATTTCCCAGTGAAGCCCAGGGCCACCCACCCAATAAGGGGTTCCCAAAAGAGATTTAATTACTTAAAATATATGTTTCTTAATCCGGATAATGCAATGGAATGGAAGAGGCAGCTGCCAGAATTACAAACCATTTCAAAAGAAAAGACAATTTAATCCGATTTCCACACTTAATCACAGGACAGCTTACAACACAGTAATCAAGCAAACAACGTATTATAATGATGGATGATCATACATAATAAGCAATGCCCCCCAAATAGCAGTGACAAATTAGTCATATTGACAACCCAGCAATAAACAAGCCAACTCACCCGCTAAAAATGCTACTTCTTCTCTACTCATATCATGTCAAACTATCTACATTGTCAATATCATTTATTCCAGAAACAGAATAGAGTAGTGATGTTGCAACTCTTCCAAAGGACTAGAGAGCTGGCGCCTATGAATAACTGTAGAGATAAATAAACTGGAACCATGTGTTTACATTTGTGGTTCATTTTTGCAGACCCTATTCATATTTCAAATGGGCTGGTGTGTTCCATCCTTGATGCATCTGGCTCAGAAATTTATAAAGGCAGAAAAAACATACACTGTTCTAATGAGCAGACTAAGTGTGCAGAGTTTGTTCTTGTTCATGGTAAGTAGAACTGCCAGCCAATGAGTGGGAGAAGGGAAACATGGATCGTATGGTGGGTTCCTGCCAGAAAATAGGCTGTGTGTGTATTGGAATGGGGGGGGGATTTTATTTTATCTTTGCTTTGTATGCATATAGATCAATATGTATATTTCTGTGGTGGAGATGTGAGAAAGAGAGAGAAATAATCTGTTTGTTAAATTATGTGTAAAAATGTCTTTTCATGTCTTTAAAAAATGTCTTTTAAAAGAGTGTTTTCATTTGCCTTTTAAGAGAAGTAAAACTAGCCATGGTAACCCTGATCTGAAAAGCAATATTGATGTGGATTGGGCCCCTGCCTCATAATTTTCTTTTCTCTAGATTTTAAACACCTGTCTCATATTCATCTTATGATGTGATTCTCAGATGCTATCTATAATTGCACAATGCATTTAATAAAACTTAAAATACTCTGATTCTCTCTCTTCTGCATGCACACACAGACAAATTTATTACTACCCAGGCACTCATGTGAACATGTCTCTTTTTCTTTATTAGATGATAGTGAAGTTCCTGATAAAGTTGTCAAAGGCTGTGCAACACCAAATTTTTGTGCATTGGCCGAGAATTCAATGCTTAGCAAGTATTTTAATGGCACCATAACCCAAGTTCAATGCAGTGATGCTGTGCCTTCTCCAAAGAAGCCCAAGTCTGAATGGTAGCTAGCAGAGAACAATGTCATCTTCCTTTTTGATTTTACCATTTGCTGCAGTAGTAGAGGTGGAGGCTGCTTGCTTGGTGGTGATATTTTGATTTACTCAAAGTAAATTGGTGTCCCAACTAAAAACTGTGTTCTGTGTTGTATTTATTCAAATTAAAAACATCTGGTTGCAGTGGCAGAAAGGGCACAGATTTAAAAGGAACAAATGGTAACTATTAGTTATTTTGTTTTGGGAAGTGTATATATGAATCCATATTTCAACCCCCCCCCACACACACAACACTTTCATGTCACAAACATATTCCTTATTTCCATTTCTGTCAGTCACTTATTCTTTGGTCAAACAGTTCTTTGCACCACTAACCCAACCCTCATTTAAAATATAGCTATGTTGGATTGGTTCCTTCATTGTGTCTACAATGAAACAAACATGGGACTACTTAGACTGCCTGACATTCAGCCCAACTTGTATAGAAGGAACAAATGGGTAATTATTAGTTATTTTATTCCTTTAGGAAATGTATATACCAGTTTATATTTCAAATAAGTCTCTGAGTGGTTAACAATATCATAAGGACATCACAGAAAATGCAAATAAATACAATAAAAGAGCTTCCCATCCAATTTACTAAGAACGTTGAAGAAAGCTCTAAAATGCAGTCCACAGTGAACATTTGTAGCTGCTTTTCTGGAGATTGTCCACACAGCACTCGGGAGACAGGGAATATTACTACTGTTTTACACAACTCTGGAGATCCTCCAAGGAATTCAGGAGTCAGGAACATAAGAAGATCCCTGCTGGATCACACCAATAACACATCTAGTTCAGCATTCCGTTCCCAGAATACTTAAGAAAGCCCAGAAAACAAGGCATGGGCATAATAATTTTTGCTCTTTGCACCGCTAACCTAATCCTCACCCAAAATATAGCTAAGGCAAATAGGTCAATTGAGTGTGTCAATAAGGAAAACTAAGATACATGTGACTGCTTGGACTGCCTGATATTCAGCCCTATTAGGAAGGCCTTGACTACATCTGTGGTTACTTGACCTATTCAAAACAGGCAATATATAGTAGCCTTAGACCATGTCGGAATCATACATTGAGCCTGTTGTCGTCTGGTCCAAAAGAAGACCTTCCTTCTAGTGCATTCCCAGTGCTGCCAGACTACTGTTGTAGGAAGCATCTGGTTCTTTAGGCTCAGGGGAAGATTTGCACTGGGGAGAAGGACACAGAGGAGAAGGCACTGAGGAGAACCAGCGGATTGTGTATTAGAACTAGGACATTGTTTGTAGAAGAAAATATGCCAGTTAGTTCAATGAGGTCAGCAACCTTATGTTTTATTGACAGTAGTACAGTGCATTTCTTTAGCATTCCTAGGAAGCTCACTTTAGACCACCTGGGCTTTTTGAGGAGCCCAAGGAGGTTAACCATAAAGTTAAGGCATTGAAGACAACTGAGGAATGGAACTTCCGGTTGGGTGCCGAGTCAATGGCGGACGGGAGTCCGACGGCTCCGCCCTCCGTTAGGCGATAGGGAGCTCCGTGCCTGCGCCACGGGTCCCTTAAAGCCACGGGAAGAGCGTCCCGTGGACCGACGGCTTCGTGGGTCCCAGACGTGCTGTCTCCGCTCCTGATTGACCCTCGTAAGGGGGGAAATCGGGCGAGCGGAGCCCCAGCACGGGACTGAAGAAGCGACTGCCTGCGGAGGATCAAAGCAGCGATCCCGCCAGACCCGAGCACCCGGCACTTCCTACATAGAAACTTCCAAAGAAACTCTGTAAGTTAAAATACTGGATTATTTTACAAGTTTAACGAGCACTGCTTGCAGAGGAAACTTCAAAAGGAAGCCTGTTCCCTTTGAACTGTTTGCGCGAGCTTGGTAGCGCTAAAAGATCAAAGCCGCGACTAACGGGAAAGTTTTGCGAACTCTGCCAAACTTTTTAAAAGTGACTTAAAAGTTGTTTAAAGGTTGTTTAAAGACTTAAAAATAGTTGATATGGCAAAAGAAGACACCGCTCCCCCTCTGGACTAGGATTCCGGGTCAGTAGCGGGCTGCAATATATTGTTGCCATTTTTTCTTTGTTGGGACTCTAGTGTTACAGTGACTGTTTACCAGTGGAGATACTTTGACTCTTTTACAGCCAGATACAAGCTATTTTAAAGACTTGGTGGTTACATTGCAAGTGAGAAATAGCTACTGTCTTGGGCTATTTAAAATAGACTCTTCTTGGCTTTAAGGAACTTATAATTTTTGAAAAATCTGAACTTTTTGCCTAAAAGTTGGATTATTGGACTGTTGTGGACTCCTGGCTCAGCAGCCTCTTTGTTCTCAGAAGCTAGCTGCAGGCCACCTGGTGTTTACTTTTGGGACTGTTGGTCTTCTGCTGTGAATGTCTGAGATAGTTACTACAGCAACTGGAGTGACCTTGAGATTACAGCTGCAGAGCCCACAGGGAATGGAAACCAGATCTAAAGGAACTGGCTCTGAAAAAAGGAAAGGCTCTGTTTCCTTAACTCTTCAGGAACAAATGGAGAAATTGGTTGCAAGTGTGGCAGAAATTGCAGCAGGTTTGAAAAGTGTCACCGAAGGGTTGAAGCAAACACAAGAATCGGTGAATACTATTGGTGCATCAGTGAATACAACAGTTAACTCTGCAATAGAAAAACTCCAAGTGGATATTAAGGCAGATATTAAAACCTCTACCCAGACATTAGAAAAATCAATTGGGCAAATTGAGGAAAATGTAAGAAAGAACAGAGATGAAATTAATAAAATTGGGCAGGAGGTGACTACGTTAAAAAAGGACTCTGAGGAGATTAAAGTGGTCAGAGAAAAAATAAAAAAGGTGGAGGAAAAATTGGACAATTTAGATTTGGAGCAGATAGAAAATATTGGAACACGACAGAGAACTGTGGAAGAGTCTCTTGCTTTTCTGCAACTACATCAGAGAGAAGGAAACATCCGTCTAAGGGGTCTTCCAGAATTGGAGGGGGAAGACCTAAAAGCCTATATTGTGGAACTATTCTCAACTTTTTGGGAGTTAGAAGAGGTAAACGTCTCAGCACGCATAGTGAAGGCCTTCAGATTTGGACCAAGAGGCTCCAGAGGAAAGAAAAGCACTAAAACAGTCAGTGACTGTTTGATTGTGCTGCACGACAGACACGACAGAGACTACTTTCTGGATTTACACTACAGAAACAACCTGGTGGTACAGCAGAATAAAGTAATTTTTTATAAGGATATCCCCAGATTCTTTTTAGATAAAAGAGCTCCTTATAACAACCTGGTGACGGAGTTAAGAAGAAGAAAAATCTCCTTCAGTTGGGAATTCCCAGAAGGCCTGGCATTTACGTTTGAAGGGAAAAAGATAAGAATAAGGTCCTTGGCGGAAAAGCAAAAGTTTTTGGATAAACATCTGGAACATTTCAAAGGAACTCCATTGGACCCAGCACAGCTCTACAAGTTTCCAGAAGTATTCCCACCACCGCCGGGACTACCAGGACCAAGCCAAGATCCAGAACAAGATAAGAAAGGACAGGCAACTGGAGGAGAGGAATAAACAAAGAAATGGCGCTCAAGTTAATGACTTGGAATGTTCGGGGATTAAATCAGAGACCAAAGAGACGCAGAGTGTTTTACAGCATAGAAAAGAAGAATTTGGATATAATATGTTTACAGGAAACCCACATAGTCCGGCGTCACAGAAGATTGCTACAGAACAAAAAATTAGGCCAAGAGTTCATATCATCGGACAAGGTCAAGAAGAGAGGAGTAGTGATTTATGCAAAGGAGAAATACAGCCCAAGACAGCTATTTAAAGATGAAGAAGGGAGATACATCGCAATTGAAATTAACGTACAAGGCGAAAAATTTTTGATTCTGGGACTTTATGCACCAAATGATGGAAAGTCGATTTTTTACAAAAAAATACATGACTTGCTGCTGGATTATTTGGACTATAAGGTAGTTTGCCTTGGAGACTTTAATGGGGCAGTTTCCACACTAATGGATAGATCTCAAAGAACAAAACTAACAAATGATGGGAAACTCCCAAAGACTTTTTTTGAAATGGTGGACAATTTGAATTTGGTGGACTCTTGGAGATTAAAAAACCCCACAGAAACAGAGGCAACGTACTTCAGCGAATCTCAGCAGTCATGGTCGAGGATAGATTATATCTGGATCTCGAATGAATTGGCTCCAAAATTACAAAAAGCAGAAATCGGTCCTAAAACACTTTCAGACCACAATCCGGTGCAGGTAAACCTAAAAATGATTTCCAAGGATTCTTTCAGGTGGAGAATGGACGATGCATTGATGAGAGATACCAAGCTAGTAGAAAGAGCGGCGAAAAAGATGAAAGAATATTTTCAAATTAATTGGAACTCAGAAGTGGAGAAAAGGATTGCTTGGGATGCAAGTAAAGCGGTAATGAGGGGATTCCTCATTAGTGAAAAGGCAAAAAAGAAGAAACAACAAAGTGCAGAAATGGAGAGACTGTTGAAATTAATCAAAGGAAAGGAAAAAGAATTAAGAGGACATCCCAGATGTGTCAAAATCCAAAAAGAAATTAAATACTTGCAATCCCAATATGCGAATATTATGAATCAAGATATCGAATGGAAAGTGAAAATGATGAAACAAAGAACATTTGAATCTGCAAATAAATGTGGAAAACTACTAGCTTGGCAATTAAAAAAAAGACAAAAGGCAAATGTCATCAGTAAATTGGTAGTAAATGGAAAAAATGTAGAGAAACCGGAGGAAATCAGATGGTGTTTTCAGAGATTTTATAAGCAACTGTACAAGGAGGAGAAGATAGATGAAGTAGAGATAGACCGATTTCTGGAAAAGAACGGATTGCAAAAAGTCCCAGAGGAAAAATTAATAACTCTCAACCACCCAATAACGACACAAGAAATAGAAGATGCAATAAACAACATGCAATTGGGGAAGGCTCCAGGACCGGATGGATTAACAGCAAAATATTATAAGACATTGAAAGATTGGCTATCACAGCCGTTAAGAGAAATTTGCAATGGAATATTAGAAGGAGATAGGGCACCAGAGACGTGGAAAGAAGCCTTTATCACACTGATTTTAAAACCAGATACTGATAAGACTCTAATGAAAAACTACCGTCCAATATCCCTTTTGAATGTGGATTATAAAATTTTTGCAAATGTTTTGGCCACAAGGTTGAAAAGAGTGCTGAAAGACTATATACATAGAGACCAAGCAGGTTTCTTGCCAGGAAGACAAATAAGTAATAATACGAGAATTATTGTGGACATTTTAGAAAAACTGGAGAGAGACATAAATACAGATGCAGCACTATTGTTTGTTGATGCAGAGAAAGCTTTTGATAAAGTATCTTGGATATTTATGAAAAAGAATTTGGAAAAGATGGGAGTTGGAGAAAAATTCTTAAATGGCATTAAGGCCATTTATACAGAACAAAGAGCAAAAGTCATTGTAAACAGTGTGATATCGGAGGAAATCGAAGTAGAGAAAGGAACAAGACAAGGGTGCCCTATCTCCCCCTTACTTTTTATTACGGTCCTGGAAGTCCTTCTAAATATGATTCGGAAAGATAAACAGACAAAAGGAATTAAAGTGGGAGAGAAGGAATACAAATTACGCGCCTTCGCGGACGATTTGATGCTATCCCTGCAAGAACCAGAAAGCAGTGTTCCCAGAGCTTTGGAATTAATTGAACAATTTGGACTTGTAGCTGGCTTCAAACTAAATAAGCAGAAAACCCAAGTTTTAGGTAAAAATTTGAGTGCAGAACAGATCCAAAGAATTCAACAAGCCACAGGCCTCAATTTTGTTAAATCTGTAAAATATCTAGGTATCAATCTCACAAATAAGAACTTGAACCTGTATAAGGATAACTATGAAAAATTGTGGATGGAGATAAAAAAAGATATGGAGATCTGGACAAGACTTAAATTGTCGTTAATGGGAAGAATAGCAGTGGTTAAAATGAATGTCCTACCAAGGATGCTGTTTTTATTCCAAGCCATACCAATTTTGGATAAACTAGACTGCTTTAAGAAATGGCAAAAGGACCTATCGAAATTTATATGGCAGGGCAAAAAGCCAAGAATAAAATTTAAGATCTTAACAGACTCTAAAGACAGAGGAGGCTTTGCCCTGCCGGACTTAAGGCTTTATTTTGAAGCTGCGGCCTTTTGCTGGTTAAAGGATTGGTTCAAATTAGAGAACGTTGACGTGTTGGACTTGGAGGGACATGATAATATGTTTGGCTGGCATGCATACCTTTGGTATGACAAGGTTAAAATCCACAGAACTTTTAAGTCCCATATAGTTAGAAAATCCCTATATCAGGTTTGGACTAGATACAAAGACCTGCTTGAGAGAAAGACTCCTAGATGGATCTCTCCAGTGGAGGCCAAGGCATATAAGAGACCGAATATGTCTGCAAACTGGTTAAGATATATGGACATATTGCAGCAGGAAGGGGACTTTTTTAAGCTAAAAAGCTACGATCAAGTAAAAAGTCAGGTCCCCGACTGGCTGCACTATCATCAGGTTTATGAAATATTTAAAATGGACAAAAAAGTTGGTTTTCAAGTAGAAAAATCAAAACTGGAAACAGAACTGATAGAATCGAACTTTAAAAACCTTTCCAAAATGTATAATCTTCTGCTAGAGTGGCATACAAAAGATGAACTGGTTAAATCCTCAATGATAGATTGGGCAAAAGATGTAGGACATAATATTATGATGGATGACTGGGAGAGATTGTGGCAAAAAGGTATCAAATTTACTGCTTGTCATGGTTTAAGAGAAAACATAATGAAAATGGTTTATAGATGGTATTTGACACCAGTTAAGATTGCCAAGATGAATACCAAAATGTCAGATGTATGTTGGAAATGTAAACATGCGAAAGGTACCTTTTTTCATATGTGGTGGTTGTGCCCAGCGGTAAGTGCTTTCTGGGATAAGATTTATAATGAGCTAAAGAAGGTAATGAAAGTTACCTTTTGCAAGAAACCAGAGGCATTTCTTCTGAGCATAACCAATGAAGAGATACCCAGTCAGGATAGAGTGTTTTTTATGTATGCCACAACAGCAGCTAGAATTCTATTGGCAAGAACATGGAAAGGTGAAGAGATACCAACGGTGGAGGAATGGCAGATGAAGATGATGGAATACATGGAACTCGCAGAACTGACCGCCAGAGTCCGGGACCAGAGGGAGGGGAAGGTGTCGCAGGAGTGGAAAAAATTTAAAGACTATTTAGTTAAATCAGTTAAATTGAATATCTGAGCAGAATTAGACAGAATATCGGCTTTGGTAGAGATGTGTTAGATATAAATGGTAAGATGAATTTTTGTATGTGAAAGATGTATGTGTCAAAATATGTTAAGATAGGTCGTCAAGATAAGATACATAGTTATTGAGATTTTTGACCAAGTAAAAGCTAAGTATATTAAAATCTGGGCAAATGTGAATTGAATAATATATAAAGCTACCTTGAAGAAGTATTTGTTTTTCTGAAGACAGTGGAGGGAATGGGGGAAGCCCCCAAATAGAGAAGTTAGAAACAAGAAATATACAAAGATAGATATTGGCTAAGGTTTGTATATGTCCTTTTTATGCTTTTATTGTTGTTATTGTTTTGAATGTTGATTATGTTTATTGTTGATTATGTTTAATGTTGATTTTGTTTTTATTGTTTCTTATGTTTTGTGTTGATGTTGTATTCTGTTTTCTCTTTGTCTTATTGGAAAATAATAAAATCTTATATAAAAAAAAATGAAGACAACTGAGGAAGTCTTTAAATAATCTGAGGTCCACTTGATAAGAGAGAAGTCGTGACTGCTTCAGGAAAAAGCCCTCTATGGTAGCCTTAACTACAAAAGCATCATTCATTGACCCTGTTTTGGTCTGGTCCAATCCTTCAAAAGAACGAGCTGATCATTGGCTGAAGATGGGTCTTTGTCCTTTGTTCTATAGCCTCCCTCCTGGTACATTCTCAGTGCTGGTAGATTGGTGATGTGCTGTGGGAAGAATCTGCTTCTTTTGACTCAGGGGAAAGTCAGAGTACAAGCAGAATCTGCAACTAAATACATGCCATTTTTTGCAGAAGAAATTAGTCCAGACAGTTCAATAAGGTCAGCAACAGTATATTTTACTGGCATGTAGTTATCTTGCAGTTCTTTTGCATTCCTAGAGCTCTAGGAAGGTCCATAGCTTGTGCAATTAATCACATTCGGGGTTGCAGCAGAAAATGATCCTATCTCTGGCCACCCCTCATGCAAATATTCTGTGAAATATTTTTGAAATATTTTTATTAAATTTTACATTACACATTTCAATTTAAACATATCATTCACCTTCACATTTATGATTCTCAGAATCCCTTGACTCCCCCGCCCCCCGCCCTTCTTTGGTTTTCATTGTCCTTTTTTCCTTCAGTTTTTCCTTTTTCTAATTTGTTATAAATATTATTAACTTTTCCATTGTGTTTTGTGCTTTACGAGTTGTCAGGGATTGCCCGGCTCCTCACGGGGAGAGGGAGAGGGGAGGTCCTACTCAGGAGGAGAGCCCAGGCAAGTGTATTCCTTGGGAGGAGCAAGGGGAGAGAGGTCCTCCTCTCGAGGAGGAGAGGGACAGGAGGACTACTGAGGGGAAGGGCTGGTTACAGGTCCTGCTCACGAGGAGGGCAGGGAAAGAGGTCCTCCTCGGGAGGAGGACTGGGAGAGCAGCTCTTCGCGAGAGGAGGGCTCTCTACATTACAGGGACCCCAGTCACTTCTGTCGACGGACTCCTCCTCCTTTAGCATTTCCCCTGAGCTCTCTCCAAAGGAGAAGGAGGTGCAGGGGCAAAGACCCAGCACTGCCAGCCAGAGAGGATCTGAGGAAGAACTTCCGCTTCCGGCGCCAGCACAGCATTGGGGGGTCAGGAGGCACCGCAGACGTCGTTTTAGGGTGCCGAGACTTTGGTGTTGGGCAGATTCTGCAAGTGACTGAGCGGTCATGTTTTGAACTAGCTCTACACTATAAATAGTAATGCACAATAAATAGTTTTAGCTACTGAAGGTTCTGTCGTTACTCATGTACAACACTTGGGAAGATCTTGACACAAGTATTACTCTAATAATGCCAAAGTTTTTAATTGTTTACAGTGCTCTCTTGAATACATTATAAATTTTCCCATTCTCTCTTATTTTTTTAACATATTTTTTATTATTTTTCAAATATATCAAATTACAGCCAATTTAACATCTAACACAAATTACATCAACCATTGCTCTGCCGAGCTACGACTCTCCTCCCTCTCGTCAGCAGGTTTTCTAGTCCACTCTCATCGCGCAGCTATTGCCACTCCTATTAAACTATGTCAAAGGTTTATTCCAGTCCTACTAGTGTTTTTAAACTTCCCCTGTTCAATCTTAAGTATTCCACAAATTTACTCAAGTCTCTTCGAAACCTCGAGTCATCCTGGTTTCTGACCCTGCCGGTCAGTTTTGCCAATTCAGCATATTCCACCATCTTCGTCTGCCACTCATCAATCGTTGGTAATTCCTGTAATTTCCACTTTTGGGCAAGCAATATTCTTGCAGCAGTTGTCGCATACATGAACAATCTTTTGTCCTTCTTAGCTATTTCTTCTCCCATCAAACCCAACAGAAAGGCCTCAGGCTTTTTTGGAAAAGTATATTTAAACATCTTCTTAAGTTCATTGTAAATTGATTCCCAAAATGCCTTGACCTTATTACAAGTCCACCACATGTGATAAAAGTCCCCTTCCTCTTGTCTGCATTTCCAACACAATTTATCATGCATTCTGTACATTTTTGACAATTTCACTGGAGTCAAATACCATCTATACATCATCTTATAAACATTTTCTTTCAAGGTTACACATGCAGTAAATTTCAAACTCTCATTCCATAATTTTATCCATGCATCATACTCAATATTGTGCCCAAAGTCCCCCCAACCTCTCGGCAGGGACTTTTCCATGGGTATCCCAAGGTTTCTCCACCACTTTAAACTTCAACTAAATCCAATTTAAACGTAAAATGCCTTCCTCATATAAAGAAAGGTCTTTAAAATAATTAGTCACTCACTCTGTAGGTTTTCCAACTGTAGATCACTCCTGCGACATTCTGACCTGCGCCATTTTCCTCGCCACTGTCGGACGGACTCCCTTGTTGCGCCCTTCAGCTGTCCGAATTCTTCCCAAGTCCAAAATTAAATGAAATTTGCTGGGGTCTCACCCCCTCCTCAAATCAGAACCCAATCTTTAATTTAGGGAAATCTGGCGCTTTCACCAGAAGCCAGAAGCTGTGCAACGTCGGGTTAGTGATGCCTCCCTTGCGCCCACAGCTCAATCCTGTCTTACGGATTTATGGCAAAAATCTGCAGAGCGGGAGAGCACGCTTTGGCGCCGCTGGGTGCCACGAACCACAAGGTACCCCCTCATGGGTTTGGGGGTCGCAGAGCCTTTGCGAAGCCCCCCAAAATCCCCGACGTTGCTCGGAATTCCCCGGAGGGCTATTCCGCGCTTCTTACCGATGGACGCGCCAAACCGGAAGTGTCCCCCATTCTCTCTTAAACTTCTTCCCATCCTGGTCTCTGATTCTCCTGGTCACTTTCGCCATTTTGGCATAGGCCATCTTCTTCATCAGCCACTCCTCTTTGGTTGGAGCTTTATCCTCTTTCCATTTCTGGGCCAGTAGTATTCTCGCTGTTGTCATCGCATACATAAAATGTCTTTTCTGCTCTCTCGGAATTTCTGTACCTAAAATAGCTAATAAAAAAGCCTTTGGTATTTTCACAACTGTTATTTAAAACATTTTCTTCAAGTCATTATATATCATTTCCCAGAATGCTTTTGTTACCTTGACATGCCTTCTTTCTCTTTACATTTCAAACATACATTAGAAGCAGTTCTATACACCTTAGCTAGTTTTACTGGTGTTAAGGATACCATCCATACAACATTTTCATATAATTTTGCTCCAACGAACAGCACGCTGTAAATTTTAAATCTTCCTTCCATAGTTTTTTCTAGACTCAGGTTGAATATTATGCCCTATATCTTGTGCCCATTTTATCATTACTGATTTGACTTTTTCATCCTTCATCATTGGCCACCCCTCATGCCCGACTGAATGTTTTCAGTAAAGCACTTTCCAAGCAGAGATCCAACCCAGATCAGTTAGGATCCAGGCAAAGGTAACTTGCTACTAACACAAGGCTACTTATACTCTTTTTTTCCCTCGAACTCGTGGCTCCTGCGTTCCTTGACTCACACCTAACAAGCTGCAGCTGGAAGCCCAATACACCCAATTAACCTTCACATGCCTTTTTCTCTGCAAGCATAAACTTGTTGTTGTTCAGTTGTGTCCGACTCTTCGTGACCCCATGGACTAGAGCATGCCAGGCACCCCTATCCTCCACTGCCTCCCACAGTTTGGCCAAACTCATGCTAGTGGCTTCGAGAACACTGTCCAACCATCTCATCCTCTGTCGTCCCCTTATCCTTGTTTTAAATAAGCATAAACTTACATACTCCAATAGTGTCTGTGAGGGTCCAGGTTCTGGTCATGTATGTCATATTGGTCTGGGAGATTCCTCTGGTGTAGTGATCTCAGACAGGCAAGCAAGCTCCAATAAGAATTAACAAATCTCTGGCAGTTTTACGGTATGTTTATTTACAATTAACACCCAGAGAGAGACTCCGTGCCTGCCACTCTTAGCTACAAGCTCGTCACTCCGAGTCTCCGCCCCTGTCGCTGAATGAAGTGCACCAAAGACAAGCCCTTCCTCTCATCCTTCCATTACATGTTAACCCTTTCAGCTCTTATGGTTCGGGGAGAAGGGGGGTGGACCCCCCCAAAAAACAGCCCTCTAAACCCTGCCTCCTTCCTGGTTGCACAACAACTCTTTCAATGTTGTCTGTCTCTCCTCTACCTCTGCCTGTGAGCTTTCTGAGTCTGCTACTTTATGTGAGTCTGGGAACTCTCCATGAAGGGGCCCCCAAACCAACCCACCTCTGCTCTGTCTGCTTTCCTTCATCTCCAGAGTCAAAACAAAATAAAATAAAAAATTCCTTCCAGTAGCACCTTAGAGACCAACTAAGTTTGTTCTTGGTATGAGCTTTCATGTGCATGCACACTTCTTCAGATACCTGTAACTTCATCTCCAGAGTCAGCCTATTCCCAGGCATTCGATTCAGCCACATCACTGACATCCAGGGGGCATACCCAGGATCAAAACTGGGGGGGGGGGGAACCATGGTCGTTCAGGTTCAAAAACAAAAACAGCTTCAAAAAACAGAAAAACTCCCCCCCCCCAAACAGAAAGCCCCAAATGACTGAAAAACTCAGTTTCCCAGGATCCTCAGTCCTTGCAAAGGAACTACTCGCCATGCAAGGGAACTCAGTTTGCCAAGCTCCCTTGCAACGATGAATCCCGCCAACGATGAATTTGCCCCCTGACACTGCCCAAGTCTCAGCCTGCATCCCCATTTGACCAAGCAGGGTGCAGGCTAGGATCCGGTCTCTGATAGGCATGCCAACTCTTTGTTGGCATGAGGGAGGGGAAAACAGCCGGCGCAACACACACACACACACACACACACACACACAGTGGCCAACTGCCTTGGCAAGAGCAGAAGAGCTCAATTGTTATTGAGATTTTGGGAGGGGGAGAAAGTCTTGAGCTTTTTTTCCCCTTTTAGGCTGCCGATAACCATTTAATTTATTTTTGCTTCCTGCCCGCCCCCCCCCCCCCGGGTACGCCCATGCATCCGGGTATTATTGTTAAACTGGTTCTGGTTTATTTATATGAGGGCAGAACACACAAAAGTGGCTCTCTTTGGTCCCTTCATTTGCTGTAGATGGACTCCATGTAGTGAACGATTGACAGGCTTGTAGCCTTTTGATTGCAGATGCTTGTGTGAGTGTCTGGAGGCGGTTGGAGGATGGATGGTGGCTAAGAGATTGAGGTAAATCCTGACAAGACAGAAGTGCTGTTTTTGGGGGACAGGAGGCAGGCAGGTGTGGAGGTCTCCCTGGCCCTGAATGGGGTAACTGAGCCCCTGAAGGACCAGGTGTGCAGCCTGGGAGTCATTTTGGACTTGCAGCTGTCCATGGAGGCGCAGGTTAATTCTGTATCCAGGGCAGCTGTCTACCAGCTCCATCTGGTACGCAGGCTGAGACCCTACCTGCCCGCGGACTGTCTGGCCAGAGTGGTGCATGCTCATCTGGATTGCATTGGATCCTCAGGTAAGGGAAGGCAGTGTCTGCTCAGCCAATCAGAGTCTAGAACTTTGAGCTGGGAGCAGCCCACCCCCAGCCTATTTAAGGGGGGGCGGGTGTCAGCCGCCCTCTCAGCTGATCGTCACGGGATTATCCATCCCCTCACCCAGTCTTTAGGGCCTGACCCAGAGGGGGAATAGGCACATTACCTATCAACCTTGCTCTCGTTAATTAGGTCTCTGTATTTCAGGGCCAGGGAGGAAATACAGCAAGCAAATTAGCCGGCGTGTAAGTTTTTGCCAACCTTGTAGCAAATATCACAATTTTGGTGGATTAGGCATTGGATTGCATCCTTAGTCACAAGGGTACCCCGTTAGAGGGGTATAGGAGGGGTGACTCTTGAGGAGTCCACTGGTGGACCAATGGGCCAATACATTTCTCCCACTGGCAGCCAGTGTGGGGTCGTGGCATCCAATCCATTTTGCAGTTGACACTCCAGCACAGGTTTGACCCCACTAAGTAGTTTGGTCCTACCTATATCAGGTGGCAGGTAGGCTGCCTGATGTAGGATACATGCCCAATGCCTTAGTCAAACCTACTTTCCCCTGTAATCAATAAAGTTGTGGCCTAATTCAACCCAATACCAGTCTCCTATGTCATTCTTGTGGCTGTTCTGTCACCTGCTATGTCCATTATACACCTATGCCAGCAAATTCCAGAGATGGGTACAACATAAATGCCCCTTCCGGTCCATCTCACCCTAAAACAGTAATTGTGAGTAGATGAGTTCTTTTCTGGAATTCCATGAAATTTCACCACATGCCCACCTACTTTATCCCCACCTCAGTTTCATCACAATGTTGTTGGGACCAAGATGTTTCCAATCAGGCACAAAGCCATTAACAATTAGGGCATCACATGCATATGTGCCTTCCCAGTCATCTGGTGATGCTGGAACCTGATGACATTCCTGGATCCAGCCAAGTTTATGTGTTCAATTTTGTAATTTCCCTGATTTAACTGTGAACGGTTTGAGAATCCACCTCCTTTTAATTGTTTTTGTGAGAAGGGTGGTATTGTTGTTTTGATGTTCCGTTCTACTTTTTCTGGTTTTTATCCTATATTTTATTCTGTGAACCACCCTGTGATCGTACGACGAAGGGTGGTGTATAAATCTAATAAATAATAATAAAAATAATAATTGTACCAAATGAAGGAAATTGTGACACTGGCATATGAAGCCCTTTGTACAATTATGAAGGAAAAAAGTCACCAATCTACATTAAATTCTTTAATTCCAATACTTTAGCCACCAACCACTTCTTAGAAAATGCAGTGTTGATTCCTTTATTGGTAATAATAATAATAATAATAATAATAATATTTATTATTTGTACCCCGCCCATCTGGCTGGATTTCCCCAGCCACTCTGGGCGGCTTCCAACAGAAACCAAATACAACAATATCAAACATTAAAAACTTCCCTAAAAAGGGCTGCCTTCAGGTTTTTTCTGAATGTCAGGTAGTTGTTTATTTCCCTGACCTGTGATGGGAGGGCGTTCCACAGGGCGGGCGCCACTACCGAGAAGGCCCTCTGCCTGGTTCCCTGTAGTTTTGCTTCTCGCAGTGAGGGAACAGACAGAAGGCCCTCGGCGCTGGATCTCAGTGTCCGGGCTGAATGATGGGGGTGGAGACGCTCCTTCAGGTATACAGGACCGAGGCCGTTTAGGGCTTTAAAGGTCAGCACCAACACTTTGAATTGTGCTCGGAAACGTACTGGGAGCCAATGCAGATCTCTCAGGACCGGTGTTATGTGGTCTCGGCGGCCACTCCCAGTCACCAGTCTAGCTGCCGCATTTTGGATTAATTGCAGTTTCCGGGTCACCTTCAAAGGCAGCCCCACATAGAGCGCATTGCAGTAGTCCAAGCGGGAGATAACCAGAGCATGCACCACTTTGGTGAGACAGTCCGCGGGCAGGTAGGGTCTCAGCCTGCGTACCAGGTGGAGCTGGTAGACAGCTGCCCTGGATACAGAATTAACCTGCGCTTCCATGGACAGCTGTGAGTCCAAAATGACTCCCAGGCTGCGCACCTGGTCCTTCAGGGGCACAGTTACCCCATTCAGGACCAGGGAATCCTCCACACCTGCCCTCCTCCTGTCCCCCAAGAACAGTACTTCTGTCTTGTCAGGATTCAACCTCATGGCTAATGGAGCCAATTACCTTTATTGGTAATGTTTACTCAGGCATGCAGCAGGAATCAAACAGGACTTAACCTTTTCTTGAGTTTTCCCTATTCTAGTTGCCTTTCACATCTGGGGAAACCATGAGCTTGAAATGGGTCAGGGATAGGCAATGTGGTGCCCTCCAGAGGTGGCTGGACTACAACTCCCATGGCCCCAACAACTAGTCATTCTAGCTAGGGTTGATGGGAATTGTTGTATGGAGCACACAACGTTGGCTACTCCTGGTCTTCAAAACCCATCTCATTCCGGAAAGTCTGAAATGGAACATATGCATAAAGGATGAAGGGCTGCACAGCCATATCTTTCAAAGCAGCTAGGACCATACCTTTCCTCATTCAAAAACAACCTGCACCAATGCATGCCATCCTCTACCTGCAGATAGATGTAGCTAACCATGATGCAGAACAGGCAAGTAGAGTATCCAGACTTATAATCCAGTGTTTGCAAGCTGTCGCTACAACTAAAACTCATACAACTTTAGCTTCTGAAAAGTATATTATATACCTAAGAATGAAAATATTTTAGCTGCCCATTTGGTGTTGACCCATGAGAGGGAATGCCCTCTCTGGTGTAGTGCATACATCTCCTGCATTATTAATTTCCCCAAGTTTTTAAATTTCCCCCTCATTTTAAAAGTCACTGTTTTTATATGTTTCAAATACGTTTTATTTCTGTACTTTGCTCCTGCAAGTTCCTTTGTGAGGTTGTGTGGGACAAAATAAAAATAAATATGTTGAAAAGCTCCCAAACCAATACTGATTCTTCAGAGAAGCCACTTCTGATCTTTCTCCACTGAGGGTCCTGTCCATTTAACCTGTGTCAGGGATTTGTCATCTCCTCACGAGGAGAGCCCAGGGGAAAGTCCTACTCATGAGGAGAGCCTGGGCAGGAGTACTCCTCACGAGGAGAGTGGGAAAGGAGATCCTCCTAGTGGGGAGGATCGGGATGGGGACCTCCTCACGAGAAGGTCTTGCTCAGGTACAGGGAGCCCCAGCCACTTCTGTCATCGGATTCCTCTCAAAGCCCATTGCCAGAGCTCTTTCCAGAGGAGGAGGAGGAGCAGAGGGTCAGGGATGCTGGGCAGAGACCCAGCACCACCAGCCAGAGGTGATCGGAGGGGGAGTTGCAGCTTCCGGCAGCAGCACAGCATGGGGGGGGGGTTAGGAGACCCGGAAGGCATTGTTTTAGGGTGCCGAGGCTTTGGTGCTGGGTGGGAAACAGGAGAGGGGCACTTCCGAATTCTGCAAGTGACTGAGCAGTCATGTTTTTAGTTAGCTCTGCACTGTAAATAGTTATGCACAATAAAGTAGTCTTTAGTTTAAGTGGACTCTTAAGTGGACTCATGAGCAACACCCTGGTGTACCCTGACAACCTGCTTCCTACTTTTTTCCCCTTTTTTGAAGTTACAAATATCTCAGATTTAATGCATCATTGATTCCACAAACTGTCTTTGGGATAGATGGAGTATTTCTTATGAAGGAATTAGAAAATGACTAGAGATGCTTGGCCAATAACACAAAACCTGAAAACTTGTATCTTCTTTGCCTTCGTTCTTTTTTTAAAAAATAATCATAATAAAAAATATCTTTATTAAAAACCACATCAAAATGTACAAACAAAAAATATACAAATAAACAAATAAACAAATCAAATATCATGTATTACATTAGTCTTTGATATTTCTTCCTATATTATTTGAATCTTATATTATATTATTCTACTGTGTTATTTAATTTTCCTAAATATATCCATACTTTTCATAATGTTATTCAGTCACCTTGCGATATATAACCTGTAATATGTGCTATTAGCTAATTTACCTTTCCAAATTTCTCCATATATACTTCCACACATTCCCATTCTTTATTGACTTTCTGAGTGGACCCTCCTCTCACTGACACTGTTAATTTTGCCATAATCATAAATTCAGAAATTTTTGATCTGCTTCCTACTTTTTGAGGACCCCTCTTCAGGTCCTAGGACAGCTGAGCTAACTAGGAATCTTTCATGATGATCTTTTGGGAGGAGTGGTGGGATAGTAATTTAATAAACAAAAGAGATAATAAAATGTGCATCTTGTTCATATAGATGATAAATGGGCTGTGTATTTTATGTGCATGAAAATAATTTCCCTAACTTCAATAATCTCATCACGACTTGATGAGTAATAAAGGGCTATATTTTTATTGAGGGCTGCCAATACTGTTGTCCTAAACATAGGTATTTTATACCTATATATAACATAGGTATTTGAATATCCTGCCAGGGTTACTTTGGGAGGAATGATGGGATAGATCTTTCATGAATAAAATAGATGATGAATAAAATATTCACTGTCCTGCCCCATATAGAAGATAAAGGGGCTCCACAGTCTTTCAAAGTTTCCCCTCTTTGGTTTAGTGAGACTCCAGAAAAAGAAGTATGTAGGGGCTACATTTGGAGCCCGGGCCAGGAGTTCTTCACTATAAAAACAGGTTTTTTTATTTCCACAGTGGTCAACCAGATCTTTGTGCACAGCCTGAAAACAGCAGCAGATATTCAGAAGCATGCTGCAACCCCCCCCCCAAGATAGAACATAATGATTAAATTTATTAGACATCCAAATTCATAGAGGATAAGGGTAATCTATAACTAAGCATATCCAAGTTGTTGCCCATCATTACTTCTGGTGAGCCCAAATTCTTCCTACAATATACAACTACTAGCCATGAATTTAACTTTCTGAACGCCATATCTGAAGCCACCTCTCTCTTCTATTCTGAAGTCATCATTTAACACCCATGTTCATGCCCCTTGCATCCTCCCAGCTCCTTTCTGCAAGCCCACCTGGAAGGCAAACCAGCCTGTGGTAACCTCCTACATCTTCCTCCTGTAACTGCTAAGGCCCCTTCTCATCTTCCACCCAGTTATGATGGCACCACACTCTCCAATTTTGCAGACAATTTTGATTCCTCATGCCTGCTATTCCTTTCCTTTTGACAACCATCTTTCCACCCTTATTTGTAGCAAGGTCAAACACCAGAGATGGGTACAGCACAAAAGCTAACAGAAACAAACTAGCATAAAACAACCTCTTCAAGAGCCATTCTTGCTGAAATTGAACCTTATGCTCAACTGCCATGTCCCATTCCCACCGTGTCAGCCTTTGCTTGCTCTACTCAAAACTCTGCCATGAAGTTTTTATGTAACTACATGGAAGTCTTCCAGGTAGCCTTTCCACTCCATCCCACTTTCAATGTCAGGAAACAGGAATTGTAAGTAGATGAGTCCCTTTCTGGAACTCCATGCAATTTCACCATATGCCCTTCTAGTCTATCCCTGCCTCAGTTTCACCACAATGCCCGTGGGACGAAAATGCTCTCAATTAGGTACAAAGTCATGATTAGTACATTACATGCACACAGATATATTTATCTTCCCCGTGACCTTGTGATGCTGGAACCTTTTTATATATCTGGATCCAGCCAAGTTTACGTGTGCAATTGTGTAGTTTCCCTAGTTTATGTTTGGTTTGAAAAAGCACCTTCCTTTGTCTGTCCTGAATCTTCCAACATCTCATTTCCTTGGGTGTCTAGTATTATCAGAGAGGGAGAAAAGGCTTTCTCTCTCCATTTTGTCCATGGCATGCATAATCTTATACACCTCTCTCATTTCTCTTCTTTGCCTTTGCCTATAAACTAAAATACCCTAATTTTGTAACAATCTGTCAAAGGGGAGTTATCCCGCCCCTTCAGCATCATTGTCCCGCTTTTCTGAATCTTTCTCAACACTACATTATCATACCCCTCCAATATTTAAAGAGGGCAAATCAGGGCATGCCCCCACCCCATGCCAACAACCCAGTTGCTTACACGTTCACCCCCCCCCCCCGCCACTGTCCCTCCCTCACACACTCACCGACTCCCCTCCTACCTTTGTTCGCCGACCTCCATCTTCTCTGCATCTGGCATTAGCATTGTTAAGGCTAAAATTGATTATTTCTCAGTATACTCAATGGAAAATCATCTAGCAATTAATGCAATATGAATTAATTTTTCTTCCCATAATCAACAGCACAAGTAAATAATTAACACAAAAATAAACACAAGTATTATTTCCAATGATTAATAACCAAATTAATTCATTCCCAGATGGACTTTTTATATCCCTAATACTTATTCAAAACCAAAATTTTAAGTAACAGGAAGATCCCAATTTTGTTGTTTAGTTGTGTCCGACTCTTCGTGACCCCATGGACCAGAGCACGCCAGGCACTCCTGTCTTCCACTGCCTCCCGCAGTTTGGTCAGACTCATGTTGGTAGCTTCAAGATCACTGTCCAACCATCTTGTCCTCTGTTGTCCCCTTCTCCTTGTGCCCTCCATCTTTCCCAACATCAGGGTCTTTTCCAGGGAGTCTTCTCTTCTCATGAGGTGGCCAAAGTATTGGAGCCTCAGCTTCAGGATCTATCCTTCCAGTGAGCACTCAGGCCTGATTTCCTTAAGAATGGATAGGTTTGATCTTCTTGCAGTCCATGGGACTCTCAAGAGTCTCCTCCAGCACCATAATTCAAAAGCATCAATTCTTCGGCGATCAGCCTTCTTTATGTTCCAGCTCTCACTTCCATACATTACTACTGGGAAAACCATAGCTTTAACTGTACGGACCTTTGTCGGCAAGGTGATGTTTCTGCTTTTTAAGATGCTGTCTAGGTTTGTCATTGCTTTTCTCCCAAGAAGCAGGCGTCTTCTAATTTCATTTCCCCCCCAAATCATATTTATTAAGGTTTCCAATACAACAGAATCACATGAAACATTCCAAATTACATTCCAAATTATTTATCCAATTATCAATAAAAAAGAAAAGTTCCAAATCAACCGAATTATTATTTTAATTTTGTTTAATGGCTTCCCATGCTTCAAATTTCGGAGGTGTCTCATCTTAACTATTGTCCTTTGTTTTCGCATTCCAATCTTTTCACAGCCTCTGATATATTCCAACAGGCAAGATAAATCAAAGCAAACAGTGTTTCTGTGTGGATTTAAGTCCATATTTCGCCAGTATACAGTCACTTCCCCCTTGACAAACTGACTCCAAAAGCCACATACAAAAAAACGCCATCTTCATTTTTGTATTCCAAATATTTTTCCACATTTATTATACACCCATCTGCACCCACTTACATCTTTTACGAGAATTAGCCAGTCATAATTGAAGATTCATATATTAAAGAGGTTTTGATGACCTTCTCCTTCCGATTTCATGATTATGCAGTCCGGGCAACAATTCGAACTGCGTCATATCTGGGCAGTCGACGAAATTCCTCCAATTAAAATCAGTCAGTGTCCAAGGGGGTCTCTCTTTGCCCAAATCAACATACAACACCTTTTATCCCTTTCCAGATGTTTACGATCACTTTCTCCTCTCATTAGGACAGCGTGTTTACTTTTCATTTACTCCCGCACAGTTCTTGTATATAATTTCAAATCTTCTCCACCAAAATTGAATTATCAGTCTTTCAAATCTCACTTGTTATATATAATAAAGTTGGGTCTTCTGGGGGGGTATTTGCCCGTTATATAAAATATTAAAACAAAATACAATCACAGAGTCCAAGGCTCCCCCCCCTTCCGTCCTGCTTCACATACCGATAAAATGATAAAAACTTCTCTTCTCTACTTAGCTGTTCAGTGGCTGAGTTTTTTAACCAAATACTTTCAAAATGGATTCAAACTACAAGAAAGAAGATTCCACCTAAATATTAGGAAGAACTTCCTGACAGTGAGAGCTGTTCGGCAGTGGAATTTGCTACCAAGGAGTGTGGTGGAGTCTCCTTCTTTGGAGGTCTTTAAGCAGAGGCTTGACAGCCACCTGTCAGGAATGCTTTGATGGTGTTTCCTGCTTGGCAGGGGGTTGGACTGCATGGCCCATGTGGTCTCTTCCAACTCTATGATTCTATGATTTTCCGCCTTCATTTGAAGCATGCCCAAGACTTCTCACTAATTTATATTTTAAAGCGTTGGGAATCTTGCATGATCGGGCCAGCCGCAGGAGTTCCTCTCCCCTGGGTGTTCTCTGCCCTGGCCCCCATGCTCATTTTCCTGATGGGTCAGAGCAGGTTTAAGGGGCATCTGCGGGCAAGGCAGTCCTTCCCACACTCCTGGGAAGGTCGGGAGGCTTCGAAATTCCCCATGGGGGTCTGGAGCAATGGTATCTAACAGCCATTCCTCATCCGTGCAAAAACCGGAAGCCACGTCTTCTAATTTCATGACTGCTGTCACCATTACCGTTGCGTAATGTTTTACTATTACCTTTAAATATGTATTATCTTTATATATATGTTTAATATATAATTCTATTAACAAATTATCTTACTTTAAATGGTAATTGTACTTTATTTTTAATCCAGAAAGCTTAAGCAAATAATAATAATAATAATAATAATAATAATAATAATAATAACTATTTAATTATTTATACCCCTCCCATCTGGCTGGGTTTCCGCAGCCACTCTGGGCGGCTTCCAACAAAATATTAAAATACAATAATTCATCAAATATTAAAAACTTCTCTAAACAGGGCTGCCTTCAGACTTTCTAAAAGTCTGGTAGTTGTTCTCTTTGACACCTGATGGGAGGGCGTTCCACAGGGCTACCGAGTGAGGGAACCAACAGAAGGCCCTCGGTGCTGACCTCAATGTCCCGGTACAACAATAGGGGTGGAGACGCTCCTTCAGGTATACTGGGCTAAGGCCATTTAGGGCTTTAAACATCAGCACCAACACTTTGAATTGTGCTCGGAAACGTACTGGGAGCCAATTTAAGTTTTTTTGAAGACTGGTGTTATGTGGTCTCGGCAGCTGCTCCCAGTTGCCAGTCCAGCTGCCGCATTCTGGATTAGTTGTAGTTTCCGGTTCACCTTCAAAGGTAGCCCCACATAGAGCGCATTGAGGGTTTTAATAATAATACTGGGTTGTAGCAAGGACAAAATCCGCTCACCTGGGACTCTGGGTGGGCAGCCATTGCCTTATGGCATGGCTGTGGTGGGTTCAGGGAAGCTGCCATCTTCCAGCTGCAACTGTCGGAGGGGATGGCTGCCACCGGAGTGGTGGGGGCGGGGCAAGCTGCCAACGGGGGCAGGGTGGTGATCTGCGTACAGGAGCACTGTGGTGATCCACTCTGGGGAGTGGCGCGGCGAGCTGCCCAGAGAGTCTGCCTGGTGGATGCAAGCCCCACACTGCCATTTCAGGCAGCATGGAGCCACCGTGGAGCCACCAATCACTACCCTCAGGGCTGACACCCGGGGCAGGCGACGGGCATAGGAAGAGGTGGGCGGGGGTGGGCCCCCCGTGTGCCATCACAGTGGGGGGTGACAAATTATCAAGGAGCAATTACTACCTTACTAGGGCGGTGCATAAAAAACCCTCTTTTTTAAAAAATGCCTGCTCCAAAGGACTTATCTAACTACATTAGGGATTATTTAGGTATATATGAAATGTCATGCATATCACTTAATATCTTGACCCTCCTACACAAAAATAGTTGTTTACTTGGCCGTTTTCCTATGTCGTGAAGCCTGAAATTTCAATTCAGTGGAGCAGGGTCAAGATATTAACTGATATGCATGAAATTTCAAATATAGCTATATAATCCCTAGTGTAGTAAGGTAAGACCTTTGGAGTAGGCGTTTGTTTGTTTGTTTTTTAAGAAAGATTTTTTTATGAACTGTCCTACTGCCCTACCCTCCACTGGGCTTCCCGGGTCCCGGAAAGTTGACCTACATGAAGAACATGAGACTAGGCCGAATAGGTTAGGCCTTGCCTTACCTTCGCCTCACCCCCTGCATGCAGCCGATTGGCCAGCTGGTTGGGAGGCTTGGCAAAGGCACGACAAGGCCAAATCTACTTGCCCTAGTCTCATTTTCTTCACATAGGCCGACTTTCTGGGCTGCTGGGGAGGACTGCCAAGGCTGCTGCCTGTCCTGCGCACCCCCTTCGGGCCTTCATCCATCTCTGAAAAGCCTGTGCTGCCCCGAAAGTGGAGCATGTGGGGCAGTGGCAACGCCGCTGCCCTGTTTTGCCCACACGTATCGCCGGGAGGAGCAGCTCAATGCCACCCTGGGCGCTCAGCAGGCCAGCCTCCCCTTTGCCCCCAGCCTCCGCTGCATGAAGCTAGGATGCCCCTCCCTCCCTCACACACCCCAGTCTTCCCTGCATGAAGCTAGGACACCCCCCAAAGAAGCTGTGTAATTAAAAGAAGATGAGGAAAATCAGCAAAGCAATTCTGTGGCTAACTGGCCAACTCCTTTAAATAGGGTCTATTAATGAAGTTCACACTTTTGACAACCAGTCTGATGCTTTTGCAGAAAAATATTCCTAGACCCAAGACCTTTATTTTTTTATTTTTTAAGCCCTTTCAGTCTCCCATCTCAAGGCTAAGTACAGCAAACTGTACATTTCCACCCCTCTCCCCAAGGCTGGATTATTTACTTCTGTGTGCTTGTTGTTATGTATTGAAGTTCTCACCCTAGGCCACTAGGGGTGTGTGTATATAGTTCATTCTGCTGCAGTTTTCACTCAGGTCAGCATATGCAAAAGAGGAATTGTAAAGTGATGTTCAGGGATTGGTTAACTACAGAAGTTGTTACTGTTGCTTTGTAGCTGAGTTCTATATAAGCAGGCTGCTGAGGCCTTCAGCTCACTTCTGTTTCAGCCTGAGAATAAACAAGAGCTGTTTGGAAATCACTGTGTCGTCTGCTGTGTCCACCCACAACTTAACACTTGTGTAACTGTGTCTCCCTTGTATCTATTAGGGACTATTCTCTCACCTTTCTTTTGATATCTATGCTACTGATTAGTTCTGCCATTTTAATTTTAGAGAAAGTGTTTAATTTAAAAAGGATCTGTGCTATAGAATAACAGTGGTAACAATACATTGAAGACAAGTAAATATTTTGGGGAGGGTGGTTCCAGAGCCCTAGCGCCACCATCACAAAGAGCATAAAATGGGCTAACCTGATCCAAAACACCCCCCAACCCCACTCACACAGGAAACCAAAGATCACCACAGCCAAGCACAAATGAACAATCACACCCTATGCAATCCCGACCTCTCTCACCACCAAAGAAACACAAGCGAACAACAGAGAACCTACACAATCAACGCTGACACCAAACCCTACATATATTAAGGAAAATAGAAACATTGTCACCCCACCTCACCCACCCACCTCCTTTCCCCCTTCTCTCCCAAATGTCTCAACAACCAAAACTGATTTGTAAAAATGTTACATGGAAAAAATACAAGAGAGACATTGCACATACTTTTGTAAATCATTTTTTAATAATAATAATAATAAATGGGCAGACTTTGGTACTCTTTTGTCCTCCCCTCCACCCATGTCTTTCTCTCTATCTGAGCTGGCTCCCTGCCTGTTATGTTACATGTGGGAAAACCCATGTAGGATTCCTCTCTGTGTAAAGTCTTCAATATGTGCCTGCGCGCACCTGAGAAATCTGCCTCATTGTCAAAATTTATCTTTCCCCCCACTTCCAGTCTCCATTGTTGTGTGTTCTGGCTGAGGGGGAAAACAGAAGACAGATGGCCTTGTAAGAAAATATGAAATAAAGTCAAACCATTTTTGCAGGCAAAATAAAAATAAAAAACAATGTGTGTGTGTGTGGGGGGGGGGGTGACAATAAATTTTCTGCACCAGGTACCACCTGACCTTCCTACGCCTCTGGCAGGCGGCACCCCTCTTCCTACACCCCTGACTCCAGCATCCTGTGCTGTACCAGAGGCTTGTGGGAAGCCCAGAAAACAAGGTATGAACAGAGTGGCCTCTCCCACCTGTGATCTCCAGCAACTTTAAATGAGAGGCTTATTGACTCTCATATGGGAGAAAATGTAGCCATTGGGACTAGTACCTGTCTTTCTCTCATAATACGGGAACGTATGGACATGCAACGAAACTGAATCACTGGATGATGATGTTCTATCTCTGCTGTTGTGGGAAATACAGCTCTGAATGTCTGTTGCTGGGAAGCAGTAGTGTGGAGAGTGGTGTTGCTCTCATGTCCTGCTTTCAGGCCATGCACAGACAACTGCTTGGCCACTGTGAAAATAGTTGTCTTGGACAGATGGCCTGATTCAATAGGCTGGTGTAAGTTATATCCAGTTGCAGTTTGGAGGAAATCTTCTTAGAGCAGTCATACTCCAAATTGCCTCCAAGTGGTATTCACCCAGTGTACCAGCTGAGGAATTCAATGTTCCATAATGTACCTGCTGAAGAAGTGTGGCTTCATAATTTTATCTAATTTGACTGCTCATGTGGCTGAGTGAGGGAAGCCAAAAGAGAGAACAGGTTGCAACACTATGAAGTCATTTTATAATCTGTTCCTGGAGTTGAGAACTCCTGGCCTGGGAGCCAAATGCAGCCCCCACATAACTCTTTACCTGAAGTTTCACTAAACAAAAATAGGTGAAACTTGGGAGACTACGCAACCCCTTTATCATATATAGGAGTCATAACAGTGAATATCTTATTCATCATCTATTTTATTTATGAAAATTCTATTCCATTATTCCTGCCAAAGGAGCCCTGACTGGATATTCAAAAAGTTTTTCATTCAAGTGGTTTTTCATTGGAATATCCCAATACATCCTGTTCTCTTCCAATTCATCCAGTGTGGTGTAGTGGTTAAGAGCGGTAGACTCGTTATCTGGGGAACCGGGTTCGTGTCTCCACTCCTCCACATGCAGCTGCTGGGTGACCTTGGGCTAGCCACACTTCTCTGAAGTCTCTCAGCCCCACTCACCTCACAGAGTGTTTGTTGTGGGGGAGGAAGGGAAAGGAGAATGTGAGCCGCTTTGAGACTCCTTCGGGTAGTGAAAAGCGGGATATCAAATCCAAACTCTTCTTCTTCTTCTTCTTCTTCTTCTTCTTCTTCTTCTTCTTCTTCTTCTTCTTCTTCTCTTCTCTTCTTAAATTACTATACCACCATCTCTCTCAAACAAATCCAGACTGGGTGATCCCAAACATTTTAATGTAAAGCTGCCATACATCCAAATTTTCCCATACATTGTCAGGATTTTAAAGGCAGTGCTTTGTCCTGGATCTTAAGCAAATCAATAGACAACTTGGTCTCAACAACTTTCAGGTTTTCCTTAAAAAAATTCAACATTTTCGGTGGGATGTGCTGGCTTTTACTTTTTGAAATAAGGCAACACTAGGTTCACCGTGAAAGATTTCTGAGAAAGCTTGGCTGTCCTGGGAAACAAGGAAAGGTCTGTAAATAGTAGGAAGTAGTATAAACCAACAGTATCGTCAGTGAAGAGGGGTTGGAAGTGGGGTCTTTGAAGGATCAATACTGGGTTTGGGACATTTCAACATTTTTTATTTGGTCCCACACATCCTCTCAAAGGAACATAAGGGCCAGGTTGTTTTTCATGCCTCATTGAAGGAGGGAAGGTGTGTAATAATAATAATAATAATAATAATAATAATAATAATAATAATAATACTTTTATTATTTGTACCCTGCTCATCAGACTGGGTTGCCCCAGCAAATCTTTGAAAGCTGCTTTGAAAGATATGGCTGTGCAGCCCTTCATCCTTCATGGATCTGGATAATTTCAAGCTTGAATGAGGCGGATTATGAAGTCCAGGGGAAGACAACATAGTGAGCTCCAGACAATTCCCATCAAGCCTAGTTGGAATGGCTGGCTTTTGAGGCAATGAGAGTTGTAGTCCAGCCACCTCTGGAAGTCACCATACTACCTATCCCAGATCAATATCCATTTCAAGCACAGCAGGCTCAGCTTTAGCTCAAACAACCTTTGTTATATTATTTGCAAATCACTGTTTGTTATGACAATGTTGGTGCAGACAACTATATAATGGAATTCATTCTCGTATAGTACCCATTATTCCCTCCTAGGGGATTCTGGGGGTGGCAGTTTTGTGAGGACTAGGTACAGAAAAATTGATTCATCTTCACGGAGCCATATTTCAAATAATTTTTAGAGGATATATTTTGAAAAATGATGAAATAGTACAAAACTGAACATACCCAGTTGGCTGGCTCTAGGAATACAATCGTGTTCCAGTCTTACCAGATTGCTGTGAAGAAAATATATATGTGATTTACCAATTGCTGATCACTTTGTGTCTTATCATGGACATGATTTCCCCAGAAGCACTGTGGTGAAATATACTGGGAGGTTATTTGGTGAAATTACATATGGTTCCCAAAAAGGATTTAATTAATTAAAATACCTGTTTCTTAAGCTTGAGAATGGGATGGAGTGCAAAATACAGCTGGCAGAATTTCATACAGTTTCAAAAGAAGAATTAATCCAATTTCCACATTGTGCTTTGTGTTCCAATATAAAATTACACCTTTTCTGGGAAATCATGCAATCTATATTTACATCATTTCCCACCCCCACACTGGACCAGTGCTTTCCACCTGGAACCCTCGGGCTCCCTTCTTGGCCTATAAAACCCTCCAAACTAGGTTTATCCTCCATCGTTCACCTGCTTGTTTGTTCTGCGTGCTCCTCAGCTTTTGATCTTCTCAGCACTATGACGATCTTTCTGAGTACTTGTCTCCTCTTGGTCCTCCTTTGTCCAGGTGAGTAGGAGCCTGAGATCTTGAATTCTTTCTTCAAGGACATTCAGTCAAAGGACCTAGTGGTGCCCACATGGCTGGGAACAATTGGAGCAAAGGAGGCAGAGCAGGAAAATCCTTAGCTCCAGTTGGTGCATTCCTAAGGGAGGCAGAGCTTGATCCCTATTTAAGGGATAACTTGCTTTCCCTCCAGCCTCTCCATTTTCAGCAGCATTAGGGGGCCTTCATCTGCACTTAAGCCTACATCTCTGCATGTTTGCAAGGGCGGAGAAAGAAAGAGAAATGGTTTTCTTCTTGCTTCTTCTTCTTTTTTTTATTTGGTGATCACTTGTAGCCAAGTAAGATAGTCTTCTATGAGCATGATCTTAACAGTGTGTCTGTAAGTGAATGTGGAGGCCAATTCTAAATCCACACATCCTTCCACAGTGAGGACATAGGTTTCCAGGTGGGAGTTGAACACAGTGAGTGTTAGCCAAACGTGCCTTCCTCTTAGCACATTTCTCCTTTTCATCCTTAGCTTGAGCATCTTCAAATTCAATGACACCTTTGGGGAAGGCTGTTCTCCAATTGGAGCACTCGCAGGCCAGTGTTTCCCAATTGGTGGCGTTTATATTATTATTATTATTATTATTATTATTATTATTATTATTATTATTATTATTATTATTAGATTTGCCTCGAGAGAGTCTTTAAACCTCTTTTGTTGACCACATGCATTATGCTTTACATTTTTAAGTTCGGGAGAGAGTAGTTGCTTTGGAAGATGATAATCAGGCATACAAACAACATGACCAGTTCAACACAGTTGACGTTACCTGGGTTTTCCAGCAGTGCAGGGGATCCGTGGTTCTGCAGGAAGAGAGAAGGACCAGCTAATCAGAGAACTGGATGAGTGAGAGCAAAGCAGGCAGGCTGGCAGGAGAAGAAAAAACACAGCAGAATCCACTGCTTAGAGAGGCAAGGGGATTGGTCCTCTTTACAGTTGCATTTACACATGAGGAGGTCATTGGAGAGGAGTGGAGTAACTTTAGCAGCCTCTGCCGTAGCCGGCTTGCTGCAGATGACTCGGCTCTTGTTGGAGGCAACAGAACAATGATGCTTTGCAGCATTGGGAGGCCTCTCACCAAGGATGCAAACGCTATGGGGCTGAAGATGTATCTGTGCCCCCCCATGTATGTAGTGATGGGGCTGAGCATCCCCCAATCTTAAGGAATCCCACTGTGCCCCCTTGCAGCCTCCAAGTACATGTTGCACATGTAGGCTCAAGTGCACACAATGAGCACCCCCAATGTCAGGCAGAACTTGGTGCCTCTGCCTTTAAGCCTAAGTTGAAAGCATTGGTTGCAAGAGCGGGGAACCAATATAAGGGCCGTCCCTGGTAGGGGGCTTGCTTTTTCGGGGAAATCTCCCTAGGTGGAACTAGGCAGGTAGCAGTGACTGGGGATGGAATATAGCCCCTGCTGTTGTGGGCCCTGGCCTGGAGGAGTGGTATAGGGAGGGATGAAGGGGGTTTCTTCACAAACTCCCCAGCCACTTTTTCTGTGGATAGGCAACAGTTTCAATAGTTTCCTGGTAGGTAGTGTGGTGTAGTGGTTAGCATACTGAGCGCAGGAGCTGAGAGAGATCTGATTCAAAATTCCCCATTCAACCACAAAGTTGATACTGAATCTTGTTTAGTGGTTGTGTCCTGAGGGTCCATTTAGAAAGTATACTTATATTTCCTTATGGAATGGAGCAGGGGGCAATTTTTACATTTCCAGCCTCAGAATTATTATGGGGTGCATGTAGCATGGCTCCAGGTAAAGGCAAGGCTAAGGGGGGCACTAAGGCCAAAGGAAAAGCATCTGCACCACAGAGGAAGCATGCATAGCCAACCCTTTCTGCTCCTCTTCTGCGGAGGAAGAGCCAGACTGGGGGGCTACATTCATGTTCCTTGAGGCCCTAAGAAAGCAGATGTCAGCCCTACTGCAGCTGCATATTTCAAGTCAGCAGCACACAGTGCTTGGCAGCTGGCAGAAGCAAGAAACACAAAATCCTAACCAAGGTGCTGTTAATTTAATTTCAACAGGTTTGGATGCCTTGGAAGTAAGTACCGGTTATGCTTCACAGGAAGTTCCAGTGGTGGAAGGCACACCGGAGGTGGTTGTGGCAGCTGATACTGCAAAAGGTGAGGCATTTTCTTCTCAGCAGTGGAGTTGGCCAAGGTGGCATCCCCAATTGTCGTGGATTTGTCTGGGTTGGAGTCCAGCCCAATGGCCTTTCTCCTCTCCCGTGGTGGCTGTGGCTTCCTCTGGATTTCCCCTTTATACAGGGGGATCTGCCATCTTGTTGGATGCCATGGTGGGCAGCCTGTAATCAGGAAAGGGGCTCAGGGTGGGTGGATCTGACCAATCACCCTGATATGCAGAGATAACTGTGATGCCCTCCCTTCATCCAGTATCATCCACCAGCTCAGAGGGGAAAGGAAAGGAAGTAGGCGGGTCATCCTCATCAGTTCTGTCCCACCCTGATCCCTTGGGTGTGGTTAAGAGGGACGCCATACTATTTTCAGAGCCATCAGCCCCCCTGGGTTTTAATCTTCTCCCAAATACCAAGGAGAGGATTTAGAATGGGGAATATGCTGATGTGTTCACTCTCTTATATAGGTAAATTCCCAAGAAAGGAAAGGATAATGAAGGTGAGGTTGATGTGGGCAAAGCAAAGCGCAGGAAGCTGAAGAGCATTTTGCCCAATTGGTTATAAGGGTATTTAAATTTATGCCAGGATTAATATATCAAAGGAGGCCCAGGATTGGATTTATGGAGCATACTCAAGAGTTCATGGAGGGGATTGAAAACTTATGATGGGACTTCCGGTTAGGTGCCGGTTAATGGCGGACGGGAGCTGAGAAGCTCCGGTTCTCCGTCGGGTTATAGGGGCTCCCGTGCCTGCGCCACGGGCCCCTTAAAACCACGGGAAGAGCATCCCGTGGACTTGTTGCCTCGTGGGTCCCAGACGTGTCATCTTCGCTCCCGATCGACCCTCGTAAGGGGGGAGATTGGGCGAGCGAAGCTCTGGCACGGGACTGAAGAGACGGCTGCCCCCGGAGAAACGAAGCAGCGATCCCGCCAGACCTGAGCACTTAGCACTTCCCAACTTGGACTGTTACAGAAACTCTGTAAGTAAAATCTCTTTTTGGAACTAAGACTTTTTAAAGTGCTAATCTTACAGAGGAAACTTTTAATGGAAGCCCGCTCTCTTTGAACTGCTGACAGAGCGAGGTAGCGGCAAGAGCGCTAAGCCGCGACTAACGGAAAAAAGTTTTGCTAACTCTGCTGAACTTCTAAAAAGTGGTTTAAAAGTTGTTTAGACTGTTTATAAAGACTTAAAACTGAGAATGGTGACCAAAGAAGACACTGCTTCACCCTCTGGATAGGATTCCGGGTCAGTAAGCAGGCAGCGTAATTTAGTTGCCATTCTCCTTTCTTTGTTTTGTGCAACTGTTTCCAAAAAGACCTGGTAACTTTTTTTGTGGCCGGCTGCAGCCTGGGAAACTTTGTGGACTTGGTGGATACACTGTACAAAATTAACTGTTGCCTTGGGCTGCTGGAAATTAACTTCTTCTTGACTTTTGAGAGACTTTAAACTTTAAAATAGAGGATCTTTGCCTATTTTTTTGGAGGGTTAGAACTGGTTGAAACTGCCTGGGACTGCCTGGGACGTTTGGCTCTGTTGCCTCTTTGTTATCTGGATTGAACTGCTGGCCACCTGGTGTTGACTTTTGGGACTGTTGGCTTTCTACTGTGAATGTCTGAGACAATTACTAAAACTGGAGTGACCTTGAGACTGCAGCTGCAAAGCGAACAAGATATGCAAGAGAGTACAAGAGCTAAAACATCACAAAGAAAAGGATCTTTCTCTCTAACTACGCAAGAACAAATGGCCCAGGCTATTGAGAGACTAACATCAAGTATTGCAGAAATTACAGAAGGACTGAAAAAAGTATCTGAAGACGTGAAACAGACACAATCTTCAGTAAATTCTGTTAATTCAACAGTAAACTCTGCAACTGAGAAATTACAAGCAGAAATAAAAGAATCTTCCCAAAGACTTGAGAAATCCATTGGTCAAATTGAGGAAAACGTGAGGAAAAACAGGGAAGAAATTAATAAAATTGGTCAGGAGGTGACTGTCCTAAAGAAGGAGACAGAGGAAATTAAGGTGGTAAAAGAGAAAATACGGACGGTGGAACAGAAATTGGATAACATCGATTTGGAGAACATAGAAAAAATTGGATCTAGGCAGAGAAGTGTCGAAGAATCTCTCGCTTTTCTTCAACTTCAACAGAGAGAAGGAAACATCCGTCTCAGAGGCCTACCAGAATTGGAAGAGGGAAGCCTAAAGGACTACATTGTAACCCAATTTTCAACATTTTGGCATTTGGAAGAAGACGATGTCTCAGCACTCATAGTGAAGGCCTTCAGATTTGGCCCGAAAGGAAAGAAAAGTTCTAAGACAGTTAGTGACTGTTTGATTGTGCTTAACAACAGATACCAAAGAGACTACATCTTGGACCTACATTATAAGAACAACCTAGTGGTGCAGCAGAATAGAGTTGTGCTTTTTAAAGATATCCCCAAATTTTTCCTGGACAGAAGAGTACCTTATAATGACCTAACAACAGAGCTAAGAAGAAGAAACATCTCCTTTAGCAAAAAAAAAAGAATTTGGACATAATATGTCTTCAGGAGACCCACGTAGTTTGACGACACAGAAGAATTTTACAAAACAAAAAACTAGGCCAAGAATTCATATCATCGGATAAAGTCAAGAAGAGAGGAGTGATAATATATGCAAAAGAGAAATACAACCCAAGACAGCTATTTAAAGATGAAGAAGGGAGATACATTGCTATTGAAATCAAAGTACAAGGCGAAAAACTCTTGATTCTGGGAGTCTATGCACCTAATGATGGTAAGTCAATTTTTTACAAGAAAATACATGATTTGCTGTTGGAATATCTGGAATATAAAATAGTATGCCTTGGAGACTTCAATGGGGCAGTTTCCACTTTAATGGATAGATCCCAGAGGGCTAAATTAACAAACGAGGGGAAACTGCCGAAGACTTTTTTTGAAATGGTGGACAATTTGAATTTGGTGGATGCTTGGAGGCTAAGAAACCCCATGGAAACAGAGGCAACTTTTTTCAGTGAACCTCAGCAGTCATGGTCGAGAATAGATTACATTTGGATCTCGAATGAATTGGCACCGAAATTATGCAAAGCAGAAATTGGCACAAAAACTTATTCAGACCATAATCCTGTACAAGCAAATTTAAAACTAATTTCCAAGGATTCTTTTAGATGGAGAATGGATGATGCTTTGATGAGAGATACCAAGCTGGTAGAAAGGGCAGTAAAAAAGATGAAGGAGTATTTTCAATTCAACTTAAATTCGGAGGTGGAAAAGAGGGTTGTTTGGGATGCAAGTAAGGCAGTAATGAGAGGGTTCCTGATAAGCGAAAAGGCAAAAAAGAAGAAACAACAAAATGCAGAAACGGAAAGACTTTTGAAATTAATCAAAGGAAAAGAGAAAGAATTAAGAGGACACCCTAGAAACCAAAAAATACAAAAAGAAATCAAATACTTGCAGTCCCAATATGCTAAAATTATAAACCAAGATATTGAATGGAAGATCAAAATGATGAAACAGAGATCTTTTGAATCGGCAAACAAATGTGGGAAACTACTAGCTTGGCAATTAAAGAAAAGACAAAAAGCAAATATCATCAATAGTTTGGTAGTAAATGAAAAAATAGTGGAGAATCCAGAAGAAATTAGATGGCATTTTCAAAGGTTCTACAAACAATTGTACAAGGAGGAGAAGGTAGATGAAATAGAGATGGACCAGTTTCTGGAGAAAAATGGATTGCAAAAAGTCCCAGAAGATAAATTAACTATACTCAACCACCCTATATCGATACAAGAGATTGAAGAAGCAATCAACAACATGCAGATAGGAAATGCCCCAGGACCAGATGGACTGACTGCAAAATACTATAAAAGCTTGAAAGATTGGCTATCACAGCCGTTAAAAGAAGTTTGCAATAAAATACTAGAAGGAGATAGGGCACCAGAGACATGGAAAGAGGCCTATATCACACTGATTCCGAAACCAGACACAGACAAGACTATAATGAAAAATTATCGTCCAATTTCGCTTTTAAATGTGGATTATAAAATATTTGCGAATGTCATGGCTACAAGATTAAAAAGAGTGCTGAAGGAGTATATACATAAAGACCAAGCAGGTTTTTTACCAGGTAGACAATTAAATAACAACACAAGAATAATTGTGGACATATTAGAGAAACTGGAAAAAAACATAAATACAGATGCGGCACTGATGTTTATTGATGCAGAAAAAGCCTTTGACAACATCTCTTGGACATTTATGAAGAAAAATTTGGAAAGAATGGCAGTTGGACAAAGATTTTTAAATGGCATTAATGCCATCTATACAGAACAAAAAGCAAAAATCATAATCAACAGTGTGATATCGGAGGAGATTAGAGTGGAAAAAGGAACAAGACAAGGGTGCCCTATCTCCCCTTTACTATTTATTACGGTCCTGGAGGTTCTTTTAAATATGTTACGAAAAGAGAACCAGATCAAAGGAATAAGGGTGGGAGAGAAGGAGTACAAATTACGTGCCTTCGCAGACGATCTAATGTTATCCCTACAAGACCCTGAAAGCAGTGTCCCCAAAGCACTGGAATTAATTGAGAAGTTTGGGCATGTAGCCGGCTTCAAACTTAACAAACAGAAGACCAAAGTACTGACTAAAAATATGAAAACTGAACAGATACAAAAGCTACAAGAATGCACTGGCCTCAATTTTGTCAAGAAAGTAAAATATCTAGGGATCAATCTCACCGCAAAAAAATCTAAACCTGTACAAGGACAATTACGAGAAGCTGTGGACTGAGATAAAAAATGATTTAGAGATATGGACAAGATTGAAACTTTCATTAATGGGCAGAATAGCTGCTGTTAAGATGAATGTCTTACCAAGGATGCTGTTTTTATTTCAAGCCATTCCAATTTTGGATAAGTTGGATTGTTTTAAGACATGGCAAAAGGACCTATCAAAATTCATATGGCAGGGGAAAAAGCCCAGAATTAAATTCAAGATCTTAACGGACTCTAAAGAGAGAGGAGGCTTTGCCCTGCCAGACTTAAAGATTTATTTTGAAGCGGCGGCCTTTTGCTGGTTAAAAGATTGGTTTAAATTGGAAAATGCTGATGTGTTGGACTTGGAAGGCTTCGACAATATGTTTGGTTGGCATGCTTATCTTTGGTACGACAAGGCCAAGGTCCACAAGACTTTTAAAAATCATATTGTTAGAAAAGCCCTGTATCAGGTTTGGACAAGATACAAAGACTTGTTAGAGAGAAAGACTCCTAGATGGATTTCACCGGTGGAGGCCAAGGCTTATAAGAGACCTAATATGTCTGCAAGATGGTTAAGATACGTAGATATATTGCAGCAGGAAGGTGAATCGTTTAAATTGAAAAGTTATGATCAAGTAAAAGGTGAGGTCACCGACTGGCTGCAATATCATCAAATTTATGAGATTTTCAAAGCAGACAAGAAAATTGGTTTTCAAGTTGAAAAATCAAAATTGGAAACAGAGCTAATTGAACCGAACTCTAAAAACCTTTCCAGAATGTATAATTTGTTGCTAGAGTGGCATACGAAAGATGAAATGGTTAAAACAACAATGATAGATTGGGCAAAAGATGTGGGCCATAATATTATGTTGGAGGACTGGGAAAACTGTGGAAGGAAGGTATCAAATTTACAGCTTGTAATAATTTAAGAGAAAACATTATGAAAATGCTTTATAGATGGTATTTAACACCAGTTAAGATTGCTAAGATGAACCCGTCAATGTCTAACATTTGTTGGAAATGTAAAACAGTGGAAGGTACCTTTTATCATATGTGGTGGACATGCCCAAAGGTTAAGGCCTTCTGGGATAAGATTTATAATGAACTTAAAAAGGTAATGAAAATTACCTTTAGTAAGAAACCAGAGGCGTTCCTTTTGAGCATGACCAACGAACAGATACCCAGTCAAGATAGAGTATTTTTTATGTATGCCACAACAGCTGCTAGAATCTTACTGGCAAGAAACTGGAAGGGTGAAGAGACCTCAACAGTGGAAGAATGGCAGATGAAGTTAATGGACTTTATGGAGCTTGCCGAACTGACCGCGAGAATCCGAGACCAGAGGGAGGAGAAGGTGTCAAAGGATTGGAAGAAATTTAAGGATTACTTAGTTAATTGTGTAAAATTGAATATCTGAGCAGAATTAGCTACTGAATAGGCTTTAGCTAGGCAAATTTGGATTAAATTGTTGGTAAGAATTTTATAGTAAAGGTTATAAACGGTGAAGAATGTCTTAAGATATTGAGGATAGATAATGAATTATGTTTATGCAGAGGAATCTAAAGACAAATAAGAGTTTTGGTTAATGGTTATGAAAAAAGATATATAGCTACCTAAAGTATATTTGGATTATCAATGCAGTGGAGGGGGTGGGGGAAGTTCTCTATGATTAGAAGGAAGAATTAGAATGAGACAAAGATTGATGTTTTGATAGGTTTGTATGTGCTTTTTCTTATGTTTGTTGTATTATTGTTTGATTTGTTGTTTAATGTGTTTAATGTGTCTTTATTGTATTGTGTATGTTATGTTTTTTATATGCATATGGAAAATAATAAAATCTTTATAAAAAAGAAAAAAAAAAGAAAACTTATGATGAAGCTTTATGCAGCTGGGCAGCTACTAAATAGGCCTGGCAGTGGAACAAAAAGGTGGCCAACATGGCTCCATTTTATGTCTCACATACTTCCCACAGAATCCTAGAGCTGTAGAGTTGGAAGAGACTGGGAAGGCCATTTAGTCCAACCCCTTGCAATGCAAGAATCCTTTGACCAACATGGGGCTCAAGTCAACAACCCTGAGTTTAAGAGTCATGCTTTACTCACTGAGCTCACTTAATGCCTAGGCAAACACATGCCACATTACCCACATCAGAGGGGCAAGGAGTTCAACCCCACCTGTTGGGTTGGGGATAGAGTTCCTTCAATGCTTGTGGCAAACACTCATGGTGCTACTCCACTGCATCTGTGCACTGTGTGCAATGCCTCTTCACAAAGACACCCCCCCAGGTTTGTTCATAATTTTGCTTCCTGAGCCCAAGATTGGGAATATTAAATGGAAAATTGGAAGTGGGTGGAAGTTTGTGCCTGGTTTTAGAGTCAACAATTGTAGGGATTCCCGTGCTGATCTCATGAAGACTCAGCCACCTTCCCATTGCTTTCAACAGAGGTCACCCAACTGTGGTCCATGGGGCTCATACATCTGCAGCTTGCCAACTTTCCATATTTGCTCTGTTGTGGCAATCGTGCTTCCCTCGGCTGACTAAGGTCCTTGGCAGGTTTTGTTGCATATTATTTCCATGAGGAGGAAGGTTGATAGGAAAGACACTCTGGTGTACAATTCTCCTCATGCTCTTCTCATCCACCCCAAAATGATTTGGTTGGTTAAAGGGAAGCACCCTTACCAGTGTGCTGAATGTGAAAATATATAATGAGACTGCTGAAGTCCCATTCTGCTATGCGCTGCTGAACGACATGTAGTGGGTAGGGAGGAAGAGTATGCCCCTGATTTAGCATACATAATAGCAAATGGGAAGAAGGTTTTGTGTCTTTCCATTTCTTTGTCTGTAGATGTTTCTGTGTGAGGAATTTGGGGTGGGGGGGAGAGAGATGTGTATTGGTGTGCATGCAGCCACTAACCCACCACTACATGTGGATCCTGAGACCTTTAACATTGCTCGTGCTTGGCTTGGAATATTCCATTTCTCAAAGACTGAACAACTCATGTTTCCTCTTCTCTCCTCTCTGCAGTGAAAACTGTGACATGTTTGGAAAACTGGAATTCCCGTACTTGTGTTACCAAAGGAGGAAGTTGCTTTTATGACCTTACTGATACCTATTTAAGTGAGTATGAAGCCTATCTGTCATATTAAATCTAAGTGTTTGGATCCATCCTTTGTTCTCTGGGGTATCTAGTGTGACAATAGAATGCTGATCTCACCAACCTTGAAGAATTCAACCTTTTCAACAATTAAATATTAGAATTATAGCTATATATAAAATCTCTTTAAAATGTACCAACAATTACAATATAAACAGCACAGCCCCAACCCTTTCATTAAAAGCAGTTGCAATGAACATCCCTTTCACACTCCCCTCCCCTGTTACTAAGTTTATTTTTTTGTTTTTTAATTTTTTATTGGTCAGGTGTTCCGGGTCAGACTAATTAGCCACCCCACCAGTCCCTCGGAGGTCCGTCAATGAAGTTAACTCCCTTGTAGGTTTAAAATAGGAGTATCTTAGTAACTGGAGTTTTTTTGTCCAGCTGCCACGGCCATTTATATTCCTTGCTCTGGGCTTCAGGGGTTAAACACCTTATTGCCTACAGCCTCAGGGTCTCTCTCTCTAGATCCCTCACTATAGCAGGCTGCTAAACCCTTTTAGCAACTCAGTGGCATACACAATGTTTCAGCCCGCTAGCCCCTCCTAAGTGAAACCCCTAAGACACAAACTAAAACCCCACAGGACAGTTTGGACTCTTCCCTGGGTTCACCTCTTCATGAGCAGTTTTAAGCAGCTGGACCCAAAAATTGACGACTGACTTATAGTAACAAAACTAGTCTTAATTTTTTTAAAGAGCATAACGGTTTCAGAGAATCAAAAGTTTAAACGTAGTTTCATAACAGTATAAAAAGTTTTCTATTCAGTATAACATACTAAACCTTCGACCTAGCCTAACCTACCCACCACTATCCTGGTCTCTAACCCTCTCTCCCTCAGTCACCACTCACTCCCTCTTTCTCCCTCCTGACCAACTGCCAATCCCTCCTTTTAAAGGGCGAAAGGACCTGCCTCCTGCGAGCGAACTGCCACTCAAACAGATGGAATCTTAACTCTTAACATGCTGGGGGTTTCTGACCATACCCTGCCTAAGGGCAGATCCGTTACAGCAGTCATTCTCCAAAAACCTGTTGAGACCCACTTGTAAAAGGACAACAAGGCGGGATCTAGTCTAGATTCTTGAGGGAGGTACAATAAAAGCAAAAAATGAAATAAAGAAGAAAACCTCATGTTGAAATCTCTCTCTCTCTCTCTCTCTCTCTCTCTCTCTCTGCAAGGGAGATGGCAAGGAGCCACTGAGATGGCCCACTTCCATATCATTAACTAATGGAGTGTGGAACTTTTCTCATAGTTTTAGTCAGGGAAGCCTCATAGATCCTCAGAGCCACTGGTAACCATCTTCTGACTTTTACCACCTGGTTACTGTGAACAAACTGTGCATTAATATTCAGGCCTCATCTTTCTCTGGCATTTGTCTCATAGCTCCATCTTAACTCCTAAATGACAGCCCCTCAGTGAATGATAACTCCCAACTGCTTAGAAAGCAACCGAATCAGATTCTATTCTTTGTTGCTGCAGGCACATTGATGTAGCAATGAGGTGAGCAGCGAGTGAATACACACAAGGAGACGTGTATTGGGTTCAGATTAGTCCACAAGTTTATTGATTACAGGCATAAAACAGCTTTGACACAGACACTGGGCATGTAACCAATGCCAACCAGTCCACCTACTGGTTGATAGACTATTGGGGATGACCAATATTAGCGTCCATCAACAGCAAAAGGAGCATCCCGTGAACCCCAAGTAGACACTGGCAAGGGGTGCTCTGTCCCCTGAGACCCTGAGCTGGATGTATGGACAAGGAATGCATTCTTCCAAGATCCCTGAGAGGGATCCCCTCTGATAGGGTAGGGCTCCACCTCCCATTCCCACTAAGGATCCAGCCCAATAATTTTTCTGGTGCACAAAGTGGTGAAATAGAAGGTTGCATAGAAGGTGACTTCCAACCCTACAACACCTGGAACAAGTCCAGCATGCCATTAAGGATATCCACCAGCCACCTCATGCAGCCAGCTGCTTAGAAGTGTATAATCTGTCATGTAAAAAGTCCCCTTGGGCTTGCACATTTTGTGTGTGTGTGTGTGTGTGTGTAAAATTTTTGCATAAATATTCCAAACATCATTTAACATTCCTTCATATCTTGTACAACATTTTTGGACCACATCTAAAGATTTCCAATCTTCATACCTTAATCTTGTATTTTCATTAAATTTTCTTTCAATGCCATACATGCAGTGAATTTAATTGTTTTTGTCCATAGTCTTTCCCACATCAAATTTGAAGAATTCTTCTAAAGCTCACTTAGCTTTCTGAATTATTCATTCATCATTAAGTAATGCTTCATTCATCCTCTATCTTTCCTGCCCTATTTCTTTCCCCTTCAGGAATAGGGACACTGAATTGTGATCTGATAGGGACTTTGGATCAATGTCAATTTTTCTCACTCTTACTGTTAATTCTTTTGAGATCCAAATTCTGTCTTGCCTGCTGGCAGACTGGTTTGGCTAGGAATAATACGTGAATTCCTTTGCCCTTGGCAGTTTAAACCTCCAAGCATCTACTAAATTGAAGATTTCTATTAACTGGAAAAAAGTTTGAGGTAATCTTCCTGTTTTATTCTTTTCACTTCTCTGAGTTCTATCATGTTCAAGAGAAACAATTCCATTCAGATCTCCTAGGAGAATTATTTCCTCCTCCATACAGTCTAACCTTGTTTCTTCCAGGTGTTTAGAGAAATCAGCTTTATTATCATTGAGTGCATATACTCCTATCACCACTAATTTTTCTCCTTGTACCGTTACTTGAATTTTTATGATCCTTTCCTCCTCATCTTTGAAAAGCACTGTGGTTTTCACATAGATGACAATGCCTCTCTTTTTATCTGACAAGATAAATTCTGCTCCTAACTTTTTTATTAATCAGCACCCTTCTGTGCATTCTGGATCCATGTGTCTCCTGGAGACATATTCTATCTAGTTTGTTTTCTGTTAAGATATGTTCCACTCTGTTCCTTTTTATCCCTCCTCCTTTTCCCTCCTCCTTAATTACTGTGGGTTTCTGGGTAGCAACTATGCTGAATCATCCACCTGCTGGTTCCGCCTCCCCTAGCTTGCAATCTAGTCCACTTCAAACTCCTTTCTCTTAACTTAGTAACTTGAATGCAAGCCCCTCCGCAGCTCCTTTTTTTTGCTTCTCCTGTATTTATACTCAAGGCAGAGTACGTTTTACAAAGTAAGGGGGGCTTTCTTTTTACCCATTTCTTCATGCCAGATTTTTAAGTTCAATTTTAATTTTAATTTGTAAGATTTCCCTTTCCCACTCTGTTAAACTAAGGGGATATGGAGATTCTAGAACTGGCTTGAGGCTGCTCATCATGGGCTCCTATTCTCTTGTGTCGGGACCGCCACCCCCCCTTTCCCTCTCCTTAAGAGATGAAGAAACTGGGAAACTCCTCTTTGACAATGACGCTTCTATGATGACCCCAAGACTCCCTCTTGGGGGTTGGGGGGATGCGTAGCCTTTGTGGCTCCTCCCTGAAAGCTGGTTAGTGGTCGACTCCTTCTGAGCTCAGGCAATGTTCCATCCTGTGGCAAACCGGAAGTCATTTCACTTTACACCAGGGGTAGTCAACCTTTTTATACCTACCACCCACTAATGCATCTTTCTTGATGGTAAAATTTCCTTATCACGCACCAATGCTTGATGGAAGGAGGATTCAGCTTGTGCCATAGAACCCCCACCCACCCACCTAGAATAATGAAACGCCCACCAGTGGGTGGTAGGCACCAAGTTTACAACCCCTGCTTTACACAGGCATATCTGCAAGATTTGGGACACTGCCTGGGCCAGAGTACTGATGCTGGCAATAACTAGTTGCACAGCTTCTCAACTGTCACACCTGGATGCAAACAACACTCCTGAAAAGGCGGAAGGGGTGAATGGAAATTCTCAGACCAATCAGAATGAATTGACCTGATCCAGGCCACATCTTATAAATATTGTCCTCAAAGCCACCACCCCCAATCTCTTTTTAGAACCAGTCTCCAATTACCTGCTGCCAAATAGGCCTGCAACATATAGTAACAGCACATAGCATCAAATGCTGAAATACTCTGATGGCAAATGAAGCCACAGAAATCATTTTTTTTAAAGAAAAGGGGGGGAAACATACTCTGACAGCTATAACTGATTTCCTCCATAGATGGTTGTATGCGAAAAGATTTATTGTATTGAGGTAGCCAGAGAGAAGTGAATTCAAGATATTAGAAAATTAGAGGAAACAGAGGAATACCCATCTTCTCTCAGAAATATAGTACATAATATAAGGCAGCTGCATGAGTGAAGTCCCTGGATCAGCCAGTTGCATATCAGGAAGTGATGGGTGTTGGGTCAAGCTTTTGTATGGGGGAAAAAAACAAATCCATCTCGTCCCATTTATGTGCAAGTTGTTAAGGAACTATCTTAGAATATTCACATAGTATTGCAGAAGAAATTATACTTCGAAGAAACTACTTTATGGATTAGTTTGCTGCATTCAGTTGTTGCCATGTATTTTCTCTTAAATCACCCATTTGCGCAATTCATTTATATTTGCACATGCATCAATTTGAATTTTTGCATATCTTGCTATTCCTTCTATTGTCTCTAACAGATGGCTCTATACAAAGCTACAAAACAAGGGGATGTGCTGAAGATTGCGTCTCAGCAAATGCCACCTTCTCTTCAGTACAATATAAATACATCCAGCATATCCACTATTGCTGCAAAAACCTTATTTGCAACTTTCGTTCGCCTGACAGTAAGTATATATCTATATATTGCCAAAGATAAATTGTGTGAATCAACTAATATTATAGTTGAGGTCTTGTTTATTCTGTTATATTTTACTCCAAGAAAACCCATTTAGCCCAAATATAATCCAATAAGGCAGACATTTCTGTACAAAATATATTTTGAAAAATGTAAAATTTGCAGGTGGCTCTTAGGAATATTAATGAATATATTTTTGGAATTTTTAAATCATATTATGTTTTTAATCATTTTAAAAAAATTAGAGTAAGTCCATCATGTGACATATCATGAAGCTCATGTTCTGAAGGGATTAGTGTTTTTAGTTTTGACGTATCTCAATGCTGGGCTCAGCTTTTAGATTTTAAGGCCTTTGTGCAGTCTGGCAAGTTCAAATTTTTCTCTCTTTTTTGAAATTTCAAACCCTCATAACTCAAAAACTGGATGAGATAAAAAATTAAAATTTTAGATTTAAACTTAGTGTACAAAAGGTTAAGAAAATTGGATGACATGAGGTAAAAAAGTTGTATCACTTGATTGGGTGCCAGTGCAATGTTCCCTTGCCAGTAAATTGGGGGGGGGAGAGAGAGAGAGAGAGAGAGATAAGAACAGATGTCCCCCTTTTGTGACTGATAGCCCTGCTCACTCTGGGACTCATCTTGGGGGGAGGGCAGAACTGCAGAGGTAGCGAGTGAAACCATCTATTGCTGCTGGATGCCAAATAGCTGCAGAACAACAAAAGCCGCACTGCTGGGCATAGTTGATGAGCTCTATTATTTGGGAAGAAAAATATTTTGAACAAAAATAAGTTTTGGGGGTTTTGGGGGGGATTTTAAAAACATTTTTAAAAATAAAAATCACCCTACTAGGCATACACCTGGGAAAACACAGATATGGTAGCCCTATGTCCCTCCCATTGCTTTATTTCATGTCTCAGTTAGTGAACTGTTTCTTTCTTTTTGGTTTCTACAGTAGGTTTAGCAAACACTGACGTTTTCCAGTGTCCGGGGGGCATTATCAAAAATCAGCAAAATGGTATGGGCGGGTGGGTGCAAAAAAACACCAAATTTGGTGTCCTGATTTTCACTTTCTTAAACTGCAGTGACTGGCAATGGTTGCTGTTGATTGAGTGAGAGATGACTGGGGTAGTTGGATGGATGATGTATCTGTGTGCATTTGTGGAGTAGAATGGGATGAGTGATACTGAATAAGAAGCTGAGACTGAAATTGCCTTGGTTTCCTAGTTCTGCAGGATCTCTCAGAGGCCTTTGATACTATCAACCATGATATCCTTCTGGACTGCTTAGATGGGCTGGGAGCTGGGGGCACTGTTATACAGTGGTTCCACTTCTTCCTCGTGAGCCATGTTCAGAAAGTGTTGGTGGGGGGGGTGAGTGTTCAGAGTAGACCCCTGGGCTCTCACTTGTGAGGTGCCTCAGAGTTCCGTCTCCGCCCCCCCAATGCTTTGCAACATCTACATGAAGCCGCTGGGAGAGACCATCAGGGGGTTCAGGCTGGGTGTTCATCAGTATGTGGATGATACCCAGCTCTACCTCTTTTTAAAATTGGAACCAGTGAAAGCTGTGAAGGACCTGAATGAATGTCTGGAGGCAGTTGGAGAATGGATGGTGGCTAACAGATTGAGGCTGAATCCTGAGAAGACAGAAGTACTGTTCTTCGGGGACAGGGGGCGGGCGGGTGTGGAGAACTCGCTGGTCCTGAATGGGGTAACTGTGCCTTTGAATGACCAGTTGCACAGTCTGGTGGTCATTTTGGACTCACAGCTATCCATGGAGTTTCATTCATTCGTTCAATTGATACAAAACTTATTAACCTTAATCAGAGGAGAGTTTCCAACATAGCAACAAAGTAAACAGCATGTTATACTTAAACAAGATTATATAACTAAGTTTATTTCATAGTAATTGCAGAAACAGAATGAAGTTGAGATGTTGCAACCCTCTCACAGGATTAGAGACCTGAGGTCTAGGGATCATTATAGACATAAAACGGCTGGAACCATGTCTTGATTTCTGTGGTTGCTTTTGACAGAACCAAAACGTAACTTGAATGGGCTGGAGTGCCCAAACCTTGGTGTAGCTGAGTCAGCAGTTTCTGAGGGTTCAGATGCCATCAAGTGTTATGGTGATGAGACTCAGTGCATAGAATTTGTTCTTGTTCATGGTAAGTAGAACTACCAGCCATTGTGTGAGCTGGAGGAAACATGCTGAGTGGGTTACTATTTTATTCTGTTGATGGCTTCTTGCCAGAAAATAGACGATTTGTAAATCTGGGGAAAAGTTTCTTTTTCCTGAAAACATAAATCACTTCAAATCATCTTTGCTTTGTATGTATATAGATGACTATGTATATTTACGGGGAGGGAGTATGAGAAGGTGAGATATATAGTCTGTTTGTTGAATTACATGTAAAAGTGTACTAAAATAGTGTTTTCACTAGTCTTTAAAAGAAGGAAAATTACCAGCCATGGGGGTCTCATCTGGAAACCAATATCAATGCAGATGAGTCCTTGGCCCATAAGACTTTTCTCTTTCTAAATATTAAACATCTGTCTCATTTTCATTTCATGTGATTTCCAGATGCTTTCTATACTTGCTCACTATAGTTAATAAGAATAAAGGTGCTCTTATTTTTTCTTTTGCACACACACACACACACACACACACACACACAAAACACCGGTTGCTACCCAGATGCTCTTCTGACCCTGTCTCTTTTTCTTTACCAGATGACAGGGGAGTTCCTGATAAGGTCGTCAAAGGCTGTGCAACACCAGCTTTTTGTGAATTGGCCAAGACATCAGAGCTTAACAAGTACTTTTCAGGCACAATAACAAGAGCACAGTGTTGTGAAACTCTGCCTTCACAAAAGTGACTCATCATTGAAGTGTAGTTACAGTAGGAAGAAAAAATGTCTTCTCCCTTTCGGATTCCACAATTTTCTGCAACAGTGGAAGTGGTGGCTGCTTGCCTGAGTGTGGTGGGAGTGCAGAGCAACTGGGATTCACAGGACTCCTGTGTCTTCTATTTGGTGAATGGGATGCAGGGAATAGAAAACTGAAGCAGAAATGAGGGGATTGGGGGCTTTGGCTCATGACAATATGGGACATGGGTTAAATTTTCCTTTGTTCATAATCAAAATAAATTGGTGAGGCAAATAAAAACTATGTTGTGTGTCTGCATTTAAAAAATTAATTATATATGAAGAAGTTCCCTGCTGTATCATGCCAAGGACACATCTAATTCAGCATCCTGGTCCCAGAGTACCTAACCATATTCCTACAAGAAGCCCAGAAATTAAGGCATACCATTATAAATTATGGAAGGTGCATCTGGAATTCTAAGACTGGAATTATACATTTGTCCTAAATTATTGACAAGTATCAAATTTTGGAGACCAGCTAATGGTCATAATCTACTCAGTTGGGCAACCTTAGTATACACATACAGTATATAACGCTTTTGGCTGGGTGGATAAGTATTAGGATCAAAATATCTGAAGTCCCTACAACTCTTGAAACAAATCAATTAGAAATATATGGAATATATTAGGTAATAAAAATAAATTCATTCTCACATGCTGAATCCTACTTCAATAATGTGCAGTGAGGAATGGTAATACTGTATGGAAAAACTGTGTGATAATGGGTGTAATGGTTGGGTCTCACCCAAAGAAGTGAGACAACTCTGGCAGTTATTAACTCAGGTTTATTGCACAAAAAACACACAAATCACTTTGCAGCGCAGTCACTCAGCTTCTGCCTCCAAATTAGCTATTGTCGAGTCTGAGTTCCGCCCCTTCCTCTTCCCATATTTAAAGCCCCACTTTTGCTTCATTTCCTGTTCACGTCTCTCATTAATTCTTGCGCGCCTACGCACATGGGATGGGCTATTTCCGGTTGGCCCTCCCTCTGAGTCTGAGCTTAAAGTGTCAGTCTGTGCCTTCCACTTGAACTCCCCCCTTCCTTCTGTTTGTTCTCGGAGCTCAGGCTTCTACTGCAACTAGGTTGCTCATTCTGCATTCCTGCCTAATTACCTCCTCCTGTCTCTCCACGCTCTCCCCCTCTGTCAGCAATGGGGAGCAGCTGACAATGGGTGACCTTGGACCAACTGATAGATGAGGAAGACTTCTATATGTACAATACATACATCAAACACCATATATCAGAGGTGGTCCAATGGCAATACTGTGTCCATGGAGGCACAGCTGTTTACCAGTTCCATCTGGTATGCAGGCTGAGACCCTATCTGCCCGCAGACTGTCTCGCCAGAGTGGTGCATGTTCTGGTTATCTCCTGCTTGGACTACTGCAATGCGCTCTATGTGCATTCGAACCTGACCTGGAAACAAAAATTAATCCAGAATGCGGCAGCTAGACTGGTGACTGCGAGCGGCCGCTAAGACCACATAACACCAGTCTTGAAAGACCTACATTGGCTCTCCGTATGTTTCTGGGCACAATTCAAAGTTTTGGTGCTGACCTTTAAAGCCCTAAACGGCCTCGGTCCAGTATACCTGAAGGAGCATCTCCACCCCCATCATTCTGCCTGGACACTGAGGTCCAGTGCCAAGGGCCTTCTGGCAGTTCCCTCACTGCAAGAAGCCAAGTTACAGGGAACCAGGCAGAGGGCCTTCTCGGTAGTGGCACCCGCACTGTGGAACGCCCTCCCACCAGATGTCAAAGAGAACAACAACGACCAGACTTTTAGAACAAAATAAAAAATTAAAAACCCTTCCGGTAGCACCTTAGAGACCAACTAAGTTCAAGGTGCTACTGGACGGATTTTTTTATTTTTTATTTTGTTTTGACTATGGCATACCAACACAGCTACCTACCTGTAACCAGACTTATAGAAGACATCTGAAGGCAGCCCTGTATATGGAAGTTTTTAATATTGACGGCTTACTGTATTTTAATATTTTGTTGGAAGCCGTCCACAGTGGCTGGGGAAACCCAGCCAGATGGGCGTAGTATGTATGTATGTATGTATGTATGTATGTATGTATGTATGTATGTATGTATAAATAGATAGATAGATAGATAGATAGATAGATAGATAGATAGATAGATAGATAGATAGATAAATAAAATTATTATTCCCATTAATCAATGGCTGGACAACATGACAACATTGGTAATATATGAATGGACAGCTCATAGGCGCAGATTTTCTTTGGATAAATTCAATGATATTTGGACGGAGTTTACACAAAATATATTAGGCTACTGACAATTATATGTGCATTAGGATAATAAGAATATACACATGGTAATGTTACAGTATTTTTCTTTTTCTTTTTTTCTTCTCTCAAAGAAAAAGTGGTATGCACTACTGTGAGATGATAAGAGTCTCATGTTCTATCAAGTGAGCTATCCCACTGCTTGAGAATTTTCTCCTGGTCAAGTGCAAAAGTTAATAGAGGAAACACAAAAAATGCTTTATTTTAAGCACAGAAATCTTTGAATTTATTATATATTGCATTTAGAAAAGCCTCAGGGGAAAAAGAAAACCCCAAATAAATAAATGCAACTAACTATATATGTATAGGTAAAGGTAAAGGACCCCTGGACAGTTAAGCCCAAGTCAGAGGCTCATCTTGCTGTCAGGCCGAGGGAGCTGGCGTTTGTCCACAGACAGTTTTCTGGGTCATGTGGCCAGCATGACTAAACCATGACTATCCAGGATCAAAAACTGGCAGTGATCTACCACTCTCTCCCATTGTCATTCTTCAGCTTAAACCCTTAAACCCAGCCACTTCTCTCTCTGAGGAGCCAGCGCACAGGGCTGTGTTCAATTGATTCAGGGTTTGGGACATGACTTCTGACAGGTTTTTCTTCTTTAACCAACTCATCATTTTTAGTCAGTGATGTGATTTCAATTTTCTCTACTTTTGGGCAATAAATCCTTTCAAACCAACACAAAAAGTGTCCTTTATCCCTCTGGTACCTGGGAATTCTTCCCTGTTCCACTGAGGGAAATTCCCCACTTCTCTGTAGTGTGGGCAATGCCCCTTCCACCCTTAGAAAGGAGGGGGGGTTGCAGTTATCATGAGCCCTCCACGTGCACAGGGGATGGGTTCATCCCCTGGCACTATTGGCCAAGCTCTGGGTGCGGTTCCTGCCCGACCGGCTAGCAGGCGCGGTCAGCAGGGGCATGCCCACTGCATTTAAGTGGGAGTGTGGCCAGAGCTCGGCCTCATATTCGGCAGTCAAAAACGGACCAGAGGGGGCTAGGAGATGGATGTGCCTGCAAGCAATGGGTCACAGTGGCCCTTGTCCTGTAAAGGACACAAGGCATTTCCTTCATCTCAGACCAGCATCACCCGGCCCCCTACTGGTCCATCAGGACTGTTCACTCTTAACACGCTAACAATTTTACTCGTGTTATGCATAAGGCTGTGGCTGCATGTGGTCTCCCCCTAGCAAAATTTGCTGCGCATTATTTTCGTATTGGGGCTGCAACTACTGCCGTGCATTTGGGCTTGTCAGTAGAGAGAATAAAGGATTTAGGACGTTGGAAGTCAAAAGCATATAAAGGTTATCTCCGCAATTCCCTTTGATCATCTATGGGCCCGTATCCTTAGTGCTGGATGGTGGGCCACAGCATTGTGCATTGGGCCAGGGATCGTGCCTTGCATCGTGGAATGGGTCGTAATTTGGGGCTTCCCTCACGGGTCAACGTATCATGGTTATCAAGGAGGGGGATACGCTGGGACGAGTTTCTCCCTGCAGTGAAAACCAGGGCCGCTTCCTAAGCCCCCCCCCCCCGATGCTTTGGTGGTGCAGTTGGGAGAAAACGATCTGGCCTATCGCAAAGGCATTGACCTGCAATGGAAGATTTTTATGGACTTTGATGAACTATTGGCTGTTTTCCCGATGATGACCATCTTTTGGTCTTCGCTGCTGGAGAGGCGTGTTTGGCGTGATTGCATTTGCCCCATTGCTGTGAACAGAGCTAGAAAGTTGCTGGGAAAGGTGGTGGCCCGCCGGGTGATTGCGCTGGGGCGGTCAGGTCATTCCTCACCCCGCCATAAAATTCAATGAGTTGACCCTTTACCGGAATGATGGCGTTCATCTGTCAGATGCTGGAAATGATGTTTGGCTTGCTGATATCGTACTTGCTATTAGGTATTGGTTGCGGGTATGAGGGTATTGGCAGCGAGCCATTTTGGCTCGATTGGCGGTTATGCATTGGATTATCTCGGGAAGGCAGGAAGGTGGGGGGGGGAGGTTGGGCCATCACCACCCCCAAATGCTGAAGGGTACTTCACTAAAGGAGTCCGGGGGGCGTGTCTGTGTCCAGAGCCGTGGAAGGTGAGGGCCTAAGGCACGCCCCATATCGGTGATCACAGGGTGAGTTCCTAGCTGATGTGCAGCAGCAGGGCTCTCCCATCAGTGGTTAACCCTTCCCGGACTGCCAGCACGATGTGCTGGAGTCAGATATAGTCAGTTATTATTATTATTATTTTTACAAAGATTTTATTGGTTTTCCACATAATAGACAACAATGCAATAAAACAAATACAACATCAACAAATACAACAATCAAGACAGAATAAAAAACAAATACAAACCTGGACTGGAATACCAGCATTCCTTTACTACTTAAACAAATCTTGTTTCAAATCTACTTGGGTGACTTCCCCCGTTTTCTCTCCTTTGCTTTCAATTCTAATTTACTTTAATAACTTCTCATTCAATCACCATCCAAGTATCTAAATATAACTTCTTAACTTCTTAATATTTATTTTTACTTCATAATACAACCTATTACTTCTTAACTCAAATCTTACATCTTATTTTACTTAAACTGCTGCTGATAAACAATTCACATATCTCTTCACTAGTTCAAAATCTTAAATTCTTAACACACTGACTTCAGGGTACCGTGGTGAGCCATCCTAATTATATTTTAGATATTTTCACCCTATCCCTCTTCTAACCATTTTCCTTCGCCATCTCGGGATCACCCACCAGACATCTCTCCACCTCCCTCCAACATCATTGTCCAGAATGTCCTCTTTTTCTTTATAACCGAAGGCCAAGATGCAGTCCTTAAACATCCTTGCAAGGAACTCCAGGGAACACGAATCATCACCTTCCAGCATCTCCATTTCAGAATTCCAATCATCTTCAAATTGCGATTTCAAAAATCTTCTTCCCTTCATTTCTGGGCTCTCGCCCCAGAAATCGGATATAAAATGTCTTCCAACCCTGGGTCTCTCACACCAACAGGATTTTCCATCTCCTTGGAATTGCATAGTCACTATATTTTGTTTCTCAACAATTTCCTCAAGTTCCCTAGCAAGGTTTTCTTCCAGTTTAACAAAGTTCTCAAGAGTCTTTCCTGTTGCATAAAACTTTTCCTCAACATTCTGCTTCAACAAAATTAATTTCTGGTTTAACAGTTCTAACTTCAAAAGAATAATCCTTTGTTCATGGGTTATACCCGGATCTAAAGCCAGTTTAAAAATGAAACCAAGCATGGTAGAAGTAGGCAGAGGGTATCAAGTTTCAGTACTTTTCCATCTTCAACAACAAGTTTCAGCCGCCATTTTCCCCCGAACCAGGGTGAAAAGATTATAATCCAACAACTTCAAGAAGAAATATTTCCAACATCTTAGTTCCCCTAGAAGGGGTTCAGCCAGTCTCACTTGTCAAAAAGTTCCATAGAGACTTTGGATCCGCTACTGCAGCAGCAGCTAGAAACAATGTTATTTCCTTCATTCAGCAAAGGGAGGAACGGGCTTCCTTTTTGACGTTCCTCCCAGAGTGCCAATTGTCAAATTTTAGAATCCAATTAACTCCGTACTCACGGCATACGGGTTTCTTCTTCTTTTCCTTCAAATCAGGTAGAACGACACGCTCAGTGCAGGCGGCAGCCGCCACTTTGCCTGCCCGGTTGGGGCATAGCCTCCACAGCCCGGCACCATTGTCCCTTCACTCCCATTCCCCTTTTACAGGGGGAACGGGAGAAGGGTTCAGCGCCATAGTGGGCCCGCTGGAGTGCCCGTGGCGCGGGACGCTCAACCCGCGGTTTGGCAGAGCCCGCTGTACGGTAGCGGAGCTCCTACCCCGGGACAGGCCAGGGTCGTCTCGCTGCCGAAACGACCCTCGACTGCCCGCAATGGCGTCCTCACCAGAAGTCCCAGATATAGTCAGTTAGGTCCAACGCCTAAAGCCAGTAACACTCAACATCCGTAACCAATAAAGTTGTGGCCTTTTCTTGCCCATTTAACCTTAATTATGGTGTCTTGTGTTTTATTTATCACGGGAGGGGTCGGGATATTGACATGCAACTGTGCCCCAAGCTGCATCTTCCTTAGTTTGAGAAGTAACGTTTCTTTTTCATGTTCCCTTTCTTTCATCCTGATTCTAGCTTCTTTTTCTCTTTCCATTTATTTTGCCTGAATTCTAACTGAATTTCCCTTTCTGTATCCACCTTTATTTTCACTAGTACAATTTTTAACTTAAGCATTCCTGTCTCATGACTAAAAAGTTTTTTCTCTCAGTTTGCACTTCTGCCTATCACCACTCACTTCAGGCGTTTTAGGGGGGAATTCCATCACAAAATATAAACATGTTGTGGTAAATAATTTTCCTTATGGGTTTTTGTTTCGGATCATGGCACTGCCACCAATTAATATGTAGTGGATCCCACTGCTAGCCACAAATTAATAATGCAGTGGACTCACCCCGCTAACTGTCCCCTTATTATTATTATTTTTTAAAGATTTTATTGATTTTCCCTTTTATAAACAAAAACAAGAAATAACACAAAATACATAGCAACACGCAAACATTAAACAACAATCATAACAATAACAATAAACATAAAAAGAAATAAAACATATACAAACCTCAAACATACATCTCTATCTTATTCTTGATTCAAACTTATCTTATTTCAAACATTGTGACTTCCCCCGTACCCCCCACTGCATTCATAAATTATCTACAGGCTCTGGGTAGTTTTGTATCTTTTCCCATAACATTTACCATATCTCAGACTTCAAATCAATCAAACGAATATATTTATAAACTTCAATTCCGTTTCCATCTCCATTTTATATTAAAATTCTTAACTATTTATATCCTTCATACTTAAATCATCTACCCAATTTTAACAAATCTTAACAAGCTTAAGCCAATTCTACTAGCTAACTCTGCTTTAAATGTCCAATTTTACACTTTTAATCAAATAATCCTTGAACTTCTTCCAGTCCTGCGACACCTTCTCCTCCCTCTGGTCTCGGATTCTCGCGGTCAGTTCGGCGAGTTCCATAAAGTCCATTAATTTCAGCTGCCATTCTTCCACTGTCGGGATCTCTTCGCCTTTCCAGTTCTTTGCAAGCAATATTCTAGCAGCTGTTGTGGCATACATAAAAAACACTCTATCTTGACTGGGTATCTCTCCATTGGTCATGCTCAGAAGAAATGCCTCTGGTTTCTTACAAAAGGTAATTTTCATTACCTTCTTCAATTCATTATAAATCTTATCCCAGAAGGCCTTTACCCCCGGGCATGACCACCACATATGAAAAAAGGTACCTTTTACTGATTTACATTTCCAACACTTATCAGAGCTTGTAGGATTCATCTTGGCTATTTTAACAGGTGTTAAGTACCATCTATATAACATTTTCATAATGTTTTCTCTCAAACTATTACATGCTGTAAACTTAATACCTTCCTTCCACAATTTCTCCCAGTCTTCCATCATGATATTATGACCCACATCTTTTGCCCAGTTTATCATTGTTGATTTTACTTGTTCATCTTTTGTATGCCACTCTAGCAACAAATTATACATTCTGGAAAGGTTTTTAGAGTTCGGTTCTATTAGTTCTGTTTCCAGTTTAGATTTCTCCATTTGAAAACCATTCTTTTTGTCCGCTTTAAAAGTCTCAAAAATTTGATGATATTGCAGCCAGTCAGGAACTTCACTCTTCACCTGATCGTAACTTTTCAGTTTAAACAGTTCTCCTTCTCGCTGCAATATTTCTGCATATTTCAACCATCTTGCGGACATATTGGGTCTTTTATAGGCCTTGGCCTCTACAGGTGAAATCCACCTAGGAGTCTTTCTCTCTAACAAGTCTTTATATCTCATCCAGACCTGAAATAAGGCTTTTCTAATTACATGATTTTTAAAAGTCTTGTGGATTTTTGCTTTATCATACCAAAGATACGCGTGCCAACCAAACATGTTGTCAAAACCTTCCAAGTCCAAAACATCTACATTTTCTAATTTAAACCAGTCTTTTAACCAGCAAAAGGCAGCAGCTTCAAAATAGATCTTTAAATCCGGCAGGGCAAATCCTCCTCTCTCTTTTGAGTCTGTTAAAAGCTTAAATTTTATTCGAGGTTTTTTGCCCTGCCAAATAAATTTCGATATGTCCCTTTGCCATATTTTAAAACAGTCCACTTTATCCAAAATTGGAATGGCTTGAAATAAAAACAGCATCTTTGGTAAAACGTTCATTTTAATGGCAGCTATCCTGCCCATCAATGAAAGTCTTAATCTTGTCCATATCTCTAAGTCCTTTTTTATCTCTGTCCACAATTTTTCATAATTGTCCTTATACAGGTTCAGGTTCTTTGCCGTGAGATTGATACCGAGGTATTTTACTTTCTTGACACAATTGAGGCCAGTGCAGTCCTGTAATTTTTGTATCTGCTCAGAGTTCATATTTTTTTGTTAAAACTTTGGTTTTCTGTTTATTTAGCTTGAAGCCAGCTACACGTCCAAATGATTCTATTAGTTCTAAAGCTTTGGGAACACTGCTTTCCGGGTCTTGTAGGGATAACATCAGGTCATCAGCAAATGCACGTAATTTGTATTCTTTCTCCCCCACCCTTATTCCTTTGATCTCTTTCTCCCTTCGTATCATATTTAGGAGGACCTCCAGGACCGTGATGAATAACAAAGGGGAGATAGGGCACCCTTGTCTTGTTCCTTTCTGAATTTCAATTTCCTCCAATATCACACTGTTTATTATAATTTTTGCTTTTTGTTCTGAATAAATGGCATTAATGCCATTTAAAAATCTTTGTCCAACGGCCATCTTTTCCAGGTTCTTCTTCATAAATTTCCAAGAGACATTGTCAAAAGCTTTTTCAGCATCTATAAACATTAGTGCTGCATCTGTATTTATGTTTTTTTCCAGTTTTTCTAGAATATCCACAATAATTCTTGTATTGTTATTTATTTGTCTTCCTGGTAAAAAACCAGCTTGATCTTTGTGAATATAGTCTTTCAGCACTCTTTTTAATCTTGTAGCCATGACGTTCGTGAATATTTTATAGTCCACATTTAGAAGTGAAATTGGTCGGTAATTTTTCATTAAATTCCTATCAGTATCAGGTTTCAAAATCAGTGTGATATAGGCCTCTTTCCATGTGTCTGGTGCCCTACCTCCTTCCATTATCTTGTTGCAAACATCTTTCAAAGGCTGCGATAGCCAATCTTTCAATATCTTATAGTATTTAGCCGTTAGTCCGTCTGGTCCTGGGGCCTTCCCTATTTGCATGTTGTTAATTGCCTCCTCGATCTCTTGTGTTGATATCGGGTGGTTGAGTATGTTTAACTTGTCTTCTGGGACTTTTTGCAATCAATTTTTCTCCAGAAATTGGTCTATTTCCTGTTCTGCAATCTTATCCTCCTTGTACAATTGTTTATAAAATCTTTGAAAATACCATCTAATTTCCTCCGGGTTCTCCACATTCTTTTCATTCAAGTTTTACAATTGACCATGGGCAATCATGTGGGGGAGTTGCGTGAGGGAAAACTTAGTGATTAGAGTCTTAGGCAGGAGTTGATTGAACAAACAAGAAAACAAGGAGAACTTTGTGAAACAAAGTGGGTCAGGAAAGAGGAGACAGGGGCAACCTGTCTTGTCCCTTTTGAGATATCAATGTTGTTCGTTATGTTTCGGATAATTATCAGCTTCGCTTTTTGGTCAGAGTATATGGATTCAATTCCTCTAACAAACCTGTCACCACATCCCATTTCCCTTAATTGCTCCCTGTCTCCCCTTTTATTTATTTTGACGTTGGAAACCTTATTAAATGAATTAAGAAATGCAGAGAAAATAAAAGGTATAAAGATTGGGGGGGAGCATTTAAGCTTAGAGCATATGCAGACGATGTAATTTTAACAATGAAGGACCCAGTAGTAAGCATCCCAGCAGCAATAGATAGAATGAAAGAATATGGATATAAAGTGAAGAAGAAAACTACGATAATGAAATATGGAACAGACTTAACCTCTCCTGCTGGGGTAAAATCTCAGTTATAAAAATGTGTGTTTTACCAAAGCTAATATTCCTCTTTCAAACCATTCCAATTTGGGGTGGTATGAACTGTTTTAAGGAATGGAGGAAGGATATGGCACAATTTATTTGAGACGTCAAAAAGCCAAGGATTAAACATCAAATTGGCTTACCGGATTTGGAATTGTATCACGTGACAGTTGGACTAACTTGGATCAAGGATTGAATAAACATAAAAGACACCTAGCTATTGGATTTAGAAGGCCACAACAATCGTTTTGGGTGGCACGCTTACCTAGTTTATGAAAAGGTAAGGGTCCACAGGGGGTTCTTAAACTGCCTAGAAAGGAAATCCTTATAAAAAATATGGAATAAATATAAAGACTGAGTGCTTAACAATATCATAAGGACATCACAGAAAATGCAAATAAATACAATAAAAGAGCTTCCCATCCAATTTACTAAGAACGTTGAAGAAAGCTCTAAAATGCAGTCCACAGTGAACATTTGTAGCTGCTTTTCTGGAGATTGTAGCTGCTTTTCTGGAGACACAGCACTCGGGAGACAGGGAATATTACTACTGTTTTACACAATTCTGGAGATCCTCCAAGGAATTCAGGAGTCAGGAACATAAGAAGGTCCCTGCTGGATCACACCAATAACACATCTAGTTCAGCATTCCGTTCCCAGAATACTTAAGAAAGCCCAGAAAACAAGGCATGAGCATAATAATTTTTGCTCTTTGCACCGCTAACGTAATCCTCACCCAAAATATAGCTAAGGCAAATAGGTCAATTGAGTGTGTCAATAAGGAAAACTAAGAGACATGTGACTGCCTGGACTGCCTGATATACAGCCCTATTAGGAAGGCCTTGACTACATCTGTGGTTACTTGACCTATTCAGAACAGGCAATATATAGTAGACTGAGCGGTCATGTTTTGAACTAGCTCTACACTGTAAATAGTAATGCACAATAAATAGTCTTAGCTACTGAAGGATCTCTCGTTACTCATGTACAACACTTGGGAAGATCTTGACACAAGTATTACTCTAATAATGCCAAAGTTTTAAATTGTTTAGAGTGCTCTCTTGAATACATTATAAATTTTTCCTATTCTCTCTTATTTATTTTTTAACATTTTTATTTTTATTTTTCAAATATATCAAATTACAGCCAATTTAACATCTAACACAAATTACATCAACCTTTGCTCTGCCGAGCTACAACTCTCCTCCCTCTCGTCAGCAGGTTTTCTAGTCCACTCTCATCGCGCAGTTTTTGCTACTCATGCATTCTGTACATTTTTTACAATTTCACTGGAGTCAAATACCATCTATACATCATCTTATAAACATTTTCTTTAAAGGTTACACATGCATTGAATTTCAAACTCTCATTCCATAATTTTTTCCATGCATCATACTCAATATTGTGCCCAAAGTCCCCCCAACCTCTCAGCAGGGACTTCTCCAGGGGTATCCCAAGGTTTCTCCACCACTTTAAACTTCAACTAAATCCAACTTAAACATAAAATGCCTTCCTCATATAAAGAAAGGTCTTTAAAAGAATTAGTCACTCACTCTGTAGGTTTTCCAACTGTAGATCACTCCTGCGACATTCTGACCTGCGCCATTTTCCTCGCCACTGTCGGACGGATTCCCTTGTTGCACCCTTCAGCTGTCCGAATTCTTCCCAAGTCCAAAATTAAATGAAATTTGCTGGGGTCTCACCCCCTCTTCAAATCAGAACCCAATCTTTAATTTAGGGAAATCTGGCGCTTTCACCAGAAGCCAGAGGCTGTGCAACGTCGGGTTAGTGATGCCTTCCTTGCGCCCACAGCTCAATCCTGTCTTACGGATTTATGGCAAAAATCTGCAGAGCGGGAGAGCACGCTTTGGCGCCGCTGGGTGCCACGAACCACAAGGTACCCCCTCATGGGTTTGGGGGTTGCAGAGCCTTTGCGAAGCCCCCCAAAATCCCCGACATTGCTCGGAATTCCCCGGAGGGCTATTCCGCGCTTCTTACCGATGGCCGCGCCGAACCGGAAGTGTCCCCCATTCTCTCTTAAACTTCTTCTCATCCTGGTCTCTGATTCTTCCGGTCACTTTCGCCATTTTGGCATAGGCCATCTTCTTCATCAGCCACTCCTCTTTGGTTGGAGCTTTATCCTCTTTCCATTTCTGGGCCAGTAGTATTCTCGCTGTTGTCATCGCATACATAAAAAGTCTTTTCTGCTCTCTCGGAATTTCTGAACCTAAAATAGCTAATAAAAAAGCCTTTGGTATTTTCACAACTGTTATTTAAAACATTTTCTTCAAGTCATTATATATCATTTCCCAGAATGCTTTTGTTACCTTGACATGCCTTCTTTCTCTTTACATTTCAAACATACATTAGAAGCAGTTCTATACACCTTAGCTAGTTTTACTGGTGTTAAGGATACCATCCATACAACATTTTCATATAATTTTGCTCCAACGAACAGCACGCTGTAAATTTTAAATCTTCCTTCCATAGTTTTTTCTAGACTCAGGTTGAATATTATGCCCTATATCTTGTGCCCATTTTATCATTACTGATTTGACTTTTTCATCCTTCATCATTGGCCACCCCTCATGCCCGACTTATAGAATGTTTTCAGCAAAGCACTTTCCAAGCAGAGATCCAACCCAGATCAGTTAGGATCCAGGCAAAGGTAACTTGCTACTAACACAAGGCTACTTATACTCTTTTTTTCCCTTGAACTCGTGGCTCCTGCGTTCCTTGACTCACACCTAACAAGCTGCAGCTGGAAGCCCAATACACCCAATTAACCTTGACATGCCTTTTTCTCTGCAAGCATAAACTTGTTGTTGTTCAGTTGTTCAGTTGTGTCTGACTCTTCGTGACCCCACGGACTAGAGCATGCCAGGCACCCCTATCCTCCACTGCCTCCCACAGTTTGGCCAAACTCATGCTAGTGGCTTCGAGAACACTGTCCAACCATCTCATCCTCTGTCGTCCCCTTATCCTTGTTTTAAATAAGCATAAACTTACATACTCCAATAGTGTCTGTGAGGGTCCAGGTTCTGGTCATGTATGTCATATTGGTCTGGGAGATTCCTCTGGTGTAGTGATCTCAGACAGGCAAGCAAGCTCTGATAAGAATTAACAAATCTTTGGCAGTTTTATGGTATGTTTATTTACAATTAACACCCAGAGAGAGGCTCTGTGCCTGCCGCTCTTAGCTACAAGTTGGTCACCCTGAGTCTCCGCCCCTGTCGCTGCATGAAGAGCACCAAAGACAAGCCCTTCCTCTCATCCTTCTGTTACATGTTAACCCTTTCAGCTCTTCTGGTTTGGGGAGAAGGGGGGTGGACCCCCCCAAAAAAAAATCGAACAGCCCTCTAAACCCTGCCGCCTTCCTGGTTGCACAGCAACTCTTTCAATGCTGTCTATCTTCTCCTCTACCTCTTCCTGTGAGCTTTCTGAGTCTGCTACTTTATATGAGTCTGGGAACTCTCCATGAAGGGGCCCCCAAACCAACCCACTTCTGCTCTGTCTGCATTCCTTCATCTCCAGAGCCAGCCTATTCCCAGGTGTTCAATTTGGCCACATCTCTGACATCCGGGTATTATTGTTGAACTGGTTCAGGTTTATTTGTATGAGGGCGGAACACACAACAGTGGCTCTCTTTGGTCCCTTCATTTGATGTAGATGGATCCCATGCGGTGAACGATTGACAGGCTTGTAGCTTTTTGATTGCAGGTGCTTGTGTGAATGTCTGGAGGCGGTTGGAGGATGGATGGCGGCTAACAGATTGAGGTTGAATCCTGACAAGACAGAAATACTGTTTTGGGGGGAAAGGAGGCGGGCAGGTGTGGAGGACTCCCTGGCCCTGAATGGGGTAACTGAGCTCCTGAAGGACCAGGTGTGCAGCCTGGGAGTCATTTTGGACTCACAGCTGTCCATGGAGGTGCAGGTTAATTCTGTATCCAGGGCAGCTGTCAACCAGCTCCATTTGGTACGCAGGCTGAGACCCTACCTGCATGTGGACTGTCTCGCCAGAGTGGTGCATGCTCTGGTTATTTCTCTCTTGGACTACTGCAATGCGCTCTATGTGGGGCTACATTTGAAGGTGACCAGGAAACTACAACTAATCCAGAATGCGGCAGCTAGACTGGCAACTGGGAGAAGCTGCCGAGACCACATAATACCGGTCTTAATAAAAAAAACCTACATTGGCTCCCAGTACGTTTCCGAGCACAATTCAAAGTGTTGGTCCTGATGTTTAAAGTCCTAAATGGCCTTAGCCCAGTATACCCGAAGGAGCGTCTCCACCCCCATTGTTCTACCGGGACACTGAGGTCCAGCACCGAGGGCCTTCTGTTGGTTCCCTCACTGTGAGAATCCAAGTTACAGGGAACCAGGCAGAGGGCCTTCTCAGTAGCCCTGTGGAATGCCCTCCCATCACGTGTCAAAGAGAACAACAATGAGCAGACTTTTAGAAGACATCTGAAGGCAGCACTATTTAAAGAAGTTTTTAATATTTGATGAATTATTGTATTTTAATATTATGTTGGAAGCCACCCAGAGTGGCTGGGGAAACCCAGCCAGATGGGAGGGGTATAAATAAATAAATAAATAAATAAATTATTATTATTATTAGTTGCTTAAGCTTTCTGGATTAAAATAAAGTACAATTACCATTTAAAGTAAGATAATTTGTTAATAGAATTATATATTTAATACATATATAAAGATAATACATATATAAAGATAATAGTAAAACATTACGCAATGGTAATGGTGACAGCAGTCATGAAATTAGAAGACGCCTGCTTCTTGGGAAAAAAGCAATGACAAACCTAGACAGCATCTTGAAAAGC